>NC_088695.1:12620663-15120663 GCF_028017835.1 Emys orbicularis | reverse complement strand
CTGGACCCCTTTGCCCTTCATGTTATTCTCCCAGGGGATCCTGCCCATCTGTTCCCTGAGGGAGTCAAAGTCTGCTTTTCTGAAGTCCAGGGTCAGTATTCTGCTGCTCTCCTTTCTTCCTTGTGTCAGGATCCTGAACTCGACCATCTCATGGTCACTGCCTCCCAGGTTCCCATCCACTTTTGCTTCCCCTACTAATTCTTCCCTGTTTGTGAGCAGCAGGTCAAGAAAAGCTCTGCCCCTAGTTGGTTCCTCCAGCACTTGCACCAGGAAATTGTCCCCTACACTTTCCAAAAACTTCCTGGATTGTCTGTGCACCGCTGTATTGCTCTCCCAGCAGATATCAGGGTGATTAAAGTCTCCCATGAGAACCAGGGCCTGCGATCTAGCAACTTCTGCTAGTTGCCAGAAGAAAGCCTCGTCCACTTCATCCCCCTGGTCTGGTGGTCTATAGCAGACTCCCACCACAACATCACCCTTGTTGCTCACACTTCTCAACTTTATCCAGAGACACTCAGGTTTTTCTGCAGTTTCATACCGGAGCTCTGAGCAGTCATACTCCTCTCTTACATACAACGCAACTCCCCCACCTTTTCTGCCCTGCCTGTCCTTCCTGAACAGTTTATATCCATCCACGATAGTACTCCAGTCATGTGAGTTATCCCACCAAGTCTCTGTTATTCCAATTGCATCATAGTTCCCTGACTGTGCCAGGACTTCCAGTTCTCCCTGCTTGTTTCCCAGGCTTCTTGCATTTGTGAATAGGCAATTAAGATAACTCATGGATCGTCCCTCTTTCTCAGTATGAGACAGGAGTCCTCCCCTCTTGCGCTCTCCTGCTTGTGCTTCCTCCCAGGATCCCATTTCCCCACTTACCTCAGGGCAATATGTCTATATGACGGCAACAAGCACAATTTCAGGGGTGCCAGATTTCCCAGGCTTACTTCCCTATCTCTGCTGCACCGGGAGTTAGTATTTTTATTGTCCAAACATTTATTTTGATCAGAAATGGCTTTTTTATGAAAATAAAAAATTGGTTAAAATTGTCTCCACTCCGCCTGGTGCCCAGTTAGAAAGTCTATGATCGAACGATGTTTATGGCCACCTCCCTCCCTGGTTAAAAGGACAACACTGACCTGAACTCTGTTAGGATTCTCCATTGTGTCCTTAGGGGCAGAAGAAATGACCTGTAGCTACAAGCATGATGAAGTCATCCTGTCACAGATCCACAGGTCTGGTGCTCTTGAACAGCTCTGGAAGAGTTCCTGGGAGGACCCCTTCAGGTTGTCAACCCCCTTAGGGTCACACGCACACTAGGGTAGGCCTCTTGGCTTCACCGCCTCCTGGAACCTAATGTAGCAGCCTTCGGCACCTCTGTTCCTCACTGTGAGCTCCCTTCAGTGAGTCCACTTGAATTGGACACCTGGGGAAGATTTGCAAACCCAAAGGGAGCAATGCACCCCTGACTTCCTGACTCTGAAGTTACTTTCAGCCAGCCTTGTAAAAGCAGGAGAGTTTATGAGATGTCTGGAACACAGCATAGAAAGTCCTTCATTAACATAGAGAACGGAAAGTTACATCTGGGTCAGTCCCAAAGCCCAGAGCTCTCTGACCCCTCTGTAGTCCCACTACAACAGCTTCTCCCTGCCTCCAGCAGCCCACACTTAAGAATCCCACCTGGCCCCTCCCCAGTCCTTTGTCCTCCAGCTTGTCACACCCAGCTGGCTTCCTGCTGAGGGTGGGCCATCCATGGTCATTTGTTGCTAGGCGCCAAATGTCCGGGCAATTGTAGTGGCCATTGTCTTCTGGTAGTCTCCATGGGCATGGGTACCCAGGCCCCAGGCAGCTAGGCGTCGGTCATACCTATGTCTCTAAGTGTCTGCAAAGAGTAAACAGTCCTTTCCCCCACCTAATTAAATATGCACCACATAAGGGAAACTGAGGCACACACAATATTCATATGAAACATTATGAAAAATTCCCACTTCATCTGAATTTGATTACAAGACTTTATTATCTAACATAGAGAAACAATGAGCAGGGGATGTACACAGGGATTTACTTTGATGTTTAGTGGATTTTGTGCCTTACACAATATTTGCTCTGTGCAGTTTCGGACACTGTACACCCTTCTCACATAGGGTGAACTGCCAACACCATGGAGAAAAATACCATAATACAGCGTGTATCAGTGCTGAACATGAGAGGGTGACAGAGCTGTCCACAACAGCACTTTCCTATAAGTTGTGTTACATGGACACAGCGAGGGACCACAAAAACTGTCTTAGTAATGCTATGCAGATCATCTCTAATTCTTTTTCATTTTAGTGCTGAGATTTTTCAATGGGAGTTTTCAACTTAATTTTAATGGAGGCTGATTGCTTAAATCACCCAGGCAGCTTTGAAAACCTCAGGCTAAGTTATTCTCTAGGAGTCTCTGCACGTTTTTGTGAAAGCCACATTTACTGACTGCTTTGCACAAGGCTTCCTTGACCTCTCTGTTTCTCAGGCTGTAGATGAGGGGGTTTACCAGGGGAGTCAGGACTGTGTAGCAAAGAGAAGACACTTTTTTCAGGTCTCTCGGTTTATCACGTTTTGGTAGCATGTAGACAATCATTATTGTGCCATAGAAAATTGTCACCACGATGAGGTGAGAGGAGCAGGTGGAAAATGCCTTCTGCCTCCCGGTAGTGAAAGGGATTCTTAGGATGCTGGCGATGACACACACATAGGATATCAGGGTTAGTAGGAATGGAGGCAGGGTGAATACACAGGCTAGTATGAAATCTAGCAATGTGATCAGGTATGTGTCACTGCAGGAGAGTTTTATCAATGGGATGGAGTCACAATAGAAATGGTCAATTTCATTCGGGCCACAGAATATTAATGGTGACATGAATAATATAAAGATGGCAGTAGCCAAACAACCATTTAACCATGATCCAGCAGCCAACTGGAGGCAAAACCTGCTATTCATAAGAGTTGAACAGTGCAGGGGTTTACATATCGCTAAATACCGATCATAAGATATTGCTGCTAGGAGATAGCATTCTGTACATCCCAGAGAAGCAAAGAAGTACAGTTGTGTGATGCAGCCACTGAATGAGATGGTTTTGTCCCCAGTCAGGAGACTGGCCAGCATCCTGGATAGGATGGTGGAGGTGTAGCAGGTCTCCAAGCAAGACAAGTTCCCCAGGAAGAAGTACATGGGGGAATGAAGGTGCTGATCAGCCACAACTAGCGCTATGATGAGGATGTTCCCGGCCACAGTTGTGATGTAGATCACTAGGAACATCAGGAAGAGAAGAATTTGCAGGTCAGGGATAACCCCAAATCCCAGGAGGATGAATTCCGTGATGGCCGTTTGATTTGTCCTGGCTGTGTCTGCCATGGGTTTAGTCTAGGAATAAAAAAACTGCTACTGAATCAGAAGGACATAGAATTTAAAGTTAATCAAGTCTTTTGAATTAATTCCATAAAAATTCAGAAACTCCCCTTCCTCTCCTGGTTACAGACTGAAATTTTAAGGCTAAATGTAGATTTCAGAGCAAAGTGCCAGGAGTCTCAGTCTGAGAACAGAACATTGGTATCCATGTAGACCAGCCTCTGCTATATCACAGCAATGACTACTATAACAGCCCATTTCTCTGGTAACCAAGAACTGATATGACAGATCAGACCCTTTCCTTATCTACTATCATATCCCATCTAGTGACATACTGAAGTTTAACAACGATGCTTAAATGCAGCATCCACTTCTGGCAAGGGCCAGAATCATGCCATGTCTTAGGAGTCAAAATCAATAAATACATCAACTAAAATCTTGGTCTGAGATTTTTCAATGCAGTCTAGTGTCCTTAGGCACGGATCTTGTTAATTAATGGAATTTATGAATTAATGGAAATTAATATAATATATCCTGATATATTCAGCATTTTAGTGTCCAATTTTAAAAAGAATAATTATTTTCAACCCTTCACAAAAGGTCAGTTTATGTCAGAAATTATGAAGTGAAGTAAATTCTTAGCTCGTGTAATGAGAAGACGAAGGACATGATGAGGGACTGTCAATCCCTTTTCTCTTTTGGATGAGAATTCCCTGTGTTAACTATGTAGCAGTATTAAACTACAGCTTGTCTTGTTGGTGGGTGTTAGGAGGGTTGCAAATCTGCCTAGTTTTGCCCCTTAGCTGTGGAATGACTCATCACTCCTGAATGGTTGTGGGCTGATAATACAGGAACGAGAACAGGACTGGTGAAGAAAGATGCCACTGAAGTCAAACAATCTGGAACGTGCTACCCTGTGATCTTGTAATCCACCCCATAGGGACTCAGTCCTGTGTTCCATAAGGACTAACATGTCCCGCTGAAGAACCTCAATGTTATCTACACTCTAAAGGCCTTCTCAGGTCGGGGGGCGGGTAGGGGTGAGGTGCTCAGAGAAGAGTGGCAAGAATGATTGAGATAGGAAAGACTACCATCTGAAGAGAGATTGCAAAGGTCAGGATTGTTACCTTAGAAAGGAGAGGGATAAAAGGGGACATTATAAATAATGATCTGGAGAAGGCAGAATGTGGAACTTCTGTTTTCCCTGCCACTTACTGCAAGAACAAGGGGGACATACAATGAAATTAAAAGGTGGGAAACTTAAAATCTATAAAATGAAATACTTGTTCACACAGGGTATAGTTAAAGTGTGGCACTCACTGTGATGCTGGCAGACCAGGTGCCAGCTCCTGCCAAGGTCTCCCTGTCTCAGTGGGACACTGACAGATACACAGCTGCAATCAGCCTTGCTGCTGAGAGAAGCCTGTATTACCTTTTGAAACCTCCGACTGAGACTCATTCACGGGTCTGTTTTCTTGCTTTAATCTTGTAAATAACTCTCATTTCCTTTTCCTATTTAAGAAATCTTCATATAGTTCACTACAGCATTGGCTACAAGTGTCATCTTTGGTATGAGACCTAAAGCGCAATTGACCTGGGGGAAGTCGGGAGTAACCTGAATATTGCTGTGATTCTTGGCGTAAGGGGCCATGTACCACAGATACGGTCACCTGGGTGGCAGGACAGACTGGTGCAGCCAAGGGGACTGTAAGTAACTATCAGGGCTGTTAAAGTGCCTAAGGAGTTTGCACTCGGTGCAGTTGGTTGGTGAAATCTAAGTTTAGAACTCACAACCAACGAGGGGTTTGTGCCCTGGTTTGTAACTGTCTGCCCTGAGTTTAGCAATAACACTGTTGCATCCTCATTGGGAGCATCACACTCACTGCTACAGGAAGTCATTGATATGAAGGAGTTAACTAGATTGCAGAAGAGATTGATATCAATATCCAGATATAAATATCCAGAGTTTCATAATTAATGGCAACAACAGTTTGGGAATAAATATTAAATCTCATGTTTGGGGGGTTAAGCCAATCTCTAACTATTGCAGTCCAACATGACACATGTTGGGGGAGATCATCCCAGAACTGCTACTGCAGTGTTCTGACATTTACCTCTGAAACATCTAGTACTGCCCGCTCTCGGAGAACGATACTGGACAGGATGGCCAGTGGGTGTGAGCTAATCTGGCAGTTCCTATGTTATTATGTTCTCCTAAAGTGATACAGAGAAACCCCAAATTCCAATTAGCTCAAGAAGCTACACTTTTTATACTTCAGCCTCTGATAGGATGTTACCTGAAAAAGGTTGACCTGGCATAGATAACTTTTTGTAACACTTTTTGGTGAAGATCGATACAAAGAAATCATTTGAGGTGAAGTTGTCAAATTAGGGTTCTGGGCATTAATTCTAATAGGAGATTAGGACACCTAATTCCTTGGTGGCTTTGCAAATCTCAAACTTAGCCCTTCTGTAATGTCTATATCTTTTTTATTCCATGATGTTTCAGTGGACCCATGGATTCTCTTGCAACCTCCCTGACTCAGATATAGTGAAACAGTTTTATTTACTTTTAACTAAGACCATTTGTTCTTCAAATTCCTTCTTATGCTCCTAATTTTGTTCTTACACTTTACCCACCTTACATGCCATTTGAATGTTCCTTTCTATCAGCTTCACTTAGTTTTGATTTCCATTATTCTCTTCCAGGCTTCACTCTAGTTACCCTGAGCCAGATCCCCAGCTGGTATCAATCAGCCGTAGCTCCGTTGGAGTCAATGGGCCAGATCCCTAGCTGAGGACCTTTCACAAGACATGTATCTCAATTTCCCCATTGTTAAATGGTGTATTAACACCGACTGGCTCTGCTGTGGGAAGGTGAGTCTAAAACTGCTAATATTCACAGAGACACGGTGAGTGAGATAATATCTTTTATTGGACCAACTTCTGCTGGTGAGAGAGACAAGCTTTCAAGTTGAGCTCTGTGTGGCTTGAAAGCTTGTCTCTCTCACCAGCAGAAGTTGGTCCAATAAAAGATATCACCTCACCCACCTTGTCTCTAATATTGTGGGACCAACACGGCTACAATAATGCTGCATACAATAATTCACAAAGCTCTTTCATGCCCCTGTTTGGAAGGTGGTATAGAAACGCAGTCAGGAAGAGAGTGCTCACCTGTAACCACATGATGGCTCAAGCGTCAAGCAATGAGCTCTTATTTCTCAGGGTTTGGCAGTTAGGACTCGGTTTCCACCACTGAGGTTTTTGGGTCTCATCATTCAATAGAAACTGGATCTTCTCAGCAAAGACACCTGCATCTATCTGAATGGACAAGCAGCTGCTGCGATCTGTCTTAGAGCATGCTCCGCCCCCTCCATTTACGAAGTGCAGAGTCCTCATATTTGTATCCTTCTCCGTGGAAGGCTGCGTCTCCCTTGATTCCAACTCTGAAGGGGCTGAGCCTGGGGAGTTAGCGCTGTGTTTTCTGTGCAGACAGTACAAACAACTGTCCTGATGCAACCAACCTCCCACGCCCAGAGGAATCTTCTTTCTGATACCAGCTGTATGAGCTCATTGCTCTGCATGGCTGAAATGTAATGCAGTGTCCACGGAGTGCCTGGCCGTAGAGAGACTGACTCTACTCAGCAATCTTTACTCATGTCAGTTGTCCCATTGCCTTTCTAATAGAAGAAGAGAGCCTGAGACATGAGGCCTGGTATAAGGGGCCTTGTTGGAGACCTAAGGACTGAACTAAAGTAGCCAGGCCCGGCTGATATAAAACAAAGGTAGGAAAAGTCAGGCTGTGAGCAGGCCGTTACAAAACATTCCTCAGAAGTGCTAGGCACAGGACACTCATGTAAACTCATGCCAGAAGGGTAGTACCAGAACACCCCAATACCAAGAATGGTGTAAACACACTCCCCAAAGATAACAGGGACACACTGATGCCTCCTAAAGATAAGGTCAGGATAACAGGGTGATGGATAGAGATGTTTTGATCATAGCCACAGGTAGAAGGTAAAGTGGTAACTAGCCATGTCAGAGGGGCAATAGGTCACTTGTTTGTATCAGTGTATAAAAGAGAGGTCAGAGAGGAGGTGTCTTGGTCTGGCTGAGGGGGAGCAGAGAGTCCTGCCACTCACTGAGCCGAGTCCATTGTAATGGGCATACATGTGTTAGTGTACCTGTAGTACATATAGGACACTAGGATCATGCTTCATTGACAATAAACCTGGCCGAGCGCCTTCGCCACTGAACCGAGTCTGTAGTCTTCTTGGGCAGTTCAATCAGAGTCTGCTAGGCCAGCTTTTTGCACAGAGCTGGTGCAGCACAGAGAGAACACACACAGAGCCGACAAGTGACAACAGTCTTCAGTGTAAGAATTTCACAAGTAACAATGGCTAACATGACTCAGGCTTACCTGGGTGCTGAAGCCACACAGTTTAACAAACACACAGGAGATTGAATGTAAGAAAAAAGCACTAATTCCCCAGGTCAGCCCCTTCAGAGGTTGAAACAAGTGTGACTTTTATAATTGAAACTTTTTTTAACTCTCATGATCCTAATGTGTAAAATATTTGAGATCATGAACAAACACCAGCTTACATTTTTGGGAAATTCCTGTCCAAGGTGATGGCCTGTTATGATGTACTTACACCATCCCTTTATTAACATTCAATATATGCTGCCATCTAGTGGGCATTTCTGAAAATAGCTGCCCATATATCACCCTTACAACATGCTTTCACTTTGGGAAGAAAAACCAAATGCACAAAGGCAGAATGGGGGATAACTGGCTTGGAAGCAGCACTGCTGAGAAGGATCTGGGCATTAGGTGGATCACAACCTCAACATGAGCCAGCAATGAGATGCTGTTTCAAAAAAAGCAAATGCAATTTTAGGTTTCATTACCAGAGTCATAGCATGCAAGTCTCGGGAGGTGATAGTACCACTCTGCTCGGCTCTGGTTATGCCTGAGCCGGAGACTCTGTCCAATTTTGGTCACCAATGTATAGAAAGGATGTAGAGAAACTGAAAAGGATCCAGAGACGAGCGACAAAGATGATCAAAGGGATGGAATGCAAGCCATATGAGCAAAAGACTCGAAGGAACTGTTTATGTTTACTTTGGAAAAGAGCAGATTAATGGGGGACATGATAGCAGTCTTCAAACACTTGAAAGGCTGCCATAAAAAAGAGAAAAGTTGTTCTCTCTTACCACAGTGGGCAGGACAAGAAGCAATGGGTTCAAACTGCAGCATAGCAGATTTAGATTAAATCTCAGGAATCTCCTTCACTGGAAGTTTTCAAAAGGAGGCTGGACAGCCATCAGTCTTGGATGGCTGAGACTCAACAAATACTGTATCTTCACAGGGGGCTAGACTAGATGACCCATGCGGTCCCTTCTAACCCAATGGTTGTATGCTGCCACCTATTGGCCATTTTTCAGTATAACTTTCCCATTATTTTATTGGCCACTGAAATCTATTGACAGGTTTCAGAGTAGTAGCCGTATCAGTCTGTATCCGCAAAGAGAATAGGAGTATTTGTGTCACCTTAAAGACTAACAAATTTATTGTAGCATAAATAGAAATCTATTGGTCACTAGTCAGTATTTCTGACCACCCCCCCTTTCATTTCATCTACTCTGCTTCCATCTAATGTCGATTTCCCAGCATGACAGCATGTTACTCTGCTCTCCTCTATGGATTCTTCTTGCTATAGCTGCCTCTTTCCCATTTTTGAATCTCATGTCACCTGGTGGACATTATTTAGTATAACAGTGCATAACTCACTGCATAATATCTGCTACTATCCACAGTTCATTACATAGCATAAAGTTCCTTTTCTCTTCAATGCTCTTTCCTCACCTTTTATGTATTATTTTATAGCTTCACCTCCCTTTCCACTTCCTGCTGTTGGTCATTTGGCAACATAAGTTCTGCTTTCTTGCCCTTCCACTTTGGCTACTGTCCATTGGGCTGCACCTTTCCCAGTCCTCTTCCCTCTAGTGGTCCTACAAGGCATAACTACATCTTTCCTCATTTCTTACCTATTGCTAGGTGTGCACTGTTCAAAATTTTAAACATTGGGAACCAAATCACACAACAGCATGATTGAAACATTAGTGGCCACAACTACACATACAACATTAGTGGTTCTCAAAGGTTTAGCAGGTGTTTACCATTAATCCAGTCCATTTCTGTTGCTGAGGAGTCTGTTTTCAGTAGAAATACATAGATTGAAGCTACAGTGACAGCAGCCCAGTGGTTCTCCAGGCTGAGATTCTAGAAGGCATCTAAGCGAGTTAAGCACCCAAATCCTTTTGAAATGGGAGATGGATGCTTAACTCTGTTAGGTCACTTGGAAAATCCTTTCTCCAGTGCTGAAGTCCTACAGTTCTCACTGGTGCCCAGCTCCCCTCCCTCTGGCCAAGTCCTGACGTACTCACAGTGGCTGACCTAGCACTGCCATGTTTGGCACCACAGGAGTTCTGCTCGTTGCTAGGCGGTAGCCACTTCCTCTCACCATAGGTTGTGTCATGCCCCAAGGAGAGGGACCTGCATGCAGTAGAGCTGTCCAAGACAGCTGGGGAAAGCTGGACACCATGTCCTCAGAACTAGCTCTCTCAGGACATGCACTCGTTGCAGTGAGTTTTGGGGACACTCATTGTAACAGGTCCCCTCCCTTTGGACTGCTCTGTGCAATTGGTGGCAGCAAAGCAGCTCGTGCCCTGCAGGGCCGCATGCAGAGTCCCTCGCCACTGACCATTTGACAGACTCGATCGCAGAAATGGCCTCAGTTTTACGGGTACCCTGGCAAACTCCCAGCTGGGTCTGGACAGTCCCAGTGCCCCTGGCTTGTGAGTCTACCTCTTTGTTTGCCCAACCTCCCTGCCTCCAAGGGCCCTGTGAGCCTGGAGCTGTTGCTTTGCCGGAGCTGGTCACAGCCGAGTGTAGCCCAGGTAAGAGTTATAAAGCTGTTGCTGGTGACGTGTCCAGAGGTCACTGCTGGGACCTCGCTGTTTGCATCTGGCTTGTGTGAGTGTAATGAAGGTGGTTGGTTTGCAGGGGGGGTATGATGGGGATGGAATTAGGCACAATTTCAGACATGGCAGATTTCCTAGGCTTATGACCCCACAAAGGCTGCACCAAGAGTTTGGACAATAAAAATACTAACATTTATTTTGATAGTAATGGCTTTTTTACAGATATTAAAAAATTGTCTCCACTGCTCCTGATACCCAGTTGAAAACTCCATGATGGGAACATGGTTTTGGCCACCTCCCTCCCTGGCCCTTCCACTTAGATGGACAATGGGAGTTTTCAACTTAATTTTAATGGGGCTATGCGACGGGACCCCCGGTGTACAACCTGGAGCTGTGGGACCGCTGTGCCCCCTTATCTCTCCAGCCTGGGCTGTCTCTCATGATGCTTTAATAGTGAGAAGCAGCAACCCCCCCCCCAGTTGCTGTTATCACTCAGTCACCAGCATACAGAGACACACCCAGCAGCCAACTGAGTTGCATGAATGCTCTCCAAGCTACTCATGAACTATACAAAGGGAGACACCAGCAAATCCCCCGAGCCTCACACCCCCAGAAATGTACGATCTTAAACTGCTCAAGACCTTTTCTTGAACAATGCAAACTCATTAATTAGTTCACCACTTCATCAAAGGATAGTGGACATGCATCAGCTCTTGTAATCTGAGCAGATTCCCCAAGCATTTTAGACAAACTCAATGGTTAAGGTTAACATTAAAATAAGTTTATTAACTACAGAAATCTAGATTAAGTGATATAAGAGTTAGGTAACTATCTCTGTCCTTTACGCCTAAGAAAAAAAATTAAAAACACATTCTAAATCCTAAACTTTATCAGACTGAGTAAGAATTGATTCAAACAGCGTTTCTCACCCCACTCAATGTTGCAGCCAGGTTACAGTTCTTAATACACAGGATGAATTCCCATCTCACCCTGGGACTAACCTCTCCAGTTCAAAGTCTTTGTCTTCCCAGCGTTCTTGCTGCCTCCAGAATAGGTGGGGGAGGAGAGACCTGGTCTCATGATGCCACTGTCCCTTATTTTATACTCTCAATTCATGTCCCTGGAAAAATACTGGCCCAGACATGGGTCTTGCTGAGTCACAGAGTTCAGCAATTCCCATTGTGTGGTGCTTGGCAACTGCCTGTTACAGAATTGTGAATCTCTTGTTTACAATTCCCCTGCCAGTCAATGGCTGGTGATGGTCGTTTAACGCCCGCCTTGGTGAGGGTCAGCTGCTTTGTTGTCACTGGAGAACGAACAGTGGGCGACTCCCAGACTCCCAACATATTTCAATAACAACCATATAACAAAATCTCATAATGCCATATACAAATGATGATATACATATTTTGACAGAAAAATGAGTTGCAGCAGATCATGACCTACAAGGCATGTTTTTTTATCACAACCATATAAAAAAGATGAATATGGGGGTTACAGGGGGCTACTTTGAGGTACAGTGCATCACAGGCTCATTGCTACAATCACCCAGGCAGATTTCAAAACCTCAGGCTACATTATTATCTCAGAGTCTCTGCATGTTTTTGTGAAAGCCACATTTACTGACGGCTTTGCTCAAGGCTTCCTTGACCTCTCTGTTTCTCAGGCTGTAGATGAGGGGGTTTACCAGGGGAGTTAGGACCGTGAAGCAAAGAGAGAGCACTTTCTTCAGATCTCTGAGTGTATCACGTTTCAGTAGCATGTAGACAATGATTATGGTTCCATAGAAAATTGTCACCACAGTGAGGTGAGAGGAGCAGGTGGAAAAGGCCTTTTTTCTCCCGGTGGTGTAAGGGATTCTTAGGATGGTGGCGCTGATACACACATAGGACGTCATGGTTAGTAGGAATGGAGGCAGGGTGAATACGGAGACTAATATGAGATTCACGAATATGCTCAGGTGTGTGTCACTGCAGGAGAGTTCCATCAGTAGGATGGGGTCACAATAGAAATGGTCAATTTCATTCGGACCACAAAAAATTAACTGTGATATGAATAATATAAAGATGGTAGTGGCCAAGCTACCATTTAACCATGACCCAGCAGCCAACTGGAGGCAAAATCTGTTATTCATAAGAGTTGAATAGTGCAGGGGTTTACATATAGCTAAATACCTATCATAGGACATTGTTGCTAGGAGATAGCATTCCGTAGCTGCCAGAGAGCCAGAGAAATACAGTTGTGTGATGCAGCCACTGACTGAGATGGTTCTGTCCCCAGTCAGCAGACTGGCCAGTAACCTGGGCAGGAAGGTCGAGGTATAGCAGATCTCCAAGTAGGACAAGTTGCCCAGAAAAAAGTACATGGGGGTGTGAAGGTGCTGATCAGTCACAACAAGCACCGCAATGAGAGTGTTCCCAGCCATGGTTGCCATGTAGATCACTAGGAACATTAGAAAGAGAGGAATTTGAAGGTCAGGGAGATTCCCGAATCCCAGGAGGATTAATTCTGTGACGGTCGTTTGGTTTCTCCAATCTGTGCCTGCCATGGGTTGAGTCTAGGAACAAAAAAACAAGCTGGGCAATTGAATTGGAAGAACATAGCATTAAAAATTAATCAAGTATTGTGAATTAATACCATAAATATTCAGAATATTCCCTTCCTCTCCTGGTTACCGGCTGAAATTTTAAGTATAAATGTAGACTTCAGCGTAAAGTGCCAGGAGTCTCAGTCCGAGGACAGAACATTGGTACCCATGTAGACCTCCCTCTGCCATATCAGAGCAATGACTAATATAACAGTCCATATCCCTGGTACAGAATTGGTCTGATCTGTCATATCAGAACTTGGCTATCTATCATATCCCATCTCGTGACATACCCCAGAGCTTAACAATGACGCTTAAGTTCTATATTTCACTTCTGTCAATAGCCAGAATAATGCCAGTTCTTAGGAGTCAAAACCAATAAGTACATCAACTAAAATCTTGGACTCAGATTTTTCATTGCAGTCTAGTGTCCATATACCCTGATCTCTTGTTAGAATGAATGGAAATTATTCTATCTATATGAAATGATGCAGCCTCTGGCAGGACACTACTGAGAATATCAATTCAGGATAAAATTGCTTTGAGCAGGGCAGTTACAGCCCAAAGATGGAGTTTCTTTACTATTAAGGGACACCAAACTAGCCAAACAGAGAGGACTTTGGTTTTACCTCACTGGCTAACCATAAGTCCAAAAAAACCATAAGTGAAAACCAATATCCCAGTAAAAGAAGAAAGGTTCTCCCAATCCCAAAGGACCAAGCCCCAGACCCAGGTCAATATACACATCAGATTTTACCCACAAATCACGCTGTTGCCAACCCTTTAGAATCTAAAACCTAAAGGTTTATTCATAAAAAGAAAGAAATATAGATGAGAGCTAAAATTGGTTAAATGGGATCAATTACATACAATAATGGCAAAGTTCTTGGTTCAGGCTTTTAGCAGTGATGGAATAAAGTGCAGATTCAAATCAAGTCTCTGGAGTACATCCACAGCTTGGATGGCTCATTCAGTACTTCGTTCAGAACATCAGTTTGTAGCAAAGTTCCTCCAGAGGTAAGACGCAGGAATGAAGACAAAATGGAGATGATGCACCTGCCTTTTATAAACCTTTTGCCATGTGGCTTGTGCTTCCTTTGTCTCAAATACAAGCTACCCAGCACATGGCACGGAAAAACCTGAAAGTTCTGTCCATAGGCATTTCCCTGTATGCCTTTCTGAGTCACAAGGTATATCTGCCTTCTCTCAATGGGTCAGTTGTATAGCTGATGGTCCTTAATGGGTCATCAAGCAGGCCAGGCTGATGCAAATTGTGTGGGGTGTCACCCAAAAGTATAGCACAATTTTGAAATACAGACAGTTCAGAGCCAATACTTATAACTTTAAATATAAACATGATACATGAAAACAGGTATCATAATCATAACCAGCAAATCATAACCTCCTCATAGACACCTTACTTAATCTCCTTTGTACAAGATTTAGTGCCACTACAGAATCTTGGTTGCAACAATGGTCTATACAGTCACAGTTCATGTCAATAACGTCACAACATATATCCTGGTATATTCAGCATTTCAATGCCCTTTAGGAAAAGGAACAATTTTCATCCCCTCACAAGAGATCAGTGTATGTTGAAAATTATGAAGTGGAGTAAATGCTCCCTTAGTTGCTGTGGTGGTGATAGTGATGTGGTGAGGGACTGGCAGTGCCTTTTCATTTCCTCATGTTCACTATGTAGCAGTAATAAAATACAGCTCTTTGGAGGGTGGATCTTAGGAAGGGGCAAAACCAGGCTGATGTGCAACCCGAACTGGGGAGTGACCCCCGACACTCCATAATGAGTGCGGGATGATAATACAAGAACAAGAACGGCACTGGACGGTTGGGGAAAAAAGATGCTGTCCCTGAACTCAGAGTCTAGAAACAATCTGGAATGTGTGATCCGTGCTACTAACACTCTGTCACCACTCACCACCCCATTTGGGGACACACTAAGCCAGATCCTCAACTGGTGTAAATCAAGGTAGCTCCATTTGTGTCAGTGGGGCAGATCCCCAATTGAGGACCTGTCACCAGACATGGATCTCAAGCTCCTCTCTATTAAATGGTGCTATAAACGCTGACTGGCACTGCGGTGGGAAGGTGAGGCTAAAACTGTAAATATTCACCTGAAGAAGAGCTCTGTGTAGCTCAAAAGCTTCTGTCCTCCACCAACAGAAGTTTATCCCATAAAAGATATTACCTCACCCATCTTGTTGCTCTAATATTCACAAAGCACATTCATGCCCCTGTTTGAAAGGTGGTACAGAAATGCAGTCAGGAAGATGGTCCTCACTTGTAACCACCGCACAGCCCAAGCTTGAAACAATGAGCTCTTATTTATCAGTGTTTGGCCGCCAGGACTCAAGATCCTCAGCTGAGGTTCTTCTCTTTTCTCTTTCTGCAGAAGCTGGATTTTCTCAGTAGAGAGACCTGCATCTCCTTGAATGGATGAGCAGCTGCCGCACTTTGTCTTAGAACATGCTCTTCCTGCTCTATTTACAAAGTGGAGATGTCTCCTGATACTTGTATCCTTCTCCATGGAAAGCTGCCTCTCCCTTGATTCAACCTCTGAAGAGGCTGAGCCTGGGGAATTAGTGCTTTTTTTGTGTGCAGACAGTACAAACGGTTGTCCTGATGCAACCAACCTCCCCCACCAAGAGGAATTGCCTTTCTGCTGTATGAGATCATAGCTCTGCATGGCTGAAATCTAATGCAGCACCCATGGAGTGCATGACTGTGCAGAGACTGACTCTACTCAGTCATCTTTAGTCATGTCAGTTGTTCCATTGAAGGCAACTACATGAGTAACAATGTCTAAGAAGGTCAGGCCTGCCAGGTTGGGTGCTGAAGCCACCCAGTTTTACAAACACATAGGAAACATAATGTAAAGTAGATTTAATCCATAGTTTGCAAATGAAAGATTTGGATGAAAGACTCTTTCCCCCCTCCCCCCGCCCTGGAAATATTTCTCCCAAGGAACTTTTGTTATTCTTAATTACAAATGTTTATTTAACAACACTCTCACCCTTCTTCTGAGCAGTAGTGGAACTCAGCATCTTGCAAATAGGTTTCTGTTACATTCTGTATCTCGGGGGAACACCCTGCACCCTCATGTTAATACTTATAACATGTTTGTGTGGCATCCAATGCAAAGTTTGTCATGTTGGGTGTCTTTGGAAGGCTCATGATGCACTGACCATCGTTGTTATAGTAATTTACTGGTTGTAAATTCATGTATATATGTATGTAAGTATGAGGCTGAAAATGTATCCTCAAGACTTAAAACAAGCCCAGACAAAACGTTCCAGGAGCAGAGGGACAGTCAGGGCCGGCTCCAGGTTTTTTGCCGCCACAAGCAAAAAAAAGAAAGAAAAAGAGCCGGAGTGCTGCCTCCAAAGCAAAAAAAAGAAAGGGCCGGCCCAAAGGGCCGGAATCCTGCCCCTTGAAAAGTACCGCCCCAGGCACATGCTTGGGACTCTGGTGCCTAGAGCCGGTCCTGGAGACCATTCACACCTCATCAGGATGAGTATGAGACAAACCCAACCCAGCCTAGCAAGAACAAAGAATTAGTTTGACTCTCGAGAGAGAGTCCCTTGGTCAGTTTGGGACTATGATGAAGTAATGATTCTGAAAGGGGGTGGGACAAATCCATGAGGGGAGAAAGAGCCTTATAAAAGGGAGAGACATTTGCCATGCTCTCTCTCTTCCACCTCCATCTACAAACACCACCACCAAGTGACTGAATCGCTGATCAAAGGGGAGAGCCTGGCTGAAGGGCAACCAGTTAGCCTGTGGTGAGAGGCATCTAAGTTGTAAGGGTACTGAGTGTTAAGATTAGTTTAGAATGTGTTTTGCTTTTATTTTCTTTGGTAACTTATGTGAACTTTTTGCCTATCACTTATAATCACTTAACATCTATCTTTTGTAGCAAATAAACTTACTTTTATGTTTATCCTCACCAGTGAGTTTGTCTGAAGTGTTTGTTCAGGTGTCAAAGATTGTGCATGTCCACTTTCCCTTGAAGTAAATGATGAATCAATTAATAAATTGGCATTGTTCTGTCCAAGGTCGTATATCCCTGAGGTACAAGACTGGAAGCTGGTGGGATCCGGATGGTGTCGTTCTCTGTGAGATTCATGAGTGGCTGTAGGAGCATTCATGCAATCTAGCCGGATGTGGGGCTCCACCTGCTGTTAGACTGAGTGATAACAGCACCTGGAGGGGTTTGCTTCTTGTCACTAGCAGAGCTTGTGACAGACACCCCAGGTTAGTGTGTTCAGGGGGCAGAGCAGGTCTCACAGTTCCAGGTTGTACCCAGGGAAACCACCTAGACCGTCACAGTTTCCCATTGGAGGAGAATTCAGTGATGTGGACTCTTAGTATAACTCATTTGTTTACACTATATACACCAATCCTGGAACAGAGGTGGCCACAGACAACAAGCAGGGTCTCCCCTCTTTTAGGGATCTCAGACCGTACGCCAGAAGCAGGACTAGTGTGCAAGGACCTTTCCCCCACACAATACTTTCAGCCTAGGACACTAAGGGTGAAAGCTGGGTCATGAACAATGAGTGGGAGCTGGGCAAGGCAGGGTACTACTCTATATGACCTCTCTGACGAGCGTTGCTGTGCTTCTTTCTAATGCTATTGCATCATGTGTTTACATATTTTCAATGCAACACCCTCTGGTCTGTATCCTAATAACTTCCCTATATTGCATTAACTTCCCTATAGGTCCATTGTCACTCCTGCGACGTACCCTATGGGTTGCCTGAGCATTCTGTGTGTTGGATTCTCATTTGTGATAGGTTCCTGCCTCTCCCAAAGGAACAGAAAATAAATAGTTTGAAATGGGAAAGGAAATGTCCAGCCTTCTCTGTCCTGAGGCTACTGGGGTGATGCACGGTTCTCACTTTTGGGGGCAACCCTACTTTAAAGAAACTTCTTAGGTTTTCTGATCTCTTTGATTTGGCCAATGTTAATCCCAAGAGTCACTGAGGCGTTCTCAAATCTGTACCTGCAAAAGTGCCAGAGAGATTGTAGAGATGACACTTTGGAAAGGGTTTTCCATAAATGTATCCTTTTATAGTCAGCGCTTTTTGAGCCCCTGCCTGGTTACAGAATGGAACCTGGACATTTGGAGGCTGCCTAACTAGTCTCCCCTATCCCTGGCATTACTGACTAATGAGATAAGGAGAGAGACAATGTATTCGAACTGGCATCCTAATTGAAATACCCGAGGTGGTGAAAAGCAGCACTCAGTACAGAGTAACTGCACAGGGGTTGTTCTAAGCTATCTAACCTGCGGGCATGTCACGGTTATTATTAAGCTGCAAAGCATCACCATTTGCAATGTCAGGGATTGGATATTTACATGGATATCAGTAATGTCCAGACCTATCATAATTAATGACAACCAACATTTTGGAAGGGTATTAAAACTCATGCTTCAGGTATTGAGCCAATCACTACGTAATAGAGACCAAGGTGAGAGCTATATGGGGGGCGGAGAGGGGGGCAGATTATCCCACCTCTACCTCCTGTGGGATTCTTCCATCTTCCTCTTAAACATCTGGGTATGGCCTCTGTCAGACAGGATATTAGACTAGATGGACCTAGTGTCTAATCCAATCTGGTGATTTCTATGTTCCTATGAAAAGAGAATAGGTAAATCTGGGGTCATTCTGCTCAAAGCACAGACCAGTATCTGAGTTCTGGAATACTTGAATTCGGCTAGGACTACACTAAGGGGGGGGGGGGTCGATTTAAGATACGCAAATTCGCGTAGCTGAATTTGGCGTATCCTTTTTGACTTACCCCGCTGTGAGGACGGTGGCAAATCGACCGCCGGGGCTCCCCCGTTGACGACGCTTACTCCTCCTGACGAGGTGGCAGTTAGCGTGTCGATTCGGGGATCGATTTATCCATCTAGATGAGATGTGATAAATTGATCCCCGAGAGATCGATTTCTACCCGCCGATCCAGGCGAGTAGTGTAGACTAGCCCTTAGATACTAGTCGAAGAGGGCACATTTGACAGGATCTATCTCCATCCACTAGAGGGCAGTCCCCCCCCCCCACATTTCCTTAAATTATTTTTATATTGTCTCCATACAATATATTTATATTGTCTCCATACTCCTGCTTTCCAGAAGTTGGTATACAAGCATGAAGTTCTCATTTTTTTTAACCCAAGTTTTCTCATATGAACCCAAATAAAATTATTGTTTCAGCTTTTCAGCAACAAACCACTTGATTTATTTATTATTAGTTTAGTCGCAAAATAGATTGGGAAAACATTATTCCCAAACCATTTTTGGGTAGGTTGGTTTGTTTTTATGGTGATGGTGTTTGAACTTTTTAAGAAGGGTCCCACTTCAACCTATCCTTTAGGTGACTAATTTTGTGTCTCCAAATCTTTGTTGCGAACATTGCCCAATGTGACGTATCGATTCCTTATGTAACCCTTCTGCCAGTTGGAGTCGGCAGCAACAGGGGCCGGGTTCAATATCTAAGGGTTCCTTTCCATCAATACAACACAAAACCGACTCCAGCCCCAACCCAGTAACCTGAGACAATTACACATCACCCCTTGGGCACCTCTAGAGGCAACAGTTCCCCTCTCACAAGCACAGTGTCTGAGTGCAGAAAAGAAAGTTTTAATAAAAAGGGGGAAAGTAACCCGGCATTAACTTGGGAAAACGCTGCAAGCAGGATTCATAACATAAAATCATGAGCAAAACACCCACCCCAGAGTACGTTGGACAGTGTCCTTGTGCCTCAGGTTCTTAAGTCCAGCAACCAAAAGTTGCTTTAGCGTGCTCCTCTCTTCACCACACCTCACTCATAGTTATCATCCTTGGGCAGTAAAGACCCAGAGTTCAGAAGTGCATCTGCATGAGTTCACCTCCCACCCGGGGGGGGGTTGGGGAGAAAAAAGATCCTTGCTCACTCCGCTGCCCAGGTTGTTGTCCTGACATCTGCCACTCCGCCGGCCACTCCCTGTACCCTCTGGAGTGGTTTGTGGGCCGACAACTTAACACAGCTCTCTGTGATTTCAGCTGTTAGTGGGAAAGCCCCACTACTAGTGCAGGCTAGACAGTCTCTAGCATCAGAGACACTGCTGCAAAACAGGTCTAATGCTTAGAGCTGGTTATTAGTGATTTCTGTTGGTTTGCAACAAGACTTTCAAGTGAGTCTTACTAAACTCTATTATTAAACAGTGGAGAAAAGAAGGTCACACCACAAACTACCTGTCGCCACCTCTCCCAATTCCACTCAGCTTTGGCACCCCTATTTCCTGCTTAGCGAATGCAGTTTAGCTGAGGGTGAGTCCCTCCATCAGAGTATGCAATGTATAGTTCTGCTACCCTTGATCCTCACATAAGGATACACAACTCTTTATTACCCCTGCTCCAATAACAAAGTGACTTGTTATCCAACACCACCAAAAGTCATTATTTGGGCAAAGCATTTCCATCATGCCTAGGCAGAATGGGCGTGTCTATGCAAACAAGGTCAGTTCATGAAGTCTTCTTCCCTAGTTCATTACTAGAGGTCAGGGGAGACCTTGCTTACAATTATAAAAGGGAAAAAAATCCCACAGGGGAAAATGCTTCTCATAATGATGAAACGCTAGATGATGGCCTGTTAATGTTATTTATTATTCTATGAGCAGTAGGTTTTAAGCCTATATCTGCTGCCACCTACTGGGCATTTCAGAAAATAGCTGCCCATTTCTCCTGCTTTGAATGTGCTGCCCTCTTGTGGACACCTTGCAGCATCACTGACCTTTCCTTTTCACATTACAGGACTTTATCCTGTTCTGAAATATATTGGCCAATACCACAGACCTTTCCTCATTTCATTCAATCTGCTGCCCCTACGGTCAATTACACAGCATGACAGTCTATTGCTCTGTTGTTACCCTCTGCTCTCTTCTGGAGTTAACTGCAGTGGATGTTGTAGCTGCCTCTTTCCATCTGTGATGCTCATGTCTCCTTTGGTCATTGTTCCACCATGGTACACTTTTCCTATCTTCAGGTAGTGTTGGTAACCTAGGACTAGCTAGGCTGTCTGTCTTTGATTCCCTTCAGAATTCCTCAATATCTTCAGGTTTCAGAGTAGCAGCCATGTTAGTCTGTATCTGCAAAAAGAACAGGAGTACTTGTGGCACCTTAGAGACTAACAAATTTATTAGAGCATAAGCTTTCATGGGCTACAGCCCACTTCTTCGGATGCATCTGTAGCTAACGATGTGCAATGGGACTTGTACAGCGTGATTTCTATAATTGCAACTTTTTTTAAGTCTAATGAACCTATGTATAAAATATTTGAGATCATGAACAAACACCAGCTTACATTTTTGGGAAATTCCTGTACAAGGTGATGGCCTGTTATAATGTACTTACACTATCCCTTTAACAATATTCAATATATGCTGCCATCTAATGGGCATTTCTGAAAATAGCTGCCCATATATCACCCTTACAACATGTTTTCACTTAGGGAAGAAAAACTAAATGCACAAATACAGAATGGGGAATAAATGGCTTGGCAGCAGCACTGCTGAGAAGGATCTGGGAGTGGTGGTGCATCACAACTTCAACATGAGTCAGCAGTGCAATGCTGTTGCAAAAAAACGGAAATGCAATTTTAGGTTGCTTTAACAGAGGCATAACATGCAAATCTCGGGAGGTGATAGTACCACTCTGCTTGGCTCTGGTTAGACTTCAGCTGGAGACTGTGTCCAATTTTGGTCACCAATGTATAGAAAAGATGTAGAGAAACTGGAAAGGATCCAGAGGCGAGCGACAAAGATGATCAAAGGGATGGAATGCAAGCCATAAGAGCAAAGGCTGAAGAACTGGGTATGTTTAGTTTGGAAAAAAGGAGACTAAGGGGGAACATGATAGTGGTCTTCAAATACTTGAAAAGCTGCCATAAAATTTTTTTCTCTCTTGCCACAGAGGGCAGGACAGGAGGCAATGGGTTCAAACTGCAGCATAGCAGATTTAGATTAAACCTCAGGAAAAACTTCCTAATAGTAAGGACAGTAGGTCAATGGAACAGATGGCTTAGGGAAGTCGTGGAATCTCCTTCACTGGAAGTTTTCAAAAGGAGGCTGGACAGCCATCAGTCTTGGATGGCTGAGACTCAACAAATCCTGTATTTTGGAAGGGGGTTAGACTAGATGACCCTTGCCGTCCCTTCTAACCCTATGGTTCTATGCTGCCGCCTAGTGGCCATTTGACAGTATAACTTTCCCATTATTTTATTGGCTAATGAAATCTATTGGTCAGTATTTCTGACCACCACCCCTTTCCTTTCCTCTACTCTGCTGCCATCTAATGTCGATTTCCCAGCATGACTGTTACTCTGGTCTCCTCTAGTGGATTCTTCTTGCTATAGCTGCCTCTTTCCCATTTTTGACTCTCATGTCATCTGGTGGACATTTAGTATAACAGCCCATTTCTCAATCCCTAACATCTCCTACTATCCCCCGATCATTACATAGCACAAAGTTCCTTTTCTCTTCAATGCTCTTTGCTCACCACTTATATAGTGTTATACAGCTTCACCTCCCTTTCCACTTCCCTCTGTTGGTCATTTGGCAACATAAGTTCTGCTTTCTTGCACCTCCACTTTGGCTGCTGTCCATTGGGCTGCACCTGTCCCATTCCTCTTCCCTCTAGTGGTCCTAAACAGCATAACTGCATCTTTCCTCATTTCTTACCTATTGCTAGGTGTGCGCTGTTCAAAATTTTAAACATTGGGAACCAAATCACACAACAGCATGATTGCAACAATAGTGGTCACAACTACACATACAACATTAGTGGGTCTCAAAGGTTTTTCGGGGTTTACCATTAATTCAGTGCATTTCTGTTGCTGGGGAGTCTGCTTCCAGTGGAAATACATAGATTGAAGCAGCCCAGTGGTTCTCCAGGCTGAGATTCTAGGAGGCGTCTAAGCGAGTTAGGCACCCAAATCCTTTTGAAATGGGAGATGAACGTTTAACTCTGATAGGTCACTTGGAAAATCCTTTCTCCAGTGCTGAAGTCCTACAGTTCTCACTGGTGCCCAGCTCCCCTCCCTCTGGCCAAGTCCTGACGTACTCACAGTGGCTGAGCCAGCACTGCCATGGTTGGCACCACAGGAGCTCTGCTCATTGCTAGGCGGTAGCCACTTCCTCTCACCATAGATTGTGTCATGCCCCTAGGAGAGGGACCTGCATGCAGTAGAGCTGTCCAAGACAGCTGGGGAAAGCTGGACACCATGTCCTGAGAACTAGCTCTCTCAGGGCATGTACTTGTTGCAGTGAGTTTTGGGGACACTCATTGTAACAGGTCCCCTCCCTTTGGACTGCTCTGTGCAACTGGTGGCAGCAAAGCAGCTCGTGCCTTGCAGGGCCGCATGCAGAGTCCCTCGCCAATGACAATTTGACAGACTCGATCGCAGAAATGGCCTCAGTTCTACGGGTACCCTGGCAAACCCCCAGCTGGGTCTGGACACTCCCAGTGCCCCTGGCTTGTGAGTCTACCTCTTTGTTTGCCCAAATTCTCAGCCTCCAAGGGCCCTGTGAGCCTGGTGTTGGTGCTTTGTTGGAGCTGGTCACAGCTGGTCTTAGTCCAGATAAGAGCTATAAAGTTGTTCTTAGTGAAGTGTCCAGAAGTCACTGCTGGGGCCTGGCTGTAATGAAGGTGGTTGGTTTGCAGGGGGGGTATGATGGGGATGGAATTAGGCACAGTTTCAGAGGTGGCAGATTTCCTAGGCTTATGACCCCACAAAGACTGCACCAAGAGTTTGGACAATAAAAATACTAACATTTATTATGATAATATTGGCTTTTTTACAGATATAAAAAAATGGTTAAAATTGTCTCCACTGCTCCTGGTGCCCAGTTGAAAACTTCATGATGGGAACATGGGCTGTCTCTCATGATGCTTTAATTGTGAGAAGCAGCAACCCTCCTCAGTTGCTGTTATCACTCAGTCACCAGCATACAGAGACACACTCAACTGAGGAGCGTGAATTCTCTCCAAGCTACTCATGAACTATACAGAGGGAGACAGCAGCAAATCCCTCCAGCCTCGCACCGCCAGAAATGTACCATCTTACACTGCTCAAGACCTTCTCTTGAACAATGCAAGCTCATTAATTAGTTCACCACTTCATCAAAGGATAGTGGACATGCATCAGCTCTTGTAATCTGAGCAGATTCCCCAAGCATTTTAGACAAACTCACTGGTAAAGATTAAACATTAAAATAAGTTTATTAACTACAGAAAGATAGATTTTAAGTGATTATAAGTGTTAGGTAACTATCTCTTACCTTTATGCCTAAGAAAAAAAGGAAACACACATTCTAAATCCTAAACTTTATCAGACTCAGTATGATTTGATTCAAACAGATTTTCTCTCTCCACTGGATGTTGCAGACAGGTTACAGTTCTTAATACACAGGATGAATTCCCATCTCACCCTGGGTCCAACCTCCCCAGTTCAAAGTCTTTGTCTTCCCAGTGTTCTTGTTGCCTCCAGAATAGGTGGGGGAAGAGAGACGTGGACTCATGATGCCATTGTCCCTTATTTTATACTCTCAATTCATGTCCCTGGAAAAATGCTGGCCAAGACATGTCCTGGTGGGCCTTGCTGTGTCACAGAGTTCAGCAATTCCCATTGTGCAGTGCTTGCGCAACTGTCTTTTACAGAATTATGAATCTCTTGTTTACAATTCCCCTGCTGGTCAATGGCTGGTGATGGTCATTTAACGCTCGCCTGGGTGTGGGTCAGCTCCTATGTTGTCACTGGAGAACTAACAGTGGGCGACTCCCAGACTCCCAACATATTTCAATAACAACCATATAACAAAAGCTCATAACACCGTATACAATGATGATATACATGTTTTGACAGAGGAATGAGTTTCAGCAGATCATGACCTTTCATATAATACTTTACAAGCCATGTTTTTTTCACAAGTACATAAAAAAGATTCAGTGCATCACAGGCTCATTGCTTCAATCACACAGGCAGCTTTCAAAACCTCAGGCTAAATTATAATCTCAGAGTCTCTGCATATTTTTGTGAAAGCCACATTTACTGACTGCTTTGCTCAAGGCTTCCTTGACCTCTCTGTTTCTCAGGCTGTAGATGAGGGGGTTTACAAGGGGAGTTAGGACCGTGAAGCAAAGAGAGAGCACTTTCTTCAGATCTCTGAGTGTATCACGTTTTGGTAGCATGTAAAAAATCATTATCGTTCCATAGAAAATTGTCACCACAGTGAGGTGAGAGGAGCAGGTGGAAAATGCCTTTTTTCTCCCGGTAGTGGAAGGGATTCTTAGGATGGTGGCGCTGATACACACATAGGATGTCATAGTTAGTAGGAATGGAGGCAGGGTGAATACGGAGACGAATATGAGATTCACCAATATGCTCAGGTGTGTGTCACTGCAGGAGAGTTCCATCAGTAGGATAGGATCACAATAGAAATGGTCAATTTCATTCGGGCCACAGAAAATTAACTGTGATATGAATAATATAAAGATGGTAGTGGCCAAGCTACCATTTAACCATGACCCAGCAGCCAACTGGAGGCAAAACCTGTTACTCATAAGAGTTGAATAGTGCAGGGGTTTACATATCGCTAAATACCGATCATAAGACATCACTGCTAGGAGACAGCATTCTGTACCAGCCAGAGCACAAAAGAAATACAGTTGTGAGAGGCAGCCACTGAATGAGATGGTTTTGTCCCCAGTCAGGAGACTGACCAGCATCCTGGGCAGGAGGGTGGAGGTGTAGCAGGTCTCCAAGCAGGACAAGTTCCCTAGGAAGTAGTACATGGGGGTGTGAAGGTGCTGATCAGCCACAACTAGTGCAGTGATGAGCATGTTCCCGGCCACGGTTGCCATGTAGATCACTAGGAACATCAGGAAGAGAAGAATTTGCAGGTCAGGGAGATCGCCGAATCCCAGGAGGATAAAGTCTGTGACAGCTGTTTGGTTTCTCCTGATTATGTCTGCCATGGGTTAAGTCTAGGAATAATAAAGCAAACTGTGCAATTTAATTGGAAGAACAGAGCTGAAAGGTAATCAAATGTCGTGAATTAATTCCATAAATATTCAGAAACTCCCTCCCTATCCTGGCAACCAGCTGAAATTTTAAGGCTAAACATAGACTTCAGTCAAAGTGTAAGAAGTCTCAGTTCGACAACAGATATTTTTTATCCATGTAGACCACCCTCTGCCATATCAGAGCAATGACTAATATAACAGTCCATTTCTCTGAAGTACTGATATGCAGATCAAACTATTTATCTACTATCATATCCCATCTAGTGACATACAGAACTTTAACAATGATGCTTAAATGCTGTATTTCACATCTGGCAATTGCCAGAATCATGCCATGACTTAGGATTCAAAATCAATAAATACATCAACTAAAATGTTGAACCGATCTTCTCTTAGAATTAATGGAAATTAATCTAACAATGTTTCCTGGTATATTCAGCATTTCAGTGCCCTTTAGGAGAAAGAATAATTTCTCCGCCCTCCTCACAAGAGATCAGTTTATGCCATAAATTTATGAAGTGGAGTAAATTTTCTCTTAGTTGCTGTGGTGGTGATGGTGACATGGTGAGGGACTGGCAATGCCTTCTCTGTTTCCCGACATTGACTATTTAGCAGTAAAAAAATACAGCTCTTTAGAAGATGGCTCTGAGGAAGAAGTAAAACCAGGCTGATGTGCAACCCTAACCGGGGAGTGACCCTCTGCACTCCATATGATTGTGGGATGATAATAGAGAAAAGCACTGGGGTGTGTGTGTGTGTGTGTGTGTGTAAGATGCTGTCCCTGAACTCAGTGTCTAGAAACACTCTGGCCTGTGTGAGCTGGGCTAGTAAGATGCTAGCATCACTCCGCACCCCATTTGGGGCACACTGAGCCAGATCCCCAGCTGGTGTAGATCAAGGTATCTTCATTTTTGTCAGTGGGGCAGATCCCCCAACTGAGGACCTGTCACAAGACATGGATCTCAAGCTCCATCTCTGTTAAATGGTGCTATGAACGCTGACTGGCACTGGTGTGGGAAGGTGAGGATAAAACTACTTATATTAATTGGAAGAAGAACTCTATGTAGCTGAAAAGCTTCTCTTGTTCACCAACAGAAGCTGGTCCAATAAAAGATATTACCTTGCCTGCCTCGCCCCTCTAATATTCACAAAGCACATTCATGCCCCTGTTTGGCAGTGGTATAGAAATACAGTCAGGAAGATGGTGCTCACCTGTAACCACAGCACAGCCCAAGCTTCAAGCGATGAGCTCCTATTTCTCAGGTCTTGGCTGCCAGGATTCAGGATCCTCAGCTGAGGTTCTTGTCTCTCCTCTTTCTGCGGAAACTGGATTTTCTCAGTGACGAGACCTGCAGTTACCTGAAGGAATGAGCAGGCACATTTGATCTATCTTTGGAAAATGAGCTTCCCCTTCGATTTAAAAAGTGTAAATGCTCCTTCATATTTGTATTCAGTCTTCAAACTTTTTTATAAGGTCCTGCTTCAACCTTTCTCCCACTTGGTTCATTTTGTGTCTCCAAAGCTTTGTAGCTAACAATGCCCAATGGGACTTGTACAGTGTGCCTTGTATAATTGCATCTTTTTCGAAATCTAGTTATCCATTATGGAAAATATTTGAGATTGTGATTAAACAGCAGCTTACATTTTTGAGAGATGCCTGTCCAAGATGATGGCCTCTTATAATGTACTTGCACCACCCCATTATTAATATTAAATATATGCTGCCATCTCGTGGGCATTTCTGAAAATAGATGCCCAACTATCACCCTTACAAAATGCTGCCACCAAATGACCATTTAACTTTCTGCCCCACCCCCTCCACGCACATGACAGAGTTCTGCACTGATCTGGAAGCCTACTTTCACTGTCTCCGATTCAAGGAATATTTTCAACACACCACTGAACAGCGCACTGACCCACAGGAACCCTCTTACCAACACTACAAGAAGAAGAATTCTGCATGGACTGATCCTGACGGTCGTAATGACAGACTGGACTTCTACATAGAGTGCTTCTGCAGACGTGCACAGGCTGAAATTGTGAACAAACAGCATCACTTGCCCCATAACCTCAGCCATCCACAGCCTCAGAAACAACTCTGACATTATAATCAAAGGGGCTGACAAAGGAGGTGCTGTAGTCATCATGAAGAGGTCGAATTATGAACAGGAGGCTGCCAGGCAGCTCTCCAACACCACATTCTTCAGGCCACTATGCTCTGATCCCACTGAGGAGTACCAAAGAAACGACACCATCTGCTCAACAAACTCCCTGCTACAGCATGGGAACAAATCTACACAGACACACCCCTAAAGCCCCGACCAGGGGTATTCTATCTGCTACCCAAGATCCATAAACCTGGAAATCCTGGACGCCCCATCATCTCAGGCATTGGCACTCTTTCAGCAGGATTATCTGGCTATTTGGACTCTCTCCTCAGACCCTACGCTGACAGCACTCCTAGCTATCTTCGAGACACCACTGACTTCCTGAGGAAACTACAATCCATTGGTGATCTTCCTGAAAACACCATCCTGGACACCATGGATGTAGAAGCTCTTCATACCAATATTCAACACAAGGATGGACTACAAGCTGTCAGGAACAGTATCCCTGATGTGTCCACGGCACACCTGGTGGCTGAGCTTCGTAACTTTGTCCTCACCCACAACCATTTCAGATATGGGGACAACTTATACCTTCAAGTCAGAGGCACTTCTATGGGTACCCTCATGACCCCACAGTATGCCAACATTTTTATGTTTGACTTAGAACAACGCTTCCTCAGCTCTCGTCCCCTAGTGCCCCTCCTCTACTTGTGCTACAGTGATGATATCTTCATCATATGGACCCACGGGAAGGAGGCCCTTGAAGAATTCCACCTGGATTTCAACAATTTCCACCCCACCATCAACCTCCACCTGAACCAGTCCACACAAGAGATCCACTTCCTTGACACTACTGTATAAATAAGTGATAGTCACATAAACACCACTCTATATCAGAAACCTACTGACCACTCTTCTTACCTAAATGCCTCCAGCTTCCATTAACGACACATCACATGATCCATTGTTTACAGCCAAGACCTAAGCTACAACCGTATTTGCTCCAAATCCTCAGACAGAGACAAACACCTACAAGATCTTTATCAAACATTCTTAAAACTACAATACCCACCTGAGAAATGAGGAAACAGATTGACAGAGTGAGACGGGTACCAAGAAGTCACCTACTACAAGAGAGACCCAACAAGGAAAATAACAGAACACCACTGGCCATCACGTACAGCCCCCAGCTAGAACCTCTCCAGTACATCATTAAAGATTTACAAACTATCCTAGAAAACGATCCCTCACTCTCACAGACCATGGGAGACAGGCCAGTCCTTGCTTACAGACAGTCCCCCAACCTGAAGCAAATACTCACCAGCAACTACACACCACACCACACCACAGAAACAGTAACCCAGGAACCAATCCCTGTAACAAACCCTGTTGCCTACTCTGTCCCCATATCTACTCTAGTGACACCATCACAGGACCCAACCACATCAGCCACACCATCAGGGGCTCATTCACCTGCACATCTACTAATGTGATATATGCCATCATGTGCCAGCAATGCCCCTCTGCCATGTACATTGGCCAAACCGCTCAGTCGCTATGTAAAAGAATAAATGGACACAGATCAGATATCAGTAATGGTAACATATAAAGGCCAGTAGGAGAACACTTCAATCTCCCTGAACATTCAATAACAGATTTTAAAGTAGCCATCCTGCAACAACAAAAACTTCAAAAACAGATTTCAAAGAGAAACTGTAGAGCTACAAATCATTTGCAAACTTAACACCATTAATTCAGGTTTGAATAGGGACTGGGAGTGGCTGGCTCACTACAAAAGCAATTTCCCCTCTCTGGGTGTTGACACCTCCTCATCAATTATTGGAAGTGGACCACATCCACCCTTATTGAATTGGCCTAGTGATCACTGGTTCTCCACTTGTAAGGTAACTGTCTTCTCTTCATGTGCCAGTATATTTATGCTTGTATCTGTAATTTTCACTCCATGCATCTGAAGAAGTGTTTTTTCCCACAAAAGCTTATGTCCAAATAAATCTGTTACTTTTTAACGTGCCACTGGACTCCTCACTGTTTTTGTGGATACCGACTAACATGGCCATCCCTCTGACATTTAAAAGTATAACTTTCCCATTATTGTGTTGGTTACTGAAATCTACTGGTCACTAGTCAATATTTCTGACACCCCTTCCCATTCCCTCTACTCTGCTGCCATCTAGTGGTCATTTCCCAGCATGACAGTCTGGATTATTAATGGATTATTCTATCGCTGCCTCTTTCCAGTTCTTGACTCATGTCACCTGCTGGCCATTATTTAGAAAACTGCCCACTTCTGACTCTGCAACATCTACTACTATCCATAGTTCATTACATACATAGAGGACCTTACCTCACCACTTATACAGCGTTATACAGCTTCACCTCCCTTTTTTCTTCCCTTGGGTGGTCATTTGGCAACATAATTTCTCCTGTCTTGCCCTTCCGCTTTGGCTGCTCTCCGTTGGCCATTGGTCAGCAGGGCTGCAACTTTCCCATTCCTCTGCCCTCTAGTGACCCTAGAGAGCATAATCACATCTTTCCTCATTTCTTACCTATTGCTAGGTGTGCACTGTTCCAAATTATAGCCACTGAGAAACAAATCGTACAACAGCATGTTTGCAACATTAGTGGCGACAACCGCACCTACAACAACAGCAGCAGCCCTCAAAGGTTCAGCAGGGGTGTCCAATCATTCTGTTTCCAATGGAAATGCATAGATTGAACCTATTGAAATAGAATCCCAGTGGCACTTCAGGCTGAGATTCTCAGAGGCATCTAATGGAGGTAAATGCCCAACTCCCATTTCACAGGGATTTGGGTGCATAACTCCATTAGGGCCCTTGGAAAATCCTTCTCGCAGTGCTGAAGTCCTTCTGTTCTCACCGGTGTCCACCTCCCAGCCTCTGGCCAAGCCCTGAAGTGCTCCCAGTGACTGAGCCAGCACTGCCATTTTGGCACCATAGGAGTTCTGCCCGTTGGTAGGTGGTAGCTGCTGCATCTCACCGTAGGTTGCCTCACGCCCCAAGGGGAGGGCCCTGAGTGCAGTGGAGCTGTCTAAGGCACATAGGACTGGCTAGGCATCGTGCACTGAGAACTAGCCCTCTCGGGACAGGTGCTTGTTGCAGTCAGTTTTGGGGACGCTCAACATAACAAGTCCCCTCCCTTTGAACTGCTCTGTGCCGTTGGCAGCAGCAAAGCAGCTTCTGCCCTGCAGGGCCACATGCCAAGTCCCTCCTCGGTGCCCGTTTGACAGACCCGACCCTAGGAATGGCCTCAGTTCTACGGGTACCCTGGCAAACCCCCAGCTGGGTCTGGACAGTTCCAGTGGCCCTGGCTTGTGAGTGCAGCTCTTTGTTTGCCCAACCTCCCAGCCTCCAAGGGCCCTGTGAGCCTGGGCCTGGTGCTTTGCCAGAGCTGGTCACAGCCGCATGTAGCCCAGGTAAGAGCTATGAAGCTGTTCCTGGTGAAGTGTCCAGCGGTCACTGCTGAGGCGTGGGTGTTTGCATCTAGCCTGTGTGAGTGGAGTGAAGGTGGTGGGTTTGCAGAGGGGTATGATGGCAATAAGCACCATTTCAGGGGTAGCAGATTTTCCAGCCTTATGTCCCCATCTCTGCTGCACCAGAGTTAGTATTTTTTATTGTCCAACCATTAATTTGGATCAAAAAGTGCTTTTTATGGAAATAAAAAAATGGTTATAATTGTCGTCACTCTGCCTGGTGCCCAGTTAAAAACTCCATGATGGGAATGTGGTTATGGCCACTTTCCTCCATGGTCCTTCCAGTTAGATGGATAACACTGTCCTGAGTTCCAGCTGGATCCTCCATTTCATATTTACGGGAATAAAAAATGATTGGCAGAAACAAACATGATGTCACCCATTGTGTTCTGTTTGTATTTGACTGTCTGAATTTGATTACAAGACTTTATTATCTAACATAGAGAAACCATGAACAGGGGATATACACAGGGATTTACTTGGATAATTAGCAGGCTTTGTGCCTTACACAATGTCAGCTCTGTGCATTTTCAGACGCTGTACAAGTTCATCCCATAGGGTGAACATTTAGCCAACACCATGGAGAAAAATATAATCATACTATTTGTCTCAGTGCTGAACATGAGAGAGTGATACAGCTGTCCGCAACCTCATTTTCCTATATGTTGTGTAACATTGAGGCAGCACGGGACTACGAAGACTGTCTCAGTAACTCCATACAGATCATCTCCATTTTTTTCATATTAGTGCTGAGATTTCCAATGGGAGTTTTCAACTTAATTTCAATGGGGGCTGATAGACTGAGGTTTTCAAGCTGCCTGGGTGATTTAGGAAAAGTCTCAGCATGTTTTTGTGAAAGCCACATATTTACTGACTGCTTTGCTCAAGGCATCCTTAACTTCTCTGTTTCTCAGGCTGTAGATGAGGGGATTTACCAGGGGAGTCATGACTGTGTAGGAAAGAGACAGCACTTTGTTTAGGAGGCTTAATGTATTGTGTTTTGGAAGCACGTAGACAATCATTAGGGTTCCATAGTAAATTGTCACCACAATGAGATGGGAGGAGCAGGTTAAAAAGGCCTTTTGTCTCCCTATGGTGGAAGGGATTCTCAGGATGCTGGCAATGATACACACGTAGGATGTCAGGGTTAGTAGGAACGGAGGTAGGGTGAATACACAGGATAGTATGAGATGGAACAATATTATCCAGCGTGTGTCACTGCAGGAGAGTTCCATAAACGGGATGGCATCACAATAGAAATGGTCAATTTCATTTGGGCCACAGAATGTTAACTGTGATAGGAATAATATAAAGATGGTAGTGGCCAAGCTACCATTTAACCATGACCCAGCAGCCAACTGGAGGCAAAACCTGTTATTCATAAGAGTTGAATAGTGCAGGGGTTTACATATCGCTAAATACCGATCATAAGACATTGCTGCTAGGAGATAGCATTCTGTACATGCCAGAGAACCAAAGATAAAAAATTGTGTGAAGCAGCCACTGAATGAGATGGTTTTGTCCCCAGTCAGGAGACTGGCCAGCATCCTGGGCAGGATGGTCGATGTGTAGCAGGTCTCCAAGCAGAACAAGTTGCCCAGGAAGAAGTACATTGGGGTGTGAAGCTGCTGATCAGTCACAATGAGTACCACAATGAGGGTGTTCCCAGCCACGGTTGTGATGTAGATCACTAGGAACATCAGGAAGAGAAGAATTTTCAGTTCAGGGAGATCCCCGAATCCTAGGAGGATGAATTCCATGACAGCTGTTTGATTTCTCCAGTCTCTGTCTTCCATGGGTTTAGTCTCGGAACAATAAAACAAAATGTGCAATTCAATTGGACGAACATAGTTAAAACTTTGTGATTTAATTCCATAAATATTCAGAAACTACCCTTCCTCTCCTGGTTATGGGCTGAAATTTTAAGACTAAATGTATATTTCAAAGCTAAGTGCAAGGAGTCTCAGTCCGAGGACAGAATATTGCTGTCCAGGTAGACCTCCCTCTGTCATGTCAGAACAATGACTAATATAACAGGCCATTTCTCTGGTAACCGAGTACTGATAAGTCAGATCAGACCATTTCTTTATCGAGTGTCATATTCCTTCTAGTGACATACAGGAGATTAATAATGATGCTTAAATGATGTATTTCACTTCTGGCAATGGCCAGAATCATGCCATGACTTAGGAGTCAAAATTAATAAATACTTCAACTAAAATGTTGGACTGGGATTTCCAATGCAGTCTAGTGTTCTTATGCACCGGTTTCCTTGTAGAATTAGTAGAAATTAATCTAACCATATATCCTGGTATATTCAGCATTTCAGTGCCTTGTAGGAGAAGGAATAATTTGCATCCCCTCACAAGAGATCAGTTTATGCCATACATTCTGAAGTGGAGTAAATTCTCCCTTAGTTCCTGTGGTGGTGATGGTGACGTGGTGAGCGACTGGCAGCGCCTTTTCTGTTTCCCAATGTTGACTATGTAGCAGTAATAAAGTATGGCTCTTTGTGGGGTGAATCTTAGGAAGGGACAGAACCAGGCTGATGTGCAACCCTAACTGGGGAGTGACCCTCTGCACTTCATAATGTTGCTGGGATGATAAATCACTTGGGGGTGGGGGTGGAAGATGTTGTCCCTGAACTCGGAGTCTAGAAACAATCTAGCATGTGTGATCCGGGCTAGTAAGACTCTGTCTCCACTCCCCACTCCATTGGGGCACACACTGAGCCCGATCCCCAGGTGATATAAATCAAGGTATTTCCATTTGTGTCAGTGGGGCAGTTCCCCAACTGAGGACCTGTCACAGAACATGGATCTGAAGCTCCACCTCTGTGAAATGGTGCTATGAACACTGACTGGCACTGATGTGGGAAGGTGAGGCTAAAACTGCTAATTCTCACCTGAAGAAGAGCCCCGTGTCGCTCAAAAGCTTCTGGTTTCAGAGTAGCAGCCGTGTTAGTCTGTATCCGCAAAAAGAAAAGGAGTACTTGTGGACCTTAGAGACTAACAAATTCATTGGAGCCTAAGCTTTCGTGGGCTACAGCCCACTTCATCAGATGCATAGAATGGAACATACAGTAAGAAGATATATGTACATACACAGAATATGAAAAGGTGGAAGTTGCCATGCCAACTCTAAGAGGTAAATTAATTAAGATGAGCTATTATCAGCAGGAGAAAAAAAAAACTTTTGTAGTGATAATCAAGATGGCCCATTTCAGACAGTTGACAAGAAGGTGTGAGGATACTTAACATGGGGAAATAGATTCAATTTGTGTAATGACCCAGCCACTCCCAGTCTGTATTCAAGCCCAAGTAAAGGGTATCTAGTTTGCAAATTAATCCCATGTCAGCAGTTTCTCACTGGAGTCACAGGGTTAGGACAGAGTTGGCATCGGGCTTTGTTGCAAGGCTAGGTTCCTGGTGTGACGATGTATCCCATAATGCTTTATGGGAATATGACATAACTGGAGTATGTTTTATGCTACATGTGCCATGTAACATATCTCTGTAAAGGTTATGGTTTACTGAATCTATTCATCCTATTTGTACACATATATCATTTTTGTACCCGAAGTTATGACTATTGTCTGTATACTTGCTTGATTTCTAAGTAAGCTTTGTAAGTCATTTGATCAGCTGCTTTAGAAAGGAATTTGCAAAGTTAAGTGCCCAATCAAGAAGCACTTAAGAAACAATGCATCTTGGAATGTTCCAATCCACATAAGAAGTCTTCCTGGAGACATACAAGATACCATGTGGGCAATGGCTTCTGCCTGTAAAAACTGTGAGTCATGTGTGGACATGTGACTTGCCCAGGTGACTCCAGAACTCCATCTTGGAGCTGGACTTTGCATAGGAGAGAGGAGGGGGTCTCCACCCACAAGAGAAAATATATTTAAGCCTGTGGGAGACCCTTCCATTTTGTCTTCAGCTGGCTAAAGAGAGAGCCTCTCCACCCCCAAGGATACCTGAAAGAAACTGGAACAAAGGACAGTCACTACAAGGGGTGTGAGTGATTGCTGGACCCAGACTAGCAGAGACTAGTCTGTAAAAGGAAGCTTATTGGAACTGGTGAGGTATTATTTGTATTCAGTTTCCTTAGACATAGACTTGTATGTTTTATTTCATTTTATTTGGTAATTCACTTTTTCTGTCTGTTACTACTTGGAACCACTTAAATCCTACTTTCTGTATTTTATAAAATCACCTTTTACTTATTAATTAACCCAGAGTATGTATTAATACCTGAGGGGCAAACAGTTGTGCATATCTCTCTATCGGTGTTATAGAGGGCAAAGAATTTAGGAGTTTTATAAGCTTTATACAGGGTAAAACAGATTTATTTGGGCTTAGACCCCATTATGAGTTGGGCATCTGAGTGTTAAAGATAAGAACACTTCTGTAAGCTGCTTTCAGGATAAGCCTGCAGCTGAGGGGCAAGTAATTCAGTCCCTGGATCTGGGTTTGCAGTAGGCTAGCGGGTCTGGCTCAAGCCAGGGAGGGCACTGAAGTTCTAAGCTGACAGGGCAGGAAAGCAGTGGCAGAAGTAGTCTTGGCACATCAGGTGGCAGCTCCCAGGGGGTTTCTGTGATCTAACCCATCACACCTGGGTTAGTGTTCTTGTTGTGTGGTGTGTGGCTGCTTGTGAGTATTTGCTTCAGGTTGGGGGGCTGTCTGTAAGCAAGGACTGGCCAGTCTCCCAAGTTCTGTGAGAGTGAGGGATCGTCTTTCCACATATCTATTCAAGTGACACCATCATAGGACCTAATCACATCAGCCACACCATCAGGGGCTCATTCACCTGCACATCTACCAATGTGATATATGGCATCATGTGCCAGCAATGCTCCTCTGCCATGTACATTGACCAACCCAGACAGTCTCTACACAAAAGAATAAATGTAACATGAATCTGACATCAGGAATCATAACGTTCAAAAACCAGTAGGAGAATACCTCAACCTCTCTGGTCACTCAGTAACAGACTTAAAGGTGGCAATTTTGCAACAGAAAAGCTTCAAAAACAGACTCCAGCAAGAAACTGCTGAAATGGAATTAATTTGCAAACTAGATACCATTAACTTGGGCTTGAATACAGATTGGGAGTGGCTGGATCATTACATAAATTGAATCTATTTCCCCATGATAAGTATCCTCACACCTTCTTGTCAACTGTCTGAAATGGGCCATCTTGATTATCACTACAAACGTTTTTTTCTCTCCTGCTGATAATAGCTCATCTTAATTAATTAGCCTCTTAGAGTTGGTATGGCAATTTCCACCTTTTCATATTCTTTGTATGTATATATATCTTCTTACTGTATGTTCCATTCTGATGAAGTGGGCTGTAGCCCACGAAAGTTTATGCTCAAATAAATTTGTTAGTCTCTAATGTGCTACAAGTATTCCTGTTCTTTTTTCAAAAGCTTCTGTCATTCACCAACAGGAGTTAGTGCAATATAAGATATTGCCTCACCCACCTTGTCCCTCTAATATTCACAAAGTACATTGATGCCACTGTTTGATGGTGGTATAGAAATGCAGTCAGGCAGATGGTGCTCACCTGTAACCACAGCACAGCCGAAGCTTGCAGAGATGAGCTCTTATTTCTTAGGGTTTGGCCACCAGGATTCAGGTTCGTCAGCTGAAGTTCTTGTCTCTCCTCTTTCTTCAAAAATGGTGTTTTCTCAGTGAAGAGACCTGCAGTTACCTGAAGGGATGAACAGGTGCATTTGATCTACCTTTGGAAAATGAGCTTCCCCTTCGATTTAAAAAGTGTAAATGCTGCCTCATATTTGTATTCGGTCTTCACGGTTTTTGGTACGGTCCCACTTCAACCTTTCTTCCACTTGGTTCATTCTGTGACTCCAAAGCTTTGTAGCTAACAATGCCCAGTGGGACTTGTACAGCATGACTTGTATAATTGTATCTTTTATTAAGTCTAATGATTCAATGTGGAAAATATTTGAGATCATGAACAAATACCAGCTTTCACTCTTGGGAGATACCTGTCAAGATGATGGTCTGTTATAATGTACTTGCCCTACCCCATTATTAATATTCAATATATGCTGCCACCTAGTGGCCGTTTTTCTAGTATAGCTTTCCCATTATTGTATTGGCTATTAAAATCTTTTGGTCACTACTCAGTATTTCTGACACCCCCTCTCAGTTCCTCTCCTCTGCTGCCATGTAGTGTTGATTTCCCAGCCTGTTTCTTTGCTGTCCTCTATTGGATCCTTCTTGCTATCATAGCTGTGTCTTTCCAGTTCTTGACTCATGTCACCTGCTGGCCATTATTTAGAAAACTGCCTACTTCTCACTCCGCAACATCTGCTACTATCCACAGTTCATTACATATTGCAGGGGTCCTTTTCTCTTCAGGGTCCTTTCCCCACCACTTATACAGCATTATACAGCTTCGGGGAGACAGCTGATGGGGGGCTGCTGATGTATTACTGTGGCTCTTTGGCAATGTACATTGGTAAATTCTGGCTCCTTCTCAAGCTCAGGTTGGCCACCCGCGATCTAGACTGCGTGCTTATCTTTTATTTTCTTTTGGTAACTTTTCTGAACTTTTTGCTTATCACTTATAACCTCTTAAAATCTATCTTTTGTGGTCAATAAACTTACTTTTATGTTTATTCTTACCAATGAGTTTGTCTGAAGTGTTTGGTAAATCTGCTCTGGTAACAAGGGCTGTGCATGTCCACTTTCCCTTGAAGTAAGTGGTGAATCAAATAATAAATTTGAATTGTTCAAGAAAGGATCTTGAACAGTGCAGGACAGTATATTCCTGAGGTACAAGACTGGAAGCTGGGGGGATCTGGTTGGTGCCTTTCTCTGTGAGATTTCATGAGTGACTCTGGGAGCACTCACACAAGCTATGTGCATGTGGGGCTTCACATGCTGCTGGATTGAGTGATAACAGCACCTGGAGGGGTTTGCTGCTTGTCACTAGCACAGCATTGTGAGAGACACCCCAGGCTAGTCAGTTCAAGGGGCACAGCGGTCCCACAGTTCCAGGTCATACCTCCCACCTAGTTAAATATTCAACACATAGCGGAAACTGAGGCACACAAAATATTCATACAAAACATTATGAAAAATGCCCATTTTGTCACATCTCTTCCCCCTTTCAGACTAAACTGAGCAGGGTCACTTCAGCCAGTGACCTGGGGAAATTCAGGTACACCTTTCCGTGAGAAAGCATCTGCCATAAGATCTGCACTCGCATTAAGATGAAACACTTTCATATCATAATCCTGGAGGATCAGACTCCATCTCAGAAACTTGGCATTAGCCCCTTTCATTTGATGCAGCCATGTCAGGGGAGAGTGGTCAATATAAACAGTAAAGCGCCCCCAAAATAGATATGGCTGCAACTTTTTAAGAGCCCACACCTTGGCCAGGCTTTCCTTCTCTATGATGGCCTAGTTCTGCTCCCAGGGAAGCCATTTCTTCCTCAGTTATACAATCGGGTGTCTCTGCCCCTGAGCATCAGCTTGCATCAGCACCGCACAGCCCTGTGTCTGAGGCATCTGGGAACACCAGGAAGGAATTACCAAAAACAGGCCCTGGCTTAGAGCCTCCTTCAGGGCAGGGACAGTGCTCTGTCCAGACCACTTTGTTCGGCTTGCCATTCCTACATCGTTCAGTGATGGGGGCTGCCAAGGTGATAAAATGGGGTACAAACCACCGGTAGTGCCCCGCCATCCCAATAACGGCCTGTGCCTGTTTCTTGATTTGGGGAATGGGCCAATCCCTCATCACCTCCACCTTGGCGGGCTCTGGCCTTATGTGGCCGCTCCCCACCTTGTGGCCCAGGTACGACACCTCAGCCTTCCCCCTTTACACTTTTCAACCTTTACAGTCAGTCCTGCCTCCTTGAGGTGACCCAGCACCCTCTTCAACTGGGACATATGTTCCTCCAAGATCTGGCTAAAGACACAGATGTCATCAATGAACAACAGGGCAAAGTTCTCCATCCCCTCAGCAATTGATCCACCAGGTGGTATGGAATCTGGCAGCCTTGAGGCTGAAAGGTAGGACCAGGAACTCAAAGAGCCCTATTGGGGTGGTGAAGGCAGATTTGAGCCTGGTGTTTGGGTCCAAAGGCACCTGCCAATAGCCCTTGGTGAGATCCAAAGTATTGAGGTAACATCCCCCTCTAACTTGTCCAGGATCTCGTCAGGCCTAGGCATGGGGTAGGCTTCGGACACGGTGATGGCATGAAGCTTCCAACAGTTTACACAGAATCTGAATGATACATCCTTCTTGGGCACCAGCACGACGGGTGAGGCCCATGGGCTGGCAGACGGCTGGATCGCCCCTAAGGCCAGCATGTCTCTGATTTCTCGCTCCCAGTTCCTGTACAGTTTTCCCAGTGACTCTGAATGGGGAACACCAGGTGGGAGGGTTGCCTTCCGTCTCCACCCAGTGGACATCCATGTTAGCGAACCCAGGCCTGCTGGGGAACAGCGGCTGGTGAGAACGCAGCACCACTCTGATCTGTGCCTGCTGGGCAGGGGTTAGCTGGTCAGAGAGGGGAATTGATTCCAGTGGGAGCCCGGCTCCTGTCTCAGGAAAGAGAGCCACCAGGGGATCTCCACCCTTCTCCTCCCCTGCCCATATATGGCCAGAACCCAACCTCTCCCTATCAAAGTACGGCTCCATCATGTCGCCATGGTACCCTCGGTGGCTGTGAGCCCGGTTGGGCAGCTCCACCACATAGTTCACCTCATTCCGCTGCTTGATGACCTCAAAGGGCCCATCCCAGGCAGCCTAGAGATTTTTATTCTTATTCTTCTGCATGGAAATGAGAACCATCCCCTGGTCCCGAGTACCATAGGAGCAGGCACGCAGTGAGCGGTCGCACCCAACCTCCTGTTTCCCTTGGGCCCAGGCTACGTTCTCCCTGGCCAAACCCATGAGCTCAGTGAGCCTTTCCTGAAAAGACAGCACATATTCCACCACCCAGTCCCCATCAGAAGAGTTCTTCCCCTCCCTTTCGTCCCTCAAGTCCCAGGGTCCCCTCATCCTCCTCCCATTCAGCGACTCAAAAGGGGAAAACCATGTGGATTTCTGAGGCATTTCTCTATATGTGAACAGCAGGTGGGGTAAATACTTGTCCCAGTCCTGAGCATGTTGGTCCATAAAAGTCCTCAGCATTTTCTTCAGGGTCCCATTAAACCATTCCACCAGCCCGTTGGACTGAGGGTGATATACAGAGGCCCTGGTGTGCCGAACCCCACATTTTTCCCACAAGCACCAGAGCAGGGCTGACATGAAATTGGATCCCTGGTCTGTAAGGACCTCTCTGGGGAATCCTACCCTGCTGAAAATGGTCAGCCGTGCATCTGTCACAGTGTCTGCCTTGCTGGAGGACAGATGCACACCTTGGGGTAGCGGGTAGTGAAATCTGCCACCACCAGTATGTATTTCTTCCCTGACAGAGTCGCCTTGCTGAGGGGCCCCTCAGCCTATGTCCACAGCCACCTTGTGAAAAGGTTGCTCTCTGATGGGCAAATGCCACAAGGCTGCTTTACACTTAAACTGGGGCAACAATTTGGAATCTAGGGGCATGTCAACACTATGAAATTAGGTCGATTTTATAGAAGTCGATCTTTAGTAACCAATTTTATGCAGTTGATCGTGCATGTCCCCACTAAGCACATTAGGTCGTTGGAGTGCATCCTCAATACCGTGGCTAGCATCGATTCACGGAGTGGTGCACTGTGGGTAGCTATCCCACAGTCCCTGCTGCCCATTGAAATTCTGGGTTAAGCTCCCAGTGCCTGATGGGGCAAAAACATTGTCACGGGTGGCTTTGGGTACATGTTGTCAGTCTCCCCTCCCTCCCTCATTGAAAGCAATGGCAAACAATCATTTTGCACCTTTTTTCCTGGGTTATCCATGAAGACTCCATAGTACGGCAAGCATGGAGCCCGCTCAGATGCACACGGCTTTTGTGAGCATTGCTAACACCTCATGCATTATCCTGCAGTATGTGCAGAGCCTAGACAGGAAGATTGTGAGGAGGATATGGACACAGACATTCCTGAAAGCACGGTATGTGGCAACTGGAATATTATGGCAGCATTGGGGCATGTTGATACAGTGGAACACCGATTCTGCACCCGGCAAACAAGCACAGACTGGTGGGACCACATAGTGTTGCAGGTGATGATTCCCCGTGGCTGCGAAACTTTCGCATGTGTAAGGCCACTTTCATGGAACTTTGTGAGTTGCTTTCCCGCACCCTGAAGTGTAGGAATACCAAGATGAGACCTCCCCTGACAGTTGAGAAGTGAGTGGCAATAACCCTATGGAAGCTTGCAATGACTGACTGCTACTGGTGAGTTGGGAATCAATTCCGAGTGGGCAAATCTACCGTGGGGGCTGCTGTGATCCAAGTAGCCAGGACAATCAATACCCTTCTGCTAAGAAGAGTAGTGATTCTGGGAAATGTGAAGGTCATAGTGGATGGCTTTGCTGCAATGGGGTTCCCTAACTGTGGTGGGGCTATAGACGGAATGCATATCCCTATCTTGGCACCGGACCACCTTGCCAAAGAGTACATGAACCGCAAGGGATATTTCTCAATGGTGTTGCTAGCACTGGTGGATCACAAGGGCCGTTTCACTGACATCAACATGGGATGGTCTGGAAAGGTGCATGATGCTCGCATCTTTTGGAACTCCAGGCTGTTCGGAATGCTTCAAGAAGGGAATTTTTTCCCAGACCATAAAATTACCATTTTGGATGTTGAAATACCAATAGTTATCCTTGGGGACCCAGCCTACCCCTTGCTCCCATGGCTCATGAAGTCCTATGCAGGCAGCCTGGACAGTTGAACTTTAGGCTGAGCAAGTGCAGAATGGTGGTAGAATGTGCCTTTGGGCATTTACAAGGGCGCTGGCACAGTTTGCTGAGTAGGTTAGACCTCAGCGAAAGCAATATTCCCACTGTTATTGCTGTTTGCTGTGTGCTCCATAATATCTGTGAGAGTAAGGGGGAGACATTTATGGTGGGGTGGGAGGCTGAGGAAGATTGTCTGGCGGCCAATTTTGAACAGCCAGACACCAGGGCAATTAGAAGAGCACACCAAGGCGAGTTGCACATCAGAGAGGCTTTGAAAAACAGTTTCATGACTGACCGGTGTGACCGTTATGTGTGTTTGCCCTTGATGGAAACCCACCCCCTTTAATGAATGTACTTCCCTGAAAACCAATCCCCCTCCTGCCCTTCGACCACAGCTGGCACAGGAAATAAAGACCCTATTGTTCTGAATCCATTCATTCTTTATTTATTAAAAAAATGAGATCACTGACAATGCTGGCTAGTAAAAGGAAGCCTGGGTGTACAAAGGGTTTGATAATGGGGTGGGGTGGGGAAGGACAAGGCCACATCGCTTATTGTAGCCACACTACAAATCAAAGCTGTTTGAATGACAGCCTTCTGTTGCTTGGGCCATCCCCTGGAGTCAAGTGGCAGGTAGGGTGACCAGACAGCAACTGAGAAAAATTGGGATAGGAGAGCGGGGGGTAATCGGAGCCTATATAAAAAAAAGACCCCAAAATCGGGACTGTCCCTAAAAAATCGGGACATCTGGTACCCTAGTGGCAGGGTGCCCGGAGCCTCCCTCCCACATGTTCTTGGGCATCTGGGTGAGGAGGATATGGAACTTGGCAAGGAGGGCAGGCGGTTACACAGTGGATGGACCGGGATCTGTACTCTAGTTGCCTTTCTTGAAGCTACATCAGACGCCTCAGCATGTCTGTTTACTCCCCCATTAGCCTCAGCATCTCCTCCTGCGTGTTCCGATCATGCTCACTATATGCTTTCCTGGCCTCTGCCACCGAATGCCTCCATGCATTCAGCTGTGCCCTATCAGTGTGAGAGGACTGCATGAACTCTGAAAACATGTCATCGCGAGTGCGTTTTTTTCGCCTTCTAATCTGCGATAACCTCAGGGATGGAGTTGCAGGAGAGGGGGGGAAAGGGAGAGTAGACTTTTAAGAAGATACATTTCCGAGAACAAAAGGGAGACTCTTTCACAGTGAATCAAGCAATTCACCGCAGACAGCACGTACTTTAGGTACAAGGTTGCATTTTGCCTTTTATATTGAGCGCCTGCCGGTATGGTGACACATCACACACAGCTGCGCAACAGAATTGGTTTTGGAGGCAGCCATGGTAAGCCAAAGGGTACGTGGGGTTGGTTTCTTCCGTGTTCATAACATATGGGAATGGTTTCAAACTGCAGCACCCTCCTTTCCCATAGCAACCAATGCCTGTTGGCTTTGCCGTTTAAAAGGAGAGGCTGCGGTTACTGTTTAAAAGGAGGGACTGCATTTTTGGGGTGGATGTGCAGCACACCCCTTCCTCTCCCTCCCCCCGTGGCTATTCTCTGGGTTGATCCCTTTTAGCCAAGCGCAAACAGCCCAGCATGCCTGGGGTCTAATGGGTTGGGGCTCACCAAACAGAGGGGATTACTGGTCCCTTACAAAACTTCTCCCATTTCAACCATGAATGATATCACTCTCCTGAGGTTGACACAGTAAGACAAAGACCGAATGTTGCATGAATGTGACCAAAATCCAGGACCATCCGTTGCTATGCTTTGTGCTTTAATGATTCCAGACTACTTGCTACTGGCTTGGCATGGTAAAGTGTCCTACCGTGGAGGACAAAATAAGGCAGCCCTACCCAGAAACCTTCTTCAAAGGCTTTCAGAGTACCTCCAGGAGAGCTTCATGGAGATGTCCCTGGAGGATTCCCGCTCCATCCCCAGACACGTTAACAGACTTTTCCATTAGCTGTACTGGCCGCGAATGCATCCCAATTGTTCAGGGCAAATCAAACATTAAACAGAATTGCTTTTAACCCCTGTAGTGTCGTTACAAATGTGCACTCACCAGAGGTGCCTTCTCCGCCTCCAGGGTCCGGGAACAATAGGCCCTGGGAGTGTATTGGCTCCAGGCTAAGGAAAAGGTCCTGGCTGCCGGGCAGAACGGATTCTCTGCTTGCCTGCTGCGCATTCTCCTCCTCTTCCTCATCCACAATATCCTCATCCATGTTGTGTGAGGCTGCCACCTTGCAGGTGTCCACAGAGAGTGTTGGGGTACTGGTAGGATCCCCCCCTAGAATGGCATGGGGCTGATCATAGAAGCGGCATGTCCAGGGCTCTGACCCGGAGTGACCGTTTGCCTCCTTTTTCTTTTGGTAGGCTTGCCTGAGATCCTTAATTTTCACGCGGCACTGATGTGCATCCCTGGTATAGCCTCTCTCCACCATGCCCTGTGTGATTTGGGCATATATATCAGCATTTCTTCTGCTGGATCAGAGGTCTGACTGCACAGATGCTTCTCCCCATACAGCAATCAGATCCAGTGTCTCCCATTTGCTTCATGCTGGAGCTCATTTGCGATTCTGGGACTGCATGGTCACCTTTTTTGCTGAGCTCGCCATGCTGACCAAACAGGAAATTAAATTCAAAAGTTCCCGGTGCTTTTCCTGTGTAACTGGCTAGTGCATTGGAGTTCAAAGTGCTGTCCAGAGCGGTGACATTGGAGCACTCTGGGATACCTCCTGGAGGCCAATAACATCAAATTGCACAGCGCTGCATCTACACTACTCCAAATTCAACCCAGGAAGGTTGATTTTAGTGCTACTCCCCTCATCGGGGAGGAGTACAGCAGTCGATTTTAAGAGCCCTTTAGGTCGGCAGAACGGGGTTGGTTTTGAAGATGCATTCATTATAAAATCAACCTAACTAAATTCGACCTAACCTCACAGTGTAGAGCAGGCCTTGGTTCCCTGTGGAATGGGCATCCCGGGGCCTTTCCCCACTTACCCATTGGTGGGTCCTCTTGCTGCTTCTCCTGGTCCTCTACCTCCTTTGCTCTCAGCTACAACTCCAACCGCTTCAAATCTACCGATGGGGAACCAGGTCGTGAAGACCCCCTCCTGGATGCAGAACTAGGTCTGGTGAATGCCCTGGATTGCTCTGGCTGCTGCCTCTGCTGCTCCCAGCCTCTATTGGGCCTGGAACCTGCTATTTAGACTGGTCGTCCTTCTCCAGCCATGCAATCAGCCGTGCCTTGCTGAGCTTCCCAACGCTTAACGCTCTCTCCCTACACAAGTTTGCAATGTTCTTCTTAGAGAGATGGTTATAGGCCATTTCCTCGCTCTTTCCTTTAACTTTCCTTGTTTTACCACTGCCAGTCACTTACTGCAAGGCGCTTCTGGTGCCTTCAACAGCCAACCATCTACTGGGTATGCATTTGCCAACGGTACTCTGCTATAACCTGTCATGGATCCACGGGTCTTGTGCTCTTGAATGGCTCTGGAACAGTCCCTGGGAGGACCCCTTCACTGTGTCAGCCCACTTAGGGTCACACTCTCACTAGGGTAGTCCAGGGACCCAACATCGGAGCCTTTGGCACCCCTGCTTCTCACCGTGAGCTCCCCTCAGTGAGTCCACCTGAACTGGATACGTGGGGAAGACTTGCACACCCAAAGGGAGCACTGCACCCCCAACTTCCTGACTCGGGAGTGACTCTCAGCCAGCCTTGTAAAAGCAGGAGGGTTTATGAGATGTCTGGAACACAGCGTAGAAAGTCCTTCGTTAACATAGAGAATGAAAAGTTACAGCATAGCCCATCTGGGTCAGTCCCAGAGCCCAGAACCCTCTGACCCCCCTGTAGTCCCAGTCCAGAAGCTTCTCCCTGCCTCCAACAGCCCACACTTAAGAACTCCACCTGGCCCGTCCCCAGTCCTTCGTCCTCCAGCTGGTCACACCCAGCTGGATTCCTGTGGAGGTTGGTCCATCCATGGTCATTTGTTGTTAGGCACCAAATGTCCGGGCAATTGTAGTGGCCATTGTCTTCTGGGAGTCTCCATGGGCATGGGTACCCAGGTCCCAGGCAGCTAGGTGTCAGTCACACCTGTGTCTCTGAGAATCTGGAAAGAGTAAACAGCACTTTCCCCCACCTAATTAAATATGCACCACATAGGGGAAACTGAGGCACACACCATATTCATATGAAACATTATGAAAAATTCCCACTTCGTCGCACACCCATTGCGTTTTATTTGTAATAGACTGGCTGAATTTGATTACAAGACTTTATTTTCTAACAGAGAGAAACAATGAACAGGGGATATACACAGGGATTTACTTTCATGGGTAGTGGATTTTGTGCCTTACAAAATGTCAGCATTCATCTGTGCATTTTCAGATACTGTGCACCCTTCTCACATAGGGTGAACTGCCAACACCATGGAGAAAAATATCATAATACAGCCTATATCAGTGCTGAATATGAGAGAGTGACAGAGCAATCCACAATGGCACTTTCCTATAAGTTGTGTTACATGGACACAGTGGGGGACCACAAAAACTGTCTCAGTAACTCTATACAGATCATCTCCAATTCTTTTTCACCTTAGTGCTGAGATGTTGTCAATGGGACTTTTCAACTTAATTTTGCTTAAATCACCCAGGCAGCTTTGAAAACCTCAGGCTAAATTATTATCTCTGAGTGTCTGCATGTTTTTGTGAAAGTCACATTTGCTGACTGCTTTCCACAAGGCTTCCTTGACCTCTCTGTTTCTCAGGCTGTAGATGAGGGGGTTTGCCAGGGGAGTCAGGACAGTGTAGCAAAGAGAGAGCACTTCGTACAGGTCTCTCAGTGTATCATGTTTCGGCAGCATGTACACAATCATTATTGTTCCATAGAAAATTGTCACCACAATGAGGTGAGAGGAGCAGGTGGAAAATGCCTTCTGTCTCCCGGTGGTGGAAGGGATTCTCAGGATGGTGGTGATGACACACACATAAGATGTCAGGGTTAGTAGGAATGGAGGCAGAGTGAATACACAGGCTAGAATGAAATCTAGCAATATGATCAGGTGTGTGTCACTGCAGGAGAGTTTTATCAATGGGATGGATTCACAATAGAAATGGTCAATTTCATTCAGGGCACAGAATTTTAACTGTAACATGAATAATATAAAGATGGCAGTAGCCAAACAACCATTTAACCATGATCCAGCAGCCAACTGGAGGCAAAACCTGTTATTCATAAGAGTTGAATAGTGCAGGGGTTTACATATCGCTAAATACCTATCATAAGACATCGCTGTTAGGAGATAGCACTCTGTACATGCCAGGGAAGCAAAGAAATACAGTTGCGTAAAGCAGCCACTGAATGAGATGGTTTTGTCCCCAGTCAGGAGACTGGCCAGCATCCTGGGTAGGATGGTGGAGGTGTAGAAGGTCTCCAAGCAGGACAAGTTCCCCAGGAAGAAGTACATGGGGGAGTGAAGGTGCTGATCAGCCACAACTAGTGCAATGATGAGGATGTTCCCGGCCACAGTTGTGATGTAGATCACTAGGAACATGAGGAAGAGAAGAATTTGCAGGTCAGGGATAACCCCAAATCCCAGGAGGATGAATTCTGTGATGGCCGTTTGATTTGTCCTGGCTGTGTCTGCCATGGGTTTAGTCTAGGAATAAAAAAACTGCTACTGAATCAGAAGGACATAGAATTTAAAGTTAATCAAGTCTTTTAAATTAATTCCATAAAAATTCAGAAACTCCCCTTCCTCTCCTGGTTACAGACTGAAATTTTAAGGCTAAATGTAGATTTCAGAGCAAAGTGCCAGGAGTCTCAGTCTGAGAACAGAACATTGGTATCCATGTAGACCAGCCTCTGCCATATCACAGCAATGACTACAATAACAGCCCATTTCTCTGGTAACCAAGAACTGATATGACAGATCAGACCCTTTCCTTATCTACTATCATATCCCATCTAGTGACATACTGAAGTTTAACAACGATGCTTAAATGCAGCATCCACTTCTGGCAAGGGCCAGAATCATGCCATGTCTTAGGAGTCAAAATCAATAAATACATCAACTAAAATCTTGGTCTGAGATTTTTCAATGCAGTCTAGTGTCCTTAGGCACGGATCTTGTTAATTAATGGAATTTATGAATTAATGGAAATTAATATAATATATCCTGATATATTCAGCATTTTAGTGTCCAATTTTAAAAGGAATAATTATTTTCAACCCTTCACAAAAGGTCAGTTTATGTCAGAAATTATGAAGTGAAGTAAATTCTTAGCTCGTGTCATGAGAAGGAGAAGGACATGATGAGGGACTGTCAATCCCTTTTCTCTTTTGGATGAGAATTCCCTGTGTTAACTATGTAGCAGTATTAAACTACAGCTTGTCTTGTTGGTGGGTGTTAGGAGGGTTGCAAATCTTCCTAGTTTTGCCCCTTACCTGTGGAGTGATTCATCACTCCTGAATGGTTGTGGGCTGATCATACAGGAACGAGAACAGGACTGGTGAAGAAAGATATTCCTGAACTCAGAGTCTAGAAACAATCTGGAAAGTGCTACCCTGTGATCTGTACTACCTTGTGATCCACCCCATAGGGACTCAGTCCTGTGTTCCATAAGGACTAACATGTCCCACTGAAGAACCTCAATGTTATCTACACTCTAAAGGCCTTCTCAGGTCGGGGGGCGGGTAGGGGTGAGGTGTTCAGAGAAGAGTGGCAAGAATGATTGAGATAGGAAAAACTACAATCTGAAGAGAGATTCCAAAGATCAGGATTGTTTCCTTAGAAAGGAGAGGGATAAAAGGGGACATTATAAATAATGATCTGGAGAAGGCAGAATGTGGAACTTCTGTTTTCCCTGCCCCTTACTGCAAGAATAAGGGGGACATACAATGAAATTAAAAGGTGGGAAACTTAAAATCTACAAAATGAAATACTTGTTCACACAGGGTATAGTTAAAGTGTGGCACTCACTGTGATGCTGGCAGACCAGGTGCCAGCTCCTGCCAAGGTCTCCCTCTCTCAGTGGGACACTGACAGATACACAGCTGCAATCAGCCTTGCTGCTGAGAGAAGCCTGTATTACCTTTTGAAACGTCAGACTGAGACTCATTCATGGGTCTGTTTTCTTGCTTTAATCTTGTAAATAACTCTCATTTCTTTTTCCTATTTAAGAAATCTTCATATAGTTCACTACCGCATTGGCTACAAGTGTCATCTTTGGTGTGAGACCTAAAGCGCAATTGACCTGGGGGAAGTCGGGAGTAACCTGAATATTGCTGTGATTCTTGGCGTAAGGGGCCGTGTACCACAGATACGCTCACCTGGGTGGCAGGACAGACTGGCGCAGCCAAGGGGACTGTCGGTGACTGCCAGGGCTGTTAAAGTGCCTGAGGAGTTTGCACTCGGTGCAGTTGGTTGGTGAAATCTAAGTTTAGAACTCACAACCAATGAGGGGTTTGTGCCCTGGTTTGTAACAATCTGCGCTGACAGTTGCAACAATCACCCTGTTGCATCCCCATTGGGAGCATTACACTCACTGCCAGAGGAAGTCATTTATATGAAGGATTTAATTGGATTCCAGAAGAGATTGATATCAATATCCAGATATAAATATCCAGAGTTATCATAATTAATGGCAACAACAGTTTTGCAATGGATATTAAGCTTCATGTTTGGGGGGTTAAGCCAATCTCTAACTATTGCAGTCCAACATGACACATGTGGGCGGAGATTATCCCAGAACTGCTACTGCAGTGTTCTGACATTTTCCTCTGAAACATCTAGTACTGCCCGCTCTCGGAGAACGATACTGGACAGGATGACCCTTGGGTGTGATCTAATCTGGCAGTTCCTATATTACTACATTCTCCTAAAGTGATACAGAGAAACCCAAAATTCCAATTAGTTCAACAAGCTACACTTTTTATACTTCAGCCTCTGCTAGGATGTTACCTGAAAAAGGTTGACCTGGCATAGATAACTTTGTAACACTTTTTGGTGAAGATCGATACAAGAAATCATTTGAGAGGAAGTTGTCAAACTAGGGGATCTGGACATTAATTCTAATAGGAGATTAGGACACCCAATTCCTAGGTGGCTTTGCAAATCTCAAACTTAGCCCTTCTGCAATGTCTGTATCTTCTTTATTCCCTGATGTTTCAGTGGACCCATGGATTCTCTTGCAACCTGCCTCATTCAGAAATAGTGAAACAGTTTTTGTCATTTACTTTTAACTAAGACCATTTGTTCTTCAAATTCCCTCTTATGCTCCTAATTTCATTCTTAAACTTTACCCACCTCAAATGCCATTTGAATGTTCCTTTCTATCAGCTTAACTTAGTTTTGATTTCCATTATTCTATTCCAGGCTTCACCCTAGTTATACTGAGCCAGATCGCCAGCTGGTATCAATCAGCCGTAGCTTCCCTGGAGTCAATGGGCCAGATCCCCAGGTGAGGACCTTTCACAAAACATGTATCTCAATTTCCCCATTGTTAAATGGTGCTATTAACACCGACTGGCACTGCTGTGGGAAGGTGAGGCTAAAGCTGCTAATATTCACAGAGACAAGGTGAGTGAGATAATATCTTTTATTGGACTAATTTCTGCTGGTGAGAGAGACAAGCTTTCGAGTTGAGCTCTGTGTGGCTCGAAAGCTTGTCTCTCTCACCAGCAGAAGTTGGTCCAATAAAAGATATCACCTCACCCACCTTGTCTCTCTAATATCGTGGGACCAACACGGCTACAATAACACTGCATACAATATTCCCAAAGCACTTTCATGCCCCTGTTTGGAAGGTGGTATAGAAATGCAGTGAAGAAGAGGGTGCTCACCTGTAACCATAGGATGATTCAAGCTTCAAGCGATGAGCACTTATTTCTCAGGGTTTGGCAGTTAGGACTCCGTTTCTACCACTGAGGTTTTTGTGTTTTGTCATTCGATAGAAACTGGCTCTTCTCAGCAATGACACCTGCATCTACCTGAATGGACGAGCAGCTGCTGCAATCTGTCTTAGAGCATGCTCCGCCCCCTCCATTTACGAAGTGCAGAGTCCTCATATTTGTATCCTTCTCCATGGAAGGCTGCGTCTCCCTTGATTCCACCTCTGAAGGGGTTGAGCCTGGGGAGTTAGCGCTGTGTTTTCTGTGCAGACAGTACAAACAACTGTCCTGATGCAACCAACCTCCCTCGCCCAGAGGAATCGCCTTTCTGCTACCAGCTGTATGAGGTCATTCCTCTGCATGGCTGAAATGTAATGTAGCGCCCCTGGAGTGCATGGCCATGCAGAGACTGACTCTACTCAGCAATCTGTATTCATGTCAGTTGTCCCATTGCCTTTGTAGTAGAAGAAGAGAGCCTGAGAAATGAGGCCTGGTATAAGGGGCCTGGTATGAGACCTAAGGCCTGAACTAAAGTAGTCAGGCCCAGCTGATATAAAACAAAGGTCGGAAAAGTCAGGCTGTGAGCAGAAGTCAGGCCCTGTTATAAAACATGCCTACTTGCAAGTTCACAGAACCTGGCAAGAACAGGGCCGGTATTGCAAAAACAGAAACATTCCTAAGAAGTGCTAGGCACAGGACACACATGTGAACTCATTCCGGAAGGGTAGTACCAGAACACCCCGATACCAAGTATGGTGTAAACACACTCCCCAAAGATAGCAGGGACACACTGATGGCTCCTAAAGATAAGGTCAGGATAACAGGGTGATGGATAGAGATGTTCTGATCGAACCAACAGGTACAAGGTAAAGTGGTAACTAATCACGTCAGAGGGTCAACAGGTAACTTGTTTGTATCAGTGTATAAATAGGGGTCAGAGAGGGGGTGTCTTCATCCAGATGAAGGGGGAGTGGAGAGTCCCACCGCTCACTGAGCTGAGTCCATTCTAATGGGCATACATATGTTAGTGTACCTGTAGTATGTATAGGATGCTAGGACCATGCTTCGTTGACAATAAACCTGGCTGAGTGCCTCCGTCATGGAACCGAATCTGTAGTTTTCTTGGGCAGCTCAATCGGAGTCTGCTAGGCCAGCTTTTTGCGCAGAGCTGGTGCAGCACACAGAGAGAACACACACAGAGCTGACAAGTGACAACAGCCTTCAATGGAAGAATTGCACGAGTAACAATGGCTAACATGACTCAGGCTTACCTGACTGGGTGCTGAAGCCACGCAGTTTAACAAACACACAGGAAACTTAATGTAAAGTAAATTTAATCCATAATTTGAAAATGAAAGATTTGGATGAAAGAATCTCTCTCACACACTCCCCAGTGAAAATATTTCTCCCAAGGAACTTTGATGTTATTAGTAATTACTAATATTTGTTTATTTAACCATATTCCCACCCTTCTGCTGAGCGGTAGCAGAATTCAGGGTCTTGCAGATTGGTTTCCCATTGGAGTAGAATCCAGTGATGTGGAGTCTGGGTAATTGCTTAGCGTAACTTGTTTGTTTTTACACTATATACACCAGTTCTGGAGCAGAAGTGGCCATAGATAAAATGCAGGGAGTCCCCACTTTTAGGGATCTCAGCCTATACGCCAGGAGCAGGACTAGCATGCAGGGACCTTCCCTCACACAGTACTTTCAGCCCAGGACCCTAAGGGTGAAAGCTGGGTCATCACCAGCAAGTGGGAGCTGGGCAAGGCAGTAACTTCTCACTATGACCTCTCTGACGAGTGTTGCGTGCTTGTCTCTAATGTTTTCCATCATGAACTAACTGTTCACATATTTTCGATGCAACAGCCCTCTGGGCTGTATCCTAATAGCTATTGCAATAGTTTCTCTATAGTCCCACTGTCATTCCTGGGATGTGTCCTATGGGTTGCCTGACCATTCTGTGTGTTGAATTCTCATTTCTGAGAGATTCCTGCCTCTCCCAAAGGAACATAAAATAAATAGTTTGAAATGGGAAAGGAAATGTCCAGCCTTCTCAGTCCTGAGGCTACTGGGGTAATGCACAGTGACCACTTTTGGGGGAAACCCTGTTTTAAAGTAAACTTCTTAGGTTTTCTGATCTCTTTGATTTGGCCAATGTTCATCCCAAGCGTCACTGAGTTCTCAAATCTGTACTTACAAAAGTACCAGAGAGACTGTAGAGTTGACAGTTTGGAAAGGGTTTTCCATAAATGTGTCCTTTTATAGTCAGCTCTTTTTGAGCCTCTGCCTGGTTACAGAATGGAACCTGGACATTTGGAGGCTGCCTAACGCATCTCCCCTATCCCTGGTCTTATGACTCAAGAGATAGGTAGTGGGACAATGTATTCAAACTCACGTCCTAAATGGAAATATCTGAGGTGGTGAAAAGCAGCACTAAGTACAGAGTAACTGCACAGGGGTTGTTCTAAGGTAACTAACCTGTGGGGGTCATGGTTATTACTAAGCTGAAAAGCATCACCGTTTGGAATGTCAGGGATTGGATATTTACATGGATATCAGTAATGTCCAGAGTTGTTATAATTAATGACAACCAACATTTTGGAAGGAATATTAAACCTCATGCTTCAGGGCTTGAGCTCATCTCTAAGTATTAGAGATCAAGCTGTGAGCTATATGGGGGTCAGGTTATCCCACATCTGCCTCCTGTGGGGTTCTTCCACCTTTCTCTTAATCATCTAGGTCTGGTCACTGTCAGGCAGGATATTGGACTAGATGGACCTAGTGTCTGATCCAGTCTAGCAATTCCCATGTTCCTATGGAAACAGAATAGGTAAAACTGTGGTCATTCTGCACAAAGCACAGACCAATATCTGAGTTCTAGCAGAAGAGGGCACATTTGACAAGATCTAGCTCCATCCACCAGAGGGCAGTCCCCCCAACACAGTTCCTTATTTTGATATTGTCTATAGATCCATTCTGTTTCTGTATCACACAATTCTACATACAAATGCTTTCCAGAAGTTGATATACAAGCATGAAGTTCTCATTTTTTTAACCCAAGTTTTCTCACAGGAACCTAAATAAAATTGTTGTTTCAGCTTTTCGACAACAAAGTACTTGATTTATTTTATTTATTTATTTATTATTAAAATGGTTGTGAAATAGATTGGGAAAACATTATTCCCAACCCATTTTTGGGTTGGTTGGTTTGTTTTTATGGTGATGGTGTTAGAACTTTTTACTAAGGGTCCCACTTCAACCTATCTTTCAGCTGACTAATTTTGTGTCTCCAAATCTTTGTTGCAGACATTGCCCAATGTGACGTATTGATTCCTCATGTAACACTTCTGCCAGCTGGAATCAGCAGCAACAAGGGCCGGGTTCAATATCTAGGGGTTCCTTTCCAACAATACAACACAAAACTGGCCTGAGCCCCCAACTAGTAACTTGAGACAATTACACATCACCCCTTGGGAGCCTCTAGACGCAACACTTCCCCTCTCACAAGCAGAGAGTCTGAGTGTAGAAAAGAAACTTTTAATAAAAAGGGGGAAAGTAACCTGGCTTTAACTTGGGAAAATGCTGCAAGCAGGATTCATAACATAAAACCATGAGCAAAACACCCACTCCAGAATACGTTGGACAGTGTCCTTGTGCCTCGGGTTCTTAAGTCCAGCAACCAAAAGTTCCTTTAGCACACCCCTCTCTTCACCACACCACACTCACTCTCTTCCCGCCACTGGCAGGGCCCTGGGCTGCAACGCAGTGGATTTGGGTGGGCCTGTGTTCCCCTACACTTGCCACCCCATCTCAGGGTGGCTGAACCCTAATAATGAGCTTCAGATGCTTGCCGGCGCTCCCCTGCCTGAGGGGCATGCCACAGACTCTTGCTAGCACTCCCCTGCCTGAGGGGCGCATCCCAGATGCTTGTGGACACTCCCTTACCTGAGGGGTGCGCCACAGACTCTGGCGGATACTCCGTGGCCGCACCAATTGCGACAGTGCATCTCCCGCTGCCAATTCCCCGTTGATGGAAGTGACCAAGGCCTTTCGGCAAAGCAGTAACTCCCCACCGCCCCCCAGCGGCTCGGCGGACCACAGGAGAACTTGCTAGAGATGGATAGAGATGCTCAGATCGAATCAACATGAAAAAGGTAATGGGTGGTAAAAAGCCATGTCAGGGGCCAGTCACCAACTAAGTCAGAGGGGCAATACGAAACTTGTTTGTATTAGTGTATAAAAGAAGAGTTGCAAAGGGGATGTTTTTGGCCAGCCGAGCGGGCAGTGGAAAGTCCCTCTACTGACTGAGGTGTGTCTATTGTCACAAACATACATGTCTTAATATCCCTGCAGAGTCTGTCGGGTGCTATTACTGTGCGTTGTCAGCAATAAACCTGGCCAGGCACCTTTGCTACAAACCAAGTCTGTGGATTTATTGGGCAGTTTGACCGATCTGCTGTCTGTGCTATCTGTGCAGAGCTGGGACAACACACTGAGACAACACACACAGATGCAGCCAAAAAAACATTTTATGACAGAACCTAGGGTGACAGAATCCCAGTGACTCTTCAGGTTGAGATTTTCAGAGGCATCTAAGAGAGTTAAGTGTCCAACTCACATTTCAAAGGGATTTGGGTGCCTAAATCCATGAGGTCCCTTGGAAAATGGTTTCTGCAGGGCTCAAATCCTACTGTTCTCACCAGAGCCCAGCTCCCCTGCCTCTGGCCAAGCTGTGACGTGCTCCCAGTGACTGATCCAGCACTGCCATTTTGACATCACAGGAGTTCTGCCCGTTGGTAAGTTGTAGCCACTTCCTCTCACTATAGGTTGCCTCACGCCCTGAGGGGAGGGCCCTGCGAGGAGCACAGCTGTCTAAGGCACCTGGAGCTGGCTGGACACGGTGCCCTGAGACCTAGCCCTCTCGGGATGTGCACTCATTGCAGTCAGGTTTGGGGACACTCATTGTAACAGGTTCCCTACCTTTGAACTGCTCTGTGTAGCTAGCAGCAGCAAAGCAGCTTCTGCCCTAAAGAAGCTGAGTCCCTCCTCGGTGACCGTTTGACAGACCTGACCCCAGAAATGGCCTCAATTCTACGGGTGCCCTGTCAAACCCCCAGCTGGGTCTGGACAGTCCCATTATCCCTGGCTTGTGAGTCTACCTCTTTGTTTGCCCAACCTCCCTGCCTCCAAGGGCCCGGTGAGCCTGGTGCTGTTGCTTTGCCGGAGCTGGTCACAGCCAGGTTTAGTTCAGATAAGAGCTATAAAACTGTTCCTGGTGAAGTGTCCAGAGGTCACTGCTGGGACCTGGCTGTTTACATCCGGCCTGTGTGAGTTTGATGAAGGTGATTGGTTTGCAGGGGGATATGGTGGGGATGAAATTAGGCACAATTTCAGAGGTGGCAGATTTTCCAGGCTTACAACCCCACATAGGCTGCACCAGGAATTAGTATTTTAAGGTCCAAACATTTATTTTGATAAAAAATGGCTTTTTCCAGAAAAAAATGGTTAAAATTGTCTCCACTCCTGGTGCCCAGCTGAAAACGTCATGATGGGAACATGGTTTTGGTCACCTCCCTCCCTGGTCCTTCCACTTAGATGCACAACACTAAGTGCTGAGATTTTCAATGTGAGTTTTCAACTTAATTTTAATGGAGCTGTGTGATGGGACCCCCGAGGTACAACCTTGAGCTGTGGGACCGCTGTGCCCCCTTACCCTCTCCAGCCTGGTTTGTCACTCATGATGCTTTAATATGACAAGCAGCAACCTCTCCCACCCCCTCCTGTGGCTGTTATCACTCAGTCACCAGCATACAGACACACACTCAACTGAGTTGCATGAATGCTCTCCAAGCTACTTATGAACTATACAGAGGGAGGCACCAGCAAATCCCCCCCAGCCTTGCACCCTCAGAAATGTATCATCTTAAACTGCTCAAGACCTTCTTTTGAACAATGAGACAGTGGACATGCGCCAGCCCTTGTAATCTGTGCAGATTCCCCAAGCATTTTAGCAAACTCACTGGTTAAGATTAAACATTAAAATACATTTCTTAACAACAGTTATAATCACTTAAAATCTATCTCTGACCTTTATGGCTCAGAAATAAAAATTAAACACGCATTTTAAATCCTAAACTTTATCAGACTCAGTAAGATTTGAATCAAACAGATTTTTTCACCCCACTGGATGTTGCAGCCAGGTTACAGTTCTTAACACACAGGCTGAATTCCCTTAGCCTGGGACCAACCTCTCCAGTTCAAAGTCTTTGTCTTCCCAGCATTCTTGTTGCCTCCAGAATAGGTGCGGGAGGAGAGAGGTGGTCTCATGATGCCGCTGTCACTTATTTTATACTGTCAATTCATGTCCCTGGAAAAATACTTGCCCAGACATGTCCTGGTGGGCCTTGCTGAGTCACAGAGTTCAGCAATTCCCATTGTGTGGTACTTCCGCAACTGTCTCTTACAGAATTACACTACGCAAGAGGATAAATGGACACAAGTCAGATATCAGGAATGGCAATATACAAAAACCTGTAGGAGAACACTTCAACCTCCCTGGCCACACAATAGCAGATATAAAGGTAGCCATCTTACAGCAAAAAAACTTCAGGACCAGACTCCAAAGAGAAACTGCTGAGCTCCAGTTCATTTGCAAATTTGACACCATCAGATCAGGATTAAACAAAGACTGTGAATGGCTATCCAACTACAGAAGCAGTTTCTCCTCCCTTGGTGTTCACACCTCAACTGCTAGCAGAGCACCTCACCCTCCATGATTGAACTAACCTCGTTATCTCCATACTGATTTATACCTGCCTCTGGAAATTTCCATTACTTGCATCTGAAGAAGTGAGGTTCTTACCCACGAAAGCTTATGCTCCCAATACTTCTGTTAGTCTTAAAGGTGCCACAGGACCCTCTGTTGCTTTTTACAGATTCAGACTAACACGGCTACCCCTCTGATATTCTTACAGAATTGCAAACCTCTTCTTTACAATTCCTCTGCTGGTCAATGGCTGGTGATGGTTGTTTAATGCCCACCACCTCCTTTGTTCTCACTGGAGAACTAACAGTGGGCGACTCCCAGACTCCCTACATATTTTAATAACAACCATATAACAAAATCTCATACCACCTTATACAATGTTAATATACATATTTTAACAGAAGAATGAGTTTCAACAGATCATAACCTTATATACGACACCTTACAAGGAATGCTTTTTTACGAAATATTACAACCATATACAAAAGATAAATATGAGGGTTACAGGGTGCTTCTTTGACGTACAGTGCATCACAGACTTATTGCTTCACTCACTGAGGCAGCTTTCAAAACATCAAGCTAAATTGTTATCTCAGAGTCTCTGCATGTTTTTTGTGAAAGCCACATTTACTGACTGCTTTGCTCAAGGCTTCCTTGACCTCTCTGTTTCTCAGGCTGTAGATGAGGGGGTTCACAAGGGGAGTTAGGACTGTGAAACAAAGAGAGAGCACTTTCTTCAGATCTGAGTCTATCACGTTTCGGTACCATGTAGACAATGATTATGGTTCCATAGTAAATTGTCAACACAGTGAGGTGAGAGGAGCAGGTGGAAAATGCCTTTTGCCTCCCGGTGGTGGAAGGGATGTTCAGGATGGTGGCGATGATACACACATAGGATGTCATGGTTAGTAGGAATGGAGGCAGGGTGAATACAGAGACTATTATGAAATCCATCAATATGATCTGCTGGCTGTCACTGCAGGAGAGTTCCATCAGTGGGATGGGATCACAGTAGAAATGGTCAATTTCATTGGGGCCACAGAATATTAACTGTGATAGGAATAAGACAAAGATGGTAATAGAGAAACAACCATTTAACCACGACCCAGTAGCCAACTGGAGGCAAAATCTGGTATTTATATGAATTGAATAGTGCAGGGGTTTACATATCGCTAAATACCGATCATAAGACATCGCTGCTAGGAGATAGCATTCTGTAACTGCCAGAGAACCAAAGAAATACAGTTGTGTGGTGCATCCACTGACTGAGATGGTTCTGTCCCCAGTCAGGAAACTGGCCAGTAACCTGGGCAGGAAGGTCGAGGTATAGCAGGTCTCCAAGTAGGACAAGTTTCCCATGAAGAAGTACATGGGGGTGTGAAGGTGCTGACCAGTGACAACAAGCACCACAATGAGAGTGTTCCCAGTCACGGTTGCAATATAGATCACTAGGAACATTAGAAAAAGAAGAATTTGAAGGTCAGGGAGATCCCCGAATTCCAGGAGGATAAATTCTGTGATGGTCGTTTGGTTTCTCCAATCTGTGTCTGCCATGGGTTGAGTCTAGGAACAAAAAAAACAAGCTGGACAATTGAATTGGAAGAACATAGCATTAAAAGTTAATCAAATCTCGTGAATTAATACCATAAATATTCAGAATATCCCCTTCCTCTACTGGTTACAGGTTGAAATGTTAAGGCTAAATGTAGACTTCAGAACAAAGTGCCAGGAGTCTCAGTCGGAGGACAGAACATTGGTACCCATGTAGACCACCCTCTCCCATATCAGAACAATTACTATGTGGCAGAGCTCTGACCTTGTCCCTGCGGGTCCTGCGCTTCTAGGCAGTATATGCTAGCCTCAGTGGCTCTCTGTGACCCTCCACGTAGCCTTTATCTCTCTAGGGCCAGGGTTACAGTCTACTGAGCCCTTTTCATCAGAAGCCAGCAAGGAGGTTGGTGAGAGAACTCCCACCGTCTCTGTTGTCCTTAGGGCTTGTTTTAGAACAGTTTAGCCTCCTGTCCTGACAGGTGCCTGACTTCCCCTCCCAGGAGGTGTTTCTGTAGTGGTGGGTTGGGGGGAACCCAGGCTCGCCCTCTATTCCGGGTTCCGGCCCAGGGACCCTAATGTTGGCAGCCAACCTTTCACTGCCAGAGTTGCTACATTTCCCTGGGCCACTTCCCCACAGCTCTCCTGCTTCTCCCTTCTTCACCCTTACCGTAGGGCTCCCTTATCAATAACTTGAGGGTGTCTTCATTAACCAGCCCTTCAGCCGCACTTCCTCTCCTCTGGCTCCCTGGCTCTCCTCTGCCAGACTGGAGTGAGCCCTTTTTATAGTATCAGCGGGGCCTTAATTAGAGTCAGGTGGTCACATTAGCTTAATGCCCTCACCTGACTCTTTGCAGGTTAATTGGAGTCAGGTGTTCTCATTAGCCTGGAGCAGCCCCTGCTCTGGTCAGTCAGGGAACAGAAAACTGTTAATCCAGTGGCCAGTATATCTGCCTTCTGCTATTCTGCTGTACCCAACTGGCCTGGGTCTATCACATATCCCTCCCCCCTGCTCAACACCAAGGGGTTGGGCAGCTTGGGATGCCAAACAGTGTACACGTGATAAGCCATTGGCATTGCCATGGCGACTCCCTGCTCTGTGCTCTATGTGGAACTGGAAAGGTTGTAGGGATAAGAACCACCTGGTTACCCTTGTGTTCTTTTCCTTGTTCCGTTGCATCCATTGAAGAGGGGCATGGTCAGTTACAAGGATAAATCTGTGCCCCAGCAGGTAATAACGCAACGTTTCCATGGCCCATTTTACGGCGAGGCACTCTCTCTCTACTACTGCATATTTTTGTTCCCTCGGAAGGAGTTTCCTACTGAGGTAGAGAATTGGGTGTTCCTCCTCCCCAACCATCTGTGACAGGACGGCCCCTAACCCTACCTCAGATGCATCTGTCTGTAGGATGAAGTCCTTGGTGAAATCTGGGGCTATCAATACGGGGTTACTGCAGAGGGCAGTCCGTAGGTCCGTGAATGCCCTCTCTGCTGCATCGGACCATCTGATTGGATCAGGAAAACGGGCCTTCACTAAGTCCATTAGGGGACTTGACCTTGTAGCAAAATGGGGGATGAAACGCCGGTAATACCCCACCACCCCTAGGAATGCTCGGACCTGCTTCTTACGACTTGGCCGATGCCAATTTTGGATGGCCTCTAACTTATTCAGTTGGGGTTTTACCAGACCTTTTCCTACCACATAGCCAAGATATTTGGCCTCCGTGAATCCTACAGCGCACTTAACAGAGTTTGCCATAAAGCCAGCTCGCCGGAAGATATCAAGGACTGCCCCCACTTTTTCCAAGTCTGGGGTATTAATCACCATGTCATACAAGTAGGCCGCAGCATAACTGGTATGGGGGCGTAATAACTTGTCCATGAGGCGCTGAAAGGTAGCTGGAGCCCCATGTAGTCCAAAGGGAAGGACCGTATATTGGAAGAGACCCTCTGGTGTAGAAAACGCCGTCTTTTCCTTTGCATCTTCAGCTAGGGGAATCTGCCAGTACCCCTTTGTCAAGTCTAAGGTTGTCAAGTACCGGGCATTCCCCAGACGGTCCACTAGTTCATCTATGCAGGGTATAGGGTAGGCATCAAACTGGGATATCTCGTTTAGTCGACGGAAGTTGTTGCAGAACCTTGTGGTGCCATCAGGTTTGGGCACCAACACTATTGGGCTGGACCACTGACTGTGGGATTCTTCGATGATCCCCATCTCCAGCATTTTCCTGACTTCCGCTTTTATTTCCTCCCTTTTGGCTGCTGGCACCCGGTAGGGCCTCATAGTTACTCTGGCCCCTAGGGTTTGTGATGATGTGGTGATATGTCCCGGTTGTGTGACCCAGTTTTGTCGAGAATACATCTTGATATTGGGCAATCATCTCAGTTACCTCTTTCTTCTGGGCTGTCGTTAGATCAGGAGACACCCTCACTTGTTCAGGGTTTTTGTTCTCTGGGTGCAGCTCTTCTTGAACCACTGTGCACGCCTCTCGCGTATGCCATGGTTTCAGAAGGTTGACGTGGTATATCTGCTCTACTTTTCGACGTCCTGGTTGTTGCACCTTGTAATTTACTTTCCCTATGGGTTCAACTATTTCATAGGGCCCTTGCCACTGGGCCAACAGCTTACTTTCGGCCGTAGGTACCAGTACCATTACTCGGTCACCGGGTTGAAACTGACGAAGCTTGGCTTGATGGTTGTAGTACGTTCTCTGGGCCTCTTGGGCCTTCTCCAGGTGCTCCCTCACTATGGGAGTGACCCGGGCTATCCGGTCCCTCATTCGTAGTACATGTTCTATTACATTCTTCCCCTCACTGGGTTCCTCCTCCCAAATTTCCTTGGCTATGTCCAGGATGCCTCGGGGGTTGCGTCCATACAACAGCTCAAAGGGAGAGAATCCGGTGGAAGCTTGGGGGACCTCACGGATGGCAAACATGAGGTATGGTAGTAGGTTGTCCCAATCTTTCCCATCCTTGCTTACCACCTTTCTTATCATGGCCTTGAGGGTTCGGTTAAATCTTTCCACCAGACCATCGGTTTGTAGATGGTAAACCGAGGTCCGCAGGGTCTGGACATGGAGCAGGGAACACAAGTCCTTCATCAACTTGGACATGAATGATGTTCCCTGGTCTGTGAGAATTTCTTTTGGTAGCCCTACCCGGGCAAAGATTGCCACTAATTCTTTGGCAATGCTCTTGGAAGCTGTGTTTCATAAGGGGACAGCTTCTGGGTACCTGGTTGCATAGTCTAGGATGACAAGCACATATTGGTGGCCTCGGGCCGTTTTCTCTAGCGGCCCCACAAGATCCATGGCGATCCACTCGAATGGAACTTCGATGATCGGCAGGGGTACCAGAGGAGCTCTTAGATGTGGATGAGGGCTGTGCAGTTGACATTCGGGGCAAGAGGCACAGTACCGCCGGACGTCTTCATGTACCCCCGGCCAGAAGAACCTGCGTAAGATTCGCGCCTGGGTTTTCTCCACTCCCAAGTGCCCTCCAAAAAGGTGACTGTGAGCGAGGCTTAGTATTGCCTTCTGGTGTTTCCGGGGGACTAGGATCTGGTGTACCTCTTGCTCCTGCATTTGCACGACCCGGTATAGGAGATTCCTCTTGATCACAAAATAAGGCCCTGGCCCCCGGGCCTTTCCCTCTATGGGTACCCCATCTATCTCAGCCACCTTCTTCCTGGTGTTCTCGTACCTTGGGTCTTCCACCTGGTCCCATCCAAAAGTCTCTCTCTCTGGGCTTAACAGCCTGAACTCTGAGAGCTCTGTCTCTGCCCTCTCGGCTGGCTCCGTGAGGTTGGGGTTGGAAGTGGTCTCTGACTCCTCCTCTGTCTCGGGGCCCTCCCCTTCAGTTGCCCGTGTACATCTGCCTACACAGGCGACCCTCTGTCCTTGTATCAGGATTCGGGTACCCAAGGCCTTGGCCACCCTTCTTTCTCTTTTGGTCTTCCTGCCTTTCCCCGGGACAGGGAATAGCTCCTGGGACATTTCCGTGAAAAATGAGAGGTGACATTCTACCGCGGAAGCCTCCTGAAGTTCGGGGAGCTCCTCTCCCTCCAATTCCTCCGGTGGAAGCAAGTTTCCAAACCCGGGGAAAACTCTACCTATGAGCACGGGGTATGGGAGGTTTGGGATTACCCCTGCTTTCACCCTGGTGACATTTCCCTGAATTTCAATTTTTCTCGTATGATGGGGTAGTAGCTAACAGTCCCATGGACACAGGTTACCCCCGTACGCTTGGCCTGCATTAACTGGCTGCGCTTCACTAATTTACCTGAAATTAGGGTGATAGCACTCCCCGAGTCTATGAGTGCCATGGTTTCTACCCCATTCAACTTTACCTGCCTTGTATATTTATGTGGGGTGACAGCGACCCCTACAATATTGAGTAGGCTACATGGGTCTGCCCCGTTCCTCAGGTTACACTGCATTGGCTCTATGACATTGGAGCACTGGGCAGCTATGTGCCCCAACTCCCGGCAAGAGTTGGGGCACATAGCTATCTATAATATCTATAATTGCTTCTAGTCACTCCCCTATCACGTGGGTTAGGGGGTTTAGTCCCAGGGTTCCCCCCACTTAGGCCTTCCTCTTCCTTCTGGGTTCCCGACTGGTTTTCGACCTCCCTCTTCTTCCACCTAGGACTTCCTGGGGGTTTGGCCGCCCGACCCGCTTCAGTCGGGGTCGAGTGTTTGATTCGTGAGGGGCCTTCCTTGGGTAGTTGGGTTAATTCCCTGGCTGTCATCCATCTTTCCACCAATGTGATCATTTCATCGTAGGTGGATGGATCATTCTGGAATACCCGTTTGCGGAGATCTGGTGGCAGTCCCCCGCATGTAATGGTCTATGACCAAAGTCTCTAAAATCTCCTCTGGGCTGCATGCCTCGGGCTGTAACCACTTCTGAGCGAGGTGTATGAGGTCGAATAGTTGGGACCTTGGAGGTTTGTTCTCCCTGTATTTCCACTCCTGGAACCTCTGGGCCCGTACCGCTGTCGTCACCCCGGATCGTGCTAGGATCTCTGCCCTCAGCCAGGAATAGTCAGCGGCATCCTCAGTGGGCAGATCAAAGTAGGCCTTCTGGGCCTCTCCGTACAAAAAAGGGGCGAGAATGCTGGCCCACTGCTCCAGGGGCCATGCGTCACACTGAGCAGTCCTTTCAAATGAGAGGAGATACGTCTCTATATCATCGTCTGCCATCATCTTTGGCAGACAACTGGTGGCCCTCAGGGTTCGCGTCCCATTGGACCCCCGGGCCTGGGTGGTGAGGACCTTCAGCTGGTCCAGAACCTCGCGCAGGAGGGCTCGATCTTGGGTCACCTGGCTCATTAATAATTGGTTGGTTTCCTGCTGTAACCTCATGGACTCCTGTTGCACCATTGCCTGAGCCCAGGTTGCCTCCTGCTGGGCCGCTGTGGCTTGCACCAGCGCTCTCACCACCTCCTCCATGGTGGTACAAACAAAAACCCCAAACCAAAAACCTCAGTGCACTTTTTTTTTTTTTTTTTTTACTAAAAACCTCTTTGTTCCGCCACGCTGTGAACAATCATGATCCCACTCCTAACAACAGTTGTGGCAGAGCTCTGACCTTGTCCCCGTGGGTCCTGCGCTTCTAGGCAGTATATGCTAGCCTCAGTATCTCTCTGTGACCCTCCACATAGCCCTTCTCTCTCTAGGGCCAGGGTTACAGTCTACTGAGCCCTTTTCATCATAAGCCAGCAAGGAGGTTGGTGAGAGAACTCCCACAGTCTCTGTTGCTCCTACAGCCTTGTACCAAAAAAGTTTAGCCTCCTGTCCTGACAGGGGCCTGACTTCCCCTCCCAGGAGGTGTTCCTGTAGTGGTGGGTTGGGGGAAACCCGGGCCCGCCCTCTACTCCGGGTTCCGGCCCAGGGACCCTAATGGTAGCAGCTGTTGGCAGCCAACCTTTCACTGCCAGAGTTGCTACATTTCCCTGGGCCACTTCCCCACAGCTCTCCTGCTTCTCCCTTCTTCACCCTTACCTTAGGGCTCCCTTATCAATAACTTGAGGGTGTCTTCATTAACCAGCCCTTCAGCCGCACTTCCTCTCCTCTGGCTCCCTGGCTGTCCTCTGCCTGACTGGAGTGAGCCCTTTTTATAGTATCAGCGGGGCCTTAATTAGAGTCAGGTGGTCACATTAGCTTAATGCCCTCACCTGACTCTTTGCAGGTTAATTGGAGTCAGGTGTTCTCATTAGCCTGGAGCAGCCCCTGCTCTGGTCAGTCAGGGAACAGAAAACTGTTAATCCAGTGGCCAGTATATCTGCCTTCTGCTATTCTGCTGTACGCAACTGGCCTGGGTCTATCACAGTGTCCATCTCGCTCTTCAAACTAATTCAGTCGTTTGCCTCCCACAACTCCTATTGGGAGGCTGCTCCAGAACATCGCCCCGCTGGCGGTTAGAAACCTCCTGTAATTTCTAGCCAGTCTCTCCATCTCTCACAAGCCCAAATGTACACCTGAGCCAGGCTAACACACTCTGGCTCCTTGTCCCCCTCTAGTGGTTAGGCCACAAATGGTGGTTTATAAGACAATGGGCCCAGTCCCCAGCTGGTGGCAATGGATATACAGCTCCATTGGAGGCAGTAGGTCAGATGCACAGATGCTGAAAATTGCTTTAACGCCACCAGAGTCAATGGAACTACACTGATGTGTTGCAGATCTACCCGAAATCTCTTCTCACCTACCCCAGTCTTACTCCAGTCTGACTCCTTTGGTTCCAACAAAGCCACTCCTGATTTATGCACACAAGCAAGACAACTCCCATCATTGTTTTCAGTGGCCATGGAATGGGTGCATGTGGCCATGCAGTGTAATGGATATTGTTTTGGCACAGAATGAAAGTCTGATTCCTCTCACGCACACACTTTACACCTGTTTAACTCCACAACTGGACCAGATTTTCACCTGGTGTAAATCACTGCAGTGGCAGTGACATCAACGGAGTTAATCTGGATTTGCATTGGTGCAACTGAGATCAGAATCAGACCTGTTTGTGTTCAAGCTGTGTGGTCATGGAAATAACTGACATTAATGAATAGATACTATGTGAGCAAACTTTAATTAGATAAAGACATAAAAAATAATTCTTGGTGAATTACCTACACCCAGTCAGTCTTCTCAGGGCAGCTTTCATCTCCTTGTTCCTCAGGCTGTAGACAATTGGATTCATGATTTGTGGCAATACGGAATAGAGAACTGCCACCACAAGATCCAGAGCAGATGGGGAGCTGGAGGTGGGTTTCAGGTAGGCAAAGGCCCCAGTGCAAACAACCAAGGAGACCACAGTGAGGTGAGGAAGGCAGGTGGAGAAGGCTTTATGCCGGCCCTGCTCAGAGGGGATTCTGAGCACTGATTTGAAGATCTGAACATATGACACAATCATAAAAACAAAGCAGCCTAAGATTAAACACACACTAAATGCAAGAACCCCAACTTCACTCAGATATGAGTCAGAGCAGGAGAGCTTGAGTAGCTGGGGGATCTCACAGAAGAACTGATCCACCATGTTGCCTCCACAGAAGGTCAATGCAAACGTGTTCCCGGTGTGTAGCACAGAGTAGAGAATCCCACTGATCCAGGCACCAGCTGCCATTTGGACACAAGCTCTGCTGTTCATCATTCTCTCATAGTGCAGTGGTTGGCAGATGGCGACATATCGGTCGTACGCCATGATGGTGAGAAGGAAAAAATTTGCTCCCAACAAGAAGAAGAGGAAAAAGACTTGGGCAACACATCCAGCATAGGAAATGGACTTGGTGTTCATGAGGGAGTTTGCCATGGATTTGGGAACGGTGACAGAGATGGAGCCAAGGTCTATGATGGACAGATTCATCAGGAAGAAGTACATGGGGGTGTGAAGGTGGTGGTCAAAGGCTATGGCCACGAAGATAAGAAGATTCCCCACCAGGGCTACCAGGTAAATCACAAGAAACACCACAAAGTGCAAAATCAGCAGCTCCTGAACATCAGAGAATCCAAGGAGAAGGAACTCGGTCACGGTGGTTCGGTTGGACATTTTCTTTCTCAGGACATTGTGTGATGGTTGCAGAGAGAGGAACAAGAGCAAGGGACAGGATTAGAACAGTAAAATAACTCTCCTTTTGTGATAACCACCTTAATTTCCTTGAGTCAGACCCTTAGCTTGTGAAGATTGATGTAATATGGGAATGAGGATGGAGAAAGCAGCCCCACTGACTCCAATGGTGTTACTCCTGATTTACACTGGGGTGAGAGAAAATAGAATCAGCTCAATGGACTCCACAGCGGTTACTCATAATTTACACCAGGGTAATGAAGTGGAGAAATTGGAACAATTGCTTTTGAGAAATGTGTATACCTCTGTTACCCAGAGGTGGGTGAACTCTGGATAACGGTGTATAAATGTTACTGTCCTCAGTTTTCCGAGGGGAATTGGGGGTCTGTCTGGCCAGATTCTGCTGTCAGGGACAAGCTGCGAATGTGGGGTAATTTCACTGCATGCCGTGGAATTACTCCCCATTTATACTGCTCTAAATGGGAGCAGGTTTTCGCATGGAGGTGACCAAACCCAGCCATAAATACACAGTAAAGTCGAGTAATGAATACGGCTCCCTTCCTGCTTCACTAACCACTCAACTAAACACCCTCCCAGAGCTTGGAAGAGAACCCAGGAGTCCTGACTCCCAGTTCGCCCTCTGCTCTAACCCACTAAATCCAATACCCCTCCCAGAGCTTGGAAGAGAACCCAGGATTCCTGACTCCCAGTTTGCCCCCTGCTCTAACCCACTAAATGCAACACGCCTCCCGGAGCTGGAAATACAGGCCAGGAGTTCTGGCTCTACCCACTGGACTCAACTCCCTCCCAGAGCTGGGAACACAAATGAGGTGTCATGACTGCCAGTCCCCTCCTCTAACGACTACATCAGACTGCATCTCAGCTTCTGTCCCAGTGACTCTCCATTGCCATCAGGAACAACTGTTGCGAGTGACAATGGAGAGTCATTGGTCCAGGGTAGGGGCGTGAGAGTGATTCTCCAGCATGGTACTTGGGGCACTCACCTGGTGTCTGGAAGAGCCAAGTTCAAGTCCCTGCTCCCATGACTATTTAATCCTTGATACAAAGTGGAGCAGCTTCAATGGGAGAGACTGAGACAGTCTCATTTCAGAACAGCCCATAGCCTAGCGGCTCAGGCACTCTCCTGTATGTTGGAAATTCAAATCCCTTCTCATCATCAGTCAGAGGGAGAGATTGAACCTGAGTCTGTCACAGGCCAGCCAAGTGCCCTAACCACTCAGCTTCAACTTATGAGGAGTGCCTGTCCCACAAGTACCCTTTCAGCAATTTAATAGACAGAAGAAACAAAAAACTGAGAACTAGACACAAACTGATAGATAGATAGATAGATCTAACAACAAACTAACAGAGAGATACAAGATTCAGAGAGTCGGAGAGAAACACAGAACTAACACAAACTAACAGGTAGATAGAGAAGTAAAAACAAACTAATAGAGAAAAGTAAAAGCAGACAGACAGCAGTAACAACAAACTAATGTATACAGAGAGAAAAGTAACAACGAGCTGATAGTGTTTGTCACAATTTTTGGACAACTTTAATGTAACCTCTTCAATCCATTCTAAAAAATGTGTCAATTTGATCAATTCCCCCACTCCCAATAGAAGGAAACTGAGGCACGAATATTCTGCCCCCTCTTTCCTAAGATAACTGCGTTGGACTGCCTCAGTTTCCCATGCCCAAATTGAGCTAAGAGTGAAAGTCTGAAAAAAAATCTAATGTCACTTACAATTTCATCCTTAAAGAGCCTCTCTGTCACCCCCAAATATATTTCATTGCAAGAGCAAACTTACGATGCCGGTCTCTGAGATGTCTTTTCTCCTCCAGCTACAGACTGCAATTGGTTACCCCTCTCTCTCTAGCCCCATGCACACCCCTCTATCAATCTATCTCTCTATCTAATGCCCTGATCACTGTATTATGAGGCCGTTCCCCCACCACACTGACGCTGAGCTGCTGGAAATACACTGAGTTCTGGGCTGTCTGCAGATGAGCTGTGTGTCAAAAACTTTGGTGCTGAGGGGAGGTGATTTATCCATGTCTGTTTTCTACGGGCTTGAGGGACTCACTCCCTGGAGCCCTCAACAGCCCAGAGCCAACAATATTTTATCTTGCCCTCTACTTCCCTGAAGAGTTTTCAGAAACTAAAATAATCACAATTACAACGAGGCAGCAGGGTCTAAAGCAAAGATTGTGAGGCAAACACTGCAGGCACACAGGACTGTACTCGAGAGATCTGACATCAATTCCTAGCCCTACCACTGACCTGCTGTGTTACCTTGGGAAAATCATTCCCTAGGGCTGTCTTTCCCCTCCCACCCTTTGCCTGTCTTTTCTACTGTAGGCTCCTTGTGGTGGAGACTGTGTCTTACCTAATAAAATGGACCTCTTATATCAGGTGCAACTATCAGATAATTAATTAATTATTATTTAAAAGCTAAGGTCCAAGGTGTCCTGAGATCTGATCCCAACTATTCCTCTGGCTTTGTTCAGTCCCTTCACCACTCCATTCCTCAGTTTGTCATCCGTCCAATTGGGATACTAGTTACAACTTGGAGTATAATTCATAATGAGTGGAGGTGCTCAAAAATATCTTCCTGGCAAAAAAAAATTGTTTGTCACTGAAAATAATTTTAGTGTGGAAAAAACTCATTTTGAACTCATTTTTCTATGGGTTTTTGTTTTTTTCAGTGGGGGAAAGTTGTTTTTGGTTTTGTTTTCCCGAAAACCTGGAGATGGAAAACTTTATTGTATATTTTTTTCAGGTTTGGGGGGAAAAGTTTTCAATATCAGAAATCTTTTTTCCAAAACTAGAAAATATTTACCATAAACTTGCATTTTTACTAGAGAAGTTTATTGAAAACCAAATGCTTTTCAGTCTCCTGTTTCATTGTTTTGCCCATCCCCCATCCAAAAGCAATATTATGGGATGTTTCTATGAAAACAAAAAGATTGACATTTCCCACAAAAATATAATTTTCATTTTTGACCAGCTTTAATAATGAGTAATTAAACTAAATTAAATGCATATGAGTTGATGTGGGTGCAACATTCATTGCAATTTTATTTGACAACATCTGCTTGTTATAGATCATAGGAACTGTCTAACTGAGTCAGACCTTTGGATCATCCAGTCCAGTATTCTGTCCCTGACAGTGGCCAGTACCACCTGATTCAGAGGAAAGTCTAAGAGGCCCTATAGAGGACAATTCTAGAATAACCTGTCCATGGTGGACTCTCATCATCATCATCAGCTAGTGAATAGTCTATGGCGTGAGGAAGGTGAGTTTCTACCCCTCATAGTGTTTTATCTGCTACAAAGTAACTGCATGCTCTCATTATCCAGATAGGCTGCAGTGCTCAAAGGAACCAACTGGATTTGTGTGACTAAATCCCATTCACTTTCAACAGGAGAGGAGTGCCCAGCTCCATTAATCCTCTTTGAATATCTCACTTAGGCCTGGTCTACACTAGGAGTTTATGTCGAATTTAGCGCCGTTACATCGAATGAACTCTGCACCCGTCCACACCACGAAGCTATTTAGTTCGACATAGAGGTCTCTTAAATTCGACTTCTGTACTCCTCCCCAACGAGGGGAGTAGCGCTAAATTCGACATGGTCATGTCGAATTAGGCTAGGTGTGGATGGAAATCGACGCTAATAGCTCCGGGAGCTATCCCACAGTGCACCACTCTGTTGACGCTCTGGACAGCAGTCCGAGCTCGGATGCTCTGACCAGCCACACAGGAAAAGCCCCGGGAAAATTTGAATTCCTTTTCCTGTCTGAGCAGTTTGAATCTCATTTCCTGTTTGGACATCGTGGTGAGCTCAGCAGCACTGGAAACGATGCAGAGCTCTCCAGCAGAGATGGCCATGCAATCTCAGAATAGAAAGAGGGTCCCAGCATGGACTGATCGGGAAGTCTTGGATCTGATCGCTGTGTGGGGCGATGAGTCCGTGCATTCCGAGCTGCGATCGAAAAGATGGAACGCAAAGATCTACGAGAAGATCTCTAAAGCCATGGCAGAGAGAGGATACAGCCGGGATGCAACGCAGTGCTGCGTGAAAATCAAGGAGCTGAGACAAGGCTACCAGAAGACCAAAGAGGCAAACGGACGATCCGGATCCCAGCCCCACACATCCCGTTTCTACGAGGCACTGCATTCCATCCTAGGTGCGGCCGCCACCACTACCCCACCACTGACCGTGGACTCTGAGGATGGGATATTGTCGACGGCCACTTCCTCGGACATGTTAGCGGACGGGGAAGATGAGGAAGGAGATGAGGAGGACGAGGCAGTCGACAGCGCTTACAACGCTGATTTCCCCGACAGCCAGGATCTCTTCATCACCCTTACAGAGATCCCCTACCAACCATCCCCAGCCATTAACCCGGACACAGAATCAGGGGAAGGATCAGCCAGTAAGTGTTTTAAACATGTAAACATTTATTTTTAACAGAACAGGAATATTAACAATATTAACAATGGGTTTTTTAATGATTACTTTGCCCTAGGCCCTTAACGGTTCAGTCCCTGGCAGTGCAACTACTGAAAAAAATCTAACAATGTCAGGTTTAGCATGATTGTTCTGCCCAAGCCGCACTACCGTTTAGTCCCTGCCAGTGCAGCTACAGTAAAATCCGGTCTATATGTCCGGGGATAGAGCTGAAATCCTCCATGGACACCTCCACGAAACTCTCCTGGAGGTAATTGGAAAGCCTTTGCATCAGGTTCCTGGGGAGAGCGGCCTTATTGGGTCCTCCGTAGTAGCAAACATTTCTGCGCCAGGAGACAAGCAAGTACTCCGGGATCATTGCCCTGCAGAGCATGGCGGCATACGGCCCTGGTCTTTGCAGGCTTTCCCGAAGCATCCTTTCTTTTTCCGTCTCTGAAATCCTCATCAGAGTGATGTCGCTCATGGTGACCTGCTTTGAATTAGGTAGGGGAATGTTAGTATTGGGACTGCTTGCCTGTTCCTTTACAGAACTGTAACCGCCGGTTTACAGCCACGCGGTGGAGGCGGGAGAGGGGCAGCATACAGGGATCTTTCCCTGGGACAGCCGCAAGGGGGTGGGACAGGGGCAGAGCTCATGCTTGCCGGATTGCTGGCAGCAGGGACTGGCATTGCTTTCAATGTGAAAGGAGGCCAGTGCTACTATTAAAGTTTTAAGCAGCCACAAGTCTACGGCTTACCATGTCGGCCTGCTACACAAATTCCAGTGTCCTGCCCCGCTTCTCTGATCTGCACTGCAAGACCCCAGGCACTGAATGCGAAGGCCGAAAATTTGACCTTGTCCTGAGTACGCATGTGATAGGTGCTGTGCATGGTCTTGTTCACAGAGAAAGACTATGTTCTTTGTTCACAACTAAATTTATCTTTCTGAGGAATTCACTCCCTTTTTCCCATTCCCACAGCTGCGACTGTCTCCCAACCCAGCCTGGCATCACACTCCCAGAGGCTAGCGCAGATTAGGCATAGGAAGAAGAGGACACGGGAGGACATGTTCTCGGAACTTATGGGCTGCTCCCGAGCCCAGACAGCCCAGCAGACCCAGTGGAGGGAGAACTTGTCCCAAATGCACTGATCACACATGGAACGGGAGGAGAGGTGGCGGCAGGAAGACCAGCAGGCGACTCAAACGCTGCTTGGACTAATGAGGGAGCAAACGGAGACGCTCCGGCACCTTGTGGATGTTCTGCAGGACCGGAGGCAGGAGGGCAGAGCCCCGCTGCAGTCTATCTGTAACCGCCCTCCCCCGCCACCAAGTCCCATACCCCCCTCACCCAAAGTCCAAAGAAGGAGGGGCGGCAGAGTCCGTGAAAACGCTCACTCCACCCCTGCAGACTGCTCTACTACTAGAAGGCTCTCATTCCCCAAAATTTGACAAGTCCTTTCCTTCCCGCCTCACCCAAGCCCCCGTCCAAGTTTCACCCCCCAGTTTCATGTGTAGTTGCTAATAAAACATACGTTTCTGTTAATTACTGTTTCCATCATGTTCTTTTAGAGGAGAGTCTGTCTGAAGGGGGGGAAGGGAGTTGGTAATTGGACAGGACAGTCACCTTTACCAGGGTACAGAGGCGGGGGCAGGTTCAGCAGCAGGGCACACACACACTGCAGTCACTAGTTACCCTGGTCAGTCTGGGAGATGGTTTTATTGTTCGGGGGGGGGCTCGGGGGAGGGCAGTTAGAGATCTTATGCAGCGGTCCTTATCCTGGATCACAGAGCCACGCAGCAGGGGATCTGTAACCGTCCTCCCCCTGCCACAAAGTCACATAGCCCCCACACACACAGAGTCCCAAACAGGAGGGGTGGCAGGCTCCGTTGAAACCACCAGTCCACCACTGCGGAGCCTGTCATTCCTGGAGTTTAGAAGCGTCATTTGCATCACTACACTACACCCGCTCCCCACCACAGTCTGCGTCCCAGGTTCAACACTTTCCCGCGAAAACAGTAATAAAGAAAACGGTGTTCATTAACAAAATTCAAGTGATTTTATTTTTAAACGTGTGTTGGAAGGGGGGGGGGGAAACGGGGTATATCACTGGAGAGGATACTGAACATTTAGTGGGTAAAGAAACGGGGGCAGGTTCAGCTTCTCTGTACACAAACTTAAAAGTCACAGGTTACCCTGCTCACTCAGGAACCTAGCTTTCAAAGCCTCCCGGATGCACAGCGCGTCCCGCTGGGCTATTCTAATCGCCCGGCTGTCTGGCTGGGCGTAATCAGAAGCCAGGCTATTTGCCTCAACCTCCCACCCCGCCATAAAGGTCTCCCCCTTGCTCTCACAGAGATTGTGGAGCACACAGCAAGCTGCAATAACAATGGGGATATTGGTTTCGCTGAGATCACAGCGAGTCAGTAAGGTTCTCCATCTCCCCTTGAGATGGCCAAAAGCACACTCCACCACCATTCTGCACTTGCTCAGCCGGTAGTTGAAGAGTTCTTTTTCAGTGTCCAGGGTGCCAGTATAGGGCTTCATGAGCCAGGGCATTAGCGGGTAGGCTGGGTCCCCGAGGATGACTATAGGCATCTCCACATCCCCAAGAGTTATTTTGTGGTCCGGGAAGTAAATACCTTCCTGCAGCCATCTAAACAGACCTGAGTTCCTGAAAACACGAGCGTCATGAACCTTGCCCGGCCATCCGACATTGATGTTTGTAAAACGTCCCCTATGGACCACCAGTACTTGCAGCACCATTGAAAAGTAGCCCTTTCGGTTGATGTACTGGCTGCCCTGGTGGTCCGGTCCCAGGATAGGGATGTGAGTTCCATCTATAGCCCCACCGCAGTTTGGGAATCCCATGACGGTGAATCCATCTATGATGACCTGTGCGTTTCCCAGGGTCACTACCTTTGAGAGCAGTACCTCAACGATTGCGTTGGCTACTTTCATCACAACAACCCCCACGGTAGATTTGCCCACGCCAAAGTGGTTTGCGACTGACCGGTAGCTGTCTGGCGTTGCAAGCTTCCAGAGGGCTATGGCTACTCGCTTCTGGACTGTCAGGGCTGCTCGCATCCGGGTGTCATTGCGCTTCAGGGCAGGGGACAGCAACTCACAAAGTTCAAGGAAAGTCCCCTTCCACATGCGAAAGTTTCGCAGCCACTGGGATTCATCACAGACCTGCAGCACTATGCGGTCCCACCAGTCCGTGCTTGTTTCCCGTGCCCAGAATCGCCGTTCCACAACATCAACGTGACCCATTGCCACCGTGATGTCCTCGGCGCTGGGTCCCATGCTTTCTGACAGGTCTGTGCCACTCTCAGACTTCAGGTCCTCACCGCGGTGCCGTAGCCTCCTCGCCTGATTTCTCTGCATCTGCCTCTGGGAAAGGTGGATGATAAGCTGCGAGGTGTTGACAACGGCCATAACTGCAGCAATGGTCGCAGCGGGCTCCATGCTCGCAGTGCTGTGGCGTCCGCGCTGTCACTGACCAGAAAAGTGCGCGAACTGATTTCCCGCCGGCGCTTTCAGGGAGGGAGGGCGGTAGTGACGGGCGGATGACGACAGGTACCCAAAAGCACCCTCGACACATTTTTTTACCCAGAAGGCATTGGCGGCTCGACCCAGAATTCCAATGGGCAGCGGGGACTGCGGGAACTGTGGGATAGCTGCCCACAGTGCACCGCTTCCAATGTCGACGCTTTCCCCATTAGTGTGGACTCACAAAGTCGAATTACTGTCCTTAGTGTGGACACACACGTTCAATTTTGTAATATCGATTCCACATATTCGATTTTAGTAAAATCGAACTACTCTCGTAGTGTAGACATACCCTTAGTTTATTATTAATTACTTATTTTGTAGATTCCATCACTGACAACTTTCAAATCAAGATTGGATGTTTTTCTAAAGGATATGATCTAGGTATTATTTTGGGGATGTTCTATGGGTTGGGTTATACAGGAGGTCAGACTAGACAGTCACTATGGTCCCTTCTGGCCTTGGAATCTATTAATCTAATTTGAACTCCACCAAAAATGAGAACAAATTTTCTCCAAAAACCTCACAAAATGGTAGATTTTGTTTTTTGACCAGATCTATTAGTCAAAAAATAATAGACTATTATTATTTAATAGATCTATTAAAATTATTTAATAGATCTACTAAATAGATCTATTAAATAGTTTATTTATTAAATAAATCTATTTATTTAATAGATCTATTAAAATTAATTCCAGGAGATTTTAGCTGAATTAGGCAACACCTCAGAGTCATACAACTCTACCTCTCTCTTGGCGATGTAGGCTATTTGTGTTCATGGAGGGGCCAACATGACCAATGATGGGATTTTCAAGGTCGCCTATAGATATTTGGCCACCAAAATAGTTTTAATGGGAATTGGTCATCCCAGTCCCCTAGGTGAAAATCAACCCATAGTTTTATGATCAAAACCTGCAATTCTTTTCTGATGTCATTTTTAAGGCCATTATTCAATAACGATTTGGATAACGGAGGAGAGAATATGCTTATAAAACTTGAAGATGACACCAAGCTGGGAGGGGTTGCAAACACTCTGGAGGACAGGATCAGAATTCAAAATGACCTTGACAAATTGGAGAACTGGTCTAAAATCAATAAGAGGAAATCCAATAAAGACAAGTGCAAAGTTCTTCTCTAACCAAGGAAAAATCAAACGTACAACTACAAAATGGGGAATCACTGGCTAGGTGGTGGCATTGCTGAAAAGGATCTTGGGGCTAGAGTGGATCACAAATTGAATATGAGTCAGCAATGTGATAAAGTTGCGAAAAAGGTTAATATCATTTGGGGTGTATTAAAAAGAGTGTTGTATGTAAGACACGGGAGGTAATTGTCAAGCTCTACTTGGCACTGGTGAGGCCTCAGCTGGAATACTGTGTCCGGTTCTGGGTGCCACACTTTAAGAAAGATGTGGACAGATTGGAGAGAATTCAGAGGAGACCAAAAAAAAAATAATCAAAGTTTTAGATAACCTGACCTATGAGGAACAGTTAAAAAAACAAGCATGCAGAGGAATGGGGTTTGATCTGGAAAAGAGGACCAGCAACCTCAGTCTGTACTGTAGCACAATACAAGAAAGAGGAGATTTGATGCATTGGACATGTCTAGTCATTAGTGGGTATTGGAACAAATCTGTAACAAAATGACCCCATTGTTGGATATTTATTATCTAATAACCTTCTGGTGATCCTCGTGGGCCTTCCTGGTGGAAATGGTCACACAAAAGGAAATGAAAAATTAACCTCTGATCTGCTAGTAACTGCTCAGGTAGTAGTAACCTCTCAATGGGAAAAGAAAAATAGTCCAACCATCTAGGAATGATTAAAAACAATATGGGAGGTTGGTTATGGAAAAAATAATACGACAATTATGTGTTCGGCAAAATAGACAGAGGATAGATAGATATTTGGTTACCTCTTATTCAGTGCTCAAAGTATATTCACCTGCAAAAAAAAATTCCGGCACACCTGTCCAATTACTTTGCATATTAACATTTGATAGACATAACTGGTCTGTTAATATGTGAATACAGAGATTTCACTCACTTTAATAAAATCACCAGAAATGACATAGGAGTTGTAATGATCCTCACTCTGTGCTATGGTAACACCCTGTTAATCAGAAAGATCTGGTGACTATATTCCTGTCTGATGTCTCTTTAAACCAAAGTTCACTGTTGTAATGATTGTCTTGTTTCTGATATTTACATGGCAAGGATTTGTAAAGTTGCTAAAATATCCTAAATAAACAATTAAAAAAACTGGGCATGTTGATCAAGCTGCCAGAGAAAAGTTCAACTCCTAATTTAGACTGATATAAGTTTGCAGTAAATCCACTGATACTAAAGTAGATTCAATTGAAATAATCAGGATTTATATCAGTGTGAGAGAAAAATTAAGCCCATTCTTAAAATGGACCACAAAATTTGCACTGGTCAGAAGTTAAAAAAGTGACATTGTCAGTTGAAGTGTAAAACAATTGACCTTTTTGGAATGAAACATTTTGATTTTCCAGTACAAAACAACTTTTCTTTTAAATTTTTTCCTTAATTTTACCTTAAACATGGTCAACATTGAAACAAAATGTTTAGATTTTGTCAACATGAAACCTGATAGAAAATTGTTTTTGACTTTTTGATTCACCTGAAATTTGGAAAAAAATACCATTTTCAGTTTGACCCACAATTATTTTTTTCGAAATTGCCAGTGAAATGAAAAATCTATTATTCGCCCAGCTCTATTTGGATTTTGCCTCCCGCATATCATGGGGAATTTGACTTGCTAGATTAAGAGCAATAAGGAAAGAGGAAGATAACTTTTATTGTGTTCAATTGTTGCTATTTAAACACACAGGCACACACTCACACAAACATCCATGCAGTATCTTCCATAGACTGATGCACACACATACCACAATTCTCACTCACACTTCACACAAGCAGGCACACGTACCCTATCCAACATGCAAACACTCACTCTAACACAGCAGCCTAAATGCACCAAACACACTCTTTCCCCCAGCACAAAAACAATCATAGACACACACTCACTGGCTCTCACACACAAACACAACACCTTTATGTCCCAGTTTAGATGGTATACTGTGTATAGTGATGTTACAAAACAAGGAACCAGATCTGAGTTTTGCAATGAGAACAAAACACTTTCTGGGCCAAGGCATCAGTTCCCACACTTGGGAATATGGGCTGAGAATTGGCAATGCACACAGTGGAGGGGGTGTCTACAAACCCCTCCCACAACCAGCTCCTGATCACTGAAATGGAAACATGGGAACCCATCAGAAATCTTCTGGCTTCTTGGTGTTGAGGCACTTGCATGATCTATCTCTTTATTCCCGTACATAATCTGTTGCCCCTCTGTCTTGAACCTTCTGTCTGAACTTTATCCATCACTGTGACATTTGAGGAATGTGTAGGGCTGCTGTAATTTCTCCTACATGAGAGTATTTATTTATATTGCCCTTGGAACACACCCAATATTATTATTACATATCTTTGGTGAAAAAGTGGCAGCTCTGCTATATCTGCACAGGGCCTGCCTTCTCCTAGAGTGAGGCCAAAGCAGTGTGGTGGCTTATTTTTCTTACCACCTTTGAGATGCTTTGGGGTCAGATGCATGTTGTGAATGAGAGGAATATTCACACCATGTATTTTCTCCAGGTCCTTATTTCTGGGTAGCATTTTTGCCTTTCTCCAAGGTACGTGAGAGAAGACAATTGGGTTTGGAATAGATGCAGCTGATGTATTGATCAATCATTATAAATTGCTGAACAAGCCTATTTAGAAGCCAAATTTTGAGATACTTATAAGTGTTTAATGAAGCAAGACACTGTTTGAACCAGACTGGGATCTCAATAGCACCAGAGTAAAGCTGAAGTCATTGGAGTTATTTTGGCTTCATCCCCGAGATCAGAATTTCCTCCACTGTGAGTTATGTCTGACTAAAGACAGAGTAAAAACTGTCCATCCCATTGTACCATGTTTGCAGTGGTGTAACCCCACTGAAATCAGTGGAGTTATGGTGGCATAAAACTGGTATAATAGAGAGGACAGTATAGCTCAAGGAATTCAAGATTTAAAAAAAAAACACTCTGGTTATTTTTTCTTATTCACGTGCAACATTTGAATGAGAATTATACACAATGTAGACCGCTGCTTCAATCTTTTAGGAAAACTAAACTAATAGTTCATTGTTATGGTCTTGTCTTGCCTATGCAATGCTCTTTCCATTGCTACCTCTATAAGTAGTCTTGGAAGGATTAGATTTTTATCAGTAAATATTGGCAAATGTTGATTTCACCATGCACACACAAACCAATGAAAAAATATTTCCTTCAACAATCAACATTTCCAGCTAGACAAAGTAAGAAAAATGCTGCTTGAGAACTTACGAGTGTTTGATTTAAGGATATTGACTTTGTATATCTTCACGTCATGTTGAAACATTGTGCTTTCACAGTTCTCAAGTTTAACTTTTTGAATCTCAACATGTACTGTCATTAAATAACTATTGTCTGACCCTTCCATAATTTTCTGCAACTGTGAACATTTAAACTGATAAAAATAAAAAAAAATGCTAAATTATAAACATCAATATTATCAGTGAAAATTATATATATAAAAATTAAATACTTCCAAGCCAATGTATAAGATAGTATTGTCTATGGTCAGGAGTCCTATTTGCATTTTATTTTGAAAAGTAGTATCTAAAGTTGCTTTTTTTAAGGAATAAATGTCAGCCCTAGTTCAGCAAAGTGCTTAAACACAAACCCACCTTTAAGCTTTTGAGTAATGCACCTTCTTGCTTTCTTCCAATTTGCCCCTATTGCATGGAAAGAGCCATATGTAAACATCCACAAAGTTACCTCTTTCAAATCCCTCTTTAAAACTCCCCTTTGCCATGATACCTACAAAATACTCAACCGCAGTCAGGGAGCAGGTGTGCTGGAAAAACTGCCCATCATGCTGACCAGCATTGTCTCATTGCTTCCTTGTCCTACCCTGTCTGTCTGTCTCCACCTGCTGTCGCAAACCTTTAAATAGACTCTAAGCTGTTTGAAGCAGGGACCATCTTTTTGTTTTGTGTTTGTACAGAACTTGGTGCAATAGATTCCTGATCCATAACTGGTGTTACCAATATTAATAATAATACCATTTAAATTAAATATTTTGCTGCATCAGAGCCTAAATGGAACAAATTCATCCTGATGTTTATCCAGTGTAGCTAAAAAAGAGACACTGGGGATGAATTTAGTACCAAATATTAAAAATAATAAGGTATAATACTCACAGACAAGAAAAGAGATAAAGAACTAATTACACAGAGTTCAAGTCAGAGACACCACTCACTTGCATTCGGTTAAAACTAGAGAACCTCCATTGACTTCAATGAACTTACTCCAGTTATTCAGTGGTATAAATTAGACTAGAACTTGGCACAGAGAGAGAGAGTGAAATTCAACTTCCTTAGCTGACAGAAGAAGTTTTAAGTATCAATTTTCAGAACTTCAAAGAAATAAGTAAAATTTACATTGCAATAAGCCCTAAATCAGGGACTTTCAAAAATGGGCTGAAGGGAATAAGGCCTTGCTTAGGCCTGGGCTACACTGGTGTGGGGGTTCGAACTAAGATACGCAACTTTCGCTATGCTATTCACGTAGCTGAAGTCAAAGTATCTTAGTTCGACTTACCTGGCCGTCCTCACGCGGCGAGTCAACCACGGCGGCTCCCCCGTCGACTCCGCTTACTCCTCTTGCGGAGCTGGAGTTCCGGAGTCAACGGGGAGCGTGTTCGGGGATCGATTTATCACGTCTAGACAAGACGCGATAAATCGATCCCCGATACAGCAAACACTACCCGCCAATCTGGAGGGTAGTATGGACATACCCTTAGGGCTTGTCTTCACTACACGCCGATCCGGCGGGAAGCAATCGGTCTATCGGGGATCGACTTACCGCGTCTAGTGAAGATGCGATAAAATCGATCCCTGATCGCTCTGCCGTCGACTCCGGAAATCCACCACGGCAAGAGGCGGCAGCGGAGTCGGCGGCAGCGCGGCAGCGGTCGACTTTCCCCCGTCCTCACAGCCAGGTAAGCCGACTTAAAATACGCAACTTCAGCTACGGTATTCACGTAGCTGAAGTTGCGTATCTTAGGTCGGACCCCCGCTGTAGTGTAGACCTAGCCTTATGGGGAGTTATTCTGGAATAGCTATTCCTGATTAACTCCCTGTATGGATGCTCTTATTCCAGAATAAGAGTGCTTTATCTGAATTAGCTTAATCCATTTAGATCCAAAGTCTTCTGACTCCCACTGCAAGTCAAGTGTGGTGCCTAAGACCCTTAGGACTCTGAAACTCCCAACCTTCACCTTCCATCTTCTGCCTGACAAGAGCATCTAACTTCCCACAGGTGTATCCTGTTACACTGACCTCTCAAGGAATTATAGGCCAGTGGCAGAAACAAAGTTACTCGTTATTTTAATGTGTCCCATCGAGGGCCATTAGAATGGAAAAGCTGCTGAGAAATACAGGTCTCAGTGGCAGTCCCATCGCGGCTAATTAGAAAAGAAAGTCAGAGGCATTGATTAAAGTTAGACAAAGGAAGGGGTGGGCCTGTTCCTATGTCAAGTAGTCCCCGATGGTTAAAGTGAAAGAGGTCAAGCCATTCATTCCCAGCCCTTTTAATGGTGATCCCTTCCTTCGTGAATTCCATCAGACCCTCAGGTAGGATATTACAGGCCAGCTGAGGTTCTGGTACCACTGGGCTCTTAGATATTGTAGGTCACATGTCTGTGCTACAAATACATATTTATTTCTGCAAACCCCTGGGGACGCCCTTTGGGCCTCAGCCCTGCCCTGTTTTTAGCCAAACTCCACCGACTCCTTTGAAAATCGCCAGCCTTAGTGGCTGAATGAATTTATAAACCAACAATGGACAAGTGTGTTTAATAGAGCTGTTAAAATGTTTCGTGTCCCAAATTTTGCCATTGAAAAATATGGTTTCATTAAAATTATCCATTGTAATATGTCAATTGTGGATATTTTTGTTTTAATTCTTGTCAGGGAATCAAAACAAAAAATAAAGTTTGATTCATCATGTGACATTGCACTCTATATGATTTTATGAAAATATGCTAATGAGTGTGAATATAATGTTACTGGGATATACTTCACGCAAACGGTCTCTTGTAAGGTATCATTACAAAGATACATTGCTACTTTGAAACCAAACATTACAAAGATTATAAACTACTGAGTGTGGTCATCCTATTTGTATAAATGTATCACTCTTGTACCTGAAACAAGAAATATAAAATATAACTCTGAGGTCCTATCGTAGTTATGGAAAGTGTGGGCCATTAATCGTGATTTGGAATCTTGATGGCTCCCATCAACCAGGACAATTGACTGTGGATGACTCTGTCTGCTTGCAGGCATTCCTCTGAGTCAGGCTGGGAAGAATGAGGGCTTGGAGTCTTACAGTGACATGTGATCATGTCACCTGAACTGGAATCCATCTTTAACCCTGTGCTTTCCCATTTAGAAGGAGGGATGGGAACCCAGAGAGACAAAAGATTCCCGCCTTGTGCCAAAGCTATATAATGGGGTGGAACAGAACAAATTACATGAGAAATCCCCTGCAATCATGAGAAATCCCCTAGCTACCACCTGAGCTGGAACAAGGGCTATACCAGGGGAAAGGATTGTGCCTAGATTAGGAAGGCATACAGTCTGTGATAGAAGCTTATTGAAACATCTCTGAGGGTGAGATTTTGTCTGTATTCAGTTTTCTTACTGTATTAGGCATAGACTTGCATGTTTTATTTTATTTTGCTTGGTAATTCACTTAGTTCTGTCTTGTATTACTTGGAACCACTTAAATCCTACTTTTTGTATTTAATAAAATAACTTTTTACTTATTAATTAACCAAGAGTATGTATTAATACCTGGGAGGGGACAGACAGCTGTGCATATCTCTCTATCAGTGTTATAGAGGGTGAACAATTTATGGGTTTATCCTGTATAAGCTTTATACAGGGTAAAACAGATTTATTTGGGGTTTGGACTCCATTGGGAGCTGGGCATCTGAGTGTTGGAGACAGGAACACTTCTTAAGTTGTTTTCAGCTTTTAGGTGGCGTGGTTCAGACCTGGGTGTGTGTTTTCAGCAGGCAAACATGTCTGGCTGAAACAAGGCAAGGTTCTGGAGTCCCAAGCTGGAAGGGAAAACAGGCTCAAAGGTAGTCTCAACATATCAGATGGCAGTCCCAAGGGGGTTTCTGTGATCCAACCCGTCACACATCATTTCAAGAAAAAAATAGTCTTTCACTTTTCGTCAACTTTTTAAACTGCAATTTTTTGTTTCAAAACAATATTTACAAATGAAAAAAAATCTTTTTGTAATGTCAAAACATTTTGTTTTGACTCATTACATTGACATTTTTCTTTTTGACAGTTTCATATCACATTATTCAGAACTTTGTATTGCATCAACATATTTGTTACTTTGATTTTTTGTCTTAATTCATTATGAAAAGAAATGTTGAAATACCAGAATTTCCCATAGGCTGGAAATTCCATTTTCTAACCAATGCTAGGTACTAACTTTCACCGGGGTAAAATAAAAACGTTTATTGTGTCTGTGATCATTTTTCTCTTCACTCTTCACTCACTTCAAACACTCAGAGCTTGTTCCATTTTAACTGCTTCTGCTAAACACAGGGCAAATTCTACTTGGTGAAATAACACGTCTTGAACAAACATTCTGAAGTTCTAAAAACACCGAGCAAAGCTGAGACGTTTGCGGATATGGACACCCAATACGAAGTAATTGTAATGGGAAGCAGGTAGACAAATCATTTATGGGGTTTTGAAAACCTTAACCCAAATGAGTTGATGGATGAAATGAAAAACCGGCGTGTTTCTGCTGTCCTTAAAAAAAAAAAAAAAAAAGACACTGGGACATCAGAAGACAAACTGGGATGATACTGGGACAATGTATGAGAAACTGGGACTATCCTGGTAAAATCAGGACATATTTTAACTTTGGGTGGGCTAAGGTTTTTCAAGCCACCTATTGGATTGGATTACCATGGAGCCATGGAGCGCCGGCAGGAGCGCGGCCAGCCCCCCGGACCAGCTCTCCCGGCTGAAGCCCCGTGCGGAGCACGGCCAGCCCCGCGGCCCCGCTCTCCCGGCCGGAGCGCCGGACCGCACTTCACCGGTTGCAGCGCCGGCCGGAGCGCCGCCAGACCCCCGGACCCGTTCCCCTAGCCGTAGCCCCGGGCTGAGCGCAGCGAACCCCCCGGACCCGCTCTCCTGGCCGGAGCGCCGGACCCTGCTCCCTGACCCCCCCAGTGCCCTGTTGCAGCACCCGACGGAACACCGAGAGACCCCCGGACCCGCTCCCCCAGCCGGAGCCCCGGGTGGAGTGCAGCGAAACCCCCGGAACCCGCTCCCCCTTTCCAGCGCCCGCCGGAGCGCAGCCAGACCCTCGACCCCGCTCCCCCAGCCGGAATGCCAGGCGGAGAGTGGCCAGCCCCCTGTCCCCGCTCTCTGGGCCGGAGTGCCGGACCCCGCTCCACTGGTTGCAGCGCCGGCCAGAGCGTGAGCAGACCCCCGGACCCGCTCTCCCGGATGGAGTCCCGGGCGCAGCGTGGCCAAAACCCCAGCCCCATTTCCCCGGCCGGAGCGCCTGGAGGAGCGAGGCCAGACCGTCAGCCCCGCACCCCCGGCCGGAGCGCCGGGCGGAGCGCGGCCAGACCCCCGGCACACCTTCCCCGGCGGAGTGAGGCCAGACCCCCGTCCCCCTTCGCCGACCGGATAAAAACGGGGGGTGGGGGGCCTAGTTTGCCCACCCCGATCAAGATAGTTGCTGCTTTGGAGACTTGGGGATTCTTTCACAAGAGGAGTCATTAAAAACTTCATAGAGTATTTCAGTCCCTTTATGTGTTTATTCTAGCCATGCAAACATTAGAGACTTTGAAAATTCCTTCCTGTGCTGAGATGGCACAAGGAGGCTATTTGGGAAAGAGAGGAAGAACTGGACATTTGACTCATCTCCAAAGCAGATGAAATACCATGACTGCTGGATTTTGGTTTTGGCACTGAGATGGAAGAGCTAAGCCAGGAGTTAGAGCTGGAGAGAAATATTCAGGGCTTCCTGGTTCCATGTCAATTCTAGGTGGGGAGCAAACACAATGATTAAAACAGGGGATAATTGTATTTTTGGATCCCTCATGCGCATCTTTGACATATATTGTCCAAGAACTCTACTGAAAGACTTCAACTTTTTGGTGAGATATGATTAAAAGATCAAAGTTGGTTTGCTTTAGGAGTCAGCAGCCAATATACAACCAGAGACCTGAAACTTCAACACTGACACTCAGCAGGAACCTGGGGACTTAATGTATCAACAACGTATAACATCTCATTTAGAACATCCTTCTTCCGAATTTTATCAGGCACTTCAGCAACAACAGGGATGGGATCTTTTTTAGTGCTTAGAATAGAATAGAATAGAATAGAATAGAATAGAAGATCTAATCTGTTAGGTTCTGACTGGCCAAGTCATTATGGTTAGAGTTGGCTGAATAATGGACTTTTTGTGGTTCACTGGCTATTTAAAAAGAATTTAAACTAATGTTTAGTTTCAGGTCAAATTGAAAATAACATTTTTTAAAACATTTTTTAGTGATTAAATAGTCAAAAAAATTTGACGTTGAAATGAGCCAATGCATTGGTAATGTCAAGGCAAAGTGTTTCATTATGTATCATCCTGAAAAAAATTGTTTAGACTTTCAGACAGTTTTCAAAAAGCCAAGTAAAGATTCCCAAAGCCACAGAAGGCGAACACCATGATGGTAGTGGTAGGGTGCTTCCTCATGAGCCTTACCCAGTGGTCAGGGCATTCACCAAAGATGTAAGAAACCTGGATTCATTCACCGCAGCTGCCATCTGATGAGGATAAAGAAATTGAATGTTGGTCTCCCCCGTTACAGGAAAACATCCCTGACATTGGACTATGGGATAGTCTGGGTTGAGTTCTTCTCAGTCTCTCCTGTTGAAGATGTTCAACTTTTAAATAAATAATTAAACAGTCAATAGAGAAAGAACTTGAGCTTGGGTCTCCGTCATCTCAGGTGACCCCCTGGCCGACACTCAGTAGAGCAATACTCACTATCACCCAGGCTGAAGACTATACATTGTAATTCATAGTGACAATTCACAGTCTTTCATGATGACACCGGATAGTCATTGGGCAGGGGAAAGAGAGTGAGGCGTCCTTATAGCTCTCTGCCCATCTTAAACCCTGGGCATCCTCTTACCTTTCAACCTCTGCCCTCGGTGACCCCCTACAACCACGTGCCTTTTAGACTCTGCCTTCAGTGACCACTGTGCAGTCATGTACTCTTCATATCCTGCCCTCGCTGACCCCAGTGCAGCCCCTCCCCTTCACTCTCTGTCCCCACTCACCTCTGTTGAATACCATTCCTTTTATTTTTTATATTCCTGTTGACTTCATTCATTATATATAGGTGTAACTGATCTGAAATTCATTGAGAATATTATTAAAAAAAATACTGTCAGAACTAGCTTTTCACTCTTCTGTCAAAGTAGTGTTGGTTCAGGAGATCTTACAGGACTATAGAGAGTTGTAGTTTATTTTTGGATCTGAAAATCCAATTCTGATACACAGGGAGTATAGATCTGTTCAGGAAGAAGTACCCATTTTTATTGAAATATTTTTCAGTGTAGGAGAGCCTCATTAGTACTTAAACTTTGGAAATATAGAACTCGTTGGGAAAGAAAAAAGAATCACAATATTTTTGAATATTTACAAAAATATTTCTATTTTCAAATTTTTGAAATGAACTTTTTTCCTCTTGTAGTAAAATTTCATACATGTTTTTTTCTTTTTATCTAATTTTTTCTTAGGGAGAAAAAAAGGAGTAAGTCTGAAAAAAACAAAATTTAAATCTATTTAGGAAAGTTACATGTTCTTTTATTTTTCTTGAAATTTAAGATCTGGAAAATGTGCTAAGAGAGTTTTTAGAAGATGTTATTTATCTATTATCAATAAAAAAGCCAGTTTAGAAAGCAATCTTTGCAACCTCTATCTATAATTGCATTTTTTATCCTCATTAATTGAAATCATTCATAGGATAATTTTGACCAGCGATTCTCAGTGCCAAAGCCCCAACTGATGGAAGCCGTGTAGTAAGATGCAACCACTTCTGCCAGCTGGGGAACTGGCCCATTTACCCTCAGGGAGACAGTCTGATTTACACTGATTGTTTTTTTTCCACTTATATGGAGGTGTCACCCTGGCTCACAACCATAAGTTCCTGCCTCAGGGCAGGCTGTCAAAAACAGAGCGGACACCCCACACTGGTGGTATGCTCTATTATTAGATTTCACCAAGCCAGTAACAAATGTGAACCCCTGGCTATGAAGTTTAAGACATAAATCCAAATGAAATGTGCCAGACAAGGTGGGTGAGCTAATATCTGTTATTGGACGACTTTCTGTTGGTAAAAGAGACAAGCTTTTGAGCCCCATAGAGTTTCTTTCCTTCACCAACAGAAGTTGGTCCAATAAAAGATATTACCTCACCCACCTTGTCTCTCTCATATCCTGGGACCAACATGGCTACAACACTGCAAACACCCAAAAGAAAGCAAAAGTTTCATTTTAGTTTGAAATTTTCTGATGCAACATCACAAATTTTCATCAAAAAAGCCATTTTCCCATCAAATGTTTTGATTCCATCAAAACCTCTTTTTTGACAGTGAGCAGGGCAGAAATGAAATCCATGTCCCCGCAGACTCAACTTTTTCTTCTGTGAAAACTTTTGACAGAAGAAAAAGTTGAGGCTGTGGGGGGATGGATTTCATTACTGCCCTGCTGTGGACGTCCTCTGTGACCATGAGTAACTCATCCCCCACACCCCTCATTCTTGGATTTTCAAGAGAGAGGAAAATAGGTGCCCAATTCCCATAGAACTTCACTGGGAGTTTGATGACTGAGCCCCCCTGGATCCTTTGAATATCCCAGCCTCCCTGCTTGGGTTCCCCGTCTCTGAAATAGGGTAACATAATTTCCCTACTTTGCAGGAGTGTGGTGAGGTTAAATGCTTTAAGGATCGTGAGGTGCTCAAGTACAATCGTGACAGGTGTGGTATCAGTATTTATGCAGAGAGCTTGGAGGAAAGGCAATGCAGATGCCCCCCATGACACATTAGGTTTTGCTACACCTCGATCTGTGTGACGGAAGCTGATTTTAAAGAGTTATGGATCTTAGGGCTAGATTCAGAATGGACTTTGGCTTTTAGACACTTAAAAATCACTCAACATAGTTGAAGATGCTCGGTTTGAAGTGTAAACATACCATGGAAATCTGGGCTCCTCATTTGGACAGAGCCTTGCATTTCCCTTCTGTGATGTGTGTCCTGATCTTCACTAAGATGATGGTGTAGGAAATAAGCAGAACAATTAATACTATTATGAGCAGCACTCCACCATTGGAGACCATCTGCAGTTCTACCATGTGGGTGTCAGTGCAGGCCAGTTTGATGACATGTGGGACATCACAGTAGAAATTGTCCAGGACATTTGGACCACAGAACAGTAGCTGGAGGAGCAGTCAAAGCTGAACAGCAGAGTGAGCCAATCCGCCCAGCCATGCCAGCGCCACTAGCCCCATTCACACATTCTGGTTCATGATACTCAAGTACCGCAGTGGTTTATAGATTGCCAAATACCGATCGATCACCATTCCCACAAAACAAATTAAGTGATAGAAGAACATCTGGAGGATGCACTCACTGAACAAGATGGTTTTACACTGGGAAAGGAGACCTGCATATTTGGAGCATTTACTGATAATTCACTGACATCCAGAAAAGCCAAGTTCAGGAAGTACATGGGGGTGTGGAGTCGGCGGTTGGTGATCACAGTGATGATGATGAAGATTCCCAGCCAGGTGTTCACGTAAACTATGAGGAAAACCACAAAGAGGAAGCGCTGCAAGTCAGGATTCTGGGTGAGGCCCAAGAGGACAAATTCTGTCACTTGGGTGGTTGGGTTCTGCTCTTCCATTTTGTGTTCTTAAAATCTACCAGGAAAAAAACCAGAAATGTACTGATATTAAATCAATGTTAACTCCACCTTCACAAAGACATTGGATTTGGAAATTTCTTTAGTTTTCTAAATTCAACATTGTGTTCTCAGTTCTGCTGCAGGGAAACCCTGCTTCAGCCTACCCTAGGAACTCCACCAGTGGGGAGCTGCAACCATGGGGTGCTTGTGAGAGAAGAGGAGTGGTCTGCTCACCAAAAGAGGCCCTTGCTAGTCACAGTCTGCATTCATCTACATGCAGCCCGGATGGTGCAGTCTTCCAAAGGTCCATAGAGTCCTCTTGGGGCCTAGAGATTCTGGGATGGGAAGGATGTGGGTTGCAGGGGTACATATAGCCAGAGATTCTTAGAGTCCAGGGGTTGTCAACAAGGGGCTGCTAGGAGGTCACGATGAATAACCTACCTACCAACATTGCTGAATGGGAGGGAGGTCCCAGTTAGATCCTTGCTAGAAGGGAGGGGAATTGGAATGGAAAAGCTTGAGAACCACAGATTTCATGGATTTGGATTCTTGGACTGGCTATCAGAGATGTGTAGCACCTGTAACCCCCATGAACACAGTGAGGAACATTGTCCCTCTGTAGTGGCTCATCCACTGAAGAGGGTGACTCTGACTGACTGATCAGGGAGGAGTCGGTGCTCAGCACCTCTGGAACCAATTTGCTGTAGTTTGGTGCCTACAGATTCTGGTACTTACATTTAAGCACCAGCACTGGAAAACTGACCACATAAAGATTTCCATCCATGCACTCAAGCTGAGATGTTCACTGCCACTGAGTGATTATCAGTGGTTCACAGTCATGCTGGAAGGGCATAACAAGTGGGGTCCCACAGGGATCATTTCTGTGTCCGGTTCCTTTCAATATCTTCATCAATAATTTAGATAATGGCATAGAGAGTACATTTATAAACTTTGCAGACGATACCAAACTGGGAGTGGTTGCAAGTGCTTTGAAGGATAGGATTATAATTCAAAATGATCTGGACAAACTGGAGAAATGGTCTGAAGTAAATAGTATAAAATTCAATAAGGACAAATGCAAAGTACTCCATGTAGGAAGGAACAATCAGCTGCACACATACAAAATGGGAAAGGACTGCCTAGGAAGGAGTACTGCGGAAAGAGATCTGGGGGTCATAGTGGATCACAAGCTAAATATGAGTCAACAGTGTAATGCTGTTTCAAAAAAAGCAAACATAAATCTGGGATGTTGTAGTGAAGTGGCCTGGCTCCCGACGGCCCCAGAGAGAGAGGATCCAGAACAGCCACCCAAGTGGGCGGAGCCAACCCCAGAGAGGGAGGAACTAGAACCGCCACCCAAGTGGGCGGAGCCACCACCACCTGTTCCCGCCCCCCGGAAGTCAAGGGGCGGGACAGGAAGTATAAAAGCCAGGCCCCAACACTCAGTTGGAGCCGAGCGGCCGGAGAGGACAGACGCTCCTGCTCGGGCTCCTGCGAGACGGAGCCTACCCCGAACCAGGTACTCGGACGCTGACGGGCTGAGCCTCCCCAGAACCAGGCACCCGAACCCCCAGCGCCGCTCAAACCTCCAGCTCGGCAGGTACCCCGAGGTGGACTGGCCCAGCCTGCCCCGAGCGAGGTACCCCGAGGTGGACTGGCCGAGATTGCCCCGAGGAAGGTACCCCGAGGTGGACTGGCCGAGCCTGCCCCGAGCACGGCACCCCGAGGAGCCGCCCGAACATGAGCCGGACCCGAGACCGGAGGAGCGGCCCGACCTAGACAGCCCTCAGCAACCCGAGGAGCCCATGGTGTGGGACCCCGCTGCCGAGTCCAGCGAGGAGCAGGTACCCATGGAGGAGGAGATGGGAAGTGGCCCGGGGATAGCAGACCCCGAGCCTATGGCAGTGTGTTTCGGTCAGGATCCCCACTGACCCAGCGGCAGACGGACTGCTGCTGATAGGGCCCCGGGCTGGAACACAGTGGAGTGGGTGGGCCTGTGTTCCCCCCTGCCACCCCACGCCGGGTGGCAGTCTCTCCTCCTCCCTAGCCTGGGCCTCTGAGAACTATTGTTTGTTGCCCCACCCTGACCTGGGCCTGGGCGGCCATTACTTGTGTGCTCAGCCCCTGCCTAAGGGCCTGAGCTTTGAACTATTCCCCGTACGCTCAGCCCCTTGCCACAGGGCCTGAGCTTTGAACTATTGCTTGTGTGTTTGCTCAGCCCCTACCTGAGGGCCTGAGCACCTGAACTGACTGTGTGTTTGCTCAGCCCCTACCTGAGGGCCTGAGCACCTGAACTGACTGTGTGTTTGCTCAGCCCCTACCTGAGGGCCTGAGCACCTGAACTGACTGTGTGTTTGCTCAGCCCCTACCTGAGGGCCTGAGCACCTGAACTGACTGTGTGTTTGCTCAGCCCCTACCTGAGGGCCTGAGCACCTGAACTGACTGTGTGATTGCTCAGCCCCTACCTGAGGGCCTGAGCCTAGAACTGCTGTTTTGCTGCCCCGCCCTGATTGAGGGCCGGGGCTTAAGCTACTGACTTTGTTGCTCAGCCCTGCCTGAGGGCCTGAGCCTAGGCAGAGTGGTTGCTGCCCCGCCCTGACCCAGGGCCAGGGGTGCCGTTACCTGCCTGCTCACTCCATGACTAAGGGACCGGGCTTACTGACTTTGTTGTGCTCAGCTCCTGCTGCAAGGACCTGAGCCCCCTGAACTATTGCTTCTAGCCCCGCCCCGACTAAGGGTCGGGGCTTCCTGACTTTGTGAGTGCTCCGCTCCCGCTACCAGGACCGGAGCCCCTTGAACCTTGGGGTATTACCCCGCCCTGAGCTAGCATACAGGCTTATTTGACTGGGCAAGTGCTCAGCTCCGGCTGCCTGAACCGGAGCTTAGGACTGGTATACTGCCCAGCCCTGACTGAGGGCTGGAGCCCCTTGCAGCGGCAGGGAGCCTTTTGTTTAGCCCCTGCCTAAGGGGAGGAACCCCGAGACCTCCCGCACCGAGGTCTGATCTGGCCGTGTAGTGAGGCGGCCTGGCGCCCGACGGCCCTTAAGAGGGCGGAAACCCCCACACCGGACTATTACAGATGTATTAGCAGGAGTGTAGTAAGCAAGACACAAGAATTAATTCTTCCACTCTACTCCACATTGATTAGGCCTCAACTGGAGTACCGTGTCCAATTCTGGGTGCCACATTTCAGGAAAGATGTGGACAAATTGGAGAAAGTCCAGAGAAGAGCAACAAAAATGATGAAAGGTCTAGAAAACATGACCTATGAGGGAAGATTGAAAAAAATTGGATTTGTTTAGTCTGGAGAAGAGAAGACTGAGAGGGGACATGACAACAGTGTTCAAGTACATAAAAGGTTGTTACAAGGAGGAGGGAGAAGATTTGTTCTTCTTAACCTATGATGATAGGAAAAGAAGCAATGTGCTTAAACTGCAGCAAGGGCGGTTTTCCTTGGACATTACGAAAAACTTCCTGTCAGCATGGTTAAGCACTGGAATAAATTACCTAGGGAGGTTGTGGAATCTTCATCATTGGAGACTTTTAAGAGCAGGTTAGACAAACACCTGTCAGGGATATTCTAGATAATACTTAGTCCTGCCATGAGTGCAGGGGACTGGACTAAATGACCTCTCGAGGTCCCTTCCAGTTCTATGATTCTATGATTAGAGTTTTGACAGTTGTTGTCGTAGATGCTGCTGTTGAAGTTCGATCCCATTTCATCTCGGGTGGGGTTTGGGATTCAGTTGGAGTAGGTGTTATTGTTATTGTAGGTCGTTGTGACAGCTTAAGAACTTTCATATGCTTTTTACAGTTGAGCTCACAAAGAGGGTGAATTTGTTGACCCACTTATCACACCACTGCCCTTCCTCTGCTTGTAGGAGATGGACCTCCTGGAGCCGATGAGGGGGGAGAACAGCACCTCGGTGACCAAATTCATCCTCCTAGGTCTCTCCAGCAACCTGCAGTAGCAGCTCACCCTCTTTGGGGTCTTCACAGCCATCTACCTGGTGGCCCTGATGGGCAACATGCTCATCTTACCGCTGATCAGCCTGGACTCCAGGCTCCACACACTCATGTACTTCCTCCTGGGCAACTTCTCTGTGGTGGACATTGGCTCTACCAGCTCCACCATGCCCAAGATGTTGGCCAATTACCTGTTACAGGACAAGTCCATCTCATGGGCTTTCTGCCTCTCTCAGATGTTCTTCTTCATCTCCTTCGGGGGGATCAAGTGCCTGCTGCTGGGGGTCATGGCCTATGACCACTACATTGCCATCTGTCACCCTCTGCACTACGGCACGTTCATGAGCCGGCGGACATGCACCCTGCTGGCTGCAGCAGCCTGGGTCATGGGTTTGACCAACTCGGCTGTGCACTCATCCCTGATGTCCATCCTGTCCTTCTGCTGGGGCAACGTCCTCCGCCACTTCTTCTGTGACATCCTCCCACTCTTTCAGCTCTCCTGCTCCAACACCTGGGCCAACCAGGCTATCACCTTCGCCTTGAGTGGTGCCGTGATCCTGGGCTCCTTGCTGGGGACCCTGGTGTCCTACGTGTACATTTTGCTGGCCGTCCTCAGGATCCGCACAAGGGAAGGGCACCTCAAGGCCTTTTCCACCTGCACCTCCCACCTGGTCATGGTCAGCCTCTACTTTGGCACCGTTATCTTCACCTACATTCACCTCAACTCCACCTACCCACAGCATCAGGACCGGGCACAGCCCGTGCTCTATGGCATCGTCACCCCCATGCTCAACCCCATTATCTACACTGAGGAAGAAGGAGGTGAAAGGGGCACTCCAAAAAGCCCTGGCTAGGAGCTAGGGAGGTGAAGGGAAGTTGCAGTTGCTTGGAAGCCAGGACTCCTGGGTTCTATGTCTGGCTCTGGGAGCGGAGCGGGGCCTAGTAGGTTAGATTGGGGGGGGGCTGGAAGTCAGGACTCCTGGGTACTATTCCAGCTCTGAGAGGGGTGTGGAGTCTAATGGGTAAAGCATGGGGATGTGAGAGTCAGGATTCCTTAGTTCCACACCCAGTTGAGGGGAAAACTCTGTCTGTGTGTGTGTGTGTGTGTATACAAGGGATTGTTATTCCATTTGCCAAAGCTGAAAGGTTTTTTTCTGTTTTTGTCTGACTATTTTCCAGTTTTCAGCAGGATTGGGTGTAACATTTTGTGGTTTGGGGCAAAATTGTTTGTTTTTTCTTGGCTGTAAATCTTTTAAAAAATCTAAAAAAGTCCATTTTCAGTTTTTAGACCATAAGTCAACAATTTCTGAGGAGTCATTTTCCCTTTGAGAGGAAGAATGGGTAACACAGCGTCATGACAAACACTCCCACTTGTTCCTACCTCAGTTGTTGAAATTTGTAGCTGGAAAACCTCAGTCCAAGATGCTTGCCAAGGATCCCAGAGTGGTATATCCATAGTTTATCTGTATCATCTCCTGTTATGAAGCTGTTTTGCTAACTGCAGAAATCTCAGAACTGGTTGAAAAATACCAATTATTTTCACAGGAAATAAATAAATAAATAAATAAATAAATAAAAACTTTGTTTTGTAAAAAAAAAAATCCACAAGAATTGTTTGGGGTTTTTTGTTTGGTTTGGTTTTTGCAACAAAAACCAAACCCCCCAAAATCATTTTTTTCAAAAACAGTTCTTTGTAACAATATTAGGTTATAATAAAAATATCCAATGGTTCATAAAAATCTTCAGTTTCAGAAAGCATTTTGGGACAAATGTTTCATTTTTTGGTAAAAGCATTTGCTGTTGGGTAAAAATTTTGGTTAAAAACCTTTTACAATAAAAAAATGTTGTTTTTGAAAACAGAATTGTTTAAACAGACATTTTTTCCAAAAATTGAAAAATGTTTAGTTTCTGCGGTTTTGATTGAAAACTGGAAATTGTCAACAAAAATGTCATTTTCCTGGAAACATTTCTGATTTGGTGAAAAAAACCCTTGTTCCTTGGAAAAATGGTTGGGTGAAATAAGTTTTACCATCATCATGGATAGCACATCCAGAGAGGACTTAATGACTAATAACTATGGGTAGCTGATAATTGAGAATCAATTATTTAATCATTTATTATTTATTATTGGTATTGCTGGAGCCCTGTGAACCAGAGTCATGGACCAGAGCCCCATTGTGCTAGGTGCTGTACAGACAGAATTAAAAGAAGGTTCCTGCCCCAAACAGCTGATTGTCTGTCCCATCCAATGCCCATAATGACTCTCTGGGTGGACGTATTGCAAGGTTACTGTGACTGTAACTCTGGGGAGTGTTTGCCAATGGGCACTTGTATATCAATGACCGGTTAGGTGTGTGACGTGGTCCCTGTGGCTATAGCAATATTCCCGGGGGAGAATCCTGGATGTGACTGCATTGGTTCATTTAGTGGGGGTGTTTGAGACCTGATGGATGTATCCAATACTTCTAGTTTTGTCTCTTTGTCTCTGGTCCTTTCTTAATGTCAACCTCCAGAACCGAATGTTATCATTTTAACATGCGGAGTTGGGCACAATGCAGGAACCATGGGAAAGATTCCCTGGCCGACAATATGCCAGAGGTCAGACTAAATGTGCTGAATGCTCCTTTCTGGCCTTATAGTTTATTGGCCAGACCTACAGCTGGGGTGAATTGTCTGTAGCTCCATTGGAGTCAATGGCCCCAATCAGTAGCTAATGTGAATCACCTGTAGCTCCACTGGAGTCAATTGGCCAGATCCCCAGCTGCTGTAAATCGGTATCACTCATTGGAGTCTGTGGGTCAGATTAGGTCCCCCAGGTTAGTGGTGTTCCTAACTCCCTCATGCTCTTTTGACACGCCAAGTCATAATGAACCACAATCATTCTCCTTTTTATTCCAGCTTTGTGTCACCAGTTGCACCTGTCCAAATGGGTGTGTCCTGGTCCCACATTACAATTGTCCTCTTGAAGGTAAATCCAGTTGTAAGAGATGACACTTGTCTTGTCTCACAGAAACCAGATTTGTTTTTCTTCCTGTGGTTCCTGTTTTATCTTCAAATTCCTTTCGGATGAATAAAACTCCAGTGAATCTTTTGGTCTGCTCATTAGGCAGCCAAACCATGGCAATCAGCACATGGAGACTGAGTCCTGTGCAACCTACCCTTTCTTGTAATTGCATTTACACTTTGTAGTTTAAAGCTCTTATCAAATAATCTGCCACACAAATCCCAAGATCTGACATCCTGACATCTCTTTCAGATGTGATAGAAAAGACAAAAAACAAATAGGAGTTAAACATTAGATGCAAATTAGGAGTCAAACAGCTGCATTCCAGGGCCTGTGTAAACAGACTTGGAGCTTCATAGGTTTTAAGACTAGAAAGGACCTTTTGATTAGAGCCTCCTGTCTGACCTGTATATCACTGGCCATTAAATGGTATCTGGTTCCCCCAGTATTGAGCCAAATAACTTGTGTGTGGCTAAAGCATCTTCCCGAAGGGCCTCCAGTCTGGATTGGAAGACATCAAGTGATGGAGACTTCCTTTGGGTATTTGTTCCAGTGGTTGATCACCCTCACTGGTAAACATTGATGCCTAATTTCTCATTTGACTGTCTGGCTTCAGCTTCCAGCCCTTGGTTCTTGTTCTTCCTTTCTCTGCTAGATTAAAGAGCCCTTTAGTACCAGATATTTTCTCCCCAGGAAGGTACTTTTACTGTAACCAAGTCACCTCTCGTCTGCCCTCCCGTACAGCGCAGGCCGGAGAATCCAACACATAGGGACAATGGCCATTGGCTCACCGCCCCTGGAGGAGGTAGTGCCAGCTAGCCATGGTCACATCACAGCTGAAAATACAGCAGGAATGCTCTCCCATCACCTTCAGGGCTCTGAGCAGAAATGTCCCAAGTCAGCTCTGCCTATGGATGGATTTCCTGTCTCTGTGTGTGGGCCCTGGAGAGCCATACAATGAACCGGCAGGGTCTGAGCTTGGTGGTGACCAGGACACTCAAGATAGAAACTTTAACACCAATTCAATGTCTTGATAACAGGCCAAATGCTCAGCTGGTGTAAATTAGTGCAACTCCATTGCCTTCAATGGAGCTACGGTGATTTACATTATCTGGGGATCTGGCCCCATTGACTCCTATGGAGCTATGACCTATTCACAACAGCTGGGCATCTGGCCCCATTGGTTTCAGTGAAGCAATGGCTATTTAAGCTAGCTGGGAATCTGGTCCATTGCCTTCAGTAGAATGACACCAATTGACACCATTTAGGAGGCTGACCCCACAGCTATTCACTCTCTCTGACATACCTGCAACCAAAGTGAATTCAACATGTTAAAAACACGATGCAGCATTGCATCTGCAGCCAAAGGAGTCTTTTGTTTTACTATTGTCTACTGTCAGAAAAAAAAGAAAAAAATTGCAGAGAAAGGAAGGAAGAAAGGAAGAAAGGAAGAAAGAAAAGTTATAACATAAGAACATAAGAACGGCCGTACCGGGTCAGACCAAAGGTCCATCTAGCCCAGTGTCCTGTCTACCGACAGTGGCCAATGCCAGGTGCCCCAGAGGGAGTGAACCTAACACGCAATGATCAAGTGATCTCTCTCCTGCCATCCATCTCCACCCTCTGACAAACAGAGGCTAGGGACACCATTCCTTACCCATCCTGGCTAATAGCCATTAATGGACTTAACCTCCATGAATTTATCCAGTTCTCTTTTAAACGCTGTTATAGTCCTAGCCTTCACAACATCCTCAGGGAAGGAGTTCCACAAGTTGACTGTGCGCTGCATGAAGAAGAACTTCCTTTTATTTGTTTTAAACCTGCTGCCCATTAATTTCATTTAGTGACCCCTAGTTCTTGTATTATGGGACTAAGTAAATAACTTTTCCTTATCCACTTTCTCCACATCACTCATGATTTTATATACCTCTATCATATCCCCCCTTAATCTCCTCTTTTCTTTAATCTCTCCTCATATGGGACCCGTTCCAAACCCCTAATCATTTTAGTTGCCCTTTTCTGAACCTTTTCTAGTGCCAGTATAAGTTGGGCCATTCATCCCATTCATAGGAGTTGAAGATCAGATTGAGAAAATCTTAGCAATGGTGATTTCCTCCCAAGCTCTGTCCCCAGTCGGAATGAATCGCTCCATCACCATTAGAAGTTACACTTGTAATTAATCCTAAAGGACAAAGAGCTAGGAATGTGCAGACTGGTTAGGAATTTTTGACTCGTCTTCAGTTCAGTTACATGGGCAAAGAATATGAATTTGACCCTGTGTCACGGGCCAGATCCTCACCTGGTGTAAATTGAAGTAGCTCCCTGGATGTTAATGGGTCAGATTCACCATTGATGTAAATAGCCCTAGCTTGCTGAACTCAACGAAACTGTATCAATTTACACCAGCTCAGGACTTGGCCCTTAGTTTTTAGTCTTTCCTTCTGGGTACCAACTTCAAGCAGCCGGGGCAGCATGAGCTGTGGGTTCCTCTCATGGCTGCATCCCAGGAGCTGCTGTTGCAAAGCAGGAGAAAAAGAATCTCTGCTCCCCCAGAGCTAATTGTGTGATTTGTTAATGAAGGAACAGGCGATTCCAGGCCAGCTGAGGTTCTGGTGCCACTGGGCTCTTAGCTATTGTAGGTCACATGTCTGTGCGGCAAACACATATTTATTTCTACAAACCCCTGGTGACGCCCATTGGCATCAGCTATAGATAGCAGTCGATACGGATGACGAGAGAAGCAAAAGGCTCTTTTCAGAACCACCATGTTCTTTCTGGACAGGAGCTGTATTCTGTGCCTGTCTGGGTTCCCCTAACATCCACCCCCAGAACCTCTCCATAAGTGCAGCACAAAACTGGATGCATCCATCTGCCACATAGGAGGCTCAGTGAAATGGCCTGTTCATCTTAATGAGCTATTCTGAGCTGAGTGAGAATCCCTCCAGGAGATGGTACAGCCTGAAACAAGTGCTCAGAGAGGTGTGAACTGCTGCACTTGTACCAGCCACCCCAGTGCCAGCAGGGTTTCATGGTGTTGTCGGTGCACGCTCCACATGTGCCTCTTCTCAGCTTCACACCCCAAGGGGTGGTGCTGCCCTAGACCCAGCACACATGGGGAAGGGATTAGGGAGACAGATTCAGCCCCCCAGAAGGGCAAGGACAAAGCCCCCAAGATCACATGAGGGGAGCAGGGAGGGTTGGACCCCATACATAGGTTGGGAACCCCCAGGTATTGGCAAAGACATGGGAGGGGAATGTGGGATTGTCAGGTGCCCCTGTCCCCATTTTCCCCCAGGCTGCTGTCACTCACCCTCATGTTCCCCTTCCCAGAGCCCAACCCATCCCCATCTCCTCACACCCAACCCATCTCCTATCCCCCCTCCTCATTTATCCACCTTCCCATAATCACCCCTCCTCTCGCGGCCCCCAAAACTCCTCTCTCCCTTTCCCACCAACTATTCCACCGCCAATAATCCCCCCTCCCAGTGAGCGTGTGCATGGATTATTTATTTTCATTTCAAAAATAGTTTCAGCACCTTCTCAATATTCGGCTGTGCTCAAGGGACAGTTCCCCAAGATTAGAAACCCTTCAACGGAGGCAGATCTCACCTGCTTTGAGTCACAGATTTCTGTCCAGGGTTAGATTTTAACTCACAGGGCCTGGGTTTGTTGGCCGGAACATTCTCCTTTCATCAGCTATGGGGCTGCGAGTCGAAAACAGTTTTCAACCAGCTCCTCCTTTTGCCAGGCACATGCACAGTGCCATCTGTTTGGCGCGACTCCAACCACTTCAAAGGCTGACGCGCCTAACTGAGAACTAAACACTGTAGCTGATAACGCTGTCACTTTATTTCCCCACGAGGGCCAGTGGGTGGACTGCACTCTGCTGAGCTTTGGAGTCCCTGGTGTGAGGATGTGAGCCCCGGTTTTAGCTGTGCACAATAAATCAGCACCAAAATGCACCAACTGTAAGAAAAGTTAGAAATACTTCACTGCAATCAACTGATTTCCCTCTCCCCCATCCTGGTGTAAATCAGGAGTAACCCCACTGGAGTCAAGGGGCTGATTCTCCCGTCACTCATCTCAGGGTAAGTCTATGGTGTTACGCTGGAGTATGTCTGGTTTCAGGGAGAGGAGATTCAGGCCCTTTGACTCCAGCCTCTGCCACATCCTCCACCCCCTGAATGCTCTTACTCTAGTCCCCAGGTGTCTCCTTCCCTCTGCCTCACACAGCCCAGACCCCCAAACAACCCCCCCCAGCTCCTAATCCCCTACCTCCCCTCTCACAACCCTCCACCTCACAAATGCTCCCGGGCCCCGTTCTCTGAGATTCCACCTCCCATGGCCCAGAGCCAATTCTCCACCCAGAGTTCCTGACTCAGCTTCCTCAGAGATCCCTGCTGAACCCCTCTGCCCACCAGTCCCCTCCTCTGCTCAGCCCCACTCCTCTGACATGACCCCAGCCCCAGGGAAAAAACCCCCACCCCTGCTTCCTTCTGTCCCACCTCCAAACACCAGAGATTCTCTCCTGCTTCTCTCCTTTGGCCATCCCGGGCCACCACTTCATTCCCACCCCACTTTCCTCCTTCCTCTGCCTGGCCCTCTCTAGAGCTGGGGGTGGGATTTCAGTCCCTCATCCCATTTAGTCCATCACCTCTCAGCCAAGCCTGCCCAAGGAGGGGAGCAGGGAGCGCCCATCTGTGGAGTAGATCCCTGTCTGCTAGGAACTGCAGAGACACACAGCTACTCAGGACATCCAGAGAAGGGACACAACAATGGCTGCTGGATAATACGGTGATGGGGGCATGAGAGAGAGAGAGAACCAAACAATCCTGGCAGTGGGTGCATAGATAGATAGATAGATAGATAGATAGATAGGACCAATGATTGCTAACACTGGAGGCTCAAATGCATCGCAAGCTGGGAAAAATTCCACAAAGACCAGCACAGTAATTTTGCCATTTCAATTAAATATGTTAGAGTATTAATATACAGGGCTAATTTAAGAATATAAATTTGAATTATGTTTGGAACTCTTTAAGACCTTTGCTATCAAGTCAATCAACCATCTAGAGTCTATCAGATTATTTTTATCAAAAAAAATTTGGGCTTTCATAGAATTCCCAAAAATCTCTGATTGTTCATGTTTTGGCAAGTGAGAAACAAACATTTTCAGCTAAAAATAGGAGAAAACTGATTTTTTCCTGCCTAAATCCACCCAAAAAACCATGGGTTTTCAGTTCTCCTATATATATATATATGTATATGAAGTATCAGTGAAATATATTTGAGGATACCTGAGACATTCTGTGAAAATTTGATTAATTGAAAATACAATTTTCCTTTGAAAACAATTTAAGCAGAAAATTTCTGACCACACTTAATTGAAAACTGAGCTTTAAGAAAGACTGGGGAATGCAAATATTGTCCAATAATACAATAATTTCAAACCCATACAGTCTATTGCATCCCTTCTTATTTCTGTTTCAGAGGGGTAGCTGCCAGATAGTAAAACTGAGTAAGCAGGAAAGCTGATAGTCCACAAAATTGTTTTGTAGACTAGTGCCTTTAAATTCAGGGTGAGAGTTGAACCAAGCAGCGAAAACCTATCCTGACATGGAGAACAGTTGGACTTCAAGGAGATCAAGAACAGGAGACCTTGTGTCCAAATGGCAGCCAGTACCTGGATCAGTGGGGTTCTCAATTCTGCACTGTACACTGGAAACACGTTTGCAATAATCTTCTGTGGAGACCATGAGATGGATCAGTTCTTCTGTGAAATCCCCCAGCTCCTCAAACTTGCTTGCTATGACTCATATCTCAGTGAAACTGGGGCTATTGCCTTTAGTGTGTGCTTTGCCTTAAGCTGCTTTGTTTTTATAATTGTGTCCAAATCCCCTAGGGACCTTTAAAATTCTAAAGACTGTTTTCAGTGTCTTGTTAGTTTGGTCCTTAATTGAGAGACCTGGAGAACTAAATTCTTCTTTTCACCTATAAAGCAAGTGCACTTGTCTAAGGCAATGTGTCTGTCATGTAACCTGGAGGTGCCATGTCTAGGGAAAAGACAGGAGGTTGGTCTAATACCAGAGCTGCGATTTTCTAAGAGTCCTGAGGTGTTAAACGCAAGTTCCCAAGGACTCCTTTAATTCCATTAAGCCCTACTCCGGAAGGGAGCCACAATGTTCACTGTTGGACAAAATTCCCGCCACCATTGCCTCTCAGACAGAATGCAGGAGATCCAGTTTGTTGGAACATATTTCTGGTAGATGAGGTATCTAGGAAGCCGTGAAGAAGCTGTTCGGAGGGGTGAGCATGGTGGGTTAAGGTAGATGGCCATTCATTTGGTTTTAAGCCAGATAATCCCTTTTTGGTGTGGCTTGTCCCGTCTGGTACTGAGAGAAAACCAGATGTGGTTTTGTCCAGTATAACGGACTAGGGAGGCATGCAAGGTCACACTGGTGGGTGGGGCCACGCAGACAGGGGCGGGGCCACAGCTTTCCCAGAAGTACCAGAATGTCTGGTATTCTGGGAATGCGTCAGTGGCCAACCTAGTTGAGGGCAGAGTTGGGCAACATTTTCCCAAGCCATTGGCAGATTGTTTAACTCAGCTAAAAACATAGCAGCATCTGTCAGGAACAGGTTGAGGAAACCATTTCCCAATGACAAGTTACTTTGACCAACTCTACCAACCTGAGCTGACAGCAACATACAAACCCCTGCCCATGCCATGCCTCTTCGGTCTCCAGGGTGCAGAGGGACTAGGAATGGGTATGTCTGAGATGATCCGGGAATAAACCTGCCACTGCTCTCACTAGGGAGTCCATCCCCTCTTAGGTCTCACTCCCACTGCTGTTCTGCAATAGCTTGGTAGGGAACATCAGCCTCTGATTAGTGCAGGAATAAGGTCCCCTGAAGCTCTTAGGCCACTTGCACATATGCGAAGATCACCATCTAATCTAGGCTGGCATCCGGGGGACTCAAACAGAGACATCTAGGGCCCAAAGTACGAGCTTTTACAGCTTGAGCAGAAGAACCAGGCTGCCTGACAGCCACTGGAACAGCCTCCGATCCTCAGGTGCGGCACAGAGGGGCCTCATAACATGCACTGCCCATGGGTGATGTTTATACAGCGACACTGCACAGCTACACAGGTCAAGGGCTCCATCTGAGCTGGAGTCACCTCCCTCAGCCAGGAGGACAGGGCCTCACAGACAGTTGTACTAATGCAACGCCATGGACTCTACTAGTGTTTATTTTCTGTGTGGCCCCTTCTCCTCTCCCCCGTCACAAGCAGCCCCATCATACAATCCCACTCAGACATGTGTCCAGCTCTCTCTTAAAATGAATTCGGTCATTTGCCCCCCACAACTTCTATTTGGAGGCTGCTCCAGAACCTCGCCCCGCTGGTGGTTAGAAACCTCCCTGTAATTTCTAGCCAGTCTCTCCATCACTCACACGCCCAAATGTACACGTGAGCCAGGCTAACACAGTCTGGCTCCTTGTCCCCCTTTAGTGATTAGGCCATGAATGTTGGTTTATAAGACAATGGGTTCATTCCCCAGCTGGTGGCAATGGACACACAGCTCCTTTGGAGGCAGTAGGTCAGATCGACAGATGCTGAAAATTGCTTTAGGGCCACCAGAGTCAATGGAACTACATGGATGTCTTCTCTCACCTACCCCAGTCTTACACCTGTCTGACTCCTTTTGTTCCAACGAAGCCACTCCTGATTCATACACACAAGCAAGACAACTCCCATCATTGTTTTCAGTGGCCATGGAACAGGTGCTAGTGGCCAAGCAGTGTAACAGGTATTGTTTGGGCACAGAATGAAAGTGTCATTCCACTCACACACACAATTTACACCCATTTAACTCCACAACTGGACCAGATTTTCTACTGGTGTAAATCACCCCAGCAGCAGTGACAGCAGCGGAGTTAATCTGGATTTGCATTGGTGCAACTGAGATCAGAATCAGACCTGTTTGTGTGCAAGCAAGCCCTGAGGTCATGTAAATAACTGACATTAATGAACAGATACTAAGTAAGCAAACTTTAATTAGAGAAATACAGAAAATTAATTCTTGGTGAATTACCTACACCCAATCAATCTCCTCAGGGAAGCTTTGATCTCCTTGTTCCTAATGCTGTAGACAATTGGATTCATGATTGGTATCAATACGGAATAGAGAACAGCCACCACAAGGTCCAGAGCAGATGGGGAGCTGGAGGTAGGTTTCAGATAGGCAAAAATGCCAGTGAAAACAAACAAGGAGACCACAGTGAGGTGAGGAAGGCAGGTGGATAGGGCTTTATGCCGTCCCTGCTGAGAGGGGATTCTGAGCACTGATTTGAAGATCTGAACATATGACACAATCATAAAAACAAAGCAGCCTAAGAGTAAACACACACTAAATGCAATAACCCCAACTTCACTCAGATATGAGTCAGAGCAGGTGAGCTTCAATAGCTGGGGGATTTCACAGAAGAACTGATCCACCATGTTGCCTCCACAGAAGGTCAATGCAAACGTGTTCCCGGTATGTAGCACAGAGTAGAGAAGCCCACTGATCCAGGCACCGGCTGCCATTTCAACACAAGTTCTGCTGTTCATTATTGTCTCATAGTGCAGTGGTTTGCAGATTGCGATATATCGGTCGTATGCCATGACGGTGAGAAGGGAAAAATCTGCTCCCACCAAGAAGAGGAGGAAAAAGACTTGGGCAACACATCCAGCATAGGAAATGGATCTGGTGTTCATGAGGGAGTTGGCCATGGATTTGGGGACAGTGACAGAGATGGAGCCAAGGTCTAGGATGGACAGATTCATCAGGAAGAAGTACATGGGGGTGTGAAGGTGGTGGTCGAAGGCTATGGCCATGAAGATAAGAAGATTTCCCATCAGGGCTGCCAGGTAGATCACTAGAAACCCCACAAAGTGCAAAATCTGCAGCTCCCAAACATCAGAGAATCCCAGGAGAAGGAACATGGTGGTTCGGTTGGACATTTTCTTTCTCAGGACATTGTATGATGGTTGCAGAGGGAGGGACAAGAGCAAGGGCCAGGATTAGATCAGCAAAATAACTCTCCTTTTGTGAAAACCACCTTAATTTCCTTGAGTCAGACCCTTAGCTTGTGAAGATTGGTGTAATATCGGAACGAGGATGGGGAAAACAGTTCCACTGACTCCAATGGTGTTATTCCTGATTTACACTGGGGTGAGAGAAAGTAGAATCAGCTCAATGGACTCCAGTACAGTGACTCTTAATTTACACCAGGGTGATGGAGAGGAGAATTAGGAACAATTTCTTTTGAGGTATTTGTATACCTCTCTCACCCAAAGGTGTGCGAACTCTGGATAACGTTGTATAAATGTTACTATCCTCAGTTTACTGAGGGGAATCGGGGGTCTGGCTGGACAGATTCTGCTGTCAGGGGCACTGCTGTGAATGTGGGGTAATTTCACAGCATGCCATGGAATTACTCCCCATTTATATTGCTCTAAATGGGAGCAGCATCTTGCATGGAGGTGACCAAACCCAGCCATAATTACACAGTAAACTCGAATCATGAATACAGGTCAGGAGTCCTGATGCCCCATCCCCCGTTCTAGCCAGATTTCCGTGCTTGCTGCGAGAGACAGATGTCATGGCTCCTTTCCTGCTTCTCTAACCACTCAACTAAACTCCCTCCCAGAACTTGGAAGAGAATCCAGTTCGCCCCCTACTCTAACCCACTAACCCACTAAATTCAACTCCCCTTCCGGAGCTGGAAATAGAGGCCCAGAGTTCTGGCTCTACCCACTGGACTCAACTCCCTCACAGAGCTGGGAACACAAGTGAGGAGTCATGACTCCCAGTTGCCTCCTCTAATGACTACATCAGACTACATCTCAGCCTCTGTCCCAGTGACTCTCCACTGCCATCAGGAATCACTGCTGCGACTGACAATGGAGAGTCATTGGGCCAGCGAACGCGAGTGAGAGTGATTCTCCATCGTGGTACTTGTGGCCCTCACCTGATGTCTGGAAGAGCCAGTTTTAAGTCCCTGCTCCAATGACTATTTAATTATTGATACAACGTGGAGAAGCTTCAACAGGAGAGACTGAGACAGTCTCATTTCAGAACAGCCCGTAGCCTATCGGCTCAGGCACCCTCCTGTAAATTGGGAATTCAAATCCCTTCTCATCTTCAGTCAGAGGGAGGGATTGAACCTGAGTTTGTCACAGGCCAACCGAGTGCCCTAACCACTCAGCTTCAAGCTTTGAGGGGTGCCAGTCCCACAGTCCTTATGAGAGACAGAAATGGAACTGCCCAATTCTGGCTCCTCTACACTCTGGACTGAACTTCCTCCCAGAGCCACATATAAAACTCAGCAGTCCTGGCTCTCAGTCCCTTCTACTCTTACCCATTTGACCACACTAACTTTACAGAGCTGGGGATAGAACACAGGAATCCTGGCTTCTAGTCCCCACTACTCTAACCCACTTGATTCAACTACACTTGCAGCAATATAATAGACAGACGAAACAATAAACTGAGAACTAGACACAAACTGATGCTAGATAGATAGATAGATAGTTTGATAGCTCTAACAACAAACTAACAGAGAGACACAAGTAAAAAAAGAACAGATATAGAGAGTGAGAGAGAAAGACAGAACGAACCCAAAATAACAGGTAGATCAAGAAGTATAAACAAACTAATATATAGAGAAAAGTATAAACAGACAGATAGACAGCAATAACAAGAAACTAATGTATACAGAGAGAAAAGCAACAATGAGCCGATAGTGTTTGTTACAATTTTTGGACAATTTTAATGTGAACGCCTCGATCCATTCTAAAAAATATGTGTGTCAATTTGATCAATTCCCCCACTCCCAATAGAATGAAACTGAGGCATAAATATTCTGCCCCCTGTTTCCTAAGGTAAATGCTTTGGACTGCCTCAGTTTCCCGTGCCCAAATTGAGGTAAGAGTGAAACTCTGAAAAAAATCTATTGTCATTTACAATTTCATCCTTAAAGTGCCACTCTGAAACCCACAAATATATTTCATTCCAAGAGCAAACTTACGGTGCCGGTGTGTGTGGAATCCTCCCAGACTGAGATGTCTTTTCTCCTCCAGCTACAGACTGCAACTGGTTACCCCTCTCTCTCTAGGGTGACCAGACAGCAAGTGTGAAAAATCGGGATGGGGTGGGGGGATAATAGGAGCCTATATAAGAAAAAGCCCCAAATATCAGGACTGTACCTATAAAATCGGTACATCTGGTCACCCCATCTCTCTCTAGCCCCATGCCCACCGCTCTATAGATCTATCTCTGTATCTAATGCCCCGATCACTGTATTATGAGAGGCCGTTCCCCCACCACACTGAGGCTGAGCTGCAGGAAATACAGTGAGATCTGTGCTGTCTGCAGATGAGCTGTGTGTCCAAAACTTTGGTGCTGCAGGAAGGTGATTTATCCATGTCTGTTTTCTACAGGCTTGTCGGACTCACTCCCTGGAGCCCTCAACAGCCCAGAGGCAACAATTAATTTCTCTTGCCCTCTACTTCCCTGAAGAGTTTCCAGAAACTAAAATAATCACAATTAAAACAAGGCAGCAGGGTCTAGAGGAAAGATTGTTTGGCAAACACTAAGGGCACACAGGACTTAGCCCTGCCACTGACCTGCTGTGTTACCTTGGGAAAGTCATTCCCTGGGGCTGTCTTTTCCCTCGCACCCTTTCCTTGTCTTTTCTACTGTAGGCTCCTTGGGGTGGATACTGTGTCTTACCTAATATAATGGGCCTCTCATATTAGGTGCAACTAACAGACAATTAATTAATTAATTTATTAATTAATAAAAAGCTAAGGTCCAAGGTGCCCTGAGATCTGATCCCAACTATTCCTCTGGCTTTGTTCAGGCCCTTCACAGCTCCTTTCCTCAGTTTGTCATCCGTCCAATGGGAATAATAGTTACTTGGAGGATAATTCATAATGAGTGGCGATGGTGTGGGGAAGTCGTTTTTGGTTTTGGTTTTATGAAAACCTGGAGATGGAAAACATTTTTGTATATTTTTTCAGGTTTGGGGGGGAAAGTTTTCAATATCAGAAAACTTTTCCCAAAACTAGAATATGTTTACCATAAACTTGCATTTTTACTAGAGAAGTTTATTGAAAACCAAAGACTTTTCAGTCTCCAGTTTCATTTTTTTGTCCACCCCCATCCAAAAGCAATACCGTGGGATGTTATAAAACAATGACATTTCCCACAAAAATATAATTTTCATTTTTGAGCAGCTTTAATAATGAGTAATTAAAAATAAATTAAATGCATTTGAGTTGATGTGTGTGCAACATTCATTGCAATTTTATTTGACAGCATCTGCTTGTCATAGGAACTGTCTAACTAGGTAAGTATTCTGTCCCTGACAGTGGCCAGTACAACCTGATTCAGAGGGAAGTCTAAGAGGCCCTATAGAGGACAGTTCTCGAATAACCTGCCCATTGTGGAGTCTCATCATCATCAGTTTGTGAATGGTCTATGGCATGAGGAAGGTGAGTTTCTTCCCATCATAGAGTTTAATCTACTACAAAGTAACTGCATGCTCTCATTATCCAGATAGGCTGGACTATTCAAAGCAACCTACTGGATTTGTGTGTCTAAATCCCATTGGCTTTTGACAGGAGAGGAGTGCCCAGCTCCATTAATCCTCTTTGAATATCTCAATTAGTTTATTATTAATTACTTATTTTGTAGATTCCATCACTGACAACTTTCAAATCAGGATTGGATGTATTTCTAAAGGATCTGCTCTAGGTATTATTTTGGGGATGTTCTGTGGGTTGGGTTATACAGGAGGTCAGACTAGACAGTCACTATGGTCCCTTCTGGCCTTGGAATCTATTAATCTAATTTCATCTCCACCAAAAATAGGGGGAAAAATTCTCAAAAAACCTCACAAAATGGTAGGTTTTTAAAAAAGATTCTAAATTTCTATGAATTAAAAAAATAAATTTTTCTTTAAATAATTGTGTAGAATGATTCTGATCCTCTCCCCTGTTTTTGACCAGAAGTATTAAAATTAATTCCAGGAGATTTTAGCTGAATTAGGCAACACCTCAGAGTAACACAACTCCACTTCTCTCTTGGCAATGTAGGCTATTTTGTGTTCATGGAGGGGCCAACATGACCAGTGATGGGATTTTCAAGGTTGCCTATAGCTATTTGGCCACCAAAATTCCAATTAGTTTTAATGGGAATTTGACATCCTAGTCCCCTAGGTGAAAATCTCCACCCATAGTTTTACGATCAAAACCTGCAACTCTTTTCTGGTGGGATTTTTAAGGCCATTATTCAATATTTTTATTAACGACTTGGATAACGAAGGATAGCATATGCTTATAAAACTTGCAGATGAAACCAAGCTGGGAGGGGTTGCAAACACTTTGGAGGACAGGATCAGAATTTGAAATGACCTTGACAAATTGGAGAATTAGTCTAAAATCAACAAGAGGAAATTCAATAAAGACAAGTGCAAAGTTCTTCTCTTACCAAGGAAAAATCAAATGTACAACTACAAAATGGGGAATCACTGGCTAGGTGGTGGCATTGCTGAAAAGTATCTCAGAGCTAGAGTTTTTCACAAATTGAATATGAGTCAACAATGTGATGTAGTTGTGAAAATATCATTTGGGTGTATTAAAAAGGGTGTCGTATATAAGACACGGGAGGTAATTGTCCCGCTCTACTTGGCACTTGTGAGGCATCAGCTGGAGTACTGGGTCCGGTCCTGGGTGCCACAGTTTAAGAAAGATGTGGATAGATTAGAGAGAGTTCAGAGGAGACCAACAAAAATGATCAAAGGTTTAGCAAACCTGACCTATGAGGAACAGTTAAAAAAAACCGGCATGCAGAGGAATGGGGTTTGATCTGGAAAAGAGGACAAGCAATCTCAGTCTGTAGCACAATACAAGGAAATTTCTTTAAAATACTGTTTGAATGGTACCTCACACAGCCAGGTTAAATATATATATATACAGACTAAATGGGGATAAATGTTAGAGAAATTGTGGTGAAAGAGGAGATTTGATGCATTGGACATGTCCAGTCATTAGAGAGTATTGGAAGCAATCTGTAACAAAATGACCCAATTGTTGGATATTTATTATCTAATAACCTTCTGGTGATCCTCCTGGGGCTTCCTGGTGGAAATGGTCACACAAAAAGAAATGAAAAATTAACCTCTGATCTTCTAGTAACTTCTCAGCTATTAGTAAGCTCTCAATGGGAAAAGAAGAATAGTCCAACCATCGAGGAATGGTTCAAAACAATATGGGAGGTTGGTTATGGAAAATTAACACAACAATTACATATTCAGCAAAATAGACAGAGGACAGATAGGTACTTAAATAATTGTTTAGCTCTTATTCAGTGCTCAAAGTATATTCACCTGCAAAAAAAAAAAAAAAAAAATCCCAGCACACCTGTCCAATTCTTTGCATATGAACATTTGATAGACATACCTGATCTGTTAAATATGTGAATACAGAGATTTCACTCAATTTTATAAAATCACCAGAAATGACATAGGAGTTGTAATGATCCTCACTCTGTACTATGGTATCACCCTGTTAAATAGAAAGATCTGGTGAGTATATTCCCGTATGATGTCTCTTTAAACCAAAGTTCACTGATGTAATGATTGTTTTGTTTCTGATATTTACATGGCAAGGATTTGTAAACTTGTTAAAACTTCCTAAATAAACAGTAATAAAAACCTGGGCATGTTGATCAAGCTGCCAGAGTGGGTCTTCATGGTGTTGTTGGTGCACGCTCCACATGTGCCTCTTCTCAGCTTCACACCCCAAGGGGCGTTGCTTCCCTAGACCTGGCACACATGATCCCAAGATTATGTGAAGGGAGCAGGGAGGGTTGGACCCCCATAGATAGGTTGGGAACCCCCAGATATTGGCACAGACATGGGAGGGGAATGTGGGGCTGTCAGGTGCTCCTGTCCCCATTTTTCCCTCTTTAATCTCTCCTCATATGGGACCCGCTCCAAACCCCTAATCATTCTAGTTGCCGTTCTCTGAACCTTTTCTAATGTCAGTCTATCTTTTTTGAGATGAGGAGACTACATCTGTACACAGTATTCAAGATGTGGGCATACCATAGATTTATATAAGGGCAATAATATATTCTCCGTCTTATTCTCTATCCCCTTTTTAATAATTCCTAACATCCTGTTTGCTTTTTTGACTGACTCTACACACTGCGTGGACGTCTTCAGAGAACTATCCACGATGACTCCAAGATCTTTTTCCTGATTGTTTTAGCTAAATTAGCCCCCATCATCTTGTATGTCCACCCATTGTACCAATTTTGCAGTGGTGTAAACCCACTGAAATCAATGGAGTTATGGTGGCATAAATCTGGTATAATGGAGAGGAAAATATAGCTCAAGGACTTCAAGATTTTTTTAAAAAACACTCTGGTTATTATTTCTTGTTCACGTGCAACATTTTAATGAGAATTATGCACAATGCAGACCGCTACTTTAATCTTTTAGGAAAACTAAACTAATAGTTCATTGTTATAGTCTTGTCTTGCCTATGCAATCCTCTTTCCATTGCTACCTCTATAAGAAGTCTTGGAAGGATTAGATTTTTATCAGTAAATATTTTCAAATGTTGATTTCACCATATACACACAAACCAGTGAAAAAATATTTCCTTCAACAATCAACATTTCCAGTGAGGCAAAGTAAGAAAAATGCTGCTTGAGAACTTATGAGTGTTTGATTTAAGGTTATTGACTTTGTATATCTTCACGTCATGTTGAAACATTGTGCTTTCACAGTTCTCAAGTTTTAATTTTTTGAAACTCAACATGTACTGTCATTAAATAACTATTGTCTGATCCCTCCATAATTTCCTGCAACTGTGAAAATTTAAACTGATAAAAATAAAAAAATGTTTAATTATAAACATCAATATTATCAGTCAAAATTATATATATATAAATTAAATACTGCTAAGCCTAAGTATAAGATAGTATTGTCTATGGTCAGGAGTCCTATTTGCATTTTCTTTTGAAAAGTAGTATCTAAAGTTGTTGTTTTTTTCAGGAATAAATGTCAGCCCTAGTTCAGCCCTCTTCTGCTGGGGAAAAACTTTTGTCTCATCTCCAGCCTAAATTTTCTCATGGCCAGCTTATCCGCATTAGTTCCTGTGCCAGTATTCTCCTTTAGCATCAATAGCTCTTCTCTCTCCCTGGTGTTTATCCCCCTGATCTATTTATAGAGAGCGACCACATCCCCTCTCAGCCGACTTTTTGCTCGGCTAAACAAGACAAATTCTTTTAGGCTACATCTACATTACAAGCTAGGGCTGTGATTCCCCAGCTCACGTGCATGCGCTTGTGCTAAATGGATGAGTATATATGACAGTACAGCTGCAGTAGCATGGGCGGCACCATAGCTTCGTCATGCCACGTACAAGCTTTTCTCAACCTCGGGGCCACCTACTCAGCGTGGCTGCCCATGCTAGCATGGCTATACAGGATTTATACTTGTGCTAGTTCTCATCGGGCCATCTCAAGGACATGGACCTGAGCTGGGAATCACTCCCCTGGTTCATAGTGTAGAAGTAGCCTCACTCTCCTCTCGTAAAATAGCTCTCCATTCTCGCAATAGGAGGACCGTCGTTCCTAAGATTGTAGGGTTTGGATTGTAATTGGTTCCATATTTACATGTCATTTTATCAAGCCACATCTTGGACCAGATACTCAGATGGTGGAAATGGACACTGCTCGACTGTAAGGGAGCTGTGGCAATTTACACTGGTGTCACAATGCAGTTCACTACTGGTGAGATTGTTACAGGTGAGGAACAGTTTCTCCTGACATTGCCCTTGTCCTTACCCCTCCCCAGGCAGCACATGATGTACTGAGAAAGAAAATGTCCAACTGAACCACCGTGACTGAGTTCTTTCTTCTGGGATTCTCCAATTTTCGGGGGCTGCGTATTTTACACTTTATCCTGTTTCTAGGGATTTACCTGGTAGCCCTGACAGGGAATCTCCTTGTTATCATCTTTGCACTGCTTGACCATCACCTTCACACCCCCATGTACTTCTTCCCGATGAATCTGTCCGTCTTAGACCTCGGATCCATCTCCCTCACTGTCCCCAAGTCCGTGGCCAACTCCCTGTTAAACACCAGGTCAATTTCTTATGCTGGATGTATTACCCAAGTCTTTCTCTTCATCTTCTTCACTGCGGTTGACTTTGCTTTTCTCACCATCATGGCGTACGACCGATATGTCGCCATCTGCCAACCACTGAACTATGAGATTATAATGAACAGGAGAGCTGGAATTCTCCTTTCTATACTGCACACTGGGAACACAGTGATCCAGGCACTGGCTGCCATTTGGACACAAGCTTGGATCCCTGCTGAACCCCTCTGCCCACCAGTCCCCTCCTCTGCTCAGCCCCACTCCTCTGACATGACCCCAGCCCCAGGGAAAAAAACCCCACCCCTGCTTCCTTCTGTCCCACCTCCAAACACCAGAGATTCTCTCCTGCTTCTCTCCTTTGGCCATCCCGGGCCACCACTTCATGCAAAATAACAAGGAGACCACAATGAGGTGAGGAAGTCAGGTGGAGAAGGCTTTATGCCAACCCTGCTCAGAGGGAATTCTCAGCACTGTTTTGAAGATCTGAACATACGACACAATTATAAAACCAAAGCAGCTTAAGCCTAAGAATATGTTAAAGGAAATAACCACAGTTTCACCAAGGTACAGGTCAGAGCTGCTGTCACTCACCCTTATGTTACCCTCCCCATCTCCTGACCCCCAACCTGTCTCCTGACCCCCAACTCATCTCCTATCCACCCTCTTTATTTATCCTCCTCCCAATAATCACCCCTCCTCTCACTGCACCCAAAACTCCTCTCTTCCTTTCCCACCAACTCTTCCGCCCCCAATCACCCCCCCCCCTGTGAGCATGTGCATGGGTTATTTATTTTCATTTCAAAAATAGTTTCAGCACCTTCTCAATATTCAGCTGTGCTCAAGTGACAGTTCCCCAAGATTAGAAACCCTTCAACAGAGGCAGATGCCTCCTGTTTTTAGGCACAGATTTCTGCCCAGGGTTAGATTTTAAGTCACAAGGCCTAGGTTTGTTGGCCAGAACATTTTCCTTTCAGCAGCTATGGGGCTGCGAGTCAGAAACAACTTTCAACCACCTCTGCCTCTAGCCATGCACATGCACAATGCAATCCGTTTTGCACGACTCCAAGCACTTCAAAGGCTGACGCGCCTAACTGAGAACTGAACATTGTGGCTAATAACGCTGTCACTTTATTTCCCCCCGAGGCCCAGTGGGTGGACTGCCCTCTGGTGAGTTGGCCCTTGAGCTTTGGAGACTCTGGCATGAGGATCTGAGCCCCGGTTTGATCTCTAGCTGTGCACAATAAATCACCATAACACACCAACTGTAAGAAAAGTTAGAAATACTCCACTGCAGTCAACTGATTTCCCTCTCAGTCACACTGGTGTAAATCAGGAGTAACCCCACTGGAGTCAATGGGGCTGATTCCCCCATCACTCATCTCAGGGGTAGTCCATGGTGTTACACTGGCCTATGTCTGGTTTCAGGAAGAGGAGATTCAGGCCCTTTGACTCCAGCCTCTGCCACATCCTCCACCCCCTGAATGTTCTTACTCTAGTCCCCGAGTGTCTCCTTCCCTCTGCCTCACACAGCCTGGACCCCCAAACAACCCCCCCAGCCCTTAATCCCCTCCCTCCCCTCTCACAACCCTCCAACTCACGGATGCGCTCGGTCCCTGTTCTTTGAGAATCCCCCTCCCATGGCCAGAGCCAATTCTCCATACAGAGTTCCTGACTCAGCTTCCTCAGAGATCCCTGCTGAACCCCTCTGCCCACCAGTCCCCTCCTCTGCTCAGCCCCACTCCCTTGACATGGCCCCAACCCCATGGAACAGCCCCCCATCCCTGCTTCCTTCTGTCCCACCTCCAAACACCAGACAGTCTCTCCTGCTTCTCTCCATTGGCCAACCCTGGCCACTACTTCCTTCCCACACCACTCTCCTCCTTCCTGTGCCTGGCCCTCTCTAGAGCTCGGAGAGGCTTTCAGTCCCTCATCCCATTTAGTCCATCACCTCTCAGCCAAGCCCACCCAAGGAGGGGAGCAGGGAGCGCCCATCTGTGGAGTAGATCCCTGTCTGCTAGGAACTGCAGAGAGACCCAGCAACGCAGGACATCCAGCGAAGGGACATGGCAATGGCTGCTGGGTAATACAGTGATGGGGGCATGAGAGAGAGGGATAACAAAACAATCCTGGCAGGGGGTGCATAGATAGATAGATAGATAGATAGATAGATAGATAGATAGATAGATAGATAGATAGATATGACCAATGATTCCTAACACTGGAGGCTTGAATTCATTGCAAGCTGGGAAAAATTCCACAAAGACCAGCACAGTAATTTTGCTATTTCAATTAAATATGTTAGAGTATTAATATACAGGGCTAATTTAAGAACACAAATTTGAATTATGGTTGGAACTCTTTAAGACTTTTGCTATCAAGTCAATCAACCATCTGGAGCCTATCAGCATTTTTTTTTTTTAAATAGGTTTTTCATAGACTTCCCAAAAATCTCCAATTTTTCATGTTTTGGCAAGTGAGAAACAAACATTTTCAGGAAAAAATTGCAGAAAACTGATTTTTTTTCTGCCTAGATCCACCCCAAAAACATGAGTTTTCAGTTTCCCTGTGTATATATATATGAAGTATCCATGAAATATATTTGAGGATACCTGAGAGTTTCTATGAAAATTTGATTAATTGAAAACACAATTTTCCTTTGAAAACAATTTAAGTAGAAAATTTCTGACCACGCTTAATTGGAAACTGATCTTTAAGAAAGACTGGGGAATGCAAATATTGTCCAATAATACGATAATTTCAAACCCATACATTCTATTTCATCTCTTCTTATTTGCAGCCTTTGGTTCATACTGTTAGTTATGCCTAGGGCTCCAGCAAGGCCTATACTTTAGTGACTGCAAGCGAACCCTGGCCATTGCCCTTGTCCTTCCCTTCACAGCCATCACATGATGTACCGAGGAAGAAAATGTCCAACCAAATCACCGTGACTGAGTTCCTTCTCCTGGGATTCTCTAACATTCGGGAGCTGCAGATTTTGCATTTCATGGTGTTTCTAGGGATTTACCTGGCAGCCCTGACTGGGAATCTTCTCATCATCACAGCCATAGCCCTTGACCATCATCTTCACACACCCATGTATTTCTTCCTAATGACTCTATCCATCCTAGACCTTGGCTCCATCTCCATTGTCGACCCCAAGTCCATGGCCAATTCCCTCATGAGCACCAGGGCCATTTCATTATACGGATGCGTCATCCAAGTCTTTCCCTTCCTTTTCTTCGCTACAGCTGAGCTTTCCTTAATAATCATCATGGCGTACGACTGGTACATTTCCATCTGCCAACCACTGCACTACGAGTCAATGATGAACAGGAGAGCTTGTGTCCAAATGACAGCCAGTATCTGGATCAGTCGGGTTCTCAATTCTGCAGTGCACACTGGGAACACATTTGCAATAATCTTCTGTGGAGACAACGAGATGAATCAGTTCTTCTGTGAAATCCCCCAGCTCCTCAAACTTGCTTGGTATGACTCATATCTCAGTGAAACTGGGGCTATTGCCTTTAGCGTGTACTTTGCCTTAAACTGCTTTATTTTATAATTATGTCTTACGTTCTGATCTTCAAAACAGTGCTGAGAATCCCCTCTGAGCAGGGCCGGCATAAAACCTTCTCTACCTGCATCCTTCACCTCATTGTGGTCTCCATGTTTGTTTGCACTGCTAGTTTTGCCTATATTAAACCCACCTCCAGCTCAATCTCATATCTGGATCTCATGGTGGCTGTTTTGTATTCCGTGGTGCCTCCCATGATGAATCCGATAATTTTTAGCATGAAGAACAAGGATATCAGTGCTGCCATGTGGAAAATGATTAGGTCAAGGCTATTCTCCAAAAAATAAAATGGCCATCTTTCTCCCATGACCATCGTCTCATTCTGTGTTTCTTTATAAATATAATCAACTCTTGACATTATTGTCTCCATGAGAACTTAACATTCAATCCATTTATGCACACTGAGGTATTTACACTGGTAAATATCTAGAAAAACTCCACTCAGGTCAATGGAGTTACTATAAATTTACACCTATATAAATATCCTGTATTCACACAGTGGCCAATGTCAGATGCCTCAGAGAGAATGAACAGAACAGGAGAATTATTGAGTGACCCATCCTGTGTTGTTCAATTCCAGCATCTGCCAGTCAGAGGCTTAGGGACACCCAGAGCACAGGGTTGCATCCCTGACCCTCTTGGTTAATAGCCATTGATGGATATATCCTCCCTTTCTAGCTATCCATCCATCCCCATACATACCCCTCCATCTATTGATCGATTGATCCGTCTGAGGCTTTTGTACTGCCACCCATCAACATGGTATCAGAGCACTTTCCACGTAAAATCAGTTACCATATCAAATTCACACATGGGGTCTCTGCCTCTTCTGTGGTAGAGAATTGGTCTGTTCTGTCATATCAGTATTTGGCTATCTATTATATTCCACCTCGTGACATACCAGAGCTGAACAACTAAAATCTTGTATTCAGATTTTTCAATGCAGTCAAGAGTCCATAGGCACCAATCTCTTGTTAGAATTAGTGGAAATTAATCTAACCATATGTAACGATGCGGCCTCTGGCAGGACACAACTGAGAGTATCAATTCAGGACAAATTGCTTAAAGCAGGGCAGTTACAGCCCAAAGCTGGAGTTCCTTTACTATTTTAAGGCACCAAACCAGCGAAACAGAGAGGACTTTGGTTTTACCCCACTGGCTAACCATAAGTCACACAAGCAATTCCCTTAGACACTCCAGTGTCCCAATATCACCACCAGCATCACTCTTTATGTGGATGACTCGTTATGAGAATCAATATCCCAGTAAAAGAAGAATGGTTCTCCCGATCCCAAAGGACCAAGCCCCAGACCCAGGTCAATATACAAATCAGATCTTACCCACAAATCACGCTGTTGCCAATCCTTTAGAATCTAAAATCTAAAGGTTTATTCATAAAAAGAATGAAATATAGATGAGAGCCTAAATTGGTTAAATGGGATCAATGACATACAGTATTGGCAAAGTTCTTGGTTCAGGCTTTTAGCAGCGATGGAATAAACTGCAGATTCAACTCAAGTCTCTGGAGTACATCCACAGCTAGGATGGGTCATTCAGTCCTTTGTTCAGAGCTTCAGTTTGTAGCAAAGTTCCTCCAGAGCAGGGGTCTGTGGCCCGAGAACCTCCCCACTTCGGCCCGCGGAGGAGAGACGGAGGAGAGACCCAGGCAGACACGCTGCCGGGAATCTCAACTACAGGCGCCGCCCCCACACAGCTCCCATTGTCTGGGGGAGAGGGACAGAGAAACCATCACTAGTTCCCTGGCAGAGTCAGCCATGGAGTCAACATCATTAGTTGCCGGGCAGAGTCAGCGTAGAGGCAGCATCACTTTTTTCCACAATGAATACAAGTAAAAATACCGAACACAACTATCTGATGCACACCTTGCTGCAATCCTGAAGGTTTCAACTGCTCAGTCACTGAGGCCAAACATCAACAAATTAACAGAACTGAAGCGTTGCCAGGTGTCTGACCAACACTAAAAACTCTCTGGGAGGCAAAGAATTATATAAAGTTGTATGACAGTTTTATTATTTCTAAGAAATTCAAAATAAATATTACAATATAGAAGTTTTCTTTTATGAACACCATCTTCAGTGACATTATTGGCCCACTGGAAGGATTTGAGGACTGGCCCTGGACCTAAGGTAAACTGAGTTTGAGACCCCTGCTCCAGAGGTTAGAAGCAGGATTGAAAACAAAATGTAGATGATGCAGCTGCCTTTTATAGTCTTTTTGCCATGTGGCGTGTGCTTCCTTTGTCTCAAATACAAGCTACTCAGCACATGGCATGGCAAAACCTAAGAGTTCTGTTCATAGGCATGTCCCTGCATGCCTTGCTGAGTCACAAGGTGTATCTACCTTCTCTGAATGGGTCAGTTGTATAGCTGATGGTCCTAAATGGGCCATCAAGCAGGCTAGGCAGTGCTCATGCCAAATTGTCTGGGGTGTCACCCAGAAGCATAGCACAAGTTTGAAATACAGACAGTCTAGAGACAATACTTATAACTTTAAATAAAAAAAATGATACATGCATACAGATAGCATAATCATAACCAGCAAATCATAACCTCCTCATAGACACCTTACTTAATCTCCTTTGTACAAGATTTGGTACCACTACAGGATCTTGGTTGCAACAATGGTCTATACAGTCACAGTTCGTGTCAATAACATCATACCCCAAATGCAAAATTGATGCAGGAAGGGATGACACAAACATCACTGACTGCATCCCAAGAGCTCCCCATCCTTGGTTCTGTCTTACTACAGCTTGTATTGGGTTAGAAGTCGTATCAGTGTAAAACAGAAATGGTTTATCAAAATCATGTTGAATAACATGATTGAATCTCTTTACAAACTCAAGGTAAAACTTGGTTAGAACAATAGTGGATTGGATTTGCTCTTGTAGCATGGTTCCTGTATGTCTCATGTGATCTTGCCAAGAGTTATCCACTATCCTTGCCTTCCCAAACTGCTGATTAGACAAAGCCATCAGCTCACAAGTCTGCCTAGCCTCCTCCAAACTTTCATTGTCCTCCTCTCCTTTGTCCCAGCACACAGGGCTGGTTACAGACAAATACTGGGAAAGTGGGGCAGCTTCCTTACCAGGCACATTGCCACTCCCAACAGATAAACTGCTGATCTTCTCACTGCACTGAACTACTTCCAGCAAATCACAGTAACCTTTTTCAGGTTTACTTTTACAAGCTGTACTAGCCAACAATCCATCACACATCAAAAACCTACCCTTTTCTTCCTCAGCTAGGGCTTTAACCTGTCCATCCATTTTAGTCTGCTCCTGAGAAACATTTTCCTGACCAATGATATCTTTCTGCGCTTTATCTAATTCCACATTCACTTCTGAGACATTGGTCAGAAATTCAGAAACTTCATTCACAGACAAACTGCCTTTTTGCACAGACAAACAGCTATCTTCCACCAGGTTACAGTCCCCTCCCCCCTAGTCATAGTATAATTAGTTAAATACAGAAAATTGCTCAGAGTAATATACCATACCAACATTGTTATAAACTGGACTTTCAAGATGATACAGTTTCTGCTGTTCTCCCATTGCTTTTTTGACTTGGAGTCTAAGTCTGGCAAACCTCTCCTCAGCTGCCAGTCATTCCTTTTCCTTCTATGAGACCTTTCCTCTCTCTCATCAGCCTCCTTCAGTCTTTCAGCAGCTTCTCTTTCCAATTCAGCCATTCTTTCTTAGACTTCTTTCTCTCTTTCACCAGCTTCTCTTTCCAATTCAGCCATTCTTTCTTTGGCGTTTTTCTCTCTTTCAGCAGATTCTTTTTGTCTTTCAGAAGCCCTTTCCTTAGCTTCCTTTTCCAGCTGGGCCAACACTTGCTTCTCTCTCATTCAAATTTCTGCCAGTTTTTTTTTATGTTCAAATTGCAGGCTGTCTCTCACAGCTTGAACTTTCATTGCTTCTGCTGATGCTTTCTGGCTCATGGTCACTGATCTTTTAACCAACAAAATTCTCAATGCCAATATTCAAATTTGGATAGCGTGGGGTTCTGATCCAAAGCTTAATTGACCTGCTTCTGTGGATCCGAGCAGGACTACGCCACTATAAAAATGCGGCCTCTGGTGGGACAGAACTGAGAGTGTCAATTCAGGACAAATAAATATTCAGAAATTCCCCTCCCTCTCCTGGTTACCAGCTGAAATTTTAATGCTAAATATAGACTTCAGTCAAAGTGAAGGAGTCTCAGTTCAAGAACAGATCTTTTGTATCCATGTAGACCACCCTCTGCCATATCAGAGCAATGACTAATATAACAACAGTCCATTTCTCTGATAGCTGAATACTGATATGAAAGATCAGACTCTTTCTTCATCTTCTATCATATCCCATCTAGTGACATACTGAAGCTTAGCAATGATGCTTAAAGGCAATATTTCACTTCTGGCAATCATGCCATGACTTAGGATTCAAAATCAATAAATATATCAACTAAAATGTTGAACTGAGATTTCCAGTGAAGTCTATTGTCCTTAGGCACCGATCTTTTCTTAGAATTAATGGAAATTAATCTAACAATGTTTCCTGATATATTCAGCATTTCAGTGCCCTGTAGGAGAAGGAATAGTTTCTTCCCCGCCCCGCCCCCCCAAGAGATCAGTTTATGCCAAAGATTATGAAGTGGAGTAAATTCTCCCTTAGTTCCTGTGGTGGTGATGGTGACGTGGTCAGGAACTGGCAATGCCTTTTCTGTTTCCCGATGTTCACTATGTAGCAGAAAAATACAGCTCTTTGGAGGGTGGATCTTAGGAAGGGACAAAACCAGGTTGATGTGCAACCCTAATTGGGGAGAGAAACTCCCCTCTCCATAATGATTGTGGGATGATAATAGAAGGACAAGAACGGCACTGGGGCGGGGAGATGCTGTCCCTGAACTCAGAGTCTAGAAACAATCTGGCATGTTTCATCTGAGCTAGTAAGACTCTATCAGCATTCACTACCCCATTGGAGCACACACTGAGCCAGATTCTCAGCTGGCGTAAATCAAGGTAGTGTCAGTGGCGCAGATCCCCAACTGAGGATCTGTGACAAGACATGGATCTCAAGCTCCACCTCTGTGAAATGGTGCTATGAAAGCTGACTGGCACTGCTGTGGGAAGGTGAGGCTAAAACTGCTAATGTGCACATGAAGAAGAGCTTTGTGTAGCTCAAAAGCTTCTCTCCTCCACCAACAGGAGTTAGTGCAATATAAGATATTATCTCACCATCTTGCTCATCTAATATTCACAAAGCACATTCATGCCCCTGTTTTTTGGTGGTATAGAAATACAGTCAGGAAGATTGTGTAACCACAGCACACCCCAAGCTTGAAGCGATGAGCTCTTATTTCTCATGGCTTGGCCGCCAGGACGTAGGTTACTCAGCCAAGGTTCTTGTGCCTCCTCTTTCTGCAGAAACTGAAGTTTCTCAGTGAAGAGACCTGCAGTGGCTGAGCCAGCACTGCTGTGTTTAGCACCACAGGAGTTCTCCTTGTTGTTAGGCGGTAGCCACTTCCTCCAACCATAGATTATGTCATGCCCTGAGGAGAGCCCCTGCATGCAGTAGAGCTGTCCAAGACATCTGGGGCTGGCAGGACACCGTGTCCTGGGAACGAGCCCTCTTGGGATGTGCGCTTGTTGCAGTGATTTTTGGAGACACTCATTGTATCAGGTCCCCTCCCTTTGAACTGCTCTGTGCAGTTGGTGGCAGCAGAGCAGCTGGTGCTCTGCAGGGCCTCATGTAGAGTCCCTCGTCAGCAACCGTTTGACAGACCTGATCCCAGAAATGGCCTCAGTTCTACAGATGCCCTGGAAAACTCCCACTTGGGTCTGAACAGTCCCAGTATCCCTGGCTTGTGAGTCTAGCTCATTGTTTGCCCAACAACCCTGCTTCCAAGGGCCCTGTGAGCCTGGTGCTGTTGCTTTGCTGGAGCAGGTCACAGCCAGGTTTAGTTCAGATAAGAGCTATAAAACTGTTCCTGGTGAAGTGTCCAGAGGTCACTGCTTGGGCCTGGCTGTTTACATCCTGCCTGTGTGAGTGTAATGAAGGTGGTTGGTTGGCGGGGGAGGGGGGATGGTGGGGTTGGAATTAGGCGCAATTTCAGAGGTAGCAGATTTCCCAGGCTTACATCCCCACATAGGCTGCAGCAGAAGTTAGTATTTTTATTGTCCACCCATTTATTTTGATTAGAAAATGGCTTTTTTAGAGATATAAAAAAATGGTTAAAATTGTCTCCACTCTTCCTGGTGCCCAGTTGGAAATTACAAGATGGGGACATTGTTTTGGCCACCTCCCTGCCTGGTCCTTCCACTTAGATAGCAACACTGAGTGCTTAATTTTAATGGGGCTGTGTGACAGGACCCCTGGGGTACAACCTGGAGCTGTGGGACCTTTGTGCCCCCTTACCTCTCCAGCCTAGGCTGTTTCTCATGATGCTTTAATCATGAGAAGCAGCAATCTCCACCTCCCTCTCCCAGTTACTGTTATCACTCAGTCACAAGCATACACAGACACACTCAACTGAGTTGCATGAATGCTCTCCAAGCCACTCATGAACTATATTGAGGGAGACACCAGCAAATCCCCCCAGACTTGCACCCGAAGGAATGTGTCATCTTAAACTGCTTAAGACCTTCTCTTGAACAATGCAAGCTCATAAATTAGTTCGCCACTTCATCAAAGGATAGTGGACATGGACCAGCCCTTGTAATCTGAGCAGATTCCCCAAGCAATGTAGACAAACTCACTGGTTAACATTAAACATTAAAATAAGTTTCTTAACTACTGAAAGATAGTTACCTAACACTTATAATCACTTAAAATCTCTCTCTGATCTTTATGTATAAGGGAAAAAAACACAAACACATTCTAAATCCTAACCTTTATCAGACTCAGTAAGATCTGAATCAAACAGCTTTTCACACTCCACTGGATGTTGCAGCCAGGTTACAGTTCTTAATACACAGGTTGAATCCCCTTCTTAGACCAACCTCCCCAGTTCAAAGTCTTTGTCTTCCCAGCATTCTTGTTGCCTCTAGAGTAGGTGGGGGAGGAGAGAGGCTGTCTCATGATGCCACTGTCCCTTATTTTATACTCTCAAGTCATGTCCCTGGAAAAATACTGGGCCAGACATGTCCTGGTGGGCCTTGATGAGTCACAGAGTTGAGCAATACCCATTGTGTGGTGCTTGCGCAACTGCCTGTTACAAAATTGTAGACCTCTTGTTTATAATTCCCCGGCTGGTCAATGGTTAGTGATGGTCGTTTAACGCTCGCCTGGGTGTGGGTTACCTCCTATGTTGTCACTGGAGAACTAACACTGGGTGACTCCCAGACTCCTAATATATTTCAATAACAACCATACAGCAAAACTGATAATGACGTATACAATCATGATATACATATTTTGACAGAAGAATGAGTTTCAGCAGATCATGACCTTACATATGATACCTTATAAGGAATGCTTTGTATGAAATATCACAACCAAATACAAAAGATGAATATGGGGGTTACAGGGGGCTACTTTGAGGTACAGTGCATCACAGGCTTGTTGGGGTCCACTAGGCATAGCTACCAGGTAACTCGGGAGAGTGGATGGCCAAAGTGTCAATGAAACTCTTTTGCTCTGGGCCTACCTGAAACCCCAAACTCCATCTTGTGAGCTCTCACCTACTTCTGTGCTAACTGCTTACATGCTGTGAAGCAGGCTGAAGCAGAAATGTATTGGTCAGCGTTTCTAGCAGATGGCTGCAGTTTCACTCACACTAGCAGAAATAATAGAGATAAGGAGGAGGGAAAGGAGGGGTAGTTAGTTTGCAGATGTCTAACTCAAGGTTGCAAAGACTGGGAAAGTTTTCTCACAAGCTTATGTAGAGTTTATTGTAACAGTTGTCTGGAAGGGAGGGGTAAGGGGGAACAGCCAGACAAAGAGATGTATGGAAACAGTTTGGAGTATAAAAGGTAAAAGTTGTTTCTATTTGTTGCACTGGATTTGAGACATGCTGGTCTCCTAGTGCCATTTCAGAGCTCTGAAATAAACTTGGCTTGCTTTCTCCCCTCGGTGTCTTTACTGGTGCCAAACACACCGGGCCACGGACCCTGTTTGCCATCTCGGGCCTTTTAGGCAGGCAGCAGTTTTGGCGCCCTACCGTGGGGCTCGAGGCTGAAATTTAGCCTTGCCTGGATCCCTCCTGGTGGCCGACGGATTACGACGACGACCGATGCCCAGAGCGCTCACCGGTGACTTCATCGGGGGCCTCGGCAGAGACGTGGTTTGCTCGACCCCGGAGGGCACAACGGTGCAACGCACACAGACCGTGGAGAAGCAGCTGCGGGCGACGGTGGGGAACCGGTCCCATGGATAGGGCGACGGTGCAGAACCGGACCATTGGATAAGGTAGGAACAGTCCAGTGGGGACTTTACCTGTTTTGACCTGGGGACGCCCAGAGTCTCCCTAGAATATGGGGCAGGGACAGAGTACAGCCGGCAGGGTACAGTGTACACCCTTAGAATGCATTCTGTTGAACTGGAAAGTGTTTGTATCTGATCAGTTGATTAAAAGTAAATTGAAAAGGTTCTGTACAGTTGATTGGCCTCAGTACCAGCTGGAGTGCCAAGAAAGGTGGCCACCGGAAGGATCACTTAATTACAACACGATCCTTCAGTTGCTTTTGTTTTGTCAGAGAACAGGTAAATGGAATGAACATCTCTATGCGTATACGTTTATGGTGTTAAGAAATAGGACTGATATTTTGCTCAAGTGCCATTTGACTCCGACAGACTCGGTAGTATGTGTTGCTAAACCCCAGAACCCTCCCACTGTCGTAATGCCAGAATCGGTGTCCCCTTCGGCTCCTCCACCCCCACAGGCTTCAGAGAGTACCCCCCCCCCCGTGGGATTGTATCCGTTGATTACTGAGATTGTGGTAGCCCGTCCAGGAACACAAGAACGGCCAGCTCAGGTAGTGTCTGTATATTCGCATGTACCTTATAAACCAGTCCATCTGGCTGCTTTTAAGGCAGAGGCAGGAGAATTCTCAACGAATCCAAGCAAGTTCATTTCTATCTTTGAAGGGTGTCTAGCTAGCCATAAGCCTGACTGGGATGATTGTAATATACTTATGAGAACCCTGTTGTCTGAAGTGGAGCGGATTCAGGTTATAGCCAAAGCCATGGAGGAGGCACAGAAAAGGCATGATGAGGATAGAGAAGGCAAGCCGTTGCTGGATGTCGCTGTCCCCCTAAGGGACCCCCGGTGGAATCCGAATGAGGAGGGGGATTTGAGGCTGCTTAACTCCTATAAGGAACTGCTTATGCATGGTCTCTGACACTCAGCTGTCAGGCATAACAATTGGGCTAAGCCTTATGAACTAATCCAGGACTCGAAAGAAAGTCCAGGGGCTTTCCTGCAGCATATTCGGGATACCATCAGGCAAACTACTAGTGCAAACCCAGATGATCAGGCAACTGAGGCAATTATAAAGGGTATCTTCACCAGCTGTGCGGCCCCTGATATTGCAGAAGAAGGAGGATTTAATGGGAATGTCTATGGCTCAGATTTTGGAGACTGCAAACAGGGCTTATAGCCTTAGAGAGGGAGAGAAGGAAAAAAGGCAAGTGAAAATGATGGTAGCGGCGGTGCAGGCCGGCGGCAAAGAAAAGCCACAGAAAAGTGGAAGGGGCTGGGGAGTGAGAGGCCGTGGATGTGGACACCCTGGTCCCCAGGAAAGGCGCCTGGGTCGCAACCAGTGTGCCATATGCCGTAAGGAGGGACACTGGAAAAATGAATGCCCTGAAAGGGAAGGTACCCCTATGATGGCAGCGGAGGATCGAGATTAGGGGTGTCAGGGGAGACAGACCATCCTACCCCCGGAACCCTGAGTAAATGTGCGGGTGGGAGATGCGGATATAGACTTTTTAATAGACTCTGGAGCAGCAAGGACCGCTGTAAACAAACCCCTACAGTTGCCAGTGGCAGGCTCCCTCACAGTGGTGGGTGCCACAGGGAAAGGAACCAAGTGCCCAGTATATGCCCCAGCGGAATGTGCCTTGGGAAACAGAACTGTATCACACAAGCTGGTTTACCTCCCTGATTGTCCAACACCACTACTAGGACGGGACCTGCTTTGTTGCTTAGGTGCCACCCTGCATTTCACTCAAGACGATATAACCCTCACCTTACCCCCTGAGAATGCTTGGATAATGACCGTTGCAGTTGAACCCTCAGCTATGCAAGCCCCAGAGTGGAGTGAGTGGGAAAAGCAGGTTTTTCCTCTAGTCTGGGCATCAGGGGTCCCAGGGAAAGCAAACCGTCAAACCCCTGTGCATATTCAGCTCCTCCCAGGAAAAAGCCCAGTGCGGATCAAGCAATATCCGATTAAAAGGGAAGCCAGAGAGGGACTACAAGAGACTATAGATCGGTTCCTAGAGTGCGGTGTACTACGAGAATGCCAGTCAGCTTGGAACACCCCCATTCTGCCCATACAAAAGCCCAATGGCACATATCGGCTGGTCCAGGACCTCAGGGCAGTTAATGAGTGGGTTAAGACTCTGCACCCCCTGGTTCCAAATCCGTATACACTGTTGGCCTCTATAGGGGGGCAATATACCCATTTCTCAGTCCTAGATTTAAAAGATGCTTTCTTCACGATTCCAGTTGACACCCAGTCTCAGGAGATATTCTCCTTCGAATGGGAAGACAAACGAAGGGTTAAAAAGCCGCTTTGTTGGACAGTATTGGCTCAAGGATTTAAAAATTCCCCCACTCTGTTCGGCCATGCTTTGGCCAGAGACTTGTAGGAGTGGGATAATTCAGACAGAGCCCTCCTGCTGCAATATGTAGATGACTTGTTAATTGCTGCTGTGGGTCTAATCCCTTGTCTCAGAGCTACTGTGAGTCTCCTAAACTTTATTGGACTGCGAGGATACAGGGTATCTCAAAGCAAAGCTCAAATTGCTCTTTCAGAGGTTCAATATCTGGGATTTCACATCAGGCAGGGAGAGAGACAGCTCTCAAATGAAAGGAAGGAGGCTATCTGCCAAGTTCCCATCCCCAGCAACCGTAAACGGCTTACGGCATTCCTGGGCATGGCAGGTTTTTGCAGAATATGGATTCCAGAGTTTGGACTGTGGGCTAAACCTCTGTATGAATGTGTTAAGGGAGTGGAACATGACCCCTTTCACTGGTCCCCAGAAGCCGACAGGGCATTTAAAATCTTGAAAAGGAAGCTAATGGAAGCTCCAGCCCTGGGTTTGCCCGATATATCTAAGCCGTTCCAACTGTATGTGCATGAACGAAAAGAGGTAGCTTTGGGAATGCTTATCCAGCTATTAGGTGCCTGGAAACGTCCTGTGGCATACTTTTCTAAACAACTGGATCAAGTTTCAAAGGGATGGCCAGCCTGTTTGAGGGCGGTCGCGGCTACTGCTCTAGTGCTTGGGGAAGCTGAAAAACTGACACTGGGTGGAACTGTGCAAGTGTATGTTCCCCATATGGTCCGAACCTTGCTGGACACTAAGGGTGGTCTTTGGCTCACACAGGCTCGGGTTGCTCCGTACCAGGTGAAGCTGTTAGAGAATCCTGAAGTCACCCTGTAGATCTGTCCCTCCCTTAATCCAGCTACACTGCTACCAGAGACAGAAAAGCAGGAACATGACTGTTTAGAAATCATAGATGTTCAGTATTCTAGCCGCCCAGATCTAAAAGATCAGCCACTCCCAAATGCTGACTTGGAATGGTATAAAGATGGAAGTAGTACTGTTGTGGATGGGCAAAGGAGGGCTGGTTATGCTGTTGTGTCTCTTCATGATACCGTGGAAGCTGAGAGTTTACCGGTGGGAACATCTGCCCAGCTTGCTGAACTAGTGGCCCTGACTCGGGCACTTGAGCTGGCAAAAGACAAATGGGTTAATTTACTGATTCAAAGTATGCTTTTGGGGTATTGCATGCTCACGCTGGATTGTGGAAGCAAAGGGGAATGCTAACAGCCCAAGGCTGTCCGGTCAAGCATGGGTCTCAAATTCTCCGGCTTTTAGAAGCAGTACAACTCCCCTCAGCAGTAGCAGTGGTGCATTGCAAAGCCCATCAAAGGGAAGATCAAGATGTAACCAAGGGCAATGCCAGAGCAGACAAGGAAGCTAAGCGAGCTGCTACCCTGAAATCACCAACAGAGGAGAATGCCCAAATGCATGCCCTCATCCCATCAGTAGGTGAGCTTGCAGCCCCTCAGTACTCCCAAGAGGACAGAAACCTGGCTGACAGTCTCGGTCTCCAGGAAAAGGAGGGATGGCTTTATTCCACAGAGGGAAAAATCCTCCTGCCCAAGGGCTTGATTCGACCAGTGTTGCAGGAACTGCCTCAAACCACACACGCAGGCAGAGAGGCTCTTACCCAGCTCATGAATAAATATTTTCTAACCTCTGGACTTAAACCATTAGCATCACAGGTACAAGCTGAATGTTTAATCTGCCAAAAGAATAACCCTCAACCAGGAGTAGCAGTGCCACCAGCCACCCTGGAACCTACCCCAGGCCCAGGATTGGTGTGGCAAATAGACTTTACTGAGTTTCCCAGGACCCAAGGGTACAGGTACCTCCTCGTCTTAGTGGATCGATTCAGCGGATGGCCTGAAGCCTTCCCATGTCGCAACAACACTGCCAAAACAGTGGCTCTTAAGTTTGTCAAGGAAATCATTCCTCGCTTCGGCCTTCCCCAGTGGATGGAATCTAATAATGGAACACACTTCACATCTCAAATTGTTCAAAAGATATCAAGTGCTCTGCAAATCCCCTGGAAACTTCACACACCCTGGCGACCACAAGCCAGTGGAGTAGTGGAACGCACAAATCAGACACTCAAGCAACACCTCTCAAAGGTCTGTCAGGAGGCCTCTCTTAAGTGGCCTGATGCCTTGCCCCTTGTGTTACTTCGCATTCGTGCTCTCCCTAAGGGTAGGATAGGGCTTAGTCCCTTCGAGATTATGTTTGGAAGAGCATGGCCTATGAATGGTACCCCAGTTCTGGCAGGGGAATGGGAAGTGGGGTGTGGTTTCTTGTCTCAGTACATGTGCTCTCTGTCTGCTGTTCTTTCTTCTCTTCACAGGTACACCAAAGATTCACAGCCTCTTCTGCTGGATACTCCGGTCCACTCCCTGCAGCCTGGTGACTCCGTTCTCGTGCGGACCTGGAAGGACGAGCCTCTCCAAGAGAAGTGGAAGGGACCCCACACCGTCCTGCTTGTCACCCATACAGCGGCAAAGGTCGAAGGACACAAGAACTGGATTCATCACTCTCGACTGAAAGCAGTGCCCATTCCTAAACAGTGGACTGTCCAGCCTGCGGAGAAGACTGCTAATGACGATTTGGGACTTAAGCTGTTATTCAAAAGACAGTAAGTGTCACTGGGAATGCGTTGTGATCTTTCTGAACAGTCACAGCATACTCCCCGTGAGAACCCTGAGCATTGGTTTTATTTTCTCACAGAAGGCCGACCTGGCCTATGTATTTGGTTTTGCTATTTTTTGACTTGTTTAGTGTCAACAATTCTTCTTATCTTCTGGGTATTTGGGTTGTGGTAATTACAATATGGGTTTAGGGTCTCTCACAGCATTTCTTTTTATCACAGAGGCAATTCTTCTGTTACCTACTGTTTCACCCACATCACATGCAGGATGGGGAGCCATCCCTGCAGATATGGCTACCAACACATATGAGGCCCTAAAATTGCCTTTGCCCGTGAGTTCAATCTTTCCAACTGTTGGATATGTGCCCAGACTCCCCATCATTCAGCGGGATTGCCCTGGAGAGTAGTATCCCAAAATTGGTCAGACTTTTGTCAAAGGTGGATGGTTACCAGCAGCAGCACCTCTGACAATTTAGGTTTGCGATCTAACTGTACTGCGGAAGCTCCTTATGGCCTACACAATGGCTCTTGGATTTCCCACTATAGGGGCACTCGTAAGCCCCAGCCTATTCGTTTACGTTCTCCACCCACTGGTCTCATATGTTATCAGCAAGCCAGTACGAGTAAACATACCTGGTTTGCAGGCATCAGTAAGTGTAGATTTTATATTGGTCCTGGTATAAGTCTCACTATTCCTGTGCTGAATGCCACCGGTTGGCAAACCAGAGCTGCATTCTTTACCCTTTCCCCACAAGCCACCCTACGGGACTCACAAGGTAACAATGGAAAGGCTAGTTATGGTGAAGCCTTTTGGGTTTGTGGTACTAGTGCCTACAAATGGCTTCCTAATGGTTTGCATGGTAGCTGTTACAAAGGCTATCTTGCTCCTCCCCTCCGCATTCTACCCAAGGCTCCCTCAGGTTGTCCCAGGTACTATCAGTCCTTGAGAGCTACCTTAGAACCCATCAGTGAAGGAGACAGGTTTGGGATGATAGCCCTCCCTTCCTATGGGGTGGGACGGCTAACCCAACTTTACTGAAGACTGTCTAAATTTCTCACCCAGTTTGCCAATGTTACCCTAGCCATAGAGAAAAGCATAAATTCTGAGCTGTACCAGCTTCAAGTGCTGGCTTTGCAGAACCAACAGGCCCTAGATTATGTGTTAGCCTCACGGGGCGGGGTATGTGCCCTTATTGGAGAAGAGTGTTGTACCTATGTCCCAGAGTTTTCACAGGACATTAACAAGCACATCTTGTCAGCTGAATGGGCCTTTAACCAGTGGAAGGCCCAGGAAGGGGAACCCACTATTTTGGATTCCCTTTGGGGTTGGATACCTGGTTTAGGGGAACTAGGGGATATGGGGGGAAGCATTGTTCGCATCTTGCTCACAGGTGTAGTGATATGTTTTGTTCTTGTTCTTTTGCTCATTTTCTGTAAAGTGCTCATACGTAAGATTTGTACCTCCCATACCCCAGAAGTTCCCTTATACCCTCTCATTGATAATCCTGATTGCATGGAGCTTAATCGCATTTTGTCTTTAGAGTATGAGAAAACTCTGACAAAGGTTTGTTGAGTGTTCTCAAAGGAGGGATTGTTGGGGTCCACTAGGCATAGCTACCAGGTAACTCGGGAGAGTGGAAGGCCAAAGTGTCGATGAAACTCTTTTGCTCTGGGCCTACCTGAAACCCCAAACTCCATCTTGTGAGCTCTCACCTACTTCTGTGCTAACTGCTTACATGCTGTGAAGCAGGCTGAAGCAGAAATGTATTGGTCAGCGTTTCTAGCAGATGGCTGCAGTTTCACTCACACTAGCAGAAATAATAGAGATAAGGAGGAGGGAAAGGAGGGGTAGTTAGTTTGCAGATGTCTAACTCAAGGTTGCAAAGACTGGGAAAGTTTTCTCACAAGCTTATGTAGAGTTTATTGTAACAGTTGTCTGGAAGGGAGGGGTAAGGGGGAACAGCCAGACAAAGAGATGTATGGAAACAGTTTGGAGTATAAAAGGTAAAAGTTGTTTCTATTTGTTGCACTGGATTTGAGACATGCTGGTCTCCCAGTGCCATTTCAGAGCTCTGAAATAAACTTGGCTTGCTTTCTCCCCTCGGTGTCTTTATTGGTGCCAAGCACACCGGGCGACGGACCCTGTTTGCCATCTCGGGCCTTTTAGGCAGGCAACAGGCTCATTCCTTCAATCACACAGGCAGCTTTCAAAATCTCAGGCTATTTTATGATCTCAGAGTCTCTGCATGGTTTTGTGAAAGCCACATTTACTGACTGCTTTGCTTAAGGCTTCCTTGACCTCTCTGTTTCTCAGGCTGTAGATGAGGGGGTTTACCAGGGGAGTAAGGACAGTGAAGCAAACAGAGAGCACTTTCTTCAGATCTCTGAGTGTATCACATTTTGGCAGCATGTAGAAAATCATTATGGTGCCATAGAAAATTGTCACCACAGTGAGGTGAGAGGAGCAGGTGGAAAAGGCCTTTTGTCTCCCGGTGGTGGAAGGGATTCTCAGGGTACTGGCAAGGATAAACACGTAGGACGTCAGGGTTAGTAGGAATGGAGGCAGGGTGAATACACAGGCTAGTATGAAATCCACCAATATGCTCAGGTGTGTGTCACTGCAGGAGAGTTACATCAGTGGGATGGGATCACAATAGAAATGGTCAATTTCATTCGGGCCACAGAATGTTAACTGTGATAGGAATAAGACAAAGATTGTAATCGCCAAACAACCATTTAACCATGACCCAGCAGCCAACTGGAGGCACAACCTGTTATTCTTAAGAGTTGAATAGTGCAGGGGTTTACATATCGCTAAATACCGATCATAAGACATCGCTGCTAGGAGATAGCATTCTGTAGCTGCCAGAGCAGAAATGAAATACAGTTGTGAGAGGCAGCCACTGAATGAGATGGTTTTGTCCCCAGTCAGGAGACTGACCAGCATCCTGGGCAGGAGGGTGGAGGTGTAGCAGGTCTCCAAGCAGGACAAATTCCCCAGGAAGAAGTACATGGGGTTGTGAAGGTGCTGATCAGCCACAACTAGCGCTATGATGAGTATGTTCCCAGCCACGGTTGCCATGTAGATCACTAGGAACATCAGGAAGAGAAGAATTTTCAGTTCAGGGAGTTCCCCGAATGCCAGGAGGATAAATTCTGTGACAGCCGTTTGGTTTCTCCAGTTTCTGTCTGCCATGGGTTGAGTCTAGGAACAATAAAGAAAACTGTGCAATTAAATTGGAAGAACATAGAGATGAAAGGTAATCAAGTGTCCTGAATTAATTGCATAAATATTCAGAAACTCCCCTCCCTCGCCTGGTTACCAGCTGAAATTTTAAGGCTAGATGTTGACTTCAGTTAATGTGCAAGGAGTCTCAGTTCGACAACAGATCTTTTGTATCCATGTAGACCAGCCTCTGCCACATCAGAGCAATGACTAATATAACAGTCCATATTTCTGGTAGCCAAGTACTGATATGACAGATCAGACTCTTTCTTTATCTACTATTGTATCCCATCTAGTGACATACTGAAGCTTAACAATGATGCTTAAAGGTAGTATTTCACTTCTGGCAATTGCCAGAATCATGCCATGACTTAGGAGTCAAAATCAATAAATACATCAGCTAAAGTGTTGAACTGAGATTTCCAGTGAAGTCTATTGTCCTTAGGCATCGATCAGAAGAATTAGAAAAAATGGAAATCAATCTGACAATGTTTCCTGGTATATTCAGCATTTCAGTGAGCGGTAGGAGAAGGAATAGTTTCTTCCACACACACACACACCCCGTCACAAAGAGATCAGTTTATGCCATACATTATGAAGTGGAGTAAATTCTCCCTTCGTTCCTGTGGTGGTGATGGTGACATGGTCAGGAACTGGCAATGCCTTTTCTGTTTCCCAACGTTCACTATGTAGCAGTAATAAACTACAGCTCTTGTGGATTGTAGGAAGGGACAAAACCAGGCTGATGTGCAACCCTAACTGGGGAGTGACCCTCCGCACTCCATAATGATTGTGGGATGAAAATACAGGAACAAGAAAGACTGTGGCCCTTAATGATTGTGGGATGATAATAGAAGGACAAGAAGGGCACTGGGGGGAGGGGGGCATTTAACAGTGTAACTTTCTCATTATTTTATTGGCCACCGAAATCTATTGGTCACTCGTCAATATTTCTGACCCCCCCGTTTCATTTTCTCTACTCTGCTGCCATCTAATGTTGATTTCCCAGCATGACAGCCTGTTACTCTGCTCTCCTCTAGCACAGTGGGGTGTGCAAGATGATCCATTGTGGGGCGCGGCAGGTGGAGCGCCGCTGGAGCAGAATGGCGGCACGGCAGGAGGAGCGCCACCCTAAGATTGGCCAGAATGCCGCCCCTTACAGTGTGCCACCCCATGCACATGCTTCCTAAGCTGGTGCCTGGAGCTGGCCCTGCAAGGTATCCTGAGGGAAGAGTGGGAGTTCCACAACGTGGAAGGGTTGACAGTGGTGCCCTCACTTCGCTTTCAGCGTATTGCGACAGATTGTAGTTTATGTCTGCCCGGTTAAGTGGATTTATAGTTTATATTATCTAAAATGGACAAGTGGCTTAAAAAGATTCCTGCAAAGAAATTGCGGATTGAAGATAATACTAATAACGTGAGCACAAACGAACAACAAGAAAATGGCAGAGCTGACAGTTCTCCTACTCCTAGTACGAGCTCTTCATCAGCCACATTACGAGGTAAAAACAATGAAAATCTAATCAGATCTGACAAGAAGTCGGCCAAAAACATTCAAAATTATCGAGAAGACTATTTGAAACATTGATTTACATCCACTATCGTTAACGATGAACCTCACCCTAAGTGTATGTTGTGCCTTGAGAAATTAGCTAATGATAGTATGAAGCCATCACGAATAGCAAGACATTTAAAAACTAAGCCTCCGGAACATGAAGACAAACCTCTACAATTTTTTCAGCGATATCTAAAGTCATGCGATACTCAATCCAGTACTTTAGAAAATTTCACTAAACTTAATGATAAATGTTTAGAAGCCTCTCTTGAGGTTTCTTACTTAATAGCAAAAGACAAAAAAACACATACCATTGGAGAAACACTTGTTCTTCCTGCTGTGGCAAAAATGGATGAAATAATACATGGAAAACAATATGGCGACAAACTAAAATGCATTCCTTTGTCAGCAAATACTGTTGGAAGACGCATAGAAAACATTACTGAAGATTTGAAGAAACAAGTATTAGAACAAATTACGCAGTGTGGGAGGTTTGCTATACAGTTGGATGAAAGTACAGATGTTTCTAACATGTCTCAGCTTCTGGTATTTGCTATATTCTGTTTCAATAATGAAATACACAAAGAACTACTTTTTTGTGAGCCACTAAAGGAAAGATATACCGGAGAAGATATATTCTCAACAGTAAATGACTTCTTTAATAAAAACAATGTTTCATGGAAAAACTATGTAAGTGTAACCAAAGCTGCTGCTTTGACTGGAATAAAGAAAGGATTCCGGGGTAAGGTTACAGAGATAGCACCACACGTGAAGTTCATTCACTACATCATTCATAGGCAAGCTATTGCAGCAAAGAAGTTGGAGCCAGAAGTGCACGAAGTGCTACAGGATGTCATCAATGTGGTTAATTTTATAAAAAAACAAGACATTTAAATAGTAGAATCTTTACAATACTTCATAATGACATGGGGAGTGACTATGAAAAGCTTTTCTACCACAGAGGTTCGCTGGTTATCTCATGGCAAAGTGCTTAAAAGAGTTGTCGAACTTAAAGTTGAGTTATGCATTTTTCTTTTACAAAAAGACAAGTGTTCCAAATTTGCTGACCTTTTCTGTGAAGACACGTGGCTGTCAGTAGTATGCTACCTAACAGATATTTTCAAAAAAATAAACACACTTAATCTGTCCCTTCAAGGTAAAGGTGATGTTTTAACAATGAGTGAGAAAGTAACTGCTTTTCAAAAGAAACTCGTGCTATGGAGAGAGCATTTTGAAAACGGATGTTTGGAAATGTTTCCATCGTTATGTGCTTTTCTTGCCGAAAACTATGTAAGTGTATCACCTATAAAAACTCTCATATCTGCACACTTAAAAAACTTGGAAACAGAATTTTCTAACCTGTTTAAAAATCTTCCAAACAAAGAGTTTCAGTGGGATTTGAATCCATTTGTTAAAAATATAAAAATGCAACACTTTCCGATTAGTTTACAAGAACAACTGATTGATATCAGGGAAGATGGAAATTTACTTGCCGAATTTCAACAAGAACCTTTGCATAATTGGTGGATGGGATTGAAAAATGAGTATGGTGATTTAGTAAGCGCAGCCAACGATGCACTTCTTCCATTTGGATCTACATATCTTTGTGATACAGCGATTTGAAGGTCTGGTTCTAAGTTCAGTTTATTTTGCACATTGGTTTTAATGGCTGTAATAGCTGAAAACCATGCCTCACAAAGCGTTAAACCAAGCTTTTCAGACATAATGAAGCACATTCAATCACATTGCTCTCACTAAAAATATTATTATTAATAATATTTTTGTGAGAGCAAAAAGGTTTTTTGTACAGTTAATAAATAAAATAAAAAAATATTTAAGAAATATTGTTTATTTCATTTTTATCTCATTCTTTTTTAATTTATATTTTTTCTGTATGTTTTATAATGTACATAATATATTAGTAGAGTAGTACATGTATATAATTTATACATAAATAAATATACATATATTGGGGGTGCGTGCTCAAAAAGTTTTTACTGATAGGGGTGCACGATCAAAAAAGTTTGGAGACCACTGCTCTAGAGGATTCTTCTTGCTATAGCCACCTCTTTCCAATTTTTGACTCATGTCACCTGGTGGACATTACTTAGTATAACAGCCCATAACTCACTCCATAATATCTGTTAGTATCCACAGTTCATTACATAGCATAAAGCTCCTTTTCTCTTCAATGCTCTCTCCTCACCACTTATACACCGTTATACAGCTTCACCTCCCTATACACTTCCCGTTGTTGGTCATTTGGGAACATAATTTCTGCTTTCTTGCCCTTCCACTTTGGCTGTTGTCCATTGGGCTGCACCTTTCCCATTCCTCTGCCCTCTAGTGACCCTACACAGAATAACTGCATCTTTCCTCATTTCTTACCTATTGCTAGGTGTGCGGAGTTTGAAATGATAACCATTGGGAACCAAATCACACAACAGCATGATTGCAACATTAGTGGCTACAACTACATGTACAACATTAGCGAGTCTCAAAGGTTTAGCAGCGGTTTACCATTAATCAGTGCATTTCTATTGCTGCGGAGTCTGTTTCCAGTGGAAATACATAGATTGAAGCTACAGTGACAGCAGCCCAGTGGTTCTCCAGGCTGAGATTCTAGGCAGCGTTTAAGGGAGTTAGGCACCCAAATCCTTTTGAAATGGGAGATGGACGCTTAACTCTGTTAGGTCACTTGGAAAATCCTTTTTGCAGTGCTGAAATCCTACAGTTCTCACTAGTGCCCAGCTCCCCTGCCTCTGGCCAAGTCCTGACGTGCTCACAGTGGCTGAGCCAGCACTGCCGTGTTTGGCACCACAGGAGTTCTGCTCGTTGCTAGGCGGTAGCCACTTCCTCTCACCACAGGTTATGTCATGCCTTGAGGAGAGCCCCTGCATGCAGCAGATCTGTCCAAGACATCTGGGGCTGTCAGGACACTGTGTCCTGAGAACGAGCCCTCTCAGGATGTGCGCTTGCTGCAGTGATTTTTGGGAACACTCATTGTAACAGGTCCCCTCCCTTTGAACTGCTCTGTGAAGTTGGTGGCAGCAGAGCAGCTGGTGCTCTGGAGGGCCTCATGTAGAGTCCCTCGTCAGTGACCGTTTGACAGACCTGACCCCAGAAATTGCCTCAGTTCTACGGGTGCCCTGGAAAACTCCCACTTGGGTCTGAACAGTCCCAGTATCCCTGGCTTGTGAGTGTAGGTCTTTGTTTGCCCAACCACCCTGCCTCCAAGGGCCCTCTGAGCCTAATGCTGTTGCTTTGCTGGAGAAGGTCACAGCCAGGTTTAGTTCAGATAAGAGGTATAAAGCTATTCTCAGTGAAGTGTCCAGAGGTCATTGCTGGGGCCTGGCTGTTCATGAAAGGATAGTGGACATGCACCAGCCCTTTTAATCTGAGCAGATTCCCCAAGCATTTTAGACAAACTCACTGGTTAAGATTAAACATTAAAGTAAGTTTATTAACTCCAGAAAGGTAGTTACCTAACACTTATGATCACTTAAAATCTATCTCTGAAATTTATGCCTAAGAAATAAAGTTTAGGATTTAGAATGTGTGTTTACTTTTTATCAGACTCAGTAAGATTTGAATACAAAAAGCTTTACACACCCTACTGCATGTTGCAGCCAGGTTACAGTTCTTAATACACAGGATGAATTCCCTTCTCAGCCTGGGACCAACCTCCCCAGTGCAAAGCCTTTGTCTTCCCAGCATTCTTGTTGCCTCCGGAATAGGTGGGGGAGGAGAGAGGTGGTCTCATGATGCCGCTGTCCCTTATTTTATACTCTCAATTCATGTCCCTGGAAAAAATACTAGCTGAGACATGTCCCGGTGGGCCTTGATGAGTCACAGAGTTGAGCAATTCCCATTGTGTGGTGCTTGCGCAACTACCTGTTACAGAATTGTAGACCTCTTTTTTATAATTCCCCGGCTGGTCAATCATTGGTGATGGTCTTTTAACAATCGCCTGGGTGTGGGTCAGCTCCTATGTTGTCACTGGGGAACTAACACTGGGTGACTCCCAGACTTCCAACATATTTCTATAACAACCATATAACAAAATCTCATAACGCCATATACAATGATGATATACATATTTTGACAGAGCAATGAGTTTCAGCAAATCATGACCTTTCATATGATACCTTACAAGGAATGCTTTTTATAAAATATCACAACCAAATACAAAAGATGAATATGAGGGTTACAGGGTGCTATTTTGAGGTACAGTGCATCACAGACTGATTGCTTCATTCACCCAGACAGCTTTCAAAGCCTCAGGTTAAATTATTATCTTAGAGTCTCTGCATGTTTTTTTTGTGAAAGCCGCATTTACTGACTGCTTTGCTCAAGGCTTCCTTGACCTCTCTGTTTCTCAGGCTGTAGATGAGGGGGTTTACCAGGGGAGTTAGGACCGTGAAGCAAACAGAGAGCACTTTCTTCAGATCTCTGAGTGTATCACCTTTCGGTAGCATGTAGACAATGAATATGGTTCCATAGAAAATTGTCACCACAGTGAGGTGAGAGGAGCAGGTGGAAAAGGCCTTTTGTCTCCCGGTGGTGGAAGGGATTCTCAGGGTACTGGCAAGGATAAACACGTAGGAAGTCAGGGTTAGTAGGAATGGAGGCATGGTGAATACGGAGACTATTATGAAATCCACCAATATGCTCAGGTGTGTGTCACTGCAGGAGAGTTCCATCAGTGGGATGGGATCACAATAGAAATGGTCAATTTCATTCGGGCCACAGAATATTAGCTGTGATATGAATAATATAAAGACTGTACTGGCCAAACAACCATTTAACCATGACCCAGCAGCCAACTGGCGGCAAAACCTATTATTCATAAGAGTTGAATAATGCAGGGGTTTACATATTGCTAAATACCGATCATAGGACATCACTGCTAGGAGATAGCATTCCGTAGCAGCCAGAGAACCAGAGAAATACAGTTGTGTGATGCAGCCACTGACTGAGATGGTTCTGTCCCCAGTCAGGAGACTGGAAAGTAACCTGGGCAGGAATGTCGAGGTATAGCAGGTCTCCAAGTAGGACAAGTTGCCCAGGAAGAAGTACATGGGGGTGTGAAGGTGCTGATCTGTCACAACAAGCACCACGATGAGAGTGTTCCCAGCCACGGTTGCAATATAGATCACTAGGAACATTAGAAAAAGAAGAATTTGAAGGTCAGGGAGATCCCCGAATCCCAGAAGGATTAATTGTGTGACGGCCGTTTGGTTTTTCCAATCTGTGTCTGCCATGGTTTGAGTCTAGGAACAAAAAATCAAACTGGGCAATTGAATTGGAAGAGCATAGCATTAAACGTTACTCAAGTCTTGTGAATTAATATCATAAATATTCAGAAAATTCCCTTCCTCTCCTCGTTACAGGCTGAAATTTTAAGGTTAAATGTAGACTTCAGAGCTAAGTGCCAGGAGTCTCGATCCGAGGAGAGAACATTGATACTCATGTAGACCTCCCTCTGCCATATCAGAGCAATGACTAATATAAGAGCCCATATCTCTGGTACAGAATTGGTCTGATCTGTCATATAAGAACTTGGCTATCTATCATATCGCATATTGTGAAATACCAGAGCTTAACTATGATGCTTAAGTTCTGTATTTCACTTCTGTCAATAGCAAGAATCATGCCATGTCTTAGGAGTCAAAACCACATCAACTAAAACCTTGGACTGAGATTTTTCAATGTAGTCTAGTATCCCTAGGCACTGATCTCTTGTTAGAATTAATGGAAATTAATCTAACCATATGGAATGATGTGCCTCTGGCGGGACACTACTGAGAGTATCACTTCAGGACAAATTGCTTTGAGCAGGGCAGTTACAGCCCAAAGATGGAGTTCCTTTACTATTAAGGCCTGCCAAACCAGCCAAACAGAGAGGACTTTGGTTTTACCCCACTCGCTAACCATAAGTCAAACAAGCAATTCCCTTAGACACTCCAGTTTCCCAAAACCACCACCAGCATCACTCTTTATGCGGATGACTGATTATGAAAACCAATATTCCAGTAAACGAAGAAAGGTTCTCCCAATCCCAAAGGATCAAGTCCCAGACCAGGTCAATATACAAATCAGATCTTATCAACAAATCACGCTCTTGCCAATCCTTTAGAATCTAAAATCTAAAGATTTATTCATGAAAAGAAAGAAATATAGATGAGAGCTAAAATTGGTTAAATGGAATCAATTACATACAGTAATGGCAAAGTTCTTGGTTCAGGCTTTTAGCGGTGATGGAATAAACTGCTGATTCAAATCACGTCTCTGGAGTACATCCACAGCTTGGATGGGTCATTCAGTCCTTTGTTCAGAGCTTCAGTTTGTAGCAAAGTTCCTCTAGAGGTAAGAAGCAGGATTGAAGACAAAATGGAGATGATGCAGCTGCCTTTTATAGTCCTTTTCCATGTGGCTTGTTCTTCCTTTGTCTCAAATACATGCTACCCAGCACATGGCATAGAAAAACCTTAGAGTTCTGTCCATAGGCATTTCCCTGTATGCCTTTCTGAGTCACAAGGGGTATCTGCCGTCTCTCAATGGGTCAGTTATACAGCTCATGGTCATAAATGGGTCATCAAGCATGCCAGGCAGATGCAAATTGTGTGGGGTCTCACCCTGAAGCATAGCACAAGTTTGAAATACAGATAGTATAGAGACAATACTTATAACTTTAAATACAAACATGATACATGCATACAGATATCATAATCATAACCAGCAAATCATAACCTCCTCGTAGACAGCTTACTTAATCTCCCTTTTTACAAGATTTAGTGCCACTACAGAATCTTGGTTACAACAATGGTCTATACAGTCACAGTTCGTGTCAATAACGTCACACCATATGTCCTGGTATATTCAGCATTTCAATGCCATGTAGGAAAAGGAACAATTTTCATCCCCTCACAAGAAATCAGTGTATGTTGAAAATTATGAAGTGGAGTAAATTCTCCCTTAGTTCCTCTGGTGGTGATGGTGACATGGTCAACGACTGGCAATGCCTTTTCTGTTTCCTGATGTTAAGTAGCACTGCTGTAGCAGTAATAAAATACAGCTCTTTAGAGGGTGGATCTCAGGAAGGGGCAAAACCAGGCTGATGTGCAACCCTAACTGGGGAGTGACCCTCCGCACTCCATAATGAGTGTGTGATGATAATACAGGAACAAGAAAGGCACTGGGGGGAGGAGGGGGGAGAGATGCTGTCCCTGAACTCGGAGTGTAGAAACAAACTGGCATGTGTGATCTGGGCTTGTAAGACTCTGTCACCATTTCCCACCTCATTTGGGGCACACTGTGCCAGATCCTCAGCTGGTGTAAATCAAGGTAGCTCCATTTATTTTAGTGGGGCAGATCCCCAACTGAGGACCTGTCACAAGACATGGATCTCAAGCTCCCTCTCTATTAAATGGCGCTATAAATGCCGACTGGCACTGCTGTGGGAAGGAGAAGTTAAACAGTAAATATTCACCTGTGGAAAAGCTCTGTGTAGCTCAAAACCTTCTCTCATTCACCAACAGAAGTTTATCCAATATAAGAGATTACCTCATCCATCATGTCCCTCACAAAGCACATTCATGCCCCTGTTTGGAAGGTGGTATAGAAATGCAGTCAGGAAGATGGTGCTCACCTGTAACCACAGAACAGCCCAAGCTTGAAGCAATGAGCTATTATTTATCAGTGTTTTGCCGCCAGGACTCAGGATCCTCAGCTGAGGTTCTTCTCTCTCCTCTTTCTGCAGAAACTGGATTTTCTCAGTGAAGAGACCTGCATCTCCTTGAATGGATGAGCGGCTGCCACAATCTTTCTTAGAACATGCTCTTCCTCTTCTATTTACAAAGTGCAGAGGTGTCCTCATACTTGTATCCTTCTCCATGGAAAGCTGCGTCTCCCTTGATTTCTCCTCTGAAGGGGATGAGCCTGGGGAGTTAGCGCTTTTTTTATTGTGCAGATAGTACAAACAACTGTCCTGATGCAACCAACCTCCACCACCCAGAGGAATCGCCTTCCTGCTGTATGAGATCATAGCTCTGCATGGCTGAAATCTAATGCAGCGCCCATGGAGTGCATGACTGTGCAGAGACTGACTCTTCCAAGTCATCTTTACTCATGTCAGTTGTTCTGTTGAAGGCAAATACAAGAGTAACAATGGCTAAGATGATTAAGCCTGCCAGATTGGGTTCTGAAGCCATGCAGTTTAACACACACACAGGAAACTGAATGTAAAGTAGATTTAATCCATAGTTTGCAAAAGAAAGATTTCGATGAAAGAATCTCCCTCCTCCTACCCCTCCCCCCCCGGAAATATTTCTCCCAAGGAACTTTATAATTGTGAATTGGAAATGTTTATTTAACAATACTCCACTGAGCGATAGCAGAACTCAGCATCTTGCAAATTGATTTCTGTGGCACCCGGGGGAACACCCAGCACCCTCATGTTCATCCTTATAATATGATTGTGTGGCATCCAATGCAAATTTTGTCATGTTGGCTGTCTTTGGAAGGCTCATGATGCACTGATCATCATTGTTATAGTAATGTACTGGCTGTAATTTCATGTATATAGTTATGATGTTTAAAATGTACCCTCATGGCTTAAAACAATTCCAGAAAAAATGCTCTGGGAGCAGAGGGGCAGTTCACACCTCATCAGGGTGTGTTTGGGACAAACCCAGCCCAGCCTAGGACTACCTGACTCTGAAGGGGGGGGCAAAGCCAAGAGGGGAGAAATAACCTTATAAAAGGGAGATACATTTGCCATGCTCTCTCTCTTCCACCTCCATATACAAACGCCACCATCAAGTGACTGAAGCACTAATCAAAGGGGAGAGCCTGGCTGAAGGGCAACCAGCCAGCCTGTGGTGAGAAGCATCTATGTTGTAAGGGTACTGAAAGTGTTAATATTAGCTTACAATGCGTTTTGCTCTTATTTCTTTTGGTAACTTATCTGAACTTTTTGGCTATCACTTATAATCACTTAAAATCTATCTTTTGTAGTCAATGAACTTACTTTTATGTTTATCCTCAGCAGTGAGTTTGTCTGAAGTGTTTGGGAAATCTCCTCAGGTGGCAAAGGCTGTGCATGTCCACTTTCCCTTGAAGTAAGTGGTGAATCAAGTAATACATTGGCATTATTCACTGCAAGGCGGTATATCCCTGAGATACAAGGCTGGGAGTTCGGGGGGATCTGGCTGGTGTCTTTCTCTGTGAGATTCATGAGTGGCTGTGGGAGCATTCATGCAATCTAGCTGGGTGTGGGGCTCTCCCTGCTGCTGGACTGACTGATAACAGCACCTGTATGGGTTTGCTGCTTGTCACTAGCAGAGCATTGTGACAAACACCCCAGGCTAGTGAGTTCAGGGGGCAGAGCAGGTCTCACAGTTCCAGGTTGTATCCGGGGAAACTACCTAGACCATCACAGTTTCCCATTGGAGGAGAATTCAGTGATGTGGACTCTTAGTGTAACTTGTTTGTTTACACTATATACACCAATCCTGGCACAGAAGTGACCACAGACAACATGCAGGGTCTCCCCTCTTTTACGGATCTTAGCCCATATGCCAGGAGCAGGACAAGTGTGCAAGGACATTTCCCCCACACAATACTTTCAGCCTAGGACACTAAGGGTGAAAGCTGGGTCATGACCAAGGAGTGGGAGCTGGGCAAGGCAGGGTACTTCTCTGCATGACCTCTCTGATGAGTGTTGCTGTGCTTCTTCTAATGCTATTGCATCATGTGTTTACATATTTTCAATGCAACAGCCCTCTGGTCTGTATTCTAATAACTATTGCAGTAGCTTCCCTATAGGTCCATTGTTGCTCCTGGGACACACCCTGTGGGTTGCCTGAGCATTCTCTGTGTTTGAATCTCATTTCTGAGAGATTCCTGCCTCTCCCAAAGTAACAGAAAATAAATCGCTTCAAATGAGAAAGGAGATGTCCAGCCTTCTCAGTCCTGAGGCTACTGGGATTATGCACAGTTCACACTTTTGGGGAAAACCCTTTTTAAAAGTGAATTTCTTAGGTTTTCTAATAGCTTTGATTTGACAAATGTTCATCCCAAGTGGCACTGAGGAGTTCTCAAATCTGTACCTGCAAAAGTGCCAGAGATATTGCAGAGATGACTGTTGGAAAGGGTTTTCCATAAATGTGTCCTTTTATAGTCAACTCTTTTTGAGCACCTGACTGGTGACAGAATGGAACCTGCGCATTTGGAGGCTGCGTAACTAGTCTCCCCTATCCCTGGTCTTACTAACTCAAGAGATATGGAGCGGGACAATGTATTCGAACTCGCATCCTAAATGGAAATATCTGAGGTGGTGAAAAGCAGCACTCAGTACAGAGTCACTGCACAGGGGTTGTTCTAAGGTAACTAACCTGTGGGCATGTCATGGTTATTATTAAGCTGCAAAGCATCACCGTTTGAAACATCAGGGATTGGATATTTACATGGATATCAGTAATGTCCAGGGTTATCATAATTAATGACAACCAACATTCTGGAAGGGTATTAAACCTCATGCTTCAGGTATTGAGCCAATCCCTATGTAATAGCAACCAAGGTGAGAGCTATATGGGGAGCGGGGAGGGGGCAGATTATCCCACCTCTACCTCCTGTGGGATTCTTCCACTTTCCTCTTAAACATCTGGGTCTGGCCACTGTCAGACAGGATATTGGACTAGATGGACCTAGTGTCTGATCCAGTCTGTCAAATCCTATGCTGCTATGGAAAGAGAATAGGTAAATCTGGGGTCATTCTGCTCAAAGCACAGACCAATATCTGAATTCTGGAATACTTGAATTACATACTAGCAGAAGAGGCACATTTGACAGGTTCTAGCTCCATCCACTAGAGGACTGTCCCCCACACACATTTCCTTAAATTATTTTGACATTGATATTATTTGATATTATCAGGATATTCTCCATACACGCGCTTTCCAGAAGTTGGTATACAAGCATTAAGTTCTTATCATTTAACCCAAGTTTTCTCATATGAACCCAAATAAAATTGCTGTTTCAGATTCTCCGCAACAAACCACTTGATTTATTTATTATTATTTTGGTTGCAAAATAGATTGGGAAAACATTAATCCCAACCAATTTTTGTGTTGGTTGGTTTTTAAAGTGATGGTGTTTAAACTTTTTAATAAAAGTCCCACTTCAACCTATCTTTCAGCTGACTAATTTTGTATCTCCAAATCTTTGTTGTGAACATTGCCCAAGGTGACTTATTGATTCCTTATGTAACACTTCTGCCAGTTGGAGTCGGCAGCAAGAAGGGCCACGTTCAATATCTAGGGGTTACTTTCCAACATTACAACACAAAACTGGCTCGAGCCGCAACCCAGTAACCTGGGACAATTACACACTACCACTTGGGAGCCTCTAGAGGCAACCTTGTGCCTCAGGTTCTTAAGTCCAGCAACCAAAAGTTCTTTAGTGTGCCCCTGCCTTCACCAAACCCCACTCACAGTTATTGTCCTTGGTCAATAAAGTCCCACAGTTCAGAAGTGCATCTGCGTGAGTTTACCTCCCATCCTGTTGGGGGCGGGGGAAAGCACCTTGCCCGCTCCACTGCCCAGGTTCTTCCCCTGACATCTCCTTCTCCGTCGGCCGCTCCCTGCACCCTATGGACACTAATCCAGGAACCTATCCTTGCAACAAAGCCCGTTGCCAACTCTGTCCACATATCTATTCAGGGGACACCATCATAGGACCTAATCACATCAGCCACACTATCAGAGGCTTGTTCACCTGCACATCTACCAATGTGATATATGCCATCATTTGCCAGCAATGCCCCTCTGCCATGTACATAGGCCAATCTGGACAATCTCTATGTAAAAGAATAAATGGACACAAATCAGATGTCAAGAATTATAACATTCAAAAACCAGATGGAGAACACTTCAATCTCCCTGGTCACTCGATTGCAGACCTAAAAGTCGCAAAATTACAACAAAAAAACTTCAAAAACAGACTCCAACGAGAGACTGCTGAATTGGAATTGATTTGCAAATTGGATACCATTGAATTAGGCTTGAATAAAGACTGGGAGTGGATGGGTCATTATACAAAGTAAAACTATTTCCCCATGTTTATTCTTCCCCCCTACTGTTTGTTCCTCACACCTTCTTGTCAATTGCTGGAAATGAGACATTTTGGTTACCACTACAAAAAGTTTTTTTTCTCCCCTGCTGGTAATAGCTCACCTAAACTGATCACTCAGGTGTGTATGGTAACACCCATTGTTTCTTGTTCTCTCTGTGTGTATATATATATATCCTCCTACTGTATTTTCCACTGCATGCATCTGATGAAGTGGGTTTTAGCCCAAGAAAGCTTATGCTCAAATAAATTTGTTAGTTTCTAAGGTGCCACAAGTTCTCCTGTTCTTTTTCCCATTTTTGACTCTCATGTCACCTGGTGGACATTATTTAGTAAAACAGCCCATAACTCACTCCATAATATCTGCTACTATCCACAGTTCATGACAAAGCATAAAGATCCTTTTCTCTTCAATGCTCTTTCCTTACCTTTTATATACCATTTTATAGCTTCACCTCCCTTTCCACTTCCTGCTGTTGGTCATTTGGGAACATACTTTCTGCTTTCTTGCCCTTCCACTTTGGCTGCTGTCCATTGGGCTGAACCTTTCCCATTCCTCTACCCTCTAGTGGCCCTACACAGCATAACTTCAACTTTCCTCATTTCTTACCTATTGCTAGGTGTGCACAGTTTGAAATGATAACCATTGGGAACCAAATCACACAACAGCATAATTGAAACATTAGTGGTTACAACTACACGTACAACATTAGCGGGTCTCAAAGGTTTAGCAGCAGTTGACCATTAATCCAGTACATTTCTGTTGCTGTGGACTCTGTTTTCAGTAGAAATACATAGATTGAAGCGACAGTGACAGCAGCCCAGTGGTTCTCCAGGCTGAGATTCTAGGTGGCGTCTAAAGGAGTTTTGAAATGGGAGATGGACTCTTAACTCTGTTAGGTCACTTGGAAAATCCTTTCCACAGTGCTGAGGTCATACAGTTCTCACTGGTGCCCAGCTCCCCTGCCTCTGGCCAAATCCTGACGTATTCACAGTGGCTGAGCCAGCACTGCTGTGTTTGGCACCACAGGAGTTCTGCTCATTGATAGGCGGTAGCCACTTCCTCTCACCACAGTTTGTGTCATGCCCTGAGGAGAGGGACCTGCATGCAGTAGAGCTGTCCAAGACAGCTTGGGAAAGCTGGACACCATGTCCTGAGAACTAGCCCTCTCCGGGCATGTACTCATTGCAGTGAATTTTGGGGACACTCTTTTTAACAGGTCCCCTCCCTTTCGACTGCTCTGTGCAATTGGTGGCAGCAAAACAGCTGGTGCCCTGCAGGGACACAAGCAGAGTCCTTCGTCAGTGATCATTTGACAGACCCAATCCCAGAAATTGCCTCAGTTCTATGGGTGCCTTGGCAATCTACGAGCTGGGTCTAAACACTCCATGTATCACAGCCAGGTTTAGTTCAGATAAGAGCTATAAAGCTATTCTTGGTGAAGTGTCCAGAGGTCATTGCTGGGGCCTGGCTTTTCATGAAAGGATAGTGGACATGCACCAGCCCTTTTAATCTGAGCAGATTCCCCAAGCATTTTAGACAAACTCACTGGTTAAGATTAAACCTTAAAATAAGTTTATTAACTACAGAAAGATAGCTACCTAACACTTATGATCACTTAAAATCTATCACTGACCTTTATGCCTAAGAAAAAAAATTTAAAACACATTCTAAATCCTAAACTTTAACAGACTCAATAAGATCTGAATCAAAAAGCTTTTCTCACACCACTGGATGTTGCAGCTAGGTTACAGTTCTTAATACACAGGATGAATTCAATTCTCAGCCTGGGACCAACCTCCCCAGTTCAAAGTCTTTGTCTTCCCAGCATTCTTGTTGCTTCCAGAATAGGTGGGGAAGTTGAGAGGTGGTCTCATGATGCCGCTGTCCCTTATTTTATACTTTCAATTCATGTCCCTGGAAAAATACTGGCCGAAACATGTCCTGGTGGGCCTTGCTGAATCACAGAGTTGAGCAATTCCCATTGTGTGGTGCTTGCACACTGTCTGTTACAGAATTGTAAAACACTTGTTTACAATTCCCCTGCTGGTCAATGACTGGTGATGGTCATTTAATGTCCGCCTGGGTGTGGGCCAGCTCCTATGTTGTAACTGGAGAACTAACAGTGGTCGACTCCCAAACTTTCAACACATTTCAATAACAACCATATAAAAAATATCATAACGCCATATTCAATTTTTTATATATATATATATATATATATATATATATATATATATATATATATATATAGACAGAAGAATGAGTTTCAGCAGATCATGACCTTTCATATGATACCTTACAAGGCATGTTTTTTTATGAAATATCACAACCATATACAAAAGATGAATATGGGGGTTACAGGATGCTATTTTGAGGTACAGTGCATCGCAGACTGATTGCTTCAACAACCAGGCAGCTTCCAAAACCTCAGGCTAAATTATTATCTCAGAGTCTCTGCATGTTTTTTTGGTGAAAGCTACATTTACTGACTGCTTTGCTCAGTGCTTCCTTGACCTCTCTGTTTCTCAGGCTGTAGATGAGGGGGTTTACAAGGGGAGTTAGGACCGTGAAGCAAAAAGAGAGCACTTTCTTCAGATCTCTGAGTGTATCACGTTTTGGTAGCATGTGGACAGTCATTATGGTTCCATAGAAAATTGTCACCACAGTGAGGTGAGAGGAGCAGGTGGAAAGGGCCTTTTGTCTCCCGGTGGTGGAAGGGATTCTCAGGATACTGCCAAGGATAAACACGTAGGACATCAGGGTTAGTAGGAATGGAGGCAGGGTGAATACGGAGATTATTATGAAATCCACCAACATGCTCAGGTGAGTGTCACTGCAGGAGAGTTCCATCAGTGGGATGGGATCACAATAGAAATGGTCAATTTCATTCGGGCCACAGAATGTTAACTGTAATATGAATAGTATTAAGACAGTACTGGCCAAACAACCATTTAACCATGACCCAGCAGCCAGCTGGAGGCGAAACCTGTTATTCATAAGAGTTGAATAGTGCAGGGGTTTACATATCGCTAAATACCTATCATAGGACATTGCTGCTAGGAGATAGCATTCTGTAGCTGCCAGAGAGCCAGAGAAATACAAAAATAACAGGAGTACTTGTGGCACCTTAGAGACTAACAAATTTATTAGAGCATAAGCTTTCGTGGGCTACAACCCACTTCTTCGGATGCATATCAGAGAAATACAGTTGTGTGATGCAGCCACTCACTGAGATGGTTCTGTCCCGAGTCAGCAGACTAGACAGTAACCGGGGCAGGAAGGTCGAGGTATAGCAGATCTCGAAGTAGGACAAGTTGCCCAGAAAAAAGTACATGGGGGTGTGAAGGTGCTGACCAGTGACAACAAGCACCACGATGAGAGTGTTCCCAGCCACGGTTGCCATGTAGATCACTAGGAACAGTAGAAAGAGAAGAATTTGCAGGTGAGGGAGATCCCCAAATCCCAGGAGGATTAATTGTGTGACGGTCGTTTGGTTTCTCCAATCTGTGTCTGCCATGGGTTGGGGCTAGGAACAAAAAACCAAGCTGGGAAATTGAATTGGAAGAACATAGCATTAAAAGTTAATCAAGTCTTGTGAATTAATACCATAAATATTCAGAATATTCCCTTCCTCTCCTGGTTACAGGCTGAAATTTTAAGGCTAAATGTAGATTTCAGAGCAAAGTGCCAGCAGTCTGTAGGAAGACAAAACATTCGTGCATATGTAGACCTCCCTCTGCCATATCAGAGCAATGACTAATATAACAGTCTATATCTCTGATAGAGAATTGGTCTGATCTGTCATATCAGACCTTGGCTATCTATCATATCCCATCTTGTGACATACCAGAGCTTAACAATGATGCTTAAGTTCTATATTTCACTTCTGTCAATAGCCAGAACCATGCCAGGTCTTAGGAGTCAAAACGAATAATTACGTCAACTAAAATCTTGGCCTCAGATTTTTCATTGAAGTCTAGTTTCCAAATATATTGATTTCTTGTTAGAAATAATGGAAATTAATCTAACTATATGGAATGATGCGGCCTCTGGCAGTACACTACTGAGAGTATCAATTCAGGATAAAATTGCTTTGAGCAGGGCAGTTAGTGCCCAAAGCTAGAGTTCCTTTATTATTAAGGGACGACAAACCAGCCAAACAGATAGATCTTTGGTTAAACTCACTGGCTAACCATAAGTCACACAAGAAATTCCCTTGGACACTCCAATTTCCCAATATCACCACCAACATCACTCTTTATGTGGATGACTGGTATGAAAAGCAATATCCCAATAAAAGAAGAAAGATTCTCCTGATCCCAAAAGACCAAGCCCCAGACCCAGGTCAATATACACATCAGATCTTACCCATAAATCACACTGTTGCCAATCCTTTAGAATCTAAAATCTAAAGGTTTATTCATAAAAAGAAAGAAATATAGATGAGAGCTAAAATTGGTTAAATGGAATCAATTACATACAGTAATGGCAAAGTTCTTGGTTCAGGCTTTTAGCGGTGATGGAATAAACTGCTGATTCAAATCAAGTCTCTGGAGTACATCCACAGCTTGGATGGGCCATTCAGTCCTTTGTTCAGAGCTTCAGTTTGTAGCAAAGTTCCTCTAGAGGTAAGAAGCAGGATTGAAGACAAAATGGAGATGATGCAGCTGCCTTTTATAGTCCTTTTCCATGTGGCTTGTTCTTCCTTTGTCTCAAATACATGCTACCCAGCACATGGCATAGAAAAACCTTAGAGTTCTGTCCATAGGCATTTCCCTGTATGCCTTTCTGAGTCACAAGGTGTATCTGCCTTCTCTCAATGGGTCAGTTATACAGCTCATGGTCATTAATGGGTCATCAAGCATGCCAGGCAGATGCAAATTGTGTGGGGTCTCACCCTGAAGCATAGCACATGTTTGAAATACAGATAGTATAGAGACAATACTTATAACTTTAAATACAAACATGATACATGGGAACAGGTAGCATAATCATAACCAGCAAATTATAACCTCCTCATAGACACCTTACTTAATCCTCTTTGTACAAGATCTTGGTTGCAGTCTATACAGTCACAGTTTGTGTCTATAACGTCACAACATATATCCTGGTATATTCAACATTTCAATGCCCTATAGGAAAAGGAACAATTTTCATCCCCTCACAAGAGATCAGTTTATGTTGAAAATTATGAAGTGGAGTAAATTCTCCCTTAGTTACTGCGGTGGTGATGGTGACGTGGTGAGGGACTGGCAATGCCTTTTCTATTTTCCGATGTTCACTGTGTAGCAGTAATAAAATACAGCTCTTTGGGGGGTGGATCTTAGTAAGGGACCAAACCAGGCTGATGTGCAACCCGAACTGGGGAGTGACCCTCTGCACTCCATAATGAGTGTGGGATGATAATACAAGAACAAGAATGGCACTGAAGGGTTGGGGAAAAAAGATGCTGTCCCTGAACTCAGAGTCTAGAAACAATCTGGCATGTGTGATCCGGGCTAGTAACACTCTGTCACCACTCACCACCAGTGGGGACACACTACGCCAGATCCTCATCTGGTGTAAATCAAGGTAGCCCCATTTGTGTCAGTGGGGCAGATCCCCAATTGAGGACCTGTCACAAGACATGGATCTCAAGCTCCATCTCTATTAAATGGTGCTATAAACGCTGACTGTCACTGCTGTGGGAAGGAGAGGCTAAAACTGTAAATGTTCACCTGAAGAGCTCTGTGTAGCTCAAAAGCTTCTCTTGTTCACCAACATAAGTTTATCCAATAAAAGATATTACCTCACCCATCTTATCCCTGTAATACTCACAAAGCACATTCATGCCCCTGTTTGGAAGGTGGTACAGAAATGCAGTCAGGAAGACGGTGCTCACCTGTAACCACAGCACAGCCCAAGCTTGAAGCAATGAGCTCTTGTTTACCAGTGTTTGGCCACCAGGATTCAGGATCCTCAGCTGAGGTTCTTCTCTCTCCTCTTTCTGCAAAAGCTGGATTTTCTCAGTAGAGAGACCTGCATCTCCTTGAATGGATGAGCGGCTGCTGCAATCTGTCTTACAACATGCTCTTCCCCCACTATTTACAAAGTGCAGAGGTGTCCTCATACTTGTATCCTTCTCCATGGAAAGCTGCGTCTCCCTCTGAAGAGGCTGAGCCTGGGGAATTAGTACTTTTTCTGTGTTTGCAGACACAAACGGCTGTCCTGATGCAACCAACCTCCCCCACCCAGAGGAATCGCCTTTCTGATGAATTAGATCATAGCTCTGCATGGCTGACATCTAATGCAACACCCATGGAGTGCATGACTGTGCAGAGACTGACTCTACTCAGTCATCTTTACCCTTGTCAGTTGTTCTGTTGAAGGCAACTACGTGAGTAACAATGTCTAAGAAGGTCAGGCCTGCCAGACTGGTGCTGAAGCCACGCAGTTTAACCAACACACAGGAAACTGACTGTAAAGTAGATTTAATCATAGTTTGCAAATGAAAGACTCTCCCTCCCTCCCCCCCCCCCGGAAATATTGCTCCCAAGGAACTTTTGTCATTCTTAATTACAAATGTTTATTTAACAATACTCTCCCACTTCTTCTGAGCAGTAGTGGAACTCAGCATCTTGCAATCTTGCAAATAGGTTTCTGTGACATTCTGTACATCGGGGGAACACCCTGCACCCTCATGTTCATCCTTATAATATGATTGTGTAGCATCCAATGCAAAGTTTGTCAGGATGGGTGTCTTTGGAAGGCTCATGACGCACTGATCATCATTGTTATACACCTCTGCCCCGATATAACAGGAGTTCGTATATAACGCGGTAAAGCAGTGCTCAGAGAGGGAGGGGAGGCTGCACACTCCAGCGGATCAAAGCAAGTTCGATATAACGCGGTTTCACCTATAACGCGGTAAGATTTTTTGTCTCCCTAGGACAGCGTTATATCGAGGTAGAGGTGTAGTAATGTACTGGTTGTAAATTCATGTATATAGGTATGAGGCTGAAAATGTATCCTCAAGGCTTAAAACAAGCCCAGACAAAACACTCCAGAAGCAGAGGGACAGTTCACACCTCATCAGGATGTTTATGGTACAAACCTAACTGTCACAGGATGAACACCCGCTCCTGCCCTGAAGGGGTTGGAAAAGCCCTGCAGAGGGCTGAGGTTGCAGAAGGGAGTGAAACCCCGGGTGATTGGCAGAAGTGTCTGCAGCTGGGGCCATGCCCCAAACTGAGCAACTAGGCCTTATAAGAAGGCCAGGGCAGCCAGAAGCTCAGGAGTCTCACTCTGACTGGAGAGAGAGACAGGCCTGCCTGCTGGGGAACTAACCCGGGGACCTAGAGTGAGGCAGGGCTGGGGAAAGGTCTTGGGGGCTGGGAAGGGCACGGAGGCTAGACGGTGACTGGCAGTAGCCATGACTGAGGTGACGTGGGGATAGGGGGTGGGGGTCCCCCGGGGGTGGGGGTCCCCCTGGGTGGGGAGACCCAGAGACAGTGGGGTACTGCCAGGGGGGCAGCCAAGGGCACCAGGGTCTGGGAGGGACATGGGGGCCAATGACAGGTGGGACACCTGGCCTGCAGAGGGTGCTCTTATGACTGGTGAGCTAATTCCCGAGAACACCAGGAGGAGGCACCGCAGGGGTGAGTCTGCGCCTGATTACACCAACCCAGCGTAGCAAGAACAAGAATTAGTTTGACTCTCGAGTCAGCCATCCCCCTTCCCTTGGTCAGTTTGGGACTATGATGAGGTAATGCTCACCTGACTCTGAAAGGGGGGGGCAAATACACGAGGGGAGAAAGAACCTTATAAAAGGGAGAGACATTTGCCATGCTCTCTCTCTTCCATCTCCATCTACAAACACCACCACCAAGCGACTGAATCGCTGATCAAAGGGGAGAGCCAGGCTGAAGGGCATCCAGTTACCTTGTGCTGAGAAGCATCTAAGTTGTAAGACTACTGAGTGTTAAGATTAGTTTAGAATGTGTTTTGCTTTTATTTCTTTTGGTAACTTATCTGAACTTTTTGGCTATCACTTATAATCACTTAAAATCTATCTTTTTTAGCCAATAAACTTACTTTTATGTTTATCCTCACCAGTGAGTTTGTCTGAAGTGTTTGGTAAATCTATTCAGGTGGCAAAGGCTGTGCATTTCCACTTTCCCTTGAAGTAAGTGGTGAATCAATTAATAAATTGGTTTTGTTCTGTCCAAGATGGTATATCCCTGAGGTAGAAGCCTGGGAGCTGGTGGGATCCGGTTGGTGTCCTTCTCTGTGAGATTTATGAGTGGTTGTGGGAGCATTCATGCAATTTAGCTGGGTGTGGTGCACCACCTGCTGCTGGACTGAGGGATATCAGCACCTGGAGGGGTTTGCTTCTTGTCACTAGCAGAGCATTGTGACAGTCACCCCAGGCTAGTGTGTTCAGGGGGCAGATCAGGTCTCACAGTTCCAGGTTGTACCCTGGGTAACCACCTAGACTGTCACAGTTTCCCATTGGAGGAGAATCCAGTGGTGTGGCCTCTTAGTGTAACTTGTATGTTTACACTATATACACCAATCCTGGAACAGAGGTGGCCACAGACAACAAGCAGGGTCTCCCCTCTTTTAGGGATCTCAGGCGTACGCAAGGAACAGGACGAGTGTGCAAGGACCTTTTCCCCACACAATATTTTCAGCCTAGGACACTGAGGGTGAAAGCTGGGTCATTACCAGTGAGTGGGAGCTGGGCAAGGCAGGGTACTTCTCTGCATGACCTCTCTGACGAGTGTCACTGTGCTTCTTTCTAATGCTATTCCATCATGTGTTTACATATTTTTGATGCAACAGCCCTCTGGTCTGTATCCTAATAACTATTGCAATAACTTCCCTATAGATCCACTGTCATTCCTAGTATGTGCCCTATGGGTTGCCTGAGCATTCTGTGTGTTGGATTCTCATTTCTGAGAGGTTTCTGCCTCTCCCAAAGGAACAGAAAATAAATCGTTTGATATGGGAAAGGAAATGTCCAGCCTTCTCTGTCCTGAGGCTACTGGGGTGATGCATGGTGCCCACTTTTTGGGGAAACCCTGTTTTAAAGTAAACTTCTTAGGTTTTCTGATCTCTTTGATTTGGCCAATATTCATCCCAAGTGGCACTGAGGAGTTCTCAAATCTGTACCTGCAAAAGTGCCTGAGAGATTGTAGAGATGACAGTTTGGAAAGGGTTTTCCATAAATGTGTCCTTTATATATTCAGTTCTTTTTCAACCCCTGCCTGGTTTCAGAATGGAACCTGGACATTTGGAGGCTGCCTAACTAGTCTTCCCTATCCCTGGTCTTACTGACTCAAGAGATATGGAGCGGGACAGTGTATTCGAACTCACATCCTAATTGAAATATCTGAGGTGGTGAAAAGCAGCACTAAGTACCGAGTCACTGCACAGGGGTTGTTCTAAGGTAACTAACCCGTGGGCATGTCATGGTTATTATTAAACTGAAAAGCATCACTGTTTCAGCCAAAATCTCAAAAGTTAATAACAAAATGTTTTTAAGTACCTCAGAAGCAGGAAGCCTGCTAAACAACCAGTGGGGCCCTTGGACGATCGAGATACAAAAGGAGCACTTAAAGACGATAAAGTCATCACAGAGAAACTAAATGAATTCTTTGCTTCAGTCTTCACAGCTGAGGATGTTGGGGAGATTCCCAAACCTGAACTCACTTTTGTAGATGACAAATCTGAGGAATTGTCACAGATTGAGGTCACTAGAGGAGGTTTTGGAATAAATGTATCAATTAATTCCAAAACTTCCTCTAGTGACCTCAATCTGTGACAATTCCTCAGATTTAACAGTAACAAGTCACCAGGACCAGATGGCATTCACCCAAGAGTTCTGAAAGAACTCAAATGAGAAGTTGAAGAACTATTAACTATGGTTTCTAACCTGTCCTTTAAATTGGCTTCTGTACCCAATAACTGGGAGATAGCTAATGTAACGCCAATGTTTTAAAAGGTCTCTAGAGGTGATCCTGGCTATTACAGACCAGAAAGTCTAATGTCAGTACCGGGCAAATTAGTTGACACAATAGTAAAGAATAAAATTGTCAGACACATAGAAGAACATAAATTATTGGGCAAAAGTCAACATGGTTTCTTTAAAGGGAAATCATGGCTTTCTAATCTATTAGAGTTCTTGAAGGGGTCAACAAACATATGGACAAGGGGGATCCAGTGGACATAGTGTACCTGGATTTCCAGAAAGCCTTTGACAAGTCCCTCCCCAAAGGCTCTTCCGTAAATTACATTGTCATGGGATAAGAGGGAAGGTCCTTGAATGGATTGAGAACTGGTTAAAAGACAGGGAACAAAGGGTAGGAATAAATGGTAAATTCTCAGAATGGAGAAGGGTAACTAGTGTGTTCCCCAAGGGTCAGTCCTAGGACCAATCCTATTCAACTTATTTATAAATGATCTGCAGAAAGGGGTAAAAAGCGAGGTGGCAAAGTTTGCAGAGGATATTAAACTGCTCAAGATAGTTAAGACCAAAGCAGATTGTGAAGAACTTAAAGATCTCACAAAACTAAGTGACTGAGCAACAAAATGGCAAATGACATTTAATGTGGATTAATGTAAAGTAATGCACATTGGAAAAAATAACCCCAAATATACATACAACATGATGGGGGCTAATTTAGCTACAACTAATCAGGAAAAAGATCTTGGAGTCATTGTGGATAGTTCTCTGAAGATGTCCGTGCAGTGTGCAGCGGTGATCAAAAAAATAAATAGGATGTTAGGAATCATTAAAAAGGGGATAGAGAATAAGATGGAGAATATCTTATTGGCCTTATAGAATCCATGGTACGCCCACATCTTGAATACTGCGTACAGATGTGGTCTCCTCATCTAAAAAAAGATATACTGGCATTAGAAAAGGTTCAGAGAAGGGCAACTAAAATGATTAGGGTTTTGGAATGGGTCCCACACGAGGAGAGATTAAAGAAGCTAGGACTTTTCAGCTTGGAAAAGAGGAGATTAAGGGGGGATATGATAGAGGTATATAAAATCATGAGTGATGAGGAGAAAGTGGATAAGGAAAAGCTATTTACTTGTTCCCATAATATAAGAACTAGGGGCCACCAAATGAAATTAATGGACAGCAGGTTTAAAACAAATAAAAGGTAGTTCTTCTTCACACAGCACACAATCAACTTATTGAACTCTTTGCCTGAGGAGGTTGTGAAGACTAGGACTATAACAAGGTTTAAAACAGAGCTGGATAAATTCATGGAGGTTAAGTCCATTCATGGGTATTAGCCAGGATGGGTAAGGAATGGTGTCCCTAGCCTCTGTTTGTCAGAGGGTGGAGATGGATGGCAGGAGAGAGATCACTTATGGAATGTCAGGGATTGGATATTTACATGGATATCAGTAATGTGCAGTTTTATCATAATTAATGACAACCAACATTCTGGAAGGGTATTAAACCTCATGCTTCAGGGCTTGAGCCAATCTCTAAGTAACAAAGACCAAGATGAGAGCTAAATGGGTGGCAGATTATCCCACCTCTACCTCCTATGCATTTCTTTTAACTTCCTCTTAAACATCTGGGTATGGCCTCTGTCAGACAGGATATTAGACTAGATGGACCTAGTGTCTGATCCAGTCTGGCAATTCCTATGTTCCTATGAAAGGAGAATAGGTAAATCTGGGGTCAACCTGATCAAAGCACAGACCAGTATCTGAGTTCTGGAATACTTGAATTAGATACTAGTTGAAGAGGGCACATTTCATAGGATCTAGCTCCATCCACTAGAGGGCAGCCCCTCCCTCACATTTCCTTAAATTATTTGTATATTGTCTATAGATCCATTCCGTTTTTGCATCTCACAAATCTCCATACACCTGCTTTCCAGAAGTTGATATACAAGCATGAAATTCTCATTTTTTTAACCCAAGTTTTCTCATATGAACACAAATAAAATTATTGTTTCAGTTTTACGGCAACAAACCACTTGATGTATTTATTATTAGTTTGGTTGCAAAATAGATTGGGAAAAGATTACTCCCAACCCATTTTTGTGTGGTTGGTTTGTTGTTATGGTGATGGTGTTTGAACTTTTTAATAAGGGTCCCACTTCAACCTATCTTTCAGCTGACTAATTTTGTGTCTCCAAATCTTTGTTGCGAACATTGCCCAATGTGAATTATTGATTCCTCATGTAACCCTTCTTCCAGGTGGAGTCGGCAGCAACAGGGGCCGGGTTCAATATCTAAGGTTTCCTTTCCAACAATTCAACACAAAACCGGCTCGAACCCCAACCCAGTAACCTGAGACAATTACACATCACCCCTTGGGCACCTCTAGAGGCAACAGTTCCCCTCTCACAAGCACAGAGTCTGAGTGCAGAAAAGAAAGTTTTAATAAAAAGGGGGAAAGTAACCCGGCATTAACTTGGGAAAATGCTGCAAGCAGGATTCATCACATAAAACCATGAGCAAAACACCCACCCCAGAGTATGTTGGGCAGTGTCCTTGTGCCTCAGGTTCTTAAGTCCAGCAACCAAAACTTCCTTTAGCGTGCCCCTCCCTTCACCACACACCACTCACAGTTATTGTCCTTGGTCAGTAAAGACCCAGAGTTCAGAAGTGTATTGGCGTGAGTTCACCTCCCACCCGGGGGTGTTGTGGAAAAAAAAGCACCTTGTTCCGTCCGCTACCCAGGTTCATGCCCTGACACCTGCCACTCTGCCCGTCACTCCCTGTACCCTCTGGAGTGGTTTGAGGGCCCACAACTTAACACAGCTCTCTGTGATTTCAGCTGTTCGTGGGCAAGCCCCACTACTAGTGCAGATTGGACAGTCTCTGGCATCAGAGACACCGCCACAAAACAGGTCTAATGCTTAGAGCTGGTTATTAGTGATTTCAATTCTGTTGGTTTGCAACAAGACTTTCAAGTGAGTCTTACTAAACTCTATTATTAAACAGTGGAGGAAAGAAGGGTCAAGTAGTGTTTGGTACCCTTCAGCAAAGCCCACACCACAAACTACCTGCCCCCGCCCTCTCTCAATTCCACTCAGCTTTGGCACCCATGTCTCCTGTTTAGCAAATGCAGTATAGCTGAGGGTGAGTCCCTCCATCAGGGTATGCCAAGTATAGTTCTGCTACCCTTGATCCCAACATAGGGATACACAACTCTTTATTACACCTGCTCCAATAACAAAGTGACTTGTGATACAACACCAGCAAAAGTCGTTATTTGGGCAAAGCATTTCCATCATGCTAAGCAGAATAGGTGTGTCTATGCAAACAAGGTCAGTTCATGAAGTCTTCTTCCCTAGTTCATCACTAGAGGTCAGGGGAGAGTTCATGCAGACCTTGCTTACACTTATAAAAGGGAAAAAAATCCCACAGGGGAAAATACGTCACATAATGATGAAACTCCAGGTGATGGCCTCTTAAAACCAACTGCCCATAGAATAATAAACAATATTAAGCCTATATCTGCTGCCACCTACTGGGCACTTCAGAAAATAGCTGCCCATTTCTCCTGCTTTGAATTTGCTGCCCTCTAGTGGAAACCTTGCAGCATCACTGACCTTTCTTTTTCACATTAAAAGACTTTATCCTGTTCTGAAATATACTGGCCAATACGACTGCCCTTTGACATGCTGTGTAATCGACCCTAGGGGCAGCAGATTGAAAGAAATGAGCAATCTATTGCTCTGTTCTTACCCTCTGCTCTCTTCTGGAGTTAACTACAGTGGATGTTGTAGCTGCCTCTTTCCATCCTTGATGCGCTTGTGTCTCCGTTGGTCATTGTTCCACCATGGTACACTTTTCCTATCTTTAGGTAGTGTTGGTAACTTAGGACTAGCTAGGCTGTCTGTCTCTGATTCCCTTATTACACGGCTTCAGAATTCCTCAGTATCGTCAATTATACATTGCTCACCCACATTCCTCACTTTGGTTTCTAAAGATATTTCCAGTTCATTACATAGCATAGAGGTCCATTGATCCACAAAATTCTTTCCTCACCCTTTACACTGATGTAATCTAATCTGCATTATACAGCTTTACCTCTGTCCACTTCCCTTTGCTGGTCATTTGGCAACATCACTTCTCCTTTCGTGACTTCCACTTTGTCTGCTATCCACTGGGTAGCACCGCTGCACCTTCCCATATCTCTAAACTCTAGTGACCCTAGCGAGCATAATCACATCTTTCCTCATTTCTTACCTACTGCTAGGTGTTCGCTGTTCCAAATTAGAGCCACTGGGAACAAAACTGTACAACAGCATGATTGCGACATTTGTGGCTACAAAAGCACATACAACAATAGCAGTGGCTCTCAAAGGTTTAGCTGGGGTTTCCCATCCATCCAGTGCATTTCTGTTGCTGTGGGGTCTGTTTCCAATGGAAATGCATAGATTGAACCTGAGACTGTGCAGAGGCATTGGCGCTGAGCTTTTCACGTTTGGCTAGCAGGGATCTTCTCTGATTCCAGCCACACGGTGCGGGGAGGGGTAAAGCGATCATCCCAGAGAATTGAATGGTGGGGGAGTTCGTTTGGTTTCTGGTGCTGCACGTTAACAGGAAAACCGCAGCACTCAACGGACTTTGCTTTATATGTGGGAAAGGAGGGCGATGCTTTTAGGAAGGTTGCAGAAGCCGAAAGACAATGGCTTACCGTGGCCGCATGCAAGCCAAATTCTGTTGCCCGGACCTGCGTCTGTGATCTCTAACACCAAAGCTTCAGTCACTCAATATTAAGATGCAAAATGCGACCATGTACCGAAATCACATGTGCTATGTAATGTGAATAGTGTTTTTCACTGTGAAAGAGTACAAGCATTGTTCTGTAAAATGTATCTTTTAAAATATTTCTCTCCCTTTTTTCCCTCCCGCAGCTGCAAATTTTTCAAGCCTCCCTCCTCCGTCCCGAAGGCTATCTCAGATAAGGCGGCGAAAAAAAAGCACGCGAGATGAAATGTTCTCTGAAATCATGGAATCGACCCACAATGAAAGAGCTCATCTGAATGTGTGGAAGGACATGGTATCACAGTACAGGAAAGCTGCCAGTGAACGTGAGGACAGGAGGGATGCCCGAGATGAGAGGTGGCGGCAGGAGGATCAGAGGAGGCAGGATGCAATGCTGGGGCTGCTGCGTGATCAAACGGACATGCTCCGGCATCTGGTGGAGCTTCAGGAATGGCAGCAGGATCACAGAGTGCCGCTTCAGCCCCTGTATAACCACCCTCCCCAAGTTCCATAGCCTCCTCACCCAGACGTGTAAGAACACGGGGAGGGGAGGCTCTGTGCACCCTGCCACTCCACCCCAGTGGACAGCACAAGCAAAAGGCTGTCATTATAACCCCTCATAATTTGTCCCCCACACTTTAAAACCCAACAGTTTCACCAAGTACAAAAATCTCTTGGGTCTTCTGTTAAAACTTGTAAGCTACTGTCTGTAGAAACCATTGATTGTATTTATCCTGTGAAAGATACTTTATTACTATGTAAAACTTACAAACAAGTTAATTGACTTTGTTCTTGAAGTAATTGATACAATGTAAACAAACACTATAAGCCGTTAAGTGACTTTCAATGTTCCTAGGGGCAATGGCCCCTAGGAACAGACCTCCACCCTCTGTGATTAAAGGGCTGGGAGTCTCAAATGAATTAGCACACACCCCGAAAGTGGTGGAGACAGTAAATTAAAATATGGTTAAGATATGGAATGTATGTTGATGAATGCTTGATGTACATGAATGGTTAGGGAGGTGCCAGCCTAGAAAGGGAGTATCCATCGGCCGAAGAATGTGTAAAGTGGACCACCAGAACCCCCGGAGGGTAAACTGGGATCCACCCCATCACCTGGAAGGATGAGAAAAACAAACTTTGGACAGCCACCAGGAATGTGCCCAGGAATGTGTCCAGAATGTGCCATCTGCTGATTGAGTCAGCAACAGCAGAATGAAACAGCTCCCATAGACTAACATAGGAATTAATTCCTGTAAGAATGGACTCTCAAGACTGAGGATTTTGAGTCTCTGGCTCTGCTGCCAACCTCCAGGAGCATCAGGTGCACCTGACACAGACTCGGCTCCATCCTCATGACCAAGATACCTGGCCAGTAACTTGGCATGAGCAACTTCTAGGCTGGTAACTATAACACCTATACAGAACTTGAATGAATGATTGTGTGAATGAATATATATATATATATATGTGTGTGTGTGTGTATAAGAAATAAGTAGTGATAGGAATAAGTAGTCAAACAACGTTGTTTACTTTTATCTTTTGCTTTACCATTATATTTACAATAAATGTGGCATTTTTGCCTTATCCCTCTTAATAAGATCCTGCTGATTTTAATTCTATTGGTATAACAGCAGATCCCCAACTGAGGACGTGTCACAAGACATAGATCTCAAGCTCCATCTCTGTGAAATGAACGCTGATTGGCACTGGGGTGGGAAGGTGAGGCTAAGGGTACGTCTACAGTATGAAATTAATTCGAAGTTATTTTATTCGAATTTCCAGAATCGAGTTCATACATTCGATGTTATGTGTCCTCACTAAAGCACGTGAATTCGGCGGAGTGAGTCCACAGTACCGAGTCTAGGATTGAATGGCGGAGCGTTGCACTGTGGTAGCTATCCCACAGTTCCTGCAATCTCTGCCGCCCATTGGAATTGTGGGTTAAGTTCCCAGTGCATGATGGGGCAAAAACATTCTCACGGGTTTTTTCTGGGTGTGTGCCGTCACCTGCTCCTCCCTCCGTGAAAGCTATGGCAGATGCCATGCTGCCAGCAGATGGTGCAGCACGGTGCACCACCTGTCTCCTGGTATGTTGAATCCACTTCGAATGTCCTCTCCTCTTTCTATCTACGCTTTCATCTAACCATTTCCCACCATTTCTCGGCCATCATGAACAGAGCCGGACAGCTTCTGACACTTTCTCCAGATTGTCTGTCCTGGGCTCCCATGGAAGCCATAGAAGTCAACAATTCACCGCCATTTCTCGGCCATCGTGAAAAGAGCCACACAGCTTCTGCCGCTTTTTCCATGTTGTCTGTCCTGGGCTCCTGTGGAAACTAAGAAGGCAACAATTCCCCGCCATTTCTCGGCCATCGTGAACAGAGACGCACAGTTCCACCGCAAACTCTGCTCACGCTTCCGCTACAAACTCTGCCCTCGCCGCTTTTTCCATGTTGTCGGTCCTGGGCTCCCGTGGAAGCTACAGAAGGCAACAATTCCCTGCTGTTTCTTGGCCATCATGAACAGAGCCACACAGACAATCTGGAGAAAGTGGCGGAAGCTGTCCTGGGCTCCTGTGGAAGCTACAAAAGACAACCATTTACCGCATTTTATCAGCCATCTTGAACCGAACAGCTCATTTTACGCCCTTTTTCAAGGATTACCCGTGCAGGCAACATTGCGCGGCAAACATGGAGTCTGCTCAGATCTCTGCTGCAGGCGAGGAAGCGACGACAGTGCGATTACTATACTGATGAGGACATGGACACAGACGTTCCCAGGGCTGGCTCCAGGTACCAGCCGAGCAACCTGGTGCTTGGGGCGGCAGCTTGTAGGAGGCAGCATTCTGCCCAATCCTAGGGTGGCACGGCCGCTTTTGTTGTTGTTGTTGTTGTTCTGCTCCGGCCGCCCTGTAGGGGGCAGCAGCGCGGAGGATGGGAGCGCCCTGCAGAGTCCTCCCGGCAGGTGGCGCAGCAGTCGGGGCCGCGTGGCAGCGCCCAGCTGAAGCCCTGGCCGCCCATTTCTCTCTCTCCGCCCCGCTCCCTCCCCCTCCCCCCGCTAGCCGGGGCACATCTGCAGGGCAGGGAGTCCCCCTGCACCCTGGCTCCGGCTGCGCCGCAGGTTGTTTTTTTGTTGTTGTTGCTTGGGGCGGCCAGAAAGCCAGAGCCGGCCCTGGACGTTCCTAGATGCACAGCATGTGGCGTTGGGAGATCATGGTGGCATTGGGCCAGGTTCATGCCATGGAACGCCGATTCTGGGCCCGGGAAACAAGCACAGACTGGTGGGACTGCATAGTGTTGCAGGTCTGGGATGATTCCCAGTGGCTGTGAAACTTTTGTATGCCTAGGGCGACTTTCATGGAACTTTGTGACTTGCTGTCCCCTGCCCTGAAGCACAAAGACACGAAAATGAGAGCAGCCCTCACAGTTGAGAAGCGAGTGGCCATAGCACTGTGGAAGCTTGCAACGCCCGACAGCTACCGGTCAGTCGGGAATCAGTTTGGAGTGGGCAAATCTACTGTAGGGGCTGCCGTGCCGCAAGTAGCCAACACAATCATTGACCAGCTGCTATCAAGGGTAGTGACTTTGGGAAATGTGCAGACCACTGTGGATGGCTTTAATGCGCTGGGGTTCCCTAACTGCGGTGGGGCGATAGATGGAACGCATATCCCCATCTTGGCCCCGGCACACTGTAGCGGCCAGTACATAAAGCGCAAGGGGTACTTTTCCATTGGACGTTTCACCGACATCAACGTGGGATGGCTGGGAAAGGTGCATGACGCTCGCATCTTCAGGAACTCTGGTCTGTTTGAACAGCTGCAGGAAGGGACTTACTTCCCAGACCAGAAAATTACTGTTGGGGATGTTGAAATGCCTATAGTTATCCTTGGGGACCCAGCCTACCCCTTAATGCCATGGCTCATGAAGCCGTACCCTGGACAGTAGTAAGGAGCAGTTCAACTATAGGCTGAGCAAATGCAGAATGGTAGTAGAGTGTGCTTTTGGACGTTTGAAAGGGTGCTGGCACTGTTTACTGACTCGGTTAGATCTCAGCACAACCAATATCCCCATTATAATTGCTGCTTGTTGTGTGCTCCACAATATCTGTGAGAGTAAGGGGGAGACTTTTATGGTGGGGTGGGAGGTTGAGGCAACTCGCCTGGTGGCCAATTTCACACAGCCAGACAACAGGGCAATTAGAAGAGCACAGCAGGGCGCGCTGCGCATCAGAGAAGCTTTGAAAGCCAGTTTCATGACTAGCCAGGGTACGGTGTTACAGTTGTGTTTATTTCCTTTCATATATATAGGGTGCGGGTAACTTCAAGAGAAACAAAGTCAAAATTGTTTAAAAACTGTTCTTTATTATTTGATGCACAATGCATTGAGAGAAATTAGAAGGTAGACTGGGGCGGGGGGGGGGGGTTGGGTTAGGGTGGTGGAGGAGGAGGGAAGGACAAGTCCAGAAACCAAATCAAAAGTTTGCATATGCCAGCTTTCTGGTGCTTGGGCGATCCTCCTGGGTTGAGTGTGTGGGTCCCCATAGCCTCCCCCCTCGTGTTCTTGAGCGTCTGGGTGAGGAGGCTATGGAACTTGGGGAGGAGGGAGTTTGATTATACAGGGGCTGCAGCAGAAGTCTGTGGTCTTGCTGCCTTTCCCACATTAGATCTACCATACAGCGTAGCATGTCAGTTTGCTCCCCCATGAGCTTGACCATAGCGTCCTGCCTGCTCTCATCGCGCGCGTCCCTCCTCTCTTTGTGTTCCTGTAATGCTTTACGGGACTCCACAATTGTTTGCCTCCATGCATTCAGCTGGGCCCTATCAGTGCAGGAGGACTGCATGAGCTCGGTGAACATGTCGTCCCAAGTTCGTTTTTTCCGCCTTCTAATCTGTACCAGGCTCTGGGATGGAGTAGATAGGGGCGCGATGAAACATTTGCCCCTGTGGCAAGAGAAAAAGGGAGGGTAGTATTTTAAAAAATACATTGCAGAGAACAAAGGGGGCACTTTGGTATGAGTAAGCCATCACATACGGCCGGGCAACAGAATTCATTTTGCAGGCAGCCCCTAGGGGCACACGGGGTTCTGCTTCTTCTACATTCATTTCAATGCTTTCAAACTGCTGGACCCCCTTTCCCACAGCAAGCCATGGGTTTGCCATATAAAAGGAGGGCCTGCGGACTCTCTGGGATGATCACTGCACACAACAAGCCCCTTCCTCCACCCCCCACCGCGTGGCTCCAATCAGGCTCAGAGCAGGGATGAGCCCTTTACACTAAACGCGAACAATCCAGCGTGGCTGGGTTCCTCCCACGCCCCCAACTGCATGGCTTCGATCAGGCTCTCACTCACCAGAAGTACCTTCTCCAGGGTCTTGGAACAGGAGCCCACCTTGGGAGTGAGGGGAGGCTATTAGATCCAGCATTAAGATTAGTTCCTGGCTAGGGGGGGAAATGGATTCCCCATTTGCCTCCTGTGCACTGTCCTCCTCCTCCTCCTCCTCCTCTTCGTCCTCCAATGTCTCTTCCTCCTCACTCTGTGCAACTCCCCCCTTGCAGGTGTCCATGGACAGAGGTGGGGTAGTGGTGCCTTCACACCATATAATTGCATGGAGCTCACAGTAAAAGCGGAATGTCTGGGGCTGTGACCCAGAGCGCCTGTTTGCCTCCCTGGCTTTTTGGTACATTGGCCTGAGCTAATTGATTTTTGTACGACGCAGCTATGTGTCCCTGGAGTAGCCTCTTTCCGTCATGGCCCTGGAGACTTTAGCATAGGTATTTGCGTTCCTTTTTTTGGAACGTAGTTCTGCCATGACAGACTCATCTCCCTAGCATGTGATGAGATCCAGTACCTCCCGTTCGGACCATGCTGGAGCTCGTCTGCGAATCCGGGATTGCGTGATCTCTTGTGATGGTGGACTCTGCATGGTCGCCTGTGATGGTGGATTGTTCTGATGGACACCTGTGCTGCTGGTGACCAAACAGGAAATGAAATTCAAAAGTTCCCGGGGCTTTTCCTGCCCACCTGGCTAGTGCATTGGAGTTGAGAGTGTTGTCCAGAGTGGTCACAAGGGAGCATCCTGGGATAGCTCCCGGAGGCCAATAATGTCGAATTGCGTCCACAATACCTTTAACCCAGGATTGCGATCTCAATGTAAGCGCTACTCCACTTGCCAAGGAGGAGTACAGAAATCAAATTAAAGAACCCTTTAAAATGAAAAAAAAACGTTGGGTCACGAGGACGGAATCATTTTTTTTTCGAAATAACTCGGCTAATTCCGAAATAACAGGCTAGTGTAGACCAGGCCTAAATCTGCTAATATTCACCTGAAGAAGAGATCTGTGTAGCTCAAAAGCTTCTCTCATCCACCAACAGGAGTTAGTGCAATATAAGATATTACAACACCACCTTGTCCCTCTAATATTCACAAAGCACATTCATGCCCCTTCATGGTTCCACTTCAACCTTTCTCCCACTTGGTTCATTTTGTGTCTCCAAAGCTTTGTAGCTAACAATGCCCAATGGGACTTGTACAGCGTGATTTGTATAATTGCATTTTTTTTAAGTCTAATGAACCTATCTGTAAAATATTTGTGATCATGAACAAACACCAGCTTACATTTTTGGAATATGCCTGTCCAAGGTGATGGCCTGTTACAATGTACTTACACTGCCCCTTTATTAATATTCAATATATGCTGTCATCTAGTGGGCATTTCTGAAAATAGCTGCCCATATATCACCCTTACAACATGTTTTCACTTAGGGAAGAAAAACCAAATGCACAAATACAGAATGGGGGATAACTGGCTTGGCAGCATAACTGCTGAGAAGAATCTGGGAATTGTGGTGGGTCACAACCTCAACATGAGTCAGCAATGTGATGCTGTTTCAAAAAAAGCAAATGCAATTTTAGGTTTCATTAACAGAGGCATAGCATGCAAGTCTCGGGAGGTGATAGTACCGCTCTGCTGGGCTCTGGTTAGGCCTCAGCTGGAGACTGTGTCCAATTCTGGTCACCAATGTATAGAAAAGATGTAGAGAAACTACAAAGGATCCAAAGGCGAGTGACAAAGATGATCAAAGGGATGGAATGCAAGCTATATGAGCAAAGGCTGAAGGAACTGGGTGTGTTTAGTTTGGAAAAAGAGGATATTAAGGGGGGGGATATGATAGTGGTCTTCAAATACTTGAAAGGCTACCATAAAAAAGATGGAGAAAAATTGTTCTCTCTTGCCACAGTGGACAGGACAAGAGGCAATCGGTTCAAACTGCAGCATAGTAGATTTAGATTAAATCTCAGGAACAACTTCCTAACTTTAAAAACAGTAGGACAATGGAAAAAAAACCCATAGGGAACTCCTGGAATCTCCTTCACTGGAAGTTTCCAAAAGGAGGCTGGACAGCCATCAGTCTTGGATGGCTGAGACTCAACAAATCCTCTATCTTGGCAGGGGGTTAGACTAGATGACCCCTGTGGTCCCTTCTAACCCAATGGTTCTATGCTGCCATCTAGTGGCCAATTATTTTATTGGCTCCTGAAATGTATTGGCAAAAATAACAGGAGTACTTGTTATTTTTGCGGATACAGACTAACACGGCTGCTACTCTGAAACCTGAAATGTATTGGTCACTAGTCAGTATTTCTGACCGCCCCTATTTCATTTCCTCTACTCTGCTGCCATCTAATGTCAATTTCCCAGCATGACAGCCTGTTACTCTGCTCTCCTCTAGTGGATTTTTCTTCCAATAGCTGCCTCTTTCCCATTTTCAACTATAACTCACTCAATAATATCTGCTACTATCCACAGTTCATTACATAGTGTAGAGTTCCTTTTCTCTTCAATACTCTTTCCTCACCACTTATGCATCATTATACAGCTTCACCTCCCTTTCCACTTCCCTCTGTTGGTGATTTGGAAACATAATTTCTGCTTTCTTGCCCTTCCACTTTGGCTGCTGTCCATTGGCCTTTGGGCTGCACCTCTCCCATTCCTCTGCTCTCTAGTGGCCCTACACAAAAAAACTGCATCTTTCCTCATTTCTTACCTATTGCTAGGTGTTCGCTTTTCGAAATTATAACCATTGGGAACCAAATCACACAATAGCATGATTGGAACATTAGAGGTTACAACTACACATACAACATTAGCGGGTCTCAATGATTTATCAGGGGTTTACCATTAATCCAGTGCATTTCTGTTGGTGTGGAGTCTCTTTCCAATGGAAATACATAGATGGAAACTACAGTGACAACAGCCCAGTGGTTTTCCAGGCTGAGATTCTAGGAGGCATCTAAGGGAGATAGGAACCCAAATCCTTTTGAAATGGGAGATGGACGCTTAACTCTGTTAGGTCACTTAAAAAATCCTTTCTGCAGTGATGAAGTCCTACAGTTCTCCCTGGTGCCCAGCTCCCCTCCCTCTAGCCGAGTCCTGACGTGCTCACAGTGGCAGAGCCAACACTGCTGTGTTTGACACCACAGGAGTTCTGCTCATTGCTAGGCGGTAGCCACTTCCTCTCACCATAGGTTACATCATGCCTTGGAGAGCCCCTGCATGCAGTAGAGCTGTCCAAGACACCTGGGGCTGGCTGGACACCATGTCCTGAGAACTAGCCCTCTGGGGACATGCACTTAACGCAGAGAGTTTTGGAGACACACATTGTAATAGGTGCCCTCCCTTTGAACTGGTCAGTGCAGTGGGTGGCAGCAGAGAAGCTGGTGCCTTGCAGGGCCACATGCAGAGTCCCTCGTCAGTGACCGTTTGACAGACCCAGACCTAGAAATGCCTTCACTTCTACGGGTCCCCTGGCAAACCCCCAGCTGGGTCTGGACAGTCCCAGTGTCCCTGGCTTGTGAGTCTAGCTCTTTGTTTGCCCAACATCCCGGCCTCCAAGGGCCCTGTGAGCCTGGAGCTGTTGCTTTGCTGGAGCTGGTCACAGCCAGGTTTAGCTCGGATAAGAGCTATAAAGCTATTCCTGGTGAAGTATCTAAAGGTCACTGCTTGGGCCTGGCTGTTCACATCCGGCCTGTGTGAGTGTAATGAAGGTGGTTGGTTTGCAGGGGGGTATGGTGGGGATGGAATTAGGTGCAATTTCAGAGGGATCAGATTTCCCAGGCTTACGTCCCCATACAGGCTGCAGCAGAAGTTAGTATTTTTATTGTCCAACCATTTATTTTGATAAAAAATGGCTTCTTTAGAGATATAAAAAAATGGTTAACATTGTCTCCACTCTTCCTGGTGCCCAGTTGAAAACTCCATGATGGGAACATGGTTTTGGCCACTTCCCTGCCTCGTTCTTCCACTTAGATGGACAACACTGAGTGCTGAGATTTTCAATGGGAGTTTTCAACTTAATTTGAATGGGGCTGTGTGACAAGATTCCCGGGGTACAATCTGGAGCTGTGGGACTGCTGTGCCCCCTTTCCTCTCCAACCTAGGCTGTTTCTCATGATGCTTTAATAGTGAGAAGCAGCAATCTCCCCCCACCCCAGTTACTGTTATCACAAGCATACAAGCATACACAGACACACTCAACTGAGTTGCATGAATGCTCTCCAAGCCACTTATGAACTATACGGAGGGAGACACCAGCAAATCCCCCCAGACTTGCACCCCAAGAAGTGTATCGTTATCGTTTAAGACGATAAAGTGCTTAAGACATTCTCTTGAACAATGCAAGCTCATTAATTAGTTCGCTACTTCATCAAAGGTTAGTGGACATGCACCAGCCCTTGTAATCTGAGTAGATTCCCCAAGCAATGTAAGCAAAGTCACTGGTTAAGATTAAACATTAAAATAAGTTTATTAACTACAGATAGTTACCTAACACTTATAATCACTTAAAATCTATCTCTGACCTTTATGCCTAAGAAAAAAAATAAAAATGCATTCTAAATCCTAAACTTCATCAGACTCTGAATCAAACAGCTTTTCTCACCCACTAGATGTTGCAGGAAGATTACAGTTCTTAAGACACAGGTAGAATTCCCTTCTCACCTTGGGACCAACGTCCCCAGTTCAAAGTCTTTGACTTCCCAGCATTCTTGTTGCCTCCAGAATAGGTTGGGGAGGAGAGAGGTGGTCTCATGATGCCGCTGTCCCTTATTTTATACTCTCAAGTCATGTCCCTGGAAGAATATTGGCCCAGACATGTCCTGGTGGGCCTTGCTGAGTCACGGAGTTCAGCAATTCCCATTGTGTGGTGCTTGCACAACTGTCTCTTACAGAATTGTGAATTTCTTTTTTACAATACCCCTGCTGGTCAATGGCTTGTGATTGTTGTTTAATGCCCGCCTGTGTGAGGGTTACCTCCTATGTTGTCAATGGAGAACTAACAGTGGGCGACTCCCAGACTCCTAATATATTTCAATAACAGGCATATAACAAAATCTGATAATGACGTATACAACGATGATATACATATTTTGACCAAAAAATGAGTTTCAGCACATCATGACCTTACATATGATACCTTACAAGGCATGCTTTTTATGAAATATCACAACCAAATACAAAAGATGAATATGTGGGTTACAGGGGGCTATTTTGAGGTACAGTGCATCACAGACTGATTGCTTCAACAACCAGACAGCTTTCAAAATCTCAGGCTATTTTATTATCTCAGAGTCTCTGCATATTTTTGTGAAAGCCACATTTACTGACTGCTTTGCTTAAGGCTTCCTTGACCTCTCTATTTCTCAGACTGTAGATGAGGGGGTTTACCAGGGGAGTTAGGACCGTGAAGCAAAGAGAGAGCACTTTCTTCAGATCTCTGAGTGTATCACGTTTCAGTAGCATGTAGAAAATTATTAGGGTTCCATAGAAAATTGTCACCACAGTGAGGTGAGAGGAGCAGGTGGAAAAAGCCTTTTGTCTCCCAGTCGTGGAAGGGATTCTCAGGATGCTGGCAAGGATAAACACATAGGAAATCAGGGTTAGTAGGAATGGAGGCAGGGTGAATACACAGGATAGTATGAATTGCACCAATATGCTCAGGTGTGTGTCACTGCAGGAGACTTCCATCAGTGGGATAGGATCACAATAGAAATGGTCAATTTCATTCGGGCCACAGAATGTTAACTGTGATAGGAATAAGACAAAGATTGTAGTAGCCAAACAACCATTTAACCATGACCCAGCAGCCAACTGGAGGCAAAACCTGGTATTCATAAGAGTTGAATAGTGCAGGGGTTTACATATCGCTAAATACCGATCATAAGACATTACTGCTAGGAGATAGCATTCTGTAGCTGCCAGAGCAGAAAAGAAAAACAGTTGTGAGAAGCAGCCACTGAATGAGATGGTTTTGTCCCCAGTCAGGAGACTGACTAGCATCCTGGGCAGGAGGGTGGAGGTGTAGCAGGTCTCCAAGCAGGACAAATTCCCCAGGAAGAAGTACATGGGGTTGTGAAGGTGCTGATCAGCTACAACTAGTGCAATGATGAGCATGTTCCCGGCCACGGTTGCCATGTAGATCACTAGGAACATCAGGAAGAGAAGAATTTTCAATTCAGGGAGTTCCCAGAATGCCAGGAGGATAAATTCTGTGATAGCCGTTTGGTTTCTCCAGTTTCTGTCTGCCATGGGTTGAGTCTAGGAACAATAAAGCAAACTATGCAATTCAATTGGAAAAACATAGAGCTAAAAGGTAATCAAGTGTCCTGAATTAATTCCATAAATATTCAGAAACTCCCCTCCCTCTCCTGGTTACCAGCTGAAATTTTAAGGCTAAATGTTGACTTCAGTCAAAGTGCAAGGAGTCTCAGTTCGAGAACAGATCTTTTGTATCCATGTAGACCACCCTCTGCCATATCAGATCAATGACGAATATAACAGTTCATTTCTCTGGTAGCCGAGTAGTGATACGACAGTCAGGCTCTTTCTTTACCTACTATTGTATCCCACCTAGTGACATACTGAAGCTTAACAATGATGCTTAAGTGCAGTAGTTCACTTCTGGCAATTGCCAGAATCATGCCATGACTTAGCAGTCAAAATCAATAAATACATCAACTAAAATGTTGAATTAAGTTTTCCAGTGCAGTCTATTTTCCTTAGGCATCGATCTTCTGTTATAATTAATGGAAATTAATCTAACAATGTTTCCTGGTTTATTCAGCATTTCAGTGCCCTGGAAGAGAGGGGATAATTCACGCCCCCCTCAGAAGAGATCAGTTTATGCCATAAGTTATGAAGTGGAGTAAATTCTCCCTTAGTTCCTGTGGAGGTGATGGTGACGTGGTGAGGGACTGGCAATGCCTTTTCTGTTTCCCGACTTTCACTAGGTAGCAGTAAAAATACAGCCCTTTGGAGGATGGATCTTAAGAAGGGACAAAACCAGGCTGATGTGCAGCCCTAAGAGGGGAGTGACCCCACCCCACTCCATACTGATTGTGGGATGATAATATAAGAACAAAAAAGGCACTGGTGTGGGGGGAGATGCTGTCCCTGAACTCAGAGTCTAGAAACAATTTGGCATGTTTCATCTGGGCTGGTAAGACTATCAGCATTTGCCACCTCATTGGGCACACAGAGAGCTGGATTCTCAGCTGATGCGAATGAAGGTAGCTCCATTTGTATCAGTGGGGCAGATCACCAACTGAGGACCTGTCACCAGACATGGATCTCACGCTCCATCTCTGTGAGGTAGTGCTATGAATACTGACTGGCTAAAACTGCTAATATTCACCTGAAGAAGAGCTCTGTGTAGCTCAAAAGCTTCTCTCCTCCACCAACAGGAGTTAATGCAATATAAGATATTACCTCACCACCTTGTCCATCTAATATTTACAAAGCACATTCAGGCCTCTGTTTGGTGGTGGTATAGAAATACAGTCAGTATGATGGTGCTCACCTGTAACCACTGCACCGCCCAGGCTTGAAGCGATGAGCTCTTATTTCTCAGGGCTTGGCCGCCAGGATGTAGGTTTGTCAGCAGAAGTTCTTGTCTCTCTTCTTTCTGCAGAAACTGGATTTTCTCATCGAAGAGACCTGCAGTTACCTGAAGGGATGAGCAGGTGTGTTTGATCTACCTTTGGATAATGAGCTTCTCCTTCGATTTACAAAGTGTAAATGCTGCCTCATGTTTGTATTCGGTCTTCACTCTTTTTAATATAGTCCCACTTCAACCTTTCTCCCACTTGGTTCATTTTGTGTTTCCAAAGCTTTATAGCTAACAATGCCCAATGGGATTGTACAGCGTGACTTGTATAATTGCAACTTTTTAAAGTCTAATGATCCTATGTGTAAAATATTTGAGATCATGAACAAACACCAGCTTACATTTTTGGGAGTCCAAGGTGATGGCCTGTTATAATGTACTTACACCGCCCCTTTATTAATAATCAATATATGCTGCCATCTAGTGGGCATTTCTGAAAATAGCTGCCCATATATCACCCTTACAACATGCTTTCACTTAGGGAAGAAAAACCAAATGCACAAATACAGAATGGGGGATAAATGGCTTGGCAGCAGCACTGCTGAGAGAGATCTGGGAGTTGTGGTGGATCACAACATCAACATCAGTCAGCAATGCGATGCCGTTTCAAAAAAAGCAAATGCAATTTTAGGTTTCATTAACAGAGGAATAGCATGCAAGTCACGTGAGGTGATAATTCTGCTCTCCTCAGCTCTGGTTAGGCCTCAGCTGGAGACTGTGTCCAGTTTTGGTCACCAAAGAATAGAAAGGATGTAGAGAAACTGGAAAGGATCCAGAGGATCCAGAAGCGAGCCATATGAGCAAAGGCTGAAGGAACTGGGTATGTTTAGTTTGGAAAAGAGGAGGTTAAGGGGGAACATGATAGCGGTCTTCAAATACTTGAAAGACTGTTATAAAAAAGAAGGAGAAATTTTGTTCTTTATTGCACAGAGAGCAGGACAAGAGGCAATGGGTTCTCCTTTAAAGAAGATACATTTCTGAGAACAAAAGAGAGACTCTTTCACAGTGAATCAAGCAATTCACAGCAGACAGCACATGTGTTTTAGGTACAAGGTAACGTTTTCCCTTTTATATTGAACGCCTGCCGGTATGGAGACACATCAAATACGGCTGGGTAACCGAATTTGGTTTGCAGGCAGCCATGGTAAGCCAAAGGGGATGTGGGGTTGTCTTCTTCCGCGTTCATAACATGTGGGAATGGTTTCGAACTGCAATGCCCTCCTTTCCCATAGCAACCAATGCCTAACCCCCACCCGCCATGCAGCTGCTCCTTCAGTGGAATTTTCCAAAAGGAGGCTGGACAGCCATCAGTCTTAGATGGCTGAGACTGAACAAATCCTGCATCTTGGCAGGCGGTTAGACTAGTTGATCCTTGCAGTCCCTTCTAACCCAATGGTTCTATGCTGCCACGTAGTGGCCATTTTACAGTATATCTTTCCCATTATGTTATTGGCTACTGAAATATATTGGTTACTAGTTAGTATTTCTGACCCCCCCTTTCATTTCCTCTAATCTGCTGCCATCTAATTTCAATTTCCCAGCATGACAGCCTGTTACTCAGCTCTCTTCTAGAACTTTACAAAAGTGAGAGACATTTGCCATGCTCTCTCTCTTCTACCTCGATCTACAAACACCACCACCAAGTGACTAAAGCGCTGATCAAAGGGGAGAGCCTGGCTGAAGGGCAACCAGTTAGCCTGTGGTGAGAAGCATCTAAGTTGTAAGGGTAACGAGTGTTATAATTAGCTTAGAATGTGTTTTGCTTTTATTTCTTTTGGTAACTTATCTGAACTTTTTGGCTATCACTTATAATCACTTAAAATCTATCTTTTGTAGTCAATGAACTTACTTTTATGTTTATCCTCACCAGTGAGTTTGTCTGAAGTGTTTGGTAAATCTGCTCAGGTGGCACAGGCTGTGCATATCCACTTTCCCTTGAAGTAAGTGGTAAATGAATTAACAAATTGTCATTGCTCTGTCCAAGATGGTATATTCCTGAGGTACAAGGCTGGGAGCTGGAGGGATCCGGTGGGATCTGGTTGGCGTCTTTCTCTCTGAGATTCATAAGTGGCTGTGGGAGCATTCATGCAATCTAGCTGGGTGTGGGGTACCACCTGCTGCTCGACTGAGTGATAACAGCACCTGGAGAGGTTTGCTTCTTGTCACTAGCAGAGCACTGTGACAGACACCCCAGGCTAGTGTGTTCAGGCAGCACAGCAGGTCTCTTAGTTCCAGTTGTACCCAGGGAAACCACCTAGACCATCACAGTTTACACATCATGTGTTTACATATTTTTACTGCAACAGCCCTCTGGTCTGTATCCTAATAACTATTGCAATTACTTTCCTATAGATCCATTGTTGTTCCTAGTATGTGCCCTATGGGTTGCCTGAGCATTCTGTGTGTTGGATTCTCATTTCTGAGAGGTTCCTGCATCTCCCAAAGGAACAGAAAATATATTGTTTGAAATGGGAAAGGAAATATCCAGCCTTCTCAGTCCTGAGGCTACTGGGATTATGCACAGTGACCACTTTTTGGGGCAATCCTGTTTTAAAGTAAAATTCTTAGGTTTTCTGATCTCTTTGATTTGGCCAATGTTCATCCCAAGCGGCACTGAGGAGTTCTCAAAACTTTACCTGCAAAAGTGTCAGAGAGATTGTAGAGATGACAGTTTGGAAAGGGTTTTCCATAAATGTGTCCTTTTATAGTCAGCGGTTTTTGAGCTCCTGCCTGGTGACAGAATGGAACCTGGATATTTGGAGAATGTGTAACTAGTCTCCCCTATCCCTGGCATTACTGACTGAAGAGATAAGGAGAGAGACAATGTATTCAAAGTCGCATCCTAATTGAAATACCTGAGCTGGTGAAAAGCAGCCCTATGTACAGAGTAACTGCACAGGAGTTGTGCTAAGGTAACTAACCTGTGGGATTGCCATGGTTATTATTAAACTGAAAAGCATCACTGTTTGCAATGTCAGGGATTAGATATTTACATGGATATCAGTAATGTCCAGAGTTATCATAATTAATGACAACCAACATTCTGGAAGGGATATTAAACCTCATGCTTCAGGGCTTGAGCCAATCTCTAAGTAACAGAGACCAAGGTGAGAGCTATATGGGGGGCAGATTATCCTACATCTACCTCCTATGGGATTCTTCCATCTTCCTCTTAAACATCTCGGTATGGCCCCTGTCAGACAGGATATTAGTCTAGATGGACCTAATGTCTGATCCAGTCTGGCAATTCCTATGAAAAGAGAATAGGTAAATCTGGGGTCATTCTGCTCAAAGCACAGACCAGTATCTGAGTTCTGGAATACCTGAATTAGATACTAGTTGAAGAGGGCACATTTGACAGGATCTATTTCCATCCACTAGATGGCAGTCCCCCCCCACCCCCCCACGCACACACATTTCCTTAAATTATTTTTATATTGTCTCCATACACCTGCTTTCCAGAAGTTGGTATACAAGCATGAAGTTCTCATTTTTGTAACCCAAGTTTTCTTGTATGAACCCAAATAAAATTATTGTTTCAGCTTTTCAGCAACAAACCACTTGATTTTTATATTATTAATTTGGTTGCAAAATAGATTGGGAAAACATTAATCTCAACCCATTTCTGGGTTGTTTAGTTTGTTTTTATGGTGATGGTGTTTGAACTTTTTAATAAGGGTCCCACTTCAACCTATCTTTTAGCTGACTAATTTTGTGTCTCCAAAACTTTGTTGCGAACATTGCCAATGTGACATATCGATTCCTTATGTAACCCTTCTGCCAGTTGGAGTCGGCAGCAACAGGGGCCGGGTTCAATATATAAGGGTTCCTTTCCAACAATACAACACAAAACCGGATCCAGCCCCAACCCAGTAACCTGAGACAATTACACACTACCCATTGGGCACCTCTAGAGGCAACAATTTCCCTCTCACAAGCACAGAGTCTGAGAGCGGAAAAGAAAGTTTTAATAAAAAGGTGGAAAGTAACCCGGCATTAACTTGGGAAAACGCTGCAAGCAGGATTCATAACATAAAATCATGAGCAAAACACCCAACCCAGAGTACGTTGGGCAGTGTCCGTGTGCCTCAGGTTCTTAAGTCCAGCAACCAAAAGTTCCTTTAGAGTGCCCCTCTCTTCACCACAACCCACTCACAGTTATTGTCCTTGGTCAGTAAAGACCCAGAGTTCAGAAATGCATCTGCGTGAGTTCACCTCCCACCTGGGGGGGTTGGGGAGAAAAAAGCACCTTGCTCACTTCGCTGCCCAGGTTCTTGCCCTGACATCTGCCGCTCCGCCGGCCACTCCCTGTACCCTCTGGAGTGGTTTTAGGGCCCACAACTTAACACAGCTCTCTGTGATTTCAGCTGTTAGTGGGCAAGCCCAACTACTAGTGTAGGCTGGACAGTCTCTGGCATCAGAGACACTGCTGCAAAACAGGTCTAATGCTTAGAGCTGGTAATTAGTGATTTCAATTCTGTTGTTTTACAATACTTTCCAGTGAGTCTTACTAAACTCTATTATTAAACAGTGGAGAAAAGAAGGCCACACCACAAACTACCTGTCCCCACCCTCTCTCAATTCATCTCAGCTTTGGCACCCCTGTCTTCTGCTTACCGAATGCAGTTTAGCTGAGGGTGAGTCCCTCCATCAGGGTATGCCAAGTACAGTTCTGATACCCTTGATCCCCGCATAAGGATACACAACTCTTTATTACCCCTGCTCCAATAACAAAGTGACTTGTGATCCAACACCACGAAAAGTCATTATATGGGCAAAGCATTTCCATCGTACATAGGCAGAATGGGCATGTCTATGCAAACAAGATCAGTTCATCACTAGTGGTCAGGGGAGAATTAATGCAGACCTTGCTTACAATTATAAAAGGGAAAAAAATCCCACAGGGGAAAATACTTCACATAATGATGAAACTCTATTGATGGCCTGTTAATAAGAATAATAAATAATATTAAGCCTATATCTGCTGCCACCTATTGGACATTTCAGAAAATAGCTGCCCATTGCTCCTGCTTTGAATGTGCTGCCCTCTAGTGGACACCTTGCAGCTTCTCTGACCTTTCCTTTTCACATTACAGGACTTTATCCAATTCTGAAATATACTGGCTAATACGATGGACCTTTCCTCATTTCTTTCAATCTGCTGCCACTAGGGTCGATTACACAGCATGACAGTCTATTGTTCTGTTCTTACCCTCTGCTCTCTTCTGGAGTTAACTACAGTGGATGTTGTAGTTGCCTCTTTCCATCCTTGATGCTCTTGTGTCCCCGTTGGTCATTGTTCCACCATGGTACTCGTTTCCTATCTTTAGGTAGTGTTGGTAACCTAGGACTAGCTAGGTTGGCTGTCTGTGATTCCCTTATAAACACGGCTTCAGAATTCCTCAATATCTTCATTTCTACATTGCTCACTCACATTCCTCTCACTTTGGTGTCTAAAGATATTTCCAGTTCATTACATAGCATAGAGGTCTATTGATCCACAAAATTCTTTCCTCACCATTTACACTGATGCCATCTAATCTGTATTATACAGTTTTACCTCTGTCCACTTCCCTTTGCTGGTCATTTGGGAAGTCATAACTTCTCCTTTCATGACTTCCACTTTGGCTGCTATCCACCGGGTAGCACCACTGCCCCTTTCCCATATCTCTACCCTCTAGTGACCCTAGAGAGCATAATCACATCTTTCCTCATTTCTTACCTATTCCTAGGTGTGCACTGCTCCAAATTAGAGACACTGGGAACAAAACTGTATAACAGCATGATTGCAACATTAGTGGCTACAAAAGCACATACAATAGCAGTGGCTCTCAAAGGTTTAGCAGGTGTTTCCCATCCATCCAGTGCATTTCTGTTGCTGTGGGGTCTGTTTCCATTAGAAATGACTGTGCAGAGCTGAGACAACACAACACACACACACGCGCAGCCGAAAAACATTTGATGACAGAAGCTACCGTGACAGAATCCCAGTGACTCTTGAAGCTGAGATTCTCAGAGGCATCTAAGAGATTTAAGCATCCAACTCCCATTTGAAAGGGAATTGGGTGCCTAATTCTGTTAGGTCCCTTGGAAAATGGTTTCTGCAGGGCTCAAGTCCTACCATTCTCACTGGTGCCCAGCTCCCCAGCCCCTGGCCAAGCCCTGATGAGTTCCCAGTGACTGAGCCAGCACTGCCATTTTGATATCACAGGAGTTCTGCCCATTGGTAGGTTGTAGCCGCTTCCTCTCAGCATAGGTTGCCTCACGCCCCTAGGGGAGGGCCCTCCATGGAGCAGAGCTGTCCAAGGCACCCGGGCTGTCTTCAATGAGTGCATGTCCCGAGAGGCTAGTTCTCAGGACACAGTGTCCAATCAGTTTTAGGGACACTCATTGTAACAGGTCCCCTCCCTTTGAAATATTCTGTGCAGCTGGCAGCAGCAAAGTAGCTTCTGCCCTGCAGGGTCAGATGCCGAATCCCTCCTCAGTGCCCGTTTGACAGACGCGACCCCAGGAATGGCCTCAGTTCTACATGTGCCCTGTCAAACCCCCATCTGGCTCTGGACAGTCCCAGTGTCCCTGTCTTGTGATTCTACCGCTTTGTTTGCTCAACCTCCCTGCCTCCAAGGGCCCTGTGAGCCTGGGGCTAGTGCTTTGTCGGAGCTGGTCCCACCCGGGTTTAGCCCAGACGAGAGCTATGAAGCTGTTTCCGGTGAAGTGTCCAGAGGGCACTGCTGGGGCCTGCCTGTTTGCATCCAGCCTGTGTGAGTGCAGTGAAGGTGGGTTTGCAGAGGGGTATGATGGCAATAAGCACAATTTCAGGGGTGCCAGATTTCCCAGGCATATGTCCCAATCTATGCTGCACCAGGAGTTAGTATTTTTATGGTCGAAAAATAATTTTGATCAAAACCAGCTTTTTTTATGGAAATAAAAAGTTGGTTAAAATTGTCTCAATTCTGCCTGGTGCCCAGTTAAACTCCATGATGGAAATATGGTTATTGCCACCTCCCTCCCTGGTCCTTCCACTAACATGGACAACACTGACCCGAGTTCCAGCTGGATTGTCCATTGTGTCCTTAGCGGCAGAAGAACTGCAGCAAAAACCTGATGTCACCCATTGTGTTTTATTTCTATTTGACAGTCTGAATTAGATCACAAAACTTTATTATCTAACATAGAGAAACAATGAACAGGGGACATACACAGGGATTTACTTTGATCGTTAGTGGATTTTGTGCCTTACACTATGTCAGCCTGGTGCATTTTCAAATACCGTACACACTCCTCACGTAGGGTGAATGTTTAGCCAAGACCATGGACAAAAATACCATCATACTCTGTTTATCAGTGCTGAACATGAGAGAGTGACAGAGCTGTCCACAACTTCATTTTCCTCTATGATGTGTTACATGGAGACAGCATGGAACTGTAAACACTGTCTCAGTAACTCCATACAGATCATCTCCATTTTTTTAACATTAGTGGTGAGATTTTTAATGGGGGTTTTCAACTCAGTTTCAATGGGGGCTGATAGCCAGAGGTTTTCACAGCTGCCTGACTGATTTAGGCAAAGTTGTTATCTAGGAGTCTCTGCATGTTTTTCTGAAAGCCACATATTTACTGACTGCTTTGCTTAAGGCTTCCTTGACCTTTCTGTTTCTCAGGGTGTAGATGAGGGGGTTTGCCAGGGGAGTCAGGACTGTGTAGCAAAAGGAGAGCACATTGTTTAGGACGCTTAGTGTCTCATGTTTCTAGCATGTAGACAATCATTAGGGTTCCATAGTAAATTGTCACCACAATGAGGTGAGAGGAGCAGGTGGAAAAGGCCTTTTGCCTCCATGTGGTGGAAGTGATTCTCAGGATGGTGGTGAGAATGCACACATAGGATTTCAAGGTTAGTATGAATGGAGGGAGGGTGAATACACAGGCTAGAATGAAATTCAACAATATAATCAGGCGTGTGTCCCCGCAGACAGTAATAGAAATGGTCAATTTCATTCGGGCCACAGAATATTAACTGTGACATGAATAATACAAAGATGTCAGTAACCAAACAACCATTTAACCATGACCCAGCAGCCAAGTGGAGGCAAAATCTGGTATTTGTGAGAGCTGAATAGTGCAAGGGTTTACATATTGCTAAATACCGATCATAAGACATCGCTGCTAGGAGACAGCATTTTGTACATGCCAGAGAACCAAAGAAATACATTTGTGAGAAGCAGCCACTGAATGAGATGCTTTTGTCCCTCCCTCCCTGGACCTTCCACTAACATGGACAACACTGACCCGAGTTCCTGCTGGATTGTCCATTGTGTCCTTCGGGTCACAAGAACTGCAGCACAAAACATGATGTCACACATTGTGTTTTGTAATCTAATTCAGACAGTCAAATAGAAATAAAACTTTATTATCTAACATAGAGAAACAATGAACAGGGGACATACACAGGGATTTACTTTGATCATTAGTGGATTTTGTGCCTTACACTATGTCAGCCCGGTGCAGTTTCAAACGCTGTACACACTCCTCACATAGGGTGAATGTTTAGCCAAGACCATGGACAAAAATACCATCATACCCCGTTTATCAGTGCTGAACATGAGAGAGTGACAGAGCTGTCCACAACTTCATTTTCCTATATGATGTGTTACATGGAGACAGCATGGAACTGTAGACACTGTCTCAGTAACTCCATTCAGAACATCTCCATTTTTTTCACATTACAGGTGAGATTTTCAATGGGGGTTTTCAACTCAATTTCAATGGGGGCTGATAGCCAGAGGTTTTCACAGCTGCCTGGCTGATTTAGGCAAAGTTGTTATCAAGGAGTCTCTGCATGTTTTTCTGAAAGCCACATATTTACTGACTGCTTTGCTCAAGGCTTCAATGACCTCTCTGTTTCTCAGGCTGTAGATGAGGGGGTTTGCCAGGGGAGTCAGTACTGTGTAGCAAAAAGAGAGCACTTTGTTTAGGAAGCTTAATGTGTCGCGTTTCGGTAGCAGGTACACAATCATTAGGGTTCCATAGTAAATTGTCACCGCAATGAGGTGAGAGGAGCAGGTGGAAAATGCCTTCTGCCTCCCGGTGGTGGAAGGGATTCTCAGGATGGTGGCGATGATACACACATAGGATGTCAGGGTTAGTAGAAATGGAGGCAAGGTGAATACACAGGCTAGTATGAAATTCAACAATACGATCAGGCGTGTGTCCCCGCAGGAGAGTTTTATCAGTGGGATGATATCACAATAGAAATGGTCAATTTCATTCGGGCCACAGAATATTAACTGTGACATGAATAATACAAAGATGTCAGTAACCAAACAACCATTTAACCATGACCCAGCAGCCAAGTGGAGGCAAAATCTGGTATTTGTGAGAGCTGAATAGTGCAAGGGTTTACATATTGCTAAATACCGATCATAAGACATCGCTGCTAGGAGACAGCATTTTGTACATGCCAGAGAACCAAAGAAATACATTTGTGAGAAGCAGCCACTGAATGAGATGCTTTTGTCCCTAGTCAGGAGACTGGCCAGCATCCTGGGTAGGATGGTTGAGATGTAGCACGTCTCCAAGCAGGACAAGTTCCCCAGGAAGAAGTACATGGGGGGTGTGAAGGTGCTGATCGGCCACAACTTGCACCACAGTGAGGGTGTTCCCAGCCACAGTTGCCACATCGATCTCTAAGAACATCAGGAAGAGAAGAATTTGCAGGTCAGGGAAATCCCCAAATCCCAGGAGGAAGAATTCTGTGACCTCGTTTGATTTCTCCAGTCTGTGTCTGCCATGGGTTGAGTCTAGGAACAATAAAGCAATCTGTGCAATTGAATTGGAGGAACATAGAGCTAAAAGCTAATCAAGTGTTGTGAATTAATTCCATAAATATTCAGAAACTCCCCTCCCTCTCCTGGTTACCAGCTGAAATTTTAAGGCTAAATGTTGACTTCAGTCAAAGTGCAAGGAGTCACAGTTCGAAAACAAATCTTTTGTATCCATGTAGACCACCCTATGCCATATCAGAGCAATGACTAATATAACAGTCCATTTCTCTGGTAACCGAGTACTGATATGACAGATCAGACTCTTTCTTTATCTACTATTGTATATCAACTAGTGACATACTGAAGCTTAACAATGATGCTTAAATGCGGTATTTCACTTCTGGCAATGACCAGAATCATGGCATGACTTAGGAGTCAAAAATCAATAAATACATCAACTAAAATGTTGAACTGAGATTTCCTGTGAAGTCTATTCTACTTAGGCACCAATCTTCTGTTAAAATTAATGGAAATTAATCCAACAATGTTTCCTGGTATATTCAGCATTTCACTGCCCTGTAGGAGAAGGAACAATTTCTCCACCCCCCTCACAAGAGATCAATTTATGCCATAAATTATGAAGTGGAGGAATTTCTCCCTTATTCCCTGTGGTGGTGATGGTGACGTGGTGAGGGACTTGTCACACCTCAACAGTCCCCTCCCTCCCGTAGGTCCCCGGGGAGGGCAGATCAGCATTGTATGTGGCTAACACTGTTGCAAGCATCGCAAAGCATGCTGGGAAGGGTTAAAGGTGTGAGTGAGGAGTGACAGTTTCCTTTGTAGGTTACAAGATGCCGAGAAGGGGGGAAGGATAAGAAAAGAGCAGAGAATGAGTTAACTCAACACTGTAGCTAGCTCAGTGCGAAGATAAGACACTGGCCCCCGCCCAAGGACACTGCCCACAGCCCAGACTTGGCTGACAGCCAAGAAAGACGGGGGCTTGAATGTGCCCGAGCGGCCGTGAGAAAGAAAAATCCAGCTGCACAGACCTGCAAAAGAGCAAGGCCAGCAGGAAGGAAAACAGAGTTTAGGGGCTGCAGAGATGGAAAACACAGACGAGACAGTGAAAGGGGGAGCCTAGCCTCGTGTCCCTGGAACTGGGGTGTTTTCAGAACGTTGAAGAGACCACAGAAAGCCGGTTTGGACTGGCACAGAGGACACCAGGTGCAGAGGTCCCCGAACGGAGCATCTCTTCACTCCCCCCACCCTACCCCCCCCCGATGATCCAGGACTTAAAACCCTCCTGAGAGCTGGAGCAATTTGGAGAGCAACAGCAGACCTGGACAGCCTGAGCACAGGAGAGCACTCTTGTTCACCTTCCCCCGCTCCACCCCCTTCTGACGTTACACCCAGGCCTGGCCAGTCTTCGGTAGTGCGTATGTGAGTATGAAAGTGGGTTAGGGCTTGGGGCGCTAACGCTTCTTTCCCCCCCTCCCCCGAGTGATGTGGGAGACTTCCCAGCACTCTCTGCTGTTGTTTTATTATTTTATTAATAATGCTTTAAAATTTAGACGCTTGATGTGTTCTGTCATCTCTTCCCCAAAAGATCCTGTGGCCTCAGCCTGATCACCTGATACTGCAGGCAGATTGGTAACAAAAATCTGTCACAGACTGGCAATGCCTTTTCTGTTTCCTGATGTTCACTATGTAGCAGTAATAAAATACAGCTCTTTGGAGAGTGGACCTTAGGAAGGGAGAAAACCAGGCTGATGTGCAACCCTAACTGGGGAGTGACTCTCCCCACGCCATAATGAGTGTGGGATGATAATACAAGAACAATAAAGTCATTGGGGGGAAGACGCTGTTCCTGAACTCAAAGTCTAGAAACAATCTGGCATGTGTCATCCGGGCTAGTAAGACTCTATCAGCATTTGCCACCCCATTGAGGCACACAGTGAGCCAGATTCTCTACTGCTGTAAATCAAGGTAGCTCCATTTGTGTCAGCAGGGCAGATCCCCAACTGAGGACATGCAACAAGACATGGAACTCAAACTCCATCTCTGTGAAATGCTGCTATGAACGCTGACTAGCACTGCAGAGGGAAGGTGAGGCTAAAACTGCTAATATTCACCTGAAGAAGAGCTCTGTGTAGCTCAAAAGCTTCTCTCCACCACCAACAGGAGTTAGTGCAATATAAGATATTACCTCACCACCTTGTCCATCTAATATTCACAAAGCACATTCATGCCCCTGTTTTTTGGTGGTATAGAAATACAGTCAGGAAGATGGTGACGTTGTGCAGTGAATATGGTTTTATAAAAACATGATAATAAGTGAATATAATGTAACTGGAATATGCTTCATGCAATAAGTCTCTTGTAAGGTATCATTACAAACCTTATAATCTACTTAGTGTGATCATCCTATTTGTATAAATGTACCACTCTTGTATCTGAAACTAGAAATATAAAATATAACTCTGAGGGCCTATTGTAATTATGCAAAGTGTGGGCCATTAATGGTGGTTTGGAATCTTGATGACTCCCATTGTCTGCAGATGGCTGTGTTTACCTGTGAGTCTTCCTGTATATGTGTGTGCTGGCAAGTGGGTAATGAAGTCTTGCAGTGACATGTGATCATGTCACCTGAACTGGAATCCATCTTTAACCTGGTGCTTTTCCAGTGAGGGGGGGTGGAAACACAGAGGGACAAAGGGTTCCCACCTTATGCAAAAATATATATAAAGGGGTGGAAGAGAACAGAGGGGGAGAGAAGCCATCATGAAGAATCCCCTAGCTATCACCTGAGCTGGAACAAGAGCTGTACCAGGGGAAAGAATTGTGCCCAGGCCTGGAAGGTGTCCAATCTGAGAAAAAACTTACTGAAGCATCTCTGAGGGTAAGATTATCTGTATGCAGTTTGATTAGACATAGATTTGCACATTTTATTTTATTTTTCTTGGTGACATACTTTGTTCTGTCTGTTACCACTTGGAACCAATACATCCTACTTACTGTATTTAATAAAATCACTTTTTTCCTTATTAATTAACTCAGAGTATGTATTAATACCTGGGGGAGCAAACAACTGTGCATATCTCTCAATCAGTGTTATAGAGGGCGAACAATTTATAAGTTTACCCTGTATAAGCTTTATACAGGGTAAAATTGATTTATTTGGGTTTAAACCCCACTGGGAGTTCGGCATCTGAGTGCTAAAGACAAGCACACTTCTGTGAGCTGTTTTCAGGCAAACCTGCAGCCTTGGGGCAAGTAATTCCGTCCCTGGGTCTGTGTTGGAGCAGACGGGCCTGTCTGGCTCAGCAAGACAGGGTGCTGGAGTCCTGAGCTGGCAGGGAAAACAGGAATAGAAGTAGTCTTGGTACATTGGGTGGCAGCTCCCAAGGGGGTTTCTGTGATCTAACCCGTCACACTCACCCACCTTGTCCATCTAATATTCACAAAGCACATTCATGCCCCTGTTTTTTCGTGGTAAATGCAGTCAGGAAGATGGTGCTCACCTGTAACCACAGCACAGCCCAAGCTTGAAGCGATGAGCTCTTATTTCTCAGGGCTTGGCCAACAGGACGTAGGTTCCTTAGCTGAGGTTCTTGTCTCTCCTCTTTCTTCAGAAACTGGATTTTCTCAGTGAAGAGACCTGCAGTTACCTGAAGAAATGAGCAGGTACATTTGATCTACCTTTGGAAAATGAGCTTATCCTTAGATTTAAAAAGTGTAAATTCTGCCTCATATTTGTATTCGGTTTTCACTCTTTTTAATATGGTCCCACTTCAACCTTTCTCCCACTTGGTTCATTTTGTGTCTCCAAAGCTTTATAGCTAACAATGCCTAATGGGACTTGTACGGTGTGACTTGTATAATTGCAACTTTTTTAAGTCTAATGATCCTATGTGGAAAATATTTGAGATCATGAACAAACACCAGCTTACATTTTGGGGAGATATCTGTCCAAGTGATGGCCAGTTATAATGGACTTACACTGCCCCTTTATTAATAATCAATATATGCTGCCATCTAGTGGGCATTTCTGAAAATAGCTGCCCATATATCACCCTTACAACATGTTTTCACTTAGGGAAGAAAAACCAAATGCACAAATACAGAATGGGGGATAACTGGCTTGGCAGCAGCACTGCTGAGAAGAATCTGGGAATTGTGGTGGATCACAACCTCAATATGAGTCAGCAGTGTGATGCTGTTTCAAAAAAAGCAAATGCAATTTTAGGTTTCATTAACAGAGGCATAGCATGCAAGTCTCGGGAGGTGATAGTACCACTCTGCTTGGCTCTGGTTAGGCCTCAGATTGAGACTGTGTCCAATTTTGGTCACCAATGTATAGAAAGGATGTAGAGAAACTGGAAAGGATCCAGAGGCGAGTGACAAAGATGGTCAAAGGGATGGAATGCAAGCCATATGAGCAAAGGCTGAAGGAACTGGGTGTGTTTAGTTTGGAAAAAGAGGATATTAAGGGGGGATATGATAGTGGTCTTCAAATACTTGAAAGGCTTCTATAAAAAAGATGGAGAAAAGTTGTTCTCTCTTGCCACAGAGGGCAGGACAGGAGGCAATGGGTTCAAACTGCAGCATAGCAGATTTAGATTATATCTCTGGAAAAACTTCCTAATTGTAAGAACAGTAGGACAATGGAACAGACTGCCTAGGGAAGTCGTGGAATCCCCTTCAGTGGGAGTTTTCAAAAGGAGGCTGGACAGCCATCAGTTTTGGATGCCTGAGACTCAACAAATCCTGCATCTTGGCAGGGGGTTAGACTGGATGACCCTTGCGGTCCTTTCTAACCCAATGGTACTATGCTGCCACCTAGTGGCCATTTTACAGTATAACTTTCCAATCATGTTATTGGCTACTGAAATCTATTGGTCACTAATCAGTATTTCTGACTGCCCCCCCCGCTTTCATTTCCTCTACTCTGCTGCCATTTAATGTCGATTTCCCAGCATGACAGCCTGTTATTCAGCTGTCCTCTAGTGGATTCTTCTTCCTATAGCTGCCTCTTTCCCATTTTCGACTCTCATATCACCTGGTGGACGTTATTTAGTATAACAGCCCATAACTCACTCAATCATATCTACTACTATCCACACCTCATTACATAGTATAGAGTTCCTTTTCTCTTCAATGCTCTTTCCTCACCACTTATGCATCATTATACAGCTTCACCTCCCTTTCCACTTCCCTCTGTTGGTCATTTGGAAACATAATTTCTGCTTTCTTGCCCTTCCACTTTGGCTGCTGTCCATTGGCCATTGGGCTGCACCTCTCCCATTCCTCTGCTCTCTAGTGGCCCTACACAAAATAACTGCATCTTTCCTCATTTCTTACCTATTGCTAGGTGTTTGCTGTTCGAAATTATAACCATTGGAAACCAAATCACACAATAGCATGATTGGAACATTAGAGTCTACAACTATAGGTACAACATTAGCGGGTCTCAATGATTTATCAGGGTGTTAGCATTAATCCAGTGCATTTCTGTTAGTGTGGAGTCTCCTTCCAATGGAAATACATAGATGGAAACTACAGTGACAGCAGCCCAGTAGTTCTCCAGGCTGAAATTCTAGGAGGCATCTAAGGGAGTTAGGAACCCAAATGCTTTTGAAATGGGAGATGGACGCTTAACTCTGTTAGGTCACTTGGAAAATCCTTTCTGCAGTGCCGAAGTCCTACAGTTCTCACTGATGCCCAGCTCGCCTGCCTCTGGCCAAGTCCTCATGTGCTCACAGTGGCTGAGCCAGCACTCCCATAATTGGCACCACAGGAGTTCTGCTCGTTGCTAGGCGGTAGCTACTTCCTCTCACCATAGGCTGTGTCATGCCCGAGGAGGGGGCCCTGCATGCAGTAGAGCTGTCCAAGACACGTTGGGTTGGCTAGACACCGTGTCCTGAGAATGAGCCCTCTTGGCACATGCTCTTACTGCAGTGAGTTTTGGAGAGACTCATTGTAACAGGTGCCCTCCCTTTGAACTGCTCTGTGCAGTTGGTGGAAGCAGAGCAGCTGGTGCCTTGCAGGGCCACATGCAGAGTCTCTCGTCGGTGACCGTTTGACAGACCCCGGCCCCAGAAATGCCTTCAGTTCTATGGGTGCCCTGGCAACCCCCCAGCTGGGTCTGGACAGTCCCAGTGCCCCTGGCTTGTGAGTCTACCTCTTTGTTTGCCCAACCTCCCCGCCTCCAAGGGCCCTGTGAGCCTGGTGCTGTTGCTTTGCTGGAGCTGGTCAGAGCCAGGTTTAGCTCAGATAAGAGCTATAAACTATTCCTGGTGAAGTGTCTAAAGGTCACTGCTTGGGCCTGGCTGTTCACGTCCGGCCTGTGTGAGTGTAATGATGGTGGTTGGTTTGTAGGGGGGTATGGTGGGGATGGAATTAGGCGCAATTTCAGAGGTAGCAGATTTCCCAGGCTTACGTCCCCACATAGGCTACAGCAGAAATTAGTATTTTTATTGTCCAACCATTTATTTTGATAAAAAATGGCTTTTTTAGAGATTTAAAAAAATGGTTAAAATTGTCTCCACTCTTCCTGGTGCCCAGTTGAAGCTCCATGATGGGAACATGGTTTTGGCCACCCCCTCCCTGGTCCTTCCACTTAGATGGACAACACTGATTGCTGATATTTTCAATGGGAGTTTTCAACTTAATTTTAATGGGGCAGTGTGACAGGACCCCTGGGGTACAACCTGGAGCTGTGTAAGTGCTGTGCCCCCTTATCTCTCCAAACTGGGCTGTTTCTCATTATGCTTTAATAGTGAGAAGCAGCAATCTCCTCCCCCACACAGTTACTGTTATCACTCAGTCACAAGCATACACAGACACACTCAACTGAGTTGCATGAGTGCTCTCCAAGCCACTCCTGAACTATATGGAGGGAGACACCAGCAAATCCCCCGAGACTTGCACCTCAAGGAATGTGTCATCTTAAACTGCTTAAGACCTTCTCTTGACAGGTTTCAGAGTAGCAGCCGTGTTAGTCTGTATCCGCAAAAAGAACAGGAGTACTTGTGGCACCTTAGAGACTAACAAATTTATTAGAGCATAAACTTTCGTGCTCTAATAAATTTGATAGTCTCTAAGGTGCCACAAGTACTCCTGTTCTTTTTACCTTCTCTTGAACAATGCAAGGTCATAAATTAGTTCGCCACTTCATCATTTCAGATTCCCCAAGCAATGTAGACAAACTCACTGGTTAAGATTAAACATTAAAATAAGTTTATTAACTACGGAAAGATAGTTACCTAACACTTATAATGACTTAAAATCTATCTCTGACCTTTATGCCAAAGAAAAAAAATAAAAACACATTCTAAATCCTAAACTTTATCAGACTCAGTAAGATCTGAATCAAACAGCTTTTCCCACCCCACTGGATGTTGCAGGAAGATTACAGTTCTTAATACACAGGCTGAATCCTCTTCTCAGCCCAACCTCCCCAGTTCAAAGTCTTTGTCTTCCCAGTGTTCTTGTTGCCTCCAGAATAGGTGGGGGAGGAGAGAGGTGGTCTCATGATGCTGCTGTCCCTTATTTTATACTCTCAATTCATGTCCCTGGAAAAATACTGGCCCAGACATGTCCTGGTGGTCCTTGCTGAATCACAGAGTTCAGCAATTCCCATTGTGCAGTGCTTGCACAACTGTCTCCTACAGAATTGTGAATTTCTTGTTTACAATACCCCTGCTGGACAATGGTTGGTGATATTCGTTTAACACCAGCCTGGGTGTGGGTCAGCTTCTATGTTGTCACTGGAAAACTAACAGTGGGCGACTCCCAGACTCCCAACATATTTTGGTAACAACCATATAACAAAATCTGATAATGACGTATACAATAATGATATACATATTTTGACAGAAGAATGAGTTTCAGCAGATCATGACCTTACATATACCTTACAAGGCATGTTTTTTTATGAAATATCACAACCATATCTATACAAAAGATGAATATGGAGGTTACAGGGGGCAACTTTGAGGTACAGTGCATCACAGGCTCATTGCTTCAATCAGACAGACAGCTTTCAAAATCTCAGGCTATTTTATGATCTCATAGTCTCTGCATGTTTTTGTGAAAGCCGCATTTACTGACTGCTTTGCTTAAGGCTTCCTTGACCTCTCTGTTTCTCAGGCCGTAGATGAGGGGGTTTACCAGGGGAGTTAGGACCGTGAAGCAAAGAGAGAGCACTTTCTTCAGATCTCTGAGTGTATCACCTTTTGGTACCATATAGAAAATCATTATGGTTCCATAGAAAATTGTCACCACAGTGAGGTGAGAGGAGCAGGTGGAAAAGGCCTTTTGTCTCCCGGTGGTGGAAGGGATTTTCAGGATGCTGGCAAGGATAAACACGTAGGACGTCAGGGTTAGTAGAAATGGAGGCAGGGTGAATACACAGGCTAGTATGAAATCCACCAATATGCTCAGGTGTGTGTCACTGCAGGAGAGTTCCATCAGTGGGATGGGATCACAATAGAAATGGTCAATTTCATTCGGACCACAGAATGTTAACTGTGATAGGAATAAGAGAAAGATTGTAATCGCCAAACAACCATTTACCCATGACCCAGCAGCCAACTGGAGGCAAAATCTGGTATTCATAAGAGTTGAATAATGCAGGGGTTTACATATCGCTAAATACCGATCATAAGACATCGCTGCTAGGAGATAGCATTCTGTACCTACCAGAGCACAAAAGAAATACAGTTGTGAGAAGCAGCCCCTGAATGAGATGGTTTTGTCCCCAGTCAGGAGACTGACTAGCATCCTGGGCAGGAGGGTGGAGGTGTAGCAGGTCTCCAAGCAGGACAAGTTCCCCAAGAAGAAGTACATGGGGGTGTGAAGGTGCTGATCAGCCACAACTAGTGCAGTGATGAGCATGTTCCCAGCCACGGTTGCCATGTAGATCACTAGGAACATCAGGAAGAGAAGAATTTGCAGGTCAGGGAGATCCCCGAATCCCAGGAGGATAAATTCTGTGACAGCCGTTTGGTTTCTCCGTTTTCTGTCTGCCATGGGTTGAGTCTAGGAACAATAAAGCAAACTGTGTAATTGAATTGGAAGAACATAGAGCTGAAAGGTAATGTCCAGAATTAATTCCATAAATATTCAGAAACTCCCCTCCCTCTCCTGGCTACCAGCTGAAAATTTAAGGCTAAATGTTGACTTCAGTCAAAGTGCAAGGAGTCACAGTTCAACATCAGATCTTTTGTATCCATGTAGACCACCCTCTGCCACATCAGAGCAATGACTAATATAAGAGTCCATTTCTCTGGTAGCCGAGTACTGATACGACAGATCAGACTCTTTCTTTATCTACTATTGTATGCCATCTTGTGACATACTGAAGCTTAACAATGATGCTTAAATGCAGTAGATCACTTCTGGCAATTGCCAGAATCATGCCATGACTTAGGAGTCAAAATCAATAAATACATCAACTAAAATGTTGAGCTGAGATTTTCAGTGCCGTCTATTTTCCTTAGGCATCGATCTTCTGTTAGAATTAATGGAAATTAATCTAACAATGTTTCCTGGTATATTCAGCATTTCAATGTCCTCCCTCACAAGAGATCAGTTTATGCCATCAATTATGAAGTGGAGTAAATTGTCCCTTAGTTCCTGTGGTGGTGATGGTGATGTGGTGAGGTACTGGCAATGCCTTTTCTGTTTCCTGATGTTCACTATGCAGCGGCAATAAAATACACTCTTTGGAGGGTGGATCTTAGGAAGGGACAAAACCAGGCTAATGTGCAACCCAACAGGGGAGTGAACCCACCCCACTCCATACTGATTGTGGGATGATAATATAAGAACAAGAAAGGCAATGGAGCGGCGGAGGGTGGGGTGGGAAGACGCTGTCCCTGAACTCAGAGTGTAGAAACAATCTGGCATGTGTCATCTGGGCTGATAAGACTATCAGCACCCCATTGGGCACATGGTGAGCCAGATTCTCAGCTGATGTAAATCAAGGTAGCTCCATTTGTGTCAGTGGGGCAGATCCCCAACTGAGCACCTGTCACAAGACACGGATCTCAAGCTCCATCTCTGTGAAATAGTGCTATGAATGCTGACTGGCACCGTTGTGGGAAGGTGAGGCTAAAACAGTTAATATTCACCTGAAGAAGAGCTCTGTGTAGCTCAAAAGCTTCTCCCCTCCACCAACAGGAGTTAGTGCAATATAAGATATTACCTCATCACCTTGTCCATCTAATATTCACAAAGCACATTCATGCCTCTGTTTGGTGGCGGTATAGAAATACAGTCAGGATGATGCTGCTCACCTGTAACCACAGCACAGCCCAAGCTTGAAGCCATGTGCTCTTATTTCTCAGGGCTTGGCCTCCAGGACGTAGGTTACTCAGCTGAGGTTCTTGTCTCTCCTCTTTCTGCAGAAACTGGATTTTCTCATTGAAGAGACCTGCAGATACCTGAAGCGATGAGCAGGTGCGTTTGATCTACCTTTGGATAAAGAGCTTCTCCTTCAATTTACAAAGTGTAAATGCTGTGTCATATTTGTATTCGGTCTTCATGCTTTTTAATATGGTCCCACTTCAACCTTTCTCCCACTTTGTTCATTTTGTGTTTCCAAAGCTTTATAGCTAACAGTGCCCAATGGGACTTGTACAGCATGACATGTATAATTGCAACTTTTTTAAGTCTAATGATCCTATGTGGAAAATATTTGAGATCATGAACAAGCTTACATTTTTGGGAGATACCTGTCCAAGGTGATGGCCTGTTATAATGTACTTACACCACCCCTTTATTAATATTCAATATATGCTGAAATCTAGTGGGCATTTCTGAAAATAGCTGCCCATATATCACCCTTACAACATGCTTTCACTTAGGGAAGAAAAACTAAATGCACAAATACAGAATGGGGGATAAATGGCTTGGCAGAAGCACTGCTGAGAAACATATGGGAGTTGTGGTGGATCACAACCTCAACATGAGTCAGCAGTGTGATGCTGTTTCAAAAAAAGCAAATGCAATTTTAGGTTGCATTAACAGAGGCATAGCATGCAAGTCATGGGAGGTCATAGTCCCGCTCTCCTCGGCTCTGGTTAGGTCTCAGCTGGAGACTGTGTCCAATTTCGGTCACCAAAGTATAGAAAGGATGTAGAGAAACTGGAAAGGATCCGGATGATCCAGAGGAGAGCCATATGAGCAAAGGCTGAAGGAACTGGGTATGTTTAGTTTGGAAAAGAGGATATTACGGGGGGACATGAGAGCGGTCTTCAAATACTTGAAAGGCTGCCATAAAAAAGATAGAGAAAAGTTGTTCTCTCTTGCCACAGAGAGCAGGACAAGAGGCAATGGGTTCAAACTGCAGCATAGCAGAATTAGATTAAAACTTCCTAAGTGTAAGAACAGTAGTACAATGGAACAGACCGCCTAGGGTAGTCGTGAAATCTCCTTCACTGGAAGTTTTCAAAAGGAGGCTGGACAGCCATCAGTCTTGGATGGCTGAGACTCAACAAATCCTGCATCTTGGCAGGCGGTTAGATTAGATCACCCTTGCGGTCCCATCTATCCCAATCATTCTATGCTGCCACCTAGTGGCCATTTTACAGTATAATTTTCCCATTATTTTATTGGCTAGTGAAATCTATTGGTCACTAGTCGGTATTTCTGACCGCCCCCCCTTTCATTTCCTCTACTCTGCTGCCATCTAATGTCAATTTCCCAGCATGACAGCCTGTTATTCAGCTCTCCTCTAGAACCTTATAAAAGTGAGACACATTTGCCATGCTCTCTCTCTTCCATCTCCATCTACAAACACCATCACTGAGCGACTGAATCACTGATCAAAGGGGAGAGCCTGGCTGAAGGGCAACCAGTTAGCCAGTGGTGAGAACCATCTAAGTTGTAAGGGTACTGAGTGTTAAGATTACTTTAGAATGTGTTTTTCTTTTATTTCTTTTGGTAACTTCTCTGAACTTTTTGCCTATCACTTATAATCACTTAAAATCTTTTGTAGCCAATAAACTTACTTTTATGTTTATCCTCACCAGTGAGTTTGTCTGAAGTGTTTGTTAAATTTACTCAGGTGGCAAAGGCTGTGCATGTCCACTTTCCCTTGAAGTAAGTGGTATATCCCTGAGGTAACAAGGCTGGGAGCTGTAGGGATCCAGTGGGATTCGGTTGGTGTCTTTCTCTGTGAGATTCATGAGTGGCTGTGGGAGCATTCATGCAATCTAGCTTGGTGTGGGGCTCCACCTGCTGCTGGACTGAGTGATAACAGCACCTGGAGGGGTTTGCTTCTTGTCACTAGCAGAGCATTGTGACAGACACCCCAGGCTAGTGTGTTCAGGAGGCAGAGCAGGTCTCACAGTTCCAGGTTGTACCCTGGGAAACCACCTAGACCGGACACTAAGGGTGAAAGCTGGGTCATTACCAGTGAGTGGGAGCTGGGCAAGGCAGGATACTTCTCTGCATGACCTTTCTGACGAGTTTCGCTGTGCTTCTTTCTAATGCTATTGCATCATGTGTTTACATATTTTTGATGCAACAGCCCTCTGGTCTGTATGCTAATATCTATTGCAATAGATATTAGGATACAGACCAGAGGGCTGTTGCATCCATTGTCGATCCTAGTATGTGCCCTATGGGTTGTCTGACCATTCTGTGTGTTGGATTCTCATTTCTGAGAGGTTCCTGCTTCTCCCAAAGGAACAGAAAATATATTGTTTGAAATGAGAAAGTAAATGTCCAGCCTTCTCAGTCCTGAGGCTACTTGGATTATGCACAGTGACAATTTTTGGGTTTTCTGATCTCTTTGTTTTGGCCAATGTTCATCCCAAGCGGCACTGAGGAGTTCTCAAAACTGTACCTGCAAAAGTGCCTGAGATATTGTAGAGATGACAGTTTGGAAAGGGTTTTCCATAAATGTGTTCTTTTATAGTCTGCTCTTTTTGCGCCCCTACCTGGTGACACAATGGAACCTGGACATTTGGAGGATGTCTAACTAGTCTCCCCTATCCCTGGTCTTAATGACTGAAGAGATAAGGAGAGAGACAATGTATTCGAACTCGCATCCTAATTGAAATATCTGAGGTGGTGAAAATCAGCCCTAAGTACAGAATAACTGCACAGGGGTTGTTCTAAGGTAACTAACCTGTGGGCATGTCATGGTTATTATTAAGCTGCAAAGCATCACCATTTGCAATGTCAGGGATTGGATATTTACAGGGATATCAGTAATGTCCAAGTTGTTATAATTAATGACAACCAACATTCTGGAAGGGATATTAAACCTCACGCTTCAGGGCTTGAGCCAATCTCTAAGTATCAGAGACAAAAGTGAGAGCTATATGGGAAGCAGATTATCCCACCTCTACCTCCTATGGGATTCTTCCATCTTCCTCTTAAACATCTGGGTATGGCCTCTGTCAGACAGTATATTAGTCTAGATGGACCTATTGTCTGATCCAGTCTGGCAATTCCTATGTTCCTATGAAAAGAGAATAGTTAAATCTGGGGTCATTCTGCTCAAAGCACAGACCAGTATCTGAGTTCTGGAATACTTGAATTAGATACTAGTCGAAGAGGGCACATTTGACAGGATCTATCTCCATCCACTAGAGGGCAGTCCTCCCCCCTCTCCCCCCCACACACATTTCCTTAAATTATTTTTATATTGTCTCCATACAATATATTTACAGAAGTTGGTATATAAGCATGAAGTTCTCAGTTTTTTTAACCCAAGTTTTCTCATGTGAACCCAAATAAAATTATTGTTTCAGCTTTTCAGCAACAAACCACTTGATTTATTTATTTTTAGTTTGGTTGCAAAATAGATTGGGAAAACATTAATCTCAACCCATTTCTGGGTTGGTTAGTTTGGTTTTATGGTGATGGTGTTTGAACTTTTTAATAAGGGTCCCACTTCAACCTATCTTTCAGCTGACTAATTTTGTGTCTCCAAAACTTTGTTGCGAACATTGCCGAATGTGACGTATCGATTCCTTATGTAACCCTTCTGCCAGTTGGAGTCAGCAGCAACAGGGGCCGGGTTCAATATCTAGGGGTTCCTTTCCAACAATAGAACACAAAACCGGCTCCAGCCCCAACCCAGTAACCTGAGACAATTACACATCACCCCTTGGGCACCTCTAGAGGCAACAGTTCCCCTCTCACAAGCACAGAGACTGAGTGCAGAAAAGAAAGTTTTAATAAAAAGGTGGAAAGTAACCCGGCATTAACTTGGGAAAACGCTGCAAGCAGGATTCATAACATAAAATCATGAGCGAAACACCCACCCCAGAGTATGATGGGCAGTGTCCTTGTGCCTCAGGTTCTTAAGTCCAGCAACCAAAAGTTCCTTTAGCGTGCCCCTCTCTTCACCACACCCGACTCACAGTTATTGTCCTTGGTCAGTAAAGACCCAGAGTTCAGAAATGCATCTGCGTGAGTTCACTTCCCACCTGGGGGGGTTGGGGAGAAAAAAGCACCTTGCTCGCTTCGCTGCCCAGGTTCTTGCCCTGACATCTGCCGCTCCGCCGGCCACTCCCTGTACGCTCTGGAGTGGTTTGACGGTCCAAAACTTAACACGGCTCTCTGTGATTTCAGCTGTTAGTGGGCAAGCCCAACTACTAGTGTAGGCTGGAGAGTCTCTGGCATCAAAGACACTGCCGCAAAACAGGTCTAATGCTTAGAGCTGGTTATTAGTGATTTCAATTCTGTTGGTTTGCAACAAGACTTTCAAGTGAGTCTTACTAAACTCTATTATTAAACAGTGGCAAAAAGAAGGTCACACCACTAACTACCTGTCCCCGCCCTCTCTCAATTCCACTGGGCTTTGGCACCCCTGTCTACTGCTTACCGAATGCAGTTTAGCTGAGGGTGAGTACCTCCATCAGGGTATGCCAAGTATAGTTCTGCTACCCTTAATCCCCACATAAGGATACACAACTCTTTATTACCCCTGCTCCAATAACAAAGTGACTTGTGATCCAATGCCACCAAAAGTCATTATTTGGGCAAAGCATTTCCATCGTGCCTAGGCAGAATGGGCATGTCTATGCAAACAAGATCAGTTCATGAAGTCTTCTTTCACAGCTCATCACTAGTGGTCAGGGGAGAATTCATGCAGACCTTGCTTACACTTATAAAAGGGGGAAAAATCCCACAGGGGAAAATACTTCACATAATGATTAAACTCTAGGTGATGGCCTGTTAAAACCAACTGCCCATAGATTAATAAATAATAATATTAAGCCTATATCTGCGGCCACCTACTGGGCACTTCAGAAAATAGCTGCCCATTTCTCCTGCTTTGAATGTGCTGCCCTCTAGTGGACACCTTGCAGCATCACTGACCTTTCCTTTTCACATTACAGGACTTTATCCTGTTCTGAAATATATTGGCCAATACGACTGACCTTTCCTCATTTCTTTCAATCTCCTGCCCCTAGGGTCGATTACACAGCATGACAACCTATTGCTCTGTTCTTACCCTCTGCTCTCTTCTGGAGTTAACTACAGTGGATGTTGTAGCTGCCTCTTTCCATCCTTGATGCTCTTGTGTCCCCGTTGGTCATCGTTCCACCATGGTACACTTTCCTATCTTTAGGTAGTGTTGGTAACCTAGGACTAGCTAGGCTGGCTGACTCTGATTCCCTTATTAACACGGCTTCAGAATTCCTCAACATCGTCAATTATACATTGCTTACTCACATTCCTCACTTTGGTTTTTAAAGATATTTCCAGTTCATTACATAGCATAGAGGTCCATTGATCCACAAAATTCTTTCCTCACCATTTACACTGATGCCATCTAATCTGTATGATACAGTTTTACCTCTGTCCACTTCCCTTTGCTGGTCATTTGGCAACATCACTTCTCCTTTCATGACTTCCAGTTTGGCTGCTATCCACTGGGCAGCACCGCTGCCCCTTTCCCATATCTCTACCCTCTAGTGACCCTAGAGAGCATAATCACATCTTTCCTCATTTCTTACCTATTCCTAGGTGTGCACTGCTCCAAATTAGAGCCGCTGGGAACAAAACTGTACAACAGCATGATTGCAACATTAGTGGCTACAAAAGCACATGCAACAATAGCAGTGGCTCTCAAAGGTTTACCTGGGGTTTCCCATCCATCCAGTGCATTTCTGTTGCTGTGGGGTCTGTTTCCAATGGAAATATATAGATTGAACCTGTATTAGAGAGAGCCTGAGACTGTGCAGAGCAGAGACAACACAACACACACACACACAGCCAAAAAACATTTGACGAGAGAACCTACCATGACAGAATCCCAGTGGCTCTCCAGGCTGAGATTCTCAGAGGCATCTAAGAGAGTTAAGCATCCAACTCCCATTTCTAAGGGATTTGGGTGCCTAATTCTGTTAGGTCACTTGTAAAATGGTTTCTGCAGGGCTCAAATCCTACCGTTCTCACTGGTGCCCAGCTCCACTACCCCTGGCCAAGCCCTGACGTGCTCTCAGTGACTGAGCCAGCACTGCCATTTTGACATCACAGGAGTTCTGTCCATTGGTAGGTTGTAGCCACTTCCTCTCACCATAGGTTGCCTCACACCCTGAGGAGAGGGCCCTGTATGAAGTAGAACTGTCCAAGACACCTGGGGCTGGCCGGATACTGTGTCCTGAGAACTAGCCCTCTTGGGATGTGCATTCATTGAAATTAGTTTTAGGGATACTCATTGTAACAGTTTCCCTCCCTTTGAACTGCTCTGTGCAGCTGGCAGCAGCAAAACAACTTCTGCCCTGCAGGGTCACATGCCGAATCCCTCCTCGGTGACCGTTTCAAAGACCGGACCCCAGAAATGGCCTCAGTTCTATGGGTGCCCTGGCAAACTCCCAGCTGGGTCTGGACAGTCCCAATATCCCTGGCATGTGAGTCTACCTCTTTTTTTGCCCAACCACCCTGCCTCCAAGGTCCCTGTGAGCCTGGTGCTGTTGCTTTGCTGGAGCTGGTCAGAGCCAGGTTTAGTTCAGATAAGAGCTATAATGTGTCCAGAGGTCATTGCTGGCACCTGGCTGTTCATGAAAGGATAGTGGACATGCACCGGCCCTTGTAATCTGAGTAGATTCCCCAAGCATTTTAGACAAACTCACTGGTTAAGATTAAAGATTAAAATAAGTTTATTAACTACAGAAACATAGTTACCTAACACATATAATCACTTAAAAGCTATCTCTGACCTTTATGCCTAAGAAATATAAAGTAAACACGCATTCTAAATCCTAAACTTCATCAGACTCATTAAGATTTGAATCAAAAAGCTTTTCTCACCCCACTGGATGCTGCAACCAGGTTACAGTTCTTAATACACAGGCTGAATTCCCTTCCCAGCTTGGGACCAACCTCCCCAGTTCAAAGTCTTTGGCTTCCCAGCGTTCTTGTTGCCTCCAGAATAGGTGGGGGAGGAGAGAGGTGGTCTCATGATGCCACTGTCCTTTATTTTATACTGTCAATTCATGTCCCTGGAAAAATACTGGCCCAGACATGTCCTGGTGGGCTTTGCTGAGTCACAGTGTTGAGCAAATCCCATTGTGTTACAGAATTGTAAACCTCTCGTTCACAATTCCCATGCTGGTCAATGGGTGGCGATGGTCATTTAACATCTGCCTGGGTGTGGGTCAGCTCCTATGTTGTCACTGGAGAACTAACAGTGGGCAACTCCCAAACTTCCAACATATTTTAACAACCATATAACAAAAACTCATAACGCCATATACAATGATGATATACATATTTTGACAGAAGAATGAGTTTCAGCAGATCATGACCTTTCATATGATACCTTACAAGGCATGTTTTTTTATGAAATATCACAACCACATACAAAAGATGAATATGGGGGTTACAGGATGGTATTTTGAGGTACAATGCATCGCTTCAACAACCAGGCAGCTTTCAAATCCTCAGGCTAAATTATTATCTCAGAGTCTCTGCATGTTTTTTTGGTGAAAGCTACTTTTACTGACTGCTTTGCTCAGTGCTTCCTTGACCTCTCTGTTTCTCAGGCTGTAGATGAGGGGGTTTACCAGGGGAGTAAGGACCGTGAAGCAAACAGAGAGCCCTTTCTTCAGATCTCTCAGTGTATCACGTTTTGGTAGCATGTAGACAATCATTATGGTTCCATAGAAAATTGTCACCACAGTGAGGTGAGAGGAGCAGGTGGAAAAGGCCCTTTGTCTCCCGGTGGTGGAAGGGATTCTCAGGATACTTGCCAGGATAAACACGTAGGACATCAGGGTTAGTAGGAATGGAGGCAGAGTGAATACGGAGACTATTATCAAATCCACCAATATGCTCAGGTGAGTGTCACTGCAGGAGAGTTCTATCAGTGGGATGGGATCACAATAGAAATGGTCAATTTCATTCGGGCCACAGAATACTAACTGTGCTAGGAATAAGACAAAGATTGTAAGAGCCAAACAACCATTTAACCATGACCCAGCAGCCAGCTGGAGGCAAAACCTGTTATTCATAAGAGTTGAATAGTGCAGGGGTTTACATATCGCTAAATACCGATCATAGGACATTGCTGCTAGGAGATAGCATTCCGTAGCTGCCAGAGAGCCAGTGAAATACAGTTGTGTGATGCAGCCACTCACTGAGATGGTTCTGTCCCCAGTCAGCAGACTGGCCAGTAACCTGGGTAGGAAGGTCGAGGTGTAGCAGATGTGCAAGTAGGACAAGTTGACCAGAAAAAAGTACATGGGGGAGTGAAGGTGCTGATCAGTCACAACAAGCACCACGATGAGAGTGTTCCCAGCCACAGTTGCCATGTAGATCACTAGGATCATTAGAAAGAGAAGAATTTGATTGTCAGGGAGATCCCCGAATCCCAGAAGGATTAATTCTGTGACGGTCATTTCGTTTCTCCAATCTGTGTCTGCCATGTGTTGAGTCTAGGAACAAAAATACAAACTGGGCAATTGAATTGGAAGAACATAGCTTTAAAAGTTAATCAAGTCTTGTGAATTAATACCAGAAATATTGAGAATATTCCCTTCCTCTCCTGGTTACAGGCTGAAATTTTAAAACTAAATGTAGACTTCAGAGCAAAGTGCCAGGAGTCTCAGTCGGAGGACAAAACATTCGTACATATGTAGACCTCCCCCTGCCATATCAGAGCAATGACTAATATAACAGTCCATATCTCTGGTAGAGAATTGGTGTGATCTGTCATACCAGACCTTGGCTATCTATCATATTCCATCTTGTGACATACCAGAGCTTTCACAATGATGCTTAAGTTATATATTTCACTTCTGTGAATAGCCAGAACCATGCCAGGTCTTAGGAGTCAAAACCAATAAGTACGTCAACTAAAATCTTGGACTCAGATTTTTCATTGAAGTCTAGTTTCCATATGCATTGATCTCTTGTTAGAAAAAATGGAATGGCAGGACACTACTGAGAGTATCAATTCAGGACAAATTGCTTTGAGCAGGGCAGTTACAGCCCAAAGCTGGAGTTCCTTTACTTTTAAGGCACCAAACCAGCCAAACAGAGACGACTTTGTTTTAACTCACTGGCTAACCATAAGTCACACAAGCAATTCCCTTAGACACTCCAGTTTCCCAATATCACCACAAGCATTACTCTTTATGTGGATGACTGGTTATGAAAAATAATATCCCAGTAAAAGAAGAAAGATTCTCCTGATCCCAAAGGACCAAGCCCCAGACCCTGGTCAATATACACATCAGAGCTTACCCACAAATCATGCTGTTGCCAATCCTTTAGAATCTAAAATCTAAAGGTTTATTCAAAAAAAGAAAGAAATATAGATGAGAGCTAAAATTGGTTAAATGGAATCAATTACATACAGTAATGGCAAAGTTCTTGGTTCAAGCTTTTAGCCGTGATGGAATTAACTGCAGATTCAAATCAAGTCCCTGGAGTACATCCACAGCTTGGATGGGTCATTCCGTCCTAGTTCAGAACTTCAGTTTGTAGCAAAGTTCCTCCACAGGTGAGAAGCAGGATTGAAGACAAAATGGAGATGATGCAGCTGCCTTTTGTATTCCTTTTGCCATGTGGCTTGTTCTTCCTTTCTCTCAAATACAAGCTACCCAGCACATGGCAATGGAAAACCTTAGAGTTATGTCTATAGGCATATTCCTGTATGTCTTTCTGAGTCACAAGGTGTATCTGCCTTCTCTCAATGGGTCAGTTGTATAGCTGATGGTCCTTAATGGGTCATCAAGCAGGCCAGGCTGATGCCAATTGTGTGGGGTGTCACCCAGAAGCATAGCACAAGTTTGAAATACAGACAGTACAGAGCCAATACTTATAACTTTAAATACAAACATGATACATGCAAACAGGAAGCATAATCATAACTAGCAAATCACAACCTCCTCGTAGACACCTTACTTAATCTCCCTTATACAAGATTTGGTGCCACTACAGAATCTTGGGTGCAACAATGGTCTATACAGTCACAGTTTGTGTCAATAATGTCACAACATATATCCTGGTATATTGAGCATTTCAATGCCCTATAGGAAAAGGAACAATTTTCATCCCCTCACAAAAGATCAGTTTATCTTGTAAATTATGTAGTGGAGTAAATTCTCCCCTAGTTGCTGTGATGGTGATGGTTACGTGGTCAGGAACTGGCAATGCCTTTTCTGTTTCCTGATGTTGACTATGTAGCAGTAATAAAATACAGCTCTTTGGATAGTGGATCTTAGAAAGGGAGAAAACCAGGCTGATGTGCAACCCTAACTGGGGAGTGACCCACCCCACTCCATACTGATTGTGGGGTGATAATATAAGAACAAGAAAGTCATTGGGGGGAAGACGCTGTCCCTGAACTCAAAGTCTAGAAACAATCTGGCATGTGTCATCCGGGCTAGTAAGACTCTATCAGTATTCGCCACCCCATTGAGGCACACAGTGAGCCAGATTCTCAGCTGGTGTAAATCAAGGTAGCTCCATTTGTGTCAGCAGGGCAGATCCCCAACTGAGGACATGCAACAAGACATGGAACTCAAACTCCATCTCTGTGAAATGCTGCTATGAACGCTGACTAGCACTGCAGAGGGAAGGTGAGGCTAAAACTGCTAATATTCACCTGAAGAAGAGCTCTGTGTAGCTCAAAAGCTTCTCTCCACCACCAACAGGAGTTAGTGCAATATAAGATATTACCTCACCACCTTGTCCATCTAATATTCACAAAGCACATTCATGCCCCTGTTTTTTGGTGATATAGAAATACAGTCAGGAAGATGGTGACGTTGTGCAGTGAATATGGTTTTATAAAAACATGATAATAAGTGAATATAATGTAACTGGAATATGCTTCATGCAATAAGTCTCTTGTAAGGTATCATTACAAACCTTATAATCTACTTAGTGTGATCATCCTATTTGTATAAATGTACCACTCTTGTATCTGAAACTAGAAATATAAAATATAACTCTGAGGGCCTATTGTAATTATGCAAAGTGTGGGCCATTAATGGTGGTTTGGAATCTTGATGACTCCCATTGTCTGCAGATGGCTGTGTTTACCTGTGAGTCTTCCTGTATATATGTGTGCTGGCAAGTGGGTAATGAAGTCTTGCAGTGACATGTGATCATGTCACCTGAACTGGAATCCATCTTTAACCTGGTGCTTTTCCAGTGAGGGGGGGGTGGAAACACAGAGGGACAAAGGGTTCCCACCTTATGCAAAAAATATATAAAGGGGTGGAATAGAACAGAGGGGGAGAGAAGCCATCATGAAGAATCCCCTAGCTATCACCTGAGCTGGAACAAGAGCTGTACCAGGGGAAAGAATTGTGCCCAGGCCTGGAAGGTGTCCAATCTGAGAAAAAACTTACTGAAGCATCTCTGAGGGTAAGATTATCTGTATGCAGATTGATTAGACATAGATTTGTGTATTTTATTTTATTTTGCTTGGTGACATACTTTGTTCTGTCTGTTACTACTTGGAACCAATACATCCTACTTTCTGTATTTAATAAAATCACTTTTTTCCTTATTAATTAACTCAGAGTATGTATTAATACCTGGGGGAGCAAACAACTGTGCATATCTCTCAATCAGTGTTATAGAGGGCAAACAATATATAAGTTTACCCTGTATAAGCTTTATACAGGGTAAAATGGATTTATTTGGGTTTAAACCCCACTGGGAGTTGGGCATCTGAGTGCTAAAGACAAGCACACTTCTGTGAGCTGTTTTCAGGCAAACCTGCAGCCTTGGGGCAAGTAATTCCATCCCCGGGTCTGTGTTGGAGCAGACGGGCCTGTCTGGCTCAGCAAGACAGGGTGCTGGAGTCCTGAGCTGGCAGGGAAAACAGAAATAGAAGTAGTCTTGGTATATTGGGAGGCAGCTCCCAAGGGGGTTTCTGTGATTCAACCCATCACACTCACCCACCTTGTCCATCTAATATTCTCAAAGCACATTCATGCCCCTGTTTTTTCGTGGTAAATGCAGTCAGGAAGATGGTGCTCACCTGTAACCACAGCACAGCCCAAGCTTGAAGCGATGAGCTCTTATTTCTCAGGGCTTGGCCACCAGGACGTAGGTTCCTTAGCTGAGGTTCTTGTCTCTCCTCTTTCTTCAGAAACTGGATTTTCTCAGTGAAGAGACCTGCAGTTACCTGAAGAAATGAGCAGGTACATTTGATCTACCTTTGGAAAATGAGCTTATCCTTAGATTTAAAAAGTGTAAATGCTGCCTCATATTTGTATTCGGTTTTCACTCTTTTTAATATGGTCCCACTTCAACCTTTCTCCCACTTGGTTCATTTTGTGTCTCCAAAGCTTTATAGCTAACAATGCCTAATGGGACTTGTACGGTGTGACTTGTATAATTGGAACTTTTTTAAGTCTAATGATCCTATATGGAAAATATTTGAGATCATGAACAAACACCAGCTTACATTTTTGGGAGATATCTGTCCAAGTGATGGCCAGTTATAATGGACTTACACCACCCCATTATTAATAATCAATATATGCTGCCATCTAGTGGGCATTTCTGAAAATAGCTGCCCATATATCACCCCTACAACATGCTTTCACTTAGGGAAGAAAAAAGAAATGCACAAATACAGAATGGGGGATAACTGGCTTGGCAGCAGCACTGCTGAGAAGAATCTGGGAATTGTGGTGCATCACAACCTCAACATGAGTCAGCAGTGTGATGCTGTTTCAAAAAAAGCAAATGCAATTTTAGGTTTCATTAACAGAGGCATAGCATGCAAGTCTCGGGAGGTGATAGTACCACTCTGCTTGGCTCTGGTTAGGCCTCAGACTGAGACTGTGTCCAATTTTGGTCACCAATGTATAGAAAGGATGTAGAGAAACTGGAAAGGATCCAGAGGCGAGCGACAAAGATGGTCAAAGGGATGGAATGCAAGCCATATGAGCAAAGGCTGAAGGAATTGGGTGTGTTTAGTTTGGAAAAAGAGGATATTAAGGGGGGATATGATAGTGGTCTTCACATACTTGAAAGGCTTCTATAAAAAAGATGGAGAAAAGTTGTTCTCTCTTGACACAGTGGGCAGGACAGGAGGCAATGGGTTCAAACTGCAGCATAGCAGATTTAAATTATATCTCTGGAAAAACTTCCTAACTGTAAGAACAGTAGGACAATGGAACAGACCGGCTAGGGAAGTCGTGGAATCCCCTTCCTTATGTAACTGCTCCGCCAGTTGTAGTCGGCAGCAACAGGGGCCGGGTTCAATATCTAGGGGTTCCTTTCCAACAATACAACACAAAACCGGCTCCAGCCCCAACTCAGTAACTTGAGACAATTACACACTACCCCTTGGGCACCTCTAGAGGCAACCGTCCCCCTCTCACAAGCACAGAGTTTGAGTGCAGAAAAGAAAGTTTTAATAAAAAGGGGGAAAGTAACCTGGCATTAACTTGGGAAAACGCTGCAAGCAGGATTCATAACATAAAATCATGAGCAAAACACCCAACCCACAGTATGTTGGGCAGTGTCCTTGTGCCTCAGGTTCTTAAGTCCAGGAACCAAAAGTTCCTTTTGCGTGCCCCTCTCTTCAGCAAACACCTCTCACAGTTATTGTCCTTGGTCACTAAAGACCAAGAGTTCAGAAGTGCATCTGTGTGAGTTCACCTCCCACCCGGGGGGGGGTTGGGGAGAAAAAAGCACCTTGCTTGCTCCTCTGCCCAGGTTCTTCTCCTAACATCTGCTGCTCCGCCGGCCATTCCCTGTACCCTCTGGAGTGGTTTGAGGGCCCACAACTTAACACAGCTCTGTGTGATTTCAGCTGTTAGTGGGCAGGCCCAACTACTAGAGAAGGCTGGAGAATCTCAAGCATCAGAGACACTGCTGCAAAACAGGTCTAATGTTTAGAGCTGGTTATTAGTGATTTCAATTCTGCTGGTTTGTAACAAGACTTTCAAGTGAGTCTTACTAAACTCTATTATTAAACAGTGGCAAAAAGAAGGCTATACCACAAACTACCTGTCCCCGCCCTCTCTCAATTCCACTTGGCTTTGACACCCGTCTCCTGCTTACCGAATGCAGTTTAGCTGAAGGTGAGTCCCTCCATCAGGGTATGCCAAGAACAGTGCCCTCCACCAGGGTATGCCAAGTACAGTTCTGCTACCCTTGATCCCTGCATAAGGATACACAACTCTTTATTACCCCTGCTCCAGTAACAAAGTGACTTGTGATCCAACACCACCAAAAGTCATTATTTAGGCAAAACATTTCCATCGTGCCTAGGCAGAATGGGCATGTCTATGCAAAGGTCAGTTCATCACTAGTGGTCAGGGGAGAATTCATGCAGACCTTGCTTACACTTATAAAAGGGGGAAAAAATCCCACAGGGGAAAGTACTTCACATAATGATGAAACTCTAGGTGATGGCCTGTTAAAACCAACTGCCCATAGATTAATATATAATAATATTAAGCCTATATCTGCTGTCACCTACTGGGCCTTTCAGAAAATAGCTGCCCATTTCTCCTGCTTTGAATATGCTGCCCTCTAGTGGACACCTTGCAGCATCACTGACCTTTCCTTTTCACATTACAGGACTTTATCCTGTTCTGAAATATATTGGCCAATACGACGGACCTTTCCTCATTTCTTTCAATCTCCTGCCCCTAAGGTTCATTACACAGCATGACAGTCTATTGCTCTGTTCTTACCCTCTGCTCTCTTCTGGAGTTAACTACAGTGGATGTTGTAGCTGCCTCTTTCCATCCTTGATGCTCTTGTGTCCCTGTTGGTCATCGTTCCACCATGGTACACTTTTCCTATCTTTAGGTAGTGTTGGTAACCTAGGACTAGCTAGGCTGTCTGTCTCTGATTCCCTTATTAACACGGCTTCAGAATTCCTCAATATCTTCATTTATACATTGCTCACTCACATTCCTCTCACTTTGGTTTCTAAAGATATTTCCAGTTCATTACATAGCATAGAGGTCCATTGATCCACAAAATTCCTTCCTCACCATTTACACTGATGCCATCTAATCTGTATTATACAGCTTTACCTCTGTCCACTTCCCTTTGCTGGTCATTTGGCATCATAACTTCACCTTTCTTGACTTCCACATTGGATGCTATCCACTGGGCATCACCACTGCACCTTTCCCACTCATCTACCCTCTAGTGACCCTAGACAGCATAATCACATCTTTCCTCATTTCTTAACTACTGCTAGGTGTACGCTGTTCCAAATTAGAGCAACTGGGAACAAAACTGTACAACAGCATGATTGCAACATTAGTGGCTGCAAAAGCACATACAATAGCAGTGGCTCTCAAAGGTTTGGCAGGTGTTTCCAATCCATCCAGTGCATTTCTGTTGCTGTGGGGTCTGTTTCCATTGGAAATGCATAGATTGAACCTGTATTAGAGAGAGCCTGAGACTGTGCAGAGCGGAGACAACACAACACACACACATACGCAGCCGAAAAACATTTGATGACAGAACCTACCGTGACAGAATCCCAGTGACTCTCGAAGCTGAGATTCTCAGAGGTATCTAAGGCCTGGTCTACACTAGGCGTTTATGTCGAATTTAGCGCCGTTACATCGAATTAACCCTGCACCCATCCACACCACGAGGCTATTTAGTTCAACATAGAGGTCTCTTAAATTCAACTTCTGTACTCCTCCCCAACGAGGGGAGTAGCGCTAAATTCGACATGGCCATATCGAATTAGGCTTGGTGTGGATGGAAATCGATGCTAATAGCTCCGGGAGCTATCCCACAGTGCACCACTCTGTTGACGCTCTGGACAGCAGTCCGGGCTCGGATGCTCTGACCAGCCACACAGGAAAAGCCCTGGGAAAATTTGAATTCCTTTTCGTGTCTGGGCAGTTGGAATCTCATTTCCTGTTTGGACAGCGTGGCGAGCTCAGCAGCACTGGCAACGATGCAGAGCTCTCCAGCAGAGATGGCCGTGCAATCCCAGAATAGAAAGAGGGCCCCAGCATGGACTGATAGGAAAGTCTTGGATCTGATCGCTGTGTGGGGCGATGAGTCCGTGCTTTCCGAGCTGCGCTCCAAAAGATGGAATGCAAAGATCTATGAGAAGATCTCTAAAGCCATGGCAGAGAGAGGATACAGCCGGGATGCAACGCAGTGCTGCGTGAAAATCAAGGAGCTGAGACAAGGCTACCAGAAGACCAAAGAGGCAAACGGACGATCCGGATCCCAGCCCCACACATCCCGTTTCTACGAGGCACTGCATTCCATCCTAGGTGCGGCCGCCACCACTACCCCACCACTGACCGTGGACTCTGAGGATGGGATATTGTCCACGGCCGGTTCCTCGGACATGTTAGCGGATGGGGAAGATGAGGAAGGAGATGAGGAGGACGAGGCAGTCGACAGCTCTTACCAAGCTGATTTCCCCGACAGCCAGGATCTCTTCATCACCCTTACAGAGATCCCCTACCAACCGTCCCCAGCATTTAACCCGGACACAGATTCAGGGGAAGGATCAAGCAGTAAGTGTTTTAAATATCTAAACATTTATTTTTAACAGAACTGGAATATTAACAATAAGAACAATGTGTTTTTCATGATTTGTTTGCCCTAGGCGCTTAACTATTCAGTCCCAACTATTTAAAAAAAATCTAACAGTGTCCGGTAGTGCATGATTCTGCTGCCAAAGACGCTCCACTCTTTAGTCCCTGCCAGTGCAGCTATATTAAAATGCGGTCTATGTGTCCGGGGATAGAGCTGAAATCCTCCAGGGACATCTCGAGGAAGCTCTCCTGGAGGTAATTGGAAAGCCTGTTCATCAGGTTCCTGGGGAGAGCGGCCTTATTGGGTCCTCCGAAGTAGGAGACGTTTCCGTGCCAGGAGATCCTCAAGTACTCCAGGATCATAGCCTTGCACAGCATGGCGGCATACATAAGAACATAAGAACATAAGAACATAAGAAAGGCCGTACTGGGTCAGACCAAAGGTCCATCTAGCCCAGTATCTGTCTACCGACAGTGGCCAATGCCAGGTGCCCCAGAGGGAGTGAACCTAACAGGCAATGATCAAGTGATCTCTCTCCTGCCATCCATCTCCATCCTCTGACGAACAGAGGCTAGGGACACCATTCTTACCCATCCTGGCTAATAGCCATTTATGGACTTAGCCACCATGAATTTATCCAGTCCCCTTTTAAACATTGTTATAGTCCTAGCCTTCACAACCTCCTCAGGTAAGGAGTTCCACAAGTTGACTGTCCGCTGCGTGAAGAAGAACTTCCTTTTATTTGTTTTAAACCTGCTGCCTATTAATTTCTTTTGGTGACCCCTAGTTCTTGTATTATGGGAATAAGTAAATAACTTTTCCTTATCCACTTTCTCAACATCACTCATGATTTTATATACCTCTATCATGTCCCCCCTTAGTCTTCTCTTTTCCAAACTGAAGAGTCCTAGCCTCTTTAATCTCTCCTCATATGGGACCCTCTCTAAACCCTTAATCATTTTAGTTGCTCTTTTCTGAACCTTTTCTAGTGCTAGAATATCTTTTTTGAGGTGAGGAGACCACATCTGTACACAGTATTCGAGATGTGGGCGAACCATGGATTTATATAAGGGCAATAATATATTCTCAGTCTTATTCTCTATCCCCTTTTTAATGATTCCTAACATCCTGTTTGCTTTTTTGACCGCCTCTGCACACTGCGTGGACATCTTTAGAGAACTATCCACGATGACGCCAAGATCTTTTTCCTGACTCGTTGTAGCTAAATTAGCCCCCATCATGTTGTATGTATAGTTGGGGTTATTTTTTCCAATGTGCATTACTTTACATTTATCCACATTAAATTTCATTTGCCATTTTGTTGCCCAATCACTTAGTTTTGTGAGATCTTTTTGAAGTTCTTCACAATCTGCTTTGGTCTTAACTATCTTGAGTAGTTTAGTATCATCTGCAAACTTTGCCACCTCACTGTTTACCCCTTTCTCCAGATCATTTATGAATAAATTGAATAGGATAGGTCCTAGGACTGACCCTTGGGGAACACCACTAGTTACCCCTCTCCATTCTGAGAATTTACCATTAATTCCTACCCTTTGTTCCCTGTCCTTTAACCAGTTCTCAATCCATGAAAGGACCTTCCCTTTTATCCCATGACAGCTTAATTTACTTAAGAGCCTTTGGTGAGGGACCTTGTCAAAGGCTTTCTGGAAATCTAAGTACACTATGTCCACCGGATCCCCCTTGTCCACATGTTTGTTGACCCCTTCAAAGAACTCTAATAGATTAGTAAGACACGATTTCCCTTTACAGAAACCATGTTGACTATTGCTCAAGAGTTTATGTTTTTCTATGTGTCTGACAATTTTGTTCTTTACTATTGTTTCAACTAATTTGCCCGGTACCGACGTTAGACTTACCGGTCTGTAATTGCCGGGATCACCCCTAGAGCCCTTTTTAAATATTGGCGTTACATTAGCTAACTTCCAGTCATTGGGTACCGAAGCCGATTTAAAGGACAGGTTACAAACCTTAGTTAATAGTTCCGCAACTTCACATTTGAGTTCTTTCAGAACTCTTGGGTGAATGCCATCTGGTCCCGGTGACTTGTTAATGTTGAGTTTATCAATTAATTCCAAAACCTCCTCTAGTGATACTTCAATCTGTGACAGTTCCTCAGATTTGTCACCTACAAAAGCCAGCTCAGGTTTGGGAATCTCCCTAACATCCTCAGCCGTGAAGACTGAAGCAAAGAATCCATTTAGTTTCTCCGCAATGACTTTATCATCTTTAAGCGCTCCTTTTGTATTTTCATCGTCAAGGGGCCCCACTGGTTGTTTAGCAGGCTTCCTGCTTCTGATGTACTTAAAAAACATTTTGTTATTACCTTTGGAGTTTTTGGCTAGCCGTTCTTCAAACTCCTCTTTGGCTTTTCTTATTACACTCTTGCACTTAAGTTGGCAGTGTTTGTGCTCCTTTCTATTTGCCTCACTAGGATTTGACTTCCACTTTTTAAAGGAAGTCTTTTTATCTCTCACTGCTTCTTTTACATGGTTGTTAAGCCACGGTGGCTCTTTTTTAGTTCTTTTACTGTTTTTCTTAATTTGGGGTATACATTGAAGTTGAGCCTCTATTATGGTGTCTTTAAAAAGGGCCCACGCAACTTGCAGGGATTTCACTTTAGTCACTGAACCTTTTAACTTTTGTCTAACTAACCCCCTCATTTTTGTATAGTTCCCCCTTTTGAAATTAAAGGCCACAGTGTTGGGCAGTTGAGGTGTTCTTCCCACCACAGGGATGTTGAATGCTATTGTATTATGGTCACTATTTCCAAGCGGTCCCGCTATAGTTACCTCTTGGACCAGCTCCTGCGCTCCACTCAGGATTAAATCTAGAGTCACCTCTCCCCTTGTGGGTTCCCGTACCAGCTGCTCCATGAAGCAGTCATTTAAAGTATCGAGAAATTTTATCTCTGCATTTCGTCCTGAAGTGAAATGTTCCCAGTCAATATGGGGATAATTGAAATCCCCCACTATTATTGGGTTCTTAATTTTGATAGCCTCTCTAATTTCCCTTAGCATTTCATCATCACTATTACTGTCCTGGTCAGGTGGTCGATAACAGATCCCTAATGTTATATTTTTACTAGAGCATGAAATTTCTATCCATAGAGACTCTATGGAACCTGTGGATTCGCTTAAGATTTTTACTTCATTTGAATCTACACTTTCTTTAACATATAGTGCCACTCCTCCCCCTGCATGGCCTGTTCTGTCCTTCCGATATATTTTGTACCCCGGAATGATTGTGTCCCATTGATTGCTCTCAGTCCACCAGGTTTCTGTGATGCCTATTATATCTATATCCTCCTTTATCACAAGGCACTCTAGTTCACCCATCTTATTATTTAGACTTCTGGCATTTGTGTACAAGCACTTTAAAAACTTGTCCCTGTTTATTAGCCTGTCTTTTTCTGATGTGCCAGATTCTTTTTTATGTGGCTGTTTATCATCTGATCCGGCCCTTACATTATACTTTTCAGTCCTCTGCTCCTGACTATAACCTGGAGATTCTCTATCATCAGACTCTCCCCTAAGGGAAGTCTGTGTCCGATCCACACGCTCCTCTGCAGCAGTCGGCTTTCCCCCATCTCCTAGTTTAAAAACTGCTCTACAACCTTTTTAATGTTTAGTGCCAGCAGTCTGGTTCCACTTTGGTTTAGGTGGAGCCCATCTCTCCTGTATAGGCTCCTCCCATCCCAGAAGTTTCCCCAGTTCCTAATGAACGTGAACCCCTCCTCTCTACACCATCGTCTCATCCACGCATTGAGACTCTGAAGCTCTGCCTGCCTACCTGGCCCTGCGCGTGGAACTGGGAGCATTTCTGAAAATGCCACCATAGAGGTCCTGGATTTCAGTCTCTTCCCTAGCAGCCTAAATTTGGCTTCCAGGACATCTCTCCTACCCTTCCCTATGTCATTGGTACCTACATGTACCACGACCACCGGCTCCTCCCCAGCACTACACATAAGTCTATCTAGATGCCTCGAGAGATCCGCAACCTTCGCACCAGGCAGGCAAGTCACCATACGGTTCTCCCGGTCATCACAGACCCAGCTATCTACATTTCTAATAATCGAATCTCCCATTACTAACACCTGCCTTTTCCTAGAAACTGGAGTTCCCTCCCCCGGAGAGGCAACCTCAGTGCGAGAGGCAACCCCAGAACCATCTGGAAGGAGGGTCCCAACTACGGGAAAGTTTCCCTCTGCTCCCATTGACTGCTCTACTTCCTTGGGCCCTTCTTCCTCCTTAACAGCACAGGTGCTGTCTAAGCGGAGGTGGGACAATTCTACAGTGTCCCGGAAAGCCTCATCAACATACCTCTCTGCCTCTCTCAGCTCCTCCAGTTCCGCCACCCTGGCCTCCAAAGTCCGTACATGGTCTCTGAGGGCCAGGAGCTCCTTGCACCGACTGCACACATACGCCACCCGCCCACAGGGCAGGTAATCATACATGCAACAGTCGGTGCAATAAACTGGATAGCCCCCACTCTGCTGCTGGGCTTCTGCCTGCATTGTATCCTAGTTAGTGAAAGGGTGGTTTACAGAAGGAAGTTTTGGAATGTGGTTTGGTTTATAGGTTTTAGGGGGGGGCCACGGGGATGGGGTTACGGCTGGCGAGGGACTCCCACTCCCTTCCCACTCCCCTTCTAAACTCCCTTGCAAAACTCCCTGTTAGCAGCCCCTGTTCGCAAAGCTCCCTGGTCCCTTGTGCGCGGCTTTATAAAGCCCTGGCCTGAGTGAATGCCCCGCCCACTGAGTAAGGCTCAGCCAATTACCAGAGGCTTCGAGCTCTCAAACCTGCCTCCAACTGCCAGCCAGAGCACACGGTCCCCCACAGATGCTGTATTAGCTCCTCCTTCACCTGGAGAACTCCCTTGCGAAACTCCCTGTTAGCAGCCCCTGTTCGCAAAGCTCCCTGGTCGCTTGTGCGCGGCTTTATAAAGCCCTGGCCTCAGTGAATGCCCCGCCCACTGAGTAAGGCTCAGCCAATTACCAGAGGCTTCGAGCTTTCAAACCTGCCTCCAACTGCCAGCCAGAGCACACGGTCCCCCACAGATGCTGTATTAGCTCCTCCTTCACCTGGAGAACTCCCTTGCGAAACTCCCTGTTAGCAGCCCCTGTTCGCAAAGCCTGGTCTTTGCAGGCTTTCCCAAAGCATCCTTTCTTTATCGCTGTCTGAGATCCTCATTATTGTGATGTCACTCATGATGACCTGCTTTGAATTAGGTAGGGGACTGTTAGTATTGGGACTGCTTGCCCGTTCCTTTACAGAACTGTAACCGCCGGTTTACAGCCACGCGGTGGAGGCGGGAGAGGGGCAGCATACAGGGATCTTTCTTTGGGACAGCCGCGAGGGGGTGGGACAGGGGCAGAGTTCATGCTTGGCCGATTGCTGGCAGCAGAGACTGGCATTGCTTTCAATGTGAAAGGAGGCCAGTGCTACTATTAAAGTTTTAAGCAGCCACAAGTCTACGGCTTACCATGTCTGCCTGCTACAGAAATTCCGGTGTCCTGCCCCGTTTCCCAGATCGGCAGTGCAAGACCCCAGGCACTGAAAGCGAGGTCCGAAAATTCGACCTTGTCCTGAGTGCGCATGTGATAGGTGCAGTGCATGGTCTTGTTCACAGAGAAAGACTATGTTCTCTGTTCACAACTACATTTATCTTTCGGAGGAATTCACTACCTTTTTCTCTTTCCCACAGCCACATCTGCGACTGTCTCCCAACCCAGCCTGGCATCACACTCCCAGAGGCTAGCGCACATTAGGCGGAGGAAGAAGAAGACGCGAGAGGACATGTTCTCAGAACTAATGGGCTGCTCCCGAGCCCATGCAGCACAGCAGAACCAGTGGAGGGAGAATTTGTCCCAAATGCACCGGACACACATGGAACGTGAGGAGAGGTGGCGGCAGGAAGACCAGCAGGCGACTCAAACGCTGCTTGGACTTATGAGGGAGCAAACGGACACGCTCCGGCGCCTTGTTGATGTTCTGCAGGAACGGAGGCAGGAGGACAGAGCCCCGCTTCAGTCTATCAGTAACCGCCCTCCCCCGCCACCAAGTCCCATACCCCCCTCGCCCAAAGTCCAAAGAAGGAGGGGCAGCAGAGTCCGTGAAAACTCTCACTCCACCCCTGCAGACTGCTCAAGCACCAGAAGGCTGTCATTCCCCAAAATTTGAAAAGTCCTTTCCTTCCCGCCTCACACAAGCCCCCGTCAAAGTTTCACCCCCCAGTTTCATGTGTGGTTGTTAATAAAAAATACGTTTCTGTTCATTACTGTTTCCATCATGTTCTTTTGGAGGAGAGTCTGTCTGAAGGGGGGGAAGGGGCTTGGTAATTGGACAGGACAGTCACCTTTAGCAGGGTACAGAGGCGGGGGCAGGTCCAGCAGCAGGGCACATACACAGTGCAGTGACTAGTTACCCTGGTCAGTCTGGGAGGTGGTTTTCATGTTCTGTGGGGGGAGGGGGGGTTGCTCTGTGACTTTGTGGCGGGGGAGGGCAGTTACAGATCTTATGCAGCAGTCCTTTTCCTGGATCACAGAGCCACGCAGCAGGGGATCTGTAACCCTCCTCCCCCTGCCATACAGTCACATAGCCCCCACATAAACGCAGTCCCGCTCAGGAGGGCTGGCAGGCTCCGTTGAAACAACCAGTCCACCACTGCGAATACTGTCATTCCTGGAGTTTAGAAGCATCATTTGCATCAGTACACTACACCCGCTCCCCACCACAGTCTGCGTCCTAGGTTTAAAACATTCCCGCGAAAACAGTAATAAAGACAACGGTGTTCATTAACAAAATAAAACTGATTTTATTTTTTTGGAAGGGGGTGAAGGGGGTATGTAGCTGGATAGGATAGACAACATTAACCGGGTAAAGAAACAGTGGCAGGTTCAGCTTCTCTTTAAACAAACTTAAAAGTCACTGGTTACCCTGCTCACTGAGGAACCTAGCTTTCAAAGCCTCCCGGATGCACAGCGCGTCCCGCTGGGATCTTCTAATCGCCCGGCTGTCTGGCTGGGCGTAATCTGAAGCCAGGCTATTTGCCTCAACCTCCCACCCCGCCATAAAGGTCTCCCCCTTGCTCTCACAGAGATTGTGGAGCACACAGCAAGCTGCTATAACAATGGGGATATTGGTTTCGCTGAGATCACAGTGAGTCAGTAAGGTTCTCCATCTCCCCTTGAGATGGCCAAAAGCACACTCCACCACCATTCTGCACTTGCTCAGCCGGTAGTTGAACAGTTCTTTTTCAGTGTCCAGGGCGCCAGTATAGGGCTTCATGAGCCAGGGCATTAGCGGGTAGGCTGGGTCCCCGAGGATCACTGTAGTCATCTCCACATCCCCAAGAGTTATTTTGTGGTCCGGGAAGTAAATACCTTCCTGCAGCCATCTAAACAGACCAGATTTCCTGAAGACGCGAGCGTCATGAACCTTGCCCGGCCATCCGACGTTGATGTTGGTAAAACGTCCCCTGTGGTCCACCAGTGCTTGCAGCACCATTGAAAAGTAGCCCTTTCGGTTGATGTACTGGCTGGCCTGGTGGTCCGGTCCCAGGATAGGGATGTGAGTTCCATCTATAGCCCCACCGCAGTTTGGGAATCCCATCGCGGCGAAGCCATCTATGATGACCTCCACGTTTCCCAGGGTCACTACCTTTGAGAGCAGTACCTTAACGATTGCGTTGGCTACTTGCATCACAACAACCCCCACGGTAGATTTGCCCACGCCAAAGTGGTTCGTGACTGACCGGTAGCTGTCCAGCGTTGCAAGCTTCCAGAGGGCTATGGCCACTCGCTTCTGGACAGTCAGGGCTGCTCGCATCCGGGTGTCATTGCGCTTCAGGGCAGGGGACAGCAACTCACAAAGTTCAAGGAAAGTCCCCTTCCGCATGCGAAAGTTTCGCAGCCACTGGGATTCATCTCAGACCAGCAGCACTATGCGGTCCCACCAGTCCGTGCTTGTTTCCCGTGCCCATAATCGCCATTCCACAACATCCACATGACCCATTGTCACCGTGATATCCTCGGCGCTGGGTCCCGTGCTTTCTGACAGGCCTGTGCTACTCTCAGACTTCAGGCCCTCACCGCGGTGCCGTAGCCTCCTCGCCTGGTTTATCTGCATCTGCCTCTGGGAAAGGTGGATGATAAGCTGCGAGGCATTGACAACGGCCACAACTGCAGCGATGGTCGCTGCGGGATCCATGCTCACAGTGCTGTGGCGTCCGCGCTGTCACTGACCAGAAAAGTGCGCGAACTGATTTCCCGCCGGCGCTTTCAGGGAGGGAGGGCGGTAGTGACGGACGGATGACGACAATTACCCCAAAGCACCCTAGACACATTTTTTTTACCCAGAAGGCATTGGCGGCTCGACCCAGAATTCCAATGGGCAGCGGGGACTGCGGAAACTGTGGGATAGCTGCCCACAGTGCACCGCTTCCAATGTCGACGCTTTCCCCGTTAGTGTGGACTCACAAAGTCGAATTACTGTCCTTAGTGTGGACACACACGTTCGACTTTGCAATATCGATTCCACATATTCGATTTAAGTGAAATCGAACTACCCTCGTAGTGTAGACATACCCTAAGAGAGTTAAGCATCCAACTCCCATTTCAAAGGGATTTGGGTGCCTAATTCTGTTAGGTCCCTTGGAAAATGGTTTCTGCAGGGCTCAAGTCCTACCGTTCTCACTGATGCCCAGCTTCCCTGCCCCTGCACAAGCCCTGACGTGCTCCCAGCGACTGAGCCAGCACTGCCATTTTGACATCACAGGAGTTCTGCCCGTTGGTAGGTTGTAGCCGCTTCCTCTCGCCATAGGTTGCCTCACTGTGTCCTGAGAACTAACCCTCTCGGGACGTGCACTCATTGCAACCAGTTTTAGGGACACTCATTGTAAGAGGTCCCCTGCCTTTGAAATGCTCTGTGTAGCTGGCAGGAGCAAAGCAGCTTCTGCCCTGCAGGGTCACAGGCCGAATCCCTCCTCGGTGCCTGTTTGACAGACCCGACCCCAGAAATGGCCTCAGTTCTACATATGCCCTGGCAAACCCCTACCTGGGTCTGGACAGTCCACCTCTTTGTTTGCCCAAGTTCCCAGCCTCCAAGGGCCCTGTGAGCCTGGTGCTGGTGCTTTGTCGGAGCTGGTCCCACCCGGGTTTAGCCCAGATAAGAGCTATGAAGCTGTTTCTGGTGAAGTGTCCAAAGGAAACTGCTGGGGCCTGGCTCGTTGCATCCAGCCTGTGTGAGTGCAGGGAAGGTGGGGTTGCAGAGTGGAATGATGGCAATAAGCACAATTTCACGGGTGCCAGATTTCCCAGGTTTACATCCCCATATATGCTGCACCAGGAGTTAGTATTTTTATTGTCTAACAATAATTTTGATCAAAAACAGCTTTTTTTATGGAAATAAAAAGTTGGTTAAAATTGTCTCAATTCTGCCTGGTGCCCAGTTAAACTCCATGATGGAAATATGGTTATGGCCACCTCCCTCCCTGGTCCTTCCACTAACATGGACAACACTGACCCGAGTTCCTGCTGGATTGTCCATTGTGTCCTTCGGGTCACAAGAACTGCAGCACAAAACATGATGTCACACATTGTGTGTTGTAATCTAATTCAGACAGTCAAATAGAAATAAAACTTTATTATCTAACAGAGAAACAATGAACAGGGGACATACACAGGGATTTACTTTGATCATTAGTGGATTTTGTGCCTTACACTATGTCAGCCCGGTGCAGTTTCAAACGCTGTACACACTCCTCACATAGGGTGAATGTTTAGCTAAGACCATGGACAAAAATACCAATATACCCCGTTTATCAGTGCTGAACATGAGAGAGTGACAGAGCTGTCCACAACTTCATTTTCCTATATGATGTGTTACATGGAGACAGCATGGAACTGTAAACACTGTCTCAGTAACTCCATTCAGAACATCTCCATTTTTTTCACATTACAGGTGAGATTTTCAATGGGGGTTTTCAACTCAATTTCAATGGGGGCTGATAGCCTGAGGTTTTCACAGCTGCCTGGCTGATTTAGGCAAAGTTGTTATCTAGGAATCTCTGCATGTTTTTCTGAAAGCCACATATTTACTGACTGCTTTGCTCAGGGCTTCAATGACCTCTCTGTTTCTCAGGCTGTAGATGAGGGGGTTTGCCAGGGGAGTCAGGACTGTGTAGCAAAGAGAGAGCACTTTGTTTAGGAAGCTTAACGTGTCGCGTTTCGGTAGCAGGTACACAATCATTAGGGTTCCATAGTAAATTGTCACCACAATGAGGTGAGAGGAGCAGGTGGAAAATGCCTTCTGCCTCCCCGTGGTGGAAGGGATTCTCAGGATGGTGGCGATGATACACACATAGGATGTCAGGGTTAGTAGAAATGGAGGCAAGGTGAATACACAGGCTAGTACGAAATTCAACAATACGATCAGGCGTGTGTCCCCGCAGGAGAGTTTTATCAATGGGATGATATCACAATAGAAATGGTCAATTTCATTCGGGCCACAGAATATTAACTGTGACATGAATAATACAAAGATGTCAGTAACCAAACAACCATTTAACCATGACCCAGCAGCCAAGTGGAGGCAAAATCTGGTATTTGTGAGAGCTGAATAGTGCAAGGGTTTACATATTGCTAAATACCGATCATAAGACATCGCTGCTAGGAGACAGCATTCTGTAGCTGCCAGAGCACAAAAGGAATACATTTGTATGAAGCAGCCACTGAATGAGATGGTTTTGTCCCCAGTGAGGAAACTGGCCAGCATCCTGGGCAGGATGGTGGAAGTGTAGCAGGTCTCCAAGCAGGACAAGTTCCCCAGGAAGAAGTACATGGGGGTGTGAAGGTGCTGATCAGCCACAACAAGCACCACAATGAGGGTGTTCCCAGCCACAGTTGCCACATAGATCACTAGGAACATCAGGAAGAAAAGAATTTGCAGGTCAGGGAGATCACCGAATCCCAGGAGGATAAATTCTGTGACAGATGTTTGATTTCTCCAGTCTGTGTCTGCCATGGGTTGAGTCTAGGAACAATAAAGCAAACTGAAATTGAATTGGAAGAACATAGAGCTGAAAGGTAATCAAGAGTCATGAAGTAATTCCATAAATATTCAGAAACGCCCCTCCCTCTCCTGGCTACCAGCTGCAATTTTAAGGCTCAATGTTGACTTCAGTCAAAGTGCAAGGAGTCTCAGGTCGACAACAGATCTTTTGTATCAATGTAGACCACCCTCTGCCATATCAGAGCAATGACTAATATAATTGTCCATATCTCTGGTAGCTGAATACTGATAATCAGATCAGTCTCTTTCTTTATCTATTATTGTATCCCATCTAGTGACATACTGAAGCTTTACAATGATGCTTAAATGCAGTAGTTCACTTCTTGCAATTGCCAGAATCATGCCATGGCTTAGGATTCAAAATCAATATATACATCAACTAAAATGTTGAACTGAGATTTCCAGTGCAGTATATTTTCCTTAGGCATCAAACTTCTGTTAGAATTAATGGAAATTAATCTAACAATGTTTCCTGGTATATTCAGCATTTCAATGTCCTGTAAGAGAAAGAATAATTTGCACCCCCCTCACAAGAGATCAGTTTATGCCATAAATTTATGATGTGGAGTAAATTCTCCCTTAGTTCCTGTGGAGGTGATGGTGACATGGTGAGGGACTGGCAATGCCTTTTCTGTTTCCCGACGTTCACAATGTAACAGTAATAAAATACAACTCTTTGGAAGTTGGATGTTAGGAAGGGAAAAAACAAGGCTGATGTAAAACCCTAAATGGGGAGTGACCCTCCCCATGCCATAATGATTGTGGGATGATAACACAAGAACAAGAAAAGCACTGGGGGGGGGGGGGGGTGAGAAGATGCTGTCCCTGAACTCGGAGTCTAGAAACAATCTGGCATGCTGAAGTCCTGCAGTTCTCACTGGTGCCCAGCTCCCCTGCCTCTGGCCAAGTCCTGACGTGCTCACAGTGACTGAGCCAGCACTGCCATTTTGGCATCACAGGAATTCTGCTCGTTGCTAGGCAGTAGCCACTTCCTCTCACCATAGGCTGTGTCATGCCCCGAGGAGGGGGCCCTGCATGCAGTAGAGATGTCCAAGACACCTTGGGCAGGCTGGACACTGTGTCGTGAGAACTAGCCCTCTTGGGACATGCACTCATTCCAGTGAGTTTTGGGGACACTCATTGTAACAGGTCCCCACCCTTTCGTCTGCTCTGTGCAATTGGTGGCAGCAGAGCAGCTCGTGCCCTGCAGGGCCACATGTAGAGCCCCTCGTCAGTGACCATTTGACAGACCCGACAGCAGAAATGGCCTCAGTTCAATGGGTGCCCTGGCAAAGCCCCAGCTGGGTCTGGACAGTCCCAGTGTCCCTGGCTTGTGAGTCTACCTCTTTGTTTGCACAACCTCCCCGCCTCCAAGGGCCCAGTGAGACTGGTCCTGGTGCTTTGTTGGAGCTGGTCACAGCCGGGTGTAGCCCAGGTAAGAGCTATAAAGCTGTTCCTGGTGACGTGTCCAGAGGTCACTGCTGAGGCCTGGCTGTTTGCATCTGGCCTCTGTGAGTGTAATGAAGGTGGTTGTTTTTCAGCGGGGTATGGTGGGGATGGAATTAGGCACAATTTCAGAGGTTGCAGATTTCCTAGCTTTATAACCCCACAAAGGCTGCACCAAGAGTTTGGACAATAAAAATACTAACAATTATTCTGATAATAATGGCTTTTTTACAGATATTAAAAAATTGGTTAAAATTGTCTCCATTGCTCCTGGTGCCCAGTTGAAAACTCCATGATGGGAATATGGTTTTGGCCACCTCCCTCCCTTGTCCTTCCTCTTAGATGAGTGCTGAGATTTTCAATGCGAGTTTTCAACTTAATTTTAATGGGGCTATGTGACGGGACCCCCGGTGTACAACTTGGATCTGTGGGTCCGCTGTGCCAACTTACTTCTCCAGCCTGGGCTGTCTCTCATGATGCTTTAATAGTAAGAAGCAGCAACCACCCCCTCCCCAGTTGCTGTTATCACTCAGTCACCAGCATACACAGACACACACAACTAAGTTGCATGAATGCTCTCCAAGACACTCATGAACTATACAGAGGGAGACACCAGCAAATCCCCCCAGCCTTGCACCCCCAGAAATGTACCATCTTACACTGCTCAAGACCTTCTCTTGAACAATGCAAGCTCATTAATTAGTTCGCCACTTCGTCAAAGGATAGTGGACATGCACCAGCCCTTGTAATCTGAGCAGATTCCCCAAGCATTTTAGGAAACTCACTGGTTAAGATTAAACATTAAAATAAGTTTCTTAACAACAGAAAGATAGTTACCTAACACTTATAATCACTTAAAATCTATCTCTTACCTTTATGCCTAAGAAATAAAAAGGAAACACATTCTAAATCCTAAAATTTATCAGACTCAGTACGATTTGATTCAAACAGCTTTTCTCACCCCACTGGTGCTGCAGCCAGGTTACAGTTCTTAATTCACAGGCTGACTTCCCTTCTCAGTCTGGGACCAACCTCCCCAGTTCAAACTCTTTGTCTTCCCAGCATTCTTGTTGCCTCCAGAATAGGTGGGGGAGGAGAGAGGTGGTCTCATGATGCCACTCTCCCTTATTTTATACTCTCAATTGATGTCCCTGGAAAAATACTGGTCCAGACATGTCCTGGTGGGCCTTGCTGAGTCACAGAGTTCAGCAATTCCCATTGTGTGGTGCTTGCGCAACAGAATTATGAATCTCTCGTTTACAATTCCCCTGCTGGTCAATGGCTGGTGACGGTCATTTAACGCTCGCCTGGGTGTGGGTCAGCTCCTATGTTGTCACTGGAGAACTAACAGTGGGCGACTCCCATCTCCCAACATAGATCAAGGTATCCTCATTTGTGTCAGTGGGGCAGATCCCCAACTGAGGACCCAACTCGGAGTCTAGTAACAATCTGGCATGTGTCATCCCGGCTAGTAAGACTCCATCAGCATTTGCCACCTCATTGGGGCACATAGTGAGCCAGATTCTCAACTCATGTAAATCAAGGTAGCTCCATTTGTGTCATCAGGGCAGATCCCCAACTGAGGACTCGTGACAAGACATGGATCTCATGCTCCATCTCTGTGAGGTGGTGCTATGAATACTGACTGGCACTGCTGTGGGAAGGTGAGGATAAAACTACTTATATTCATCGGGAGAAGAGCTCTATGTAGCTGACAAGCTTCTCTTGTTCACCATCAGAAGCTGGTCCAATAAAAGATATTACCTTGCCTGCCTCGTCCCTCTAATATTCACAAAGCACATTCATGCCCCTGTTTGGCAGTGGTATAGAAATACAGTCAGGAAGATGGTGCTCACCTGTAACCACAGCACAGCCCAAGCTTCAAGCGATGAGCTCCTATTTCTCAGGTCTTGGCTGCCAGGATTCAGGATCCTCAGCTGAGTTTCTTGTCTCTCCTCTTTCTGCAGAAACTGGATTTTCTCAGTGAAGAGACCTGCAGTTACCTGAAGGAATGAGCAGGTACATTTGATCTACCTTTGGAAAATGAGCTTCCCCTTCAATTTAAAAAGTGTAAATGCTGCCTCATATTTATATTCAGTCTTCAAACTTTTTTATAAGGTCCTGCTTCAACCTTTCTCCCACTTGGTTCATTTTGTGTCTCCAAAGCTTTGTAGCTAACAATGCCCAATGGGACTTGTACAGTGTGCCTTGTATAATTGCATCTTTTTCGAAGTCTAATTATCCATTGTGGAAAATATTTGAGATTGTGATTAAACAGCAGCTTACATTTTTGGGAGATGCCTGTCCAAGATGATGGCCTCTTATAATATACTGCAGCACCCCATTATTAATATTAAATATATGCTGCCATCTAGTGGGCATTTCTGAAAATAGCTGCCCTTATATAATCCTTACAACATGCTGCCACCGAATGGCCATTTAACTTTCTGCCACACCCCCTCCACACACATGATAGAGAAAGGAGGTGATCTGGAAGCCTACTTTCGCTGTCTCCAACTCAAGGAATATTTTCAACACACCACTGAACAGCACACTGACCCACAGAAACTCTCCTACCAACACTACAGGAAGAAGAATTCTGCATGGACTCCTCCTGACGGTCGTAATGACAAACTGGACTTCTACATAGAGTGCTTCCGCAGATGTGCACAGGCTGAAATTGTGAACAAACAGCATCACTTACCTCATAACTTCAGCCGTACAGAATACAAGGCCATCCACAGCCTCAGAAACAACTCTGACATTATAATCAAAGGGGCTGACAAACGTGGTGCTGTAGTCATCATGAACAGGTCGGATTATGAACAGGAGGCTGCCAGGCAACTCTCCAACACCACATTCTACAGGTCACTATTCTCCAATCCCACTGAGGAGTATCAAAGAAACGGCACCATCTACTCAACAAACTCCCTGCTACAGCATGGGAACAAATCTACACAGACACACCCCTAGAGCCCCGACCAGGAGTATTCTATCTGCTACCCAAGATCCATAAACCTGGAAACCCTGGACACCCCATCATCTCAGGCATTAGCACTCTTACAGCAGGATTTTCTCGCTATTTGGACTCTTTCCTCAGACCCTACGCTACCAGCACTCCTAGCTATCTTCGAGACACCATCGACTTCCTGAGAAAACTACAATGCATTGGTGATCTTCCTGAAAACACCATCCTGGCTACCATGGATGTACAAGCTGTCAGGAACAGTATCCCTGATGGGCCCACAGCACACCTGGTGGCTGAGCTTCATAACTTTGTCCTCACCCACAACCATTTCAGATTTGGGGACAACTTATACCTTCAAGTCAGTGGCACTGCTATGGGTACCCACATGGCCGCACAGTATGCCAACATTTTGATGGCTGACTTAAAACAACGCTTCCTCGGCTTTCGTCCCCTAGCGCCCCTCCTCTACTTGTGCTACATTGATGACATCTTCATCATATGGACCGACGGGAAGGAGGCCCTTGAAGAATTCCACCTGGATTTCAACAATTTCCACCCCACCATCAACCTCAGCCTGGACCAGTCCACACAAGAGATCCACTTCCTGGACACTACTGTACAAATAAGTGATAGTCACATAAACACCATCCTATACCGGAAACCTACTTACTGCTATACTTACCTACATGCAGCTTTCATCCACGACACATCACATGATCCATTGTCTACAGCCAAGTCCTAAGCTACAATCGTATTTGCGCCAATCCCTCAGACAGAGACAAACTCCTACAAGTTCTTAAAACTACAATACCCACCTGGGGAAGTGAGGAAACAGATTTCCAGAGTGAGATGGGTACCCAGAAGTTACCTACCACAAGACAGGCTCAACAAGGAAAATAAGAGAACACCACTGGCCACCACGGACAGCCCCAGCTAAAACCTCTCCAGCACATCATCAACCATCTTCAACCTATCCTGGAAACCCGATCCCTTGCTCTCACAGATCTTGGGAGACAGGCCAGTCCTCGCTTAAAGACAGCCCCCCAACCTGAAGCAAATACTCACCAGCAACTATACACCACACCACGGGAACACCAACCCGGGAACCAATCCCTGTAGCAAACCTCGTTGCCTACTCTGTCTCCATATCTACTCTAGTGACATCTTCTTAGGACCCAGTCACATGATGAGCCACACCATCAGGGGCTCACTAACCTGCACATCTACTAATGTAATATATGCCATTACGTGCCAGCAATGCCCCTCTGCCATGTACATTGGCCAAACAGCTCAGTCTCTATATAAAAGAATAAATGGTTACAGATCAGACATCAGGAATGGTAACATCCAAAAACCAGTAGGGGAACACTTCAATCTTCCTGGATATTCAATAAGAGATTTAAAAGTAGCCATCCTGCAACAAAAAAACTTCAAAAACAGACTTCAAAGAGAAATTGCAGAGCTACAAATCATTTGCAGACTTAACACCATTAATTTGGGCTTGAACAGGGACTGGGAGTGGCTGGCTCACTACAAAAGCAATTTTCCCTCTCTGGGTATTGACACCTCCTCATCAATTATTGGGAGTGGACCACATGCACCCAGATTGAATTGGCCTTGTCAACACTGGTTCTCCACTTGTAAGGTAACTCCCTTCTCTTCATGTGCCAGTATATTCATGCTTGTATCTATAAATTTCATTCAATGCATCTGAAGAAGTGGTTTTTTACCCACAAAAGCTTATGTCCAAATAAATCTGTTAGTTTTTAAAGTGCCACTGGACTCCTCATTGTTTTTGTGGATACAGACAAACACGGCTACCCCTCTGACATTTAACAGTATAACTTTCCCATTATTGTGTTGGTCACTGAAATCTGTTGGTCACTAGTCAATATTTCTGACACCCCCTCCCGTTCCCTCTACTCTGCTGCCATCTAGTGGTCATTTCTCAGCACGACAGTCGGATTATTAATGGATTAATGGATTATTCTATTGCTGCCTCTTTCCAGTTCTTGACTCATGTCACCTGCTGGCCATTATTTAGAAAACTGCCCACTTCTGACTCTGCAACATCTGCTACTATCCATAGTTCATTACATACACAGAGGTCCTTATCTCTTCACGGTCCTTTCCTCACCATTTATACAGCGTTATACAGCTTCACCTCCCTTTTCTTTTCCCTCGGGTGGTCATTTGGCAACATAATTTCTCCTTTCTTGCCATTCCACTTTCGCTGCTATCCGTTGGCCATTGGTCAGCAGGGCTGCAACTTTCCCATTCCTCTGCCCTCTAGTGACCCTAGAGAGCATAATCACATCTTTCCTCATTTCTTACCTACTGCTAGGTGTGCGCCGCTCCAAATTATAGCCACTGAGAACCAAATCGTACAACAGCATGTTTGCAACATTAGTGTCTACAACAGCACCTACAACAACAACAGCAGCCCTCAAAGGTTCAGCAGGGGTGTCCAATCATTCTGTTTCCAATGGAAATGCATAGATTGAACCTACTGAAATAGAATCCCAGCGGCTCTTCAGGCTGAGATTCTCAGAGGCGTCTAAGGGTGTTAAATGCCCAACTCCCATTTCACAGGGATTTGGGTGCGTAACTCCATTAGGGCCCTTGGAATATCCTTCCTGCAGTGCTGAAGTCCTTCTGTTCTCACCGATGTCCATCGCCTCTGCCTCTGGCCAAGCCCTGACATGCTCCCAGTGACTGAGCCAGCACTGCCATTTTGACATCACAAGAGTTCTGCCAATTGGTAGGTGGTAGCCGCTTCATCTCACCATAGTTTGCCTCACGCCCCAAGGGGAGGGCCCTGCATGAAGCGGAGCTCTCTAAGGCACTTAGGACTGGCTAGGCATCGTGCGCTGCGAATTACCCCTCTTGGGACAGGCACTTGTTGCAGTCAGTTCTGGGAATGCTCAACGTAACAAGTCGCCTCCCTTTGAACTGCTCTGTGCCGTTGGCAGCAGCAGAGCAGCTTCTGCCCTGCAGGAGCACATGCAAAGTCCCTCCTCGGTGCCCGTTTGACAGACCCGACCCCAGGAATAGCCTCAGTTCTACATGTGCCCTGGCAACCCCCCAGCTGGGTCTGGACAATCCGAGTGGCCCTGGCTTGTGAGTCTACCTCTTTGTTTGCCCAACCTCCCAGCTTCCAAGGGCCTGGTGAGCCTGGTGCTGGTGCTTTGCCGGAGCTGGTCACAGCCGGGCTTGCCCAGGTAAGGGCTATAAAGCTGCTCCTGGTGAAATGTCCAGAGGTCACTGCTGGGGCCTGGCTGTTTACATCCAGTCTATGTGAGCACAGTGAAGATGGTGGATTTGCAAATGCATATGATGGCAATAAGCACAATTTCAGGGGTGGCAGATTTCCCAGGCTTGCGTCCCCATCTCTGCTGTACCAGAGTTAGTATTTTTATTGTCCATAACATTTATTTTGATCAGAAATGGCTTTTTTATGGAAATAAAAAATTGGTTAATTTTGTCTCCATTCCGTCTGGTGCCCAGTTAGAAAGTCTATGATGAGACAATGTTTATGGCCACCTCCATCCCTGGTTAGATGGACAACACTGACCTGAACTCTGTTTGGATTCTCCATTTTGTCCTTAGGGACATAAGAAACAACTTGTAGCTACAAACATGACAAAGTCATCTTGTCACGGATCCACAGGTCCGGTGTTCTTGAACGGCTCTGGAAGAGTCCCTGGGAGGACCCCTTCAGTGTGTCAGCCCCCTTAGAGTCACACTCTCACTAGAGTATACCTCTTGGCTTCACCGCCTCCTAGTACCCAACTTCGGAGCCTTCAGCACCCCTGCTTCTCACCATGAGCTCCCCTCAGCAAGTCCACCCTTGCACAACCAAATGGAGCAATGCACCCCCAACTTCCTGGCTCTGGAGTGACTCTCAGCCAGTGTTGTAAAAGACGGTAGGGGGAGGTTATTAGATGTCTGGAACACAGCATAGAAAGTCCTTAGTTAATGTAGAGAACAGAAACTTAGAGCGTAGTCCATTTGGGTCAGTCCCCACCCTCCTTTAGTCCCTGTCCAGAAGCTTCTCCCCTGCCTCCAGAAACACACGCTTAAGAACCCCACCTGGCCCCTCCCCAGTCCTTTGTCCTCCACCTGCTGACACCCGGCTGGCTTCCTAGGGCGGCTAGGCCATCCATGATTGTTTGTTGCTAGGTGCCAAATATCCAGGCAATTGTAGTGGCCATTGTCTTCTGAGACTCTCCATGGGCATGGGGCCTAGGCCCCAGACAGCTAGGCATCGGTCACGCCTGTGTCTCTTTGTCTCTGCAAAGAGTAAACAGCCCTTCCCCCTGTCACACTCTGTACCTTGGGGGAGCACCCTGTAAACCCCCATATTCATCAATGGTATATAATAGTGATACTTCATGTAAAGCATGCCATGAAAGGTATCATGGAAAAGGTTATGATCAGCTGAAAACCACTGTTCTACCGAATTATGTGTCGCATGAGTGCATATGAAATTATAAGATTGTGCTGTATGATTATCATTGAAATATGCATGCTGTAAGTTTGGGTGTAGCCCAGAAACCAACTCACAGAGAGCGACCAGGCAGGCATTGATGATCATTGCAATCTATTGTCCGGCAAGGCAGGGATGAACCCAATGACTCACCTGGCAAAAGACCACACCAGGGAATTACTCAACCCTGTGAGTCAGCAATGTCGTTCCTCCCCCCCCCCACCCCCCCGGCCAGACATGCTTGGACTTGTCTTCCAGAGCACATGGCTAAGATATAAAATGGAACACAGGGGCACCAAAGTTTGTCCTTTCTCCTCCCCCACTTAGACTGAAGGCAATGGGAATGCTGGAGCTGGGGAGACTGGTCCCAGGCTAGGAAGGAAGCCTATGTAAGAAAGACTGTCCCCAACCTGCAATATCAGTAGGGTGAAAAAAACTGCTTAAACTAGATATTGTCTAAGTCTAACCAGGTTGAGAGTCTAGACCGGGGTGGCCAACCTGTGGCTCCAGAGCCACATGCGGCTCTTCAGTGGTGCCTTGTATACTCATGGACTCTGGGGCTGCAGCTACAGGTGCCAACTTTCCAATTGCCAGGGGGTGATCACTGCTCAACCCCTGGCTCTGTCACAGGCCCTGACCCCACTCCACCCCTTCCCACCCCCTCCCCTGAGCCTGCTGTGCCCTCACTCCTCCCCTCCCCCTGCCCCAAGCCTCCTGCACACCATGAAACAGCTGATCAGGAGGTGCGGGGACAGAGGGGGAGGCACTGATTGGTGGGGCTGTCGGTGCGCGGGAGGCGCTGGGAGCGTGATGGGGGAGAGAGCAGATGGGGAGTTGCTGATGTATTACTGTGGCTGTTTGGCAATATACATTTGTAAATTCTGGCTCCTTCTCAAGCTCAGGTTGGCCACCCCGATCTAGACTGCATGCTTATCTTTTATTTTCTTTTGGTAACTTATCTGAACTTTTTGCCTATCACTTATAACCTCTTAAAATCTTTTGTGGTCAATAAACTTACTTTTATGTTTGTCTGAAGTGTTCGGTAAATCTGCTCAGGTAACAAGGGCTGTGCATGTCCACTTTCCCTTGAAGAAAGCGGTGAATCAATTAATAAATTTGAATTGTTCAAGAAAGGATCTTGAACAGTGCAGGACAGTATATTCCTGAGGTACAAGACAGGGAGCTGGGCGGATCTGGTTGGTGCCTTTCTCTGTGAGATTTCATGAGTGACTCTGGGAACACTCAGACAAGCTACGTGCATGTGGGGCTTCACATGCTGCTGGATTGAGTGATAACAGCACCTGGAAGGGTTTGCTGCTTGTCACTAGCACAGCATTGTGAAAGACACCCCAGGCCAGTGAGTTCAGGGGGCACAGCTGTCCCACAGTTCCAGATCATCCCCCCACCTAGTTAAATATTCAACACATAGCGGAAACTGAGGCACACAACATATTCATACAAACCATTATGAAAAATTCCCACTTCGTCACATCTCTTCCCCCTTTCGAGACTGAACTGAGCAGGGTCACTTCAGCCAGTGACCTGGGGAAATTCAGGTACCCCTTTCCATGAGAAAGCATCTGCCATAAGATTTGCACTCCCATTAACATGAATCACTTCCATATAATCCTGGAGGATCAGACTCCATCTCAAAAACATGGCATTAGCCCCTTTCATTTGATGCAGCCATGTCAGGGGAGAGTGGTCAATATACACAGTAAAGTGCCCCCCAAATAGATACGGCTGCAACTTTTTAAGAGCCCACACCATGGCCAGGCTTTCCTTCTCTATGATGGCCTATTTCTGCTCCTGGGGAAACCATTTCTTGCTCATGTAAACAATCGGGTGTCTCTCCCTCTGAGAATCAGCTTGCATCAGCACCGCACAGCCCTGTGTCTGAGGCATCTGGGAACACCAGGAAGGAATTACCAAAACCAGGCCCTGGCTTAGAGCCTCCTTCAGGGCAGGGACAGTGCTCTGTCCAGACCACTTTGTCCGGCTTGCCATTCCTACATCATTCAGTGATGGGGGCTGCCAAGGTGATAAAATGGGGTACAAATCTCCAGTAGTGCCCTGCCATCCCAATAACGGCCTGTGCCTGTTTCTTCATTTGGGGAATGGGCCAATCCCTGATTGCCTCCACCTTGGCGGGCTCTGGCCTTATGTGGCCGCTCCCCACCTTGTGGCCCAGGTACAACACCTCAGCCTTCCCCCTTTACTCTTTTCAACCTTTACAGTCAGTCCTGCCTCCTAGAGGTGACCCAGCACCCTCTTCAGCTGGGACATGTGTTCCTCCGAGATCTCACTAAAGACACAGATGTCATCAATGAACGACAGGGCAAAGTTCTCCATCCCCTCGGCAATTGATCCACCAGGTGGTATGGAATGTGGCAGCCTTGAGGCTGAAAGGTAGGACCAGGAACTCAAAGAGCCCTATTGGGGTGGTGAAGGCAGATTTCAGCCTGGTGTTTGGGTCCAAAGGCACCTGCCAATAGCCCTTGGTGAGATCCACAGTAGTGAGGTAACATCCCCCTCTAACTTGTCCAGGATCTCATCAGGCCTAGGCACGGGGTAGGCATCGGACACAGTGATGGCATTAAGCTTCCGACAGTTTACACAGAATCTGAATGATCCATCCTTCTTCGGCACCAGCACCACGGGTGAGGCCCATGGGCTGGCGGACGGCTGGATCGCCCCTAAGGCCAGCATGTCTCTGATTTCTCTCTCCCAGTTCCTGGACTGTTTTCCCAGTGACTCTGAATGGGGAACACCGGATGGGAGGGTTGCCTTCCGTCTCCACCCAGTGGACATCCATGTTAGCGAACCCAGGCCTGCTGGGGAACAGCGGCTGGTGAGAACGCAGCACCACTCTGATCTGTGCCTGCTGGGCAGGGATTAGCTGGTCAGAGAGGGGAATTGATTCCAGTGGGAGCCCGGCTCCTGTCTCAGAGAAGAGATCCACCAGGGGATCTCCCCCCTTCTCCTTCCCTGCCCATATATGGCCAGCACCCAACCTCTCCCTATCAAAGTACGGCTCCATCATGTTGCCATGGTACCCTCGGTGTCTGTGAGCCCGGCTGGGCATCTCCACCACATAGCTCACCTCATTCTGCTGCTTGATGGTCTCAAAGGGCCTGTCCCAGGCAGCCTGGAGATTCTTATTCTTATTCTTCTGCACGGAGATGAGAACCATCCCCTGGTTCCGGGTGCCATAGGAGCAGGCACGCAGTGAGCGGTCGCACCCAACCTCCTGTTTCCCTTGGGCCTGGGCTAGGTTCTCCCTGGCCAAACCCATGAGCTCAGTGAGCCTTTCTTTCTCGAAAAGACAGCACATACTCCACCAGCGAGTCCCCATCAGATGAGCCCTTCCCCCTCCCATTCATCCCTCAAGTCCCAGGGTCCCCTCATCCTCCTTCCATACAGCAACTCGAAAGCGGAAAACCCTGCACATTTCAGAGGCATTTCTCTGTATGTGAACAGCAGGTGGGGTAAATACTTGTCCCAGTCCTGCGGATGTTGGTCCACAAAAGTCCTCAGCATCTTCTTCAGGGTCCCATTAAACCATTCCACCAGCCCGTTGGACTGAGGGTGATATACTGAGGCCCTGGTGTGCCGAACCCCACATTTCTCCCACAAGCACCAGAGCAGGGCTGACATGAAATTGGATCCCTGGTCTGTAAGGACCTTTCTGGGGAACCCCACCGTGCTGAAAATGGTAAGCAGCGCATCTGCCACGGTGTCTGCCTTGCTGGAGGACAGATGCACACCTTGGGGTAGCGGGTAGTGAAATCTACCACCACCAGTATGTATTTCTTCCCTGACTGGGTCTCCTTGCTGAGGGGCCCCACTATGTCCACAGCCACCTTGTGAAAAGGTTGCTCTCTGATGGGCAAGGGCCACAAGGCTGCTTTACATTTAAACTGGGGCAACAATTTGGAATCTAGGGGCATGTCTACACTACGAAATTAGGTCAATTTTATAGAAGTCGATCTTTAGTAACTAATTTTATATGGTTGATCGTGCGTGTCCCCACTAAGCACATTAGGTCGGTGGAGTGAGTCCTCAATACCGTGGCTAGCATCAACTCACAGAGTGGTGCACTGTGGGTAACTCTCCCACAGTCCCTGCTGCCCATTGGAATTCTGGGTTAAGCTCCCAGTGCCTGATGGGGCAAAAGCATTGCCACGGGTGGTTTTGGGTACATGTCGTCAGTCTCCCTCCCTCCTTGAAAGCAATGGCAAACAATCATTTTGCGCCTTTTTCCCTGGGTTATCCATGAAGACGCCATAGCACGGCAAGCATGGAGCCCGCTCAGATGTACACTGCTTTTGTGAGCATTGTAAATGCCTCATGCATTATCCTGCAGTACGTGCAGAGCCTAGCTAGGAGCCGCCAGCACTAGGAAGATTCTGAGGAGGACATGGACACAGACGCTCCTGAAAGCATGGGATGTGGCAATTGGAATATCATGGCAGCATTGGGGCATGTTGATACAGTGGAACACCGATTCTGCACCCGGCAAACAAGCACAGACTGGTGGGACCGCATAGTGTTGCAGGTATGGGATGATTCCCTGTGGCTGTGAAACTTTTGCATGTGTAAGGCCAGTTTCATGGAGCTTTGTGAGTTGCTTTCCCGAACTCTGAAGCGCAGGAATACCAAGATGAGACCTGCCCTGGTAGTTGAGAAGCGAGTGGTGATAGCCCTGTGGAAGCTTGCAATGCCTAACTGCTACTGGGCAGTCGGGATTCAATTCAGAGTGGGCAAATCTACCGTGGGGGCTGCTGTGATCCAACTAGCCAGGGCAATCAATACCCTTCTGCTAAGAAGGGTAGTGACTCTGGGAAATGTGCAGGTTATAGTGGATGGCTTTGCTGCAATGGGTTTCCTTAACTGTGGTGGGGCGATAGACGGAACGCATATCCCTATCTTGGCACCGGACCACTTTGGCAAACAGTACATAAACCACAAGGGGTATTTCTCAATGGTGCTGCAAGCACTGGTGGATCACAAGGGCCATTTCACCGACATGAACATAGGATGGTTGGTAAAGGTGCATGATGAACTCCGGGCTGTTCGGAAAGCTGCAAGAAGGGACTTTCTTCCCAGACCAGTAAATTACCGTTTTGGATGTTGAAATGCCAATAGTTCACTACACTCACACAGGCCGGATGTAAACAGCCAGGCCCAAGCAGTGACCTCTGCACACTTGAACAGAAATAGCTTTATAGCTCTTATCTGAGCTAAACCTGGCTGTGTCCAGATCCAGCAAAGAAACAGCACCAGGCTCACAGGGCCCTTGGAGGCAGGGATGTTGGGCAAAGAAACAGGTAAACTTATAAGCCAGGGATACTGGGACTGTCCAGACCCAGCTGGGGGTTTGCCTGGGCACCTCTAGAACTTAGGCCATTTCTGGGGTCAGGTCTGTCAAATGGTCATTGGCGAGGGGCTCTGCATGTGGCCCTGCAGGGCACCAGGTGCTGTGCTGCCACCATCTGCACAAAGCAGTTCAAAGGGTGGGGACCTGTTACAATGAGTGACTCCAAAACTCACTGCAACAAGCGCACATCCCGAGAGGGCTCGTTCTCAGGACACAGTGTCCAGCCAGCCCCAGGTGTCTTGGACAGCTCTACTGCATGCAGGTCCGGGCATGACACAGCCTATGGTGGCTACTGCCTAGCAACGAGCAGAATTCCTGTGGTGCCAACACGGCAGTGCTGGCTCAGCCACTGTGAGCACGTCAGGACTCGGCCAGAGGCAGGGGAGCTGGGCACCAGTGAGAACTGCAGGACTTCAGCACTGCAGAAAGGATTTTCTAAGTGACCTAACAGAGTTAAGCGTCCATCTCCCATTTCAAAAAGATTTGGGTTCCTAACTCCCTTAGACGCCTCCTAGAATCTCAGCCTGTAGAGGCACTGGGCTGCTGTCACTGTAGCTTCAATCTATGTATTTCCACTGGAAACAGATTCCGCAGCAACAGAAATGCACTGGATTAATGGTAAACCGCTGCTAAACCTTTGAGACCCGTTAATGTTGTATGTGTAGTTGTAGCCACTAATGTTCCATGCTGTTGTGTGATTTGGTTCCCAATGGTTATAATTTCGAACAGTGCACACCTAGCAATAGGTAAGAAATGAGGAAAGATGCAGTTTTGTGTAGGGCCACTAGAGGGCAGAGGAATGGGAAAGGTGCAGCCCAGTGGACAGCAGCCAAAGTGGAAGGGCAAGAAAGCAGAAATGATGTTCCCAAATGACCAACAGCAGGAAGTGGAAAGGGAGGTGAAGCTATAAAATGGTATATAAAAGGTGAAGAAAGAGCATTGAAGAGAGAAGGAACTTTATGCTATTTAATGAACTGTGGATAGTAGCAGTTATTATGCACTGTTATAATAAATAACGTCCACCAGGTGATTCGAAAGTCAAAAATGGGAAAGAGGCAGCTATAGCAAGAAGAATCCACTAGAGGAGAGCAGAGTAACAGGCTGTCATGCTGGGAAATCGACATTAGATGGAAGCAGAATAGAGGAAATGAAATGGGGGTGGTCAGAAATACTGACTAGTGACCAATAGATTTTCAGTGGCCAATAAAATAATGGGAAAGTTATACTGTAAAATGGCCAATAGGTGGCAGCATAGAACCATTGGGTTAGAAGGGACTGCAAGGGTCATCTAGTTTAACCCCCTGCCAAGATACAGGATTTGTTGAGTTTCAGCCATTCAAGACCGATGGCTGTCCAGCCTCCTTTTGAAAACTTCCAGTGATGGAGATTCCTGAGATTTCATCTAAATCTGCTGTGCTGCAGTTTGAACCCATTGCCTCTTGTCCTGCCCACTATGGCAACAGAGAACAACTTTTCTCTTTTTTATGGCAGCCTTTCAAGGGTTTGAAGACCGCTATCATGTCCCCCATTAATCTCCTCTTTTCCAAACTAAACATACCCAGTTCCTTCAGCCTTTGCTCAGATGGCTGCATTCCATCCCTTTGATCATCTTTGTCGCTCATCTCTGGATCCTTTCCAGTTTCTCTACATCCTTTCTATACATTGGTGACCAAAACTGGACAGAGTCTCCAGCTCAGGCATAACCAGAGCCGAGCAGAGTGGTACTATCACCTCCCGAGACTTGCATGCTATGCCTCTGTTAATGAAACCTAAAATTGCATTTGCTTTTTTTGCAACATCTCATTGTTGACTCATGTTGAGGTTGTGATCCACCACAGCTCCCAGATCCTTCTCAGCAGTGCTGCTGCCAAGCCAGTTATCCCCCATTCTGCATTTGTGCATTTGTTTTTTCTACCCTAAGGGTATGTCTACACTACGAAATTAGGTCGATTTAATAGAAGTTGATTTTTTAGAAATCGATTTGATACAGTCGATTGTGTGTGTCCCCACTAAGCGCATTAAATCAGGGGTGTGCGTCCACAGTACCGAGGCTAGCTTCGACTTTCAGAGCATTGCACTGTGGGTAGCTATCCCACAGTTCCCACAGTCTCTGCCGCCCATTGGAATTCTAGGTTGAGCTCCCAATGCCTGATGGGGCAAAAACATTGTTCCTGGTGGTTCTGTCGTCAGGCCCCCCTCCCTCCCTCCCTCCGTCCCTCTGTGAAAGCAACGGCAAAACAATGTTTCTCACCTTTTTTCCTGGGTTACCCTTGCAGACGACATACCACAGCAACCATGGAGCCCGCTCAGCTCACTGTCACCGTATGTCTCCTGGGTGCTGCTGGCAGATGTGGTACTGTAGTGCTACAGCAGCATCCCCTTGCCTCGCCTTGCGGACGGCAGACGGTACAATACGACTGCTAGCCGTCGTCGTCATCCCGTGGGTGCTCCTGGCCGACGTCTGTTAGGTTGGTCGGGGGCACCTGGACAAAAATGGGAATGACTCCAGGTCATTCTCTTCTTTAAGTTTTGTCTAATGGAGATTCAGTCCTGCCTGGAATATCATGCCAGCTGGAGGCTTCTGCCTCAGGCTTCTCTCCCAGTCGGCAGCACTGTGTGGTCGCACCTACCCCAGCCTACTCCTTGCTCCCATGGCTCATGAAGCCTGGACAGTAGTAAGGAGCAGTTTAACAATAGGCTGAGCAAGAGCATAATGGTGGTAGAATGTGCCTTTGGACATTTAAAAGTACGCTGGTGCAGTTTACTGACTCGGTTAGACCTCAGCGAAACCAATATTCCCATCATTATTGCTGCCTGCTGTGTGCTCCATAATATCTGTGAGAGTAAGGGGGAGACGTTTATGGCGGGGTGGGAGGTTGAGGCAGATCACCCATCAGCCAATTTTGAACAGCCAGACACCAGGGCAATTAGAAGAGCACACCGAGGCGCGCTGCACATCAGAGAGGCTTTGAAAAACAGTTTAATGACTGACCAGGCTACGGTGTGACAGTTGTGTTTGTTTGCCCTTGATGGAAACCCACCCCCTTTGGTGAATGTACTTCCCTGAAAACCAATCCCCCTCCCGCCCTTGGACCACAGTTGGCACAGGAAATAAAGACCCTTCCTTTTTTCTTCACTGCTTGGGGCAGCAATAACAATGGGAATGTTGCTTTCACTGAGGTCTAACCTACTCTGCAAACTGTGCCAGCGCCCCTTTAAACGTCCAAAGGCACATTCTACCACCATTCTGCACTTGCTCAGCCTATAGTTCAACTGCTCCTTACTGCTGTCCAGGCTGCCTGTGTACGGCTTCATGAGCCATGGGAGCAAGGGGTAGGCTGGGTCCCCAAGGATAAAAGTTCAAAGTCTTTGTCTTCCCAGCATTCTTGTTGCCTCCAGAATAGGTGGGGGAGGAGAGAGGTGGTCTCATGATGCCACTGTCACTTATTTTATATTCTCATTTCATATTCCTGGAAAAATACTGGCCCAGACATGTCCTGGTGGGCCTTGCTGAGTCACAGTTTTGAGCAATTCCCACTGTGTGGGGCTTGCACAACTGTCTTTTCCAGAATTGGGAATCTCTTGTTTACAATTCCCCTGCTGGTCAATTGTTGGTGATGGTCGTTTAACACCCGCCTGGGTGTGGGTCAGCTCCTATGTTGTCACTGGAGAACTAACAGTGGGCGACTCCCAGACTCCCAACATATTTCAATAACAACCATATAACAAAATCTCATAATGCCACATACAATGATGATATATATATTTAGACAGAGCAATGAGTTTCAGCAGCTCATGACCTTTCACAGAATACCTTACAAGGCATGCTTTTTATGATATACCACCACCACATACAAAAGATGAATAGGGGGGATTACAGGGTGCTACTTTGAGGTACAGTGCATCACAGGCTCATTGCTTTAATCACCCAGGCAACTTTCAAAACCTCAGGCTAAATCATCATCTCAGAGTCTCTGCATGTTTTTGTGAAAGCCACATTTACTGACTGCTTTCATCAATGCGTCCTTGACCTCTCTGTTTCTCAGGCTGTAGATGAGGGGGTTTACCAGGGGAGTTAGGACCGTGAAGCAAAGAGAGAGCACTTTCTTCAGATCTCTGAGTGTATCACGTTTTGGTAGCATGTAGACAATGATTATGGTTCCATAGAAAATTGTCACTACAGTGAGGTGAGAAGAGCAGGTGGAAAAGGCCTTTTGTCTCCCGGTGGTGGAAGGGATTCTCAGGATGCTGGCAAGGATAAACACATAGGACAGCAGGGTTAGTAGGAATGGAGGCAGGGTGAATACGGAGACTAATATGAAATCCACCAATATGCTCAGGTGAGTGTCACTGCAAGAGAGATCCATCACTGGGATGGGATCACAATGGAAATGGTCAATTTCATTCGGGCCACAGAATATTAACTGTGATATGAATAAGACAAAGATGGTAATAGCCAAACAACCATTTAACCATGACCCAGTAGCCAAGTGGAGGCAAATCCTGGTATTCATAAGAGCTGAATAGTGCAGGGGTTTACATATCGCTAAATACCGATCATAGGACATTGCTGCTAGGAGATAGCATTCCGTAGCTGCTAGAGTACTAGAGAAATACAGTTGTGTGATGCAGCCACTGACTGAGATGGTTCTGTCCCCAGTCAGGAGACTGGCCAGTAACCTGGGCAGGAAGGTCGAGGTATAGCAGATCTCCAAGTAGGACAAGTTGCCCAGGAATAAGTACATGGGGGTGTGAAGGTGCTGATCAGTCACAACAAGCACCACGATGAGAATGTTTCCAGTCACAGTTGCCATGTAGATCACTAGGAACATTAGAAAGAGAAGAAATTGAAGGTCACAGAGATCCCCAAATCCCAGGAGGATGAATTCTGTGATGGTCGTTTGGTTTCTCCAATCTGTGTCTGCCATGGGTTGAGTCTAGGAACAAAAAAACAAGCTTGGCAATTGAATTGGAAGAACATATCTCTGAAGTCTACATTTAGCCTTAAAATTTCAGCCTGTAACCAGGAGAGGAAGGGAATATTCTGAATATTTATGGTATTAATTCACGAGACTTGATTAACTTTTATGCTAAGTGCCAGGAGTCTCAGTCCGAGGAGAGAACATTGGTACTCATGTAGACCTCCTTCTGCCATATTAGAGCAACGACTAATATAACAGTTCATATCTCTGTTATAGAAATGGTCTTATCTGTCATATCAGTATTTGGCTGTCTATCATATCCCATCTCATGACATACCAGAGCTTAAGAAGGATGCTGAAATTCTATATTTCACTTCTGTCAATAGCCAGAATCATGCCATGTCTTAGGAGTCAAAACCAATAAATACATCAACTAAAATCTTTGCTCAGATTTTACAATGCAGTCTAGTGTCCATAGGCACCGATCTCTTGTTAGAATTAATGGAAATTAACCTAACCATATGTAATGATGCGGCCTCTGGCGTGACACAACTGAGAGTATCAATTCAGGACAAATTGCTTAGAGCAGGGCAGTTACAGCCCAAAGCTGGAGTTCCTTTACTATTAAAGCACCAAACCAGCCATACAGAGAGGACTTTGGTTTTACCCCACCGGCTAACCATATGTCACACAAGCAATTCCCTTAGACACTCCAGTTTCCCAGTATCACCACCAGCACCGCTCCTTATGGGGATGACTTGTTATGAGAATCAATATCCCAGTAAAAGAAGAATGGTTCTCCCGATCCCAAAGGACCAAGCCCCAGACCCAGGTCAATATACAAATCAGATCTTACCCACAAATCACGCTGTTGCCAATCCTTTAGAATCTAAAATCTAAAGGTTTATTCATAAAAAGAAAGAAATATAGATGAGAGCTAAAATTGGTTAAATGGAATCAATTACATACAGTAATGGCAAAGTTCTTGGTTCAGGCTTTTAGCAGTGATGGAATAAACTGCAGATTCAAATCAAGTCTCTGGAGTACATCCACAGCTTGGATGGGATATTCAGTCCTTTGTTCAGAGCTTCAGTTTGTAGCTAAGTTCCTTCAGAGCAGGGGTCTCCAAGTCCTGGCCCGCATGCCATCTGCAGCCCAAGAACCTCCTCACTGCGGCCTGCGGAGGAGAGATGGAGGAGAGAAGCAGGCAGACATGCCACTGGCAATCTCAACTACAGGCACCGACCCTGCAGATCCCATTGGCTGGGGGAAAGGGACAGAGATACCATCACTAGTTGCCGGGCAGTGTCAGCCATGGAGGCAGCATCATTAGTTGCCGGGCAGAGTCAGCCAAAGAGGCAGCTTCACTTTTTTCCACAACGAATACAAGTAAAAATACCGAACACAACTATCTGATGCACACCTTGCTGCAATCCTGAAGGTTTCAACTGCTCAGTCACTGAGGCCAAACATCAACAAACTGACAGAACTGAAGCGTTGCCACGTATCTGGCCAACACTAAAAACTCTCTGGGAGGCAAAGAATTGTATAAAGTTGTATGACCGTTTTATTATTTCTAAGAAATTCGAAATAAAAAGTACAGTACAAAGTTTTCTTTTCTGAACACCATCTTCAGTGATGTTATTGTCCCCCTGGGAGGATTTGAGGACTGGCACTGGCCCTAAGGTAAACTGAGTTTGAGACCCCTGCTCCAAAGGTTAGAAGCAGGATTGAAAACAAAATGGAGATGATGCATCTGCCTTTTATAGTCCTTTTGCCATGTGGCTTGTACTTCCTTTGTCTCAAATACAAGCTACCCAGCACATGGCATGGAAAAACCTAAGAGTTCTGTCCATAGGCATGTCCCTTCATGCCTTGCTGAGTCACCAGGTGTATCTGCCTTCTCTCAGTGGGTCAGTTGTATAGCTGATGGTCCTTAATGGGCCATCAAGCAGACGAGCCAGAGCTGATGCCAAATTGTCTGGGTTGTCACCCAGAAGCATAGCACAAGTTTGAAATACAGACAGTATAGAGACAATACTTATAACTTTAAATACAAAAAAATGATACATGTATACAGATAGCATAATCATAACCAGTAAATCATAACCTCCTCATAGACACCTTACTTAATCTCCGTTGTACAATATTTGGTGCCACTACAGGATCATGGTTGCAACAATGGTCTATACAGTCACAGTTTGTGTCAATAATGTCACACCTCCAACGCAAAATTGATGCAGGAAGGGATAACTCAAACATCACTGACTGCATCCCAAGAGCTCCCCATCCTTGGTTCTGTCTTACTACAGCTAGTATTGGGTTAGAAGCTGTATCAGTGTATGACAGAAATGGTTTATCAAAGTTATGTTCAATAACATGATTGAATCTCTTTACAAACTCAAGGTAAAACTTGGTTAGAACAATAGTGGATTGGATCTGCTTTTGCAGCATGGCTGTATGTCTCATGTGATCTTGCCAAGAGCTAAAGAACATAGCTACTTTATCCATACAAGCTCTGGCAAATGTTTGGAACCCAATTAACATTAAGTTAATGTAGATATTAATGTTGTCCATAGTATAGGAATCTTGGCATGTAGCCATGAAAGCAATATGGTAGTGTGCCTCAGTTTCCCTTTTCATTCAGCACATCAGGTCTGGAATGTCTTTTCTCCTGTGAAAAGTTCCAAGACTATTTACAGGCACTAACTGTGCAACATCGGCATTACAAGGCCTTTTAACATAAAGTGTGTTTTTATGCATCATTCTTAACATGTTCAAGGGATTTTCCAAAAGATTAGGCACATTGTATATTTTTATGATATTTGGTATTAGCAACACTTTAGTTACAAAAATCACCATTAGCAATTACAACAAATCCATTGCAAGTGTACATGTACAAGCATTTTTGTTATGCCATGCCTTTTGTTAAATACCATTAGCACAATAAAGTTTTTTCTTTTCTTCCTGTTCTGAGGGGTCAAATCCTGAGCTTTCTTGCTTAACAGAATTCACTGGCTGTTTGGGTGTGCTCTCTTTGCTATCAGTTATTAGCAAGTCTTTCTTCTCCCTGTCAGCCAGGTAATTTGCATCAACACAGACAGGAGCCTTTTCACCAATTTTCAGATCCTTAACTGCTACCAATTACAAGGCTGGACTCTGTCTTAAAGAGATACCACACAAATCCAAAGAGTCTGAGTGTGAGAGTTTGCTTGCTCTCCCCTGCATCCTTAAGCATTCAGCCGTAAAACGGTTCTGCTCTGAAACACCAGTAACCAAATCTGTCCTCAGACCCTGAAGCACAGACTGCTCACTTACAGAATCAGCAGGGAGACATTCCTGTTCCAACACTATTGTCTTCCCAACAAGCTGGCCAAACACAGCCACTTTGTCATAGGGCTGTTTAAATTTCCTGACAATTTTTCATTTCATCTGAGACCTTCTCTAAGCGATCCATACTGGACCTTTCAAAAGGAAAGTCAGTGGATTCATTCCCAACAGAAAATTTCTGGCTGTTAGGAACTGAAACTTTCTTGATTAAATTACTTCCACACCCTTCAGTTGCAGCAAACTGCTTGCAAAGACTATCCTGAAAATTGTTCTCTTCAGGAATCTTTCTAAGCACCAGTTTATCTTTACCTTGTACCACCGAAGCATTGCTCTGCTGAGCCAGTACCAATTCCTGAGTTTTACTTACATCCAGAATTACCTTTGGCTCATCATGCGGATTCCTACCCAATCCCCTTTCAGGCAAACTGCTAGATTTCATAGTCAAAAGGTTAGAAACATTCTCCTTCCCTTTGCCACACACAAGTTCAGGGATTTTTTCCTTCTTCCTACAAGTTTTCAGACTGTCAGTAGGTAACACAATCAAATCACCTTTATGCTCTCCTGGTGCCCCAGCTAGGGTATCATCCAGATCAGACAGAGTTGCTATACCCTTTTCCAGCCACACATTAGCAACAGGCAAAATACAAGCACCAGCATTGTCTGGTCTCTGGGATTTTGCTAGGACACTAACTGGATACAACCTAGTTACAGTGCCATTCTCCCTAGCAGAAACAAATTTAAGACTATTCCCTTCCTGGGCTTTAGTTGAATCCAGGACCAACTCTGAGACAACTGCAGTACCCTCAACCATCACAGGCTGAAAGGTACCTTCTGTAGGCTCCACAGACAAAGAAGCGCTGGAAAAACCTTCCCCTTTAACAGACACACAGCTTGGGATTTAATTTCCCTTGTCAAAGCACAAAGGGCTGTTCACAGACAATTGCTTGGAGCCTGGGGTAGCTCCCTCCATAGGCAAGTTAATATCCCTAACAGACACAGGCACATTTCCTTCACCCTCACAATTCTCCACACAGGTAACAGGTAAGGTATAGGGACACTCATTTTCCACTATCCTTGCCTTCCCAAACTGCTGATTAGACAAAGCCATCAGCTCACAAGGCTTCCTAGTCTCCTCCAAATTTTCATTGTCCTCCTCTCCTTTGTCCCAGCACACAGGGCTGGTTACAGACAAATACTGGGAGAGTGGGGCAGCTTCCTTACCAGGCACATTGCCACTTCCAACAGATAAACTGCTGCTCTTCTCACTACACTGAGCTACTTCCAGCAAATCACAGTAACCTTTTTCAGGTTTACTTTTACAAGCTGTACTAGCCAACAATCCATCACAAATCAAAAACCTACCTTTTTCTTCCTCAGCTAGGGCTTTAACCTGACCATCCACTTTAGTCTGCTCCTGAGAAACATTTTACTGAACAATGATATCTTTCTGTGCTTTGTCTAATTCCACATTAACTTCTGAGACATTGGTCAGAAATTCAGAAACTTCATTCAGACAAACTGCTTTTTTGCACAGACAAACAGCTATTTCCCACCAGGTTAGAGTCCCTTTCCCCCTGGTCCTAGTATAATTAGCTAAATACAGAAAATTGTTCAGAATAATATACCATACCAACATTGTTATAAACTGGACTTTCAAGATGATACAGTTTCTGCTGTCCTTCCATTGCTTTTTTGACTTGGAGTCTAAGTCTGGCAACCCTCTCCTCAGCAGCCAGTCATTTAATTTGCCTTCTACGGACCTTTCCTCTCTCTCATCAGCCTCCTTCAGTCTTTCAACAGCTTCTCTTTCCAATTCAGCCATTCTTTCTTTGGCTTCTTTCTCTCTTTCAGCAACTTCTTTTTGTCTTTCAGAAGCCCCTTCCTTAGCTTCTTTTTCCAGCTGGGCCAATGCTTGCTTCTCTCTCATTCAAATGTCTGCCAGTTTTTGTTTATGTTCAAATTGCAGGCTCTCTCTCACAGCTTGAACTTTCATTGCTTCTGCTGATGCTTTCTGGCTCATGGTCACTGATCTTTTAAACAACAAAATTCTCAATACCAATATTCAAATTTGGATAGCGTGGGGTTCTGATCCAAAGCTTAATTGACCTGCTTCTGTGGATCCTAGCATGACTATGCCACTATAATGATGCGGCCTCTGGTGGGACAGAACTGAGAGTGTCATTTCAGGACAAATACATATTCAGAAATTCCCCTCCCTCTCCTGGTTACCAGCTGAAATTTTAAGGTTAAATATAGACCTCAGTCAAAGTGAAGGAGTCTCAGTTCAAGAACAGATCTTTTGTATCCTGTAGACCACCCTCTGCCATATCAGAGCAATGACTAATATAACAACAGTCCATTTCTCTGGTAGCTGAGTACTGATATGAAAGATCAGACTCTTTCTTCATCTTCTATCATATCACATATAGTGACATACTGAAGCTTAGCAATGATGCTTAAAGGCAGTATTTTACTTCTGGCAATCACAAGAATCATGCCATGACTTAGGAGTCAAAATCAATAAATACATCAACTAAAATGTTGAACTGAGATTTCCAGTGAAGTCTATTGTCCTTAGGCATCGATCTTCTGTTAGAATTAATGGAAATTAATCTAACCATGTTTCCTGGTATATTCAGCATTTCAGTATGTGGTAGGAGAAGGAATAGTTTCTTCCTCCCCCCAAAGAGATCAGTTTATGCCATAGATTATGAGGTGGAGTAAATTCTCCCTTAGTTCCTGTGTTGGTGATGGTGACGTGGTCAGGAACTGGCAATGCCTTTTCTGTTTCCCGACGTTCACTATGTAGAAGTAATAAAAAACAGCTCTTTGGAGGGCGGATCATAGGAAGGGAGAAAACCAGGTTGATGTGCAACCCTAAATGGGGAGTGACCCCCAGAGTCTGGAAAAAATCTGGCATGTGTCATCTGGGCTGGTAAGACTATGAGCACCCCATTGGGCACACAGTGAGCCAGATTCTCAGCTGATGTAAATCAAGGTAGCTCCATTTGTGTCAGTGGGGCAGATCCCCAACTGAGGACCTGTCACAAGAGATGGATCTCAAGCTCCATCTCTGTGAAATGGTGCTATGAATGCCGACTGGCACTGCTGTGGGAAGGTGAGGCTAAAACTGCTAATATTCACCTGAAGAAGAGCTCTGTGTAGCTCAAAAGCTTCTCTCCTCCACCAACAGGAGTTAGTGCAATATAAGTTATTACCTCACCACCTTGTCCCTCTAATATTCACCAAGCACATTGATACCCCTGTTTGGTGGTGGTATAGAAAAACAGTAAGTATGATGGTGCTCACCTGGAACCACAGCACAGCCCAAGATTGAAGGAATGAGCTCTTATTTCTCAGGGCTTGGCTGCCAGGACTCAGAGGAGAGAGAAGAATCTCAGCTGAGGATCCTCTCTGCAGAAACTGGATTTTCTCAGTAAGAGACCTGCAGTTACCTGAAGGAATGAGCAGGTACATTTGATCTACCTTTGGAAAATGAGCTTCTCCTTCGATTTAAAAAGTGTAAATGCTGCCTCATATTTGTAATCGGTCTTCATGCTTTTTAATATGGTCCCACTTCAACCTTTCTCCCACTTGGTTCATTTTGCATCTACAAAACTTTGTAGCTAACAATGCCCAATGGCATTACAACTTTTTTTAAGTCTAATAAACCTATGTGTAAAATATTTGAGATCATGAACAAACACCAGCTTACATTTTTGGGAGATGCCTATCCAAGGTGATGGCCTGTTATAATGTACGTACACCGCCCCTTTATTAATATTCAATATATGCTGCCATCTAGTGGGCATTTCTGAAAATAGGTGCCCACCCTTACAACATGCTTTCACATAGGGAAGAAAAAACAAATGCACAAAGGCAGAATACGGGATAACTGGCTTGGCAGCAGCACTGCTGAGAAGGATTTGGGAGTTGTGGTGGATCACAACCTCAACATGAGTCAGCAATGTGATGCTGTCTCAAAAAAAGCAAATTCAATTTTAGGTTTCATTAACAGAGGCATAGCATGCAAGTCTCGGGAGGTGACAGTACCGCTCTGCTGGGCTCTGGTTAGGCCTCAGCTGGAGACTGTGTCCAATTTTGGTCACCAATGTATAGAAAAGATGTAGAGAAACTGGGAAGGATACAGAGGATCCAGAGGTGAGCCATATGAGCAAAGGCTAAAGGAACTGGGTATGTTTACTTTGGAAAAGAGGAGGTTAAGGGGGAACATGATAGCTGTCTTCAAATACTTGAAAGACTGCCATAAAAAAGAAGGAGAAATTTTGTTCTCTCTTGAACAGAGAGCAGGACAAGAGGCAAAGGGTTCAAATTGCAGCATAGCAGATTTAGATTAAATCTCAGGAAAAAAACTTCCTAACTGTAAGGACAGTACGACAATGAAACAGATCGCCTAGGGAAGTCGTGGAATCTCCTTCACTGGAAGTTTACAAAAGGAGGCTGGACAACCATCAGTCTTGGATGCCTGAGACTCAACAAATCCTGCATCTTGGCAGGGGATTAGACTAGATGACCCTTGTGGTCCCTTCTAACCCAATGGCTCTATGCTGCCACCTAGTGGCCATTTTACAGTATAACTTTCCCATTATTTTATTGGCTACTGAAATGTATTGCATCTGAAGAAGTGAGGTTCTTACCCATGAAAGCTTATGCTCCCAATACTTCTGTTAGTCTTAAAGGTGCCACAGGACCCTCTGTTGCTTTTTGAAATGTATTGGTCACTAGTCAGTATTTCTGACCGCCCCACCTTTCATTTCCTCTACTCTGCTGCCATCTAATGGCAATTTCCCAGCATGACAGCCTGTTACTCTGCTCTCCTCTAGAACCTTATAAAAGTGAGAGATATGCTCTCTCTCTTCCACCTCCATCTACAAACACCACCACCAAGCGACTGAATCGCTGATCAAAGGCGAGAGCCTGGCTGAACGGCAACCAGTTAGCCTGTGGTGAGAAGCATCTAAGTTGTAAGGGTAACGAGTGTTATAATTAGCTTAGAATGTGTTTTGCTTTTATTTCTTTTGGTAACTTCTCTGAACTTTTTGCCTATCACTTATAATCACTTAAAATCTATCTTTTGTAGCCAATAAACTTACTTTTATGTTTATCCTCACCAGTGAGTTTGTCTGAAGCATTTGGTAAATCTGCTCAGGTGGCAAAGGTTGTGCATGTCCACTTTCCCTTGAAGTAAGTGGTAAATCAATTAATAAATTAGCATTGCTCTGTCCAAGATGGTATATCCCTGAAGTACAAGGCTGGGAGCTGTAGGGATCCAGTGGGATTCGGTTGGTGTCTTTCTCTGTGAGATTCATGAGTGGCTGTGGGAGCATTCATGCAATCTATCTGGGTGTGGGGCTCCACCTGCTGCTGGACTGAGTGATAACAGCACTTGGAGGGGTTTGCTTCTTGTCACTAGCAGAGCATTGTGACAGACACCCCAGGCTAGTGTGTTCAGGAGGCAGAGCATGTCTCATAGTTCCAGTTGTACACAGGGAAACCACCTAGACCGTCACAGTTTCCCATTGGAGGAGAATCCAGTGATGTGGCCTCTTAGTGTAACTCATTTGTTTACACTATATACACCAATCCTGAAACAGAGGTGGCCACAGACAACAAGCAGTGTCTCCCCTCTTTTAGGGATCTCAGGCATACGCAAGGAGATGGACTAGTGTGCAAGTACCTTTTCCCCACACAATACTTTCAGCCTGAGACACTAAGGGTGAAAGCTGGGTCATGAACAATGAGTGGGAGCTGGGCAAGGCAGGGTACTTCTCTGCATGACCTCTCTGACGAGTATCGCTGTGCTTCTTTCTAATGCTATTGCATCATGCGTTTACATATTTTCGATGCAACAGCCCTCTGGTCTGTATCCCAATAACTATTGCAATAACGTCCCTATAGATCCATTGTCGTTCCTAGTATGTGCCCTATGGGTTGTCTGACCATTCTGTGTGTTGGATTCTCATTTCTGAGAGTTTCCTGCCTCTCCCAAAGGAACAGAAAATATATCGTTTGAAATGGGAAAGGAAATGTCCAGCCTTCTCAGTCCTGAGGCTACTGGAATTATGCACAGTGACCACTTTTGGGGGAAACCCTGCTTTAAAGTAAACTTCTTAGGTTTTCTGATCTCTTTGATTTGGTCAATGTTCATCCCAAGCGTCACTGAGGATTTCTCAAAACTGTACCTGCAAAAGTGTCAGAGAGATTGTAGAGATGACAGTTTGGAAAGGGTTTTCCATAAATGTCTCCTTTTATAGTCAGTCAGCCTCCAAATGTCCAGGTTCCATTCTGTCACCAGGCAGAAGCAAACTAGTCTCCCCTATAGCTGGTCTTAATGACTGAAGAGATACGGAGAGAGACAATGTATTCGAACTCGCATCCTAATTGAAATATCTGAGGTGGTGAAAATCAGCCCTAAGTACAGAATAACTGCACAGGGGTTGTTCTAAGGTAACTAACCTGTGGGCATGTCATGGTTATTATTAAACTGAAAAGCAGCACCATTTGCAATGTCAGGGATTGGATATTTACATGGATATCAGTAATGTCCAGAGTTATCATAATTAATGACAACCAACATTCTGGAAGGGTATTAAACCTCATGCTTCAGAGCTTCAGCTAATCTCTAAGTAACAGAGAGCAAGGCGAGAGCTATATGGGGGGCAGATTATCCCTCCTCTACCTCCTATGGGATTCTTCCATCTTCCTCTTAAACATCTGGGTATGGCCTCTGTCAGACAGGATATTAGACAACACGGACCTAGTGTCTGATCCAGTCTGGCAATTCCTATGTTCTTATGGAAAGAGAATAGGTAAATCTGGGGTCATTCTACTCAAAGCACAGACCAGTATCTGAGTTCTGGAATACTTGAATTAGATACTAGTCGAAGAGGGCACATTTGACAGGATCTATCTCCATCCACTAGAGGGCAGTCTCCCCCCACACGTTTCCTTAAATTATTTTTATATTGCCTCTATATAATATATTTATATTGTCTCCATACACCTGCTTTCCAGAAGTTGGTATACAAGCAGGAAGTTCTCATTTTTTTAACCCACGTTTTCTCATATGAACCCAAATAAAATTATTGTTTTAGCTTTTCGGCAACAAACCACTTGATTTGTTTATTATTAATTTGGTTGCAAAATAGATTGGGAAAACATAATTCTCAACCCATTTTTGAGTTGGTTGGTTTGTTTTTATGCTGTTTGAACTTTTTAATAAGGGTCCCACTTCAACCTATCTTTCAGCTGACTAATTTTGTGTCTCCAAATCTTTGTTGCGAACATTGCCCAAGGTGACTTATTGATTCCTTATTTAACACTTCTGCCAGTTGGAGTCAGCAGCAACAGGGGCCGGGTTCAATATCTAGGGGTTCCTTTCCAACAATAGAACACAAAACCGGCTCCAGCCCCAACCCAGTAACTTGAGACAATTACTCACTACCCCTTGGGCGCCTCTAGAGGAACAGTTCCCCTCTCACAAGCACAGAGACTGAGTGCAGAAAAGAAAGTTTTAATAAAAAGGGGGAAAGTAACGCAGCATTAACTTGGGAAAATGCTGCAAGCAGGATTCATAACATAAAATCAAGAGCAAAACACCCACCCCAGAGTACGTTGGGCAGTGTCCGTGTGCCTCAGGTTCTTAAGTCCAGCAACCTCTCTTCACCACACCCCACTCACAGTTATTGTCCTTGGTCAGTAAAGACCCAGAGTTCAGAAGTGCATCTGCGTGAGTTCACCTCCCACCTGGGGAGGTTGGGGAGAAAAAAGCACCTTGCTCGCTTCGCTGCCCAGGTTCTTGCCCTGACATCTGCCTCTCCGTCGGCCACTCCCTGTACCCTCTGGAGTGGTTTGAGGGCCCACTACTAGTGCAGGCTGGACAGTCTCTGGCATCAGAGACGCTGCCCCAAAACAGGTCTAATGCTTAGAGCTGGTTATTAGTGATTTCAATTCTGCTGGTTTGTTTAAAGGTGAGGGACTCACCCCTGCGGCGCCTCTTCCGGTCGCCTCGGGAATTAGCTCACCAGTCGTTGGAGCGCCCTCTGCAGGCCAGGTGTCCCGCCTGTTTTTCATAGATTCATAGATTCTAGGACTGGAAGGGACCTCGAGAGGTCATTGAGTCCAGTCCCCTGCCCGCATGGCAGGACCAAATACTGTCTAGACCATCCCTGATAGACATTTATCTAACCTACTCTTAAATATCTCCAGAGATGGAGATTCCACAACCTCCCTAGGCAATTTATTCCAGTGTTTAACCACCCTGACAGTTAGGAACTTTTTCCTAATGTCCAACCTAGACCTCCCTTGCTGCAGTTTAAGCTCATTGCTTCTTGTTCTATCCTTAGAGGCTAAGGTGAACAAGTTTTCTCCCTCCTCCTTATGACACCCTTTTAGATACCTGAAAACTGCTATCATGTCCCCTCTCAGTCTTCTCTTTTCCAAACTAAACAAACCCAATTCTTTCAGTCTTCCTTCATAGGTCATGTTCTCAAGACCTTTAATCATTCTTGTTGCTCTTCTCTGGACCCTTTCCAATTTCTCCACATCTTTCTTGAAATGCGGTGCCCAAAACTGGACACAATACTCCAGCTGAGGCCTAACCAGAGCAGAGTAGAGCGGAAGGATGACTTCTCGTGTCTTGCTCACAGCACACCTGTTAATACATCCCACAATCGTGTTTGCTTTTTTTGCAACAGCATCACACTGTTGACTCATATTTAGCTTGTGGTCCACTATAACCCCTAGATCCCTTTCTGCCGTACTTCTTCCTAGACAGTCTCTTCCCATTCTGTATGTAGTGAAACTGATTTTTTCTTCCTAAGTGGAGCACTTTGCATTTGTCTTTGTTAAACTTCATCCAGTTTAACTCAGACCATTTCTCCAATTTGTCCAGATCATTTTGAATTATGACCCTGTCCTCCAAAGCAGTTGCAATCCCTCCCAGTTTGGTATCATCCGCAAACTTAATAAGCGTACTTTCTATACCAATATCTAAGTCGTTAATGAAGATATTGAACAGAGCCGGTCCCAAAACAGACCCCTGCGGAACCCCACTCATTATGCCTTTCCAGCAGGATTGGGAACCATTAATAACAACTCTCTGAGTACGGTTATCCAGCCAGTTATGCACCCACCTTATAGTAGCCCCATCTAAATTGTATTTGCCTAGTTTATCGATAAGAATATCATGTGAGACCGTATCAAATGCCTTACTAAAGTCTAGGCATACCACATCCACAGCTTCTCCCTTATCCACAAGACTCGTTATCCTATCGAAGAAAGCTATCAGATTGGTTTGACATGATTTGTTCTTTACAAATCCATGCTGGCTGTTCCCCATCACCTTACCACCTTCCAAGTGTTTGCAGATGATTTCCTTAATTACTTGCTCCATTATCTTCCCTGGCACAGAAGTTAAACTAACTGGTCTGTAGTTTCCTGGGTTGTTTTTATTTCCCTTTTTATAGATGGGCACTATATTTGCCCTTTTCCAGTCTTCTGGAATCTCTCCCGTCTCCCATGATTTTCCAAAGATAATAGCTAGAGGCTCAGATACCTCCTCTATTAGCTCCTTGAGTATTCTAGGATGCATTTCATCAGGCCCTGGTGACTTGCAGGCATCTAACTTTTCTAAGTGATTTTTAACTTGTTCTTTTTTTATTTTATCTGCTAAACCTACCCCCTTCCCATTAGCATTCACTATGTTAGGCATTCCTTCAGACTTCTCGGTGAAGACCGAAACAAAGAAGTCATTAAGCATCTCTGCCATTTCCAAGTTTCCTGTTACTGTTTCTCCCTCTTCACTAAGCAGTGGGCCTACCCTGTCTTTGGTCTTCCTCTTGCTTCTAATGTATTGATAAAAAGTCTTCTTGTTTCCCTTTATTCCCGTAGCTAGTTTGAGCTCATTTTGTGCCTTTGCCTTTCTAATCTTGCCCCTGCATTCCTGTGTTGTTTGCCTATATTCATCCTTTGTAATCTGTCCTAGTTTCCATTTTTTATATGACGCCTTTTTATTTTTTAGATCACGCAAGATCTCGTGGTTAAGCCAAGGTGGTCCTTTGCCACATTTTCTATCTTTCCTAACCAGCGGAATAGCTTGCTTTTGGGCCCTTAATAGTGTCCCTTTGAAAAACTGCCAACTCTCCTCAGTTGTTTTTCCCCTCAGTCTTGATTCCCATGGGACCTTACCTATCAGCTCTCTGAGCTTACCAAAATCCGCCTTCCTGAAATCCATTGTCTCTATTTTGCTGTTCTCCCTTCTACCCTTCCTTAGAACTGCAAACTCTATGATTTCATGATCACTTTCACCCAAGCTGCCTTCTACTTTCAAATTCTCAACAAGTTCCTCCCTATTTGTTAAAATCAAGTCTAGAACAGCTTCCCCGCCTAGTAGCTTTTTCAACCTTCTGAAATAAAAAGTTGTCTGCAATGCAGTCCAAGAATTTGTTGGATAGTCTGTGCCCCGCTGTGTTATTTTCCCAACATATATCCGGATAGTTGAAGTCCCCCATCACCACCAAATCTTGGGCTTTGGATGATTTTGTTAGTTGTTTAAAAAAAGCCTCATCCACCTCTTCCACCTGGTTAGGTGGCCTGTAGTAGACTCCTAGCATGACATCACCCTTGTTTTTTACCCCTTTTAGCCTAACCCAGAGACTCTCAACACTTCCATCTCCTATGTCCATTTCTACCTCAGTCCAAGTGTGTACATTTTTAATATATAAGGCAATACCTCCTCCCTTTTCCCCCTGTCTATCCTTCCTGAGCAAGCTGTATCCATCCACACCAACATTCCAATCATGTGTATTATCCCACCAAGTTTCAGTGATGCCAACAATGTCATAGTTGTATTTATTTATTAGCACTTCCAGTTCTTCCTGCTTATTACCCATACTTCTCGCATTTGTATATAGGCATCTAAGATACTGGTTTGATCTTTCCTCCCAGTTTTGTCCTGACCCTCCTTTCTCTCTGCCAATATAGCCCACACTCCCTCTCGTTTCCGACCCATCTCCCAGGTCTCCATGTTCCCCACCTGTCCCCGTCGAACCTAGTTAAAGCCCTCCTCACTAGGTTAGCCAGTCTGTGTCCAAATAGGGTCTTTCCCCTCCTCGAAAGGTGAACGCCATCTCTGCCTAGCAGTCCTTCCTCAAATAGCATCCCGTGGTCTAGGAAGCCAAAGCCCTCCTGGTGACACCATCTTCGCAGCCAGGCATTCACCTCCAGGATGCATCTGTCTCTGCTCGGGCCCCTACCTTTGACAGGAAGAATCGAAGAGAATACCACCTGCGCTCCAAACTCCTTCACCCGTACTCCCAGAGCCCTGTAGTCACTCTTGATCCGCTCAGTGTCACACCGCGCAGTATCATTTGTGCCCACATGGATGAGTAGCATGGGGTAGTAGTCAGAGGGCTGGATAATCCTCGACAATGCCTCCGTAACATCTTGGATACGGGCTCCCGGCAGGCAGCATACCTCCCGAGATGAAATGTCAGGGCGACAGATGGGCGCCTCCGTCCCCCTCAGCAGAGAGTCTCCGACCACCACTACCCTACGTTTCCTATTCACAGTGGTGGCAGCAGACCTCCCAGCCTTAGGGGTACGAGGCTTCTCCTCCTTTACTGTAGGGGGTGATGCCTTCTTTCCTGTATCAAGAAGAGCATAACGGTTACCTATTACCACAGCGGGAGGGTTCGGAGCAGGGGTGGAGCACTGCCTGCTGCCAGAAGAAACCAGCTGCCATTGTCCACCCTGAGCCATCTCCTCCTCCACCAGTGGTGTATCAGCAGTCCTGTGTACTGGGACAGCTACCTCAGCTGTCTCCACATGGACACTGTCCAGGAATTGCTTGTGGATTCGGATGCTTCTCAACCTAGCCACCTCCTCCTGTAGCTCTCCCACCTGCTGCCTGAGAGTTTCCACCAGCAGGCACCTTTCACATTGGATGGTCCCCCCAGCCTGGATATCAGTAAGTGGAACCCTGGCTGGGGTGCTGCCCCCCCTAACAGTACCCCACTCTCTCTGGGTCTCCCCACCCAGGGGAACCCCCACCCCTATCCCCACGTCGCCTCAGTCGTGGCTACTGCCAGTCACTGTCTAGCCCCCGCGCCCTGGGGCAGACTGCAGTCTATCAGCCAATCATCACAGGCAACAAGGGGTTTGGACTGGCTGCCTTTACCCACCCTCAGGCTGCCCCTCTGCAACCTCAATACCTATGTGGGCCTAGGACCAGGCCCTGCAGCCTGGGGAGTTGCTGGCCTAGGGCTTCCCAGCCCCTAAGGCCTTTCCCCAGCCCTGCCTCACTCTAGGTTCCTGGGTGAGTTACCCAGCAGCCAGGCCTGTCTCTCTCTCTCCAGTCAGAGTGAGACTGCCGAGCTTCTGGCTGCCCTGGCCTTCTTATAAGGCCTAACTGCTCAGTTTGGGGCATGGCCCCAGCTGCAGCCACTTCCGCCAATCAGCTGGGGTTTTGCTCCCTTCCGCAGCCCCAGCCCTCTGCAGGGCTTTTCCAACCCCTTCAGGGCTGGAGGGGGTGTTCACCCCGCCACAGTTTGCAACAAGACTTTCAAGTGAGTCTTACTAAACTCTATTATTAAACAGTGGAGAAAAGAAGGCCACACCACAAACTACCTGTCCCCGCCCTCTCTCAATTCCACTGGGCATTGGCATCCCTGTCTTCTGCTTACCGAATGCAGTTTAGCTGAGGGTGAGTCCCTCCATCAGAGTATGCCAAGTATAGTTCTGCTACCCTTGATCCCCACATAAGGATACACAACCCTTTATTACCCCTGCTCCAATAACAAAGTGACTTGAGATCCACCACCACCAAAAGTCATTATTTTGGCAAAGCATTTCCATTGTGCCTAGGCAGAATGGGCATGTCTATGCAAACAAGATCAGTTCATGATGTCTTCTTTCACAGCTCATCACTAGTGGTCAGGGGAGTATTCATGCAGACCTTGCTTACACTTATAAAAGGGGAAAAAATCCTACAGGGGAAAATACTTCACATAATGATGAAACTCTAGGTGATGGCCTGTTAAAACCAACTGCCCATAGAATAATAAATAATATTAAGCCTATATCTGCTGCCACCTACTGGGCATTTCAGAAAATAGTTGCTCATTTCTCCTGCTTTGAAAGTGCTGCCCTCTAGTGGACACCTTGCAGCATCTCTGACCTTTCCTTTTCACATTACAGGACTTTATCCTGTTCTGAACTATATTGTCCAATACGACGGACCTTTCCTCATTTCTTTCAATCTGCTGCCCCTAGGGTCGATTACACAGCATGACAGTCTATTGCTCTGTTCTTACTCTCTGCTCTCTTCTGGAGTTAACTACAGTGGATGTTGTAGCTGCCTCTTTCCATCCTTGAGGCTCTTATGTCTCCGTTGGTCATTGTTCCACCATGGTACACTTTTCTTATCTTTAGGTAGTGTTGGTAACCTAGGACTAGCTAGGCTGTCTGTCTCTGATTCCCTTGTTAACACGGCTTCAGAATTCCTCAATATCTTCAGTTACACATTGCTCACTTACATTCCTCACTTTGGTTTCTAAAGATATTTCTAGTTCATTACATAGCATAGAGGTCCGTTGATTCACAAAATTATTTCCTCACCATTTACACTGATGCCATCTAATCTGCATTATACAGCTTTACCTCTGTCCACTTCCCTTTGCTGGTCATTTGGCAACATAAGTTCTCCTTTCATGACTTCCACTTTGGCTGCTATCCACTGGGTAGCACCACTGCCCCTTTCCCATATCTCTACCCTCTAGTGACCCTAGAGAGCATAATCACATCTTTCCTCATTTCTTACCTACTGCTAGGTGTTCGCTGTTCCAAATTAGAGACACTGGGAACAAAACTGTATAACAGCATGATTGCAACATTAGTGGCTACAAAAGCACATACAATAGCAGTGGCTCTCAAAGGTTTAGCAGGTGTTTCCCATCCATCCAGTGCATTTCTGTTGCAGTGGGGTCTGTTTCCAATGGAAATGCATAGATTGAACCTGTATTAGAGAGAGCCTGAGACTGTGCAGAGCAGAGACAACACAACACATGCACACATGCAGCCGAAAAACATTTGACAACAGAACCTACCATGACAGAATCCCAGTGACTCTTGAAGCTGAGATTCTCAGAGGCATCTAAGGCCAGGTCTACACTACCGTGGTAGTTCAACAGCTGGCAATCGAAGTTCCGGGTTCGATTTATCGCGTCTGGTCTGGACGCGATAAATCGATCCCGGAAGCGCTCGCCGTCGACTGCGGTACTCCAGCTCGGCGAGAGGAGTACCGCGGAGTCGACGGGGAGCCTGCCTGCCGCGTGTGGACCGCGTCTGAACCGCGGTAAGTTCGAACTAAGGTATGTCGACTTCAGCTACGTTATTCACGTAGCTGAAGTTGCGTACCTTAGTTCGAATTTGGGGGTTAGTGTAGAGCAGGCCTAAGAGAGTTAAGCATCTGACTCCCATTTCAAAGGGATTTGGGTGCCTAATTCTGTTAGGTCCCTTGGAAAATGGTTTCTGCAGGGCTCAAGTCCTACCGTTCTCACTGGTGCCGAGCTCCCCTGCCCCTGGCCAAGCCCTGACGTGCTCCCAGTGACTGATCTAGCACTGCCATTTTGGCATCACAGGAGTTCTTCCCGTTGGTAGGTTGTAGCCGTTTCCTCTCGCCATAGGTTGCCTCACGCCTTGAGGGGAGGGCCCTGCGAGGAGCAGAGCTGTCTAAGGCACCTGGGGCTGTCTGGACACCGTGTCCTGAGAACTAGCCCTCTCGGGACGTGCACTCATTGAAATCAGTTTTAGGGACACTCATTGTAACAGGTCCCCTTCCTTCGAAATGCTTTGTGCAGCTGGCAGCAGCAAAGCAGCTTCTGCCCTGCAGGGTCACATGCTGAATCCCTCCTCTGTGCCCGTTTGACAGAAACGACCCCAGGAGTGGCCTCAGTTCTACATGTGCCCTGTCAAACCCCCACCTGGGTCCGGACAGTCCCAGTGGCCCTAACTTGTGATTCTACCTCTTTGTTTGCCCAACCTCCCAGCCTCCAAGGGCCCTTTGAGCCTGGGGCTGGTGCTTTGTCGGAACTGGTCACAGCTGGGTTTAGCCCAGATAAGAGCTATGAAGCTGTTTCTGGTTGTCAAGGTTCCTTCCCCACTCTGAACTTTAGGGTACAGATGTGGGGGACCTGCATGAGAAGCTCTAAGCTCAATTAACAGCTTAGATCTGGTCTGGCTGCCACCACTCCCAAGCACTAATTCCCTTCCCTGGGTAGCCTTGAGAGACTCTTCACCAATTCCCTGGTGAACACTGATCCAAAACCCCTTGGATCTTAAAACAAGGAGAAATTAACCATCCCCCCTCCTTTCTCCCACCAACTCCTGGTGGATCCAGATTCAACCCCCTTGGATCTAAAAAACAAGGAAAAAGCAATCAGCTATTAAGAAAAAGGCTTTTAATTAAAGAAAAGAAAAAAAACCCTCTGGGAGAGATTAGCATACCAGCTACTCTCACAGACAAGAGATTCCAAACACAGAGGATGTTCCCCGGGGCAAAAACTTAGTTACACAAAAAATACCCAAATACCCAATTTGATTATTCCTCTAATTGCACAAGACAGGTTACAAAGAAATAAACATAAAACTATTTAGTTCCTACACTAATACTCACTACTTGATAAGAGGCTGAATTCGGGAGCTTTTCCCACCCTGGTCCAAAATGAAACTCAACAGACAAAGGGAACTTCCCTCCTTCCTTTTGAACCATCTTGTCCTCCCATTGGTTCCTCTGGTCAGGTGTCAGCTAGGCTAGGTGAACTTATTAACCCTTTACAGGTAAAAGAGGCATTAACCCTTAACTATCTGTTTATGACACTGGTGAAGTGTCCAGAGGTCACTGCTGGGGCCTGGCTGGTTGCATCCAGCCTGTGTGAGTGCAGTGAAGGTGGGGTTGCAGAGGGGTATGATGGCAATAAGCACAATTTCACGGGTGCCAGATTTCCCAGGTTTACGTCCCCATCTATGCTGCACCAGGAGTTAGTATTTTTATTGTCCAAAAATAATTTTGATCAAAAACAGCTTTTTTAAGGGAAATAAAAAATTGGTTAAAATTATCTCCATTCTGCCTGGTGCCCAGTTAAACTCCATGATGGAAATATGGTTATGGCCACCTCCCGCCCTGGTCCTTCCACTAACATGGACAACACTGACCCGACTTCCTGCTGGATTGTCCATTGTGTCTTTAGGAGCATAAGAACTGCAGCAAAAGCATGATGTCACCCATTGTGTTTTATTTCTATTTGACTGTCTGAATTAGATTACAAAACTTTATTATCTAACATAGAGAAACAATGAACAGGAGACATACACAGGGATTTACTTTGATTGTTAGTGGATTTTGTGCCTTATGCAATGTCAGCTCTGTGCAGTTTCAAACACTGTACACACTCCTCACATAGGGTGAATGTTTAGCCAAGACCATGGACAAAAATACCATCATACTCCGTGTATCAGTGCTGAACATGTGAGAGTGACAGAGCTGTCCACAACTTCATTTGCCTATATGATGTGTTACATGGAGACAGCATGGAACTGTAAACACTGTCTCAGTAACTCCATTCAGAACATCTCCATTTTTTTTTCACATTACAAGTGAGATTTTTAATGGGGGGGTTTCAACTCAGTTTCAATGGAGGCTGATAGTCGAAGGTTTTCACAGCTGCCTGGCTGATTTAGGCAAAGTTGTTATCTAGGAGTCTCTGCATGTTTTTGTGAAAGCCACATATTTACTGACTGCTTTGCTCAAGGCTTCCTTGACCTATCTGTTTCTCAGGCTGTAGATGAGGGGGTTTGCCAGGGGAGTCAGGACTGTGTAGCAAAGAGAGAGCACTTTGTTTAGGAAGCTTAACGTGTCGCGTTTCGGTAGCAGGTACACAATCATTAGGGTTCCATAGTAAATTGTCACCACGATGAGGTGAGAGGAGCAGGTGGAAAATGCCTTCTGCCTCCATGTGGTGGAAGGGATTCTCAGGATGGTGGTGATGATACACACATAGGATGTCAAGGTTAGTAGAAATGGAGGCAAGGTGAATACACAGGCTAGTATGAAATTCAACAATACGATCAGGCGTGTGTCCCCGCAGGAGAGTTTTATCAATGGGATGATATCACAATAGAAATGGTCAATTTCATTTGGGCCACAGAATATTAACTGTGACATGAATAATACAAAGATGTCAGTAACCAAGCAACCATTTAACCATGACCCAGCAGCCAAGTGGAGGCAAAATCTGGTATTTGTAAGAGCTGAATAGTGCAAGGGTTTACATATTGCTAAATACCGATCATAAGACATCGCTGCTAGGAGACAGCATTCTGTAGCTGCCAGAGCACAAAAGGAATACATTTGTATGAAGCAGCCACTGAATGAGATGGTTTTGTCCCCAGTGAGGAAACTGGCCAGCATCCTGGGCAGGATGGTGGAAATGTAGCAGGTCTCCAAGCAGGACAAGTTCCCCAGGAAGAAGTACATGGGGTTGTGAAGGTGCTGATCAACCACAACAAGCACCATAATGAGGATGTTCCCAGCCACAGTTGCCACGTAGATCACTAGGAACATCAGGAAAAGAAGAATTTGCAGGTCAGAGAGATCCCCGAATCCCAGGAGGATAAATTCTGTGATAGCCGTTTGGTTTCTCCGGATTATGTCTGCTTTATTGTTCCTAGATTCAACCCATGGCAAACTGTGCGATTGAATTGGAAGAACATAGAGCTAAAAGGTAATCAAGAGTCATGAAATAATTCCATAAATATTCAGAAACTCCCCTCCCTCTCCTGGCTACCAGCTGAAATTTTAAGGCTAAACGTAGACTTCAGTCAAAGTGCAAGGAGTCTCAGGTCACCAACAGATCTTTTGTATCTATGTAGATCACCCTCTGGCATATCAGAGCAATGACTAATATAATTGTCCATATCTCTCGTAGCTGAATGCTGATAATCAGATCAGTCTCTTTCTTTATCTACTATTGTATCCCATCTAGTGTCATACTGAAGCTTAACAATGATGCTGAAATGCAGTATTTCACTTCTGGCAATTGCCAGAAACATGCCATGACTTAGGAGTCAAAATCAATAAATACATCAACTAAAATGTTGAACTGAGATTTCCAGTGCAGTCTATTTTCCTTAGGCATTGATCTTCTGTTAGAATTAATGGAAATTAATCTAACAATGTTTCCTGGTATATTCAGCATTTCAATGTCCTGTAAGAGAAGGAATAATTCCTGGCCCCCTCACAAGAGATCAGTTTATGCCATACATTTATGAAGTGGAGTAAATTCTCCGTTAGTTCCTGTGGAAGTGATGGTGACGTGGTAAGTGACTGGCAATGCCTTTTCTGTTTCCCGATGTTCACTATGTAGCAGTAATAAAATACAGGTCTTTAGACGGTGGATCTTAGGAAGGGACAAAACCAGGCTGATGTAAAACTCTAACTGGTGAGTGAGTGACCCACCCCACGCCATAATGATTGTGGGATGATAACACAAGAACAAGAAAGGCACTGGGGGTGGGGGGAGGCGAGGGGAGATGCTGTCCCTGAGCTCAGAATCTAGAAGCAATCTGGCATGTGTCATCCGAGCTAGTAAGACTCTATCAGCATTTGCCACCCCATTGGGGCACACAGGGTGCCAGATTCTCAGCTGATGTAAATCAAGGTAGCTCCATTTGTGTCAGTGGGGCAGATCCCCAACTGAGGACCTGTCACCAGACATGGATCTCAAGCTCCATCTCTGTGAAATGGTGCTATGAACGCCGACTGGCACTGCTGTGGGAAGGTGAGGCTAAAACTGCTAATATTCACCTGAAGAAGAGCTCTGTGTAGCTCAAAAGCTTCTCTCCTCCACCAACAGGAGTTAGTGCAATATAAGATATTACCTCACAACCTTGTCCATCTAATATTCACAACGCATATTCATGCCTCTGTTTGGCGGTGGTATAGAAATACAGTCAGGAACACGGTGCTCACCTGTAACCACAGCACAGCCCAAGATTGAAGCGATGAGCTCTTATTTCTCAGGGCTTGGCCGCCAGGACGTAGGTTCATTAGCTGAGGTTCTTGTCTCTCCTCTTTCTGCAGAAACTGGATATTCTCATTGAAGAGACCTGCAGTTACCTGAAGGGATGAGCAGGTGCATTTGATCTACCTTTGGAAAATGAGCTTCCCGTTCGATTTACAAAGTGTAAATGCTGCCTCATATTTGTATTAAGTCTTCACACTTTTTAATATAGTCCCACTTCAGCGTTGACAATGACCAATGGGACTTGTACAGCATGACTTCTATAATTGTAACTTTTTTTAAGTCTAATGAACCTATGTGTCAAATATTTGAGATCATGAACAAATACCAGCTTACATTTTTGGGAGATGACTATCCAAGGTGATGGCCTGTTATATGGGCAGCTATTTTCAGAAATGCCCACTAGATGGCAGCATATATTGAATATTATTAAAGGGGTGGTGTAAGTACATTATATCACCCTTACAACATGCTTTCACTTAGGGAAGAAAAACTAAATGCACAAATACAGAATGGGGGATAACTGGCTTGGCAGCAGCACTGCTGAGAAGTATCTGGGAGTTGTGGTGCATCACAATCACAACAGGAGTCAGCAATGCGATGTTGTTGGGAAAAAAGGAAATGCAATTTTAGGTTTCATAAACAGAGGCATAACATGCAAGTCTCGGGAGGTGATAGTACCACTCTGCTTGGCTCTGGTTAGACCTCAGCTGGAGACTGTGTCCAATTTTGGTCACCAGTGTATAGAAAGGATGTCGAGAAACTGGAAAGGATCCAGAGGTGAGCGACAAAAATGATCAAAGGGAAGGAATGCAAGCCATATGAGCAAAGGCTGAAGGAACTCAGTATGTTTAGTTTGGAAAAGAGGAGATTAAGGGGGGATATGACAGCCGTCTTCAAATACTTGAAAAGCTGCCATAAAAAAGATGGAGAAAAGTTGTTCTCTCTTGCCACAGTGGGTAGGACAGGAGGCAATGGGTTCAAACTGCAGCATAGCAAATTTAGATTACATTTCAGGAAAAAACTTCCTAAATGTAAGAATAGTAGGACAATGGAACAGACCCCCTAAGTAAGTTGTGGAATCTCCTTCACTGGAAGTTTTCAAAAGGAGGCTGGACAGCCATCAGTCTCGGATGGCTGAGACTCAACAAATCCTGCATCTTGGCAGGGGGTTAGAATAAATCACCCTTGCAGTCCCTTCTAACCCTATGGTTCTATGCTGCTATCTAATGGCCATTTTACAGTATAACTTTCCCATTATTTTATTTGCTACTGAAATCTATTGATCACTAGTCAGTATTTCTGACACCCCCCTTTCATTTCCTCTAATCTGCTGCCATCTAATGTCTATTTCCCAGCATGACAGCCTGTTACTCTGCTCTCCTCTAGTGGATTCTTCTTGCTATAGCTTCCTCTTTCCAATTTTTGACTCTGTTACCTGGTGTACATTATGTAGTATAACAGCCCATTTCTCAATCCCTAACATCTCCTACTATCTCCCGTTCATTACAAAGCACAGAGTTCCTTTTCTCTTCAATGTTGTTTGCTCACCACGTATATATAGCTTCACCTCCCTTTCCACTTCCCTCTGTTGGTCATTTGGCAACATAAGTTCTTCTTTCTTCCCCTTCCACTTTGGCTGCTGTCCATTGGTCTGCACCTTTCCCATTCCTCTTCCCTCTAGTGGTCCTACACAGCATAACTGCATCTTTCCTCATTTCTTACCTATTGCTAGGTGTGCGCTGTTCAAAATTTTAACCATTGGGAACGAAATCACACAACAGCACGATTGCGACATTAGTGGCCAAAACCACACATACAACATTAGTGGGTCTCAAAGGTTTAGCAGGGGTTTACCATTAACTCAGAGCATTTCTGTTGCTGGGGAGTCTGTTTCCAGTGGAAATACATAGATTGAAGCTACAGTGACAGCAGCCTAGTGGTTCTCCAGGCTGAGATTCTTGGAGGCGTGTAAGTGAGATAGGCATCCAAATCCTTTTGAAATGGGAGATGGACGCTTAACTCTGTTAGGTCACTTGGAAAATCCTTTTCGCAGTGCTGAAGTCCTACAGATCTCACTAGTGCCCAGCTCCCCTGCCTCTGGCCAAATCCTGACGTGCTCACAGTGGCTCACAGTGACCAGACAGGTTAAAGTGTTCTCCTACTGGTTTTTGAATGTTATGATTCCTGATGAAACCTCTCCAGCGCATCATCAAAGATCTACAACCTATCCTGAAAGATGATCCCTCACTCTCACAGATCTTGGGAGACAGACCTGTCCTTGCTTACAGACAACCCCCCAACCTGAAGCAAATACTCACCAGCAACCACACACCACTGAACAAAAACCCTGACCCAGGAACCTATCCTTGCAACAAAGCCCGATGCCAACTCTTTCCACATATCTATTCAAGTGACATCATCATAGGACCTAATCACATCAGCCATGCCATCAGGGGTTCATTCACCTGCACATCTACCAATGTGATATATGCCATCATGTGCCAGCAATGCCCCTCTGCCATGTACATTGGCCAAACTGGACAGTCTCTACGCAAAAGAATAAATGTAGACAAATCTGACATCAGGAATCATAACATTCGAAAACCAGTAGAACACTTTAACCTGTCAATGACAGACCTGAGGGTGGCAATTTTGCAACAGAAAAGCTTCAAAAACAGACTCCAACGAGAAACCGCTGAACTTGAATTGATATGCAAACTAGATACAATCAACTTAGGCTTGAATAGAAACTGGGAATGGCTGAGCCATTACAAACATTGAATCTATCTCCCCATGTAAGTATTCTCACACTTCTTATCAAACTGTCTGCACTGGGCTATCACTTCAAAAGTTTTTTCTCTTACTTAATTGACATCCAAGTTAAAGAAGTATGGGCTGGATGAATGGACTGTAAGGTGGATAGAAAGCTGGCTAGATCATCGGGCTCAATGGGTAGTGATAAATGGCTCCATGTCTAGTTGGCAGCCGGTTTCAAGCGGAGTGCCCCAAGGGTCGGTCCTGGGGCCAGTTTTGTTTAATATCTTTATTAATGATCTGGAGGATGGTGTGGACTGCACTCTCAGCAAGTTTGCAGATGACACTTAACTGGGAGGCGTGGTAGATACGCTGGAGGGTAGGGATCAGATACAGAGGGACTTTGAGGGTTGGGCCAAAAAAAACCTGATGAGGTTCAACAAGGACAAGTGCAGAGTCCTGCACTTAGGACGGAAGAATCCTATGCACTGCTACAGACTAGGGACCGAATGGCTAGGTAGCAGTTCTGCAGAAAAGGACCTAGGAGTCACAGTGGATGAGAAGCTGGATATGAGTCAGTGTGCTCTTGTTGCCAAGAAGGCTAATGGCATTTTGGGCTGTATAAGTAGGGGCATTGCCAGCAGATCGAGGAACATGATCGTTCCCCTTTATTCGACATTGGTGAGGCCTCATCTGGAGTACTGTGTCCAGTTTTGGGCCCCACACTACAAGAAGGGTGTGGAAATATTGGAAAGAGTCCAGCGGAGGGCAACAAAAATGATTAGGGGTCTGGAGCACATGACTTATGAGGAGAGGCTGAGGGAACTGGGATTGTTTAGACTCCGGAAGAGAAGAATGAGGGGGGATTTGATAGCTGCTTTCAACTACCTGAGGGGGGGTTCCAAAGAGGATGGAGCACGGCTGTTCTCAGTGGTGGCAGATGACAGAACAAGGAGCAATGGTCTCAAGTTGCAGTGGAGGAGGTCTAGGTTGGATATTAGGAAACACTATTTCACTAGGAGGGTGGTAAAGCACTGGAATGCTTTACCTAGGGAGGTGGTGGAATCTCCTTCCTTGGAGGTTTTTAAGGCCCAGCTTGACAAAACCCTGGCTGGGATGATTTAGTTGGGAATTGGTCCTGCTTTGAGCAGGGGGTTGGACTAGATGACCTCCTGAGGTCCCTTCCAACCCTGATATTCTATGATTCTATAATTCTATGATCTCAGAGTTGGTAAGACAACTCCCACCTTTTCATGCTCTCTGTATGTGTATATATATCTCCTCAATATATGTTCCATTCTATGCATCCGAAGAAGTGGGCTGTAGCACACGAAAGCTTATGCTCAAATTAATTTGTTAGTCTCTAAGGTGCCACAAGTACTCCTGTTCTTTTTGTGGATACAGACTAACACGGCTGCTACTCTGAAACCTGTCATTGTAACAGGTGCCCTCCCTTTCGACTGCTCTGTCCAATTGGTGGCAGCAGAGCAGCTTGTGCCCTGCAGGGCCACATGCAGAGTCCCTCGTCAGTGACCATTTGACAGACTCAATCCCAGAAATGGCCTCAGTTCTAGAGTTGCCCTGGCTTGTGAGTCTATCTCTTTGTTTGCCCAACCTCCCCACCTCCAAGGGCCCTTTGAGCCTGGAGCTGTTGCTTTGCTGGAGCTGGTCACAGCCGGGTGTAGCCCAGGTAAGAGCTATAAAGCTGTTCCTGGTGACGTGTCCAGAGGTCACTGCTGGGGCCTGGCTGTTTGCATCTGGCTTGTGTGAGTGTAATGAAGGTGGTTGGTTTGCAGAGGTGTATGGTGGGGATGGAATTAGGCACAGTTTCAGAGGTGGCAGATTTCCTAGGCTTATGACCCCACAAAGGCTGCACCAAGAGTTTGGACAACAAAAATACTAACATTTATTTTGATAATGGCTTTTTTACAGATATAAAAAAATTGGTTAACATTGTCTCCACTGCTCCTGGTGCCCAGTTGAAAACTTCATGATGGGAACATGGTTTTGGCCACCTCCCTCCCTGGTCCTTCCACTTAGATGGACAATGGGAGTTTTCATCTTAATTTTAATGGGGCTATGCAACGGGACCCCCGGTGTACAACTTGGAGCTGTGGGACCACAGTGCTCCCTTATCTCTCCAGCGTGGGCTGTCTCTCATGATGCTTTAATAGTAAGAAGCAGCAACCTCCCCCCCCCCAGGTGCTTTTATCACTCAGTCACAAGCATACAGAGTTGAGTTGCATGAATGCTCTCCAACCTACTCATGAACTATACAGAGGGAGACACCAGCAAATCCCCCCAGCCTTGCACCCCCAGAAATGTACCATCTTACACTGCTCAAGACCTTCTCTTGAACAATGCAAGCTCATTAATTAGTTCACCACTTCATCAAAGGATAGTGGACATGCACCAGCCCTTATAATCTGAGCAGATTCCCCAAGCATTTTAGACAAATTTACTGATTAAGATTAAACATTTAAATAAGTTTATTAACTACAGAAAGATAGATTTTAAGTGATTATAAGTGTTAGGAAACTATCTCTGACCTTTATGCCTAAGAAAAATTTTTGAAAAAACTCATTCTAAATCCTAAACTTTATCAGACTCAGTACGATTTGATTCAAACAGTTTTTCTCACCCCACTGGATGCTGCAGCCAGGTTACAGTTTGTAATACAAAGTCAGAATTCCCTCCTCAGCCTGGGACCAACCTCCCCAGTTCAAAGTCCTTGTCTTCCCAGCGTTCTTGTTGCCTCTAGAGTAGGTGGGGGAGGAGAGAAGTGATCTCATGATGCCACTCTCCCTTATTTTATACTCTCAATACATGTCTCTGGAAAAATACTGGCCCAGACATGTCCTGGTGGGCCTTGCAGAATTGTGAATCTCTTGTTTAAAATTCCCCTGCTGGTCAATGGCTGGTGATGGTCGTTTAACGCCCGCCTGGGTGTGGATCAGCTCCTATGTTGTCACTGGAGAACTAACAGTGGGCGACTCCCAGACTCCCAACATATTTCGGTAACAACCATATAACAAAATCTGATAATGACGTATACAATAATGATATACATATTTTGACAGAGCACTGTGTTTCAACAGACTGATGCTTCATATGATACCTTACAAGGCATGCTTTTTATCACAACCACATAAAAAAGATGAATATGGGGGTTACAGGGGGCTACTTTGAGGTACAGTGCCTCACAGGCTCATTGCTTCAATCACCCAGGCAGCTTTAAAAACATCGGGCTAAATTATTATCTCAGAGTCTCTGCATGTTTTTGTGAAAGCCACATTTACTGACTGCTTTGCTCAAGGCTTCCTTGATCTCTCTGTTTCTCAGGCTGTAGATGAGGGGGTTTACAAGGGGAGTTAGGACTGTGAAGCAAAGAGAGAGCACTTTCTTCAGATCTCTGAGTGTATCACCTTTCGGTAGCATGTAGAAAATCATTATGGTGCCATAGAAAATTGTCACCACAGTGAGGTGAGAGGAGCAGGTGGAAAAGGCCTTTTGTCTCCCAGTGGTGGAAGGGATTCTTAGGATGGTGGCGATGATACACACGTAGGACATCAGGGTTAGTAGGAATGGAGGCAGGGTGAATACGCAGACTAATATGAGATCCACCAATATGCTCAGGTGTGTGTCACTGCAGGAGAGTTCCATCAGTAGGATGGGATCACAATAGAAATGGTCAATTTCATTTGGGCCACAGAAAATTAACTGTGATATGAATAATATAATGGTGGTAGTGGCCAAGCTACTATTTAACCATGACCCAGCAGCCAACTGGAGGCAAAACCTGTTATTCATAAGAGTTGAATAGTGCAGAGGTTTACATATCGCTAAATACCGATCATAAGACATCACTGCTAGGAGACAGCATTCCATACCAGCCAGAGCACAAAAGAAATACAGTTGTGAGAGGCAGCCACTGAATGAGATGGTTTTGTCCCCAGTCAGGAGACTGACCAGCATCCTGGGCAGGAGGGTGGAGGTGTAGCAGGTCTCCAAGCAGGACAAGTTCCCTAGGAAGTAGTACATGGGGATGTGAAGGTGCTTATCAGCCACAACTAGTGCAGTGATGAGCATGTTCCCAGCCACGGTTGCCATGTAGATCACTAGGAACATCAGGAAGAGAAGCATTTGCAGGTCAGGGAGATCCCCGAATCCCACGAGGATAAATTCTGTGACAGCCGTTTGGTTTCTCCGGATTATGTCTGCCATGGGTTGAGTCTAGGAATAATAAAGCAAATGGTGCAATTGAATTGGAAGAACATAGAGCTAAAAGGTAATCAAGTGTCATGAATTAATTCCATAAATATTCAGAAACTCCCTCCCTCTCCTGGTTACCAGCTGAAATTTTAAGGCTAAACGTAGACTTCAGTCGAAGTGCAAGGAGTCTCAGGTCGACAACAGATCTTTTGTAACCATGTAGATCACCCTCTGGCATATCAGAGCAATGACTAATATAATTGTCCATATCTCTGGTAGCTGAATGCTGATAATCAGATCAGTCTCTTTCTTTATCTACTATTGTATCCCATCTAGTGACATACTGAAGCTTAACAATGATGTTTAAATGCAGTATTTCACCTCTGGCAATTGCCAGAATCATGCCATGACTTAGGAGTAAAAAATCAATAAATATATCAACTAAAATGTTGAACTGAGATTTCCAGTGCATGCTATTTTCCTTAGGCATCGATCTCCTGTTAGAATTAATGAAAATTAATCTAACAATGTTTCCTGGTATATTCAGCATTTCAGTGCGCGGTAGGAGAAGGAATAATTTCTCCGCCCTCCTCACAAGAGATCAGTTTATGCCATAAATTATGAATTGGAGTAAATTCTTCCTTAGTCCCTGTGGTGGTGATGGTGATGTGGTGAGGGACTGGCAATGCCTTTTCTGTTTCCCAATGTTCACTATGTAGCAGTAATAAAATACAGCTCTTTGGAGGGTGGCTCTTAGGAAGGGGTAAAACCAGGCTGATGTGCAACCCAAACTGGAGAATGACCCTCCCCATGCCATACTGATTGTGGGATGATAACACAAGAACAAGACAGACACTGGAGGGTGGGGACGGGGGAGATGCTGTCCCTGAAGTCAGAGTCTAGAAACAATCTGTCATGTGTCATCCCGGCTAGTAAGATTCTTTCAGCATTGGCCACCCCATTGGGGCACACAGGAAGCCAGATTCTCAGCTGGTGTAAATCAAGGTAGCTCCATGTGTGTCAGTGGGGCAGATCCCCAACTGAGGACCTGTCACCAGACATGGATCTCAAGCTCCATCTCTGTGAAATGGTGCTATGAACGCCGACTGGCACTGCTGTGGGAAGGTGAGGCTAAAACTGTTAATATTCACCTGAAGAAGAGCTCTCTGTAGCTCAAAAGCTTCTCTCCTCCACCAACAGGAGTTAGTGCAATAAAGGATATTACCTCACAACCTTGTCCATCTAATATTCACAAAGCACATTCATGCCTCTGTTTGGTGGTGGTATAGAAATACAGTCAGGAAGCTGGTGCTCACCTGTAACCACAGGACATCCCAAAGCTTGAAGCAATGAGCTCTTATTTCTCAGGGCTTAGCTGCCAGGACGTAGGTTACTCAGCTGAGGTTCCTGTGTCTCTCCTCTTTCTGCAGAAACTGGATTTTCTCCATTAAGAGACCTGAAGTTACCTGAAGGGATGAGCAGGTGCATTTGATCTACCTTTGTAAATCGAAGGAGAAGCTCATTTTCCAAAGTGTAAATGCTGCCTCATATTTGTATTCAGTCTTCACACTTTTTAATATGGTCCCACTTCAACGTTTCTCCCACTTGGTTCATTTTTTGTCTCCAAAGCTTTGTAGCTAACAATGACCAATGGGACTTGTACAGCGTCACTTCTATAATTGCAACTTTTTTTTAAGTCTAATGAATCTATGTGTAAAATATTTGAGATCATGAAGAAATACCAGCTTACATTTTTGGGAGATGACTATCCAAGATGATGGCCTGTTATATGGGCATCTATTTTCCGAAATGCCCACTAGATGGCAGCATATTTTGAATATTATTAAAGGGATGGTTTAAGTACATTATATCACCCTTACAACATGCTTTCACTTAGGGAAGAAAAACTAAATGCACAAATACAGAATGGGGGATAACTGGCTTGGCAGCAGCACTGCTGAGAAGTATCTGGGAGTTGTGGTGCATCACAACCTCAACAGGAGTCAGCAATGTCATGCTGTTGCAAAAAAAGGAAATGCAATTTTAGGTTTCATAAACAGAGGCATAACATGCAAGTCTTGGGAGGTGATAGTACCACTCTGGTCAGCTCTGGTTAGGCCTCAGCTGGAGACCGTGTCCAATTTTGGTCACCAATGTATAGAAAGGATGTAGAGAACTGGAAAGGATCCAAAGGCGAGCAACAACGATGATCAAAGGGATGGAATGCAAGCCACATGAGCAAAGGCTGAAGGAACTGGGTACGTTTAATTTGGAAAAGAGGAGATTAAGGGGGAACATGATAGTGGTCTTCAAATACATGATATTGGTCTTCAAATACATAAGTCTTGGATGGCTGAGACTCAACAAATCCTGCATCTTGGCAGGGGGGTTGACTAGATCACCCTTGCAGTCCCTTCTAACCCAATGGTTCTATGTTGCCACATCGTGGCCATTTTACAGTATAACTTTCCCATTTTTTTTATTGGCTACTGAAATCTTTTGGTCACTATTCAGTATTTGACCCCCCCCCATTTCTTTTTCTCTTCTCTGTTGCCACCTAATGTCAATTTCCCAGCATGACAGCCTGTTACTCTGCTCTCCTCTAGTGGATTCTTCTTGCTATAGCTCTTTCCTGTTTTCGATTCTCATGTCACCTGGTAGACATTATTTAGTATAACAGCCCATTTCTCAATCCGTAACATCAGCTACTATCCACCATTCATTACATAGCAGAGAGGTCCTTTTCTCTTCAATGTTCTTTCCTCTCCACTTATACAACATTATACAGCCTCACCTCCCTTTCCACTTCCCTCTGTTGGTCATTTGGCAATATAACGTGTCCTTTCTTGCCCTTCCATTTTGGCTGCTGTCCATTGGCCATTGGGCTGCAGCTTTCCCATACTGGGAGGAAACACAAGGAGGAGGGCAAAAAGACAGGAAGCCTTCTGATTCATACTGAGAAAGTAGGGCAATCGGCTAGATATCTTAGGTGCATGTACACGAATGCAAGAAGCCTGTGAAAGAAGCAGGAAGAATTGAAGTCCTGGCACAATCAGGGAAATATGATGTGATTGGAATAACAAACTTGGTGGGGCAGTTCACATGACTGGAGCACTTCATGGAAGGGTATAAACTGTTCAGGAAGGACAGGTATGGGAGGAAAGGTGGAGGAGTTGCATTGTATGTAAGAGAGTGGTATAATTGCTCAGAACTCCCATCTGAAACTGGAGAAAAGCCTGTTGAGAGTCTTTGGGTTAAGTTTAGAGGCAAGAGCAACCAGAGTGATGTCGTTGTGGGCGTGTGCTATAGACCACCAGATTAGAAAGATGAAGTAGATGAGGCTTTCTTCGGACAACTAAATGAAGTTTCCAGATCACAGGCCCTGGTTCTAATGGGGGACTTCAATCACTGCTGGGAGAGAAACACAGTAACACAGACAATCCAAGAGGTTTTTCGAGAGTATTGGGGAAAACGTCCTTGTACAAGTGCTGTAGGAACCCACCAGGGGTCATACTCCTCTTGACCTGCTGCTTACAAATAGGGAAGAATTGGTAGGGGAAGTAGAAGTGGGTGGCAACCTAGGCAGCAGTGACCATGAGATGGTTGAGTTCAGGATCCTGAAAAAAGGAAGAAAAGAGAGTAGCAAAACACAGACCCTGGACTTCAGAAAAGCAGACTTAGACTCCCTTAGGGAACTGATGGGCAGGATCCCCTCGGAGGCTAACTTGGGGGGAAAGGAGTCCAGAAGATCTGGCTGTATTTTAAAGAAGCCTTATTGAGGGCGCAGGAACAAACCATCCCGGAGTTCAGAAAGAATAGCAAATATGGCAGGTGACGAGCTTGGCTTAACAGTGAAATCTTTGTTGACCTTAAATTCAAAAAGGAAGCTTACAAGAAGTGGAAATTTGGGCAGATGACTAGGGCAGAGTATAAATATATTGCAAGAGCATGCAGCGGTGTAATCAAGAAGGCCAAGGCACAATTGGAGTTCCAGCTAACAAGGGATGTGAAGTGTAACAAGAAGGGTTTCTACAGGTACGTTAGCAACAAGAAGGTGGTCTTGGAAAGTGTGGGACCCTTACTGAATGGGGGAGGCAACATAGTGACAGATGATGTGGAAAAAGCTGAAGTACTCAATGCTTTTTTGCCTCGGTCTTCACAGACAAAGTCAGCTCCCAGACTGCTGCACTGGGCAACACAGTATGGGGAGGAGGTGAGCAGCCCTCAGTAGTGAAAGAACAGGTTAAGGACTACTTAGAAAAGCTGGATGTGCACAAGTCCATGGGTCGAGATCTAATGCATCCAAGGGTGCTGAGGGAGTTGGCTGATGTGATTGCATAGCCATTGGCCATTATCTTTGAAAACTCGTGGTGATCGGGGGAGGTCCTGGATGAATGGAAAAAGGCAAATATAGTGCCCATAATTAAAAAAGGGAAGAAAGAGAACCCAGGGAACTACAGACCAGTCAGCCTCACTTCAGTCCCCAGCAAAATCATGGAGCAGATCCTCAACGAATCCATTTTGAAGCAGTTGGAGGAAAGGAAGGTGATCAGGAAAAGTCAACCTGGATTCACCAAGGGCAAGTCATGCCTGACCAACCTGATTGCCTTCTATGATGAGATAAATACTCTGTGGATATGGGGAAAGCACTGGGTGTGATATATCTTGACTTTAGCAAAGCTTTTGATACAGTCTCCACTGTATTCTTGTCAGCAAGTTAAAAAAGTATGGATTGGATGAATGGACTATAAGGTGGATAGAAAGCTGGCTAGATTGTAGGGCTCACCGGGTAGTGATCAATGGCTCGATGTGTAGTTGGCAGCCGGTATCAAGCGGAGTGCCCCAGGGGTCGGTCCTGGGGCTGGTTTTGTTCAACATATTTATTAATGATGCGGATTATGGGATTAATTGCACCCTCAGCAAGTTTGCAGATGACACTAAGCTGGGGGGAGAGGTAGATATACTGGAGGGTAGGGATAGGGTCCAGAGTGACCTAGAGAAATTGGAGGATTGAGCCAAAAGAAATCTGATGAGGTTCAACAAGGACAAGTGCAGAGTCCTGCACTTAGGAAGGAAGAATCCCATGCACTGCTACAGGCTGGGGACCAACTGGCTAAGTAGAAGTTCTGCAGAAAAGACCTGGGGATTACAGTGGACAAGAAGCTGGATGTGTGTCAGCAGTGTGCCCTCGTTGGCAAGAAGGCAAATGGCATATTGGGCTGTATTAGTAGGAGCATTGCCAGCAGATCGAAGGAAGTGATTATTCCCCTCTTATCGATATTGGTGAGGCCACACCTGGAGTATTGCGTCGAGTGTTGGTCCCCCCCCCCCACTACAGAAGGGATGTGGACAAATTGGAGAGAGTCCAGCGGAAGGCAATGGAAATGATTAGGGGGCTGGGGCACATGACTTACGAGGAGAGGTTGAGGGAACTGGGGTTATTTCGTCTGCAGAAGAGAAGAGAGAGGGGGGATTTGATAGCAGCCTTCAACTACCTGAAGGGGGGTTCCAAAGAGGATGGAGCTCGGCTGTTCTCAGTGGTGGCAGATGACAGAACAAGAAACAATGATCTCAAGTTGCAGTGGGGGAGGTCTAAGTTGGATATTAGGAAACAGTATTTCACTAGGAGGGTGGTGAAGCGCTGGAATGGGTTACCTAGGGAGGTGGTGGAATCTCCATCCTTAGAGGTTTTTAAGGCCTGGCTTGAAAAAGCCCTGGCTGGGATGATTTAACTGATGTTTGTCCTGCTTTGAGCCGGGGATTGGACTAGATGATCTCCTGAGGTCTCTTCCAACCCTATTATTCTATGATTCTATGGAAAGCTACGGGATCTCTACAATGTGGAGCACAGAGTGTCCACGACTGAGGTTGCCTTTAGAGAAAATACGGTCAAATTCCTGGACTATCTGGACCTTTTCTCTGCTGTGAGGTCTCTAGCTTGGAATTGTATTTCTTCTTGGCATTCAAGATATGGTTCATTTCTATCCAAACATTTGATCCTGCAGCATCTATTAATGCCAATTATTTCCATGAGTACATTTCAGGACTTCCAGTATTTCTTCAGGTGTCATTTTTCCTGGGAGGATATGGTGCATTTTTCAAATTTCCCAGTGCGGTGAGCATGTTTCAGTCTGACAGGAAGAAAATCTCTGTGTAAGCTCAAAAGCCAGTCTTTTGCCAAGAGAAGCAGGTCCAATAAAAGATATTGCCTCACCCACCTTGTTTCTCTAAGAAGAGAGAAAGAGAGATACAACTTGTATGGAGTAACCCAGATGGCTCCAGTCAGTTACCACGGAATAACTAAGCACTAAAGTCCAGATTTAAAAAAACAAAACAAAAACAAAACAGGTATTTAGGCACTGAGTGGGATTTTCAACAGCATCTAGGCACCTAATTCCCATTGATTTAAATAGATGCGTTTGAAAATCCCACTCGATACCTAAAGATCTTTAAAAATCTGTCCCTAAGTTATTTCCATATGAGAGCAGTTCCATGGGCCTGATGTGAAATGAGCTAAGGAGATTCAGTTCTGATGGGAGCTCAGGAAGGTATTCTCACTAGAGGGTTAGGGGCTCCACTCTGACCCAACAGACATTACCTTGGGAAGAAGCTGCATCCTAACTAATATGAACACAGGGAAAATGAGGCTTAGCATAAGTTTTTGAAAGTGATTAGTGATTTGGGGTGCCTCAAGTTGGGCACCCCCCAAACATAAGATACCTTTAAATGAGCCTGATTTTAAAGGACAGGTCCTGAGCACTTCCTGTGAATCAAGACCCTTTAAAGGGTCTCAACTTGGCTACCCAAAATCTCCACTCACTTATGAAAGTTTAACCCAATGTGCTAATAAGATCCCCTGGCTTAGTCACCGAGTTTTGAGTGGTCTGTAGGAAATTCCTTTTGGAATTTCTAAAGTTGTCTGTTATTTGCAATCATTTACACCAAGATGGCGAGTCCTTGAACATGACTTGAAGAATGGATTCCCTTATCTACAAGCAAAAGGGTACCCTCTAGGGAACGGCTGGAACACACTGCAACATTGCAGACTGGGATGGGGTAGAGTGAAGGGATAGTGGTGTTAGTGCAGATACGGAGATCCTGGTAAGAATCCCAGTGCCGTAAAATTATAGGTCAAAATCTGGAGTAGTGACAAATCAGTGATATCATTTTACATTGGAGCAATATTAATCAGGTTTATATTTTTACATTTGGAAGCACATTATGTCACCTATGATTCCCTGGGACATGGCATAGTCACTTACATTTTTCTCCGGAGGCCCATGGGGGCTATGATATTTTGGGATGCAATCCAGACGAGTGAGGGGCTGTGATACACCTTCCCTGCAACTGTGGGTGCCTTACAATGCCTTGCTGCTGTCACTCAAACCTGGGCCGCTCACAAAACAGCCACCAGCAAGCAAGTCACACCCTCCATGTCTGTGCACAGCTGCAGCCTGCCAGCACACTCTGGTTTCCACCAGCCTTGGTTACCACATGAAGGGTGACCCCAATATGTGCCCAGTCCTGGATTTCCCCCCCCCCCCAAAGTGTGTATTCTGGAACAGCACAGTCCAGTCCTCTCCTGGACAGTTCAGATAGCAAAGGTCTGTTGTCCAGGTAAGGGAACAATGTACAACAACTTTCCACTTTAAATGGAGTTACCCACACAGTTCACAACACCAGCATTAATTTTGATTAGCGAACAAAACAAAGTTCAGCTACAAAGGGATAGATTTTAAGTGAGTACAAGTATTAAGGTATTAAAGTCGGAAAAGGTTACAAGAAAAATAAAGACAAGATGCTTCCAAGTACAAAAACCTTTACAAACTAGGTTTGGTTCAAGGTAAAATTCTTGCCACGTGCTTCCAACAGCATTACTGACCAATCTTCAGGTCAGGATCCCTTCCAGAGGGAAAGAGCTGGAGTCTTTTCTCTTCTTAGGTTCAAGAAGAAGAATGGATAGGGAGAGATACTTTTGTGTTTTTGCCCCTCAATTTTATAGTTCAGTTACCCTTTGAAATGCATCTTCCTGCGAGCGACCCCTAGATAACGTTCTTTCCAGCTGAGAGCAAGGAGATGGAGTCTGGTGGTGGTGGGAGGTTTGCTAAGGTGTTTGCCAAGATGCAGCTCTGTTTGTTCTTGCCCCCTTCCCTTGCCAAAGAATGGCCACTTGACACATGATGGCCCATCAGCTTTGATGACACCTGGCCAGGTGTCAACTTGTCCTTTGTCTTCAAGAAACAGCTTTACTCACTTCCCAGACTTGTCTGGTAAACACACTTCAAGTCATGATTTCATTTTATGTTCATAACTTTGCATGTAACGACATTATATGAATTTGACCATGATATTGACCAGCAAATTGTTAGTTTTTAAATGATAACTTTCCAGGCATATTTTGTACAAAGATTATTACAGTAGTGTGTAGGGTGTCAATACAGGGGTGTATGCCATCACAGGGGCCAAATCTATTCCTTATGTAACTCCACAGAAGTAAATGGATTTGCACCAGGGATGAGTCCAGCCCTTTCTGTTGAGTTATTTATCCCTGAATCCACTCCAGTGCCCACTGGGATAACCAGAGCACTGTGCTCCCCATAAGTACCTCCTCAGGGAAACTCCACGTGGTCTGTTTGGTTTAGTAGCTATTGATACCTGCATTCCTGAGATGATGGGATGATCCCTGTGCACTGAGCAGAAACTGAACATTGGGGCACAGTTTGTGCCCCAGTTATCCTGAGAAAGCATGACAGTTCTTGCTATTAACCCCGCTCTGGCCACTTGGAAGCAAATGAGGTCTCATTTTACACCACATTTCCTCATGAATATTACAGAGAGCTCAGTGTTGACAGGGAATGGCTGGCTCTAGGCACAGGGAATAAGATTAGCCCCTTCATCTATAGGGAACTTCTGCAACCAGTCCAAGTAAGTAGTGCCCCAAAACTGTTCCTTTTCTGACTCCTGTGTGCTGAGCTGTTGAAAGCCTGAGATTAAGCCCACATTCATTACAGAAGGAGCCAGCCCTGAGAAGGATCATGCAATCCCCTTATCATAGGGTTTACTAGTCATCACTGGGGCACCTCCTTGTGCCTCATCTAGGGAGTAGCTCTCCTCTAGTCTAATGCCCCCTCCTTTGGTTGCTTGCCCAGCGGTCTCTTTCTCTCTGGACTCGGTTGCTCACTCTTCATGACTCAGCCCTCCAGCCACATCACTATAATCTTCTCCTTCTGGGGTAACAAAGTCCCTCTAGACAAACTATCTCTGGCAGTCTTCCAATCCACTGTGCGGTTTGTGTCACTTTCTTAGAGGCAGATAGAGGGACCTATGCCTGCCCACTACTCCAGGTTCCAACCCAGGGACCCTATGCTCAGCAACCATGGTCTGCTCAAGCTCTCACCCTGTTGGTGTTTTGCCTGGGCTCTTTCCTGCTTCCCTTCTCTAGCCTCTGGTGCTTTCTCCATGCCTGTAGCTACTTCACCCCTCTCAGCTTCTTACCAAAGCATATAGTCCAAGGCAGGATCCCAGGGCTTATTTGATGCCTAAAACATCTCCTTGTACCTAGCCAACGCCTCTCCTTTCTAGGGAATGACTACAAAGATCTTCCCTACAGACTCTCCTTTTGCACACTACCTCCTGCTTTTATACAAACTCAACCTGCCTCTGCCCAGCTGGGCTTCATCATCCATTAGACCTTATCAGCCCTGACTCTCCTCCAGGTGCAGCTTGTCAGACATTAATTGGCCCTTTTTAACCTGCTCAGGCAGTGTGTGGGGTTGGATACCCCTTTACAACCCTGTAAAGAATAGCTGGAAACTGCAGTGGTGGGTAGATGCTCAGGAAGAACAGATGCTACTTAGGAGTAAGCAGAGTTCTGGGTTTGGGAATTAAGACTCTAACTATGAAGGGTTGGGAGCAGCCTGCTAAGGCAGGGGAGACCCTCAGCAAGCACAGCGCTTGCAGAGAGCACAGAACTCTTAAGGCAGAAAGGCTTGGGAGTAGGAAAAGAAATGTTTATTTGTTGGACTTTAATTGGGGACTTTGAGTTTTATTTTGAGATTTTCTATGAATGAACCCAGACACCAAAAAGGGGGTTGTGAATGTATAACCTTTGAGTGGACTAGAGTTTACTTCACTGGCCTTCTCCAGTGCCTAAAAACCCCCAACTCCCATAGAAAAGCACCTCGTGACCCAAAATTCAGTCATTGAGGATTTTCATCAAGGATTACGCAGAGTCAACCTCCCCACAATCAAGTCCAAAAGAACAAAGGAATTAACTTAATTCTTAAGTACCAATTTTCTAAAATCTTATGATAAAGAAATATAATTGCTTGGCTAATTTATAAGCCACATACATTATCCTCAGTTATACATAAACATAAAGAAAACAAATTAAATCTAAACAGGTCAGTCCCCACAGAAACACAGTGAGAAGAAACTCAGAGTTCCTAAAAGTTTGGCTGAGTTCACCTTAATCTCAGTTAGAGACTTTGATCCCCAAATATATATAGTCTGAGTCAAAAGCAACATCTTCCCTCCATTTGTTTGTAGAAATCTTCAGTTGGAATCCATGCAGACTCTTCCTCCTTGGTAGCTAGTCAGCTAACCAATTAACCAACTACTCAATTAAGTATATAGATTTAAAAAAAAAACTGTTACAGAAAAAATACAAAACTGAGAATAGCAAAATAAATGACTTTCCCCATTATTACATTTAAATAAAATAAAAGTTGGTGATTCCTACTAGCTGAGACAATTTAACTAAAACAGTTTGTCTAAAGTCAAACAACATTCAAAGTATTAAATTAAAATAAAAGAAATTAGTTTTCCCTTCCTGTAATTAACACTGATGGGGCTTCCCTGTTGGACAGTTAACAATATCACTAACCTGCTGCAAAATGCTTCAGAGTTTGGGAAACCAGCCTGCTTACTGCTCCTGGGCTCAGCTTCTCCCAACCCACACAGGGCATGTGGCCTTTTGCAAAACAGCTACCCTCACTACTCACCCTCATGGAGCCTGAGTCCAGCAAAAGGGATTGAGCCTACTCAAAACTACCACACCCAATTCCAGAAACATCTGAGTGTGGAGTGCTAATTGTGCATCTGCCAAGCAACAATGACCTAGACACAACTCATTCTTGCCCCCCGCCCCCATATAGATCCCTTAAAAAAGATTTCTCCCTATTAGGCATGTGGGTTACAAATGGACCAAAAAAAAGTGTGTGGAATCTGTGTTAGGGGCCCTGAAGAGGGGAAATTGAGGCAGGCTGCCTATAGTGTGACCCTAGGCCATGAGGAGGTGCTCAGGAGGCAACTGACCCTGTTACAGGGACATTTCTCAAGGTCCTGAGTGAGAAACCACAGCACATACACCAACCAACCCATCTGAGCTACTTGTTTCCTTTGAGACACTCAGCAGAGAGCAAGGACCAGCCCTGACTTGGAAAGACCTCTCCAAGCAGGAGAGAGAATTCAGTTCCCATTAAGCCATTGGATTCTCTGGAGAACGCACCAATTGCCCCCCCCCCCCACCCCAAAGGCAAACATGACAGGGGTGGGTTTTCTAGAGATGGGATAGAGCCAGAACCCTAGATCGTAACCCTCCTTTTGACCCAGTTTAGATATTCCAGCCAGGAATATTCATCTTCTTTCTGCTTTATTATTCCCAGTGTTTATAAAGAAAGAAAGGCCCAGTTGCCCTTTGGAAACATTGGTGGGAAGGGACTCCTTAAATGGGACCAGATTTTGACCCTTACAGAGGCATTCCTGTTCCTTGAGGCTGTTTGTGTGTCTCTTTGTGTGAGATGTTATGAAAGTATATCCCAAGGTATAACTATAGCCTATAGCCAATCCAAGACGTGAGCAATGCCTGCATCCATTCCAAGACCCAACTAAGGCTTGCTTCCATACCAAACTCTAACTAAGGCCTACAGGCTTTCCAAAGCCTAACCAAGGTCTACAGCCATTTCAAGGCCTAATCAGGGCCTATAGACATCCCAAAGTCTAACTACAGCCTACAGCCACTCCAAGGTCTAACTATGGCCTATAGTAAATCCAAGGCCTAACCAGAGCCAACAGTCTTTCCCAGCTGAACATATAACCATTCCAAGGCCAAGTCAAGTTCTGTCTCCATTCCAAAGCCTAACGAAAGGCCTGCACCCACCCCAAGGTCTAAATAAGGCCTGCATCCATACCAAAGCTTAACCAGGTACTGCAGCCATTCTGATACCTAACCAAGGCTGCAGCTATTCTAAGGCGTAACAAAGAGATGTCGCCATGATACAGGCTAATCACTGCCTGAAGACATTCAGATCCCTGACCAAGGCCTGCAGCTATTCCAAGGCCTAACCAAAGCCTGAAGCCTTTCTAAGGACTAACCAAGCCTTGCAACCACTGAAAGGCCTAAGCAATGAGCGGGACTGAATTCAGATTACAGGATACACATGTTGTTTAACAGTTTCATAGAGTTTAAGGCCAGAAGGGAATCATCTGTTCATCTAGTCTGGCTTATTGCATATCACCAACCATATATGTTACCCAAATATCCCTATGTTAAAAAGCAGAGAATACTTGGGACACCGTCAATAGATAGCTAACACATATGTATTTTACCTATGGCTGGGATTATAACTCAGGATGCTTTGGATGCAAGCGCTGAGTTCAATCCTCTAGGCCTTTTTCTTTGTCTTTGCTCTCATTTTGTTTTGATAAACTGTAGAAACACATGGGACAGAGAAGTTATATTTTGCCCTGGGGCCTCTGCTTGCGGCCCTGCTCTGTACAGGGCTCTAGAAAGCATGTCCCCTAAGTCCCTGGGAGAAAAGACCTGGATAAATCTCCTTCCCCAGCACCAACAACCCTTTACTGAGAGTAGAGGCCAAAGTCAGCTATACACAGCTCATCTGCAGAGAGCAACAGGTGCCGGTTTGCTTATATCAGTTAAGACTTAATGTGACGGGTGAAAGGGTCTTAGATAACTGTGCCTTTGACATCTGGATACTATCATGGTAATTTTTATTCCATTCTAATAAGGGAGACATCTAGGTGCCTAACTCCCATTGAAATCAATAAGTGTTAGGCACCATTTGCTTTTTAAAATCCCAGTAGGTGTCTAAATATCTTTAATAATCTGTCCCTAACTCTAGAATGTAATATTTCCATTGCCCTTGAATTTCCACAGGAGTTTTGAGGAATGAGACATTGATCCACACTGAATAACTGCTCAAAAATCACCAATTTCTCAAATTCCAGGGAAATCTCTCACTTTTTTAAAATAACCTTCACCAAAGAAAATGTTCCACCCTAAGTTCTAACACTACAGCGACACATTGCTGAGGGGGCATTCCTTCTACAATACCTGCTTTTAGGACCTGTTATTTGTTATTCCCCCCCCCCACCCCCATGACTGCAAAAGCACCACCAAGGTATCATTACCACACTCACAAATGATGATATAAATGCAGTGGTGTGGAGAGGTCTCACTTCAGGTGTGGTCCTGGGAAGACCTCTACGGGGGACTTGAGGGCTTCCATAGAGGCTGATGATGTGCCATGGGCCAAGCAGAGGTGTGAGAGTGTAATCGATTTGTGAGTGTGTGTTACAGGTTCCCAGTAACACAGTGCCCAATCCACAGAGGATATGAGTATGTAAGAGTCACAGCTTAAGAGCCTTAGCTCCTGATCTCAGGTGCCCCAGGCCTTGAGTTCAAGCTTCTGTTTTTATCTCTGGAGGTCCCCATTTCAGTCTCTGGTCTATCAACCATGATGACAACTGTCATAACAGCTCATTCCTTGCTTGTGATAGGTGTTCACTGAGGTGTTCTCCCCACCCAAGAAGGCCCCTCACCTTGTGGCTGGCTGGACGTTGGGGAGGGACATTCACCCCACCTTGCATGTTCCCCCTTCTCTGCTGCACTGTATTCCAGATGTTGTGTCTTCCATTGCAGTCTCTCCCACATGTTGTGGCTCAGGAGGGGCCTGGGGACACTTCATTCTCCCTCATGGGTGCCCACCATCTACGCCCTCCCATTCAACTGTCCACCTGCCCCACAGTAATGGCCCCTTTTATGCTGGTGTGATGGCCGACACTTTGGCAAACAGACCAAGGGCTAAAATGGGGACATCCAGTGCTACATGAGTTGCTAGAGCTACCACCTGAGCCAAAGCTCCCTAGTCAGGGCTGTAACAGACTCAGATCCTCTGTGGACCGGGCACAGAGAGGGACCCCTAACATGCACTGACCTCCGGGTTACACTAGCTCTTCTGAGCAGCCTCCAGAGGATGGCCATCTGCTTCCACCAGCTGGTGACCCACAGGGAGGAACCTGACAAAATCGACTGTCTGGATATTGGGGATGATGTCTTCTCACTGCACAGAGACTCAGATGCCAACATTCACCCTCAGCAGGCAGTGGGACACATTGCCCCAGAGGCTGGTGTTAAATGGATGGGTGGACAGCATGAATGGTGGTCTTCAGTGAGTACCTCCAAGTCCCTTGGAGTCACAGTACAGGACAGGCAGGGGCAGCATTGTGAGATACTCATAAGTCTTGGCATAGATCTTACAACAGGAGAGGGAAGAAGGAAGGGTAGTAGCATCAAAGGGGACCAGGGGAATAACCTTCCTTCCTACTCATGCTAACCCTACAGTGGCAGACATGCTGGGGTAACATGCAATTTACTGGAAGGTCAGAGCCATGCGTGCATGTGTGAGTTTGTATGTGGGTGGGTATACTAGGGTGCAATGCAGTGTCCCCTTCACAGGGAATAATCTGAGGGTTTTATTTGCAGGAAGATCCAAGGTAGACTTTCCACTTAACTCATTATTAAGGCTAATTATCTGGAGTAATTAATGTCACTCTTATACAAAATGTATAAATGACATCTTTTGCAGTATTATTATTGAAAGAATGTGAATCATTAACACTACCAGAAATGACCAATGAAATAAATATACACATTTATGCTTATGCTAGCAACACTGAAATTATGACCAAAATCGAACAAATAAAATGTAATGTACACCTTTTAGCAACCACCTGAATTTAAGACAAGATATGTGAATGCATTCCTTCAAAATCATTATTTTATTGTATATTTGATCTACAGCATTCTAAACTTTCATCCTAAATCAACAAATCCAGTCTTCAAATTCATTTTTATTGCTCTTCTTTGAACTCAGTCCATGTTTCCAAAATATTTCTGACATCGGGTTGCTCAGAAGACCATTAATTTCTCTGCATTGGGTGGTACCAGAGGAATTGGACTTGAAGCTATAATGAGCTAAAACACATGAAACAAATATTGGAAATCCTATTGCTTCATATTTCACAAACAACACTGAACATGATACAAGAAAATGTCCCAGAGATAGCAGTCTTATACAGAACCCAGGAAGATGGGCTAGATGGCTCAATAGATTTTTTCATCCTTTACGCTTCTGAATCTTTGATTGAAATTGTGAAGAGACAAATTACTAAGTCCTTGCTGTGGGATACAATGTCTTTAGAGAAATGTGTCAATGAAGAATATCTGTGTATCCTCGTCTGTAAAAATTTAGACTGAGATTTTCAAAGTCACCTAATAGATTTGGATGATAAATTATTAATAAAATCGTGCAAAATGGATTTCAAAACCCCTTTGGCCACTTTGAAAATCTCAATTGCTGTCACCGAGGGCAGAAAATAAAGACAATGGAGTTGTACGGGGTAGACTGTGAAATAAATGATTAGCATGTGTGTCACTGAGGGAGGAATTTGAAGGCAGCTGGGTTGTACAGGTGTCAGTATGTGTGGAATTTAAGACAATGTTATACCTCAGGTGTAAGTGAGGGCAAAACTGTGTCTGTTTTTGAAACTTAGCTAAGAATGCTCTTGCTAAAGCTGATCAGTGAGCCAGAATACTATACATGCTATTCTCCTATAGCTGTTTTGCTTCTACAGGGTTAACAGGAAAATAAATAATATAACTCATTTTGGTCAGTAGAGCCAGCAGATATGATTTGGAATATACACAGGCAGGCAGCCTGTTGAATAAAAATATATATTTGCTAAATTGTCATCTTTCAAAATAAAACCTCCTCTTAACTATAATAAGAAATGTACATCCACATAGCAAAGCAAAAAAAAGGAGAGTCCATTTGTTGTTCTTCAGTCCTCTGTGTCTTTTCTGCTACATAATACATATAAACAGTTTCTTTCTTTCTTTCTTTCTTTCTTTCTTTCTTTCTTTCTTTCTTTCTTTCTTTCTTTCTTTCCATGTCCATCTCTCCACAAAGTGTATCCAAGGCAAGAAATGTTCAACCAAACCACCCTGACCAAGTTTCTTCTCCTGGGATTCTCTGACATTTGGGAGGTGCAGATTCTACACTTTGTGGTATTTCTAGTAATTTACTGGAAGCTCTGGTAGGGAATCGTCTCATCATCCTGGTCGTAGCCCTCAACTGCCAACTTCACACCCCCATGTACTTCTTCCTTGGAAACTTGTCCTTCCTAGATGTCTGCTACATCTGTTACTGTCCCTAAATCCGTGGCCAATTCCTTAACCAACACCAGATTGATCTTTCTCTGGTTGTCACCCGAGTCTTTTTGGTTCCCACCTTAGCTTTTGCAGAGATGATTTTTCTAGTGGTCATGGCATATGATCGCTATATTGCTATCTGCTGTCCCCTACATTACAGAGTGATCAAGAACAAGGCTGTGTGCTCCCAGATGGCATCTGGATACTGGATCAGTGGTGTCCTCTGCTCGGTGCTGCAAACTGGTAACACCTTTAGGTTATCGTTCTGCCACTCCAAAGTTATTGGGCAGTTCTTCTGTGATATCCCACAGCTACTAAAGAGCTCTTGCTACGATACATCAGCTAATTAAATTTTGTTTATTGTCTGTGTTTTATTTTTTGGTTTACTTTTCGTTGTTTCAACCACCATTCTAAGAATCCCTTCTGCACAGGGCAAGTACAAAGCCGCTTCCACCTAACTGCCTCACCTGATTGTTTTTTTCATTATTTGAGCACCACAATGTTCACCTACATGAGACCAAAGTCAATGTCCTCACTGTATCAGGACCCGCTGGCTGCTGTGTTTTACTCTGTGTTGCCACCACTGTGGAATCTGGTGGTTTATAGCCTGAGAAATAAGGAGAGAAAAGGTCCCGTGGGGAAAACGCTACTCCGGTTAGTCTTGATAAAAAATGCATCATGAAACCAATGTCAATGAAGCAGCATGTGCAGTGACAACAAATCCAGGCAAGGCTTCCTCTAACTTTCTGCAGCCAGAAGGATGGTAGAGATGCATTAAATTACCTTTTCAGGTAGTGCTAATTTCCCATCACAGTCTTGGGCACACTTTCATTCTCAAAACCCATCACTTAGAGAATGGGCTCACACACTCAAAGGACATTATCCCTTCAATGTAGCCTTGCATATCCCAGGGCTGAGTGTTGTGAACTACAAGTTTCTTCATGCAATATTGAAGCTTGAATAATAAAGCCATTACCATATTTTACTAATGAAATAACCTATACTGGCAAATGTGTCTAGGGCTTTAGCACCCCTAACTGACATTACTATACCTGCAAAAGTTTCTAATGTAGAACTCGCCTAAGGGTAGTGAGAAATGTAGCCCATAGGGCTAGCCTGCTAGCTTGCTATATTATATATCCTGTTTTTCTTTATTGGTTTGATTATATTATTTTGGTTTTTATTTTTGTATTGAATAATTTCAGTAGACATTAATTCATTATATTGGGCTGTATGCAAGGAACCTACAGGCCTGTATCCTGTATGATTAGCTAAAGCAAGTTAGCATGAGTTTTTGTAACCTTTGGCATATATAAATGGCCTACCGGTTACCCTTTTAGACTTTGGGGAACTGAATGTGTTTACCAAAATTCTGGGACATACTGGTAACCGCAAGAGACACCACAAGAACATGGAAATAATGGTTCAGGCCAAAGGTAACAGGTTTTGAGAATGAGATAATTGGCTTTAATATGCATGGATATGCTAGTCTATAGAGTAAGTGTACCCTAAGATTATGTGGGTGAGGAAATAAGATTTGGGCATGGAAGGCTGGGCACTGACATGAATATTCAGGATAGTGCCAAGACCCTATAAGAAGGCAAACCACCATGTGGAGAGAGCTTTTTAGTTCCTTTAGTTCCTTTTGTTCTTTTAATTTTAGCTGTTAGCTTAGCTTTTAAGTATAACTTAGCTATTCAACACCTGACCCTTACCACCACCATCTCGGCATTGAGGAACCTGGATCGTCGGACTCATTTGCCTTGCCAGAGACAAGTCTGGTCCTTTGTCTCCCATCATCAAGTCCCCAAGGAAGGGTATGAGTGCGCTAGCCTAAATAGCCTTGTAAGGAATGTTACCACAGGGTTCCCTAGAATTGTATTTTATTTCTTTTTGGTTCTGTGGTTTGGAGCTTTGATAACTTTTTCCTTTATTTTAATAAAAATCTCTAAAGCTTGGCTTTGTCCTCCGCGTGAGTGTTCTTGCCACACACCCTCAGGGTCCTTACAAAGTATTGAACTCTTTACATTTAATTCTGTAGCCTGATTTTAGGACAAGAATCTGATTATCTTCTGGTCAGATCATTGGCGAGCCTATAATAAATCAGCCCTCTAAAAATCAGGTCAACAGAAACAAGGAGCTAAAAAATCTCAAGGAGCTGAGAAAATTGATAGGGAGGGTATTTTTCACCAAGCAAAAATAACTCCTCATGTTGCACTCTCAGGCTATATCTATGTTTACTGTTCAGAGTTCCTTCTATGTAAGCCAGTATAAACCCTTTGCCATCTGCCCACCACATCTGGTCATTATTTCTATGTTCCTTAGCTTTGTTATATCACATGATACCCAAGTTCAGTGTTGTCTCTGAATCATGACCTGTTGTGTTCATTTCTGTGTTCTTTTCCATTGTTCCACCAGCAGTGAATCCAAACATTTACAAGTCTGAGAAACAAGGAGATAAAAGAGGAAGAGTATTGGTCACTAAAAGAGAAAATGTTTTGAAACGTTACATGTCCTTCATTTTTTAAAGAGGATTTAGGGTCATTGCATTGATTTACTTACTGTATTGTCAATATTTCCAGTCTGGACTTTTGACATCAGTGAGTGATATTTATTGCTATCTTAGGACAGTTCAATAGCTCTTCTATGAAATGAGCTGGGGTGGTGGAAATAGAGGTTCTTTTTATGATAGGAGTTAGGAGCTGACATAAAAAAAGTTAATAAAAAGCCAACAACAAATATCAGATTTCGGATTCACTGGCCCCCCCTTTGTTGGCAGTCTGTGCAGATAGTGAAATGACTTAGGATCAGATTCTTAAAGGTATTTAGGTGCCTAGTGGGATTTTGAAATGCCTCTAGATGCCTAACACCCATGAAAATCAGTGAATTTTAGGTGCCTAGATGTTTTGAAAATCCTACTTGGTGCCTAAATACCTTTAAAAATCCAGACCTAAGTGACTTTCCTTAGGTCAAAAAGGAAGTCTGTGACAGAGCAGACTCTTCAGTCTGTTAGGGGGCAAATTTCCCCACCCCCATTCCCTGTTCCCATTCCCGCCCCCTTAGCAAAGCATGATTCCAGTTCCCCCACCCCCTGTTCCCATTCCCCCCTTACTTCCTGATTGACTGCAGACTATATAGTAAAACTTGAGTTCTGCTTAGCTATACCTTAACCAATCATTTTACTGAAATGTAACTAACCAATCCTAACATACTGTAACATGGTTATTTAACCAATTATATTTCACCACCTTAATTGGTTTACACCCAAGAAAATTAATTATACAGCAGACAAAAACAATTACAAAACCAGACAGAGACCATGCAAATAAACATACAAAACAATACAGAAGCGAGGATTTCACATCCCAGCTATTAATAAGTGAGTTCTTGCCAGTCAGAATGCTATCAAACTAAGTTTCCTTTTACATCTGCTAGGCTCTTCCCTTTCTCTGGAGGTGATAGGAATATCAGGACAGGATTGTATTCCTAACAGCCCAATAGCACCTTATTTCCATGTGACTAGTTTGGAATGTGAGAATGTGACCATACACTTCCCAGCTTATGGCTGCCTCTGCTGCTTAGCCGAAGGCCTTAGCCTAAGAACCAGGCCTCAGACTGTCACAGTACGAGAAGGCCCTTACACATACATAAAGTGATTTTAATTCTTTCTTTTATACCTCTATAACTAGCTAAGTAATAAGAATACACCTAAATTCTTAAAGTATAGGCCTTTACAGACAGGCCTGAATATCTATATCCTAACACAGTCACTTCCACGCAAAGAAAGAGAGAGAGAGAAAGAGATGAACTGAAAACCTGATTTTTTGATCCAAAACCTGACACAATTCCATTTTGAGAAAACGTTTGAAAGGTTTTGTTTTCATTACAACACGGAATGGAAATTTATTTTGAAACCCTGATAGCTGAGGCTTAGTAGTAGTTATTGTTCGCATAAGGCCACACGAGGGCTAATAAAAGCTAGCAATAGTATGCAGGGCCGGCTCCAGGCACCAGTGTAGCAAGCAGGTGCCTGGGGCGGCCAATGAAGAGTGGGGCGGCGCGTCCGGTGGCACTCCCTCTTGGAGTGAAGGACCTGCCGCCGAATTGCCGCCGTAGAATGAAGTGGCCGTAGAGCTGCCGCCAATCACAATCGCTGCTTCCCCCCCCCCCTTTTCTGCTTGGGGCGGCAAAAACACTAGAGCCGGCCCTGATTGTATGTAATCTTGGGTCAGAGGATGTAGCAATATATAACTGTGATAGAAAGTCTAGACTGTAAAGGCTTTATTTATTTATTTCACCTTCTATCAGCTCAAATGTTTGTGAGAATTGTCAGAACCCGCAAAATGAGTAGCAGGAATGGCAAGTATAGGCAAGAGGCAAAGACTTAAGCAAATATGGTCTCAGAAATAGACTCAAACCCAAACCTCAGTAGGTCCTCGGGATAGCAGGATGGTGACAACCTTAATGCTTAGTCACACCTCAAGGAGAACCCACAGCTCCATAGATTCATGAGTATAGATGATGTGGATTCAGCTGTTATTCTCATCTTGTTTTTCTAGTTCTGTGATTTTGCTTATGTCGATCATGTTATTAATAAAACTCAATCTCTGTGTGTCTCACCAATCATCTTCCTTATTAATCTCTAAGTAGCCACCAAAGAATGAAAATGTTATTAGTGACAAATTCATTTTGCACCCCAAATTAATTTAAAGGCTACAAGGTGGAGATTAGAGCTGGTTGCAACATGGAATTTACATTCCTTGGGAAATTCCGACATTTCAAAATTTGTTTTTATTCCAAGCAAAAATGAAAACTGAAATGTCAAAATTTCCTGCAGAACAAAAAATCTGAAAAAAATTGATATGTAGAATGTCTGGACAGAAAAATAAGAACACGGTGTCAATGGATAGGAACCACATGCGTCATTTCCACATGGCCAGAGCTAGAAATCAGGAGTCCCTGGCTCCCAGTCATGAGCTCAGCCATTGAGCACTAGCCATTCTGCCCTGTATCTCTGTTTTCACATTAGTTTGGTGAAATTTTAGACCACACACACAGCACAAAAAAGTTAAGTTTTGCCTCTGGTCCTCTTCTTTTGAGTTGTGCAGGGCTCCAGGGAATGAGTCCCCCCAAACCCTTAAATAATGGATATGGATAGATCTCTTTCTCAAAGCTACCCCCTTTTGCTGCTAGTGAAGACCACAATTAGCTATACACAACTCATCTGAAGACAGCAACAGAGTGCTAGATCAATAGATAGAGGGCCAGTTATAATGCAGAACAATCCATTTCCCTTATTGATCAGAAGAACATTGAAGTTGCAGGAGGAAACACATTATAAATCAGGGGTCATCTACAAACTCCATCACAGTAAGTTTTATTTAACTCATCAAATTTTATTTTATTTTACCTTTAAAATATAGGAAATTAAATTAAACACCATACATCTCAATGATAGCATTAACTCACCTAATAGCTCACCTTAATTAATTACTCTCATTACAGTTGGTATGGAAACACCCATTTTTTCATGTTCTCTGTGTATATATATCTTCCTACTATTTTTTCCAATGCATGCATCCGATGAAGTGGGTTTTAGCCCACAAAAGCTTATGCTCAAATAAATTTGTTAGTCTCTAAGGTGCCACAAGTACTCCTCGTTCTATCTTGAGTAGTTTTGTATCATCTGCAAATTTTACCACCTCATTGTTTCCCCCTTTATCCAGATCATTAATAAATATGTTGAACAGTAGCTGTCTTTGTCTCTGCTATACCATGTTCAGAGGTATAGCAGAGACAATCTTTCTAAGATACTTCCCACCTCAGCGAGTGGTAGACATACACAGAAAACTCATAGTTAATTCAGACACTGTGCTAGAGAAGCTGAAGTAGCAGCAATGTAGTGAGGAGTCTTTCTTCACCACCTCTTTAAAATCTTTTCTCTATGGTTAGTGCCTTGAAGCCAGGAAAAAGAAATATTGAGAGGTTAGAAACATGAGTAGAAAATGTGATAATCTTTCACTCTCCTCTGGCTCTTTCCCCACACAATATAACATGCTTTAGTCTCTCCCACCTGACCCACCACTTCCCCCCCAAAATCCATCTTTGACTCCACTTGCCTCTCCAATCCTTCTCCCTTTCATCTCTAAGCTCATTGAATGTGCTATTAACAATCACTGATGGTAGTTCCTCTCTAGTTCCATTCTAGATACTCTCCAATCCAGCTTCTACCCCTTGCTCTCCATTGAAATCACTCTCCCCAAAGTCTCTAATGATCTCTAAAGCTCAGAACCAGTACTCCATCCTTATCCTCTTTGAACTGTCAGACCTTCAATGCCTCTGATCATGCTGTTCTTGAAAGCTTGTACTCCCTTGGTTTCCATGTCTCTGTCCTCTCCTGGTTCTCCTTCTGCCTCCCTAATAGCAGCTTCAGCTTCTTCAGAGGATCCTTATCATCCCCTCTCCAATTTTCTATGGGGATTCTGTTGGGCTCTCTCCTTGGTCCCCTTCCTCTTCTCCTTCTACATCTTACCTCTGGGTGATCTCATCCACAAACAGAAATTCAGCTACCATCTCTGTGCTGTTGTCTCATAGGACTGGAATGGAGAGGTAGATCTATCTCCTTCTGTCCACATTAAATGTTGTCCTGTATGCCTATCTAGGCCAGAATTTTTAAACGTGACTTAGGGTGTAGGGCACCTAGCTCCCATTAAAATCCCGAATTTATTTTGACATTTCTCTATCCTTATTATGGTATCTGAGTGACATATAAATTAGGTTTGATAAGGGATCACCAATCAGGCTTAAACTTTGGAGTTTGATATCCCTGCCAAAAAGACCCATGAAAAGCTGATTCATATCAGTGTACTATCAATTTTCCAGTAGGAGAATCAGAAAGAGCAGTAGGATTTTCCAAGGAGCCTAATAGATTCAGGCACACAACTCCCAGTGAATTTCAGGTGGGATATTGAAAGGTGATTTAATTGGGATCAGAATTAGACCAGTGTTGATTATTTTGAAAATCCCAGGCAAAATGTCTATGAGAAATATGAACAAATACGAAATACTGGGGTTGGAGGGGGGTGGAGGTTAGAACAAGATTGTTAACATTTCTGCACTGGTTGAGGATTAAAATAGCAGAGATGATCAAGTGAGGGAGACAGTTTCAGCTTCATTTCTGAATGTGTGTCTGGAGAGCTGTGCTTGGTCGCATGGCAGAATAATGATATGGTAGTGCTTAGCACCTAGAAAAGCACTCATTATCTATAGCACTCAAACCACTTTAAGCAGTATCTGTGTCCCCATTTTATAAATGAGGAAACTCAGGCACAGAGAGGGGAATTGACCGGTCCAAGATCATAAACAAGTTAGAAATGAAGCCCACAGCTTTGCACTCCCATTTTGGTGCCTAGTCCACTGAACTACGTCACAATCTCCAGTATAATAGTGGCTAAGTGACGCATCAGTCCAGAAACAGAGTTTGAGGCTATGATGGACTGAGATTTTCAAAGCTGTCTAGGAAAACGGGATATCCCTCCCCCATTAATATTAATTGGAATTGAGCATAGGGATAATTTAGGAAACTTTCTCATTTGTGATTTACAAGCACTATTCCAAATCTCAGCACTCTGCTATTACTTACACAAATCCCAGACAACTTCAAGCCTCCTCAACAGAACCCAGCCACCATCAAAGCAGTCAGGGTAAGATTTTCAAAGCCACCTTTGGGCTCAGTTCCCATTCACTCATCAGGAATTGTATGTCCAAATCCCTATAGGAAGCTTTAGATTATGAGCCTCAAAACCCAATAGCAGATCAATGCCCAATTCCATAAGCCCTCCCCATCTCAGCAGATTCAGGCTATTTCAGATCAAGTGAGGAAGTGAATTCCAGCAATGTATGGCCCCTATGGACAGGGCTGGCCCTAGACCAAATGGCGCCCCAGGCAAGGAGCGTCTTTGGTGCCCCCTCCATTGGATAAACTTTTGAATACCTTATTTGTATTGCATTTGTAGCCCATTTCACGACTTTGATGCACAATTTGCATGCATGATTTATCCCTGTCAGTCGCCTGGGTCACCTGCCCTTAAATTCAGCCCTGCCTATGGAGAATACTCTTCCAGCAGCTTCTCTGTATTATTTCAAGGAGGTAGTGGCATGATCTCTCCACGGGCTGTATCAATATGAGGCAGAGAGACAGTCTCAAGTTAATAGTTTCTACCTACAATATAGGAGTAGAGCAAACATCTTAAATTCTACCCAGAAAGCCAGCAACCAATGCAGATGATGGAGCACATGTACCTTCTACTCTCACCAGGGGTGACAGGTGGTATCAGGTATGCATGCCTCAAGTCATTAAGGGTGTTAGAGGTTAGAATAAATTCTATCCAGAAGTTAAGCAGCAACCCATGTACATAACAGAATGGCTGACGTACACCTACAATAAGACTCTCTTCTCTTCATGGCCCTATCTACACAATGAAAAAAGGATGCTTTTAAAATTCATGTTAGCTAAACTTAATTGATTGAGCTAAGGTGACTGTGGAAATCTGAAACTCTGAATACATTAGGCGTCTCAGGGTGTTTAGATCAGAATAGCTAACTCAACTTAGCTAGCTTTTTTTTTTAAATGGGACCTTTTTACATCATTCTCACATACCCCAAGAGTGCTTCCACTTTTTACACCAGTAACCTACATCTGAATAGACAGTGGCATAGGTGATGGTAGCGAGAACACCAAAGAAAAAGCTATGTGCTCCTAGCAAGAATTAGGCAGGAGAAAATTGTCAGGGTCACTTCTATTTGGTCATGTAAACACGTTTCAGTCCAACCACATGCCTTTTTATGAAGTTGGGTAAAAAGTGGTGGGCAACCCCTTATCTGAAGTATTTTTTTTTCCAAACTCCCTAACATTTAATATAAAAGTAATAGGGAAAAAATTGCATCAGGAATACTTGACAGAGAATACTTGATCTTGAAGGGTTTTCATAGCATCTTTAGGCCAGAAGGGATCATTGTGATCATCTAGTCTGACCTCCTGTATAACACAGGCCATAAAAATGCTCCAAAATAATCCCTGTTTGAACTACAGTAGATCATTTAGAAAAACATCCAATTTTGATATAAAAATTGCCAGTGATGGAAAAGTCGATCCTCTCCAAATATTGGTGCCTGGCTCAATGATATGGCTGACCTCACAGCTAAAGAATGACTGGCATTCCCTAAAAAGGGAATGCCCTAACAATTCAAAGGAATTTGGGCTGACTTTTTTGTTTCTATAAGATCTGTCCTTGGATTTATTTTTGGGGACGTTCTAGGGCCTGTGTTATCAGTCAGACTAGATGATCACAATGGGCCCTTCTGACCTTGGAATCTATACATCTATGAATATTAAAAACAAAGTTCAGATGTCTCCACCGGCAGAGACACTAGAATTAACCTTCCCAGTCTGGCTTCCTGAGCCAGCCATTGGGCTGGTAAACTGCAATGGAAGACAGCTTTTGAACAATTTGGAATTTAAAATGTTAACATTATATTAAAATACTAAAAGTTTTGATTCCTTGAGTTTTGTTTCAGTTTGTTTTATTCCGTCTTAGACGCAAACCATAATAAATATAGAATGTGGAAATCAAACGACCATCACATACGTCATCCTCCTAGGATTTGGGGATCTCCCTGAGCTGCAGATTTTTCTCTTCCTGATGTTTCTAGCGAGGTACATTGTGACCATGGCTGTGAACATCCTCACTGTGGTGCTAGTTGTGACTTATCAGCACCTTCACACCCCCATGTACTTCTTCCTGGGGAACGTGTCCTGCTTGGAGACCTTCTACACCTCCACCATCCTACCCAGTATGCTGGCCAGTCTCCTGACTGAGCACAGAACCATTTCTGTTAGCAGCTGTTTTGTGCAGTTCAATTTGTTTAGTGGTCTTGTATCTACAGAATGTTATCTCCTAGCCTCAATGTCTTGTGATCCGTATTTTGCAATATTCAAACCACTGCATTATGCTAACACACAGGCACCCCTAGGAAGCAACAGACACTGGGTATGTGTGTGAACAGACTCCAAAAGTTTAGCCCAGGTACGTCCTGACCTAACACCACATAAGAGGGTTTGACAGAAGTGATGAATAGGGATGCTTTGCCCGAGACACCTGGAGCAAGGTACAAGAGGAGGTAACAAGCAGGTGTCATGAAACATGTGAGGTGGGACATAAGGCTGTCTCAGTCTATAAATGTCAGGGTACTTCAGTTTAAACCTCTGTGTAGCCGAGGGGACAGTAGAAATTCCCGCTGCTGACTGAGCCACTCCTTGGCACTGGGCACTCATGTGTTAGTGTACCTGTAACCACAGAACCAGGATGCTAGAACTGTGCCTTGAGGGCAATACACCTGGCCGAGTGCCTTTGTCACCGAACTGAGCATGTGGTCTTTCTTTATGAGTAACATCGAGGTCTGCTGAATTAACATGCTGCACTGTCTGCTAGTGCCTCTGACATAAGAGCTCCAAGAACAGTAACAACATTGCAGGAGCAAGAACATCCTTCAGCACTTAACAACACTAACCATATTGAGTATCTGTCCCTCTGAAAACAAGGGGAGTAACAGGTACTCAGCACCACACAGGATTTGAGGTACGAAGTTCTCACAGCTGTACCTCTCCCATCTTTTAGTTCAGATAGCTATCTATCTTGACTGGAGTACCATCTATACATATTCACATGGAGAGAAGATATAGTGGAGGGCTCTTTATTATGGCAGACAAAGACAAAACAAGATCCAGCACCTGGAAATAGAAGTCAGCAAAACTCAAACAGGAATAAGGTGCAAATGTTCATCTCTGAGGGCAATTAACCACTGGAATGTTACACAGCATAATATTGTAATTTAAATGCAATGAATTGCACAACCCTGCAACTGTTCACATCATTTTCACCAATATCAATTCTCCACATGTGTACATGCAAAGTGAGATTGAATTTCCAGGGTGAAGAATATAATAAACATTAGATGACACTCACCTGGTTTTAGTCTTCTGAGGCAATAATGGAATTTTTCTCCTCCATCCTGTGGGAATTTCTCTGATAGGATTAAGAAAATCAGTAATATGTTCCTTCATTCCATCTCTGTGGACACAGTAAAGCCATTCCACCCCCGGTCTGACAGCCTCGGTGCTGTTGAGGAGGATGAAAGTCTTGGGGAAGGACAACATCAAGCCTGAGTGGAGGTCAATGATCCCATAGTTGGGACCCTTCTTCCAGATGTCATGGTATCCTCTTGCACTGATGATACCCCTACAAGGGAGGGAAACCCAGTTATTAGGAAGAGATGGGTAACAGTAACAGGGGATTTGATTATTAGAAATATCAATAGCTGGGTTTGCGATGACCGGGAGAACCACATGGTGAATTGGTTGGGTGTGAAGGTTGTTGACCCCTTGAGACATCTAGACAGGCTTATGTGCAGTGCTGGGGAGAAGCCGGTGGTTGTGGTACATATAGGTACCAGTGACATAGGGAAAGGTAGGAGAGAGGTCCTGGAGGCCAAATTTAGTCTGCTAGGTAAGAGATTAAAGTCCAGGACCTCCATGGTAGCATTCTCTGAAATGCTTCCAGTTCCACACAAAGGGCCAGTCAGACAGGCAGAACTGCAGGATCTCAATGAGTGTATGAGATGATGGTGTTGGGAGAAGGATTTTAGGTTTGTTCGACACTGGGGAATCTTTTGGGAAAGGACCAGAGTATAGAGGAAGGATGGGCTCCACCCAAACAATAATGGAACCAGACTGCTGGCATGTAAAATTAAAAAGGTCACAAAGGAGTTCTTAAACCAAGGTCTGGGTGAAAGATGAAAGTTACAGAAGGGTACATGGTTCAGACAGAGACATCCCTTAGAGGAGGATCTATTAATGGGGATTCTTTATATCCTAGTAAAGAGGAGAGGATAGAAATTGAAAAAGCACAGGTATGAGGTGAAGAGAAACAGACAAATGAAGAAGAGTCCCATTCAATGACATCACATAAAGGCAGACAACTAAATATTGACAAATATTATAAATGCTTGTACACAAATGCTAGAAGTACTAAGATGAGTGAACTTGAGTGCCTGGTATTAAACGAGGATATTCATATAATAGGCATCGCACAACCCAATGGGAGCCTTTCCAATTACTTCCGTGGTCACTGGATCAATTCCATACTGAAGTGAGAAATTCAGGTCCTAGGAAGGGTTGGAAAACAGAGGGGAAGGAGAAAGCACTCACCATTCAGGAGGAAGAAGAGAGAGAAGAAACATCTTCCCCGCCCTTCAGCATGCAGAAGGGGTGAAGGATTTGGAAAGGGAGAGAGCGAGAGAGAGAAATGTGTTAAACCAGGCTTGATAGTTGGCCCAGGATAGCAAATAGTGTCACACAGGATCAAAAGTATCCCTGGTGCACCTTCCTGTCAATGTCTTGAGTCCTGATGGTGCATTAGCATTTCATAATATTACCTCAAGGCGGCATTTATTCCATGGCACAAATACTGCAAAGCAACAACAGGGACCAGGATGGTACAGCTGTTCTTTGCAACTTTGTTCAGACATAAAGGGCCAGATTTTTAAAGATATTTGGTACCTAGTGGGATTTTCAAAAGCATCTGGGTATCTAATACCCATTGAAAATCTGTCTAAGTACCTAAATACCTTTAAAAATTTGGTCCAAAGTGACTCTCTGTTTCCTTGAGTTTAAATCTCTCGTAATCTAAGATGTCCAGCTGCAAATCCATCCCTGTGGGAAATAGAGCCAGATGTTCCTTGCAGGATTCTGTATGTTTGATTTCTTTCCTCTCTTGTTACTAAGAGCAGTGGGAGTTTCTTGGCAACATCACGGCAGAAGATCTTTGGGGATAATTCCCTCGTGGTCATGAAAACGTATATAAGTAATCGCAGTGTGGCACTTTGGGAATCCTGCGTAGGTTGTACCATTCACTTCTATCTAGGTGAATTAGGCCGGGATTTTTATTGAGGACATTATGGGTGTGAGTGTGTGTGTGGATTCTCTGTTTCTCGATTCCACTGGCATTTCCAGTAGATCATGTCTGAAGCAAATCAAAGCCAGCTGGCCAGATCCTAAGCTTGTATAAAGCAGTACAGCAAACGCTGAAGTCAGTGGAGCTACACAGATTTATGCAAGCAGGGAATCTGGCTCATTGACTCCAAAGGGGCTATGCTGAATTATACCAGTTTAGGGACCTGGTTCAATATGGTTAGTGAGTGTTTGTCTGAGTTTGTGTACAGTTCGTTTGGTACATGTGTTTGTCTGTTTCCTTTACTCTCTCTGTGTGTATGTGTCTAGAACTGTATTTGTCTGGAATTTGTATGGATGTGTTTGTAGTTCTGTGTGGGTGAGATCATGTTTGTGTGATCATATTTGTGTGTTTTATTTTGTTTGTAGGTTTGTGTGTGTGATTCTGTTTGCAGCTGTCTATGTGTCATTGTGTTTTTATGGTCATATACCTGGGTTAATCTTTTTTTTTTTTTTTTGCATGTTCTTAAGTGTGTGTCTAACTGCATTTGTCTGCTCGTGTGTGTGTGTGTCATTGTGATTGACTGTAGGTTTGTGTGAGAGATTGTCTGTTGTGAATGTATGTTCATCTGTGTATGTTTAATTGTTTTTGGGGGGGATTTTCCAAAGAAACCAAGTGAGTAAGGAGCACAAGTCACATAGAAACTCCAGAGACTTGTATCTCTGTCTTTCTAGGGACTTTTAAAAATCCCACACAAGGTCTGAGGATCTGTGTTTGTAGATTGTGTCTTTGTGCTCATGTGTGTGTCATAGAATCATAGCTCTGGAAAGGACCTTGAGAAGTCATCAAATCCAGCCCCCTGTGCTGAGGCAGTAAACTTAGACCATCCCTGACAGATGTTTGTCCACCGTCATCTTACAAACCTCCAGTGATGGGATTCCACTGCCACCCTTGGAAGCCTTTTCCAGAGCGTAACAACCCTTATTTCATTATAGAGACAAGGTGGGTGAGGTAATATCTTTTATTGGACCACCTTCTGTTGGTGAGAGAGACAAGCTTTCGAGCTTACACAGAGCTCTTCTTCAGGTCATTATTTCATTATGTCCTTGTGTTTGTATTTGTATGTTGTGTAATATGTGAAAGGTGGTTTCAAAGAGGATGGTGATCAATTGTTCTCCATGTTCACTAAGAGTAGGACAAGGAGGAATCAGTGTAGTTTGCATCTGGAGAGATTCAGGTTAGATATTAAGAAAAACTGTCCAGCTCTAAGGATAGTTAAGCTCTGGAACAGGTTACCTAGGGAGGTTGTGGAATCCCTGTCACTGGAGATTTTTAAGAACAGGTTGGACAAACACCTGTCAGAACTGATCTAAGTTTACTTGGTCCTGCCTCAGCACTGGGAGCTGGACTAGATAACCTCTTGAGATCTCTTCCAGCCCCACATCTCTGCAATTTGATGTCTACTTATATCTATACATTTGTTTGTGTCAGACTGTTGTGTATGTATGTTGATGACTAAGGCCAGCATTTTCAAAGGGAGATATGGGCCAGTTTTTAAAAGGTATTTAGGCACCTCATGGGATTTTCAAAAGATCTAGGTGCCTAACACCCATTGAAATCATTTCAGAGTAGCAGCCGTGTTAGTCTGTATCCGCAAAAATAACAGGAGTACTTGTGGCACCTTAGAGACTAACAAATTTATTAGAGCATAAGCTTTCGTGGGCTACAACCCACTTCTTCGGATGCATATAGAGTGAACCATATATTGAGGAGATATATATACACACACATACAGAGAGCATGAACAGGTGGGAGTTGTCTTACCAACTCTGAGAGGCCAATTAAGTAAGAGAAAAAAAAACTTTTGAAGTGATAATCAAGATGGCTCAGTACAGACAGTTTGATAAGAAGCAAGTGTGAAAATACTTACAAGGGGAGATAGATTCAATGTTTGTAATGGCTCAGCCATTCCCAATCCCTATTTAGCCCTGAGTTGATTGTGTCTAGTTTGCATATCAATTCCAGCTCAGCAGTCTCTCGTTGGAGTCTGTTTTTGAAGTTTTTCTGTTTTAAGATAGCCACACGCAGGTCTGCCAAAGAATGGCCAGACAGGTTAAAGTGTTCTCCCACTGGTTTTTGAGTATTATGATTCCTGATGTCAGATTTGTGTCCATTAATTCTTTTGCGTAGAGACTGTCCGGTTTGGCCAATGTACATGGCAGAGGGGCATTGCTGGCACATGATGGCATATATCACATTGGTAGATGTGCAGGTGAACGAGCCACCGATGGTATGGCTGATGTGATTAGGCCCTATGATGGTGTCACTTGAATAGATATGTGGACAGAGTTGGCATTGGGCTTTGTTACAAGGATAGGTTCCTGGGTCAGTGTTTTTGTTCAGTGATGTGTGGTTGCTGGTGAGTATTTGCTTTAGGTTGGGGGGTTGTCTGTAAGCGAGGACAGGTCTGTCTCCCAAGATCTGTGAGAGTAAAGGATCATCTTTCAGGATAGGTTGTAGATCTCTGATGATGCGCTGGAGAGGTTTTAGTTGGGGGCTGAAGGTGACAGCTAGTGGTGTTCTGTTATTTTCTTTGTTGGCCCTGTCTTGTAGGAGGTGACTTCTGGGTACTCGTCTGGCTCTGTCAATCTGTTTTTTCACTTCAGCAGGTGGGTATTGTAGTTTTAAGAATGCTTGATAGAGATCTTGTAGGTGCTTGTCTCTATCTGAGGGATTGGAGCAAATGCGGTTATATCTTAGAGCTTGGCTGTAGACAATGGATCGTGTGGTGTGTCCTGGATGGAAGCTGGAGGCATGTAGGTAAGTGTAGCGGTCAGTAGGTTTCCGGTACAGGGTGGTATTTATGTGACCATCGCTTATTAGCACAGTAGTGTCCAGGAAATGGACCGCTTGTGTGGATTGATCTAGGCTGAGGTTGATGGTGGGATGGAAATTATTGAAATCATGGTGGAATTCCTCAAGGGCTTCTTTTCCATGGGTCCAGATGATGAAGATGTCATCAATGTAGCGCAAGTAGAGTAGGGGCGTTAGGGGACGAGAGCTAAGGAAGCGTTGTTCTAAGTCAGCCATAAAAATGTTGGCATACTGCGGGGCCATGCGGGTACCCATAGCAGTGCCGCTGACTTGAAGGTATATATTGTCCCCAAATGTGAAATAGTTGTGGGTGAGGACAAAGTCACAGAGTTCAGCCACCAGGTTAGCTGTGACATTATCGGGGATACTGTTCCTGATAGCTTGTAGTCCATCTGTGTGTGGAATATTGGTGTAGAGGGCTTCTACGTCCATAGTGGCCAGGATGGTGTTTTCTGGAAGATCACCGATGGATTCTAGTTTCCTCAGGAAGTCAGTAGTATCTCGAAGATAGCTAGGAGTGCTGGTAGCGTAGGGTCTGAGGAGAGAGTCCACATAACCAGACAAGCCTGATGTTAGGGTGCCAATGCCTGAGATGATGGGGCGTCCAGGATTTCCAGGTTTATGGATCTTGGGTAGCAAATAGAATGTCCCTGGTCGGGGTTCTAGGCATGTGTCTGTACAGATTTGTTCCTGTGCTTTGTCAGGGAGTTTTTTTAGCAGATGGTGTAGTTTCTTTAGGTAATCCTCAGTGGGATCAGAGGATAATGGCCTGTAGAATGTGGTGTTAGAGAGCTGTCTAGCAGCCTCTTGGTCATATTCCAATTTATTCATGATGACGACAGCACCTCCTTTGTCAGCCTTTTTGATAATGATGTCAGGGTTGTTTCTGAGGCTGTAGATGGCGTTGTGTTCAGCATGGCTGAGGTTATGGGGCAAGTGATGTTGCTTATCCACAATTTCAGCCTTTGCACGTTGACGGAAGCAATCTATGTAGAAATCCAGTCTGTTGTTTCGACCGTCCGGAGGAGTCCACGCAGAATCCTTTTGTTTGTAGTGCTGGTAGGGGGGATTCTGTGGGTTAGTATGCTGTTCAGAGGTATGTTGGAAATATTCTTTGAGTCGGAGAAGTCGAAAGTAGGATTCTAGGTCACCGCAGAACTGTATCATGTTCATGGGTCTGGAGGGACAAAAGGAGAGGCCCCGAGATAGGACAGACTCTTCTGCTGGGCTAAGAGTATAGCTGGAAAGGTTAACAATATTGCTGGGTGGGTTAAGGGAACTACTGTTGTGGCTCCTTGTGGCATGTAGCAGTTTAGATAGTTTAGTGTCCTTTTTCCTTTGTAGAGAGGCAAAGTTTGTCTTGTAAATGGCTTGTCTAGTTTTTGTAAAGTCTATCCATGAGGAAGTTTGTGTGGAAGGTTGGTTTCTTATGAGAGTATCCAGTTTTGAGAGCTCATTCTTAATCTTTCCCTGTTTCTTGTATAGGATGCTGATCAGGTGGTTTCGCAGTTTCTTTGAGAGTGTGTGACACAGTCTCTCAGCATAGTCTGTGTGATATGTAGATTGTAATGGATTTTTTACCTTTAGTCCTTTTGGTATGATGTCCATCTGCTTGCATTTGGAAAGGAAGATGATGTCTGTCTGTATCTGTACGAGTTTTTTCATGAAGTTGATGGATTTCCACTCCATACGGCTAAATGCAGTGCCTTGCATAATGACAGGTTTCAGAGTAGCAGCCGTGTTAGTCTGTATCCGCAAAAATAACAGGAGTACTTGTGGCACCTTAGAGACTAACAAATTTATTAGAGCATAAGCTTTCGTGGGCTACAACCCACTTCTTCGGATGCATATAGAGTGAACCATATATTGAGGAGATCTATATACACACACATACAGAGAGCATGAACAGGTGGGAGTTGTCTTACCAACTCTGAGAGGCCAATTAAGTAAGAGAAAAAAAAAACTTTTGAAGTGATAATCAAGATGGCTCAGTACAGACAGTTTGATAAGAAGCAAGTGTGAAAATACTTACAAGGGGAGATAGATTCAATGTTTGTAATGGCTCAGCCATTCCCAATCCCTATTTAGCCCTGAGTTGATTGTGTCTAGTTTGCATATCAATTCCAGCTGAGCCATTACAAACATTGAATCTATCTCCCCTTGTAAGTATTTTCACACTTGCTTCTTATCAAACTGTCTGTACTGAGCCATCTTGATTATCACTTCAAAAGTTTTTTTTTTCTCTTACTTAATTGGCCTCTCAGAGTTGGTAAGACAACTCCCACCTGTTCATGCTCTCTGTATGTGTGTGTATATATATCTCCTGAATATATGGTTCACTCTATATGCATCCGAAGAAGTGGGTTGTAGCCCACGAAAGCTTATGCTCTAATAAATTTGTTAGTCTCTAAGGTGCCACAAGTACTCCTGTTATTTTATTGAAATCATTTGGACCTTAGTGATTTTGGATGTCTCAATTTTCAGTTTTCTAATGTGTGATGCCTTAAAAAGGGCTGATTTTCAGAAAGTGCTGAAGAATCATGTCCCTTTAAGGTGACTTAAATTGGGCAATTCAGAATCTTTTAGGTAGCTTTGAAAATCTTAGTCATAGGGGGAGATTTTTTAAAGGCACAAAGGATAGTTAGACCTCCGGCTCCCATTTCAAAGGCAGCCTTTGTCTTTAAAAATCCTCCCCCTTCCCCAGTGCCAACTCTCAATGCCATATTAAATATCATAGCTGGGCTTCTGCTCATCTGGGCAGCCTCATATTCTACAGTTCATATCCCTCCCTTGTGTCTGCCAGGCCCCTGCATCCCAAGGAAATCTATGGTTCCTGTGAACTCAACATAACTTGACTAAGTATGAGTGTCACGTCTCATCTAAGTGAACACTTAGTTTGCAGCAAGCTGGGGTGTAATAAGTATCTGACTGGATGCTGCTGCCACACACTAATAGCTCCCGAGTGCACTTTGAGCTACTCCCATTGCAAAGCAGACTAGATCAAAGCACAGTAGGGGACTGTTAGTGAAGGGTGTAAATCTACCCCACACTAACCTGCAGTGTAACAAGTGTCCATCTGAACACTGCTGCCGTGCACTAAGTGTCCATGCAGATAAGACCTCAGCGGCAGTATGAAAGTCTTGGGGCTTGGGTGCTTTATGGCAGCGTGGGAGAGGGATATTAATTAGGTGAGGAGGAGAGAGTGGGGGGTGGCCACAGTCAGGAAGGACATAGAAAGAGAGCAAGAGATAGACAGATACGCCTGGAAAGAAAAAAAGAGACTAATCTAGTCATGATGATGATGATAGATAGATTAGATAGGAGTGAGTGACACACATAAACCTAATAACACTTTTCAGCAGTCGAAGAAAGAATCAACTAGTTCCCCTTATCTCCTGCTAATCACTCATAGTTAGTGATGTACCTGGGTATGGGCCCAGATGGGATGTAGACGAGGAAACGGTGTGTGCTGGCTGGCTGGGAGGTGGCATAGAAAATGCATGGAGGTGGTAGTGGGAAAGGTTGGTATGAAACACACCAGTGATGGGAGAGTTTTGTGTTTATGAATTTAGTATCAGAGATATATAGAGGGAATGTTCTGATACAGGATTCCTATTGTATTGACCTGGCCAGAATTGAAACAGCATTCTCTCCTCACAGCGCTATAGATAGGGCTTATCCTCTCCTCGATCAATTATGAATTTAAGTCTGCAGCCCAAATTTGTATTGAGTAGAAATAGCTAAGCACACAAGAGCACAGACATGCTCAAACATATACAGACACAGAAACCACACATGTTTGTGCATGTGTAAGTGCAGTAGCGTATAATTAAACACACACACTGACACTACCACACATACACACAGAAAAACATACACACATAACGCACACAATCATATACATACACATTGAAACACACACATGCAGATGCTACCAGAATCACACAAAAGCACACACAATTGAACACACAAACACCTAAATACAAATCAGCAAACATTCATAACTGTATACATACACAATTGAACACTAATAGAGACACTACCACAATTATACAGAATCACATACACAGTCACATACACAAACACCATACACAGCACAACCATATATATATATATATATATATATATATATATATATATATATATATATATAAAAATATAAATAGGCACTACCGCAATCATACACACAATGACAAACATACCCAACAACACACACAATCAAATATATATATATACACACACACACACACACACACACACACACACACACACTAAAACTCTCACACACACACACACACAATCAGATACAGTAACAAACACAATCATGCAATCAAACACAAACGCACACATGAAGAGACACACAGATACACTTTCTTGCCTTTATATTGCACAATTTAAGATGAAATTATCCCCTAAAATTTTCTGTCCTAGTTCACAAACAACCTAAATCTGAGATTTCCAAAAGCCACCTAAGGGATTTAGATGACCAGTTCCCATAAACTGTAATGAGGACTGGGCATCCACATCCTTTAGGTGGCTTTGAAAACCTTAGCCTCATTCCTTACATTTATTCCCTTTAGAGTCATCCCTCTCAGTTCTGAAGAAATGGCAAATGAAACTGCCCCGACTGAATTCATCATCATGGGGTTCTCCAACCTCCAGCAGCTGCAGTTCTTGCTCTTTAGTGTCTTCTTGGTCACCTACCTCTGCACTCTGGTGGGGAACATCTCCATCATCGTGATTGTCTGCACAGATCCCCGGCTCCGCACCCCCATGTACTTCTTCCTGGGAAACCTCTCTTTCCTGGACATCTGCTACACCACCACCAATGTCCCCCAGATGTTGGTGCACCTGTTGGCAGAAAGGAAGAGGATCAGCTATGCAGGCTGCATCACGCAGCTCTATTTTTTCCTCTCCTTTGTGGGCACAGAGTGCATCCTCCTGGCTGTGATGGCTTATGACCGCTATGTGGCGATATGCAACCCCTTGCACTACTTGGTCATCATGAGGAAAGCCGTCTGCCTCGAGCTAGCTGGTGCCTGCTGGGCCAGCGGCTTCCTCAACTCTGTGGTGCACACATTTTTCACCTTCCGGCTGCCTTTCTGCGGAGCCAACCAGCTCAATTACTTCTTCTGCGACATCCCACCCCTCCTCAAACTCTCCTGTGGGGACACCTCCCTCAATGAGATCATCCTGCTCGCCATCGGGGTCTTCATCGGGTGGACCCCGTTCCTGTGCATAGTCCTGTCTTATGTCTATATCATCTCCACCATCCTGAAGATACGCTCCACAGAAGGGAGACTCAAAGCTTTCTCCACCTGTGCGTCTCACCTGACCATCGTCCTGATGTACTACGGAAGCTCCATCTTCACCTATGTCTGGCCCATCTCCAGCTACTCACTGGAGAACGACAGACTGATCTCGGTGCTTTACAGCATAGTAACCCCCATGATGAATCCACTGATCTACACCCTGAGGAACAAGGATGTGAAGGGGGCTCTGAGAAAAGTTTTCATGGGGAAATTGTGTTTGCAATGAAAGGGGCAAATTTCCCCTCCCGGAGGATTGTCAATATTATCTGGGGGATAAAGTTCTCTCCTTTGTGTTTTCCCATCTATGTTCAGTAGAATTGGTGAAAACATGAAAAAAAAAATTACAACAATATACAATAAAAATCTAGACATTGTTTTCAGTTTGAACATTGAAATGGTCCCGTTTTTGTCTTTTTTTTTATTAAACATTGTACTGAATTGCTAATGATGGGTTATTGGTTTTTTTTACAATATTTAAGTGAAATTGTATTCAAAATAATTCTCAAAATGGTTAGCACAATTTTTCATTTACTGAAACTGCTCAGGTAAAAAAAACAACTATTTCAATAAAAAATTTTATATTATAAAACTAATTGCACAAAAAATAAAACCTAAAAAATTAAAATGTCCACAACTTTTTACACACTCACACCACACATTTATGAAAGACCATTTTTTAGGATTTTTTTTCTGTTTCAAAATGTTTGGTCTCCTCCAATAGTAACAAAACATAAAATAAAATAAAACAAAACAAAATCAATAAAAATCAACTCATCAGCTCATCTCACAGAACAGAGAACAAAAAAGACAGTGAATTCCAAAAAAAGTGCTTTATTTACAAAGCCCTGTAAATTAATCAGTAAATGAAATGGCAGAGAACAGTAACAAATGGTAAAAAGATGTTTATACTGGTTGTAAGATGGTACCAAAGATAAGGAGTCACAATGTATAATAGATGCTGGTGGCTGTAGGCCTTGCTGGAGCCCTATGCATGAAAACCAGTATGAATCAAAGGCTAGGAACCAGAGTAGGCCTGGCTTTGGCAAAATAGCAATGCACCAGGTGCCAGCTAACCAAGTAAGCACATTCCTGACCAGAGAGGATGGTACAAAAACATACAGATCTCTCAAATAACTATGTAAACTCATTCTTAAGAGATGGTACAAGAACACATCGACCCCTCGTAAGAAAAGGAGGGAATGACAGGATAATGGGTGAGGATGTTTTGTTCGAACTAGCAGGTACAAGGGCAAGGGTGGTAACTAACGTCTGGAGTGTAAAACATAACTTGTTTGTATCAATGTATAAAAGGAGACATCCCAGGAGGGGCATCTTTGAGTTGGCCTAGAGGACAAGACCATGGTGTCCTGACTGAGCCGGTAACATTGTCACGGGCATATATGTGTTAGTTAACTTGTAACCATTGAGCTAGGGCGCTAGTGCTGGGCTTCATCAACAATAAACCTGGCCGAGGGCCTTCACCATCCAACCGAGCCTGTGGTCTTTCTTTATGAGTAACATTGAGGTGTCCTGAATAGGCAACCTGCGTCCTCTTCTCGTGCAGCTGACACCAGAGCTACAAGAACAGCAGCACTGAGCAGCCGGAACAACTTAGCAGCCTTAACAACTCTCCACAGCACTAACAAGAGAAAGGGGTGGCTAGCCTGCACAATGGGCACTGGGGCAGCAGAGGGTGGGGGGCAGGGAAGGAGCAACTATTCTGTATAATGGGCACTAGGGCAGCAGAGGGTGAGGGGTGGGGAAGGGGCGGCTATACTGTATAATGCGCACTAGGGGGTAACAGGGTGAGGGTGGGACAGCAAGGGAATTTCAGCCATGTTGTGTGTACTTTTTGTTAGTTTAGCACCGCTTTCATCTTCAATAGTGGTAGGAAAAGTTGTAGTAGTCGCTGTATCACAAGTTACAACAGTGGTTGCAGTATTAGGATGACGATTAGTTCCTGTAGGCCAGGACCCTATCTCAAAGGGACATTCCCTGCCCTGCAGAGTGTCCAATCTAATGGTATGACTACACCCCATTGGAAACCCAGGTCTGTGGGACCCAGGCTTGTGGACTCGGCATTTCCAAGCCCATGCTTGAGGACCCACACTGCATCGTAAGCCTGGGTTTGCAATTGCTGGACTCAGGTCTCACAGCCATACTAACGTGTCCATGCTGCACCATGCAGACCTTCTGACTTGGGACTGAGGCTTGAGCTGCATCCACACTGCAAAATGACAGGGCTTGGACTTGGGTCTCAGTGGGTCTCAGGCTCTGATCCACCTTCCTGTAGCACTTCCAGGAGCTGAGCCTGGGTTGGGCTGAAACCTGAATCTGAGCCCAGGTTTACAGTGTGGTGTAGACATACCCTAAGACTAGGCTTGGAAGGATTAGAATTTCATCGGTAAATGTCAGTAAACATTGATTTCACTGAACACATACAAACCAAATAAAAAATATTTCTATTGATAATAATCAAAATTTACAGCTAAGCAAAGGAAGAAAAATGCTGCTTGAGAAATTCTCAGAGTTTAATGTAAAGTTATTTACTTTGTATATTTTGACCTCTAATGTAGACAATGTGTGTTTTAATGGTGATAAAACTTTAGCTCTTTGAAACTCAACATCTACTGTCGTTAAATAATTATTGTCTTATGCCCCCATAATTTTGCTCAATTTCACATAAATTTAAAAATCTAAAAAAATGCTTATAAATCAACACTGATATTATTCATCAAAATTATTAAAAAAATAAAAATAGAATTCTGCCCAGCCTATTATTAGACATGTGAAACAATGAGACAATTCTGATCAGTATGAGAAAGAGCTGCCACAGCAAACCAGCTGTCTAACCATTGTTAAGTGCTTTTTTAAGCGTCATGGCAGGGAACATGTAAGGAAGGGATCTGAGGGAGGACAATGAGGTGGCTTTGCGGGTGGGGAGCTCCTCCCTTGCTTGAAGGGTTTCATGGGAGAAAACATGAAAGTGCATGTTGGAACATGTTAGAAATGGGCAATTAGGACTGGCATGATTTGTGGAATGAAGGCAGGGGTCCATGTCTCTCGCTATATGATCGGAGAGAGAGTTGTGATTGGGCCCTTTATATTACACCTGTATAAAGAGCAAAAGACACAACACAAAAACAAACAGGCATGGTGAGCTCCAAATAACCATGTCTACTAATTATATACACTATGCAAGACCTATCTACATGCACACGATTCTGCTCTGGCTGGGTTCTAGTGGCTTCTGAAACAGAGAACACAGTGAGCGCCACTAGTGTGCCCACAAACTATTTAAAGCAATACTACCCAAGTCCAATGAACCATTAAAATAGCCATGTAGCTGTTCCCGCTTGGGCTCTGAAACCCATCTCCCTCCCTGGGTGTCAGAGTCTGAGCTCCAGCCCAAGCGGGAATGGCTACATGGCTATATTTAGCACCATAGCACAAGCCCCAGAAGCCTGAGTCTGTAGACCTAGGCTCTGAGACTCAATGCTGTGGGGTTTTTGTTTGTTTGTTTGTTTTGCCATGCAGATGTATCCATAGGGTCTTGACCCTGTTCCCATTGAAATCAGAGGCAAAAGTCCCATTGTTTCCATGCAAGTAAAGTAGGACAAGGTAGCATTTATCAAGTGCCTAAGTGAGTTGGGAGTATAAGCCCCATTGTCTTTCAATAAGACTTGTTGCCTAGCTCATTTTGGTGCTTTTGGAAATCTGACCCGTGATAGCATATAGATTCTAATAATTATGGCTGGTTTCAATGGGACTGATGTGCCTAACTCCTTCAGGTTCATTTCCAGATCCTATCCTACAGGGGGTTAAACATGGGTAGACAGTGTAGTATAACACAACAATAATGATGGAGCTAAGTTACTATTATTGCCAACGGCAAGTCTTCACAATTCATGAATCAGGCTCCAAAAGAATCATGAGATTTTTTGAAAGAATAATAATATATTTTGTTTGCTTCTTATTTGCCGTCTGTTTTTTGAACAGTTAGATGCTTTTGCATCACATTTTCAAGCTCTTCTCTTCAACCATAGAACTATTATAGTATTATCACAACTCAAAGTCTTTAATGTATTTATTCTAACAACATCCGTGGGGTAGACAAGGACAATTATCCCCATGTTTCAGGTGAGGAACTGAGACATAGAAAGCCAGATTTAAAAAGTTATTTACTTTCATTGGGAGTTAGGCACCTAAACTGCACAGACACCTTTGTAAATTTCATTAGGCACTGCTCTGCATCATTAGGCACCTAAATACCTTTGTAAATCTGGCCACAGAGATTAAGAGTAAGAAGAAAAGTAAAGCTATCTAAAGATGTAGATAGGCACCTAATCAGATTTTCAAAAGTATCTAGGCACGCCCATTAAAATCAATAGATTTTTCAAAGGTACTTAGTCACCTTCCATTGAATTCTTGGGCTCTTTTGAAAACCTGATCAGGTTACTATCTACTTCTTGAGGTGCCTAAATATCTTTAAAAATGCCACCATAAGTGACTTGGCTAGAAACTCTGTGCCAGAGCAGAGAACTGATCCAGGGTCTCCCAAGTCACTGTTCTAACCACCGGATTATCCCATCTCCCAGTGAGGGTGGTGATGGTGATGGAAGTTGGAGAAGTGGGAGGAAGACACAATCCTGGAAACTGACCTACGAGGGCTGTTTGCAGTGTTGTTGTACCCATGTTGGTCCCAAGATATTAGAGAGACAAGATGGGTGAGGTAATATCTTTTATTGGACTAACTTCTGTTGGTGAGAGAGACAAGCTTACACAGCTTTCGAGCTTACACAGAGCTCTTCTTCAGGGATGGACATTTTATTGTTAGGATGAAAATTTCTCCCAATCAGTTTTCCCAGGGCCTTTTTGATCTCTTGGTTTCTCAGGCTGTAGATGAAAGGGTTAATCAGTGGTGGCAGCACAGTGTAGAAAACAGCCACCACCAGGTTTTGCTTAGATGGCGAGTTGGAGGTGGGCACCATATAGACAAAAATGCTCGTACTGAGGAATAAAGTGACGACCATGAGGTGGGGCAGACAAGTGGAGAAGACCTTATGCCGACCCTGAATGGAAGGTATTTTCAGGATGGCAGAGAAGATTTTAACATAAGACACAGCTATTAAAGCAAAACAGCTGAAACACAAACAAAGACCAATGGCGATCATCACAGTTTCACTAATATTGTCCTTGGAGCAACGGAGATTCAGCAGTGGGGGGATATCACAGAAGAACTGGTTGATAACCGAACCACAGAAGGGCAGCGAAAATGTACGTACAGTGTGCAAAGCGGAATACAATCCACAGCCCGCCCATGACCCACAGGCTAACTTAAGACACAGATTCTTATTCACAGTGATTGTATAGTGCAGAGGTTTGCATATAGCAACATAGCGGTCAAATGCCATAATAGTGAGGAAAATGAGTTCGGTAGCTATCAGGGAAACAAATGAAAACAATTGTCCAGCACATTCAGGGAGAGAGATCACTCTAGCGTTGCACAGGGAATTGACCATAGATTTGGGGACAGTGACAGAGATGTAGAGGAGGTCTATGAATGATAAGTTGCCGAGGAAGAAGTACATGGGGGTGTGAAGGTGGTGATCGACAGCTACGACTGTGATGATGACAAAGTTCCCCAACAAAGCTGCCAGGTAAATCACTAGAAACACTGCAAAGTGTAAAATCTGCAGCTCCCGAACATCAGAGAATCCCAGGAGAAGGAACTCGATCATGGTGGTTTGATTTCCCATCTTCTTCCTGTATAAACTGTGCTCAGCCTGCAATGGTAAAGGCAAGAAGATGTTAAAATAAAACATCGGGAGCAATATAGACATGTCCTGTATTCCATATAGGGTTCAGTTCTACAACACCCTACTGAATATTCTCTGGAAGGGGCTGAAAAATCCAAATTTACATCTATTTTAAAGAATTCCACAGGGTTTGTGTGTATGTGCATTTGCACATGTTTGTGAACAACAAAGGACTTTGTGTCTGTGTGTTTGTGCCATTATAGTTCTCCATGATACCCTTAACTCCAACTTTGAACAGGAAACTGTGACATCCATGCCATCTAATGCATCAAGAGAAAATTTACAATACAGCACAGGTTCATAAAACATGAAAGAGAATGAGGAAGTTAAGAGCTTTGAATGATATCATATTCAGTTAAATCCTCGCTATCAGTCCATTCCTGTGAAATGCTGAGTATCTAGCTATCTATCCCGGTATCTCCATGTCAGCTGATATTTTAGTTGTACAAATGTTACAGTTTATCTAAGAATCTAAAGGAACTTACCATTCTAGCACAGTCAGCTCTCTCTTCAATTATGAAGGTCTCTTTTCACCTCCTGCTTCATGGTGAACTCTAAAAAGAATGATGAGACCCGTATGGGAAGATCATGGAAATGCCCATGTATCCCTCACTCCCTTGGCTGAGGTTTCCAGGAACGAATTATGCTGTGAAAACCACACAGCCCTTTTACTTTGAATGCTGTCTGACTTCCCTTGCCTTCACTGTTTCAGGATGACTGAAATGCTGAAGGAAGATTCACTGGTAAATTATCAGTTTCCAAGCACCTTTGGGGAAATGGCCGGAGGCCCCATAATGAGATAAGCTCTCACAATAAACAACACTGCGGCACTGTCTACGTTTTGCATGAATAATACATTACACTGAGGTTTTCAAAGGAGCCCAAGAGAGTTAGCTGCCCAGTTCCCAGTGAATTCCAATGTTTCAATATTTAATTATCCGCACAGCTAGGAAACTGCATCTTATTTCAAGGCTGAATTTATCTAAACTCAGTTTCCAGGCACCAAATCTTGTTATGTCTTTGTCAGAAAGGTTCATAAGCCCCTTCCTCGCTATCTGATATTTTGATTTTTTTTTTGGATGGGATTTTACTGAAAGTGACTTTTTTGTGGAAAAAATAATTTGCAATGAAATTTTGCATTTTAATGACACTTTTTTACCCATATTTCTTGTTTCAAAATTAACATTTTTACTATGTAAAAATGTTTGAAAATTGAGGTAAAATGCCTACTTTCCCTATTTTTCCTCTAGATACCTTTCCAGGGAAAAAATAGGTAAAGTGGGCATTTTACCTCAATTTCCAAATACTCTCTCTCTCTCTCTGTATATATATATATATGGAAAACTGTAAGAGAAAGGAACACTTTCATTTAAAAAAATTACTTTTCAAGTTTACACTGTTAACTCTTTCAAGTGAAAATGTTACTTTTTCTCTGTAACATTTTCTCACATTTTGGTAATTGACAAAAGTTGGAGAAGAGTCAGAAAGTGGAGAAAAAAATGCTCTTTTTCCACATTTTCTTACTGTTGTCTAACTGACAAATATAGGAAACAGTCAGAAATGGGGAAACGTAGGAAATTGTTGACAGTGAGGATAATCAAGCATTAGAACAGCTTACCTAGGGATGTGATGTATTCTCCACCTCTTGAAGTCTTTAAATTGAGCCTTTTTAAAATCAGGGCTTTGGAGCAAAGCCCGGAGCTGGAGCGCGGAGCAGCTCCAGAGCAGTGGAGCTGCAGGTTTTTACCTGGAGCTGGAGCGGAGCCGGAGCACAGCTCCAAAGCCCTGTTTTAAATAAATCCTATAGCTCAACCAGAAGATATGGGCTTTCTGCAGAAATTATTGGGTGTACTTCTCTGGACTTTATTATGCAGGAAATCAGACTAGATGATCATACTGGCCTTAAAAAAGTCTTTCTGGCCTTAAAAAACTCTGAATCTATTACTCTATTTTCCAATTTCCCTTCAGGAAAACTATTTTCCTCAACAGATAAACATCCAATGGGAATTTCTGTCGCAAAAATTCTCACAGGAAAAATTCCCATTTTCTGGCTATCTCCACCCTACTTCATATCCCTACATCAAATCTCCATCCCAGTTCAGATACACCCTCTTCCTCATTTCCCCTATGGTTGGCCATGGTTATATAGGCTCCAATTTTAAATGCTGTCCACGCTGCCTCAGAAATTAATGGAAATTGGACATGCAAATTCCCTTGGAAGTTTGAAAAAAACACTCTATAGCGGTAGTTTCAGGCAGACCCAATTATAGGTGCACACCAGACTTCCCCTCCCATTCCTCTTTACACACCCTATCTAAGGCTCTGTGCCAATCCATTTGTCTGTCATGCAGCCAATACTCTGTGCATTAGCCATGCAACCAGAGATTGAATCCTAGATTTGATCTTCCTTTTCAGCTAATGCATCATGCATCTGTCCTCCTTGAGTTGTAGCCATGCTCCCATCCAATTTTGGAATGAACCTTTCTCTGGGCTCTCTGAGTGCATCTCCTCAGGTCGCAGGCTTCATGTTGTCATCTCACTTGGTGTGGAACCCCCAATTCCAAGCCCTTGGTTACAGTACCATGTGTATTGACCATGCTTACCCAGCAGGTCCAGCTGCATTCTGGCACCTGCAGATCTTCCCTTTGGTAATCTGTGACCAGTGGTGAATAGAGTGACCCAAAGTCTTTTTTTAATCTTAACAGTAGGAGCAAAACATAACATTAGTGAAAACGGGTTTTAAAACAACAAAAGGTCTACCAGCATGCTTACATTACCTTCCATCCTAGTCAGGCCTATTTTACCCCAGTTCCCTAATATTTGCAGTCTGGGTTCACCTTTGCTCCCTCTGCCATCTTTGAGGTCCTATCTTTTGAAACCCAGATGAAGTTCTTTGTTCTCTCTGCACATGTGCTTGGACCTGCTGCCCCAAACCAATCTGGTGAGTTCCACAGGGGGTTGGGGGCAAGAGCATCAGTGTGAATGGCTCTTGCATTGTGTCTCTAGTGTTGGCTGGGAGGGGTGTATCTGGTTCCACTTCGTTCCCTTCCTGGGTGCATTTCCTGATGGTCCTCCTTATTTGGAATTAACTCAATCTATGCCTACAGTAGACATGACAATAATCCAGTCAAGATATGGTAACCCTCCCCTCCCACACTTCCAATAAACATAAATATAAAAAATACAGTATTCATAAATTAATACAGGGAACTTCAAATTTCTGAGGGTAAAGCTGTCTTGTAAACTGAGTTCTTTCTATCTGAGCCACTGAGTAAATTTCTGACTCCTTTGGGCCATGTCCTGAGCTGATGTAAATGGATGTCATTCAACCGAAGTCAAATATTTGCAATATCTGAGGATCTAGCTTATTGTCTTCAGCTGTGTTGCCAGTATTACCATTAAAACAACTCCAGTAAACTGCAGACCATCGTAGTCTGGTCGATTATTGCAACTCTAGAATTTATTTATTGTCACAGGTTCTTCCCTTAGGTGGCTACACAGATAGAAGAAATCAGTCAGTGGAGCACATCAAAAGGAAGGTCCCGGTTCAGTCTGCTGTCTCAGGAAGCCAGCACACCCAAGTTCCAGGACAAATATTCAGATCTTCTATACCCTTATCTTATTACACCCACACACATCTGTGGCCATATTTGACTCTTTCCATGACCGCACTGAAGTCTGGACCTGCCCTCTCTCCATGTGTGGTATGTGTGACGATAATTATACTTCTGATTGGCAATATAAGCTACTTGCGTCAATTAGTTGCTGAGACCAGCAATGACTAATTATCTTTACAAATCTGGGGCTAGATGACTAAATACTTTACAAATCTGGGCCCTAACTTGATTAGGCACTTTTTAAAAGCCCGCTAGGTTCCTTTCTGCATCTTTAGGCACCAAACCCATAGGCAATTTTGAAAACATTGCTCTACATCTACTAGTTTGGAAGCTGTAGCAAAACCACAAACTTCTTTATGTGTTTCAGGTCCTAGAAGGGGACAAACATCTTCAGCCAGTATGTTAAGCAAATATATGCAGAAGTTGGGGGGAATATGAATAGTTGGTGGGTGGAGCAATGGAGGATGGATAGTGCTGAATGTCAATATACACTATACCTAGGATTGAAGCCATCAGCTCTTAAGAAACTCCAACTAGTTCATATTGCTACAGCGCATCTCCTTAGCTACACAGAGCACCACAAGCACATCAAACCTGTCCTACGCTCTTGGCACTGCTTACCCATAGAATAGTGAGTCGAGGCTGAGGTGTTGGTCCTTATCTTCAAGTCGCTCAGTGGCTAAAAGATGTCCTAAAGCTCCAGAATGAGGACTGTGATTGAAAACTGGAAGGAACGTGGGGGGCAATGGGTGCAAAGGGGTGGGGATATAGGAGGGAATAGGGTTATGGGGAGGCAGAGGGAAATGCGGGGTTCAGAGGCAATGAGTGGGGCTATGTGGAGAAGGATATAAGGGCAGGGGGAGCTGAGAGGTGAGTGGGCATGAGGAATGATTATCTGGACCAGGGATCAGCAACCTTTGGCCCGCGGCCCACCACGGTAAGCACCCAGGTGGGCCGGGCTGGTTTGTTTACCTGCCGCGTCCGAAGCTTCGGCCGATCACAGCTCCCACTAGCCGCGGTTCACCATCCCAGGCCAATGGGGGCTGCGGGAAGTGGCGCGGGCCGAGGGATGTGCTGGCCGCGGCTTCCCGCAGCCCCCATTGGCCTGGAGCGGAGAACCGCGGCCAGTGGGAGCCGCGATCGGCCGAACCTGCGGATGCGGCAGGTAAACAAACTGGGCGGACCCACCTGAGTGCTTACTCTGGCGGGCCGCGCGCCAAAGGTTGCCGATCCCTGATCTGGACTATAGGGAGATATGTGGGTGATGAGTCATATTATAGAAGAATATGGGGTTGTGAGTGGAGCTATAGGGGAAAAGGGGCATGAGCTAGTCTGGTGTGGTGAGCCAGACTATAGGGACATGGGTGTGTGTGAGGAGGTTTTTGAGGGGCACAGGAATACTTAGAAAGAGAGACACCCTTAAATAAACAGATATCTACACCGGTCGAGGGTGCGTTACTATTCTACTCAGGTCAGATTACACGCTTAGTGCAGTATGGATTAACGTGAGTAAATACGTAAGTATTTGGCTCAATAAAGACCGGTAGGTCCACATTATACACAAAGAGCAGTCACTTACAGAGTGTTAACCTTTATTTTAACATTAAGGACAAAAGTAGAGGCTGCATTAGAGATCCCAGTGTATGTGTGTGTGTGTGTCTCCTTAACAGCCTTCACCCTACTCAGCAAAAGAGGTTTGTAGCTGGGAATAAGGATTTATCTGCATGTGAAGCTAGAGTACACAGAGAACAAGTTAGCCGTACTGATGAAAGCTGCATTCCCCAGAGTTTGCAAGTATCTGGTGAAGCATTTCATACTTTGATAGGCATTAGGTGCAAATTCACCCTCTGGTGGTTCCAGTTGCATTTATACAATGAAATGGTCTCCAATTCTGCTGTAGGCCATTTAGAGCTTTACCATTTCCCATCCTTTTGTGCTGTTTGTTGTTTGGTCTCATCCCTATTACATTTTCCTCACAGGGGAGTTTACAGAGTTCTGACGTCTTATCCATAACATTAAAAGAAAGCCAGGAGAGAAACAGAAAATGGGAGGATGGATGATAATAATAAGACCTTGCTCTTATGGAGCATTTTTCACTGATGGCTCTCAAAACACTTTGTAGAGAAGGTCAGTATCATTATTCCCATTTTAAAGGTGGGGAAACAGAGGCACAGGGTCATCCACCAGTAGAGCCAGGGATAGAACCCAGGTTTGCTGACTCCCATACTAGTGTTCTGGCTACTAAGCCATGCTGCCTGGCTGGCAGAATAAAATGTCCTCAGAAAGAGGTGTCCATTGTTTTCTTCTGAAGGAGAATCTTCCTTAAAACTCTTCCAAGAGCCATTTTTAGCTCCTGGTTTCTCAAGCTATAGATGATGGGATTAATCAGTGGGGGCACCACAGAATAAAACACAGGCACAAGGTACTGTTCGAATGCAGAGTCAGAAGTTGGCATCATGTATGAAAAGATGCCGGTACCAAGGAATAACGTGACAACTGTGAGGTGAGGCAGGCAGGTGGAGAAAGCTTTGTGACGCCCCTCCACTGAAGGGATTTTTAGCACAGCAGAGAAAATGTGAATATATGTCACGGTTATGAAAGCAAAGCAGCATAAAGCTACACATACACCAAATGCAATCAGGACAGTCTCACTGATGTTAGGATGGGAGCAAGACAGTTTCAGTAATGGGGGAATATCGCAAAAGAACTGGTTGATAAGGGACCCACAGAAGGGTAGTGAAAATGTGCTTGCAGTGTTCAAAGCAGAATAGACACCACCACCCAGCCATGAGCCACATGCTAGTTTACAGCATGCTGTCTTGTTCACAATTACTGTATAATGCAGAGGGTTGCAGATGGCAATGTAACGGTCATACGCCATAATGGTGAGGAACCCATGCTCTGTCTCTATGAATGAAAGAAATAAAAACAATTGAGCTACACATCCTTGGAAAGAAATAGCCCGGCTGTTCATGAGGGAGTTGATGAAGGACTTGGGGATGGTGACTGAAATGAAGCAAATATCCAAGAAGGATAGGTTTTTCAGGAAGAAGTACATGGGGGTGTGCAGGTGGTGGTCAGGACTTATGGTTGTGATGATGAGAAGATTCCCCATGAGAGCAGCTAGGTAAATAGCCAGAAAGACCATAAAGTGTAAAATCTGCAGCTTCCGATTCCTGGAGACTCCCATGAGAAAGAATTCACTCACAGTAGTTTGATTGGCCATGTCCTTCCTGGAGCCACTCTGCAGAGACAGAGAGAAAGAGAACTTTTAAAAAGATTAAAAACTGACTTAATGGAATCTGTTTGCTTAACTTTATAATATCTTTACACCTCACACATACTATTTTGATGAGCGATGAAGATATGATTAGAGACAGACAGACAGAGACTAGGTAGGTGAGGTAATATCTTTTAATGGACCAACTTGTGTTGGTGGAAGCTACAAGCTTTCAAGCTTCACAGAGCTCTTCTTCGGGTATGGGGAAGGAAAGCAGAGTGTCTGAGGTAAATACAAGTTGGGACAGATTGTTAAGCATAAGGGGTAAACACATGTTTTGGGAAACCACTTAAAATGAAGTGAGCCATTGAGGGTTAGGCTGTTATGGCCTTCAAACAACCCCCCAACCTCATCAAGCTCATCATTAGACGCAAGTTCACCACAGACCAGGACACACCAACTTAAAGCAGCACCAGACCCTGCCAGAACAACAGATGCAAAACCTGAAAACCTATCCCCACTGCTACAATGATCAATATTCACCAAAACACACCTTTCAAGATTCATGGGTCCTATACACACCTATCACAACATGTGGTGTACCTCATCCGGTGCATCAACTGTCCAAATAACAATTATGCGAGTGAACCAAACAATCACGATGCTCTTGAATGAACTCACACAGAAAAATGATAACGAATAAAACCCATGAGTGAACACTTTTCACAAAGCAATCACTCCATTTCCGAGCTGTCAGTCCTCACCCTCAAAAAAACCCTGCAGGACACCTTAAAAAGGAGAGCTGGGAACTTAAATTCATAACTCTGCTGGACACTAAAAAACATGGACACCACAGAGACACTGGTTTTATGGCTCATTACAACAATTTGTAACACATCCTCCTGCCTACTAATCCTTAATTGCCAACTCAATTGTAAGTGGTCTCCTATAGCATGTGTGAACCCCTTACACTTAAAAATCTGTCCTAACTTGTATTTAGCTCAGACACTCTGATTTCCTTCCCCACACCTGAAGAAGAGCTCTGTGAAGCTCGAAAGCTTGTACCTGCCATCAACACAAGTTGGTCCAATAAAATATATTGCCTCACCCACCTCATCTCTGTCATATCTTGGGACCAAAATGACTACAACACCACGGCAAACAGACAGAGAGATAGACAGAGCGTGGAATAGAACTCACTCCCACATGCCATCATAGTAGCTAGCATCCTCATTACATTCAACCAAAATGCAAAGTTTGACCTAATAAAAGAGCAACACTGACTAGATGATCCAGTCATGCAAGATGCTAACTAGAGCTGCTTGGAAAATAAGGACACATTTGGACAACATTTCTTGTAGGGGGAAATGTTTCCTCTTGTTCACTAAAAAATGTGTTGATGGAACTTTTTTCAACCAGCTCTGGTGCTCAGCCCTTCCTAAAAGGTGATGAGTGCCTCAGCTTCAGATGACTGCTTGGAATCTGTCTATCTAATTGTATAATTTCATTAAATCACCAGGTATTATGGTGATGCTCTGCATAGTATTAAAGCTTAGAGATATAGTCAAAGCCACAAAGAGGATTTAGATGTCCAAATACCATTAATTTTAATTCGGAATTGGACATCCAAATACTTTGGGGAGATTTGAAAACCTCATCAGAAAGGGCGGGGGGGATGATAGAGAGATAGACAGAAAGACAGACAGACAGACAGCGATAGGAATATAGGGACAGAGGAATTGCCATACTGGATCAGACCAGTAATCAATCTGACAGAGTATCCTTTCTCCAACAGCGGCCAGTAACAACTGCTTTTGAGGAAGGTGCAAGATAGGTAGACCATCACATGCATTTAGACAAACAATTATCTAGGTAAACATATAGATAGATAAGCTCTTATATTAATGCAGTGATTGTTCAAAATTATGCCAAATCAGATTAATTAGCAGCAGCATCTAGCCAATTAACAAGAGTAGCAGAAGGAGTTCTAACAGGAATTAGAACTGTATAGAAATAAGATAAAGTCATTGGACAGAATGAGAAAATCACAAGCTCAAAGAGAGAACGGGGATTCACTCATTCCATATTTATGTGAGTGTAAATGAAGTGAATTTCTGAGAGCTGATGCACACTTTTGTTCCACAAGAGGTGAGACTAGATCCCTTCTGACCTTGGAATCTATGAATCGATAAACCTCAAAATCTTACTGGCCCACAGAGACCCCTTCTTGCTCACTCAGACACAAACAGATACACCCCTATGTAAGTCAGTGATCACACACCCACATCTCATACATCCACACAAACCCCATCTGTTCTCCTGCTTTATGGTGATATGTAAAGAAGCTGATGGCAGCCAATCTGAAAATCAGAGAGATGTGCTTGTGTGTCTTTCACTGAGTAGTTGTGGGAACAAAAACAAAAGTTATTCAGTTATAGAATCCATGAAGCATACCTGGGCTGGAAGATGCATAACCCCTGATTCTTCACTGGTGCAGACTGCCTAGGTTGCTGAAAGGAGACTTATTAATACAACGTGTGCTTTAAAGGGCCTTTGGGGAAAGGTCCCTGAGGTCCCATCATGGGATGTATGATGCTCACAGGATTCATATCATAACTCTGTACAGAAATGACAATGAGAGAAACATCAGGACAAACTAACTCCTGGAGGAGATACATTAATTTCAGTGATTTCAGAGTGGTAGCCGTGTTAGTCTGTATCAGCAAAAATGAGGAGTCCTTGTGGCACCTTAGAGACTAACAAATTTATTTGAGCATAAGCTTTTGTAGGCTAGAACCCACTTCATTAGCTGCATGGAGTGAAAAATACAGTAAGCAGTATATATATTGCAGCACCTGAAAAGATGGGAGTTGTCTTACCAAGTGGGGGGTCAGTGCTAATGAAGCCAATTCAATTAAGGTGGAAGTGGCTTATTCTCAACTGTTGACAAGAAGGGGAAATTACTTTTGTAGTGCTAATGAAGCCAATGCAATCAAGGTGGATGTCATCCATTTCCAATACACTTTCTTGTCAACTGTTGGAAATGGACGACATCCATCTTGATTGCATTGGCCTCCTTAGCACTGATCCCCCACTTGGTAAGGCAACTCCCAGCTTTTCATGTGCTGTAATATATATACCGCTTACTCTATTTTTCACTCCATGCATGTGATGAAGTGGGTTTTAGCCCATGAAAGCTTATGCCCAAATAAATTTGTTAGTCTCTAAGGTGCCACAAGGACTCCTCGTTGTTTTTGCTGATTTCAGTGGCTTACTCCTGAATGGTGCCACTGTGAAACAGATTATATGCGTTTGAATGAACAGATAGGAAGTTTGAAGTGAATATGGTCCAGGAGTGTTTTGCACGTGGGAGAGGTAGAAAGCTCAAGGTCAAAGTGAGGTGAGTAGACAAGAGAAATTTAGTACTAATTATCAACAGCAGATCTATTATGTTAATGGATGAGTGAGAAGAGAATCAGCCCTTGGAAACAGTGACCATAATGTAATTAAGTTTCACATCCTTGTAGGGGGGAAAATGCCAAAGAATTCCACCACAGTAGAATTAACTTCAAAAAGGGCAACTACACAAAAATGAGGAAGCTAGTTAAATGGAAATTAAAAGGAACAGTCACAAGGGTAAAATGCCTGCAAAGTGAATGGAGACTAGTCAAAAACATAACAGAGGCTCAAACTAAATGTATACACACACACACACACAAACAACACCATGGCTAAAACAGCAGAGTAAAAGAAGTGATTAGAGGCAAAAAGGCATCCTTTAAAAATTGGAAGTCAATTCTTACTGAGGAAGATAGAAAGGAGCATAAACTCTGGCAAGTCATGTGTAAAAGTATAATAAAGCAGGCCAAGAAAAAATATGAAGAGCAACTAGCTAAAGACACAAAAACTAACAGCATGTTTTTTTAAGTACAACAGAAACAAGAAGCCTGCCAAACAATGATTGGGGCAATCGAGGTGATAAAGGAGCATTCAAGGAAGACAAGAGAATTACAGAGAAGCTAAATGAATTCTTTACATCTGTCTTCACTGCAGAGGATGTGAGAGAGATTCCCACACCTGAACCATTCTTTTTAGGTGACAAATCTGAAGAACTCTTCCAAATTGAGGTGTTAATAGAGGAGGTTGTGGAACAAATCAATACATTAGCCAGTAATAAGTCACCAGGACCAGATGGTATTCATTCAAGAGTTCTAAAGGAACTCAGATATGAAATTTCAGAACTTCTAACTGTGGTATGTAACCTATCCCTTAAATCAGCTTCTGTACCAGATGACTGGAGGGTAGCAAATGTAATGCCAAATTTTATAAAAGTCTCCAGTGGTGATCCCGGCAATTACATGCAGTAAGCCTAATATCAGTACCAGGCAAATTGGTTGAAACTATAATAAAAAACAGAATGATCAGATGTAAGCAATGTTGTTGTAGCCATGTCGGTCCCAGGATATTAGAGAAACAAGGTGGGCTAGGTAATATCTTTTATTGGACCAAACTTCTCACACATAGATTATAGAATTATCAGACACATAGATGATCATGATATGTTGGGGAAGAGCCAACACGGCATTTGTAAAGGGAAATCATACCTCACTAACCGATTAGAATTCTCTGAGGGGGTCAACAAGCATGTGAACAAGGGTGATCCAGTGGACATAGTGTACTTGGACTGCCAGAAAGCCTTCGGCAAGGTCGCTTAGCCAAGGCTCTTAAGCAAAGTAAGCATTCATGGGATAAGAGGGAAGGTCCTCTCATGGATCAGTAACTGGTTAAAAGACAGGAAAAAAAGGGTAGGAATAAATGGTCAGTTTTCACAGTGGAGAGTCCCCAAGGATCTGTACTGGGACCAGTGTTGTTCAATATATTCATAAATGATCTAAAAAAAGTGGTAAACAGTGAGGTGGCAAAGTTTACAGACAATACAAAATTACTCAAGATAGTTAAGTCCAAACCTGACTGTGAAGAGTTACAAAGGGATCTCACAAAACTGGGTGAATGGGCAATACAATGGCGGATGAAATTCAATGTTGATAAGTGAAAAGTAATACACATGGAAAAAAATAATCCCAGCTATACACAAAACACAGTGGAGTCTAAATTAGCTGTTACCACTTCAAAAAGAGATCTTGGAGTCATTGTGGATAAATTTCTGAAAATATCTGCTCAATGTGCAGCAGCAGTCAAAAAAGCTAACAGGATGTTGGGAATCATTGAGAAAGGGATAGATAATAAAACAGAAAATATCATAAAGCCAGTATATAAATCCATGGTATGCCCAAACTTTGAATACTATGTGCAGTTTTTGTTGCCTCATCTGAAATACATATATATTAGAATTGGAAAGTGTGCAGAGAAGAGCAACAAAAATTATTAGGGAACAGCTTCCATATGAGAAGCGATTAAAAAGACTCAGGTTGTTCAGCTTAGAAAAGAGATGACTAAGGGGGATATGATAGAGGTCTATAAAATGACGAATGGTATGGAGAAAGTGAATAAGGAAGTGTTATTTACCCCTTCACATAACAAAGAACATGGGGTCACCCAATGAAATTATTAGGCAGCAGGTTTAAAACAAACATAAGGAAGTACTTCACACTATCCACAGTCAATCTGTGGAACTCATTGCTAGGGGATGTTGTGAAGACCAAAATATAACTGGATTCCATACGGAATTAGATTTGGTCATAGAGGGTAGATCAACCAATGGCTATTAACCAAGATGGTCAGGGACACAACCCCATGCTCTGGGTGTTCCTAAACCTCTGACTGCCAGAAGCTGTGAGTGGATGACAGGGGTTGGACCACTCAATGATTGTCCTCTTGTGTTCATTCCCTCTAAGCACCTGACATTGGCCACTTTTAGAAGACAGGCTATTGGTCTAGATGGACCATTGGTCTGACCCAGTCTGGCCGTTCTTATCACTCTAGAGGAGTTATGCCTGATTTACAATCAGTTGAGTGAGAGGAGAATCATCCCCAGTGATGCCAATGAAATTATTCCTGATTTACCCTGCGGTGAATGAGAGGACTGCAGCGGAGTTACTCCTGATTTACAAAGGTGTGAGTGAGCAGAGAACCAGGCCACATCGGTCGAGCATTGAACAAAGGGTAAAGTTATGAACTTCCCTCTCCACACATGCCCCATGATCCACTGCAGCAGCTCAGCCACAGGGAGAGACCACTGTGCACCATGGGAGATGTAGTCTGGCCAGAGAGGAAGGCCCATGGAGCAGAATGACAATGTGGGACTTGGAACTGCAGTTCCCATGGGATACCGCGGCGACTCTGACAGATACAGAGATCAATGTCAACCCAGCCCAAATCTATACGAAACATTCAGTTTGGGGTCAACAAATTGAAATGTAACATTTTGATTCCAGAATGTAGAAATTCTTTGAAGTTCACACATCACTTATTTTTAGGGAGGTGGGCGGGGGGCAGAAGGGGGTTAACGTCTTATTCTTGTTCAATGTAACTGAAGTTCCTTTACTTGTGTTCCTCTTGATTTTGCACCAGCATGAGTGAGAATAAATTTGGGTCCACTGATTTCATTAGTTACTCCTAATTCACACTGTGTTGTGTGAGAGGAGAATCAAGGCTCATGGTGTTCAGTGGAGTTGCTCCTCATTTACACCAGGATGAGTGAGAGGAGAATATGGTCCATTGACTTCAGTGGAGTCACTCCTGATTAACACCAAGATGAGCCCCAGGAGAATCAGTCCCACTGAGTGCAAAGGGATTACTTGATTTACACTGGGATGAGTGACAGGAGACCTAGACCCACTATAATTGTACACATGGGGTGAGTGAGAGAAAAATCTAGCCATACAGAAAGTTATTCAAATATCAAACTTTAGACTATAGACTTCAGTCGATTTATTTTTGCTGTGACCCCATTGGGCTAGATCCTCATCTGTTGTAACTCTGTTACTTCACTGAAATCACTATCTGGGTATCTGGCTGGCTGGCTGACTTCATGTGTTACTCCTGATATACCCTCACATGATTTCCCCCCCCACAGAGTTAAAATTTCACCTGGTTCAGTTACCCATCCTGGACAAATATCAACTGGTCAATCCTCACAGCAACTCACCACACCGCAATAGTGTCATGAACATATATTATTATCCCCATCTTATAGATAGGTCAGCCTAAGCACAGAGGTTAGCAGGGGACTCCCCCTTGTGAGCCCCAGGAATTTTAAATCTCATTTCCTGTTTGCTGGCTTCCCAGGTGAGCATGGCTGGCTATCGCACCAAACGTGCTCCCACTTGGACAACCGCTGAGTTGTTGGATCTGATCAGTATATGGGGAGAGGAGTCTGTTCTGTTGCAGCTGCGAGTGACCCATAGGACCAATAAGGGGACAAGATACTTTCATATCTGGGGAGGGGAAAAGGCTTTGTTTTGTCTGTTCTTTGTCCGTCTGTTCTGTGTGCTTGCCGGAGACAGATCAAGAAGGCAAGCAATCCAACTCCATTAGCATTAGTAAGTAATAATAAGGAAATGCGTTAGCTTACTTTTATTTTGGCTTGTGATTTTCCTTGTCTAGAGGGAGGTTTATCCCTGGATTTGTAACTTTAAGGTTTTGCCTAGAGGGGAGATCCTCTATGTTCTTGAGTCTTTTGTTATTCTGTAAAGTACTTACCATCCAGATTTTACAGAGGTGATTCTGTCACTTTTTCTTTAATTAAAATTCTTCTTTTAAGAACCGGATTGATTTTTTCATTGTTTTAAGATCCAACGGGGTGTAGGGGCTTGGGGGATTATTCTCAAGCCTGCCCAGGAAAAGGGGTGTAGGGGCTTGGGGGGATATTTGGGGAAGGTAGGGCTCCAAGTGGCCCTCCCTAAATATTTGTTTAAATCACTTGCTGGTGGCAGCATTACTTAATCCAAGGTATAAGAGAGAAATTATACCTTGGGGAGTTTTTAACGTAAGCTGGTAGAAATAAGCTTAGGGGGTCTTTCATGCAGTTCCCCACATCTGTACCCTAGAGTTCAGAGTGGGGAGGGAACCCTGACACACCCTCATGGACCAGCTGCAGCACATAAGAAAAAAACCTAGGTGCAGCCAAGAAGACATGTTCCGCAAGGTTATACAGCGTGATGAGAGACAGACCAGGGAACGGAAAGAGTGCTGGGAAGCCGAAAGGCAGGACAGAAAAGATAATGCTGCTTTTGCTAGGCAAGCAACAGAGCGGATGATAAAAGTTATGGAGGATCAGACAGAGTTGCTCAAGTCTCTGATACAGCTACAGACTGAGAAGATCCGAGTTCGAGCGCCTCTGCAGGAGATGCACAATTCTTTGCCAACCCTACCCCCCTCTATGCCCACACATTCCTTTTCATTCCACAGCACTCCTGAGTTTCCCCATCACTCCACCCCCTCTCACAGCTTGCATAATGATAGCTGGAGCTACACACAGTTGTGAGGTTTTACCCTTTTTAACAATAAATAAAGGCTAAGGTATTTAATGGTACAGCGTTTTTATTCTGTGTTCTACGAAAGTGTATAGCAATCAATTCACTCTCGGGAACAGGTTCCTAAAGCATTGTGTTGCATGGATCTAGGGCCCCAAAATTGTACACGGATGCACCAGGGAAGCAACTCAAAGCAGATGTGTTAGTGTCAAAGTGGTTCCTCAAAGCCTCTCTGATGTTAATTGCAGCCCTCTGGGCTCCTCTGACAGCCCTAGCATCTGGCTGTTCAAACTGTGCAGCCAATCACTCTGCCTCAGTGCTCCACACCTGAGGAAACATTTCACCCTTAGATTCATACAGATTATGCAAAGTGCAGCACGTGGCTATGACCACGGGAATATTATCCTCGGTAAGGTCTAGCCTGACATTTAAACACCTCCAGCAAGCTTTCAAACGACCAAAGGCACATTCAACTATAATGTGGCACCTGCTCAGCCTGTTGTTAAAACGCTCCTTGCTGCTGTCCAGGTGCCCTGTGTAAGGTTTCATGAGCCAGGGCTGTAAGGGGTAAGCCAGGTCTCCCAGGATTACTATGGGCATTTCCACATCCCCCACTGTAAACTTGTGGTCTGGAAAGAAAGTCCCCGCATGCAGCTTTCTGTACAGGCCCCTGTTCCTGAAGATGTGTGCGTCATGCACCTTTCCAGACTAACCTGCATTGATGTCTGTGAAACGCCCCCGGTGATCCACAAGTGCCTGCAACACCATGGAGAAGTATTCCTTCCTATTGATGTATTCAGAGGCAAGGTGGTCTGGCGCTAAAATTGGAATGTGTGTGATTGGAATCAATCGATCCGCCCCAGCAGGGCCGCCCCAAGCAGCCAAAAAAAAAAAAAAGCCGCGATCGCGATCTGCGGCGGCAATTCGGTGGGAGGTCCTTCGTTCCGCGCGGGAGTGAGGGACCGTCCGCCGAATTGCCGCCGAATAGCTGGACATGTCGCCCCTCTACGGAGTGGCCGCCCGAAGCACCTGCTTGCCAGGCTGGTGCCTGGAGCCAGCCCTGCGCCCCAGTTAGGGAAACCCATCTCTGCAAAGCCATCCACTATTGCATGCACATTTCCCAGAGTCACGGTCCTCCGCGGCAGGATGCGATTTATTGCCCTGCACACTTGGAGTAATACAGCCCCGACAGTGGACTTTCCTACTCCAAATTGATTTGCGACTGACCAGTAGCAGTCTGGATTTGCCAGCTTCCACACAGCGATTGCAACACGCTTCTCTACTGGAAGGGTAGCTCTCAATCTGGTGTTCTTGCACTGCAGGTCGGGGGCCGGCTCAGCACATAGCTCCATGAAGGTTGCTTTACACATCCTAAAGTGCTGTACCCACTGGTCGTCATCCCACACCTGCATGACAATGCCATCCCACCAGTCAGTGTTTGTTTTCCTAGCCCAAAAGCGACTGTGCATTCACATAGCAGCTGCATACGGTAGACTAAGTACTGATAAGTTGCTGCTGTCCATATCACACTCGGGTGCCTGCAATTCATCCTCTGCTAACTTTGCAAGTAACTCGGTGAGTAACTATGCTGTCATGCGCAATATCCTCACAACAACTAACAGCACATAAGAGAGAAGTGTGAGATCCATTCTCTCTCACTGCAGATGCTGGCGCGGACTACAAAAGAATGACAGTTGGAAAAACGGTGCGAAAGGAAGCCAGAGACGTTTGGAGGGGTGGAACACAAAGCGGTGCATGACGGTACATTTGGCACATCCGAGGATGCACTGCGCTCCGTTTCCGCATTCCCACAACACCTGGTGACGGATGTTGTCACCAGGCACTGTGAGATACATACCCACAGTCCATTGCTCTTACTGTCAACAAAGATGCCCCCAAAGTGGACACGAACTGTCGACAGAGGGAGCAAATGTTGACACGCTTTGGTAACTTTAAGGGCTTGTCTACACTGGCAAGTTTTTTCGATGAAACTAATGTCACCAAGAAAAAATCGACAAAAGCAGACATGGGTGTAAAAATCAGCTTTCAGTGTGACAAGGCGATGCGTTTGGCTTTACTTGTGAGTATGTACAGAAAGTTTTCAATAGTCTCAGAGCACTGTGAAGATGTTAAATACTTAAGTTTACCAGAAGATAAGCCATATTACAAGGTACCTGTGACATTGTGCAGTCTATATGGTTTTATAAAAAACATGATAATAAGTGAATATAATGTAACTGGGATAGTTTTAGAAAAATATGGTAATAAGTGAATATAACGTAACTGGGATATGCTTCATGCAAAAGGTCTCTTGTAAAGTATCATTACAAAGCTTATAATCTACTGAGTATGATCATCTGATTTGTATAAATGTACCACTCTTGTATCTAAAACTAGAAATATAAAATATAACTCTGAGGACCTATTGTAATTATGTAAAGTGTGGGCCATTAATGATGGTTTGGAATCTTGATGACTCCCATTAACAAGGACCATTATCCGCAGATGGCTGTGTTTACCTGTGAGTCTTCCTGTATATGTGTGTGCTGGCAAGTGGGCAATGAAGTCTTGCAGTGACATGTGATCATGTCATCTAAACTGGAATCCATCTTTAACCTGGTGCTTTTCCAGTGAGGAGGGGTGGAAACCCAGAGGGACAAAGGGTTCCTGTCTTATGCAAAAGATATATAAAGGGGTGGAACAGAACAAAGGCGGGAGAGAAGCCATCATGAAGAATCCCCTAGCTACCACCTGAGCTGGAACAAGAGCTGTACCAGGGGAAAGAATTGTGCCCAAGCCTGGAAGGTGTCCAGTCTGAGAAAAAGCTTACTGAAGCATCTCTGAGGGTGAGATTATCTGTATTCAGTTTGATTAGACATAGATTTGCGCATTTTATTTTATTTTGCTTGGTGACATATTTTGTTCTGTCTGTTACCACTTGGAACCACTTAAATATTATTCTCTGCATTTAATAAAATCACTTTTTCCTTATTCATTAACTCAGAGTATGTATTAATACCTGGGGGAGCAAACAACTGTGCATATCTCTCTATCAGTGTTATAGAGGGCGAACAATTTATGAGTTTACCCTGTATAAGCTTTATGCAGGGTAAAACGGATTTATTTGAGTTTGGACCCCATTGGGAGTTGGGCATCTGAGTGCTAAAGACAAGCACACTTCTGTGAGCTGTTTTCAGGTAAACTTGCAGCTTTGGGGCAAGTTATTCAGACCCTGGGTCTGTGTTGGACGGGAGTGTCTGGCTCAGCAAGACAAGGTGCTGGAGTCCTCAGCTGGCAGGGAGAACAGGAATAGAAGTAATCTTGGTACATTAGGTGTCAGCTCCCAAGGGGGTTTCTGTGATCCAACCTGTCACAGTACCATTATCCTCATTTTACAGCTGCGGAAACTGAGGTACAGAACTAAATGGCTTTCTCAAGGTCACACTGAGTCAGGAATAGTGTGACCTTGCTTTCTTGACTCCCAGATTTCACCCATGGCACTATATTACACAGCATAACGGGGGATAATTGCGGTACCAGCCCAGCTGGAGGTGTGGGGTTACAGTATCTATGAACATGGTACTGGCAGGAAAAAGATGCATAGAAAAGCAGAGATCCTGCAAAGCTCATCCACGACTACATTTAAACATCAACAAAATTAAATGACACCACATAACCCCAAATTGTTTTTAATGTCATATTTCATAGGTTATTTATTTAACTACATTTCTTGATAGAGCCCATGGCAGACAGATTAGAAAAATCAAACGTTCATCACAGAATTCATCCTCCTAGGATTCGGGAATCTCCCTCAACAGCAGATTCTACTTTTCCTGCTGTTTCTAGTGATCTACATTGTGACCATGGCTGGGAACATCCTCATCCTTGCACTAGTTATGGGATCAGCACCTTCACACCCCCATGTACTTCTTCCTGGGGAACTTGTCATGCTTGGAGACCTGCTACTCCTCCACCATCCAACCTAGGATGCTTGTCAGTTTCCTGACTGGGGACAGAACCATTTCTGTCCAGGCCTGTATTGCACAACTTGGTTCTCTGGTAGCTGTGAAATGTTGTCTCTTATCAGTGATGTCTTATGATCGGTATTTAGCGATATGCAAACCACTGCAGTATGCAGCCGTTATGAATGGCAGGCTGTGCTTCTGGCTGGCAGCTGGGTCTTGGATAAGTGGTTTTGTGGCTTGCACCATCACTGCATGTTGGATATCACAAATGATTTTTTGTGGCCCCAATGAAATTGACCATTTCTTTTGTGATTACACCCCATTAGTAAAACTGTCCTGCAGTGACACCAGCCCAATGGCTCTTGTGACCTTCCTGTTCTCCTCCAAATTAACACTGGGGGGGCCTTGAGAAAAGCTTTTAGCAAGATTATGAATTTCATGACAAATAGCAAACTATTTTGTATGCAATTATTGTATGTTACAATAAAATCAAGATAATGGGAACTCATCTGATGGGGTGATGCTGTGAATCACTGCTCGTGCCGGCAGCCCTTACCCATTAGAGCAGTTCTATTAAATACATTGGAACTCCTGGTGTGAAGAAGAGCTACATGTCTGAATAAGGGCAGCAGGGCCAAGCAATCCCTGATTCATGTTTCTCTCTGCTGGTATGGCAATATCAATTAACATGGGCTTGTTTGTCATAATGAGTTTTATTATTCATTATTATTGTTATTATTTAGCACAGAATATCTCTCTTTGTTTCTATTTGAGGCTGTCATTCACACTTCCATGGGTTCCTAGAAATCAGAAATCAGAGAAATTGCTGTGTAACCGTCCCTTTCTTCAAAATGGGGATCATAATAGCTACCCACTTCATGTGGCCATGTGATGATTAATACATTAAGATTCAGACTGGACTTTGCATTTACTGGCCATGATACAACATCTTGCTGTGTAATGGCTTTGTGGGTCTACATCAGTGTAAAATCACAGGAACAATTATGGTTTGCTCCCAGTGTATGAGGGTGTGTGGAAATATTATGATAGGTTGCAGCAGGGCAGCTGGAAATAAATCTAAAATTGGTGGTATCTGAGTGGCTTCCTTTCCAGTCAGTAGAATTACATTGGTGCTAACGTGGACAGAATCAATGCAACAGTAGTGTAAGTGGGAGGAGTATCAGACTCTATAATCACATTATCCAGGTAACGAACACTCATGGTGTGAGAAAATTGCCTACGTGGTCAGGAAGAAGCAATTTCCCCTCACACTATGCGGTTTGGTTATACTCTCACTTATTTCAGTTTTACACCAGTGTAACTGTGATGACTTAACTGGAGTTACTCATAATTTACACCAGCATAAGTTGATTTGGCCATTGATTTCAGTAGAATTACTCCTGATTGATATTTGGGTGAGTGAAAGGGGAATCAATCACTAATGATTCCAATGGAGTTATTCCTGATTTACACCAGGGTGAATGAGAGAGGAATCAGCCCCACTGAATCCTATTGAGTTACTCCTGATTTGCACCGAGGTGAATGAGAAGAGAATGAGCCCGTATGATTATAGAACATTGCACAAACAGTGAAGTTTATTATGTGGATTTCCCTATTCACCAATGCCTGCAGGAGCTCAGTCCATAACAACCCCTACTGCTGCCTCAGTATTGGACACTCCCACTGAGATTTCCAAAGTGACCTAACAGAGTTAGATGCCCCGTGTTCAGACTTCCAATAGGAATTGGGACCTAATTCCCCTAGGCTCCTGCAAAAACTACAACCTCAGTGAATATCAGACAGATAAATTCAGAGGTCACGGGGAAATATAGCATTCCCGTTAGAGAAGTGGGGAGCTAGAGACACAAAGTTTATAGCCAAAATGTTCAAACTTGGTAAATGGAAGCTGAGGAGCTTGGTGACTTTAAAAATCAGGCTTTGTTTCTTTAGGCCTCTCAGCAAATATTTTGGTACCTACGCTTAGCATCCAAAGTGTGGAAAAGTTGCTGTTTAAAGTTCTTCACTTGAAAACGGGGGGTGATAATATCCCTGCTTTTGTCTGGAGAGCTCACAATGCTGTACAATGTGAGGCAAATATTATACCCCATCTGTAAAACCTTCATTATTATATTTGAGGCCCTGACAGGGGTGAAAAGTATCATTAAGGTCACCCATGAGAAGAGATGGGAATCCAACTCAAAGATTTCCTGCCTCCCAAACACTCTACTAAGGCCAGTGGGGCCAGATCTTTACAGGTATTTGGACACCTAATGAGATTTTCAAAAGCACCTACACTTCTAAAACTCATTGATTTCAATTGGAGATGCTAATGAAAATACCACTAGGTGCCTAAATGTCTTTAAAAATTGAGCCCATTAAGCTTGTGGGTGCAACATTGGGTACAAATTATAGTAAATAATTCCTCACCAATCTTGGCCAATGGGATATTTGAGTGAGCAAGGAAATATAGGAAATATCTTCTGATGTCTACGGTTCCAACTTCTTACTCTGTGGGATGAATGGGTATTTTCTATGTGGGCATATTATTCCATAGGACCAATTATCACAAAAGAACCCAATGGCCATTAGAAGTCAATGAGAGTTGCATAGTTAACTCCTTTATCTTCCTTTAGAAAACCCATCCTAACAATGTGGCTTTTATTCAGCTTTATTAAACACATGGGCTGAGATTTTCAAAGCAACCTAAAGGACACCCAGTTGCCATAACAATTCATGAGAATGTGGCACACAAATCCTTTAGGCACCTTCGAAAATCTCCCCCTTTCTGTATGATTGTAACTATCTTACCAAGCAATCCAAATCACTCTGTAACAATTAATTATCCTAATTATTATTAACCAACCCACCAATTTATCATTATAATTATTGCTGTTGTTCTTGTTTATGTTATGGTAGCACCTAGAAGCTATGTCTCTGTTGTGCTGGGTGCTGTACAAACACATAACAATGGGACTGTCCCTGCCCCAAACAGCTAACCATCTAAGAATAAAACTATAGACAACAGGTGGAACGGACAAACAGATGAGGAGAGTACAAGGAAACAATTACATGTAACTGGTCAACATGAAAAACAGTGTGTCCAGTGACACAGCTGCCTAACCATTGTCAGGGTATTTTTGCTGGCTTCACAGCAGAGAAGAGTTTTAAGAAGGAGATTTTTGTGTCATCCGCAAACTTTACCAGGAATGATTTTATATTTAAAAATCTTCACAAATCAAAAGGAAAAGCTTCCTGTCCATAACTTTTCTCAGGGCTGTTTTTATCTCCTGGTTCCTCAGGCTGTAGATGATGGGATTAATCAAGGGTGGCACCACTGAATAAAATGCAGCCACCAGATGCTGCTCCAGAGCAGAGTCGGAGGTTGGTGCCATGTACGAAAACATGCCACTGGTGAGGAATAAAACAATGACAGTGAGGTGGGGTAGGCAGGTGGAGATGGTTTTACGGCGACCTTCCACGGAAGGGATTTTCTGCACTGTTGAGAAGATCTGAACGTACGACAACGTTATCAAAGCAAAACAGCTTGAAGCTAAACACACACCAAAGACGATCAGTGCAATTTCACCAGTGTGGGATTCAAAGCATGAGATCCTCAGCAATGGCTGGATGTCACAGAAGAACTGGTTGATAATGGACCCACAGAAGGGTGATGAAAACGTGTTAGCAGTGTGCAAAGCAGAATAGAGACCACCACCCACCCATGACCCGCAGGCTAACTTAACACACCTCCTCTTGTTTATGATCATTGCGTAGTGGAGAGGATTGCAGATGGCAACATATCGGTCAAAAGCCATGATTGTGAGGAGGAATAGCTCTGTAGCTAAGAATGACATAAATAGAAATAGCTGTGCAACACATCCCTGGAAAGAAATGGATGAGCTGTTCATGAGGGAGTTGATGAAGGACTTGGGTACCGTGACAGAAATGAAGCAAATATCCAAGAAGGATAGATTTCTCAGGAAGAAGTACATGGGGGTGTGAAGGTGGCTGTCCAGGGTTATTGCCATGATGATGCTAAGATTCCCTGACAAGGATACAATGTAAATAAACAGAAACACCACAAAGTGTAAAAGCTGCAGCTCCCGAACATCAGAGAACGCCATTAGAAAGAATTCATTCCTGGTGGTTTGATTGGCCATGATTTTTCTGGGAATAAAATTTTCTCTCTGCAGAGGGAAGGATAAAGACACTGGTATAATAACAATAACGAGAACAGCAGGAGTCATACATACAGATATCTCCAGGTCTTAAATTCAGCTGGAGCTGTCCGGAGCCGAGCTTCAGTAAATATTTTGAAACCCCTTGGAGTTTTTATAGAATGTTGGGGGGGGAGGGGTAAGGGGATATGGGGGGCTTCGGGAAACACTCTATAGGACTTTAAGCCCTGAATATCTCCCTATATTCTACTCCTAAACACAGTCCTTCAAACTGCTGCATACAGCCAGTTGGAAAACCGAGAGTAATCACCTAAACTATTTTCTGTTTCTCATCCAGGATTGTTTTGATGGAAAGTTTCCAGTAATCTCTAATGCTCAGTGATTCCTAGGTGGAACCCACTAACTACTAGGAATCTCCCTGTTTATTATTATTTTTGTAAGGTTCTCAAAAACTAAATGAGTGTGGGTAAATGCCTGGAGGATTCATAGATACATGACAGATAGTTAGATAGATGGATAACTAGATCTGTCAGTGACACTCTTTCACCTAGCACATAGAAACATCAGTACGTGGCCCTACTGTGGGTGGGTAAACTAGTTCTAGCAGGAATCATTTAAAGAATCTGGAGATCATTACATCTTATGGTCCTTCGATTTGCAAGGGGATGACAAGGTTTTCAAAAATAAAATGCCAAACCCTCTGCTCTTTACCCAGTCCTTTCTTAAGGAATAATTAAGGATGCCAAAATGTAAGTACAGCTGGCAGGACGTGGGCCAATAATAATAGCAGAACTAATAACTGAATCAAAATAATAAGAAAGTAGTGCATAGAATTAGAAAATGAACAAAAGTTATGAAGACTATGAGTAGGAAATAGCTGAGATTGCCTGCCTCCCAGAGGTTCTCATATGCCACACCATCGCTGTAAGTGTTAAAGGGCTGGCTTCTGTTCTCAGCAACACCGGTGTAAACCTGGAGTCACTAGAGGAGTTTGGGGTTTACACTGGTGTAAGTGAGGTCAGAAACTGTCCCAATATCTTATTTCAGTAACAAATCCTGAGTACTGCTTAGCAACTCCAACTTCAACAGACACAAACATCACACACCCTCTCAGACTCAGCAACGCACAATTGAGGGAGTTCAGCATCTCTGAATTTCCCCTGCACATCTATCTAATCTATCTATCTATCATTTCTGGGATGCCTAGCAGTATGTTATCTATGGGGGGGGGGGAGGTGTTGTCTGTGCCAAAAAAAATAAAGCTAGATCTATTGCAGTGGAGCTAAAGATATTGTATTTTCAAAAGTCTGAGGGAATCGTACCATGTTAAAACAGGCGTCTTCCTCTCCGTTTATGACAGTCTCATTCTTCCTCTGGCTTCATGCTATTTGCTAAGAAGGAAATAATGGTAACATAGACATGCCCTTGTATCCCAAGGCTGAAATAATGTTAGGGACCAATATATGAGGAAACAAACCCCATCAGAAGTAATTTAACTGCACAAACCATGCTATATATGTGCAAAAAAGGGTGCCTATTCTCCTCCATAATCCAGCATCATGGAGTGAATGAAGTACACCCCTGGAGATAACTGTTGCCATATAGCCTTCAAAGGTCCTTGGGGGAAACGTCTCTGGGGTCCCATAATGAGATGTGTGCTTACAGCAAACACTTCCTCACCCTGTATACTCTTGTATGTTCACAGCAAGGCACAATAATAGATGTAGGAGCTAACTTCCTCCTGGGTGTAACTCCAGCAACTTCTGGGGAGTGATAGCAGAGAAAACTCTGGGCCATGGTTTCTTGTAAGCCTTTCTGCAGTAGCTTAAACTGACTGATTCAAAGATTCATAGCTTCGCAGAATTCAAGGCCAGAAGGGGCCATCATGATCTAGTCTGACCTTCTAAGTGTCCATTGCATTTGGGACCACCAGATTCTTATCACTTATCATGAGGACAATGTAGTTACTCTGCATTTAAACTGCAGAACAGGATATGGCTCTGTGGCAAATTGCCGGCACTGTTGTGGTGGGTCCTGTGCTTTTTTCTTCTTATGGGGTGGTCAGGGCATCATCTCTCGCCCCTTTTTTTGGGCATTAACTGCCTCACTAATGTCCCGGAGAAGGGGGAACGAGGGGGAGGGATCTGGGCCTGCCCTCTACTCGGGTCCCAGCCCAGGGGTCTTAGGGATAGCAGCAAAGAGCTTGAAACTGTGATTCCTTCCCCTGGGCTACTTCCCTCTCTGCCCCTTCAGTTTGTTGGGCTTCCCACCCTCTCTCCCCTTGGGTAGGATTTCTCCCAAACCCTTGTGTCTGGGGAGTCCCTCTGCTCAGCGTGAGCAGGGTTTCCTTTTACCTAGTGTTCTGGTCTTCTGGCCCACAACAGTACTCCTCCAAACTCCCTTCAGCACTCCTCCAAACTCCTCCCTCTGTTTGACTGAAGCAGGGGTTTTTATCAGGTGTCTGGCAGGGCCTTAATTGGCTCCAGGTGCTCTCATTAACTCATAGTAACCTCTCCTCCATCTACAGGGAACAAGGCTCTGACCATCCTGGGGCTTACATATCTCTCATCTTTCACTCTTCTGCTGTATCACAGGCCGTTATAGTTTTCAAAGCTAACGGTGTGAAACTCACCATACCAATGAAGAAGAGAACTGGGAGGGAGGAGAAATGGTGCATGGACTATAGAAATCCAACTACCCTTTCATCTAGAGAGGTTGCCATTGGTGAGGGTTAGAGTTGGTTGGATTTTTTACCCCTGTGGAAAATTTTGACTATTCAATGAAAAATAGAAAACTGAGATATTTTAATTCAGAAATGATATCATGGAGCCTCGTGGGAATTGTAGTTCAGGTGCCTCATGCTCCCATTCATCTCTACAGACTGAACTTATTTGTCAGACTACATCTCCTATAATGCACCGTGGTCTTGCCTCTTGGTGAGGGGAGCTAGTGCATCATGGAACTCCCTTGGCATGGTGGATCATGGGAGATGTAGTCCAGCTGGGAAGTCCAGTCCATAAAGAAGAATGAGGTCATAGAAAAAGGTACAGAGAAGAGCAACAGAAATGATTATGGGTATAGAACAGCTTCCATATGAGGAAGAATTAAAAAAGACTGGGACTATTCAGCTTGGAAAAGAGATGACTAAGGCCTTGTCTACACTACGAGAGTACTTCGATTTTAGTTAATTCGACTATGTGGAATCGATATTACTAAGTCGAACGTCTGTGTCCACACTAAGGACAGTAATTCAACTTTGTGAGACTTTGTGAGTCCACACTAACGGGGCAAGCGTCGACATTGGAAGCGGTGCACTGTGGGCAGCTATCCCACAGTTCCCGCAGTCCCCCCTGCCCATTGGAATTCTGGGTCGAGCCCCAAATGCCTTCTGGATAAAAAAATGTGTCGAGGGTGCTTTTGGGCGCCTGTCGTCATCCGTCCGTCACTCACAACCTCCCTCCCTCCCTCCCTGAAAGCGCCGGCGGGAAATCAGTTCGCGCGCTTTTCTGATTACTGACAGCGCGGACGCCACAGCAGTGCGAGCATGGATCCCGCTGCGACCATCGCTGCAGTTGTGGCAGTTCTCAACGCCTCGCAGCTTCTCCTCCACCTGTACCAGAGGCAGCTGCAGATCAATCATGAGAGGAGGCTACGGCACCACCGTGACGGCATGAAGTCGGACACTAGCTCCGACCTCTCTGAGAACATGAGACCCAGCGCCCAGGACATCTCGCTGTCACTGGGTCTTGTTGATACTGTTGAACGGCGATTCTGGGCCCATGAAACAAGCACGGAATGGTGGGACCGCATAGTGCTGCAGGTCTGGGATGAATCCCAGTGGCTGCTCAACTTTCGCATGCGGAAGGGGACTTTCCTCAAACTGTGTGAGTTGCTGTCCCCTGCCCTGAAGCGAAAGGACACCTGGATGCGGGCAGCCCTGACTGTCCAGAAGCGAGTGGCCATAGCCCTCTGGAAGCTCGCAACGCCAGACAGCTACCGGTCCGTCGCTAACCAGTTTGGCGTGGGCAAGTCTACCGTGGGGGTTGCTGTTATGCAAGTAGGCAGGGCAATCGTCAAGCTACTGCTATCTAAGGTAGTGACCCTGGGAAACGTGGAGCTCATCAGAGATGGCTTTGCCGAGATGGGATTCCCAAACTGCGGTGGGGCTATAGATGGGACTCACATCCCTATCCTGGCACCAGACCACCAGGCCAGCCAGTACATCAACCGGAAGGGCTACTTTTCCATGGTGCTGCAAGCACTGGTGGACCATCGGGGATGTTTTACCAATATCTACATTGGATGGCCTGGCAAGGTTCATGACGCTAGGGTGTTCAGGAACTCTGGTCTGTGTAGACGGCTGCAGGAAGGTCTTTACTTCCCGGACCACAAAGTAACTGTTGGGGATGTGGAGATGCCTACAGTCATCCTCGGAGACCCTGCATACCCGCTAATGCCCTGGCTCATGAAGCCCTACACTGGCGCACTGGACTCAGGGAAAGAACTATTCAACTACCGGCTCAGCAAGTGCAGAATGGTGGTGGAGTGTGCTTTTGGCCGTCTCAAGGGGAGATGGAGAAGCCTACTCACTCGCTGTGATCTCAGCGAGACCAATATCCCCATTGTGATAGCTGCTTGCTGTGTGCTCCACAATTTGTGTGAGAGCAAGGGGGAGACCTATATGTCGGGGTGGGAGGTTGAGGCAAATAGCCTGGCTTCTGATTACGTCCAGCCAGACAGCAGGGCGATTAGAAGATCACAGCGGGACGCGCTGTGCATCAGGGAGGCTTTGAAAGCCAGGTTCCTGACTGAGCAGGGTCTCCAGTGACTTTTTACTTTGTGGACACAGATGCTGAACCTGCCCCCGTTTCTTTACCCAGTTACTGTTGACTATCCTTCCAAGTTACATACCCCCTTCCCCACCTTTCCAACAAATAAAATCTGTTCCGTTTTGTTAATGAACAAGGTTCTCTTTTTTACTGTTTTCGCGGGAATGTTTTAAACCGGGGACGCAGACTGTGGCGGGGGGCGGGCTTATTGTTTTGATGCAAATGATGCTTCTAAAGTCCGGGAATGACAGGCTCCGCAGTGCTGGATTGGTTGTTTCAACGCAGCCTGCCAGCAGTCCTGGGCGGGACTGCATGTATGTGTCGGCCAAGTGACTTTCTGGCAGGGGGCGGAGGGTAACAGATCCCCTGCTGAGTGGCTCTGTGATCCAGGATAAGGACCGCGGCATAGGATCTCTAACTGCCCTCCCCCGCCACAAAGTCACAGATCAACCCCCTCGCACCCCAGAACATGAAAACCGCCTCCCAGACTGACCAGGGTAACTGGTGACTGTACTGTGTATGTGTCCTGATGCTGGACCTGCCCCCGCCTCTGTAGCCTGCTACAGGTGACTGTCCTGTCCAAGTAACAAACCCCTTCCCCCCCTTCAGACAGAATCCCCTCCAAAAGACACTCTCGGAAACAGTACTTAACAGAAACAGATGTTTTATTATGAACCGCACATGAAAAGGGGGGGGAGGAAACTTGGACGTGGGCTAGTGTGAGATGGGTAGGAAAGGACTTTTCAAACTTTGGAATGAGAGCCTTCCATTGCTGCAGCAGTGTGCAGGGGCCGACTGAAAGTTTTAACGGCCCTTGCCGCCCCTCCTTCTTTGGACTTTTGGTGAGGGGGGTGTGGGACTTGGTGGCGGGGGAGGGCGGTTAGAGATAGACAGCAGCAGGGCTCTGTCCTCCTGCCTCCGGTCTTGCAGAACATCCACTAGGCGCCGGAGCGTCTCCGTTTGCTCCCTCATTAGTCCAAGCAGGGTTTGAGTAGCCTGCTGGTCCTCCTGGCGCCACCTCTCCTCCCGTTCCATGACTGCTCTGTGCATTTGTGACAAGTTCTCCCTCCACTGTGTCGTCTGGGCTGCCTGCTCTCGTGAGCAGTCCATAAGTTCATAAAACATGTCTTCCCACGTCTTTCTCTTCCTTCTTCTAATCTGCGCTAGCCTCTGGGAGTGTGATGCCAAGATGGGTTGGGAGACAGTCGCAGATGTGTCTGTGGGAATGGGAAAAAGGGAGTAAATTCCTGAGACAGATAAATGAAGTTGCTAACAAAGAACATAGTCTTTCTCTGTGAACAACACCATGCACTGGACTTTTCACATGCGCACTCAGGACAAGGTCGAATTTTCGGACCTCGCCTTCTGTGTCTGGGGTCCTGCAGTTGCGATCAGAGACGTGTTGCAGGACACCTCTACTTCTGCTGCAGGAAAACATGGTAAGCCGTAGACTTGTGGCAGCTTAAAAATGTAATAGTAGCACTGGGCTCCTTTCGCACTGAATGCAAGGCCACTCTCTGCTGGCAGCAATCAGGGAAGCATGAGCTCTGCCCCTGTCCCACCACCTCGCGGCTGTCCCCGGGAAAGATCCCTGTACGCTGCCCCTCTGCCGCCTCCACCGCGTGGCTGTAAAGCAGTCCCAATACTAACATTCCCCTCCCTAATTTAAAGCAGGGCGTCATGTGTGACATTACACTCATGAGGATCTCGGAGACCGAGAGGGGAAGGATGCTGCGTGAGAGCATGCAGAGGCCTGGGCCATATGCCGCCATGCTGTGCCGCGCACTGATCCCGGACTACCTGATGGACTCATGGCGTGGGAACGTGTGTTACCACGGGGGACCGAACAAGATCGCCCTGCCGTGGAACCTCATGCGCATGCTGGAGCGGTACCTCCAGGAGAGCTATGCCGAGCTATCCCAGGAGGACTGTCTGTCCATTCCCGGGCACATTGACCGTCTTTTCATTTAAGTTCAGCATAAGGGACTACAGAGTGGAGCGTCCTGTGGTGGCCTAATCATGAATATGCGGACATTACTTGATTTTCTATACATAGTTAGGAGTAAATAGTTCACTAAGCCAACTAAATCATGAACAACAAATTACTAATATAGTTAATATTCCTGTTTTGTTATAAATAAAAGTTTCTATGTTTAAATGAGTGACTGAAAAGCCCATTCTTAACAATATAAATATTCCAGTTATGTTAAAATGAAATGTTTAGATGTTTAAAGCACTCACTGCTTGATCCTTCCCCTGATTCGGTGTCCGGGGTAACGGCTGTGGACGGTTGGTAGGGGATCTCGGTAAGGGTGATGAAGAGCTCCTGGCTGTCGGGGAAATCAGCGGTGCAAGCGCTGTCGACTGCCTCGTCCTCCTCATCTCCTTCCTCATCTTCCCCGTCACCTAACATTTCCGAGGAGGAACCGGCCGTGGACAATATCCCATCCTCGGAGTCCACGGTCACTGGTGGGGTAGTGGTGGCGGCCGCACCTAGGATGGAATGCAGTGCCTCGTAGAAACGTGATGTGTGGGGCTGTGATCCGGAGCGTCGGTTTGCCTCTTTGGTTTTTTGGTAGCCTTGTCTCAGCTCCTTGATTTTCACGCGGCACTGCGTTGCATCCCGGCTGTATCCTCTCTCTGCCATGGCTTTAGAGATCTTCTCATAGATCTTTGCATTCCTTCTTTTGGAGCGCAGCTCTGAAAGCACGGACTCATCGCCCCACACAGCGATGAGATCCAAGACTTCCCGATCAGTCCATGCTGGGGCCCTCTTTCTATTAGATTGCACGGCCAACTCTGCTGGAGAGCTCTGCATCGTTGCCAGTGCTGCTGAGCTCTCCACGCTGTCCAAACAGAAAATGAGATTCAAACTGGCCAGACAGGAAAAGGAATTCAAATTTTCCCGGGGCTTTTCCTGTGTGGCTGGTCAGAGCATCCGAGCTCGAAGTGCTGTCCAGAGCGTCAACAGAGTGGTGCACTGTGGGATAGCTCCCGGAGCTATTACCGTCGATTTCCATCCACACCTAGCCTAATTCGATATTGCCATTTCGAATTTAGGGCTACTCCTCTAGTTTTCGAGGAGTACAGAAGTCGAATTTAAAAGAGCTCTATTTCGAACTAAATAGCTTCGTGGTGTGGACGGGTGCAGGGTTAATTCAATGTAACGGCGCTAAATTCGATATAAACTCCTAGTGTAGACCAGGCCTAAGGGGGGATATGATACAGATCTATAAAATAATGACTAGAGTGGAGAAACTGAATAGAGAAGTGTTATTTGCTCCTTCACATAGAGCAAAAATCAGGGGTAACCCAATGAAAGTAATAGGCAAAAGGTTTAAAAGAAACAAGAGGAAGTACTTCTCCACTTAACGCAGAGTCAACCTGTGGAACTCATTGCCAGGGGATGTTGTGAAAGTCAAAACTATAACTGGGTTAAAAAAGAATTAGATAAGCTCATGGAGGATAGGTCCATAGATGACTATTGGCCAAGATAGTCAGAGACGCAGCTTCAATTCCCCCCTCTCTGCCAGAGGTGGAAGAAAGCATTTGAATGGGGTGTCCCAGCCTCAGTCTCTACTGTTGAAGCTGTTCAACTGTGGATAAATAATGGAAGAGTAATTGGAGCAGGGGAACTGGACCCTAGGTCTTCCACCTTCCTGGACTACAGAATCATTCCGACTCTCAGTCTCTCTCTCTTTGGCCCAAGGACTATTTAAATATTTATCCACAATGGAACAGTCATTGGTCCAGAGAGAGCGATGATGGGCCTATTTATGTTACTTTACATTTTTCAAACACACAAAAAAAGGCATCACCTGGAAAAGCTTTAGTCAAAACCATTGTGATGAGATTTGACAGTGAAGTAAATAACCAGGAGCTTTATTGATCAGGCCTGCACTGCTGGGGCATCCATACAACACTGATGGAAGTCCCAGGGTTAGATCTCCAGATTTTAGGGTAGTTCTTTAATGGATCTACTCCAGTTCACACCAGCAGAGAATCTGGGCTCATACAATCTATCCATCATGCGAGGGAATTTTGCCATCAGTTAATGGTAACATGGTTAATTCTTCACTGAGTTAGTGGCCCTGATTCCCCACTTTGTAACACCTATTTATAATACAAAAACATCCTAATTTACACTGGTGGGATTGTAAAGAGTATCAGGCCACTTGAAGTCTTTAAATCAAGATTTGAGGATGTCAGTAACTCAGTCAGAGGTTATGGGTCTATTAAATGAGGGAGTGGGTGAGGTTCTGTGGCCTGCAATTTTCAGGAGGTCAGACTAGATAATCACGATGGTCCCTTCTGAACTTAAAGTCTATGAGTCTATGGAGTTAGACCATCATCACCTCTCACCTATTACTTCTCTTCATCATCATTTTAGGATCTCCCTCAATCTTCTTACATCCTGGAGGGAAGGAAACTTGTTTCCTTTCTATCTTCCTACCCTTGAATGCTGAGTATCTTCTTTCTGCCATTATCTCCCAGCTCCTTTTGGGGTGCAATTTTCCCACCACAATGCATAAATAGTTCAAACCACGTTGTACACTGTGGCAGACAGGAAGAACATGGTCCCTGGGCAGTATCTGGGTGGAGCTGGGCTGATTCCTCCACGCGCCCTGTCCATTCCCATATATCACACTCAATAATAGGGACTGGTCCTTTTAACAGCCAGTCATTACTCTGCCTCAATTCTGTCATAGCCTTGAATGAGGCTCTCCATGACAGCCATGTATGGCAACTCCAAATCCTTGAAAAAGTAAATATCAAACATTCAGGGACTTATTGAATTCTTACTCAGACAAAATTCCAATGATGTTAATGGGGCTACTCACATGAGTCATGATGAGGCCCAATAATTAACAGACCCCTGTCCTAACCCATACCCTCCCACACCTAATGTAAATAGATTTATAGCACAGGGGTGACATCACTCAACTCTAGAAACTTATCCCATAGCTGAATGCAATTGGAAATGTCATGCATGCTGCAACCATGCTGGCTCCTATCTCTCCTCTTTGGTGGATCAGCAAGACCTCATTAGTTCAGTGAATGTGGTATCCTATTGTAAATATGTACCATCTATGTGCAGAAGATCCTGTCTCCCTCTAGAGTCTGGACAAAGCAAGTATAGCAGCCTGCAGTTAATTGACGTGCAAAGATGTTATTCCTTTAGGTCCTAGAGTCCTCAGATTTTGTTACAAATGATTCTGGATTTAATATCTTAGTTTGGTAGCTAGCTAGCTAGTTCTATCTACCCTATAAATATCTATCTTATATGCTAATTGTTAAACTATTTGCAGATGACACTAAACTGAAAGGGGTTGCAAGCACTTGGGAGAAGAGGTTTAGAATTGTATGAGTCATTGGAGCTGGCATTGTCTCTCTGGCCACCTTATTGATCTGGGTACTTTTAAACCAGTTCCTTAATGACTCTTAATTGCACTCAGACAGGGAGGAGACACACACATCTATGTCTTTTAGGCTGCCCTGAGAGCAAACTTAATCAGTTTCCCCTCAATGGGTAATCATGACATATATAGAGGAAATTAAGGGACCCATAGGAATCATAAATTATTGCAAACATTTCTACCTTGCAACAGGTGTATTAAGAGGAGCATCATGTTGAAGACATGAAAGGTAATTGTTCCACTCTCCTCGGCACCAGTGAGGACTGAGATGGAGAATTGTGTCCAGTTTTGGGCACGACACTTTAAGAAGGCTGTAGTCTAGTTTAACAAGCTGTGGCCAGGAAGAATCAGGGAATGGTAGAATTTTAATTTCCAGCCCCAATTACCTGGCCAGCAGCAAATTACTGCTGCCAGGGAGCAAGGGGTGGCAGAGAAGAGGGAACTGTGGCTTCCTGAGTCAGAAATCCTTCCCTTGGCTGGTCCTTGGACAGCGTAACAGAGAACCACCACTACTCTGATGAAGCACAGGAGCAGGTAGCTTGTGGCCATGGAGCCTTGAATAACCACCAATGGGGGCCAAGCCATCATTGACAACACTTGGCCCACCTGTATAGTTACCTTCCCTTGGAGCCATTTCATCTAATAGAACTGTAGTATGCAAATTATCAGAAGAAAAAGAGTGAGGATTCATTGAATTACCTCAGATGTCGCCAAGGCCCAACTTTAGAATGACCTGACCTACTGACTCGGCCATGTGTATAATTTATTCTTAATCTAATGATTAGACACAACTTTTCTTAACAATTTAGCTTCATTAAACCTAATATCTTCAAATGAAGCCTACACACTTATTTGAAATGAGGATTAACGCTGTGGAAAGTGTGAAGAGTATGTTTATTCCAGTTTTAAGATCACTCGGGAGAAAGAAAGGCGATGGCAAAAGCTAAATTTCAAGCAGAACACATTCTTAATTATTTTATTCTCATGAACTAATTAAGGTATTTACTTGCAAAGTCATCCAGACTCCAAGAATAAATAATCCAAGATCAGGGAGGATACACAGTATTCTTCAGACCTTAGAGTGGGAGCAGGAGGTGCAGTGTATTTTTAAGGCTTTGGCTTGGTGTTCTAATTTTCCTCCAAAATGTGTCAGACGGCCAGAGGCAGGCAGCACCCAGAGTCTGCACTTGCTTTCAGGGAGTCCTGATTCTGATATGCATGAGTTCAACAGGCACACAAAGATGAGTATGGACTACTTGTGTGAGTCAGATTTTTTATATATATTTAATGGACCAATCATGGAGATATGATCTTGCAAACTAAGGATAGCTTTTCTCAAGGCTTCCCTCACCTCCTTGTTTCTCAGGCTGTATACCAGGGGGTTGACAAATGGGGTGAGGACTCCATAAAAGATAGAGAACACTTTGTTCAGGTCCCTCAGTGCATCAGAGTCTGATAACAAATATACAATGACTAGAGTTCCATAGAAAATTGACACCACAATGAGGTGAGAGGAGCAGGTGGAAAAGGCCTTCTTTCTCCCGGTGACGGAAGGAATTCTCAGGATGGTGGAGATGATACTACCATAGGATGCTAGGGTCAACAGAAATGGAGGCAATGTAAATATGGAGGAATTTATGAAAGCAGTAACTTCCAGGGTGTGGGTGTCACTGCAGAACAGTTTCATTATTGGGCTAAAATCACAAAAGAAATGGTCAATTTCATTGGGCCCACAGAATGTTAATTGTGACATCATAGATATTAAGAAGGCAACAGACATAAATCCACCTATCCATGACCCAGCCACCAGCTTGATACAGAAACTGCCATTCATGAGTGCTGAATAATGCAGAGGTTTGCATATCGCTAAATACCGATCATAAGACATCACAGATAAGAGAGAACATTCAGCGGCTGCCAGAGAACCAAAGAAATATAATTGTGTGAGGCAGGCATGAACGGAAATGGTTCTGTCCCCAGTCAAGAGACTTATCAGCATCCTGGGCATGATAGCCGAGGTGTAACTGGTCTCTAAGCAGGACAAGTTCCCCAGGAAGAAGTACATGGGGGTGTGAAGGTGCTGATCAGCCACAACTAGAGCAATGATGAGGATGTTCCCGGCCAGAGTCACAATGTAGATCACTAGAAACAGCAGGAAGAGAAGAATGTGCAGTTGAGGGAATGTCCCCAATCCCAGGAGGATGAATTCTGTGATGGTCGTTTGATTTTCATGGCATTTGTTTGTTGTGGGTTTCATCTAGGGGAAATACAACAAATTTTGCAATTTACAGTGAGACTTCCATTTCAAAGTGGTCAGCATTTCAATTCTGGCTTCTCCCTGCTGGTTCCGTCCCAACGGTTAAGTAACGACACCAGTTGGTGGTGGTATTTTGGGAAAATTTTTCCTAAGGCCCTAAGTGGAATCACCTTGGAAATGTTCCTATTGTCTGGTATCTCTATGGTTGAACACATCTCAGCTGCAGAACTCCTGACCATACTTGTATATTACTTTAGCCACAATGTCTGAGATTATCAGTGGAGACTAAGAGAATTAAATGCCACTTTCCTGGGCTCCTGTGAAAACCCAAGCCAAAGGCCATTGCTGGGCTCATACCTAATTTAGCCTTACTTACACTGCAGAGTCCAGCAGATTCCAGTGGAGTGGATACAAGAATTCAATTCCAGGGACTTGGGTTTTATTACTGGCTCATCCACTCCCAGACCTTGAGCTTGTCCTTTCCTCTCTCTGTGCCTCTGTTACCTCCTCTGTGAAATCGTTGATGACAATACCACTTACTTTCTCTTAATGTGATTTGAGATTTATGAAACAAGAGCTCTCAGCATATGCTCTGTTGCTCTTGTGTAATATGGAGATGCTACTTAAGACACTTCACAAAGTTCTTTAATATCTGTTAATGAGTGCTATGTATTTTCTAAATGCTATAATGCTGCTATGTGACCATGCATAACTTTCAATACACAATAGGAAGAGAACTTAACCATGCCTCACAGTCACAGCACACGTTTATATTTTCATCTCAATTTCTGCAGTGACAAAGCCATCAAGGGCGATTAACACTGAATGGCTTACCCCTTGTGAAGCAGTGGGAGTGTGCTGAGAGAGACAGAGCTAGGAACAGTGATCAGTCACTACCTAGATCAGGGGGCTCAGCAGCACATGGGATTCAGAAGCTGGAGCCAATGACAACAGTTTGGTGTCAGTTCAGAGAGGGGAACAGGACCAAGATGTCACAGTTGCATATAGGTTTCCGCTGTGACTAAAATTTTAAATAGTCCCATAGACAAACCCATAGGGATATTCAATCATCCAAAGAAGAGAACTCACCCCTTGTAGGATCTGCTGATTTCTAGAGTCATCTATGAGATGCAAGGATTCTGATGACCATCAGAGATTTGCTACTAAAAGCGCTGTTGTCATGGGTTATTTGACCGTCACCATTTTTGTAACCTCATTGCTACTGCCAGAAAGCACAGATAGGGTTGAAATTTGGCAATATGATGGAATGAGGTCACATATGTGGAAATATGTTCTTCATCTGTTCAACATAACTACAGATATAATCTGACACACAATTGATGCCCAAGCCCATACATGCCCTCACCCCTCCCTCCACCTCCCCCACCCCCCAACACACACTCACTCATTCAGGTGTGTATGCCCTAGTCCACAAGAATCTAGTAATTTTCCAGAATTAGAAATGAAGGGACTGAGGTTTTTGAATTGCTGAAATTTCAATGGGACTTGTTCACCTAAATGCCATAAAGGGAGATTGTCAATGGCAGAAATAGGGCAGAGAGGTTGAAATTCCAAACATTGGCCATGACTGTCTCAGTTGAACTTAAAATCTATATAGTAAGATTCCAGGATAGTGACTCTGTGTGTCACTCTAAAGCATACTAAGCCTGAAAAAACAAAGGGATCCTGTAAAAGGTGGAAGCATAGACCAATAGCTAAGGATGAGTACAAAAGAATGCCACAAGTACATAGGGACAAAATCAGAAAGGCTAAGGCACAAAATGAGTTACACCTAGCAAGGGACATAAATAAGAAAAGGAACTGTAAGTACATTAGGAGCAAGAGAAAGATGAAGAAAAGTGGGGGTCCTATAGCTGTCAGGAAAGGAGAGCCAATAATGGATGACATCGAGAAGGCTGACAAATCAACACAACCACGTACACAATAAAACAACTAATCACACACAATAACCCCAAGCACACATAGCCCCTCACTACAGTGCACACCTGCACAAATTAACACAAATGTCCCAGTATAACACAAGGAACACACAAATCAACACAACCACCCACACAACTCAACCAGAACACACAGTAACCCCTAACATCACTCTGAAAACTAAAATTTCTGTTGAATCTATATGAAATGATGGAAACAGTTACAAGCATGGTTGACAGAGCTTTCTGTTTAGATTATTGCTCGGTTCCATTATCACTGGGATTAACGGTCTGTTATTGTCCAGTTTTTAAGTTCTCAGCCATTTTGGGGCTTTTTAACACACAAGTTTACAAATTACACTCGTGTGAGAGCACAGGCTTTCAGCTAGTAGAGAAGAAGTGACCAGATTGTTCTTCTAAATGTTACCTGCCCTTTAGCTGCCATGTCACCCAGGTCACTGTGCCAAGCTTCTATCCCTGGAGACAATCTCAGACATACTTGAAAAGATTAGCTTTAACATTTAAAAGCTGTTCATTCGTCCTTAGTGGATGGAAATCAAGATGTTGCTTTCCTTTGCCCTCCTTACTCTGCTTCTTCCCTTCTTTACCCTCATATACAATTTGTTTACCTTTCTGTTCTTCTTCTTTTTTTTTAATTCTCCCATTACTTTTGTTTCTGTGTGTGAGGGAAATCAATAAAATATAAATAAATCAATAAATAAAAATAAATATGCACACTTAAAAGTGAATTACAGTAACTGAGTTAACATGAAAAATAAAATGAAGATTTAAGCTTTTTGAGGAGTTAATTAGGAAACAATTCCCCTCTCACTTACCCTAATATAAATCAGGAATAACTGCACTGAATTCAATATAGCTGCATTGCTATAAAACTGGGGTAAATGAGAGGAGAATAATGCCAAAAGAGAGGTGTCGTCTTCTTCAATTTTTAATGTCCCTATATAGATTTATGTCCAATGCACCTGCACAGACACAGATTATCATTTTCACAGCACTATTCCCCATGTGCTGCATTGCAATCACCTCCATATATATTTTGGTGACCATGTGGGAATTGTTCCCAAAGAGCATCTGCTGTGATGTTGCCCAGCAACCTGAGCCATCCTTAGTAGTAACTGACAAAGAGGTCAGCCTTCCATAACAACACAAGTTTTTCTTCTCCATATGATACAGGAATGGGTTTTAGAACAGAGAGCTTCAATCCATGGAGACTGGAAGAGCTGAGGAGAGGTCGATTGGTCATCAGACAAATCAGCAGAGAGGTGCAATAGGATCATCATTCTGTAGCCATTGCCAGCCTGGGGCACCAGGGTTATTGGCGACCCTCCATCACCCTCATTTCATGCTAGAAAGCAGATTCAGTTTTGCTGTATCTCCAGTATCTTTGATGGAGTTGGACCATCATTACCTCTTTCCTATTACTTCTTTCCTTTAACATTTCAGGTTCTCCCTCAGTTTTTCCACATTTTTCCCATGTGTTTGTGGTCAGAATTTATTGGTGACTCATGGAGGTATATTTTAGACAGTAGCTTTCCCTTATTTATTCTAAAAGATCTTGTATGTTATGAAGGCTACTGTTAAACAAACGAACAAAAAACATCACCAGGATGTAACGTTGAGGGAAAATAATAAGAATAATAATTGGAGCACTCATGAAAAAGTATGCATGTTTTAAATTTAGTAATGAGAAGTCAATGGGTAAGTCTTTCCAGAATCCTACACATGATGATATGCAATTTGGAAAGATTAGATAGATAGTTAGATTTAAAGAGTCTGGATTTTCAAAAAGTGCTGAGCACCTGCCTTTTGGAAATCAGGCACCTTTAAGGTTTTTGAAGTTGGGATCACAAATTCACTAGTCCCTTTTGAAAATCTTAGCCCAGCCTGGTTTCTAGAAACATAGACCAGATTCATTTATATGCTCTGACTACTCCACACCACTGATGGAAATTGAGGGTATGTCTACACTACAAACACGAGAGTAACACACCTGTATCACTGCAGCTGCACAACGGTAGTGTAGATACTTGCTACAGTGATGGAAGGGTCGCTGTCGAAAATCCACCCCCTCGAAAGGCAGTAGCTAGGATGACGGAAGAATTCTATACCGGGTGTCTATACTGGGGCTTAGGTCGGCTGAGCCATGTCTTTCAAGGGGGTGCACGTATCAGCCGGAGAGCCATAGTGAGTTAGACCCAATGGTCAGATTGCAGGAAGGTCTCAAAACATTTTCTTGCATTTGAATGTCCCCAGACTTTGGATCTGGATTTTGCACCTTGGAACCATTGCTACTGAAAACTGAAGTGAGGAGATAGTCATTGAAACATCCAGATATCTCTTCTTCTTCCAATGTTCTGTGAACAATAACAACCTTCACTCCAATCACTTACAGACTTAAAACCTGAACACAGAATTAAGAAGTTAGAACTGATCAAATTTGTTTTAATAACTTCATAAATATGTAAACAAATAAAAACCAAGAGTTCAGATTGCTTTGATTCTTTGGGAACTGTGTTATGTCTTTCTTCTGATTATTTAGAAATCAGCACCATATTTGTGAATACATTCATGAGTGTCATGGCAGTGCAGACATCTGGAAAAATTGAACCAAGAGTAACTAATAGAATAGCATCTCCCTGAGTCTGCAGAGAGCCTGAACCAATCTCCCTGAGAGGGGAAGCTTCCCCGAGTCTGACCAATGAAGCAACATCTACCTGAGTCTGGAGCGGGCCTGAAACAATCACTCTAAGATGGATACATTTTGTTGCTGATAAAATCCTATTTTCTGAAAATCCTTTTATCAGGATATTTTTCATAAATTCTAATTTAGGCATCTTTGAAAATCCATCCCCTTTTGTTCCAATTTACTGTGAACTATTAGGAAGCCGTGAGACATACCCAGGAGATTTCTGATGCATTATAGGTTTTATTTATTGAATGTTCAATGGACATCACAAAAGAAGGTTGCACCGTCTTATTACAAACATACCAGGGCCAGTGATACAGAAATTAATGAGCACAAGAAGCAAAAGAAGAGGACTTTATTACAAATAATAGGTCAGATTGTGATCTCAGTAGGAAGACAAAGGAACAGCTTCCCAGATAGCTTAAATCATTGGCTTCTTTGGAGTCAGTTGGCCAGATCGCCACCTGGTAAAAATCAGTGACACTCCACTGGAGGTCAATGGATGAGCTAGATAGAAAAAACAAAATGTATATAGCTCGAGTCCCAACTACACTAATGCAGTTGTGCCACGGTAGCGCTTCTGATGAAGACACTCTAAGCTGATGGGAGAGAGCTTTCCCAACGGTTTAGTAACTCCACCGCTGCAAAAGGCTCTTCCGCCAACATAGCACTGTCTACATGTGGGGATTAAGGTTGCTATAACTACGTCGCGCAGGGGTGTGGATTTTTCACACCCCTGAGCGACGTAGTTATACCGAAGTAAGTGTGTTGTATCGACCTTTTGGGGGGAGGGATAGCTCAGTGGTTTGAGCATTGACCTGGCCTGAGACAGCATGAAAATTACTCTATACCCTGGTGGTTAGAGCAATTACCTAGGAAGGGAGTGGCCCAGAATCCCATTCCTTTGACCTTCTGTTATTCAGCCACAGTGGAACAGCTTCAATAGGAGCGACTGAGGGTACACCATGTCAGAATATCCCATAGCCCAGTGGTTCTGGCACTCACCTGAGACGTGGCAGATCCCTGTTCAAATCCCTTTGCCCCCACAGACGGGGGAATCTTAGAGCACTACCCTGGAATGCAGGAGACCCCCCCCCCCTAAGATTTGGGTTAGAAGTCACTATGGAATTCATCTTCCTCCCACCCCAGCTTCTTGCAAGAAACATGTTAGGCTCCTAACTCAAAGAGAATGTTCACAGCTGAGCATCCCAAGCAAAAGTAGGCACTGAACTCCCTGCAAGGGGATGGGCTTAGCACATAGCCCAATCCTTGGCATCTCCTATGGGCTAGCTTGGTCAGCTCCCAGCATGTGCTGGCCTTTATGGATCCCATTCTTAGGTGTCTATCCCTCCCATTCATTGCATAGGGGCCTGGGCACCTAATTCAGGCTTTGTGATCCCAGTGATTTTCTAGGCACCTAAAAGTTAGGTGTGGTGACTCACCTAAAACTCAACACGCAGAAGGAAAGAGGGTTGTAAAGTGTTATTGTCACACACAGCACAAGAAAACATATTTGGAAATTAACAAGCAAGAAAAAAACTCACCATTATAAATAACAGGCCAGATTCTAACCTCAGTGTAAATGTGGAGTAACATCATCAGCTTCAGTAAAGTTACTCCACATTTACCGGGGGGTGTAAATGAGATTGTAACATGGCTCAGAGCTGGGCACAAAAATCTTTTCTTACTTCCTTTCCCTTTGTAAACTAGGAAAGCCCACAGAAAAATCTTGCAGACACATTTGTTTTCCAGGCAGCTGTAATATTATGATTCTGCGCAGTGTAAATTTCTGTGTTAGAATTTGTAAGCTACATATACATATATGTTGGTTAGTCAATGCTCACATTGCACCACTCTATGTATCTATCTAGGGTAGGATTCCCAAAGTATTTAAGACATATAGGAGATAGATACTCAATCAATGGACCATAAACAAATCCCTAAGAGGTGGGATGTTTAAAATGTGTTAAGGGAGTACGAAGAGCATATTCCGTCGAAAGTGACCTGAGCACCTAAGTGGCCTCTGTTGCCAGTGCTCATGATTTTAGTGCCAGTCTCATGATATTTAATGTTTCTCTTAAACCCCGAGCTTCAAGAGTCTTGAGATTTCCAGCAAACCTCACCTTTCAAAGGAGTAAGATTCTAGCCCTCATGGTTGCAGAGAAAAGCTGGAAATGTGACCTCTAAATGCTCAGGAGCCAGAAGATGAATAAGCCCCACTCCAACAATGTATCTTTTTTCAATATCTCATGATTATTCTCATCATTTTTTCAGACCTGTCTCATTAAATTTGCATTCTTGGGGTTGAGTTTATGGGCTTTTCTTTGGGTCAGTCTACCCTGCAATCATGGGGTGTGATTTCAGCTGGTGTAGACAGTCCCCAGCGAGCTTTATTCTAACTACCAAGTACTGAAGCATTAAAGCTGCGGCAGCGCACGCTTCAGCTGAGACTAGCCATGCAAGTAAGTTCACATGGTTTCGGGTGGGCTGTTACAGCCCAGGCTGAAGCACAGGCTGCTGCAGCTCAATTGCTCCGGTACCTGAGCTAGCTAGATTAAAGCTGACTCGGGTGTGTCTACACGGGGTGTGTCTACACAGGTGCAGTCACACCCCATAATTGCAGTGCAGACATACCCCTAACTGCAACGTTAGCTCGAGGCCCAACTTCAGTTTAACATGAGCTGTGGCTTTTGTCTTTTTTTTTTTTTTAATTATTGTAAAACCCATCAATTATGGGGTTTTCAACTGTACCGTGGATTTTTAAAGCTTTCTTAAAAATTTAAGGCAGAGCAGTTTTTGCTGGGTTGTCTTTTTGTATTCTGGGCAATTTGTTTTTTAAAGTTTTGCCTAAACAAAGTAACAGTATTTTTATAAGAGCTCCTTTAAGCTGTTAGAAAGCTATAACATGTCTTTTTACATTTGATTTTATTATTGTAAAACCTTTCTTTGAATGAGGGTTTTGTATAACATAGTTATTCCTCAGGAACTTATTTCTTCACATTTTACATTCCTGTAAGCTATTTTTACTGGGTTTTTTCTTACTATGCAAGGCATTTAGAGAAAAAATTACTTAAAATCTTTCTTTAAGTTGTATCACAGAGATGATAGTTATTTAGTTATGGAAATTAAGTAAACAGCATCTTTTTAAGACGTAACAACATGCTTATATTATTTTTAAAATTTGTGCTTGTGGTGTGTTTTCTGCTTGACTGAAATATACCGTGTGCTCTGTTTGTTTGTTTGTTTGTTTGTTTGTTTGTTTGGGGGACAGTGTGCTGACCCTGTGTGTGCTGAGCCTAGAGGCCTGCTATGCAAGGCTGAGAGCTTCTTAAGGAGGCTGTGATCCCTCTGCCTTTTAGCACCCATCAACCCTTAACCAGGGGGCAGGGCTACTCAGGGAGACCAGGGCTTTAAAAAGCCCGCTCGTAAGCAACCAGTTGAGCTTTGCGAGGGAGTTTTTACAGGGAGAGTGTGAGCAGGGGCTAGAATTCAAAATTCTTTAAACTTAAAAGCTAAAAACACCCCCTTGATATAAACAAAACAACAACAAAAGAACCAGCTGCAGGAGTAAAAAGGGACTGCAGGCAGAAGTCCAGCAACAGAGTGGGGGCTACCCAGTTTATTGCACCCAATGCAGCATGTATGATTACCTGCCCTACGGGCAGGTGGCGTATGTGTGCATTCGGTGCAAGGAGCTCCTGGCCCTCAGAGACCATGTACGCAAGAGTGCCACCAGTTTTTATGCCGCCCTAGGCGGCGGAAGGTCCCGCCCCGAAATGCCGCCCCCCCACAGAGGTGGCGGAAGGTCCCACCATCGAAATACCACCATGGTCGCCGCCCCCCAAATTGTAGCGCCCTAGGCGACCACCTAGGTCGCCTAATGGGTTGCGCCGGCCCTGCATGTACGGGCTTTGGAGACCAGAGTGGCTGAACTGGAGGAGCTGAGGGAGACAGAGAGGTACATAGATGAGACTTCCTGGGACACAGTAGAACAGTCCCACCCCCAGTCTGACAGCCTCTGTGCTGTTGAGGAGGATGAAAGTCCCAGGGAAGGAGAGCATCTAACTGGAGCAGAGGGAAACAATCCCATAATTGGGACCCTCCTTCAGATGATGTTGTGGTATCCTCTCGCACTGAGGTATCCCTCCGGGGGAGGGAACTCCAGCTATTAGAAAGAGACAGGCATTGGTAATGGGTGATTCAATCATTGAAACATAGATAGCTGGGTTTGCGATGACCAGGAGAACCACATGGTGAGTAGTCTGTCTGGCACGAAGGTTGCGGCTCTCTCGAGACATCTAGATAGACTTATGTGTAGTGCTGGGGAGGAGCCAGTGGTTGTGGTACATGTAGGTACTAATGACATAGGGAAGGATAGGAGAGAGGTCCTTAAGGCCAAATTTAGTCTGTTAGGTAAGAGACTGAAGTCCAGGACCACCATGGTCGCATTCTCTGAGATGCTCCCAGTTCCATGTGCAGGGTCCGTTAGACAGGCAGAACTGCAGAGTCTCAATGCGTGGATGAGACAATGGTATAGGGAGGTGGGGTTTAGATTTATTAGGAACTGGGGAAACTTTTGGGAAAGGCAGAGCCTATACAGGAAGGATGGGCTCCACCTAACCAAAATGGAACCAGATTGCTGGCACTTTGTTTAAAAACTGCTCCATGACCTTTTTAATATTAAGGGCTGGGGGAAAGCTGAGAGGTGCGGAGGAGCATATGGTTCAGACATCCCTTAGGGGAAAATCTATTAATAGAGAATCTCTATGTCCTAGTGAGGACAAGAGGATGGGAAATAATAAAGTACAGGCAGGGTCTGATCAGAAACAGTCAAATGAAAAAGAGTCCCATTCAATTACATCGTGTAATGGCAGACAGCTAAAAGGAGACAAGTTTTTAAAGTGCTTATATACCAATGCTAGAAGTCTAAATAATAAAATGGGTGAACTAAAGTGCCTCATATTAAATGAGGATATTGATATAATAGGCATCACAGAAACTTGGTGGAAAGAGGATAATCAATGAGATACAGTAATACCAGGTAACAAAATATATTGGAAGGACAGAACCAAGTCATGCTGGTGGGGGAGTGGCATTATATTTGAAAGAAAGCGTAGAATCAAATGAAGTCAAAATCATAAATGAATCAAACTGTACCATAGAATCTCATGGATAGACATTCCATGCTCTAATAATAAGAATATAGCAGTAGGGGTATATTACCGACCACCTGACCAGGATGATGATAGTGACTATGAAATGCCCCAGGGGATTAGAGAGGCTATTAAAATAAAAAAAACTCAATAATAATAATGGGGAATTTAAATTATCCCCATATTGACTGGGTACATGACACCTCAGGATGGGATGCAAAGATAAAGTTTCTTGATACCTTAAATGACTGCTTCTTGAAGCAGCTGGTCCTGGAACCCACCAGAGGAGAGGCAATTCTTGATTTTATTCCTAAGTGGAGCACAGGATCTGGTCCAAGAGGTGAATATACTTGGACCGCTTGATAATAGTGACCATAATATAATTAAATTTAATACCCCCAGTGGCAGGAAAAACACCACAGTGGCCCAATGCTGTAGCATTTAATTTCAGAAAGGGGAACGACACAAAAATGAGGAGGTTAGTTAAGCAGAATTTAAAGGGTACAGTGCCAAAATTGAAATCTCTTCAAGCTGCATGGAAACTTTTTAAAGACACCATAATAGAGGCTCAACATAAATGTATACCCCAAATTAAAAAAACATAGTAAGAGAACCAAAAAAGAGCTACCATGGCTAAACAACAAAGTAAAAGAAGCAGTGAGAGGCAAAAAGGCATCCTTTAAAAAGTAGATGTTAAATCCTAGTGAGGAAAATAGAAAGGAGCATAAACACTGGCAAATAAAGTGTAAACATACAATTAGGAAGGCCAAAAAAGAATTTGAGGAACAGTTAGCCAAAGACACAAAAAGCAATAGCATTTTTTTTTAAGTACATCAGAAGCAGGAAGTCTGCTAAACAACCAGTGTGGCTACTGGACAATCGAGGTTCTAAAGGAGCACTCAAGGATGATAAGGGAAGGTGTGCTCCTGGATTGGTAACTGGTTAAAAGATAGGTAACAAAGGGTAAGTATAAATGGTCAGTTTTCAGAATGGAGAGAGGTAAATAGTGGTGTCCCCCAGGGGTCTGTCCTGGGACCAATCCTATTCAACATATTCATAAATTATCTGGTAAAAGGGGTAAACAGTGAGGTGGCAACATTTGCAGATAATACAAAATTACTGAAGATAGTTAAGACCCAGGCAGACTGCAAGGAGCTACAAAAGGATCTCTCAAAACTGGCTGACTGGGCAACAAAATAGCAGATGAAATTTAATGTTGATAAATGCAAAGTAATGCACATTGGAAAGCATAATCCCAACTATATACATAAAATGATGGGGTCTAAATTATCTGTTACCACTCAAGAAAGAGAACTTGGAATCATTGTGGATAGTTCTTTGAAAACATCCACTCAATGTGCAGCAGCAGTCAAAAAATGAACAGAATGCTGGGAATAATTAAGAAAGGGATAGATAATAGGACAGAAAATATCATGTTGCCTCTATATAAATCCATGGTACACCCACATCTTGAATACTGTGTGCAGATGTGGTCACCCCATCTCATATATTGGAATTGGAAAAGGTTCAGAAAAGGGCAACAAAAATGATTAGGGGTATGGAATGGCTTCCGTATGAGGAGAGATTAATAAAACTGAGACTTTTCAGCTTGGAAAAGAGGTGGCTAATGGGAGATATGTTTGAGGTCTATAAAATCATGACTGGTTTAGAAAAGGAGATAAGGAAGTGTTGTTTACTCCTTCTCATAACACAAGAACTAGGGGTCACCAAATGAAATTAATAGGCAGCAGGTTTAAAACAAATAAAATGAAGTATTTCTTCATACAACGCACAGTCAACCTGTTGAACTCCTTGCCAGAGGATGTTGCGAATGCCAAGACCATAACAGGGTTAAAAAAAGAACTAGATAAATTCATGGAGAATAGGTCCATCAATGGCTATTAGCCAGGATGGGTAGGAATGGTGTCCCTAGCCTCTGTTTGCCAGAAGCTGGGAATGGGTGACAGGGGATGGATCACTTGATGATTACCTGTTCTGTTCATTCCCTCTGGGGCACCTGGCACTGGCCACTGTCGGAAGACAGGATACTGGACTAGATGGACCTTTGGTCTGACCCAGTAGGGCCATTCTTATGTTCTTATGTGATAATAAAGACTGGGAACATCATGGGGTTCTACCCTAAAGAGGTGAAGAACAGGGCCTCAGAGAAACTGAGAGGGCTCCATGGGCTCCAGCTAGCCCTGAACCATGACAATGTACATCAGTAAATAAGCTCCATAAACTAAGGCTGGGTTATTTCACCGGTGTCTGTGTCTGGGTTCCCCTGGGCTTGTGACAACCCAGTGCTGGGTCCTTGATCATGTGCTAAAGACAGAAGGGTTTTATTTAGCATTGCCTGCTGCAGGTGAGGCACCACTTTCAGCCATCTCACTCAGCAGCAACAGGGAGCCACCTCGCCCCACACAAAATGTCCAGCTTGTGAAGGAGGAGGAGTTTGTAACTCTTAGCCCAGTGGTTTGGGAACTCATGTGAGAGACCCCCAGTTCAAGTCTCCCATGTGCCTGATGAGAAGCAGGATTTTGAGAAAAGATTTGCTGCCTTGCAGATCAGCACTCTAACCAGCCACCTGCAGGATATTTTGATGTGGGACTTTCACAGTCTCTTCTGTTGAAGCTTTGCATTAAATAATTAAAGAGGCATTGGAGCAGGAGGACTGGATCCAGGGCCAGCTCCAGGCACCAGCTTGCCAAGCAGAGAGGGGCGGCATGTCCAGCTATTTGGCAGCAACTCGGCGGACGGTCCCTCACTCCCACTCGGAGCGAAGGACCTCCCGCCGAATTGCTGCCGCAGATCGCGATCGCGGCTTTTTTTTTTTGCACCGCTTGGGGTGGCAAAAACCCTGGAGCCGGCCCTGCAGGAATCCCACGTCCCAGGTGAGTGTTCTAACCACCAGGCGACACAGTCATTCTTTCTCTAGTGGTCCCACTTCTTACTATTCAGTGGGCAACAAACACTGAGGATGGAGTGGAGGTTAATGATAATCTAGGCCTGGCTCAATATCTAAACAAATACTTTGCCTCAGTCTTTAATGAGGAGCTTAGGGATAATGGTAGGATGACAAATAGGAATGAGGATATGGAGGTAGATATTACCACATCCGAGGTAGAAGCCAAACTCGAACAGCTTAATGGGACGAAATCAGGGGGCCCAGATAATCTTCATCCAAGAATATTAAAGGAACTGGCACATAAAATTACAAGCCCATTAGCAAGAATTTTTAACAAATCTGTAAACTCAGGGGCTGTACCGTATGACTGGAGAATTGCTAACATAGTTCCTATCTTTAAGAAAGGGGGAAAAGGTGATCCGGGCAACTACAGGGCTGTCAGTTTGACATCTGTAGTATGCAAGGTCTTGGGAAAAAAATTGAAGGAAAAAGTAGTCAAGGACATTGAGGTTAATGGTAATTCGGACAAAATGCAACATGGTTTTACAAAAGGTAGATCGTGCCAAACCAAACTGATCTCCTTCTTTGAGAAGGTAACAGGTTTTTTAGACAAAGGAAATGCAGTGGATCTAATTTACCTCGATTTCAGTAAGGCATTTGATACGGTTCCACATGGGGAACTATTAGCTAAATTGGAAAAGATGGGGATCAATATGAAAATTGAAAAGTGGATAAGGAACTGGTTAAAGGGGAGACTACAACAGGTTGTACTGAAAGGTGAATTGTCAGGCTGGAGGGAGGTTACTAGTGGAGTTCCTCAGGGATCGGTTTTGGGACCAATCTTATTTAATCTTTTTATTACTGACCTTGGCACAAAAAGTGGGAATGTGCTAATAAAAGTTTGCGGATGACACAAAGCTGGGAGGTATTGTCAATACAGAGAAGGACCAGGATATCATACAGGGAGATCTGGATGACCTTGTAAACTGGAGTAATAGTAATAGGATGAAATTTAATAGTGAAATGTGCAAGGTCATGCATTTGGGGATTAATAACAAAAACTATTGTTATAAGCTGGGGAGGCATCAGTTGGAAGTAACAAAGGAGGAGAAGGACCTCGGAGTATTGGTTGATCACAGGATGACTATGAGCTGCCAATGTGATATGGCCGTGAAAAAAGCTAATGCGGTCTTGGGATGCATCTGGAGAGGTATTTCCAGTAGAGATAAGGAGGTGTTAGAACTGTTATACAAGGCACTGGTGAAACCTCATTTGGAATACTGTGTGCAGTTCTGGTCTCGCATGTTTAAGAAGGATGAATTCAAACTGGAACAGGTTCAGAGAAGGGCTACTAGGATGATCCGAGGAATCGAAAACCTGTCATATGAAAGGAGATTCAAAGAGCTTCGCTTGTTAAGCCTAACCAAAAGAAGGCTGAGGGGAGATATGATTGCCGTCTATAAATATATCAGAGGAATAAATACCAGGGAGGGAGAGGAATTATTTAAGCTCAGTACCAATGTGGACACAGGATCAAATGGATGTAAACTGGACATTAGGACGTTTAGACTTGAAATTAGACAAAGGTTTCTAACCATCAGAGGAGAGAAGTTCCGGAACAGCCTTCCAAGGGGAGTAGTGGGAGCAAAAGACATATCTGGCTTCAAGACTAAGCTTGATACGTTTATGGAGGGGATGGTATAATGGGATAGCCTAATTTTGGCAATTAAGTCGTCTTTGCCTTCTAGCGGTAAATATGCCCAATGGCTTCTGATGGGATGTTAGATGGGGTGGGATCTGAGTTACTACAGAGAATTCTTTCCTGGGTGTCTGGCTGGTGAGTCTAACCCACATGCTCAGGGTTTAGCTGATCACCATATTTGGGGTCGGGAAAGAATTTTCCTCCAGGGCAGACTGGCAGAAGCCTTGGGGGGGTTTCACCTTCCTCTGCAGCATGGGGCACGGGTCACTTGCTGGGAGATTCTCTGCACCTTCAAGTCTTTAAACTATGATTTGAGGGGAAACAAGAATCCATTTATCTGTGTGATGGTGTATGACAAGTTGGAATCTCTGACATGACCTCTTCATTCAGCATTTCAGGGAGTGGGATATGGATTCTTCATCCATCTTGCAGCTCTCTCTCTCCCCCTCATCCACCTCAGTTCTCTCATTAAAGAGACCTGTATTTGCCTATGAGGACACCCCAATTCTGCTCTCCCACTTGGTTCACTGTGTCGGGGATCCATTGCCAAAAGTGAACCTGATTTATGCCTCGCACGAGAAGATGAGATCTCTTTGGCAATTATGCTGATGGGCATTTTTTTATCACTTGCAAGGAAATAGTTAATTATACATATATATTTTTTATTTTTAGAAAGTAAAGACAACTAAGTTAATAGAGTTAAACTTTAGATCTCAAAGGGGAAAAAAAGTAACAGAGAGGGCAGGCTGATGAGAAGGGAGGAAAGAAGGTACACTTGTACTGGGGCCCTGACATCACAGGGCCCCCCAGAGCATCTGTAACTGGGGTGAATTGGGAGGAGGAGGGGATCCAGAAACAGGATGTATGCTTGATGGGCCTGAGATGGAAACTTCTAACCTCAGGAAATCTGCCTCTTAACCAGATGCGCTGCTTATTTCGAAATAACAACTCACAAGTTTAAACAGTAAACGTTAAGGGCCCAATCCATCATGCTTCCTGTTCTTCTGGAGAGATTCATGGGGCTCGATTCATGAAGAACTTAGACGTTGGGTTGCTGAGTGTCGCAGCGCCTAACTTTTAGGCACTTGGGAAAATCACTGCTCTTCACAAAGCCTGAGCTTGGCACCCCAGCTGCCTATATAATGAAGGGAGGGAGAGAGAGATACCTAAGAAGGGGAGCCACCTAAGCTAGCTAGCGGGAGTTGCTACGTCTCGCCTCTTCCAGGGAGTTCAGTGCCTAAGTCTGGGCTGGGGGGAGGAGCCCATCCGTGCTTGGGATTCCCAGAAGAGAATCCTCTCCTGAAATCAGTTTTGCAAGAAACTAGGGGTGTAGTGAAGGAGGCTCATCGAGAGATACTATTCAGTGGGAACCTCTGACTTTTTTTGATTTGGTGCATCACTGACAATTTTAAAATCAAGATTGGATGTTTTTCCACCTGCTTCTCTCACTTTATTGTGGTTACCATTTTTATAGGACTTTAATTATTATGTATATAGTACTCAAAACCACTGCACTGCGAGGCCTGAACAACGCAGTTATACCAACCTAATTTCCTAGTGTAGACCTGGCCTCACTTTGGAGTGATTTCTAGTTCTGCCCTGGGGTGTTCGCAATTCAGCTGGAGTGTATATCTGATTTTTTTTTTTGTCCCCTTCACAGAGTTGCAATATTTAATGTACTTAGCTGGCCACCATTGATGAGTATGGAAAAAATTCCTAGGGCAGGTAGATAAATAGATAGTTTTTTGTATGATACATATACATACATGTTGGTTTGTCAATGCTCACAAGAGACTACTCTAATACAGAAATTTGCACTGTGCAGAATCAGAGTATTTCTGCTGCCTGGCAAACAAATGTGTCTGCAAGATTACTCTGTGGTTTTTTTCTAGTGTGCAAAGGGAAGGAAATAAGAAAGGAAATTTGTGCCCCACTGAAAGCAAGAGATATTGGGCCATATTGCAATCTTATTTACACCACTGGTAAACATGGAGTAACTTTACCGAAGCTGATGATGTTACTCCAGATTTGCACAAGGTTAACTGGAGGTTAGAATCTGGTCTGTTATTCCTAATGGTGAGTTTTTATTGCCTGTTAAGATGATAACACTTCACAACCCTGCTTTCTTCTGCACACTGAATATTAAATAAATGAGCCATTATGTCTCAGCATTTTCACTTTCTAGCCTCACTGCCAGAATAGACTGAATATGTTCCACTGTAATCTGATCGTTCATTGTAAGTAAGAGCACAAAATGGTTAACACAACTGATACAAACTTCATACTAAGGTCAAACAAGGCTAACATCTATAGAGATGGCTGAATAGTTTAGAGCAAGTGATGCATACAGTGATTTTTTCCAATTTTTTCCATGCAGAACCACACAATGTTCTCAAATGCACTCATTCAAAATTACTCTAAAAATGTAATAAAAAACCCAGGTTGCTTGTGAGACACCTGTGGTAAATTTTTATTGAAATTCTTTTTCATTGTGGGGACTTTTGTCTAAAGTGCTTCAGTGGCTGAGGAGCCTAATCTTGGAATAATGAGATCCAAGGGCAAGAAGCTCAAATTCAAATTAAAAATGTGGCACATCTTTTTAACAGTGATGGTGATTAACTATCGGAACCAACTCAGACTGGGTCCATTCCTGGAGGATAGGATTTAGTCAAACATAAGTTATTAGACTCAGTCCAGAGGTAACTGGGTGAAATTTAATGGCCTCGATTATACAGGAGGTCAGAATAGATGATCAAATGATCCTTTCTGGGCTTAAAAATCTAGGTGCCATAGAAAATTAATGGGAGTTAAGCTTCCAAGTCATCTGGGCACTTTTGACGTATCTCTGTCTCTATTCTAATCTATCTAAGCCTGTGTCACTGACTACATGGCAGAGAGAAGAGAAAAGCGTCTTACCCCTGCAGCTACCTCTAGGCAAATGCCAGCAAATCCAGGGTCAGCCAGCCTGGGGAAAACTATGCCTCATGGTTGAGCCAATCAGGAGCTGTTCTATAGCAACACCATAGAATATAATTCCCTGAACCAATCACAACGTCCCAAGGGGCGTGGCTTTTGACCGGTCATCTGTTTAAAAAAAATGCAGCTCTTTAAACAAAGGAATGAAAAGACAAACACTGTACATAACACAAGTTGTTGTAGTAATATACCAGCCTTTAGCTTGCTTTTTAATTCTTTCCCGAAAGAAAAACTGCTGTAAAAAAAGCTTTAAATTTACACACTTTATAAAGCACACACACAGGCTAACTTAACTGTTTTACATAAGCTAGTTTTTCTTTTAACACTTTATACCAGAGATTAGAAGGCTTTCCCCCCATCCCTGACTCATTTTCTTCTTAATGTTTTTTTTTAAATCAAAACACAGTTAAACCAAATAAAGTTTTAACAAACTTTTAAAACACCAATCAAAAGAAACATATCTGTAGATTTCTTTATTTACCAAATTTATATAAATTTAGCAAACATCCTTATTTTTTTTTAGTTCTGTACCAGAAGTTATGTTATCTTTTTTACACTATGCCTTTACCCTTGGTCTTTAAAAATGGAAGAAAGACCCTCATGAAAGTTATGGCTAACCTTTATATCAATTTCTCTTATTCCATCTACTTAAATAATGTATTTTTATAGTCTTTATATTTATTGGAAATTAGCCCCCATTGACTTTAGCTGTAAGGTGGCCTTTTAATTTAAACTTTGTAACACCGCTTTACAGGATATCCTTTATAAAATGTGAAGATTTTAGGGTGAATGTAATATTCCCACCATTTACAATAAAAGCTTAAAAAGACAAAAGCCATGTAGCTTGAGTAATTTCATGAAGGAGTAAGATGCTGCTCCCTCTCACCCGTGTTATCCGAAGCTGTTAACTTCTGCAACAAATACTTTTGTTAATACTACACATGCTTTTATATTGGATCTAAACATGACACTAGGCAAGCAACATTTTGCAACAAAGAAAGATCCTTGTGTCATGAAGCTTTTCTAACTGTATGAAGGAGAAAGATAAAGACAGACCCCACTCACCCCTGTTATCTGAGGAAACATAACCCCCACTCCTTTTTAAAAAACGGTTATCTTTTTCAGTGAAAGATTTTTTAATCACAGGATTACAATTAAATAAAGTGATTAGAAGCTATACCATCACAAATTTTACAAATAATTTAATCATGTTTTTACATTTTAAAAAGTTGCAGTTTAAGTTGTATTACAGAGATGATACTTATTTAGTTATGGAAGTTGAATAAAGAAAGATTTTAGTAATTTTTTTGTTGAAATGCCTTGCATAGTAAGAAAACCCGCCTGTAAAAATAGCTTACAGGAATGTAAATTGTGAAGACATAAATTCCAGGAGAATAGCAATATTATACAAAACCCACATGTAAAGAAGGGTTGTACAATAATAAAATAAAACATAAAAAGACATGTTATAGCTTTCTAAATGTTTAATGGCGCTCTTTCAAAAATAGTATTAGCTTGCTCTTTAGAGTTGTGCCTAAACAAATTGACCAGAATACAAAAGAAAACCCAACAAAAACTGCTCTGCCTTAAATTGTTAAGAAATCCAGGGTGCAGTTAAAAAAAACAAAACACATAATTGATTTATATATATATAAACAATTATAAAACCAAAGACAAAAGCCACAGCTCGAGTTAAACTCAAGTTGGTCCTCGAGCTAACGTTGCAGTTAGGGGTATGTCTGCACTGCAATCACTTGATGTTACTGCGTAGACACACCCAAGTCAGCTTTAAACTAGCTAGCTCAGGAACCGGAGCAATGGAGCTGCAGCAGCCTGTGCTTCGGCCTAGGCTGTGGCAGCCCACCCAGAATCCTGTGAACTTACTTACATGGCTAGTCTCAGCTGAAGCGTGTGCTGCCGCAGCTTTAATGCTCCAGTACTTGGTAGCTAGAGTAAAGCTTGCTGGGGACTGTCTACACCAGCTGAAATCACACCCCATGACCCAAAGACAAGCCCATAAATTCAACCCCAAATGTGCAAACTTAATGAGACAGGTGTGAAAAATGATGAGAATGGCTTAAAAATCATGAGATATTAATCTACGCATTTACTGGCATTTTTTTCTCAGGGCCTCTTTCACCTCTTTGTTTCTCAGGCTGTATATGAAGGGATTGGCCATAGGAGTCAGAATTGTGTAGAAGACAGAGAACACTTTGTTGAGGTCTCTGAGTGTGTTGGTGTTTGGTAGCAAATACACAATGATCAGGGTCCCATAGAAAATTGTCACCACAATGAGGTGAGAGGAGCAGGTAGAAAATGCCTTTTGCCTCCCGGTGGTGGAAGGGATTCGCAGGATGGTGGAGATGATACACAGGTAGGATGTCCCAGTTAAAGCAAACGGGGGCAGGGTGAATAAAGCAGCCACAATGGTGATTACAAGCTCCACCTGGTAGATGTCGTTGCGGTAGAGATTTATTATTTGTGTAAATTCACAGAAGAAATGATCAATTTCATTGGGGCCGCAGAAAGGTAATTGTAACATCATACCCGTTACTATGGAACTAGCCAGTAACCCACTTATCCAAGACTCAGCTGCTAGCTGGAGGCAGAAACTGCCATTCATAAGGGTTGCATAATGCAGTGGTTTGCATATCGCTAGGTACCGATCATAAGACATCGCCGCCAGGAGATAACACTCGGTGGCTGCAAAAAAGCCAACAAAGTAACATTGTGTGATGCAGCCACCAATAGAAATGGTCTTGTCCCCAGTCAGGAGACTGGCCAGCATCCTGGGCAGGACGGTGGAGGTGTAGCAGGTCTCCAAGCAGGACAAGTTCCCCAGGAAGAAGTACATGGGGGTGTGAAGGTGCTGATCAGCCACAACTAGCACAACAATGAGGATGTTCCCGGCCATGGTCACAATGTAAATCACACAGAACACCATAAAGAGAAGAATCTGCAGTTTCGGAACAGTCCCAAAACCCAGGAGGATGAACTCTGTGAGGGAGGTTTGATTTCCCTCTTCTGTGTCTGCCATGGCGGAAATGAACCAAACTATACAAGAGAACAAGAACGGCATTAGTTAAATGTCAATATCACATTATCAATTTAAATGCATTAATGTTCATATGCTCCCTCTCCTTCAGGTCACCCACACAAATACTGGGCTGAGCACACAGGCTGGGGGCTTGGAGTCATATAATGGAGGCTTATGACATCTGAGAGTGAATGAGAAAAACTGACACAGAAACATGCTGCTAAGGCAAGCTTAGATTTGTGTAAAAACCCTATTTTTTTCTGATTGGCAAAAGAATAAGCCTTGCTTCCTTCATTCTGCTCCAAAGAGCTGACACTAGTGGTATGCAGTGGGAAAACCAGATCACCAGGAGGAGTCTGGCAAATGAAGGACTCCCTGAATTCTCACAGCCTCGTTTGGGCTGGTAAAACACCCCACAATTTTGCTGGCTGTGAATCGGCTTGGTTTGTCCTCGACAGAAACCAACTCACCATGAGTGAGGTTGTGCCAGTCCAAACCCTCACCTCCTAAGCCTTTTTAGGTGGTCATCATTTGATTTCATTGTGCTGTACCATGTAGATAAGTTTTTATGCTGCTTTGTGATCATTGCATATTAACTTTTGAATCCCTCTGTTCAATTTTCAGAATGTCACTAAGCAGTTTGAATCAACAATATCCCTTGGCAATCGTCTCAGTATTGATTACATAAGCTCTGAATACAGAGTTGAGGCAGTGACCTCTGGATTACGGTCTAGAGTGTGAGGGGTTTAGAGACCTGAAGTTGGGGGTTTGGGTGAGGGCATCTCAAAGAGTTTTCCTCTGCCTAGAGCACCACATAGGGGATTCTGTGGGCCTGATTTTAGTGGAAATCAGGCTACTGGAAGCATCTCATCTCCCCATCATCATTGCAGTCATCAGCCAGAGAGTCTTTTATAGAGGAAATTCCTAGTCTCTTTATGTGGACAAGCACTCACTGAGGATAATTAAAAGCAACTACGGGGGATAATCTGGATAAGAGATAATACTGCAGTACATAAACTGGGATTCTAGTTGAAGCCCACACCTTGGCTAAAGCACTCAGTTGGATGCCGATTGCAAACTAAATGTCACTGAAAATGTCACATCCCAGTAGAAAGTTTTGATTTTGATGAATCAACATTTCCATCAGAAAATTTTCAAATACATCAAAATTAAAAAATAAATTAAAAAGAAACAAAACACTATACAATTATAAAAGAAATAGAAATAAAATATAAAAAAGTAAAATTAAAATAAACACTATAAAGTAAAAATAAAACTATAGAACATAAAATTAAAATATAAACAAATATTTTCAAAAATGGAAAATTTTAAAAAATTAAAATTAAAAAATAACATTTGAAAGTAAATAAAATAGAGTAAAAAAATAAAAAGTTATAAGTGAAGTGAAATATGCTGGGAGAGAGTCGAGGATCAGTTAGTCCCTGATTATGTGAGCAAGAACGACTTTGGCAAACATCTGAGCGAGAGAATGCTTGGTGCCACCTCAGAGGCCTGGCCAACCTCATCCAAGATCCCATCTCCAGCTGTGGCCATCCCTGATGCTTCAGAGGAAGGAGACCAAAAAAACCCCCCAAAACAAAAACCCTCCGAGAATACATTCCCAGAGGGGGATCCCCTTCCTGACCTGAAACCCTGAAGCATGAGCTTTAGGAAGCTAAGACATAAACCAGAAGTGAGGCCCAGGGCTGCTAAGCCGTGCCCTCCAACATCTCAAGAAATGCAATCGTATAGTTGCACTCATAAATTTATCCAGCTCTCTCTTAAAACTAATTAAGTTCTGTGTCCCTACAGCTCCTGTTGGAAGGTTGTTCCAGAATCTCACCCTTCTGTTGGTGAGAAACCTTCTTCTAATTTCCAGCCTGAATTTGTTCATGGCCAGTTATATACACATTTGTTTTTGTCCAACAAGGATAGGGAATTAGGAAGAGGAGCTCCACCATAACTTTTATCCCAGTAGTTATGGTGCTCATCTCGGATATGGGAGACCCCTACTTCAAGTGTCTGATGAGGAGAAATGACTGAAATTGCTAGGATTTTTCAAGAAAAAGAAATGTGTGTGCCTGGAAAACATTCTCTAGTCACAGTGACATACTTTCGAAAAGAGCCCAATAGAAAATTAGTGAGACTTCTGTTCCTAAGTCACTTAAACTCCTTTGAAAATCTGACTCAATGGGACTTTAGCTCATTGTTCTGCACATCTGAAAGTCAGGCTCCACATATAAACAAGAGTCTATCCTGCCCTCATGAAAGTGAGTGGCTATTTTGACATAGGGTGACCAGATGTCCCGATTTTATAGGGACAGTCCCGATTTTTTGAGCTTTTTCTTATATAGGCTCCTATTACCCCCCACCCCCTGTCCTGATTGTTCACACTTGCTATCTGGTCACCCTATTTTGACATCAATTTTTAATAGAAATGGGAATGAAGCCAATGTTGTCTACAATGTCCAATCTATGTTTGTCCCCATATGATCCTATAGAGAAACCAAACCTTTCCTCCATTATCAGCCCATGAGACAAATATCTAAGCAAAGAGATTAAACTTGTACTAGAACCTAGCTGTCAACATAGGCAGATTCTGTGCAAAGGAAACTTTCTGAGTGGAGACAGGTAAATAGTACTAGAGCCAGTGTTGTTTATTCGTTTTCTTAGATCATTTATGAATATGTTAAACAGTGAAGTGGCAAAATTTACACACTATACAAAACTACTCAAGATAGTTAAGTCCAAAGCAGACTATGAAGAGTTACAAAAGGGATCTCAAAAAACGGAGTGACTGTGCAAGAAAATGGCAGATGAAATTCAATGCTGATAAATGCAAAGTAAAGCACATTGGAAAACATAATCCCAGCTATGCACACAAGATGATGGGGTCTAAATTAGCTGTTACCACTCAAGAAAGATCTTGGAGTCACCGTGGGTAGTTCTCTGAGAAGATCTGCTCAGTGTGCAGCAGCAGTCAAGAAAACTAACAGAATGTTAGGCACCATTAGGAAAGGGACAGATACGAAGACAGACAATATCATAATGACACTATATAAATTCATGGTACACCTACACCATGAATACTGCATGCAGTTCTGGTCACCCCATCTCAAAAACGATATATCCAAATTGGAAAAAGTACAGAGAAGGGCAACAAAAATGATTATGGGTATGGAACAGCTTCCATATGAGGAGAGATTTAAAAAGACTGGGACTGTTTGGCTTGGAAAAGATAGGAGTAAGAAGGGATATGAAATCATGAATGGTGTGGAGAAAGTAAATAAGATAGTGTTATTTACATCTTCACAAAACACATGAACCAGGAGTCACCCGCCAAAATTAATAGGCAGGAGGTTTAATACAAACAAAAGGAAGTATTTCTTCACACAATGCACAGTCAAGTGGTAGAACTTGTTGCCAGAGGATGTTGTGAAGGCCAAAAGTATAACTGGTACAAAAAGAAATAGATAACCATTGATGGACCTATCCTCCATGAAGTTACTAGCCAAGATGCTCAGGGACTCATCCCCACTCTCGGGGTGTCCATGAACCTCTGGCGGCTAGAAGCTGGGACTGGAGAACAGAGGATGGATCACTCAACAAATTGCTCTATTCTGTTCACTCCTTCTAAAGCATCTGACACCGGCCACTGTTGGAAGAGAGGATACTGGCTATATGGACCATTGGTCTGACCCAGTATGGCCACACTTACATTCTTATTAAAACTAAGTGTCTTCTCCAGAGAATGCCCTACCCCGAACCTCCCCATAAAACACACACACTCTCTCCAAAAAAAGAAACTACAGCTAACATGCACCAAATGAACTCCATTTTCTCAGTGCTGCCTTCAGAAGTAGAGAGAGAGAGATGAGTGATTTCAGTAGTAGCTGGGTTCCCAACCACAACACCTTTGTTGCAATTCATTCAGTGTGAGTAGGGTGACCAGACGTCCCAATTTTATCGGGACTGTCCTGATGTTTGCTTGTTTGTCCCGCGTCCCGACCGATGTGCGGTCGGGACACTGCACAAACAAGCAATTTTGCCCTCCCGGAAGGGCTCTTCCCCCCCCGACTCCGCCCCCTCCCTCCCCCATTGTCTCCCTCCCCAAATCCCCGCCCTGGCCCCGCCTCTTCCCCATGCATGTGGCATTCCTCCTCCCTCCCAGGCTTGCTGCTGTAATGGCGGGGCAAGCCTGGAGGGAGGGGGTGGTGGCCGGCTTCCAGTTCCTGGAGCTGGTGAGTTAGGGGCACTGGGTGGGAAAGGGAGGCTGGCAAGGGGGCTGCTCCCCCAGGAGGTATGGGGGGGCTCCGGACCCCAGCAGTGGCGGGGGAGAGCGGCTCGGGGCCGCACGAGTGGCCATGTAAAGTTTATCGTCTTGGACGGGACCCCGGCCGGCTCCCCGCCCCACGCCAGCATGTTGTGCCGGCTGCCACAGGCCAGGTAAGGAGCTGAGTCGCCCCCTCCCCCCTCGTCCTGGCTCCTCAGCTGAGCCCCGCGTCACCCTCCTGGGGGAGCAGCCCCCTTGCCAGCCCCCCTTGCCCGCCCGGTGGCCGTACTCTATAGCCGCAGGAACTGGAAGCCGGCCACCACCCCCTCCCTCCAGGCTTGCGCCGGCATTCCAGCTGCAAACCTGGGAGGGAGGAGGAATGCCGCTCAGCTGAGGAGCTGGGGGCAGGGAGGGAGGGACTCGGTTCCTTACCTGGCCTGCAGCAGCCGGCGGCACATACTGGCGCGGGGTGGGGACGTTACCCCCCTACAGGGCAGGGCGAGGAGCCGGCCGGGGTCCCCCCCCCAGCCGATAAACTTTACGTGCCCACTTGCGCGGCCCTGAGCCGCTCTCCCCCGCCGCCGCCGGGGTCCAGAGCCCCGCGCCTCTCGCTCCAGCGGCTCCTTCCCCGCGGGGCAGTGGAACGTGCCGCATGTGCCCGGGGCCCTGGGGGGGAGGGAGGGGCAGCGGCCACGGCACGGCCGGCACCTGCAAAACAGCTTTTTTTTTTTACTTTTTTTGCTCCGCCTCCCCCCGCACGTCCCAATATCCCCGCCCCTCCCCCCCCCCCCCCGTGTCCCGATATTTCCTGTGAGTGATCTGGTCACCCTAAGTGTGAGCATGCAGTGGAGTTGTAGCTGTATCTGTCCCAGGATATTCGAGAGACAAGGGAAGGGAGAGATAATACCTTTTATTGGACCAACTTCAGTTGGTGAGAGAGAAGAACTCGGTGTGGCTCCAAAACTTGTTTCTCTCACCAACTGAATTTGGTCCAATAAAAGATATTACCTCACCTACCTTGCCTCTGTGTGAGCAGACTGCTGCATCCAGGCAGAAGTCAATGTGACCCAGTTGAGAGACCCAGCCCTAGATAAGGGGGGAAGAATCTGATCATTTGTAAAGGAAAGGATAAAATAAGATTAAAAAGGAATAAAAATATGAATCAACTCACCTGCCTTTTAAATGTGGATCATAAAAATGGTTAGATCATTCTGACCTGTGGTTTTCTCTTTCTGTTGTCTTAGAGAGACTAGACAGACAAATCAGTAAGTTGGTAAATAAACAGACTTTCTGCCTCTGCAATACATCATGTCAGGATATCAACTCTTCTTTGCTCCACTCCCAGGGATAACCTTACCCTACCTTGTCAGATTTAACTGTTTGGAGTAAAGAGCCTTTCCTCATCTGACTCCAAGACTAAGAACTGATTTTTGAGAGTTGTTTAAATGCTGTCTTGTTCCCCTGAGAGAAGATCCCTGCAGATCACTCTCTGAAACAAGCTACCTGTAACACTGAGCTGGGTCAGTCCTTAAGCAGCAATTTACCATGCATAAGAATGAGAGTACTGAAGCTTGGATTGCCAAAGGAGCCTAATGGATTTAGGTATCCAATCTCAGTGACAGGCTTGGATTTTAAAAGCGCCCTAGGAGCTAGACCCCCCAAACAGCAAACCATTTCATCTCCCATACGCTCCATTGACAATGCTAGCCATAATGTGAATGGAGCAAATAGACTGCATGAGATGGTGGGGAAAAAGTAGGAGATGAGAGTGGGGGTGGGGGGGGGACTAAACAGTATTGCTTAACCCTGTGCTATTTGCAAATTTGACACCTATTCACCAAATATTTTCATGCATAGGAAAAGAAAGTCTAATTTGACAATCCAGCATATGGAAGCATCCCCTATACCTTTAAACTATTGGTTGGGGTACTTGGATGTGGAGGAAACTCATTCACTTCTCACCTCTGCCTGCTGTGGAGAAGAGATTTGAAATTAGGGCTCCCATCTCTCAGGAAAGTGCTCTAATCTCTGGGCTATAAGGTATTTTAGGGTAGGGCTTTCTCAGGATCTCCTGATGAAGCTGTTCACATTGTATAAATCAGCAGCACATCGGCAACAGCAGATACTAGATACATCACTAGAATGCAGCTATGGAGGCATGTAGAATAGATTTCCATCTTAGATTCACCCTTGCAAGTTTTCTTGCTTCCACAAGAGTTAGTATGGGAGGATTTAGGTTTCTTAAATTCCTCAGAATTGCATCTTCCAATCTTATTCATGGTCACCTTCATGCTCTCCTTCCTTTGACCTCAGATTTATAAACCTTCAGTAAAAAAGTGTACTTTCTTCTGCACATTGGACATGACCCCACCATTGCAGCCATCTTCTTCTCAACTGATGCAAGACTGCAACTAGCTGGGATCATCTAAGTATGTCCTTGCTTGTGACAAAATCAAACTGTGACACTCTGTTCTTCTAGGGAGCACCCTGTAACCCCCATGTTTATCATTTGTATATAGTTGTGATATTTCATATAAGGCTTGCCATGTAAGGTATCATGGAAAAGGTTATGACCTGCTTAAACCCATTGTTCTACCTAAATATGTATATCTTGAGTGCATATGAAGTTATGAGATTGTGCTCTATGGTTGTCATTGACATATGCTGTAAATTTGGGAGTCACCCAGATGCTAGTTTCCCCAGAGACAACAACAAGGGAGGTGGCCAAGTGCCCAGGGGTGTGTGAAATTGGCCATCAACAACTATTGTCCAGCAAGAGAGGTACAATTCAATGACTCACCTGCACAAGACCACACCTGTGACTCAGAAATGCCCCAGCCATGCCTGGACTTGTTTTTTTCCCCAAGTACATGGACTAAGCGTATAAAATAGAACATAGGATGAAGCATGATGCCCCATTTTCCTCTCCCCTGCGCCTATGCTGAACGCAATGAAAGTGCTGGAGCTGAGGAGACTGATACACAGGACTTCCCTGTTAGGCCTGGGGACCAAAGACTGTAACCAACCTGCAATATCCAGTGGGATGAGAAAAACTGCTTGAACTAGATATTGCCTAAGTCTAATAAGGTTGAGAGTTTAGACAGTGTGCTTAGCTTTTATTTTCTTTTGGTAACTTATCTGACTTTTTGTCTATCATTTATATTCTATCTTTTGTAGTCAAACATATTTTTATGTTTATCCTTAACAGTGAGTTTGTCTGAAGTGTTTGGTAAATCTGCTCAGGTTACAAAGGCTGGTACATGTCCACTTTCCCTTGAAGAAGTGGTGAACTAATTAATAAACTTGCATTGATCAAGAAAGGATCTTGAGCAGTGCAAGACGGTATATTCCTGAGGTACAAGGCTGGGAGCAGGGAGGGATTTGGCTGGTGCCTTTCTCTGTGTTTTTCGTAAGTGACTATGGGTGCATTCATACAATCTAGTTGGGCATGGGGCTCCACATGCTGCTGGACTGAGTGCTAGTGAAAGGCATCAAACACCTCCACATGCTGTTATTAGAGTATTGTGAGATTCAACCCAGGCTAGTGAATTCAGGGGGCACTGCGGTCCCATAGTCCCAGGTTGCAGCCCAGGGATCCCATCCCACAAACCAACAGATGTTAAAAATCCGCTGTATGTTTGACCCTCAAAACTGTCCAGTTTCCTCCTCAGCTATTTTTAATGGATATATTTCTGCTCCATATAACAGAGTTGCCATGGCTACCACATTGAACACTCATCTTTTATCTGTCACATAGACATTCTGCCACGCAAACTGAAGCATTTGAAGATGCTGAAATGCCACCGATGCAAAATGGATCATACATGTGACTCCTTCCTATATAGAATCTCCTGCTGTCAACCCGCTACCCAGATAGATAAAACTATTCACCCATTGAAAGCCATTGACATGTACATGCACAGCACCAGGCCATTCATTTCCGTTTTATAGGCAGCATTCATGTCTTTGGTTTTGTCATCATAGATTAAGTTATTTTTCTCAGCTGTTGGTCAGTAGTCGCCCCAAGTAAGGCAATACCATCCTCATATTAAAGATCTACTCAAGATGAATCTCTAATTAATACACCTCCTACCTGGGCCTCAATCAGTCTGTGACACTTTGTGTCTTAAAGCAGCACCCTGCCCTCCCACAGTCACACTGCCATATAATTATGATATATTTTCTACAAAGTAGATCATGTAAGGTATTAATGGAAAAGTTACAATCTATCAAGTATGATCATCCTGTTTGTATGCATGTATTATCTTTGTATCTGCAGTTATGAATATTAAGTAGGTACCAGTATTTCAGATGTTTGCTACTGGGGTGACACCCACCAGGTATTTAGATCTTGTCTGGCCAACACATTGTGAATGGACTATTCAAGTTAATGGCCCATTAGTGAACACTTAACTCTCACAATGGACCATAGAAGAAACCTGTCCCCGCCTGAGGGGCCTTCCTGTAAACTTTCTAGCTGAAGAATGGGTGATGGCTGCTATTGTGGAGTCATCAAAGTATGCAAGGGCATGTGACTCGCTCATGTGACCCTGACTCCATCCATTTTTCCACAAACTCGTCTGGGGGCTGTGTTTGAAACTGTAAAACCCCAGCCACTGGAGGAAGCTATAAAAGAAGGAAAGGGGCATCATGACTTGTTCTCTCTTCCCCCACAACTCAACACCTGAAGGAACATCTGGAAAACAAAGATGCTGAACTGGGGAGGGGGTCACAGGCTGAAAAGATTTCTAGCCTGCATATTAAGGAACTATTTGTATAATCTATCAGGGTGAGACATTGCTTGATTCATATCTTATTCAGTTATTAGAACCCAGACTGTGATTTTATTGTATTTCTTAAACTAACTTTGATCTATACGCATACTACTTGTAATCACTTAAAATCTATCTTTTGCAGTCAGTAAACTTACTTTTACATTTATTCTTACTAGTGAGTTTGTCTGAAGTGTTTGGTAAATCTACTCAGGTTGCAAAGGCTGTGCATGTCCACTCCCCTTAAAGAAGTGGCAAATCAATTAATACATTTGCATTGTACGAGACATGATCTTGAGCAGTGCAAGACAGTATATCCCTGAGGTACAAGGCTGGGAGGATCTGGTTGATGCCTTTCTCTCTGAGATTTCATGAGTGGCTCTGAGAACATTCATGCAATCTAGCTGGCTGCTGGACTGAATGATAACAGCACCTGGAGAGTGGTTTGCTGCTTGTCAGTAGCAGAGCATTTTGAGACACACCCCAGGCTGGTGAATTCAGGGGCCACAGCAGTCCCACAGTCTCAGGTTGCACCCCGTCACATCATCCAATACTCTATTATAACATTAAATACTCTAAAGCATACCTGAAAGCATAACTGACACACCCCTGATTCTACAGAACGCCAGTCTGCAATACAACCGTTGACCATCACACAAATCAATGTACCATGGTACTGTTCCTCTATGTGGCACACTGGTGAAGCCGTATCCACAGCAGTGATTGATGCAGTAAGTCAAACCCGGGTGTAAATTCTATAAACACAATGGTACCATCCTTTGGGCACTCTAGTAGTTTTTCAGTAACATTCTCTCTCTCTAGCTATATATCTAGTGTGACAAATGGGGTTTCCCTCTAGTAATTGTTAAGATAGCTTCAGGATCTGTCACTACTGTGATGCTTTTAGTACCATATAATGGAAAGGATATTTCACCCAAAAGGGGTCTGTCTGGGCTATAGGGGAAGAGGCTCTTTCCAATACTTGCCTAACACTTTACTATTTTGAGTGAGCTACCTCAATGAGACTTACCGTGAGTATGTCTGCGTGAGCTGGGAATCACACCACTAGCTGACTGTGTAGACACACACTAAGTGTAATGTAGCTGCTGTAGTACAGAACGTTGCATATGTTGGCATGGGCTAGGCATGCCAAATACCTACGCATAGGGTTCAGGCAGGTTTTCATTCAGTGAAACTAGTCTGTGCCTCCACTCACTGCTGCCCATGATACTACTGCTACACTGCTAATTTTGGAATGCTAGCTCCAGGAACTGGGAATCCCACCTCTAGCTCATAGTGTAGACACAGCCTTAATGGGCATTAAGAGTCAGTGTGTTAAAGTCTGTAGCCTTCTGTACTTGGGGAGCACTGGAACCAGTTTGAACAGGCTGGGTCACACTAGGGGAACCATACACAGACACACAGGAGAATCTGAGCAGGCCAAGAGAATGCAAATCAGACAGATTGTCTCCATGTAATTTAAGAGCGAAGCCAAACTAATTTAGCTTCCAGTGAAGTATGAGATTAAATATGTGTGCAGGGCTCTGGTAGGAGCTGTCCAACAAGTACCAAAGGATCTTCCTCTGGTTTCAAGTTCATCACATCTCAGCTCAGACCAAGATCATCTCCTGATTCTGAGTCATTGATTTCTCCAGTCTGGCTCTTTAAAGGGATCTTGACTAGGTAATCAGCCAGACAAAGGGAATCTGCTCAAAGTGTAGCTTCAAAAGGATGGATTCTAGGTGGGTCATTTGCATAATCTTCACCCCCACTAATTTCCTTGAAAATCCATTTCACATGTATTATCCCAAAAAGTACTTTGAAGTCCCCAATATCTCCCAGCAACTGCCTTCCTTTTAAAGAAGCTCCACACAATCCTACAATAGTACACAGACATTTGCATTTTTAATACAATGAACTCCAAAGATATGAAACTTAATTAAATCAGGTTTGTCCAGGATGTTTCAGGACCTTGTCATATCTGTCACAAGGCCACTCTTGCAATATAGTGTCTGAAGCTCTTGCTGCGCTTACTCAACTCCCATCTTCTTCCAGCCTTACTCCCATCTATATGGGGTTGACTGTTCGCGTCCTTCTTATCCATTCCAGTCTGTCTTGAATGCTATTCCTTGGAAACTCTGCAGCTAATCATATCCTCTAGTATGACATCCATCCATCTAGCTCTGGGTCTGCCAACCCTTCCCTTAACCTCCATTTCTAAGTTTAACTCCCTGTTTCATATATATTCTTCCGATTTTCTTTTCACATGGCCAAACCATCTATTCCCGGACTCCCTCAGCTTTTCTATAACTTGTACCATCTTCATATTTCCCCTATTTCATTCATTCCAAACATGGTCCATCCATGTAACTCCAAGCACCCATCTTCACATTTTCATTTCCATTGTATTCAAGATCTGCTCCTGTCTCTTCTTCAGTGCCCAGAATTTGGACCCCTATGAAAGTTAAGGCCTAATTAACATCTTGCAGATCTCACTTTTCAGGGTGGTAGGTTTAATGAAAATACAAATGCTCATATAAATAGGTATATAATGCCCAATCCAACAAAAGCTTTTATTACTGTGAATGTTGTACACATGAATAATTTTATTGAAATTAAGTGTGAGTCTGGACTATTAGCATGAGTGTAAATCTGTCTGCAGGGAGACAGTGATGGGTTGGATCACAGAAACCCCCTGCTAGCTGCCACCTGATGTGCCAAGACTACTTTTGCCCCTGCTTTCCCTCCCATCTCGGGACCCCAGCACCCTGTGTTGCTGAGCCAGCCACGCCCATCTGCTCCAACACAGACCCAGGGTCTGAATTACTGGCCCCAAAGCTGTAGGCTTAACTGAAAGCAGCTTGCAGAAGTGTTCCTGCCTTTAACACTCAGATGCCCAACTCCCAATGGAGTCTAAACCCAAATAAATCCATTTTACCTTGTGTAAAGCTTATACAGGGTAAACTCATAAATTGTTCGCCCTCTATAACACTGATAGAGAGATATACACAGCTGTTTGCCCACCCAGGTATTAACACATACTCTGAGTTAATTAATAAGTAAAAAGTGAATTTATTAAATACAGAAAGTAGGATTTAAGTGGCTGCAAGTAGTAACAGACAAAACAAAGTAAGTCACCAAGCAAAATAAAATAAAACCCGCAAATCTATGTATAATCAAACTGAATACAGATAATCTCACCCTTAGAGATGCTTCAGTAAGTTTTCTCCTCAGACTGGACACCTTCCAGGCCTGGGCACAATTCTTTCCCCTGGTACAGCTCTTGTTCCAGCTCAGGTGGTAGCTAGGGGATTCTTCATGATGGCTCCACTTTTTCCTGTTCCACCCACTTATATATCTTTTGCATAAGGTGGGAATCCTTTGTCCCTCTGGGTTCCCATCCCTCCTCTCAAAGGAAAAGCACCAGGTTAAAGATGGATTCCAGTTCATGTGCCATTATCACATGTCACTGTAAACCCCCCAACCTTCATTCCTCCCAGCCTGACTCACAAGAAGGCTTGCCTACAAATAGAGCCATCTACAGTCAATTGTCCTGGTTAATGGGAGCCATTAAGATTCCAAACCACCATTAATGGCCCACACTTTGCATAATTACAATAGGCCCTCAGAGTTATAGTTCAAATTTCTAGTTTCAGATACAAGAGTGATACCTTTATACAAATAGGATGACCACACTCAGTAGACAATACATTTTTTATAACCTGTTATTAAACATACAGACAAGGCGGCAAAACAGTTAAAGCATTTATAAAATATTAAATCAGGCTTTCATTTTAACTTCCCTTGTTCCCTTTCTCTTGTGCTGAAGACAGTTTTTTAAAAAAGAATTAGATAAATTCATGGAGGATAGGTCTATCAATGGCAATTAGTCCAGATGGCCGGAGAGGCAACCCCCTGCTCTGGATGTCGCTAAACATCTGACTGCCAGAAGGTGAGACCGGACAACAGGGGATGGATCACTCAATAATTGCCTGTTCTGTTCATTTTTCCCTCTGAAGAATCTGGCACTGGCCCCTGTCAGAAACAGGATACTGTGCAAGATGGACCATTGGTCTGATGGACCATCTGACCTGGGATGGTCTATCATTTGTTCTTATGTTCTAACATCATGATAGGTGATTCCCTAGCCAATAGGAGAGGATGAGGAGAAGGGTGTGTTCTAAACCCCACCTCTGTCAAAGAGTTCAGTCCCCATGTCCCCTGGAGCAAGACACCTCCTTCTGTTTAGAGGGTTCCCAGCTGGGAACCCTCTAACTGCACCTAAGGAAATTTTTAACAAAAAGCTGGGTTGGGGGAAGGAAGAAGGAATTAGAAGGAGGAGACCACTCAACTTTTATCCCAATGGTCAGGGCAGTCACCTGGGATGTGGGAGTGCCCCGCTTCAAGTGCCTGATAAAGAGACAGGATTTAAACAGGGGATCTCTGCCCACCCATGTGAGTGCCCCAACCATGAGGATATGGGATATGGTCATGGGGGTCTCTCTCTAACTCTCCTGTTCAAACCTGAGTCCCTTTGCGGATCTAGCCCTACCTGGGAAATAAACCCATTGGCTCCACTAATTATTATAATTAATTATTGAAAAAATCCTTGAGATTTTAGTAGGGTAAAGTACAATAAGATAACTATTTAATATCAGTTGTTTCAACAAATTAGTCAAAAAAACCTGAGAAATCAATAGATGAAGAGATTTTTATAAAATTGCCCAGATGCCCAGCTGGTATAAATTGGCCATAGCTCCCCTGAAGTCAGTGGGCCAGATCAAAGAGATATGAAGAAAGGAGAGAGAGAGAAATGTATGCATGACTCTACAGTCTGGTGCTCAGAGCACTCACTCTGGATGTAGGAGACCCAGGATCCAGGCCCCTGTGCTCCAGTGACTCTTGTACAACTGGGGATCTGGCCCACTGACTTTAATGGAGCCACACTGATTTAGAGCAGCTGAGGTTGTCACAATCTGTCCATCAGTTACCTGACTTCAGAATGTCCCAAACACAAGTTATCCACAGTTCTCTGCTCTTGGATTTTAAAAAAACTATTTAATTTAAGATCATCAACACTACTTGAGAAACTTCAATTTCCCCAACGTTTTCCCTAGTGCTATTTTCACCTCCTTGTTTTTCAGGCTGTAGACAATGGGGTTTAACATGGGGGTCAAGATGCTGTACTGGATGGAGAATATTTCATCCAGAACCACAGAGGAGACTGAGCTGGGTTTTGTGTACTGAAAAAAGGCTGTCAGGTACCATAAACCAACCACAATAAGGTGTGAGCTGCAAGTGGAGAAGGCTTTACACCTGCCCTCCACAGAGCGTATCCTCAGGATGGTGGAGATGATGTAAATGTAGGAGATCAGCGTGAGGAGGAAGGAGCTTGACCCAAATACCACAACAGAAGTAAGAAGCACCACTTGATTGGTGAGGGTGTCAGTGCAGGATCGTTGTAATAGAGGAGGGAGCTCACAGCTGAAATGGTTGATTTCATTGGGCCCACAGAAATGCAGCTTGGTGGTAAAAACAGTGTTAAGCAGGGCATGGAAGAAGCCTATTGTCCATGCCCCACTCATCAGCTGAACACAGATCCCTTTGCTCATTCTCTCCATGTAACGCAATGGGTCACAGACGGCAGCATAGCGGTCATAAGCCATCGCTGAGAGAATGAAAATTTCAGCACCAATCGAGAGGAGGATGAAGAACATCTGGATAATGCAGCCATTGACAGAAATAGTTTTGTGCTCTGCTAGGAAGTTCATCAGCATATTAGGCACCATGACTGAGGAATATCAGATATCAACAAAGGATAAATGGAAGAGAAAGAAGTACATAGGGGTGTGAAGGTGAGAATCAGCCCTTATCACCACCATGATCACTATGTTACCACCCAGAGTGATTAGGTAAATAACTAAAAACATCGAGAAGAGGAAAATCTGCGTCTGTGGGTCACTGGAAAGTTTCCGGAGAATAAATTCGGTCACTGTGGTTTGATTTTCCATTGATATTTATTTGGGAAAACTGTGACCTGTAAGACCAACAAATAAATAAATGTAATTTAACACAACATAAGTGAACTAAAATGGCATGCGGAGACTATCTGTTCAGTTGGATGAATGCAAAGAGAGCCCTATTCTATCCTGTACACTATATATATATATATATATATATTTAAATAGATAAGATTTAGAGAAATAGACAGCAATGAACTGGTTGGAATTTGTGTGTTGTACAGAGACAAAATATGCCAGATAGGGGCCGAAGTCCTCTTGTGTAACTGCCACTTTAAGCACCTAAATTGCAGAATCAGGCCCAACAGGTAGTCACAAAATCCCCACCAGGCTGGGACTCTGGGACAGTCTGATGAAGGCCTCGCTTAGCCTCTCCTGTTGAATCTGTTCCACTGTGGTTAAAAAATAAAATTCATTGAAGAAAGGGGACTTGATCTCCTGCATCCAGGGTGAGGGCCCTAACCAGCAGACTATAAAGTCATTTGCTCACTTGCTGTTTCTCTCTGGCCTAATAACTCTTTCATCTGTCCCTCTAACATCAGCAGAGAATACAGCTGTTTTTACTCCAGCTGGGGATCTGGCCCATTGTCTCAAATGGAGCTATGGCTGAGTCACACCCACTGGGGATCTAGCCAATTCTATAAGTACCTCTTTGTCTATTACATTTTGTAATTTTTATAGAGCAGTGGTTTTTGGCCTTTTTTCATTTGTGGACCCCTAAAAAATTTGAATGGAGGTGCAGACCCCTTTGGAAATCTTAGACATGGTCTACGGACCCCCAGGGGTCTGTGGACAACAGGTTCAAAACCACTGTTGTAGAGTATTTAATATCCATAGCATATTATTGGATTCATCTCTATTACAATATCTAGGATTTCTATAATAATAATAAAATAATAATAACAACCCCCAAGACATAGAAATACTGGTTTGGGCATAGGCTGACAACCCAATCAAATACAGAGAACACAGGCAAATCGACAAATATTACAAATGCCATAAAGAGGGCCTCAGAAGAGCTTAGCTGTATGACAAGCTCCTCCACTGCCAATAAATAAATAAATAATAAACCCCAGGGACCTAGAAATACTGGTTTAGGACCCAGCATATTGTATAGATTGACAACCCAACCAAATAGAGAGAATACAGGCAACTGGATAATTATTCTGAATGCCATAGAGGGGGCCTCCGAAGATCTTAGCTGTATGACAGCCTCCTCCACTGGCAAGGTGTGTTGTGTGGAAGCGGGTAACCTCAGGTGGATATCATGCAGCTGTCCAAACAATCCAAGGAAACCAGAAATTGTTTTCAACAAAAGACTGAAAAGGAATCGTAGTACAAACCAAGAAGTGATCTAAGGTTGGATTTTGGCAAAACCAGAACAGAGAGCCTGGAGAAAAATGAATGCTCCAACACTCGAAGGAAAGAAAAACCGAGAAAGTAATGACTGAGCATATACTCACTGGACAACAGAGCTTAATTGCAAAGAGGAGTATTTACAGAAATGGAGATTGAAAGCCTGAAAAGAGAGATTAGTCATGTTGACCCACCTGCAAACATTTTGGTAGAAGCAAATGATACAGGATAAACAGAAGCCACAAATGGAAGAAAAAATGAGGACAAATATGAGTTTAGCAGCCCCCAAAGAAAGTACAGGAAATATGAAGGATTTATTGATTTATATTATAAATTATATTTAAAGAGCAGCACATAGCCTAGAGATGAAATATCAGCTGAATGAAAGGATGTGACAGTTATGAAGGAACAATGTAAAGAGAAACTGTGGGAAATCTTTCAAGTCCATGACACTGAGTTATCAAAGTTCTTAGTATCAAGAGAAGAGTCAGTTCAGAGATCCTAGGAGATTTTGATCTGATTAATGTTAAAAGCAGTATAGGAAAAATAGAGAGCCAATAAATGATGTGGAAGAGTTTCAGCACTACGGGAAGGAAATCTGGTCTGAGGATGTACAACATAATCAGACAGCAGACTGGATTAAAAATGTGAGAAAAAATTAGAAAGCCACAGCACAGAGGAATACACAAAGACCAAAGAAAGAAACAGATGAAGTACAGAGAAGAATAAAAAATTGAAAGCCACCCAAACCAGATGGGATGCATAAATTCTGGCTGAAATGCCTTACAACATGGATTGATTGTTTGCTTGAACAACTTAATAAATGTCTGAAGAACAGATTTCCAAGATGAATAGTAACAGGGACAACACTCCTGGTACCAAAAATAAAAATAAATAAATAAAAGGAGGAAGAGGAAGCGGCCACAGTGGTCCTATGAATTATAGACCAAACACGGTTGGTTGACCAACTACATGGAAATTTCTATCAACAAATCTAGCAAAGAAGATCTGGATAGAGCTAGCTTGCAATGGAATGCTGCCTCCTGAGCAAAAAGCCCAGTAAATATGAAAGGGACAAAAGACCAACTCAGGCTTTCCAGGAGGATCACAGAAAAAATCAGATGGTCTCATTCTTTGTTTTGTATCTTCTGTGATCCATCAATGTGGGACTCTCCACACAATGAAAGTGTCCAAGGTTCATCCAACAATCATTTCCTTTCTGCAGCAATCTATGCTTAACTGGAACATTCGACTCTACCTAGAAGGGACTCTTCGATGAGGTCCAAATTAAAAGCAATCTTTCAAGGGGATTCCTTAGCACCAGTGCCGTTTGTTGTAGCAATGCTGACACTGACATGGATGCTTGTTGAGATAAATTGTGATTGTCATATCAGCAAAGATCAACAACTAGTTAATTTGTTAGACCTGGGCAAGCTGAAACTACATGAACAGTCACAAAAAGGAGCTACAGAGATCGATGATGTGTGGAAAAGTTTGGGGAAGATATAAAGCTACGGGTTGGCTTGGCTAACTGTGTGTCAGCATCTGTAAAGATGGCCAGACTGGAACAATCTGATGACATACAAGTTACAATGAAGGAACTATCCATGATATCTCAGCATGTCCCTATGAGGTAAACTGTCAGAGCTACAACATAAGAAACTGAAAGAAAAAGTGAGGAAAGAATATTACAGATGTATAAGAACTACTCTATGGACAAAACTCAAGTCTAAGATTTCATTTGAGCCATTAATATGTGGGGGATTCCAGAAGTACAGAATATTGCTGGGGTGATCAAGTGGAATCAAGAGGAGAAGAAAAAAATTGACATCCAAAGAAGACAACTGCTGGTGATGCCTAGCGTATTGCATAGCAATCAAGGCATTGACAGAACATACATCCCACGATGTGATGAAGGAAAACTCTGCTATCTGTGAAAGAAGCTATTGATAATGAAGACTAGAATATCAAATATGAGGAATCAACCTGAGAAAAGATCATCTGGTCATGATAACAAGCAATGACTGAGCTGCATCCAAACCCACGAAAGCAAATTGCTGAAAAACAAAACAATAAATAAATAAAATACTTGAAAGATTTACACAGAAATCAATGCACCATTAGTGGTCAATAGAGATCGAACCTATTGGTGACAGAAGATTAACAAATTCATGGCTTGCAGAAGGAACCCACAAAAATGTTTGCCAGAGAGCATCTAAATCTTTCCCCATTATTAGCTCATCAGACAAGTGCTCAAGCAAAGAGATCTTGCACTAGAACCTGAATGTCACAGCTTTGGAGTTCACTTGGCACAGAATCTGCCTAAGTGCCATCTCCAGAGAATGCCCTGCCCCTAACCTCACCGCCCCCTAACACACACACACTGCTGCTGACATGCACCAACTGATCTCATTTGTCTCAGTGTTGTTGAGAGCAAGATCGAGAGCTGGATGATTCATATAGTAGCTAGGTTGCCAGCCACGGCCTCTGTGCAGTAACTATCTGTGTGAACAGTGTGTTGCATCCAAGCAGAAGTCAATGGGACTCTGCAGAGAGACCCACCCCTAGATAAGGGGAGCAGAATCTGGTCCTTTGAAATTGAAAGATTAAAATGAATAAGAATATGAATCAACTCACCTGCCTTTTAAACATGGATTATGAATATGGAGAGATCATTCTGACCTGTGATCTTCTCTGTTTTCTTAGTCTACCTACCTACTTATTGATTTGACTATCTAGTCTATCTGCATCCAGAATAGAGCATCTCAAGACATCCAATAGGTCTATGGATGTGATCCTTGGACCCTTTACCTGGAGCAGTGAAACCACTCAAGGTGTGTAGGGTTATCTGTGGGAGTGGAACAAAGAGCCTTTCCTGAACTGCCTCCAAGACTAAAGCTGATTTCTTGAGAATGGTTTAAATGCTGTTTTGTTCCCCTTGGGACAAGATCCCTGAAGTTCACAATCTGTAACAAGCTACCAGTAACACTGGGCTGGGTCAGCACTCAAGCAATTCTCTGTATTGCCTACAAATGAGAGCAATGAGACTATTCACGTAGCTGAAGATGCATAACCTAGATCGACGACCCCCCCCTCCCCCTGCCCAGTGTAGATCAGGCCTTAGGCACTCAACTCCCTGGGAGAGGGGGGGCTTAGCACTTCTTGGCTTAGCATCTCCCACTAGCAAGTTTAGGTGGCTCCCTGCCTAGCGTGCTGGCTTTTGTGGCTCCCCTTCTTAGGTATCTCTCTGTCCCACCCTTCATTGTATAGGCAGCTGGGATGCCAAGCTCAGGCTTTGTGAAGGGCAGTGATTTTCCCAAGTGCCTAAAAGTTAGGCGCTGTGACACTCAGCAACCCAATGTCTAAGTTCTTCATGAATAGAGCCCCATCAATCTATCCAGAAGAGCAGGAAGCATGATGGATTGGGCTCTTAAAGTTTACTGTTTAAACTTGTGAGTTGTTATCCTAGACAAATTAGAGGATTGGGCCAAAAAAAAACCTGATGAGGTTCAACAAGGACAAGTGCAGAGTCCTGCACTTAGGACGGAAGAATCCCATGCACAGCTACAGACTAGGGACCGAATGGCTAGGTAGCAGTTCTGCAGAAAAGGACCTAGGGGTCACAGTGGACGAGAAGCTGGATATGAGTCAACAGTGTGCTCTTGTTGTCAAGAAGGCTAATGGCATTTTGGGCTGTATAAGTAGGGGCATTGCCAGCAGATCGAGGAACCGTGATCGTTCCCCTTTATTCGACATTGGTGAGGCCTCATCTGGAATACTGTGTCCAGTTTTGGGCCCCACACTACAAGAAGGATGTGGAAAAATTGGAAAGAGTCCAGCGGAGGGCAACAAAACTGATTAGGGGTCTGGAGCACATGACTTATGAGGAGACGCTGAGGGAACTGGGATTGTTTAGTCTCCAGAAGAGAAGAATGAGGGGGGATTTGATAGCTGCTTTCAACTACCTGAGGGGGGGTTCCAAAGAGGATGGAGCTCGGCTGTTCTCAGTGGTGGCAGATGACAGAACAAGGAGCAATGGTCTCAAGTTGCAGTGGAGGAGGTCTAGGTTGGATATTAGGAAACACTATTTCACTAGGAGGGTGGTGAAGCACTGGAATGGTTTACCTAGGGAGGTGGTGGAATCTCCTTCCTTAGAGATTTTTAAGGCCTGGCTTGACAAAGCCCTGGCTGGGATGATTTAGTTGGGAATTGGTCCTGCTTTGAGCAGGGGGTTGGACTAGATGACCTCCTGAGGTCCCTTCCAGCCCTGATATTCTATGATTCTATGATTTTGCAATAAGCGGAGCAGCTGGTTAAGAGGCAGATTTCCTGAGATTAGAAGTTTCCCTCTCAGGCCCATCAAGCATACATCCTGTTTCTGGATCCCCACCTCCTCCCATTTCACCCCAGTTACAGATGTTCAGGGGGGCTCTGTGAGGTCAGGGCCCTGGTCCAATTGTCCCCTCTTTCCCCTCTTCTCCTCAGACTGACCCTCTGTTAAACTTTAGACCTCAGAGGGGAAAAATGTAACTCTATTAACTTAGAAATTAAAGAAAACCAAGAATATATATATATGTATAATTAACTTTTCCTTGCAAGTGATGAAAAAATGCCCATCAGCAAAATTGCCAAGGAGATCTCATCTTCTCGTGCGAGGCATAAATCAGGTTCACTTTTGGCAATGGATCCCCGACACAGTGAACCAAGTGGGAGAGCAGAATTGAGGTGTCCTCATAGGCAAATACAGGTCTCTTTAATGAGAGAACTGAGGTGGATGGGAGGGAGAGAGAGAGCTGCAAGATGGATGACAGAATCAATATCCCACTCCTTGAAATCCTGAATGAAGAGGTCATGTCAGAGATTCCAACTTGTCATACACCATCACACAGATAAATGGATCCTTGTTTCCCTTCCACTCATTTTCATTAAAACAAAATTAAGTTATAAAGAAGAAAATGCTGCATTATCTCATCTCATCCTTCTTCCACCTTCCTAATGCTGGGTTATACAACACCTACCACCCAGGCACTTTGTGAGAAGTAATGAGTTAAACTGTGTGGATCACTTTGAAGATGAAAAGCACCAGGCCTCCAATCCTGTGCCATTGAAGTCCATTGGAGTGTTACTATTTAGTATGATTGGGAACGAATGCCAAAGGCATAAAGGGGCAGTCAGGTGCCCAAATCCCTGATAAGTCAATGGGAGTTGGGCACTAAACTTCCATTTGCAGCTTTGAAAAGGTCTCCTGCCAGATTTTCTTTAGTTAAGCTTTAGACCAACCTTCTGTTTGAAGCTCAGATCTTCTGAGTGTTATTTATGGACCACACTGCGATACCCTAACTCCCACTGAACAGTATATAATACCTTATTCCACCAGCAGTCCTGCTGAAATACTTTGCTTGCAAGGTCCTTGCAGAATCTGTTAAATATTTAATGATGGCAGGGGGTTGGGGGCTCTTGCACACTAATTTAGTGTATGTTTTGGCCAAGATTGTCAAACGTAACTGGTGAATTCGGATGCTGAACTTGAGACACATTAAATTGGCCCAGTTTTCAAAAGAAGGGTGCTCAGTACTTCAGGGCCCTTACAGGCATCTCAATCTGGACAGCTAAAAAAGGAGGCATGCAAATTCACGAGTCATGATTATAAAATATTGGCCTCTCTCTTAAAAATAAGGCCCTTCACTTTCGTTGTTTACCGAAAACCTCCAAAAAATCCCCAGGTTTTAAAAAATCCAGTATTCGGATTTTTATGATTTCTACCGGGATTTTCTACCTCCCCTGATCCAGGTCCCTGCTTGCAGACTCCCCACCAGACAGCACAGCACACCTGTGCAGGGGAGGGTAACTGGGGTTGATGGTTGATGCAACCACACAGAGGGGGAGTGAGGTGGGCAGAGCGCCTGTGGAGACCACTGACTGCTGTAGGGAGTGGGAGGCTGCACGTGTGAGTATTGCCCCCCTCCTGAAAATGGTCCCCGTGAGTTCTGAGCAACCCCTCCGCCCCGTCCGCCTCCCCCTGTGATACGTCCCTGGGCCCAGCTTCTCACGGGGCTGTCATTGCCTGGAGAGGAGCCCCAGGGAGCAATGCTGGCACGTGCATGGTGTGGGATGGAGGCTAGTGAAACCGCTTAGTTCAAGTGTAAGCCATGCCTATTCAGTGTGACACTCTGTCCCCCTCTACCGGTGGCTAGGCCAGCTACAGTGTGATGAGTCTGCTACAGCATTGGCTGAGAGAGAGGGCTTTTTTAGCTCCGGCAGGAGAGGCTCATGTATTAAGGTCCAGAGGACCAAGTTTGATCTCTGATGATGATGACGCACCCGGGGGTGTTAGCGTTGCAAGTGGTGGCCTGTATGGAGAACTGAACTGGGAAGTCTGTGATCTCGGGATGGGCTTCCTTGGCCAGGGGGAGTCTGGAAGTGTCAGCACTACCTGCTCAAGCTGACGGTCTGGCCTCTGCTACTGGTGACTAGGCCAACTACAGATTGATGTGCCTGCTACACCACTAGCCAAGAAAGCTGGGTCTTTTGGCTCAGGTGTTATGATCTGGAGATCCCATGTTGGCGTTATGCAAATATAATTGTACAAGTCACCCACAGTAAAGTGTTTGGTTTTTAAAATAAGATGCTTTATGTTTGTAATGGTGGCTTCAGATAATGGTTTTATAAAAAAAAATCACCTCTGACTTTTCTTGATTTGGTGCATCAGTGACCATTTTAAAATCAAGATTGGATGTTTTTCCACCTGCTTCTCTCACATTATTGTGGTTACCATTTTTATAGGACTTTAATTGTTGTGTATATAGTACCCAAAACCAATGCACTGCGAGGCCTGAACAATGCAGTTATACCAACCTAATTTCCTAGTGTAGACCTGGCCTTGCTTTGGAGTGATTTCTGGTTCTGCCCTGGTTCTGCCCTGGTTCACAATTCAGCTGGAGTGTATATCTGATTTTTTTTTGTCCCTCTCACAGAGTCGCAATATTCAATGTACTTAGCTGGCCCCCATTGATGAGTATGGAAAAAATTCCTAAGGCAGGTAGATAGATACATAGTTTTTGTATGATACATATACATACATGTTGGCTTGTCAATTCTCACAAGAGTCTACTCTAACAGAAATTTGCACTGTGCAGAATCAGAGTATTTCTGCTGCCTGGCAAACAAATGTGTCTGCAAGATTACTCTGTGGGTTTTTTTCTAGTGTGCAAAGGGAAGAAAATAAGAAAGGAAATTTATGCCCCGCTGAGAGCAAGAGATATTGGGCCACGTTGCAATCTTATTTACACCATTAGTAAACCTGGAATAACTTTACTGAAGCTGATGATGTTACTCCAGATTTGCACAAGGTTAACTGGAGGTTAGAATCTGGTCTGTTATTCCTAATGGTGAGTTTTTATTGCCTGTTAAGATGATAGCACTTCACAACCCTGCTTTCTTCCGCACACTGAATATTAAATAAATGAGCTATTATGTCTCATCATTTTCACTTTATAGCCTCAGTGCTAGAATAGCCTGAATATGTTCCACTGTAATCTGAATGTTCATTGTAAGTGAGAGCACAAAATGGTTAACACAACTGATACAAACTTCATACTAAGGTCAAACAAGGCTAACATCTATAGAGATGGCTGAATAATGTAGAGCAAGTGATGCATACAGTGATTTTTTCCAAATTTTTCCATGCAGAACCACATAATGTTCACAAATGCACTCATTCAAAATTACTCAAAGAATTTCAATAAATATTTGACCACAGGTGGCTCACAAGCAACCTGGGTTTTTATTACATTTTTATTAATTGTGGGGACTTTTTTCTAAAGTGCTTCAGTAGCAGAGGAGCTTAACCTTGGAATAATGAGATCCAAGGGCAAGAAGCTCAAATTCAAATTAAAAATGTGGCACATCTTTTTAACAGTGATGGTGATTAACTATCAGAACCAACTCAGACTGGGTGCCTTCCTGGAGGATAGGATTTAGTCAAACATAAGTTATTAGACTCAATCCAGGGGCAACTGGGTGAAATTTAATGGCCCCTGTTATACAGGAGGTCAGAATAGATGATCTAATGATTCTTTCTGGGCTTAAAAATCGATGAATGTAGGTGCCATAGAAAATTAATGGGAGTTAAGCTTCCAAGTCATTTGGGCACTTTTGACGTCTCTCTGTCTCTAATCTAATCTATCTAAGCCTGTGTCACTGGCCACATGGCAGAGAGAAGAGAAAAGCATCTTACCCCTGCAGCTACCTCTAGGCAAATGCCAGCAAATGCAGGGTTAGCCAGCCTGGGGCAAACTATGCCTCTTGGTTGAGCCAATCAGGACCTACAGCAACACCATAGAATATATTTCCCTGAACCAATCACAACGTCCCAAGTATCATGGCTTTTGACCGGTGGTCTGTTTAAAAAAATGCAGCTCTTTAAACAGAGGAATGAAAAGACAAACACTGTATATAACACAAGTTTTTGTAGTAATATACCAGCCTTTACCTAACCTTTATATCAATTTCTCTTATTCCATTTTTATAGTCTTTACATTTATTGGAAATTAGCACAAATTGACTTTAGCTGTAAGGAGGCCTTTTAATTTAAACTTTGTAACACCGCTTTACAGGATATCCTTTGTGTAAAGCATGAAGATTTGGGGGTGAATGTAATATTCCCACCATTTCCAATAAAAGCTTAAAAAGACAAAAGCCATGTGGCTTGAGTAATTGCGTGAAGGAGTAAGATAAAAAATTATTTCGTTGCAGAAGTTGACAGCTTCAGATAACCAGGGTTGTTATCTGAAGCTGTTAACTTCTGCAGCAAACTATTTTTTATTAGAAATAAAGTTATATTCACATGGTTTTATATTGGATCTAAACATGACACTAGGCAAGCAACATTTTGCAACAAAGAGACGCCCGTGTCATGAAGCTTTTCTAACTGTATGAAGGAGTAAGATAAAGACAGACCCCACTCACCCCTGTTATCTGAAGAAACATAACCCCCACCCCCTTTTTGAAAAACGGTTATCCTTTTCAGTGAAGGATTACAATTAAATAAAGTGATTAAAAGCTATACTATCACACATTTTACAAATAATGTAAGCATTTTTTTAGTTTTGCCTAAACAAATTGACCAGAATTCAAAAAGACAACCCAACAAAAACTGCTCTGCCTTAAATTGTTAAGAAATCCAGGGTACAGTGTAAAAAAAAAAAACCAAAAACCATAATTGATAGGTTTTACAATTGTATATATATATACACAATTGTATATATTAAAAGACAAAAGCCACAGCTCGAGTTTAACTCAAGTTGGGCCTCAAGCTAACGTTGCAGTTAGGGGTATGTCTGCACTGCAATCACGGGATGTTACTGCAGCTCGTGTAGACACACCCGAGTCAGCTTTAATCTAGCTAGCTCAGGTACTGGAGCAATGGAGCTGCAGCAGCCTGTCCTTCAGCCTGGGCAGCCCACCCAGAATCCTGTGAACTTACTTACATGGCTAGTCTCAGCTGAAGCATGCGCTGCCGCAGCTTTAATGCTCCAGTACTTGGTAGCTAGAGTAAAGCTTGCTGTGGACTGTCTACACCAGCTGAAATCACACCCCATGACCCAAAGACAAGCCCATAAATTCAACCCCAAATGTGCAAACTTAATGAGACAGGTGTGAAAAATGATGAGAATGGCTTAAAAATCATGAGATATTAATCTACGCATTTACTGGCATTTTTTTCTCAGAGCCTCTTTCACGTCTTTGTTTCTCAGGCTGTATATGAAGGGATTGGCCATAGGAGTCAGAATTGTGTAGAAGACAGAGAACACTTTGTTGAGGTCTCTGAGTGTGTTGGTGTTTGGTAGCAAATACACAATGATTAGGGTCCCATAGAAAATTGTCACCACAATGAGGTGAGAGGAGCAGGTAGAAAATGCCTTTTGCCTCCCGGTGGTGGAAGGGATTCGCAGGATGGTGGAGATGATATACAGGTAGGATGTCCCAGTTAAAGCAAATGGGGGCAGGGTGAATAAAGCAGACAGAATGGTAATTAAAAGCTCCACCTGGTAGATGTCGTTGCGGTAGAGATTTATTATTTGTGTAAATTCACAGAAGAAATGATCAATTTCATTGGGGCCGCAGAAAGGTAATTGTAACATCATACCTGTTACTATAGAACTAGCCAGTAACCCACTTATCCAAGACCCAGCTGCTAGCTGGAGGCAGAAACTGCCATTCATAAGGGTTGCATAATGCAATGGTTTGCATATCGCTATGTACCGATCATAAGACATCACTGCCAGGAGATAACACTCGGTGGCTGCAAAGAAGCCAACAAAGTAACATTGTGTGATGCAGCCACCAATAGAAATGGTCTTGTCCCCAGTCAGGAGACTGGCCAGCATCCTGGGCAGGATGGTGGAGGTGTAGCAGGTCTCCAAGCAGGACAAGTTCCCCAGGAAGAAGTACATGGGGATGTGAAGGTGCTGATCAGCCAAAACTAGCACAACGATGAGGATATTCCCGGCCATGGTCACAATGTAAATCACAAGGAACACCAGAAAGAGAAGGATCTGCAGTTTTGGGACAGTCCCAAATCCCAGGAGGATGAACCCTGTGAGGGAGGTTTGATTTCCCTGTTCTGTGTCTGCCATGGCAGAAATGAACCAAACTCTACAAGAGAACAAGAACAGCATTTGTTAAATGTCAATATCACATTATCAATTTAAATGCATTAATGTTCGAATGCTCCCTCTCCTTCAGGTCACCCACACAAATACTGGGCTGAGCACACAGGCTGGGGGCTTGGAGTCATATAATGGAGGCTTATGACATCTGAGAGTGAATGGGAAAAACTGACACACAAACATGCTGCTAAGGCAAGCTCAGATTTGTGTAAAAACCTTCATTTTTCTGTTTGGCAACAGATTAAGCCTTGCTCCCTTCATTCTGCTCCCAAGAGCTGATACTAGTGGTGTGCAGTGGGAAAACCAGATCACCAGGAGGAGTGTTGCAAATGGAGGTGTAGGCACTGGATTCCCTGAATTCTCACAGCCTCGTTTGGGCTGGTAAAACACCCCACAATTTTGCTGGCTGCGAATCGGCTTGGTTTGGACTTCAGAAGCTTCCATTGTCCCCAACAGAAACCAACGCACCATGAGTGAGGTTGTACCAGTCCAGACCCTCACCTCCTAAGCCTTTTTAGGTGGTCATCATTTGATTTCATTTGTGCTGTACCATGTAGATCAGTTTTTATGCTGCTTTGTGATCATTGCATATTAACTTTTGAATTTCTCTGCCAAGGAATATTGTTGATTCAAACTGCTTAGTGACATTCTGAAAATTGAATGATCTTTTCTGTATTAGCAGCAAAGAGTCCTGTGGCACCTTATAGACTAACAGACGTATTGGAGCATGAGCTTTCATGGGTGAATTCACGCACGAAACCTCATGCTCCAATACGTCTGTTAGTCTATAAGGTGCCACAGGACTCTTTGCTGCTAATACAGATCCAGACTAACATGGCTACCCCTCTGATACTTCTCTGTATTGTTTACATAGGCTCTGAATACAGGGATGAGGCAGTGACCTCTGGGTTACGGTCTAGAGTGTGAGGGGTTTAGGGACCTGAAGTTGGGGATTTGGGTGAAGGCATCTCAAAGAATTTTCCTCTGCCTAGAGCACCACATAGGGAATTCTGTGGGCCTGATTTTAGTGGAAATCAGGCTACTGGAAGCATCTCACCTCCCCATCATCATTGCAGTCATCAGCCATAGAGTCATTTATAGAGGAAATTCCCAGTCTCTTTATATGGCCAAGCACTCACTGAGGATAATTAAAACTGGGATTGTAGTTGAAGTCCACACCTTGTCTTGAGCACTCAGTTGGATGCTGACTGAAAATTTTCTGATGGAGATGTTGATTCATCAAAATCAAAACTTTCTACTGGGACGTGTCATTTTCAGTGACATTTAGTTTCGCAAATACATCAAAATTCTAAAATAAATTAAAAAGAAATAAAACACTATACAATTATAAAAGAAATAGAAATGAAATATAAAAAGTAAAATAATATAAACCAAAATGATGTAAAATTAAAATAAACACTATAAAAATAAAAAACTATAAAACATAAAATTAAAATATAAAATGCAATAAAATAAAATATAAATATATTAAAAAGAAAACATAAAAAAATGGAAAATAAAAAAAATAACAAATAACATTTAAAAGTAAATAAAATAGAAATAGTAAAAAAAAAAGAAAAAGTCAAAATTGAAGTGAAATGTGCTGGGTGAGAGTTGTAGATCAGTTAGTCCCTGATTATGTGAGCAAGAACGGCCTCAGCAAACATCTGACAGAGAGAATACATGGTGCCACCTCAGAGGCCTGGCCCACCTCATCCAAGAACCCATCTCCAGCTGTGGCCATCCCTGATGCTTCAGAGGAAGGAGACCAAAAACAACAACAACAACAACAACAACAAAACCCTCCCAGAATACATTCCCAGAGGGGGATCCCCTTCCTTACCCGAAACCCTGAAGCATGACCTTTAGGAAGCTAAGACATAAACCAGAAGTGAGGTCCAGGGCTGCTAAGCTGTGCCCTCCAACATCTCAGGAAATGCAATCATACAGTTGCACTCATAAATTTATCCATCTCTCTCTTAAAACTAATTAAGTTGTGTGTCCCTACAGCTCCTGTTGGAAGGTTGTTCCAGAATCTCACCCCTCTGTTGGTGAGAAACCTTCTTCTAATTTCCACCCTGAATTTGTTCATGGCTAGTTATATACACATTTGTTTTTGTCCAACAAGGAGAAGGAATTAGGAAGAGGAGCTCCAGCATAACTTTTATGCTAGTGGTTATGGCACTCATCTCGGATGTGGGAGACCCCTACTTCAGGTGTCTGATGAGGAGAAATGATTGAAACAGGGATCTGCCCCCTCCCATGTGCGTGCCTTGACCCTGCATTATGGGTTATCTTGATGTGGGTGTCTCTAAATCTCTCCTGTTCAAGTCTAAATCCCTTTGTGAATCTAGCCTCAGCTGGGGATCACCCCCACTGGCTCCAATAGAACTATGGCTGATTTACACGTGCTGGGGATTTGGCCAATTGACTTCAATGGATCTACACTGTTTTAGACCAGCGGAGGATTTAGCCAAAAGTGTCAGTCAGATACCTGAGCTGAGAACATCCCAAACACTAGTTACAAAAAGTTCTATGCTAAGCTCTACTTGAGAAACCTGAATTCCCCCAATATATTCCTTCGAGCTGTTTTCACCTCCTTACTTTTCAGGCTGTAGATAATGGGGTTTAACATGGGGGTTAGGATGCTGTACTGGACGGACAACATTTCATCCAGAGCCACAGAGGAGACTGAGCTGGGTTTTGTGTACTGGAAAAAAGCTGCCAGGTACAACAAACCAACTACAATAAGGCGGGAGCAACAGGTGGAGAAGGCTTTACGCCTGCCCTCCGCAGAGTGTATCCTTAGGATAGTGGAGATTATGGGAATGTAGGAGATCAGGGTGAGGAGGAAGGAGCTTGATCCCAGTATCACAGCAGAAGTTAGAAGCACCATTTGATTGGTGAGGGTCTCAGTGCAGGACAAGTTGTAATAGAGGAGGGAGCTCACAGCAGGATTGATCAATATGATTGGCCCCACAGAAATGCAACTTGAGGCAAAAAACTGTGTGAAGCAGGGCATAGAAAAATCCAATGGTCCATGCACCACTCACCAGCTGAACACACATCCCTTTGCTCATTGTCTGCACGTAAAGCAATGGGTCACAGATGGCTGCGTAGCGATCATAAGCCATGGCTGAGAGAATGAAAGCTTCAGTACCAGCCGAGAGGATAAAAAGGAACATCTGGGCAATGCAGCCATTGACAGAAATAGTTTTGTGCTCTGCTAGGAAGTTCATCAGCATATTAGGCACAGTGACTGAGGAATAGCAGATATCAACAAAGGATAAATGAAAGAGGAAGAAGTACAATAAGGGATGTGAAGGTGAGAATCAGCTCTTATCACCACCATGACCACTATGTTCCCAAACAGAGTAATTACATAAATGATTAAAAACACCAGGAAGAGGAAAATCTGCATTTATGGGTCACTGGAAAGTCCCAAGGGAATAAATTTGGTGACTGTGGTTTGATTTTTCATTGGTATTTATTCCAGAAATCTATGACCTGGAAGACCAGAAAGAAAAAAAAATCAAATTAACACACATAATAAAAATAAATTGAAATGGCATGTGAAGATCATGTCTTCAGTAGGATGACTGTAAAGAGAACCTTAATCCATTCTGTAAAATTTATGTTTTAAATAGAAAATTTATAGAGAGAGAGAGAGACATGCTGGATGCAATTTGTGTGTTTTAAATAGACAAATTGGGATAGATACACAATAGGCACCTGCCACTTTAGACATCTAAATCCCAGAGTCAGGTCCCACTGATATTCACAAATACCCTGCTCAGACTAGGGGACAGGTTGATGTAGGGCTCCCTCAGTCTCTTCTCTTGAAGCTGTTCCACTCTGGCTAAAGAATTAAAGAGGCAATGCAGCATCCGTACTGGACACTGGGTCCCCTGCATCCAGGGTGAGTGCTCTAGCCATGAGGCTATAGAGTCATTCACTTTCTCTCTCACTCCCTGTCTGTGTCGCTCACTCCCTCTGGCCTAATATTGCTTTAAACTGGCCCAGTGACTTCAATGGAGCTACTGCTGATTTACCTCCACAGGGGACATGGTCAATTATCTCGTTGCCTATACATTTCTCTCTATTGCTGTAGATTATTTTGTTAAGATACTACAGACATTAAATAGAATTTTCAATGGATTCATTCCTATTAAAATGGCTAGGATTTTTCAAGAAGAAGAAATGAGTGTGCCTGGAAAAAATTCTTTAGTCACAGTGACATACTTTTGAAAAGAGTCTGACAGAAAATTAGTGGGACTTCTGTTCCTAAGTCACTTAAACTCCTTTGAAAATCTGGATGAATGGGACTTTAACTCATCGTTCTGCACATCTAAAAGTCAGGCTGCACATATATACGAGAGTCTCTCCTGCCCTCATGAAAGTGAGTGGCTATTTTGACATCAATTTTTAATAGAAATGGGAATGAAGCCAATGTTTTCTCCAATGTCCAATCTATGTTTGTCCCCATATGACCCTATAGAGAAACTGAACCTTTCCTCCATTATCAGTCCAGGAGACAAATATCTAAGCAAAGAGATGGAACTTGTATTAGAACCTAACTGTCAACAGAGGCAGATTCTGTGCAAAGGAAAATTTCTGAGTAGAGACAGGTAAATAGCTGGGTTTCTCAAGGATCAGTAAAAGAGCCAGTGTTGTTTAACATATTCCTAAATGATCTAGAAAAAGGAGTAAACAGTGAAGTGGCAAAATTTACACACTATACAAAATTATTCAAGATAATTAAATCCAAAGCAGACTATGAAGAGTTAAAAACGGATCTCAAAAAACTGAGTGACTGGGCAAGAAAATGGCAGATGAAATTCAATGCTGATAGATGCAAAGTAAAGCACATTGGAAAACATAATCTCAGCTATACACACAAGATGATGGGGTCTAAATTAGCTGTTACCACTCAAGAAAGATCTTGGAGTCACCGTGGGTAGTTCTATGAGAAGATCTGCTCAATGTGCAGCAGCAGTCAAGAAAACTAACAGAATGTTAGTCACCATTAGGAAAGGGACAGATAAGAGGACAGACAATATCATAATGCCACTATATAAATTCATGGTACACCTACACCATGAATACTGCATGCAGTTCTGGTCACCCCATCTCAAAAACGATATATCCGAATTGGAAAAAGTACTGAGAAGGGCAACAAAAATTATTATGGGTATGGAACAGCTTCAAATTGAGGAGAGATTAAAAAGACTTGGACTGTTTGGCTTGGAAAAGAGGGGAGTAAGAGGGGATATGAAATCATGAATGGTATGGAGAATGTGAAGATGTAAATAACACTACCTTATTCACTAAGCACATGAACCAGGAGTCACCCGCTGAAATTAATAAGCAGCAGGTTTAATACAAACAAAAGGAAATATTTCTTCACACGACGCACAGTCAAGCGGTATAACTTGTTGCCGGGGATGTTGTGAAGGCCAAAAGTATAACTGGGTACAAAAAAGAAATGGATAAGTTCATAGAGGATAGGTCCATCAATGGCTATTTGCCAAGATGGTCAGGGACTCATCCCCACTCTCAGGGTGTCCATAAACCTCTGGTGGCTAGAAGCTGGGACTGGACAACAGAGGATGGATCACTCAAAAAATTGCTCTTTTCTGTTCACTCCTTCTAAAGCATCTGACACCGGCCACTGATGGAAGACAGGATACTGGGCTATATGGACCATTGATCTGACCCAGTATGGCCATACTTACATTCTTATTAAAACTAATTGTCTTCTCCAGAGAATGCCCTACCCCGAACCTCCCCATAAAACTCACACAGACTCTCCAAAAAAAGAAACTACAGCTAACATGCACCAAATGAACTCCGTTTTCTCAGTGCTGCATTAAGAAATAGAGAGAGAGAGAGAGAGAGAGAGATGAGTGATTCAAGTAGTAGCTGGGTTCCCAACCACAACCCCTTTGCTGCAACTCACTCTGTGTGAGTATGCAGTGGAGTTGTAGCTGTTTCTGTCCCCGGATATTCGAGAGACAAGAGAGGGGTGAGATAATACCTTTTATTGGACCAACTTTGGTTGGTGAGAGAGAAGAACTCCGTGTGGCTCAAAAACTTCTTTCTCACCAACAGAAGCTGGTCCAATAAAATATATTACCTCACCTACCTTGCCTTTGTGTGAGCAGACTGCTGCATCCAGGCAGAAGTCAAAGGGACCCTGTTGAGAGACCCAGCCCTAGATAAGGGGGGCAGAATCTGGTCATTTGTAATGGAAAGGATAAAATAAGATTAAAAAGGAATAAAAATATGAATCAACTCACCTGCCTTTTAAATGTGGATCATAAAAATGGTGAGATCATTCTGACCTGTGGTTTTCTCTTTCTGTTGTCTTAGTTTGTTTATCTACCTACTTACTGATTTGCCTGCCTATTCTCTCTATCTGCCTCTGCAATACATCATGTCAGGATATCAACTCTTCTTTACTCCAATCACTTAAATCTGGCAAGGTAGGTAGGGTTGTCCCTGGGAGTGGAGCAGAGAGCCTTTCCTCATCTTACTCCAAGACTAAGAATGGATTTTGGAGAGTTGTTTAAATGCTGTCTTGTTCCCCTGGGACAAGATCCCTGCAGATCCCTCTCTGAAACAAGGTACCTGTAACACTGAGCTGGGTCAGTCCTTAAGCAGCAATTTACCATGCATAAGAAAGAGAATACTGAGGCTTGGATTGCCAAAGGAGCCTAATGGATTTAGGTATCCAATCTCAGTGACAGGTTTGGATTTTAAAAGCGCCCTAGGAGCTAGACCCCCAAACAGCAAACCATTTCATCTCCCATACGCTCCATTGACAATGCTAGCCATAATGTGAATGGAGCAAATAGACTGCATGAGATGGTGGGGAAAAAGTAGGAGATGAGACTAAGCACACACAAAAAAAACCCCAACCCTAAGCAATATTGGTTGACCCTGTGCTATTTGCAAATTTGACACCTATTCACCAAATATTTTCATGCAGGGGGGAAAAAAGTATAAACTGACAATCCAACATATGGAGCCCTATCCCCTATACCAGGGGTAGGCAACCTATGGCACGTGTGCCGAAGACGGCATGCGAGCAGATTTTCAGTGGCACTCACACTGCCCGGGTCCTGGCCACCGGTCCGGGGGGCTCTGCATTTTAATTTAATTTTAAATGAAGCTTTTTAAACATTTTAAAAACCTTATTTACTTTACATACAACAATAGTTAAGTTATATATTATAGACTTACAGAAAGAGACCTTCTAAAAATGTTAACATGTATTACTGGCACGCGAAACCTTAAATTAGAGTGAATAAATGAAGACTTGGCACACCACTTCTGAAAGGTTGCTGACCCCTGCCCTATTGGTTGGGGTTCTTGGATGTGGGGGAAACTCATTCACTTCTCACATGCTGTGGAGAAGAGATTTGAAATTAGGGTTCCCATCTCTCAGGAAAGTGCTCTAATCTCTGGGCTATAAGGTATTTTAGGGTAGGGCTTTCTCAGGCTCTCCTGATGAAGCTGTTCACATTGTGTAAATCAGCAGCACATCAGCAATGTCAGATACTAGATACATCACTAGAATGCAGCCATGGTGGCATGTAGAATGGATTTCCATCTTAGATTGACCCTTGCACATTTTCTTACTTCCACAAGAGTCAGTATGGGAGGATTTAGGTTTCTTAAATTCCTCAGAATTGCATCTTCCAATCTTATTCATGGTCACCTTCATGCTCTCCTTCCTTTGACCTCAGATGTATAAACCTTCAGTAAAAGTGTACCTTCTTCTGCACATTGGACATGACCCCACCATTGCAGTCATCTTCTTCTCAACTGATGCAAAACTGCAACTAGCTGGGATCATCTAAGTATGTCCTTGCTTGTGACAAAATCAAACTGTGACACTCTGTACCTCGAGGGAGTGCCCTGTAACCCCCATGTTTATCATTTGTATATAGTTGTGATATTTCATATAAGGCTTGCCATGTAAGGTATCATGGAAAAGGTTATGACCTGCTTAAACCCATTGTTCTACCTAAATATGTATATCTTGAGTGCATATGAAGTTATGAGATTGTACTTTATGGTTGTCATTGAAATATGCTGTAAATTTGGGAGTCACCCAGATGCTAGTTTCCCCAGAGACAACAACAACGGAGGTGACCAAGTGCCCAGGGGTGTGTGAAATTGGCCATCAACAACTATTGTCCAGCAAGGGAGGTACAATTCAATGACTCACCTGCACAAGACCACACCAGGGAATTACTCAACCCTGTGACTCAGCAATGCCCCAGCCATGCCTGGACTCATTTTTTTCCAAGTACATGGACTAAGAGTATAAAATAGAACATAGGATGAAGCATGATGCCCCCTTTTCCTCTCCCCTGCACTTATGCTGAAGGCATCGAGAATGCTGGAGCTGAGGAGACTGGTCCCCAGGCCTAACAGGGAAGGCCTGTGCATCAAAGACTGTAACCAACCTGCAATATGCAGTGGGATGAGGAAAACTGCTTGAACTAGATATTGCCTAAGTCTAATAAGTTTGAGAGTTTAGACAGCGTGCTTATCTTTGATTTTCTTTTGGTAACTTATCACCTTTATTCTATCTTTTGTAGTCAAAACTTATTTTTATGTTTATCCTTACAAGTGAGTTTGTCTGAAGTGTTTGGTAAATCTGCTCAGGTTACAAAGGCTGGTGCATGTCCACTTTCCCTTGAAGAAGTGGTGAATTAATTAATAAACTTGCACTGGTCAAGAAAGGATCTTGAGCAGTGCAAGACGGTATATTCCTGAGGTACAAGGCTGGGAGCAGGGAGGGATTTGGCTGGTGCCTTTCTCTGTGTTTTTCGTAAGTGACTATGGGAGCATTCATACAATCTAGTTGGGCATGGGGCTCCACATGCTGCTGGACTGAGTGATAACAGCACCTGAGGGGTTTGATGGTTTTCACTAGCAGAGCACTGTGAGATACAACCCAGGCTAGTGAGTTCAGGGGGCACAGCGGTCCCATAGTCCCAGGTTGCTGCCCGGGGATCCTGTCCCACAAACCAACAGATGTTAAAAATCCTCTGTAATTTTGACACTGAAAACTGTCTAGTTTCCTCCTCCGCTATTTTTAATGGAGATATTTCTGCTCCATATAACAGAGTTGCCATGGCTACCACATTGAACACTCATCTCTTATCTGTCATATAGACATTCTGCCACCCAACAGAGGCATTTAAAGATGCTGAAATGCCACCGATGCAAGGCTCATCATATGTGTGACTCCTTCAGATATAGAACCTCCTTCTGTCAACCCGCAACCCATATAGATAAAACTATTCACCCATTCAATGTCACTGACATGTACATGCACAGCACCAGGTCATTCATTTCCATTCTATAGGAGGCATTCATGGCTTTGGTTTTATCATTATAGATTAAGCTATTTTTCTCAGCTTTTGGTCAGTAGTTTCTCCAAGTAAGGCAATACCATCCTCATATTCAAGATCTACTCAACCTCCTACTTGGGCCTCAAACAGTCTTGTCGGCTGTGACACTCTGTGTCTTAAAGCAGCATACTGCGCCCCCCCCCCATAGTCACACTGCCATATAATTATGATATATTTTGTACAAAGTAGGCCATGTAAGGGATTAATGGAAAAGTTACAATCTATCAAGTATGATCATCCTGTTTGTATGCATGTATTATCTTTGTATCTACAGTTATGAATATTAAGTAGGTACCAGTATTTCAGATGTTTGCTACAGGGGTGACACCCACCAGGTATTTACATCTTGTCTGGCCAACACATTGTGAATGGACTATTCAAGTTAATGGTCCATTAGTGAACACTTAACTCTCACAATGGACCATAGAAGAAACCTGTCCCCACCTGAGGGGCCTTCCTGTAAACTTTCTAGCTGAAGTATGGGTGATGGCTGCTATTGTGGAGTCATCAAAGTATGTAAGGGCATGTGACTCACTCATGTGAACCTGACTCTATCTTGTAAACTGCGTTTTTCCATAAACTCGGATGGGGGCTGTGTTTGAAACAGTAAAACTCCACCCACTGGAGGAAGCTATAAAAGAAGGAAAGTGACATCATGACTTGTTCTCTCCCCACCACAACTCAACACCCGAAGGAACATCTGGAAAACAAAGACTCTGAACTGGGGAGGGGGTCCCAGGCTGAAAGGATTTCTAGCCTGCATACTAAGGAATTATTTGTATCATCTATCAGGGTGAGACATTGCTTGATTAAAATCTTGTTCAGTTATTAGAACCCAGACTGCGATTTTATTGTATTTCTTAAACTAACTTTGATCTATATGCTTACTACTTGTAATCACTTAAAATCTATCTTTTGCAGTCAGTAAACTTACTTTTATGTTTATTCTTACTAGTGAATTTGTCTGAAGTGTTGAGTAAATCTACTCAGGTTGCAAAGGCTGTGCATGTCCACTCCCCTTAAAGAAGTGGCAAATCAGTTAATACATTTGCATTGTTCGAGACGTGATGTTGAGCAGTGTAAAACAGTATATCCCTGAGGTAGAAGGCTGGGAGGATCTGGTTGGTGCCTTTCTCTCTGGGATTTCATGAGTGGCTCTGAGAACATTCACGCAATCTAGCTGGGTGTGGGACTTCACATGCTGCTGGACTGAGTGATAACAGAAGCTGGAGAGAGGCTTGCTGCTTGTCAGTAGCAGAGCATTTTGAGACCCACCCCAGGCTGGTGAATTCAGGGGGCACAGCAGTCCCACAGTCTCAGGTTGCACCTTGTCACATCATCTGATAGGCTATTATAACATTAAATACTCTAAAGCATACTTGAAAGCATAACTGATGCACCCTTGATTCTACAGAACACCAGTCTGCAATACAACAATTGACCATCACACAAATTGAAGTACCATGGTACTGTTCCTCTAAGTGGCACACTGGTGAAGCTGTATCCACAGCACTGATTGATGTAGTGAGTCAAACCCAGGTGTAAATTCTGTAGACACAATGGTACATCCTTTGGTCACTCTAGTAGTTTTTCAGTAACATTCTCTCTCTCCAGGAGAGCTTTATGGAGATGTCCCTGGAGGATATCCGCTCCATCCCCAGATACGTTGGCAGACTTTTCCAGTAGCTGTACTGGCCATGAATGCCAGGGCAAATTAATCATTAAACACTCTTGCTTTTAAACCATGTGTAATATTTACAAAGGTACACTCACCAGAGGTCCCTTCTCCGCCTTCAGGGTCCAGGAGCACGCCTTGGGTTGGTTCGGGGGTACTGGCTCCAGGTCCAGGGTGAAAAACATATCCTGGCTGTTGGGGAAACCGGTTTCTCCACTTCCTTCCTGTGAGCTATCATCATCATAATCTTCCTAGTCCCCAAAACCCGCTTCCGTGTTGTGTGCTTCTCTATTGTCGGAGTCAAAGCACAGGGTTGGGGTAGTGGTGGCTGCACCCCCTAGCATGGCATGAAGATCATCATAGAAGCGGCATGTTCGGGGCTCTGACCCAGAGTGGCCGTTTGCCTCTCTGTTTTTTTGGTAAGCTTGCCGTAGCTCCTTAATTTTCACGTGGCGCTGCTTTCTGTCCCTGTTATGGCCTCTGTCCTTCATGCCCTTTGAGACTTTTTCTAATGTTTTGGCATTTTGTTTACTGGAACGGAGTTCAGCTAGCACTGATTTATCTCCCCATACTGCGAACAGATCCCATACCTCCCGTTCGGTCCATGCAGGACCTCTTTTGCGATCCTGGGACTCCAACATGGCCACCTCTGCTGATGAGATCTGCACTCACCTGCACCTTGCCACGCTGGCCAAACAGGAAATGAGATTCAAAAGTTCGCAGGCCTTTTCCTGTCTAACTGGCCAGTGCATCTGAGTTGAGAGCGCGGTCCAGAGCAGTCACAATGGAGCACTCTGGGATAGCTCCCGGAGTCCAATACTGTTGAATTGCGTCCACACTACCCCAAATTCAACCCAGCAATGCTGATTTCAGTGCTAATCCCCTCAGAGGTGGAGTAATGAGATCGAATTAAAGAGCCCTGTAAGTTGCAAAAAAGGGCTTCGTCGTGTGGACGGGTCCAGGCTTAAATCGAGGTAAGACTGCTAAATTCGACCTAAAGTCGTAGTGTAGACCAGGCCTCAGATGCCCAACTCCCGATGGAGTCTAAATCCAAATAAATCCATTTTACCCTGTATAAAGCTTATACAGTGTAAACTCATAAATTGTTCGCCTTCTATAACACTGATAGATTTGCGGGTTTTATTTTATTTTGCTTGGTGACTTACAGAAAGTAGGATTTAAGTGGTTCCAAATAGTAACAGACAAAACAAAGTATTTAATAAAATCACTTTTTACTTATTAATTAACTCAGAGAATGTGTTAATACCTGGGTGAGCAAACAGCTGTGCATATCTCTCTATGTCTAATCAAACTGAATACAGATAATCTCACCCTTAGAGATGCTTCAGTAAGTTTTTTCCTCAGACTGGACACCTTCCAGACCTGGGCACAATTCTTCCACTGGTACAGCTCTTGTTCCAGCTCAGGTGGTAGCTAGGGGATTCCTCATGATGGCTCCACTTTTTCCTGTTCCACCCACATAGATATCTTTTGCATAAGGCGGGAATCCTTTGTCCCTCTGGGTTCCCATCCCTCCTCTCACTGGAAAAGCACCAGGTTAAAGATGGATTCCAGTTAATGTGCCATTTTCACATGTCATTGTAAGACCCAAGCCTTCATTCCTCCCAGCCTGCCTCACAGGAAGGCTTGCCTACAAATAGAGCCATCTACAGTCAATTGTCCTGGTTAATGGGAGCCAATAAGATTTCAAGCCACCACTAATGACTCACACTTTGCATAATTACAATACACCCTCAGAGTTATAGTTCATATTTCTAGTTTCAGAAACAAGAGTGATACCTTTATACAAATAGGATGACCACACTCAGTAGACAATAAGCTTTGTAAAGATACCTTAAGAGACCTGTTGCACGAAGCATATTCCAGTTACTTTATATTCACCCATTAGCATATTTTTATAAAATCATATAGACTGCAATGTCACAGGGATCATACATAATGTTGATTAGTTTCAGTCCTGCAGGTGGTCTGTAAGTGGAAGTCTTGTAAGCCTCAGTTGGAGTTCTGAATGCAGACAGGCTGTAGGGGTATGTCCATTTAGTCTAAACATTCAAGTGCATGCAGTATCATGTCTCTAGATCAGAAGAGATTCACAAAAACAGAGAAATGAAGAAGCCCATTCAGTGGAGACCTCCTCTCTTTCTTCCTGTAGGATTTTCGTAAGGTGAGGGTGATGGTTTGGTGAGCGACTGTTGGGAGGGTGTTCTTTGCATGTGCTGATGGCACGAAGATGAAAAAATTAGACAGTGGAACTTTTTGCTACACCTTACGTTTTTTATCTCAATGTAGCAAAATTCAGAAAAGGTTTAGATACGAATATTTAGGGTTATTATAATTAATTCTGAAAACATATTCTGAAGGGATATTAAACAGGTTTCAGGCATTAAGCCAATATCTATTTATATACAATTCTACTGTGAGGAGCTAAATATACCACATCTATCTACTGTGAAAATTTCTGACCATCCTGTTCTGGTCACTGTCAGAAAGAGGATACTGAGCTAGATACGCGCCTCAGCTTGGACTCAGTTCTTATGTTCCCATCACACAGAATGGCAGAATTGAGCAGTTTTCTTCAGGAGCATCTGTGACCCACAAAGATCTCAAGGTAGTTTGTGTTTATTAATTTGGATCCATAGACAGGCCCAAAGTGTCCACATAACTCAGTCAATGTCCCACATTAAACAATTTTAAACAAGGTTCGGCATTTGGTATGCAGAGACCTTACTCTTAGTACCTTGGCAAACATACCATTAAAATCTCTTTTTATAACCTTTTATTAAAGATACAGACAAGGCGGCAAAACAGTGAAGGCATTTCAAATGTAAAATATTAAATCAGGCTTTCATTTTAACATCCCTTGTTCCCTTTCTCTTGTGCTGAAGACAGTTTTTAAAAAAAGAATTAGATAAATTCATGGAGGATAGGTCCATCAATGGCAATTAGTCCAGATGGCCGGAGAGGCAACCCCCTGCTCTGGATGTCGCTAAACATCTGACTGCCAGAAGCTGAGACCGGACAACAGGGGATGGATCACTCAATAATTGCCTGTTCTGTTCATTTTTCCCTCTGAAGAATCTGGCACTGGCCCCTGTCAGAAACAGGATACTGTGCAAGATGGACCATTGGTCTGATGGACCATCTGACCTGGGATGGTCTATCATTTGTTCTTATGTTCTAACATCATGATAGGTGATTCCCTAGCCAATGGGAGAGGATGAGGAGAAAGGTGTGTTATAAAGCCCACCTCTGTCAAAGAGTTCAGTCCCCATGTCTCCTGGAGCAAGACACCACCTTCTGTTTAGAGGGTTCCCAGCTGGGAATCCTCTAACTGCACCTAAGGCATTTTTTAACAAAAAGCTGGGTTGGGGGAAGGAAAAAGGAATTAGAAGGAGGAGACCATTCAACTTTTATCCCAATGGTCAGGATAGTCACCTGGGATGTGGGAGGGCCCTGCTTCAAGTGCCTGATAAAGAGACAGGATTTAAACAGGGGTTCTCTCCCCACCCATGTGAGGTTTGAACAGGAGAGTTAGAGAGAGACCCCCATGAACATAGTGCCCTAACCATGGGGATATGGGATAAGTTCCTTTGTGGATCTAGCCCTACCTGGGAAATAAACCTATTGGCTCCACTAATTATTATAATTAATTATTGAAAAAATCCTTGAGATTTTAGTAGGGTAAAGTACAATAAGATAACTATTTAATATCAGTTGTTTCAACAAATTAATCAAAAAAACCTGAGAAATCAATAGATGAAGAGATTTTTATAAAATTGCCCAGATGCCCAGCTGGTATAAATTGGCCATAGCTCCCCTGAAGTCAGTGGGCCAGATGAAAGAGATATGGAGAAAGGAGAGAGAGAGAAATGTTTGCATGACTCTACAGCCTGGTGCTCAGAGCATTCACTCAGGATGTAGGAGACCCAGGATCCAGGCCCCCGTGCTCCAGTGACTCTTGTACAACTGGGGATCTGGCCCACTGACTTTAATGGAGCTACACTGATTTAGAGCAGCTGAGGTTGTCACAATCTGTCCATCGGTTACCTGACTTGAGAATGTCCCAAACCAAAGTTATCCACAGTTCTCTGCTCTTGGATTTAAAAAATATTTAATTTAAGATCATCAACACTACTTGAGAAACTTCAATTTCCCCAACGTTTTCCCTAGTGCTATTTTCACCTCCTTGTTTTTCAGGCTGTAGACAATGGGGTTTAACATGGGGGTCAAGATGCTGTACTGGATGGAGAACATTTCATCCAGAACCACAAAGGAGACTGAGCTGGGTTTTGTGTACTGGAAAAAGGCTGTCAGGTACCATAAACCAACCACAATAAGGTGGGAGCTGCAGGTGGAGAAGGCTTTATGCCTGCCCTCCGCAGAGCGTATCCTCAGGTGGAGATGATGTAAATGTAGGAGAACAGCGTAAGGAGGAAGGAGCTTGACCCAAATATCACAACAGAAGTAAGAAGCACCACTTGATTGGTGAAGGTGTCAATGCAGGATCGTTGTAATAGAGGAGGGAGCTCACAGCTGAAATGGCTGATTTGATTGGGCCCACAGAAATGCAACGTGGAGGTAAAAACAGTGTTAAGCAGGGCATGGAAGAAGCCTATTGTCCATGCCCCACTCACCAGCTGAACACAGATCCCTTTGCTCATTCTCTCCATGTAACGCAATGGGTCACAGATGGCCACGTAGCGGTCATAAGCCATGGCTGAGAGAATGAAAACTTCAGCACCAGCTGAGAGGAGGATGAAGAACATCTGTGCAATGCAGCCATTGACAGAAATAGTTTTGTGTGTTGCTAGGAAGTTCCTCAGTGCGTTAGGCACCGTGACTGAGGAATAGCAGATATCAACAAAGGATAAATGGAAGAGAAGGAAGTACATAGGGATGTGAAGGTGAGAATCAGCCCTTATCACCACCATGATCACTATGTTACCACCCAGAGTGATTAGGTAAGTAACTAAAAACACCAAGAAGAGGAAAATCTGCATCTGTGGGTCACTGGAAAGTCCCAGGAGAATAAATTCGGTCACTGTGGTTTGATTTTCCATTGATATTTTTTCAGCAGAACTAGGACCTATGAGACAAATAAATAAATAAAATTAATTCAGATCTTAAAAGTTAATTGAACTGTCATCTAGAGGTCATCTCTTCAGTAGGATGAATATAAAGAGAGCCCTATTCTATCATGTAAAATATATAAGTTCTTTAAATTGACAAGATTTAGAAAACCAACAGTGATAATCTGGCTGGAATTTGTGTGTTCTACAAGGACAAAATGGGCCAGATATACAACAGGACTTAGATCCCTAACTGCCACTTTAAGCACCTAAATCACAGAATCTTTCCCCACAGGTATTCACCAAATCCCCCACCTAGCTGGGACTATGGGATCCCTTACGAACCAGCAGGGATCTTGGACCACAAGTTCAAAACCACTGTTGTAGAGTGTTTGATATCTATAGTATATTATTGGATTCATCCCTATTAAAATATCTAGGATTTCCACAATAATAATAATAATAATAATAAACCCCTGAGAATTAGAAATACTGGTTTGGGCATAGGATGGCAACCCAATCAAATACAGGCAAATTGATAAATATTAAAAATGCCATAAAGAGGGCCTCAGAAGGGCTGAGCTTTATGACACACACACACACACCTTGGAAGTGGAGGAGCCTAAGTGGGTAACCCCAGGCTGATATCATGCAACTGTCCAAACAATTCAAGAAAACCAGAGATAATTTTCAGCCAAAGAGTGAAAAGGACTCTTAGTGCAAACCAAGAATTGATCTAAGGTTGGATTTTGGCAAAACCATAAGAGAGAGGCTGGAGGACATGGATGCGCCAAGACTTGAAGAAAAGAAAAGATAGATGATGCATAAACTCATGTCTTCTAGGATATCGGAAAAGAGACAGAGAGCCTCAATATGAGTGCACAAGAGGAGTCCTTAAGGGTTATTTACATAGAAGTAAGATCAAGCAACAAAATTGCTCCCTGAACTGCACAATGTGTTCTGAAAAGGAAGAGACTGTGGAACGCCTGCTGAGCCTGGCTAGGAGAGAACACACACATGAGGCCACCAAGTTCCTGCACTGGAGTCTCTGTGGAAGTACATATTTAAACGAATTGTGTGTTATTACAACCACCAAACCAGAAGCGCTCTAGAGAATGAAGAGGCTAAGATTTTATGGGATCTGGCAATTTTCACAGACTGAACAGTGCAGAAAAACAGGCCAAATATTAATATATCACCATACTAGCAGATAGCATCATAAAAAAGAAACAAAAAGACGAGATAGCAAAGTATGAAGAACACTTCCACACAGTAAATTGATTATGGAAAAATAGAACACAGATGATCCCAGCGATTATTGGAATACTTAGAGTGATCTCTAAGGGTCTGAATGAGCAGCTGAAGAACACGTGCAAGACATCATGGTCAGTGACTTCCAGCAGACAGAGCTCTCAGACAGTGCGAGAATGTTATGGAAAGTCAAAGGAAAATGAAAGCATTTGATCATCTAAAATGTAGGAATTGTGCAGAGGGTTTAACAAAACTCCTGACTACCCAAATCTACAGACTCAGTGCACAAAGGATTTATTGGTGACTTATGGGGATACATTTTAGACAGTAATTTTTCCCTTTTTATGCTTAAAGATCTTGTATATTGTGAAAGCTATTTGTTAAAAAAAATCCCCCTATGTAATACGGAGGGACAGTAATAATGATCATAATAAATGAACACTCTCTAGGCACGCTGACATGATTTTAAAAAGAGGGATCTGATTGTAAGTTAATGAGAGTTTTGTTCCTAAGTCACTTAAACTCAACCCAATGGGACTTTTAACTGCACATCTGAATATCAGGCTTTTCCTACATAAGAGAATCTCTCCTGCCCTAATGGAATTTATATTGATTTGTAGTGGAAATGGGAATGAAGCCAATGTTCTGTCCAATGTCAAATCAATGTTTATCCCATATGTATCCCAGAGAGAGAAAATACATCTTTTCCCAAATATCAGCTAATCAGACAGATGCCTGAGCAAAGAGATGGACCTTGCCTGAGTGGTAACAAAAGCTCTGTGCACAGTGAAACCAAAAGCTAAGTGTCTTCACTAGAGAATGCCCTGTCCCAATCTACTCACCCCCCAACACACAGACTCCAAAAGTAGAAACTACTGTTATCCTGCACCAGCTGATCTCAGTGTTCTCAGTGCTGCCTTGAGAAACACACACAGAGAGAGAGAGAGATGGCTGGATTGCCAGCCATGACCCCTATGCTGCTACTCACTCTGATTTCTGCCTGAATGCAGCAGTCCACTCACACAAAGGGACTCTGCAGAGAGACCCACTCCTAGATAAGGGGTAGGGGCAGAACTTGGTCCTTTGAAATTAAAAGGAAAATAAAAGATTACAATGAATAAAAACATGAATCAACTCACCTGTTTTTTAATATAGATCATAAAGATGGTGAGATCATTCTGACCTGTGATTTTCTCTTTTTGTTTTCTTAGTCTATCTACTAACTTATTGATTTGTCTGTCTAATCTCTCTCTCTGCCTCTGGAAAACCGCATTTAAGACTTCAAATATTTGTTTTACCAGGAGCAGTGAGACCCTTCAAGTGTTATCATTGGGAGTGGAACAAAGACCCTTTCCTTAGCAGACTCCAAGACTAAGAGTTGATTTCTTGAGAGCTGTTTAAATGCTGTCTTGTTCCCCCTGGAGCAAGATCCCTGAAGTTCACTCTCTGTGACAAGCTACCGAGAACACTGTGTTGGGTCAGCCCTTAAACAACGGTGTATGGTTCATAAGAATGAGGGTACTGAGGCTTAGATTATTAAAAGAGCCCAAGTGATTTAGGTTTCCAATCAAAGGGACAGTCAATTAAAAAGGCATGTATTTAGGCTCAGATTCTCTAAAGTAGGCTAAGGAGTTAGACATCCAAATAGCAAATGATTTAATCTCCCTAGACTCCTTTGAAGATGATAGCCATAATGTATAATTCCACAAGAGGGTAGTGGAGGTGAAAGCATGGGAATAGGGCAGCCATCCTTAAACATCACCAATAGATGGATACACCAGTTAAGGAATGAGAAAGGAGCAAATTGTCTGAAAAATTTTGCCCAGCTGTATACAATATAGCTTTTCCTTTGTCTCATCTCCTATTCTTTCCTGCCATTTTACAGTCTAACAGCTGATTCACCAAAAAATGCTGTTTTGATTGACCTGATACATTTGTAAATGTGAAACAAGTTTACCAAATAGTTTCATCCGAGCCAAAGGGGGAAAAAAGGCTAAATTCACAAAGAGGCACAGGGAACCTCATTGACTTGCAGTACCTTTAACACATTGGTTAGGGGACTCATCACCTGACACGTGGGAGACACTCATTCATGACCCACCTCTGTCTGTTGTGGAGCAGAGATTTGAAGTTTGGTTTCCCATCTCTCAGGAAAGTGCTTTAATCTCTTGGCTAGTTTGAGGCAGGGCTTTCTCAGTGTCTCCTCTTGAATCTGTTCGCTTTGTATAAATCAGTAGCACATCAGCATCAGCAGATACACATGGCTATAATGCAGCCATGGCAGCGTATACAATTGGTTTCCATCTTAAATGGTTCCTTGCAAGTCTTCTCCCTTCCACAAGAGTCAGTATGGGAGGATTAAGGTTTCTTAAATCCCACAAAATTGCATCTTCCAATCTTCTTCTTAGTCAGCCTCGTGCTCTATTTCCTTTGACCCCAGATATAAAAAGCTTCAGTAAAAGCATAACTTCTTCTGGGAGTTGAACATGACTCCACCATTGCAATCATCTTCTCAACTGATGCCAGACTGCAACTTGCTGGGATCAGCTAAGTATCTCCTCATTTGTGACAAATCAAACAAATGGAAGTGAAGAATATGCTGTAACTTTTGACACTGTAAACTGTTTAGTTTCCTCTCCTCAGTTGTGTATAATGGATACGTTTCTTCTGCATATAAGAGAGATGTCATCACAACAACATGTAACACTTGTTTCTTAGTTGTCACATAGACATCCTGCTACCCAAACAGGTGCCTTTGAATGATGCTGAAATGCCACTGATACAAGACCCATCAGACTTGTGACTTCTTCAGATATAGAACGTCTTGCTGTCAACTGACAACCCAGATACATAAAACTATTCACCCATTCAATATTGTTGCCATTTATATGTTCTGTCGCCAGGTCATGATTAACCCTGGGCAAAAGAAATTGCCCATCCAAATTATTTTCAAAGCATTCAGTGAAATCAGGATGAGTTCAGAAATAACTTAAGGGCACAAAACAAGGCCAACATTCACAGCTAACGTTTGACTGACTAATAAAACCACTGACATGGGTCTATGCCTTTTTCAAGAGATCAGAAACTGCCATCTATATTTTGAACATTTCCTGATGTGAATAGTGTACATTTTTATTATTGCATAGATAGACTAACAGCATTATTTCTCTTTATACTTCTCTGTGTGTCCTTTATTGTTTCATTAGCATCTCTCTCTCTCTCTCTCTCTCTCTGTGACAAGTTGGACCACTTTTATTAGTGAAAAGGACAAGCTTTCGAGCGACATGGAGTTCTTTTCCAGGTCACTGTTCAATGGGTAGAACATCCTCTGTGGGGCAGAGACTCCATGTCTTGTGGACATGAAGTGAGCCAGCACCATATGGAAAATAAACCTGCATCAGAAGGACATTGTTTACCCTAGGAAAGGGAGCATGGGGCAGGGAGCCAGGAACTGGATGGAGATTCTCAGGGTCTGCTGAACGGGGTTTGCTCCTTAAATGGGGCTGACTCTGCAATGGTTGGTAAAGTTCAGGAGAAGAGCACCTGTGTTTCCCCGCTATGGTCCATAGAGGCCACCCAGTCTCAGGCCTCCTGCTCCCCAGCCATTACCTCTCTTGGGTGGAGACCTGCATTGTTCGTCCTTCTGATGGGGTATTCCAGGGCAGACCAGTTACCTGCCTTCACTGTGTTATTCAAAGCAAAAGATAATCTGCCTAACAGACCAGCTTTACTTCTCTTCTCAGGGACACTATACAGTGTAATTGCTATGCTTGTAAATTACCACAGAGCTCTTTCTAAGCAAACATATTTTAGTCTTAAGGTAAATCACTACCAAGAAAAATGTATAGGTTTCTTTTATTGTTTTTAATATAACAACCTTAGCAGCGATCACCCCAACTGCAACATGGGCTTTGGTAAGAGCTGTCCTTCAATCCCTACTCAGGGATTTTCCTGTGGATTCATGTTCTTCACATCCTCACCTCAGAACAAGAACAATGCCTGACTCTGTGAGTGACTCATTTATCGAGTTTGTCTCTTTGTCTGGCTGATTATACATGCAACGTCTCTTCAATCTCTGCCCAAAGTGTAGCTTCAAAAGAAGGGTTTCCAGGTGAGTCATTTGCACAGGGTTGGCCCTAGACCATATGGCACCCCAGGCAAGAAGCGTCTTTGGGGTCCCCCCTCCATTGGTTAAATGTTTGAATACCTTATTTTTTAATGGCATTTGTAGCACATTTCATGACTTTGGTGCATGATTTGCATGCATGATTTATCCCTGTCATATAAGAAGATAAATTTTCACACTAGGATTTGTAAATCTGTATTTTGTCAGTAACAACAAAAACAGCACCCCGAGACCCATGCCCCCCAAGACCTGGGACGCCTCCTCTAAATCCGGGCCTGCATTTGCATTCCCTTCCCCCCCCCCACAAATGTCCTTGGACATTCACTTCACTCGTATTGTCCCCAATAATGTTTTGAAGTTCCTAATAGCTCCCAGAGATTGCATTATTCATGACTTCCTCCTAAAGAATTTCCATGCAATTTTACAACAGTACATAAACATTTGCATTTTTAATACAACAAACTCCAAGCATGTTAAACTTAATTCAGTAAGGTTTTTCCAAGATATTACAGGATACTGTCATATCTCTCACAACGACATTCTCTCAATATAGTGTCTGAACCTCTGTCTGCACTTACTGAACTCAAATCTCCTTCTAGCCTTCTTCCCATTTATATAGGGTTTGGTCTTCAAGTTCTTCTTATCCATTCTAGTCTGTCATGTATATATTTCCTCAAACCAAGAAGCTAACCAAATGCTTTACTATGACATCCATCCATCTAATTTTGGGGCTTCCAACATTTCTCTTACCCTCCACTTCTAAATTTAACTCCCTCTTTCCTATATGTTCTCCCGATTTTCTTTTTGCATAGCCCAACCATCTAAACCTGGCTTTCCTCAGCTTTTTAAAATAATTTGTACCACCTTCCCACGTCCCCTACTTTGTTTGTTCTGAACATGGTCCATCCTTGTAACTCCAACCACCCATCCTAAAATTTTAATTTCCCCTGTATTCAAGATTTCCTCCTTTCTCTTCCTCAGTGCCCAGAATTCAGAGCCCTGGAAAAATGAAGATCTAATTACAGTCGTGTAGACCTTACTTTTCAGTTTGCTTGGCTTAGTGAAAACTCAAATGCTTATATAAATATTCATATAGTGACCAATCCTGCAAAAGGGCTTCTCCAGTGCATAGGATGAACAAATGAATAATCATATTCCAGTTAAGTGTGACTATGGACCACTACCATGATTCTGAATCTGTCTGCGGGACAGGGATCACACACAATATTGATTGGGCTCAATCCCTCAGGAAGTCAAAAAGAGGAAGTCCTGTTAGCCTCCGTTGGAGATCTGAATGCAGACAGGCTGTAAGGATACAACCATTTAGTCTAAATACTCAAGTGTATTCTATATCATGTCTATAGAGAAGAAGAGATGCACATAAACATAATAGATGAATGAAAAAGTCCATTCAACCAAGTTATACTTTCTTTCTATAGGGTTTACATAAGGTGAGGGTGAGTTCTGTTTGGTGAACCACTGTTGAGAGGGTGTCACTATTGAGACACATAATTAAAATGTGCAACTCGTTGCCCTTGGGAGACGTAGAGACCAGAAATGTAGGAAGAATCAGAAAGAGATTGCAGAAGAAAAATAGCCAGAGCTATCATAATTCTTTATGATAAGATTTTTGGTAGGGATATTAAATATCAAACTTCAGGTTTTAAACCAAACTCTAATAATTAGAGACTCTGCTATGGGGACAGATTATCCCACATCTCTGTACTGACAGATTATTGAGTCTTCCTCTGAAAAGCTGGTTCTGGTCACAGCCAGAAAGAGGAGTCTAGACTAGATGGCAGGTCTGACTCAATATGGTAATTCTTATGTTCCCAAGACACAGACAATGGCAGTACAAGAGGCGAGCAATTTTCTTCAGCAGCTTCCTTTATCCGAAGATCTCAAAGGACTTCATGTGCATCACTATATGTTCTATTAATTTAGATGGAATATAGGGGCCCAAAGAGGTGGGTTAGCTCAGTGGTTTGAGCATTGGCCTACTAAACCGAGGGGTGTGAGTTCAATCTTTGAGGGGGGGAATTTAGGGCTCTAGGGCAAAATACTCTGTCAGGGACAGTACTTAGTCCTGCTGTGAAGGCAGGGGACTAAACTCCATGACCTTTCAAGGGCCCTTCCACTTCTACATTTCTATTAACATACCCCGGTTGCTGTCCAGCACTGAACAATATTAAACACGCTTCAGAATTTGGTATACAGAGAGCTCTGCCTACTTGTTACCATGGCAAACACACCATTAAACATCCCTTTTAGCTTTTATTAAAGACACAGAAAAGAAGGGGGAAAATTAAACTCTTTGAAAAGGAAAGAGTTAAATAAGGCTTATATTTTAACAGCCTCCATTATTCCCCTCCGCTTTAGCAGAAACACTTTTAGATGGCATTGAAGACGGTAATAACTGTTCTTTTGGGGAAAAGAGAAGAAGTTAGTAGAGCTGTCATTGCTGTTCTTGTTAAAGTCTGATCCCATTTCCTAGAAGACAAAACAACAGAAACACACACACAAGGGGAGAGAAAGGATCAGCAAAGATAGAAAACACAGCTTCAGTCTCTGGGGTTGACTCTCATTTGCAACCTCACAGCTTGAGAAACACAGGCACGGACCACAGTCTTATTAGCCACTTAGAGACCTGGCAAGCTTGTACCAGCATCCAGCTGTTTAGGGCATTACTTTCAGTGGCCTCTTTCTGGTCACAGGCTCACAGCAGTGCTGCTAAGTATACAGCCTTGTCCTGCTAAGCCAGACACTGATTAGACAGAAGGGAAAAGGGGAGGGATAGGAAAGAGAAGAAATAAAGTGGCGAAGGAAAAGGAGGCAGGTCGAAGGAGAGGAAGACGGAGCAAGAGAAAGTCTCACAATTCAGGTGGTATTTGGGATTTAGCTGGAGGCAGTGGTGGTGTCATCTTCCTCCCTCTCTCTAGACCAGTCTGGTCAGGATGTCATTCAGGATTAGGATGAAGAAGTTCTGCGGTCCCAGGAAATGGCGGGGGTGTCAGCCATGATGGTGACGCTCACTCCAGTAGCCAACTTTTCTACTCAAAGTCTCTTTTGTTTAAGAACCCCAAAAAGGGACTGCTGGGTGCAATAGCCCATCCCCTCATTACTTTGCTCACCCATTAGGCCTGGTTTGATACACTGATTTTGGCTCACTGATTTTTCTGTCTCTCACTGCCTTATTTATGAGGCATGATCTTAGCACAGTTTGTAAGTTCTATCAGGAAACCTTTTCCTTTGGACTAATTCAATCGCTCTTTCTCCCTCCCTTTAGTGGCCAACCTGTGGCTCCAGAGCAACATGAGGCTCTTCAGAAGTTAATATGTGGCTCCTTGCATAGGCACCCAGTCCAGGGCTGCAGCTACAGGTGCCAACTTTCCAATGTGCTGGGGGTGCTCACTGCTGAACCCCTGGCTCTGCCCCCACTCCACCCCTTCCTGCCCCCTCCCCTGAGCCTACTATGCCCTTGCTCCTCCCTCTCCCCCCCTCACCCGCTGAGCCTCTTGCACACCATGAAACAGCTGATCGGGAGGTGGGGGGGCTGCCGGTGGGTGGGAGGCGTTGGGAGCGGGGACGGGGGAGCTAATGGGGGTGTTGCTGATGTATTACTGTGGCTCTTTGGCAATGTACATTGGTAAATTCTGGCTCCTTCTTAGGCTCAGGTTGGCCACCCCTGCTTTTTCTTTTTCCATCACCATTTGCTATTAGAAGCTACTGTGACATCTGATGAACTGTCACATACTTTTCACAGTTGAGCTCATAATGAGGGTAAGTTTGTAGGCCAAATTATTACATCATGTATTAAACTCTGCACTCCATCTGTGAGGTTGTTTCCCCCAAATTACAGAAGGTTATTACCATCAATCGTCCATTAAGCACCAACAAAATACTAGTCTCTGTGCTTAAGATGAAATTAAAGAGAGTCTATGACCCAGAGAGCTTAAATATAATAGACTGAGACACTGGAGAAACCACTTCTTTATTTTATATATATAAATAAATACATTTGGCCTGTGTGATACAGGAGGACAGACTAGGGATCACAGGGGTCCCTTCTGGCCTTTGAATCTATGAAATTAGTTCCTTGTTATACTTGTCAGTGTACAAATATTAGAGACGATACAGAAATTTCCATCACCCAGGAAGCTCCATATTTTGACATTTTGTTTACTCCCAACAGGGTCCAAAAAGATGAAATGTCAAAATGTTATGAGATGAAAAATTCTAAAAGGTTTAGATGTCTAAACATTTCACCTTTAAATTTGATTGTAACAAAATATTTCCTCTTGAAGTGTCCATTTAAAATGAAAACTTACATATTGAGTAAATATTTTTGTGTACAATGAGCTTGACATGAGTCATTTTATTGTCAATTTAAGTGAAAATATCAATTCAAAATGAAACTTTTCATTTCAATTGGACATTTTGAAATGAAAGCTTTCATTTCATTTTGGGATGTCAAATTTCTAATGAAAACTTTCATGTTGAATGAATACTTTGACATTAAAATGACTCCTCTCAAGCTCATTGTAAATTAATTTAAGTGAAAATGTCTATTCAAAATGACACTTGTCATTTCAACTGGACATTTTGAAACAAAATTTCATTTCATTTTGAGACGTCAAATTGAAATTGAATCCTCCCCTCGCCCCAAGAAAAAAATATATATTTCTTCAAAATTCAGTTTTTTCCATAGAAAATTTCTATCTTGATGAAACAACACTTTCAAATTTTATTTTCCAAACATGGGAAAAACTTTTGACCAGAACTAACACACGTAGAAGTGGTCATCACTCCTGTTCTAATGAATTTACAGTCCAACAGAGTGACACCCTGCAAAAGCAGGAGGTGAGAGTAGCTAAATCATGCTATTTTCTATTCAATGAGTTGGTTGCAAAAGTCATGAATTTTGATTAGAAAGAGGGACATGATTTTTTTTCATGAAAATATTCCCATTTTCAACCAGCTCTATTCATTTTTTTGAAGAATGTGAAAGAAGAAATTCTCCCTGTGAAACCAGGAGGAGAGGGTGGTAACTTTCTTAATGGGGACAGGGAGTGCATTCTGTTAGTCCCAGGCTGAGATGGGAAGAGATATGGGACTACCAGCGGGCACATGGATGATTGCATGATCCAAGGCAGAAACAGGGATGGAAGAGATCAGACTTCAATATCTTCCTCTCCACCGACTTTCTGACTGACCTTGGGCATGTCACTGGGACTACATTTTTCCAAATCAATAGGAGTAGGAAACCTAACTTGCCTAAACTCTTTTGAAAATCCCAGCCTGCTGGTTGGCTCTTCATTTACCTGAGACGATATCTCTGTAAGTCTAACTTTGACAAAAGGTGGATTCTGAATCATAACTTTATTCGCCGAGGCAAGGTCCTCAGCTGACATATATTGGTGTAGTCCTGTTTCTTTCAGTGGAGTTATGTTGCTTTCCACCATCTGTGGTGCTGCATCTAAGGGTGAATTTCACTGGGGTGCATAGTGCCAGCACCACTTCCTATTATGTTTAGGATTTAAGTGGAAACTCGATGATACATGGGTCTTTCCAACTCAACGGTGAGGGAAATTTGAGTAATGTAAAATCACTTTCGAATATGGACACTATGGGCCAGAATCCCAGTTCATGTAAATCCACCTAATTCCATTGATGTAATGGGCCAATGTCAATTTACATCCAGAGTTAGATTCACAAAGGGATGTAGATGTTTTAATGCTGAGCATTACAGTGGATAATTTTTAGGTTATTTTTGTAATCATTTGGTTCCCAGAGCCTGAGTTGGGCAGCCAGGCTCCCTACACAGTAAAAGTGGAGACACAGACACCTAAGAATGGGATTAAAAAAAAGCCAACATGACAGATGGTTTCTTAGCCAATGGGAAAGGCCAAGCAGGGGGTTGTGTTCTAAATACTGCAGATATCACAGGAGTTCAGTCCCTATCTCCTCTGGGGGAAGACACCTCCTTCACCTTGGAATTCTCAGCTTGGAAGCCTCTAACCCCACCTAAGGTGGCAAGAAACCATAGCAAGAGAGGGGAGAGAAGAGGAAGGAATTAGGGGGAGGAAACCCCTCAAATTGTATCCTAGCAGTTAGGGATGTTGGAGACCCTCCTCAAGTGCCTAATAAGGAGAAAGATTATAAAAAGGGATCTGCTTCCTCCCATGTGGGTGCCGTAAGCACTGTGATATGGGATACCTGATATGTGTCCTTCTCAATCTCGCCTAATAGAGTTTTACTTTCTTTGTGCATCTTGACCCAGCTGGCGATCACACTCATTATTAATTATTGTTATTATTGGAGACAGAGACATTAATAAGGATGAATCCTATAAGGTATTACAGATATTAAATAGGGTTTTCAACAAAATACTCTAGAAGAACTACAGAATGCTATAGACACAGCTGTTCTTTTCATAGAACTGGTCATATCCTCAAGTGGTACAAATTGGCCATAGCTGCATTGAAGAAAGAAAGAAAGAAAGAAAGAAAGAGAAAATGTGCATGAATGGCTCTAGATTCTGGTGTCTCTACTACCCAATGGGGATGTGGCCTGCTGACTTTAATGGAACCACACTGATTAAGAGCAGCTGAGGCTTTGGCCCAAAGCGTCAGATACCTGAGCTGAGAATCTCCCAAACACAAGTTATCCACAGTTCTAGTCCCAATGATTTTTTTTTTAAAAGATCGACACTACTTGAGAAATTTGAATTTCTGAAACATTTTCCCTATAGCTGTTTTCACCTCCTTGTTTTTCAGGCTGTAGATGATGGGGTTTAACATGGGGGTCAAGATGCTATACTGGATGGAGAACATTTCATCCAGAATGACAGAGGAAACCGAGCTGGGTTTTGTGTACTGGAGAAAACCTGTCAGGTAGAATAAGCCAACCACAATCAGGTGGGAGCTGCAGGTGGAGAAGACTTTATGCCTTCCCTCTGCAGATTGTATCCTCAGGACGGTGGAGATGATGTGAATGTAGGAGATCAGGGTGAGGAGGAAGGAGCTTGATGCAAATATCACAGCAGAAGTAAGAAGCACCACTTGATTGGTGAGACTCTCAGTGCAGGACAGTTGTAACAGAGGAGGAAGCTCACAGCTGAAATGGTTGATTTGACTGGGCCCACAGAAATGCAACTTGAGGGCAAAAACTGTGTTAAGCAGGGCATGGAAGAAGCCTATTGCCCATGCACCACTCACCAGCTGAACACAGATCCCTTTGTTCATTCTCTCCATGTAACGCAATGGGTCACAGATGGCAACGTAGCGGTCATAAGCCATCACTGAGAGAATAAAAATGTCAGTAGTAGCCAGCTGCAAAATGAAGAACATCTGTGCAATGCAGCTATTGACAGAAATGGTTTTGTGCTCTGCTAGGAAATGCACCAACATCTTAGGCACAACGGTTGAGGAATAGCAGATATCAACAAAGGATAAATGAGACAGGAAGAAGTACATTGGGGTGTGAAGGTGAGGAACAGCCCTTATCACCACCATGATCACCATGTTTGCCAAAAGCGTGATTAGGTAGACAAGTAAAAAAACCAGGAAGAGAAAAATCTGCAGCTGTGGGTCATTGGAAAGTCCCAGGATAATAAATTCAGTCACTTTGGTTTGATTTCCCATGGATTCTTACTCAGGAAAACTGACCTGTCAGACTGGAAAAAAATAAAATTAACACACAAGTAAATTGAAATGGCATGTGGAGATCATCTGATCAGTAGGATGAATGTAAAGAGGCCTTCTACATCCGATAAAATGTGTGTTTAAAATAGGCAAAAATGGGCTAGATGCAGAAAAGGACTTTGGCACCAAACTACTCCTTTAGTTCCCTAAATCCCAGGATAAGGCCCCACTGGTACTCACAGAAATACTGCTCAGCTGTGATATTGGGACAGTTGGACATAGGGCTCCCTCATTCTCTCCTGTTGAAGCTGTTCCACTGTGGTTAAATAATAAAAAAGCTTTGGAGCAGAGGGACTGGATACTCGGTTTCCTGCATCTGGAGGTGAATGCCCTAACCACCAGGATATAGTCCCCCTTGCTGTCTCTCTCTAGCCTGATATCTCTTTCATCTGTCCCATTAACTTAAATAGAGCTATGGCTGATTTAGAGCAGCTGAAGATTTGGCCCATTGGTGCCTATGGAGCTATGGCTGATGCACACCATCATGGGATCTGGCCAATTCTATAAATACTCTACAAAAACTACAGAATGTAATATCTGTAGAATATTATTGGATTGACCCCTATTAAAATATCTAGAATTCTAGAAGAGGAAGAAACCTCTGAGGCCTAGAAATTCTGGTTTCCCACCCAACAGGGTATAGCCTATCAACCCAAACCAGTATGGAGAATATGGCATTCATAATAATTGTCAATTACCTCTAAAGTGGGCCTCAGAAGACAGTATCTGGATGACAGCCTCCTCCCCAGCGGAGTGTTTTGTGTGGAGGTGGGCAACCTCATGTATCGTGCAACTGTCCAAACAACCAGAGATCATTTGTTACAATAGAGTGAAAAGGAGTTGTCTTATAAACAAAGAAGTGATCCGAGGTTGTCTTTTGGCAAAACCAGAAGAGAGAGCCTGGAGCAAAGAAAATGCTCCAACACTGGAAGGAGAGAAACGACAACACTGAGAAAGAAATAACCGAGCATAGATTCACTGCACAACCGAGAGCTTTATTCCAAAGAGGAGAATTTACACAAATGAAGATTGAAAGTCTGAAAAGGAGATTAGTCATGTAGAACTATGTACAAACATTTTGGTGGGAGCAGTGACATAGGATAAACAGAAGGCAGAAATGGAAGAAAATTTGAGGACAAATATGAGTGAAAGAGCACCTGAAGAAAGTAGAGAAAATCTGAAGGATTTGTTGATCGAGATCATGCAGAGTGTAAAAGACATTGAACACCAGCACTACCAACTTGAATTTGTAGACCATCACGCACTGGATGATATAATGCAAGTACTTAATGACGTACTCAAGGAAACTGGAGAAAAAACCTGCAAGGATTAGCCAGTACAATTATATAATTTATGCTACAGTAACAGTAGCATTCATTGGTTTAACATCAAGCCATCTGAACACATGAACCATTGGAAAACTTCCTATCTTCAAGAACCTCCATGGAAATGAAGGTTCAAACAGAAAAGTACGCTTTTTCATTGAGATACCAGCCTACTGTATGAATATGGGAAAAATCATTTGAAGAGAAAAGAGCAGCATCCTTGGAGATGAAATATCAGCTGAATGAAAGGATGTGAGAGTTATGAAGGAACAATGTAAAGAGAAACTGATCACTTAGTGTCATGGACTTGAAAGATCTCAGCACAAAGTTATTAGTATCGAGAGAACAGTCACTTCACCAGAGACCCTAGGAGAGTCTTTCATCTGATTGATGGGAAAAAAATAAACAGAATAGTCAAAATTAGAGAGCCAATAAATGACGATGAAGAGTTTCACTGCTTCTGGAAGGAAATCTGGTCTGAGACTGTACAACATAAGCAGAGAGCGAACCGGATTAGAAATGAAAGAAAAAGTTTACAAAACACAGCACAGAGGAATACAGAGAAAGACCAAAGAAAGAAATGAGGTACTGAGATAAATGAAAAATTGGAAATCACCCGGACCAGATGGGATGCCTGGATTTATTTGAACAACTTAATAAATGTTTGACGAATGGATTTCAAAAATAGATGGTGACAGGGACAATGAAAAAAAGAAAGAAAGAAAGTTTTAGTGAGCCTATGAATAATAGACTGACCACATGTTTACCAACTATAAGGAAAATTCTAACAATAATTCCGGGAAAGACGATCTGGATAGTGCTAGCTCACAATGGAATGCAAGTTCCTGAGCAAAAAGGCAGCACAGTAAACATGAAAGGAACAAAAGGCCACCTGTGGCTAAACAGGAGGATCACAGAAGATTGAAAACAAAGAAAGTCTACCCACACAATGGCTAACTTTTTTTCTACCAGAGAGCATCCAACAGTATCTCACAATCAAGGATCACCGAGACACTGAAAATGTCCAAGGTTCATCCACAGATCATTCCCTTTCTGCAGCAATCTATGTTTAACTGGAGCACTCGACTCTCCCAGGAAGGGACTAATTGATGAGATTCAAATTAAAAAGAGAAATCTTTCAAGGGGATTCCTTAGCACCAGTGCTGTTTGTGGTAACCATGCTGCCACTGACATGGATGCTTGTTGAGATAACCACAATTTACCGTATCAGCAAAGACCAACAACCAGTTAACAATTTGTTAGACATTAGCAATCTGAAACTACATGAACAGTCACAAAAAGGAGCTACAGAGATTGATGATGTGTGGAAAAGTTTGGTGAAGATATAAAGCTATGCGTTGTCTTGGCTAACTGTGTGTCAGCATCTGTAAAAATGGCCAGACTGGTACAATCTGATGACATACAAGTTAATGATGGAACTCTCCATGATATCTCAGCATGACACCTACAAATATCTTGGAATCAGGGAACTGTCAGAGCTACAAAATAAGAAATTGAAAGAAAAAGTGAGGAAAGAATATTACAGATGTACAAGAACTACTCTATGGACAAAAATGAAGTCTAAGAATGTGATCTGAGCCACTAATTTGTGGGGGGATGCCAGTAGTACAGAATATTGCTGGAGTGATCAAGTGGAATCGAGAGGAGAAGAAAAAAATGACATCCAAAGAAGACAGCTACTGGTGATGCATAGAGTATTAGATAGCAATCAAGTCATGGACAGGATGTGCATCCCATGATGTGATAAAGGAAAACCTCTGCTATCTGTGGAGGAAGCAATTGATAACGAAGACTATAATGTCAAAATATATGAGGAGTTAACCAGAATAAAGATCATCCGGTCACGATAACATGCAATGACTGAGTTGCATCCAAGCCCAAGAAAGCGTGAAAGAAAGGAGAAAGCAAACTGCCAAAAAAGATTTGAAAGGTTTACACAGAGATCAGTGCACGGACAGTGGTGGAGAGAAATCAAACCTATTGGTGATAGAAGATTGACAAACTCATGACTTGTAGAAGGATCCCAGAAAAAAAAAAGAGGCAGAGCCTCATAATGAGCAGATAAGAAAAATCCTTACAGGGTTTAATTATATAAGAAGTAAAATTCACCGACAATTGCTCCCCGAGCCGCAGAACGTGTTCTAAAAAGGAAGAGATGGTGGAGCATGCGTTGAGCAATTGCTAGAGTCTATCTGGGAGAGAATATATGAACAGACACTCTGAATTTGCCAAGTGTCTTCACTGGAGCCTCTATATAAATCCATACTTGCCACAAACTGTGCTATTACGAACACCAAGCTGAAAGCGCTCTAGAGAATGAAAATGGTAAGATTTATGGAATCTGGCAATTGTTCCAGACCGAATGGTGCAGTCAAACAGGCCAGACATAGTTGTAGAAAAAGACAGCAAACAAGCCCATGTTAATTGATGTTTCTTTGCCAGCAGACAATCAAAAAAAGAAGGAGAGAGGATGGTGAAGTATGAAGAATGCTGCCTTGAAGGTGAGCAATTATAGAAAACTAGAACGCACAAACAACCCTAGCAGTTATTGGAGCTAGGGGCAGGGCCGGCTCTGGCTTTCTGGCCGCCCTAAGCAAAAAAAAACAAAAAAAACCTGTGGCGCGGCCGGAGCCAGGGTGCAAGGGGACTCCTTGCCCTGCAGATGTGCCCCGACTAGCGGGGGGAGGGAGAGGGAGAGGGAGCGGGGGGAGAGAGAGAAGGGGGGCGTCCAGTGCTTCAGCGGGGCACTACCACGTGGCCCCTCCCGCCGTGCCCCCTGCCGGGAGGGCTCCGCACCGCTCCTGTCGGCTGGGAGGGAAGGATGCGGGCTGCCCTGCCGGGCTTGCTGCAGGGCGCTCCCGTCCTCCACGCCGCTGCCCCCTACATGGCGGCCGGAGCGGAACAACAACAACAAACAACAAAAGCAGTCGTGCCGCCCTAAGATTGGGCGGAATGCCGCCTCCTACAAGCTGCCGCCCTAAGCACCAGCTTGCTCGCCTGGTGCCTGGAGCCGGCCCTCGCTAGGAGTAAAACATGCTAGGACTGCAAGACATCATGGTCAGTGACTTGCAGCAGACAGCGCTCTTAGGCACTGTGAGAATGTGAAGGAAAGACCAAGGAGAATGAATGAATTTGAGCACCTGAAATAGAGGAATTCTGTCGACGGTTTAACAAGACTCCTGACTACCCAAACCTACAGAATCCGGTCAGTCAGTATTTATAGGAGACACATGGGGATACATTTTAGACAGCAGTTTCCTCTTTTTCACTCTGAATATCAGGCTGCTCATACATAAGACAATCTGTCCTGCCCTCTTGGAAGTGAATGGCTATTTTGACATTGATTTTCAGTGGAAATGGGAATTAAGCCAGTGTTTTGTCCAATGCCAAATTGATGTTTAAACCCTAATGTCTGCCGGAGAGAAACTAATTATTTTCCCCATTATCACCTCAGACAAATGCCCAAGCAAAGAGATCTTGTACTAGAACCAGAATGTCACAGGCAGAATCTGTGCAAAGGGAACTCCAAACAGGGCCGGCTCCAGGCACCAGCTTAACAAGCAGGTGCTTCGGGCGGCCAAGGGAGAGGGGCGGCACCTGTGGCAATTCGGGGGTGGCAGGTCCCTTACTCCCTCTAGGAGCGAAGGACCTGCCACTGAACTGCCGCTGCCGATCGTGGCTTTTTTTCCCAATTGCCGCTGCCGATCGCGGCTTTTTTTTTTTTTTTTTTTTTTTTTTGTGCTTGCGGTGGCAGAAATGCTGGAGCCAGCCCTGACTCCAAAGCTAAGCACCATCTCCAGAGAATGCCCTGCCCGCAACCTCACCACTCCCAAAGACAAACACTACTGCTAACATGCACCAACTGATCTAATTTGTCTCAGTGCTGTTGAGAGAGAGAGCTGGGTGATTCATATAGTAGCTGGGTTGCCAGCCACGGCTCCTGTGCTGTAACTGACAGTGTGAGCAGAGTGTTCCATTCTGACAGAAGACTATGGGACTCTGCAGAGAGACCCACCCTTAGATAAGTGGAGCAGAATCTGGTTCTTTGACATTGAAAATTAAAATGAATAGGAATATGAATCAACTCACCTGCCTTTTAAATGTGGATCATAAATATGGTGAGATCATTCTGACCTGTGATTTTCTCTGTATTCTTAGCCAAATCAATAAGTAGGTAGACTACGTAGTCTGCCTATCTGCATCCAGAATACAGCATCTCAAGACATCCAATAGGTCTATGGATGTGAGCCTTGGACCCTTTTCCCAGAGCAATGAAACCACTCAAGATGTGTAGGGTTATCTGCGGAAGTGGAGCAAAAAGCCTTTCCTGAACTGCCTCCAAGATTAAAAGCTGATTTCTTGAGAATGGTTTAAATGCTGTTTTGTTCCCCTTGGGACAAGATCCCTGAAGTTCACTCTCTGTAACAAGCTACCAGTAACACTGGGCTGGGTCAGCACTCAAGCAATGCTCTGTAGTGCCTGAAAATGAGAGTAATGGGACTTGGATTATCACAGGATTTAGGTACACAATCTCAGCAACAGTCACTAAAAAAAAAAAAAAAAGTGTGTATTTAGGCTGTGTCCAATATGGGGCGCCACATTTCAGGAAAGATGTGGACAAATTAGAGAAAGTTCAGAGAAGAGCAACAAAAATGATTAAAGGTCTAGAAAATATGACCTGAGGGGAGATTTGAAAAAAAAATAGGTTTGTTTAGTCTGGAGAAGAGAAGACTGAGAGGGGACATGATAACAGTTTTCAAGTACATAAAAGGTTGTTACAAGGAGGAGGGAGAAAATTGTTCTCCTTAACATCTGAGGAAAGGACTAGATGCAATGGGCTTAAATTGCAGGAAGGGTGGTTTAGGTTGGACATTAGGAAAAACTTCCTAAGTGCCAGAGTGGTTAAGCACTGTAATAAATTGCCTAGGGATGTTGTGGAATCTCCCTCTTTGGAGATTTTTAAGAGCTGATTGGACAAACAAACACCTGTCAGGGATGGTCTAGATAATACTTAGTCCTGCCTTAAGTGTAGGGGATTAGACAAGTTGACCTCTTGAGGTCCCTTCCAGTTAATAGAATATCAGGGTTGGAAGGGACCTCAGGAGGTCATCTAGTCCAACCCCTTGCTTAAAGCAGGGCCGATCCTCAGACAGATTTTTGCCCCAAACGGCCTCTTTCAAGGATTGAGCTCACAATCCTGGGTTTAAGCAGACAAATGATCAAACCACTGAGCTATCCCTCCCACCCTTAGAAGGCACTGATGCAGTCCAGAATTAAACCCAGCTCGCTTGTGTCTCAGTCCAGTGCCTTAACCACTGCCCTAAAATCAACAGCCCCAATTCTATGATTCTATGATGGCAGTAAATAACTGTTGAGACAAAGGAGGAGATAAACTGTAAGTTTATTCACCAAAAAGGAAATTTTGGTCAACTCAAAACATTATTCATAATTTTAACACAAATTTTACTGAATTATTTCAGCCAGAAAAATAAAGATTGTGCTAAATTCACAAAACAGCAGGAGGAAGCGGAGTCCCTCTGCTGCTGCTTTTCTTGGAACTTCAGTCCATTGGTTAGGTCACTTTCCTTGCATAGGGGACCATGGTTTTCTTCCCCTCTCAACGTGGGGGTGGGGGCAGAGATTTGAAGTGAGATCTCCCCTCTCTGAGGAAAGTGCCTTAATATCTGGGCTATAAGGTGTTCTGGAGTATTGAAGCTGTTCCACAATGTATAAATAACTTTTACATATATATATATATATATATATATATGTGTGTGTGTGTGTGTGTGTGTGTGTGTGTGTATACACACACACACACTCAATGGACCAATGAGTTGAACCTACCAAAGAAGTCCCCTAACACTGAGCTACAGTGTAATTTTAGCCCCATGACTAGCCAAGTATTTTATATAAGTTGTGACAAAGTTCCTCCTCTATCTTGATGGGTCCTGCGCTTATTGGCGGATTTTCTTGCCTCAGAGATTCACCATGTGGATTGAGGAACAGCCCAGAGATGTTCCCCTCTGGAAGAACCCACAGTCTAGGTCAATTGGGAGGTTTGAGGGGATCCCGGGCCCGCCCTCTACTCCGGGTTCCAGCCCAGGGCCCTGTGGACTGCAGCTGTCTATAGTGCCTCCTGTAACAGCTGCATGACAGCTACAACTCCCTGGGATACTTCCCCATGGCCTCCTCCAAACGCCTTCCTTATTCTCACCACAGGACTTTCCTCCTGGTGTCTGATAACGCTTGTGATCCTCAGTCCTCCAGCAGCACACCCTCATCCTCTCACTCTCAGCTCCTTGCGCCTCTTCCTCCCAGCTCCTCACACTCGCACCACAAACTGAAGTGAGCTCCTTTTAAAACCCAGGTGCCCTGATTAGCCTGCCTTAATTGATTCTAGCAGTTTCTTCTTAATTGGCTCCGGGTGTCCTAATTAGCCTGCCTGCCTTAACTGGTTCTAGCAGGTTCCTGATTACTCTAGTGCAGCCCCTTCTCTGGTCACTCAGGGAACAGAAAACTACTCATCCAGTGACCAGTATATTTGCCCTCTACCAGACTCCTGTACCCCACTGCTCTGGGTCTGTCACATACCCCTCCCCCCTGCTCCACACCAAGGGGTTGGGCAGCTTGGGACGCTAGACAGTGCACACGTGACAAGCCATTGGCGTTGCCATGACGGCTCCCTGCTCTGGAAAGGTTGGAGGGATAAGAACCATCTGGTCACCCTTGTGTTCTTCTCCTTGTTCCGCTGCATCCATTGAAGAGGGGCATGGTCGGTCACGAGGACAAATCTGCGCCCGAGCAGGTAGTAGCGCAATGTTTCCATGGCCCATTTTACAGCGAGGCATTCTCTCTCCACCACTGCATATTTTTGTTCCCTTGGAAGGAGTTTCCGACTGAGGTATAGAATTGGGTGTTCCTCCTCCCCGACCATCAGTGATAGAACAGCCCCCAACCCTACTTCCAATGCATCCCTCTGCAGGATAAACTCCTTGGTGAAATCAGGGGCTATCAGTATGGGGTTACTGCAGAGGGCAGTCCGTAGGTCTGTGAATGCTTCCTCTGCTGCATCAGACTATCTCACCAGATCAGGTCCACGGGCTTTCACTAGGTCTGTCAGGGGGCTTGCCCTTGTGGCAAAGTGGGGGATAAATCATCGGTAATACCCCACCACAGCTAGTAACGCCCGGACTTGTTTCTTGCGACTTGGTCGGGGCCAATTTTGGATGGCCTCTAACTTGTTCACTTGGGTTTTACCAGACCTTTTCCCACAATGTAGCCAAGATACTTGGCCTCTGTAAACCCTACAGCACACTTGGCAGGGTTTGCTGTAAGGCCAGCTTGCCTGAAGGTATCGAGGACTGCCTCCACTTTCTCCAGGTGGGTTTCCCAGTCTGGGGTACGAATGACCACATCGTCCAAGTAGCTAGCAGCATACCTGTTATGCTGGCATAATAGCTTGTCCATGAGGCGCTGGAAGGTAGCTGGGGCCCCATGTAGTCCAAAAGGGAGGACAGTATATTGAAAAAGACCCTCTGGTGTAGAGAACACAGTCTTTTCCTTTGCATCTTCTGCAAGGGGAATCTGCTAGTACCCCTTTGTCAAGTCTAGGGTAGTCAAGTACCGGGCATTACCCAGATGGTCCACTAGCTCATCTATGCGAGGTATGGGGTACGCGTCGAACTGGGATACTTTGTTTAGTCACCAGAAGTCGTTGCAAAATCTTGTGGTGCCATCAGGTTTGGGCACCAGCACGATTGGGCTGGACCACTGACTGTGGGATTCTTCGATGATCCCCAACTCCAGCATTTTTTTACTTCTGCTTTTATTTCCTCCCTTTTTGCCGCTGTCACCCGATAGGGCCTCATTGTTACTCTGGCCCCAGGGTTCGTGACGATGTGGTGATATGTCTCAGTTGTTCGACCCGGTTTTGTCGAGAACACATCTTGGTTCTGGAAGATCATCTCAGACACCTCATTCTTCTGGTCTGGTGTTAAATCGGGAGACACTCTCACCTGTTTGGAAGGCTTGTTTTCCTGGGTTAGGTCTTTTGGGACCATTGTGCATGCCTCTTGTGCATGCCAGGGTTTCAGAAGGTTAACGTGATAAATCTGTGCTTGTTTTCTGCGTCCTGGCTGCCGCACCTTGTAGGTTACTTCCCCCACGGGTTCAACCACCTCATAAGGCCCCTGCCATTGGGCCAGAAGCTTGCTTTCTGCCGTGGGTACCAACACCATAACCCGATCCCCTGGTTGGAACTGTCGCACTTTTGCCTGGTGATTGTAATGGGTTCGCTGGGCCTCCTGTGCCTTCTCCAAATGTTCCCGTACAATAGGGGTAACCCGGGCTATCCGGTCTCGCATCTGCATTACATGCTCTATTATATTTCTCCCCTCATTGGGTTCCTCTTCCCAGATCTCTTTGGCGATATCTAGTATGCCACGGGGGTGACGCCCGTATAATAACTCGAAGGGGGAAAACCCAGTTGAGGCCTGAGGTACCTCCCGGATAGCGAACATTAGGTAGGGTAGTAGGGTGTCCCAATCCTTCCCGTCCCGACTTACCACCTTCCTTATCATAGCCTTGAGGGTTCGGTTAAACCTTTCTACCAACCCATCAGTCTGCGGATGGTAGACCGAAGTTCTCAGGGTATGTATATGGAGCAGCGTACAGAGGTCCTTCATTAGCTTCGACATAAATGGGGTTCCTTGGTCGGTTATTTCTCCTTCGGTAGCCCCATTCAGGCAAAGATCCCCACCAGCTCTTTGGCTATAGTTTTAGAGGCCGTGTTCGGCAGGGGAACTGCTTCTGGGTAGCGAGTAGCATAGTCCAAAACAACAAGTATATATTGGTGGCCCCAAGCCGTCTTCTCCAGGGGTCCCACTAGGTCCATGGCTATTCGCTCGAAGGTGACCTCTATGATGGGAAGGGGTACTAAAGGTGCCCTCAAGTGGAGACGGGGACTGTGCAGCTGACACTCTGGGCAGGAGGCACAGTACCTCCGCACTTCTTCATGTACTCCAGGCCAGAAGAACGGTCGTAGGACTCGTGCCAGGCTCTTCTCTACCCCCAAATGCCCCCCAAAAAGATGACTATGAGCAAAACTTAATACAGCGTTCTGGTGTTTTTGAGGTACTAGGATCTGCTGTACCTTCTGCCCCTGTACTGGTGCAACCCGGTATAAGATATCCTTCTTCATTATGAAGTAGGGTCCTGGTCCCTGGGTTTTCCCTTCCACAGGGACCCCATCTATTTCAGTCACCTCCTTCCTAATGTTGTCATACCTTGAGTCTTCTGCCTGGTCCCATCCAAAATTTCCTCTCCCGGGGCTAATCTGCTGAAGATCTAGGGGCCCAGTCTCTTTTGCCTCTACTGGGTCAGAAGCATTAGGGTGGGGGTCAGACTCAGGTGCTTTTCCCTCCTGCATGGCCTCCTTTTCAGCTGCTCGGGTCCTCCTACCTACAAGAGCGACCCTCTGGCTTTGGGTCAGTATTTGGGTTCCCAAGGCCTTAGCTGCCCTTCTTTCCCTTTTTGTCTTTCTACCCTGTCTGGGAGTGGAGAACAAATCTGGGGATATTTCAGAGAAGATTGGGGGTTGACAGTCTGCTGTGGATGCCTCACCAATTTTAGGGTCCCCATCTTTCTCCAATCCCCCTACTGGGAGTAAGTTTCCAAACCCTGGGAAGTCCCTCTCTATGAGCACCGGGTATGGGAGTTTAGGGACTACACCTGCTGCTACCTCAGTAGTGTTCCCTTGGATCTCAATTTTTACTGGGATGGTGGGGTAGTAACTAACTGTCCCATGGACACATGTTATCTCCGTACATTTAGTCTGCAGCAGCTGACTACGCTGCACGAGCTTACCTGAGATAAGCGTGATAGCACTCACCGAATCAACCAGTGCCGTGGTCCCTACCCCATTTAGTTTCACTGGTCTGGTATACATATGTGGGGTTAGTGAGACCCCCACAAGGTGGATTAGGGAGCATGGATCTGCCCAGTTCCCCAGGTTACACTGCATAGGTTCCTCAGCATTGGGACACTGTGCAGCTATGTGTCTCCACTCCCCGCAGGCATAACATCTGTATGGAGCCCTAGGCGTTCCCCGGTCTCTTGGTTTGGACAGTCTAACATCACGATCCTCTTCTCCCTCAGTGCTCCGACTCTTTGTGGCCTCTGATGGGCCTTCAGCCTCTCTCTTTTTCCACCTGGGCCCTCCTGGTGGCCCAGTCACCCAAACTTTAGGACTTGGTGCTGCTAGTTTAACCCGGGGTGCCTCTTCCTTAACTGGTCGGGTCAGCTCCCTCGCTGTCCTTTGCCTCTCTTCCAGGGTGAGAACCTCGTCATAGGTGGAGGGTTCGTTCTGGCTTACCCAGGCACGAAGGTCTGGTGGTAGTCCCCTCATGTATCGGTCGATGACCAGAACCGCTAGTATCTCTTCCGGACTCCGGGACTCTGTTTGCAACCACTTTCGTGTGAGATGGATGAGGTCATACAATTGGGACCGTGGGGTTTTGTCTTCCTGGTACCTCCAACCGTGATACTGCTGGGCACGCAATGCTGTCGTTACCCCAGATCTGGCCAGGATCTCTTTCAGCTGGGGGTAGTCTGCCGCAGCCACTTCAGGCAGATCATGGTAGGCCTTCTGGGCCTCCCCACACAGGAATGGGGCAAGGATGCCAGACCACTGATCTCGAGGCCAGGCCTCCTGTAGGGCTGCCCTCTCAAAGGCCAGAAGGTATGCCTCTACTGAATCCTCCCATGTCATTTTCTACAGCCAATGTGTCCTATCATGGCTGTGATTCAGCTCTGTAAGGAACTTCACATGGTTTACCAGTTCCCGCAGCATAGCTTGGTCTTGAGCAGCCTGGTCCATCAGCAGGCGATTAGTCTCTTGTTGCAGCCGCCCTGCCTCCTGTTGGGCGACTGCCTGGACACGGGTAGCCTCCTGCTGGGCCGCCATAGCTTGTATCAGTGCCCGCACTACATCATCCATTGTGGTGAAAAAAAAATAAACCCTCTCCCTTTTGTTGTTGTTGTTTTTTAAGTCACCCTCCTTCTTCCGCTGCGCTGTGCACCCCAAGATCCCACCCCTGACACCAGTGTGACAAAGTTCCTCCTCTATCTTGGTGGGTCCTGCACTTATTGGTGGATTTTCTTGCCTCAGAGATTCACCATGTGGGTTGGGGAGCAGCCCAGAGACTTTCCCCTCTGGAAGAACCCACAGTCCAGGTCAATTGGGAGGTTTGGGGGGAACCCAGGCCCGCCCTCTACTCTGGGTTCCAGCCCAGGGCCCTGTGGACTGCAGCTGTCTATAGTGCCTCCTGTAACAGCTGCATTACAGCTACAACTCCCTGGGCTACTTCCCCATGGTCTCCTCCAAACACCTTCCTTATTATCACCACAGGACCTTCCTCCTGGTGTCTGATAACGGTTGTGCTCCTCAGTCCTCCAGCAGCACACCCTCATCCTCTCACTCTCAGCTCCTTGCGCCTCTTGCTCCCAGCTCCTCACACTCGCACCACAAACTGAAGTGAGCTCCTTTTAAAACCCAGGTGCCCTGATTAGCCTGCCTTAATTGATTCTAGCAGCTTCTTCTTAATTGGCTCCAGGTGTCCTAATTAGCCTGCCTGCCTTAACTGGTTCTAGCAGGTTCCTGATTACTCTAGTGCAGCCCCTGCTCTGGTCACTCAGGGAACAGAAAACTACTCATCCAGTGACCAGTATATTTGCCCTCTACCAGACTCCTGTACCCCACTGGTCTGGGTCTGTCACAAAGTGGAATAGCTTCAATAGGAAAGCTTGAGAAAACTCCACCCCTGTGTACCCCCTTCTCTTTCAGGTAACTTGGTCATCCAAGTCCCATTGACTTGTGCTCTAAATCATTTAGGCACTTTTAGAAATGCCACTTGCAGTTTCCATTTCATGAGGAAAAATGCTGTAGTTTGTTATAAAGGAGAAACGCCCATGGTGCTCTCTCAGGAAACTTGACTTTGTTCTTCCTTGTTTTGATGTTCGCCTTAAGGTCTGCTGGAGAAGAGTATTAAAAAAGTACATTGGATAGGAATCTTGCTCATGAAGGCTTGTCGGTCAAGGAAGAAACCAACATCTATTGCCTAGCACAGCTGATCTCAAACGGTGATTCATTGTCCTCCAATGGCCTGTGGGCCATATTTTTAAAGTTCTTTACGTGACTGAAGACACAGATAAGTACCTAGGAGTACCTAGCTCCCTTTGACTTCAAAGGGAGTTATGTAAATGGATGCTTTTGAAAATCCCAGTAGGCATCTATCTTTGGAAATCTGGCCGTATGGTTCTCTTCCTTCTGGCCTGGAGAGAGGAATATTTTGAAAACCAAGAACTGGGGAGACTGAAGTATTGGAAGAAGCAGTACAGAAATGAAAGAAGTTGGAAGACCACTGGCTCAGAGGGAGGAAGGCATGATTATATTTGAGAAAACTGTACAGGGCGCAAAGCAAAGAACTTAAGGAGAATATTTAAAGTCTGAGTCTAAGGGAGACAAGTTGGATGTGATCTTACATTTTCAATGGAGATTGAGGGAGCTATGTTTCAAAATCCCATTGGCTGTCAACTAACTCCCTTGGGCTCCTTGAAAAATCTCAGCCTGCGTATATATAGGTAGATGGTTAGATATCAACAGAGTGAGTGGATTGGTAGGCTGGCCTATCAGGAGGGTATAAAATGGTGAAAATTAAAGTAGGCTGCTACCTATTTTATTGTTCACCTTTTATGGCTCATAGGATCTATGCTATGTCCCAACTTTTAAACAATCCCTTGGAGGAACCCCTTCAGTGTGCCAGACCCCCACAGGGTCCCACTTTTCTTTAAGTCCTTGTGGCCTTTCACACCCTGAACTCTGCACAGTTATTCCTTGTGTTGGTATAAAGAAGCACAGCCTGCAGTCCATCCTGGTCCAGCCAGCGCGTCACCCAGCCAAGCTGCCATGGAATCCATTTTTGTCTCTCTCCCTCTGTTAGTCCTTGGTGAGGGCTGCTGAGCTGCCCTTAACCCAGCCACCTGACACCTCTTGGCCCATCCTCCTCCTTCAGGTCCATGCTGAGTTTACCTATTCCGCCTGCTGGAGTTGCCCATGGGCAGGTGTCAGTTGTTCAATCCTTGGGGCTCCCATTGTCTTTCTGGATCCTCCATTGAAATGGGTCAGTTCCAGATGGTCCTTAGTGACCCATTCCTACCCCCCCCCCAAACAGTGATGTGACACACACACACACCCCATGTCTCCAGCTCAGCCTCTAAACAATTTTAACCATTTTGCATCCACTCGGTAACAATCCCTAGTCACATATGTCACTGCATTGCATGTCATTCATTACATTATTACAGAAAATTCCCACTTCATCACACAAACTCTGACTGGGCCCTATAGAATACACCCAAATCACTCTACATAACCTGTCCAGTGTAGCCTGTTCTATTGGTTATGTATTAATTATACTGATCACTTGAGAATTGCTAGTTCTCTCTTTGAGGGTTGATAGGTTCTTGTCCCAAAACCAGTATTATTAAAATTGCTATATGGTTGGGAACCCCGATGTGCACAGTTGCAACAGTCACACTATAGGAACTCTTCTATATTTACAAATAGTTCATTATTACATTTAGCAAAGTAACAAACAACAAATTTAGTAAGGCAGATAGAGAGACTACAGAATGTACATCTGCACATCCATAAACTCACACCATCCCTTGCAGAACAACCTGAAATATTCGTCATTATCTTCATTCTCATCAGCAGTGGCCATCATTCTGGCTCCTCCCAAGGGATAGATCTCTCTCTCCTACCATCCACAGACTGGGATGCAACTTCTATAATATGTTATACCAGAGGTTCTGAAACTGAGGGTCGTGTCACCCCCCCAGGGTGTCATGTGGTTATTATATATGTCACAAGCTGACAGCCTCCACCCTCAAATGCCACTCCACCTCCAGGATTTATAATAGTGTTAAATATATATATTTTTAAAGTGTTTTTAATTTATAAGGGGTGGTCACACTCAGACGCTTCCTGTGTGAAAGGGATAACCAATACAAAAGTTTGAGAACCACTGTGTTACACTGACAGTCTCTAAGGTGCCCCAAGTACTCCTGTTCTTTTTGCGGATACAGACTAACACAGCTGCTACTCTGAAAGCTAACAGAGACTAACAAATTTATTAGATTAAATTTAAGGTGACACAAGTACTCCTGTCTGGTTCTGACACCACTATATCTAATGCATATTCAGTAGGGTCCCCCCCCTTCCCCTTATTTGTGTTTCCTCATCCTACTAATATTGATGTGTCTTTCTTCTATAGGTTAGTATATTAATACATGTAACGACCATTTCAGCTCATGATCAAACCCATCACCCCTTGCTTAAGCGGATTTGCAGTTATTACTTCCATGTTCCTTGTGGCAACACTTACTGGACCACTCTAACTCTTGGCATTGAGGAAGCTCTTCTTAGTTCCCAAAATCTAAAGGTAATGGCTGATCTGTGCCAAGGGTTACAGCCTACTTAACCACACTTATGCTAACTAATGCTTCAGCTAATATCATACAGGATACAGGCCTGTAGGTTTCTTGCATTACAGCTGAATATAATGGTTTCAGAGTAGCAGCCGTGTTAGCTGAATATAATGAAAGCAGCTAAATATAATGAAGGTAAGGCACTGAATATAGTAAAGGCAAGCTAGCCCTATGAGCTACACCAGTCCCCAGATCCATGGGATATTTGGAAGACTATCAATATCAGGAACTCAAAAAGGGCAATCAGGGCCAAGGGGCAAACCTGAGTCTAGGAGTAGCCAAGGAGTTCATAGTCAGTTCCAGGCCAGGGTCAATACCGAGCATCAGAGTCCAAGTCAGGTTTCAGGGTCTGAGTCAGGAGGCAAAGTCCAAAACAAGCCACAGTCTAGCTAGGTGTTCAAGAACATAGAGCCTGAACAGTCATAGCAACTACAGAAGATCCATACTGTTGCCTGGACACTTCCCAGAGCACCCCTTGGGTTTATATAGGGCAGGGAGCCAATCAGGAGCCATGGGGCTGCTGCCTATCAAATCCTTGGGGTGGAACTTCCCATTGCCTGTCTCCACAGCAGGTCATGGAATGTGGAGTGCAGGCTGGTTACAGCTGCTGCTGTGTAGCATTTTGGAGTGGTTAAGTGCCTAATACCTCTGCAGACCTGGGTTCTGAACCCATGGGGTCCTACCTTCAAATAAATAGAAATAACAGTCTTGGTCTGGTTTAGGGTTTTAAAGTCAGTGGGAGAATTAATAGGATTTGGGCACCTCCCTTACAATCCTTTAAAATCCCAAACTTAATCTCTCTAACAACCAGGGTAAATCTTCATTGCTCATGTAGGCTGAACTGTGTGTTTTCAGTGCAAATTGCTTTTTAGGTTTTCTGAAAACACAAAACCAAACAAAAACCCCACACATGTATACAACAAGAGTCTATGGATGTGACCTTTTATTCTGTAATGGCCCCATTTGGGACCTCAGGACTGCAAAACCTAGCTAGGCAGGTTGGGCCAGAGTGGGAGTAAGGGGCTTAGCTGGGAGGCGGTCAGAGTGGGGGTGAAAGGTGTAGCTGTGTGGCCATTTTACACTTGATTCTAACCAACAGGGAGGAAGTGGTTGCAAACCTGAAGGTGGAAGGCAATTTTGGGAGAAAGTGCTTGTGAAATGATAGATATGAAATTGCAGAACTCCTTCTTTTCCTTACAGTCATGAAATCTGAGTTTCTTCAAGACTCTTGGATGAATGCCATCTGGTCCTCGTGACTAATTAGTGTTTAATTTATCAATTTGTTCTAAAACCTCCTCTATCGACAGCTCCGTATGGGACAGTTCCTCCAATTTATCACCTAAGCTGAAGGGATCTCCCTCCCATCCTCTGCAGTGAAGATTAATGCAAATAATTCATTTAGCTCCTCCACAAGAGCAATGTCTTTCCAGAGTGCTCCTTTAGCATCTTGATCATCCAATGGCCCCACTGATTGTTTGTCTGGCTTCCTACTTCTGATGTACTTAAAAAAAAAAAGTTCAGTTAGTTTTTGTGTCCTTAGCTAATTGTCAATCAGTCCCTGACTATGTGAGCAAGAACAGTGTAGGCAAACATCTGAGAGAGAGAAAACCTCGGAGCCCTGGCTCATCGCATGCAAGATCCTATCTCCAATTGGGGCCATCACTGATGCTTCAGAGGAAAGAGACCCAAAAAACCCCTCCCAGAATACATTGGTGGGAGGAGGAAGGATTCCTTCATGAACTTTGGTGTCCGGCTGAAACCCTGAAGCATGTCCTTTAGGAACATAAGACAGAAACCAGAAATGAGCCCCAGGGTTGCTGAGCCCTGCCCCACACCATCACACCGTCATAAATGTATCCAACACTTTTAATAAACTAATTAACATATGCATCCCTACAGCTCCTATTAGAAGTTTGTTCCAGAACCTCATCCTTCTGAGGGTGAGAAACCTTTCTCTAATTTCCAGCCTGAATTTGTTCATGGCCAGTTATATACATTTGAATTTGTGCAAACAAGAAGACAGAATTAGGAAGAGGAGCTCTGGCATAACTTTTATTCCCGTGGTTATGGTACTCATCTCAAATGTGGGAGACCCCTACTTCAAGTGTCTGATGAGGAGAAATGATTGAAACAGAGATCTGTCCCCTCCCAAGTGCATGCCTTGGCCACTGTGTTATAGGATATCTCTCATTTTCTCCTGTTCAAGACCATTTGTGAGTCTAACTCCAGCACCCATTGGTTCCAATGGAGCTATGCTGATTTACACACTCTGGGGATCTGGCCAATTGACTTCAATGGTTCTGCACTGGATCTGTGGAGGATTTGGCCCAAAGTGTCAGTCAGTTATCTGAGCTGAGAATGTCCCAAACACTAGTTACCCACAAATCTATGCTTTCTGACTTTAAAAAAATGAGAGAATCAACACTAATTGAGAAACCTGAATTTCCCCAATATATTCCTTAGAGCTGCTTTCACCTCCTTGTTTTTCAGGCTGTAGACGATGGGGTTTAACATGGGGGTCAAGATGCTGTACTGGATGGAGAACATTTCATTCAGAACCACAGAGGAGACTGATCTGGGTTTTGTATACTGGAGAAAACCTGTGTTAAGAAGGGCATAGAAGAAGCCCATGGTCCATGCACCACTTACCAGTTGAACACAGATCCCTTTCCTCATTGTCTGAACATAATGTAATGGATCACAGATGGCAGCATAGCGGTCATAAGCCATGGCTGAGAGAATGAAAATTTCAGCACCAACCAAGAGGATAAAAAGGAACATCTGGGCAGTGCAGCCATTGACAGAAATAGTTTTGTGCTCTGCTAGGAAGTTCATCAGCATATGAGGCACAGTGACCGAGGAATAACAGATATCAACAAAGGATAAATGGAAGAGGAAGAAGTACATAGGGGTGTGAAGATGAGAATCAGCTCTTATCACCACCATGATCACTATATTACCACCCAGAGTGATTAGGTAAATAACTAAAAACACCAGGAAGAGGAAAATCTGCATCTGTGGTTCACTGGAAAGTCCCAGGAGGATAAATTCGGTCACTGTGGTTTGATTTTTCATTGTCATTTATTCAGGACATCTGTGACCTGGAGGACCAGAAAAAAAATGAAATTAGCACTTATCATAAAAATAAATTGAAACAGTATGTGGAGATCATCTGTTCCAGAGGATGAATGTAAAGAGAGTGCTATTCCGTTCTGCAAAATGTGTGTTTTAACTATCCTATTTCTAGACCTTTAATCATTTGTGTTGCTCTTCTCTGGACTTTTTCCAATTTGTTCACATCTTTCCTGAAATGTGACACCCAGAACTGGACACAATAGTCCAGCTGAGGCCTAATCAGCGTGGAATAGAGTGGAAGAATTACTTCTCGTGTCTCACTTACATCACTCCTGCTAATACATTCCAGAATGATGCTTTTTTTTGCAACAGTGTTACACTGTTGACTCATATTTAGCTTGTGATCCACTATGAGCCTGAGATCCCATTCCGCGGTACTCCTTCCTAAGCAGTCATTTCCCATTTTGTATGTGTGCAACTGATTGTTCCTTCCTAAGTTTAGTACTTTGCATTTGTTCTTATTGAATTTCATCCTATTTACTTCAGACCATTTCTCCAGTTTGTCCAGATCATTTTGAATTATAATCCTATCCTCCAATGCACTTCCAACCCCTCCCAGCTTGGTATCATCCTCAAACTTTATAGGTGTATTCTCTATGCATTATCTAAAGCAGTGATGAAGATATTGAACAGAACTGGACCAAGAATTGATCCCTGCAGGACCCCACTAGTTATGTCCTTCCAACATGACTGTGGACCACTGATAACTACTCTCTGGGAACTGTTTTCCAGCCAGCTATGCACATACTTTATGCTAGCTCCATCTAGGTTGTATTTCTCTAGTTTGTTTATGAGAAGGTTATGAGAGACACTATCAAGAAGAAATGAATGTGACCATCAAACATTATCTCGACACAGTGTTATAATTTGGAAAAGAGGGACCTGATAGAAAATCAATGGGACTTTTGTTCCTAAGTCAATTAAACTCTAGCTCAATGGGATTTTTGATTCAATTTTCTGCATGTCTGAATATCAGGCTGTACATACAGTAGAGACATTTTCCTGCCCTCCTGGAAGTGAATGGCTATGTTTACATCAGTTATTAATGGAAAAGGGAATGAAATCAATGTTCTGTCCAATGTCAAAATTATGTTTGCCCCATGCAACCCTAGAGAGAAACTGAACCTTTCCTCCATTATCAGCTCATGAGACAAATGCCTAAGCAAAGAGATGGACCTTGTACTAGAACATGAATGTCAACACAGGCAGATTCTGTGCATAAGGAAATTCAATTCCAAGTGCGTTTTCCAGAGAATGCCCTTCCCCTGACACACACACACACACACACACAGACACACACACACTGCTCTCAGCTATCTCAGTGCTGCCTTGAGAAAGAGAGAGCTGGGCGATTCAAGTAAATCAGTTTCACCAGCCATGGCCCCTGTGCTGTAACTGAGTCTGTGTGAGCAGACTGCTGCAGCCAGGTAAAAGTCAATGGGACTCTGAAGAGACCCACCCTTAGATAAGAGGGGCAGAATCCGGTCCTTTGAAATGAAAAGGATACAAAAATTGAAAAGGAATAAAAATATGAATCAACTCACCTGCCTTTTAAGCACAGATCATAAATATGGTGAGATCATTCTGACCTGTGATTTTCTCTTTTCTTAGTCTATCTACATCCTTATGGATTTGTCTATGTAGTCTGTCTGTCTCTGGAATACAGCATCCAAGGAGATCCAATACTCTTTACCCGGAGCAGTGAAACTCCTCAAGGTGTGTAGGGTTATCAGTGGGAGTGAAGCAAAGAGATTTTCCTTAGCTGACTCCAAGACTAGGTGCTGATTCTTGAGAGTTGTTTAAATGCTGTCTTGTTCCCCCTGGGACAATCCCTGGAGTTCACTCTCTGTAACAAGCTCCCAGCAACATTGTGCTGTGTCAGACCTTGAGCAATGATCTATGGTACCTAACAATGAGAGCATTGAGGCTTGGGTTATCATATGCATCCAAGTGATTTAGGTACCCAATCTCAGTAACAGTCCATTTAGGCTCAGATTCTCAAAGCAGCTGACGGGGTTAGATGTGCAAATAGCAGCACATTTCCTCTCCCCTAGACTCCTTTGAAGGTCCTAGTCTTAATGTATAATTACCACAAGAGTGCTGCAAAGAGAAAGAATGGGGACTGGCCAGCCATCCTTAAAAAATCACCAATAGCTGGATACACAGGTTAAGGAATGAGAAAAGAGCAAATAGACTGTATAAAATGACAGGAAAGAACAGGAGATGAGACAAAGGAGGAGCTTTTCTGAATACATCTGGATAAAATTTTTCAGACAAGTAGTTTATTCACTGAAAAATGCAGTTTGGTTGACCCAATACTATTTGTGAATTAGAAAGAAAAGCCAAATTGTTTCATCCAGGGCAAAACAAACAAACAAAAAAACCAAGTAAAGTCACAAAGCAGCACAGGGCACCTTAGTGCCTCCCCAGTACCTTTAACCTACTGGTTAGGGAACTCACCTGGATCATGGGAGATCTTCATGCAATTTCTTCTCTGTCTGATGTAGAGCAGAGATTTGAAGTGAGGTCTCTTATCTCTCAGGAAAGTGATTTAATCTCTGTGCTGTAGGCCTTGCTGGAAACCTAAGCATAAGTAACTATTAACCAAAGGCTGGGAACTAGAGTAGGCCGGGCTTTGACAAAATAACAATGCACCAGGTAAGCACATTCCTGACCACAGAGGATGATACAAAAACATACAGATATCTCAAGTTACTATGTAAACGCATTCTTAGGAGGTGGTACAAGAGCACACTGACTCCTCATAAGATAAGGATGGGATGACAGGATAATGAGTGAGGATGTTTTGTTCTAACTAGCAGGTACCAGGATAAGGGTGGTAACTAACAGCATCTAGAGTGTAATACGGCACTTGTTTATATCAATGTATAAAAGAAGAAGTCCTATGAGGGGCATATTTGTATCGGCCGAGGGGACAGGACCCTGGTGTCCCATCTTGTCACAGAAATACATGTGTTAGTGTCCCTGTGACCCCTTGGACAGGGCGCTAGTGCCATGCTTTGCTGACAATAAACCTGGCCGAGGGCCTTCACCACGAAACCGAACTTATGGTCTTTCTTTAGGAATAACATTGAGGTCTGCTGAATCGGTAAGCTGAATTCCCTGCTCGTGCAGATGGCACCTGAGTTCCAAGAACAGCAGCACTGAGTAGCCTTAACAAATTAGCAGCCTTAACAACTCTCCTCAGCACTAACAACTTGGTCTATAAGGTATTTTGGGGCAGGGCTTTCTAAGCATCTCTGAAGCTGGTTTGCTTTGTAAAGTCAGCAGCACATCAGCAGCAGCAGAAACACCTGGCTCTAACACAGCCATGGTGGCATGTAGAATGGGTTTCCACCTTGAATGGTCCTTTGCAAGTCTTCTTCCTTACACAAGAGACAAGATGGGATGATTTAGGTTTCTTAAATACCACAAAATTGCATCTTTCAATCTCATTCATGGTTGCACTGGTGCTCTACTTCCTTCTACCTCAGCTCTATAAACCTTCTGTAAAAGCATACGGTCTTCTGAACATTGTGCATACCCCCACCATTGCAGTCGTCTTCTTCTCAACTAATGCAAGACTGCAACTTGCTGGGAACATTTAAGTATCTCCCTGTTTGTGACAAAATCAAATCAATGGATGTCAAGGATATGTCATAACTTTTGACATTGGAAACTGTTTAATTTCCTCTCCTCAGCTGTTTTTAATGAATATGTTTCTGCTCCGTATAACAGAGTTGTCATCACTACCATATTGAATACTTGTCTCTCAGTTGTCACATAGACATTCTGCCTCCCAAACAGTGGCCCTCGAAGATTCTGAATTGTCATTGACAGAAGACTCACCAGATGTGTGACTTCTTCAGATATAGAAACTCATGCTGTCAAACAACTACCCAGATAGAAAAACCTATTCACCCATTCAATGTGGTTGCTATCTACATGCAGCATCAGCAGGTCCTGAGCAACCCCTGGGTAAAAGAAATTGCCCATCCAAATTATTTGTCAAAGCATTTAGAGAAATCAGGAGGACTTCACAAATAACTCAAGGCCAATATTCACCACTAACTTTGACTGACTAATGAAATCCAGCAACATGGGTCTGTGCATTTTTCAAGAGATCAGAAACTGCCCCGTCCATTTCTGAACATCTCCTCATGTGATTGCTATTCATAATTGTGGATTGTATAATATGTTATGTCATCGTACACTATCAGCATTATTTCTCTTTGTTCCTCTCTGTGTGGCATTTATCCTTCCATCATCATCTATCTAATCTATCTATCTGAGTGACAAGATAGGTGAGGTAATATATTTTATTGGGCCACTTCTATTGGTGAAAGAGACAAGCTTTCGAGATACAGTGAATATTTCTTTGGGTCACTGTGCAATGGGTAGGGCATCCTCTATGAGGCAAATACGCCATATCTTGTGGACATGAAGTCAGCCAGCAACTCAAGGGAGGTAAACCTTCATTGGGAATACATTGTTTTCCCTAGGAAAGGGATCATGGAGCTTGGAACCAGCAACTGGAAGGCAACTCTCAGGGTCTGCTGAATAGGGTTTTCTCCTTACATCGGGCACATTGCAGAGACGAATTTACAATGAAACACACACCCCCAACTACAGGGGGCCTCAGGGCCGGGCAGCCCAGCACTATCCAGCACTCCCTGTGGGGAGGACCACTGTGGGGGCAGAAGCTGTGAGGGAGAGAGCTGTTTAAGAGCAGTTCTGGAGGCGCAGGTTGCAGTGTGCTCTCCCAGCCGGTAAGCCTGGCTCCTGCTAGCTTCCGGGACTCCTGCTGGAGGCTGGTGCTGGCGGCCCCGCGCGCCACAGCAGGCTGCCGGAGGAGGCAGGCTGGTGAGGGGCTGGCTGGGGGTGCGCAGTAGGGGAGGCCTGCCTGCTCCCCTGGTGGGGTGTCCATCCGTGCCTGTCTGCTGCCCTGCTCCTCTGGATGCCGGGCAGCACAGGTGCAGTCTCTGGCGTGCACTGCTGGTGGCGGCCCCTGGAAAAAAGCCAGGGGAAGGGAGCGGCATGCCATGGGGTCTCAGCACTCACATGCTGCTTTAAATATACTGAATTCAATGAGAGATAAACAGAGAAGCTGGATAGAATTTGTGTGTTTTAATTAGTCAAAATAGGCTAGATACACAAAAGGACTTGGGCACCTAACTGCCACTTTAGATACCTAAATTGCAGAGTCTGGCCCCACTGGTGTTCACAAAAACCCTGCTCAGCTGCGATTAGCAGACAGGCTGATGTGGGGCTCCCTAAGTCTCTTCTCTTGAAGCTGATCCAATCTAGCTCAAATATTAGAGAGGAAGTGCAGCAGGGTTACTGGGTACTTGGTCTTCTGCATTCCCGATAAGGCTCTAACCAACAGTCTCTCTCTCTCTCTCTCTCTCTCTCTCCTAATGTTACTTTAATCCGGCCTTATGACTTCAACACAGCTACAAACTGAGGTACACCATCATGGGAACTGGCAGATTGACTCCAATGGAGCTATGGCTGATTTACAATAGCTGGGCATGTGACCAAATTTATAAAAAGATTCTCCTTCTCTATATCTTCCTGTCACTTGTTCTGGACTATTTTGTTGAAAACACTATTTAATATCTATAGTATATAACTGGATTCTTACCTATTAAAATCATTAGGATTTTTCAAAAAGCAACAAAGAGTCCTGTGGCACCTTACAGACTAACAGACGTATTGGAGCATAAGCTTTCTTGGGTGAATGCCCACTTCGTTCGTCCATAAGGTGCCACAGGACTCTTTGTTGCTTTTTACAGATCCAGACTAACACAGCTCCCTCTCTGATAACTGAGGATTTTTCAAGAAAAAGAAGAAATGAATGTGACCAGCAAACATTGCCTCAGCACAGTGACGTAATTTTGAAAAGAGGGACCTGATAGAAAATTAATGGGACTTTTGTTCATAAGGCATTTAAACTCCGACTCAATGGGACTTTTATTCCATTGTTCTGCACATCTGAATATCAGGCTATCAGGCTTTACATATAGTAACAAGCTACCAGTAACACTGTGCTGATTAAACCCTTACGCTCTACCATGAGTAAGAATGAGAGCAATGATACTTGGATTATCAAAAGAGCCTAATGGATTTAGGTATCCAAACTCAGTGACAGTCAATCAAAAAGACACATATTTAAGTTCAGATTCTCAAAGCAGCCAAAGGAGTTAGACTCCCAAATAGCAAATATTTTTATCACCCATTCAATCCTTTGACGATCCTAGCTATAATGTATCATTACCACAGGAAGGCGGAAGAGAAAAAAGCATGGAAAATAGCCAGCCATCATTGAACATCATCAATAGGCAAACACATAGGTTAAGGAATGAGAAATGAGCAAATAGACTGGATAAGATGGCAGGAAAGAATAAGAGATGAGACAAAGGAGGAGATGTATTGTATAGAGCTGGGCAAAATTTTGAGGTAAATCGTTTATTTACCAAAAAACTAAACAAACAAACAAAAGTTTTGATTGACCCCCATACAATTTGCAAATGTGAAACCTATTTGCCAAATATTTTCATCCGTGGGGAAAAAAAGGCTAAACTGACAAACTCAGCATGTGGAACCCTGGCATCCCCCCATACCTCTAACCTAGTGGTTAGGGCACTCAGCCATGGGATATCCTCGTTCAGTTCCCTCTCTGTCTGACATGGAGCAGAGGTTTGAAGCTAGGTCTCCCATCTCTGAGGAAAGTGTTTAATCTCTGGGGTGTAAGGTAGTTAGGGCGGGGCTTCCTCAGGCTCTCCTCTTGAAGCTGTTCACATTGCATATATATTAGCGGCACAGCAGCAGCAGCAGATACACATCACTATAATGCAGCCATGGTGGGACATAGAATGGATTTCCATCTTGGATTGTCCCTTGCAACTCTTCTTGCTTCCATAAGAATCAGTATGGGAGGATTTCGGTTTCTTAAATTCCTCATAATTGCATCTTCCAATCTCATTCATGATTGGCCTCATACTCTACACTTTTTGACCTCAGATTTATAAACCTTCATTAAAAGTACACCTTCTTATGCACATTAGACAGGACTCCACCATTGCAGTCATCTTCCTCTCAACTGGTACAAGACTGCAACTTGCTGGGTTTATCTCTGTAGCTCCTCATTTGTGACAAAATCAAACCAATGGATGTTAAGAATACTCTTAACTTTTGACCCTGAAAACTGTCTAGTTTCCTCTCCTCAGCTATTTTTAATGAATATGTTTCTGCTCCGTATAACAGAGTTGTCATCACTAGCATGCTGAACACTCTTCTCTTAGTTGTCACATAGACTGCCTGCCACCCAAACAGAGGCCTTTGAAGATGCCGATATGCTATTGATGCAAGACCAATCAGACGTATGACTTCTTCTCATATAGGACCTCCTGCTGTCAACTGACTACCCAGATAGATATTCACCCATTCAATGTCATTGCCATCTACATGCAGCATCATAAGTCATTCATTTCCATTTTATAGGAGGCATGCATGGCTTTGGTTTTATCATCATAGATTCTGCAGTTTTCCTCAGCTTTTACAGCAGCAGCTGTAGCTGGTCAATAGTCTCTCTAAGTAAGGAAATATCATCCACATATTCAAGATCCACTAAAGATGAATATTTAAATATTATACCTCCTACTTAGACTATCCAATGACAAGGCTTATTGAAGCCTATCAGAATATTAAATAACATAAGTGAGAGATCACATCCCTGGCGTACCCCTGATTCTACTGAAAACCAGTCTGTAATAAAACCGTATGGGCAGTGGTGTGTGGCGGTATGGCTAGCTTTGCCAAATACATACCCACGGGGTTCAGTTGAAATTATTACTCTGTGAAATGAGCCAATGCCACTGCTCACAGCTGCCCACGCTACTAGTGCTAATTTTGGAATGCTAGCTCAATGAACTGGGAAACACACCTCTATCTCATAGCATAGGCGTAGCCTTATTTGTCATTAAGAAACAGTTCCTTAAAGGCTGAGGTCTGCTGCCCTTGTGGAGCACTGGAACCAGTTTGAACAGGCTGGATCACACTGGGGGAACCACACTGAGAGTTATACGAACACAGAGGAGAATCTGGGCAGGCCAAGAGAATGCAAATCAGACAGGTTGTGTTCCTGTAATTTAAGAGCGAAGCCAAATTAATTTAGCTTTTAGTGTAGTATGAGATTAAGTAGGTGTGCATGGCTCTGGCAGGAGCTGTCCTTCAATGCCTACCAGGGGTTTTCCTGTGGTTTCAAGTTCATCATATCTCAGCTCAGACCAAGAATATCTCCTGCCTCTGTCAATCATTGATGTCTCCAGTTGGGCTCTTTAAAGAGACTTGGACTACGTAATCAGACAGACAATGGGTATCCGCTCAAAGTGTAGCTTCAAAAGATTGGACTTTAGGTGGGTAATTTGCATAATCTTCACCCTCAACAATTTTCTTGATAATCCACTTCACATGTATTATCCCCAAAAATTCCCCAATATCTCCCAGCAATTCCTTTATTCACATCTTCCTCCTAGAGAAGCACCATGCAATCCTACAGAAGTACATAAACATTTGAATTTTAATACAATGAACTCCAATGATGTGAAACTTAATTCAATAATGTTTGTTCAGGATGTTACAGGATGTTGTCCTATCTGCAATATAGTGTTTTGCACTCTTGCACTCTATATTGAACTCTTGCAGTACAGTGTCTGAACCTCTTGCTGCACTTACTTAACTCAAATCTTCTTCTAGCCTTACTCCCATCTATACGGGGTTGGTTCTTCACCTCCTTCTTATCCATTGCAGTGTGTCTTGAATGCCATTCCTTAGAAACTCTGCAGCTAATCCTATCCTTTATTATGACATCCACCCATCCAGTTTTAGTTTTCTGCCAACTCTTCTCTTACCCTACACTTCTAAGTTTAACTCCCTGTTTCCTATATATTTTTCCGATTTTCTTTTCACATGGACAAACCATCTATGCCTCGATTCCCTCAGCTTTTCTATAACTGGTACCAACTTCACATTTCCCCTACTTCATTCGTTCCAAATATGGCCCAACCACGGAACTCCAAGTATCCATCTTTACATTTTCATTTCCACTGTATTCAAGATCTGCTCCTGTCTGTTCCTCAGTGCCCAGAATTCAGAGCCCTGTGAAAGTGCAGGCCTAAATAACATCTTGCAGATCTCACTTTTCAATTTGGTAAGTTTAGTGAAAATACAAATGCTCATATAAATAGGCTTATAATGCCCAATCCAGCAAGAACTTTACTCCTGTGAAGATGTTGTACACATGAATAATTTTATTGAAATTATGTGTGAGTACCGACTATTAGCACGAGTGTGATTCTATCTGCAGGATGGGGATCGTGTATAATGTTGATTAGATTCAGTCCTGCAGGTGGTCTATATGTGGAAGTCTTGTAAGCCTCAGTTAGAGTTCTGAATGAAGACAGGCTGTAGGGGTATGTCCATTTAGTCTAAACATTCAAGTGCTTGCAGTATCATGTCTATAGAGAAGAAGAGATTCACAAAAACATAATAGAGAAATGAAGAAGCCCACTCAGTGGAGACCTCCTCCCTTTCTTCCTGTAGGATTTTCATAAGGTGAGATTGATGGTTTGGTAAACCACTATTGGGAGGGTGTTCCATGCATGTGCTGATGGCATGAAGAAGAAACATAATTAGACAGTGGAACTTCTTGACACATTTAGACTTTGAAGACCAAAAATGTAGCAATATTCATATAAGGTTTAGATAAGACAAATATTCAGGTTTATTATAATTAATTTTGACAACATATTTTGAAGGGATATTAAACAACATGTTTCAGGGATTAAGCCACATAACCCAGTCACTGTCCCACATTAAAGAGTTTTAAACAAGGTTCAGAGTTCAGTTGCAGAGACCTCAGTCTGCTTCGTTCCTTGGCAAACACACCATTACAAATCTCCCTTTATAACTTTTATATTAAAGACAAGATAAAAAAAAGCATTTGAAATGTAAATATTAAATCAGACTTTCATTTTCATATTAACAACATCCTTTATTGCCTTTTTCTTGAGCTGGAGACGGTTTAAAAAAAAAGAATTAGATAAATTCATGGAGGTTAGGTCCATCAACGGCTATTAGTCCAGGCCAGAGAGGCAACCCCATGTTTTGGGTGTCCCTAAAACTCTTACTGCCAGAAGCTGGGAATGGGCGACAGGGGATGTATCACTCAATAATTGTCTGTTCTGTTCATTCCATCTGAAAAATCTGGCACTGGCCACTGGCAGAAACATGAGACCATCCCAGATGGTCCATTGGTCTGATCTGGGATGGTCTTTCATTTGTTCTTGTGTTCTAACATGATGATAGGTGTTTCCCTATTCAATGGGAGATGCCGAGGCGAGGGGTGTGTTCTAAACCCTGCTGCTGCCAAAGAGGTCAGTCCCCATATCCCCTTCTTCTATCTCCATAACACCTCCTTCTGCTTGTAATTCTCAGCTGGGAACGCTGTAACCCACCTAAGGGTTTTTTACATGAAGCTGGGTCGGGAGGAGGAAGAAGATGGAATTAGAAGGAGGTTATAACTTTTATCCCAATGGTCAGGGTAGTCACCTGGAATGTGGGAGGGCCCCGCTTCAAGTGCTTGATAGAGACAGGCTTGAACACAAGAGTTAGAGAGAGACCCACATGAGTGTATCCTGGTGGTTATGTCACCCACATCCCCTGTTAAAATCCTAAGTTTATTTGTGGCTCTAGCCCTCCCTGGGGAGTAAACCTATTGGCTCCAATGATTATTATATTATCCTTATTATTATTATAGGGTAGAATAAGGTAATTGATATTAAATAGAGTTTCAACAAATTACTCAAAAAGAAAGAAAGAAATTAATAGATGAAGAGATTCTTTTTATAGAATTGGCCAGATCCTCAGCTGGTATAAATTGGCCATAGCTCCCCTGAAGTCAGAGGGACAGATTAAAGAGATATGGAGAGAGGGGAAAGGGAGAAATGTGTGAATGACTATAAGCCTGGTGCTCAGAGCACTTGCTCTGGATTTAGGAGACCCAAGGTCCAGTTCCCCATGCTCCAGTGACTCTTGTACAACTGGGAATCTGGCCCGCTGACCTCAATGGCACTACACTGATTTAGACCAACTGAAGTTTTGTCCCAATGTTTCCATCAGTTACCTGAGCTGAGAATGTCTCAAATACAAGTTATGCACAGTTCTATGATCTGATGTAAAAATATGTAATTTAATTTATTTAAGATCATCAACATTACTTGAGAAACTTCAATTTCCTCAACATTTTCCCTACAGCCGTTTTCACCTCCTTGTTTTTCAGGCTGTAGATGATGGGGTTTAAGATGGAGGTCAAGACGCTGTACTGGATGGAGAACATTTCATCCAGCATGACAGAGGAGACCGAGCTGGATTTTGTGTACTGGAGAAAACCTGTCAGGTAGAATAAGACAACCACAATCAGGTGGGAGCTGCAGGTGGAGAAGGCTTTACGCCTGCCCTCCGCAGAGCGTATCCTCAGGATGGTAGAGATGATGTGAATGTAGGAGATCAGGGTGAGGAGAAAGGAGCTTGATCCAAATATCAGAACAGAAGTAAGAAGCACCACTTGATTGGTGAGGGTCACAGTGCAGGACAGCTGTAACAGAGGAGGGAGCTCACAGATGAAATGGCTGATTTGATTGGGCCCACAGAAATGTAACTTGAAGGTAAAAACAGTGTTAAGCAGGGCATGGAAGAAACTTATTGCCCATGCACCGCTCACCAGCTGAACACAAATCCCTTTGCTCATTCTCTGCATGTAACGCAGTGGGTCACAGATGGCAGCGTAGTGGTCATAAGCCATGACTGAGAGAATGAGAATTTCAGCACCACCTGAGAGGAGGATGAAGAACATCTGGACAATGCAGCCATTGACAGAAATAATTTTGTGCACTGCTAGGAAGTTCCTCAGTGTGTTAGGCACCGTGACCGAGAAATAGCAGATATCAATAAAGGATAAATGGAAGAGGAAGAAGTACATAGGGGTGTTAAGGTGAGACTCTGCTCTTATCACCACCATGATCACTATGTTACCACCCAGTGTGATTAGGTAAATAACTAAAAACACTGAGAAGAGGAAAATCTGCATCTCTGGGTCACTGGAAAGTCCCAGGAGAATAAATTCAGTCACTGTGGTTTGATTTTTCTTTGGCATTTATTCAGGAAAACTATGACCTGGAAGACAAGCGAAAACAAATGAAATTAACACTTATCATAAAAATAAACTGAAAGAGTATGTGGAGAACATCTGTTCCATAGGATGAATGTAAAGAGCGTCCTATTCCATTCTGTAAAATACGTGTTTTAAGTAGACTAAATTTAGAGAGAAAGAGAGAGAGAGGGATGTCAGATCGTATCTGTGTGTTTTAAATAGACAAAATAGGCTGGCTACACAAAAGGCCTTGGGCACCTGCCACTTTAGACGCCTAAATCCAAGAATCAGGTCCTACTGGTATTCACAAATACCCTGCTCAGCTCTGACTAAGGGATAGTCTGATGTGGGGCTCCCTCAGTCTCTCCTCTTCAAGCTGTTCCTCTGTGGATAAATCATAAAAAGAGGCAGTGCAGGGTTACTGGATACTTGGTCTTCTGCATCTGTGGTGAGTGTTCTAGCATGTGAAGTTAATCTGATCAGTAGCATGAATGTAAAGAGAGCCCTATTCCAGGCTGTGCAATGTCTGTTTGAAAAATACTAAATTCAGAGAGAGAAAAACAGAGATCCTGGATGGATTTTGTGTGTTTTAAGTAGACAACACGGGCTGGTTTGGGGCACCTAACTGCCACTTTAGATGCCTAAATCACAGAATCTGGCCCCAGTGGTGTTCACAAAAACCCTGCTCAGCTGGGACTAGCAGACAGGCTGATGTGGGGCTCCCTAAATCTCTCCTCTTGAAGCTGATCCAATCTAGCTCAAATATTAGAGAGGAAGCACAGCAGGGTTACTGGGTATTTGGTCTTCTGCATCCGGGATAAGTCTCTAACCACTAGGCTATATAGTCTCTCTCTCTCTCTCTCTCTCTCTCTCTCTCTCTGTCCTAATGTTTCTTTAATCCGGCCTTATGACTTCAACAGAGCTACAAATGTGGTACACCAGCATGGGAACTGGCAGATTGCCTCCAATGAAACTATGGCTGATTTACAATAGCTTGGCATGTGGCCAAATGTATAAAAAAATCTAGTTGAAAACACAATTTAATATCTGTAGTATATAATTACATTCTTACCTATTAAAATCATTTGGATTTTTCTAGAAGAAGAAATGAATGTTACAAGTAAACATTCCCTCAGCACAGTGACATAATTTTGAAAAGGGGGACCTGGTAGAAAACTAATGGGACTTTTGTTCCTAAGTCATTTAAAGTGCAACTCAATGAGACTTTTGATTCATCATTCTGCACATCTGAATATCAGTCTTTATATATAGTAGAGAATCTATCCTGCCCCCATGGAAGTCAGTGGTTATTTTGACATCGGTTTTCACGGAGAATGGGAATGAAGCCAATGTTCTCTCCAATGTCCAATCTATATTTGTCCCCATATAATCTCAGACAAAAAATAACCTCTCTTTCATTATTAACTCATGAGACAAATACCTAAGTGAAGAGGTGGACCTTGTTCTAGAATCTGAATGTCAACACAGGCGGATTGTGTGCAAAGGGAAATTTGGCTAATTCTATAAGAATTCTATTACATTTTGTAATTTTTGTAGGCCAGTGGTTTTCAACCTTTTTTCATTTGCGGACCCCTACCTGGATACATAAAAGTATTCACCCGTTCAATGTTGTTGCCATTTACCTGCTCTGTCGGCAGGTCATGAATAACCCCGGGCAAACGAAATTGCCCATTCAAATTATTTGTCAAATCATTCAGTGAAATCAGGATGAGTTCACAAATAACTCAAGGGCACAAAACAAGGCCAACATTCGCAGCTAATGTTTGACTGACTAATGAAAACCACTGACATGGGTATCTGACTTTTTCAAGAGATCAGAAACTGCCCCCTATATTTCTGAACATTTCCCGATGTGAATAGTATACATTTTTATTAATTGTATAATGTGTTACATCATGATAGACTATCAGTATTATTTCTCTTTCTACTTCTCTGTGTGTCATTTATTGTTCCATCATCATTTCTCTCTCTGTGACAAGTTGGACCACTTTTATTAGTGAAAAAGACAAGCTTTCGAGCGACACAGAGTTCTTTTTCATCACTGTTCAATGGGTAGAACATCCTCTGTGGGTCAGTGATTCCATATCTTGTGGACATGAAGTGAGCCAGCACCATACGGAAAATAAACCTTCATCAGAAGGACATTGTTTTCCCTAGGAAAGGGAGCATGGGGCTGGGAGCCATGAACCGGATGGAGATTCTCAGGGTCTGCTGAGTGGGGTTTGCTCCTTACATGGGGCTCACTGTGGAATGATTGGTAAAGTTCAGAACAACTGCACCTGTGTTTCTCCTCTATGGTCCACTGAGGGCACCCAGTCTCAGGCGTCCTGCTCCCCAGTCATTACCTCTCTTGGATGGAGACTTGCATCACTCTTCCTTCTGACAGGCTGACCAGTTACCTGCCTTCACTGTGTTATTCCTAACAGACCATCTTCACTTCTCTCCTCAGAGACAGTACACAGTGTAATTGCTAAGCTTGTAAGTTACCACACAGCTCTTTCTAAGCAAGCATATTTTAGGCTTAAGGTAAGTCACTACCGAGAAAAATATATAAAAAAGAATAAAAGAAACCTATACAACAAGCTTTCCAGAGATCTCCCGAACTGCAACATGGGCTTTGGTAAGAGCTGTCCTTCAACCCCCACTCAGGGATTTTCCTATGGATTCATGTTCTTCACATCCTCACCTCAGAACAAGAACAATGCCTGACTCTGTGAGTGACTCATTTATAGAGTTTGTCTCTTTGAAGAGACCTTGCATATGTAGTCAGCCAGACAATCTCTGCCCAAAGTGCAGCTTCAAAAGAAGGGTTTCCAGGTGAGTCATTTGCACAGGGCCGGCCCTAGACCAAATGGTGCCCAAGGCCAGAAACGTCTTTGCCGCCCCCCCTCCAAATGTTAAACTTTTGAATACCTTATTTTTTATTGCATTTGTACCACATTTCATGACTTTGGTGCATGATTTGCATGCATGATTTATCCCTGTCAGAGAAGAAGTTAAATTTGCACACTAGGATCTGTAAATCTGTATTTTGTCACTGACAACAAAAACAGCACCCCCCAAGCCCTGGGTTGCCTGCCCTAAATCCGGGTCTGCATTTGCATTCCCTTCTCCCCCACAAAATGTCCTAGGACATCCACTTCACTCGTATTGTCCCCAATAGTCCTTTGAAGCTCCTAATAGCTCCCAGAGATTGCATTATTCATTGCTTCCTCCTAAGGAATCTCCATGCAATCTCACAACAGTACATAAATATTTGCATTTTTAATACAAAAACTCCAAAGATGTTAAACTTAATTCAGTAAGGTTTTTCCAAGATATTACAGGATATTGTCATTTCTGTCATAATGACAATCTTGCAATATAGTGTCTGAATCCCTGGCTGCACTCAAATCCTCTAGGCTTACTCCCATCTATATGTGGTTGTGTCTTCAAGTTCTTCTTATCCATTCTAGTCTGTCTTGGTATATATTTCCTCTGAAACCCAGAAGCTAACCAAATCCTTTACTATGACATCCATCTATCTAATTTGGGGTCTTCCAACACTTCTTACCCTTCACTACTAAATTTAACTCCCTCTTTCCTATATGTTCTCCCTATTTTATTTTTGCATAGCCAAACCATCTAAACCTGGATTCCCTCAGCTTTTTTTTATATATATATGTAATTTGTATCACCTTCACACTTCCCCTACTTTGTTCCGAACATGGTCCATCCTTGTAACTCCAACCACTGATCTTAAATATTCATTTCCACTGTATTCAAGATTTCCTCCTTTCTCTTCCTCGCTGCCCAGAATTCAGAGCCCTTCAAAAATGCAGATCTAATTACTATCTTGTAGACGTTACTTTTCAATTTGTTTGGCTTAGTGAAAACTCAAATGCTCATATAAATATTCATGTAGTGACCAATCCTGCAAAAGGGCTACTCCAGTGCATAGGATGAACACATGAATAATCATACTCCAATTAAGTGTGACTATGGACCACTACCAAGATTCTGAATTTGTCTGCAGGACTTGGATCACACAGAATCTTGATTGGGCTCAGTCCATCAGTAAGTCTAAAAAAGGAAGTCCTGTTAGCCTCCGTTGGAGTTCTGAAAGCAGACAGGCTGTGGGGATACAGCCATTTAGTTTATTGCTGCATCTGAAGAAATTAGGTTTTTTACCCATGAAAGCTTATGCCCAAATAAATCTGTTAGTCTTTAAGGTGCCACCGGACTCCTTGTTGTTTTTGTGGATACAGACTAACATGGCTACCAACTGATACTTGACAACCATTTAGTCTAAACACTCAAGTGCATGCAATATCATGTCTATAGAGAAGAAGAGATGCACATAAACATAATAGATGAATGAAAAAGCCCATTCAACCAAGTTAGACTTTCTTTCTTTAATATTTGCTTTGGGTGTGGGTGTTTGTTTGGTGAACCACTGTTGGGAGGGTGTTCTATGCACAAATAAGACACATAATTAAACTTTAAGTTTCAGGGCTTAAACCAAACTCTAACAATTAGAGACTCTGCTATAGGGGCAGATTATCCCACATCTGTGTACTGTCAAGAATTGCCATATTGAGTCAGACCTGCCATGTAGTCTAGAATCCTCTTTCTGGCAGTGACCAGAACCAGCTGTTCAGAGGAAGACTCAATAACCTATGTTCCCATGACACAGACAATGGCAGTACAAGAGGCGATCAATTTTCTTCAGCAGCTTCCTTTATCCGAAGATTTCAAAGGACTTTATGTGTATCACTGTATGTTCTATTAATTTAGATGGAATATATGGCCCCAAAGGTGTTAACATATCCCAGTCACTGTCCAGCATTAAACAGTATTAAACAAGCTTCAGAATTTGGTATACAGAGAGCTCAGCCTACTTGTTACCATGTCAAACACACCATTAAACATCCTTTATGGCTTTTATTAAAGACACAGAAAAGGAGGACAAACAATTTAAGTCTTTGAAAAGGAAAGTGTTAAATAAAGCTTTTATTTTAACAACTTCCGTTATTCCCCTCCGCTTTAGCTGAAGGAAGTTTTTGGAAGGAAAAAAAACACACCCTTGTTCAACAGACTTTTAGATGGCATTAAAGATGGTAATAACTGTTCTTTTGGGGAAAAGAGGAGAAGTTAGTAGAGCTGTGTGGGAGCTATCCTTGCTGTTCTTGTTCAAATCCGATCCTGTTTGCTAGAAGACAAAACAAAAGAAAAACACACACAAGGGGAGAGTAAGGGACAGCAAAAATAGAAAATGCAGCTTCAGTCTCTGGGGTTGACTCTCATTTGCAACCTCACAGCTGGAGAAACACAGGCATGGCTCACTGTCTTATTAGCCATTTAGAGACCTGGCAAGCTTGTACCAGCATCCAGCTGTTTAGGGCATTACTTTCAATGGCCTCTTTCTGGTCCCAGGCTGACAGCAGTGCTCCTAAGTATACAGTCTTGTCCTGCTAAGCCAGACTCTCATTAGACAGAAGGGAAAAGGGGAGGGATAGGAAAGAGAAGAAATAAAGTTGCGAAGGAAAAGGAGGCAGGGCAAAAGGGAGGAACATGGAGCTAAAGGAAGTATCTCATCTTAGGCGGTATTTGGAATTTAACTGGAGGCAGTGATGGAGTCATCTTCCTCCCTCTCTCTGGACCAGTCTGGTCAGGACGTCTCTCAGGATTAGGATGAAGAAGTTCTGGGGTCCCAGGAAACAGTGCGGGTGTTAGCCATGATGGTGACGCTCACTCCAGTAGCCAACTTTTCTACCCAAAGTCTCTTTCTTTAAGAACCCCAAAAGGGACTGATGGATGCAGTAGCCCATCCCCTCATTACTTTGCTTACCAATTAGGCCTAGTTTGATACACTGATTTTGGTTAACTGATTTTTCGGTCTCACACTGCCTTATTTATGAGGCATGATCTTAGCACAGTTTGTGAGTTCTATCAGGAAACGTTTTCCATTGGACTAATTCAGTCTCTCTTTCTCACTCCCTTTGGTGTCTTTTTCCATCACCATTTGCTATTATAGGCTATTGTGACATCTGATGAACTGTCACATACTTTTTTACAGTTGAGCTCATAATGAGAGTAAGTTTGTAGGCTGAATTATTACAAAGTGTATTGAACTCTGCAGTCCATCTGTGAGGTTCTTTTCCCCCAAATTACAGAAGGTTATTACCACTAATCTGTTAGGCACCAACAAAATACCAGTCTGTGCACTTAAAATGAAATTAAAGAGAGTCTATGACCCAGAGAGCTTAAATGTTATGGACTGAGACACTGGAGAAACCACTTCTTTATTATATATAATCTGTCCTGTGTTATACAGGAGGTCAGACTAGGGGATCACAGTGATCCCTTCTGGCCTTTGAATCTATGAAATCAGTTCCTTGTTTTACTTGGCAGTGTACAAATATTAGAGATGATACAGAAATTTCCATCACACAGGAAGCTACATATGTTGACATTTCATTTAATCCCAACAGGGGCAAAAAAAATGAAATGTCAAAATTTTCATGAGATTAAAATTTCTAAAAGGTTTGGATGCAGAAATGTCTGAACATTTCATCTTTAAATTTGATTGTAACAAAACATTTCCTCTTTAAGTGTCCATTTCAAACAAAATCCTTATTGAATGAATATTTTTATTTACAATGAGCTTGAGAGGAGTCATTTTATTGTCAATTTTAGTGACAATATCAGTTCAAAATGAAAGTTTTCATTTCAATTGGACATTTTGAAACAAAAACTCTCATTTCATTTTGAAATGTCAAATTGAAATGGAATCTTCCCCCCAACAAAAAAAATGAAATATTTTTATTCAAAATTCAGATTTTCCCACAGAAAATTTCTATCTTGATGTAAGAACATTTTCAGATTTTGTTTTCCAAACATGGGAAAAAAATTGACCAGAACTAACAAACATAGAAGTGGTCATCATTCCTGTTCTAAAGAAATTACAGTCCAGCAGAGTGACAATTAGTAGGCAGGACACCTACTAAGCAAGAGGGGACAGAAGTTATATCATGCTATTTTCTATTCAATGAGCTGGTTGCAAAAGGTGTGCATTTTAACAAGAAAGAGGGACATATTTTTTTTATGACAATATTCCCATTTTCAACCAGCTCTATTCATTTTTCGTGAAGAATGTGAAAGAAGAAATTCTCCCTTGAAACCGGGAGGAGAGGGTGGTATCTTTCTTAGCAGGGACAGGGAGTGCATTCTGTTAGTATTAGGCTGACATGGGAAGAGATATGGGACTACCAGTGGCACATGGATCAAGCTTCAATAACTTGCTCTCCACTGACTTTCTTACTGACCTTGGGCATATCACTGTGACTTCATTTTTCCCATCTAATAGGAGTAGGGCACCTAACTTGCCTAAAGTCTTTTGAAAATCCCAGCCTGCTGGTTGACTCTTCATTTACTCGAGACCATATCTCTGTAAGTCCAACTTTGACAAAAGGTGGATTCTGAATCATAACTTTATTCGCTGAGGCAAGATCCTCAGCTGACATATATCGGTGTAGCCCGGTTTCTTTCAATGGAGTTATGTTGCTTTCCACCAGCTGCAATGCTGCATCTAAGGGTGAATATCACTGGGGTGCATAGTGCCAGCACCACTTCCTATTATGTTTAGGATTTAAGTGGAAACTCGATGACACACGGGGCTTTCCAACTCAATGGTGAGGGAAATTTGAGGAATGTAAAATCACTTTAGAATATGGACACTATGGGCCAGATTCCCAGTTCATGTAAATTCACCTAGTTCCATTGATGTAATGGCACTATGTCAATTTACACCCAGAGTTAGATTCACAAAGGGACATAGCTCTTCTAATGCTGAACATTGCAGTGGGTAACTTTTAGGTGATTTTTCCATCCAATCACTTGGTTTCCAGAGCCTGAGTTGGGCAGCCAGGCTCCTTACACAGTGAACGGGCAGACATAGGTACCAAAGAATGTGATTAAAAAAAAGCCAACATGATAGATGGTTCCTTAGCCAATGGGAAAGGCCAAGCAGAGGGTTGTGTTCTAAATCCTGCAGCTATCACAGGAGTTCAGTCTCTATATATTCTCTGGGGGAAGGCACCTCCTTCACCTTGGGACTCTCAGCTGGGAAGCCTCTAACCCCACCTAAGTTGTAATACCAGTCAGCTCTGTGTTTTCGGGGAACCAGGGTGCAGTATCCAGCCTGTCTGACTCATGAAGGACACACCCCCAGGATCTGCTTGAACCAAAGCCGATCAGAGAAAAGACTTACAGAGAGCAGTGAAGGGTGGTGGGAGACAGACCTAGACCCCTCCTAACAAGGGTAATAGGATTAAGGCAACTCCCCTAGCCTCATCTGCATCAAAGATGGGACAGGGAGGCATCTCCATTAGCATACAGAATGGAGAACAGAGATTCCAAGGCAAGAACAGCACCAAACTCTGGGACCAGAAAAGCAGGGAAGCATTGCATCCTGGGGGATCTCTGCTCCAGATGTTCATGAACCTATGCCTGCACACACACAGCTCAGCAGTTACCAGACCAAATATAGTAATGAATCCTTGATTGATAGCCAAAATACTGAAGCTGCCTAATTGCATTGTGAGCTCCCTGGAAGGAACACCACCCATAGCCAAAAGTGATCAGCTCCTATTGTCTAGCCTAAAGAAAACCCTTGAGTCATCAGTTTACCCATAAACAAATCTAGTGTTCTCCCTTGAACCATTGTTGTTTCCCTACACACACACACACACACAAAAAACCCCTACCCACGCTCAAGTAAGTGTTCTGATGAATGGATCCAAACTCTGCATCAGTTCCACTAAGACTTCATCTTCTCCTGACTGATCGTGCTGGGGACTCTCCCTTTCTCCAGCACTCAGGACGCTGAGCTACCACCATCACCTGGGAACCCCGACCAGTTCAAGCTTCATGGAGTGCTGAGATCCCTCCCTCCCTCTCTCTCTGTTTTCTTTTCTACGTCAGGTATAACTTTTTAACCCTGACTTGTTTGATCAGGTATAGTTTTCTATATATGACTTCTGTAATCTTTTATAACATAACAGTTATGATTGTTTAGGCTCTCCTTGTGTGGTTATCACTATTATTCAATAAATAACTTTTATGGTTAAGCTGGTTGCTTCCCTCACTATCTATCTGAACTTTACTCTTCTGTTTTTCTGGCTTCCCATTTACTCTGCAGCAACGCTTCTCTTACCTAAGCTAAAGATCCCTGTAGTGCCCCAAAATCCGGTGGGATTTGCTCATCAAGAGGGATACTACCAGAACAATTGTAACGTGGAAGTGGGGTTAGGGACTTGCTGAACCTGTGACAGACGAGGGTGGCAGCGCTGCTCGACCCAGACTACTGAGTCTAGGGGCATATAAGGGTGGCAGCTTGGAAGTGCTAATTACCAGAGCAAGTCTGAGTAGACCAGGTCAATGTGTGTGTGTGTGCGCGCATGCGTGTTCAGCTGGTTCTGGGGCTGGAGGAACCCAGCCCTGGGGAACCCAGGTCCTGCAGGATAGCTCCATTGGGAGGGGACTTGCAGAAGGGAGAAGTAGGGCTCGATATGAAGACACCAGATTTGCCCATTACTTTGGGGTATGTTTATTAGAGTTACTTTTCTGTGGGGGGGGGGAGGAGGGTTGTTTCTGTAATTCTATCAATGTACTGCTTGTGTCACTTGTAACAGGTGGCAAGAAACCATGGCGAGAGAGGGGAGAGAAGAAGAAGGAATTAGGTGGAAGAAACTCCTAAACTTTTATACTAGCAGTTAGGGATGTAGCAGACCGTTTTCAAGTGCCTGATAATGAGAAATATTTTAAAAAGGGATCTGCTTCCTCCCATGTGGGTGCCCTAACCACTGCGATATGGGATTCCTGATATGTGTCTCAATCTCTCCTAACAGAGACTTAATTCCTTTGTGCATCTTGGCCCAGCTGGGGATCACACTCATTATGAATGTATATGACATAACTAGAATATGTTTTATGCTACCTATGCCATGTAACATATCTATGTGAAGGTTATGATCTACTGAATATATTCAATAAATAACTTTTATGGTTAAGCTGGTTGCTTCCCTCACTATCTATCTGAACTTTACTCTTCTGTTTTTCTGGCTTCCCATTTACTCTGAAGCAACGCTTCTCTTACCTAAGCTAAAGATCCCTGTAGTGTCCAAAAATCCGGTGGGGTTTGCTCATCAAGAGGTTTACTACCAGAACAATTGTAATGTGGAAGTGGGGATAGGGACATGCTGAACCTGTGACAGATGAGGGTGGCAGCTTGGAAGTGCTGCTCGACCCAGGCTACTGAGTCCAGGGGCATATAAGGGTGGCAGTTTGGTAGTGCTGATTGATCTGGTCCACTCAGACTTGCTCTGCTAATGTGTGTGTGTGTGCGCGCAAGCGTGTGCTCAGCTGTTTCTGGGGTGGAGGAACCCAGCCCTGGGGAACCCAGGTCCTGCAGGATAGCTCCATTGGGAGGGGACTTGCAGAAGGGAGAAGTAGGGCTCGATATGAAGACACAAGTGACACAAGCAGTAGATTGATAGAATTACAGAAACACCCCTCCTGCCTCCCCCACAGAAAAGTAACCCTAAAAAATGAGCATACCCCAAAATAATGGGCAAATCTGGCAACAGGTGGCAAGAAACCATGGTTAGAGAGGGGAGAGAACAAGAAGATGTTAGGTGGAAGAAACCCCTCAACTTTTCACCTAGCAGTTAGGGATGCAGTAGACCATTTTCAAGTGCCTGATAATGTAGGTGCCCTAACCACTGTGATATGGGATTCCTGATATGTGTCTCAATCTCTCCTAACAGAGACTTAATTCCTTTGTGCATCTTGGCCCAGCTGGGGATCACACTCATTATTAGTTATTATTAGTGGAGACAGAGACATTAATAGTGATGAATCCTATAAGATACTACAGATATTAAATAGGGTTTTCAACAAAATACTCTAGAAGAACTACAGACTGCAATAGACAAAGATGTTCTTTTCATAGAACTGGCCAGATCCTCAAGTGGTATGAATTAGCCATAGCTCCATTGCAGTCAGCAGGTCAGATTGAAAGAAATATTGGCCTAGAGAGAGAGAGAGCGTGCGCATGAATGGCTCTAGATCCTGGTGCTTCTAGCACTCACCCAAGATGGAGACCCAGGTGTGACGGGTTGGATCACAGAAACCCCCTTGGGGCTGTCAATTGATGTGCCAAGACTACTTCTGCCCCTGCTCTCCTGCCCTGGGAGCTTGGGACTTCAGTCTCCTGCCTGGTTTGAGCCAGACCCACTAGCCTGCTGCAAACCCAGAACCAGGTCTGAGCCACGTCCCTCAACAGCTGCAGGCTTGAACTGAAAGCAGGTTAAGAAGTGTTTCTGTCTTCAACACTCAGATGCCCAACTCCCAATGGGGTCCAAACCCCAAATAAATTTGTTTTACACAAAACATAAACATAAAGCTTTATACAGGGTAAATTCATAAATTGTTCGCCCTCTAACACACTGATAGAGAGATATGCACAGCTGTTTGCCCCCCGGTATAAATACCTACTCTGGGTTAATAAGTAAAAAGTGATTTTATTAAATACAGAAAGTAGGATTTAAGAGGTTCCAAGTAAAATAAAATAAAAACCTGCAAGTCTATGCATAATACAGTAAGAAAACTGAATACAGATAATACCTCACCCTCAGAGGAGTTCCAGTAAGCTTCCTTTTACAGACTAGTCTCCTTCTAGTCTGGGTCCAGCAATCACTCACACCCTTGTAGTTACTGTCCTTTGTTCCAGATTCTTTCAGGTATCCTTGGGGGTGGAGAGGCTCTCTTTTGAGCTAGCTGAAGACAAAATGGAGGGGTCTCCCAGGGGTTTAAATAGACTCTCTCTTCTGGGTGGATACCCCTCACTCCCCCTGTGTAGAATTCCAGCTACAAGATGGAGTTTTGGAGTCACATGGGCAAGTCACATGTCCATGCATGACTCAGAACTTACAGGTAGCAGCCATGTTTCACACGCTACATTGAACGTCCTCATGTAGACTTATGTGGATTGGAGCCTTCCAAGATCCATTTTCCATTAAGTGCTTCTTGATTGGGCACTTAACTTGCAAATTCCTTTCTAAAGAAGCTGACCAAATGCCTTCCTAAGGCTATTTAAAAACCAAACATGTATACAGCCAGTATTCCTAACTTCAAATACAACAATAACACATGCATACAAATAGGATGAATATATTCAGTAGATCATAACCTTCACATAGATATGTTACATGGCATAGGTAGCATAAAACATATTCTAGTTATGTCATATACATTCATAAGCATATTTCCATAAAGTCTTATGGGGTGCAACACCACAACAGGATCCCGTCCCCTTTGCTCCAGTGTCTCTTCTACCCAATGGGGATATGGCCTGCTGAGTTCAATGGAGCCACAGCTGAGGCTTTGGCCCAAAATGTCAGATACCTGAGCTGAGAATCTCCCAAACACAAGTTACCCACAGTTCTATGCTCATTAAAAAAAATAATAACATTGACACTACTTGAGAAATTTGATTTTCCCCAACATTTTCCCTACAGCTGTTTTCACCTCCTTATTTTTCAGGCTGTAGATGATGGGGTTTAACATGGGGGTTAGGATGCAGTACTGGACGGAGAAAATTTCATCCAGAGCCACAGAGGAGACTGAGCTGGGTTTTGTGTACTGGAAAAAAGCTGTCAAGTACAACAAACCAACCACAATAAGGTGGGAGCTGCAGGTGGAGAAGGCTTTACGCCTGCCCTCCGCAGAGCGTATCCTCAGGATAGTGGAGATTATGTGAATGTAGGAGATTAGGGTGAAGAGAAAGGAGCTTGATCCAAATATCGCAATAGAAGTAAGAAGCACCACTTGACTGGTGAAGGTCTCAGTGCAGGACAGATGTAATAGAGGAGGGAGCTCACAGCTGAAATGATGGATTTGGTTGTACCCACAGAAATGCAACTTCAGAGTAAAAACAGTGTTAAGAAGGGCATAAAAGAAGCCCGTGGTCCATGTCCCACTCACCAGCAGAACACAGATTCCTTTGCTCATTCTCTCCATGTAATGCAATGGGTCAGAGATGGCAGCGTAGCGGTCATAAGCCATGGCTGAGAGAATGAAAACTTCAGCACCAGCTGAGAGGAGGATGAAGAACATCTGAGTAATGCAGCCATTGACAGAAATAGTTTTGTGGTCTGCGAGTAAGTTAATCAGCATATTAGGCACCGTGACCGAGGAATAGCAGATATCAACAAAGGATAAATGGAAGAGGAAGAAGTACATAGGGGTGTGAAGGTGAGAATCAGTTCTTATCACCAACATGATTACTATGTTACCACCCAGAGTTATTAGGTAAATAACTAAAAACACCAGGAAGAGGAAAAGCTGCATCTGTGGGTCACTGGAAAGACCCAGGAGGATAAATTCGGTCACCGTGGTTTGATTTTTCATTTATTCAGGAAATCTGTGACCTGGAAGACAAGGAAAAAAAATGAAATTAACACTTATCATAAAAATAAACTGAAAGAGTATGTGGAGATCATCTGTTCCATAGGATGAATGTAAAGAGCGTCCTATTCCATTCTGTAAAATACGTGTTTTAAGTAGACTAAATTTAGAGAGAGAGATGTCAGATGGTATTTGTGTATTTTAAATAGACAAAATAGGCTGGCTACACAAAAGGCCTTGGGCACCTGCCACTTTAGACGCCTAAATCCCAGAATCAGGTCCTACTGGTATTCACAAATACCCTGCTCAGCTCTGACTAAGGGATAGTCTGATGTGGGACTCCCTCAGGCTCTCCTCTTGAAGCTGTTCCTCTGTGGATAAATCACAAAAAGAGGCAGTGCAGGGTTACTGGATACTTGGTCTTCTGCATCCAGGGTGAGTGTTCAAACCACCAGGCTATAGAGGAATTTCTCTCTCTCTCTCTCTCTCTCTGATTGGCTGCAATGAAACTATGGCCAATTTACAATAGCTGGACATCTGGCCAAATCTATAAAAAATAATCTCCTTCTCCATTACAGTCTGTCAGTTGTTCTAGACTATTTTGTTGAAAACCCTATTTAATATCTGTAGTATATAATTGGATTCTTACCTATTAAAATCATTAGGATTTTTCAAGAAGAATAAGAATCATAGAACTGGAAGGGACCTCGAGAAGTCATCTACTCCAGTCCCCTGCACTCATGGCAGGACTAAGTATTATCTAGACCATCCCTGGCAGGTGTTTGTCCAACCTGCTCTTAAAAATCTTCAATGAAGGAGATTGCATAACCTCCCAAGGCAATTTATTGCAGTACTTAACAACTCTGACAGTTAGGATGTTTTTCCTAATGTCTAACTAAACCACCCTTGCTGCAATTTAAGCCCATTGCTTCTTGTCTTATCCTCAGAGGTTAAGAAGAACAATTTTTCTCCCTTCTCCTTTTAACAACCTTTTATGTACTTGAAAACTGTTATCATGTCTCCTCTCAGTCTTCTCTTCTCCAGATTAAAGAAATCCAATTTTTTTTTCAATCTTCCCTCATAGGTCATGTTTTCTAGACCTTTAATAATTTTTGTTGCTCTTCTCTGGACTTTTTCCAGTTTGCCCACACATTTCCTAAAATGTGGCGCCCAGTGCAGGACACAATACTGCAGTTGAGGCTTAATAAGTGTGGAGTAGAGTGGAAGAATTACTTCTCGTGTCTTCCTAACAACACTCCTGTTAATACATCCCAGAATTATTCCTTGACTTTAGCACAGCTTTTGATACGGTCTCCCACAGCATTCTTGCCAGCAAGTTAAAGAAGTATGGGCTGGATGTATGGATTGTAAGGTGGATAGAAAGCTGCCTAGATCATCGGGCTCAATGGGTAGTGATCAATGGCTCCAGGTCTAGTTGGCAGCCGGTATCAAGCAAAGTACCCAAGGGTCTGTCCCGGGCAGGGCCGACTCCAGCTTTTTTGCCACCCAAAGTGGCGAAAAAAGAAAAAAAAATAGAAAAACCCGATTGAGCTGATGCCAAAGTGCCGCCGAAGAGGAAGACGGAGTGAAGGACCTGCCGCCGAATTGCTGCTGAAGACTGAAGCGGAACGATTCAGCTGCCGCCGAATTGCCGCCGCCCCAAAACGGATTGTCTGCCACCCCTTTCTATTGCCCTCCTCAGGCACCTGCTTCCTTCGCTGGTGCCTGGAGCCAGCCCTGGTCCTGGGGCCGACTTTGTTCAATATCTTTATTAATGATCTGGAGGATGGTGTGGATTGCACCCTCAGCAGGTTTGCAGATGACACTAAACTGGGAGAAGTGGTAGATATGCTGGAGGGTAGGGATAGGACACAGTGAGACCTAGACGAATTACGGGATTGGGCCAAAAGAAATCTGATGAGGTTCCATAAGGACAAGTGCAGAGTCCTGCACTTAGGATGGAAGAATCCCATGCATTGCTACAGAGTAGGGACTGAGTGGCCAAACTCTCATTAGACAGAAGGGAAAAGGGGAGGGATAGGAAAGAGAAGAAATAAAGTGGCGAAGGAAAAGGAGGCGGGGAGAAGAAGAGGAAGACAGAGCAAGAGAAAGTCTCACATCTCAGGCGGTATTTGGGATTTAGCTGGAGCCAGTGGTGGTGTCATCTTCCTCCCTCTCTCTGGACCAGTCTGGTCAGGACGTCTCTCAGGATTAGGATGAAGAAGTTCTGGGGTCCCAGGAAACAGTGCGGGTGTTAGCCATGATGGTGACGCTCACTCCAGTAGCCAACTTTTCTACTCAAAGTCTCTTTCTTTAAGAACTCCAAAAGGGACTGATGGGTGCAATAGCCCATCCCCTCATCACTTTGCTCACTAATTAGGCCTCATTTGATACCATGTGAGACTGAAAAATCAGTGTCTTATTTATGAGGCATGATCTTAGCACAGTTTGTGAGTTCTATCAGGAGACCTTTTCCTTTGGACTAATTCAGTCTCTCTTTCTCACTCCCTTTATTGTCTTTTTCCATCACCATTTGCTATTATAGGCTACTGTGACATCTGATGAACTGTCACATACATTCTGCAGTTGAGCTCACAGTGAAGGTAAACTAGGCTGAATTATTACAACATGTATTAAACTCTGCAGTCCATCTGTGAGGTTCTTTCCCCCAAATTACAGAAGGTTATTACCATCAATCTCCATTAAGCACCAACAAAATACTAGTCTCTGTGCTTAAAATGAAATTAAAGAGAGTCTATGACTCAGAGAGCTTAAATATAATAGATAATAAAGAAGTGGTCTCTTCAGTGTCTCAGTCTATCTATCTAATCTGTCCTGTGTTATATAGGAGGTCAGACTAGGGGATCACTCAGGTCCCTTCTGGCTTTTGAAACTATGAAATCAGTTCCTTGTTATACTTGGCAGTGTACAAATATTAGATATGATACAGAAATTTTCATCACACAGGAAGCTCCATATTTTGACATTTTGTTTAATCCCAACAGGGCCAAAGAGAGAGAATTTTTCATCTCATGAAAATGTTGACATTTCAAGAGCCTAGGATGAGGAAATGACTAAATATTTCATTTTTAAATTTGATTGTAACAAAACATTTCCTCTTGAAGTGTCCATTTCAAATGAAATCTTTCATGTTAAATGAACATTTTTATTTACAATGAGCTTGAGATGAGTCATTTTGTTGTCAATTTAAGTGAAAATATCAATTCAAAATGAAAGTTCTCATTTTAATTGGACATTTTGAAATAAAACTTTCATTTCATTTTAGATGTAAAACTGAAAAGGAATCTTCCCCCCCCCCCAAAAAAAGAAATATTTTTCTTCAAAATTCAGATTTTCCCACAGAAAATTTCTATCTTGAAGAAACAACACTTTCAGACTTTGCTTTCCAAACATGGGGAAAGTTTTTAACCAGAACTAACAAACATAGAATTGGTCATCATTCCTGTTCTAAAGAAATTACAGTCCAACAGAGTGATGCTTAATAGGCAGGACACCCTGCAAAAGCAGGAGGTGAGAGTAGCTAAATAATGATATTTTCTATTCAATGAGCTGGTTGCAAAAGTTGTGAATTTTGATGAGAAAGAGGGGCATGATTTTCGTCATGAAAATATTCCCATTTTCAACCAGCTCTATTCATTTGTTGTGAAGAATGTGAAAGAAGAAATTCTCCCTGTGAAACTGGGAGGAGAGGGTGGTGTCTTTCTTAACTGGGAAGGGAGTTCATTCTTTTAGTACAAGGCTGAGATGGGAAGAGATATGGGACTACCAGTGGGAACATGGATGATTGTGTGATTCAAGTCAGAGACAGGAATGGAATAGATCAGGCTTCAATATCTTCCTCTCCACTGACTTTCTGACTGACCTTGGGCATGTCACTGGGACTACATTTTCCCCATCCAATAGGAGTAGGGCACCTAACTTGCCAAATTCTTTTGAAAATCCCAGCCTGCTGGCTGACTCTTCATTTACCTGAGACGATATCTCTGCAATTCAACTTTGACAAAAGGTGGATTCTGAATCATAACTTTATTCACTGAGGCAAGATCCTCAGCTGACATATATCGGTGTAGCCCTGTTTCTTTCAGTGGAGTCATGTTGCTTTCCACCAGCTGTGGTGCTGCATCTAAGGGGGAATTTCACTGGGTGCATAGTGCCAGCACCACTTCCTATTATGTTTAGGATTTAAGTGGAAACTTGATGACACACGGGTCTTCCCAACTCAATGGTGAGTGAAATGTGAGGAATGTAAAATCACTTTAGAATATGGACACTATGGGCCAGATTCCCAGTTCATGTAAATCCACCTAGTTCCATTGATTTAATGGCGCTATGTCAATTTACATCCAGAGTTCACAAAGAGACATAGCTGTTCTAATGCTGAGCATTTTAGTGGATAACTTTTAGGTGATTTTTTCTAATCACTTAGTTTCCAGAGCCTGAGTTGGGCGGCCAGGCTCCCTACACAGAGAAAGTGGAGACATAGGCACCTAAGAATGGGATTTTAAAAAGCCAACATGACAGATGGTTCCTTAGCCAATGGGAAAGGCCAAGCAGAGGGTTGTGTTCTAAATCCCGCAGCTATCACAGGAGTTCAGTCCCTATCTCCTCTGGGGGAAGGCACCTCCTTCACCTTGGAATTATCAGCTGGAAAACTTCTTATCCCACCTAAGATGGCAAGAAACCATGGTGAGAGAGGGGAGAAAAGAAGAAGGAATTAGGGGGAGGAAACCCCTCAGCTTTTATCCTAGTAGTCAGGGATGTAGCAGACCCTTTTTGAGTGCCTGATAAGGAGAAACATTTTAAAAAGGGATCTGCTCCCTCCCATGTGGGTGTCCTAACCACTGCGATATGGGATACTTGATATGTGTCTCTCTCAATCTCTCCTAATAGAGCCTTAATTCCTATGTGCACCGTGGCCCAGCTGGGGATCACACTATTTATTATTCTTAGAGATGGACATTAAAAGGGATGAATCCTATAAGATACTACAGATATTAAATAGGGTTTTCAACAAAATACTCTAGAAGAACTACAGACTGCAATAGACAAAGATGTTCTTTTCATAGAACTGGCCAGATCCTCAAGTGGTATAAATTGGCCATAGCTCCATTCAAGTCAGTGGGTCAGATTGAAAGAGATATTGGTCGAGAGAGAGCATGAATGGCTCTAGATCTTGGTGCTTCTAGCACTCACCCTAGATGGAGACCCAGGATCCCGTCCCATTTGCTCCAGTGTCTCTTCTACCAAATGGGGATGTGTCCTGCTGAGTTCAATGGAACCACACTGATTTAGACTAGCTGAGGCTTTGGCCCAAAGTGTCAGATACCTGAGCTGAGACACAAGCTATCCACATTCTATGCTCTTTTTTTTAATAAGATTGACAGTACTTGAGAAACATGAGGGCAGAAACAGTGTTAAGAAGGGCATGGAAGAAGCCTATCGCCCATGCACTACTCGCCAGCTGAACACAGATCCTTGTGCTCATTGTGTCCATGTAACGCAGTGGGTCACAGATGGCAGCGTAGTGATCATAAGCCATCGCTGAGAGAATACAAATTTCAGTAGCAGCTAATAGAAAAAAGAAGAACATCTGTTCAATGCAGCTATTGACAGAAATGGTTTTGTGCTCTGCTAGGAAATGCACCAACATATTAGGGACAATGGCTGAGAAATAGCAGATATCAACAAAGGATAAATGAGACAGGAAGAAGTACATTGGGGTGTGAAGGTGAGGATCAGCCCTTATCACCAGCATGATCACCATGTTTGCCAAAAGCGTCACTAGGTAGACAACTAAAAACCCCAGGAAGAGAAAAATCTGCATCTGCAGGTTATTGGAAAGTCCCAGGATAATAAATTCAGTCACCTTGGTTTGATTTCCCATTGATCCTTACTCAGGAAAGCTGACCTGTCAGACTGGAAAAAATAAAATTAACACACAAGTAAATTGAAATGGCCTGTGGACATCATCTGATTAGTAGGATGAATGTAAAGAGAGGCCTACTACATCCTATTAAATGTGTATTTAAAATAGACAAAAATGGGCTAGATGCAGAAAAGGACTTTGGCACCAAACTACTCCTTTAGTTGCCTAAATCCCAGGATCATGCCCCACTGGTATTCACAGAAACTCTGCTCAACTGTGACATTGGGACAGTTGGACATAGGGCTCCCTCATTCTCTCCTGTTGAAGCTGTTCCACTGTGGTTAAATAATAAAAAAAGCTTTGGAGCAGAGGGACTGGATACTCAGCCTCCTGCATCTGGAGGTGAGTGCCCTAACCACCAGGATATAGAGTCACACTTGTTGTCTCTCTCTTTCCTAATATCTCTTTCATCTGTCCTATTAACTTCAATAGATCTACGTCTGATTTACAGCAGCTGGCGATTTGGCCCATTTATGCCTATGGAGCTTTATTCCAAAGAGGAGAATTTACACAAAGGAGATTGAAAGCCTGAAAAGGGAGATTAGTCAGGTAGAACTACATACAAACATTTTGGTGGGAGCAGTGACATAGATTAAAACAGAAGCCAGAAATGGAAGAAAATTTGAGGACAAATAAGAGTGAAAGAGCACCTGAAGAAAGTAAAGAAAATATGAAGGATTTCTTAATCAAGATCATGCAGACTGATCATGCAGATTGATCATGCAGCGCTACCAACTGTAAAATGTGCAGACCATCACACACTGGATGACATAATGCAAGCACTTAATGAAGTGTTCAAGGAAACTGGAGAAAAAAACAACAAGGATTAGCCAGTACAATTATATAATTTATGCTACAGTAACAGTAGCAGATCATTGTTTAACGTCAAGTCATCTGAACATATGAACCATTGGAAAACTTCCTATCTTCAAGAACCTCCATGGAAATTAAGGTTAAAAGAGAAGAGTATGCTTTTTTGTTGAGATACCAGCCTACTGGATGAATATGAGAAAAATCGTTTAAGAGAAAAGAGCAGCAAACAGCCTTGGAGATGAAATATCAGCTGAGTGAAAGGATATGAGAGTTATGAAGGAATAATGTAAAGAGAAGCTGATCATTTAGAGCAGGGGAGGGCAAACTTTTTGGCCTGAGGGCCGCAACAGGTTTTGTAAATTGTACAGAGGGCCGGTTAGGGGAGGAGGTCGTGGCCCGGCCCCCACCTCCTATCTGCCCCCCCTGGGATTCCCGCGCCATCCAAACCCCCTTTTTTCCCTGACAGACCCCTGGGATCCCTATCCCAGCCACCTCCTCCCGCTCCCTGTCCCCTGACCAACCCTGGACCCCCGCTGACCCATCCAACCCCTCCTCTCATTCCTGATGGCCTCCCTGGGACCCCTGCCCCATCCAACCACCCCTTCTCCATGTCCCCTGACTGCTCCCGGAACCCCTGCCCCTGACTGCCCCATGCCGCCCCATCCAACCCCCGCTCCTTCCTGACTGCCCCCCCAGGACCCCTGCCCCATTCAACCCCCTGTTCCAACCACCCCGACTCCTAGCCACACTCCTGACCCCTGAACACCTCCCTGAACTCCCCTGCCCCGTGCTCTGTGCCCCCTTCCTGTGCTGCCTGGAGCACCGGTGGCTGATGGCCCTACAGCCATGCCGCCCGGCTGGAACCAGGCCACGCCACCACTGCACCGTGTAAGGCCCGGCTCTGCAGCGGAGCTTCCCCAGGAGTTCACAACCCCGCCGCTTAGAGCATTGTGCTGGTAGCGGAGAAAGCGAGCTGAGGTTTTGGGGGAGGGGGAACAGCAGGGCAGGGGCCGGGGGTGAGCCTCCCGGACCAGGAGCTCAGGGTCCAGGCAGCACAGTCCTGTGGGCCGGATGTGGCCCATGGGCCATAGTTTGCCCACCTCTGACTTAGAGTCATGGACTTGAAAGATTTCAGCACAGACTTATTAGTATAAAGAGAACAGTCATTTCACCAGAGACTGGAGAAGATTCTTTCATCTGATTGATGTTAAAAAACAGAACAGGCAAACATAGAGAGCCAATAAATGACACTGAAGAGTTTCACTGCTTCTGGAAGGAAATCTGATGGATGGTGACAGGGAGAACTCTTCTCATACAGGAAAAAGAAAGAAAGAAAGAAAGAAAGAAGGTTGTATTGATCCTATGAATTATAGACTGACCACGTGTTTACCAGCTATATGGAAACTTCTAACAATAATTCTGGGAAAGAAGATCTGGATAGTGCTAGTTCACAATGGAATGCTGGTTCCTGAGCAAAAAGGCAGCACAGTAAACATGAAAGGAACAAAAGGCCACCTCTGGCTAAACAGGAAGATCACAAGATGCAAAACAAAGAAAGGAAAAAGTTAGCGATTTTGTGGGTAGACTACCAGAGAGCACCCAACAGTGTCTCACAATCAAGGGTCATTGAGACACTGAAAATGTCCAAGGTTCATCCAGACATCATTTCCTTTCTGCAGCAATCTATGTTTAACTGGAGCACTCGATTGATGAGGTTCAAATTAAAAGAGAAATATTTCAAGGGGATTCCTCAGCACCAGTGCTGTTTGTGGTAGCCATGCTGCCACTGAAATGGATGCTTGTTGAGATAACCACAATTTACCATATCAGCAAAGACCAAAAACCAGTTAACCATTTGTTAGACATGAGCAATCTGAAACTACATGAACAGTCACAAAAAGGAGCTACAGAGATTGATGATGTGTGGAAAAGTTTGGTGAAGATATAAAACTACGGGTGGGTTGGCTAACTGTGTGTCAGCATCTGTAAAGATGGCCAGACTGGTACAACCTCATGACATACAGGTTAATTAAGGAACTATCTATGATATCTCAGTATGACCCCTACAAATATCTTGGAATCAGGGAACTGTTGGAGCTACAGCATAAGAAAAAGTGAGGAAAGAATATTACAGATGTATAAGAACTATCCTACAGAGAAAACTCAATGGCTCAGATCAAATTCTTAGACTTAATATGTGGGGGGATGCCAGTAGTACAGAACATTGCTGGAGTGATCACGTGGAATCAAGAGGAGAAGAAAAAATTAACATCCAAAGAAGACAGCTGCCGGTAATGCATAGGATATTAGATAGCAACCAGGTCATGGACAGGATGTACATCCCATGATGTGATGAAGGAAAACCTCTGCTATCTGTGGAAGAAGCAATTGACAATGAAGACTATAATAGCAAAATATATGAGGCGTTAACCAGAATAAAGATCATCTGGTCACGATAACAAGCAATGACTGAGCTGCATCCAAGCCCAAGAAAGCATGAAAGAAAGGAGAAAGCAAACTGCCAAAAAAGATTTGAAAGATTTATATAGAGATCATTGCACGGACAGTGGTGGAGAGAGATCAAACCTATTGGTGATAGAAGATTAACAAATTGATGATTGTAGAAGCATCCCTCAAAAAAGAGACAAAGCCTCATTATGAGTGGACAAGAAAAATCCTTAATTATTTAAGAAGTAAAATTGACTGACAACTGCTCCCCGAGCCGCAGAATGTGTTTTTAAAAGGAAGATATTGTGTAGCCTGTGTTGAGCAACTGCTAGAGCCTATCTGGGAGAGAATATATGAACAGACACAGTGAGGTTGCTAAGTGTCTGCACTGGAGACTCTGTGCAAATCCATGCTTGCCACAAACTATGTGCTATTACGAACACCAAACTGAAAGCGTTCTAGAGAACGAAGATTTATGGGATCTGGCAATTGTCACAGACCGAATGGTGTGATAAAACAGGCCACACATAGTTGTAGAAAAGACAACAAACAAGCCCATGTTAATTGATGTTGCCGTGCCAGCAGACAGAAACATAAAAAAAACAAGTCGAGAGGATGGCAAAGTATGAAGAACACAGCATTGAAGGCACGCAATTATAGAAACTAGAACAAAGACAATCCCAGCAGTTATTGGAGCACAAGGTGCAAGCGCTAGGGGTAAAACATGTTAGGATTCCAAGACATCTTGGTCAGTGACTTGCAGCCGACAGCGCTCTTAGGCACTGCGAGAATATGCAGGAAAGTCAAATGACAATGAATGTACTTGAGCACCTAAAATGTAGGAATTCTGTAGGTGTTTAAAAAAAACTCCTGAGCACACAAACCTACAGAGTCCGTTCAGCCAGGATTTTTCGGTGACTCATGGGGATACATGTTAAACAGCAGCTTTCTTCTTTTAAAGCTTAAAGATTGAATACGTTGGGAAAGCTATTTCTTTTTTAAAAAATCTGCCTTATGTAATACTGAGGGACATTAATAATGATCATAATAAAGGAATGTGTCCAGCAAACACTCTCTAGGTACACTGACATAATTTGAAAGAGAAGGGTCTGACTGAAAATTAATGGGACTTTCGTGCCTAAAAATTACTTAAGTTCCTTTGAAAATCTGACCCCATGGGACTTTTGACTCAGTGTCCTGCAAGTCTGAATATCAAACTGCTCATACATAAGAGAATCTTTACTGCCCTCTTGGAAGTGAGTGGCTATTTTGACATTGATTTCTAAATGGAAATGGGAATGAAGCCAGTGTTCTGTCCAACACCAAATTGATGTTTAAACACAAATGTCCACCAGAGAGAAACTAAATCTTTTTCCCATTATCAGCTCATCAGACAACTGAAGAGATCTTGTACTACAGCCTGAATGTCACAGGCAGATTCTGTGCAAAGGGAACTCCAAAGCTAAATGCCTTCTCCAGAGAACGCCCTGCCCCTAACCTCACGACCCAATAACACACACACACACATTACTGCTAACATGCACCAACTGATTTCATTTGTCTCAGTGCTGTTGAGAGTGAACAAGTGAGAGAGAGAGAGAGCAAGATCTGGGTGATTCATAGAGTAACTGGGTTGCCAGCCATGGCCTCTGTGCTGTAACTGACAGTGGGAGCAGAGTGTTGCATCCAGGCAGAAGTCTATGGGACTCTGCAGAGAGACCCACCCTTAGATAAGTGGAGCAGATTCTGGTCCTTTGTAATTGAAAGATTAAAATGAATAGGAATATGAATCAACTCACCTGCCTTTTAAATGTGGATCATAAATATGGTGAGATCATTCTTACCTGTGATTTTCTCTGTATTCTTAGCCAAATCAATAAGTAGGTAGACTACGTAGTCTGCCTATCTGCATCCAGAATACAGCATCTCAAGACATCCAATAGGTCTATGGATGTGATCCTTGGACCCTTTACCCAGAGCAATGAAACCACTCAAGGTGTGTAGGGTTATCTGTGGGAGTGGAGCAAAAAGCCTTCCCTGAACTGCCTCCAAGATTAAAAGCTGATTTCTTGAGAATGGTTTAAATGCTGTTTTGTTCCCCTTGGGACAAGATCCCTGAAGTTCACTCTCTGTAACAAGCTACCAGTAACACTGGGCTGGGTCAGCACTCAAGCAATCCTCTGTAGTGCCTGAAAATAAGAGCAATGAGACTTGGCTTATCACAGGATTTAGGTACACAATCTCTGCAACCGTCACTAAAAAAAAAAAGTGTGTATTTAGGCTCCTATTTTCAAAACAGCCAAAGGAGCTAGACACCCTAATAGCAAATAATTTCATCTCCCCCACACTTCTTTGAAGCTCCTAGCCATAATATATAATTACCACAAGACGACAACACGGCCAGATAGCCTTAAACTTCATTAATGGGAAAAAGGAGTAAATAGACTATATATGATTTTGATACTGTCTCGCATGACCTTTTCATAAACAAATTAGGGAAATGCAACCTAGATGGAGCTACTATAAGGTGGGTGAATAACTGGTTGGAAAACCATTCCCAGAGAGTAGTTATCAGTGGTTCACAGTAATGCTGGAAAGGCATAACAAGTGGAGTTCCGCAGGGATCGGTTGTGAGTCCGGTTCTGCTCAATATCTTCGTCAATGATTTAGATAATGGCATAGAGAGTACACTTATAATCCTATCCTCCAATGCACTTGCAACCCTTCCCTGCTTGTTATCATGCACAAACTTTATAATTCAAAATGATCTGGACAAACTGGAGAAATGATCTGACATAGGATGAAATTCAATAAGAACAAATACAAAGTACTCCATTTAGGAAGGAATGATCAGTTGCACACATACAAAATGGGAAATGACTGCCTAGGAAGGAGTACTGCAGAAAGGGATCTGGGGGTCATAGTAGATCACAAAATAATATGATCAATAGTGTAACACTGTTTAAAAAAAATCAAACATCATTCTGGGATGTATTAGCAGGACTGTTATAAGCAAGACACGAGAAGTAATTCTTCCACTCTATTCCGCACTGATTCGGCCTCAACTCGAGTATTGTGTCCAGTTCTGGGTGCCACATTTCAGGAAAGATGTGGACAAGTTGGAGAAAGTACAGAGAAGAGCAACAAAAATGATTAAAGGTGTAGAAAACATGAAGGAAGTTTGAAAAAAAATGGGTTTGTTTAGTCTGGAGAAGAGAAGACTGAGAGGGGACAGGATAACAGTTTTCAAGTACATAAAAGGTTGTTACACGGAGGAGGGAGAAAAATTGTTCTTCTTAACATCTGAGGATAGGACAAGTAGCAATGGGTTTAAATTGCAGCAAGGGTGGTTTAGGTTGGACATTAGGAAAAAGTTCCTAACTATCAGCGTGATTAAGAAGTGGGAAAAAAGTCCCTAGGGAGTTTGTGGAATCTCCATCTTTGGAGATTTTTAAGAGCAGGTTGGACAAACACCTGTCATAGATTCATAGATTAATAGATTCTAGGACTGGAAGGGACCTCGAGAGGTCATCGAGTCCAGTCCCCTGCCCGCATGGCAGGACCAAATATTGTCTAGACCATCCCTGATAGACATTTATCTAACCTACTCTTAAATACTCCAGAGATAGAGATTCCACAACCTCCCTAGGCAATTTATTCCAGTGTTTAACCACCCTGACAGTTAGGAACTTTTTCCTAATGTCCAACCTAGACCTCCCTTGCTGCAGTTTAAGCCCATTGCTTCTTGTTCTATCCTTAGAGGCTAAGGTGAACAAGTTTTCTCCCTCCTCCTTATGACACCCTTTTAGATACCTGAAAACTGCTATCATGTCCCCTCTCAGTCTTTTCTTTTCCAAACTAAACAAACCCAATTCTTTCAGTCTTCCTTCATCGGTCATGTTCTCAAGACCTTTAATCATTCTTGTTGCTCTTCTCTGGACCCTCTGGTAACTTGTAACTTCAGTCCATTGGTTAGGTCACTCTCCTTGCATGTGGGGGACCATGGTTCTCTTCCCTTCTCTACCTGGGGGTGGGGGGGAGGGCAGAGATTTGAAGTGAGATCTCCCATCTCTGAGGAAAGTGCCTTAATATCTGGGCTATAAGGTATTCTGGAGTATCGAAGCTGTTATACAATGTATAAATAACTAAAAAAAAATACTCAATGGACCAATGAGTTGAACCTACCAAAGGAGTCCCCTAACACTGAGCTACAGTGTAATTTTAGCCCAATGACTAGCCAAGTATTTTATATAAGTGGAATAGCTTCAATAGAAAAACTTGAGAAAACTCCACCCCCATGTATTTATATAGTGGTGGTTAGGGCCTTCAGCTGGGAGGTCAAAGTTTCAGTCCCTGCTCTACAGGAGGTAGAATGGGGAATTGAACCCAGGTCTTCCAGAACACCAGTAATTAACACTGGGCTAATGGTTGGAAGAAGGGGCACCACTTCCTCTTTCAGGTAACTTGGTCAAACAAGTCCCATTGACTTGTGCTCTAAATCATTTAGGCACTTCTAGAAATGCCACCTGCATTTTCCATTTCATGAGGGAAAATGTTGTAGTTTGTTATAAAGGAGAAATGTCCATGGTGCTCTCTCAGGCAAGTCTTTGTTCTTCCTTGTTTTGTTGCGCGCCTTAAGGTCTGCCTGAGAAGAGTGCAATTATGATTTCTGTGTGTAAAGCAATGGAAGCTGGGATTTTCAAAGGAGCCTAAGGGAGTTAAGCACCCAACATACATTGAAATGCAATTTTCACTCAGTCAGTGGAAGCTTTACAGGGAGTAAGGTCTGAGTTAAAGTTGAGATCAAACCTAAGGATTTGAGTTTTTAAAAAGTACATTGGATGGGAATCTTACTCATGAAGGCTTGTCAGTCAAGGAAGAAACGAATATCTATTGTCTAGCACAGCTGATCTCAATTAGTGATTCATTGTCCTCCAAAGGCCTGTGGGCCATATTTTAAAAGGTCTTTAAGTGACTGAAGACACAGATAAGTACCTAGGACTACCTAGCTCCCATTGACTTCAAAGGGAGTTATGTACCTGGATGCTTTTGAAAATCCCAGTAGGCATCTATCTTTGGAAATCTGGCCATATGGTACTCTTCCTTCTGGCCTGGAGAGAGGAATATTTTGAAAACCAAGAACTGGGGAGACTGAAGTATTGGAAGAAGCAGTACAGAAATGAACGAATTTGGAAGACCACTGACTAGTTCATTATTACATTTAGCAAAGTCACAAACACTCTAATTTAGTAAGGCAGATAGAGAGACTACAGAATGTACATCTGCACATCCATATACTCACACCATCCCTTGCCTGGATTTTATATAAGTGGAGGGGGGGGGTAAAAAAAGAGAGAATCAACACTAATTGAGAAACCTGAATTTCCACAATATATTCCTTACAGCTGTTTTCACCTCCTTGTTTTTCAGGCTATAGACAATGGGGTTTAACAAGGGGGTCAAGATGCTGTACTGGATGGAGAACATTTCATCCAGAACCACAGAGGAGACTGAGCTGGGTTTTGTGTACTGGAGTAAACCTGTCACGTACAACAAGCCAACCACAATCAGGTGGGAGCTACAGGTGGAGAAGGCTTTACGCCTGCCCTCCGCAGAGCGTATCCTCAGGATGGTGGAGATGATGTGAATGTAGGAGATTAGGGTGAGGAGGAAGGAGCTCAAACCAAATACCAAAGCAGAAATAAGTAGCACCACTTGATTGGTGAGGGTGTCAGTGCAGGACAGTTGTAACAGAGGAGGGAGCTCACAGCTGAAATGGCTGATTTGATTGGGCCCACAGAAATGCAACTTGAGGGCAAAAATTGTATTAAGAAGGGCATAGAGGAAGCCCATGGTCCATGCACCACTAACCAGCTGAACACAGATCCCTTTCCTCATTGTCTCCACGTAATGCAATGGGTCACAGATGGCAGCATAGCGGTCATAAGCCATGGCTGAGAGAATGAAAGCTTCAGTACCAGCTGAGAGGATAAAAAGGAACATCTGGGCAATGCAGCCATTGACAGAAATAGTTTTGTGCTCTGCTAGGAAGTTCATCAGCATATTAGGCACCGTGACTGAGGAATAGCAGATATCAACAAAGGATAAATGGAAGAGGAAGAAGTACATAGGGGTGTGAAGGTGAGAATCAGCTCTTATCACCACCATGATCACTATGTTACCACCCAGAGTGATTAGGTAAATAACTAAGAAAAGCAAGAAGAGGAAAATCTGCATCTGTGGGTCACTGGAAAGTCCCAGGAGGATAAATTCGGTCACCGTGGTTTGATTTTTCATTGTCATTTATTCAGGAAATCTGTGACCTGGAAGACCAGAAAAAAATGAAATTAACACTTATCATAAAAATAAACGGAAAGAGTATGTGGAGATCATCTGTTCCATAAGATGAGTGTAAAGAGAGTCCTATTCAATTCTGTAAAATGTACAGACTGAATTTAGAGAAAGAGAGATGGCAGATGGCATTTGTGTGTTTTAAATAGACAAAATAGGCTGGATACACAAAAGGACTTAGGCATCTAAAGTGGCAGTTAGGTGCCAAAGTCCCAGAATCAGGTCCTACTGGTATTCACAAATACCCTGCTCAGCTCTGACTAAGGGATAGTATGATGTAGGGCTCCCTCAGTCTCTCCTCTTGAAGCTGTTCCTCTATGGATAAATCATAAAAGAGGCAGTGCAGGGTTACTGTATACTTGGTCTTCTGCATCCGGGGTGAGTATTCTAGCCACCAGGCTATAGAGGAATTTATTCTCTCTCTCTCTCTCTCTCTCTCTCTCTCTGCAATCTGTCCTTATGACTTCAATAGAGCTACAGCTGTGTTACACCAGCATGGGAACTGCCAGCTTGGCTGCAATCAAACTATGGCCAATTTACAATAGCTGGACATCTGGCCAAATCTATGTAAATAATCTCCTTCTCCATTACAGTCTGACAGTTTTTCTAGACTATTATGTTGAAAACACTATTTAATATCTGTAGTATATAATTGGATTCTTATCTATTAAAATCATTAGGATTTTTCAAAAATAATAATAATCATAGAAGAGGAAGGGACCTCAAGAGGTCATCTAGTCCAGTCCCCTGCACTCATGGCAGGACTACGTATTATCTAGACCATTCCTGACAGGTGTTTGTCCAACCTGCTTTTAAAAATCTCCAATGATGGTGATTCCACAACCTTCCTAGGCAATTTATTCCAGTGCTGAACCACTCTGACAGTTAGGAAGTTTTCCTAATGTCCAACCTAAACCTCCCTTGCTGCAATTTAAGCCCATTGCTTCTTGTCCTATCCTCAGAGGTTAACAAGAATAATTTTTCTCCATGCTCCTCATAATAACCTTTTATGTACTTGAAAACTGTTATCATGTCCCCTCTCAGTCTTCTCTTCTCCAGACTAAAGAAACCCAATTTTTTCAATCTTCCCTCATAGGTCATGTTTTCTAGACCTTTAATCATTTTTGTTGCTCCTCTCTGGACTTTCTCCAATTTGTCTACATCTTTCCTGAAATGTGGTGCCCAGAACTAGACACAATGCTCCAGTTGAGGCCTAATCAGCGCACTGTAGAGCAGAAGAATTACTTCTCGTGTGCTGCTTACAACACTCCTCCTAATACATCACAGAATGATGCTTTTTTTGCAACAGCGTTACACTGTTGACTCATATTTAGCTTGTGGTCTACTATGACCCCCAGATCCCTTTCCGCAGTACTCCTTCCTAGGCAGTCCTTTCCCTTTTTGTATGTGTGCAACTGATCGTTCCTTCCTAAGTGGAGTACTTAGCATTTGTCCTTACTGAATTTTATTCTATTTACTTCAGACCATTTCTCCAGTTTGTCCCGATCACTTTGAATTATAATCCTATCCTCCAATGCACTTGCAACCGCTCCCAGCTTGGTATCATCCGCAAACTTTATAAGTGTATTCTCTGTGCTATTATCTAATCATTGATGAAGATATTGAACAGAACCGGACCAAGAACCAGTCCCTGTGGGACCCCACTAGTTATGCCCTTCCAACATGACTGTGAAACACTGATAACTAAACTCTGGGAACTGTTTTCCAATCAGCTATGCACCCACCTTATAGTAGCTGCATCTAGGTTGTATTTCTCTAGTTTGTTTATGAGAAGGTAATGGAAGTCAGTATCAAGAAGAAATGAATGTGACCAGAAAACATTATCTTGACACAGTGACATAATTTTGAAAAGAGGGGCCTGATAGAAAATTAATTGGACTTTTCCTCCTAAGTCACTTAAACTCCGACTCAGTGGGATTTTTGACTCAGCTTTCTGCACATCTGAATATCAGCCTGTATATACAGTAGAGAACTTATCTTGCCCTCCTGGAAGTGAAAGGCTAATTTGACCTCAGTTATTAATGGAAAAGGGAATGAAATCAATGTTCTGTCCAATGTCAAAATTATGTTTGTCCCCATACGACCCTAGATAGAAATTAAAGCTTTCTTCCATTATCAGCTCATGAGACAAATGCCTAAGAAAAGAGATGGACCTTTAATTGAATCTGAATGCCAACACAGGCAGATTCTGTGCACAGGAAAATTCAATTCCAAGTGCATTTCCCAGAGAATGCGCCCCCCCACACACACACAATCAATACAAACTACTGCACCAACTGATCTCACCTATCTCAGTGCTGCCTTGAGAAAGAGAGATCTGGGTGATTGAAGAAAATCAGTTTTGCCAGCCATGGCCCCTGTGCCGTAGCTAAGTCTGTGTGAGCAGACTGCTGCAGCCAGGAAGAGGTCAATGGGACTATGCAGAGACCCACCCCTAGATAAGAGGGGCAGAATCTGGCCCTTTGAAATGAAAAGGAAACAAAAAATAAAAAGGATTAAAAATATGAATCAACTCACCTGCCTTTTAAGTGCAGATCATGAATATGGTGAGATCATTCTGACCTGTGATTTTCTCTTTTCTTCGTCTATCTACCTCCTTATTGCTTTGTCTATCTAATCTGTCTGTCTCTGGAATACAGCATCCAAGGAGATCCAATATTCTTAACCCTACACACCTTGAGGGGTTTCACTGCTCCGGGTAATCAGTGGGAGTGAAGCAAAGAGATTTTCCTTAGCTGACTCTAAGACTAGGAGCTGATTCTTGAGAGTTGTTTAAATGCTGTCTTGTTCCCCCTGGGACAATCCCTGGAGTTCACTCTCTGTAACAAGCTCCCAGTGACATTGTGCTGGGTCAGCCCTTAAGCAATGGTATATCGTACCTAAGAATGAGAACATTGAGGATTGGGTTATCATAGGATCCAAGTGATTTAGATACCCAATCTCAGTGACAGTCAATTAAAAAGGCATGTATTTAGGCTCAGATTCTCAAAGTAGCTGAAGGACTTAGATGTGCAAACAGCAGCACATTTCCTCTCCCTAAGACTCCTTTGAAGGTCCTAGTCTTAATGTATAATTACCACAAGAGTGCAGCAGAGGAGAAAGAATGGGGAATGACCAGACATCCTTAAAAAATCACCAATAGCTGGATACACAGGTTAAGGGATGAGGAAGGATCAAATAGACTGTATAAAATGGCAGGAAAGAACAGGAGATGAGACAAAGGAGGAGCTTTTCTGAATACAACTGGGTAAATTTTTTCAGACAAGTAGTTTATTCACTGAAAAATGCAGTTTGGTTGACCCTATACTATTTGTGAATTAGAAAAATAAAAGCCAAATTGTTTCATCCAGTGCCAAACAAACAAACAAAAAAACCAACTAAATTCACAAAGCAACACAGGGCACCTTAGTGCCTCCCCAGTACCTTTAACCTCGTGGTTAGGGAACTCACCTGGGTCATGGGAGATCCTCATGCAATTCCTTCTCTGTCTGATGTAGAGAAGAGATTTGAAGTTAGGTCTCCTATCTCTAAGGAAAGTGCTTTAATCTCTGTGCCATAGGCCTTGCTGGAAACCTAAGCCTAAGTAACTGTATTAACCAAACGCTTGGAACCAGAGTAGGCCTGTCTTTGACAGAATAGCAATGCACCAGGTAAGCCCATTCCTGACCAGAGAGGATGGTACAAAAACACATAGCTCTCTCGAGTAACAACGTAAACACATTCCTAAGAGATGGTACAAGAACACACTTACGCTTCATAAAGATAAGGAGGGGATGACAGAATAATGGGTGAGGATGTTTTGTTCTAACTAGCAGGTACGAGTATAAGGGTGGTAAGTAACAACATCCGGAGTGTAATACAGCACTTGTTTGTATCAATGTATAAAAGGAGAAGTCCTATGAACGGCATCTTTGTATCGGCTGAGGGGACAGGACCCTGGTGTCCTATCTTGTCACAGAAATACATGTGTTAGTGTCCCTGTGACACCTGGGACAGGGCGCTTGTACTGTGCTTTGCTAACAATAAACCTGGCTGAGGGCCTTCGCTACAAAAACAAGCCTGTGGTTGTTCTTTATGAATAACATAGAGTTCTGCTGAATCGGTAAGCTGCATTCCCTGCTCGTGCAGCTGACACCGGAGATCCAAGAAGAGCAGCACTGAGCAGCCTTAACAACTCTCCACAGCACTAATAACTTGATCTATAAGGTATTTTGGGGCAGGGCTTTCTCAGTCTCTCTTAAGTTGTTGTGCTGCTGAATTTAAAAAGCAAAACAACAGCAGCAGAAACACCTGGCTCTAACGCAGCCATGGTGGCACGTAGAATGGGTTTCCATCTTGAATGGTCCTTTGCAAGTCTTCTTCATTTCACAAGAGTCAGGATGGAATGATTTAGGTTTCTGAAATCCCACAAAATTGCATCTTTCAATCTCATTCATGGTTGCACTCGTGCTCTACTTCCTTCTACCTCAGCTCTATAAACCTTCTGTAAAAGCATACGGTCTTCTGTACATTGTGCATACCCCCACCATTGCAGTCGTCTTCTTCTTAACTAATGCAAGACTGCAACTTGCTGGGATCATTTAAGTATCTCCCTGTTTGTGACAAAATCAAATCTATGGATGTCAAGGATATGGCATAACTTTTGACACTGAAAACTGCTTAATTTCCTCTTCCCAGCTGTTTCTAATGAATATGTTTCTGCTCCATTTAACAGGGTTGCCATCACTACCATATTGAATACTTTTCTCTTAGTTTTCACATCGACATTCTGCCTCCCAAACAGAGGCTTTTGAAGGTGCCGAAATGTCATTGGCACAAGACCCATCAGATGTGTGACTTCTTCAGATATAGAAACTCATGCTGTCAAACAACTACCCAGATACAAAAACCTATTCACCCATTCAATGTGGTTGCCATCTATATGCACCATCAGCAGGTCATGAGTAACCCCATGGCAAAAGAAATTGCCCATCCAAATTATTTGTCAAAGCATTCAGAGAAATCAGGAGGACTTCACAAATAACTCAAGGCCAACATTCACCGCTAACATTTGACTGACTAATGAACAACATGTGTCTATGCCTTTTTTAAGAGATCAGAAACTACCCCATACATTCCTGAACATTTCCTCATATGATTGCTATACATAATTTTGGATTGTATAATATGTTATGTCACAGTACACTATCAGCATTATTTCTCTTTGTTCCTCTCTGTGTGGCATTTATCCTTCCATCAGCATCTACGTAACCTATCTATCTGAGTGACAAGATAGGTGAGCTAATATCTTTTATTGAGCCACTTCTGTTGGTGAAAGAGGCAACCTTTCGAACTATGCAGAATTTTTCTTCAGGTCATTGTGCAATGGGTAGGACATACTCTATGAGACAGATACTCCATATCTTGTGGACATGAAGTCAGCCAGCACCTCAAGGGAGCTAAACCTGCATTGGGAGGACATTGTTTTCCCTAGGAAAAGGATCATGGGGCTGGGAACCAGCAACTGGATAGCGACTCTCAGGGTCTGCTGAATGCGGTTTGCTCCTTACATGGGGCACATTGTAAAATGACTGTCACAGTTCAGACCAACTGCACTTGTATTCTCCCTCTATGGTCCAGCCAGAGCACCCACTCTCAGGCTTCCCACTCCCCAGCTGTTGCCTATCTTAAGAGGAGACCCACATGTCTCTCCCAGCTGGGGTGGGTATTTTGAGGATGACCAGTTCCCAGCCTTCAATTTGTTATTTCCAGCAAAAGATAGCCTGCCTAACAGACCAGCTTCACTTTTCTCCTTACAGACGCTAAAGAGGATAATTGCTATGTTTTTAAGTTACCACACAGCTCTTTCTAAGCAAGCATGTTTTTATTCATTATTTCTTACTACAGAGAACATATTAAAAATAATAAAAGAATCTACACATATGCTAATAAGCTTACCAGTGATCACCCCAACTGCAGCCTGGGCTCTGGTAGAAGCTCTCCTTCAATCCCCTCCCAGGATTTTTCCTGCTGTTTCAAGTAAATCACATCCTCAGCTCAGAACAAGAACAACTCCTGACTCTGTGAGTGACTCATTTATCCACTTTGGCTCTTTGAAGAGACCTTGAAAATATAATCAGCCAGACTGTTGCAGGCACAGAGGCCCGAGGACAGCAACAGCGGGGTTCGTTGCCCGGCGTGCTTCGCGTCAATAAACATACCGGGGTGGAGAAACAATCAAAGTTTATTTGAGATCTCAAAGTGGTGCAAGGAGACAGGCAAATCAAGCACACCAGCAAAAACAGTTTCTCTCCTCATATACTTTTCACAACTAAGCCCCCCCTCTCTCCCTCTACCACCCCCCCCCCCTCCCCCTCCCCTCTCTACCGAAGGCATGCTTATACATTTAAGCCGTTAACTGTTTAGAGGAATGTTACTAACAAACTAGATTTATAGCCCTAGAATGATTTATTTGGTTCTGTTTACCCTTAGTTTATTACCCCTTCTCCAGCTAAAAATATGCAAACCTCATCATTATCGCTTGGTACCTGGTATGAGGGGGGGGGGGGGGTTGTAATTGGTAACTGGCTATTTACACATTCCAATTCCTGTCCTTGGCTTTTGAGGCCGATTAGAGTTAAACATGGAAGGACAGAGTTTAAACATGGAAGAACTCTGGCTTAGGCAGGCCTAGTAACCCCAACAAGACGGTAGGTCTCTGCTCAAAGTGCAGCTTCAAAATGAGGGATTCCAGAGGAGTCAGTCACATTCCCTTCCTCCCTCCCCTAGAATTTCCTTGAAAATCCACTTCACATGACTTGTCCCGAAATGTCCTTTGATGTTCCTAATGTCTCCCAGAGATTGCACTAATCAGAACTTCCTCCTAAATTAGCTCCATAAAATACTGTAATAGTACATAAATATTTGCATTTTAATACAACCAACTTCAAAGATATTTACCTTAATTCAATAACGTTTAACTTAATTCATTAAGGTTTGTGCAGGATGTTAAAGGACACTTTCATATCTGTCACAGTGACAATCTTGAAATATAGTGTCGCAATCTTTTACTGCACTTACTGGACTCAATTCTTCTTCTAGCCTTACTCCCATCTATATGGGATTGGCTTTTTGTGTCCTTCTAATCCATTCCAGTCTGTCTTGAATGCTATTCCTCGGAAACTCTGCAGCTAATCAAATCCTTTACTGTGACATCCATCCACCTAGTTCTGGGTCTACCTACCCTTCTCTTACCCTCCTCTTCTAAATTTAACCCCCTGTTATCCGATCTTCTTTTCACATGGCCAAACCCTCTAAGCCTGGAATCCCTCAGCATTTCTATAACTGGTACCACCTTCACACTTCCCCTACTTTGTTCATTCCAAACATGGTCAATCCTTGTAACTGCAAGCACCCATCTTAATGGTTTTCTTTCCAGTGTCTTCAAGATCTGCTCCTGTCTCTTGCTCAGTACCCAGCATTCAGAGCCCTACCAAAGTGCAGGCCTAATTACCGACTTGTAGATCTCACTCTTCACTTCAATAGGCTTCGTGAAACCTCAAATGTTCATATAAATATTCACATAGTGCCCAGTCTTGCAAAAGGCTCACTCCAGTGAACAGGTAGAACAAATGAGTAATTGAAATTTAGTGTGAGTATGGACCACTGCCATCACTGTGAATCTGTCTGCAGGATTGGGGTCATACACAGTGTTATTTGGGCTCAAGCCTGCAGGTGGTCTAAAAGTGAAAGTCCTGCTATCCTCAGCTGGATATCTACATGCACAAAGGCTATAAGGATCTGTCCATTTAGTCTAAACACTCAAGTGCATGCAGTATCATGTCTTTAGAGAAGAAGAAATGCACAAAAACCAGAATAGCTGAATGGAAAAAGCCCATTCAGTCAGGTAATTCTTTCTTTCTTTCTTTCTTTCTTTCTTTCTTTCTTTCTTTCTTTCTTTCTTTCTTTCTTTCTTTCTTTCTTTCTTTCTTTCGAATCTGCATAAGATGATGGGGGTGATTTGGTGCAGCAATGTTGGGATGGTTTTCCATGCATGTCCAGATGGTATGAAGGAGACACATGATTAGACTGTGGAACTCCTTGCCACAGGTATACACTGAGACCATAAATGTAGCAAGATTCAAAAAGAGATTGGGTAATAAAAATATCCAGAGTTCTTATGATTAATTATGATAACATTACTGGAAGGGATACTAAATATCATGTCTATTGTGAGGTTCTTGAATCTTCCTCTGAACATCTGTTCCTGGTCACTGTCAGAAATGGGATAGTAGATTTAGATGGCAGGTCTGTCTCAGAATGGCTATTTTTATGGCTCTGTGACACAGACACTGGCATTACAAGAAGAGAGCAGTGTTCTTCAGTAGCATCCTTGTCCCTGAGATCTCAAAATACTTTATGTGCATTAATATATAAACATCTGCAATACATCTGCCCATTTATTTTCCTCAAATTACAGAAGATTTTTACTATCAAGCATCTATTAAACACCAACCAACTTCTAGTCTTTGTGCTTAAGATAAAATTCAAGGAAGTCCTTGACCCAAAGGACCTAAATATAACAAATACATAATAATAAAAGAAGAAGTGGTATTTCCAGGTTCTTTATTTTATATTACAATTAGGTGAGATTAATACCTTGTCTTGTTTGGTTCTGTACAAATGTTAGAGATGGTCAGAAAAAGAAATTTCCATCACTCAGTAAATTCCATATTTCAACATTTGTTTTAAACCCAAAATAGGTCAGAAAGTTGAAATGTCAACATGTTTGTGAAAGGAAAAATCATAAAATATTTGAATGCAGAAATATCTAAACATTTCATTTTGTCCATTTTGATTGAAACAAACCATCCTTTTGAAGTGTCAATTTCATTCTCAATCAATATTTTGATCTAAATTACATTCAGATGAGTAATTTTGTCATTTTAAATCGAAATGTCAACTCAAAATATTTTTTTTTCAGCTTGACATTTTGAAAGAAAATCTATGATTTAATTTTGAGAGGTCAAATTGAAATGCAATTTTTGTTTAGATTTTCCCAATGCAAAAATCAAATATTTTACTTCAAAATTCAGATTTTCCAGCGAAAAAAAATAAAATAAAAAAAAAAAATTCTATCATGATGTAACCACACTTTGAAATTGGAAAAACAATGATGGTAAAAACGTTCACCAGAACTAACAAACTTAAAAGTACCCATGATTGCTGCCATGAAGAATTGACAGTACAACAGAGTGATGCGCAGTAAGCAGGACACCCTGAAAAAAAAAGAGTAGCTAAATAGAGCTATTATTTATTTAGTAAGCAGGTTGCAAAAGTTTTGAATTTGGATAACAAAGACGGACATAGTTTTCTCCATGAAAATAGTTCCATTGTTCAACTAGTTATATTTATTTTGTGTGAAGAATCTGAAAGAAGAAATTCTCCCTGTGAAAATGGAGCAGAGGGTGGTGTCTTTCTTAAATGGGACAAAAAGTGCATGCCATCAGTACTAGGATGGGATGGGAAGAGTGATGGAAGTGGGCACATGTATGGAATTTTGGCTGAACACACTGGACAGGGAAGGAAGAGATCTGGCTTCCATGTCTTGCTCTCCACTGACTTTCTGGCTGACCTTGGGCAGGAGGCTGGGACTAAGTTATTCCCATCCAATAGGAGTTGGACACCTGACTCCCCTAGACTCTTTTGAACAGTTCAACCTATTGGTTGACTCTTCATTTACCCCAGACCGTATCTCTAGAAGTCAAACATTGGCAACGGTTGAATTCAAAGTCATATCTGAGATCCTCAGTTGGCAGGTATCAGAGTAGCCCTGTTTATTTCAGTGGAGCTACGCTGCTTTTCACCAGCTGGGGTTTTGTATCTAAAGGTGAATTGCACTTGGGTGCAGACCAGCAGCACCACTTCCCACTATGTTTGTGATGTCCGTGGACATTCAGAAATACACAGGGCTTTCCAGCTCGACAGTGAGTGAAATTTGAGGAAAACAAAATCACTTTAGAATACGAAAACTTTGGTCACAGCCTCATGTGATGTAAATTCATGTACCTACATTGACTTAATGGCACCATGTCAATTTACACCAAGGGGTAGGTTCCCAAAGGGACATAGGTGTTGTGATGCTGAGCATTGCAGTGCCTAACTTTGAAGTGCCTGGAAAATCATAGAGATTCACAAAGCCAGAATTTGTCACCCTGGCTCCCTCCACAATGGAAGAGGAGAGAGAGGTGCCTACGAATGGGATTTGAAAAAGCCATCTTGATTGGTGGGTCGCATCCCAAATTAGCCAATGGGAGATGCTGAGGAGATGGGTGTGCCCTAAACACCCCAATCTTTCAAGGCGTGCATTACCTTAATCCCCAGGAGGGAAACACTTTTTCTGCTTGGGATTCCCATCTGGGAACCCTCTAACCCCAACTAAGGTGTATTTTTCAATAAGCCGGAGTGTGGTGGGGCAGAGAAGACTGAGAGGGAATTAGGAGGAAGAAGTCCCTCCTTAGTTTTAGCTCAGTGGTTCTGGTAGTCACCCAAGAGAAGCAGACCCCGGTTCAATGGCCTGATGAGGAGAAGAGATTTAAGAACATTGACACTACTTGAGAGGGTTGAATTTCCTCCAACATTTTCCCTACAGCTGTTTTCACCTCCTTGTTTTGAATTTCCTCCAACATTTTCCCTACAGCTGTTTTCACCTCCTTGTTTTGAATTTCCTCCAAGATTTTCCCTACAGCTGTTTTCACCTCCTTGTTTTTCAGGCTGTAGATGATGGGGTTTAACATGGGGGTCAAAATGCTCTACTGGATGGAGAACATTTCATCCAGAATCATAGAGACGAAGCTGGGCTTTGGGTTATTCTTCCTGACAGGTTTTGTCCGGTACACAATCACAATAAATTGGGAGCTACAGTTGGAGAAGGCTTTACGCCTGCCCTCCACAGAACGTATCCTCTGGATGGTGGAGATGATGTGAATGTAGGAGACCAGGGTGAGGAGGATGGAACTCAACCCAAATATCACAGCAGAAGTAAGAAACAGCACTTGACTTGTGAGAGTCTCAGTGCAGGACAGTTGTAACAGAGGAGGAAGCTCACAGCTGAAATGGCTCCACGTAATGCAGTGGGTCACAGATGGCAGAGTAGTGGTCATAAGCCATGGCTGAGAGAATGAAAGCTTCAGTACCAGCTTAGAGGATAAAGAAGAAGATTTGGGCAATGCAGCCATTGACAGAAATAGTTTTCTGCTCTGCTAGGAAGTTCATCAGCATATTAGGCACTATGACCGAGGAATAGCAGATATCAACAAAGGATAAATGGAAGAGGAAGAAGTACATGGGGATGTGAATGTGAGAATCAGCCCTTATCACCAGCATGATCACCATGTTCACTGAAAGGGTGATTAGGTAAATAACTAAAAACACCAGGAAGAGGCAAATCTGCATCTGTGGGTCACTGGAAAATCCCAGGAGGATAAATTCGGTCACTGTGGTTTGATTTTTCATTGGTATTTGTACAGGAGAACTGTGACCTGGAAGACAAGAAAAAACAAATGAAACTAACACTTATAATAAAAGTAAATTGAAACAGCATGTGGAGTTCATCTGATCAGCCCTATTGAAGAAAGCCCTATTCCATCCTGTAAATGTGTGCTTTTAATAGATTAAATTTAGAGAGAGAGAGAGAAGCTGGATGGAATTTGTGTATTTTAAATAGACAAAACGGGCTGGATACAGAAAAGGACTTAGGCACCTAACTGCCACTTTAGATACCTAAAACCCAGACTCAGGCCCCACTGGGATTCACAAATACCCTGCTCAGCTGGGACTATGGGACAGGCTGTTGTGGAGCTCCCTCAGTCTCTCCTCTTTAAGCTGAGTTAGAGAGATATTGCAGTAGATGTACTGGATACTGGGTCTCCTGCATCCACGGTGAGTGCTCTAGCCATGGGGCTATAAAGTTACTCACTTTTTCTCTCTCTCTGTGTCTATGTCACTCCCTCCCTCTGGCCTCATGTCTCTAAGATCGCCCAGTGACTTCATGGAGTCACAGCAGATTCACACCAGCAGGGGATCTGGTCAATTATCTTTGTCAATTATTTTCTGTCTATAGTTTTAGACTGTTTTGTTGAAAATTCTATTTATTATCTGTGGTATCTTATTGGATTCATTTAGGAATTTTCAAGAAGAAGAAGAAGGAGAAAAGAAGAAATGAATGTGCTGGCAAACATTTTCTAGTCACAGTGACATAATTTTGGAAAGAGGGGCTTGATAGAAAATAAGTGACTTAGGACCAAAAGTCGCATTAAAACTCTTTTGAAAATCTGACTCAATGGGACTTTGATTCATTGCTTTGCACATCTGAATGTCAGGCTGCACATACAGAAGAGACTCTATTCTGCCCTCATGGAAGTGAGTGGCTTTTATTACATCATTTTTTTAATAGAAATAGGAATTAAGTCAATATTCTCGCCAATGTCCAATCTATGTTTGTCTCCATATGACCCAGAGGGAAACTAAACCTTTCCTCCATGATCAGCTCAAGAGACAAATACCTAAGCAAAGAGATGGACCTTGTATTAAAAACATAAATATTAACCCAGGTAGATTCTGTGCAAAGGGAAAATTCACAGTGGAAAGAGATAAATAGCTGGGTCTCTCAAGGATCAGTACTGGGACTAGTGCTGTTTAACATATTCATAAATGATCTGGGAAAAGGGGTAAACAATGAGGTAGCACAGTTTGTAGATTATACAAAATTACTCAAGATAATGAAATACAAAGCAGACTATGAAGAGTTACCAAGGAATTTCAAAAAAGTGAGTGACTGGACAAAGAAAATGGCGAATGAAATTAAATGCTCATAAATGCAAAGTAAAAAATGCATTGGAAAACAAATTAGCTGTTACTCTTCAAGAAAGAGATCTTGGAGTCATTGTGGATAGTTCTCTGAAAACATCCACTCAATGTGCAGCAGCAGTCAAAAAACTAACAGAATGTTAGGAACCATTAAGAAAGGGAGAGAGAATAAAATAGAAAATATCATAATGCCTCTATATAAATCCATGGTATGCCTACACAATGAATACTACGTGCAGTACTCATTGCCCCATCTCACAAAAATATATATTAGAATTGGGAAAAGTACAGTGAAGGGCAACAAAAATGATTATGGGTATGGAACAGCTTCCATATGAGGAGGCATTAAAAAGACTGGGAAAGTTTGGCCTGGGAAAGAGATGACTAAGGGGAATGTGACAGAGGCCTATAAAATCAAGAATGGTGTGCAGGAAGTGAATAAAGAAGTGTTATTTACCCCTTCACATAACATACAAATCAGGGGTCCGCCGATGAAATTAATAGGCAGCAGGTTTAAACCAAACATAAGGAAGCACTTCTTCACACAACGCACAGTCAACCTGTGTAACTCATTGCCACAGGATGTTGTGAAGGCCAAAAGTATACCTGGGTTCAACAAAGAATTAATTGAGTTCATTAGGGTAATTGGCTATTAGCCAATATGGCCACTGTCTGAATGTCCCTAAACGTCTGATTGCTAGAAGCTGCGACTGGATAAAGGGAAATGGATCACTTGATAGATTGCTCTGTTCTGTTCACTCCTTCTGAAGCATCTGACACCTGCCACTGTTGGAAGACAGGATACTGGGCTAGATGGACCATTGGTTTGACCCAGTATGGCCATTCTTATGTTCTTAATAAAGTTAAGAGTCTTCTCCAGATAATGCCTTATCCCTAACCTACCCATTCAATTAAAACACACACACACACACACACACACACACACACACACACACACACACACACACACACACACACACACACAGTTTCCAACAAAATAAACTAAAGCTAACATGCACCAAATGAACTCAATTGTCTCAGTGCTGTCTTGAGAAAGAGAGAGAGAGAGAGATGAGTGATTCAAGTAGTATCTCTGTTCTCATCCATGGCCCCTGTGCTGCAACTCACTCTGTGTGAGCATACAGTGGAGTTGTAGCTGTCTTGGTCTCAGGATATTCAAGAGACAAGGTGGGTGAGGTAATATCTTTTATTGGACCAACTTCTGTTTTTGAGCCACACAGAACTCTTCTTTCTCATCAACAGAAGTTGGTCAAATAAAAGATATTACCTCACCCACCTTGCCTCTGTGTGAGCAGATTGCTGCATCCAGGCAGAAGTCAATGGAACTCTGTAGAGAGACCTACCCCTAGGTAAGGCGGGGGAGAGGGAAGAGAATCTGGTCCTTTGGAATGGAAAGGATAAAATAAGATTAACAAGGAATAAAACAATATGAATAAACTCAGCTGACTTTTAAATGTGGATCATAAATACGGTGAGATCATTCTGACCTGTGGTTTTCTCTTTCTGTTTTCTTAGTCTGTTTAGACAGACAAATCAATAAGTAGGTAGATAGTCTCTCTATCTGCCTCTGCAATACACCATGTCAGCCTAATGGATTTAGGTATCCAATCTCAGTGACAGGCTGTCAGGGTTCCCTCCTCACTCTGAACTTTAGGGTACAGACATGGAAACCCACATGAAGACCCCCTAAGATTATTTCTACCAGCTTAGGTTAAAAACTTCTCAAGGCACAAATTCTTTCTTATACCTTGGATTAAGTAATGCTGCCACCACCAAGTGATTTAAACAAACATTTAGAGAGGGCCACTTGGATCCCTACCTTCCACATATATCCCCCCAAGTCCCTACACCCCTTTTTTCTGGCCAGGCTTGATAATAATCCCCCAAGCCCTACATCCTCTTTCCTGGGGATGCTTGAGATTATATTCTCACCAATTGGTATAGGTGAACACAGACCCAAACCCTTGGATCTTAAAACAATGAAAAATCAATCAGGTTCTTAAAAGAAGAATTTGAATTAAAGAAAAGGTAAAGGAATTACCCATATAAAATCAGGATGGTAAGTACTTTACAGAATAACAAAAGACTCAAGAACATAGAGGATCTCCCCTCTAGGCAAAACCTTAAAGTTTCAAAACCAGGGATAAACCTCCCTCCTTCTACAAAGGAAATCACAAGCCAAAATAAAAGTAAGCTAATGCATTCCTTCGCTAGTACTTACTAATACTAATGGAGTTGGATTGCTTGCTTTCTTGATCTGTCTCCGGCAAGCACACAGAACAGACAGACAAAGCCTTCCCCCTCCCCCCCCCCCGATTTGAAAGTATCTTGTCCCCTCATTGGTCCTTTTGTCAAGTGTCAGCTAGGTTACCTGAGCTTCTTAACCCTTTACAGGTAAAAGAGGAATTAATCCCTTACAGGGTAAAGAGGGATTTTATGCTACCCTTAGCTGTATGTTTATGACACAGGCTCAGATTTTCAAAGTGTCCTAGGAGCTAGACACCCAAACAGCAAACCATTTAATCTCCCATACGCTCCTTTGAAGATGCTAGCCATAATGAAAATGGAACAAATAGATTACATGAGGTGGCAGGAAAAAATAGATGATGAGAGAAAGGAGGAGTTATATTGTGTAGAGCTGGACAAAATTTGTCAGAGCATTTTTTGTGTGTGAAAAAAACTAACAGTTTTGGTTGTCCACATATTATTTGCAAATTTGACACCTATTCACCAAATATTTTCATGCAAGGGGGAAAAACAAAGTCTAAATTGACAGCCCGGCATATGGAACACTAGCACTCACATTAATACCTTGTGTCTATTGATTGGGGTATTTGGATGTGGGAGAAACTCATTCACTCATTCTTCCGATTTTCTTTTCACATGGACAAACCATCTATGCCACGATTCCCTCAGCTTTTCTATAACTGATACCAACTTCACATTTCCCCTACTTCATTAATTCCAAACATGTCTATCCATGGAACTCCAAGTATCCATCTTTACATTTTCATTTCCATTGTATTCAAGATCTGCTCCTGTCTGTTCCTCAGTGCCTAGAATTCAGAGCCCTCTGAAAGTGCAGGTGTAATTAATATCTTGCAGATCTCACTTTTCAATTTGGTAGGTTTAGTGAAAATACAAATGCTCATATAAATAAGCATATAATGCCCAATCCAGCAAGAACTTTACTCCTGTGAATATGTTGTACACATGAATAATTTTATTGAAATTAAGTGTGAGTACGGACTCCTAGCACCAGTGTGAATCTATCTGCAGAATGGGGATCGTGCATAATGTTGATTAGATTCAGTCCTGCAGGTGGTCTATAAGTGGAAGTCTTGTAAGTTTCAGTTGGAGTTCTGAATGCAGAGAGGCTGTAGGGGTATGTCCATTTAGTCTAAATATTTAACTGCATGCAGTATCACGTCTATAGAGAAGAAGGGATCCACAAAAATATAATAGGGAAATGAAGAAGCCCATTCAGTGGAGACCTCCTCTCTTTCTTCCTGTAGGATTTTCATAAGGTGAGGTTGATGGTTTGGTGAACCACTGTTGGGTGGGTGTTCCATGCATGTGCTGATGGCATGAAGAAGACACATAATAGGACTGTGGAAGTTCTTGCCACAGAGCGACTTTGAAGACCAAAAATGTAGCAATATTCAGATAAGGTTTGGATAAGACAAATATTCAGGGTTATTATAATTAATTATGGCAACATATTTTGAAGGGATATTAAACATCATGTTTCAGGGATTAAGCCACATAACCCAGTCACTGTCCCACATTAAACAGTTTTAAACAAGGTTCAGAATTCGGTTTGCAGAGACCTCAGTCTGTTTAGTACCTTGGCAAACCTACCTTTAAAAATCTCTTTTTATAACCTTTTTTTAAAGACAAGAAGTAAAAATGCATGTGAAATGTAAAATATTAAATCAGGCTTTCATTTTAACAGCATCCTTTGTTCCCTTTTTCTTGAGCTGGAGACAGTTTTTAAAAAAACAATTAGATAAGTTCATGGAAGATAGGTCATCAATGGCTATTAGTCCAGAAGGCCAGAGAGGCAACCCCATGTTCTGGGTGTCCCTAAACCTCTGACTGCCAGAAGCTGGGACTGGACGACAGGGGATGTATCACTCGATAATTGTCTGTTCTGTTCATCCCCTTTGAAGAATCTGGCACTGGCCATCGGCAGAAACATGATACTGGGCTAGATGGACCTTTGGTCTGACCTGAGATGGTCTTTCATTTGTTCTTATGTTCTAACATGATAATAGGTGGTTCCCTAGTCAATGGGAGATGCTGAGGCGAGAGGTGTGTTCTAAGCCCTGCCGTTGTCAAAGAGTTCAGTCCCTATATCCCCGTGAGCAAGACAAATCTATCTGCTTGTCATTCTCAGCTAGGAACCCTCTAACCCCACCTAAGGGTTTTTTTACATGAAGCTGGGGCGGGATGTGGGAGGGCCCCACTTCAAGTGCCTGATAAAGAGACAGGATTTAAACAGGGGATCTCTCCCCACCCATGTGGATGCCCTAACCACCAGGATATGTTCGTGTGGGTCTCTCTCTAACTCTCCTGTTGAAGCGTAAGTTCCTTTGTGGATCTAGCCCTCCCTGGGGAATAAACCCATTGGCTCCAATGCTTATTATATTATCCTTATTAATTATTATTTAAAATCATTGAGATTTTAGTAGGATAGAATAAGATAACTGATATTAAATGGAGTTTCAAGAAATTAGTCAAAAAAAAAACACAAAAGAACAGAGATTCAGAGATGAAGAGATTCTTTTTATAGAATTGGCCAAAATCTCAGCTGGTATAAATTGGCCATAGCTCCCCTGAAGTCAGTGGGCCAGACTAAAGAGCTATGGAGATAGAGGAAAGGAAGAAATGTGTGAATGACTCTACAGCTTAGTGCTCAGAGCACTCACTCTGGATTTAGGAGACCCAAGATCCAGTGCTCCAGTGACTCTTGTACAACTGGGAATCTGGCCCGCTGACTTCAATGGAGCCACACTCATTTAGACCAACTGAGGTTTTGTCCCAATGTGTCCGTCAGTTACCTGAGCTGAGAATTTCCTAAACACAAGTTATCCACAGTTCTATGCACTCTGATGTAAAAGTATGTAATTTAATTTATTTAAGATCATCAACATTACTTGAGAAACTTCAATTTCCCCAACATTTTCCTTAGAGCTGTTTTCACCTCCTTGTTTTTCAGGCTGTAGATGATGGGGTTTAACATGGGGGTCAAGACACTGTACTGGATGGAGAATATTTCATCCAGCACTACAGAGGAGACTGAGCTGGGTTTTGTGTACTGGAAAAAGGCTGTCAGGTACCATAAACCAACCACAATAAGGTGGGAGCTGCAGGTGGAGAAGGCTTTACTCTCCAAACAACCAGAGATCATTTGTGACAACAGAGTGAAAAGGAGTCATTTTATAAACCAAGAAGTGATCCGAGGTTGTCTTTTGGCAAAACCAGAAGAGAGAGCCTGGAGCAAAGAAAATGCTCCAACACTGGAAGGAGAGAAACGACAACACCGAGAAAGAAATGACCGAGCATAAACTCACTGCACAACTGAGAGCTTTATTCCAAAGAGGAGAATTTACACAAATGAAGATTGAAAGCCTGAAAAGGAGATTAGTCATGTAGAACTATGTACAAACATTTTGGTGGGAGCAGTGACATAGGATAAACAGAAGCCAGAAATGGAAGAAAATTGGAGGACAAATATGAGTGAAAGAGCACCTGAAGAAAGTAAAGAAAATATGAAGGATTTGTTGATCAAGATCATGCAGAGTTTAAGAGCCATTGAGCACCAGCACTACCAACTGAAATTTGTAGACAATCACGCACAGATGATATAATGCAAGCACTTATGAAGTGCTCAAGGAAACTGGAGAAAAAACCTACAAGGATTAGCCAGTACAATTATATAATTTATGCTCCAGTAACAGTAGCAGCTCTTTGGTTTAACATCAAGCCATCTGAACATATGAACCTTTGGAAAACTTCCTATCTTCAACAACGTCCATGGCAATGAAGGTTAAAACAGAAAAGTACACTTTTTCATTGAGATACCAGCCTACTGGATGTATATCAGAAAAATAATTTGAAGAGAAAAAAGCAGCAAACAGCCTTGGAGATGAAATATCAGCTGAATGAAAGGATGTGAGAGTTATGAAGGAACAATGTAAAGAGAAACTGATCGCTTAATGTCATGGACTTGAAAGATTTCAGCACAAAGTTATTAGTATTGAGAGAACTTCACCAGAGACCTTAGGAGAGTCTTTCATCTGATTGATGAAAAAAAAAAAAACCAGAACAGGCAAAAATAGAGAGCTAATAAATGTCGTTGAAGAGTTTCACTGCTTCTGGAAGAAAATCTGGTCTGAGACTGTAAAACATAAGCAGAGAGCGAACCAGATTAGAAATGAAAGAAAAAGTTTACAAAACACAGCACAGAGGAATACAGAGAAAGACCAAAGAAAGAAATGAGGTACTGAGATAAATGAAAAATTGGAAATCACCCGGACCAGATGGGATGCCTGGATTCTGGCTGAAACTCCTTACAACACTCCATGATTGTTTATTTGAACAACTTAATAAATGTTTGACGAATGGATTTCAAAAATAGATGGTGACAGGGACAATGAAAGAAAGAAAGAAAGAAAGAAGTAGTGATCCTATGAATTATAGACTGACCACATGTTTACCAACTATAAGGAAACTTCTAACAATAATTCTGGGAAAGACGATCTGGCAAAAAAGCAGGACAGTAAACATGAAAGGAACAAAAGGCCACCTTTGGCTAAACAGGAGGGTCACAGAAGATTGAAAACAAAGAAAGTCTACCCACACAATGGCTAACTTTTTTTCTACAAGAGACCATCCAACAGTGTCTCACAATCGAGGATCACTGAGACACTGAAAATGTCCAAGGTTTATTCAAGGATCATTCCCTTTCTGCAGCAATCTATGTTTAACTGGAACACTCGACTCTCCCAGGAAGGGACTCATTGATGAGGTTCAAATTAAAAGAGAAATCTTTCAAGGGGATTCCTTAGCACCAGTGCTGTTTGTGGAAACCATGCTGCCACTGACATGAATGCTTGTTGAGATAACCACAATTTACCATATCAGCAAAGACCAACAACCAGTTAACCATTTGTTAGACATTAGCAATCTGAAACTACATGAACAGTCACAAAAATGAGCTACAGAGATTGATGATGTGTGGAAAAGTTTGGTGAAGATATAAAGCTACACGTTGGCTTGGTTAACTGTGTGTCAGCATCTGTAAAAATGGCCAGACTGGTACAATCTGATGACATACAAGTTAATGATGGAACTATCCATGATATCTCAGCATGACCCCTACAAATATCATGGAATCGGGGAACTGTCAGAGCTACAAAATAAGAAATTGAAAGAAAAAGTGAGGAAAGAATATTACAGATGTACAAGAACTACTCTATGGACAAAACTGAAGTCTAAGAATGTGATCTGAGCCATTAATATGTGGGGGGATGCCAGTAGTACAGAATATTGCTGGAGTGATCAAGTGTAATTGAGAGGAGAAGAAAAATAATGGACATCCAAAGAAGACAGCTACCGGTGACGCATAGAGTATTAGATGGCAATCAAGTCATGGACAGGATGTACATCCCATGATGTGATAAAGGAAAACATCTGCTATCTGTGGAGGAAGCAATTGATAACGAAGACTATAATGTCAAAATATATGAGGAGTTAACCAGAATAAGATCATCCGGTCACGATAACAAGCAATGACTGAGCTGCATCCAAGCCCAAGAAAGCATGAAAGAAAGGAGAAAGCAACCTGCCAAAAAAGATTTGAAAGGTTTGATCTCTCTCCATCGCTGTCCGTGCATTGATCTCTGTGTAAACCTATTGGTGATAGAAGATTGACAAACTCATGACTTCTAGAAGGATCCCTGAAAAAAAGAGGCAGAGCTTCATAATGAACGGATAGGAAAAATCCTTACGGGGTTTAATTATGTAGGAAGTAAAATTCACCGACAACTGCTCCCTAAGCCGCAGAATGTGTTCTAAAAAGGAAGAGATGGTGGCGCATGTGTTGAGCAACTGCTAGAGTCTATCTGGGAGAAAATATATGAACAGACACTCTGAATTTGCCAAGTGCCTGCACTAGATCCTCTGTACAAATCCGTACTTGCCACAAACTGTGCTATTACAAACACCAAGCTCTAGAGAATGAAGATGGTAAGATTTTTGGGATCTGGCAATTATCACAGACCGAATAGTGCAGTCAGACAGGCCAGACATATTTGCAGAAAAAGACAGCAAACAAGCCCATGTTAATTGATGTTGTTGTGCCAGCAGACAATCAAAAAAACAAGGAGAGAGGATGGTGAAGTATGAAGAATGCTGCCTGGAAGCTGAGCAATTATAGAAAACTAGAACAAACACAATCCTAGCAGTTATTCGAGCTAGGGGTAAAACATGACATGACAGCAAGACATCGTGGTCAGTGACTTCCAGCAGACACCGCTCTTCGGCACTGTGAGAATGTGAAGGAAAGACCAATGAGAATGAATGAATTTGAGCACCTGAAATACAGGAATTCTGTCGAGGGTTTAACAAGACTCCTGACAACCCAAACCTACACAATCCAGTCAGTATTTATAGGTGACACATGGGGATACATTTTAAACAGCAGCTTCCTCTTTTTGACTCTGAATATCAGGCTGCTCATACATAAGACAATCTGTCCTTCCCTCTTGAAAGTGAATGGCTATTTTGACATTGATTTTTAGTGGAAATGGGAATGAAGCCAGTGTTCTGTCCGATGCCAAATTGATTTTTCAACCCAAATGTCTGTCAGAGAGAAACTAAATCTTTTCCCCATTATCACCTCAGACAAATGCCCAAGCAAAGAGATCTTGTACTAGAACCAGAATGTCACAGGCAGAATCTGTGCAAAGGGAACTCCAAACAGGGCCGGCTCCAGGCACCAGCTTAACAAGCAGGTGCTTCGGGCGGCCAAGGGAGAGGGGCGGCACCTGCGGCAATTCAGGGGCGGCAGGTCCCTTACTCCCTCTAGGAGCGAAGGACCTGCCGCTGAACTGCCGCTGCCGATCCTGGCTTTTTTTTTCCAATTGCCGCTGCCGATCGCAGCTTTTTTTTTTTTTTTTTTTTGCTTGCGGTGGCAGAAATGCTGGAGCCAGCCCTGACTCCAAAGCTAAGCACCATCTCCAGAGAATGCCCTGCCCGCAACCTCACCACTCCCAAAGACAAACACTACTGCTAACATGCACCAACTGATCTAATTTGTCTCAGTGCTGTTGAGAGAGAGAGCTGGGTGATTCATATAGTAGCTGGGTTGCCAGCCACGGCTCCTGTGCTGTAACTGACAGTGTGAGCAGAGTGTTCCATTCTGACAGAAGACTATGGGACTCTGCAGAGAGACCCACCCTTAGATAAGTGGAGCAGAATCTGGTTCTTTGACACTGAAAATTAAAATGAATAGGAATATGAATCAACTCACCTGCCTTTTAAATGTGGATCATAAATATGGTGAGATCATTCTGACCTGTGATTTTCTCTGTATTCTTAGCCAAATCAATAAGTAGGTAGACTACGTAGTCTGCCTATCTGCATCCAGAATACAGCATCTCAAGACATCCAATAGGTCTATGGATGTGAGCCTTGGACCCTTTTCCCAGAGCAATGAAACCACTCAAGATGTGTAGGGTTATCTGCGGAAGTGGAGCAAAAAGCCTTTCCTGAACTGCCTCCAAGATTAAAAGCTGATTTCTTGAGAATGGTTTAAATGCTGTTTTGTTCCCCTTGGGACAAGATCCCTGAAGTTCACTCTCTGTAACAAGCTACCAGTAACACTGGGCTGGGTCAGCACTCAAGCAATGCTCTGTAGTGCCTGAAAATGAGAGTAATGGGACTTGGATTATCACAGGATTTAGGTACACAATCTCAGCAACCGTCACTAAAAAAAAAAAAAAAAAAAAGTGTGTATTTAGGCTGTGTCCAATATGGGGCGCCACATTTCAGGAAAGATGTGGACAAATTAGAGAAAGTTCAGAGAAGAGCAACAAAAATGATTAAAGGTCTAGAAAATATGACCTGAGGGGAGATTTGAAAAAAAAATAGGTTTGTTTAGTCTGGAGAAGAGAAGACTGAGAGGGGACATGATAACAGTTTTCAAGTACATAAAAGGTTGTTACAAGGAGGAGGGAGAAAATTGTTCTCCTTAACATCTGAGGAAAGGACTAGATGCAATGGGCTTAAATTGCAGGAAGGGTGGTTTAGGTTGGACATTAGGAAAAACTTCCTAACTGCCAGAGTGGTTAAGCACTGTAATAAATTGCCTAGGGATGTTGTGGAATCTCCCTCTATGGAGATTTTTAAGAGCTGATTGGACAAACAAACACCTGTCAGGGATGGTCTAGATAATACTTAGTCCTGCCTTAAGTGTAGGGGATTAGACAAGTTGACCTCTTGAGGTCCCTTCCAGTTAATAGAATATCAGGGTTGGAAGGGACCTCAGGAGGTCATCCAGTCCAACCCCTTGCTTAAAGCAGGGCCGATCCTCAGACAGATTTTTGCCCCAAACGGCCTCTTTCAAGGATTGAGCTCACAATCTTGGGTTTAAGCAGACAAATGATCAAACCACTGTGCTATCCCTCCCACCCTTAGAAGGCACTGATGCAGTCCAGAATTAAACCCAGCTCGCTTCTGTCTCAGTCCAGTGCCTTAACCACTGCCCTAAAATCAACAGCCCCAATTCTATGATTCTATGATGGCAGTAAATAACTGTTGAGACAAAGGAGGAGATAAATTGTAAGATTATTCACCAAAAAGGAAATTTTGGTCAAATCAAAACATTATTCATAATTTTAACACAAATTTTACTGAATTATTTCAGCCAGAAAAATAAAGATTGTGCTAAATTCACAAAACAGCAGGAGGAAGCGGAGTCCCTCTGCTGCTGCTTTTCTTGGAACTTCAGTCCATTGGTTAGGTCACTTTCCTTGCATAGGGGACCATGGTTTTCTTCCCCTCTCTACGTGGGGGTGGGGGCAGAGATTTGAAGTGAGATCTCCCCTCTCTGAGGAAAGTGCCTTAATATCTGGGCTATAAGGTGTTCTGGAGTATTGAAGCTGTTCCACAATGTATAAATAACTTTTACATATATATATATATATATATATATATATATATATATATATATATATATATGTGTGTGTGTGTGTGTGTGTGTGTGTGTGTGTGTGTGGACACAATGAGTTGAACCTACCAAAGAAGTCCCCTAACACTGAGCTACAGTGTAATTTTAGCCCCATGACTAGCCAAGTATTTTATATAAGTTGTGACAAAGTTCCTCCTCTATCTTGATGGGTCCTGCGCTTATTGGCGGATTTTCTTGCCTCAGAGATTCACCATGTGGGTTGAGGAACAGCCCAGAGATGTTCCCCTCTGGAAGAACCCACAGTCTAGGTCAATTGGGAGGTTTGAGGGGATCCCGGGCCCGCCCTCTACTCCGGGTTCCAGCCCAGGGCCCTGTGGAATGCAGCTGTCTATAGTGCCTCCTGTAACAGCTGCATGACAGCTACAACTCCCTGGGATACTTCCCCATGGCCTCCTCCAAACACCTTCCTTATTCTCACCACAGGACCTTCCTCCTGGTGTCTGATAACGCTTGTGATACTCAGTCCTCCAGCAGCACACCCTCTCACTCTCAGCTCCTTGCGCCTCTTGCTCCCAGCTCCTCACACTCGCACCACAAACTGAAGTGAGCTCCTTTTAAAACCCAGGTGCCCTGATTAGCCTGCCTTAATTGATTCTAGCAGCTTCTTCTTAATTGGCTCCAGGTGTCCTAATTAGCCTGCCTGCCTTAACTGGTTCTAGCAGGTTCCTGATTACTCTAGTGCAGCCCCTTCTCTGGTCACTCAGGGAACAGAAAACTACTCATCCAGTGACCAGTATATTTGCCCTCTACCAGACTCCTGTACCCCACTGCTCTGGGTCTGTCACATACCCCTCCCCCCTGCTCAACACCAAGGGGTTGGGCAGCTTGGGACGCCAGACAGTGCACACGTGACAAGCCATTGGCGTTGCCATGATGGCTCCCTGCTCTGGAAAGGTTGGAGGGATAAGAACCATCTGGTCACCCTTGTGTTCTTCTCCTTGTTCCGCTGCATCCATTGAAGAGGGGCATGGTCGGTCACGAGGACAAATCTGCACCCGAGCAGGTAGTAGCGCAATGTTTCCATGGCCCATTTTACAGCGAGGCATTCTCTCTCCACCACTGCATATTTTTGTTCCCTTGGAAGGAGTTTCCGACTGAGGTATAGAATTGGGTGTTCCTCCTCCCCGACCATCAGTGATAGAACAGCCCCCAACCCTACTTCCAATGCATCCCTCTGCAGGATAAACTCCTTGGTGAAATCAGGGGCTATCAGTACGGGGTTACTGCAGAGGGCAGTCCATAGGTCTGTGAATGCTTCCTCTCACCAGATCAGGTCCACGGGCTTTCACTAGGTCTGTCAGGGGGCTTGCCCTTGTGGCAAAGTGGGGGATAAATCATCGGTAATACCCCACCACAGCTAGTAACGCCCGGACTTGTTTCTTGCGACTTGGTCGGGGCCAATTTTGGATGGCCTCTAACTTGTTCACTTGGGGTTTTACCAGACCTTTTCCCACAATGTAGCCAAGATACTTGGCCTCTGTAAACCCTACAGCGCACTTGGCAGGGTTTGCTGTAAGGCCAGCTCGCCTGAAGGTATCGAGGACTGCCTCCACCTTCTCCAGGTGGGTTTCCCAGTCTGGGGTACGAATGACCACATCGTCCAAGTAGGCAGCAGCATACCTGTTATGCTGGCATAATAGCTTGTCCATGAGGCGCTGGAAGGTAGCTGGGGCCCCATATAGTCCAAAAGGGAGGACAGTATATTGAAAAAGACCCTCTGGTGTAGAGAACGCAGTCTTTTCCTTTGCGTCTTCTGCAAGGGAAATCTGCTAGTACCCCTTTGTCAAGTCTAGGGTAGTCAAGTACCGGGCATTACCCAGATGGTCCACTAGCTCATCTATGCGAGGTATGGGGTACGCGTCGAACTGGGATACTTTGTTTAGTCACCAGAAGTCGTTGCAAAATCTTGTGGTGCCATCAGGTTTGGGCACCAGCACGATTGGGCTGGACCACTGACTGTGGGATTCTTCGATGATCCCCAACTCCAGCATTTTTTTACTTCTGCTTTTATTTCCTCCCTTTTTGCCGCTGTCACCCGATAGGGCCTCATTGTTACTCTGGCCCCAGGGTTCGTGACGATGTGGTGATATGTCTCGGTTGTTCGACCCGGTTTTGTCGAGAACACATCTTGGTTCTGGAAGATCATCTCAGACACCTCATTCTTCTGGTCTGGTGTTAAATCGGGAGACACTCTCACCTGTTTGGAAGGCTTGTTTTCCTGGGTTAGGTCTTTTGGGACCATTGTGCATGCCTCTTGTGCATGCCAGGGTTTCAGAAGGTTAACGTGATAAATCTGTGCTTGTTTTCTGCGTCCTGGCTGCCGCACCTTGTAGGTTACTTCCCCCACGGGTTCAACCACCTCATAAGGCCCCTGCCATTGGGCCAGAAGCTTGCTTTCTGCCGTGGGTACCAACACCATAACCCGATCCCCTGGTTGGAACTGTTGCACTTTTGCCTGGCGATTGTAATGGGTTCGCTGGGCCTCCTGTGCCTTCTCCAAATGTTCCCGTACAATAGGGGTAACCCGGGCTATCCGGTCTCGCATCTGCATTACATGCTCTATTATATTTCTCCCCTCATTGGGTTCCTCTTCCCAGATCTCTTTGGCGATATCTAGTATGCCACGGGGGTGACGCCCGTATAATAACTCGAAGGGGGAAAACCCAGTTGAGGCCTGAGGTACCTCCCGGATAGCGAACATTAGGTAGGGTAGTAGGGTGTCCCAATCCTTCCCGTCCCGACTTACCACCTTCCTTATCATAGCCGTGAGGGTTCGGTTAAACCTTTTTACCAACCCATCAGTCTGCGGATGGTAGACCGAAGTTCTCAGGGTATGTATATGGAGCAGCGTACAGAGGTCCTTCATTAGCTTCGACATAAATGGGGTTCCTTGGTCGGTTATTTCTCCTTCGGTAGCCCCATTCAGGCAAAGATCCCCACCAGCTCTTTGGCTATAGTTTTAGAGGCCGTGTTCCGCAGGGGAACTGCTTCTGGGTAGCGAGTAGCATAGTCCAAAACAACAAGTATATATTGGTGGCCCCAAGCCGTCTTCTCCAGGGGTCCCACTAGGTCCATGGCTATTTGCTCGAAGGTGACCTCTATGATGGGAAGGGGTACTAAAGGTGCCCTCAAGTGGAGACGGGGACTGTGCAGCTGACACTCTGGGCAGGAGGCACAGTACCTCCGCACTTCTTCATGTACTCCAGGCCAGAAGAACGGTCGTAGGACTCGTGCCAGGCTCTTCTCTACCCCCAAATGCCCCCCAAAAAGATGACTATGAGCAAAACTTAATACAGCGTTCTGGTGTTTTTGAGGTACTAGGATCTGCTGTACCTTCTGCCCCTGTACTGGTGCAACCCGGTATAAGATATCCTTCTTCATTATGAAGTAGGGTCCTGGTCCCTGGGTTTTCCCTTCCACAGGGACCCCATCTATTTCAGTCACCTCCTTCCTAATGTTGTCATACCTTGAGTCTTCTGCCTGGTCCCATCCAAAATTTCCTCTCCCAGGGCTAATCTGCTGAAGATCTAGGGGCCCAGTCTCTTTTGCCTCTACTGGGTCAGAAGCATTAGGGTGGGGGTCAGACTCAGGTGCTTCTCCCTCCTGCATGGCCTCCTTTTCAGCTGCTCGGGTCCTCCTACCTACAAGAGCGACCCTCTGGCTTTGGGTCAGTATTTGGGTTCCCAAGGCTTTAGCTGCCCTTCTTTCCCTTTTTGTCTTTCTACTCTGTCTGGGAGTGGAGAACAAATCTGGGGATATTTCAGAGAAGATTGGGGGTTGACAGTCTGCTGTGGATGCCTCACCAATTTTAGGGTCCCCATCTTTCTCCAATCCCCCTACTGGGAGTAAGTTTCCAAACCCTGGGAAGTCCCTCTCTATGAGCACCGGGTATGGGAGTTTAGGGACTACACCTGCTGCTACCTCAGTAGTGTTCCCTTGGATCTCAATTTTTACTGGGATGGTGGGGTAGTAACTAACTGTCCCATGGACACATGTTATCTCCATACGTTTAGTCTGCAGCAGCTGACTACGCTGCACGAGCTTCCCTGAGATAAGCATGATAGCACTCACCGAATCAACCAGTACCGTGGTCCCTACCCCATTTAGTTTCACTGGTCTGGTATACATATGTGGGGTTAGTGAGACCCCCACAAGGTGGATTAGGGAGCATGGATCTGCCCAGTTCCCCAGGTTACACTGCATAGGCTCCTCAGCATTGGGACACCGTGCAGCTATGTGTCTCCACTCCCCGCAGGCATAACATCTGTATGGAGCCCTAGGCGTTCCCCGGTCTCTTGGTTTGGACAGTCTAACATCACGATCCTCTTCTCCCTCAGTGCTCCGACTCTTTGTGGCCTCTGATGGGCCTTCAGCCTCTCTCTTTTTCCACCTGGGCCCTCCTGGTGGCCCAGTCACCCAAACTTTAGGACTTGGTGCTGCTAGTTTAACCCGGGGTGCCTCTTCCTTAACTGGTCGGGTCAGCTCCCTCGCTGTCCTTTGCCTCTCTTCCAGGGCGACAACCTCGTCATAGGTGGAGGGTTCGTTCTGGCTTACCCAGGCACGAAGGTCTGGTGGTAGTCCCCTCATGTATCGGTCGATGACCAGAACCGCTAGTATCTCTTCCGGACTCCGGGACTCTGTTTGCAACCACTTTCGTGCGAGATGGATGAGGTCATACAATTGGGACCGTGGGGTTTTGTCTTCCTGGTACCTCCAACCGTGATACTGCTGGGCACGCAATGCTGTCGTTACCCCAGATCTGGCCAGGATCTCTTTCAGCTGGGGGTAGTCTGCCGCAGCCACTTCAGGCAGATCATGGTAGGCCTTCTGGGCCTCCCCACACAGGAATGGGGCAAGGATGCCAGACCACTGATCTCGAGGCCAGGCCTCCTGTAGGGCTGCCCTCTCAAAGGCCAGAAGGTATGCCTCTACTGAATCCTCCCATGTCATTTTCTACAGCCAATGGCTGGCCCGTATGAGCCGCGTCCTATCATGGCCGTGATTCAGCTCTGTAAGGAACTTTAAATGGTTTACCAGTTCCCGCAGCATAGCTTGGTCTTGAGCAGCCTGGTCCAACAGCAGGCGATTAGTCTCTTGTTGCAGCCACCCTGCCTCCTGTTGGGCGACTGCCTGGACACGGGTAGCCTCCTGCTGGGCCGCCATAGCTTGTATCAGTGTCCGCACTACATCATCCATTGTGGTGAAAAAAAAATAAACCCTCTCCCTTTTGTTGTTGTTGTTTTTTAAGTCACCCTCCTTCTTCCGCCGCGCTGTGCACCCCAAGATCCCACCCCTGACACCAGTGTGACAAAGTTCCTCCTCTATCTTGGTGGGTCCTGCACTTATTGGTGGATTTTCTTGCCTCAGAGATGCACCATGTGGGTTGGGGAACAGCCCAGAGACTTTCCCCTCTGGAAGAACCCACAGTCCAGGTCAATTGGGAGGTTTGGGGGGAACCCAGGCCCGCCCTCTACTCTGGGTTCCAGCCCAGGGCCCTGCAGCTGTCTATAGTGCCTCCTGTAACAGCTGCATGACAGCTACAACTCCCTGGGATACTTCCCCATGGCCTCCTCCAAACACCTTCCTTATTCTCACCACAGGACCTTCCTCCTGGTGTCTGATAACGCTTGTGATACTCAGTCCTCCAGCAGCACACCCTCATCCTCTCACTCTCAGCTCCTTGCGCCTCTTGCTCCCAGCTCCTCACACTCGCACCACAAACTGAAGTGAGCTCCTTTTAAAACCCAGGTGCCCTGATTAGCCTGCCTTAATTGATTCTAGCAGCTTCTTCTTAATTGGCTCCAGGTGTCCTAATTAGCCTGCCTGCCTTAACTGGTTCTAGCAGGTTCCTGATTACTCTAGTGCAGCCCCTTCTCTGGTCACTCAGGGAACAGAAAACTACGCATCCAGTGACCAGTATATTTGCCCTCTACCAGACTCCTGTACCCCACTGGTCTGAGTCTGTCACAAAGTGGAATAGCTTCAATAGGAAAGCTTGAGAAAACTCCACCCCTGTGTACTTATATACTGGTGGTTAGGGCCTTCAGCTGGGAGGTCAAAGTTTCAGTCCCTGCTCTACAGGAGGTAGAATGGGGAATTAAACCCAGGTCTTCCAGAATACCAATAAGTAACACTGGGCTAATGGTTGGAAGAAGGGACACCCCCTTCTCTTTCAGGTAACTTGGTCAACCAAGTCCCATTGACTTGTGCTCTAAATCATTTAGGCACTTTTAGAAATGCCACTTGCAGTTTCCATTTCATGAGGAAAAATGCTGTAGTTTGTTATAAAGGAGAAACGCCCATGGTGCTCTCTCAGGAAACTTGACTTTGTTCTTCCTTGTTTTGATGTTCGCCTTAAGGTCTGCTGGAGAAGAGTATTAAAAAAGTACATTGGATAGGAATCTTGCTCATGAAGGCTTGTCGGTCAAGGAAGAAACCAACATCTATTGCCTAGCACAGCTGATCTCAAATGGTGATTCATTGTCCTCCAATGGCCTGTGGGCCATATTTTTAAAGTTCTTTACGTGACTGAAGACACAGATAAGTACCTAGGAGTACCTAGCTCCCTTTGACTTCAAAGGGAGTTATGTAAATGGATGCTTTTGAAAATCCCAGTAGGCATCTATCTTTGGAAATCTGGCCGTATGGTTCTCTTCCTTCTGGCCTGGAGAGAGGAATATTTTGAAAACCAAGAACTGGGGAGACTGAAGTATTGGAAGAAGCAGTACAGAAATGAAAGAAGTTGGAAGACCACTGGCTCAGAGGGAGGAAGGCATGATTATATTTGAGAAAACTGTACAGGGCGCAAAGCAAAGAACTTAAGGAGAATATTTAAAGTCTGAGTCTAAGGGAGACAAGTTGGATGTGATCTTACATTTTCAATGGAGATTGAGGGAGCTATGCTTCAAAATCCCATTGGCTGTCAACTAACTCCCTTGGGCTCCTTGAAAAATCTCAGCCTGCGTATATATAGGTAGATGGTTAGATATCAACAGAGTGAGTGGATTGGTAGGCTGGCCTATCAGGAGGGTATAAAATGGTGGATTGGTAGGCTGGCTCCTCCCAAGGGATAGATCTCTCTCTCCTACCATCCACAGACTGGGATGCAACTTCTATAATATGTTATACCAGAGGTTCTGAAACTGAGGGTCGTGTCACCCCCCCAGGGTGTCATGTGGTTATTATATATGTCACAAGCTGACAGCCTCCACCCTCAAATGCCACTCCACCTCCAGGATTTATAATAGTGTTAAATATATATATTTTTAAAGTGTTTTTAATTTATAAGGGGTGGTCACACTCAGACGCTTCCTGTGTGAAAGGGATCACCAATACAAAAGTTTGAGAACCACTGTGTTACACTGACAGTCTCTAAGGTGCCCCAAGTACTCCTGTTCTTTTTGCGGATACAGACTAACACAGCTGCTACTCTGAAAGCTAACAGAGACTAACAAATTCATTAGATTAAATTTAAGGTGACACAAGTACTCCTGTCTGGTTCTGACACCACTATATCTAATGCATATTCAGTAGGGTCCCCCCCCCTTCCCCTTATTTGTGTTTCCTCATCCTACTAATATTGATGTGTCTTTCTTCTATAGGTTAGTATATTAATACATGTAACGACCATTTCAGCTCATGATCAAACCCATCACCCCTTGCTTAAGCGGATTTGCAGTTATTACTTCCATGTTCCTTGTGGCAACACTTACTGGACCACTCTAACTCTTGGCATTGAGGAAGGTCTTCTTAGTTCCCAAAATCTAAAGGTAACGGCTGATCTGTGCCAAGGGTTACAGCCTACTTAACCACACTTATGCTAACTAATGCTTCAGCGAATATCATACAGGATACAGGCCTGTAGGTTTCTTGCATTACAGCTGAATATAATGGTTTCAGAGTAGCAGCCGTGTTAGCTGAATATAATGAAAGCAGCTAAATATAATGAAGGTAAGGCACTGAATATAGTAAAGGCAAGCTAGCCCTATGAGCTACACCAGTCCCCAGATCCATGGGATATTTGGAAGACTATCAATATCAGGAACTCAAAAAGGGCAATCAGGGCCAAGGGGCAAACCTGAGTCTAGGAGTAGCCAAGGAGTTCATAGTCAGTTCCAGGCCAGGGTCAATACCGAGCATCAGAGTCCAAGTCAGGTTTCAGGGTCTGAGTCAGGAGGCAAAGTCCAAAACAAGCCACAGTCTAGCTAGGTGTTCAAGAACATAGAGCCTGAACAGTCATAGCAACTACAGAAGATCCATACTGTTGCCTGGACTCTTCCCAGAGCACCCCTTGGGTTTATATAGGGCAGGGAGCCAATCAGGAGCCATGGGGCTGCTGCCTATCAAATCCTTGGGGTGGAACTTCCCATTGCCTGTCTCCACAGCAGGTCATGGAATGTGGAGTGCAGGCTGGTTACAGCTGCTGCTGTGTAGCATTTTGGAGTGGTTAAGTGCCTAATACCTCTGCAGACCTGGGTTCTGAACCCATGGGGTCCTACCTTCAAATAAATAGAAATAACAGTCTTGGTCTGGTTTAGGGTTTTAAAGTCAGTGGGAGAATTAATAGGATTTGGGCACCTCCCTTACAATCCTTTAAAATCCCAAACTTAATCTCTCTAACAACCAGGGTAAATCTTCATTGCTCATGTAGGCTGAACTGAGTGTTTTCAGTGCAAATTGCTTTTTCTGAAAACACAGAACCAAACAAAAACCCCACACATGTATACAACAAGAGTCTATGGATGTGACCTTTTATTCTGTAATGGCCCCATTTGGGACCTCAGGACTGCAAAACCTAGCTAGGCAGGTTGGGCCAGAGTGGGAGTAAGGGGCTTAGCTGGGAGGCGGTCAGAGTGGGGGTGAAAGGTGTAGCTGTGTGGCCATTTTACACTTGATTCTAACCAACAGGGAGGAAGTGGTTGCAAACCTGAAGGTGGAAGGCAATTTTGGGAGAAAGTGCTTGTGAAATGATAGATATGAAATTGCAGAACTCCTTCTTTTCCTTACAGTCATGAAATCTGAGTTTCTTCAAGACTCTTGGATGAATGCCATCTGGTCCTCGTGACTAATTAGTGTTTAATTTATCAATTTGTTCTAAAACCTCCTCTATCGACAGCTCAGTATGGGACAGTTCCTCCAATTTATCACCTAAGCTGAAGGGATCTCCCTCCCATCCTCTGCAGTGAAGATTAATGCAAATAATTCATTTAGCTCCTCCACAAGAGCAATGTCTTTCCAGAGTGCTCCTTTAGCATCTTGATCATCCAATGGCCCCACTGATTGTTTGTCTGGCTTCCTACTTCTGATGTACTTAAAAAAAAAAAAGTTCAGTTAGTTTTTGTGTCCTTAGCTAATTGTCAATCAGTCCCTGACTATGTGAGCAAGAACAGTGTAGGCAAACATCTGAGAGAGAGAAAACCTCGGAGCCCTGGCCCATCGCATGCAAGATCCTATCTCCAATTGGGGCCATCACTGATGCTTCAGAGGAAAGAGACCAAAAAAATCCCTCCCAGAATACATTGGTGGGAGGAGGAAGGATTCCTTCATGAACTTTGGTGTCCGGCTGAAACCCTGAAGCATGTCCTTTAGGAACATAAGACAGAAACCAGAAATGAGCCCCAGGGTTGCTGAGCCCTGCCCCACACCATCACACCGTCATAAATGTATCCAACACTTTTAAAAAACTAATTAACATGTGCATCCCAACAGCTCCTATTAGAAGTTTGTTCCAGAACCTCATCCTTCTGAGGGTGAGAAACCTTTCTCTAATTTCCAGCCTGAATTTGTTCATGGCCAGTTATATACATTTGAATTTGTGCAAACAAGAAGACAGAATTAGGAAGAGGAGCTCTGGCATAACTTTTATTCCCGTGGTTATGGTACTCATCTCAAATGTGGGAGACCCCTACTTCAAGTGTCTGATGAGGAGAAATGATTGAAACAGAGATCTGTCCCCTCCCAAGTGCATGCCTTGGCCACTGTGTTATAGGATATCTCTCATTTTCTCCTGTTCAAGACCATTTGTGAGTCTAACTCCAGCACCCATTGGTTCCAATGGAGCTATGCTGATTTACACACTCTGGGGATCTGGCCAATTGACTTCAATGGTTCTGCACTGGATCTGTGGAGGATTTGGCCCAAAGTGTCAGTCAGTTATCTGAGCTGAGAATGTCCCAAACACTAGTTACCCACAAATCTATGCTTTCTGACTTCAAAAAAATGAGAGAATCAACACTAATTGAGAAACCTGAATTTCCCCAATATATTCCTTAGAGCTGCTTTCACCTCCTTGTTTTTCAGGCTGTAGACGATGGGGTTTAACATGGGGGTCAAGATGCTGTACTGGATGGAGAACATTTCATTCAGAACCACAGAGGAGACTGATCTGGGTTTTGTATGCTGGAGAAAACCTGTCACGTACAACAAGCCAACCACAATAAGGTGGGAGCTGCAGGTGGAGAAGGCTTTACGCCTGCCCTCCGCAGAGCGTATCCTCAGGATGGTGGAGATGATGTGAATGTAGGAGATTAGGGTGAGGAGGAAGGAGCTCAACCCAAATACCAAAGCAGAAGTAAGAAGCACCACTTGATTGGTGAGGGTGTCAGTACAGGACAGTTGTAACAGAGGAGGGAGCTCACAGCTGAAATGGCTGATTTGATTGGGCCCACAGAAATGCAACTTGAGGGCAAAAACTGTGTTAAGAAGGGCATAGAAGAAGTCCATGGTCCATGCACCACTTACCAGTTGAACACAGATCCCTTTCCTCATTGTCTGAACATAATGTAATGGATCACAGATGGCAGCATAGCGGTCATAAGCCATGGCTGAGAGAATGAAAATTTCAGCACCAACCGAGAGGATAAAAAGGAACATCTGGGCAATGCAGCCATTGACAGAAATAGTTTTGTGCTCTGCTAGGAAGTTCATCAGCATATGAGGCACAGTGACCGAGGAATAACAGATATCAACAAAGGATAAATGGAAGAGGAAGAAGTACATAGGGGTGTGAAGATGAGAATCAGCTCTTATCTCCACCATGATCACTATATTACCACCCAGAGTGATTAGGTAAATAACTAAAAACACCAGGAAGAGGAAAATCTGCATCTGTGGTTCACTGGAAAGTCCCAGGAGGATAAATTCGGTCACTGTGGTTTGATTTTTCATTGTCATTTATTCAGGAAATCTGTGACCTGGAGGACCAGAAAAAAAATGAAATTAGCACTTATCATAAAAATAAATTGAAACAGTATGTGGAGATCATCTGTACCATAGGATGAATGTAAAGAGAATCCTATTCCATTCTGTAAAATGTGTGTTTTAACTGTACTAAACTTAGAGAGAGAGAGAGAGAGAGAGAGAGAGAGAGAGAGACGTGAGATGGCATTTGTGTGTTTTAAATAGACAAATTAGGCTGGATACACAAAAGGACTTGGGCACCTAACTGCCACTTTAGATGCCTAAATCCCAGAATCAGGTCCTACTGGTATTCACAAATACCCTGCTCAGCTGTGACTAAGGGATAGTCTGATGCGAGGCTCCCTCAATCTCTCCTCCTGAAGCTGTACCTCTGTGGATAGATCATAAAAGAGGCAGTACAGGGTTACTGGATACTTGGTCTTCTGCATGCGGGGTGAGCGTTCAAGCCACCAGGCTATAGAGGAATTTTTTCTCTCTCTGCAATATGGCCTTATGACTTCAGTAGAGCTACAGCTGCATTACACCAGCATGGGATCTGGCAGACTGGCTGCAATGAAACTATGGCCAATTTACAATAGCTGGACATCTGGCCAAATCTATAAAAATAATCTCCTTTTCCATTACAGTCTGTCAGTTGTTCTAGACTATTTTGCTGAAAACACAAATTAATACCTGTAATATATAACTGAATTCTTACCTATTAAAATCATTAGGATTTTTCAAGAAGAAGAAGAATCATAGAACTGGAAGGGACCTCGACAGGTCATCTAGTCCAGTCCCCTTCACTCAAGGCAGGACTAAGTATTATCTAAACCATCCCTGACAGGTGTTTGTACAACCTGCTCTTAAAAATCTCCAACGATGGTGATTCCACAACCTCCCTAGACAATTTATTCCAGTGCTTAACCACTCTGACAATTAGGAAGTTTTTCCTAATGTTCAACCTAAACCACCCTTGCTGCAATTTTAGCCCATTGCTTCTTGTCCTATCCTCAGAGGTTAAGAAGAACATTTTTTCTCCCTCCTCTTAGTAACAACCTTTTATGTACTTGAAAACTGTTATCATGTCTCCTCTCAGTCTTCTCTTCTCCAGACTAAACAAACCCAATTTTTTCAATCTTCCCTCATGGTTTCTAGACCTTTAATCATTTGTGTTGCTCTTCTCTGGACTTTTTCCAATTTGTTCACATCTTTCCTGAAATGTGACACCCAGAACTGGACACAATAGTCCAGCTGAGGCCTAATCAGCGTGGAATAGAGTGGAAGAATTACTTCTCATGTCTCACTTACATCACTCCTGCTAATACATTCCAGAATGATGCTTCCAATCTCAGTTACACTGTTGACTCATATTTAGCTTGTGATCCACTCTGAGCCTGAGATCCCATTCCGCAGTACTCCTTCCTAAGCAGTCATTTCCCATTTTGTATGTGTGCAACTGATTGTTCCTTCCTAAGTTTAGTACTTTGCATTTGTTCTTATTGAATTTCATCCTATTTACTTCAGACCATTTCTCCAGTTTGTCCAGATCATTTTGAATTATAATCCTATCCTCCAATGCACTTCCAACCCCTCCCAGCTTGGTATCATCCTCAAACTTTATAGGTGTATTCTCTATGCATTATCTAAAGCATTGATGAAGATATTGAACAGAACTGGACCAAGAATTGATCCCTGCAGGACCCCACTAGTTATGTCCTTCCAAGATGACTGTGGACCACTGATAACTACTCTCTGGGAACTGTTTTCCAGCCAGCTATGCACATACTTTATGCTAGCTCCATCTAGGTTGTATTTCTCTAGTTTGTTTATGAGAAGGTTATGAGAGACACTATCAAGAAGAAATGAATGTGACCATCAAACATTACCTCGACACAGTGTTATAATTTGGAAAAGAGGGACCTGATAGAAAATCAATGGGACTTTTGTTCCTAAGTCAATTAAACTCCAGCTCAATGGGATTTTTGATTCAATTTTCTGCATGTCTGAATATCAGGCTGTACATACATTAGAGACATTTTCCTGCCCTCCTGGAAGTGAATGGCTATGTTTACATCAGTTATTAATGGAAAAGGGAATGAAATCAATGTTCTGTCCAATGTCAAAATTATGTTTGCCCCATGCGACCCTAGAGAGAAACTGACCCTTTCCTCCATTATCAGCTCATGAGACAAATGCCTAAGCAAAGAGATGGACCTTGTACTAGAACATGAATGTCAACACAGGCAGATTCTGTGCATAAGGAAATTCAATTCCAAGTGCGTTTTCCAGAGAATGCCCTTCCCCTGACACACACACACACACACACACACAGACACACACACACTGCTCTCAGCTATCTCAGTGCTGCCTTGAGAAAGAGAGAGCTGGGCGATTCAAGTAAATCAGTTTCACCAGCCATGGCCCCTGTGCTGTAACTGAGTCTGTGTGAGCAGACTGCTGCAGCCAGGTAAAAGTCAATGGGACTCTGAAGAGACCCACCCTTAGATAAGAGGGGCAGAATCCGGTCCTTTGAAATGAAAAGGATACAAAAATTGAAAAGGAATAAAAATATGAATCAACTCACCTGCCTTTTAAGCACAGATCATAAATATGGTGAGATCATTCTGACCTGTGATTTTCTCTTTTCCTAGTCTATCTACATCCTTATGGATTTGTCTATGTAGTCTGTCTGTCTCTGGAATACAGCATCCAAGGAGATCCAATACTCTTTACCCGGAGCAGTGAAACCCCTCAAGGTGTGTAGGGTTATCAGTGGGAGTGAAGCAAAGAGATTTTCCTTAGCTGACTCCAAGACTAGGTGCTGATTCTTGAGAGTTGTTTAAATGCTGTCTTGTTCCCCCTGGGACAATCCCTGGAGTTCACTCTCTGTAACAAGCTCCCAGTAACATTGTGCTGTGTCAGACTTTGAGCAATGATCTATGGTACCTAAGAATGAGAGCATTGAGGCTTGGGTTATCATATGCATCCAAGTGATTTAGGTACCCAATCTCAGTAACAGTCCATTTAGGCTCAGATTCTCAAAGCAGCTGACGGGGTTAGATGTGCAAATAGCAGCACATTTCCTCTCCCCTAGACTCCTTTGAAGGTCCTAGTCTTAATGTATAATTACCACAAGAGTGCTGCAAAGAGAAAGAATGGGGACTGGCCAGCCATCCTTAAAAAATCACCAATAGCTGGATACACAGGTTAAGGAATGAGAAAAGAGCAAATAGACTGTATAAAATGACAGGAAAGAACAGGAGATGAGACAAAGGAGGAGCTTTTCTGAATACAACTGGATAAAATTTTTCAGACAAGTAGTTTATTCACTGAAAAATGCAGTTTGGTTGACCCAATACTATTTGTGAATTAGAAAGAAAAGCCAAATTGTTTCATCCAGGGCAAAACAAACAAACAAAAAAACCAGGTAAAGTCACAAAGCAGCACAGGGCACCTTAGTGCCTCCCCAGTACCTTTAACCTAGTGGTTAGGGAACTCACCTGGGTCATGGGAGATCTTCATGCAATTCCTTCTCTGTCTGATGTAGAGCAGAGATTTGAAGTGAGGTCTCTTATCTCTCAGGATAGTAATTTAATCTCTGTGCTGTAGGCCTTGCTGGAAACCTAAGCATCAGTAACTATTAACCAAAGGCTGGGAACTAGAGTAGGCCGGGCTTTGACAAAATAACAATGCACCAGGTAAGCACATTCCTGACCACAGAGGATGATACAAAAACACACAGATATCTCAAGTTACTATGTAAACGCATTCTTAGGAGGTGGTACAAGAGCACACTGACTCCTCATAAGATAAGGATGGGATGACAGGATAATGAGTGAGGATGTTTTGTTCTAACTAGCAGGTACCAGGATAAGGGTGGTAACTAACAGCATCTAGAGTGTAATACGGCACTTGTTTATATCAATGTATAAAAGAAGAAGTCCTATGAGGGGCATATTTGTATCGGCCGAGGGGACAGGACCCTGGTGTCCCATCTTGTCACAGAAATACACGTGTTAGTGTCCCTGTGACCCCTTGGACAGGGTGCTAGTGCCATGCTTTGCTGACAATAAACCTGGCCGCGGGCCTTCACCACGAAACCGAACTTATGGTCTTTCTTTAGGAATAACATTGAGGTCTGCTGAATCGGTAAGCTGAATTCCCTGCTCGTGCAGATGGCACCTGAGTTCCAAGAACAGCAGCACTGAGTAGCCTTAACAAATTAGCAGCCTTAACAACTCTCCTCAGCACTAACAACTTGGTCTATAAGGTATTTTGGGGCAGGGCTTTCTAAGCATCTCTGAAGCTGGTTTGCTTTGTAAAGTCAGCAGCACATCAGCAGCAGCAGAAACACCTGGCTCTAACACAGCCATGGTGGCATGTAGAATGGATTTCCACCTTGAATGGTCCTTTGCAAGTCTTCTTCCTTACACAAGAGACAAGATGGGATGATTTAGGTTTCTTAAATACCACAAAATTGCATCTTTCAATCTCATTCATGGTTGCACTGGTGCTCTACTTCCTTCTACCTCAGCTCTATAAACCTTCTGTAAAAGCATACGGTCTTCTGAACATTGTGCATACCCCCACCATTGCAGTCGTCTTCTTCTCAACTAATGCAAGACTGCAACTTGCTGGGAACATTTAAGTATCTCCCTGTTTGTGACAAAATCAAATCAATGGATGTCAAGGATATGTCATAACTTTTGACATTGGAAACTGTTTAATTTCCTCTCCTCAGCTGTTTTTAATGAATATGTTTCTGCTCCGTATAACAGAGTTGTCATCACTACCATATTGAATACTTGTCTCTCAGTTGTCACATAGACATTCTGCCTCCCAAACAGTGGCCCTCGAAGATTCTGAATTGTCATTGACAGAAGACTCATCAGATGTGTGACTTCTTCAGATATAGAAACTCATGCTGTCAAACAACTACCCAGATAGAAAAACCTATTCACCCATTCAATGTGGTTGCTATCTACATGCAGCATCAGCAGGTCCTGAGCAACCCCTGGGTAAAAGAAATTGCCCATCCAAATTATTTGTCAAAGCATTTAGAGAAATCAGGAGGACTTCACAAATAACTCAAGGCCAATATTCACCACTAACTTTGACTGACTAATGAAATCCAGCAACATGGGTCTGTGCATTTTTCAAGAGATCAGAAACTGCCCCGTCCATTTCTGAACATCTCCTCATGTGATTGCTATGAATAATTGTGGATTGTATAATATGTTATGTCATCGTACACTATCAGCATTATTTCTCTTTGTTCCTCTCTGTGTGGCATTTATCCTTCCATCATCATCTATCTAATCTATCTATCTGAGTGACAAGATAGGTGAGGTAATATCTTTTATTGAGCCACTTCTGTTGGTGAAAGAGACAAGCTTTCGAGATACAGTGAATATTTCTTTGGGTCACTGTGCAATGGGTAGGGCATCCTCTATGAGGCAGATACGCCATATCTTGTGGACATGAAGTCAGCCAGCACCTCAAGGGAGGTAAACCTTCATTGGGAATACATTGTTTTCCCTAGGAAAGGGATCATGGAGCTTGGAACCAGCAACTGGAAGGCAACTCTCAGGGTCTGCTGAATAGGGTTTTCTCCTTACATCGGGCACATTGCAGAGACGAATTTACAATGAAACACACACCCCCAACTACAGGGGGCCTCAGGGCCGGGCAGCACAGCACTATCCGGCACCCCCTGTGGGGAGGACCACTGTGGGGGCAGAAGCTGTGAGGGAGAGAGCTGTTTAAGAGCAGTTCTGGAGGCGCAGGTTGCGGTGTGCTCTCCCAGCCGGTAAGCCTGGCTCCTGCTAGCTTCCGGGACTCCTGCTGGAGGCTGGTGCTGGCGGCCCCGCGCGCCACAGCAGGCTGCCGGAGGAGGCAGGCTGGGGGTGCGCAGTAGGGGAGGCCTGCCTGCTCCCCTGGTGGGGTGTCCATCCGTGCGTGTCTGCTGCCCTGCTCCTCTGGATGCCGGGCAGCACAGGTGCAGTCTCTGGCGTGCACTGCTGGTGGCGGCCCCTGGAAAAAAGCCAGAGGAAGGGAGCGGCATGCCATGGGGTCTCAGCACTCACATGCTGCTTTAAATATACTGAATTCAATGAGAGATAAACAGAGAAGCTGGATGGAATTTGTGTGTTTTAATTAGTCAAAATAGGCTAGATACACAAAAGGACTTGGGCACCTAACTGCCACTTTAGATACCTAAATTGCAGAGTCTGGCCCCACTGGTGTTCACAAAAACCCTGCTCAGCTGCGATTAGCAGACAGGCTGATGTGGGGCTCCCTAAGCCTCTTCTCTTGAAGCTGATCCAATCTAGCTCAAATATTAGAGAGGAAGTGCAGCAGGGTTACTGGGTACTTGGTCTTCTGCATTCCCGATAAGGCTCTAACCAACAGTCTCTCTCTCTCTCTCTCTCTCTCCTAATGTTACTTTAATCCGGCCTTATGACTTCAATACAGCTACAAACTGAGGTACACCATCATGGGAACTGGCAGATTGACTCCAATGGAGCTATGGCTGATTTACAATAGCTGGGCATGTGACCAAATTTATAAAAAGAATCTCCTTCTCTATATCTTCCTGTCACTTGTTCTGGACTATTTTGTTGAAAACACTATTTAATATCTATAGTATATAACTGGATTCTTACCTATTAAAATCATTAGGATTTTTCAAAAAGCAACAAAGAGTCCTGTGGCACCTTACGGACTAACAGACGTATTGGAGCATAAGCTTTCTTGGGTGAATGCCCACTTCGTTCGTCCATAAGGTGCCACAGGACTCTTTGTTGCTTTTTACAGATCCAGACTAACACAGCTCCCTCTCTGATAACTGAGGATTTTTCAAGAAGAAGAAGAAATGAATGTGACCAGCAAACATTCCCTCGGCACAGTGACGTAATTTTGAAAAGAGGGACCTGATAGAAAATTAATGGGACTTTTGTTCATAAGGCATTTAAACTCCGACTCAATGGGACTTTTATTCCATTGTTCTGCACATCTGAATATCAGGCTATCAGGCTTTACATATAGTAACAAGCTACCAGTAACACTGTGCTGATTAAACCCTTACGCCATACCATGAGTAAGAATGAGAGCAATGATACTTGGATTATCAAAAGAGCCTAATGGATTTAGGTATCCAAACTCAGTGACAGTCAATCAAAAAGACACATATTTAAGTTCAGATTCTCAAAGCAGCCAAAGGAGTTAGACTCCCAAATAGCAAATATTTTTATCACCCATTCAATCCTTTGAAGATCCTAGCTATAATGTATCATTACCACAGGAAGGCGGAAGAGAAAAAAGCATGGAAAATAGCCAGCCATCATTGAACATCATCAATAGGCAAACACATAGGTTAAGGAATGAGAAATGAGCAAATAGACTGGATAAGATGGCAGGAAAGAATAAGAGATGAGACAAAGGAGGAGATGTATTGTATAGAGCTGGGCAAAATTTTGAGGTAAATCGTTTATTTACCAAAAAACTAAACAAACAAACAAAAGTTTTGATTGACCCCCATACAATTTGCAAATGTGAAACCTATTTGCCAAATATTTTCATCCGTGGGGAAAAAAAGGCTAAACTGACAAACTCAGCATGTGGAACCCTGGCATCCCCCCATACCTCTAACCTAGTGGTTAGGGCACTCAGCCATGGGATATCCTCGTTCAGTTCCCGCTCTGTCTGACGTGGAGCAGAGGTTTGAAGCTAGGTCTCCCATCTCTGAGGAAAGTGTTTAATCTCTGGGGTGTAAGGTAGTTAGGGCGGGGCTTCCTCAGGCTCTCCTCTTGAAGCTGTTCACATTGCATATATATTAGCGGCACAGCAGCAGCAGCAGATACACATCACTATAATGCAGCCATGGTGGGACATAGAATGGATTTCCATCTTGGATTGTCCCTTGCAACTCTTCTTGCTTCCATAAGAATCCGTATGGGAGGATTTCGGTTTCTTAAATTCCTCATAATTGCATCTTCCAATCTCATTCATGATTGGCCTCATACTCTACACTCTTTGACCTCAGATTTATAAACCTTCATTAAAAGTACACCTTCTTATGCACATTAGACAAGACTCCACCATTGCAGTCATCTTCCTCTCAACTGGTACAAGACTGCAACTTGCTGGGTTTATCTCTGTAGCTCCTCATTTGTGACAAAATCAAACCAATGGATGTTAAGAATACTCTTAACTTTTGACCCTGAAAACTGTCTAGTTTCCTCTCCTCAGCTATTTTTAATGAATATGTTTCTGCTCCATATAACAGAGTTGTCATCACTAGCATGCTGAACACTCTTCTCTTAGTTGTCACATAGACTGCCTGCCACCCAAACAGAGGCCTTTGAAGATGCCGATATGCTATTGATGCAAGACCAATCAGACGTATGACTTCTTCTCATATAGGACCTCCTGCTGTCAACTGACTACCCAGTTAGATATTCACCCATTCAATGTCATTGCCATCTACATGCAGCATCATAAGTCATTCATTTCCATTTTATAGGGGGCATGCATGGCTTTGGTTTTATCATCATAGATTCTGCAGTTTTCCTCAGCTTTTACAGCAGCAGCTGTAGCTGGTCAATAGTCTCTCTAAGTAAGGAAATATCATCCACATATTCAAGATCCACTAAAGATGAATATTTAAATATTATACCTCCTACTTAGACTATCCAATGACAAGGCTTATTGAAGCCTATCAGAATATTAAATAACATAAGTGAGAGATCACATCCCTGGCGTACCCCTGATTCTACTGAAAACCAGTCTGTAATAAAACCGTATGGGCAGTGGTGTGTGGCGGTATGGCTAGCTTTGCCAAATACATACCCACGGGGTTCAGTTGAAATTATTACTCTGTGAAATGAGCCAATGCCACTGCTCACAGCTGCCCACGCTACTAGTGCTAATTTTGGAATGCTAGCTCAATGAACTGGGAAACACACCTCTATCTCATAGCGTAGACGTAGCCTTATTTGTCATTAAGAAACAGTTCCTTAAAGGCTGAGGTCTGCTGCCCTTGTGGAGCACTGGAACCAGTTTGAACAGGCTGGATCACACTGGGGGAACCACACTGAGAGTTATACGAACACAGAGGAGAATCTGGGCAGGCCAAGAGAATGCAAATCAGACAGGTTGAGTTCCTGTAATTTAAGAGCGAAGCCAAATTAATTTAGCTTTTAGTGTAGTATGAGATTAAGTAGGTGTGCATGGCTCTGGCAGGAGCTGTCCTTCAATGCCTACCAGGGGTTTTCCTGTGGTTTCAAGTTCATCATATCTCAGCTCAGACCAAGAATATCTCCTGCCTCTGTCAATCATTGATGTCTCTAGTTGGGCTCTTTAAAGAGACTTGGACTACGTAATCAGACAGACAATGGGTATCCGCTCAAAGTGTAGCTTCAAAAGATTGGACTTTAGGTGGGTAATTTGCATAATCTTCACCCTCAACAATTTTCTTGATAATCCACTTCACATGTATTATCCCCAAAAATTCCCCAATATCTCCCAGCAAGTCCTTTATTCACATCTTCCTCCTAGAGAAGCACCATGCAATCCTACAGAAGTACATAAACATTTGAATTTTAATACAATGAACTCCAATGATGTGAAACTTAATTCAATAAGGTTTGTTCAGGATGTTACAGGATGTTGTCCTATCTGCAATATAGTGTTTTGCACTCTTGCACTCTATATTGAACTCTTGCAATACAGTGTCTGAACCTCTTGCTGCACTTACTTAACTCAAATCTTCTTCTAGCCTTACTCCCATCTATACGGGGTTGGTTCTTCACCTCCTTCTTATCCATTGCAGTGTGTCTTGAATGCCATTCCTTAGAAACTCTGCAGCTAATCCTATCCTTTATTATGACATCCACCCATCTAGTTTTAGTTTTCTGCCAACTCTTCTCTTACCCTACACTTCTAAGTTTAACTCCCTGTTTCCTATATATTTTTCCGATTTTCTTTTCACATGGACAAACCATCTATGCCTCGATTCCCTCAGCTTTTCTATAACTGGTACCAACTTCACATTTCCCCTACTTCATTCGTTCCAAATATGGCCCAACAACGGAACTCCAAGTATCCATCTTTACATTTTCATTTCCACTGTATTCAAGATCTGCTCCTGTCTGTTCCTCAGTGCCCAGAATTCAGAGCCCTGTGAAAGTGCAGGCCTAAATAACATCTTGCAGATCTCACTTTTCAATTTGGTAAGTTTAGTGAAAATACAAATGCTCATATAAATAGGCTTATAATGCCCAATCCAGCAAGAACTTTACTCCTGTGAAGATGTTGTACACATGAATAATTTTATTGAAGTTATGTGTGAGTACCGACTATTAGCACGAGTGTGATTCTATCTGCAGGATGGGGATCGTGTATAATGTTGATTAGATTCAGTCCTGCAGGTGGTCTATATGTGGAAGTCTTGTAAGCCTCAGTTAGAGTTCTGAATGAAGACAGGCTGTAGGGGTATGTCCATTTAGTCTAAACATTCAAGTGCTTGCAGTATCATGTCTATAGAGAAGAAGAGATTCACAAAAACATAATAGAGAAATGAAGAAGCCCACTCAGTGGAGACCTCCTCCCTTCCTTCTGTAGGATTTTCATAAGGTGAGATTGATGGTTTGGTGAACCTCTGTTCGGAGGGTGTTCCATGCATGTGCTGATGGCATGAAGAAGAAACATAATTAGACAGTGGAACTTCTTGACACATTTAGACTTTGAAGACCAAAAATGTAGCAATATTCATATAAGGTTTAGATAAGACAAATATTCAGGTTTATTATAATTAATTTTGACAACATATTTTGAAGGGATATTAAACAACATGTTTCAGGGATTAAGCCACATAACCCAGTCACTGTCCCACATTAAAGAGTTTTAAACAAGGTTCAGAGTTCAGTTGCAGAGACCTCAGTCTGCTTCGTTCCTTGGCAAACACACCATTAAAAATCTCCCTTTATAACTTTTATATTAAAGACAAGTTAAAAAAAAGCATTTGAAATGTAAATATTAAATCAGACTTTCATTTTCATATTAACAACATCCTTTATTGCCTTTCTCTTGAGCTGGAGACGGTTTAAAAAAAAAGAATTAGATAAATTCATGGAGGTTAGGTCCATCAATGGCTATTAGTCCAGTCCAGAGAGGCAACCCCATGTTTTGGGTGTCCCTAAAACTCTTACTGCCAGAAGCTGGGAATGGGCGACAGGGGATGTATCACTCAATAATTGTCTGTTCTGTTCATTCCATCTGAAAAATCTGGCACTGGCCACTGGCAGAAACATGAGACCATCCTAGATGGTCCATTGGTGTCATCTGGGATGGTCTTTCATTTGTTCTTGTGTTCTAACATGATGATAGGTGTTTCCCTAGTCAATGGGAGATGCCGAGGCGAGGGGTGTGTTCTAAACCCTGCTGCTGCCAAAGAGTTCAGTCCCCATATCCCCTTCTTCTATCTCCATAACACCTCCTTCTGCTTGTAATTCTCAGCTGGGAACGCTGTAACCCACTTAAGGGTTTTTTACATGAAGCTGGGTCGGGAGGAGGAAGAAGATGGAATTAGAAGGAGGAGACCGGTTATAACTTTTATCCCAATGGTCAGGGTAGTCACCTGGAATGTGGGAGGGCCCCGCTTCAAGTGCTTGATAGAGACAGGCTTGAACACAAGAGTTAGAGAGAGACCCACATGAGTGTATCCTGGTGGTTATGTCACCCACATCCCCTGTTAAAATCCTAAGTTTATTTGTGGCTCTAGCCCTCCCTGGGGAGTAAACCTATTGGCTCCAATGATTATTATATTATCCTTATTATTATTATAGGGTAGAATAAGGTAATTGATATTAAATAGAGTTTCAACAAATTACTCAAAAAGAAAGAAAGAAATTAATAGATGAAGAGATTCTTTTTATAGAATTGGCCAGATCCTCAGCTGGTATAAATTGGCCATAGCTCCCCTGAAGTCAGAGGGACAGATCAAAGAGATATGGAGAGAGGGGAAAGGGAGAAATGTGTGAATGACTATAAGCCTGGTGCTCAGAGCACTCGCTCTGGATTTAGGAGACCCAAGGTCCAGTTCCCCATGCTCCAGTGACTCTTGTACAACTGGGAATCTGGCCCGCTGACCTCAATGGCACTACACTGATTTAGACCAACTGAAGTTTTGTCCCAACGTTTCCATCAGTTACCTGAGCTGAGAATGTCTCAAATACAAGTTATGCATAGTTCTATGATCTGATGTAAAAAGATGTAATTTAATTTATTTAAGATCATCAACATTACTTGAGAAACTTCAATTTCCTCAACATTTTCCCTACAGCCGTTTTCACCTCCTTGTTTTTCAGGCTGTAGATGATGGGGTTTAAGATGGAGGTCAAGACGCTGTACTGGATGGAGAACATTTCATCCAGCATGACAGAGGAGACCGAGCTGGATTTTGTGTACTGGAGAAAACCTGTCAGGTAGAATAAGACAACCACAATCAGGTGGGAGCTGCAGGTGGAGAAGGCTTTACGCCTGCCCTCCGCAGAGCGTATCCTCAGGATGGTAGAGATGATGTGAATGTAGGAGATCAGGGTGACGAGAAAGGAGCTTGATCCAAATATCAGAACAGAAGTAAGAAGCACCACTTGACTGGTGAAGGTCTCAGTGCAGGACAGATGTAATAGAGGAGGGAGCTCACAGCTGAAATGATGGATTTGGTTGTACCCACAGAAATGCAACTTCAGAATAAAAACAGTGTTAAGAAGGGCATAAAAGAAGCCCGTGATCCATGTCCCACTCACCAGCAGAACACAGATTCCTTTGCTCATTCTCTCCATGTAACGCAATGGGTCACAGATGGCAGCGTAGTGGTCATAAGCCATGACTGAGAGAATGAAAACTTCAGCACCACCTGAGAGGAGGATGAAGAACATCTGGACAATGCAGCCATTGACAGAAATAATTTTGTGCACTGCTAGGAAGTTCCTCAGTGTGTTAGGCACCGTGACCGAGAAATAGCAGATATCAATAAAGGATAAATGGAAGAGGAAGAAGTACATAGGGGTGTTAAGGTGAGACTCTGCTCTTATCACCACCATGATCACTATGTTACCACCCAGAGTGATTAGGTAAATAACTAAAAACACTGAGAAGAGGAAAATCTGCATCTGTGGGTCACTGGAAAGTCCCAGGAGAATAAATTCAGTCACTGTGGTTTGATTTTTCTTTGGCATTTATTCAGGAAAACTATGACCTGGAAGACAAGTGAAAACAAATGAAATTAACACTTATCATAAAAATAAACTGAAATAGTATGTGGAGAACATCTGTTCCATAGGATGAATGTAAAGAGCGTCCTATTCCATTCTGTAAAATACGTTTTTTAAGTAGACTAAATTTAGAGAGAGAGAGAGAGGGATGTCAGATCGTATCTGTGTGTTTTAAATAGACAAAATAGGCTGGCTACACAAAAGGCCTTGGGCACCTGCCACTTTAGACGCCTAAATCCCAGAATCAGGTCCTACTGGTATTCACAAATACCCTGCTCAGCTCTGACTAAGGGATAGTCTGATGTGGGGCTCCCTCAGTCTCTCCTCTTCAAGCTGTTCCTCTGTGGATAAATCATAAAAAGAGGCAGTGCAGGGTTACTGGATGCTTGGTCTTCTGCATCTGCGGTGAGTGTTCTAGCATGTGAAGTTAATCTGATCAGTAGCATGAATGTAAAGAGAGCCCTATTCCAGGCTGTGCAATGTCTGTTTGAAAAATACTAAATTCAGAGAGAGAGAAACAGAGATGCTGGATGGATTTTGTGTGTTTTAAGTAGACAACACGGGCTTGTTTGGGGCACCTAACTGCCACTTTAGATGCCTAAATCACAGAATCTGGCCCCAGTGGTGTTCACAAAAACCCTGCTCAGCTGGGACTAGCAGACAGGCTGATGTGGGGCTCCCTAAATCTCTCCTCTTGAAGCTGATCCAATCTAGCTCAAATATTACATAGGAAGCACAGCAGGGTTACTGGGTATTTGGTCTTCTGCATCCGGGATAAGTCTCTAACCACCAGGCTATATAGTCTCTCTCTCTCTCTCTCTCTCTCTCTCTCTCTCTGTCCTAATGTTTCTTTAATCCGGCCTTATGACTTCAACAGAGCTACAAATGTGGTACACCAGCATGGGAACTGGCAGATTGCCTCCAATGAAACTATGGCTGATTTACAATAGCTTGGCATGTGGCCAAATGTATAAAAAAATCTAGTTGAAAACACAATTTAATATCTGTAGTATATAATTACATTCTTACCTATTAAAATCATTTGGATTTTTCTAGAAGAAGAAATGAATGTTACAAGTAAACATTCCCTCAGCACAGTGACATAATTTTGAAAAGGGGGACCTGGTAGAAAACTAATGGGACTTTTGTTCCTAAGTCATTTAAAGTGCAACTCAATGAGACTTTTGATTCATCATTCTGCACATCTGAATATCAGTCTTTATATATAGTAGAGAATCTATTCTGCCCCCATGGAAGTCAGTGGTTATTTTGACATCGGTTTTCACGGGGAATGGGAATGAAGCCAATGTTCTCTCCAATGTCCAATCTATATTTGTCCCCATATAATCTCAGACAAAAAATAACCTCTCTTTCATTATTAACTCATGAGACAAATACCTAAGTGAAGAGGTGGACCTTGTTCTAGAATCTGAATGTCAACACAGGCGGATTGTGTGCAAAGGGAAATTTGGCTAATTCTATAAGAATTCTATTACATTTTGTAATTTTTGTAAGCCAGTGGTTTTCAACCTTTTTTCATTTGCGGACCATAAGAGCATAAAAGTATTCACCCATTCAATGTTGTTGCCATTTACCTGCTCTGTCGGCAGGTCGTGAATAACCCCGGGCAAATGAAATTGCCCATCCAAATTATTTGTCAAATCATTCAGTGAAATCAGGATGAGTTCACAAATAACTCAAGGGCACAAAACAAGGCCAACATTCGCAGCTAATGTTTGACTGACTAATGAAAACCACTGACATGGGTCTCTGACTTTTTCAAGAGATCAGAAACTGCCCCCTATATTTCTGAACATTTCCCGATGTGAATAGTATACATTTTTATTAATTGTATAATGTGTTATATCATGATACACTATCAGTATTATTTCTCTTTCTACTTCTCTGTGTGTCATTTATTGTTCCATCATCATTTCTCTCTCTGTGACAAGTTGGACCACTTTTATTAGTGAAAAAGACAAGCTTTCGAGCGACACAGAGTTCTTTTTCATCACTGTTCAATGGGTAGAACATCCTCTGTGGGTCAGTGATTCCATATCTTGTGGACATGAACTGAGCCAGCACCATATGGAAAATAAACCTGCATCAGAAGGACATTGTTTTCCCTAGGAAAGGGAGCATGGGGCTGGGAGCCATGAACCAGATGGAGATTCTCAGGGTCTCCTGAGTGGGGTTTGCTCCTTACATGGGGCTGACTGTGGAATGATTGGTAAAGTTCAGAACAACTGCACCAGTGTTTCTCCTCTATGGTCCACTGAGGGCACCCAGTCTCAGGCGTCCTGCTCCCCAGTCATTACCTCTCTTGGATGGAGACTTGCATCACTCTTCCTTCTGACAGGCTGACCAGTTACCTGCCTTCACTCTGTTATTCCTAACAGACCATCTTCACTTCTCTCCTCAGAGACAGTACACAGTGTAATTGCTATGCTTGTAAGTTACCACACAGCTCTTTCTAAGCAAGCGTATTTTAGGCTTAAGGTAAGTCACTACCGAGAAAAATATATAAAAAAGAATAAAAGAAACCTATACAACAAGCTTTCCAGAGATCACCCGAACTGCAACATGGGCTTTGGTAAGAGCTGTCCTTCAACCCCCACTCAGGGATTTTCCTATGGATTCATGTTCTTCACATCCTCACCTCAGAACAAGAACAATGCCTGACTCTGTGAGTGACTCATTTATAGAGTTTGTCTCTTTGAAGAGACCTTGCATATGTAGTCAGCCAGACAATCTCTGCCCAAAGTGCAGCTTGAAAAGAAGGGTTTCCAGGTGAGTCATTTGCACAGGGCTGGCCCTAGACCAAATGGTGCCCAAGGCAAGAAACGTCTTTGCCGCCCCCCCTCCAAATGTTAAACTTTTGAATACCTTATTTTTTATTGCATTTGTACCACATTTCATGACTTTGGTGCATGATTTGCATGCATGATTTATCCCTGTCAGAGAAGAAGTTAAAATTGCACACTAGGAACTGTAAATCTGTATCAGAGGGGTAGCCATGTTAGTCTGAATCTGTAAAAAGCAACAGAGGGTCCTGTGGCACCTTTAAGACTAACAGAAGTATTGGGAGCATAAGCTTTCGTGGGTAAGAACCTCACTTCTTCAGATGCAAGTAATGGAAATCTCCAGAGGCAGGTATAAATCAGTATGGAGATAACGAGGTTAGTTCAGTCAGGGAGGGTGAGGTGCTCTGCTAGCAGTTGAGGTGTGAACACCAAGGGAGGAGAAACTGCTTCTGTACTTGGATAGCCATTCACAGTCTTTGTTTAATCCTGATCTGATGGTGTCAAATTTGCAAATGAAGTGGAGCTCAGCAGTTTCTCTTTGGAGTCTGGTCCTGAAGTTTTTTTGCTGTAAGATGGCTACCTTTACATCTGCTATTGTGTGTCCAGGGAGGTTGAAGTGTTCTCATACAGGTTTTTGTATATTGCCATTCCTGATATCTGACTTGTGTCCATTTATCCTCTTGCGTAGTGACTGTCCAGTTTGGCCAATGTACATAGCAGAGGGGCATTGCTGGCACATGTGGACCAGGACCAGGACCAGACTCCAAAATCAAGGAGCTGAGACAAGGCTACCAGAAGACCAAAGAGGCAAACGGACCCTCCGGATCCCAGCCCCACGCATCCCGTTTCTACGAGGCACTGCATTCCATCCTAGGTGCGGCCGCCACCACTACCCCACCACTGACCGTGGACTCTGAGGATGGGATATTGTCCACGGCCGGTTCCTCGGACATGGTAGTGGACGGGGAAGATGAGGAAGGAGATGAGGAGGATGAGGCAGTCGACAGCGCTTACGAAGCTGATTTCCCCGACAGCCAGGAGCTCTTCATCACCCTTACAGAGATCCCCTACCAACCCTCCCCAGCATTTAACCCGGACACAGATTCAGGGGTAGGATCAAGCGGTAAGTGTTTTAAACATCTAAACATTTATTTTTAACAAAACTGGAATATTAAGAATAAGAACAATGTGTTATTCATGATTTCTTTACCCTGGGTGCTTAAGTATTCAGTTCCAACTATTTAAAAAAAATCTAACAGTGTCCGGTTGTGCATGATTCTGCTGCCCAAGCTGCTCCACTCTATAGTCCCTGCCACTGCAGCTATATTAAAATGCGGTCTATATGTCCGGGGATAGAGCTGAAATCCTCGACGGACATCTCGAGGAAGCTCTCCTGGAGGTAATGGGAAAGCCTGTTCATCAGGTTCCTGGGGAGAGCGGCCTTACTGGGTCCTCCGAAGTAGGTGACGTTCCCGTGCCAGGAGATCCTCAAGTACTCCGGGATCATTGCCTTGCACAGCATGGCGGCATAGGGCCCTGGTCTTTGCAGGCTTTCCTGAAGCATCCTTTCCTTATCGCTGTCCTTGCGCTTCAGGGCAGGGGACAGCAACTCACAAAGTTCAAGGAACGTCCCCTTCCGCATGTGAAAGTTTCGCAGCCACTGGGATTCGTCCCAGACCTGCAGCACTATGCGGTCCCAGAATCGCCGTTCCACAACATCCACATGACCCATTGTCACCGTGATGTCCTCGGCGCTGGGTCCCGTGCTTTCTGACAGGCCTGTGCTACTCTCAGACTTCAGGTCCTCACCGCAGTGCCGTAGCCTCCTCGCCTGGTTTACCTGCATCTGCCTCTGGTAAAGGTGGATGATAACCTGCGAGGCGTTGACAACGGCCACAACTGCAGCGATGGTCGCAGCGGGATCCATGCTCGCAGTGCTGTGGCGTCCGTGCTGGCACTGACCGGAAAATTGCGCGAACTGATTTTCCGCCGGCGCTTTCAGGGAGGGAGGGAGGGCGGTAGTGACGGACGGATGACGACAATTACCCAAATGCACCCTCGACCCTTTTTTTTTACCCAGAAGGCATTGGCGGCTCGACCCAGAATTCCAATGGGCAGCGGGGACTGCGGGAACTGTGGGATAGCTGCCCACAGTGCACTGCTTCCAATGTCGACGCTTTCCCCGTTAGTGTGGACTCACAAAGTCGAATTACTGTCCTTAGTGTGGACACACACGTTCGACTTTGCAATATCGATTCTACATTTTTGATTTAAGAGAAATCGAACTACCCTCGTAGTGTAGACATACCCAGAGACTTAATTCCTTTGTGCATCTTGGCCCAGCTGGGGATCACACTCATTATGAATGTATATGACATAACTAGAATATGTTTTATGCTACCTATGCCATGTAACATATCTATGTGAAGGTTATGATCTACTGAATATATTCAATAAATAACTTTTGTGGTTAAGCTGGTTGCTTCCCTCACTATCTATCTGAACTTTACTCTTCTGTTTTTCTGGCTTCCCATTTACTCTGCAGCAACGCTTCTCTTACCTAAGCTAAAGATCCCTGTAGTGCCCAAAAATCCGGTGGGGTTTGCTCATCAAGAGGTTTACTACCAGAACAATTGTAACGTGGAAGTGGGGATAGGGACATGCTGAACCTGTGACAGATGAGGGTGGCAGCTTGGAAGTGCTGCTCGACCCAGGCTACTGAGTCCAGGGGCATATAAGGGTGGCATTTTGGTAGTGCTGATTGATCTGGTCCACTCAGACTTGCTCTGTTAATGTGTGTGTGTGTGCGCGCAAGCGTGTGCTCAGCTGTTTCTGGGGTGGAGGAAACCAGCCCTGGGGAACCCAGGTCCTGCAGGATAGCTCCATTGGGAGGGGACTTGCAGAAGGGAGAAGTAGGGCTCGATATGAAGACACAAGTGACACAAGCAGTACATTGATAGAATTACATAAACACCCCTTCTGCCTCCCCCACAGAAAAGTAACCCTAATAAATGAGCATACCCCAAAATAATGGGCAAATCTGGCAACAGGTGGCAAGAAACCATGGTTAGAGAGGGGAGAGAACAAGAAGATGTTAGGTGGAAGAAACCCCTCAACTTTTCACCTAGCAGTTAGGGATGCAGTAGACCGTTTTCAAGTGCCTGATAATGTAGGTGCCCTAACCACTGTGATATGGGATTCCTGATATGTGTCTCAATCTCTCCTAACAGAGACTTAATTCCTTTGTGCATCTTGGCCCAGCTGGGGATCACACTCATTATTAGTTATTATTAGTGGAGACAGAGACATTAATAGTGATGAATCCTATAAGATACTACAGATATTAAATAGGGTTTTCAACAAAATACTCTAGAAGAACTACAGACTGCAATAGACAAAGATGTTCTTTTCATAGAACTGGCCAGATCCTCAAGTGGTATGAATTAGCCATAGCTCCATTGCAGTCAGCGGGTCAGATTGAAAGAAATATTGGCCTAGAGAGAGAGAGCGTGCGCATGAATGGCTCTAGATCCTGGTGCTTCTAGCACTCACCCAAGATGGAGACCCAGGTGTGATGGGTTGGATCACAGAAACCCCCTTGGGGCTGTCAATTGATGTGCCAAGACTACTTCTGCCCCTGCTCTCCTGCCCTGGGAGCTTGGGACTTCAGTCTCCTGCCTGGTTTGAGCCAGACCCACTAGCCTGCTGCAAACCCAGAACCAGGTCTGAGCCACGTCCCTCAACAGCTGCAGGCTTGAACTGAAAGCAGCTTAAGAAGTGTTTCTGTCTTCAACACTCAGATGCCCAACTCCCAATGGGGTCCAAACCCCAAATAAATCCATTTTACACAAAACATAAACATAAAGCTTTATACAGGGTAAATTCATAAATTGTTCGCCCTCTAACACACTGATAGAGAGATATGCACAGCTGTTTGCCCCCCGGTATAAATACCTACTCTGGATTAATAAGTAAAAAGTGATTTTATTAAATACAGAAAGTAGGATTTAAGAGGTTCCAAGTAAAATAAAATAAAAACCTTCAAGTCTATGCCTAATACAGTAAGAAAACTGAATACAGATAATACCTCACCCTCAGAGGAGTTCCAGTAAGCTTCCTTTTACAGACTAGTCTCCTTCTAGTCTGGGTCCAGCAATCACTCACACCCTTGTAGTTACTGTCCTTTGTTCCAGATTCTTTCAGGTATCCTTGGGGGTGGAGAGGCTCTCTTTTGAGCTAGCTGAAGACAAAATGGAGGGGTCTCCCAGGGGTTTAAATAGACTCTCTCTTCTGGGTGGATACCCCTCACTCCCCCTGTGTAGAATTCCAGCTACAAGATGGAGTTTTGGAGTCACATGGGCAAGTCACATGTCCATGCATGACTCAGAACTTACAGGTAGCAGCCATGTTTCACACGCTACATTGAACGTCCTCATGTAGACTTATGTGGATTGGAGCCTTCCAAGATCCATTTTCCATTAAGTGCTTCTTGATTGGGCACTTAACTTGCAAATTCCTTTCTAAAGAAGCTGACCAAATGCCTTCCTAAGGCTATTTAAAAACCAAACATGTATACAGCCAATATTCATAACTTCAAATACAACAATAACACATGAATACAAATAGGATGAATATATTCAGTAGATCATAACCTTCACATAGATATGTTACATGGCATATGTAGCATAAAACATATTCCAGTTATGTCATATACATTCATAAGCATATTTCCATAAAGTCTTATGGGGTGCAACATCACAACAGGATCCCGTCCCCTTTGCTCCAGTGTCTCTTCTACCCAATGGGGATATGGCCTGCTGAGTTCAATGGAGCCACAGCTGAGGCTTTGGCCCAAAATGTCAGATACCTGAGCTGAGAATCTCCCAAACACAAGTTACCCACAGTTCTATGCTCATTTAAAAAAATAATAATAACATTGACACTACTTGAGAAATTTGATTTTCCCCAACATTTTCCCTACAGCTGTTTTCACCTCCTTATTTTTCAGGCTGTAGATGATGGGGTTTAACATGGGGGTTAGGATGCAGTACTGGACGGAGAAAATTTCATCCAGAGCCACAGAGGAGACTGAGCTGGGTTTTGTGTACTGGAAAAAAGCTGTCAAGTACAACAAACCAACCACAATAAGGTGGGAGCTGCAGGTGGAGAAGGCTTTACGCCTGCCCTCCGCAGAGCGTATCCTCAGGATAGTGGAGATTATGTGAATGTAGGAGATTAGGGTGAAGAGAAAGGAGCTTGATCCAAATATCGCAATAGAAGTAAGAAGCACCACTTGACTGGTGAAGGTCTCAGTGCAGGACAGATGTAATAGAGGATGGAGCTCACAGCTGAAATGATGGATTTGGTTGTACCCACAGAAATGCAACTTCAGAGTAAAAACAGTGTTAAGAAGGGCATAAAAGAAGCCCGTGGTCCATGTCCCACTCACCAGCAGAACACAGATTCCTTTGCTCATTCTCTCCATGTAACGCAATGGGTCAGAGATGGCAGCGTAGCGGTCATAAGCCATGGCTGAGAGAATGAAAACTTCAGCACCAGCTGAGAGGAGGATGAAGAACATCTGAGTAATGCAGCCATTGACAGAAATAGTTTTGTGGTCTGCGAGTAAGTTAATCAGCATATTAGGCACCGTGACCGAGGAATAGCAGATATCAACATAGGATAAATGGAAGAGGAAGAAGTACATAGGGGTGTGAAGGTGAGAATCAGTTCTTATCACCAACATGATTACTATGTTACCACCCAGAGTTATTAGGTAAATAACTAAAAACACCAGGAAGAGGAAAATCTGCATCTGTGGGTCACTGGAAAAACCCAGGAGGATAAATTCGGTCACTGCGGTTTGATTTTTCATTTTTTTCAGGAAATCTGTGACCTGGAAGACAAGGGAAAAAAATGAAATTTACACTTATCATAAAAATAAACTGAAAGAGTATGTGGAGATCATCTGTTCCATAGGATGAATGTAAAGAGCGTCCTATTCCATTCTGTAAAATACGTGTTTTAAGTAGACTAAATTTAGAGAGAGAGAGAGAGAGATGTCAGATGGTATTTATGTGTTTTAAATAGACAAAATAGGCTGGCTACACAAAAGGACTTGGGCACCTGCCACTTTAGACGCCTAAATCCCAGAATCAGGTCCTACTGGTATTCACAAATACCCTGCTCAGCTCTGACTAAGGGATAGTCTGATGTGGGACTCCCTCAGGCTCTCCTCTTGAAGCTGTTCCTCTGTGGATAAATCACAAAAAGAGGCAGTGCAGGGTTACTGGATACTTGGTCTTCTGCATCCAGGGTGAGTGTTCAAACCACCAGGCTATAGAGGAATTTCTCTCTCTCTCTCTCTGATTGGCTGCAATGAAACTATGGCCAATTTACAATAGCTGGACATCTGGCCAAATCTATAAAAAATAAGCTCCTTCTCCATTACAGTCTGTCAGTTGTTCTAGACTATTTTGTTGAAAACCCTATTTGATATCTGTAGTATATAATTGGATTCTTACCTATTAAAATCATTAGGATTTTTCAAGAAGAATAAGAATCATAGAACTGGAAGGGACCTCGAGAAGTCATCTACTCCAGTCCCCTGCACTCATGGCAGGACTAAGTATTATCTAGACCATCCCTGGAAGGTGTTTGTCCAACCTGCTCTTAAAAATCTTCAATGAAGGAGATTGCATAACCTCCCAAGGCAATTTATTGCAGTACTTAACAACTCTGACAGTTAGGATGTTTTTCCTAATGTCTAACTAAACCACCCTTGCTGCAATTTAAGCCCATTGCTTCTTGTCTTATCCTCAGAGGTTAAGAAAAACAATTTTTCTCCCTTCTCCTTTTAACAACCTTTTATGTACTTGAAAACTGTTATCATGTCTCCTCTCAGTCTTCTCTTTTCCAGATTAAAGAAATCCAATTTTTTTTCAATCTTCCCTCATAGGTCATGTTTTCTAGACCTTTAATAATTTTTGTTGCTCTTCTCTGGACTTTTTCCAGTTTGCCCACACCTTTCCTAAAATGTGGCGCCCAGTACAGGACACAATACTGCAGTTGAGGCTTAATAAGTGTGGAGTAGAGTGGAAGAATTACTTCTCGTGTCTTCCTAACAACACTCCTGTTAATACATCCCAGAATTATTCCTTGACTTTAGCACAGCTTTTGATACGGTCTCCCACAGCATTCTTGCCAGCAAGTTAAAGAAGTATGGGCTGGATGTATGGATTGTAAGGTGGATAGAAAGCTGCCTAGATCATCGGGCTCAACGGGTAGTGATCAATGGCTCCAGGTCTAGTTGGCAGCCGGTATCAAGCAAAGTACCCAAGGGTCTGTCCCGGGCAGGGCCGACTCCAGCTTTTTTGCCACCCAAAGTGGCGAAAAAAGAAAAAAAAATAGAAAAACCCGATTGAGCTGATGCCAAAGTGCCGCCGAAGAGGAAGACGGAGTGAAGGACCTGCCGCCGAATTGCTGCTGAAGACTGAAGCGGAACGATTCAGCTGCCGCCGAATTGCCGCCGCCCCAAAACGGATTGTCTGCCACCCCTTTCTATTGCCCTCCTCAGGCACCTGCTTCCTTCGCTGGTGCCTGGAGCCAGCCCTGGTCCTGGGGCCGACTTTGTTCAATATCTTTATTAATGATCTGGAGGATGGTGTGGATTGCACCCTCAGCAGGTTTGCAGATGACACTAAACTGGGAGAAGTGGTAGATATGCTGGAGGGTAGGGATAGGACACAGTGAGACCTAGACGAATTATGGGATTGGGCCAAAAGAAATCTGATGAGGTTCCATAAGGACAAGTGCAGAGTCCTGCACTTAGGATGGAAGAATCCCATGCATTGCTACAGAGTAGGGACTGAGTGGCCAAACTCTCATTAGACAGAAGGGAAAAGGGGAGGGATAGGAAAGAGAAGAAATAAAGTGGCGAAGGAAAAGGAGGCGGGGAGAAGAAGAGGAAGACACAGCAAGAGAAAGTCTCACATCTCAGGCGGTATTTGGGATTTAGCTGGAGCCAGTGGTGGTGTCATCTTCCTCCCTCTCTCTGGACCAGTCTGGTCAGGACGTCTCTCAGGATTAGGATGAAGAAGTTCTGGGGTCCCAGGAAACAGTGCGGGTGTTAGCCATGATGGTGACGCTCACTCCAGTAGCCAACTTTTCTACTCAAAGTCTCTTTCTTTAAGAACTCCAAAAGGGACTGATGGGTGCAATAGCCCATCCCCTCATCACTTTGCTCACTAATTAGGCCTCATTTGATACCATGTGAGACTGAAAAATCAGTGTCTTATTTATGAGGCATGATCTTAGCACAGTTTGTGAGTTCTATCAGGAGACCTTTTCCTTTGGACTAATTCAGTCTCTCTTTCTCACTCCCTTTATTGTCTTTTTCCATCACCATTTGCTATTATAGGCTACTGTGACATCTGATGAACTGTCACATACATTCTGCAGTTGAGCTCACAGTGAAGGTAAACTAGGCTGAATTATTACAACATGTATTAAACTCTGCAGTCCATCTGTGAGGTTCTTTCCCCCAAATTACAGAAGGTTATTACCATCAATCTCCATTAAGCACCAACAAAATACTAGTCTCTGTGCTTAAAATGAAATTAAAGAGAGTCTATGACCCAGAGAGCTTAAATATAATAGATAATAAAGAAGTGGTCTCTTCAGTGTCTCAGTCTATCTATCTAATCTGTCCTGTGTTATATAGGAGGTCAGACTAGGGGATCACACAGGTCCCTTCTGGCTTTTGAAACTATGAAATCAGTTCCTTGTTATACTTGGCAGTGTACAAATATTAGATATGATACAGAAATTTTCATCACACAGGAAGCTCCATATTTTGACATTTTGTTTAATCCCAACAGGGCCAAAGAGAGAGAATTTTTCATCTCATGAAAATGTTGACATTTCAAGAGCCTAGGATGAGGAAATGACTAAATATTTCATTTTTAAATTTGATTGTAACAAAACATTTCCTCTTGAAGTGTCCATTTCAAATGAAATCTTTCATGTTAAATGAACATTTTTATTTACAATGAGCTTGAGATGAGTCATTTTGTTGTCAATTTAAGTGAAAATATCAATTCAAAATGTAAGTTCTCATTTTAATTGGACATTTTGAAATAAAACTTTCATTTCATTTTAGATGTAAAACTGAAAAGGAATCTTCCCCCCCCCCCAAAAAAAAGAAATATTTTTCTTCAAAATTCAGATTTTCCCACAGAAAATTTCTATCTTGAAGAAACAACACTTTCAGACTTTGCTTTCCAAACATGGGAAAAGTTTTTAACCAGAACTAACAAACATAGAATTGGTCATCATTCCTGTTCTAAAGAAATTACAGTCCAACAGAGTGATGCTTAATAGGCAGGACACCCTGCAAAAGCAGGAGGTGAGAGTAGCTAAATAATGATATTTTCTATTCAATGAGCTGGTTGCAAAAGTTGTGAATTTTGATGAGAAAGAGGGGCATGATTTTCGTCATGAAAATATTCCCATTTTCAACCAGCTCTATTCATTTGTTGTGAAGAATGTGAAAGAAGAAATTCTCCCTGTGAAACTGGGAGGAGAGGGTGGTGTCTTTCTTAACTGGGAAGGGAGTTCATTCTTTTAGTAAAAAGCAACAGAGGGTCCTGTGGCACCTTTAAGACTAACAGAAGTATTGGGAGCATAAGCTTTCGTGGGTAAGAACCTCACTTTTAGTACAAGGCTGAGATGGGAAGAGATATGGGACTACCAGTGGGAACATGGATGATTGTGTGATTCAAGTCAGAGACAGGAATGGAATAGATCAGGCTTCAATATCTTCCTCTCCACTGACTTTCTGACTGACCTTGGGCATGTCACTGGGACTACATTTTCCCCATCCAATAGGAGTAGGGCACCTAACTTGCCAAATTCTTTTGAAAATCCCAGCCTGCTGGCTGACTCTTCATTTACCTGAGACGATATCTCTGCAATGCAACTTTGACAAAAGGTGGATTCTGAATCATAACTTTATTCACTGAGGCAAGATCCTCAGCTGACATATATCGGTGTAGCCCTGTTTCTTTCAGTGGAGTCATGTTGCTTTCCACCAGCTGTGGTGCTGCATCTAAGGGGGAATTTCACTGGGTGCATAGTGCCAGCACCACTTCCTATTATGTTTAGGATTTAAGTGGAAACTTGATGACACATGGGTCTTCCCAACTCAATGGTGAGTGAAATGTGAGGAATGTAAAATCACTTTAGAATATGGACACTATGGGCCAGATTCCCAGTTCATGTAAATCCACCTAGTTCCATTGATTTAATGGCGCTATGTCAATTTACATCCAGAGTTCACAAAGAGACATAGCTGTTCTAATGCTGAGCATTTTAGTGGATAACTTTTAGGTGATTTTTTCTAATCACTTAGTTTCCAGAGCCTGAGTTGGGCGGCCAGGCTCCCTACACAGAGAAAGTGGAGACATAGGCACCTAAGAATGGGATTTTAAAAAGCCAACATGACAGATGGTTCCTTAGCCAATGGGAAAGGCCAAGCAGAGGGTTGTGTTCTAAATCCCGCAGCTATCACAGGAGTTCTGTCCCTATCTCCTCTGGGGGAAGGCACCTCCTTCACCTTGGAATTATCAGCTGGAAAACTTCTTATCCCACCTAAGATGGCAAGAAACCATGGTGAGAGAGGGGAGAAAAGAAGAAGGAATTAGGGGGAGGAAACCCCTCAGCTTTTATCCTAGTAGTCAGGGATGTAGCAGACCCTTTTTGAGTGCCTGATAAGGAGAAACATTTTAAAAAGGGATCTGCTCCCTCCTATGTGGGTGTCCTAACCACTGCGATATGGGATACTTGATATGTGTCTCTCTCAATCTCTCCTAATAGAGTCTTAATTCCTATGTGCACCGTGGCCCAGCTGGGGATCACACTATTTATTATTCTTAGAGATGGACATTAAAAGGGATGAATCCTATAAGATACTACAGATATTAAATAGGGTTTTCAACAAAATACTCTAGAAGAACTACAGACTGCAATAGACAAAGATGTTCTTTTCATAGAACTGGCCAGATCCTCAAGTGGTATAAATTGGCCATAGCTCCATTCAAGTCAGTGGGTCAGATTGAAAGAGATATTGGTCGAGAGAGAGCATGAATGGCTCTAGATCTTGGTGCTTCTAGCACTCACCCTAGATGGAGACCCAGGATCCCGTCCCATTTGCTCCAGTGTCTCTTCTACCAAATGGGGATGTGTCCTGCTGAGTTCAATGGAACCACACTGATTTAGACTAGCTGAGGCTTTGGCCCAAAGTGTCAGATACCTGAGCTGAGACACAAGCTATCCACATTCTATGCTCTTTTTTTTAAATAAGATTGACAGTACTTGAGAAACATGAGGGCAGAAACAGTGTTAAGAAGGGCATGGAAGAAGCCTATCGCCCATGCACCACTCGCCAGCTGAACACAGATCCTTGTGCTCATTGTGTCCATGTAACGCAGTGGGTCACAGATGGCAGCGTAGTGATCATAAGCCATCGATGAGAGAATACAAATTTCAGTAGCAGCTAATAGAAAAAAGAAGAACATCTGTTCAATGCAGCTATTGACAGAAATGGTTTTGTGCTCTGCTAGGAAATGCACCAACATATTAGGGACAATGGCTGAGAAATAGCAGATATCAACAAAGGATAAATGAGACAGGAAGAAGTACATTGGGGTGTGAAGGTGAGGATCAGCCCTTATCACCAGCATGATCACCATGTTTGCCAAAAGCGTCACTAGGTAGACAACTAAAAACCCCAGGAAGAGAAAAATCTGCATCTGCAGGTTATTGGAAAGTCCCAGGATAATAAATTCAGTCACCTTGGTTTGATTTCCCATTGATCCTTACTCAGGAAAGCTGACCTGTCAGACTGGAAAAAATAAAATTAACACACAAGTAAATTGAAATGGCCTGTGGACATCATCTGATCAGTAGGATGAATGTAAAGAGAGGCCTACTACGTCCTATTAAATGTGTATTTAAAATAGACAAAAATGGGCTAGATGCAGAAAAGGACTTTGGCACCAAACTACTCCTTTAGTTGCCTAAATCCCAGGATCATGCCCCACTGGTATTCACAGAAACTCTGCTCAACTGTGACATTGGGACAGTTGGACATAGGGCTCCCTCATTCTCTCCTGTTGAAGCTGTTCCACTGTGGTTAAATAATAAAAAAGCTTTGGAGCAGAGGGACTGGATACTCAGCCTCCTGCATCTGGAGGTGAGTGCCCTAACCATCAGGATATAGAGTCACACTTGTTGTCTCTCTCTTTCCTAATATCTCTTTCATCTGTCCTATTAACTTCAATAGAGCTACGTCTGATTTACAGCAGCTGGCAATTTGGCCCATTTATGCCTATGGAGCTATGACTGATGCACACCAGCATGGGATCTGGCCAATTCTATAAATACTCTACAAAAACTACAGAATGTAATATCTGTAGTATCTTATTGGATTGATCCCTATTTGTCATAGGTTTCACCCCCACTCTGAACTTTAGAGTACAGATGTGGGGACCTGCATGTGAACCCCTAAGCTGAATTACCAGCTTAGATCTGGTCTAGCTGCCACCACCCAAATAGTTTGAGTCATTTGGGAAACTCTGTCTTCCCCGCCAAAACCTTTCCCTCCCTGGGTAGCCTTGAGAGACTCCTCCACCAATTCCCTGGTGAACACCGATCCAAACCCCTTGGATCTTAAAACAAGGAAGAATTACTCATTCCCCCCACCCCCTTTTCCGCCCACCAATCCCTGTTGAGTCCAGATCCAATCCCCTTGGATCTAAAAACAAGGAAAAAATCAATCAGGTTCTTTTTAAAAAAAGGCTTTTAATTAAAGAAAAGAAAGGTAAAAAAAAAAAAAAAAAAAAAAAATCTGGGAGAGATTAGCATACCAGCTACTCTCACAGACAACAGATTCAAAACACAAAGGATGTTCCCCTGGGCAAAAACTTAGTTACACAAAAGAATAAAGCAATTTGATTAACTACCTAATGCCAAGACAAGTTACAAAAAGAAAATAAACATTAACCTATTTATTCCTTTTCTAATACACACTACTCTGTTAAGAGGCTGATTCCTTGATCTTTTCCACTCTAGAGTCAGTTTCAGTTTGGCCAAACAAAGGAAACTTCCCTCCTTCCTTCTGAAACATCTTATCCCCCCATTGGTTCCTCTGGTCAGGTGTCAGCTAGTCTAGGGCCTTGTCTACACTACGAGAGTACTTCGATTTTAGTTAATTCGACTATGTGGAATCGATATTACTAAGTCGAACGTGTGTGTCCACACTAAGGACAGTAATTCGACTTTCTGAGACTTTGTGAGTCCACACTAACGGGGCAAGCGTCGACATTGGAAGCGGTGCACTGTGGGCAGCTATCCCACAGTTCCCGCAGTCCCCGCTGCCCATTGGAATTCTGGGTCGAGCCCCAAATGCCTTCTGGGTAAAAAAATGTGTCGAGGGTGCTTTTGGGCGCCTGTCGTCATCCGTCCGTCACTCCCGCCCTCCCTCCCTCCCTCCCTCCCTGAAAGCGCCGGCGGGAAATCAGTTCGCGCGCTTTTCTGATTACTGACAGCGCGGACGCCACAGCAGTGCGAGCATGGATCCCGCTGCGACCATCGCTGCAGTTGTGGCAGTTCTCAACGCCTCGCAGCTTCTCCTCCACCTGTACCAGAGGCAGCTGCAGATCAATCATGAGAGGAGGCTACGGCACCACCGTGACGGCATGAAGTCGGACACTAGCTCCGACCTCTCTGAGAACATGAGACCCAGCGCCCAGGACATCTCGATGTCACTGGGTCTTGTTGATACTGTTGAACGGAGATTCTGGGCCCGTGAAACAAGCACGGAATGGTGGGACCACATAGTGCTGCAGGTCTGGGATGAATCCCAGTGGCTGCGCAACTTTCGCATGCGGAAGGGGACTTTCCTCGAACTGTGTGAGTTGCTGTCCCCTGCCCTGAAGCGAAAGGACACCCGGATGCGGGCAGCCCTGACTGTCCAGAAGCGAGTGGCCATAGCCCTCTGGAAGCTCGCAACGCCAGACAGCTACCTGTCCGTCGCTAACCACTTTGGTGTGGGCAAGTCTACCGTGGGGGTTGCTGTTATGCAAGTAGCCAGGGCAATCGTCAAGCTACTGCTATCTAAGGTAGTGACCCTGGGAAACGTGGAGCTCATCAGAGATGGCTTTGCCGAGATGGGATTCCCAAACTGCGGTGGGGCTATAGATGGGACTCACATCCCTATCCTGGCACCGGACCAACAGGCCAGCCAGTACATCAACAGAAAGGGGTACTTTTCCTGGTGCTGCAAGCACTGGTGGACCATCGGGGACGTTTTACCAATATCTACGTTGGATGGCCTGGCAAGGTTCATGACGCTAGGGTGTTCAGGAACTCTGGTCTGTGTAGACGGCTGCAGGAATGTCTTTACTTCCCCGACCACAAAGTAACTGTTGGGGATGTGGAGATGCCTACAGTCATCCTCGGGGACCCTGCATACCCGCTAATGCCCTGGCTCATGAAGCCCTACACTGGCGCACTGGACTCAGGGAAAGAACTATTCAACTACCGGCTCAGCAAGTGCAGAATGGTGGTGGAGTGTGCTTTTGGCCGTCTCAAGGGGAGATGGAGAAGCCTACTCACTCGCTGTGATCTCAGCGAGACCAATATCCCCATTGTGATAGCTGCTTGCTGTGTGCTCCACAATTTGTGTGAGAGCAAGGGGGAGACCTTTATGGCGGGGTGGGAGCTTGAGGCAAATAGCCTGGCTTCTGATTACGTCCAGCCAGACAGCCGGGCGATTAGAAGATCCCAGCGGGATGCGCTGTGCATCAGGGAGGCTTTGAAAGCCAGGTTCCTGACTGAGCAGGATCTCCAGTGACTGTTCACTTTGTGGACACAGATACTGAACCTGCCCCCGTTTCTTTACCCAGTTACTGTTGACTATCCTTCCAAGTTACATACCCCCTTCCCCACCTTCCCAACAAATAAAATCTGTTCCGTTTTGTTACTGAACAAGGTTCTCTTTCTTACTGTTTTCGCGGGAATTTTTTAAACCGGGGACGCAGACTGTGGCGGGGGGCTGGTTTATTGTTTTGATGCAAATGATGCTTCTAAACTCCGGGAATGACAGGCTCCGCAGTGCTGGATTGGTTGTTTCAACGCAGCCTGCCAGCAGTCCTGGGCGGGACTGCATGTATGTGTCGGCCAAGTGACTTTCTGGCAGGGGGCGGAGGGTAACAGATCCCCTGCTGCGTGGCTCTGTGATCCAGGATAAGGACCGCGGCAGAAGATCTGTGACTGCCCTCCCCCGCCACAAAGTCACAGATCAACCCCCTCGCACCCCAGAACATGAAAACCGCCTCCCAGACTGACCAGGGTAACTGGTGACTGTACTGTGTATGTGTCCTGATGCTGGACCTGCCCCCGCCTCTGTAGCCTGCTACAGGTGACTGTCCTGTCCAAGTAACAAACCCCTTCCCCCCCTTCAGACAGAATCCCCTCTAAAAGACACTCTCGGAAACAGTACTTAACAGAAACAGATGTTTTATTATGAACCGCACATGAAAAGGGGGGGAGGAAACTTGGACGTGGGCTATTGTGAGATGGGTAGGAAAGGGCTTTTCAAACTTTGGAACGAGAGCCTTCAATTGCTGCAGCAGTGTGCAGGGGCCAACTGAAAGTTTTAACGGCTCTTGCCGCCCCTCCTTCTTTGGACTTTTGGTGAGGGGGGTGTGGGACTTGGTGGCGGGGGAGGGCGGTTAGAGATAGACAGCAGCAGGGCTCTGTCCTCCTGCCTCCGGTCTTGCAGAACATCCACTAGGCGCCGGAGCGTCTCCGTTTGCTCCCTCATTAGTCCAAGCAGGGTTCGTGTAGCCTGCTGGTCCTCCTGGCGCCACCTCTCCTCCCGTTCCATGACTGCTCTGTGCATTTGTGACAAGTTCTCCCTCCACTGTGTCGTCTGGGCTGCCTGCTCTCGTGAGCACTCCATAAGTTCATAAAACATGTCTTCACGCGTCTTTCTCTTCCTTCTCCTAATCTGCGCTAGCCTCTGGGAGTGTGATGCCAGGCTGGGTTGGGAGACAGTCGCAGATGTGTCTGTGGGAATGGGAAAAAGGGAGTAAATTCCTGAGACAGATAAATGAAGTTGCTAACAAAGAACATAGTCTTTCTCTGTGAACAACACCATGCACTGGACCTTTCACATGCGCACTCAGGACAAGGTCGAATTTTCGGCCCTCGCCTTCAGTGCCTGGGGTCTTGCAGTTGCGATCAGAGAAGCGTGGCAGGACACCTCTACTTTTGTTGCAGGAAAACTTAGTAAGCCGTAGACTTGTGGCAGCTTAAAAATGTAATAGTAGCACTGGGCTCCTTTCGCACTGAATGCAAGGCCACTCTCTGCTGGCAGGAATCAGGGAAGCATGAGCTCTGCCCCTGTCCCACCACCTCGCGGCTGTCCCCGGGAAAGATCACTGTATGCTGCCCCTCTGCCGCCTCCACCGCGTGGCTGTAAAGCAGTCCCAATACTAACATTCCCCTCCCTAATTTAAAGCAGGGCGTCATGTGCGATATAACTCTAATGAGGATCTCGGAGAGCGAGAGGGGAAGAATGCTTCGGGAGACCATGCAGAGGCCAGGGCCGTATGCCGCCATGCTGTGCCGTGCCATGATCCCGGACTACTTACTGGACTCATGGCGTGGGAACGTGTGTTACCACGGTGGACCAGTTATGTTAAAATTACATGTTTAGATGTTTAAAGCACTCACTGCTTGATCCTTCCCCTGATTCGGTGTCCGGGGTAACGGCTGTGGACGGTTGGTAGGGGATCTCGGTAAGGGTGATGAAGAGCTCCTGGCTGTCGGGGAAATCAGCGGTGCAAGCGCTGTCGACTGCCTCGTCCTCCTCATCTCCTTCCTCATCTTTCCCGTCCACTAACATTTCCGATGAGGAACCGGCCGTGGACAGTATCCCATCCTCTGAGTCCACGGTCACTGGTGGGGTAGTGGTGGCGGCCGCACCTAGGATGGAATGCAGTGCCTCGTAGAAACGTGATGTGTGGGGCTGGGATCCGGAGCGTCCGTTTGCCTCTTTGGTTTTTGGTAGCCTTGTCTCAGCTCCTTGATTTTCACGCGGCACTGCGTTGCATCCCGGCTGTATCCTCTCTCTGCCATGGCTTTAGAGATCTTCTCGTAGATCTTTGCATTCCTTCTTTTGGAGCGCAGCTCTGAAAGCACGGACTCATCGCCCCACACAGCGATGAGATCCAAGACTTCCCGATCAGTCCATGCTGGGGCCCTCTTTCTATTAGATTGCACGGCCATCTCTGCTGGAGAGCTCTGCATCGTTGCCAGTGCTGCTGAGCTCTCCATGCTGTCCAAACAGAAAATGAGATTCAAACTGCCCAGACAGGAAAAGGAATTCAAATTTTCCCGGGGCTTTTCCTGTGTGGCTGGTCAGAGCATCCGAGCTCGAAGTGCTGTCCAGAGCGTCAACAGAGTGGTGCACTGTGGGATAGCTCCCGGAGCTATTACCATCGATTTCCATCCACACTTAGCCTAATTCGATATTGCCATTTCGAATTTAGCGCTACTCCTCTCGTTTTCGAGGAGTACAGAAGTCGAATTTAAGACAGCTGTATGTTGAATTAAATAGCTTCGTGGTGTGGACGGGTGCGGGGTTAATTCGATGTAACGGCGCTAAATTCGATATAAACTCCTAGTGTAGACCAGGCCTAGGTGAACTTCTTACCCCTTTACAGGTAAAAGAGACATTAACCCTTAACTATCTGTTTATGACACTATTAAAATCTCTAGAAGAAGAGGAAGAAACCTCCGAGGCCTAGAACTTCTGGTTTCCAACCCAATGGGATATATAGCCTGTCAACCCAAACCAGTATGTAGAATATGACATTCATAATAATTATCAATTACCTCTAAAGTGGGCCTCAGAAGACCTTATCTGAATCACAGCTTCCTCCCCAGGGGAGTGTTTCATGTGGAGGTGGGCAACCTCATGTATCAGGAAACTGTTCCAACAACCACAGATCATTTGTGACAACAGAGTGAAAAGGACTCATTTTATAAACCAAGAAGTGATCTGAGCTTGTCTTTTGGCAAAACTAGGAGAGAGAGCCTGGAGCAAATGAATGCTCCAACACTGGAAATAATCAAACGACAACACCGAGAAAGAAATGACTGAGCATAGACTCACTGCAGAAATGAGAGCTTTATTCCAAAGAGGAGAATTTACACAAAGGAGATTGAAAGCCTGAAAAGGGAGATTAGTCAGGTAGAACTACATACAAACATTTTGGTGGGAGCAGTGACATACATTAAAACAGAAGCCAGAAATGGAAGAAAATTTGAGGACAAATAAGAGTGAAAGAGCACCTGAAGAAAGTAGAGAAAATATGAAGGATTTCTTAAGCAAGATCATGCAGACTGATCATGCAGATTGATCATGCAGCGCTACCAACTGTAAAATGTGCAGACCATCACACACTGGATGACATAATGCAAGCACTTAATGAAGTGTTCAAGGAAACTGGAGAAAAAAACAACAAGGATTAGCCAGTACAATTATATAATTTATGCTACAGTAACAGTAGCAGATCATTGTTTAACGTCAAGTCATCTGAACATATGAATCATTGGAAAACTTCCTATCTTCAAGAACCTCCATGGAAATTAAGGTTAAAAGAGAAGAGTATGCTTTTTTGTTGAGATACCAGCCTACTGGATGAATATGAGAAAAATCGTTTAAGAGAAAAGAGCAGCAAACAGCCTTGGAGATGAAATATCAGTTGAGTGAAAGGATATGAGAGTTATGAAGGAATAATGTAAAGAGAAGCTGATCATTTAGAGCAGGGGAGGGCAAACTTTTTGGCCTGAGGGCCGCAACAGGTTTTGTAAATTGTACAGAGGGCCGGTTAGGGGAGGAGGTCGTGGCCCGGCCCCCACCTCCTATCTGCCCCCCCTGGGATTCCTGCGTCATCCAAACCCCCTCTGTTCCCTGACAGACCCCTGGGATCCCTATCCCAGCCACCTCCTCCCGCTCCCTGTCCCCTGACCACCCCTGGATCCCCGCTGACCCAGCCAACCCCTCCTCTCATTCCTGATGGCCTCCCTGGGACCCCTGCCCCATCCAACCACCCCTTCTCCATGTCCCCTGACTGCTCCCAGAACCCCTGCCCCTGACTGCCCCCTGCCGCCCCATCCAACCCCCGCTCCTTCCTGACTGCCCCCCCAGGACCCCTGCCCCATTCAACCCCCTGTTCCAACCACCCCGACTCCTAGCCACACTCCTGACCCCTGAACACCTCCCTGAACTCCCCTGCCCCGTGCTCTGTGCCCCCTTCCTGTGCTGCCTGGCGCACCGGTGGCTGACGGCCCTACAGCCATGCCGCCCGGCTGGAACCAGGCCACGCCACCACTGCACCATGTCAGGCCCGGCTCTGCAGCGGAGCTTCCCCAGGAGTTCACAACCCCGCCGCTTAGAGCATTGTGCTGGTAGCGGAGAAAGCGAGCTGAGGTTTTGGGGGAGGGGGAACAGCAGGGCAGGGGCCGGGGGTGAGCCTCCCGGACCAGGAGCTTGGGGTCCAGGCAGCACAGTCCTGTGGGCCGGATGTGGCCCGTGGGCCATAGTTTGCCCACCTCTGACTTAGAGTCATGGACTTGAAAGATTTCAGCACAGACTTATTAGTATAAAGAGAACAGTCACTTCACCAGAGACCGGAGAAGATTCTTTCATCTGATTGATGTTAAAAAACAGAATAGGCAAACATAGAGAGCCAATAAATGACACTGAAGAGTTTCACTGCTTCTGGAAGGAAATCTGATGGATGGTGACAGGGAGAACTCTTCTCATACAGGAAAAAGAAAGAAAGAAAGAAAGAAGGTTGTATTGATCCTATGAATTATAGACTGACCACGTGTTTACCAGCTATATGGAAACTTCTAACAATAATTCTGGGAAAGAAGATCTGGATAGTGCTAGTTCACAATGGAATGCTGGTTCCTGAGCAAAAAGGCAGCACAGTAAACATGAAAGGAACAAAAGGCCACCTCTGGCTAAACAGGAAGATCACAAGATGCAAAACAAAGAAAGGAAAAAGTTAGCGATTTTGTGGGTAGACTACCAGAGAGCACCCAACAGTGTCTCACAATCAAGGGTCATTGAGACACTGAAAATGTCCAAGGTTCATCCAGACATCATTTCCTTTCTGCAGCAATCTATGTTTAACTGGAGCACTCGATTGATGAGGTTCAAATTAAAAGAGAAATATTTCAAGGGGATTCCTCAGCACCAGTGCTGTTTGTGGTAGCCATGCTGCCACTGACATGGATGCTTGTTGAGATAACCACAATTTACCATATCAGCAAAGACCAAAAACCAGTTAACAATTTGTTAGACATGAGCAATCTGAAACTACATGAACAGTCACAAAAAGGAGCTACAGAGATTGATGATGTGTGGAAAAGTTTGGTGAAGATATAAAACTACGGGTGGGTTGGCTAACTGTGTGTCAGCATCTGTAAAGATGGCCAGACTGGTACAACCTCATGACATACAGGTTAATTAAGGAACTATCTATGATATCTCAGTATGACCCCTACAAATATCTTGGAATCAGGGAACTGTTGGAGCTACAGCATAAGAAAAAGTGAGGAAAGAATATTACAGATGTATAAGAACTATCCTACAGAGAAAACTCAATGGCTCAGATCAAATTCTTAGACTTAATATGTGGGGGGATGCCAGTAGTACAGAACATTGCTGGAGTGATCACGTGGAATCAAGAGGAGAAGAAAAAATTAACATCCAAAGAAGACAGCTGCCGGTAATGCATAGGATATTAGATAGCAACCAGGTCATGGACAGGATGTACATCCCATGATGTGATGAAGGAAAACCTCTGCTATCTGTGGAAGAAGCAATTGACAATGAAGACTATAATAGCAAAATATATGAGGCGTTAACCAGAATAAAGATCATCTGGTCACGATAACAAGCAATGACTGAGCTGCATCCAAGCCCAAGAAAGCATGAAAGAAAGGAGAAAGCAAACTGCCAAAAAAGATTTGAAAGATTTATATAGAGATCATTGCACGGACAGTGGTGGAGAGAGATCAAACCTATTGGTGATAGAAGATTAACAAATTGATGATTGTAGAAGCATCCCTCAAAAAAGAGACAAAGCCTCATTATGAGTGGACAAGAAAAATCCTTAATTATTTAAGAAGTAAAATTGACTGACAACTGCTCCCCGAGCCGCAGAATGTGTTTTTAAAAGGAAGATATTGTGTAGCCTGTGTTGAGCAACTGCTAGAGCCTATCTGGGAGAGAATATATGAACAGACACAGTGAGGTTGCTAAGTGTCTGCACTGGAGACTCTGTGCAAATCCATGCTTGCCACAAACTATGTGCTATTACGAACACCAAACTGAAAGCGTTCTAGAGAACGAAGATTTATGGGATCTGGCAATTGTCACAGACCGAATGGTGTGATAAAACAGGCCACACATAGTTGTAGAAAAGACAACAAACAAGCCCATGTTAATTGATGTTGCCGTGCCAGCAGACAGAAACATAAAAAAAACAAGTCGAGAGGATGGCAAAGTATGAAGAACACAGCATTGAAGGCACGCAATTATAGAAACTAGAACAAAGACAATCCCAGCAGTTATTGGAGCACAAGGTGCAAGCACTAGGGGTAAAACATGTTAGAATTCCAAGACATCTTGGTCAGTGACTTGCAGCCGACAGCGCTCTTAGGCACTGCGAGAATATGCAGGAAAGTCAAATGACAATGAATGTACTTGAGCACCTAAAATGTAGGAATTCTGTAGGTGTTTTAAAAAAACTCCTGAGCACACAAACCTACAGAGTCCGTTCAGCCAGGATTTTTCGGTGACTCATGGGGATACATGTTAAACAGCAGCTTTCTTCTTTTAAAGCTTAAAGATTGAATACGTTGGGAAAGCTATTTCTTTTTTTAAAAATCTGCCTTATGTAATACTGAGAGACATTAATAATGATCATATGAAAGGAATGTGCCCAGCAAACACTCTCTAGGTACACTGACATAATTTGAAAGAGAAGGGTCTGACTGAAAATTAATGGGACTTTCGTGCCTAAAAATTACTTAAGTTCCTTTGAAAATCTGACCCCATGGGACTTTTGACTCAGTGTCCTGCAAGTCTGAATATCAAACTGCTCATACATAAGAGAATCTTTACTGCCCTCTTGGAAGTGAGTGGCTATTTTGACATTGATTTCTAAATGGAAATGGGAATGAAGCCAGTGTTCTGTCCAACACCAAATTGATGTTTAAACACAAATGTCCACCAGAGAGAAACTAAATCTTTTTCCCATTATCAGCTCATCAGACAACTGAAGAGATCTTGTACTACAGCCTGAATGTCACAGGCAGATTCTGTGCAAAGGGAACTCCAAAGCTAAATGCCTTCTCCAGAGAACGCCCTGCCCCTAACTTCACGACCCAATAACACACACACACACATTACTGCTAACATGCACCAACTGATTTCATTTGTCTCAGTGCTGTTGAGAGTGAACAAGTGAGAGAGAGAGCAAGATCTGGGTGATTCATAGAGTAACTGGGTTGCCAGCCATGGCTTCTGTGCTGTAACTGACAGTGGGAGCAGAGTGTTGCATCCAGGCAGAAGTCTATGGGACTCTGCAGAGAGACCCACCCTTAGATAAGTGGAGCAGATTCTGGTCCTTTGTAATTGAAAGATTAAAATGAATAGGAATATGAATCAACTCACCTGCCTTTTAAATGTGGATCATAAATATGGTGAGATCATTCTTACCTGTGATTTTCTCTGTATTCTTAGCCAAATCAATAAGTAGGTAGACTACCTAGTCTGTCTATCTGCATCTGGAATACAGCATCTCAAGACATCCAATAGGTCTATGGATGTGATCCTTGGACCCTTTACCCAGAGCAATGAAACCACTCAAGGTGTGTAGGGTTATCTGTGGGAGTGGAGCAAAAAGCCTTCCCTGAACTGCCTCCAAGATTAAAAGCTGATTTCTTGAGAATGGTTTAAATGCTGTTTTGTTCCCCTTGGGACAAGATCCCTGAAGTTCACTCTCTGTAACAAGCTACCAGTAACACTGGGCTGGGTCAGCACTCAAGCAATCCTCTGTAGTGCCTGAAAATAAGAGCAATGAGACTTGGCTTATCACAGGATTTAGGTACAAAATCTCTGCAACCGTCACTAAAAAAAAAAGTGTGTATTTAGGCTCCTATTTTCAAAACAGCCAAAGGAGCTAGACACCCTAATAGCAAATAATTTCATCTCCCCCACACTTCTTTGAAGCTCCTAGCCATAATATATAATTACCACAAGACGACAACACGGCCAGATAGCCTTAAACTTCATTAATGGGAAAAAGGAGTAAATAGACTATATATGATTTTGATACTGTCTCGCATGACCTTTTCATAAACAAATTAGGGAAATGCAACCTAGATGGAGCTACTATAAGGTGGGTGAATAACTGGTTGGAAAACCATTCCCAGAGAGTAGTTATCAGTGGTTCACAGTAATGCTGGAAAGGCATAACAAGTGGAGTTCCGCAGGGATCGGTTGTGAGTTCAGTTCTGCTCAATATCTTCGTCAATGATTTAGATAATGGCATAGAGAGTACACTTATAATCCTATCCTCCAATGCACTTGCAACCCTTCCCTGCTTGTTATCATGCACAAACTTTATAATTCAAAATGATCTGGACAAACTGGAGAAATGATCTGACATAGGATGAAATTCAATAAGAACAAATACAAAGTACTCCATTTAGGAAGGAATGATCAGTTGCACACATACAAAATGGGAAATGACTGCCTAGGAAGGAGTACTGCAGAAAGGGATCTGGGGGTCATAGTAGATCACAAAATAATATGATCAATAGTGTAACACTGTTTAAAAAAAATCAAACATCATTCTGGGATGTATTAGCAGGACTGTTATAAGCAAGACACGAGAAGTAATTCTTCCACTCTATTCCGCACTGATTCGGCCTCAACTCGAGTATTGTGTCCAGTTCTGGGTGCCACATTTCAGGAAAGATGTGGACAAGTTGGAGAAAGTACAGAGAAGAGCAACAAAAATGATTAAAGGTCTAGAAAACATGAAGGAAGTTTGAAAAAAAATGGGTTTGTTTAGTCTGGAGAAGAGAAGACTGAGAGGGGACAGGATAACAGTTTTCAAGTACATAAAAGGTTGTTACACGGAGGAGGGAGAAAAATTGTTCTTCTTAACATCTGAGGATAGGACAAGTAGCAATGGGTTTAAATTGCAGCAAGGGTGGTTTAGGTTGGACATTAAGAAAAAGTTCCTAACTATCAGCGTGATTAAGAAGTGGGGAAAAAGTCCCTAGGGAGTTTGTGGAATCTCCATCTTTGGAGTTTTTTAAGAGCAGGTTGGACAAACACCTGTCATAGATTCATAGATTAGTAGATTCTAGGACTGGAAGGGACCTCGAGAGGTCATCGAGTCCAGTCCCCTGCCCGCATGGCAGGACCAAATACTGTCTAGACCATCCCTGATAGACATTTATCTAACCTACTCTTAAATACTCCAGAGATTGAGATTCCACAACCTCCCTAGGCAATTTATTCCAGAGTTTAACCACCCTGACAGTTAGGAACTTTTTCCTAATGTCCAACCTAGACCTCCCTTCCTGCAGTTTAAGCCCATTGCTTCTTGTTCTATCCTTAGAGGCTAAGGTGAACAAGTTTTCTCCCTCCTCCTTATGACACCCTTTTAGATACCTGAAAACTGCTATCATGTCCCCTCTCAGTCTTCTCTTTTCCAAACTAAACAAACCCAATTCTTTCAGCCTTCCTTCATAGGTCATGTTCTCAAGACCTTTAATCATTCTTGTTGCTCTTCTCTGGACCCTCTGGTCCAGAGAAGTGCAACAAGGGATGGTCTGGATAATACTTAATCCTGCCTTGAGTGCAGGGGACTGGACTCGATGACATATCGAGGTCCCTTCCAGTTCTATGATTCTATGATGGCAATAAATAGCCATTGAGACAAAGGAGGAGATAAATTGTAAGTTTATTCAACAAAAAGAACAAGGAGTCCAGTGGACCTTAAAGACTAACAGGTTTATTTGGGCATAAGCTTTCATGGGTAAAAAAAACGCACTTCTTCAGATACATGGAGTGAAAGTTACAGATGCAGGCATTACATAATGACACGTGAAGAGAAGGGAGTACCTCACAAGTGAAGAACCAGTGCTGACAGGGCCAATTCATTCAGGGTGGATGTAGTCCATTCCCAATAATAGATGAGGAGGTGTCAATTCCAAGAGAGGCAAAGCTGCTTCTGCAATGAGCCAGCCACTCGCAGTCCCTATTAAAGCCCGAATTATTGGTGTTGAATTTGGAAATGAATTTTAGTTTTGCTCTCTCTCTTAGATTTAAAAGTCACTATTCTTGAACAAAAAAAACTTCAGAAACACACTTCAGTTATAGAATGTCCAGGGAGATTGAAGTGTTCACCTACTGGCTTTTGTATGTTACCATTCCTGATGTCCGATTTGTGTCCATTAATTCTTTTACATAGGGACTATCTGGTTTGGCCAATGTACATGGCAGAGGGGCATTGCTGGCAGATGATGGCATATATAACATTAGTAGACTTGCAGGTGAATGAGCCCTTGATGGTGTGGCCGATGTGGTTGGGTCCTCTGATGGTGTCGCCAGAGTAGATATGGGGACAGAGTAGGCAATGGGTTTTGCTACAGGGATTGGTTCCTGGTGTGGTGTGGTGTGTAGTTGCTGGTGAGTATTTGCTTCAGGTTGGGGGGTTGTCTGTAAACGAGGACTGGCCTGCCTCCCAAGGTCTGTGAGAGTGAGGGATCATTTTCCAGGATAGGTTGTAGATCATTGATAATGCGCTGGATAGGTTTTAGCTGGGGGCTGTACGTGATGGTCAGTGGTGTTCTGTTATTTTCCTTGTTGGGCCTGTCCTGTAGTAGGTGATTTCTGGGTACCCGTCTCGCTCTGTCAATCTGTTTCCTCACTTCCCCAGGTGGGTACTGTAGTTTTAAGAATGCTTGGTAAAGATCTTGTAGGTGTTTGTCTCTGTCTGAGGGACTGGAGGAAATTCGGTTGTATCTTAGGGCTTGGCTGTAGACAATGGATCATGTGATGTGTCCTGGATGGAAGCTGGAGGCATGTAGGTAAGTATAGTGGTCAGTAGGTTTCTGGTATAGGGTAATGTTTATCTGACCATCACTTATTTCCACTGTAGTGTCCAGGAAGTGGATCTCTTGTGTGGACTGTCCAGGCTGAGGTTGATGGTGGGGTGGAAATTGTTGAAATCATAGTGGAATTCTTCAAGGGCCTCCTTTCCATGGGTCAATATGATGAAGATATCATCAATGTAGCGCAAGTAGAGGAGGGGCACAAGGGGACGAGAGCTGAGGAAGCGTTGTTCTAAGTCAGCCATAAAAATGTTGGCATACTGTGTGGCCATGCAGGTACCCATAGCAGTGCCACTGACTTGACGGTATAAGTTGTCCCCAAATCTGAAATGGTTGTGGGTGAGGACAAAGTCACAAAACTCAGCCACCAGGCTTGCTGTGGCCTCATCAGAGATACTGTTCTTGACAGCTTGTAGTTCATCCTCATGTGGAATATTGGTGTAAAGTGCTTCTTCATCCATGGTGGCCAGGCTGGTGTTTTCAAGAAGATCACCAATGGATTGTAGTTTCCTCAGGAAGTCGGTGGTGTCTAGAAGATAGCTGGGAGTGCTGGGAGTGTAGGGTCTGAGGAGAGAGTCCAAATAGCCAGATAATCCTGCTGAAAAAGTGCCAATGCCTGAGATGATGGGGCGTCCAGGGTTTCTAGGTTTATGGATCTTAGGTAGCAGATAGAATACCCGTGGTCAGGGCTCTGGGGGGTGTCCGTGTAGATTTGTTCCCATGCTGTAGCCAGGAGTTTCTTGAGCAGATGATGTAGTTTCTTTTGGTATTCCTCCGTGGGATCAGAGGATAGTGGCCTGTAGAATGTGGTGCTGGAGAGTTGCCTGGCAGCCTCCTGTTCATAAATCTGTTAGCCTTTAAGGTGCCATTGGACTCCTTGTTGTTTTTCATGAAAAAGGAAGTTTGGGGCAACGCAAAATTATTCATGATTTTAAAACAAATTTTACTGAATTGTTTCAGCAGAAAAAAATATTGGGCTAAATTCACAAACAACAAGAGGTACAGGAGACCCTCTGCTGTTGCTTTTCTTGTAACTTCAGTCCATTGGTTAGGTCACTCTCCTTGCATGTGGGGGACCATGGTTCTCTTCCCTTCTCTACCTGGGTGGGGGGAAGGGCAGAGATTTGAAGTGAGATCTCCCATCTCTGAGGAAAGTGCCTTAATATCTGGGCTATAAGGTATTCTGGAATATCGAAGCTGTTCTACAATGTATAAATAACTAAAAAAAAAAAAAACTCAATGGACCAATGAGTTTAACCTACCAAAGGAGTCCCCTAACACTGAGCTACAGTGTAATTTTAGCCCAATGACTAGCCAAGTATTTTATATAAGTGGAATAGTCTTCAATAGAAAAACTTGAGAAAACTCCACCCCCATGTATTTATATAGTGGTGGTTAGGGCCTTCAGCTGGGAGGTCAAAGTTTCAGTCCCTGCTCTACAGGAGGTAGAATGGGGAATTGAACCCAGGTCTTCCTGAACACCAGTAATTAACACTGGGCTAACGGTTGGAAGAAGGGGCACCACTTCCTCTTTCAGGTAACTTGGTCAAACAAGTCCCATTGACTTGTGCTCTACATCATTTAGGCACTTCTAGAAATGCCACCTGCATTTTCCATTTCATGAAGAAAAATGTTGTAGTTTGTTATAAAGGAGAAATGTCCATGGTGCTCTCTCAGGCAAGACTTTGTTCTTCCTTGTTTTGTTGAAAAAGAGAGAATCAACACTAATTGAGAAACCTGAATTTCCACAATATATTCCTTAGAGCTGTTTTCACCTCCTTGTTTTTCAGGCTATAGACAATGGGGTTTAACAAGGGGGTCAAGATGCTGTACTGGATGGAGAACATTTCATCCAGAACCACAGAGGAGACTGAGCTGGGTTTTGTGTACTGGAGAAAACCTGTCACGTACAACAAGCCAACCACAATCAGGTGGGAGCTGCAGGTGGAGAAGGCTTTACGCCTGCCCTCCGCAGAGCGTATCCTCAGGATGGTGGAGATGATGTGAATGTAGGAGATTAGGGTGAGGAGGAAGGAGCTCAAACCAAATACCAAAGCAGAAATAAGTAGCACCACTTGATTGGTGAGGGCTTCACTGCAGGACAGTTGTAACAGAGGAGGGAGCTCACAGCTGAAATGGCTGATTTGATTGGGCCCACAGAAATGCAACTTGAGGGCAAAAATTGTATTAAGAAGGGCATAGAAGAAGCCCATGGTCCATGCACCACTAACCAGCTGAACACAGATCCCTTTCTTCATTGTCTCCACGTAACGCAATGGGTCACAGATGGCAGCATAGCGGTCATAAGCCATGGCTGAGAGAATGAAAGCTTCAGTACCAGCTGAGAGGATAAAAAGGAACATCTGGGCAATGCAGCCATTGACAGAAATAGTTTTGTGCTCTGCTAGGAAGTTCATCAGCATATTAGGCACCGTGACTGAGGAATAGCAGATATCAACAAAGGATAAATGGAAGAGGAAGAAGTACATAGGGGTGTGAAGGTGAGAATCAGCTCTTATCACCACCATGATCACTATGTTACCACCCAGAGTGATTAGGTAAATAACTAAGAAAACCAAGAAGAGGAAAATCTGCATCTGTGGGTCACTGGAAAGTCCCAGGAGGATAAATTCGGTCACCGTGGTTTGATTTTTCATTGTCATTTATTCAGGAAATCTGTGACCTGGAAGACCAGAAAAAAATGAAATTAACACTTATCATAAAAATAAACGGCAAGAGTATGTGGAGATCATCTGTTCCATAAGATGAGCGTAAAGAGAGTCCTATTCAATTCTGTAAAATTTATAGACTGAATTTAGAGAAAGAGAGATGGCAGATGGCATTTGTGTGTTTTAAATAGACAAAATAGGCTGCATACACAAAAGGACTTAGGCGTCTAAAGTGGAAGTTAGGTGCCAAAGTCCCAGAATCAGGTCCTACTGGTATTCACAAATACCCTGCTCAGCTCTGACTAAGGGATAGTATGATGTAGGGCTCCCTCAGTCTCTCCTCTTGAAGCTGTTCCAATATGGATACATCATAAAAGAGGCAGTGCAAGGTTACTGTATACTTGGTCTTCTGCATCCGGGGTGAGTATTCTAGCCACCAGGCTATAGAGGAATTTATTCTCTCTCTCTCTCTCTCTCTCTCTCTCTCTCTCTGCAATCTGGCCTTATGACTTCAATAGAGTTACAGCTGTGTTACACCAGCATGGGAACTGCCAGCTTGGCTGCAATCAAACTATGGCCAATTTACAATAGCTGGACATCTGGCCAAATCTATGTAAATAATCTCCTTCTCCATTACAGTCTGACAGTTGTTCTAGACTATTATGTTGAAAACACTATTTAATATCTGTAGTATATAATTGGATTCTTATCTATTAAAATCATTAGGATTTTTCAAAAATAATAATAATCATAGAACAGGAAGGGACCTCAAGAGGTCATCTAGTCCAGTCCCCTGCACTCATGGCAGGACTAAGTATTATCTAGACCATTCCTGACAGGTGTTTGTCCAATCTGCTTTTAAAAATCTCCAATGATGGTGATTCCACAACCTTCCTAGGCATTTTATTCCAGTGCTGAACCACTCTGACAGTTAAGAAGTTTTCCTAATGTCCAACCTAAACCTCCCTTGCTGCAATTTAAGCCCATTGCTTCTTGTCCTATCCTCAGAGGTTAAGAAGAACAATTTTTCTCCATGCTCCTCATAATAACCTTTTCTGTACTTGAAAACTGTTATCATGTCCCCTCTCAGTCTTCTCTTCTCCAGACTAAAGAAACCCAATTTTTTCAATCTTCCCTCATAGGTCATGTTTTCTAGACCTTTAATCATTTTTGTTGCTCCTCTCTGGACTTTCTCCAATTTGTCTACATCTTTCCTGAAATGTGGTGCCCAGAACTAGACACAATGCTCCAGTTGAGGCCTAATCAGCGCACTGTAGAGCAGAAGAATTACTTCTCGTGTGCTGCTTACAACACTCCTCCTAATACATCACAGAATGATGCTTTTTTTGCAACAGCGTTACACTGTTGACTCATATTTAGCTTGTGGTCTACTATGACCCCCAGATCCCTTTCCGCAGTACTCCTTCCTAGGCAGTCCTTTCCCTTTTTGTATGTGTGCAACTGATCGTTCCTTCCTAAGTGGAGTACTTAGCATTTGTCCTTACTGAATTTTATTCTATTTACTTCAGACCATTTCTCCAGTTTGTCCCGATCACTTTGAATTATAATCCTATCCTCCAATGCACTTGCAACCGCTCCCAGCTTGGTATCATCCGCAAACTTTATAAGTGTATTCTCTGTGCCATTATCTAATCATTGATGAAGATATTGAACAGAACCGGACCAAGAACCAATCCCTGCGGGACCCCACTAGTTATGCTCTTCCAACATGACTGTGAAACACTGATAACTAAACTCTGGGAACTGTTTTCCAATCAGCTATGCACCCACCTTATAGTAGCTGCATCTAGGTTGTATTTCTCTAGTTTGTTTATGAGAAGGTAATGCAAGTCAGTATCAAGAAGAAATGAATGTGACCAGAAAACATTATCTTGACACAGTGACATAATTTTGAAAAGAGGGGCCTGATAGAAAATTAATTGGACTTTTCCTCCTAAGTCACTTAAACTCCGACTCAGTGGGATTCTTGACTCAGCTTTCTGCACATCTGAATATCAGCCTGTATATACAGTAGAGAACTTATCTTGCCCTCCTGGAAGTGAAAGGCTAATTTGACCTCAGTTATTAATGGAAAAGGGAATGAAATCAATGTTCTGTCCAATGTCAAAATTATGTTTGTCCCCATACGACCCTAGATAGAAATTAAAGCTTTCTTCCATTATCAGCTCATGAGACAAATGCCTAAGAAAAGAGATGGACCTTTAATTGAATCTGAATGCCAACACAGGCAGATTCTGTGCACAGGAAAATTCAATTCCAAGTGCATTTCCCAGAGAATGCCCCCCCCCCACACACACACACACAATCAATACAAACTACTGCACCAACTGATCTCACCTATCTCAGTGCTGCCTTGAGAAAGAGAGAGAAAGAGAGAGCTGGGTGATTGAAGAAAATCAGTTTTGCCAGCCATGGCCCCTGTGCCGTAGCTAAGTCTGTGTGAGCAGACTGCTGTAAGCCAGGAAGACGTCAATGGGACTATGCAGAGACCCACCCCTAGATAAGAGGGGCAGAATCTGGCCCTTTGAAATGAAAAGGAAACAAAAAATAAAAAGGATTAAAAATATGAATCAACTCACCTGCCTTTTAAGTGCAGATCATAAATATGGTGAGTTCATTCTGACCTGTGATTTTCTCTTTTCTTCGTCTATCTACCTCCTTATTGCTTTGTCTATCTAATCTGTCTGTCTCTGGAATACAGCATCCAAGGAGATCCAATATTCTTAACCCTACACACCTTGAGGGGTTTCACTGCTCCGGGTAATCAGTGGGAGTGAAGCAAAGAGATTTTCCTTAGCTGACTCTAAGACTAGGTGCTGATTCTTGAGAGTTGTTTAAATGCTGTCTTGTTCCCCCAGGGACAATCCCTGGAGTTCACTCTCTGTAACAAGCTCCCAGTGACATTGTGCTGGGTCAGCCCTTAAGCAATGGTATATGGTACCTAAGAATGAGAACATTGAGGATTGGGTTATCATAGGATCCAAGTGATTTAGGTACCCAATCTCAGTGACAGTCAATTAAAAAGGCATGTATTTAGGCTCAGATTCTCAAAGGAGCTGAAGGACTTAGATGTGCAAACAGCAGCACATTTCCTCTCCCTAAGACTCCTTTGAAGGTCCTAGTCTTAATGTATAATTACCACAAGAGTGCAGCAGAGGAGAAAGAATGGGGAATGACCAGACATCCTTAAAAAATCACCAATAGCTGGATACACAGGTTAAGGGATGAGAAAGGATCAAATAGACTGTATAAAATGGCAGGAAAGAACAGGAGATGAGACAAAGGAGGAGCTTTTCTGAATACAACTGGATAAATTTTTTCAGACAAGTAGTTTATTCACTGAAAAATGCAGTTTGGTTGACCCTATACTATTTGTGAATTAGAAAAATAAAAGCCAAATTGTTTCATCCAGGGCCAAACAAACAAACAAAAAAAACAACTAAATTCACAAAGCAACACAGGGCACCTTAGTGCCTCCCCAGTACCTTTAACCTCGTGGTTAGGGAACTCACCTGGGTCATGGGAGATCCTCATGCAATTCCTTCTCGGTCTGATGTACAGAAGAGATTTGAAGTTAGGTCTCCTATCTCTCAGGAAAGTGCTTTAATCTCTGTGCCATAGGCCTTGCTGGAAACCTAAGCCTAAGTAACTGTATTAACCAAACGCTTGGAACCAGAGTAGGCCTGTCTTTGACAGAATAGCAATGCACCAGGTAAGCCCATTCCTGACCAGAGAGGATGGTACAAAAACACATAGCTCTCTCGAGTAACAACGTAAACACATTCCTAAGAGATGGTACAAGAACACACTTACCCTTCATAAAGATAAGGAGGGGATGACAGAATAATGGGTGAGGATGTTTTGTTCTAACTAGCAGGTACGAGTATAAGGGTGGTAAGTAACAACATCCGGAGTGTAATACGGCACTTGTTTGTATCAATGTATAAAAGGAGAAGTCCTATGAACGGCATCTTTGTATTGGCTGAGGGGACAGGACCCTGGTGTCCTATCTTGTCACAGAAATAAATGTGTTAGTGTCCCTGTGACACCTTGGACAGGGCGCTTGTACTGTGCTTTGCTGACAATAAACCTGGCTGAGGGCCTTCACTACAAAAACAAGCCTGTGGTTGTTCTTTATGAATAACATAGAGTTCTGCTGAATCGGTAAGCTGCATTCCCTGCTCGTGCAGCTGACACCGGAGATCCAAGAAGAGCAGCACTGAGCAGCCTTAACAACTCTCCACAGCACTAATAACTTGATCTATAAGGTATTTTGGGGCAGGGCTTTCTCAGTCTCTCTTAAGTTGTTGTGCTGCTGAATTTAAAAAGCAAAACAACAGCAGCAGAAACACCTGGCTCTAACGCAGCCATGGTGGCACGTAGAATGGGTTTCCATCTTGAATGGTCCTTTGCAAGTCTTCTTCATTTCACAAGAGTCAGGATGGAATGATTTAGGTTTCTGAAATCCCACAAAATTGCATCTTTCAATCTCATTCATGGTTGCACTCGTGCTCTACTTCCTTCTACCTCAGCATAAACCTTCTGTAAAAGCATACGGTCTTCTGAACATTGTGCATACCCCCACCATTGCAGTCGTCTTCTTCTTAACTAATGCAAGACTGCAACTTGCTGGGATCATTTAAGTATCTCCCTGTTTGTGACAAAATCAAATCTATGGATGTCAAGAATATGGCATAACTTTTGACACTGAAAACTGTTTAATTTCCTCTTCTCAGCTGTTTCTAATGAATGTGTTTCTGCTCCATTTAACAGGGTTGCCATCACTACCATATTGAATACTTGTCTCTTAGTTTTCACATCGACATTCTGCCTCCCAAACAGAGGCTTTTGAAGGTGCCGAAATGTCATTGGCACAAGACCCATCAGATGTGTGACTTCTTCAGATATAGAAACTCATGCTGTCAAACAACTACCCAGATACAAAAACCTATTCCCCCATTCAATGTGGTTGCCATCTATATGCACCATCAGCAGGTCATGGCAAAAGAAATTGCCCATCCAAATTATTTGTCAAAGCATTCAGAGAAATCAGGAGGACTTCACAAATAACTCAAGGCCAACATTCACCACTAACATTTGACTGACTAATGAACAACATGTGTCTATGCCTTTTTTAAGAGATCAGAAACTACCCCATACATTTCTGAACATTTCCTCATATGATTGCTATACATAATTTTGGATTGTATAATATGTTATGTCACAGTACACTATCAGCATTATTTCTCTTTGTTCCTCTCTGTGTGGCATCCATCCCTCCATCAGCATCTACCTAACCTATCTATCTGAGTGACAAGATAGGTGAGCTAATATCTTTTATTGAGCCACTTGTGTTGGTGAAAGAGGCAACCTTTCGAACTACGCAGAATTTTTCTTCAGGTCATTGTGCAATGGGTAGGACATACTCTATGAGACAGATACTCCATATCTTGTGGACATGAAGTCAGACAGCACCTCAAGGGAGCTAAACCTGCATTGGGAGGACATTGTTTTCCCTAGGAAAAGGATCATGGGGCTGGGAACCAGCAACTGGATAGCGACTCTCAGGGTGTGCTGAATGTGGTTTGCTCCTTACATGGGGCACATTGTAAAATGACTGTCACAGTTCAGACCAACTGCACTTGTATTCTCCCTCTATGGTCCAGCCAGAGCACCCACTCTCAGGCTTCCCACTCCCCAGCCGTTGCCTATCTTAAGAGGAGACCCACATGTCTCTCCCAGCTGGGGTGGGTATTTTGAGGATGACCAGTTCCCAGCCTTCAATTTGTTATTTCCAGCAAAAGATAGCCTGCCTAACAGACCAGCTTCACTTTTCTCCTTACAGACGCTAAAGAGGATAATTGCTATGTTTTTAAGTTACCACACAGCTCTTTCTAAGCAAGCATGTTTTTATTCATTATTTCTTACTACAGAGAAAACATATTAAAAATAATAAAAGAACCTACACATATGCTAATAAGCTTACCAGTGATCACCCCAACTGCAGCCTGGGCTCTGGTAGAAGCTCTCCTTCAATCCCCTCCCAGGATTTTTCCTGCTGTTTCAAGTAAATCACATCCTCAGCTCAGAACAAGAACAACTCCTGACTCTGTGAGTGACTCATTTATCCACTTTGGCTCTTTGAAGAGACCTTGAAAATATAATCAGCCAGACTGTTGCAGGCACAGAGGCCCGAGGACAGCAACAGCGGGGTTCGTTGCCCGGCGTGCTTCACGTCAATAAACATACCGGGGTGGAGAAACAATCAAAGTTTATTTGAGATCTCAAAGTGGTGCAAGGAGACAGGCAAATCAAGCACACCAGCAAAAACAGTTTCTCTCCTCATATACTTTTCACAACTAAGCCCCCCCTCTCTCCCTCTACCACCCCCCCTACTCCCCCTCCCCTCTCTACCGAAGGCATGTTTATACATTTAAGCCGTTAAATCATTCTAAGGCTATAAATCTAGCTTGTTAGTAACATTCCTCTAAACAGTTATTTGGTTCTGTTTACCCTTAGTTTATTACCCCTTCTCCAGCTAAAAATATGCAAACCTCATCATTATCGCTTGGTACCTGGTATGAGGGGGGGGGTTGTAATTGGTAACTGGCTATTTACACATTCCAATTCCTGTCCTTGGCTTTTGAGGCCGATTAGAGTTAAACATGGAAGGACAGAGTTTAAACATGGAAGAACTCTGGCTTAGGCAGGCCTAGTAACCCCAACAAGACAGTAGGTCTCTGCTCAAAGTGCAGCTTCAAAATGAGGGATTCCAGAGGAGTCAGTCACATTCCCTTCCTCCCTCCCCTAGAATTTCCTTGAAAATCCACTTCACATGACTTGTCCCCAAATGTCCTTTGATGTTCCTAATGTCTCCCAGAGATTGCACTAATCAGAACTTCCTCCTAAATGAGCTCCATAAAATACTGTAATAGTACATAAATATTTGCATTTTAATACAACCAACTTCAAAGATATTTACCTTAATTCAATAACGTTTAACTTTAACATCCTGCACAAACCTTAATGAATTAAGGACACTTTCATATCTGTCACAGTGACAATCTTGAAATATAGTGTCTCAATCTTTTACTGCACTTACTGGACTCAATTCTTCTTCTAGCCTTACTCCCATCTATATGGGATTGGCTTTTTGTGTCCTTCTAATCCATTCCAGTCTGTCTTGAATGCTATTCCTCGGAAACTCTGCAGCTAATCAAATCCTTTACTGTGACATCCATCCACCTAGTTCTGGGTCTACCTACCCTTCTCTTACCCTCCTCTTCTAAATTTAACCCCCTGTTATCTGATCTTCTTTTCACATGGCCAAACCCTCTAAGCCTGGAATCCCTCAGCATTTCTATAACTGGTACCACCTTCACACTTCCCCTACTTTGTTCATTCCAAACATGGTCAATCCTTGTAACTCCAAGCACCCATCTTAATGGTTTTCTTTCCAGTGTCTTCAAGATCTGCTCCTGTCTCTTGCTCAGTACCCAGCATTCAGAGCCCTACCAAAGTGCAGGCCTAATTACCGACTTGTAGATCTCACTCTTCACTTCAATAGGCTTCGTGAAACCTCAAATGTTCATATAAATATTCACATAGTGCCCAGTCTTGCAAAAGGCTCACTCCAGTGAACAGGTAGAACAAATGAGTAATTGAAATTTAGTGTGAGTATGGACCACTGCCATCACTGTGAATCTGTCTGCAGGATTGGGGTCATACACAGTGTTGTTTGGGCTCAAGCCTGCAGGTGGTCTAAAAGTGAAAGTCCTGCTATCCTCAACTGGATATCTACATGGACAAAGGCTATGGGGACCTGTCCATTTAGTCTAAACACTCAAGTGCATGCAGTATCATGTCTTTAGAGAAGAAGAAATGCACAAAAACCAGAATAGCTGAATGGAAAAAGCCCATTCAGTCAGGTCATTCTTTCTTTCTTTCTTTCTTTCTTTCTTTCTTTCTTTCTTTCTTTCTTTCTTTCTTTCTTTCTTTCTTTCTTTCTTTCTTTCTTTCTTTCTTTCTTTCTATAGAATCTGCATAAGATGATGGGGGTGATTTGGTGCAGCAATGTTGGGATGGTTTTCCATGCATGTCCAGATGGTATGAAGGAGACACATGATTAGACTGTGGAACTCCTTGCCACAGGTATACACTGAGACCATAAATGTAGCAAGATTCAAAAAGAGATTGGGTAATAAAAATATCCAGAGTTCTTATGATTAATTATGATAACATTACTGGAAGGGATACTAAATATCATGTCTATTGTGAGGTTCTTGAATCTTCCTCTGAACATCTGTTCCTGGTCACTGTCAGAAATGGGATAGTAGATTTAGATGGCAGGTCTGTCTCAGAATGGCTATTTTTATGGCTCTGTGACACAGACACTGGCATTACAAGAAGAGAGCAGTGTTCTTCAGTAGCATCCTTGTCCCTGAGATCTCAAAATACTTTATGTGCATTAATATATAAACATCTGCAATACATCTGCCCGTTTATTTCCCTCAAATTACAGAAGATTTTTACTATCAAGCATCTATTAAACACCAACCAACTTCCAGTCTTTGTGCTTAAGATAAAAGTCAAGGAAGTCCTTGACCCAAAGGACCTAAATATAACAAATACATAATAATAAAAGAAGAAGTGGTATTTCCAGGTTCTTTATTTTATATTACAATTAGGTGAGATTAATACCTTGTCTTGTTTGGTTCTGTACAAATGTTAGAGATGGTCAGAAAAAGAAATTTCCATCACTCAGTAAATTCCATATTTCAACATTTGTTTTAAACCCAAAATAGGTCAGAAAGTTGAAATGTCAACATGTTTGTGAAAGGAAAAATCATAAAATATTTGAATGCAGAAATATCTAAACATTTCATTTTGTCCATTTTGATTGAAACAAACCATCCTTTTGAAGTGTCAATTTCATTCTCAATCAATATTTTGATCTAAATTACATTCAGATGAGTAATTTTGTCATTTTAAATCGAAATGTCAACTCAAAATATTTTTTTTTCAGCTTGACATTTTGAAAGAAAATCTATGATTTAATTTTGAGAGGTCAAATTGAAATGCAATTTTTGTTTAGATTTTCCCAATGCAAAAATCAAATATTTTACTTCAAAATTCAGATTTTCCAGCAAAAAAAAAAAAAAAAAAAAATCTATCATGATGTAACCACACTTTGAAATTGGAAAAACAATGATGGTAAAAATGTTCACCAGAACTAACAAACTTACAAGTACCCATGATTGCTGCCATGAAGAATTGACAGTACAACAGAGTGATGCGCAGTAAGCAGGACACCCTGAAAAAAAAAAAGAGTAGCTAAATAGAGCTATTATTTATTTAGTAAGCAGGTTGCAAAAGTTTTGAATTTGGATAACAAAGACGGACATAGTTTTCTCCATGAAAATAGTTCCATTGTTCAACTAGTTATATTTATTTTGTGTGAAGAATCTGAAAGAAGAAATTCTCCCTGTGAAAATGGAGCAGAGGGTGGTGTCTTTCTTAAATGGGACAAAAAGTGCATGCCATCAGTACTAGGATGGGATGGGAAGAGTGATGGAAGTGGGCACATGTATGGAATTTTGGCTGAACACACTGGACAGGGAAGGAAGAGATCAGGCTTCCATGTCTTGCTCTCCACAGACTTTCTGGCTGACCTTGGGCAGGAGGCTGGGACTAAGTTATTCCCATCCAATAGGAGTTGGGCACCTGACTCCCTTAGACTCTTTTGAATAGCTCAACCTATTGGTTGACTGTTCATTTACCCCAGACCGTATCTCTAGAAGTCAAACACTGGCAACGGTTGAATTCAAAGTCATATCTGAGATCCTCAGTTGGCAGGTATCAGAGTAGCCCTGTTTATTTCAGTGGAGCTACGCTGCTTTTCACCAGCTGGGGTTCTGCATCTAAAGGTGAATTGCACTTGGGTGCAGACCAGCAGCACCACTTTCCACTATGTTTGTGATGTCAGTGGACATTCAGCAATACACAGGGCTTTCCAGCTCGACAGTGAGTGAAATTTGAGGAAAACAAAATCACTTTAGAATACGAAAACTATGGTCACAGCCTCATGTGATGTAAATTCATGTACCTACATTGACTTAATGGCACCATGTCAATTTACACCATGGGGTAGGTTCACAAAGGGACATAGGTGTTGTGATGCTGAGCATTGCAGTGCCTAACTTTGAAGTGCCTGGAAAATCATAGAGATTCTCAAAGCCAGAATTTGTCACCCTGGCTCCCTTCACAATGGAAGAGGAGAGATAGGTGCCTACGAATGGGATTTGAAAAAGCCATCTTGATTGGTGGGTCACATCCTAAATTAGCCAATGGGAGATGCTGAGGAGATGGGTGTGCCCTAACCACCCCAATCTTTCAAGGCATGCATTACCTTAACCCCAGGAGGGAAACACTTTTTCTGCTTGGGATTCTCATCTGGGAACCCTCTAACCCCAACTAAGGTGTATTTTTCAATAAGCCGGAGTGTGGTGGGGCAGAGAAGACTGAGAGGGAATTAGGAGGAAGAAGTCCCTCCTTAGTTTTAGCTCAGTGGTTCTGGTAGTCACCCAAGAGAAGTAGACCCCGGTTCAATGGCCTGATGAGGAGAAGAGATTTAAGAACATTGACACTACTTGAGAGGGTTGAATTTCCTCCAACATTTTCCCTACAGCTGTTTTCACCTCCTTGTTTTGAATTTCCTCCAACATTTTCCCTACAGCTGTTTTCACCTCCTTGTTTTTCAGGCTGTAGATGATGGGGTTTAACATGGGGGTCAAAATGCTCTACTGGATGGAGAACATTTCATCCAGAATCATAGAGACGGAGCTGGGCTTTGGCTTATTCTTCCTGACAGGTTTTGTCCGGTACACAATCACAATAAATTGGGAGCTACAGGTGGAGAAGGCTTTACGCCTGCCCTCCACAGAGCATATCCTCTGGATGGTGGAGATGATGTGAATGTAGGAGACCATGGTGAGGAGGATGGAGCTCAACCCAAATATCACAGCAGAAGTAAGAAGCAGCACTTGACTTGTGCGTGTCTCAGTGCAGGACAGTTGTAACAGAGGAGGAAGCTCACAGCTGAAATGGCTCCACGTAATGCAATGGGTCACAGATGGCAGAGTAGCGGTCATAAGCCATGGCTGAGAGAATGAAAGCTTCAGTACCAGCTTAGAGGATAAAGAAGAACATCTGAGTAATGCAGCCATTGACAGAAATAGTTTTGTGTGCTGCTACGAAGTTCATCAGCGTGTTTGGCACCGTGATCGAAGAATAGCAGATATCAACAAAGGATAAATGGAAGAGGAAGAAGTACATAGGGGTGTGAAGGTGAGAATCAGCTCTTATGACCACCATGATCACTATGTTACCACCCAGAGTGATTAGGTAAATAACTAAAAACACCGAGAAGAGGAAAATCTGCATCTGTGGGTCACTGGAAAGTCCCAGGAGAATAAATTCGGTCACTGTGGTTTGATTTTGCATTGATATTTTTTCAGCAAAACTAGGACCTATAAGACAAATAAATAAATAAAATTAACTCAGATCATAAAAGTGAATTGAACTGTCATCTAGAGGTCATCTCTTCAGTAGGATGAATATAAAGAGAGCCCTATTCTATCATGCAATATATATATATATATATATATATATATATATATATATATATATATATATATATATATATATATATATATATTTTAAATAGACAAGATTTAGAAAACCAACAGCCATAATCTGGCTGGAATTTGTGTGTTCTACAATGACAAAATGGGCCAGATACACAACAGGACTTAGATCCCTAACTGCCACTTTAAGCAACTAAATCACAGAATCGGGCCCCACAGGTATTCACAAAATCCCCACCCAGCTGGGGCTATGGGACAGTCTGATGCGGGCCTTGCTTAGGCTCTCCTGTTGAATCTGTTCCACTGTGGTTAAATAATGAAGGAAGCATTGGAGAAAGGGGACTGGATACTGGATCTCCTGCATCCAGGGTGAGAGCCCTAACCACCAGACATTCGCTTGTTTACGGTTTCTCTCTGGCCTAATAACTCTTTAATCTGTCTCTCTAACATCAGCAGAGATACAGCTGTTTTTACTCCAGTTGGGTATCTGGCCCCTTTATGCCAGTGGAGCTATGGCTGATTCACACCCACTGAATCTGGGATCTGGCCAATTCTATAAGTACCTCTTTGTCTACTACATTATGTAATTTTTGTAGAGCAGTAGTTTTTGGCCTTTTTTCATTTGTGGACCCCTAAAAATGTAGGTGCAGACCCCTTTGAAAATCTTAAACATGGTCTATGGACCACCAGGGGTCTGTGGACCACAAGTTCAAAACCACTGTTGTAGAGTATTTGATATCTATAGTATATTATTCGATTCCACCCTATTAAAATATCTAGGATTTCAACAGTAATAAAATAATAATAATAATAATAAACCCCTGAGACCTAGAAATACTGGTTTGGGCATAGGCTGGCAACCCAATACAGAGAACACAGGCAAATCGATAAATATTACAAATGCCATAAAGAGGGCCTCACAAGATCTTAGCTTTATGACAGGCTCCTCCACTGCCAAGGTGTGTGCGTGGAAGTGGGTAACCCCAGGCTGATATCATGCAACTGTCCAAACAATTCAAGAAAACCAGAGATAATTTTCAGCCAAAGAGTGAAAAGGACTCTTAGATCCCTTATTGGTTTGCACTAAGGTTGGATTTTGGCAAAACCAGAAGAGAGAGGCTGGAGGACTTGAATGCGCCAAGACTTGAAGAAGAGAAACAACAACACTGAGAAAGAAATGACTGAGCATAGACTCACTGGACAACTGAGAGGTTAAGAGCAAAGAGGAGTTATTCATGCAAATGGAGACTGAAAGCCTGAAAAGGGAGATTAGTCATGTTGACCCACATGCAAACATTTTGGTAGAGCAATGACACAGGATAAACAGTAGTACAGCACAGTGCCAGGGTGATCAAGTGGAATCAAGGGGATAAGTAAAAATTTGACATCCAAACAAGAAAGCTGCTAGTGATACAATGAGGATTGAATAGCAATAAAAACACAGAGAAGACATCCAACAGTGTGATACAGGAAAAATATCTGCTATCCGTGGAGGAAGAAGTTGATAATCAAGAGTACTACATCAAAACATATTAAAAGTGAGACAGAGAAAAAGATCATCTGGTGGTGATAAAAAGCAATGACCGAGAATGCATTCCAGCCCAAGAAATCATGAAAGATAGTAGAAAAGAAATCCCCACAGAAAATCTCCAAAGTTTTACACAGAAATGAGTGCATGGACAGTGGTGGAGAGAGATCAAACCTGTTAGGGGTAGAAGATGCATAAACTCATGGTTTCTAGAAGGATATCGGAAAAGAGACAGAGAACCTCAATATGAGTGCACAAGAGGAGTCCTTAAGGGTTATTTACATAGAAGAAAGATCAAGCAACAAAAATAATTGAAATGCACAATTTGTTCTGAAAAGGAAGAGACTGTGGAACGCCTGCTGAGCCTGGCTTGGAGAGAACACACACGATGCCACCAAGTTCCTGCACTGGAGTCTCTGTGGAAGTACATATTTAAACGAATTGTGTGTTATTACAACCACCAAACCAGAAGCGCTCTAGAGAATGAAGAGGCTAAGATTTTATGGGATCTGGCAATTTTCACAGACTGAGCAGTGCAGAAAAACAGGCCAAATATTAATATATATCACCATACTAGCAGATAGTGTCATAAAAAAGAAACAAAACAACAAGATAGCAAAGTATGAAGAACACTTGCACACAGTACATTGATTATGGAAAAATAGAACACAGATGATCCCAGCGATTATTGGAATACTTAGAGTGATCTCTAAGGGTCTGAATGAGCAGCTGAAGAACACGTGCAAGACATCATGGTCAGTGACTTCCAGCAGACAGAGCTCTTAGACACTGAGAGAACGTTATGGAAAGTCAAAGGAAAATGAGAGCATTGATCATCTAAAATGTAGGAATTGTGCAGAGCGTTTAATAAAACTCCTGACTACCCAAACCTATAGACTCAGTGCACAAAGGTTTTATTGGTGACTTATGGGGATACATTTTAGACAGTAACTTTTCCCTTTTTATGCTTAAAGATCTTGTATATTGTGAAAGCTATTTGTTAAAAAAAATCCCCCTCTGTAATACTGAGGGACAGTAATAATGATCATAATAAATGAACACTCTCTAGGAACGCTGACATGATTTTAAAAGGAGGGATCTGATTGTAAGTTAATGGGAGTTTTTCCTAAGTCACTTAAACTCAACCCAATGTGACTTTTGACTCAGGACCCTGCACATCTGAATATCAGGCTTTTCCTACATAAGAGAATCTCTCCTACCCTCATGGAATTGACATTGATTTGTAGTGGAAATGGGAATGAAGCCAATGTTTTGTCCAATGTCAAATCTATGTTTCTCCCATATGTATCCCAGAGAGAAAATAAATCTTTTCCCAACTATCAGCTAATCAGACAAATGCCTGAGCAAAGTGATGGACCTTGCCTAAGTGGTAACAAAGGCTTCTGTGCACAGTGAAACCAAAAGCTAAGTGTCTTCTCTAGAGAATGCCCTGCCCCAATCTACTCACCCCCCAACACACAGACTCCAAAAGTAGAAACTACTGTTATCCTGCACCAGCTGATCTCAGTTTTCTCAGTGCTGCCTTGAGAAACACACAGAGAGAGAGAGATGGCTGGATTGCCAGCCATGACCCCTATGCTGCTACTGACTCTGTGTGAGCTGACTGCTGCATTCAGGCAGAAATCAAAGGGACTCTGCAGAGAGACCCACCCCTAGATAAGGGGTAGGGGCAGAACTTGGTCCTTTGAAATTAAAAGGAAAATAAAAGATTACAATGAATAAAAACATGAATCAACTCACCTGCCTTTTAATGTAGATCATAAAGATGGTGAGATCATTCTGACCTGTGATTTTCTCTTTTTGTTTTCTTAGTCTATCTACTAACTTACTGATTTGTCTGTCTAATCTCTCTCTCACTGCCTCTGGAAAACAGCATTTTTTGACATCAAATATTTTTTTTACGAGGAGCAGTGAGACCCTTCAAGTGTTATCAGTGGGAGTGGCACAAAGACCCTTTCCTTAGCAGACTCCAAGACTAAGAGCTGATTTCTTGACAGCTATTTAAATGCTGTCTTGTTCCCCCTGGAGCAAGATCCCTGAAGTTCACTCTCTGTGACAAGCTACCGAGAACACTGTGTTGGGTCAGCCCTTAAACAACGGTGTATGGTTCATAAGAATGAGGGTACTGAGGCTTAGATTATAAAAAGAGCCCAAGTGATTGAGGTTTCCAATCTCAGGGACAGTCAATTAAAAAGGAATGTATTTAGGCTCAGATTCTCTAAAGTAGGCTAAGGAGTTAGACATCCAAATAGCAAATGATTTAATCTCCCTAGACTCCTTTGAAGATGATAGCCTTAATGTATAATTCCACAAGAGGGCAGTGGAGGGGAAAGCATGGGAATAGGGCAGCCATCCTTAAACATCACCAATAGATGGATACACAGGTTAAGGAATGAGAAAGGAGCAAATGGACTATAAGATGGCAGGAAAGAATAGGAGATGAGACAAAGGAAAAGCTATATTGTATAGAGCTGGGCAAAATTTTTCAGACAAACAGCTGAATCACCAAAAAATGCTGTTTTGATTGACCTGATACATTTGTAAATTTGAAACAAGTTTACCAAATAGTTTCATCCGAGCCAAAGGGAAAAAAAAGGCTAAATTCACAAAGAGGCACAGGGAATCTCATTGATTTGCAGTACCTTTAACACATTGGTTAGGTGACTCATCACCTGACACGTGGGAGACACTCATTCATGACCCACCTCTGTCTGTTGTGGAGCAGAGATTTGAAGTTTGGTTTCCCATCTCTCAGGAAAGTGCTTTAATCTCTAGGCTAGTTTGAGGCAGGGCTTTCTCAGTGTCTCCTTTTGAATCTGTTTGCTTTGTATAAATCAGCAGCACATCAGCATCAGCAGATACACATGGCTATAATGCAACCATGGCAGCGTATACAACTGGTTTCCATCTTAAATGGTTCCTTGCAAGTCTTCTCCCTTCCACAAGAGTCAGTATGGGAGGATTAAGGTTTCTTAAATCCCACAAAATTGCATCTTCCAATCTTCTTCTTAGTCAGCCTCGTGCTCTATTTCCTTTGACCCCAGATATATAAAGCTTCAGTAAAAGCATAACTTCTTCTGCGAGTTGAACATGACTCCACTATTGCAGTCATCTTCTCAACTGATGCCAGACTGCAACTTGCTGGGATCATCTAAGTATCTCCTCATTTGTGAAAAATCAAACAAATTGAAGTTAAGAATACACTGTAACTTTTGACACTGAAAACTGTTTAGTTTCCTCTCCTCAGAGTGTTCCTCCATGTGTTTAATGGATATGTTTCTTCTCCATATATGAGAGATGTCATCACAACAACATGTAACACTTGTTTCTTATATGTCACAGAGACATCCTGCAACCCAAGCAGGGGCCTTTGAATGATGCTCAAATGCCATTGACATAAGATCCATCAGACCTGTGACTTCTTCAGATATAGACCTCATGCCATCATCTGATTACCCAGTTACATAAAATTATTCACCCATTCAATGTTGTTGCCATTTACATGCTCTGTCGGCAGGTCATGATTAACTCTGGGCAAAAGAAATTGCCCATCCAAATTATTTTCAAAGCATTCCGTGAAATCAGGATGAGTTCAGAAATAACTTAAGGGCACAAAACAAGGCCAACATTCACAACTAAAGTTTGACTGACTAATAAAACCACTGACATTGGTCTATGCCTTTTTCAAGAGATCAGAAACTGCCCCCTACATTTTGAACATTTCCTGATATGAACAGTATACATTTTTATTAATTGCATAATGTGTTACATCATCATAGACTATCAGTATTATTTCTCTTTATACCTTTCTGTGTGTTGTTTATTGTTCCATCAGCATCTCTCTCTCTCTCTCTCTCTCTCTCTTTGACAAGTTGGACCACTTTTATTACTGAAAAAGACAAGCTTTCGAGCAACCCAGAGTTCTTTTCCAGGTCACTGTTCAATGAGTAGAACATCCTCTGTGGGGCAGGGACTCCATAACTTGTGGACATGAAGTGAGCCAGCACCATATGGAAAATAAACCTGCATCAGACGGACATTGTTTTCCCAAGGAAAGGGAGCATGGGGCTGGGAGCCATGAACCGGATGGAGATTCTCAGGTTCTGCTGAGAGGGGTTTGCTCCTTACATGGGGCTGACTGTGGAATGAATGGTAAAGTTCAGAACAACTGCACCTGTGTTCCTCCTGTATGGTCCAGTGAGGGCACCCAATCTCAGGCGTCCTGCTCCCCAGTCATTACCTCTCTTGGGTGGAGAATTGCATCACTCTTCCTTCTGACAAGGGTAATCCCAGGCTGACCAGTTACCTGCCTTCACTGTGTTATTCCTAACAGACCATCTTCACTTCTCTCCTCAGAGACAGTACACAGTGTAATTGCTATGCTTGTAAGTTACCACACGGCTCTTTCTAAGCAAGGGTATTTTAGGCTTAAGGTAAGTCACTACTGAGAAAAATATAAAAAAGAATAAAAAAACCCTATACAATAAGCTTACCAGAGATCACCCGAACTGCAACATGGGCTTTGGTAAGTGCTGTCCTTCAACCCCCACTCAGGGATTTTCCTATGGATTCATGTTCTTCACATCCTCACCTCAGAACAAGAACAATGCCTGACTCTGTGAGTGACTCATTTATAGAGCTTGTCTCTTTGAAGAGACCTTGCATATGTAGTCAGACAGACAATCTCTGCCCAAAGTGCAGCTTCAAAAGAAGGGTTTCCAGGTGAGTCATTTGCACAGGGCCGGCCCTAGACCAAATGGTGCCCAAGGCAAGAAATGTCTTTGCCGCCCCCCCTCCAAATGTTAAACTTTTGAATACCTTATTTTTTATTGCATTTGTACCACATTTCAGGACTTTGGTGCATGATTTGCATGCATGATTTATCCCTGTCATAGAAGAAGTTAAATTTCCACACTGGAATCTGTAAATCAGTATTTTGTCGCTGACAACAAAAACAGCACCCCCCAAGCCCTGGGTTGCCTGCCCCTAAATCCGGGTCTGCATTTGCATTCCCTTCTCCCCCACAAAATGTCCTAGGACATCCACTTCACTCGTATTGTCCCCAACTGTCCTTTGAAGCTCCTAATAGCTCCCAGAAATTGCATTATTCATTGATTCCTCCTAAAGAATCTTCATGCAATCTCACAACAGTACATAAATATTTGCATTTTTAATACAAAAACTCCAAAGATGTTAAACTTAATTCAGTAAGGTTTTTCCAAGATATTACAGGATATTGTCATTTCTGTCATAATTACAATCTTGCAATATAGTGTCTGAATCCCTGGCTGCACTCAAATCCTCTAGGCTTACTCCCATCTATATGCGGTTGGGTCTTCAAGTTCTTCTTATCCATTCTAGTCTGTCTTGTATATATTTCCTCTGAAACCCAGAAGCTAACCAAATCCTTTACTATGACATCCATCCATCTAATTTGGGGTCTTCCAACAATTCTCTTACCCTTCACTACTAAATTTAACTCCCTCTTTCCTATATGTTCTCCCTATTTTATTTTTGCATAGCCAAACCATCTAAACCTGGATTCCCTCAGCTTTTATACATTGTGACAAAGTTCCTCCTCTATCTTGGTGGCTCCTGCGCTTATTGGTGAATTTTCTTGCCTCATAGATTCACCATGTGGGTTGGGGAACAGCCCAGAGACCTTCCCCTCTGGAAGAACCCACAGTCCAGGTCAATTGGGAGGTTTGGGGGGAACCCAGGCCCGCCCTCTACTCCCGGTTCCAGCCCAGGGCCCTGTGGACTGCAGCTCTCTATAGTGCCTCCTGTAACAGCTGCATGACAGCTACAACTCCCTGGGCTACTTCCCCATGGCCTCCTCCAAACACCTTCCTTATTCTCACCACAGGACCTTCCTCCTGGTGTCTGATAACGCTTGTGCTCCTCAGTCCTCCAGCAGCACACCCTCTCACTCTCAGCTCCTTGCGCCTCTTGCTCCCAGCTCCTCACACTCACCACCACAAACTGAAGTGAGCTCCTTTTAAAACCCAGGTGCCCTGATTAGCCTGCCTTAATTGATTCTAGCAGCTTCTTCTTAATTGGCTCCAGGTGTCTTAATTAGCCTGCCTGCCTTAACTGGTTCTAGCAGGTTCCTGATTACTCTAGTGCAGCCCCTTCTCTGGTCACTCAGGGAACAGAAAACTACTCATCCAGTGACAAGTATATTGGCCCTCTACCAGACTCCTGTACCTCACTTCTCTGGGTCTGTCACAATATATATATATATATATATATATATATATATATATATATATATATATATATATATAAAATTTTATCACCTTCACACTTCCCCTACTTTGTTCTGAACATGGTCCATCCTTGTAACTCCAACCACTGATCTTAAAATATTCGTTTCCACTGTATTCAAGATTTCCTCCTTTCTCTTCCTCGGTGCCAGAATTCAGAGTCCTTGAAAAATGCAGATCTAATTACTATCTTGTAGATGTTACTTTGGCTTAGTGAAAACTCAAATGCTCATATAAATATTCATATAGTGACCAATCCTGCAAAAGGGCTACTCCAGTGCATAGGATGAACACATGAATAATCATACTCCAATTAAGTGTGGCTATGGACCACTACCAAGATTCTGAATTTGTCTGCAGGACTTGGATCACACACAATCTTGATTGGGCTCAGTCCATCAGGAAGTCTAAAAAAGGAAGTCCTGTTAGCCTCCGTTGGAGTTCCGAAAGCAGACAGGCTGTAGGGATACAACCATTTAGTCTATTGCTACATCTGAATTTAGTCTATTGCTGCATCTGAAGAAATGAGGTTTTTTACCCATGAAAGCTTATGCCCAAATAAATCTGTTAGGCTTTAAGGTGCCACCGGACTCCTTGTTGTTTTTGTGGATACAGACTAACACGGCTACCAACTGATACTTGACAACCATTTAGTCTAAACACTCAAGTGCATGCAATATCATGTCTATAGAGAAGAAGAGATGCATGAAAAAGCCCATTCAACCAAGTTAGACTTTGTTTCTTTAGGATTTGCTTTAGGGGCGGCTGTCTGTTTTGGTGAACCACTGTTGGGAGGGTGTTCTATGCACAAATAAGACACATAATTAAACTTTAAGGTTCAGGGCTTAAACCAAACTCTAACAATTAAAGACTCTGCTATAGGGGCAGATTATCCCACATCTGTGTACTGTCAAGAATTGCCATATTGAGTCAGACCTGCCATGTAGTCTAGAATCCTCTTTCTGGCAGTGACCAGAACCAGCTGTTCAGAGGAAGACTCAATAACGTATGTTCCCATGATACAGACAGTGGCAGTAAAAGAGGCGATCAATTTTCTTCAGCAGCTTCCTTTATCCGAAGATCTCAAAGGACTTTATGTGTATCACTGTATGTTCTATTAATTTAGATGGAATATATGGCCCCAAAGGTGTTAACATATCCCAGTCACTGTCCAGCATTAAACAGTATTAAACAAGCTTCAGAATTTGGTATACAGAGAGCTCAGCCTACTTGTTACCATGTCAAACACACCATTAAACATCCTTTATGGCTTTTATTAAAGACACAGAAAAGGAGGACAAACAATTTAAGTCTTTGAAAAGGAAAGTGTTAAATAAAGCTTTTATTTTAACAACTTCCGTTATTCCCCTCCGCTTTAGCTGAAGGAAGTTTTTGGAAGGAAAAAAAACACACCCTTGTTCAACAGACTTTTAGATGGCATTAAAGATGGTAATAACTGTTCTTTTGGGGAAAAGAGGAGAAGTTAGTAGAGCTGTGTGGGAGCTATCCTTGCTGTTCTTGTTCAAATCCGATCCTGTTTGCTAGAAGACAAAACAAAAGAAAAACACACACAAGGGGAGAGTAAGGGACAGCAAAAATAGAAAATGCAGCTTCAGTCTCTGGGGTTGACTCTCATTTGCAACCTCACAGCTGGAGAAACACAGGCATGGCTCACTGTCTTATTAGCCATTTAGAGACCTGGCAAGCTTGTACCAGCATCCAGCTGTTTAGGGCATTACTTTCAATGGCCTCTTTCTGGTCCCAGGCTGACAGCAGTGCTCCTAAGTATACAGTCTTGTCCTGCTAAGCCAGACTCTCATTAGACAGAAGGGAAAAGGGGAGGGATAGGAAAGAGAAGAAATAAAGTTGCGAAGGAAAAGGAGGCAGGGCAAAAGGGAGGAACATGGAGCTAAAGGAAGTATCTCATCTTAGGCGGTATTTGGAATTTAACTGGAGGCAGTGATGGAGTCATCTTCCTCCCTCTCTCTGGACCAGTCTGGTCAGGACGTCTCTCAGGATTAGGATGAAGAAGTTCTGGGGTCCCAGGAAACAGTGCGGGTGTTAGCCATGATGGTGACGCTCACTCCAGTAGCCAACTTTTCTACCCAAAGTCTCTTTCTTTAAGAACCCCAAAAGGGACTGATGGATGCAGTAGCCCATCCCCTCATTACTTTGCTCACCAATTAGGCCTAGTTTGATACACTGATTTTGGTTCACTGATTTTTCAGTCTCACACTGTCTTATTTATGAGGCATGATCTTAGCACAGTTTGTGAGTTCTATCAGGAAACGTTTTCCTTTGGACTTTTTCAGTCTCTCTTTCTCCCTCCCTTTGGTGTCTTTTTCCATCACCATTTGCTATTATAGGCTATTGTGACATCTGATGAACTGTCACATACTTTTTTACAGTTGAGCTCACAATGAGAGTAAGTTTGTAGGCTGAATTATTACAAAGTGTATTGAAATCTGCAGTCCATCTGTGAGGTTCTTTTCCCAAATTACAGAAGGTTATTACCACTAATCTGTTAAGCACCAACAAAATACCAGTCTGTGCACTTAAAATGAAATTAAAGAGAGTCTATGACCCAGAGCGCTTAAATGTAATAGACTGAGACACTGGAGAAACTCCTTCTTTATTATATATAATCTGTCCTGTGTTCTACAGGAGGTCAGACTAGGGGATCACAGTGGTCCCTTCTGGCCTTTGAATCTATGAAATCAGTTCCTTGTTATACTTGGCAGTGTACAAATATTAGAGATGATACAGAAATTTCCATCACACAGGAAGCTATGTATTTTGACATTTCATTTAATCCCAACAGGGGCCACAAAAATGAAATGTCAAAATTTTCATAAGATTAAAAATTCTAAAAGGTTTGGATGCAGAAATGTCTAAACATTTCATTTGTAAATTTGATTGTAACAAAACATTTCCTCTTTAAGTGTCTATTTCAAACAAAATCCTTCTGATTGAATGAATATTTTTATTTACAATGAGCTTGAGAGGAGTCATTTTATTGTCAATTTAAGTGACAATATCAATTCAAAATGAAAGTTTTCATTTCAATTGGACATTTTGAAACAAAACCTCTCATTTCATTTTGAAATGTCAAATTGAAATGGAATCTTCCCGCCCCCCCCAACAAAAAAAGAAATATTTTTATTCAAAATTCAGATTTTCCCACAGAAAATTTCTATCTTGATGTAACAATACTTTCAGATTTTGTTTTCCAAACATAGGGAAAACATTTGACCAGAACTAACAAACATAGAAGTGGTCATCATTCCTGTTCTAAAGAAATTACAGTCCAACAGAGTGACACTTAGTGGGCAGGACACCCTGCAAAAGCAAGAGGGGACAGTAGTTAAATCATGCTATTTTCTATTCAATGAGCTGGTTGCAAAAGTTGTAAATTTTAATGAGAAAGAGGGCCATGATTTTTTTGTTCATGAAAATATTCCCATTTTCAACCAGCTCTATTCATTTTTTGTGAAGAATGTGAAAGAAGAAATTCTCCCTGTGAAACCAGGAGGAAAGGGTGGTATCTTTCTTAGCAGGGACAGGGAGTGCATATCTCTTCCCATCTCAGCCTAGTACTACCAGTGGCCCATGGATCAAGCTTCAATATCTTTGTCAAGGCTGTATCCCCACTTTGAACTTTAGGGTACAAATGTAGGGGCCTGCATGAAAACTTCTAAGCTTAACTACCAGCTTAGCACTGGTCCCGCTGCCACCATTCCCACTGGATTCCCTCCCTGGGAAGCCTTGAGAAACCTCTCACCAATTCCCTGGTGAATACAGATCCAAACTCCTTGGATCTTAAACAAGGAGAAATTGACCCTTCCCCCCTCCTTCCTTTCACCAACTCCTGGTGAACATAGATCCAAACCCCCTTGGATCTTAAAACAAGGAGAAATCAATCTGGTTCTTAAAAAGAAGGCTTTTAATTAAAGAAAAAGGTAAAAATCATCTCTGTAAAATCAGTATGGAAAATAACTTTACAGGGTAATCAAACTTAAAGAGCTTAGAGGACCCCCCCTCTGTCTTAGGTTCAAAGTACAGCAAACAAAGATAAACACTCTGGTAAAAGGTACATTTACAAGTTGAGAAAACAAAGTAAAACTAAGACGCCTTGCCTGGCTTTTTTACTTACAAGTTTGAAATAAGAGAGACTTGTTTAGAAAGATGGGGAGAACCTGGATTGATGTCTGGTCCTTCTCAGTCCCAAGAGCGAACAACCCCTTAAACAAAGGGCACAAAAGAAAAGCCTTTCCCACCCCCAGATTTGAAAGTATTTTGTCCCCTTATTGGTCCTTTGGGTCAGGTGTCAGCCAGGTTACCCGACCTTCTTAACCCTTTACAGGTAAAAGGATTTGGAGTCTCTAGTCAGGAGGGATTTCATAGCACTGTACACAGGAGAGCTGCCACCCTTCCCTTTATAGTTATGACAATCTTGCTCGCCACTGACTTTCTTACTGACCTTGGGCATGTCACTGGGACTACATTTTCCCCATACAACAGGAGTAGGGCACCTAACTTGCCTAAACTCTTTTGAAAATCCCAGCCTGCTGGTTGACTCTTCATTTACCTGAGATGATATTTCTGTAATAACAACTTTGACAAAAGGTGGATATTGAATCATAACTTTATTCGCTGAGGCAAGATCCTCAGCTGACATATATCGGTGTAGCCCTGTTTCTTTCAGTGGAGTTATGTTGCTTTCCACCATCTGCGGTGCTGCATCTAAGGGTGAATTTCACTAGGGTGCATAGTGCCAGCACCACTTCCTATTATGTTTAGGATTTAAGTAGAGACTCGATGATACATAGGTCTTTCCAACTCAACGGCGAGGGAAATTTGAGGAATATAAAATCACTTTAGAATATGGACACTATGGGCCAGATTCCCAGTTCATGTAAATCCACATAGCACCATTAAATCAATGGAACTAGGTGGATTTACACCCAGAGTTAGATTCACAAAGGGACATAGCTGTTCTAATTCTGAGCATTCCAGTGGATGACTTTTAGGTGATTTTCCCCCCCAATCACTAGGTTTCCAGAGCCTGACTTGGGCAGCAAGGCTTCTTACACAGTGAACGGGCAGACATAGGTACCAAGAATGGGATTAGAAAAAAGCCAACATGATAGATGGTTCCTTAGCCAATGGGAAAGGCCAAGCAGAGGGTTGTGTTCTAAATCCCGCAGCTGTCACAGGAGTTCAGTCCCTATCTCCTCTGGGGGAAGGCACCATCTTTGCCTTGGGATTATCAACTGTGAATCCTCTAACATCACCTAAATTGGCATTAGCTTATAGAATGGAGAACAGAGATTCCAAGGCAAGAACCACACTGAACTCTGGGACCAGAAAAGCAGGGAAGTATTGCATCCTGGGGGATCTCTGCTCCAGATGTTAATGAACCTATGCCTGCACACACACAGCTCAGCAGTTACCAGACCAATTATAGTAATGAATCCTTGATTGGTATCCAAAATACTGAAGCTGCCTAATTGCATTGTGAGCTCCCTGGAAGGAACATCACCCATAGCCAAAAGTGATCAGCTCCTATTGTCTAGCCTAAAGAAAGCCCTTCAGTCATCAGTTTACCCATAAACAAATCAATAACAAGTGTTCTCCCTTGAACCATTGTTCTTTCCCTACAAACAATCAAACAAACAAAAAACCTACCCAAGCTCAAGTAAGTGTTCTGATGAATGGATCCAAACTCTGCATCAGTTCCACTAAGACTTCATCTTCTCCTGATTGATCGTGCTGGGGGCTCTCCCTGTCTCCAGGACTCAGGACGCTGAGCTACCACCATCACCTGGAAACCCCGACCAGTTCAAGATTCATGGAGTGCTGAGATCCCTCCCTCCCTCTCTCTCTGCTTTCTTTTCTACCTCAGGTATAACTTTTTAACCCTGACTTGTTTGATCAGGAATAGTTTTCTATATATGACTTCTGTAATCTTTTATAATGTAACAGTTATGTTTGTTTAGGCTCTCCTTGTGTGGTTATCACTATTATTCAATAAATAACTATTATGGTTAAGCTGGTTGCTTCCCTCACTATCTCTCTGAACTTTACTCTTCTGTGTTTCTGGCTTCCCATTTAATCTGCAGCAACGCTTCTCTTACCTAAGCTAAAGATCCCTGTAGCGCCCAAAAATCCTGTGGGGTTTGCTCATCAAGAGGTTTACTACCAGAACAATTGTAACGTAGAAGTGGGGATAGGGACATGCTGAACCTGTGACAGATGAGGGTGGCAGCTTGGAAGTGCTGCTCGACTCAGGCTACTGAGTCCAGGGGCATATAAGGGTGGCAGTTTGGTAGTGCTGATTGATCTGGTCCACTCAGACTTGCTCTGTTAATGTGTGTGTGTGTGCGCGCGCAAGTGTGTGTTCAGCTGTTTCTGGGGTGGAGGAACCCAGCCCTGGGGAACCCAGGTCCTGCAGGATAGCTCCATTGGGAGGGGACTTGCAGAAGGGAGAAGTAGGGCTCGATATGAAGACACAAGTGACACAAGCAGTACATTGATAGAATTACAGAAACACCCCTCCTGCCTCCCCCACAGAAAAGTAACCCTAATAAATGAGCATACCCCAAAATAATGGGCAAATCTGGCAACAGGTGGCAAGAAACCATGGTTAGAGAGGGGAGAGAACAAGAAGATGTTAGGTGGAAGAAACCCCTCAACTTTTCACCTAGCAGTTAGGGATGCAGTAGACCGTTTTCAAGTGCCTGATAATGTAGGTGCCCTAACCACTGTGATATGGGATTCCTGATATGTGTCTCAATCTCTCCTAACAGAGACTTAATTCCTTTGTGCATCTTGGCCCAGCTGGGGATCACACACATTATTAGTTATTATCAGTGGAGTCAGAGACATTAATAGTGATGAATCCTATAAGATACTACAGATATTAAATAGGGTTTTCAACAAAATACTCTAGAAGAACTACAGACTGCAATAGACAAAGATGTTCTTTTCATAGAACTGGCCAGATCCTCAAGTGGTATGAATTAGCCATAGCTCCATTGCAGTCAGTGGGTCAGATTGAAAGAAATATTGGCCTAGAGAGAGAGAGCGTGCGCATGAATGGCTCTAGATCCTGGTGCTTCTAGCACTCACCCAAGATGGAGACCCAGGTGTGACGGGTTGGATCACAGAAACCCCCTTGGGGCTGTCAACTGATGTGCCAAGACTACTTATGCCCTTGCTCTCCTGCCCTGGGCGCTTGGGAATTCAGTTCCCTGCCTGGTTTGAGCCAGACCCGCTAGCCTGCTGTAAACCCAGAACCAGGTCTGAGCCACATCCCCCAAAGCTACAGGCTTGAAATGAAAGCAGCTTAAGAAGTGTTCCTGTCTTCAACACTCAAATGCCCAACTCCCAATGGGGTCCAAACCCCAAATAAATCAATTTTACACAAAACATAGACATATAGCTTTATACAGGGTAAATTCATAAATTGTTCACCCTCTGTAACACTGATAGAGAGATATGCACAGCTGTTTCCCCCCGGTATAAATACCTATTCTGGGTTAATAAGTAAAAAGTGATTTTATTAAATACAGAAAGTAGGATTTAAGAGGTTCCAAGTGAAATAAAATAAAACCCTGCAAGTCTATGCCTAATGCAGTAAGAAAACTGAATACAGATAATACCTCACCCTCAGAGGAGTTCCAGTAAGCTTCCTTTTACAGACTAGTCTCCTTCTAGTCTGGGTCCAGCAATCACTCACGCCCTTGTAGTTACTGTCCTTTGTTCCAGTTTCTTTCAGGTATCCTTGGGGGTGGAGAGGCTCTCTTTTGAGCCAGCTGAAGACAAAATGAAGGGTCTCCCAAGGGTTTAAATAGACTCTCTCTTCTGGGTGGATACCCCTCCCTCCCCCTGTGTAGAATTCAAGCTACAAGATGGAGTTTTGGAGTCACATGGGCAAGTCACATATCCATGCATTACTCAGAACTTACAAGTAGCAGCCATGATTCACATGCTACCTTGAATGTTCTCATGTAGACTTATGTGGATTGGAGTCTTCCAAGATCCATTTTCCGTTAAGTGCTTCTTGACTGGGCACTTAACTTGCAAATTCCTTTCTAAAGAAGCTGAACAAATGCCTTACTAAGGCTATTTAAAAACCAAACAAGTATACAGCCAATATTCATAACTTCAAATACAACAATAACACATGAATACAAATAGGATGAATATATTCAGTAGATCATAACCTTCACATAGATATGTTACATGGCATATGTAGCATAAAACATATTCCAGTTATGTCATATACATTCATAAGCATATTTCCATAAAGTCTTATGGGGTGCAACATCACACGTGGATCCCGTCCCCTTTGCTCCAGTGTCTCTTCTACCCAATGGGGATGTGGCCTGCTGAGTTCAATGGAGCCACACTGATTTAGACCAGCTGAGGCTTTTGCCCAAAATTTCAGATACCTGAGCTGAGAGTCTCCCAAACACAAGTTATCCACAGTTCTATGCTCTTTTTTTTTCTTTAAATAACATTGACACTACTTGAGAAATTTGAATTTCCCCAACATTTTCCCTACAGCTGTTTTCACCTCCTTGTTTTTCAGGCAGTAGACAATGGGGTTTAACATGGGGGTAAATATGCTGTACTGGATGGAAAACATTTCATCCAGCACCACAGAGGAGACTGATCTGGGTTTTGTGTACTGGAAAAAAGCTGTCAAGTACAACAAACCAACCACAATAAGGTGGGAGCTGCAGGTGGAGAAGGCTTTACGCCTGCCCTCCGCAGAGCGTATCCTCCGGATAGTGGAGATGATGTGAATGTAGGAGACCAGAGTGAACAGAAAGGAGCTTGATCCAAATATCGCAATAGAAGTAAGAAGCACCACTTCATTGGTGAAGGTCTCAGTGCAGGACAGATGTAATAAAGAAGGGAGCTCACAGCTGAAATGGCTGATTTGATTGGGCCCACAGAAATGCAACTTGAGGGCAAAAACAGTGTTAAGCAGGGCATCAATGAAGCCTATTGCCCATGCACCACTCACCAGCTGAACACAGATCCCTTTGTTCATTGTATTCATGTAACACAATGGATCACAGATGGCAGTGTAGCGGTCAAAAGCCATTGCTGAGAGAATAAAAATTTCAGGAGCAGCCAGCAGGAAAATGAAGAACACCTGTGCAATGCAGCTATTGACAGAAATGGTTTTGTGCTCTGCCAGGAAATACACTAACATATTAGGGACAGTGGCTGAGGAATAGCAGATATCAACAAAGGATAAATGAGACAGGAAGAAATACATTGGGGTGTGAAGGTGAGGATCAGTCCTTATCACCACCATGATCACCATGTTTGCCAAAAGTGTGATTAGGTAGACAACTAAAAACACCAGGAAGAGGAAAATCTGCATCTGTGGGTCATTGGAAAGTCCCAGGAGAATAAATTCAGTCACTTCGGTTTGATTTTCCATTGATCCTTACTCAGGAAAACTGACCTGTCAGACTGGAAAAAATAAAAGTAACACACAAGTACATTGAAATGGCCTATGGAGCTCATCTGATCAGTAGGATGAATGTAAAGAGAGGCCTACTACATCCTATAAAATGTGTGTTTAAAATAGACAAAAATGGGCTATATGCAGAAAAGGACTTTGGCGCCAAACTACTCTTTTAGTTCTCTAAATCCCAGGATCAGGCCCCAGTGGTACTCACAGAAACACCGCTCAGCTGTGATATTGGGACAGTTGGACATAGGGCTCCCTCATTCTCTCCTGTTGAAGCTGTTGCACTGTGGTTAAATAATAAAAAAGCTTTGGAGCAGAAGGACTGGATTCTTGGCCTCCTGCATCTGGAGGTGAGTGCCCTAACCACCAGGATATAGAGTCACCCTTGCTGTCTCTCTCTTTCCTAATATCTCTTTCATCTGTCCCATTCCACTTCAATAGAGCTACGGCTGATTTACAGCAGCTGGAGATTTGGCCCATTGATGCCTATGGAGCTATGGCTGAGGCACACCAGCATGGGATCTGGCCAGTTCTATAAATACTCTACAAAAACTACAGAATATAATATCTATAGAATCTTATTGGGCTGGTCCCTATTAAAATATCTAGAATTCTAGAAGAGAAAGAAACCGCCGAGGCCTAGAAATTTTGGGTTTTCACCCAACAGGGTATAGTCTGTCAACAAAAACCAGTATGGAGAATATGGCATTCAGAATAATTATCAATTACCTCTAAAGTGGGCCTCAGAAGACCGTATCTGGATGACAGCCTCCTCCCCAGCGGAGTGTTTTGTGTGGAGGTGGACAACCTTATGTATCATGCAACTGTCCAAACAACCAGAGATCATTTGTGACAACAGAGTGAAAAGGAGTCATCTTATAAACCAAGAAGTGATCCAAGGTTGTCTTTTGGCAAAACCAGAAGAGAGAGCCTGGAGCAAAGAAAATGCTCCAACACTGGAAGGAGAGAAACAACAACACAGAGAAAGAAATGACCAAGCATAAACTCACTGCACAACTGAGAGCTTTATTCCAAAGAGGAGAATTTACACAAATGAAGATTGAAAGCCTGAAAAGGAGATTAGTCATATAGAACTATGTACAAACATTTTGGTGGGAGCAGTGACATAGGATAAACAGAAGCCAGAAATGGAAGAAAATTTGAGGACAAATATGAGTGAAAGAGCACCTGAAGAAAGTAAAGAAAATATGAAGGATTTGTTGATCGAGATCATGCAGAGTTTAAGAGACATTGAGCACCAGCACTACCAACTGACATTTGTAGACAATCACGCACAGATGATATAATGCAAGCACTTATGAAGTGCTCCAGGAAACTGGAGAAAAAACCTACAAGGATTAGCCAGTACAATTATATAATTTATGCTCCAGTAACAGTAGCAGCTCATTGGTTTAACATCAAGCCATCTGAACATATGAACCTTTGGAAAACTTCCTATCTTCAAGAACCTCCATGGAAATGAAGATTAAAACAGAAAAGTACGCTTTTTCATTGAGATACAAGCCTACTGGATGTATATCAGTAAAATAATTTGAAGAGAAAAAAGCAGCAAACAGCCTGGGAGATGAAATATCAGCTGAATGAAAGGATGTGAGAGTTGTGAAGGAACAATGTAAAGAGAAACTGATCGCTTAATGTCATGGACTTGAAAGATTTCAGCACAAAGTTATTAGTATTGAGAGAACAGTCACTTCACCAGAGACCCTAGTAGAGTCTTTCATCTGATTGATGAAAAAAAAAAAAAACCCAGAACAGGCAAAAATAGAGAGCCAATAAATGACGTTGAAGAGTTTCACTGCTTCTGGAAGGAAATCTGGTCTGAGACTGTACAACATAAGCAGAGAGCGAACCAGATTAGAAATGAAAGAAAAAGTTTACAAAACACAGCACAGAGGAATACACAGAAAAACCAAAGAAAGAAATGAGGTACTAAGATAAATGAAAAATTGGAAATCACCCAGACCAGATGGGATGCCTGGATTCTCGCAGAAATGCCTTACAACACTCTATGATTGTTTATTTGAACAACTTAATCAATGTTCGAAGGATGGATTTCCAAGATGAATGGTGACAGGGACAAAGAAAGAAAGAAAGAAAGAAAGAAAGAAAGAAGTAGTGATCCTATGAATTATAGACTGACCACATGTTCACCAACTATAAGGAAACTTCTAACAATAATTCCGGGAAAGATGATCTGGCAAAAAGGCAGTACAGTAGACATGAAAGGAACAAAAGGCCACTTTTGGCTAAACAGGAGGGTCACAGAAGATTGAAAACAAAGAAAGTCTACCCACACAATGACTAACTTTTTTTCTACAAGAGAGCATCCAACAGTGTCTCACAATCAAGGATCACTGAGACACTGAAAATGTCCAAGGTTCATACACAGATCATTTCCTTTCTGCAGCAATCTATGTTTAACTGGAACACTCGACTCCACCAGGAATGGACTCATTGATGAGGTTCAAATTAAAAGAGAAATCTTTCAAGGGGATTCCTTAGCACCAGTGCTGTTTGTGGAAACCATGCTGCCACTGACATGGATGCTTGTTGAGATAACCACAATTTACCATATCAGCAAAGACCAACAACCAGTTAACCATTTGTTAGACATTAGCAATCTGAAACTACATGAACAGTCACAAAAAGGAGCTACAGAGATTGATGATGTGTGGAAAAGTTTGGTGAAGATATAAAGCTATGTGTTGGCTTGGCTAACTGTGTGTCAGCATCTGTAAAAATGGCCAGACTGGTACAATCTGATGACATACAAGTTAATGATAGAACTATCCATGATATCTCAGCATGACCCCTACAAATATCTTGGAATCAGGGAACTGTCAGAGCTACAAAATACGAAAATGAAAGAAAAAGTGAGGAAAGAATATTACAGATGTACAAGAACTACTCTATGGACAAAACTGAAGTCTAAGAATGTGATCTGAGCCATTAATATGTGGGGGGATGCCAGTAGTACAGAATATTGCTGGAGTGATCAAGTGGAATTGAGAGGAGAAGAAAAATAATGGACCTCCAAAGAAGACAGCTACCGGTGACACATAGAGTATTAGCAATCAAGTCATGGACAGAATGTACATCCCATGATGTGATAAAAGAAAACCTCTGCTATCTGTGGAGGAAGCAATTGATAATGAAGACTATAATATCAAAATATATGAGGAGTTAACCAGAATAAAGATCATCCGGTCATGATAACGAGCAATGACTGAGCTGCATCCAAGCCCAAGAAAGCATGAAAGAAAGGAGAAAGCAACCTGCCAAAAAAGATTTGAAAGGTTTACACAGAGATCAATGCACAGACAGTGATGGAGAGAGATCAAACCTATTGGTGATAGAAGATTGACAAACTCATGACTTCTAGAAGGATCCCTGAAAAAAAGAGTCAGAGCTTCATAATGAACTGATAGGAAAAATCCTTACGGGGTTCAATTATGTAAGAAGTAAAATTCACCAACAACTGCTCCCTAAGCCGCAGAATGTGTTCTAAAAAGGAAGAGATGTTGTGCCTGCACTAGATCCTGTGTACAAATCCATACTTGCCACAAACTGTGCTATTACGAACACCAAGCTCTAGAGAATGAAGATGGTAAGATTTTGGGGATCTGGCAATTGTCACAGACCGAATGGTGCAGTCAGACAGGCCAGACATAGTTGTAGAAAAAGACAGCAAACAGGCTCATGTTAATTGATGTTGCTGTGCCAGTAGACAATCAAAAAAACAAGGAGAGAGGATGGTGAAGTATGAAGAATGCTGCCTTGAAGCTGAGCAATTATAGAAAACTAGAACAAACACAATCCTAGCACTTATTGGAGCTAGGGGTAAAACATGACAGGACAGCAAGACATCGTGGTCAGTGACTTCCAGCACACACCGCTCTTCGGCACTGTGAGAATGTGAAGGAAAGACCAAGGAGAATGAATGAATTTGAGCACCTGAAATACAGGAATTCTGTCGAGGGTTTAACAAGACTCCTGACAACCCAAACCTACACAATCCAGTCAGTATTTATAGGTGACACATGGGGATACATTTTAGACAGCAGCTTCCTCTTTTTGACTCTGAATATCAGGCTGCTCTTACATAAGACAATCTGTCCTTCCCTCTTGAAAGTGAATGGCTATTTTGACATTGATTTCAGTGGAAATGGGAATGAAGCCAGTGTTCTGTCCAATGCCAAATTGATGTTTAAACCCAAATGTCTGCCAGAGAGAAACTAAATCTTTTCCCCATTATCAGCTCATCAGACAAATGCCCAAGCGAAGAGATCTTGTACTAGAACCTGAATGTCACAGGCAGATTCTGTGCAAAGGGAACTCCAAAGCTAAGTGCCATCTCCAGAGAATGCCCTGCCCCCAACCTCACCACCCCCAAACACAAACACTACTGCTAACATGCACCAACTGATCTAATTTGTCTCAGTGCTGTTCAGAGAGAGAGAGAGAGAGAGAGCAAGAGCTGGGTGATTCATATAGTAGCTGGGTTGCCAGCCACGGCTCCTGTGCTGTAACTGACAGTGTGAGCAGAGTGTTCCATCCCGGCAGAAGTCAATGGGACTCTGCAGAGAGACCCACCCCTAGATAAGTGGAGCAGAATCTGGTCCTTTGAAATTGAAAATTAAAATGAATAGGAATATGAATCAACTCACCTGCCTTTTAAATGTGTATCATAAATATGGTGAGATCATTCTTACCTGTGATTTTCTCTGTATTCTTAGCCAAATCAATAAGTAGGTAGATTACCTAGTCTGTCTATCTGCATCTGGAATACAGCATCGCAAGACATCCAATAGGTCTATGGCTGTGATCCTTGGACCCTTTACCCAGAGCAATGAAACCACTCAAGGTGTATAGGGTTATCTGTGAGAGTGGAGCAAAAAGCCTTTCCTGAACTGCCTCCAAGACGAAAAGCTGATTTCTTGAGAATGGTTTAAATGCTGTTTTGTTCCCCTTGGGACAAGATCCCTGAAGTTCACTCTCTGTAACAAGCTACCAGTAACACTGGGCTGGGTCAGCACTCAAGAAATGCTCTGTAGTGCCTGAAAATGAGAGTAATGGGACTTGGATTGTCACTGGATTTAGGTACACAATCTCAGCAACAGTCACTAAAAAAAAAAAAAAGTGTGTATTTAGGCTGTGTCCAATATGGGGCGCCACATTTCAGGAAAGATGTGGACAAATAAGAGAAAGTTCAGAGAAGAGCAACAAAAATGATTAAAGATCTAGAAAATATGACCTGAGGGGAGATTTGTTTAGTCTGGAGAAGAGAAGACTGAGAGGGGACATGTTAACAGTTTTCAAGTACATAAAAGGTTGTTACAAGGAGGAGGGAGAAAATTGTTCTCCTTAACATCTGAGGAAAGGATTAGATGCAATGGGCTTAAATTGCAGCAAGGGTGGTTTAGTTTGGACATTAGGAAAAACTTCCTAACTGCCAGAGTGGTTAAGCACTGGAATAAATTGCCTAGGGAGGTTGTGGAATCTCCATCTTTGGATATTTTTAAGAGCAGGTTAGGCAAACACCTATCAATGATGGTCTAGATAATACTTAATCCTGCCATGAGTGCAGGAGACTAGACTAGATGACCTCTCCAGGTCCCTTCTAGTTCATAGAATATCAGGGTTGGAAGGGAGCTTAGGAGATCATCTAGTTTAACCCCTTGTTCAAAGAAGGACCAATCCCCAGACAGATTTTTGCCCCAAACCACCCCCTCAATGATTGAGCTCACAACCCTGGGTTTAGCACACCAATGCTCAAACCACTGAGCTATTCCTTTCTCCCTCCTAAGAAGTCAGATGCAGTCCAGAATTGAACCCAACTCACCTGTGTCCCAGTCCAGTGCCTTAACCACTGCCCTACAATCAGCAGCCCCAATTCTATGATGGCAGTAAATAAATGTCGAGACAAAGGAGGAGATAAATTGTAAGTTTATTCACCCAAAAGGAAGTTTTGTTCAACTCAAAATTATTCATGATTTTAACACAAATTTTACTGAATTATTTCAGCCAGAAAAATAAAGATTGTGCTAAATTCACAAAACAGCAGGAGGAAGCAGAGTCCCTCTGCTGCTGCTTTTCTTGGAACTTCAGTCAAATGGTTAGGCCTCTCTCCTTGCATGTGGGGGACCACGGTTCTCTTCCCCTCTCTATGTAGAGGTGGGGGCAGAGATTTGAAGTGAGATCTCCCATTTCTGAGGAAAGTGCCTTAATATCTGGGCTATATGGTATTCTGGAGTATGGCAGCTGTTCCACAATGTATAAATAACTTAAAAAAACAAACAAAAAAAACCCCTCAATGGACCAAAGGAGTCCCCTAACACTGAGCTACAGTGTAATTTTTAGCCCAATGACTAGCCAAGTATTTTATATAAGTGGAATAGCTTCAATAGGAAAACTTGAGAAAACTCCACCCCTGTGTATCTATATATTGGCAGTTAGGGCCTTCAGCTGGGAGGTCAAAGTTTCAGTCTCTGCTCTACAGGAGGTAGAAGGGGGAATTGAACCCAGGTCTTCCTGAACACCAGTAAGTAACACTGGGCTAATGGTTGGAAGAAGGAGCAAAACCTCCTCTTTCAGGTAACTTGGTCAACCAAGTCCCATTGACTTGTGCTCTAAATAATTCAGGTGCTTCTGGCAATGCCACCTGCAGTTTCCATTTCATGAGGGAAAATGCTGTAGTTTGTTATAAAGGAGAATCGCCCATCGTGCTCTCTCAGGCAACTTGACTTTGTTCTTCCTTGTTTTGTTGTTCACCTTAAGGTCTGCCTGAGAAGAGTGCAATTATGATCTGTGTGTGTAAAGCAATGGAGGCTGGGATTTTCAAAGGAGCCTAAGGGAGTTAAGCACCCAACATGGATTGAAATGCACTTTTCACTCAGTCAGTGGGAGTTTTACAGGGAGTAAGGTCTGAGTAAAAGTTGAGATCAAAATAAGGATTTGCGTATTATAAAAGGACATTGGATAGGAATCTTGCTCATGAACCAGCTGAGCAGTGAACAGCGGAGGCTAACAGAGGGAGTTCGCCTGAGGAGAGCCCACTGAGGCTTTCATCTTGCAGGCTTCTGTGATTTGCTGCAACAGCTGAGGAAGCTCTTAGAAGGAAGAAATTATGGAAGGTGAGGCCAGATGAGGCCTCACCAAAGTCGAATAGAGGGGAATGATCACATCCCTCGATCTGCTGGCAATGCCCCTACTTATACAGCCCAAAATGCCATTAGACTTCTTGGCAACAAGGGCACACTGTTGACTCATATCCAGCTTCTCGTCCACTGTAACCCCTAGGTCGTTTTCTGCAGAACTGCTTCCTAGCCATTCGGTCCCTAGTCTGTAACAGTGAATGGGATTCTTCCGTCCTAAGTGCAGGACTCTGCACTTGTCCTTGTTGAACCTTATCAGGTTTCTTTTGGCCCAATTGTCTAATTTGTCTAGGTCCCTCTGTATCCTATCCCTACCCTCCAGCGTATCTACCACTCCTCCCAGTTTAGTGTCATCTGCAAACTTGCTGAGAGTGCAGTCCACGCCATCCTCCAGATCATGAATGAAGATATTGAACAAAACCAGCCCCAGGACCGACCCTTGGGGTACGCCTCTTGAAACCGACTGCCAAATAGACATGGAGCTGTTGATCACTATCCATTGAGCCCGACGATCTAGCCATCTTTCTATCCACCTTATAGTCCATTCATCCAGCCCATACTTCTTTAACTTGCTGGCAAGAATACTGTGGGAGACTGGATCAAAAACTTTGCTAAAGTCAAGGAATAACACATCCACTGCTTTCCCCTCATCCACAGACCCAGTAATCTCCTCATAGAAGGCAATTAGTTTAGTCAGGCATGACTTGCCCTTGGTGAATCCATGCTGACTTTTCCTGATCACTTTCCTCTCCTCTAAGTGCTTCAGAATTGATTTCTTGAGGACCTGCTCCATGATTTTTCCAGGGACTGAGGTGAGGCTGACTGGCCTTTAGTTCCCCGGATCCTCCTTCTTCCCTTTTTTAAAGATGGGCACTACATTAGCCTTTTTCCAGTCATCCGGGACCTCCCCACATCACCATGAGTTTTCAAAGATAATGGCCAATGGCTGTGCAATCACATCCGCCAACTCCTTTAGCACCCTCGGATGCAGCGCATCCGGCCCCATGGACTTGCGCTCGTCCAGGTTTTCTAAATAGTCCTGAACCACTTCTTTCTCCACAGAGGGCTGGTCACCTCTTCCACATACTGTGCTCGTAGGATCTATGCTATGTTCCAACTTTTAAACAGTCCCTTGGAGGAACCCCTTCAGTGTGCCAGACCCCCACAGGGTCCAACTTTTCTTTAAGTCCTTGTGGCCTTTCACACCCTGAACTCTGCACAGTGAGTCCTTGTGTTGGTATAGAGAAGTGCAACCTGCAGTCCATCCTGGTCCAGCCAGCGCACCACCCAGCCAAGCTGCCATGGAATCCATTTTTGTCTCTCTCCCTCTGTGAGTCCTAGGTGAGGGCTGCTGAGCTGCCCTTAACCCAGCCACCTGACACCTCTTGGCCCATCCTCCTCCTCCTCCTGCAGGCCCATACTGAGTTCACATATTCCGCCCGCTGGAGTTGCCCATGGGCAGGTGTCAGTTGTTCAATCCTTGGGGCTCCCAGTGTCTTTCTGGATCCTCCATTGAAATGGGTCAGTTCCAGATGGTCCTTAGTGATCCACTCCTACCCCCCCAAACAGTGATGTCTCACACACACACACACACACACACACACACACACACACACACACACACACACACACACACCATGTCTCCTGCTTAGCCCCTAGACAATTTTGACCCTTTTGCATCCACTGGGTAGCAATCCCTGGTCACATATGTCACTGCATTGCATGTCATTCATTACATTATTACAGAAATTTCCCACTTCATCACACAAACTCTGGCTGAGCCCTATAGAATACACACAAATCACTCTACACAACCTGTCCAGTGTAGCCCGATCTATAGGTTATGTATTAATTATATTGATCACTTGAGAATTCCTAGTTCTCTCTCTGAGGATTGATAGGTTCTTGTCCCAAAACCAGTATTATTAAAATTACTATATGGTTGGGAACCCCGATGTGCACAGTTGCAACAGTCACACTATAGAACTCTTCTATATTTACAAATAGTTCATTATTACATTTAACAAAGTCACAAACACACTAACTTAGTAAGGTAGATAGAGAGACTACAGAATGTACATCTGCACATCCATATACTCACACAATCCCTTGCAGAACAACCTGAAATATTAGCCATTATCTTCATTCTCATCAGCAGTGGCCATCATTCTGGCCGCTCCCAAGGGATAGATCTCTCTCTTCTACCATCCACAGACTGGGATGCAACTTCTATAATATGTTTGCTAGAGGTTCTGAAACTGGAGGTCGTGACTCCCCCACCTCCCAGGTTGTCATGTGGTTATTACATATGTCACAAGCTGACAGTCTCCACCCTGAAATGCCACTCCACCTACAGGATTTATAATAGTGTTAAATATTTTTTAAAATGTGTTTTTAATTTATAAGGGGATCAGACTCAGAGGCTTGCTGTGTGAAAGGGATCACCAATACCAAAGTTTGAGAACCACTATGTTACACGGACACCACTATATCTAATGCATATTCAGTAGGTTCCCCACCCCCCTTCCCTTTATTTGTATTTCTTCATCCTACTAATAGTGAGATGTTTTTCTTCTATAGGTTAGTATATTAATACATGTTACTACCATTTCAGCTCATTATCAAACCCATCACCCCTTGCTTAAGCGGATTTGCAGTTATTACTCAGAGAGTTGTTATTAATGGTTCCCAATCCTGCTGGAAAGGCATAACGAGTGGGGTTCCGCAGGGGTCTGTTTTGGGACCGGCTCTGTTCAATATCTTCATTAACGACTTAGATATTGGCATAGAAAGTATGCTTATTAAATTTGCGGATGATACCAAACTGGGAGGGATTGCAACTGCTTTGGAGGACAGGGTCATAATTCAAAATGATCTGGACAAATTGGAGAAATGGTCTGAGTTAAACAGGATGAAGTTTAACAAAGACAAATGCAAAGTGTTCCACTTAGGAAGAAAAAATCAGTTTCACACATACAGAATGGGAAGAGACTGTCTAGGAAGGAGTAAGGCAGAAAGGGATCTAGGGGTTATAGTGGACCACAAGCTAAATATGAGTCAACAGTGTGATGCTGTTGCAAAAAAAGCAAACATGATTCTGGGATGTATTAACAGGTGTGTTGTGAGCAAGACACGAGAAGTCATTCTTCCGCTCTACTCTGCTCTGGTTAGGCCTCAGCTGGAGTATTGTGTTCAGTTCTGGGCACCGCATTTCAAGAAAGATGTGGAGAAATTGGAGAGGGTCCAGAGAAGAGCAACAAGAATGATTAAAGGTCTTGAGAACATGACCTATGAAGGAAGGCTGAAAGAATTGGGTTTGTTTAGTTTGGAAAAGAGAAGACTGAGAGGGGACATGATAGCAGTTTTCAGGTATCTAAAAGGGTGTCATAAGGAGGAGGGAGAAAACTTGTTCACCTTAGACTCTAAGGATAGAACAAGAAGCAATGGGCTTAAACTGCAGGAAGGGAGGTCTAGGTTGGACATTAGGAAAAAGTTCCTAACTGTCAGGGTGGTTAAACACTGGAATAAATTGCCTAGGGAGGTTGTGGAATCTCCATCTCTGGAGATATTTAAGAGTAGGTTAGATAAATGTCTATCAGGGATGGTCTAGACAGTATTTGGTCCTGCCATGCGGGCAGGGGACTGGACTCGATGACCTCTTGAGGTCCCTTCCAGTCCTAGAATCTATGAATCTATGTTCCTTGTGGCAACACTTACTGGAACATTCTAATTCCTGCCATTGAGCAAGCTCTTCTTAGTTCCCAAAATCTAAAGGTAACAGTTGATCTGTGCCAAGGGCTACAGCCTACTTAACCACACTTATGCTAACTAATGCTTCAGCTAATATCTTAAAGGATACAGGACTGTAGGTTTCTTGCATTACAGCTGAATATAATGAAAGCAGCTAAATATAATGAAGGTAAGGCACTGAATATAGTAAAGGCAGGCTAGCCCTATGAGCTACACCAGTCCCCAGTTCCATGAGATATTTGGAAGACTATCAATATCAGGACCTCAAAAAGGGCAGTCAGGGCCAAGGGGTAAACCTGAGTCTAGGAGTAGTCAAGGAGTTCATAGTCAGTTCCAGGCCAGGGTCAATACCGAGTGTCAGAGTCCAAGTCAAGTTTCAGGTTCTGAGTCAGGAGGCAAAGTCCAAAACAAGCCACAGTCAAGAGCATAGCCACAGAACAATCATAGCAGCTAAAGAAGATCCATACTGTTGCCTGGTCACTTCCCAGAGCTCCCCTTGGGTTTATATAGGGCAGGGAGTCAATCAATAGGCATGGGGCTGCTGCCTATCAAACCCTTGAAGTGGAGCTTCCCATGGTCTGTCTCCACAGCCGTCATTGGAAGTGGAGTGCAGGCTGGTTACAGCTGCTGCTTTGTAGCATTTTGGAGTGGTTAAGTGCCTAATACCTCTGCAGACTTGGGTTCTGGATCCATGGGGTCTTAACCTTTAAATAAATAGAAATAAGAGTCTTGTTCTGGTTTAGGGTTTTAAAGTCACTGGGAGAATTAATAGGATTTGGGTGCCTCCCTTACAATCCTTTAAAATCCCAAACATGAGATCTCTAACAACCAGAGTAAATCTTTGTTGCTCATGTAGGCTGAACTTAGTGTTTTATTGTATATGTGTATGGGGTTTTTGTTTGGTTTTGTGTTTTCAGAAAACCTAAAAAGCCATTTGCACTGAAGAGTCTATGGGTGTGATCTGTTACTCTTCAATGGCCCCATTTGGGACTTCAGGACTGCAAAACCTAGCTAGGCTTAGCTGTCGGGGCAAGGGGCGAGGTGTCAGAGTGGGGGTGAAAGGTGTGGCTCTGTGGCCATTTTACACTTGATTCTAACCAACAGGGAGGAAGTGGTTGCAAATCTGAAGGTGGAAGGCAATTTTGGGAGAAAGTGCTTGTGAAATGATAGATTTCATGACTGTAAGGAAAAGAAGGAGTTCTGCAATTTCATATCTGAGTTTCTTCAGGACTCTTGGATGAATGCCATCTGGTCTTCATGACTAATTACTGTTTAATTTATCAATTTGTTCCAAAACCTCCTTTATCGACAGCTCAATATGGGACAGTTCCTTTAATTTATCACCTAAGGTGAAGGGAGCTCCCTCACATCCTGTGCAGTGAAGATAAATGCAAAGAATTCATTTAGCTAACTTATTGTTTTGTCTGTCTAATCTTTCTATCTGCCTCTGGGAAACAGCATCTAAGGACATCAATTTTTTTTATTTTTTAACCAGGAGCAGTGAGACCCTTCAAGATTAATGCATAGAATTTGTTTAGCTCACTTATTGATTTGTCTGTCTAATCTCTCTATCTGCCTCTGGGAAACAGCATCTAAGGACATCAATTATTAATTTTTTTACCAGGAGCAGTGAGACCCTTCAAGTGTTATCAGTGGGAGTGGAACAAAGACCCTTTCCTTAGCAGACTCCAAGACTAAGAGCTGATTTCTTGAGAGCTGTTTAAATGCTGTCTTGTTCCCCCCGGAAGAAGATCCCTGAAGTTCACTCTCTGTGACAAGGTACCAAGAACACTGTGTTGGGTCAGCCCTTAAGCAACGGTGTATGGCTTATAAGAATAAGGGTACTCAGGCTTAGATTATGAAAGGAGCCCAAGAGATTTAGGGTTCCAATCTCAGGGACAGTCAATTAATAAGGCATGTATTTAGGCTCAAATTCTCCAAAGTAGGCCAAGGAGTTAGACATCCAAATAGCAAATCATTTAATCTCCCTAGACTCCTTTGAAGATGATAGCCATAATGTATAATTACCAGAAGAGGGCAGTGGAGGTGAAAGCATGGAAATTGGCCAGTCGTCCTTAAACATCACCAATAGATGGATATGCAGGTTAAGGAATGAGAAAGGAGCAAATGGACTGTAAGATGGCAGGAAAGAATAGGAGATGAGACAAAGGAAAAGCTATATTGTATAGAGCTGGGCAAAATTTTTCAGAAAACAGCTGATTCACTGAAAAATGCTGTTTTGATTGACCTGATACATTTGTGAATTAGAAACAAGCTTGCCAAATAGTTTCATCCAAGGCAAAGGGGGGGGGGGAAGCTAAATTCACAAAGACCCTCATTGACTTCCAGTACCTTTAACACAGTGGTTAGGGAACTCATCACCTGGCATGTGGAAGAAACTCATGCAGCCTTGGCAGCATATAGAATTGGTTTCCATCTTAAATGGTTCCTTGCAAGTCTTCTTCCTTCCACAAGAGTCAGTATGGGAGGATTAAGGTTTCTTTAATCACACAAAATTGCATCTTCCAATCTTATTCTTAGTCAGCCTCGTGCTCTATTTCCTTTGACCGCAGATATAAAAAGCTTCAGTAAAAGCATAACTTCTTCTGTGAGTTGAACATGACTCCACCATTGCAGTCATCTTCTCAACTGATGCCAGACTGCAAGTTGCTGGGATCATCTAAGTATCATTTGTGACAAATCAAACAAATGGAAGTTAAGAATACGCTGTAACTTTTGACACTGAAAACTGTTTAGTTTCCTCTCCTCAGCTGTGTTTAATGGATATGTTTCTTCTGCATATAAGAGAGATGTCATCACAACAACGTGTAACACTTGTTTCTTAGTTGTCACATAGTGGCATTTCAGCATTATTCAAAGGCCCCTGTTTGGGTAGCAGGATGTCTGACACAAGACCCATCAGACCTGTGACTTCTTCAGATATAGACCTCTTGCTGTCCTCTGACTACCCAGATACATAAAACTATTCACCCATTCAATTTTGTTGCCATTTTCATGCTCTGTCGGCAGGTCATGAATAACCCCAGGCAAAAGAAATTGCCCATCCAAATTATTTGTCAAAGCATTCAGTGAAATCAGGATGAGTTCAAAAATAACTTAAGGGCACAAAAAAGAAGGCCAACATTCACAGCTAATGTTTGACTGACTAATGAAAACCACTGACTTGGGTCTATACCTTTTTCAAGAGATCAGAAACTGCCCCCTACATTTTGAACGTTTCCTCATGTGAATAGTATATTTTTTTATTAATTATATAATGTGTTATATCAGGATAGACTTTCAGCATTATTTCTCTTTATACCTTTCTGTGCGTCGTTTATTGTTCCATCAGCATCTCTCTCTCTCTCTGTGACATGTTGGACCACATTTCTTAGTGAAAAAGACAAGCTTTCGAGCAACCCAGAGTTCTTTTTCAGGTCACCTTTCAATGAGTAGAACATCCTCTGTGGGGCAGAGACTCCATAACTTGTGGACATGAAGTGAGCCAGCACCATACGGAAAATAAACCTGCATCAGAAGGACATTGTTTTCCCAAGGAAAGGGAGCATGGGGCTGGGAGCCAGGAACCAGATGGAGATTCTCAGGGTCTGCTGAGTGGGGTTTGCTCCTTAGACAGGGCTGACTGACTGATAACTGCACTTGTGTTCCCCTGCTATGGTCCAGTGAGGCCACCCAGCCTCAGGCTTCCTGCTCCCCAGTCAGTACCTCTCTTGCGTGGAGACCTGCATCATTCTTCCTTCTGATGGGGTATTCCCAGGCTGACCAGTTATCTGTCTTCACTGTGTTAATCCAAGCAAAAGATAATCTGCCTAACAGACCGGCTTAACTTCTCTCCTCAGAGATACTACACAGTGTAATTGCTATGTTTCTAAGTTACCACAGAGCTCTTTCTAAGCAAGCATATTTTAGTCTTAAGGTAAATCACTACCAAGAAAAATATATTAAAATCAATAAAATAAACCTATACAACAAGCTTACCAGAGATCACCCCAACTGCAACGTGGGTTTTGGTAAGAGCTGTCCTTCAATCCCCACTCAGGGATTTTCCTTGGATTCATGTTCTTCACACCGTCACCTCAGAACAAGAACAATGCCTGACTCTGACAGTGACTCATTTATCGAGTTTGTCTCTTTGAAGAGACTTTGCATATGTAATCAGCCAGACAATCTCTGCCCAAAGTGCAGCTTCAAAATAAGGGTTTCCAGGTGAGTCATTTGCACAGGGCCAGCCCTAGACCAAATGGCACCCCAGGCGAGAAGCGTCTTTGGAGCCCCCCCTCTATTTGTTAAATGATTGAATACCTTATTTTTTATTGCATTTGTAGCACATTTCATGACTTTGGTGCATGATTTGCATGCGTGATTTATCCCTGTCATATAAGAAGATAAATTTGCACACTAGGATTTGTAAATCTGTATTTTGTCACTAACAACAAAAACAGCACCCCGAGACCGACGCCCTCCAAGCCGTGGGTCAGCTCCACTAAATCTGGGCCTTCATTTGCATTCCCTTCCCCCCCACACAACATGTCCTAGGACATCCACTTCACTCACATTGTCCCTAATAGTCTTTTGAAGTTCCCAATAGCTCCCAGAGATTGATTATTCATGAATTCCTCCTAAAGAATCCCATGTAATCCCACAACAGTACATAAACATTTGCATTTTTAATACAACAAACTCCAAAGATGTTAAACTTAATTCAATAAGGTTTTTCCAGGATATTGTCATTTCTGTCACAATGACAATTTTGCAATATAGTGTCTGAACCCCTGGCTGCACTTACTCAATTCAAATCTTCTAGCCTTACTCCCATCTATATGGGGTTGGGTCTTCAAGTTCTTCTGATCAATTCTAATCGTCTTGTATATATTTCCTCTGAAACCCAGAAGCTAACCAAATCCTTTACTATGACATCCATCCATCTAATTTTGGATCTTCCGACATTTTTCTTACTCTCCACTTCTAAATTTAACTCCCTCTTTCCTATATGTTCTCCTGATTTTCTTTTTGCATAGCCAAACCATCTAATCCTGGATCCCCTCCGCATTTTTTTTTAAATAATTGGTACCAACTTCACACTTCCCCTACTTTGTTTATTCTGAACATGGTCCATCCTTGTAACTCCAACCACCCATCTTAAAATGATCATTTCCTCTCTATTCACGATTTCCTCCTTTCTCTTCCTCAGTGCCCAGAATTCAGAGCCCTGCAAAAATTCAGATCTAATTACCATCTTGTAGACCTTACTTTTCACTTTGGTTGTCTTAGTGAAAATTCAAATGCTCATATAAATATTCATATAGTGACCAATCCTGCAAAAGGGCTACTCCAGTGCATATGATGAACAAATGAATAATCATATTCCAATTAAGTCTGACTATGGACCACTACCATGATTCTGAATCTGTCTGCAGGATTGGGATCATACCCAATCTTGATTGGGCTCAATCCCTCATGAAGTCGAAAAGAGGAAGTCCTTTTAGCCTCCTTTGCAGTTCTGAATGCAGATAGGCTGTAGGGATATGACCATTTAGTCTAAACATTCAAGTGCATGCAATAGCATGTCTATGGAGAAGAAGAGATGCACATAAATATAATAGATGAATGAAAAAGCCCATTCAACCATGTTATACTTTCTTTCTATAGGATTTGCGTAAGGTGAGGATGTCTGTTTGGTGAACCACTTTTGGGAGGATGTTCTATGCACAAATAAGACACATAATTAAACTGTGGAACTCCTTGCCACAGGGAGACATAGAGACAGAAACATAGGAAGAATCAGAAAGGGAATGCAGAAGAAAAATAGCCAGAGCTGATATAATTATTTATGATGAGCTTTTTTGGAAGGGATATTAAATACCAAGCTTCAGTTCTTAAACCAAACTCTAACAATTAGAGACTGCTATGGGGGCAGATTATCCCACATCTGTGTACTGTCAGTGTTATTGAGTCTTCCTCTGAACAGCTGGTTTTGGTCACTGCCAGAAAGAGGATACTAGACTAGATGGTAGGTCTGACTCAATATGGTAATTCTTATGTTCCCACGACACAGACAATGGCAGTACAAGAGGTGAGCAATTTTCTTCTGCAGCTTCCTTTATTCAAAGATCTCAAAGGACTTCATGTGCATCACCGTACATTCTGTTCATTCTATTAATTTAGATGGAATATATGGCCCTAAATGTGTTAACATAATCCAGTCACTGTCCAGCATTAAACTGTGTTAAACAAGCGTCAGAATTAGGTATACAGAGAGCTCAGCCTACTTGTTACCATGGCAGACACACCATTAAAAATCCTTTTTGGCTTTTATTAAAGACACAAAAGAAGGAGAAACCATTAAAACCTTTGTAAAAGGAAAGTGTTAAATAAGGCTTTTATTTTAACAACATCCGTTATTGCCCTCAGCTTTAGCTGAAGGAAGTTTTTTGAAGGAAAAAGCACACCCTTGTTTGACAGACTTTTAGATGACATTAAATATGGTAATAAATGTTCTTTTGGGGAAAAGAGAAGAAGTTAGTAGAGCTGGGTGGTAGCTATCGTTGCTGTTCTTGTTAAAGTCCGATCCCATTTCCTAGAAGACAAAACATGAGAAACACACACACAAGGGGACAGAAATTAACAGCAAAGAGAGAAAATGCAGTTTCAGTCTTTGGGGTTGTCTCTCATTTGCAACCTCATGGCTGGAGATACACAGGCACAGCCCACAGTCTTATTAGCCACTTAGAGACCTAGCAAGCTTGTACCAGCATCGAGCTGTTTAGGGCATTACTTTCAGAGGCCTCTTTCTGGTCACAGGCTCACAGCAGTGCTGCTAATTATACAGTCCTGCTAAGCCAGACATTCATTAGACAGAAGGCAAAAGGGGAGGGATAGGGATAGGAAAGAGAAGAAATAAAGTGGTGAAGTAAAGGACATGAGGTGAAGGGGAGGAAGAAGGAGTGAGAGAAAGTCTCACATTTCAGGTGGTATTTGGGATTTAGGTGGAGGCAGTGGTGATGTCATCTTCCTCCCTCTCTCTGGACCAGTCTGGCTAGGACGTCTCTCAGGATTAGGATGAAGAAATGCTGGGGTCCCAAAAAACGGTGGGGGCTGTCTGCCATGATGGTGACACTCACTTTCTATCCAAAGTCTCTTTAAGAACTCCAAAAGGAACTGCTCTGTGCAATAGCCCATCCCCTCATTACGTTGCTCACCAATTAGGCCTAGTTTGATACACTGATTTTGTTCAATGATTTTTCAGTCTCATACTGTCTTATTTATGAGGCATGATCTTGGCACAGTTTGTGAGTTCCATCAGGAGACCTTTTCCTTTGGACTAATTCAGTCTCCCTTTCTCCCTCCCTTTAGTCCTTTCCCATCACCATTTGCTATTATAGGCTACTGTGACATCTGATAATACTTTTAACAGTTGAGCTCACAATGAGGATAAGTGTGTAGGCCGAATTATTACAACATGTATTAATCTCTGCAGTCCATCTGTGATGGTTATAACCTTTTGTAATTTGGGGAAAAGAACCTCAATCATCTGTTAAGCACCAACAAAATACTAGTCTCTGTGCTTAAAATGAAATTAAAGAGAGTCTATGACCCAGAGAGCTTAAATATAATAGACTGAGACACTGGAGAAACCACTTCTTTATTATATATATATATATATATAATCTGGCCTGTATTATACAGGACGTCAGACTAGGGGATCACACTGGTCCCTTCTGGCCTTTGAATCTATGAAATTAGTTCCTTGTTATACTTGGCAGTGTACAAATATTTGAGATGATACAGAAATTTCCATTACACAGGAAGCTCCATATTTTGACATTTCGTTTAATCCCAACAGGGGCCAAAAAGATTAAATGTCAAAATTTTCATGAGATGAAAAATTCTAAAAAGTTTGGATGAAGAAATGTCTAAACATTTCATTTTTTAAATTTGATTGTAACAAAACATTTCCTCTTGAAGTGTCCATTTCAAATGAAAACTTTCATATTGAATGACATTTTTATTTACGAGCTTGAGATTTTTTTTGTCAATTTTGTCAATTTAAGTGATAATATCAATTCAAAATGCAAGTTTTCATTTCAATTGGACATTTTGAAACAAAAAATTCATTTCATATTGAGACGTCAAATTGAAATGGAATCTTCCCCCCCATAACAAAAAAATGAAATATTTTTCTTCAAAAATCTTAATGTAACAACACTTATGAGAAAAAAAACGTTTGAAGTGACAATCAAGATAGCTCATTACAGACAGTTTGATAAGAAGCAAGTGTCAACTGTCTGTAATGAGCTATCTTGATTGTCACTTCAAACGTTTTTTTTTCTCTTACTTAATTGGCCTCTCAGAGTTGGTAAGACAACTCCCACCTGTACATGCTCTCTGTATGTGTGTATATATATCTCCTCAATATATGTTTCACTCTATATGCATCCGAAGAAGTGGGTTGTAGCCCACGAAAGCTTATGCTCTAATAAATTTGTTAGTCTCTAAGGTGCCACAAGTACTCCTGTTCTTCTTGCGGATACAGACTAACATGGCTGCTACTCTGAAATTTAATCACTTAGTTTCCAGAGCCTGAATTGCGCGGCCAGGCTCCCTACACAGTGAAAGGGGAGACAAAGGCACCTAAGAATGGGATTTTAAAAAGTCAATATGACAGATGGTTCTTTAGCCAATGGGAAAGGCCAAGCAGGGGATTGTGTTCTGAACCCTGCAGCTATCACAGGAGTTCATTCCCTATCTCCTCTGGGGGCAGGCACCTCCTTCGCCTTGGGATTCTCAGCTGGGAAGTCTCTAACCCCACCTAAGTTGGCAAGAAACCATGGTGACAGAGGGGAGAAAAGAAGAAGGAATTAGGTGGAAGAAACCCCTAAACTTTTATCCTAGCAGTTAGGGATGTAGCAGACCCTCTTCAAGTGCCTGATAAGGAGAAATATTTTTAAAAGGGAGCTGCTTCCTCCCATGTGGGTTCCCGATCCATTGTGATATTGGATACCTGATATGTGTCTCTCTCAGTCTCACCTAATAGAGCCTTAATTTCTTTGTGCATCTTGGCCAAGCTGGGGAATCACACTCAGAGACATTAATAGGGATGAATCCTATAAGATACTACAGATATTAAATAGGGTTATCATCAAAATACTCTAGAAAAACTACACAATGCAATAGACAAAGATATTCTTTTCATAGAACTGGCCAGATCCTCAAAGTGGTATAAATTGGCCATAGCTCCATAGAAGTCAGTGGGTCAGATTAAAGGAGATATTGGCCCAAAGAGAGAGAGAGAGTGCATGAATGGCTCTAGATCGTGGTGCTTCTAGCACTCACCCTAGATGGAGACCCAGGATCCTGTCCCTTTTGCTCCAGTGTCTCTTCTACCCAATGGGGATGTGGCCTGCTGAGTTCAATGGAGCCACACTGATTTAGATCAGCTGAGGCTTTAGCCCAAAGTGTCAGATACCTGAACAGAGAATCTCCCAAACACACGTTATCCACAGTTCTGTGTACTTTTTTTTTAAAATAAGATTGACACTACTTGAGAAATTTGAATTTCCCTAACATTTTCCCTACAGCTGTTTTCACCTCCTTGTTTTTCAGGCTGTAGATGATAGGGTTTAACATGGGAGTCAAGATGCAGTACTCGATGGAGAATATTTCATCCAGCACCACAGAGGAGACCGAGCTGGGCTTTGTGTACTGGAGAAAACCTGTCAGGTAGAATAAGCCAACCACAATCAGGTGGGAGCTGCAGGTGGAGAAGGCTTTACGCCTGCCCTCTGCACAGCGTATTCTCAGGATGGTGGAGATAATGTGAATGTAGGAGATCAGGGTGAGGAGGAAGGCACTTGATGCAAATATCACAACAGAAGTAAGAAGCACCACTTGATTGGTGAGGGTGTCAGTGCAGGACAATTGTAACAGAGGAGGGAGCTCACAGCTGAAATGGCTGATTTGATTGGGCCCACAGAAATGCAACTTGAAGGTAAAAACAGTGTTAAGCAGGGCATGGACTAAACTTATTGCCCATGCACCACTCACCAGCTGAACACAGATCCCTTTGCTCATTCTCTCCATGTAACGCAATGGGTCACAGATGGCAGCGTAGCGGTCATAAGCCATGGCTGAGAGAATGAGAATTTCAGCACCACCTGAGAGGAGGATGAAGAACATCTGAGCAATGCAGCCATTGACAGAAATAGTTTTGTGTGCTGCTAGGAAGTTCCTCAGCATGTTAGGCACCGTGACTGAGGAACAGCAGATATCAACAAAGGATAAATGGAAGAGGAAGAAGTACATAGGAGTGTGAAGGTGAGAATCAGCCCTTATCACCACCATGATCACTATGTTACCAGCCAGAGTGATTAGGTAAATAACTAAAAACACCAAGAAGAGGAAAATCTGCAACTGTGGGTCACTGGAAAGTCCCAGGAGAATAAATTCAGTCAGTGTGGTTTGATTTTTCATTGGCATTTATTCAGGAAAACTGTAACCTGGAAGACAAGAGGAAACAGATTAACATTTATAATAAAAGTAAATTGAAACAGCATATGAAGTTAATCTGATCAATAGCATGAATGTAAAGAGAGCCCTAGTCCAGGCTGTACAATGTGTATTATAAGTATAGTAAATTCAGAGAGAGAGAAACAGAGAAGCGAGATATATTTTGTGTGTTTTAAATAGACAAAACATGTTGGATACACAAAAGGACTTGGGCACTTAACTGCCAATTTAGCTGCCTAAATTGCAGAATCTGGCCCCATTGCTGTTCACAAAAGACCTGTTCAGCTTGAACTAGCAGACAGGCTGATTTGGGGCTCCCTAAGTCTATCCTCTTTAAGCTGATGCAATCTAGCTAAAATATTAGAGAGGAAGCAGAACAGGGTTACTGGATACTTGGTCTACTACATCTGGGATAGGTTTCTAACCACCAGGCTATACAGTCTCTCTCTCTCTCTCTCTCTCTGGCCTTGTGACTTCAGCAGAGCTACAACTGAGGTACACCAGCATGGGAACTGGCAGATTGCCTCTAATGAAACTATGGCCAATTTACAATAGCTGGGCATGTTGCCAAATATATAAAAAGAATTTCCTTCTCTATTACTTTCTGTCACTTGTTCCAGACTATTTTGTTGGAAACATGATTTAATATCTGTAGTATATAATTGGATTCTTACCTATTAAAATCATTAGGATTTTTCAAGAAGAAGAAGAAGAAATGAATGTGACAAGCAAACATTCCCTCGGCACAGTGACATAATTTTGAAAAGAGGGGCCTTATAGAAAATTAATGGGACTTTTGTTTCTAAATCATTTAAACTCTGACTCAATGAGACTTTTGATTCATTGTTCTGCACATCTGAATGTCAGGCTTTACATATAGTAGAGAATCTATCCTGCCCTCATGAAAGTCAGTGGTTATTGTGACACTGGGAATGGGAATGAAGCCAATGTTCTCTCCAATGTCCAATCTGTATTCATCCCTATATGATCTCAGAGAAAAATAACCTCTCTTTCATTAACAACTCATGAGACATACTTAAGCACAGAGGTGGACCTTGTACTAGATTCTGAATGTCAACACAGGTAGATTGTGTGCAAAGGGAAATTTGGCCAATTCTATAAGAAGTACATTTTTCTATTACATTTTATAATTTTTGTAGGCCAGTGGTTTTCAACCTTTTTTTCATTTGCGGACCCCTAAAAAAATTTCAAATGGAGGTGCGGACACCTTTGGAAATCTTAGACATGGTCTACGGACCCCCAGGGGTCTGCGGACTACAAGTTGAAAACCGCTGTTGTAGAGTATTTAATATCTATAGTATCTTATTGGATTCATCCCGATTAAAATATCAAATATTTCTATAACAATAAAATAATAACAAACCCCTGAGACCTAGAAATACTGGTTTGGGCATAGGCTGACAACCCAATCAAATACAGAGAATACAGGCAAATTGATAAATATTACAACTGCCATAAAGAGGGCCTCAAAAAAGCTTAGCTGTATGACAGACTCCTCCACTGCCAAGGTGTGTGTGTGGAAGTGGGTAACCCCAGGTTGAAATCATGCAACTGTTCCAGCAATTCAAGAAAGCCAAAGATAATTTTCAGCCAAACAGTGAAAAGGACTCATAGTGCAAACCATGAAGCGAACTAAGGTTGGATTTTGGCAAAACCAGAAGAGAGAGTCTCGACTCCATGAATGCTCCAAGACTTGAAGGAGAGAAACAACAACACCGAGAAAAAATAAACTTTCTTTCATTATCAACTCATGAGACAAATACCTAAGCAAAGAGGTGGACCTTGTACTAGAATCTGAATGTGAACACAGGCAGATTGTGTGCAAAGGGAAATTTCACAGTGAGAGAAGTAAATAGCTGGGTATCCCAAGGATCTGTACTGGGACCACTGCTCCTCAACATAGTCGTAAATGATCTGGAAAAAGGTGTAAACGATACAAATTTTTTGCAGATGGTACAAAATTATTCAAGATAGTTAAGCCCAAAGCAGACTGAGAAGAGTTACAAAGGGATCTCAAAAAAACTGGGTAACTGGGTGACAAATGGCAGATGAAATTCAATGTTGATTGATGCAATGTAATGCATATTGGATAATTTGGTCTCATCTATGCATAAAACTGATGTGGTCTAAATTATCTGTTACCCCTCAAGAAAGAGATCTTGGAGTCATCATGGATAGTTCTCTGAAAACATCAGCTCAATGTACAGTGGAAATCAAAAAAACTAACAGAATGTTAGGAACCATTAAGAAAGGGATAGATAATAAGACCAATAGTATCAGAATGCCACTATATAAATCCATGGTACCCCCACACCTTGAATACTCTGTGCAGTTGTGGCTGCCCATCTCAAAAAATGATATATTAAAATTGGAAAAAGTAGAGAAGGGAAACAAAAAAGATTATGGGTATGGAACACCTTGCATATGAGGAGAGATTAGAAAGATGTTTCGCTTGGAAAAAGGTGACTGAAGGGGGACATGATAGAGGTGAATAAAATCTCCACAAGTGTGAAAAATTGGGATGGGGTGGGGGGTAATAGGAGCCTACATAAGAGAAAGACCCAAAAATCGGAACTGTCCCTATAAAATCCCTTCACATACCAGAGGAAACAGTGGTCACCTGATGAAATTAATAGGCAGCAGGTTTAAAACAAATATAAAGAAGTACTTCTTCAGACAATACACAGTCAACCTGTGGAACTCATTGCCAAGGGATATTGCAAATGCCAAAAGTATAACTGGGTAAAAAAAAGAATTAGATGAGTTCATGGTGGATAAGTCCATCAATGGCTATTAGCCAAGTTGGTCTGGGATATATCCCCATGCTCTGGGTGTACCTAAACCACTGACTGCTGGAAGCTGGGACAGGACAACAGGGGATCGATCACTCAATAAATTGCCATGTTTTATTGACTTCCTCTGAAGCATCTGGCACCAGCCATTATTTGAAAACAGGATACTGGGCTAGATGGACTTTTGGTCTGAACAAATAGGGCCATTTTCACATTCTTATTAAAACTAAGTGTCTTCTCCAGGGAATGTCCTACTTCTAACCTCTACCAATGCCCTTCCCCGCCCCCGCACACACACAAACACACACACACACTCCAAAAATAGAAATTACTGGTAACATTCACCAACTGATTTCAGTTGTCTCAGTGCTGCCTTGAGAAAGAGTGAGAGTGCGAGCTGTTTGATTCAAGTAGTAGGTGGAATGCTAATCATGGCCCCTATGCTGCGACTGAATCTGTGTGAGCAGACTGCTGCATCACGGCAGAAGTCAATGGGACGTTATAGAGAGACCCACCTCCAGGTAAGGGGAGGCAGGATCTAGTCCCTTGAAATGGAAAGGATAAAAAAATATTAATAAGGAATACAAATTTGGATCAACTCACCTGGCTTTTAAATATGGATCTTAAATATGGTGAATTCATTCTGACCTGTGGTTTTCTCTTTCTGTTTTCTTAGTATGCTTATTTACATACTTATTGATTTTTCTACCTAATCTCTCTACCTACCTTTGGAATACAGCATCTAGGGAGATACAATATTCTTTATCCAGAGCAAGGAAACCCCTCAAGATTTGTAGTGGGAATTGAGCAAAGAGCTGTTCCTTAGCTGACTCCAAGACTAAGATCTGATTCTTGAGAGCTGTTTAAAAGAGTTGGCTTGTATCCCCTGGGACAAGATCCCTGAAGTTCACTCTCTGTAACAAGCTACCAGTAACACTGTGCTGGTTCAACCCTTAAGCACCACTCTACCATGAGTAAGAATGAGAGCAATGATACTTGGATTATCAAAAGAGCCTAATGGATTTAGATATCCAAACTCAGTGACAGTCAATCAAAAAGACACATATTTAAGGTCAGATTCTCTAACTCCTTTTGCTGCTTTGACACCCAAATAGCAAATATTTTTATCACCCATATAATCCTTTGAGATCCTAGCTATAATGTGTAATTATCACAGGAGGGCAGAAGATGACAAAACGTGGGAAATGGCCAGCCATCCTTGAACATCGCCAATAGATGAACACACAGGTTAAGGAATGAGAAATGAGCAAATAGACTGTATAAGATGGCAGGAAAGAATAAGAGATGAGACAAAGGAAGAGATGTATTGTATAGAGCTGGGCAAAATTTTGAGGTAAATATTTTATTTACAAAAAACAAATAAAATGCAGTTTTGGTTGACGATTTGCAAAGGTAAAACCTATTTGCCAAATATTTTCATCGGGGGTGGTGGTGGGGGTGGGGAGGGGAGGCTAAACTGACAAACTCAGCATGTGGAACTCTAACATCCTCCCATACCTCCAACCTAGTGGTTAGGGCACTCAGCCATGGGATATCCTTGTTCAGTTCCCTCTCTGTCTGACGTGGAGCAGAGGTTTGAAGCTAGGTCTCCCATCTCTGAGGACAGTGTTTAATCTCTGGGGTGTAAGGTAGTTGGGGCGGGGCTTCCTCAGGGTCTCCTCTTGAAGCTGTTCACATTGCATATATATCAGTGGCACATCATCAGCAGCAGATACACATCAATATAATGCAGCCATGGTGCGACATAGAATAGATTTCCATTTTGGATTGTCCCTTGCAACTCTTCTTGCTTCCATAAGAATCAGTATGGGAGGATTTAGGTTTCTTAAATTCCTCATAATTGCATCTTCCAATCTCATTCATGATTGGCCTCATACTCTACACTCTTTAACCTCAGATTTATAAACCTTCAATAAAAGTATACCTTTTTATGCACATTAGACAGGACCCCACCATTGCAGTGATCTTCCTCTCAACTGGTGCAAGACTGCAACTTGCTGGGTTTATCTAAGTAGCTCCTCATTTGTGACAAAATCAAACCAACGGATATTAAGAATACTCTTAACTACTGACACTGAAAACTGTCTAATTTTGCTCTCCTCAGCTATTTTTAATGGATATGTTTCTGCTCTGTATAACAGAGTTGTCATCACTACCACGCCGAACACTTCTCTTAGTTGTCACATAAACTGCCTGCCACCCAAACAGAGGCCTTTGAAGATGCCAATGTGCCATTGATGCAAGAGCAATCAGATATGTGACTTCTTCGCATATAGGACCTCCTGCTGTCAACTGACTACCCAGATAGATATTCACCCATTCAATGTCATTGCCATCTACATGCAGCATCACCAGGTCATTCATTTCCATTTTATACGAGGCATGCATGGCTTTGGTTTTATCATCTTAGATTCTGCAGTTTTCCTTAGCTCTTACAGCAGTAGCTGTAGCTGGTCAATAGTCTCTGTAAGTAAGGAAATATCATCCACATATTCAAGATCTACTAAAGATGAATATTTACATATTACACCTCCTACTTCAGCTTCAATAAGCCTTGTCATTGGCTGCTACTCTGAAACCTGTCATTGTATAGTCTATCAGAACATTACATTAAATAAGCGAGAGATTGCATTCCTGGCATACCCCTCATTCTACTGAAAACCAGTCTGTAATAAAACCATTTACCCTCATACAAACACATGTACTGTGGTACACTTCTTCCATGAGACATCCGAAGCCCTCAGTCATCCCACACAGAAGTTGCAGTATCCACAGAGCTGATTGATACACTGAGTCAAAAACAGCTGCAAAGGCTATAAACATGATGTTCAACTCCTTGTGTCGCTCTAGCCATTTTTCAGTAACATTATAATGAGTGACACATGGGATTTCACTTTAGTAATTGTCAGTATTGTTTCTGGATCCATCACGACTCTTGTGCTTTTGTATAATATAATGAAATGGATATTTCACCCAAGGGGTCTGTCAGGGTTGTAGAGCCTAACTCCCTAGGGGAAGAGGGAGGAGGCCCTTTCCAATACTTGCCTAACAACTTACACTTAGGGTGTGTCTACACTATGAACTAGGGGTGTGATTCCCACTTCACATAGACATACACGTGCTAGCTATCATTGAGCTAGCTCACTAAAAATAATAGTGTAGCTGCTGCAGTATGGGCTGTGGTGTGTGGCGGTATGTCTAGCTTTGTCAAATACATACCCACGGGGTTCACGTGGGATTATTACTCCGTGAAATGAGCCCATGCCACTGCTCACAGCTGCCCATGCTACTACTGCTAATTTTGGAATGCTAGCTCAATGACATGGGAAACACCTCTAGCTCATAGTGTAGATGTAGCCTTAATGGTCATTAGTAAACTGTGCCTTTGGGGAGCACTGGAACCAGTTTGAACAGGCTGGGTCGCACTGAGTGTATCACATGGACACACAGGAGAATCTGGGCAGGCCAAGAGAATGTAAATCAGATAGGTTCTGTTCCTGTAACTTAAGGGGGAAGCCAATCTAATTTAGCTTCTAGTTAGAGTGACCAGACAGCAAGTGTGAAAAATTGGGAGGGTGGTGGGGGGTAATAGGAGCTTATATAAGAAAAAGACCCAAAAATCGGGACCGTCCCTATAAAATCGGGACATCTGGTGACCCTACTTCTAGTGAAGTATGAGATTAGATGACACTAAGTATGTGTGCAGGGCCCTGGCAGGGTCAATGCTTCAACCACTACCCAGGGTTTTTTCTCTGGTTTCAAATCTTCACACCCTCAGCTCAGAACACAAACTATTCCTGACTCTCTGAGTCATCGATTTATCCAGTCGGGCTCTTTGAAGAGATCTCGACTAGGTAATCAGCTGGACAAAGGGTCTCTATTCAAAGTGCAGCTTCAAAAGGATGGATTCCAGGTTAGTCATTTGCATAATCTTCACCCCCAACAATTTCACTGAAAATCCACTTCACACGTATCATCCCCAAAAGTCCTTTGAAGTCCCCAATATCTCCCAGCAATTGCATTATTCATGTCTTCCTCCTAAAGAAGCACCATGCAATCCTACAGAAGTACATAAACATTTGCATTTTTAATAAAACAAACTCCAAAGTTGTGAAACTTAATTCAGTAAGGTTTGTCCAGGACTTTGCAGGACACTATCATATCTGTCAGAATGACAATCTTGCCATATAGTATCTGAATCTCTTGCTGCCCTTACGCAACTCAAATCTTCTTCTAGCCTTCTTCCCATCTATATAGGGTTGGCTCTTTGTGTCTTCTTATCCATTCCAGTCTGTCTTAAAGGCAGTTCCTTGGAAACTCTGAAGCTAATCAAATCAATTACCATGACATCCATCCATCTAGTTTTGGGTCTGCCAACTCTTCTCTTACCCTACACTTCTAAGTTTAACTCCCTGTTTCCTATTTTTTTTCTTCTGATCTTCTTTTCACATGGCCAAACCAAGTAAGCATGGATCCCTTAGCTTTTCTGTAGCTGGTACCAATTTCACACTTCCCCTAATTCATTACTTCTGAAAACGGTCCGTTCTTGTAACTCCAAGTGTCCATCTTAACATTTTCATTTCCACTGCATACAAGATCTGCTCCTGTCTCTTCCTCAAACCCCAGCATTGGGAGCATTACAAAAGTGCAGGCTTAATTACCATTTTGTACTTCTCGTCAATTTAATAGGCTTAATGAAAACTCAAATGCTCATATAGTGCCCCATCCTGCAAAAGGTTTACTCCTGTGAATAGGATGAACACAGGAATAATCTTATTCAAATTAAGTGTGAGTACAGGCTTCTACCATGAGTGTGAATCTTTCTGCAGGATGGAGATCGTACAGAATGTTGATTGGACTCAATCCCGCAGGTGGTCTATAAGTGGAAGTCCTTTTAGCCTCAGATGGATTTCTGAATGCAAACAGGCTGTCAGGATATGTCCATTTAGTCTAAACACTAGTAGACAGAACAAGAGAAACACACATAGAGGGAGAGAGAAAAGAACAGCAATAACAGAAAATGCAGCTTCTGTCTCTGGTGTTGACTCTCATTTGTAACCTTACTCCTGTAGAAACACAGGCCCAGCACATGGTTTTATTAGCCACTCTGAGACCTAACAATCTTCTACCAGTATTGGGCTGGTTTGGGCATTGCTTTTAGATGCTTTTTTTTCTGGTCACAGGCTCACAACAGTGTTGCAAAATACACTGATTGTACTGCTAAGCCAGACTTTCATTAGGCAGAAGGAAAAAGGTGAGGGATACGAAAGATAAGAAATTAAGTTGGAAAGGAAAAAGACATTGTGTGTGGGAGTGGCATGGGGAGAGAGAGAGAGCCAATGTCTTACATCTCAGGTGGTATTCAGAATTTATCTGGAGAGGTTGGTGTTGTCATCTGGGTTTCTTTCTCTGGCCCAGTCTGGTCAGGACATCTCTCAGCATTAGCATGACAAAAGTCCCGAGTCCTAAGAGACGGTGGGGGTATCATCCAGGATGGTGAAGCTCACTCCAGTAGCCAGTTTTTCTCCCCAAAGTCTCTATTTAAGAATGCCAAAAGGGAGTGATGGGTGCAACAGCCCCTCCCCTCATTACGTTGTCCACCAGTTAGTCCCAGTTTCTTATATACCGATTTCTGTCATTCATTGATTTCTCCAGTTTGGCTCTTTAAAGAGACCTTGACTAGGTAATCAGCCAGACAATGGGTATCTGCTCAAAGTGTAGCTTCAAAAAAATGGAGTTTAGGTGCGCCATTTGCAAAATCTTCACCCCCAACAAATTCCTTGAAAATCCACTTCACATGTATTATCCTAAAAAGTCCTTTGAAGTCCTCAATACCTCCCAGCAATTGCATTATTTGTGTCTTCCTCCTAAAGGAGCACCATGCAATCCCACAGAAGTACATAAACATTTGAATTTTAATACAATGAACTCCAAGGATGTGAAAATTAATTCAATAAAGTTTGTTCAGGATGTTACAGGATCTTGTCATATCTGCAATAAAGTCTTTTGCACTCTTGCAGTTTATATTGAACTCTTGGAATATAGTGTCTGAACCTCCTGCTGTACGTACTTAACTCAAATCTTCTTCTAGCCTTACTCCCATCTATATGGGGTTGGTTCTTCACATCCTTCTTATCCATTCCAGTCTGTCTTGCATGCATTCCTTGGAAACTCTGCAGCTAATCATGTCCTTTAGTATGACATCCATCCATTTAGTTCTGGGTCTGCCAACGCTTCATTTTACCTCCAATTCTAAGTTTAACTCCCTGTTTCCTATATATTCTTCCGATTTTCTTTTCACATGGCCAAACCATCTATGCCTCAATTCCCACAGCTTTTCTATAACTGGTACCAACTTCACATTTCCCCTACTAAATTCATTCCAAACATGGTCCATTCACGGAACTCCAAATATCTATCTTTACATTTTCATTTCCATTGTATTCCAGGTCTGCTCCGGTCTCTTTCTCAGTGCCCAGAATTCAGAGCCCTGTGAAAGTGCAGGCCTAATTAACATTTTGCAGATCTCACTTTTCAATCTGGTAGTTTTAGTGAAAATACAAATGCTCATATAAATAGACATATAATGCCCAATCCAGCAAGAACTTTACTCCTGTGAATATGTTGTACATATGAATAATTTTATTAAAATTAAGTGTTAATAGGGACTACTAGCATGAGTGTGAATCTATCTGCAAGATGGGGATCGTGCGTAATGTTGATTAGATCCAGTCCTGCAGGTGGTCTATAAGTGGAAGTCTTGTAAGCCTCAGTTGGAGTTCTGAATGCAGACAGGCTGTAGGGATATATACATTTAGTCTAAATACTGAAGTGCATGCAGTATCACGTCTATAGAGAAGAGATTCACAAAAACATAATAAGGAAATGAATAGGCCCACTCAGTGGAGACCTCCTCTCTTTCTTCCTGTAGGATTTTCATAAGGTGAAGTTGATGGTTTGGTGAACCTCTGTTGGGTGGGTGTTCCATGCATGTGCTGATGGCATGAAAAAGACACATAATTAGACAGTGGAACTTCTTGACACATTTAGACTTTGAAGACCAAAAATGTAGCAATATTCAGATAAGGTTTGGATAAGAAAAATATTCAGGGTTATTATAATTAATTTTGACAACATATTTTGAAGGGATATTAAACATCATATTCAGGGATTAAGCCACATAACCCAGTCACTGTCCCACATTAAAGAGTTTTAAACAAGGTTCGGAGTTCGGTTTGCAGTCTGTTTAGTACCTTGGCAAACACACCATTAAAAATCTCTTTTTATAACCTTTTATTAAAGACAAGAAGTATAAATGCATGTGAAATGTAAAATATTAAATCAGGCTTTCATTTTAACAACATCTCTTGTTCCCTTTTCCTTGAGCTGGAGACAGTTTTTTTAAAAAAACAATTAGATAAGTTCATGGAGGATAGGTCATCAATGGCTATTAGTCCAGAAGGCCAGAGAGGCAACCCCATGTTCTGGGTGTCCCTAAACCTCTGACTGCCAGAAGCTGGGACTGGACAACAGGGGATTTATCACTCGACAATTGTCTGTTCTGTTCATTCCCTTTGAAGAATCTGGCACTGGCCATTGGCAGAAACATGATACTAGGCTAGATGGACCGTTGGTCTGACCTGGGATGGTCTTTCATTTGTTCTTATGTTCTAACATGATAATAGGTGGTTCCCTAGTCAATGGGAGATGCTGAGGAGTGGGGTGTGTTCTAAGCCCTGCCACTGTCAAAGAGTTCAGTCCCCATATCCCCATGAGTGAGACACATGCTTCTGCTTCTGATTCTCAGCTAGGAAACCTCTAACCCCACCTAATGTTTTTTTTACATGAAGCTGGGGCTGGAGGAGGAAGAAGAAGGAATTAGAAGGAGGAGACTGCTTATAACTTTTATCGCAATGGTCAGGGTAGTCACCTGGGATGTGGGAGGGCCCCGCTTCAAGTGCCTGATAAAGAGACAGGATTTAAACAGGGGATCTCCCCCCACCCATGTGGATGCCCTAACCACAGGGATACACTAATGTGGGTCTCTCTCTAAGGGCTTGTCTTCACTACCCGCCGATCCGGCGGGTAGCAATCGGTCTATCGGGGATCGACTTACCGCGTCTAGTGAAGGCGCGTAAAATCGATCCCTGATGGCTCTACCGTCGACTCCGGAAATCCACCGCGGCAAGAGGCGGTAGCGGAGTCGACGGCAGCGCGGCAGCGGTCGACTTGCCGCCGTCCTCACAGCCAGGTAAGTCGACCTAAAATACGCCACTTCAGCTACGCTATTCACGTAGCTGAAGTTGCGTATCTTAGGTCGACCCCCCGCTGTAGTGTAGACCTAGCCTAACTCTCCTGTTCAAGTTCCTTTGTGGATCTAGCCCTCCCAGGGGAGTAAACCCATTGGCTCCAATGATTATTATATTATCCTTATTAATTATTATGGAAAATCCTTGAGATTTTAGTAGGATAGAATAAGATACCTGATATTAAATGGAGTTTCAACAAATTAGTCAAAAAACAAAAGAACAGAGATTAAAATATGAAGAGATTCTTTTTATAGAATTGGCCAGAATCTCAGCCGGCATAAATTGGCCATAGCTCCCCTGAAGTCAGTGGGCCAGACTAAAGAGATATGGAGATAGAGGAAAGGAAGAAATGTGTGAATGACTCTACAACTTAGTGCTCAGAGCACTCACTCTGGATTTAGGAGACCCAAGATCCAGTGCTCCAGTGACTCTTGTACAACTGGGAATCTGGCCTGCTGACTTCAGTGGAGCCACACTCATTTAGACCAACTGAGGTTTTGTCCCAATGTGTCCGTCAGTTACCTGAGCTGAGAACTTCCCAAACACAAGTTATCCACAGTTCTATGCACTCTGATGTAAAAATATGTAATTTAATTTATTTAAGATCATCAACATTACTTGAGAAACTTCAATTTCCCCAACGTTTTCCTTAGAGCTGTTTTCACCTCCTTGTTTTTCAGGCTGTAGATGATGGGGTTTAACATGGGGGTCAAGACAGTGTACTGGATGGAGAATATTTCATCCAGCACTACAGAAGAGACTGAGCTGGGTTTTGTGTACTGGAGAAAACCTGTCAGGTAAAATAAGCCAACCACAATAAGGTGGGAGCTGCAGGTGGAGAAGGCTTTACGCCTGCCCTCCGCAGAGCGTATCCTCAGGACGGTGGAGATGATGTGAATGTAGGAGATCAGGGTGAGGAGGAAGGAGCTTGATCCAAATATCACAGCAGAAGTAAGAAGCACCACTTGATTGGTGAGGGTCTCAGTGCAGGACAGTTGTAACAGAGGAGGGAGTTCACAGCTGAAATGATGGATTTGGTTGTACCCACAGAAATGCAACTTCAGAGTAAAAACAGTGTTAAGAAGGGCATAAAAGAAGCCCATGGTCCATGCCCCACTCACCAGCTGAACACAGATCCCTTTGCTCATTCTCTCCATGTAACGCAGTGGGTCACAGATGGCAGCATAGCGATCATAAGCCATGGCTGAGAGAATGAGAACTTCAGCACCAGCTGAGAGGAGGATGAAGAACATCTGAGCAATGCAGCCATGAACAGAAATAGTTTTGTGTGCTGCTAGGAAATTCCTCAGCATGTTAGGCACTGTGACCGAGGAATAGCAGATATCAACAAAGGATAAATGGAAGAGGAAGAAGTACATAGGGGTGTGAAGGTGAGAATCAGTTCTTATCACCACCATGATCACTATGTTACCAACCAGAGTGATTAGGTAAATAACTAAAAACACCGAGAAGAGGAAAATCTGCATCTGTGGGTCACTGGAAAGTCCCAGGAGAATAAATTCGGTCACTGTGGTTTGATTTTCCATTGATATTTTTTCAGCAAACCTAGGACCTATAAGACAAATAAATAAATAAAATTAACGCAGATAATAAAAGTGAATTGAACTGTCATCTAGAGGTCATCTCTTCAGTAGGATGAATATAAAGAGAGCCCTATTCTATCATGTAAAATATATATATATATTTTTAAATAGACAAGATTTAGAAAACCAACAGTGATAATCTGGCTGGAATTTGTGTGTTCTACAATGACAAAATGGGCCAGATACACAACAGGACTTAGATCCCTGGCAGCCACTTTAAGCACCTAAATCACAGAATCGGGCCCCACAGATATTCACCAAATCCCCACCCAGCTGGGGGACTATGGGACAGTCTGGTGTGTGCCTTGCTTAGGCTATCGTTTTGAATCTGTTTCACTGTGTTTAAATAATTAAAGAGGCATTGGAGAAAGGGGACTGGATACTGGATCTCCTGCATCCAGGGTGAGGGTCCTAACCACCAGTCATTCGCTTGCTTGCAGTTTCTCTCTGGCCTAATAACTCTTTCCTGATGTTAGAGGGACAGATTAGAGATACAGCTGTTTTTACTCCAGTTGGGTATCTGGCCCCTTTACTCCAATGGAGCTATGGCTGATTCACACCCACTGAATCTGGGATCTGGCCAATTCTATAAGTACCTCTCTGTCTACTACATTTTGTAATTTTTGTAGAGCAGCAGTTTTTGGCCTTTTTTATTTTGCGGACCCCTAAAAATGTAGGTGCAGACCCCTTTGAAAATCTTAAACATGGTCTACGAACCACCAGGGGTCTGTGGACCACAACTTCAAAACCACTGTTGTGGTTTGGGCATAGACTGGCAACCTAATTCAGAGAACACAGGTGAATTGATAAGTATAAAAAATGCCATAAAGAGGGCCTCAGAAGGGCTTAGCTTTATGACAGGCTCCTCCACTGCCAAGGTGTGTGTGTCAAAGTGGGTAACCCCAGGGTGATATAATGCAACTGTCCAAATAATTCAAGAAAACCAGAGATAATTTTCAGCCAAAGAGTGAAAAGGACTCTTAGATCACTTCTTGGTTTGCACTAAGGTTGGATTTTGGCAAAACCAGAAGAGAGAGGCTGGAGGACATGAATGCCCCAAGACTTGAAGAAGAGAAACGACAACACCGAGAAAGGAATGACTGAGCATAGACTCACTGGACAACTAAGAGATTAATAGCAAAGAGGAGTTATTTATGTAAATGGAGACTGAAAGCCTGAAATGGGAGATTAGTCATGTTGACCCACATGCAAACATTTTGGTAGAGCAATGACACAGGATAAACAGTAGTATGGCACAGTGCCGTGGAGATCAAGTGGAATCAAGGGGATAAGTAAAAATTTGACATCCAAACAAGACAGCTGATAGTGATGCAATGAGTATTGAATAGCAATCAAGACACTGACAGGTCATCTGACAGTGTGATACAGGAAAAGGTCTGCTATCCGTGGAGGAAGAAGTTGATAATCAAGAAGACAACATCAAAACAGTGAGACAGAGAAAAAGATCATCTGGTAGTGATAAAAAGCACTGACTGAGAGTGCATTCCAGCCCAAGAAATCATGAAAGATAGTAGAAATGAAATCCCCACAGAAAAACTCAAAAGTTTTACACAGAAATGAGTGCATGGACAGTGGTGGAGAGAGATCAAACCTGTTACTTACGCAAATGGAGACTGAAAGCATGAAAAGGGCGATTAGTCATGTTGACCCACATGCAAACATTTTAGTAGAAGCAATGACACAGGATCAACAGTAGTGTGGCACAAGGGGTGATCAACGGGAATCAAAGAGATAGGGAAAAATTTGACATCCAAAGAAGATAGCTGCTAGTGATGCAACAAGGATTAAATAGCAATCAAGACAAGGACAGGACATCCGACAGTGTGCTAGAGGGAAAGGTCTGCTATCTGTGGAGGAAGAAGTTGATCATCAAGAATACAACATCGAAACATATTAAAAGTGAGACTGAGAAAAAGATCTGGTGGTGATAACAAGCAATGACACAGAGAGCATCCCAACCCAAGAAATCACGAAAGGTAGTAGAAAGGAAATCCCCACAGAAAGACTCCAAAAATTTTACACAGAAATGAGTGCATGGACAGTGATGGAGAGAGATGAAACCTATTAGGGATAGAAGATGCATAAACTCATGGCTTCTAGAAGGATATTGGAAAAGCGACAGAGAGCCTCAATATGAGTGCACAAGAGGAGTCCTTAAGGGTTATTTACAGAGAAGTAAGATCAAGCAACAAAACCGCTCCCTGAACTGCACAATGTGTTCTGAAAAGGAAGAGACTGTGGAACGCCTGCTGAGCCTGGCTAGGAGAGAACACACACATGAGGCCACAAAGTTCCTGCACTGGAGTCTCTGTGGAAGTACATATTTAAACAAATTGTGTGTTATTACAACCACCAAACCAGAAGCGCTCTAGAGAATGAAGAGGCTAAGATTTTATGGGATCTGGCAATTTTCACAGACTGAGCAGTGCAGAAAAACAGGCCAAATATTAATATATCACCATACTAGCAGATAGTGTCATAAAAAAGAAACAAAACAACAAGATAGCAAAGTATGAAGAACACTTCCACACAGTACATTGATTATGGAAAAATAGAACACAGATGATCCCAGCGATTATTGGAATACGTAGAGTGATCCCTAAGGGTCTGAATGAGCAGCTGAAGAACACGTGAGGAGAGCAAGACATCATGGTCAGTGACTTCAAGCAGATAGAGCTCTCAGACACTGTGAGAATGTTACGGAAAGACAAAGGAAAATAAGAGCATTTGATCTTCTAAAATGCAGGAATTGTGCAGAGGGTTTAACAGAACTCCTGACTACCCAAACCTACAGACTCGGTGCACAAAGGATTTACTGGTGACTTTTGGGGATACATTTTAGATGGAAACTTTTCCCTTTTTATGCTTAAATATCTTGTATATTGTGAAAGCTATTTGTTTAAAAAATCCCCCCTATGTAATATTGAGGGACAGTAATAATGATCATAATAAATGAATGTGCCCCACAAACACACTCTAGGCACGATGATATGATTTTAAAAGGAGGGATCTGATTGTAAATGGGAGTTTTGTTCCTAAGTAACTTACACTCAACCCAATGGGACTTTTGACTCAGGATCCTGCACACCTGAATATCAGGCTGTTCCTACATAAGAGAATCTCTCCTGCCCTAATGGAATTGACATTGATTTGTAGTGGAAATGGGAAGGAAGCCAATGTTCTGTCCAATGTCAAATCTATGTTTATCCCATATGTATCCCAGAGAGAAAATACATCTTTTCCCAACTATCAGCTCATCAGACAAATGCCCGAGCAAAGAGATGGACCTTGCCTGAGAGGTAATGAAGTCACTGTGCACAGTGAAACCAAAAGCTAAGTGTCTTCTCTAGAGAATGCCTTGCCCCCAATCTACTCACCCCCCAACACACAGACTCCAAAAATTGAAACTACTGTTTCCTACACCAGCTGATCTCAGTTTTATCAGTGCTGCCTCGAGAAATACACAGAGAGAGATGGCTGGATTGCCAGCCATGACCCCTATGCTGCTACTGACTCTGTGTAAGCTGACTGCTGCCTTCAGTCAGAAATGAAAGTTACTCTGCAGAGAGACCCACCCTTAGATAAGGGGTAGGGGCAGAACTTGGTCCTTTGAAATTAAAAGGAAAAAAAAGATTACAATGAATAAAAACATGAATCAACTCACCTGCCTTTTAGATCACAAAGATGGTGAGATCATTCTGACCTGTGATTTTCTCTTTTTGTTTTCTTAGTCTATCTACTAACTTATTGATTTGTCTGTCTAATCTCTCTCTCTCTCTCTCTCTCTGCCTATGGAAAACAGCATTTAGGATGTCAAATATTTTTTTTAAGAGGAGCAGTGAGACCCTTCAAGGTGTGTAAGGTTATCAGTGGAACAAAGACCGTTTCCTTAGCAGACTCCAAGACTAAGAGTTGATTTCTTGAGAGCTGTTTAAATGCTGTCTTGTTCCCCCTGGAACAAGATCCCTGAAGTTCACTTTCTGTGACAAGCTACCGAGAACACTGCAGGGTGGGGTCAGCCCTTAAACAACGGTGTATGGTTCTTTAGGGTACTCAGGCTTAGATTATGAAAAGAGCCTAAGTGATTTAGGTTTCCAATCTCAGGGACAGTGAATTAAAAAGGCATGTATTTAGGCTCAGACTCTCCAAAGTAGGCTAAGGAGTTAGACATCCAAATAGCAAATCATTTCATCTCCCTAGACTCCTTTGAAGATGATAGCTATAATGTATAATTCCACAAGAGGGCAGTGGAGGGGAAAGCATGGGAAGAGGCCAGTCATCCTTAAACATCACCAATAGATGGATACACAGGTTAAGGAATGAGAAAGGAGCAAATGGACTGTAAGATGGCAGGAAAGAATAGGAGATGAGACAAAGGAAAAGCTATATTGTATAGAGCTGGGCAAAATGTTTCAGACAAATAGCTGATTCACCGAAAAATGCTGTTTTGATTGACCTGATACATTTGTAAATTTGAAACAAGTTTACCAAATAGTTTCATCTGAGCCAAAGGGGGGAAAAAAGGCTAAATTCACAAAGAGGCACAGGGAACATCATTGACTTGCAGTACCTTTAACACATTGGTTAGGGGACTCATCACCTGACACGTGGGAGATACTCATTCATGACCCACCTCTGTCTGTTGTGAAGCAGAGATTTGAAGTTTGGTTTCCCATCTCTCAGGAAAGTGCTTTAATCTCTAGGCTAGTTTGAGGCAGGGCTTTCTCAGTGTCTCCTCTTGAATCTGTTCACTTTGTATAAATCAACAGCACATCAGCAGATACACATGGCTATAATGCAGCCATGGCAGCGTATAGAATTGGTTTCCATCTTAAATGGTTCCTTGCAAGTCTTCATCCTTCCACAAGAGTCAGTATGGGAGAGTTAAGGTTTCTTAAATCCCACAAAATTGCATTTTCCAATCTTCTTCTTAGTCAGCCTCATGCTTTATTTTCTTTGACCCCAGATATAAAAAGCTTCAGTAAAAGCATAACTTCTTCTGTGAGTTGAACTGATACCAGACTGCAACTTGCTGGGATCATCTTAAGTATCTCCTCATTTGTGACAAATCAAACAAATAGAAGTGAAGAATACGCTGTAACTTTTGACACTGAAAACTGTTTAGTTTCCTCTCCTCAGCTGTATTTAATGGAAATGTTTCTTCTGCATATATGAGAGATGTCATCACAACAGCATGTAACATTTGTTTCTTAGTTGTCACATAGACATAATGCTACCCAAGCAGGGGTCTTTGAATGATGCTGAAATGCCACTGACACAAGACCCATCAGACCTGTGACTTCTTCAGATATAGAACCTCCTGCTATCATCTGACTACTCAGATACATAAAAGTATTCACCCATTCAGTCAAGTATCAGAGGGGTAGCCGTGTTAGTCTGAATCTGTAAAAAGCAACAGAGGGTCCTGTGGCACCTTTAAGACTAACAGAAGTATTGGGAGCATAAGCTTTCGTGGGTAAGAACTTCACTTCTTCAGATGCAAGAAGTGCATCTGAAGAAGTGAGGTTCTTACCCACAAAAGCTTATGCTCCCAATACTTCTGTTAGTCTTGAAGGTGCCACAGGACCCTCTGTTGCTTTTCACCCATTCAGTGTTGATGCCATTTACATGCTCTGTCGGCAGGTCATGAATAACCCTGGGCAAAAGAAATTGCCCTTCCAAATTATTTGTAAATGGGTTCAGTGAACTCCGGATGAATTCACAAATAACTCAAGGGCACAAAACAAGGCCAACATTCACATCTAACGTTTGACTGACTAATAAAACCACTGACATGGGTCTATGCCTTTTTCAAGAGATCTGAAACTTCCCCCTACATTTCAGAACATTTCCTCATGTGAATAGTATACATTTTTATTAATTGTTTAATGTGTTACATCATGATAGACTATCAGCATTATTTCTCTTGATACCTCCCTGTGTGTTGTTTATTGTTCCATCAGCATCTCTCTCTCTCTCTCTCTGACAAGTTGGACCATTTTTATTCCTGAAAAAAGAAAAGCTTTCAAGAGAGGCAGAGCTCTTTTTGAGGTTACTGTTCAATGGGTAGAACATCCTCTGTGGTACAGAGACTCCATATCTTGTGGACATGAAGAGAGCCAGCATGATATGGAAAATAAACCTGCATCAGAAGGACATTGTTTTCCTAAGGAAAGGGAGTATGGGGCTTGGAGCCATGAACCAGATGGAGATTCTCAGGGTCTGCTGAATGGGGTTTGCTCCTTACATGGGGCTGACTGTGCAATGATTGGTCAAGTTCAGGACAACTTCATCTGTGTTCCCCCTCTATGGTCCAGTGAGGCCACCCAGTCACAGGCTTCCTGCTCCCCAGTCATTACCTCTCTTGGGTGGAGACCTGCATCGCTCTTCCTTCTGACAGGGGTATTCCCAGGCTGACCAGTTACCTGTCTTCACTGTGTTATTCCAAGCAAAAAATAATCTGCCTAACAGACCAGCTTCACTTCTCTTCTCAGAGAGATTACACAGGGATTGCCCTGTGGATTCATGTTCTTCCCACCGTCACTTCAGAACAAAAACAATGTCTGAATCTGTTAGTGATTCATTTATCGAGTTTGTCTCTTTGAAGAGACTTTGCATATGTAATCAGCCAGACAATCTCTTCCCAAAATGCTGCTTCAAAAGAAGGGTTTCCAGGTGAGTCATTTGCATAGGGCCGGCCCTAGACCAAATGGCACCCCAGGTGAGAAGCGTCTTCGGTGCCTCCTCTCCATTTGTTAAACTTTTGAATACCTTATTTTTTATTGCATTTGTAGCACATTTCATGACTTTGGTGCATGATTTGCATGCATGATTTATCCCTGTCATATAAGAAGATAAATTTGCACACTAGGATTTGTAAACCTGTATTTTGGCACTAACAACCCAGCTGGAGAAACATAGACACGGCCCACAATCTTATTAGCCACTTAGAGACCTGCCAAGCTTGTACCAGCATCCAGCAGTTTAGGGCATTACTTTCAGTGGCCTCGTTCTGGTCACAGGCTCACAGCAGTGCTCCTAAGTATACAGTCCTGCTAAGCCAGACTCTCTTTGGACAGAAGGAAAAAGGGGAGGGATAGGAAAGAGAAGAAATAAAGTGGTGAATGAAAAGGAGGCAGGGCGAAGGGGAGGAAGACAGAGCGAGAGAAAGTCTCACAACTCAGGCGGTATTTGGGATTGAGCAGGGGGCAGTGGTGGAGTCATCTTCCTCCCTCTCTCTGGACCAATCTGTTCAGGATGTCTCTCAGGATTAGGATGAAGAAGTTCTGGGGTCCCAGGAAATGGTGGGCGTGTCAGCCATGATGGTGACGCTCACTCCAGTAGCCAACTTTTCTACCCAAAGTCTCTTTCTTTAAGAACTCCAAAAGGGACTGCTGGGTGCAATAGCCCATCCTCTCATTACTTTGCTCACCAATTAGGCCCAGTTTGATACACTGATTTTTCGAGCTCACACTGTCTTAATTATGAGGCATGATCTTAGCACAGTTTGTGAGTTCTATCAGGAGACCTTTTCCTTTGGACTAATTCAGTCTCTCTTTCTCCCTCCGTTGAGTGTCTTTTTCCATCACCATTTGCTATTAGAGGCTACTGTGACATCTGATGAACCGTCACATACTTTTTACAGTTGAGCTCACAATGAGGCTAAGTTTGTAGGCCGAATAATTACAACAATCTGCAGTCCATCTGTGAGGGTATTTCCCCCAAATTACAGAAGGTTATTACCATCAATCATCTGTTAAGCACCAACAAAATACTAGTCTCTGTGCTTTAAAATGAAATTAAAGAGAGTGTATGACCCAGAGATATATATAATCTGGCCTGTGTGATACAGGAGGACATACTAGGGAACACAGTGGTCCCTTCTGGCCTTTGAAGCTGTGAAATCAGTTCCTTGTTATACTTGGCAGTGTACAAATATTAGAGATGATACAGAAATTTCCATCACACAGTAAGCTCCATATTTTGACATTTTGTTTAATCTCAACAGGGGCCAAAAAGATGAAATCTCATGCAGAATGTCTAAACAGATGCAGAAATGCCTAAGCATTTCATTTTTAAATTTGATTGTAACAAAACATTTCCTCTTGAAGTGTCCATTTAAAATGAAAACTTAGATATTGAGTGAATATTTTTGTGTACAATGAGCTTGAGATGAGTCATTTTATTGTCAATTTAAGTGAAAATATCAATTGAAAATGCAAGTTTTCATTTCAATTGGACATTTTGAAATGAAAGCTTTCATTTAATTTTGGGATGTCAAATTGAAATGGAATCTTCCCCGCGCCCCAAACAAAAAAAATGAAATATTTTTCTTCAAAATTCAGATTTTCACACAGAAAATTTCTAACTTGATGTAAGAACACTTTCAGATTTTGTTATCCAAACATAGGAAAAACTTTTGACCAGAACTAACAAACATAGAAGTGGTCATCATTCCTGTTCTAAATAAATTACAGCCCAACAGAGTGATGCTTAGTAGGAAAGACACCCTGCAAAAGGAGGAGGTGAGAGTAGCTAAATCATGCTATTTTCTATTCAATTAGCTGGTTGCAAAAGTTGTGAATTTTGATGAGAGAGACATGATTTTTTTCATGAAAATATTCCCATTTTCAACCAACTCTATTCATTTTTTGTGAAAAATGTGAAAGAAGAAATTCTCCCTTTGAAACTGGGAGGTGCGGGTGGTGTCTTTCCTAATGGGGACAGGGAGTGCATTCTGTTAGTTCTAGGCTGAGATGGGAAGAGATATGGGACTACCAGTGGGCACATGATGACTGTGTGATTCAAGGCAGAGACAGGGATGGAAGAGATCAGACTTCAATATCTTCCTCTCCACCGACTTTCTGACTGACCTTGGGAATGTCACTGGGTCTACATTTTCCCCATCCAATAGAAGTAGGGCACCTAATTTGCCTAAACTCTTTTGAAAATCCCAGCCTGCTTGTTGACTCTTCATTTACCCGAGACCACATTTCTGTAAGTCCAATTTTGACAAAAGGTGGATTCTGAATCATAACTTTATTTGCTAAGGCAAGATCCTCAGCTGACATATCTCAGTGTAGCCCTGTTTCTTTCAGTGGAGTCATGTTGCTTTCCACCAGCTGCAGTGCTGCATCTAAGGGTGAATTTCACTGGGGTGCATAGTGCCAGCACCACTTCCTATTATGTTTAGGATTTAAGTGGAAACTCAATGATACACGGGTCTTTCCAACTCAATGGTGAGTGAAATTTGAGGAATGTAAAATCACTTTAGAATATGGACACTATGGGCCAGATTCTTAGTTCATGTAAATCCACCTAGCGCCATTAAATCAATGGAACTAGGTAGATTTACACCCAGAGTTAGATTCACAAAGGGACGTAGCTGTTCTAATGCTGAGCATTGTAGTGGATAGCTTTTAGGTGATTTTTTTTAATCACTCAGTTTCCAGAGCATGAGTTGGGCGGCCAGCGTCCCTACACAGAGAAAGGGGAGACATAGGCAACTAGGAATGGGATTAAAAAAAAGCCAACATGACAGATGGTTCCTTAGCCAATGGGAAAGGCCAAGCAGAGAGTTGTGTTCTAAACCCCGCAGGTATCACAGCAGTTCAGTCCCTATCTCCTCTGGGAGAAGGCACGTCCTTCCCCTTGGGATTCTCAGCTGGGAAGCTTCTAACCCCACCTAAGGTGGCAAAAAACATGGTGAGAGAGAGGAGAGAAGAAGGAATTAGGTGGAGGAAACCCCTCATTTTTTATTCTAGCATTTAGGGATGTAGCAGACCTTCAAGTGCCTGATAAGGAGAAAGCTTTTAAAAAGGGATCTTCTTCCACCCATGTGGGTGCCCAAACCACTGTGATATGGGATACCTGATATGTGTCTCTCTCAATCTCTCCTAATAGAGCCTTAATTCCTTTGTGCATCTTGACCCAGCTGGGGATCACACTGATTATTAATTATTGTTATTATTGGAGACAGAGGCATTAATAGGGATGAATCCTATAAGATACCACAGATATTAAATAGGGTTTTCAACAAAATACTCTAGAAGAACTACGGAATGCAATAGACAAAGATGTTCTTTTCATAGAACTGGCCAGATCCTCAAATGGTATAAATTGGCCATAGCTCCATTCAAGTCAGTGGGTCAGATTGAAAGAGATATTGTCCCAAAGAGAGAGAAAGAGAGAGAGAGCATGAATGGCTCTAGATCCTGGTGCTTCTAGCACTCACCCTAGATGGAGACCTAAGATCCTGTCCCCTTTGCTCCAGTGTCTCTTCTACCCAAAAAGGATGTGGCCTGCTGAGTTGATTGGAGGCACATTGGCCAAAACCTCAGCTGGTCTAAATCAAAGTGTCAGATACCTGAGCAGAGAATCTCCCAAACACAAGTTATACACAGTTCTATGTTCTTTGTGGGTTTTTTAAAAATAAGATCGACACTACCTGAGAAATTTGAATTTCCCCAACATTTTCCCTATAGCTGTTTTCACCTCCTTGTTTTTCAGGCTGTATATGATGGGGTTTAACATAGGGGTCAAGATGCTGTACTGGATGGAGAACATTTCATCGAGAACCACAGAAGAGACTGAGCTGGGTTTTGTGTACGGGAAAAAAGCTGTCAAGTAAAACAAAATAACTACAATAAGGTGGGAGCTGCAGGTGGAGAAGGCTTTACGCCTGCCCTCCGCAGAGCGTATCTTCAGGATGGTGGAGATGATGAGAATGTAGGAGATCAGGGAGAAGGGAAAGGAGATTGATCCAAGTATGACAGTAGAAGTAAGAAGCACGACTTGATTGGTGAGTGTCTCAGTGCAGGACAGTTGTAATAGAGGAGGGAGCTCACAACTGAAATGGCTGATTTGATTGGGCCCACAGAAATGCAACTTGAGAGCAAAAACAGTGTTAAGCAGGGCATGCAAGAAATTTATTGCCCATGCACCGCTCACCAGCTGAACACAGATCCCTTTGCTCATTCTCTCCATATAACGCAATGGGTCACAGATGGCAGCGTAGCGGTCATAAGCCATCGCTGAGAGAATGAAAGCTTCAGTAACAGCTGAGAGGAAAAAGAAGAATATCTGGGTAATGCAGCCATTGACAGAAATAGTTTTGCGCTCCGCTAGGAAGTTCCTCAGTGTGTTAGGCACCGTGACCGAGGAATAGCAGATATCAACAAAGGATAAGTGGAAGAGGAAGAAGTACATAGGGATGTGAAGGTGAGAATCAGCTCTTATCACCACCATGATCACTATGTTACCACCCAGAGTGATTAGGTAAATAACTAAAAACACCAGGAAGAGGAAAAGCTGCATCTGTGGGTCACTGGAAAGTCCCAGGAGGATAAATTCGGTCACTGTGCTTTGATTTTTCATTTTCATTTATTCAGGAAATCTGTGACATGGAAGACCAGAAAAAAATGAAATTAACACTTATTGTGAAAATAAATTGAAATAGTATGTGGAGATCATCTGTTCCAGAGGATGAATGTAAAGAGAGTGCTATTCCGTTCTGCAAAATGTGTGTTTTAAGTAGACTAAATTTAGAGAGCGAGAGAAAGAGAGACGCGAGATGGTATTTGTGTGTTTTAAATAGGCAAAATAAGCTGGATACACAAAAGGACTTGGGCACCTAACTGCCACTTTAGACGCCTAAATCCAAGAATCACGTCCTACTGGTATTCACAAATACCCTGCTCAGCTCTGACTAAGGGATAGTCTGATGTAGGGCTACCTCAGTCCCTCCTCTTGAAGCTGTTCCTCTGTGGATAAATCATAAAAGAGGCAGCACAGGGTTACTGGAAATCTGGTCTTCTGCATCTGTGGTGAGTGTTCAAGAAACCAGGCTATAGAGGAATTTATTCTCTCTTTCTGCAATCTGGCCTTACGACTTCAATAGAGCTACAGCTGTGCTACACCAGCATGGGATCGGGCAGATTGGCTGCAATGAAACTATGGCCAATTTACAATAGCTGGACATCTGGTCAAATCTATAAAAATAATCTCCTTCTCCATTACAGTCTGTCAGTTGTTCTAGACTATTTTGTTGAAAACACTATTTAATATCTGTAGCATATAATTGAATTATTACCTATTAAATCATTAGGATTTTTCAAGAAGAATAAGAATCATAGAATGATAGAACTGGAAGGGACCGCAAGAGGTCATCTAGTTCAGTCCCCTGCACTCATGGCAGGACTAAGTATTATTTAGACCATCCCTTGCAGGTGTTTGTCCAACCTGGTCTTAAAAATCTCCAATGATCCCTTTCCGCACTTCTCCTTCCTAGGCAGTCATTTCCCATTTGTATGTGTGCAACTGACTGTTCATTCCTAAGTGGAGTACTTTGCCTTTGTCCTTATAGAATTTCATCCTATTTACTTCAGACCATTTCTCCAGTTTGTCCAGATCATTTTGAATAATAATCCTATCCTCCAATGCACTAGCAACCCCTCCCAGCTTGGTATTGTCCGCAAACGTTGTAAGTGTACTCTCTATGCATTATCTAAATCATTGATGAAGATATTGAACAGAACCGGAGCAAGAACTGATCCCTTCAGGACCCCACTCGTTATGCCCTTCCAGCATGACTGTGAACCACTGATAACTACTCTCTGCGAACTGTTTTCCAACCAGCTATGCACCCACCCTATAGTAGCTCCATCTAGGTTGTATTTCTCTAGTTTATGAGAAGGTCATGCAACACTATCAAGAAGAAATGAATGTGACCAGAAAACATTATCTCAACACAGTGACATAATTTTGAAAAGAGGGGCCTGATAGGAGGAAAAGTCCCATTAATTTTCTAAGTCACTTAAACTCTGACTCAGTGGGATTTTTGACTCTGTTGTCTGCACGTCTGAATATCAGGCTGTACATACAGTAGAGAAATTTTCCTGCCCTTCTGGAAATGAATGACATAAGTTATTAATGGAAAAGGAAATGAAATCAATGTTCTGTCCAATGTGAAAATTATGTTTGTCCCCATACACCCCTAGAGAGAAATTGAACCTTTCCTCCATTATCAGTTTATGAGTCAAATGCCTAAGGAAAGAGATGGACCTTGTACTAGAACAGGGGTCAGCAACCTTTCAGAAGTGGTGTGCCGAGTCTTCATTTACTCACTCTAATTTAAGGTTTTGCGTGCCAGTAATACATTTTAATGTTTTTAGAAGGTCTCTTTCTATAAGTCTATAATATATAACTAAACTATTGTTGTATGTAAAGTAAATAAGGTTTTTAAAATGTTTAAGAAGCTTCATTTAAAATTAAATTAACATGCAGAGCCCCCCGGACCGGTGGCCAGGACCCGGGCAGTGTGAGTGCCACTGAAAATCAGCTCGCGTGCTGCCTTCGGCATGCTTTCCATAGGTTGCTTACTCCTGTACTAGAACCTGAATGTCAAAACAGGCAGATTCTGTGCACAGGGAAATTCAATTCCAAGGGCATTTTCCAGAGAATGCCCTTCCCCTGACCTCCCCCGCACACACAGAATACAAACTACTGCACCAGCTGATCTCAGCTATCTCAGTGCTGCCTTAAGAAAGAGAGAAAAAGAGAGAGCTGGGTGATTCAAGTAAATCACTTTCGCCGGCCATGGCCCCTGTGTTGTAACTGAGGCCTGGTCTACACTAGGAGTTTATGTCGAATTTAGCGCCGTTACATCGAATTAACCCTGCACCCGTCCACACCACGAAGCTATTTAGTTCGACATAGAGCTCTCTTAAATTCGACTTCTGTACTCCTCGAAAACGAGAGGAGTAGCACCAAATTCGAAATGGCAATATCGAATTAGGCTAGGTGTGGATGGAAATCGACGGTAATAGCTCCGGGAGCTATCCCACAGTGCACCACTCTGTTGACGCTCTGGACAGCAGTTCGAGCTCGGATGCTCTGACCAGCCATACAGGAAAAGCCCCGGGAAAATTTGAATTCCTTTTCCTGTCTGGGCAGTTTGAATCTCATTTTCTGTTTGGACGGCGTGGCGAGCTCAGCAGCACTTGCAACGATGCAGAGCTCTCCAGCAGAGATGGCCGTGCAATCTAATAGAAAGAGGGCCCCAGCATGGACTGATCGGGAAGTCTTGGATCTCATCGCTGTGTGGGGCGATGAGTCCGTGCTTTCAGAGCTGCGCTCCAAAAGAAGGAATGCAAAGATCTACGAGAAGATCTCTAAAGCCATGGCAGAGAGAGGATACAGCCGGGATGCAACGCAGTGCCGCGTGAAAATCAAGGAGCTGAGACAAGGCTACCAAAAAACCAAAGAGGCAAACGGACGCTCCGGATCCCAGCCCCACACATCCCGTTTCTATGAGGCACTGCATTCCATCCTAGGTGCGGCCGCCACCACTACCCCACCAGTGACCGTGGACTCTGAGGATGGGATATTGTCCACGGCCGGTTCCTCATCGGAAATGTTAGCGGACGGGGAAGATGAGGAAGGAGATGAGGAGGACGAGGCAGTCGACAGCGCTTGCACCGCTGATTTCCCCGACAGCCAGGAGCTCTTCATCACCCTTACTGAGATCCCCTACCAACCGTCCCCATCCGTTACCCCGGACACCGAATCAGGGGAAGGATCAAGCAGTGAGTGCTTTAAACATCTAAACATTTAATTTTAACATAACTGGAATATTTATATTGTTAACAATGGGGTTTTCATTCACTCACTTAAACATAGAAACTTTTATTTATAACACAACAGGAATATTAATTATATCAGCAATTGGGTGTTCATGATTTCTTTGCCTTAGGCAACTATTTAGTCCCAACTATGTATAAAAAATCAAATAATGTCCGGATTTTCATGATTAGGCTCCACTCTGTAGTCCCTTCCAGTACAGTTACACCAAAATACAGTCTATATGTCCAGGAATTGACAGAGAGTCCTCCTGGGAGAGCTCAGCATAGCTCTCCTGGAGGTACTGCTCAAGCCTGTGCATCAGGTTCCGTGGCAGGGCGATCTTGTTCGGTCCCCCGTGGTAAGACACGTTCCCATGCCATGACTCTATCAAGTAGTCCGGGATCATAGCACGGCAGAGCATGGCGGCATACGGCCCTGGCTTCTGCATGCTCTCCCGAAGCATCCGTCCCCTGTCGCTCTCCGAGATCCTCATCAGCGTGATGTCGCACATGATGCCCTGCTTTAAATTAGGGAGGGGAATGTTAGTATTGGGACTGCTTTACAGCCACGCGGTGGAGGCGGCAGAGGGGCAGCATACAGGGATCTTTCCCTGGGACAGCCGCGAGGTGGTGGGACAGGGGCAGAGCTCATGCTTCCCTGATTGCTGCCAGCAGAGAGTGGCATTGCTTTCAGTGCGAAAGGTGCCCAGTGCTACTATTAAAGTTTTAAGCTGCCACAAGTCTACGGCTTACCATGTTTTCCTGCTACAAAAGTAGAGGTGTCCTGCCACGCTTCTCAGATCGCAACTGCAAGACCCCAGGCACTGAAGGCGAGGGCCGAAAATTCGACCTTGTCCTGAGTGCGCATGTGAAAGGTGCAGTGCATGGTGTTGTTCACAGAGAAAGACTATGTTCTTTGTTAGCAACTTCATTTATCTGTCTCAGGAATTCACTCCCTTTTTCCCATACCCACAGACACATCTGCGACTGTCTCCCAACCCAGCCTGGCATCACACTCCCAGAGGCTAGCGCAGATTAGGAGGAGGAAGAAGAAGACGCGTGAGGACATGTTCTATGAACTTATGGACTGCTCACGAGCGCAGGCAGCCCAGACGACACAGTGGAGGGAGAACTTGTCACAAATGCACCGAGCAGTCATGGAACGGGAGGAGAGGTGGCACCAGGAAGACCAGCAGGCTACTCAAACCCTGCTTGGACTAATGAGGGAGCAAACAGAGACGCTCCGGCGCCTAGTGGATGTTCTGCAAGACCGGAGGCAGGAGGACAGAGCCCCGCTGCAGTCTATCTCTAACCGCCCTCCCCCGCCACAAAGTCCCACACCCCCCTCACCAAAAGTCCAAAGAAGGAGGGGCGGCAAGGGCCGTTAAAACTTTCAGTCAACCCCTGCAGACTGCTGTAGCACTAGAAGGCTCTCGTTCCACAAAGTTTGAAAAGTCCTTTCCTACCCATCTCACACAAGCCCCCGTCCAAGTTTCCTCCCCCCCCTTTTCATGTGCGGTTCATAATAAAACATCTGTTTCTGTTAAGTACTGTTTCCAAGATTGTCTTTTAGAGGAGATTCTGTCTGAAGGGGGGGAAGGGGTTTGTTAATTGGACAGGACAGTCACCTTTAGCAGGCTACAGAGGCGGGGGCAGGTCCAGCATCAGGACACATACACAGTGCAGTCACCAGTTACCCTGGTCAGTCTGGGAGGTGGTTTTCATGTTTTCGGGGGCGGGGGGGGTTGATCTGTGACTTTGTGGCAGGGGAGGGCAGTTAGAGATCTTATGCCGCGGTCCTTATCCTGGATCACAGAGCCACGCAGCAGGGGGTCTGTAACCCTCCGCCCCCTGCCAGAAAGTCACTTGGCCGACACATACACGCAGTCCCGCCCAGGACTGCTGGCAGGCTCTGTTGAAACAACCAATCCACCACTGCGGAGCCTGTCATTCCTGGAGTTTAGAAGCATCATTTGCATCAGAACACTAAACCCGCCCCCCGCCACAGTCTGAGTCCCCGGTTTACAACATTCCCGCGAAAACAGTAAGAAAGAGAACCTTGTTCATTAACAAAATGGAACAGATTTTATTTGTTGGGAAGGTGGTGAAGGGGGTATGTAACTTGGAAGGATAGTCAACAGTAACTGGGTAAAGAAACGGGGGCAGGTTCAGCATCTGTGTCCACAAACTAAACAGTCACTGGAGACCCTGCTCAGTCAGGAACCTGGCTTTCAAAGCCTCCCTGATGCACAGCGCGTCCCGCTGGGATCTTCTAATCGCCCAGCTGTCTGGCTGGGCGTAATCAGCAGCCAGGCTATTTGCCTCAACCTCCCACCCCGCCATAAAGGTCTCCCCCTTGCTCTCACACAGATTGTGGAGCACACAGCAAGCAGCTATCACAATGGGGATATTGGTTTCGCTGAGATCACAGCGAGTGTGTAAGCTTCTCCATCTCCCCTTGAGACGGCCAAAAGCACACTCCACCACCATTCTGCACTTGCTCAGCCGGTAGTTGAAGAGTTCTTTCTCTGAGTCCAGTGCGCCAGTGTAGGGCTTCATGAGCCAGGGCATTAGCGGGTATGCAGGGTCCCCGAGGATCACTGTAGGCATCTCCACATCCCCAAGACTTATTTTGTGGTCCGGGAAGTAAAGACCTTCCTGCAGCCGTCTAAACAGACCAGAGTTCCTGAAAACACGAGCGTCATGAACCTTGCCAGGCCATCCAACGTTGATATTTGTAAAACGTCCCCGATGGTCCACCAGTGCTTGCAGCACCATTGAAAAGTATCCCTTTCTGTTTATGTACTGGCTGGCCTGGTGGTCCGGTCCCAGGATAGGGATGTGAGTCCCATCTATAGCCCCACCGCAGTTTGGGAATCCCATCTTGGCAAAGCCATCTATGATGAGCTCCACGTTTCCCAGGGTCACTACCTTTGATAGCAGTACCTTGACGATTGCCTTGGCTACTTGCATGACAGCAACCCCCACGGTAGACTTGCCCACACCAAAGTGGTTCGCGACTGACCGGTAGCTGTCTGGCGTTGCAAGCTTCCAGAGGGCTATGGCCACTCGCTTCTGGACAGTCAGGGCTGCTCGCATCCGGGTGTCCTTTCGCTTCAGGGCAGGGGACAGCAACTCACACAGTTCGAGGAAAGTCCCCTTCCGCATGCGAAAGTTTCGCAGCCACTGGGATTCATCCCAGACCTGCAGCACTATGCGGTCCCACCAGTCCGTGAACGTTTCCAGGGCCCAGAATCGCCGTTCCACAGTATCCACAAGACCCAGTGACAGCGAGATGTCCTGGGCGCAGGGTCTCGTGTTTTCTGAGAGCTCGGAGCTACTCTCCGACTTCATGCCCTCACGGTGGTGCCGTAGCCTCCTCTCCTGATTTCTCTGCAGCTGCCTCTGGTAAAGGTGGATGAGAAGCTGCGAGGCATTGAGAACTGCCACAACTGCAGCGATGGTCGCAGCGGGATCCATGCTCGCACTGCTGTGGCGTCCGCGCTGTCACTAATCAGAAAAGTGCGCGAACTGATTTCCCGCCAGCGCTTTCAGGGAGGGAGGGAGGGCGGGAGTGACGGACGGATGACGACAGGCACCCAAAAGCACCCTCGACACATTTTTTTACCCAGAAGGCATTTGGGGCTCGACCCAGAATTCCAATGGGCAGCGGGGACTGCGGGAACTGTGAGATAGCTGCCCACAGTCCACCGCTTACAATGTCGACGCTTGACCCGTTAGTGTGGACTCACAAAGTCTCACAAAGTCGAATTACTGTCCTTAGTGTGGACACACACGTTCGACTTTGTAATATCGATTCCACATATTCGATTTAACTAAAATCGAACTACTCTCGTAGTGTAGACATACCCTGAGTCTGTGTGAGCAGACTGCTGCAGCCAGGTAGAAGTCAATGGGACTCTGCAGAGACCCACCCCTAGATAAGAGGGGCAGAATCCGGTCCTTTGAAATGAAAAGGATACAAAAAATAAAAAGGAATAAAAATATGAATCAACTCACCTGCCTTTTAAGCCCAGATCATAAATATGGTGATTTTCTCTTTTCTTAGTCTATCAACCTCCTTATAGATTTGTCTATCAAGTCTGTCTGTCTGTCTCTGGAATACAGCTTCCAAGGAGATCCAATATTCTTTACCCAGAGCAGTGAAACCCCTCAAGGTGTGTAGGGTTATCAGTGGGAGTGAAGCAAAGAGCTTTTCCTTAGCTGACTCCAAGTCTAGGAGCTGATTCTTGAGAGTTGTTTAAATGCTGTCTTGTTCCCCCTGGGACAATCCCTGAAGTTCACTCTCTGTAACAAGCTCCTAGTTACATTGTGCTAGGTCAGCCCTTAAGAAATGGTCTACGGTACCTAAGAATGAGAGCATTGAGTCTTGGGTTATCATATGCATCCAAGTGATTTAGGTACCCAATCTCAGTGACAGTCAATTAAAAAGGCATGTATTTAGGCTGAGTTTCTCAAAGCAGCTGAAGGAGTTAGATGCGCAAACAGCAGCACATTTCCTCTCCCTAGACACCTTTGAAGGTCCTAGTCTTAATGTATAATTACCGCAAGTGCAGCAGAGGAGAAAGAATGGGGAATGACCAGCCATCCTTTAAAAATTACCAGTGGCTGGATACACAGGTTAAGGGATGAGAAAGGAGCAAATAGATTGTATAAGATGGCAGGAAAGAACAGGAGATGAGACAAAGGAGGAGCTTTTCTGAATACAGGTGGTAAATGGTTGACCCAATGCTATTTGTGAATTTAAAAACAAAGCCAAATTGTTTCATCCAGGGCAAAACAGACAAACAAACAAAAACAATTAAAGTCACAAAGCAGCACAGGGCACCTTAGTGCCTCCCTAATACCTTTAACCTAGAGGTGAGGGAACTCACGGGGGTCATGGGAGATCCTCATGAAATTCCTTCTCGGTCTGATGTAGAGCACAGATTTGAAGTTAGGTCTCTTATCTCTCAGGAAAGTGCTTTAATCTCTGTGCCATAGGCCTTGCTGGAAACCTAAGCATAAGTAACTGTATTAACCAAACGCTTGGAACCAGAGTAGGCCTGTCTTTGACAGAATAGCCATGCACCAGGTAAGCCCATTCCTGACCAGAGAGGATGGTACAAAAACACATAGCTCTCTCGAGTAACAACGTAAACACATTCCTAAGAGATGGTACAAGAACACACTTACCCTTCATAAAGATAAGGAGGGGATGACAGAATAATGGGTGAGGATCTTTTGTTCTAACTAGCAGGTATGAGGATAAGGGTGGTAACTAACAGCATCTGGAGTGTAATACGTAACTTTTTTGTATCGGTGTATAAAAGGAGAAGTCCAAAGAGGGGCATCTTTGTATCGGTCAAGGGGACAGGACCCTGATGTCCCATCTTGTCACAGAAATACATGTGTTAGTGTCCCTGTGACCCATTAGACAGGGCACTAGTACCGTGCTTTGCTGACAATAAACCTGGCCGAGTGCCTTAGCCACCAAAGGGAGCCTGTGGTCTTTCTTTAGGAATAACATCGAGGTCTGCTGAATCGGTAAGCTGCATTCCCTGCTCGTGCAGCTGATACCAGAGCTCCAAGAACAGCAGCACTGAGCAGCCTTAACAACTCTCCACAGCACTAACATCTTGGTCTATAAGGTATTTTGGGGCAGGGCTTTCTCAGTGTCTCTGAAGGTAGTTTGCTTTGTAAAGTCAGCAGCATATAAGCAGCAGCAGAAACACATGGCTCTAAGGCAGCCATGGTGGCACGTAGAGTGGGTTTCCATCTTGAATGATCCATTCCAAGTCTTCTTCCTTTCACAAGAGTCAGGATGGGATGATTTAGGTTTCTTAAATACCACAAAATTGCATCTTTCAATCTCATTCATGGTTGCACTGGCGCTCTACTTCCTTCTACCTCAGCTCTATAAACCTTCTGTAAAAGCATATGGTCTCCTGAACATTGTGCATAACCCCACCATTGCAGTCATCTTCTTCTCAATTAATGCAAGACTGCAACTTGCTGGGATCATTTAAGTATCTCCCTGTATGTGACAAAATCAAATCAATGGATGTCAAGGATATGTCATAACTCTTGACACTGAAAACTGTTTAATTTCCTCTCCTCAGCTGTTTTTAATTAAAATCTTTCTGCTCCGTATAACAGAGTTGTCATCACTAGCATATTGAATACTTGTCTCTTAGTTGTCGCATAGACATTCTGCCTCCAAAACAGAGGGCTTTGAAGGTGCTGAAATGTCATTGACACAAGACCCATCAGATGTGTGACTTCTTCAGATATAGAAACTCGTGCCGTCAAACAAGTACCCAGATAGAAAAACCTATTCACCCATTCAATGTGGTTGCTATTTACATGCAGCATCAGCGGGTCATGAGCAACCCCTGGGCAAAAGAAATTGCCCATCCCAATTATTTGTCAAAGCATTCAGAGAAATCAGGATGAGTTCACAAATGACTCAAGGCCAACATTCACCCCTAATATTTGGCGGACTAATGAAATCCAGCAATATGTATCTATGCTGTTTTGAAGAGATCAGAAACTGCCCCGTCCATTTCTGAGCATTACCTCATGTGATTGCTATACAACATTTTGGATTGTATAATATGTTATGTCACAGTACACTATCAGCATTATTTCTCTTTGTTCCTCTCTCTGTGTCATTTATCCTTCCATCAGCATCCATCTATCTATCTATCTATCTATCTATCTATCTATCTATCTATCTATCTATCTATCTATCTGAGTAACAAGATAGGTGAGCTAATATCTTTTATTGGGCCACTTCTGTTGGTGCAAGAGACAAGCTTTTGAAATACACAGAATTTTTCTTCAGGTCTCTGTGCAATGGGTAGGACATCCTCTATGAAACAGATACTCCATATCTTGTGGACCTGAAGTGGGAGGTAAACCTGAATGTTTTATTCATAAGGTAAAAGCACTACAGAGAAAATATATTAAAATATGCTACACATATGCTAATAAGCTTACCAGTCATCACCCCAACTGCAGCCTGGACTCTGGCAGAAGCTCTCCTTCAATCCCCACCCAGGAGTTTTCCTGTTGTTTCAACTTCATCACATACTCAGCTCAAAACAAGAACACTCCTGACTCTGTGAGTGACTCATTTATCCATTTTGGCTCTTTGAAGAGACCTTGAAAACATAATCAGCCAGACAATAGGTCTCTGCTCTAAGTGCAGGTTCAAAATGAGGGATTCCAGAGGAGTCAGTCGCATTCCCTTCCCCACCCCCAAGAATTTCTTTGAAAATCCACTTCACATGTCTTGGCCCCAAATGTCCTTTGAAGTTCCTAATATCTCCCAGAGATTGCACTAATCATAACTTCCTCCTAAATAAGCTCCATAAAATCCTGCAATAGTACATAAATATTTGTATTTTTAATACAGCAAACTCCAGAAATATTTACCTTAATTCAATAAGGTTTAAGGTAATTCATTAGGGTTTGTGCAGGATGTTACAGGACATTTTCATATCTGTCACGGTGACAAGCTTGAAATATAGTGTCTCAACCTTTTACTGCACTTACTGGACTCAATCCTTCTTCTAGCCTTACTACCATTTATATGGGATTCGCTCTTCATGTCTTTGTAATCCATTCCAGTCTGTCTTGAATGCTATTCCTCGGAAACTCTGCAGCTAATCAAATCCTTTACTATGACATCCATCCATCTAGTTCTGGGTCTTCCTACCCTTCTCTTACTCTCCCCTTCTAAATGTAACACCCTGTTATCTGATCTTCTTTTCACATAGCCAAACCCTCTAAGCCTGGACTCCCTCAGCTTTTCTATAACTGGTACCACCTTCACACTCCCCCTACTTTGTTCATTCCAAACATGGTCAATCCTTGTAACTCCAAACACCCATCTTAATGGTTTTGTTTCCACTGTATTCAAGATCTGCTCCTGTCTCTTGCTCAGTACCCAGCATTCAGAGCCCTACCAAAGTGCAGGCCTAATTACCTACTTGTAGATCTCACTTTTCACTTTGATAGGCCTAGTGAAACCTCAGATGTTCATATTAATATTCACATAGTGCCCATTCTTGCAAAAGCAAAAGGCTTACTCCAGTGAACAGATAGAACAATTGAGTAATTAAAATTAAGTATGAGTATGGACCCCTACCATCACTGTGAATCTGTCTGCAGATTGGGGTCATATACAATGTTGTTTGGCCTCAATTCTACAGGTGGTCTAAAAGTGAGAGTCCTGCTGTCCTCAGCTGGATATCTACATGCAGAAAGGCTATGTGGATCTGTCCATTTAGTCTAAACACTCAAGTGCATGCAGTACCATGTCTATAGAGAAGAAGATATGCACAAAAACCAGAATAGCTGAATGGAAAAAGCCCATTCAGTCAGGTCATCCTTTCTTTCTTTCTTTCTTTCTTTCTTTCTTTCTTTCTTTCTTTCTTTCTTTCTATAGGGGTGATTTGGTGCAGCAGTGTTGGGATGGTTTTCCATGCATGTGCAGATGGTACGAAAAGACACATGATTTGACTGTGGAACTCCTTTCCACAAGGATACACTGAGACCTTAAATGTAGCAAAATTCAAAAAGAGATTGGGTAATAAAAATATCCAGAGTTGTTATGATTAATTATGATAACATTACTGGAAGGGATATTAAATACCATGTCTATTCTGAGGTTCTTTAATCTTCCTCTGAACATTTGTTCCTGGTCATTGTCAGAAATGGGATAGTGGATTTCGATGGCAGGTCTGACTGAGCATGTCTATTTTTATGGCTCCGTGACACAGACAATGGCATTACAAGAAGAGAGCAGTGTTCTTCAGTAGCATCTTTGTCCCAGAGATCTCAAAATACTTTATGTGCATTAATATATTAACCTCTGCAATACATCTGCCCATTTATTTTCCTCAAATTACAGAAGATTATTACTATCAAGAATCTGTTAAACACCAACCAACTACTAGTCTTTCTGCTTAAGATAAAATTAGAGAAAGTCCATGACCTAAAGGGCTTAAATATAACAAATAAAGAATCTGGAAATACCACTTCTTCTTCTTTTATTATTATTTATTTTATATTACAATTAGGTGAGATTAATGCCTTGTCATGCTTGGTTCTGTACAAATGTTAGAGATGGTCAGAAAAAGAAATTTCTATCACCCAGTAAATTCCATATTTCAACATTTGTTTTAAACCCAAAATGGGCCAGGAAGTTGAAATGTCAACGTTTTTGTGAAAGGAAAAACCATAAAATATTTTAACGCAGAAATATGTAAACATTTGATTTTGTCCTTTTTGATTGAAACTAACCATCCTTTTGAAGTGTCAATTTCATTCTCAATAAATATTTTGATATAAAATGACATTGAGATGAGTAATTTTGTCATTTTAAATAGAAATGTCAACTCATGTTTTTTTTTATTTCAGCTTTACATTTTGAAAGAAAATCTATCATTTCATTCTGAGAGGTCATATTGAAATGCATTTTTTGTTTAGATTTTCCCAATGCAAAAATCAAATGTTTTACTTCAAAATTCAGATTTTCCAGCAAAAAACATTCTAACATGATGAAACCACACTTTGAAATTGGAAAAACAATCATGGTAAAAATGTTGACCAGAACTAACAAACTTAAAAGTACCCATGATTTACTGCCATGAAGAATTGACAGTACTACAGAGTGATGCTTAGTAAGCAGGACACCCTGAAAAAATGAAGACTAGAGTAGCTAAATAGAGATACTTTTTATTTTATTTAGTAAGTGGGTTGCGAAAGTTTTGTGTTTGGATAAGGAGGACGGACATGTTTTGTTTTGTTTTCTTCATGAAAATAGTCCCATTGTTCAATTAGCTCTATTTATTTTGTGTGAAGAATCTGAAAGAATAAATTCTCCTTGTGAAAATGGGAGCAGAGGTTGGTGTCTTTCTTAAATGGGACAGAAAGTGCATGACATCAGTATTGGGATGGGCTGGGAAGAGTGATGGAAGAGGGCACATGCATGGAATTTTGGCTGAACACACTGGATAGGGAAGGAAGAGATCAGGCTTCCATGTCTTGCTCGCCACAGTCCCAGCCTCATGCCCAAGGTCAGCCAGAAAGTCTAAGTTTTTCCCATTGAATAGGAGTTGAGCACCTGACTCCCCTAGACACTTTTGAATAGATCAGCCTATTGGCTGACTCTTCATTTACCCCAAACCATATCTCTAGAAGTCAAACATTGGCAGCGGTTGAATTCAAAGTCATATATTTTTTCATTGAGACAAGATCCTCAGCTGGCAGGTATCGGAGTAGCTTTTCACCAGCTGGGGTTCTGCATCTAAAGGTGAATTTCACTTGGGTAAATACTAGCAGCACCACTTCCCACTATGTTTATGATGTCAGTGGACACTCAGCGATACACAGGGCTTTCCAACTCAACGGTGAGTGAAATTTGAGGAAAACAAAATCACTTTAGAATACGAACACTATGGTCAGAGCCCCATTTGATGTAAATCCATGTACCTACATTGACTTGACGGCACCAAGTCAATTTACACCAAGGGATAGGTTCACAAAGGGACATAGGAGTTGTGATGCTGAGCATTGCAGTGCTTAACTGTGAAGTGCCTAGAAAATCACAGGGATTCACAAAGCCAGAGTTTGGAATCCCGGCTGCCTCCTCAATGGAAGGGGAGAGATAGGTCATGTCCTAAATAATCCAATGGGAGATGCTGAGGACATGAGTGTGCCCTAACCACCCCAACCTTTCAAGGTGTGCATTGCCTTAATCCCCTGGAGGGAAACATTTTTTCTGCTTGAGATTTCCATCTGGGAACCCTCTAACCCCAACTAAGGTGTATTTTGCAATAAGCCCGGGTATGGTGGTACAGAGAATACTGAGAAGAAATTAGAAGGAAGAAGCCCCTCCTTAGTTTTATCTCAGTGGTTCTGTTACTCACCCAATATGGAGGAGACTCTTGGTTCAAGTGCCTGATGAGAAGAAGAGATTTAAATGGTGATTTGCCCCCTCCAATATGTGTGACCTAACCACTGGGATATGGGATATGTTGATGTGGTCCTCTCTCAATCTCTCATGTTCAAGTCAAAGTCCCTTTATGAATCTAGCCACAGCTCAGGATCGCACCCATTGGCTCCAATGGAGCTATGCTGATATACATGCGCAGGAGATCTAGCTTAAATATGTGTGCAGGGCTTTTGCAGGAGCTGTCCTTTAACACCTACCCAGGGGTTTTCCTGTGGCTCCAAGTTCATCTTATCTCAGCTCAGACCAAGAACATCTCCTGCTCTGTCAGTCATTAATTTCTCCAGTTAGGTTCTTTAAAGAGACCTTGAGTAGGTAATCAGACAGACAATGGGTATCTGCTCAAAGTGTAGCTTCAAAATAATGCATTTTAGGTGGGTCATTTGCATAATCTTCACCCCCAAACAATTTTCTTGAAAATCCACTTCACATGTATTATCCCAAAAAGTCCTTTGAAGTCCCCAATGTCGCCCAGCAATTGCATTATTCATGTCTTCCTCCTAAAGAAGCGCCATGCAATCCTACAAAAGTACATAAACAGTTGCATTTTTAATAAAATAAAGTCCAAGAATGTGAAACTTGGTTCAATAATGTTTGTTCAGGATGTTACAGAATCTTGTCATATCTGCAATATAGTCTTTTGCACTCTTGCACTCTATATTGAACTCTTGGAATATAGTGTCTGAACCTCCTGCTGCACTTACTTAACTCAAATCTTCTTCTAGCCTTACTCCCATCCATATGGGGGTGCTTCTTCACATCCTTCTTATCCATTCCAGTCTGCCTTGAATGCCATTCCTTGGAAACTGTGTAGCTAATCATATCCTTTAGTATGACATCCACCCCTCTAGTTCTGGGTCTGCCAACGCTTCTCTTTCCCTCCACTTCTAAGTTTAACTCCCTGTTTCCTATATAATCTTCCGATTTTCTTTTCACATGGCCAAACCATCTATGCCTCGATTCCCTCAGCTTTTCTGTAACTGGTACCAACTTCACATTTCCTCTACTTCATTCGTTCAAAACATGGTCCATCCATGGAACTCCAAGTATCCATCTTTACATTTTCATTTCCATTGCATTCAAGGTCTGCTCCGGTCTCTTCCTTAGTGCCCAGAATTCAGAGCCCTATGAAAGTGAGGCCTAATTAACATTTTGCAGATCTCACTTTTCAATCTGGTAGGTTTAATGAAAATACAAATGCTCATGTAAATAGACATATAATGCCCAATCCAGCATGAACTTTACTCCTGTAAATATGTTGTAAACATGAATAATTTTATTGAAATTAAATGTGAGTACGGACTACTAACATGATTGTGAATCTGTCTTCAGGATCGGGATAGTGCATAATGTTGATTAGATTCAGTCCTGCAGGTGGTCTACAAGTGGAAGTCTTGTAAGTCTCAGTTGGAGTTCTGAATGCAGATAGGCTGTAGGGGTATGTCCATTTAGTCTAAACATTCAAGAGCATGCAGTATCATGTCTATAGAGAAGAAGAGATTCACAAAAACATAATAGCGAAATGAAATGCACTTAGTTGAGATCTCCTTTCTTTCTTCCTGTAGGATTTTCATAAGGTGAGGGTGATTGTTTGGTGAACCACTGTTGGGAGGGTGTTCTATGCATGTACTGATGGCATGAAGAGGACACATAATTAGACAGTGGAACTTCTTGCCACAGAGAGACTATGAAGACCAAAAATGTAACAATATTCAGATAAGGTTTGGATAAGAAAAATATTCAGGGTTATTATAATTAATTATGACAATATATTAAACATCATATTTCAGGGATTAAGCCACATAACCCAGTCACTGTCCAACATTAAACAGTTTTAAACAAGGTTCAGAGTTTGGTTTGCAGAGACTTCAGTCTGCTTAGTACCTTGTCAAACACAACCATTAAAAATCTCTTTTTTATAACCTTTTATTAAAGATAAGAAGGAAGAAAGAACTATTTGAAATGTAAAATATTAAATCAGGTTTTCATTTTAACAGCATCTCTTGTTCCCTTTCTCTTGAGCTGGAGACAGTTTTTTTTAAAAAGAATTAGATAAGTTGGTTATCAATGGCTATTGGTCCAGAAGGCCAGAGAGGCAACCCCATGTTCTGGGTGTCCCTAAACCTCTGACTGACAGAAGCTGTGAATGGGCAATAGGGGATTTATCACTCAATAATTGTCTGCTCTGTTCATTCCCTCTGAAGAATCTGACACTGGCCACTGGCAGAAACATGATATTGGGCTAGATGGACCGTTGGTCTGACCTGGGATGGTCTTTCATTTGTTCTTATGTTCCAACATAATAATAGGTGGTTCCCTAGTCAATGGGAGATGACGAGGAGACGGGTGTGTTCTAAATGCTACCGCTGTCAAAGAGTTCAGTCCCCATATCCCCTTGAGCGAGACAAATCCATCTGCTTTTGATTCTCAGCTGGGAACCCTCTAACCCCACCTAAGGCATTTTATTTACATGAAGCTGGGGCGGAAGGCGGAAGAAGAAGGAAATAGAAGGAGACCGCTTATAACTTTTATCACAATGGTCAGGGTAGTCACCTGGGATCTGGGAGGGCCCCGCTTTAAGTGCCTGATAAAGAGACAGGATTTAAACAGGGGATCTCTCCCCACTCATGTGGATGCCCTAACCACCGAGATACCCTCATGTGAGTCTCTCTCTACCTCTCCTGTTCAAGCCTAAGTTCCTTTGTGGATCTAGCCCTCCCTGAGGAGTAAACCCATTTGGTCCAATGATTATTATATTATCATTATTAATTATTATTTATTATTATTGAAAAATCCTTGAGATTTTAATATGGTGGAATAAGATAGCTGATATGAACTTTGTGACTTTGTCCTCACCCACAACTATTTCACATTTGGGGACAATATATACTGTGATAGACCCAGACCAGTTGGGAACAGCAGAGTAGCAGAAGGGAGATATACTGGCCACTGGATAAGTAGTTTTCTGTTCCCTGAGTGACCAGAGCAGGGGCTGCTCCAGGCTAATAGACCACCTGACTCCAATTAACCTGCTAAGAGTCAGGTGAGGCAGTTAAGCACCTGACTCTAATTAAGGCCCCTCTGATGCTATAAAAGTGCTCACTCCAGTCAAGCCAGGGGAAGCCAGGGAGCCAGAGGAGAGGAAGTGTGTGTGAGGAACTGGGAGCAAGAGACGTGCAAGAAGCTGAGAGTGAGTAGGCATACTGCTGGAGGACTGAGAAGTACAAGCATTATCAGACATCAGGAGGAAGGTCCGGTGGTGAGGACAAAGAAGGGGTTGGGAGGAGGCCATGGGGAAGTAGCCCAGGGAGTTGTAGTTGTCGTTCAACTGTACCAGGAGTCACTCTCAACAGCTGCAGTCTACAGGGCCCTGTGCTGGAACCCAGAGTATAGGGTGGGCCCAGGTTCCCCCCATACCTCCCAACTCCTGATCAAACACAGGAGGAATTGACCTGGACTATAGGTTCTACCAGAGGGGAAGGTCTCTGGACTGTTTCCTGACCCACAGGGTGAATCTGTGAAGCGAGCAAATCCGCCAATAAGCACAGGACCCACCAAGGTAGAGGAAGAACTTTGTCACAATACCTTCAAGACAGCGGCACTGCTATGGGTACCCGCATGGCCCCACAGTATGCCAACATTTTTATGGCTGATTTAGAACAATGCTTTCTTAGCTCTCGTCCCCTAATGCCCCTACTCTACTTGCGCTACATTGACTACATCTTCATCATCTGGACCCATGGAAAAGAAACCCTTGAGGAATTCCACCATGATTTCAACAATTTCCATCCCACTATCAACCTCAGCCTAGACCAATTCACATAAGCGGTCCATTTCCTGTGCTAATAAGCAATGGTCACATAAATACCACCCTATACCGGAAACCTACTGACAGCTATAATTACCTACATGCCTCCAGCTTCCATCCAGGACACACCACATGATCCATTGTCTACAGGCAATCTCTGAGATTCAATCGCATTTCCTCCAATCCCTCAGACAGAGATAAGCAGCTACAAGAGCTCTATCAAGCATTCTTAAAACCACAATACCCACCTGCTGAAGTGAAAAAAAAACAGATTGACAGAGCCAGAAGAGTACCCAGAAGTCACCTACTACAAGACAGGCCCAACAAAGAAAATAACAGAACGCCACTAGCCGTCACCTTCAGCCCCCAACTAAAACCTCTCCAGCGCATCATCAAAGATCTACAACCTATCCTGAAAGATGATCCTTTACTGTCAAAGATCTTGGGAGACAGACCTGTCCTCGCTTACAGACAGCCCCCCAACCTGAAGCAAATATCACCAGCAACCACACACCACACAACAAAAACACTAACCCAGGAACCTATCCTTGCAACAAAGCCCGATGCCAACTCTGTCCACATATCTATTCAAGTGACATCATCATAGGACCTAATCACATCAGCCATACCATCAGGGGCTCGTTCACCTGCTCATCTACCAATGTGATATATGCCATCATGTGCCAGCAATGCCCCTCTGCCATGTACATTGGCCAAACCGGACAGTCTCTACGCAAAAGAATAAATGGACACAAATCTGACATCGGGAATTATAACATTCAAAAACCAGTAAGAGAACACTTTAACCTCTCTGGCCACTCAGTAACAGACTTAAAGGTGGTAATTTTGCAAAAGAAAAGCTTCAAAAACAGACTCCAACGAGAAACTGCTGAACTTGAATTAATATGCAAATTAGACACCATCAAGTTAAGCTTGAATAGAGACTGGGAATTGCTGAGTATTATACACATTGAATCTATTTCCCCATGTTAAGTATTCTCACACCTCTTGTCAAACTGTCTGTAATGGGCTATCTTGATTATCACTATAAATTTTTTTCTCTTAATTAATTAGCCCCTTAGAGTGGGTAGCACAACTCCCACCTTTTCATGTTCTCTATATGTGTACATATATTTCCTCACTATATGTTCCATTCTGTGCATCCAATGAAGTGGGCTGTAGCCCACGAAAGCTTATGCTCAAATAAATCTGTTAGTCTCTAAGGTGCCACAAGTACTCCTGTTCTTTTTGTGGATACAGACTAACACGGCTGCTACTCTGAAACCTGATATTAAACAGAGTTTCAACAAATTGGTCAAAAACAAAATAGAATGAGCCAGATCTTCAGCTGGCATAAATTGGCCATAGCTCCCCTGAAGTCAGTGGGTCAGATTAAAGAGATATGGAGAGAGAGGAAAGGGAGAAATGTGTGAATGAGCATTGGGCTGTAGAGTCAGTGAACTCACTCTGGATTTAGGAGACCCAAGATCCAGTCCCCTGTGCTCCAGTGACATTTGTACAACTGGGAATCTGGCCCGCTGACTTCAATCGAGACACACTGATTTAGACCAACTGAGGTTTTCTCCCAACGTGTCCATCAGTTACCTGAGCTGAGAATTTCCCAAATACAAGGTATCCACAGTTCTATGCTCTCTGATGTAAAAATATGTAATTTAATTTATTTCAGATCATCAACATTACATGAGAAACTTCAATTTCCCCAACATTTTTCCTAGACCTGTTTTCACCTCCTTGTTTTTCAGGCTGTAGATGATGGGGTTTAACATGGGGGTCAAAATGCTGTACTGAATGGAGAATATTTCAACCAGCACCACAGAGGAGACTGAGCTGGGTTTGGTGTACTGGAGAAAACCTGTCAGGTAGAATAAGCCAACCACAATAAGGTGGGAGCTGCAGGTGGAGAAGGCTTTTTGCCTGCCCTCCACAAAGCGTATCCTCAGAATGGTGGAGATGATGTGAATGTAGGAGATCAGGGAGAAAAGAAAGGAGCTTGATCCAAGTATGACAGTAGAAGTAAGAAGCACCAATTGATTGGTGAAGGTGTCAGTGCAGGACAGTTGTAATAGAGGAGGGAGCTCACAGCTGAAATGGCTGATTTGACTGGGCCCACAAAAATGCAACTTGAAGGTAAAAACAGTGTTAAGCAGGGCATGGAAGAAGCCTATTGCCCATGCACCACTCACCAGCTGAACACAGATCCTTGTGCTCATTCTCTCCATGTAACGCAATGTGTCACAGATGGCAGCATAGCGGTCATAAGCCATCACTGAGAGAATGAAAGCTTCAGTAACAGCTAAGAGGAAAAAGAAGAACATCTGGGTAATACAGCCATTGACAGAAATAGTTTTGTGCTCTGCGAGTAAGTCCATCAGCGTATTAGGTACCGTGGCTGAGGAATAGCAGATATCAACAAAGGATAAATGGAAGAGTAAAAAGTACATAGGGATGTGAAGGTGAGAATCAGCTCTTATCACCACCATGATCACTATGTTACCAGCCAGAGTGATTAGGTAAATAACTAAAGACACCAAGAAGAGGAAAATCTGCATCTGTGGGTCACTGGAAAGTCCCAGGAGAATAAATTCGGTCACCGTGGTTTGATTTTCCATTAATATTTTTTCAGCAAATCTAGGACCTATAAGACAAATAAATAAACAAATAAAATTAACTCAGATCGTAAAAGTGAATTGAACTGTCATCTAGAGGTCATCTCTTCAGTAGGATGAATATAAAGAGAGCCCTATTCTATCATGTAAAATATTTTTTTTTTTAAATACAGAAGATTTAGAATAGCAACAGTGATAAGATGGATGGAATTTGTGTGTTCTACAGTGACAAAATGGGCCAGATACACAACAGGACTTAGATCTCTAATTGCCACTTTAAGCACCTAAATCACAGAATCAGGCCCCACAGGTATTCACAAAATCCCCGCCCAGCTGGGACTATGGGACAGTCTGATGCGGGTCTTGCTTAGCCTCTCCTGTTGAATCTGTTCCACTGTGGTTAAATAATTAAAGAGGCATTGGAGAAATGGGATTGGATACTGGATCTCCTGCATCCAGAGTGAGGGCCCTAACCACCAGTCATTCGCTTGCTGGCCTAATAACTCTTTAATCTATCCCTCTAACATCAGCAGAGATACAGCTGTTTTTACTCCAGCTGGGGATCTGGCCCCTTTACTCCAGTGCAGCTATGGCTGACTCACACCCCCTGGGGATCTGGCCAATTCTATAAGTACCTCTTTGGCTATTACATTTTATAATTTTTGTAGAGCAGTGGATTTTGGCCTTTTTTCATTTGCAGACCCCTAAATTTTTTTGAAGGGATATGCAGACCCCTTTAAAAATCTTAGGCATGGTCTACGAACCCCTAGGGTCAGTGGACCACAGGTTCAAAACCACTGTTGTAGAGTATTTAATATCTATAGCATATTATTGGATTCATCTGTATTAAAATATCTAGGATTTCTATAATAATAAAATAATAATAGTAATAAACCCCCGAGACCTAGAAATACTGGTTTGGGCATAGGCTGACAATCCAATCAAATACAGAGAATACAGGCAAATTGATCAATATTACAAATGACATAAAGAGGGCCTCAGAAGAGCTTAGCTGTATGACAGGCTCCTCCATTGCCAAGGTGTGTGTGTGGAAGTGGGTAACCCCAGGTTGATACCATGCAACTGTCCAAACAATTCAAGAAAACCAGAGATAATTTTCAGCCAAAGAGTGAAAAGGACGCGTAGTGCAAACCACAAAGAGATTTAAGGTTGGATTTTGGCAAAACCAGAAGAGAGAGGCTGGAGGACATGAATGCTCCAAGACTTGAAGAAGAGAAACGACAACACCGAGAAAGGAATGACTGAGCATTGACTCACTGGACAACTGAGAGCTCAATAGCAAAGAGGAGTTACTTACGCAAATGGAGACTGAAAGCATGAAAAGGGCGATTAGTCATGTTGACCCACATGCAAACATTTTAGTAGAAGCAATGACACAGGATCAACAGTAGTGTGGCACAAGGGGTGATCAACGGGAATCAAAGAGATAGGGAAAAATTTGACATCCAAAGAAGATAGCTGCTAGTGATGCAACAAGGATTAAATAGCAATCAAGACAAGGACAGGACATCCGACAGTGTGCTAGAGGGAAAGGTCTGCTATCTGTGGAGGAAGAAGTTGATCATCAAGAATACAACATCGAAACATATTAAAAGTGAGACTGAGAAAAAGATCTGGTGGTGATAACAAGCAATGACACAGAGAGCATCCCAACCCAAGAAATCACGAAAGGTAGTAGAAAGGAAATCCCCACAGAAAGACTCCAAAAATTTTACACAGAAATGAGTGCATGGACAGTGATGGAGAGAGATGAAACCTATTAGGGATAGAAGATGAATAAACTGATGGCTTCTAGAAAGATATTGCAAAAGAGAGACAGAGAGCCTCAATATGAGTGCACAAGAGGAGTCCTTAAGGATTATTTACATAGAAGTAAGGTCAACCAACAGAACTGCTCCCTGAACTGCAGAATGTGTTCTGAAAAGGAGGAGACTGTGGAGCGCCTGCTGAGCCTGGCTAAGAGAGAACAGACTCATGAGGCCACCAAGTTCCTGCACTGGAGTCTCTGTAGAAGTACAGTTTTAAATGAATTGTGTGTTATTACAACCACCAAATCAAAAGCGCTCTAGAGAATGAAGAGGCTAAGATTTTATGGGATCTGGCAATTGTCACAGACTGAGCAGTGAAGAAAAACAGGCCAAATGTTAATAGATATCGCCATACCAGCAGAAAGTATCATAAGAAAGAAACAAGAAGACAAGATAGCAAAGTATGAAGAACACTTCCACAGAGTAGATTGATTATGGAAAAGTAGAACACAGATGATCCCAGCGATTATTGGAATACTTAGCCCTGGTCTACACTGGGGGAGGGGAATAGATCTGTGTTACTTAAGATGTACTTAGATCGACTTACCGTGGTGTCTTCACTATGGTGAGTCAACTGCTGCTGCTCCCCCGTCGACTCTGCCTGCGCCTCTTGTGCCGCTGGAGTATAGGAGTTGATGGGAAAGGGCTAGACTAGACGCGATAAATCGATCCTCGCTGGATTGATCGCTGCCTGCTGATCCAGTGGGTAGTGTAGACATACCCTTAGAGTGATTCCTAAGGGTATGATTGAGCATCTGAAGAACAAGTGAGGAGTACAAGACACTATGGTCAGTGACTTCCAGCAGACAGCACTCTCAGACACTGCGAGAATGTTAAAGAAAGTCAAAGGAAAATGAGAGCATTTGAGCATCTAAAATGTAGGAATTGTGCAGAGGATTTAACAAAACTCCTGACTACCCAAACCTACAGAGTCGGTGCAGGGCAGGATTCATTGGTGACTCATGAGGATACATTTTAGACAGTAACTTCCCCCTTTTTATGTTTATTGATCTTGTATGTTGTGAAAGCTATTTGTTTAAAAAAATCCCCCCTATGTAATACTGAGGGACAGTAATAATGATCATAATGAATGAATGTGCCCAGCTAAAACTCTCTAGGCACGATGACATGATTTTAAAAGGAGAGATCTGATGGTAAGTTAATGGGAGTTTTGTTCCTAAGTCACTTAAACTCAACCCAATGGGATTTTTTACTCAGGATCTTGCACATCTGAATATCAGGCTGTTCCTGCATAAGAGAATCAAATCTATGTTTATCTCATATGTATCCCAGAGAGAAAATAAATCTTTTTCCAATTATCAGCTCATCAGACAAAGGCCCGAGAAAAGAGATGGACCTTGCCTGAATGGTAAGAAAACACTGTGCACAGTGAAAACAAAACAAAGCTAAGTGTTTTCTCTAGAGAATGCCCTGCCCCTAATCTACTCACCCCCCAACACACAGACTCCAAAAGTAGAAATGACTGTTATCCTGCACCAGCTGATCTCAGTTTTCTCAGTGCTGCCTCGAGAAACAGAGAGAGAGAGAGAGAGAGAGGGAGAGATGGCTGGGTTGCCAGTCATGATCCCTATGCTGCTACTGACTCTGTGTGAGCCGACTGCTGCATCCAGGCAGAAATCAAAGGGACTCTGCAGAGAGACCCACCCCTCGAAAGGGGGGGGGGGAAGGGGGAACAACTTGGTCCTTTGAAAGTAAAAGGAAAATAAAAGATGATAATCAAGAAAAACATGAATCAAGTCACCTGCCTTTTTAATGTGGATCATAAATATGGTCAGATCATTCTGACCTGTGATTTTCTCTTTTTGTTTTCTTAGTCTATCAACTTATTGATTTGTCTGTCTAATCTCTCTCTCTCTCCCTCTGGGAAACAGCATCTAGGACGTCAAATATTTTTTTTTTACCAGGAGCAGTGAGACCCTTCAAGGTATGTAGGGTTATCAGTGGGAGTGGAACAAAGACCCTTTCCTTAGCAGATTCCAAGACGAAGAGCTGATTTCTTTGAGAGCTGTTTAAATGCTGTCTTGTTCCCCCTGGAACAAGGTCCCTGAAGTTCACTCTCTGTGACAAGCTACCAAGAACAATGCGTTGGGTCAGCCCTTAAGCAACGGTGTATAGTTCATAAGAATGAGGGTACTGAGGCTTAGATTATGAAAAGAGCCCAAGTGATTTAGGTTTCTAACCTCAGGGACAGTCACTTAAAAAGGCATGTATTTAGGCTCAGACTCTCCAAAGTAGGCTAAGGAGTTAGACATTCAAATAGAAAATCATTTCATCTCCCTAGACTCCTTTGGAGATGATAGCCATAATGCATAATTACACAAGAGGGCAGTGGAGGTGAAAGCATGGGAATTGGCCAGCCATCCTTAAACATCACCAATAGATGGATACACAGGTTAAGGAATGAGAAAGGAGCAAATAGACTGTAAGATGGCAGGAAAGAATAGGAGATGAGACAAAGGAAAAGCTATATTGTATAGAGCTGGGCAAAATTTTTCAGACAAACATCTGAATCGCCGAAAAATGCTGTTTTGATTGATCTGATACATTTGTGAATTTGAAACAAGCTTGCCAAATAGTTTCATCCAAGTCAAAGGGGGAAAAAAGGCTAAATTCACAAAGACCCTCATTGACTTCCAGTACCTTAAAACCGTTGTTAGGGAACTCATCACCTGGCACATGGGAGAAACTCGTTCACGACCCACCTCTGTCTGTTGTGGAGCAGAGATTTGAAGTTTGGTTTCCCCTGTTTCAGGAAAGTGCTTTAATCTCTGGGCTATAAAGTAGTTTGGGGCAGGGCTTTCTCAGTCTCTCCTCTTGAAGCTGTTCGCTTGTATAAATCAGCAGCACCTCAGCATCAGCAGATACACATGGCTATAATGCAGCCATGGCAGCATATAGAATTGGTTTCCATCTTAAATGCTTCCTTGCAAGTCTTCTTCCTTCCACAAGAGTCAGTATGGGAGGATTAAGGTTTCTTTAATCACACAAAATTGCATCTTCCAATCTTCTTCTTAGTCAGCCTCGTGCTCTATTTCCTTTGACCCCAGATATAAAAAGCTTCAGTAAAAGCATAACAACTTCTGGGAGTTGAACATGACTCCACCATTGCAGTCATCTTCTCAACTGATGCCAGACTGCAACTTGCTGGGATCATCTAAGTATCTCCTCATTTGTGACAAATCAAACAAATGAAAGTTAAGAATATGCTGTAACTTTTGACACTGAAAACTATTTAGTTTCCTCTCCTGAACTGTGTTTAATGGATATGTTTCTTCTGCATATAAGAGAGATGTCATCACAACAACATGTAACACTTGTTTCTTAGTTGTCACATAGACATCCTGCTACCCAAGCAGAGGTCTTTGAATGACGCTGAAATGCCACTGACACAAGACCCATCAGACCAGTGACTTCTTCAGATATAGAACCTCCTGCCATCATCTGACTACTCAGATACATAAAACTATTCACCCATTCATTGTTGTTGCCATTTACATGCTCTGTCGGCAGGTCACGAATAACCCTGGGCAAAAGAAATTGCCCATCCAAATTATTTGTCAAAGCATTCAGTGAAATCAGGATGAGTTCACAAATAACTCAAGGGCGCAAAACAAGGCCAACATTCGCAGCTAACGTTTGACTGACTAATAAAACCACTGACATGGGTCTATGCCTTTTTCAAGAGATCAGAAACTGCCCCCTACATTTTGAACATTTCCTGATGTGAATAGTATACATTTTTATTAATTGTATAATATGCTAATGGAACAATAAATGACAGACAGAGAGGCATAAAGAGAAATAATGCTGATAGTCTATCATGATGTAACACATCTCTCTCTGACAATTTGGACTACTTTTATTAGTGAAAAAGAAAAGCTTTCAAACAACCCAGAGTTCTTTTTCAGATCACTGTTCAATGGTAGAACCTCCTCTGTGGGGCAGAGACTCCATATCTTGTGGATATGAAGTGAGCCAGCACCATATGGAAAATAAACCTGCATCAGAAGGACATTGTTTTCTCTAGGAAAGGGAGAAAGGGGCTGGGAGCCAGGAACCGGATGGAGATTCTCAGGGTCTGCTGAGTGGGGTTTGCTCCTTACACGGGGCTGACTGTGCAATAATTGGTAAAGTTCAGGACAACTGCACCTGTGTTCCCCCTCTATGGTCCAGTGAGGCCACCCAGTCTCAGGTGTCCTGCTCCCCAGTCATTACCTCTCTTGGTTGGAGACCTGCATCGTTCTTCCTTCTGACAGGGGTATTCCCAGGCTGACCAGTTACCTGCCTTCACTGTGTTAATCCAAGCAAAAGATAATCTGCCTAACAGACCAGCTTCACTTCTTTTCTCATAGACACTACACAGTGTAATTGCTATGTTTCTAAGTTACCACAGAGCTCTTTCTAAGCAAGCATATTTTAGTCTTAAGGAAAATCACTATATAGAAAAATATATTAAAAACAATAAAAGCTTAGCAGAGATCACCCCAACTGCATTGTGGGCTTTGGTAAGAGCTGTCCTTCAACCCCCACTCAAGGATTTTCCTGTGGATTCATGTTCTTCACACCGTCACCTCAGAACAAGAACAATGCCTGACTCTGAGGGTGCCTCATTTACTCAGTTTGTCTCTTTGAAGAGACCTTACATATGTAATCAGCCAGACAATCTCTGCTCAAAGTGCAGCTTCAAAAGAAGGGTTTCCAGGTGAGTCATTTGCACAGGGCCAGCCCTAGACCAAATGGCACCCCAGGCAAGAAGCGTCTTTGGAGCCCCCCCTCTATTTGTTAAATGATTGAATACCTTATTTTTTAATGGCATTTGTAGCACATTTCATGACTTTGGTGCATGATTTGCATGCATGATTTATTCCTGTCATATAAGAAGATAAATTTGCACACTAGGATTTGTAAATCTGTATGTTGTCACTAACAACAAAAACAGCACCCCGAGGCCGACGCCCCACAAGCCCTGGGTTGCCTCCCCTAAATCAAGGCCTGCATTTGCATTCCCTTCCCCCTCCCCCACAAAATGTCCTAGGACATCCACTTTACTCGTATTGTCCCCAGTAGTCTTTTGAAGTTCCTAATAGCTCCCAGAGGTTTTATTATTCATGACTTCTCCTAAAGAATCTGCATGCAGTCCTACAACAGCACATAAACATTTGCATTTTTAATACAACAAACTCCAAATAGGTAAATCTTAATTCAGTAGGTTTTTCCAGGATATTACAGGATATTGCCATTTCTGTCACAACGACAATCTTGCAATATAGTGTCTGAACCTCTAGTGGCACGTACTCAACTCAAATCTTCTTCTAGCCTTCTTCTAATTTATATAGGGTTGGGTGTTCAAGTTCTTCTTATACATTCTAGTCTGTCTTGTATATATTTTCTCTGAAGTCCAGAAGCTAACCAAATCCTTTACTATGATATAAATTATAATAAATAAATAAAGTGAGATATCCCATCTCCTAGAACTGGAAGAGACCTTGAAAGGTCATTGAGTCCAGCCCCCTGCCTTCACTAGCAGGACTAAGTACTGGTTTTGCCCCAGATCCCTAAGTGGCCCCCTCAATGATTGAACATACAACCCTGGGTTTAGCAGGCCAATGCTCAAACCACTGAGCTATCCCTCCCCCCATCCATCCAGCCATCTAATTTGGGGTCTTCTGACCCTCCACTTCTAAATTTAACTCTCTCTTTCATATATGTTCTCCCGATTTTCTTTTTGCTTAGCAAAACCATCTAAACCTGGATTCCCTCTGGGTTTTTTTATAATTGGTACCACCTTCAAATTTCCCCTACTTTGTTTTTTCTGAACATGGTCCAGCTTGTAACTCCAACCACCCATCTTAAAATTTTCATTTCCACTGTATTCAAGATTTCCTCTTTTCTCTTCCTCAGTGCCCAGAATTCAGAGCCCTGCGAAAATGCAGATCTAATTACTGTCTTGTAGACCTTACTTTTCAATTTGGTTAACTTATTGAAAACTCAAATGTTCATATAAATATTCATATAGAGACCCATCATGGATAAGTCTATTCCAGTGCATATGATGAACACATGAATAATCATATTCCAGTTAAGTGTGACTATGTATCACTACCATGATTCTGAATCTCTCTGTAGGATTGAGATCACACACAATCTTGATTGGGCTCAATCCCTCAGGAAGAAGTCCTGTTAGCCTCCGCTGGAGACTTGAATGCAGACAGGCTGTAGGGATTCGACCATTTAGTCTAAACACTCAAGTGCATTCAATATCATGTCTCTAGAGAAGAAGAGTTGCACATAAACATAATAGATGTATGAAAAAGCCCATTCAACTATATTATACTTTCTTTTTTTCTTTCTATAGGATTTGCATAAGGTGAGGGTGTCTGTTTCATGAACCACTGTTGGGAGGGTGTTCTATGCTTAAATAAGACACAAAATTAAACTGTGGAACTCCTTGCAACAGGGAGACATAGAGACCAGAAATGTAGGAAGAATCAGAAAGGGATTGCAGTAGAAAAATAGCCAGAGCTATCATAATTCTTTATGATAAGATTTTTGGAAATGATATTAAATATCAAGCTTCAGGTCTTAAACTAAACTCTAACAATTAGAGACTCTGCTGTGGGGGCAGATTATCCCACATCTGTATACTGTCAGTGTTATTGAGTTTTCTTCTGAACAGCTGGTTCCGGTCACTGCCAGAAAGAGGAATCTAGACTAGATGGCAGGTCTGACTCAATATGGCAATTCTTATGTTTCCATGACACAGACAATGGCAGTACAAGAGGCGAGCAATTTTCTTCAGCATCTTCCTTTATCCAAAAATCTGAAAAGACTTCATGTGCATCACCGTATTTTCTATTAATTTAGATGGAATATATGGCCCAAAGGTGTTAACATAACCCAGTCACTGTCCAGCATTAAACTGTGTTAAACAAGCTTCAGAATTTGATATACAGAGAGCTCAGCCTACTTGTTACCATGGCAAACACACCATTAAACATCGGTTATAGCTTTTATTAAAGACACAGAAAAGAAGGTTAAACAATTGAAGCCTTTGAAAAGCAAAGTGTTAAATAAGGCTTTTATTTTAACAACATCCGTTATGCCCCTCCACTTTAGCTGAAGCAAGTTTTTGGAAGGAAAAAACAACCAAAAACCTTGTTTGACAGACTTTTAGATGGCATTAAAATTGGTAATAACTGCTCTTTTGGGGAAAAGAGAAGAAATTAGTAGGGCTGGGCAGAAGCTATTTTTGCTGTTCTTGTTAAATTCCAATCCCGTTTCCTAGAAATCAAAACAAGAGAAACACACACACAAGGGGAAAGAAAGGAACAGCAAAGGGAGAAAACACAATTTCAGTCTCTGGGGTTGTCATAACTGTAAAGGGAAGGGTAACAGCTCTCCTGTGTACAGTACTATAAAATCCCTCCTGGCCAGAGACTCCAAAATCCTTTTACCTGTAAAGGGTTAAGAAGCTCAGGTAACCTGGCTGACACCTGACCCAAAGGACCAATAAGGGGACAAGATACTTTCAAATCTTGTGTGGGGGGGGGAGGCTTTTGTTTGTGCTCTTTGTTTTGGGGGTTGTTCGCTCTTGGGACTAAGAGGGACCAGACCTCAATCCAGGCTCTCCACATCTTTCTGAACAAGTCTCTCATATTTCAAACTTGTAAGTAAACAGCCAGGCAAGGCGTGTTAGTTTACCTTTGTTTTCTCAACTTGTAAATGTACCTTTTACTAGGGTGTTTACCTCTGTTTGCTGTAACTTTGAACCTAAGGCTAGAGGGGGGTCCTCTGAGCTCTTTAAGTTTGATTACCCTGTAAAGTTATTTTCCATCCTGATTTTACAGAGATGATTTTTACCTTTTTCTGTAATTAAAAGCCTTCTTTTTAAGAACCTGGTTGATTTTTCCTTGTTTTTAGATCCAAGGGGGTTGGATCTTGATCCACCAGGAGTTGGTGGGAGGAAGGAGGGGGGATGGTTAATTTCTCCTTGTTTTAAGATCCAAGGGGTTTGGATCTGTATTCACCAGGGAATTGGTGAAGAGTCTCTCAAGGCTACCCAGGGAAGGGAATTAGCTTTGGGAGTGGTGGCAGCGGACCAGATCTAAGCTGGTAGTTAAGCTTAGAAGTTTTCATGCAGGCCCCCACATTTGTACCCTAAAGTTCAGAGTGGGGAAGCAGTCTTGACAGGAGTTGACTCTCATTTGCAACCTCACGGCTGGAGAAACACAGGAACGGCCTACAGTCATTTTAGCCACTTAGAGACCTGGCAAACTTGTACCAGCATCCAGCTGTTTAGGGCATTACTTTCAGTGGCCTCTTTCTGGTCACAGGCTCACAGCAGTGCTCCTAAGTATACAGTCCTGCTAAGCCAGACTCTCATTGGACAGAAGGCAAAAGGGGAGGGATAGGAAAGAGAAGAAATAAAGTGGTGAAGGAAAAGGAGGCGGGGCGAAGGGGAGGAAGACAGAGCGAGAGCAAGTCTCACATCTCAGGCGGTGTTTGGGATTTAGCTGGAGGCAGTGATGGTGTCATCTTCCTCCCTCTCTCTGGACCAGTCTGGTCAAGACGTCTTTCAGGATTAGGATGAAGAAGTTCTGGGATCAGGGAAACGGTGGGGGTGTCAGCCATGATGGTGACGCTCACTCCAGTAGCCAATTTATCTACCCAAAGCCTCTTTCTTTAAGAACCCCAAAAGGGACTGCTGGGTGCAATAGCCCATCCCCTCATTACTTTGCTCACCAATTAAGCCTAGTTTAATACACTGATTTTTCGGTCTCACATGGTCTTAGTTATGAGGTATGATCTTAGCAGTCTGTGAGTTCTATCAGGAGACCTTTTCCTTTGGACTAATTCAGTTTCCCTTTCTCCCTCCCTTTAGTATCCTTTTCCATCACCATTTGCTATTAGAGGCTACTGTGACATCTGATGAACTGTCACATACTTTTTACAGTTGAGCTCACAATGAGGGTAATTTTGTTGGCCAAATTATTACAAGATATATTAAAAACAACAGTCCATCTGTGAGGTTCTTTTCCTCAAATTACAGAAGGTTATTACCATCAATCATCTAAGCATCAACAAAATATTACTCTCTGTGCTTAAGATGAAATTAAAGAGTGTCTATGACCCAGAGAGCTTAAATATAATAGTCTGAGACACTGGAGAAACCATTTCTTTATATATATATATATATAATCTGGCTTGGGTAATACAGGAGGTCAGTCTAGGAGATCACACTGGTCCCTTCTGGCCTTTGAATCTCTGAAATCAATTCCTTGTTATATGTGGTAGTGTACAAATATTAGAGATGATATCGAAATTTCCATCACACAGGAAGCGCCATATTTTGACATTTCGTTTAATCCCATCAGAGGCCAAAAAGATTAAATGTCAACATTTTCATGAGATGAAAAATTATAAAAGGTTTGGATGCAGAAATGTCGAAATATTTCATTTTTAAATTTGATTGTAACAAAACATTTCCTCTTGAAATTTCCATTTCAAATGAAAACATTCATGTTCAATGAATATTTGTATTTACAATGAGCTTGAGATGACTCATTTTATTGACAATTTAAGTGAAAATAGCAATTCAAAATGCATGTTTTCATTTCAGTTGTACCTTTCGAAACAAAAAATTACGTTTCATTTTGAGACGTCAAATTGAAATGGAAACTCCCCCCCCCCAACAAAAAAATAATGAAATATTTTTCTTCAAAATTCAGATTTTCACACAGAAAATTTCGATCTTGATGTAATAACACTTTCAGATTTTGTTTTCCAAACATGGGAACAAATTTGACCAGAACTAACAAACATAGAAGTGGTCATCATTCCTGTTCTAAAGAAATTACAGGTCTGTCACATCTTAGGCACATTTAACATGTGCTATTTCAGCTTTACGCGGTCGGCAAAAAAAAAAAAAAAAGAGAAAAATAACAATTTAAATACTGTTTCTGTAGTGCGGGCGATTCCATTCGCCATTACACTCAATGTAATTTTGACTATACGCAATTTTCGCTTTAGGCGCAGACTGCGGAACGTAACCCCAGCGTAAGATGAGACAGTCCAACAGAGTGACGCTTAGTAGGCAGGACACTCTGCAAAAGCAAGAGGGGACAGTAATTAAATCATGCTATTTTCTATTCAATGAGCTGGTTGCAAAAGTTGTGAATGTTAATGACAAAGAGGGACATGATTTTATTTTCATGAAAATATTCCCATTTTCAACCAGCTCTATTCATTTTTTGTGAAGAATGGGCACATGGATAATTGTGTGATTCAAGGCAGAGACAGGTATGGAAGCGATCAGGCTTCAATATCCTTCTCCGCACCGAGTTTCTGACTGACCTTGGGCATGTCACTGGACTACATTTTTCCGTCCAATAGAATTAGAGCACCTGACTCTTAATTTACCCGAGACCACATCTCTGTAAGTCCAACTTTGACAAAAGGTGGATTCTGAATCATAATTTTATTTGATGAGGCAAGAGCCTCAGCTGACATCTCAGTGTAGCCCTGTTTCTTTCAGTGGAATTATGTTGTTTTCCACCAGCTGCGGTGCTGCATCTATGCGTGAATTGCACTGGGGTGCATTTTGCCAGTACCACTTCCTATTATGTTTAGGATTTAAGTGGAAACTCAATGACACACAGGTCTTTCCAACTCAATGGTGAGTGAAATTTGAGGAATGCAAAATCACTTTAGAATATGAACAATAAGGGCCAGGTTCATGTAAATCCACATAGCACCATTAAATTAATGGAACTACGTGGATTCACACCCAAACTTAGATTCACAAGGGGACGTAGCTGTTCTAATGCTGAGCATTGCAGTCAGTAAGTTTTAGGTGATTTTTTATAATCACTTGGTTTCCAGAGCCTGAGTTGGGTAGCCAGGCTCCCCACACAGTGAAAAGGGAGACAAAGGCACCTAAGAATGGGATTAAAAAATGCCAACATGACAGATGGTTCCTCAGCCAATGGGAAAGGCCAAGAAGAGGGTTGTGTTCTAAACCCTGAAGCTATCACAGGAGTTCAGTCCCTATCTCCTCTGGGGAAAGGCACCTCCTTTGACTTGGGATTCTCAGCTGGGAAGCCTCTAACCCCACCAAAGTTGGGAATAAACCCCGGTGAGAGAGGGGAGAGAAGAAGAAGGAATTAGGTGGAGTAAACCCCTCAAATTATATCCCAGCAGAAAGGGATATAGTAGACCCTCTTCAAGTGCCTGATAAGGAGAACAATTTTTAAAAGGGATCTGCTTCCTCCCATGTGGGTTCCCTAACCACTGTGATATGGGATACCTGATATGTGTCTCTCTCAATCTCTCCTAATAGAGCCATAATTCCTTTGTGCACCTTGGCCCAGCTGGGGATCACACTACTTATTAATTATTATTATTATTGGAGACAGATACATTAATAGGGATGAATCCTATAAGACACTACAGATATTAAATAGAGTTTTCAACAAAATACAGAACTACAGAATGCAATAGACAAAGATATCATTTTCATAGAACTGGCCAGATCCTCAAGTGGTAAAAATTGGCCGTAGATCCATTGATGTCAGCGGGTCAGACTGAAAGAGCTATTGGCCCAAAGAGAGAGAGAGAACCAGAGCATGAATGGCTTTAGATCCTGGTGCTTCTAGCACGCACCCTACATGGAGACCCAGGATCCCGTCCCCTTTGCTCCAGTGTCGCTTCTTCCCAATGGGGATGTGGCCTGCTGAGTTCAATGGAGCCCCACTGATTTAGATCAGCTGAGGCTTTGGCCCAAACTGTCAGATACCTGAGCTGAGAATCTCCTAAACACACATTATCCACAGTTCTATGCTCTTTGTTTTTAAAAAAAAATAAGATGGACACTAGTTTAGAAATTTGAATTTCTGCAACATTTTCCCTACAGCTATTTTTACCTCCTTGTTTTTCAGGCTGTAGATGATGGGATTTAACATGGGGGTCAAGATGCTGTACTGGATCGAGAACATTTTGTCCAGAACCACAGAGGAGACTGAGCTGGGTTTTGTGTACTGGAAAAACGCTGTCAAGTACAACAAACCAACCACAATAAGGTGGGAGCTGCAGGTGGAGAAGGCTTTATGCCTGCCCTCCGCAGAGCGTATCCTCAGGATGGTGCAGATGATGTGAATGTAGGAGATCAGGGTGAGGAGGAAGGTGCTTGATCCAAGTATGACAGCAGAAGTAAGAAGCACGACTTGATTGGTGAGGGTCTCAGTGCAGGACAGTTGTAATAGAGGAGGGAGCTCACAGCTGAAATGGCTGATTTGATTGGGCCCACAGAAATGCAACTTGAAGGTAAAAACAGTGTTAAGCAGGGCATGTAAGAAACTTGTTGCCCATGCACCGCTCACCAGCTGAACACAGATCCCTGAGCTCATTGTGTCCATGTAACGCAATGGGTCACAGATGGCAGCATAGCGATCATAAGCCATCGCTGAGAGAATACAAATTTCAGTAGCAGCTAGCAGAAAAAAGAAGAACATCTGTGCAATGCAGCTATTGACAGAAATGGTTTTGTGCTCTGATAGGAAATGCACCAACATCTTAGGGACAATGGCTGAGGAATAGCAGATATCAACAAAGGATAAATGAGACAGGAAGAAGTACATTGGGGTGTGAAGATGATGATCAGCCATTATCACCAGCATGATCATCATGTTTGCCAAAAGCGTGATTAGGTAGACAACTAAAAACACCAGGAAGAGGAAACTCTGCATCTGTGGGTCATTGGAAAGTCCCAGGAGTAAAAATTCAGTCACTTCAGTTTGATTTCCCATTGATCCTTACTCAAGAAAACTGACCTGTGAGACTGGAAAAAATAAAATTAACACAAGTAAATTGAAATGGCATGTGGAGATCATCTGATCAATAGAATGAATGCAGAATAGGAATTTGGCACCAAACTACCACCTTTGTTGCCTAAATCCCAGGCTCAGGCCCCACTGGTATTCACAGAAACTCCGCTCAGCTGTTATATTGGGACAGTCTAGGGTGACCAGACGAAAATGTGAAAAATCAGGATGGGATGGGGGGTAATAGGAGCCTATATTAGAAAGTCCCAAAAATCGGGTCTGTCGCTATAAAATTGGGGCATGTGGTCACCTAGGACAGTTGGACATAGGGCTCCCTCATTATCTCGTATTGAAGCTGTTTCACAGTAGTTAAATAATAAAAAAATCTTTGGAGCAGAGGGACTGGATACTCTGCCTCCTGCATCTGGAGGTGAGTGCCCTAACCACCAGGATATAGAGTCAACCCTTGCTGTCTCTCTCTGCCCTAATATCTCTTTCATCTGTCCCATTAACTTCAATAGAGCTACAGCTGATTTACACCAGCTGGAGATTTGGCACATTGGTGCCTATGGAGCTATGGCTGATGCACACCAGCATGGGATCTGGCCAATTCTATAAATACTCTACAAAAACTACAGAATGTAATATCTGTAGTATCTTATTGGATTGATCCCTATTAAAATCCCTAAAATTCTAGAAGAAAAGGAAGAAACCTCTGAGGCCTAGAAATTCTGGTTTCCCACGGGTAAAGCCTGTCAACCCAAACCAGTATGGAGAATATGGCATGCATAATATTATTGATTACCTCTAAAATGGGCCTCAGAAGACCTTATCTGTATGACAGCCTCCTCCCCAGCAGAGTGTTTTGTGTGGAGGTGGGCAACCTCATGTATCATGCAACTGTCCAAACAACCAGAGATCATTTGTGACAACAAAGTGAAAAGGACTCATCTTATAAACCAAGAAGTGATCCAAGCTTTTCTTTTGGCAAAACCAAAAGAGAGAGCCTGGAGTAAACAAATGCTCCAACACTGGAAGGAGAGAAATGACAACACCAAGAAAGAAATGACTGGGCATAGACGTACTGCACAACTGCGAGCTTTATTCCAAAGAGGAGAATTGACACAAATGGAGATTGAAAGCCTGAAAAGGGAGATTAGTCATGTAGAACTATGTACAAACATTTTGGTAGGAGCACTGACATAGGATAAACAGAAGCCAGAAATGGAAGAAAATTTGAGGACAAATGAAAGAGCGAAAGAGCACCTGAAGAAAGTAAAGAAAATATGAAGGATTTGTTGATCGAGATCATGCAGAGCCTAAGAGACATTGAGCCCTACCAACTGTGAAATTTGTAGACCATCACGCACTGGATGATATAATGCAAGCACTTAATGAAGTGGTCAAGGAAACTGGAGAAAAAACCAACAACGATTACCAGTACAATTATATAATTTATGCTACAGTTACAGTAGCAGCTCTTTGGTTTAACATCAAGCCATCTGAACATATGGACCATTGGAAAACTTCCTATCTTCAAGAACCTCCATGGAAATGAAGGTTAAAACAGAAAAGTATGCTTTTTCATTGAGATACCAGCCTACTGGATGAATATGAGAAAAATCGTTTGAAGAGAAAAAAGCAGCAAACAGCCTTGGAGATGAAATATCAGCTGAATGAAAGGATGTGAGAGTTATGACGGAACAATGTAAAGAGAAGCTGATCACTTAGTGTCATGGACTTGAAAGATTTCAGCACAAAGTTATTAGTATCAAGAGAACAGTCACTTCACCAGAGACCATTGGAGATTCTTTCATCTGATTGATATTAAAAAAAAGAATAGGCAAAAATAGAGAGCCAATAAATGACGATGAAGAGTTGCACTGCTTCTGGAAAGAAATCTGGTCTGAGACTGTACAACATGAGCAAAGAGCGAACTGGATTAGAAATTAAAGAAAAAGTTTACAAAACACAGCACAGAGGAATACACAGAAAGACCAAAGAAAGAAATGAGGTACTGAGATAAATGAAAAATTGGAAATCACCCGGACCAGATGGGATGCCTGGATAATGGCTGAAACGCCTTACAACACTCCATGATTGTTTATTTGAACAACTTAATAAATGTTTGAAGAATGGATTTCGAAGATGGATGGTGACAGGGACAAAGAAATAAAGAAAGAATGAAAGAAAGAAGACATCCTATGACTTATAGACTGACCACATGCTTACCAACTATAAGAAAACTTCTAACAATAATTCTGGCAAAGAAGATCTGGATAGTGCTAGCTCACAATGGAATGCTGGTTCCTGAGCAAAAAAGCAGTACAGTAGACATGAAAGGAACAAAACGCCACCTTTGGCTAAACAGGAGGATCACAGAAGATTGAAAACAAAGAAAGTCTACCCACACAATGGCTAACTTTTTTCTACCAGAGAGCATCCAACAGTGTCTCCCAATCAAGGATCACTGAGACACTGAAAATGTCCAAGGTTCATCCACAGATCATTTCCTTTCAGCAGCAATCTATATTTAACTGGAGCACTAGACTCTACCTGGAAGGGACTCATTGATGAGGTTCAAATTAAAAGAGAAATATTTCAAGGGGATTCCTTAGCACCAGTGCTGTTTGTGGTAACCATGCTGCCACTGACATGGATGCTTGTTGAGATAACCACAATTGACCATGTCAGCGAAGAGCAACAACCAGTTAATTTGTTCAGCATGAGCAATCTGAAACTACATGAACAGTCACAAAAAGGAGCTACAGAGATTGATGATGTGTGGAAAAGTTTGGTGAAGATATAAAGCTATCCGTTGGCTTGGCTAACTGTGTGTCAGCATCTGTAAAAATGGCCAGACTGGTACAATCTGATGACATACAAGTTAATGAAGGAACTATCCATGATATCTCAGCATGACCCCTACAAAAATCTTGGAATCAGGGAACTGTCAGAGCTACAAAATAAGAAACTGAAAGAAAAATTGAGGAAAGAATATTACAGATGTACAATAACTGCTCTATGGACAAAACTGAAGTCTAAGAATTTGATCTGAGCCATTAATATGTGGGGGGATGCCAGCAGTACAGAATATTGCTGGAGTGATAAAGTGGAATCAAGAGGAGAAGAAAAAAATGGCATCCAAAGAAGACAATTGGAATCTAATACTCTATGCATCACCAGCAGCTAAGTCATGGACAGGATGTACATTCCATGATGCGATAAAGGAAAACCTCTGCTATCTGTGGAGGAAGCAATAGATAATGAACACTATAATGTCAAAATATATGAGGAGTTAACCAGAATAAAGATCATCCAGTCACAATAACAAGTAATGACTGAGCTGCATCCAAGCCCAAGAAAGCATGAAAGAAAGGAGAAAGCAAACTGCCAAAAAAGATTTGAAAGATTTACACAGAGATCAATGCACGGACATGGGTGGAGAGAGATCCAACCTATTGGTGATAGAAGATTAACAAACTCATGACTTGTAGAAGGATCCCTCAAAAAAGAGGCAGAGCCTCATTATGAGTGGATAAGAAAAATCCTTATGGGGCTTAATTATGTAAAAAGTAAAATTGACTGAAAACTGCCTCCCGAGCAGCAGAATGTGTTCTAAAAAGGAAGAGATGGTGTTGAGCAACTGCTAGAGCCTATCTGGGAGAGAATATATGAACAGACACTCTGCATTTGCCAGGTGTCTGCACTGGAGCCTCTGTACAAATCCATACTTGCCACAAACTGTGCTATTACGAACACCAAGCTGAAAGCGCTCTAGAGAATGAAGAAGGTACGATTTATGGGATCTGGCAATTGTCACAGACTGAATGGTGCAGTCAAACAGGCCAGACATATTTGTAGAAAAAGACAGCAAATAAGCCCATGTTAATTGATGTTGCTGTGCCTGCAGACAAACAAAAAAACAAGGAGAGAGGATGGTGAAGTGTGAAGAATGCTGCCTTGAAGCTGAGCAATTATAGAAAACTAGAACACAATCCGTGCAGTTATTGGAGCTAGGGGTAAAACAGGACAGGACTGCAAGACATCGTGGTCAGTGACTTCCAGCAGAAACCGCTCTTCGGCACTGTGAGAATGTGAAGGAAAGACCAAGGAGAATGAATGAATTTGAGCATCTGAAATGCAGGAATTGTGTCGAATGTTTAATAAGACTCCTGATTAACCAAACCTACAGAGTCCGATCAGCCAGTATTTATAGGTGACACATGGGGATACATTTTAGACAGCAGCTTCCTCCTTTTGACTCAGTGTCCTGCAAGTCTGAATATCAGGCTCCTCATACATAAGAGACTCTGTCCTGCCCCCTTGGAAGTGAATGGCTATTTTGACATTGATTTTTAGTGGAAATGGGAATGAAGCCAGTGTTCTGTCCAACGCCAAATTGATGTTTCAACCCAAATGTCTGTCAGAGAGAAACAAAACCTTTTCCCCATTATCAGCTCATCAGACAAATGTCCAAGCAAAGAGATCTTGTATTAGAACCTGAATGTCACAGGCAGATTCTGTGCAAAGTGAACTCCAAAGCTAAGAGCCATCTCCAGAGAATGCCCTGCCCCCAACATCACCACCCCCAAACACAAACACTACTGCTATTATGCACCAACTGATCTAATTTGTCTCAGTGCTGTTGAGAGTGAGAGCTGGGTGATTCATATAGTAGCTGGGTTACCAGCCACGGCTCCTCTGCTGTAACTGACATTGTGAGCAGAGTGTTGCATCCAGGCAGAAGTCAACTGGACTCTGCAGAGAGACCCACCCCTAGATAAGTGGAGCAGAATCTGGTCCTTTGAAATTGAAAGATTCAAGTGAATAAGAATATGAATCAACTCACCTTCCTTTTAGAAGTGGATCATAAATATAGTGAGATCATTCTGACCTGTGATTTTCTCTGTTTTTAGTCTACCTACCTACTTATTGATTTGGCTATCTAGTCTGTCTATCTGCATCAGGAATAAAACATCTCAAGACATCCAATAGGTCTATGGATGTGACTCTTGGACCCTTTACCCGGAGCAGTGAAACTACTCATGGTGTGTAAAGTTATCTGTGGGAGTGGACCAAAAAGGTTTTCCTGAACTGCCTCCAAGACTAAAAGCTGATTTCTTGAGAATGGTTTAAATGCTGGTTTGTTCCCCTTGGGACAAGATCCCTGAAGTTCACTCTCTGTAACAAGCTACCAGTAGCACTGGGCTGGGTCAGCACTCAAGCAATGCTCTGTAGTGCCTGAAAATAAGAGCAATGAGACTTGGCTTATCACAGGATTTAGGTACACAATCTCAGGAACAGGAAAAAAAATGTGTATTTAGGCTCCTATTTTCAAAACAGCCAAAAGGAGCTAGACATCCTAATACCAAATCATTTCATCTCCCCTACACTTCTTTGAAGCTCCTAGCCATAATATATAATTACCACAATATGACAACACAGGGATAGCCTTAAACTTCACTAATGGGAAAAAGGAGTAAATAGACTACATATGATTTTGATACTGTCTCACGTGACTCTCATAAACAAACTAGTGAAATACAACCTAGATGGAGCTACTATAAGGTGGGTGCATAACTGGTTGGAAAATCATTCCCTGAGTAGTGTCGGAGAATAACAGAGTTCTCACTTTTTGTTTGGGTACAGCAAGTCAGATACTTTATTTTACTCAAGCAATTGCATAGAGGGAGAGAGCTAAACAGGTCTCTCAACAGGTAAACAATTGCAGCAAGCATTTATACCTTTTGTTACAGACAATAATGAGCAACAGCTGCATTTTGTTTATACATAGGTCATTCTGATATCTTGTTTTTTCTCACTAATGTAGACTCTTAGTCTACATTCCATATTATCTACACATTATCTACACAAGGTCGCAACAACTTCTCACACAGTTCTTTCCCTCTTGCCTCACACATTCCTCGCTTCTACAAATCTCATGTTATTAGGATTACAGTTAGCCTGACTCTTGCTAACAAACTGTCATGCATTGCAATCCCCTTCCTGTCAGTTCTTTCTCTGCTTCCACAGTAGTTATCAGTGGTTCACAGTAATGCTGGAAGGGCATAATGAGTGGGGTCCCGCAGGGATCGGTTCTGGGTGTGGTTCTGTTCAATATCTTCATCAATGATATATATAATCGCATAGAGAATACACTTATAAAATTTGTGGATTGTACCAAGCTGGGAGGGGTTGCAAATGCTTTGGGGGATAGGATTATAATTGAAAATGATCTGGACAAACTGAAGAAGAGAGGACTGAGAGGGGACATGTTAACAGTTTTCAAGTACATAAAAGGTTGTTACAAGGAGGAGGGAGAAAAATTGCTCTCCTTAACATTTGAGGAAAGGATTAGACGCAATGGACTTAAATTGCAGCAAGGGCGGTTTAGGTTGGACATTAGGAAAAACTTCCTAACTGTCAGAGTCGTTAAGCACTGGAATATAATTGCCTAGGGATGTTGTAGAATCTCTATCTTTGGAGATTTTTAAGTGCAGGTTAGACAAACACCTGTCAAGGATGGTCTAAGTAATACTTAGCCCTGCCATAAGTGCAGGAGACTAGACTAGACAACCTCTCCATTTCATATAATATCAGGGTTGGAAGGGACCTCAGGAAGTCATCTAGTTTAATCCCTTGCTCAAAGCAGGGCCACCCCCCAGACAGGTTTTTGCCCCAAATCCATCCCCTCAAGAATTGAATTCACAACCCTGGATTTAGCACACCAATGCTCAAACCACTGAGCTAACCCTCCTTCCTAAGAAGTCACTGATGCAGTGCAGAACTGAACCCAGCTTATCTGTGTCCCAGTCTAGTGCCTTAACCACTGGCCTACAATCAGCAGCCCCAAGTCTATGATTCTATGATGGCAATAAATAAATGTTGAGACAAAGGAGGAGATAAATTGTAAGTTTATTCACCAAAAAGGAACTTTTGGTCAACTCAAAATTATTCATGATTTTAACACAAATTTTACTGAATGATTTCAGCCAAACAAATAAAGATTGTGCTAAATTCACAAAACAGCAGGAGGAAGCGGAGTACTTTGCGAACAGGGGCTGCTAACAGGGAGTTTCGCAAGGGAGTTCTCCAGGTGAAGGAGGAGCTAATACAGCATCTGTGGGGTAAGTGACTGTCTGTAGTGTGTGTTTGTTTGTGTTTGGGGGTTACTTGCTGTGTGCTGAGCTTGTGTTTGTTTGTTTGGTTGTTTGAGGGACCGTGTGCTCTGGCTGGCAGTTGGAGGCAGGTTTGAAAGCTCGAAGCCTCTGGTAATTGGCTGAGCCTTAATCAGTGGGCGGGGCATTCACTCAGGCCAGGGCTTTATAAAGCCGCGCACAAGCGACCAGGGAGCTTGCGACCAGGGGCTGCTAACAGGGAGTTTCGCAAGGGAGTTTAGAAGGGGAGTGGGAAGGGAGTGGGAGTCCCTCGCCACCCGTAACCCCATCCCCGTGGCCCCCCCCTAAAACCTATAAACCAAACCACATTCCAAAACTCCCTTCTGTAAACCACCCTTTCACTAACTAGGATACAATGCAGGCAGAAGCCCAGCAGCAGAGTGGGGGCTATCCAGTTTATTGCACCGACTGTTGCATGTATGATTACCTGCCCTGTGGGCGGGTGGCGTATGTGTGCAGTCGGTGCAAGGAGCTCCTGGCCCTCAGAGACCATGTACGGACTTTGGAGGCCAGGGTGGCGGAACTGGAGGAGCTGAGAGAGGCAGAGAGGTATGTTGATGAGGCTTTCCGGGACACTGTAGAATTGTCCCACCTCCGCTTAGACAGCACCTGTGCTGTTAAGGAGGAAGAAGGGCCCAGGGAAGTAGAGCAGTCAATGGGAGCAGAGGGAAACTTTCCCATAGTTGGGACCCTCCTTCCAGATGGTTCTGGGGTTGCCTCTCGCACTGAGGTTGCCTCTCCGGGGGAGGGAACTCCAGTTGCTAGGAAAAGGCAGGTGTTAGTAATGGGAGATTCGATTATTAGAAATGTAGATAGCTGGGTCTGTGATGACCGGGAGAACCGTATGGTGACTTGCCTGCCTGGTGCGAAGGTTGCGGATCTCTCGAGGCATCTAGATCAGTGTTTTTCAACCTTTTTTGGGGCAAAGGCACACTTGTTTCATGAAAAAAATCACGAGGCACACCACCATTAGAAAATGTTAAAAAATTTAACTCTGTGCCTATATTGACTATATATAAAGTAATTCTCTTGAATAGGAATCAAATAAACACAAAGAAAGTATTTTATAATTACTTTATTATGAAATAGTAAGTAAACAGAAATATGAAAAATTATAAAATACTTTATTCAGTGCGCAATATTTTTTTCCCACGGCACACCAGGCAACATCTCGCGGCACACTAGTGTGCCGCGGAACAGTGGTTGAAAAACACTGATCTAGATAGACTTATGTGTAGTGCTGGGGAGGAGCCGGTGGTCGTGGTACATGTAGGTACCAATGACATAGGGAAGGGTAGGAGAGATGTCCTGGAAGCCAAATTTAGGCTGCTAGGGAAGAGACTGAAATCCAGGACCTCTATGGTGGCATTTTCAGAAATGCTCCCAGTTCCACGCGCAGGGCCAGGTAGGCAGGCAGAGCTTCAGAGTCTCAATGCGTGGATGAGACGATGGTGTAGAGAGGAGGGGTTCACGTTCATTAGGAACTGGGGAAACTTCTGGGATGGGAGGAGCCTATACAGGAGAGATGGGCTCCACCTAAACCAAAGTGGAACCAGACTGCTGGCACTAAACATTAAAAAGGTTGTAGAGCAGTTTTTAAACTAGGAGATGGGGGAAAGCCGACTGCTGCAGAGGAGCGTGTGGATCGGACACAGACTTCTCTTAGGGGAGAGTCTGATGATAGAGAATCTCCAGGTTATAGTCAGGAGCAGAGGACTGAAAAGTATAATGTAAGGGCCGGATCAGATGATAAACAGCCACATAAAAAAGAATCTGGCACATCAGAAAAAGGCAGGCTAATAAACAGGGACAAGTTTTTAAAGTGCTTGTACACAAATGCTAGAAGTCTAAATAATAAGATGGGTGAACTAGAGTGCCTTGTGATAAAGGAGGATATAGATATAATAGGCATCACAGAAACCTGGTGGACTGAGAGCAATCAATGGGACACAATCATTCCGGGGTACAAAATATATCGGAAGGACAGAACAGGCCGCGCAGGGGGAGGAGTGGCACTATATGTTAAAGAAAGTGTAGATTCAAATGAAGTAAAAATCTTAAGCGAATCCACAGGTTCCATAGAGTCTCTATGGATAGAAATTTCATGCTCTAGTAAAAATATAACATTAGGGATCTATTATCGACCACCTGACCAGGACAGTAATAGTGATGATGAAATGCTAAGGGAAATTAGAGAGGCTATCAAAATTAAGAACCCAATAATAGTGGGGGATTTCAATTATCCCCATATTGACTGGGAACATTTCACTTCAGGACGAAATGCAGAGATAAAATTTCTCGATACTTTAAATGACTGCTTCATGGAGCAGCTGGTACGGGAACCCACAAGGGGAGAGGCGACTCTAGATTTAATCCTGAGTGGAGCGCAGGAGCTGGTCCAAGAGGTAACTATAGCGGGACCGCTTGGAAATAGTGACCATAATACAATAGCATTCAACATCCCTGTGGTGGGAAGAACACCTCAACTGCCCAACACTGTGGCCTTTAATTTCAAAAGGGGGAACTATACAAAAATGAGGGGGTTAGTTAGACAAAAGTTAAAAGGTTCAGTGACTAAAGTGAAATCCCTGCAAGTTGCGTGGGCCCTTTTTAAAGACACCATAATAGAGGCTCAACTTCAATGTATACCCCAAATTAAGAAAAAACAGTAAAAGAACTAAAAAAGAGCCACCGTGGCTTAACAACCATGTAAAAGAAGCAGTGAGAGATAAAAAGACTTCCTTTAAAAAGTGGAAGTCAAATCCTAGTGAGGCAAATAGAAAGGAGCACAAACACTGCCAACTTAAGTGCAAGAGTGTAATAAGAAAAGCCAAAGAGGAGTTTGAAGAACGGCTAGCCAAAAACTCCAAAGGTAATAACAAAATGTTTTTTAAGTACATCAGAAGCAGGAAGCCTGCTAAACAACCAGTGGGGCCCCTTGATGATGAAAATACAAAAGGAGCGCTTAAAGATGATAAAGTCATTGCGGAGAAACTAAATGGATTCTTTGCTTCAGTCTTCACGGCTGAGGATGTTAGGGAGATTCCCAAACCTGAGCTGGCTTTTGTAGGTGACAAATCTGAGGAACTGTCACAGATTGAAGTATCACTAGAGGAGGTTTTGGAATTAATTGATAAACTCAACATTAACAAGTCACCGGGACCAGATGGCATTCACCCAAGAGTTCTGAAAGAACTCAAATGTGAAGTTGCGGAACTATTAACTAAGGTTTGTAACCTGTCCTTTAAATCGGCTTCGGTACCCAATGACTGGAAGTTAGCTAATGTAACGCCAATATTTAAAAAGGGCTCTAGGGGTGATCCCAGCAATTACAGACCGGTAAGTCTAACGTCGGTACCGGGCAAATTAGTTGAAACAATAGTAAAGAACAAAATTGTCAGACACATAGAAAAACATAAACTCTTGAGCAATAGTCAACATGGTTTCTGTAAAGGGAAATCGTGTCTTACTAATCTATTAGAGTTCTTTGAAGGGGTCAACAAACATGTGGACAAGGGGGATCCGGTGGACATAGTGTACTTAGATTTCCAGAAAGCCTTTGACAAGGTCCCTCACCAAAGGCTCTTACGTAAATTAAGCTGTCATGGGATAAAAGGGAAGGTCCTTTCATGGATTGAGAACTGGTTAAAGGACAGGGAACAAAGGGTAGGAATTAATGGTAAATTCTCAGAATGGAGAGGGGTAACTAGTGGTGTTCCCCAAGGGTCAGTCCTAGGACCTATCCCATTCAATTTATTCATAAATGATCTGGAGAAAGGGGTAAACAGTGAGGTGGCAAAGTTTGCAGATGATACTAAACTACTCAAGATAGTTAAGACCAAAGCAGATTGTGAAGAACTTCAAAAAGATCTCACAAAACTAAGTGATTGGGCAACAAAATGGCAAATGAAATTTAATGTGGATAAGTGTAAAGTAATGCACATTGGAAAAAATAACCCCAACTATACATACAACATGATGGGGGCTAATTTAGCTACAACGAGTCAGGAAAAAGATCTTGGCGTCATCGTGGATAGTTCTCTAAAGATGTCCACGCAGTGTGCAGAGGCGGTCAAAAAAGCAAACAGGATGTTAGGAATCATTAAAAAGGGGATAGAGAATAAGACTGAGAATGTATTATTGCCCTTATATAAATCCATGGTTCGCCCACATCTCAAATACTGTGTACAGATGTGGTCTCCTCACCTCAAAAAAGATATTCTAGCACTAGAAAAGGTTCAGAAAAGAGCAACTAAAATGATTAAGGGTTTAGAGAGGGTCCCATATGAGGAAAGATTAAAGAGGCTAGGACTCTTCAGTTTGGAAAAGAGAAGACTAAGGGGGGACATGATAGAGGTATATAAAATCATGAGTGATGTTGAGAAAGTGGATAAGGAAAAGTTATTTACTTATTCCCATAATACAAGAACTAGGGGTCACCAAAAGAAATTAATAGGCAGCAGGTTTAAAACAAATAAAAGGAAGTTCTTCTTCACGCAGCGCACAGTCAACTTGTGGAACTCCTTACCTGAGGAGGTTGTGAAGGCTAGGACTATAACAATGTTTAAAAGGGGACTAGATAAATTCATGGTGGCTAAGTCCATAAATGGCTATTAGCCAGGATGGGTAAGAATGGTGTCCCTAGCCTCTGTTCATCAGAGGATGGAGATGGATGGCAGGAGAGAGATCACTTGATCATTGCCTGTTAGGTTCACTCCCTCTGGGGCACCTGGCATTGGCCACTGTCGGTAGACAGATACTGGGCTAGATGGACCTTTGGTCTGACCCAGTACGGCCTTTCTTATGTTCTTATGTTCTTATGTACTTCTGCTGCTGCTATTCTTGTAACTTCAGTCCATTGGTTAGGTCACTCTCCTTGCATGTGGGGGACCATGGTTCGCTTCCACTCTCTACCTGGGATGGTGGCAGAGATTTGAAGCAAAATCTGGGGGGAGGGCTAGCTCAGTGGTTTGAGCATTGGTCTGCTAAACCCACAGTTGTGAATTCAATCCTTGAGGGGACCACTTAGAGACTTGAGGCAAAATCAGTACTTGGTCCTGCCTAGTGAAGGCAGTGGGCTGGACTCAATGACCTTCCAGTTCTATGAGAGAGGTAGGTATATCTCCCATCTCTGAGGAAAATGCCTTAATATCTGGGGTATAAGGTATTCTGGAGTATCAAAGCTGTTCCACAATGTATAAATAACTAAAAAAAATACTCAATGGACCAATGAGTTGAACCTGACACTGAGGTACAGTGTAATTCTAGCCCCATGACTAGCCAAGTATTTTATATAAGTGGAATAGCTTCAATAGAAAAGCTTGAGAAAACTCCACCCCTGTGTACCTATATGCTGGAGGTGAGGGCCTTCAGCTGGGAGGTCAAAGTTTCAGTCCCTGGTCTACAGGAGGTAGAATGGGGAATTGAACCCAGGTCTTCCAGAACACCAGTAATTAACACTGGGCTAATGGTTGGACCAAGGGTCATCACCTCCTCTTTTGGGCAACTTGGTCAACCAAGTCCCATTGACTTGTGCTCTAAATCATTTAGGCACTTCTAGAAATGTCACCGACAGTTTCCATTTCATGAAGAAAAATGCTGTAGTTTGTTATAAAGGAGAAACGCCCATGGTGATCTCTCAGGCAACTTGACTTTGTTCTTCCTTGTTTTGTTGTTCGCCTTAAGGTCTGCCTGAGAAGAGTGAAATTATGATTTGTGTGTGTAAAGCAATGGAGGCTGGGATTTTCAAAGGAGCCTAAGGGAGTTAAGCACCCAACATGCATTGAAATGCAATTTTCACTCAGCCAGTGGGAGTTTTACAGGGAATAAGGTCTGAGTAAAAGTTGAGATCAAACCTAAGGATTTAAATATTTAAAAAGGACATTGGATAGGAATCTTGCTCATGAAGGCTTGTCAGTCAAGGAAGAAACCAATATCTATTGTCTATCACAGCTGATCTCAAACAGTGATTCGTTGTCCTCCAAAGGTCTGTGGGCCATATTTTTAAAGGTCTTTAAGTGACTGAAGACACAGATAAGTACCTAGGAGTACCTTGCTCCCATTGACTTCAAAAGGAGTTATGTACCTGGATGCTTTCGAAAATCCCAGTAGGCATCTGTCTTTGGAAATCTGGCCATATGGTACTGTTCTTTCTGGCCTGGAGAGAGGAATATTTTGAAAACCAAGAACTGGGGAGACTGAAGTATTGGAAGAAGCAGTACAGCAATGAAAGAAGTTGGAAGACCACTGGCTCAGAGGGAGGAAGGCATGATTATATTTGAGAAAACTGTACAGGGAGCAAAGCAAAGAGCTTAAGGAGAATATTTAAAGTCTGAGTTTAAGGGAGACGAGTTGGATGTGATCTTACATTTTCAATGGAGATTAAGGGAGTTAGGCTCCAAAATCCCATTGATTGTCAACTAACTCCCTTGGGCTCCTTGAAAAATCTCAGCCTGCGTATATATAGGTAGATGGTTTGATATCAACAGGGTGAGTGAATTGGTAGCTTGGCCTACCAGGAGGGTATAAAATGGTGTAAGTTAAAGTAGACTGCTACCTATTTTATTGTTCACCTTTTATGGCTCGTAGAATCTATGCTATGTCCCAACTTTTAAACAGTCCCTTGGAGGAATCCCTTCAGTGTGCCAGACCCCCACAGGGTCCCACATTTCTTTAAGTCTTTGTGGTCTTTAACACCCTGAGCTCTGCACAGTGAGTCCTTGTGTTGGTATCGAGAAGCACAGCCTGCAGTCCATCCTGTTCCAGCCAGAGCGCCACCAAGCCAAGCTGCCGTGGAATCCATTTTTGTCTCTCTCCCTCTGTGAGTCCTAGGTGAGGGCTGCTGAGCTGCCCTTAACCCAGCCACCTGACACCTCTTGGCCCATCGTCCTCCTCCTCCTGCAGGCGCATGCTGAGGTCACATATTCCACATGCCGGAGTTGCCAATGGGCAGGTGTCAGTTGTTCAATCCCTGGGGCTCCCATTGTCTTTCCGGATCCTCCATTGAAATGGGTCAGTTCCAGATGTTCCTTAATGACCCATTCCTTCCCCCATAGGCAATGTGACACATACATACACACACACCATGTGTCCTGCTCAGCCCCAAGACCATTTTAACCCTTCTGCATCCACTGGGTAGCAATCCCTAGTCACATAAGTCACTGCCTTGCATGTCATTCATTACATTATTACAGAAAATTACCACTTCATCACACAAACTCTGATTGGACCCTATAGAACACACCCAAATCAATCCACCCAACTTGTCCAGTGTAGCCTGATCTATAGGTTATGTATTAATTATATTGATCACTTAAGAATTCCTAGTTCTCTCTTTGAGGGTTGATAGGTTCTTGTCCCAAAACCAGTATTATTAAAATTACTATATGGTTGGGAACCCCGATGTTGGGGTCCACTAGGCATAGCTACCAGGTAACTCGGGAGAGTGGAAGGCCAAAGTGTCGATGAAACTCTTTTGCTCTGGGCCTATCTGAACCCCCAAACTCCATCTTGTGAACTCTCACCTACTTCTGTGGTAACTGCTTACATGCTCTGTAGCAGGCTGAAGCAGAAATGTATTGGTCAGCGTTTCTAGCAGATGGCTGCAGTTTCACTCACACTAGCAGAAATAATAGAGATAAGGAGCAGGGGAAGGAGGGATAGTTAGTTTACAGGCGTCTAACTCAAGGTCGCAGAGACTGGGAAAGTTTTCTCACAAGCTTATGTAGAGTTTATTGTAACAGTTGTCTGGAAGGGAGGGGTGAGGGGGAACAGCCAGACAAAGAGATGTATGCAAACAGTTTGGAGTATAAAAGGTAAAAGTTGTTTGTATTTGTTGCACTGGATTTGAGACATGCTGGTCTCCTAGTGCCATTTCAGAGCTCTGAAATAAACTTGGCTTGCTTTCTCCCCTCGGTGTCTTTATTGGTGCCAAGCACACCGGGCCACGGACCATTGTTGTCCCCTCGAGCCCCTTAGGCGGGCAACAGTTTTGGCGTCCCTGGGTGGGCTCGAGGGTTAAATTTAGCCTTGCCCAGATCCCTCCTGGTGGCCGACGGATTACGACGACGACCGACGCCCAGAGCGCTCACCGGTGACTTCATCGGGGGCCTCGGCAGAGACGTGGTTTGCTCGACCCCGGAGGGCACAACGGTGCAACGCACACAGACAGTGGAGAAGCAGCTGTGGGCGACGGTGGGGAACCGGTCCCGTGGATAGGGCGACGGTGCAGAACCGGACCCTTGGATAAGGTAGGAACAGTCCAGTGGGGACTTTGCCTGTTTTGACCTGGGGACGCCCAGAGTCTCCCTAGAATATGGGGCAGGGACAGAGTACAGCCGGCAGGGTACAGTGTACACCCTTAGAATGCATTCTGGTGAACTGGAAAGTGTTTGGATCTGATCAGTTGATTAAAAGTAAATTGAAAAGGTTCTGTACAGTTGATTGGCCTCAGTACCAGCTGGAGTGCCAAGAAAGGTGGCCACCGGAAGGATCACTTAATTACAACACGATCCTTCAATTGCTTTTGTTTTGTCAGAGAACAGGTAAATGGAATGAACATCTCTATGCGTATACGATTATGGTGTTAAGAAATAGGACTGATATTTTGCTCAAATGCCATTTGACTCCGACAGACTCGGTAGTATGTGCTGCTAAACCCCAGAACCCTCCCACTGTTGTAATGCCAGAATTGTGTCCCCTTCGGCTCCTCCACCCCCACAGGCTTCAGAGAGTACCCCCCCCCCCCGTGGGATTGTATCCGTTGATTACTGAGAGTGTGGTAGCCCGTCCAGGAACACAGGAACGGCCAGCACAGATAGTGTCTGTATATTCGCATGTACCTTATAATCCAGTCCATTTGGCTGCTTTCAAGACAGAGGCAGGAGAATTCTCAACGAATCCAAGCAAGTTCATTTCTATCTTTGAAGGTTGTCTAGCTAGCCATAAGCCTGACTGGGATGACTGTAATATACTTATGAGAACCCTGTTGTCTGAAGTGGAGCGGAATCAGGTTATAGCCAAGGCTAAGGGAGGAAGACAGAGAAGGCATTTAAGGTTTAAAAGGGAAAGCTATTGGACACCAGAGGTTGTACAGAGTGGAATCCTCAGAAGTGAGTGTGCTCATCCTGGTTTGTTGCTTCAAAGTTCTGTACAGAAGTTATGTTACTGGAAAGTATGTATGATGGCAATGTGTATGTGTTAATGGTTGGAGAAAAGGTGTATGAGTGAAGAGTGGAAGGTTCCTTTGGAAGTTAGAAGAAGCTGAGAAAGGGAGAAGGAAAAAGCACAGAATGAGTTAACTGAGAGGAAAATACAGCTAGCAGGCTCATCCAAGGACAGTGTACACAGCTAAGACTTGGCTGACAACCAAGAGAAAGGGGGGCCTGAATGTGCCCAAGCAACTGTGAGATCTGCAAAATACTGCAAGGCATAATGAAGACAAACGAAGGGTTAAAAAGCAGCTTTGCTGAACAGTATTGGCTCAAGGATTTAAAAATTCCCCCACTCTGTTCGGCTAGGCTTTGGCCAGAGACTTGGAGGAGTGGGATAATTCAGACAGAGCCCTCCTGCTGCAATATGTAGATGACTTGTTAATTGCTGCTGTGGGTCTAATCCCTTGTCTCAGAGCTACTGTGAGTCTCCTAAACTTTATTGGACTGCGAGGATACAGGGTATCTCAAATCAAAGCCCAAATTGCTCTTTCAGAGGTTCAATATCTGGGATTTCACATCAGGCAGGGAGAGAGACAGCTCTCAAACGAAAGGAAGGAGGCTATCTGCCAAGTTCCCATCCCCAGCAACCGTAAACGGCTTAGGGCATTCCTGGGCATGGCAGGTTTTTGCAGAATATGGATTCCAGAGTTTGGACTGTGGGCTAAACCTCTGTATGAATGTGTTAAGGGAGCGGAACATGACCCCTTTCACTGGTCCCCAGAAGCGGACAGGGCATTTAAAATCTTGAAAAGGAAGCTAATGGAAGCTCCAGCCCTGGGCTTGCCCGATATATCTAAGCCGTTCCAACTGTATGTGCATGAACGAAAAGGGGTAGCTTTGGGAATGCTTACCCAGCTATTAGGTGCCTGGTAACGTCCTGTGGCATATGTTTCTAGACAACTGGATCAAGTTTCAAAGGGATGGCCAGCCTGTTTGAGGGCGGTCGCAGCTACTGCTCTAGTGCTTGGGGAAGCTGAAAACTGACACTGGGAGGAACTGTGCAAGTGTATGTTCCCCATATGGTCCGAGCCTTGCTGGAAACTAAGGGTGGTCTTTGGCTGACACAGGCTCGGGTTGCTCGGTACCAGGCGAAGCTGTTAGAGAATCCTGAAGTCACCCTGCAGATCTGTCCCTCCCTTAATCCAGCTACACTGCTACCAGAGACAGAAAAGCAGGAACATGACTGTCTAGAAATCATAGATGTTCAGTATTCTAGCCACCCAGATCTAAAAGATCAGCCACTCCCAAATGCTGACTTGGAATGGTATACAGATGGAAGTAGTACTGTGGTGGATGGGCAAAGGAGGGCTGGTTATGCTATTGTTTCTCTTCATGATACCATGGAAGCTGAGAGTTTACTGGCAGGAACGTCTGCCCAGCTTGCTGAACTAGTGGCCCTGACTCGGGCACTTGAGCTGGCAAAAGACAAATGGGTTAATATCTTTACTGATTCAAAGTATGCTTTTGGGGTATTGCATGCTCACGCTGGATTGTGGAAGCAAAGGGGAATGCTAACAGCCCAAGGCTCTCCGGTCAAGCATGGGTCTCAAATTATCCGGCTTTTAGAAGCAGTACAACTCCCCTCAGCAGTAGCAGTGGTGCATTGCAAAGCCCATCAAAGGGAAGATCAAGATGTAACCAAGGGCAATGCCAGAGCAGACAGGGAAGCTAAGCGAGCTGCTACCCTGAAATCACCAACTGAGGAGAATGCCCAAATGCATGCCCTCATCCCATCAGTGGGGGAGCTTGCAGCCCCTCAGTACTCCCAAGAGGACAGAAACCTGGCTGACAGTCTCGGTCTCCAGGAAAAGGAGGGATGGCTTTATTCCACAGAGGGAAAAATCCTCCTGCCCAAGGGCTTGATTCGACCAGTGTTGCAGAAACTGCATCAAACCACACACGCAGGCAGAGAGGCTCTTACCCAGCTCATGAATAAATATTTTCTAACCTCTAGACTTAAACCCCTAGCATTACAGGTACAAGCTGAATGTTTAATCTGCCAAAAGAATAACCCTCGACCAGGAGTAGCAGTGCCACCAGCCACCCTGGAACCTACCCCAGGCCCAGGATTAGTGTGGCAAATAGATTTTACTGAGTTTCCCAGGACCCAAGGGTACAGGTACCTCCTCGTCTTGGTGGATCGATTCAGCGGATGGCCTGAAGCCTTCCCATGTCGCAACAACACTGCCAAGACAGTGGCTCTTAAGTTTGTCAAGGAAATCATTCCTCGCTTCGGTCTTCCCCTGTGGATGGAATCTGACAATGGAACACACTTCACATCTCAAATTGTTGAAAAGATATCAAGTGCTCTGCAAATCCCCTGGAAACTCCACACACCCTGGCAACCTCAAGCCAGTGGAGTAGTGGAACGCACAAATCAGACACTCAAGTGACACCTCTCAAAGGTCTGTCAGGAGGCCTCTCTTAAGTGGCCTGATGCCTTGCCCCTTGTGTTACTTCGCATTCGTGCTCTCCCTAAGGGTAGGATAGGGCTTAGTCCCTTCGAGATTATGTTTGGAAGAGCATGGCCTATGAATGGTACCCCAGTTCTGGCAGGGGAGTGGGAGATGGGGTATGGTTTCTTGTCTCAGTACATGTGCTCTCTGTCTGCTGTTCTTTCTTCTCTTCACAGGTACACCAAAGATTCACAGCCTCTTCTGCTGGATACTCCAGTCCACTCCCTGCAGCCTGGTGACTCCGTTCTCGTGCGGACCTGGAAGGACGAGCCTCTCCAAGAGAAGTGGAAGGGACCCCACACCGTCCTGCTTGTCACCCATACAGCGGCAAAGGTCGAAGGACACAAGAACAGGATTCATCACTCTCGACTGAAAGCAGTGCCCATTCCTAAACAGTGGACTGTCCAGCCTGCGGAGAAGACTGCTAATGACGATTTGGGACTTAAGCTGTTATTCAAAAGACAGTAAGGGTTACTGGGAATGTGTTGTGATCTTTCTCAACAGTCACAGCATACTCCCCGCGAGAACCCTGAACATTGGTTTTATTTTCTCACAGAAGGCCGACCTGGCCTATGTATTTGGTCTTGTTATTTTTTGACTTGTTTAGTGTCAACAATTCTTCTTATCTTCTGGGTATTTGAGTTTGTGGTACTAGTGCCTACAAATGGCTTCCTAATGGTTGGCATGGTAGCTGTTACAAAGGCTATCTTGCTCCTCCCCTCCGCATTCTACCCAAGGCTCCCTCAGGTCGTCCCAGGTACTATCAGTCCTTGAGAGCTACCTTAGAACCCATCAGTGAAGGAGACAGGTTTGGGATGATAGCCCTCCCTTCCTATGGGGTGGGATGGCTAACCCAACTCTACAGAAGACTGTCTAAATTTCTCACTCAGTTATGCTTTTCTCTATGGCTAGGGTATCATTGGCAAAGTTCTGAGCTGTACCAGCTTCGACTGCTGGCCTTGCAGAACCGACAGGCCCTAGATTATGTGTTAGCCTCACGGGGCGGGGTATGTGCCCTTATTGGAGAAGAGTGTTGTACCTATGTCCCAGAGTTTTCACAGGACATTAACAAGCACATCTTGTCAGCTGAACGGGCCTTTAACCAGTTGAAGGCCCAGGAAGGGGAACCCACTATTTTGGATTCCCTTTGGGGTTGGCTACCTGGTTTAGGGGAACTAGGAGATATAGGGGGAAGCATTGTTCGCATCTTGCTCACAGGTGTGGTGATATGTTTTGTTCTTGTTCTTTTGCTCATTTGCTGTAAAGTGCTCATACGTAAGACTTGTACCTCCCATACCCCAGAAGTTCCCTTATACCCTCTCATTGATAATCCTGATTGCATGGAGCTTAATCGCATTTTGTCTTTAGAGTATGAGAAAACTCTGACAAAGGTTTGTTGAGTGTTCTCAAAGGAGGGATTGTTGGGGTCCACTAGGCATAGCTACCAGGTAACTCGGGAGAGTGGAAGGCCAAAGTGTCGATGAAACTCTTTTGCTCTGGGCCTATCTGAACCCCCAAACTCCATCTTGTGAACTCTCACCTACTTCTGTGGTAACTGCTTACATGCTCTGTAGCAGGCTGAAGCAGAAATGTATTGGTCAGCGTTTCTAGCAGATGGCTGCAGTTTCACTCACACTAGCAGAAATAATAGAGATAAGGAGCAGGGGAAGGAGGGGTAGTTAGTTTACAGGCGTCTAACTCAAGGTCGCAGAGACTGGGAAAGTTTTCTCACAAGCTTATGTAGAGCTTATTGTAACAGTTGTCTGGAAGGGAGGGGTAAGGGGGAACAGCCAGACAAAGAGATGTATTCAAACAGTTTGGAGTATAAAAGGTAAAAGTTGTTTGTATTTGTTGCACTGGATTTGAGACATGCTGGTCTCCTAGTGCCATTTCAGAGCTCTGAAATAAACTTGGCTTGCTTTCTCCCCTCGGTGTCTTTATTGGTGCCAAGCACACCGGGCCATGGACCATTGTTGTCCCCTCGAGCCCCTTAGGCGGGCAACACCGATGTGAACAGTTGCAACAGTCACACTATAGGAACTCTTCTATATGTACAAATAGTTCATTATTACATTTAGCAAAGTCACAAACACTCTAATTTAGTAAGGTAGATAGAGAGACTACAGAATGTACATCTGCACATCCATATACTCACACCATCCCTTGCAGAACAACTTGAAATATTAGCCATTATCTTCAGTCTCATCAGCAGTGGCCATCATAGTGGCCCCTCCCAAGGGATAGATCTCTCTCTCCTACCATCCACAGACTGGGATACAACTTCTATAATATGTTATGCCAGAGGTTCTGAAACTGGGGGTCATGACCCCCCCCCATCCCCCAGGGTGTCATGTGGTTATTACATATGTCACAAGCTGACAGCCTCCACCCTCAAATGCCACTCCACCTCCAGGATTTATATTCGTGTTAAATATTTTTTTAAAATGTATTTTTAATTTATAAGGGGGGGTCACACTCAGAGGCTTGCTGTGTGAAAGGGATCACCAATACAGAAATTTAAGAACCACTATGTTACACTGACACCACTATATCTAATGCATATTCAGTAGGGTTCCCCACCCCCCTTTCCCTTATTTGTATTTCCTCATCCTACTAATATTGAGGTGTCTTTCCTCTATAGGTTAGTATATTAATACATGTAACGACCATTTCAGGTCATGATCAAACCCATCACCCCTTGCTTAAGCGGATTTGCAGTTATTACTTCCATGTTCCTTGTGGCAACACTTACTGGACCATTCTAACTCCTGCCATTGAGCAAGCTCTTCTTAGTTCCCAAAATCTAAAGGTAACGGCTGATCTGTGCCAAGGGTTACAGCCTACTTAACCACACATATGCTAACAAATGCTTCAGCTAATATCTTACAGGATACAGGCCTGTAGGTTTCTTGCATTGCAGCTGAATATCATGAAAGTACTAAATATAATGAAGGCACTGAATATAGTAAAGGTAAGCTAGCCCTATGAGCATGTTATCCACAGTTCTATGCTCTTTGTTTTTTTTTTTTTTTAAATAAGATCGACACTACTTTAGAAATTTGAATTTCTGCAACATTTTCCCTACTGCTATTTTTACCTCCTTGTTTTTCAGGCTGTAGACAATGGGGTTTAACATGGGGGTCAAGATGCTGTACTGGATGGAAAACATTTTGTCCAGAACCACAGAGGAGACTGAGCTGGGTTTTGTGTACTGGAAAAAAGCTGTCAAGTACAACAAGCCAACAACAATAAGGTGGGAGCTGCAGGTGGAGAAGGCTTTACGCCTGCCCTCCACAAAGCGTATCCTCAGGATGGTGGAGATGATGTGAATGTAGGAGATTAGGGTGAGGAGGAAGGATCTCAACCCAAAGACCACAGCAGAAGTAAGAAGCACCACTTGATTGGTGAGGATCTCCGTGCAGGACAGTTGTAACAGAGGAGGGAGCTCGCAGCTGAAATGGCTGATTTGATTGGGCCCACAGAAATGCAACTTGAGAGCAAAAACAGTGTTAAGAAGGGCATAGAAGAAGCCCATGATCCATGCACCACTCACCAGCTGAACACAGATCCCTTTCCTCATTGTCTGCACGTAATGCAATGGGTCACAGATGGCAGCATAGCGGTCATAAGCCATGGCTAAGAGAATGAAACTGTCAGCACCAACCGAGAGGATAAAAAGGAACATCTGTGCAATGCAGCTATTGACAGAAATAGTTTTGTGCTCTGCTAGGAAGTTCATCAGCATATTAGGCACCATGACTGAGGAATAGCAGATATCAACAAAGGATAAATTGAAGAGAAAGAAGTACATAGGGGTGTGAAGGTGAGAATCAGCTCTTATCACCACCATGATCACTATGTTACCACTCAGAGTGATTAGGTAAATAACTAAAAACACCAGGAAGAGGAAAATCTGCATCTGTGTGTCACTGGAAAGTCTCAGGAGGATAAATTCGGTCACTGTGGTTTTATTTTTCATTGTCATTTAATCAGGAAATCTATGACCTGGAGACCAGAAAACAAATGAAATTAACACTTATCATAAAAATAAATTGAAACAGTATGTGCAGATCATCTGTTCCATAGGATGAATGTAAAGAGAGTCCTATTCCATTCTGTAAAATGTGTGTTTTAAGTAGACTAAATTTAGAGAGAGAGAGAGAGAGAGAGAGAGACGTGAGATGGCATTTGTGTGTTTTAAATAGACAAATTAGGCTGAATACACAAAAGGACTTGGGCACCTAACTGCCACTTTAGAAGCCTAAATCCCAGAATCAGATCCTATTGGTATTCACAAATACCCTGTTCAGCTCTGACTAAGGGATAGTCTGATGCGAGGCTCCCTCAGTCTCTCTGTTTCTAAATCATAAAAGAGGCAGTGCAGGGTTACTGGATACTTGGTCTTCTGCATCTGGGGTGAGTGTTCAGCCACCAGGCTAGAGAGGAATTTATTCTCTCTCTCTCTCTCTCTCTCTCTCTCTCTCTCTGCAATCTGGCCTTACAACTTCAATAGAGCTACAGCTGCATTACACCAGAATGGAATCTGGCAGATTGGCTGCAATGAAACTATGGCCAATTTACACTAGCTGGACATCTGGACAAATCTATAAAAATAATCTCCTTCTCTATTACAGTCTGTCAGTTATTCTAGACTATTTGTTGAAAACACAAATTAATATTTGTAGTATATAATTGGATTCTTACCTATTGAAATCATTACGATTTTTCAAGAAGAAGAAGAATCATAGAACTGGAAGGGACCTCGACAGGTCATCTAGTCCATTCCCCTGCACTCAAGGCAGGACTAAGTATTATCTAGACCATCCCTGGCAGGTGTTTGTCCAACCTGTTCTCTAAAAATCTCCAAAGATGGAGATTCCACAACATCCCTAGGCAATTTATTCCAGTACTTAACCACTCTGGCAATTAGGAAGTTTTTCCTAATATTCAACCTAAACCGCCCTTGTTGCAATTTAAGCCCATTGTCCTATCCTCAGAGGTTAAGAAGAACAATTTTTCTCCCTCCTCCTAGTAACAACCTTTTATATACTTGAAAACTGTTATCATGTCTCCTCTCAGTCTTCTCTTCTCAAGACTAAAGGAACCCATTTTTTTTCAATCTTCCCTCATAGGTCATGTTTTCTAGACCTTTAATCATTTTTGTTGCTCTTCTCTGGACTTTTTCCAATTTGTCCACATCTTTCCTGAAATGTGGCACCCAGAACTGGACACAATACTCCAGTTGAGGCCTAATCAGCATGGAATAGAGTGGAAGAATTACTTCTCGTGTCTCGCTTACATCACTCCTGCTAATACATTCCAGAATGATGCTTTTTTTCGCAGCAGTGTTACACTGTTGACTCATATTTAGCTTTTGATCCACTATGACCCCCCAGATCCCATTTCACAGTACTCCTTCCTAAGCAGTCATTTCCCATTTTGTATGTGTGCAACTGATTGTTCCTTCCTAAGTTTAGTACTTTGCATTTGTCCTTATTGTATTTCATCCTATTTACTTCAGAACATTTCTTTAGTTTGTCCAGATCATTTTGAATTATAATCCTATCCTCCAATGCACTTCCAACCCCTCCCAGCTTGGTATCATCCTCAAACTTTATAAGTGTACTCTCTGTGCCATTATCTAAATAATTGATGAAGATATTCAACAGAATCGGGCCAAGAACCAATTCCTGTGGGACCCCACTAGTTATGCCCTGCCAACATGACTGTGAACCACTGATAACTACTCCCTGGGAACTGTTTTCCAGCCAGCTATGCACCCACTATATGGTAGCTCCATCTAGGTTGTATTTCTCTAATTTGTTTATGAGAAAGTAATGAGAGACACTATCGAGAAGAAATTAATTTGACCAGTAAACATTATCTCGACACAGTGACATAATTTTGAAAAGAGGGGCTTGATAGAAAATCAATGGGACTTTTGCTCCTAAGTCACTTAAACTCCAACTCAATGGGATTCTTGACTCAATTTTCTGCATGTCTGAATATCAGGCTGTACATACAGTAGAGAAATTATCCTGCCCTCCTGGAAGTGAATGGCTATTTTTACATCAGTTATTAATAGAAAAGGGAATGGAATCAATGTTCTGTTCAATGTCAAAATTATGTTTGTCCCCATAGAACCCTAGAGAGAACCTTAACCTTTCCTCCATTATCAGGTCATGAGACAAATGCCTAAGCAAAGAGATGGACCTCGTACTTGAACCTGAATGTCAACACAGGCAGATTTTGTGCACTGGGAAATTCAACTCCCAGTGCGTTTTTCAGACAATGCCCTTCCCCTGACCTCCCCGCCCCACACACACACACACCTACCCTGCTCTCAGCTATCTCAGTGATGCCTTGAGAAAGAGAGAACTGGGTAATTCAGGTAAATCAGTTTCGCCCACCATGGTCTCTGTGCTGTAGCTGAGTCTGTGTGAGCAGACCGCTGCAGCCAGGCAGAAGTCAATGGGACTGAAGAGACTCACCCCTAGATAAGAGGGGCAGAATCTGGTCCTTTGAAATGAAAAGGATACAAAAATTAAAAAGGAATAAAAATATGAATCAACTCACCTGCCTTTTAAACATGTAATAAATATGGTGAAATCATTCTGACCTGTGATTTTTTATTTTCTTAGACAAAGCAATAAGGAGGTAGATAGACTATCTAGTCTCTCCATCTATCTCTGGAATACAGCATCCAAGGAGAGCCAATATTCTTTACCCGGAGCAGTGAAACCCCTCAAAGTGTGTAGGGTAATTAGTGCGAGTGAAGCAAAGAGCTTTCCCTTAACTGACTCCAAGACTAGGAGCGGATTCTTGAGAGTTGTTTAAATGCTGTCTTGTTCCCCTTGGGACAATCCCTGAAGTTCACTCTCTGTAACAAGCTCCCAGTAACATTGTGCTGTGTCAGCCCTTAAGCAATGGTCTATGGTACCTAAGAATGATAGCATTGAGGCTTGGGTTATCATATGCATCCAAGTGATTTAGGTACCCAATCTCAGTGACAGTCAATGAAAAAGGCATGTATTTAAGCTCAGATTCTCAAAGCAGCTGAAGGAGTTAGATGCGCAGCCAGCAGCACATTTCCTCTCCCTAGACTCCTTTGAAGGTCCTAGTCTTAATGTATAATTACCACAAGTGCAGCAGAGGAGAAAGAATGGGGAATGACCAGCCATCCTTAAAAAATCACCAGTGGCTGGATACACAGGTTAAGAAATGAGAAAGGAGCAAATAGACTGTATAAGATGGCAGGAAAGAAAAGGAGATGAGACAAAGGAGGAGCTATTCTGAATACATCTGGGTAAAATGTTTCAGACAAGTAGTTTATTCACTGAAAAATGCAGTTTGGTTGACCCAATACTGTTTGTGAATTAGAAAAAAAAGCCAAATTGTTTCATCCAGGGCCAAACAAACAAACAAAAAAACTAACTAAAGTCACAAAGCAGCACAGGGCACCTTAGTGCCTCCGCAGTACCTTTAACTTAGTGGTTAGGAAACTCACCTGGGTCATGGGAGATCCTCATGCAATTCCTTCTCGGTCTGATGTAGAGCAGAGATTTGAAGTGAGGTCTCTTATCTCTCAGGAAAGTGCTTTAATCTCTGTGCCATAGGCCTTGCTGGAAACCTAAGCCGAAGTAACTGTATTAACCAAAGGTTTTGAACCAGAATAGCAATGCACCAGGTAAGCCCATTCCTGACCAGAGAGAATGGTACAAAAACACACAGCTGTCTCGAGTAACTATGTAAACACATTCCTAAGAGATGGTACAAGAACACACCGACCCCTCTTAAAGATAAGGATGGGATGACAGGATAATAGGTGAGGCTGTTTTGTTCTAACTAGGAGGTACGAGTATAAGGGTGGTATCTAACACCATCCGGAGTGTAATACGGCACTTGTTTGTATCAATGTATAAAAGGAGAAGTCCTATGAGGGGCATCTTTGTATCGGCCCTAGGGACAGGACCCTGGTGTCCTATCTTGTCACAGAAATACTTGTGTTAGTGTCCCTGTGACCCCTTGGACAGGGTGCTAGTACCGTGCTTTGCTGACAATAAACCTGGCTGAGGGCCTTGGCCACAAAACCAAGCCTGTGGTTTTTCTTTACGAATAACATCGAGGTCTGCTGAATCAGTAAGCTGCATTCCCTGCTCATGCAGCTGACACCGGAGCTCCAAGAACAGCAGCACTGAGCAGCCTTAACAACTCTCCTCAGCACTAACAACTTGATCTATACGATATTTTGTAGCAGGGCTTTCTCAGTCTCTCTTAAGTTGTTTTGCTTTTTAAAGTCAGCAGCACATCAGCAGCAGAAACACATGGCTGTAACGCAGCCATGGTGGCACGTAGAATGGGTTTCCATCTTGAATGGTCCTTTGCAAGTCTTCTTCCTTTCACAAGAGTCAGGATGGGATGATTTAGGTTTCGGAAATCCCACAAAATTGCATCTTTCAATCTCATTCATGGTTGCACTCGTGCTCCACTTCCTTCTACCTCAGCCTTTTAAACTTTCTGTAAAAGCATACGGTCTTCTGAACATTGTGCATACCCCCACCATTGCAGTCGTCTTCTTCTCAATTAATGCAAGACTGCAACTTGCTGGGATCATTTAAGTATTTCCCTGTTTGTGACAAAATCAAATCTATGGATGTCAAGGATATGTCATAACTTTTGACACTGAAAACTGTTTAATTTCCTCTTCTCAGCTGTTTCTAATTAATATTTTTCTGCTCCGTATAACAGTGTTGTCATCACTACCATATTGAATACTTGTCTCTTAGTTTTCACATAGACATTCTGCCTCCCAAGCAGAGGCCCTTGAAGGTGCTGAAATGTCACTGACACAAGACCCATCAATTGTGTGACTTCTTCAGATATAGAAACTCATGCTGTCAAACAACTACCCAGATACAAAAGCCTGTTCACCCATTCAATGTGGTTGCCATTGATATGCACCATCAGCAGGTCATGAGTAACCACATGGCAAAAGAATTTGCCCATCCCAATTATTTGTCAAAGCATTCAGAGAAATCATGATGAGTTCACAAATAACTCAAGGCCAACATTCACCGCTTACATTTGACTGACTAATGAACAACATGTGTCTATGCCTTTTTCAAGTGATCAGAAACTACCCCATACATTTCTGAAAATTTCCTCATGTGATTGCTATACATAATTTTGGATTGTATAATATATGTCATGTCACAGTACACTATCAGCATTATTTCTCTTTGTTCCTCTCTGTGTGTCATTTATCCTTCCATCAGCATCTATCTATCTATCTATCTGAGTGACAAGATAGGTGAGGTAATATCTTTTATTGGACCACTTCTATTGGTGAAAGAGGCAACCTTTCGAGCTACACAGAATTTTTCTTCAGGTCATTGTGCAATGGGTAGGACATCCTCTATGAGGCAGATACGCCATATCTTGTGGACATGAATTCAGCCAGCACCTCAAGGGAGCTAAACCTGCATTGGGAGGACATTGTTTTCCCTAGGAAAGGGATCATGGGGCTGGGAACCAGCAACTGGATAGCGACTCTCAGGGTCTGCTGTATGCGGTTTGCTCCTTACATGGATCACATTGTAAAATGACTGTCACAGTTCAGACCAGCTGCACCTGTATTCTCCCCTATGGTCCAGCCAGAGCACCCACTCTCAGGCTTCCCACTCCCCAGCCGTTGCCTTCCTTAAGAGGAGACCCACATCTCTCTCCCAGCTGGGGTGGGTATTTTGAGGATGACCAGTTCCCAGCCTTCAATTTGTTATTTCCAGCAAAAGACAGCTTCACTTCTCTCCTCACAGACGCTAAAGAGGGTAATTGCTATGTTTTTAAGTTAACACACAGCTCTTTCTAAGCAAGCATGTTTTTATTCATTATTTCTCACTACAGAGAAAACATATTAAAAATAATAAAAGAATCTACACATATGCTAATAAGCTTACCAGTGATCACCCCAACTGCAGCCTGGGCTCTGGTAGAAGTTCTCCTTCAATCCCCACCCGGGATTTTTCCTGCTGTTTCAAGTACATCACATCCTCAGCTCAGAACAAGAACAACTCCTGACTCTGTGAGTGACTCATTTATCCACTTTGGCTCTTTGAAAAGACCTTGAAAATGTTATCACCCAGACAATAGGTCTCTGCTCAAAGTGCAGCTTCAAAATGAGGGATTCCAGAAGAGTCATTGCATTCCCTTCCTCCCTCCCCTAGAATTTCCATGAAAATCCACTTTACATGTCTTCTCCCCAAATGTCCTTTGAAGTTCCTAATGTCCCCCAGAGATTGCACTAATCAGAACTTCCTCCTAAATGAGCTCCATAAAATACTGTATTAGTACATAAATATTTGCATTTTTAATACAACCAACTTCAAAGATATTTACCTTAATTCAATAACGTTTAACTTAATTCATTGAGGTTTGTGCAGGATGTTAAAGGACACTTTCATATCTGTCACAGTGACAATCTTCAAATATAGTGTCTCAACCTTTTACTGCACTTACTGGACTCCATCCTTCTTCTAGCCTTACTCACATCTATATGGGATTGGCTCTTTGTGTCCTTCTAATCCATTCCAGTCTGCCTTGAACGCTATTCCTCGGAAACTCTACAGCTAATCATATCCTTTACTATGACATCCATCCACCTAGTTCTCGGTCTACCTATCCTTCTCTTACCCTCCCCTTCTAAATTTAACCCCCTGTTATCCGATCTTCTTTTCACATGGCCAAACCCTCTAAGCCTGGAATCCCTCAGCATTTCTATAACTGGTACCACCTTCACACTTCCCCTACTTTGTTCATTCCAAACATGGTCAATCCTTGTAACTCCAAGCACCCATCTTAATGGTTTTCTTTCCACTGTCTTCAAGATCTGCTCCTGTCTCTTGCTCAGTACCCAGCATTCAGAGCCCTACCAAAGTGCAGGCCTAATTACCGACTTGTAGATCTCACTCTTCACTTCAATAGGCTTCGTGAAACCTCAAATGTTCATATAAATATTCACACAGTGCCCAGTCTTGCAAAAGGCTCACTCCAGTGAACAGATAGAATAAATGAGTAATTGAAATTAAGTGGGAGTATGGATCCCTACCATCACTGTGAATCTGTCTGCAGGATTGGGGTCATACACAGTGTTGTTTGGGCTCAAGCCTGCAGGTGGTCTAAAAGTGAGAGTCCTGCTCTTCTCAGCTGGATATCTACATGCAGAAAGGCTATGGGGATCTGTCCATTTAGTCTAAAAACTCCAGTGCATGCAGTATCATATCTATAGAGAAGAAGAAATGCACAAAAACCAGAATAGCTGAATGGAAAAAGCCCATTAAGTCAGGTCATCCTTTCTTTCTTTCTATAGAATCTGCATAAGATGAGGTGGGTGATTTGGTGTAGCAGTGTTGGGATGGTTTTCCATGCATGTGCTGATGGTATGAAGAAGACACATGATTAGATTGTGGAACTCCTTGCCACAGGGATACACTGAGACCATAAATGTAGTAAAATTCAAAAAGAGATTGGGTATGAAAAATATCCAGAGTTCTTATGATTAATTATGATAACATTACTGGAAGGGATATTAAATATCATGTCTATTGTGAGGTTCTTGAATCTTCCTCTGAACATCTTTCCTGGTCACTGTCATAAATGGGATAGCAGATTTAGGTGGCGGGTCCGTCTCAGCATGGCTATTTTTATGACTCTGTGACACAGACAATGGCATTACAAGAAGAGAGCAGTGTTCTTCAGTAGCAGCCTTGTCCCAGAGATCTCAAAATACTTTATGTGCATTAATATATAAAGCTCTGCAATACATCTGCCCATGTATTTTCCTCAAATTGCAGAAGATTATTACTATCAAGCATCTGTTAAACACCAACCAACTTCTAGGCTTTGTGCTTAAGATAAAGTTCAAGAAAATCCATGACCCAAAGGACTTACATATAACAAAGAACCTGGAAATACGACTTCTTTTATTATTATTTATTTTATATTACAGTTAGGTGCGATTAATGCCTTGTCATACTTGGTTCTGTACAAATGTTAGAGATGGTCAGAAAAAGAAATTTCTATCACTCAGTAAATTCCATATTTCAACATTTGTTTTAAACCCAAAATAGGTCAGAAAGTTGAAATGTCAAAATTTTTGTGAAAGGAAAAATCATAAAATATTTGAATGCAGAAATATCTAAACATTTCATTTTGTCCTTTTTGATTGACACAAACCATCCTTTTGAAGTGTCAATTTCATTCTCAATCAATATTTTGATCTAAATTACATTGAGATGAGTAATTGTGTCATTTTCAATCGAAATGTCAACTAATTTTTTTTATTTCCGCTTGACATTTTGAAAGAAAAATCTATCATTTCATTTTGAGAGGTCAAATTGAAATGAAATTTTTGTTTAGATTTTCCCAATGCAGAAAGCAAATATTTTACTTCAAAATTCAGATTTTCCAGCAAAAAAACCATGCTATCATGATGAAACCACACTTTCAAATTTGAAAAACAATCATGGTTAAAATGTTGACGGGAACTAACAAACTTAAACGTACCCATGATTGCTGCCATGAAGAACTGGCAGTACTACAGAGTGATGCTCAGTAAGCAGGACACTCTGAAAAAAAAGGAGTAGCTAAATAGAGCTTTTATTTATTTAGTAAGCAGCTTGAAAAAGTTTTGAATTTGGATAACAAAGACGGACAGGGTTTTCTTCATGAAAATAGTCCCATTGTTCAACTAGTTATATTTATTTTATTTGAAGAATATGAAAGAAGAAATTCTCACTGTGAAAATGGGAGCAGAGGGTTGTGTCTTTCTTAAATGGGACAGAGAGTGCATGCCATCAATACTAGGATGGGATGGGAAGAGTGATGGAAGAGGGCACATGTATGGAACTGTGGCTGAACACACTAGAGAGAGAAGGAAGAGATCAGGCTTCCATGTCTTGCTCTCCAGACACTTTCTGGCTGACGTTGTGCATGAGGGACTAAATTATTCCCATCCAATAGGAGTTGGGCATCTGATTGCCCTAGACTCTTTTGAATAGCTCAACCTGTTGGTTGACTCTTCATTTACCCCAGACAATAGTTCTATAAGCCAAACATTGGCAATGGGTAAATTCAAAGTCATATTTTTTTTCCACTGAGACGAGATCCTCAGCTGGCATGTATCGGAGTAGCCCTGTTTATTTCTGTGGAGCTACGTGCTTTTCACCAGCTGGGGTTCTGCATCTAAAGGTGAATTTCACTTGGGTGCAGAGTAGCAGCAGCACTTCCCACTATGTTTGTGATGTCAGTGGACACTCAGCGATACACAGGGCTTTCCAACTCAACAGTGAGTGAAATTTGAGGAAAACAAAATCACTTTAGAATACGAACACTATGGTCAGAGCCCCATTTGATGTAAATCCATGTACCTACATTGACTTGACGGCACCAAGTCAATTTACACCAAGGGATAGGTTCACAAAGGGACATAGGAGTTGTGATGCTGAGCATTGCAGTGCTTAACTGTGAAGTGCCTAGAAAATCACAGGGATTCACAAAGCCAGAGTTTGGAATCCCGGCTGCCTCCTCAATGGAAGGGGAGAGATAGGTCATGTCCTAAATAATCCAATGGGAGATGCTGAGGACATGAGTGTGCCCTAACCACCCCAACCTTTCAAGGTGTGCATTGCCTTAATCCCCTGGAGGGAAACATTTTTTCTGCTTGAGATTTCCATCTGGGAACCCTCTAACCCCAACTAAGGTGTATTTTGCAATAAGCCCGGGTATGGTGGTACAGAGAATACTGAGAAGAAATTAGGAGGAAGAAGTCCCTCCTTAGTTTTAACTCAGTGGTTCTGGTAGTCACCCAAGAGGGAGGAGACCCCTGGTTCAAGGGCCTGATGAGGAGAAGAGAATTAAGAACATTGGCACTACTTGAGAGACTTGAATTTCCTCCAACATTTTCCCTACAGCTGTTTTCACCTCCTTGTTTTTCAGGCTATAGATGATGTGGTTTAACATGGGGGTCAAGATGCTGTACTGGAAGGAGAACATTTCATCCAGAATCATAGAGACTGAGCTGGGCTTTGTATACTGGACAAAACCTGTCAGGAAGAATAAGCCAATCACAATCAGGTGGGAGCTGTAGGTGGAGAAGGCTTTACGCCTGCCGTCCACAGAGCGTATCCTCAGGATGGTGGAGATGATGTGAATGTAGGAGACCAGGGTGAGGAGGTTGGAGCTCAACCCAAATATCACAGCAGAAGTAAGAAGCAGCACTTGAGTGGTGAGTGTCTCAGTGCAGGACAGATGTAAAAGAGGAGGGAGCTGACAGCTGAAATGGCTCCACATAATGCAATGGGTCAAAGATGGCAGAGTAGTGGTCATAAGCCATGGCTGAGAGAATGAAAGATTTAGTACCAGCTGAGAGGATAAAGAAGAAGATCTGGGCAATGCAGCTCTTGACAGAAATAGTTTTGTGCTCTGCTAGGAAGTTCATCAGCATATTAGGCACAACGCCTGAAGAATAGCAGATATCAACAAAGGATAAGTGGAAGAGGAAGCAGTACATGGGGCTGTGAATGTGAGAATCAGCCCTTATCACCAGCATGATCACCATGTTCGCCGAAAGGGCGATTAGGTAAATAACTAAAAACACCAGGAAGAGGAAAATCTGCAACTGTGGGTTACTGGAAAATCCCAGGAGTATAAAATTTGGTCACTGTGGTTTGATTTTTCATTGGCATTTGTTCAGGAGAACTGTGACCTGGAAGACAAGAAAAAACAAATGATATTTTAACATTCATAATAAAAGTCAATTGAAACAGCATGTGGAGTTCATCTGATCAGCAGTATGAATGTGAAGAAAGCCCTATTCCATCCTGTAAATGTGTGCTTTTAATGGATTAAATTTAGAGAGAGAGAGAGAGAGAGAAGCTGGATGGAATTTGTGAGTTTTAAATAGACAAAATGGGCTGGATACAGAAAAGGACTTAGGGTATGTCTACACTACCGCGGTAGTTCGACGGCTGGCAATCGAAGTTCCGGGTTCGATTTATCGCGTCTGGTGTGGACGCGATAAATCGAACCAGGAAGCGCTCGCCGTTGACTGCGGTACTCCAGCTAGACGAGAGGAGTACCGCGGAGTCGACGGGGGAGCCTGCCTGCCGCATGTGGACCACGTCTGAACCGCAGTAAGTTCGAAGTAAGGTATGTCGAATTCAGCTACGTTATTCACGTAGCTGAATTTGCGTACCTTACTTCGACTTGGGGGGTAAGTGTAGACCAAGCCTTAGGCACTTTACTGCCACTTTAGATGCCTAAAACCCAGACTCAGGCCCCACTGGGATTCACAAATACCCTGCTCAGCTGGGACTACAGGACAGGCTATTTTGGAGCTCCCTCAGTCTCTCCTCTTTAAGCTGATCCACTCTGGCTTAAATGTTAGAGAGATATTGCAGTAGATGTACTGGATACTGGGTCTTCTGCATCCAGGGTGAGTGCTCTAGCCGTGAGGCTATAGAGTTACTCACTTTTTGTCTCTCTCTGTGTCTATGTCACTCCCTCCCTCATATCTCTAAGATCGCCCAGTGACTTCATGGAGCCACAGCAGATTCACACCAGCACGGGATCTGGTCAATTATCTCTTTGTCTATTATTTTCTGTCAATTGTTTTAGACTGTTTTGTTGAAAATTCTATTTATTATCTGTGGTATCTTATTGGATTCATTCCTATTAAAATCACTAGGAGTTTTCAAGAAGAAGAAGGGGAAAAGAAGAAATGAATGTGCTGGCAAACATTTTCTAGTCACAGTGACATAATTTTGGAAAGAGGGGCTTGATAGAAAATAAGTGACTTAGGACCAAAAGTCGCATTAAAACTCTTTTGAAAATCTGACTCAATGGGACTTTGATTCATTGCTTTGCACATCTGAATGTCAGGCTGCACATACAGAAGAGAATCTATTCTGCCCTCATGGAAGTGAGTGGCTTTTATTATATCCATTTTTAATAGAAATTGGAATGAAGTCAATATTCTCGCCAATGTCCAATCTATGTTTGTCTCCATATGACCCAGAGAGAAAGGAAACCTTTCCTCCATTATCAGCTCAAGAGACAAATACCTAAGCAAAGAGATGGACCTTGTATTAAAAACATAAATATTACCCCAGGTAGATTCTGTGCAAAGGGAAATGTCACAGTGGAGAGAGATAAATAGCTGGGTCTCTCAAGGATCAGTACTGGGACCAGTGCTGTTAAACATATTCATAAATTATCTTGGAAAAGGGGTAAACAATGAGGTAGCAAAGTTTGTAGATTATACAAAATTACTCAAGATAATGAAATACAAAGCAGACTATGAAGAGTTACCAAGGAATATCAAAAAAGTGAGTGACTGGAGAAAGGAAATGGCGAATGAAATTAAATGCTCATAAATGCAAAGTAAAAAATGCATTGGAAAACAAATTAGCTGATACTCTTCAAGAAAGATCTTGGAGTCATTGTGGATAGTTCTCTGAAAACATCGGCTCAATATGCAGCGGCAGTCAAAAAACTAACAGAATGTTAGCAACCATTAAGAAAGGGAGAGAGAATAAAATAGAAAATATCATAATGCCTCAATATAAATCCATGGTATGCCTACACAATGAATACTATGTGCCGTACTCATTGCCCCATCTCACAAAAAGATATATTAGAATTGGGAAAAGTACAGTGAAGGGCAACAAAAATGATTATGGGTATGGAACAGCTTCCATATGAGGAGGCATTAAAAAGACTGGGAAAGTTTGGCCTGGAAAAGAGATGACTAAGGGGAATGTGACAGAGGCCTATAAAATCAAGAATGATGTGGAGGAAGTGAATAAGGATGTATTATTTACCCCTTCACATAACATACAAATCAGGGGTCCCCTGACAAAATTAATAGGCAGCAGGTTTAAACCAAACATAAGGAAGCACTTCTTCACACAACACACAGTCAACCTGTGGAACTAGGTGCCACAGGATGTTGTGAAGGCCAAAAGTATAACTGGGTTCAAAAAAGAATTAATTGAGTTCATTAGGGTAATTGGCTATTAGCCAATATGGCCACTGTCTGAATGTCCCTAAACGTCTGACTGCTAGAAGCTGCGGCTGGATAAAAGGGAATGGATCACTTGATACATTGCTCTGTTCTGTTTACTCCTTCTGAAGCATCTGACACCTGCCACTGTTGAAAGATAGGATACTTGGCTAGATGGACCATTGGTTTGACCCAGTATGGCCATTCTTATGTTCTTAAAAAAGTTAAGAGTCTTCTCCAGATAATGCCTTACCCCAACCTACCCATTCCCTTAACACACTCTCTCTCTCTGTCTGTCTCTGTCTGTCTGTCCAAAAAAAGAAACTACAGCTAACATGCACCAAATGAACTCAATTGTCTCAGTGCTGCCTTGAGAATGAGAAAGAGAGAGATGAGTGATTCAAGGAGTAGCTATGTTCTCATCCATGGCCCCTGTGCTGCAACTCACTCTGTGTGAGCATACAGTGGAGTTGTAGCTGTCTTGGTCTCAGGATACTCAAGAGACAAGGTGGGTGAGATAATATCTTTTATTGGACCAACTTTTGTTTTTGAGCAACACAGAACTCTTCTTTCTCATCAACAGAAGTTGGTCCAATAAAAGATATTACCTCACCCACCTTGCCTCTGTGTGAGCAGATTGCTGCATCCAGGCAGAAGTCAATGGGACTCTGTAGAGAGACCTACCCCTAGGTAAGGTGGGGGAGTGGGAAGCGAATCTGGTCCTTTGGAATGGAAAGGATAAAATAAGATTAAAAAGGAATAAAAAAATATGAATCAACTCAGCTGACTTTTAAATGTGGATCATAAATACGGTGAGATCATTCTGACCTGTGGTTTCTCTTTCTGTTTTCTTAGTCTGTTTAGACAGACAAATCAATAAGTAGGTAGATAGTCTCTCTATGTGCCTCTGCAATACACCATGTCAGGAGATCAACTCTTCTTTACTCCAAACACTTAAATCTGACAAGGTAGGTAGAGGTATCCCTGGGAGTGGAGCAAAGAGCCTTTACTCTTCTGACTCCAAGACTAAGAACTGATTTTTGAGAGCTGTTTAAATGCTGTTTTATTCCCCCGGGACAAAATCCCTGCAGTTCCCTCTCTGTAACAAGCTACCTGTAACACAGAGCTGGGTCAGTCCTTAAGCAACAATTTTCCATGCATAAGAATGAGAGCATTGAGACTTGGATTACCAAAGGAGCCTAATGGATTTAGATATCCAGTCTCAGTTACAGGCTGTCAGGGTTCCCTCCTCACTCTGAACGTTAGGGTACAGATGTGGGGACCCGCATGAAGACCCCCTAAACTTATTTCTACCAGCTTAGGTTAAAAACTTCCCAAGCCACACATTCTTTCTTATACCTTGGATTAAGTAATGCTGCCACCACCAAGTGATTTAAACAAACATTTAGGGAGGGCCACTTGGAGCCCTACCTTCCCCAAATATCCCCCCAAGACCCTACACCCCCTTTCCTGGGGAGGCTTGAGAATATATTCTCAACAATTGGTACAGGTGAACACAGACCTTAAGACACTTGGATCTTAAAACAATGAAAAATCAATCAGGTTCTTAAAAGAAGAATTTTAATTAAAGAAAAGGTAAAGGAATTACCCCTATAAAATTGGGATGGTAAGTACTTTACAGAATAACAAAAGACTCAAGAACATAGAGGATCTTCCCTCTAGGCAAAACCTTAAATTTCAAAATCAGGGATAAATCTCCCTCCTTCTACAAAGGAAATCACAAGCCAAAATAAAAGTAAGCTAACACATTCCTTCGCTAGTACTTACTAATACTAATGGAGTTGGATTGCTTGTTTTCTTGATCTGTCTTCGGCAAGCACACAGAACAGACAGACAAAGCCTCCCCCCTCTCAGCCCCCCCCCCCGATTTGAAAGTATCTTGTCCCCTTATTGGTCCTTTTGGTCAGATGTCAGCTAGGTTACCTGATCTACTTAACCCTTTACAGGTAAAAGAGGAATTAACCCCTTACAGGGTAAAGAATGATTTTATGCTACCCTTAGCTATATGTTTATGACACAGGCTCAGATTTTCAAAGTGTCCTAGGAGCTAGACACCCAAACAGCAAACCATTTCATCTCCCATATGCTCCTTTGAAGATGCTAGCCATAAAGAGAGTGGAGCAACCAGATTGCATCAGGTGGCAAGAAAAAAATGGGTGGTGAGAGAAAGGAGGAGTTATATTGTGTAGGACAACATTTGCAGGACAACATTTTTCAGAACATTTTTTGTGTGAAAAAACTAACAGTTTTGGTTGACCTCATATTATTTGCAAATTTAACACCTATTCACCAAATATTTTCATGCAAGGGGAAAAACAATGTCTAAATTGACAGCCCAGCATATGGAACCCTAGCACTCACATTAATACCTTGTGTCTATTGGTTGGGGTATTCGGATGTGGGAGAAACTCATTCAGTTTCCACTTCTGCTTGCTGTGGAGCAGAGATTTGAAGCTAGATCTCCCATCTCTCAGGAAAGTGCTTTATCTTTGGGCTATAAGGCAATTTAGGCCAGGGCTTTCTCAGGTTCTCCAGATGAAGCTGTTCACATTGTATAAATCAGCAGCAGGCTAATATACATCACGATAATGAAGCCATGGTGACATGTAGAACGGATTTCCATCTTGAGTCGTCCCTTGTGAGACTTATTGCTTCCACAAGAGTCGGTATGGGAGGATTTAGATTTTCTAAATTTCTCAGAATTGCATCTTCCAATCTTATTCATGGTCACCCTTATGCTCTACTTCCTTTGATCTCAGCTTTCTAAACCTTCAGTAAAAGTGTACCTTCTTCTGCACATTGGACATACCCCCACCATTGCAGTCATATTCTTCTCAACTGATGCAAGACTGCAACTAGCTGGAATGATCTAAGCATGTTCTCTTTTGTGACAAAGTCAAACCAGCAGATGTTAAGAATCCTCTGTAATTTTGACACTGAAAATTGTCTAGTGTCATCTGCTCAGCTATCTAATGGATATGTTTCTGCTCCATATAACAGAGTTGCCATCACCACCACGTTGAACACTCGTCTCTTAGTTGTCACATAGACATTCTGCCGCCCAAACAGAGGTATTTGAAGATGCTGAAATGCCACTGATGCAAGACTGATCATACGTGTGACCTCTTCGGACATAGACCCTCCTGCTGTCAACAAGCTACCCAGATAGCTAAAACTATTCACCCATTCAATGTCATTGCCATCTACATGCACATCACCAGGTCATTAATTTCCGTTTTATAGGAGGCATGGATGGTTTTCGTTTTATCATAAGAGATAAAGCAGTTTTTCTCAGCTCATGGTCAGCAGTCTCTCCGAGTAAGGCTATATCATCCTCATATTTTAGATCCACTCAAGATGAATCTTTAAATAGTACACCTCCTACCTGGGCCACAATCAATCTTGTCATCTGATAGTCTATTATAACATTAAATACCAAGGTTTGGAGAAAGCATACCTGACACACCTCTGATTCTACAGAAAACCAGTATGTAATACAACTGATGACCCTCGCACAAGTCAATGTACCATGGTACTCTTCCTCTATGGGGCACACTAAGCCCTCATACGCTGATTGATGCAGTGAGTAAAAACTGGTGATAAAGTCTATGAACATAATGGTAACATCCTTTGGTCACTCTAGGAGTTTTTCAGAACATTCTATCTATCAGGTGTGACACATGGGTTTTCTCTTTAGTAATTGTTAAGATTTTTTCAGGATCTGTCACTACTATGGTGTTTTTTTGTACCATATAATGGAATGTGTATTTCACCCAACAGGTCTCTCTGGGAACTAGAACTATCTCCCTAGGGGAAGAGGGAGGAAGCCTCCTTACACTTAGTGTGTCTACACAGTCAGCTAGGGTTGTGATTCCCAGCTCATGTAGACTCACTCACGCTAGCTCTCATTGAGGTAACTCACTCAAAATAGTAATGTAGCTGTTGTAGTACAAGCAGTGGCACGTGTTGGCATGGGCTAGACATGTCAAATACATACCCATGAGGTTCAGTCCGGTTTCTACTCAGTGAAACTAGTCTGTGCCTCCACTCACTGCAGTCCATGATACTACTGCTACACTGTTAATTTTGGAATGCTAGCTTGATAAACTGGGAATCACACATCTAGCTCATAGTGTAGACGCAGCCTTAATGAACATTGAGAGTCAATGTGTTAAAGGCTGTAGCATGCTGCCTGGGGGACACTGGAAACAGTTTGAACAGGCTGGGTCACACTGGGGGAACCACACTGAGAGTTATACGGACACACAGGAGAATCTGGGCAGGCCAAAGAATGCAAATCAGACAGGTTGTGTTCCTGTAATTTAAGAATGAAGCCAAATTAATTTAGCTTTTAGTATGAGATTAGATGAGATTAAGTAGGTGTGCAGGGCTCTGGCAGGAGCTATCCTTCAACCCCCACCCAGGGGTTTTCTTGTGGTTTCAAGTTCATCACCTCAGACCAAAATCATGTCCTGACTCTCTGTCATTGACTTCTCCAGTTTGGCTCTTTGAAGAGACCTTGACTTGGTAATCAGCCAGACAATGGGTATCCCCTGAAAGTGTAGCTGCAGAAGAACAGATTTTAGGTGGGTCATTTGCATAATCTTCACCCAAAACAATTTCCTTGAAAATCCACTTCACACGGATTATCCCAAAAAGTCCTTTGAAGTCCCCAATATCTCCCAGCAATTGCATTATTCATGTCTTCCTCCTAAAGAAGCACTATGCAATCCTACAAAAGTCCATAAACACTTGCATTTTTAATGCAATGAAGCCCAAGTATGTGAAACTTAATTTGATAACATTTATTCAGGATGTTACAGGATCTTGTCATATCTGCAATACAGTGTTTTGCACTCTTGCACTCTATATTGCACTCTTGTAATATAGTGTCTGAACTTCTTGCTGCACTTACTTAACTCAAATCTTCTTCTAACCTTACTCCTATCTTTATGGGGGTGGTGTTCACATCCTTCTTCTCCAGTGCAGTCTGTCTTGAATGCTATTCTTTGGAAACTCTGCAGCTAATCATGTCCTTTAGTATGACATCCATCCATCTAGTTCTGGGTCTGCCAATCCTTCTCTTTCCCTCCACTTTTAAGTTTAACTCCCTGTTTCCTATATATTCTTCCAATTTTCTTTTCACATAGCCAAACCATCTATGCCACGATTCCCTCAGCTTTTCTATAACTGATATCAACTTCACATTTCCTCTACTTCATTCGTTCCAAACATGTCTATCCACGGAACTCCAAGTATCCAACTTTACATTTTCATTTCCATTGTATTCAGGATCTGCTCCTGTGTTTTCCTCAGTGCCCAGAATTCAGAGCCCTATGAAAGTGCAGGCCTAATTAATATCTTGCAGATCTCACTTTTCAATTTGATAGGTTTAGTGAAAATACAAATGTTCATACAAATAGGCATATGATGCCCAATCCAGCAAGAACTTTACTCCTGTGACTATGTTGTACACATGAATAATTTTATTGAAATTAAGTGTGAGTACAGACTCCCAGCACGAGTGTGATTCTATCTGCAGGATGGGGTTCGTGTAAAATGTTGATTAGATTCAGTCCTGCAGGTGGTCTATAAGTGGAAGTCTTGTAAGCCTCAGTTGGAGTTCTGAATGCAGACAGGATGTAGGGGCATGTCCATTTAGTCTAAACATTCAAGGGCATGCAGTATCATGTCTATAGAGAAGAAGAGATTCACAATAAACATAATAGGAAAATGAAGAAGCCCACTGAGTGGAGACCTCCTCTCTTTCTTCCTGTAGGACTTTCATAAGTTGAGGTTGATGGTTTGGTGAACCACTGTTGGGAGGGTGTTCCATGCATGTGTTGATGGCATGAAGAAGATACATAATTAGACAGTGGAAATTCTTGCCACAAAGCAACTTTGAAGAGCATAAATGTAGCAATATTCAGATAAGGTTTGGATAAGACAAATATTCAGGGTTATTATAATTAATTATGACAACATATTTTGAAGGGATATTAAACATCGTGTTTCAGGGATTAAGCCACATAACCGAGTCACTGTCCCACATTAAACAGTTTTAAACAAGATTCAGAGTTCAGTTTGCAGAGACCTCAGTCTGTTTAGTACCTTGGCAAACACACCATTAAAAAACTCTTTTTATAACCTTTTATTAAAGACAAGAAGTAAAAATGCATTTGAAATGTAAAATATTAAATCAGGCTTTCATTTTAACAACATCCTTTGTTCCCTTTTTCTTGAGCTGGAGACAATTTAAAAAAAAAACAATTAGATAAGTTCATGGAGGATAGGTCATCAATGGCTATTAGTCCAGAAGGCCAGAGAGGCAACCCCATGTTCTGGGTGTCCCTAAACTTCTGACTGCCAGAAGCTGGGACTGGACAACAGGAGATTTATCGCACAATAATTGTCTGTTCTGTTCATTCCCTTTGAAGAATATGGCACTGGCCATTGGCAGAAACATGATACTGGGACAGATGAACCGTTGGTCTGACCTGGAATGGTCTTTCATTTGTTCTTATGTTCTAACATGATAATAGGTGGTTCCCTAGTCAATGGGAGATGCTGAGGAGTGAGGTATGTTCTAAGCCCTACCGCTGTCAAAGAGTTCAGGCCCTATAACCCCATTAGCGAGACAAATCCTTCTGCTTGTCATTCTCAGCTAGGAACCCTCTAACCCCACCTAAAGGTTTTTTTACATTAAGCTGGGGCTGAAGGAGGAAGAAGAAGGAATTAGAAGGAGGAGATTACCCTTACCACTGGGATAAAAGTTATGAGCAGTCACCTGGAATGTGAGAGAGCCCCACATCAAGTGCCTGATAAAGAGACAGGATGTAAGCAGGAGATCTCTCCCCACCCATGTGGATGCCCTAACCACCGGGCTACGCTCATGTGGGTGTTTCTCTAACTCTCCTGTTCAAGCCTAAATTCCTTTGGGGATCTAGCCCTCTCTGGGGAGTAAACCCATTGACTCCAATGATTATTATATTATCCTTATTAATTATTATTGAAAATCCTTGAGATTTTAGTAAAATAGAATAAGTTAACTGATATTAAATAGAGTTTCAACAAATTAGTCAAAAAACAAAAGAACAGAGATTAATAGATGAAGAGATTCTTTTTATAGAATTGGCCATAATCTCAGCTCGCATAAATTGGCCACAGATCCCCTGAAGTCAGTGGGCCAGATTAAAGAGATATGGAGACAGAGGAAAGGAAGAAATGTGTGAATGTCTCTACAGCCCGGTGCTCAGAGCACTCACTCGGGATTTAGGAGACCCAAGATCCAGTCCTCCGCGCTCTAGTGACTCTTGTACAACTGGGAATCTGGCCCGCTGACTTCAATGGAGCCACACTCATTTATACCAACTGAGGTTTTGTCCCAACGTGTCCGTCAGTTACCTGAGCTGAGAATTTCCCAAACACAAATTATCCACAGTTCTATGCTCTCTAATGTAAAAATATGTAATTTAATTTATTTAAGATCATGAACATTACTTGAGAAACTTTAATTTTCCCAACATTTTCCTTAGAGCTGTTTTCACCTCCTTGTTTTTCAGGCTATAGATGATGGGGTTTAACATGGGGGTCAAGACACTGTACTCAATGGAGAATATTTCATCCAGCACTACAGAAGAGACTGAGCTGGGTTTTGTGTACTGGAGAAAACCAGTCAGGTACAACAAGCCAACCACAATAAGGTGGGAGCTGCAGGTGGAGAAGGCTTTACGCCTGCCCTCCGCAGAGCGTATCCTCAGGACGGTGGAGATGATGTGAATGTAGGAGATCAGGGTGAAGAGGAAGGTACTTGAACCTAATATCACAACAGAAGTAAGAAGCACCACTTGATTGGTGAGGGTCTCAGTGCAGGACAGTTGTAACAGAGGAGGGAGCTCACAGCTGAAATGAAGGATTTGGTTGGAGCCACAAAAATGCAACTTCAGAGTAAAAACTGTGTTAAGAAGGGCATAAAGGAAGCCTGTGGTCCATGCCCCACTCACCAACAGAACACAGATCCCTTTGTTCATTATCTCCATGTAACGCAATGGGTCACAGATGGCAGCATAGCGGTCATAAGCCATGGCTGAGAGAATGAGAACTTCAGCACCACCTGAGAGGAGGATGAAGAACATCTGAGCAATGCAGCCATAAACAGAAATAGTTTTGTGTGCTGCTAGGAAGATCCTCAGCATGTTAGGCACTGTGACCGAGGAATAGCAGATATCAACAAAGGATAAATGGAAGAGGAAGAAGTACATAGGGGTGTGAAGGTGAGAATCAGCTCTTATCACCACCATGATCACTATGTTACCACCCAGAGTTATTAGGTAAATAACTACAAACACCAAGAAGAGGAAAATCTGCATCTGTGGGTCACTGGAAAATCCCAGGAGAATAAATTCAGTCACTGTGGTTTGATTTTTCATTGGCATTTATTCAGGAAAACTGTGACCTGGAAGACCAATCAATTAATCAATCAATCAATCAATCAATCAATAAAGTTAACTCATACCGTAAAAGTGAATTGAAATGGCATGTAGCGATCATCTCTTTTTAAAATAGACAAGATTTAGAGAAAACAACAGCGATAAGCTGGCTGGAATTTGTGTGTTGTACAGAGACAAAATGGGCCATATACACAACAGGGCTTAGGCCCCTAACTGCCACTTTAAGCACCAAAATTGCAGAATTAGGCCCCACAGGTATTCACAAAATCTGCACCCAGCTGGGACTATGGGACAGTCTGATGCGGGACTCTCTTATCCTCTCCTGTTGAATCTGTTCCACTGTAGTTAAAAGAGGCATTGGAGAAAGGAGACTGGATACTGGATCTCCTGCATCTAAGGTGAGGGCCCTAACTACCAGTACATAAAGTAATTCCCTCACTTGCTGTTTCTCTCTGGCCTAATAACTCTTTAATTTGTCCCTCTAACATCAGCAGAGATACAGCTGTTTTTACTCCAGCTGGGGATCTGACCCCTTTACTCCAATGGAGCTATGGCTGATTCACACCCCCTGGGGATCTGGCCAATTCTATAAGTACCTCTTTGTCTATTACATTTTCTATTTTTTGTAGGCCAGTGGTTTTCACCCTTTTCTTTCATTTGTGGACCCCTAAAAAAGTTCGAATGGAGGTGCAGACCCCTCATTTGTGGACACCCAGGGGTCTGTGGACCACAGGTTGAAAACCACCATTGTAGAGTATTTAATATCTATAGTATCTTATTGGATTCATCCCTAATAAAATATCTAGGATTTCTATACTAATAAAATAAAAATAAATAATAAATAATAAAAAAAATAACCCCCCAAGGCCTAGAAATACTGGTTTGAGCATAGGCTTACAACCCAGTCAAATGTAGAGAACCCAGGCAAATTGATAAATATTACAAATGCCATAAAGAGGGCCTCAGAAGAGCTTAGCTGTATGACAGGCTCCTCCACTGACATTGTGTGTGTGTGGAAGTGGGTAACCCCAGGTTGATATCATGCAACTGTCCAAACAATTCAAGAAAACCAGAGATAATTTTCAGCCAAAGCGTGAAAGGACTCGTAGTGCAAACCAAGAAGTGATCTAAGGCTCGATATGACAAAACCGGAAGAGAGATGCTGGAGGACATGAATGCTCCAAGACTTGAAGAAGAGAAATGACAACACCGAGAAAGAAATGACTGAGCATAGACTCACTGGGCAACTGAGAGGTCAATAGCAAAGTGAAATTATTTACTCAAATGGAGACTGAAAGCCTGAAAAGGGAGATTGGTCATGTTTACCCACATGCAAACATTTTGGTAGAAGCAATGACACAGGATCAACAGTAGTGTGGCACACTGCCGGGGTGATCAAGAGGAATCAAGGGGATAAGTAAAAATTTGACATCCAAACAAGACAGCTGCTAGTGATGCAATGAGTATTGAATAGCAATCAAGAAATGGACAGGATGTCCAAAAGTGTAATAGAGGGAAAAATCTTCTACCTGTGGAGGAAGATGTTCATAATTAAGAATGCAATATCAAAACATATTAAAAGTGAGACAGAGAAAGAGGTCATCTGGTGGTGATAAACAGGAATGACCGAGAGTGAATCCCAGCCCAAGACATCATGACAGATAGTAGACAGGAAATCCCCACATAAAGATTCCAAAGTTTTACACAGAAATGAGTGCATGGACAGTGGTGGAGAGAAATGAAACCTATTAGGGATAGGAGATGAATAAACTCATGGTTTCGAGAAGGATATCGGAAAAGAGAGACAGAGAGCCTCAATCTGAGTGCACAAGTCCTTAAGGGTTATCTACACAGAAGAAAGATAAACCAACAAAACTGCTCCCTGAACTGCAGAATGTGTTCTGAAAAGGAAGAGGCTGTGGAACGCCTGCTGAGCCTGGCTAGGAGAGAACAGACACATGAGGCCGCCAAGTTCCCGCACTGGAGTCCCTGTGGAAGAACGGATTATATGAATTGTGTGTTAACACAACCACCAAATCAAAAGCGCTCTAGAGAATGAAGAGGCACAGACTGAGCAGTGCAGAAAAAATAGGCCAAATGTTAATAGATAGCGCCATACCATCAGACAGTGTCATAAAAAAGAAACAAGAAGACAAGGTAGCAAAGTATGAAGAACACTTCCACAAAGCAGATCAATTATGGAAAAATAGAACACAGATGATCCCAAAGATTATTGGAATACTTAGAGTGATCCCTAAGACTATGATTGAGCAGCTGAAGAACACGTGAGGAGTGCAAGACATCATGGTCAGTGACTTCCAGCAGACAGCGCTCTTAGGCACTGTGAGAATGTGAAGGAAAGTCAAAGGAAAACGAGAGCATTTGAGCATCTAAAATGCAGGAATTCTGTAACGGGTTTAATAAAACTCCTGACTACCCAAACCTACAGAGTTGGTGCAGCACAGGATTCATAGGTGACTCATGGGGATACATTTTAGAAAGTAACTTTACCCTTTTCATGCTTAAAGATCCTGCATATTGTGAAAGCAATTTATTTTAAAAATTCCCCCTTATGTAATTCTAAGGGACAGTAATAACGATCATAATAAATGAATGTGCCCAGCAAACAGTCTCTAGGCATGCTGACATGATTTTAAAAAGAGGGGTCTGATTGTAAGTTAATGGGGGTTTTGTTCCTAAATCACTTAAACTCCTCTGAAACTTCAACCCAATGGGATTTTTGATTCAGGATCCTGCACATCTGAATATCAGGCTGTTCCTACGTAAGAGAATTTCTCCTGCCTTCATGGAATTGACATTGATTTGTAGAGGAAATGGGAATGAAGCCAATGTTCTGTCCAATGTCAAATCAATGTTTATCTCATATGTATCCCAGAGAGAAAATAAATATTTTTCCAATGATCAGTTAATCAGACAAATGCCCGAGCAAAGAGATGGACCTTGCCTGAGTGGTAACAAAGGCACTGTGCACATTGAAACTAAAAGCTAAGGAACTTCTGTAGAGAATGCCCTGCCCCTAATTTACTCGCCCCCCAACACACAGACTCCACAAGTAGAATCTACTGTTATCCTGCACCAGCTGATCTCAGTGTTCTCAGTGCTGCCTGGAGAAATACACAGAGAGAGATGGCTGGGTTGCCAGCCATGACCCCTATGCGGCTACTGACTCTGTGTGAGCAGACTGCTGCATTCAGGCAGAAATCAAAGGGATTCTGCAGATAAGGGGTGGGGGCAGAACTTGGTCCTTTGAAATTAAAAAGAAAATTAAAGATTATAATGAATAAAAACATGAATCAACTCACCTGCCTTTTTAATGTGGATCATAAATATGATGAGATCATTCTGACCTGTGATTTCCTCTTTTTGTTTTCTTAGTCTATCTACTAACTTATTGATTTGTCTGAATAATCTTTCTATCTGCCTCTGGGAAACAGCATCTAAGGACGTCTTTTTTTTTTTTTTTACCAGGAGCAGTGAGACCCTTCAAGGGTTATCAGTGGGAGTGGGACAAAGACCCTTTCCTTAGCAGACTCTAGGACTAAGAACTGATTTCTTGAGAGCTGTTTAAATGCTGTCTTGTTCCCCCTGGAACAAAATCCCTGAAGTTCACTCTCTGTGACAAGGTACCAAGAACATTGCGTTGAGTCAGCCCTTAAACAACGGTGTGTGGTTCATAATAATGAGGGTATTGAGGCTTAGATTATGAAAAGAGCCCAAGTGATTTAGGTTTCCAATCTCAGGGACAGTCAATTAAAAAGGCATGTATTTAGGCTCAGATTCTCCAAAGTAGGCTAAGGAGTTAGTCATTCAAATAGCAAATCATTTCCTCTCCCTAGACTCCTTTGAAGATGATAGCCATAATGTATAATTACCACAAGAGGGCAGTGGAGGTGAAAGCAGGGGAATTGACCAGCAACCTTTAAACATGACCAATAGATGGATACAGAGGCTAAGGAATGAGAAAGGAGCAAATAGACTGGAAGATGGTAGGAAAGAATAGGAGATGAGACAAAGTAAAAACTATATTGTACAGAGCTGGGAAAAAAATTTCAGACAAACAGCTGATTCACCGAAAAATGCTGTTTTCATTGACCAGATACATTTGTGAATTTGAAACAAGCCTGTCAAATAGTTTCATCAAAGGCAAAGGAGAAAGAAAAGGCTAAATTCAGAAAGAGGCACAGGGAACCTCATTGACTTCTAGTACCTTTAACACACTGGTTAGGGAACACATTAGAAAAGTGAAGTTCTGGAACAGCCTTCCCAGGGGAGTAGTGGGGACAAAAGACATGTCTGGCTTCAAGTCTAAGCTTGATAAGTTTATGGAGGGGATGGTATGATGGGATAGCCTAATTTTGGCAATTAATTGATCTTTGATTATTAGCAGGTAAATATGCCCAATGATCTGTGATGGGATGTTATATGGGGTGGGATCTGAGTTACTACAGAACATTCTTTCCTGGGTGTCTGGCTGGTGAGTCTTGCCCACATGCGCAGGGTTTAATCTAATCACCATATTTGCGGTCGGGAAGGAATTTTCCTCCAGGAAAGATTGTCAGAGGCCCTGGAGGTTTTTTGCCTTCCTCTGCAGCATGGGGCACGGGTCACTTGCTGGAGGATTCTTTTCACCTTGAGGTCTTTAAACCACAATTTGAGGACTTCAATAACTCAGACATAGGTTAGAGGTGTGTTACAGGAGTGGGTGAGTGAGATTCTGTGGCCTGCATTGTGCAGGAGGTCAGACTAGATTATCATAATGGTCCCTTCTGACCTTAAAGTCTATGAGTCTATCACCTGGCACGTGGGAGAAACTCGATCATGACCCACCTCTGTCTGTTGTGGAGCAGAGATTTGAAGTTTGGTTTCCCATCTCTCAGGAAAGTGCTTTAATCTCTGGGCTATAATGTACTTTGTGGCAGGGCTTTCTCAGTCTCTCCTCTTGAAGCTGTTCACTTTGTATAAATCAGCAGCACATCAGCATGAGCAGATACACATGGATATAATGCAGCCATGGCAGCGTAGAGAATTGGTTTCCATCTTAAATGCTTCCTTGCAAGTCTTCTCCCTTCCACAGAGTCAGTATGGGAGGATTAAGGTTTCTTTAATCACACAAAATTGCATCTTCCAATCTTATTCTTAGTCAGCCTCATGCTCTATTTCCTTTGACCCCAGATATAAAAAGCGTCAGTAAAAGCATAACAACTTCTGTGAGCTGAACATGACTCCACTATTGCAGTCATCTTCTCAACTGATTCCAGACTGCAACTTGCTGTGATCATCTAAGTATCTCCTCATTTGTGAAAAATCAAACAAATGGAAGTTAAGAATACACTGTAACTTTTGACACTGAAAACCGTTTAGTTTCCTCTCCTCAGCTGTGTTTAATGGAGATGTTTCTTCTGCATATAAGAGAGATGTCATCACAACAACATGTAACACTTGTTTCTTAGTTGTCACATAGACATCCTGCTACCCAACAGGGGCCTTCGAATGATGCTGAAATGCCACTGACACAAGACCCATCAGACCTGTGACTTCTTCAGATATAGAACCTCCTGCTGTCATCTGACTACCCAGATACATAAAACTATTCACCCATTCAATGTTGTTCCCATTTACATGCTCTGTCAGCAGGTCACGAATAACCCCGGGCAAAAGAAATTGCCCATCCAAATTATTTGTCAAAGCATTCAGTGAAATCAGAATGAGTCTACAAATAACTCAATGGCACAAAACAAGGCCAGCATTCACAGCTAACGTTTGACTGACTAATAAAACCACTGACATGGGTCTATGCCTTTTTCAAGAGATCAGAACTGCCCCCTTCATCTCAGTACATTTCCTCATGTGAATAGTATACATTTTTATTAATTGTTTAATGTGTTACATCATGATAGACTATCAGCATTATTTCTCTTTATACGTCTCTGTGTGTTGTTTATTCTTCCATCAGGATATCTCTCTCTCTGGCAAGTTGGACCACTTTTATTAGTGAAAAAAGAAAAGCTTTCAAGTGAAAAGGAAGTTCTTTTTGAGATCACTGTTCAATGGGTAGAACATCCTCTGTGGGGCAGAGACTCCATCTTGTGGATATGAAGTGAGCCAGCACGATATGGAAAATAAACCTGCATCAGAAGGACATTGTTTTCCCTACGAAAGGGAGTATGGGGCTTGGAGCCATGAACCGGATGGAGATTCTCAGGGTCTGCTGAGTGGGGTTTGCTCCTTACACAGGGCTGACTGTGCAATGATTGCACAGACCTGCATTGCTCTTCCTTCTGACAGGGGTATTTTCAGGCTGACCAGTTACCTGTCTTCACTGTGTTATTCCAAGCAAAAGATAATCTGCCTAACAGACCAGCTTCACATCTCTTCTCAGAGAGATTACACAGGGATTTCCCTGTGGATTCATGTTCTTCACACCCTCACGTCAGAACAAAAACAATGTCTAACTCTGTGAGTGACTCATTTATCGAGTTTGTCTCTTTCAAGTGACTTTGCATATGTAATCAGCCAGACAATCTCTTCCCAAAATGCTGCTTCAAAAGAAGGGTTTCCAGGTGAATCATTTGCATAGGGCCGGCCCTAGACCAAATGGCGCCCCAGGTGAGAAGCGTCTTTGGCGCCTCCTCTCCATTTGTTAAACTTTTGAATACCTTATTTTTTACTGCATTTGAACACATTTCATGACTTTGGTGCATGATTTCAATGCATGATTTATCCCTGACATATAAGAAGATAAATTTGCACACTAGGATTTGTAAATCTGTATTTTGTCACTAACAACATAGCTGGAGAAACATAGACACGGCCCACAGTCTTATTAGCCACTTAGAGACGTGCCAAGCTTGTACCAGCATCCAGCTGTTTAGGGCATTACTTTCAGTGGCCTCTTTCTGGTCACAGGCTCACAGCAGTGCTCCTATGTATACAGTCTTGTCCTGCTAAGCCAGACACTCATTAGACAGAAGGGAAAAGGGGACAGATAGGAAAGAGAAGAAATAAAGCGGTGAAGGAAAAGGAGATGTGGCGAAGGGGAGGAAGACAGAGTGAGAGAAAGTCTCACATCTCAAGCGGTATTTGGGAGTTAGCGGGGGGCAGTGGTTGTGTCATCTTCCTCCCTCTCTCTGGACCAATCTGGTCAGGACGTCTCTCAGGATTAGGATGAAGAAGTTCTGGGGTCCCAGGAAATGGTGGACGTGTCAGCCATGATGGTGATGCTCACTCCAGTAGCCAACTTATCTACCCAAAGTCTCTTTCTTTAAGAACTCCAAAAGGGACTGCTGGGTGCAATAGCCCATCCCCTCATTACTTTGCTCACCAATTAGGCCTAGTTTGATACACTGATTTTTAGAGCTCAAACTGTCTTATTTATGAGGCATGACCTTAGCACAGTTTGTGAGTTCTATCAGGAGACCTTTTCCTTTGGACTAATTCAGTCTCTCTTTCTCCCTCCCTTGAGTGTCTTTTTCCATCACCATTTGATATTATAGGCTACTGTGACATCTGATGAACTGTCACATACTTTTTACAGTTGAGCTCACAATGAGGGTAAGTTTGTAGGCCAAATAATCACAACAATCTGCAGTCCATCGGTGAGGTTATTTCCCCCAAATTACAGAAGGTTATTACCATCAATCATCTGTTAAGCACCAACAAAATACTGGTCTCTGTGCTTAAAATCAAATTAAAGAGAGTATATGACCCAGAGATATATGTAATCTGGCCTGTGTGATACAGGAGGACAGACTAGGGATCACAGGGGTCCCTTCTGGCCTTTGAGTCTATGAAATCAGTTCCTTGTTATACTTGGCAGTGTACAAATATTAGAGATGATACAGAAATTTCCATCACACAGGAAGCTCCATATTTTGACATTTTCTTTAATCTCAACAGGGGCTAAAAATATGAAATCTCATGGAGAATGTCTAAACAGATGCAGAAATGCCTAAGCATTTCATTTTTAAATTTGATTGTAACAAAACATTTCCTCTTGAAGTGTCCATTTAAAATGAAAACTTACATACTGAATGAATATTTTTGTGTACAATGAGCTTGAGATGAGTCATTTTATTGTCAATTTAAGTGACAATATCAATTAAAAATGCAAGTTTTCATTTCAATTGGACATTTTGAAACGAAAGCTTTCATTTCATTTTGGGATGTCAAATTGAAATGGAATCTTCCCCGCGCCCCAACAAAAACAATGACATATTTTTCTTCCAAATTCAGATTTTCACACAGAAAATTTCTAACTTGATGTAAGAACACTTTCAGATTTTGTTATCCAAACATAAGAAAAACTTTTGACCAGAAATAACAAACATAAAAGTGGGCATCATTCCTGTTCTAAAGAAATTACAGCCCAACAGAGTGACGCTTAGTGGGAAGGACACTCTGCAAAAGCAGGAGGTGAGAGTAGCTGAATCATGCTATTTTCTATTCAGTGTGCTGGTTGCAAAAGTTGTGAATTTTGATGAGAAAGAGGGACATGATTTTTTTCATGAAAATATTCCCATTCTCAACCAGCTCTATTCATTTTTTGTGAAAAATGTGAAAGAAGAAATTCTCCCTGTGAAACCAGGAGGAGAGGGTGGTGTCTTTCATAATGGGGACAGGGAGTGCATTCTGTTAGTCCTAGGCTGAGATGGGAAGAGATATGGGACTACCAGTGGGCACATGATGATTGTGTGATTCAAGGCAGAGACAGGGATGGAAGATATCAGGCTTCAATATCTTCCTCTCCACTGACTTTCTGACTGACCTTGGGAATGTCACTGAGACAACATTTTCCCCATCCAATAGAAGAAGGGCACCTAACTTGCCTAAACTCTTTTGAAAATCCCAGCCTGCTGGTTGACTCTTGATTTACCCGAGACCACATCTCTGTAAGACCAACTTTGACAAAAGGTGGATTCTGAATCATAACTTTATTTGCTGAGGCAAGATCCTCAGCTGACATATATAGGTGTAGCCCTGTTTCTTTCAGAGGAGTTATGTTGCTTTCTACCATCTGTGGTGCTGCATCTAAGGGTGAATTTCACTGGGGTGCATAGTGCCAGCACCACTTCCTATTATGTTTAGGATTTAAGTGGAAACTCGATGATACGCGGGTCTTTCCAAATCAATGGTGAGGGAAATTTGAGGAATGTAAAATCACTTTAGAATATGGAGACTATGGGCCAGATTCCCAGTTCATGTAAATCCATATAGTGCCATTAAATCAATGGAACAAAGTGGATTTACACCCAGAGTTAGATTCACAAAGGGACGTAGCTGTTCTAATGCTGAGCATTGTAGTGGATAACTTTTAGGTGATTTTTTTAAATCACTCAGTTTCCAGAGCCTGAGTTGGGCGGCCAGACTCCCTACACAGGGAAAGGGAAGACATAGGCAACTAGGAATGGGATTAAAAAATGCCAACATGACAGATCGTTCCTTAGCCAATGGGAAAGGCCAAGCAGGGGGTTGTGTTCTAAACCCCGCAGCTGTCACAGGAGTTCAGTCCCTATCTCCTCTGCGGGAAGGCACCTCCTTCACCTTGGGATTCTCAGCTGGGAAGTCTCTAACCCCATTTAAGGTGGCAAAAACATAGTGAGAGAGGGGAGAGAAGAAGGAATTAGGTGGAGGAAACCCCTCAACTTTTATTCTAGCAGTTAGGGATGTAGCAGACCTGCCTGATAAGGAACAAGCTTTTAAAAAGGGATCTGCTTCTACCTATGTGGGTATCCTAACCACTGCGATATGGGATACCTGATATGTGTGTCTCTCAATCTCTCCTAATAGAGCCTTAATTCCTTTGTGCATCTTGACCCAGCTGGCGATCACACTCATTATTGTTATTATTGGAGACAGAGACAGTAATAGTGATGAATCCTATAAGATACCAGAGATAATAATTGGGTTATCAACAAAATACTCTAGAAGAACTACAGAATGCAATAGACAAAGATGTTATTTTCATAGAACTGGCCAGATCCTCAAGTAGTATAAATTAGCCATAGTTCCATTGAAGTCAGTGGGTCAGATTGAAAGAGATATTGGCCCAAAGAGAGAGAGAGAGCATGAATGGCTCTAGATCCTGATGCTTCTGTTGTGAGATGCTACCAGGGTGGTGCTTCTGCTTTCTCCTGTTGATGTCACTCGGCTGCGTGCGTGTGTTCCCTCTGTGTGCTTCCCCAGCTCTGCGCAGATAGCTGATACAGCAAACCCGACGAGAATCCCCTATAACCACACAGTCTTAGTAAAATGCAAAGTCACTTCGGACTAGGTTTATTGCGATCTCGGACACAATGGCAATTCCCCATAGATTACTTAGTCTACCGGGCATACTACGAGAAGGTGCCTCTTGGCGAGGACCCGGCTCAGTGGCGGGACTTTCCACTGCCCCCGTGGCCGGACAAAGACACCACCCCAGGGATACATTCTTATACACGGGTACAACCAAGTTACACATCACTCCTGACGTATTGAGGTGCAACCCCTTTACACAGCAAGGTACAACCCCTCTACGTAGTAAGGTGCCGCCTCTCACCTTGTACATGTTGGTTCGATCTATCCATCATTTTACCTTTTTGCCCCTGTCATTGGGATGGGTCGGCCTGTTCCATGTTATCTGTGGAATGTTCCAGTATAGTATGTGTTCTGATATCTGGTGTTCAGTACCTTTTAGGTATGTCTCTTTTTGCAGCATCAGCCCTTTCCCTGCCAGCTTCTGTGAGCAGGGCCTGCCTTTGGCTCACAGCTTAACTTTGCTTTATGCTAGCACAGTCTTGACCATTTCTTTAGTTCAGGCCTCAGGCTTCATACTGGGCCTTTACTTTACTGGGCCTTCACTTACTACATTCCCCCACTTTTTGTCTTTTTAAGGGGAGGATGTTTACCCATCGTCCCGGGAAAGCATAATGCATGGACTGAGGATAACCCAGTGGGCTAAACACTGTTATGTGGTTACCTTGTTTTACCATCCATACACTCATGCCCCATCCGTCTTTTTAGTCTGCACATTCCCACATACGACTGATAGGCAGATTTTATTATCCAATTATTTTTTAGTCCCTTATAGTGGGCCTGGGAATGTTAGGCCCGGGACCATGACTGAGGAATGTAGTATTATGATTGAGCCTTAGAGGCACTCCCAAATAATTAATATATATGAATTATATGGAGATGGCATATATATTTGTAGTGTGTATGGGCATATATGTATAGTATGTATGTGTACATATGACATCACATTATATCCAAGCATAACCATGTTTTCCAGTCCGGTGTTGTATTCTGGCCCTTTTACTTTGGTGACACAGATAGAAACACACTCCTATTAGGGCAATTTCAGTTATCACCTGTATCATCATTAGTAGTAGGCTGAGTGTTTTGAAATATTGGGATAGGGATTGTGATAGTGTGTCCCACAGTGCTATGCATATGAGAAGTAAAACAGAAATTTGGAGTAGTGACACTACTACTGAGGCCTTTATATATAAATATATTGTGTTTAGTTACTACCCAGTACTGTCCATTCATGTTATAGGTCACCCTTATTGCTAGTTGTCACCCTCTGGTTAGCTTCACTGGGCAGGAAACAGAAGTGGCTAGCTTCTCTGTTCCATTGATTGCACGGCTCTGCGATACACCAGTAGTTGACATAGATCCAGTTGTTTCTTATGGATGCTGTCTTCCAGATAACCTACTGAATGGACAGTAACCAATTTATCAAATAGTGCTGTGTCAGGATTTAGTATTGGTACCCAGACACTGAACAAGATTGTTTTGAATAACATGTGCCTTAGTTAGGATGCAGTGTCACTGACCCAAATTATGACTGGTATTAACAGGGAATTTGTTTACCCAATTTGTAGTTACTATGTAACTTTTTGTTTGTTTACCACTTTTTTTCCTTGCCTTCACGTTGTTTGCTGCCATTTGTTTGTTGATTTTTACCTGTGTATTGGTTAAACAGTTTAGCAAGGTTATGCACATTGTAAATGTTGTACAGCAATATTACAATACAGCAATAAGACAACAGTACAACAATAATACAGTAGTACAGCAATAATACAGTTGTTTTTACATAGTAACCAAGTTGAAATTAAATGATGGCTTATTATGGTCCAGCTAGTGGTTTTTAGCTGATTGTTAACTTAATTGTCCATATATGGTAGATAGAGGTGTATTTAACCAGTCTCTTATTTATAAAGCACTTCAGTTTTCTGTTCTTGATGCTTGGGGGTTTCTTCACTGTATACTGATATCATCTGGTGTCTTCAGGGTGTGATATTTTCTGGTGTCTTTGGTCTGTGGGATGCAACTTAAACAGCTAGTTAGTTAACATAATAAAGGATTTTTGTTTGTTTGTTTTTTGTTTTTGTTTTCAGTAACTCAAACTTAATACACAGTTTAACTTAGTTTGTTTACAATGTAATAAGAACAATGTAATAGGGACCAAGCCTTTTATAACACAAGCTATACTTTTGCAATTGTTGTATAGACATTCATTTTCATTTGAAGTGCATTACTAATATTTTTATACGAAATGTAATGCTTAACGGCTAAAATAAATGCTCACAATCTTCCATGAGAAGGTGTATTGCTTTCCCTTGCTGAACAATTTGTTTCAGCAAAGGAGGAGTTAACAGAATTTTTACCAAGCTTTTTAGAGTTAATTTGCTTGTGATACCAATTTTACTCTTGTTAACTGTTTAGAAGCACAACTTTAACAACCACTGCTTCCCATTAACATAACATAACAAAAGAAAAGTATAAAAAATAAAACCAACTATAAAATTAAACCAAAATAAATTTTAAATACAGTACTTTGAGGGTATTTGAGGGTATACTTTCATGATGCTTTATGTTTGGGAGCCAAAGGTGGAAACCTGTTCAAATTGTTTGGTTAGCTTTATGTATAAATTGTTGTTTTAAAACATTTTGGTTATGATATTCTTATAATTATATTTAAAAATGCAAACAAGTTTATAAAAAGCCCAAACAAGAAATTAACATTTTGTTAATATTACTTTTACCTTAATGTTGAGGTTTTCCCTTACATTTTTTCTTTGAATAACAAATTTTTAAAAAAATTAAAAAAACAAAACAAAACTGTGATTGATAAGAGAATATTTTTCTGTTTGCAATTGCATTATTTGTTGAGGCAGAAATATATGTACATATATTTGTAACTGAAACCTTTTTGAACTTTGCAAAAAAAATTGGTGCTAATAATACTATGATTATACCCCAACCATGATCTTAAAATAGTGTGGTACCACATATATATAAAATTTTAAAAGGGTATAAAATTGATTTTTGTTGCAACAAAATACAAATAATAAAAAATAGTCACGTGACACACACAACATACAACACAAGAAAACACACATGACATACAGGACAAACTTACAATTAACAACAAATGGCGCCAGAATTCTATTCATAACTATACAAAGTAAGGCAAACAAAAAAAAAAAATAAAAAGGATTATATTTGAATAAACAAATTATTACCTTATTTAAAACTTGTTACATAAATTTTTAAAAATATATTAATATTTGCCAAATATATTGTATTAATTTGGTAACAAGGAATTTTGCATTACTTTATATTTAACATTATTTTAAAACTCTGCTATATGGAAATAAGAAAAGCCCATGTTTCAAATATTAGTGAGTGGTTAGGATTAGAAGCAGAGTGTGCATTTCTGTTGCTTGGCAACCATATCTTCAAGAAAGTTAGGAATAATTCCAGCTGTTGCATTCCTGAAGGGTTAAAATACTTAATTTACTGGATTTATTTAAAGTAAAGTTTTTACCTTGTTTTCTTTTTGTTTCTTGTTTTATTCTGTTTTCAATTGCTGTATCTTTTGGAGGTTTCTGTAAAAACTATAACTTTTAACTTTTTAAAACAAAGAAAGAGAGCAGAATTGAGGAGAGGCGGGGGAAAGGAGGGGGGGTGAAGAGCAACCTAGGAAGGTAGCGAGACCTGAGCCAAGAGAAATTAACTCTATCAAGATATTTGAAAGTACAGGCAGCAGCAGCAAATTTAGCAAACCAAGAAAGCATATAAAGGACAAAACTTAACCGGTATGTAAAAATATTTGAGAAAGAAGGTTCTATTTTCAGATATGAGCGCGGAGTGTGGTTCCGTGGGTCAAAGCAGTTGGGAACCTGCACAGTTAGGAACCGCACCACTAGTTTTTTTCCTGGCTTTGAGAGGAGAATGGGGGTAGTTACCTGCTCTTGTAAAACCTGAATTTGTTCCCCCAATGTCTGTTGCTTTTGTGTGCATGCCAAATGGATGGCGGGAGTGCCCTTTTTTGCTGCAGTTAACTGGTTTTGGGCAACTCCATGTGTTAATGCATCAATTCTAGGTGTTAACCCACTCAATTTTGGTTTTTTACTTTGAAATTCTTTTTTATTCACTCCCCTGCAATCGAGTCGCAGCTCCTGTCTCCTAATGTGCTCTGTGAACTGTTTCATATTTTCCTTTATCTGATTTACCAATTCTGTGAAAGTATTGTTTGCTACTCTTTCCTTCTGTGCACTTACTTGTCCCATTCTGACAGGCACCAGTCTAGGTCTCAGTTTAAGTTTAACTGGAACCTGGCTTTTATCATAAGGTGGTGGTTGCAATGCAGTGGACCCCGTTTCATCTTTTAATTTTACTAGGACCACCTTTTCCCACTTCTGTCCCCATTCTTCAGGCACAGGGTAGCTACCTGAAGAACACTGAACCCCAGGGGACGGCATTTTTTGCTTCTGCAGGTTTTCTACAGCTGTTTCCAATTTTTTATTTTCCTGCTTTACTTGCTCGACCATATCATGAGTTTGGACCGCCTGTTGCCCTGCTAACAGAGCTTGGGCTTTCCAGTGCTCAACTGCCCGGGTCACCTCTTCTACCTCTCCTGTTTTTTCTGTAACTTGTTTGGCCAGCATTCCAGCATGCTGTCTGAGCCATCTCACTGCCAGAGACATAAGTTGCAGAATTCTTGCTTTTTTACTCTTATTACTGTTTCTCAGAGCCTCGGTTTCTACCATCGCTCTACATAAGCCAGTCCATGTTTCCCCACTCTCTTTTTTAAATTCATATGGACCCCCCTTACTGGCAATCCAGCGGGTCCAACAGTTATCAAACTCCATGGGGATCATAAGGGAGGGGATCAGGGGGTTCCCTAGCTCGAGGTTTACTGCCATGTTAGATAGCGATTCTTACCACGGCAGTTTCGCTTACTCACCAGATCAGCGGTCGGGGTCACCAGTGTTGTGAGATGCTACCAGGGTGGTGCTTCTGCTTTCTCCTGTTGATGTCACTCGGCTGCGTGCGTGTGTTCCCTCTGTGTGCTGCCCCAGCTCTGCGCAGATAGCTGATACAGCAAACCCGACGAGAATCCCCAATAACCACAGAGTCTTAGTAAGATGCAAAGTCACTTCGGACTAGGTTTATTGCGATCTCGGACACAATGGCAGTTCCCTGTAGATTACTTAGTCTACCGGGCATACTACGAGAAGGTGCCTCTTGGCAAGGACCCGGCTCAGTGGCGGGACTTTCCACTGCCCCCGTGGCCGGACAAAGACACCACCCCAGGGATACATTCTTATACACGGGTACAACCAAGTTACACATCACTCCTGACGTATTGAGGTGCAACCCCTTTACACAGCAAGGTACAACCCCTCTACGTAGTAAGGTGCCGCCTCTCACCTTGTACATGTTGGTTCAATCTATCCATCATTTTACCCTTTTGCCCCTGTCATTGGGATGGGTCGGCCTGTTCCATGTTATCTGTGGAATGTTCCAGTATAGTATGTGTTCTGATATCTGGTGTTCAGTACCTTTTAGGTATGTCTCTTTTTGCAGCATCAGCCCTTTCCCTGCCAGCTTCTGTGAGCAGGGCCTGCCTTTGGCTCACAGCTTAACTTTGCTTTATGCTAGCACAGTCTTGACCATTTCTTTAGTTCAGGCCTCAGGCCTCATACTGGGCCTTTACTTTACTTTACTGGGCCTTCACTTACTACAGCTTCTAGCACTCACCCTAGATGGAGACCCAGGATCCTGTCCCCTTTGCTCCAGTATCTCTTCTACCAATGGGGATGTGGCCTGCTGAGTTCATTGGAGCCATATTGGCCAAAACCTCAGCTGGTCTAAATCAAAGTGTCAGATACCTGAGCAGAGAATCTCCCAAACACAAGTTATACACAGTTCTATGTTCTTTGTGGGTTTTTTTAAAATAAGATCGACACTACCTGAGAAATTTGAATTTCCCCAACATTTTCCTTAGAGCTGTTTTCACCTCCTTGTTTTTCAGGCTGTAGATGATGGGGTTTAACATGGGGGTCAAGACACTGTACTGGATGGAGAATATTTCATCCAGCACTACAGAAGAGACTGAGCTGGGTTTTGTGTACTGGATAAAACCTGTCAGGTACAACAAGCCAACCACAATAAGGTGGGAGCTGCAGGTGGAGAAGGCTTTACGCCTGCCCTCCGCAGAGCGTATCCTCAGGATGGTGGAGATGATGTGAATGTAGGAGATCAGGGAGAAGACAAAGGAGCTTGATCCAAGTATGACAGCAGAAGTAAGAAGCACCACTTGATTGGTGAGGGTGTCAGTGCAGGAAAGTTGTAATAGAGGAGGGAGCTCACAGCTGAAATGGTGGATTTGATTGGGCCCACAGAAATGCAACTTGAGGGCAAAAACAGTGTTAAGCAGGGCAAGGAAGAAGCCTATTGCCCATGCACCACTCACCAGCTGAACACAGATCCTTGTGCTCATTGTGTCCATGTAACGCAATGGGTCACAGATGGCAGCATAGCGGTCATAAGCCATGGCTGAGAGAATGAAAGTTTCAGTAGCAGCTGAGAGGAGGATGAAGAACATCTGAGCAATGCAGCCAATGACAGAAATAGTTTTGCGCTCTGCTAGGAAGTTCATCAGCATATTAGGCACCGTAACTGAGGAATAGCAGATATCAACAAAGGATAAATGGAAAAGGAAGGAGTACATAGGAGTGTGAAGGTGAGAATCAGCTCTTATCACCACCATGATCACTATGTTACTACCCAGAGTGATTAGGTAAATAACTAAAAACACAAGGAAGAGGAAAATCTGCATCTGTGGGTCACTGGAAAGTCCCAGGAGGATAAATTCGGTCACTGTGGTTTGATTTTCCATTTTCATTTATTCAGGAAATCTGTGACCTGGAAGACCAGAAAAAAAAATGAAATTAACACTTATTATGAAAATAAATTGAAATAGTATGTGGAGATCATCTGTTCCATAGGATGAATGTAAAAAGAGTTCTATTCCATTCCGTAAAATGTGTGTTTTAAGTAGACTAAATTTAGAGAGCGAGAGAAAGAGAGACGTGAGATGGCATTTGTGTGTTTTAAATAAGCAAAATAAGCTGGATACACAAAAGGATTCGGGAATCTAACTGCCACTATAGATGCCTAAATCCTATAATCACGTCCTACTGGTATTCATAAATTCCCTGCTCAGCTCTGACTAATGGATAGTCTGATGTGGGGCTCCCTTAGTCTCTCCTCTTGAAGCTGTACCTCTATGCATAAATCATTAAAGAGGCAGTGCAGGGTTAGAGGATACATAGTCTTCTGTATCCAGGGTGAGTGTTCAAGCTACCAGGCCATAGAGAATTTATTCTCTCAGGCTTGGTCTACACTTACCCCCCAATTCGAACTAAGGTACGCAACTTCAGCTACGTGAATAACGTAGCTGAAGTTCGAAGTACCTTAGTTCGAACTTACCTCGGTCCACACGCGGCAGGCAGGCTCCCCCGTCGACGCCGCGGTACTCCTCTCGTCTAGCTGGAGTACCGCAGTCGACGGCGATCACTTCCTGGTTCGACTTATCGCGTCCAGACAAGACGCGATAAGTCGAACCCAGAACTTCGATTCCCAGCCGCCGAACTAGCGGCTGGGTGTAGACATACCCTGTCAAGACTGTATCCCTACTTTGAACTTTAGGGTACAAATGTAGGGGCCTGCATGAAGACTTCTAAGCTTAACTACCAGCTTAGTTCTGGTCCGCTGCCACCATCCCAAAGCTAATTCCCTTTCCTGGGTAGCCTTGAGAGACCTTCACCAATTCCCTGGTGAATACAGATCCAAACTCCTTGGATCTTAAATAAGGAGAAATTGACCCTTCCCCCCTCCTTCCTTTCACCAACTCCTGCTGAATACAGATCCAAACCCCCTTTGGATCTTAAAACAAGGGGAAATCAATCAGGTTCTTAAAAAGAAGGCTTTTAATTAAAGAAAAAGGTAAAAATCATCTCTGTAAAATCAGTATGGAAAATAACTTTACAGGGTAATCAAACTTAAAGAGCTTAGAGGACTCCCCTCTGTCTTAGGTTCAGAGTGTAGCAAACAAAGATAAGCACTCTAGTAAAAGGTACATTTACAAGTTGAGAAAACAAAGTAAATCTAAGACGCCTTGCCTGGCTTTTACTTACAATTTTGAAATAAGAGAGACTTGTTTAGAAAGATGGGGAGAACCTGGATTGATGTCTGGTCCCTCTCAGTCCCAAGAGCGAACAACCCCTTAAACAAAGGACACACACAAAAGCCTTTCCCCCCCCAAGATTTGAAAGTATCTTGTCCCCTTATTGGTCCTTGGGGTCAGGTGTCAGCCAGGTTACCCGAGCTTCTTAACCCTTTACAGGTAAAAGGATTTGGAGTCTCTGACCAGGAGGGATTCCATAGCACTGTACACAGGAGAGCTGTCACCCTTCCCTTTATAGTTATGACACGCCCCCCAAATCACAGATAGTGTTGGACGTCCGGTTCCACACTGGCTGTGATTTCTTCCTGGAGCTTTAGGAGAAAACAGAGTTAATAAAACACATGTACCTTTAGACATACTACTGATTATATAAAAACTAACAATATGTTTTATTTCAAGAACAATTGTTAACCAGTTAACTCTGGGAAACTTTCCCGGGAGAGTGCATCAGCCATTTTGTTAGAAGCTCCCGAAATGTGTTGTATTTCAAAATCAAAATCTTGGAGAGCTAAACTCCACCGAAGAAGTTTTTTGTTATTTCCCTTGGCGGTATGAAGCCACTGTAGCGCAGCATGGTCTGTTTGTAGTTGGAAACGCCGTCCCCAAACATATGGGCGTAGCTTTTCCAGCGCGTACACAATGGCGTAGCATTCCTTTTCGCTGATTGACCAGTGGCTTTCCCTCTCAGACAGTTTCTTGCTGAGAAACACGACAGGATGGAATTCTTGATCCGGTCCTTGCTGCATTAAAACTGCTCCCACGCCTCGCTCGGACGCATCTGTGGTTACTAGGAACGGTTTGTCAAAGTCTGGGGCCCTTAGCACAGGGTCAGACATGAGTGTTGCCTTAAGCTGGTTAAAGGCCTTTTGACACTTATCAGTCCACTGAACTGCATTTGGCTGTTTCTTTCTGGTTAGGTCTGTCAGCGGGGCGGCGATTTGGCTGTAGTGTGGTACAAATCTCCTATAATATCCGGCCAAGCCTAAGAAGGATTGGACCTGTTTCTTTGACTTTGGAACCGGCCACTTTTGGATAGCATCCACTTTGGCCTGTAGGGGATTTATAGTTCCTTGACCCACCTGGTGTCCCAGGTACGCCACTCTGTTTTGGCCTATTTGACACTTTTTAGCCTTAACAGTTAGTCCTGCCTGCCGGATGCGCTCGAAGACTTTTTTCAGGTGCTCCAGGTGTTCTGTCCATGAACCAGAAAAAATGGCCACATCATCGAGATAGGCAACGGCAGATTCTCCCAATCCCGCTAAGAGACCATCTACAAGTCTTTGGAAGGTGGCGGGTGCATTTCGCAACCCGAAAGGGAGTACATTGAATTCATACACCCCTGCCTGGGTGACGAAGGCGGACCTTTCCTTAGCGGGTTCATCTAGTGGTACTTGCCAGTACCCCTTGGTTAAGTCTAAAGTACAGATGAATTGGGCATGTCCCAATTTCTCCAATAGCTCATCTGTGCGTGGCATTGGATAGTTGTCAGGACGAGTTACAGCATTTAGCTTACGGTAGTCCACGCAAAAGCGTATTTCCCCATCTGGTTTGGGAACTAGAACCACTGGAGATGCCCATGCACTGGTAGAGGGGCGGATTATACCCATCTGTAGCATGTCCTGGATCTCCCTTTGTATAGCCGCTTGGGCATGAGGTGACTCCCGGTAGGGTGGGGTTCTAATTGGGTGAGCATTACCTGTGTCAATGGAGTGGTATGCCCATTCGGTCCGTCCTGGAGTGGCTGAGAAAATCGGTGCAAAGCTTGTGCACAGCTCCTTTATCTGCTGTCGCTGCAGACGTCCCAGGGTCGTGGAGAGGTTCACCTCTTCCACGCCACCATTCCTTTTTCCTTCATAGTAGACACCTGCAGGCCACTCCGCGTCATCAGTTTCCTGGGCTGTAAACTGGCAAACGTTTAATTCTCTAGAATAAAAGGGCTTAAGAGAATTAACATGGTATACCTTAGGCTTTATGTTGGAGGTGGGGGAGGCTATGAGATAGTTAACAGCTCCTAGGCGCTCCTGGACCGTGAATGGTCCTTCCCACGACGCTTCCATTTTATGGGCCTGGAGCACCTTTAAGACCATGACTTGGTCTCCTACTTTGAAGGACCGTTCTCTGGAATGTTTATCATACCAGGCCTTTTGCTCTTCCTGAGCATCCTTTAGGTTTTCTTTAGCAAGGGCTAAAGAGTGTCGGAGGGTGTTTTGTAGGTTGCTTACAAAGTCTAGAATGTTAGTTCCTGGAGAAGGCGTAAACCCCTCCCATTGCTGCTTCACCAACTGTAATGGCCCCTTAACCTCGCGGCCATACACAAGTTCAAATGGTGAAAACCCTAAACTGGGATGTGGTACAGTCCTGTAGGCAAAAAGCAACTGCTGCAACACTAGGTCCCAATCATTGGAGTGTTCATTTACGAATTTACGTATCATGGCCCCCAAAGTTCCATTAAACCTCTCCACCAGACCATTGGTTTGATGGTGATGAGGGGTGGCAACCAAGTGATTCACCCCATGAGCTTCCCACAGGTTTTTCATGTTCCCTGCCAGGAAATTAGTTCCCGAATCTGTAAGGATGTCGGAGGGCCAACCTACCCTGGCAAAAATGTCTGCTAATGCCTGGCACACACTTTTAGCCTTGGTGTTGCTTAAGGGTACAGCTTCCGGCCATCGGGTAGCAAAATCCATGAAAGTCAGTACGTACTGCTTTCCTCTGGGTGTCTTCTTTGGGAAAGGACCCAGAATATTCCCAGCTACTCGCTGAAATGGGACCTCAATTATGGGTAGTGGCTGGAGAGGGGCTTTAACCTAGTCTTGGGGCTTTCCCACTCGTTGGCACACCTCACAAGACCGGACATAATTAGCAACGTCCTTGCCCATTCCCTCCCAGTGGAAGGACTTCCCCAACCGGTCTTTGGTTCTGTTCACCCCAGAATGGCCACTGGGATGATCATGGGCTAAGCTCAAGAGCTTTACCCGATACTTAGTGGGAACTACCAACTGTCTTTGAGGATGCCAGTCTTCCTGGTGCCCACCAGAAAGAGTCTCCTTGTATAAAAGTCCTTTTTCTACAACAAACCGGGATCGGTTAGAAGAGCTGAGAGGCGGTGGGGTGCTCCGCGCCGCCGCCCAAGCTTTCTGAAGGCTGTCATCTGCTTCCTGCTCGGCCTGGAACTGTTCCCTTGATGCTGGAGACATCAGTTCCTCCTTGGACCGTGGACTGGGGCTTGGTCCCTCTGGAAGCGATGCAGGTGCTGGGGCTGTTTCCATTGACTGTGAACCGCTGTTCGCTGGTGCACTATGTGGTATTTCAGGCTCTGGCTGAGCCTCTTGGGTAGGGTTATCTGCTGCTTCCACCAGTTTAGGCTCGCTGGGGCCCTCTGGCATTGGAGTTGTAGACGGGGTTGCAAGCGCTGGACTTAGTGCTGGCAATGGTTCTGGTGCTGGTTGCGTTGCCAGTTCCGGTTCTGGGACTGGCTTTGGCTGGGTCTCTGGGATTGGATCCACTATGGCTGTTGCAGTCGTTGGCAGGGGATCCGGTTCCACCTGTGTTTGGGTCTCCGGTAACACAGACGGGGCCCTGGTGGACGGCTCAGGAACAGGGATGGGGGTGGAAGCTTGCTTAGCCTGGCTGCGGGTGACTATTCCCACCCTCTTGGCTAGCTTCACATGGTTGGCCAAGTCTTCCCCCAGCAGCATGGGGATGGGATAATTGTCATAGACTGCAAAAGTCCACATTCCTGCCCAGCCCTTGTACTGGACATGCAACTGGGCTGTAGGCAAGGTTACAGACTGTGACACAAAGGGTTGAATTGTCACTGTAGCCTCCGGGTTGATGAGTTTGGGGTCCACTAGGGATTGGTGGATAGTTGACACTTGTGCCCCAGTGTCCCTCCAAGCGATAACCTTCTTTCCGCCCACTCTCAAGGTTTCCCTTCGCTCCGAGGGTATGAGAGAGGCATCTGGGTCTGGGGTTCTTTGGTGTGATTGGGGTGTAATGAACTGTAATCGGTTGGGGTTCTTGGGGCAGTGAGCCTTTATATGCCCCAGTTCATTACATTTAAAACATCGCCCTGCTAAGGTATCACCGGGGCGATGTTGGTTGATGGAGACTGGTGTGGTGGGGTGAGAAGGCGTCTGGGGTTTCCCTTGGGATGTGGGTGGGGCCTTGGGTTGTCCCCGGTGATAAGGTTTTGTTTCGGCTTGCCCCTTCTGATATTCGCTCCAACTGCTACTAGCTTTTTTCTTTTCTGTCACCTCCACCCATTTGGCTCCAATCTCCCCCGCCTCGGTTACAGTTTTGGGCTTCCCATCTAGGATGTACCTTTCTATTTCCTCAGGAACACCCTCTAAAAACTGCTCCATTTGCAATAGGAAGGGCAACTCTTCCGTAGATTTAACATTTGCTCCTGATATCCAGGCATCCCAATTTTTCCCAATGTGGTAGGCATGTCGGGTAAATGACACATCAGGTTTCCACCTTAGGGCTCTGAACCGCCGACGGGCATGCTCAGGTGTTAGCCCCATTCTGATTCTGGCCTTGTTTTTAAAAAGTTCATAACTGTTCATGTGTTCCTTAGGCATTTCAGCCGCCACCTCTGCTAAGGGTCCACTGAGCTGCGGCCTCAGCTCTACCATGTACTGGGTTGGAGGGATGTCGTATCCAAGGCAGGCCCTTTCAAAATTTTCTAAGAAGGCCTCAGTATCATCGCCTGCCTTGTAGGTGGGGAATTTCCTGGGATGGGGAGTGGTACCTGGAGAGGAGTTGTTAGGATGGTCTGATGCACCCTGCCTAGTCCTTGCTGCTTCCAGTTCCATCTCTTTTTCTTTCAGCTCCATCTCTCTTTTATGGGTCTCCTGTTTGGCTTTTTCTTCTCTTTCATGGGCCTCCTGTTTGGCTTTCTCTTCTCTTTCATGGGCCTCCTGTTTGGCTCTCTCTTCTCTGTCATGTTTGGCTTTTTCCAGCTCCATCTCTCTCTTGTGGGCCTCCTCTTTGGCTTTTTCTTTGGCTTTTTCCAGCTCCATCTTTCTCTTGTGGGCCTCCTCTTCAAGTTTTTTAATTTGAAGCAGTCTTTGATGTTTTCTTTCATTTTCTTCTGCTTCTAGTTTGGCCAGTTCTATTTTGTTAGCTGCTTCTTTGGTAGTCATTTTCCTGTTTTCTTGTGCTGGGTCACACCCTCTGCAGTTGACTGAAACTGGGATGTATTTAGCTCAGGCTCCTGCTGAGTGCTGCTGAGTTAACAGAGACTTTCTAACTAGCTACTTCCGAGGATGTAAAAAGAAAAAAAAAACAATTCAGATTGTAAATTACCTTTACCAGATCAAAGTTTGCTCACTTATTGAACCGTTCTCTTAACAAAGAACCTTGTTAAAAAAAACTTAACACCTCTGCCTTCAGGCAAGGAGAGATAAGATATGCATCTACCTTCAGCTCTGCTCTCCAAGCAGCTAGAAGGAAAAAAAAATCTCTTACTGGCTTTTGGGTTTAAAACGATCCCACCGCTGTGCCACCATGTCAAGACTGTATCCCTACTTTGAACTTTAGGGTACAAATGTAGGGGCCTGCATGAAGACTTCTAAGCTTAACTACCAGCTTAGTTCTGGTCCGCTGCCACCATCCCAAAGCTAATTCCCTTTCCTGGGTAGCCTTGAGAGACCTTCACCAATTCCCTGGTGAATACAGATCCAAACTCCTTGGATCTTAAATAAGGAGAAATTGACCCTCCCCCCTCCTTCCTTTCACCAACTCCTGGTGAATACAGATCCAAACCCCCTTTGGATCTTAAAACAAGGGGAAATCAATCAGGTTCTTAAAAAGAAGGCTTTTAATTAAAGAAAAAGGTAAAAATCATCTCTGTAAAATCAGTATGGAAAATAACTTTACAGGGTAATCAAACTTAAAGAGCTTAGAGGACTCCCCTCTGTCTTAGGTTCAGAGTGTAGCAAACAAAGATAAGCACTCTAGTAAAAGGTACATTTACAAGTTGAGAAAACAAAGTAAATCTAAGACGCCTTGCCTGGCTTTTACTTACAATTTTGAAATAAGAGAGACTTGTTTAGAAAGATGGGGAGAACCTGGATTGATGTCTGGTCCCTCTCAGTCCCAAGAGCGAACAACCCCTTAAACAAAGGACACACACAAAAGCCTTTCCCCCCCCAAGATTTGAAAGTATCTTGTCCCCTTATTGGTCCTTGGGGTCAGGTGTCAGCCAGGTTACCCGAGCTTCTTAACCCTTTACAGGTAAAAGGATTTGGAGTCTCTGGCTAGGAGGGATTCCATAGCACTGTACACAGGAGAGCTGTCACCCTTCCCTTTATAGTTATGACATACCCTCACTCTGCAATCTGGCTTTATGATTTCAATAGAGCTACAGCTGTGTTACACCAGCATGGGATCTGGCAGATTGGCTGCAGTGAAACTATGGCCAATTTACAATAGCTGGACATCTGGCCAAATCTATAAAAATAATCTACTTCTCCATTACAATCTGTCAGTTGTTCTAGACTATTTTGTTGAAAACACTATTTAATATCTGTAGTATATAATTGTATTCTTACCTATTAAAATCATTAGGATTTTTCAAGAAGAAGAATCATAGGATCATAGAACTGGAAGAGACAGCAAGAGGTCATCTAGTTTGTCCAACCTGCTCTTAAATAAATAAAATAAAAATAAATTAATGGAGATATCCCATCTCCTAGAGCTGGAAGGGACCTTTAAAGGTCATCATGAAGTCCAACCCCCTGCCTTGACTACCAGGACCAAGCATTGATTTTGCCCCAGATCCCTAATTGGTCCCCCTCAAGGCTTGAGCTCACAACCCTGGGTTTAGCAGGCCAGTGCTTAAACCACTGAGCTATCCTTAGTCTGTTGGACTTAAAAATGATGAAGATTCCAAAACCTCCCTAGGCAATTTGTTCCATTGCTTAACCACTCTGACAGTTAGGAAGTTTTCCCTAATGTCCAACCTAAACCGCCCTTGCTACAATTTAAGCCCATTGCTACTTGTCTTATCCTCAGAGGTTAAGAAGAACAATTTTTCTCCCTCCTCCTTGTAACAACGTTTCATGTACTTGAAAACTGTTATCATGTCCCCTCTCAATCTTCTCTTCTCCAGAATAAACAAACCCAATTTTTTCAATCTTCCCTCATAGGTCACATTTTCTAGACCTTTAATCATTTTTGTTGCTCTTCTCTGGACTTTTTCCAATTTGTTCATATTTTTACTGAAATGTCGCACCCAGAACTGGACACGATACTCCAGTTGAGGCCTAATCAGCACGGTGTAGAGCGAAATAATTACTTCTCGTGTCTCGCTTACAACACTCCTGCTAATACATCCCAGAACAATGTTTGCTTTTTTTGCAATAGTGTTACACTGTTGACTCATATTTAGCTTGTGGTCCACTTTGACCCCCAGATCCCTTTCCGCAGTTCTCCTTCCTAGGCAGTCCCTTCCCATTTTGTATGTGTGCAACTGACTGTTCATTCCTAAGTGGAGTACTTTGCATTTGTCCTTATTGAATTTCATCCTATTTACTTCAGACCATTTCTCCAGTTTGTCCACATCATTTTGAATTATAATCCTATCCTCCAATGCACTTGCAACCCCTCCCAGCTTGGTATCATCCGCAAACGTTATAAGTGTACTGTCTATGCATTATCTAAATCATTGATGAAGATATTGAACCGGACCCAGAACTGATCCCTTTAAGACCCCACTCGTTATGCCCTTCCAACATGACTGTGAACCTCTGATAACTACTCTCTGGGAACTGTTTTTCAACCAGCTATGCACCCACCTTATAGTAGGTTCATCTAGGTTGTATTTCTCTAGTTTATGAGAAGGGCATGCGACACTGTATCAAGAAGAAATGAATGTGACCAGAAAAGATTATCTCGACACAGTGACATAATTTTGAAAAGAGTGGCCTGATAGAAAATTAATTGGACTTTTCCTCCTAAATCACTTAAACTCCGACTCAGTGGGATTTTTGACTCTGTTGTCTACACGTCTGAATATCAGCCTGTACATACAGTAGAGAAATGTACCTGCCCTTCTGGAAGTGAATGACATCAGTTATTAATGGAAAAGGGAATAAAATCAATGTTCTGTCCAATGTCAAAATTATTTGTCCCCATACACACCTAGAGAAAAACTAAACTTTTCCTCCATTATCAGCTCATGAGACAAATGCCTAAGCAAAGAGATGGACCTTGTACTAGAACATGAATGTCAACACAGGCAGATTCTGTGCACAGGGAAATTCAATTCCAAGGACATTTTCCAGAGAATGCCCTTCCCCTGACCTCCCCCGCACACACAGAATACAAACTACTGCACCAGCTCATCTCAGCTACCTCAGTGCTGCCTTAAGAAAGAGATAAAAAGAGCAAATCAGTACTGATTCCAGTAAATCAGTTTTGCCAGCCATGGCCCCTGTGCTGTAACTGAGTCTATGTGAGCAGACTGCTGCAGCCAGGTAGAAGTCAATGGGACTCTGCAGAGACCTACCCCTAGATAAGAGGGGCAGAATCTGGTCCTTTGAAATGAAAAGGATACAAAACATAAAAAGGAATCAAAATATGAATCAACTCACCTGCCTTTTAAGTGCAGATCATAAATATGGTTAGATCATTCTGACCTGTGATTTTCTCTTTTCTTAGTCTATCTACCTCCTTATTGATTTGTCTATCTAGTCTGTCTATCTGTCTCTGGAATACAGCATCCAAGGAGATCCAATATTCTTTACCCAGAGCAGTGAAACCCCTCAAGGTGTGTAGGGTTATCAGTGGGAGTGAAGCAAAGAGCTTTTCCTTAGCTGACTCCAAGACTAGGAGCTGATTCTTGAGAGTTGTTTAAATGCTGTCTTGTTCCCCCTGGGACAACCCCTGAAGTTCACTCTCTGTAACAAGCTCCTAGTTACATTGTGCTGTGTCAGCCCTTAAGCAATGGTCTATGGTACCTAAGAATGAGAGCATTGAGGCTTGGGTTGTCATATGCATCCGAGTGATTTAGGTACCCAATCTCAGTGACAGTCAATTAAAAAGGCATGTATTTAGGCTCAGATTCTCAAAGCAGCTGAAGGAGTTTGATGCGCAAACAGCAGCACATTTCCTCTCCCTAGACACCTTTGAAGGTCCTAGTCTTAATATATAATTACCACAAGTGCAGCAGAGGAGAAAGAACGGGGAATGACCAGCCATCCTTTAAAAATCACCAGTGGCTGGATACACAAATTAAGGGATGAGAAAGGAGCAAATAGACTGAATAAGATGGCAGGAAAGAACAGGAGATGAGACAAAGGAGGAGCTTTTCTGAATACAGGTGGTAAAATTTTTCAGACAAGTAGTTTATTCACTGAAAAATGCGGTTTGGTTGACCCAATGCTATTTGTGAATTAAAAAAAAATTGTTTCATCCAGGGCAAAACAGACAAACAAACAAACAAACAATTAAAGTCACAAAGCAGCACAGGGCATCTTAGTGCCTCCCTAATACCTTTAACCTAGTGGTGAGGGAACTCACTGGGGTCATGGGAGATCCTCATGCAATTCCTTCTCTGATGTAGAGCAGAGATTTGAAGTTAGGTCTCTTATCTATCAGGAAAGTGCTTTAATCTCTGTGCCATAGGCCTTGCTGGAAACCTAAGCATAAGTAACTGTATTAAACAAAGGCTGGGAAACAGAGTAGGCCTGTCTTTGACAGAATAACAATGCACCAGGTAAGCATATTGCTGACCAGAGAGCACAGTACAAACACACACAGATCTCTCAAGTAGCTATGTAAATACATTCTTAAGAGATGGTATAAGAGCGCACTGACCCCTCATAAGATAAGATTGGGATCACAGGATAATGGGTGAGGATGTTTTGTTCTAACTAGCAGGTATGAGGATAAGGGTGGTAACTAACAGCATCTGGAGTGTAATACATAATTTTTTTGTATCAGTGTATAAAAGGAGAAGTCCAATTAGGGGCATCTTTGTATCGGTCAAGGGGACAGGACCCTGATGTCCCATCTTGTCACAGAAATACATGTGTTAGTGTCCCTGTGACCCATTAGACAGGGCACTAGTACCATGCTTTGCTGACAATAAACTTGGCCAAGGGCCTTAGCCACCAAACGGAGCCTGTGGTCTTTCTTTAGGAATAACATCGAGGTCTGCTGAATCGGTAAGCTGCATTCCCTACTCGTGCAGCTGACACCGGAGATCCAAGAACAGCAGCACGGAGCAGCCTTAACAACTCTCCACAGCACTAACATCTTGGTCTATAAGGTATTTTGGGGCAGGGCTTTCTCAGTGTCTCTGAAGCTGGTTTGCTTTGTAAAGTCAGCAGCATATCAGCAGCAGCAGAAACACATGGCTCTAACACAGCCATGGTGGCACGTAGAGTGGGTTTCCATATTGTTTTTGTTTCTTAAATCCCACAAAATGCATCTTTCAATCTCATTCATGGTTGCACTGGCGCTCTACTTCCTTCTACCTCAGCTCTATAAACCTTCTGTAAAAGCATTCGGTCTCCTGAACATTGCGCATAACCCCACCATTGCAGTCATCCTTTTCTCAATTAATGCAAGACTGCAACTCTCTGGGATCATTTAAGTATCTCCCTGTTTGTGACAAAATCAAATCAATGGATGTCAAGGATATGTCATAACTTTTGACACTGAAAACTGTTTAATTTCCTCTCCTCAGCTGTTTTTAATGAATATGTTTCTGCTCCGTATAACAGAGTTGTCATCAGTAGCATATTGAATACTTGTCTCTTAGTTGTCGCACGGACATTCTGCCTCCCAAACAGAGGGCTTTGAAGGTGCTGAAATGTCATTGACACAAGACCCATAAGATGTGTGACTTCTTCAGATATAGAAACTCGTGCCGTCAAACAAGTACCCAGATAGAAAAACCTATTCACCCATTCAATGTGGTTGCCATCTACATGCAGCATCAGTGGGTCATGAGCAACCCCTGGGCAAAAGAAATTTCCCAATCAAATTATTTGTCAAAGCATTCAGAGAAATCAGGATGAGTTCACAAATGACTCAAGGCCAACATTCACCCCTAATATTTGGCGGACTAATGAAATCCAGCAACATGTGTCTATGCCATTTTGAAGAGATCAGAAACTGCCCCGTGCATTTCCTCATGTGATTGCAATAAAACATTTTGGATTGTATAATATGTTATGTCACAGTACACTATCAGCATTATTTCTCTTTGTTTCTCTCTGTGTGCTATTTATCCTTCCATCAGCATCTATCTAATCTATATATCAATCTATCTATCTATCTGAGTGACAAGATAGGTGAGCTAATATCTTTTATTGGGCCACTTCTGTTGGTGAAAGAGACAAGCTTTTGAGATACACAGAATTTTTCTTCAGGTCACTGTGCAATGGGTAGGACATCCTCTATGAAACGGATACTCCATGTCTTGTGGACATGAAGTCAGCCAGCACCTCATGGGAGGTAAACCTGCATGTTTTATTCATAAGGTAAAACCACTACAGAGAAAACAGATTAAAAATATGCTACACATATGCTAATAAGCTTACCAGTCATCACCCCAACTGCAGCCTGGGCTCTGGCAGAAGCTCTCCTTCAATCCCCACCCAGGAGTTTTCCTGTTGTTTCAACTTCATCACATACTCAGCTCAAAACAAGAACACTCCTGACTCTGTGAGTGACTCATTTATCCACTTCGGCTCTTTCAAGAGACCTTGAAAACATAATCAGCCAGACAATAGGTCTCTGCTCTAAGTGCAGGTTCAAAATGAGGGATTCCAGAGGAGTCAGTCGCATTCCCTTCGCCACCTCCCACCCCCAAGAATTTCCTTGAAAATCCGCTTCACATGTCTTGGCCCCAAATGTCCTTTGAAGTTCCTAATGTCTCCCAGAGATTGCACTAATCAGAACTTCCTCCTAAAAAAGCTCCATAATGCTTTGCATTTTTAATACAGCAAACTCCAGAGATATTTACCTTAATTCAATAAGGTTTAAGGAAATTCATTAGGGTTTGTGCAGGATGTTACAGGACACTTTCATATCTGTCACGGTGACAATCTTGAAATATAGTGTCTCAGCCTTTTACTGCACTTACTGGACTCAATCCTTCTTCTAGCCTTACTACCATTTATATGGGATTGGCTCTTCGTGTCTTTGTAATCCATTCCAGTCCGTCTTGACAGCTATTCCTCGGAAACTCTGCAGCTAATCAAATCCTTTACTGTGACATCCATCCACCTAGTTCTGGGTCTACCTACCCTTCTCTTACCCTCCTCTTCTAAATGTGACACCCTGTAATCCGATCTTCTTTTCACATGGCCAAACCCTCTAAGCCTGGACTCTCTCAGCTTTTGTATAACTGGTACCACCTTCACACTTCCCCTACTTTGTTCATTGCAAACATGGTCAATCCTTGTAACTCCAAACACCCATCTTAATGGTTTTGTTTCCACTGTCTTCAAGATCTGCTCCTGTCTCTTGCTCAGTACCCAGTATTCAGAGCCCTACCAAAGTGCCTAGAAAATCACAGGGATTCACAAAGCCAGAGTTTGGAACCCCGGCTGCTTCTTCAATGGAAGTGGAGAGATAGGTCATGTCCTAAATAAGCCAATGGGAGATGCTGAGGAGATGGGTGTGCCCTAACCACCCCAACCTTTCAAGGTATGGATTGCCTTAATCTCCTGGAGGGAAACACTTTTTCTGCTTGAGATTTCCATCTGGGATCCCTCTAACCCCAAGTAAGGTGTATTTTGCAATAAGCCCGGGTATGGGGCTACAGAGAAGACTGAGAAGAAATTAGGAGGAAGAAGTCCCTCCTTAATATTATCTCAGTGGTTCTGTTACTCACCTAATATGGAGGAGACCCCTGGTTCAAGGATCTGATGAGAATAAGAGATTTAAATGGTGATTTGCCCCCTCCCCTATGTGTGACCTAACCACTGGGATATGGGATATGTTGATGTGGTTCTCTCTCAATCTCTCCTGTTCAAGTCAAAGTCCCTTCATGAATCTAGCCACAGCTCGGGATCGCACCCATTGGCTCCAATGGAGCTATGCTGATATACATGGCAGGAGATCTAGCTTAAATATGTGTGCAAGGCTCTGGCAGGAGCTGTCCTTTAACCCCTACCCAGGGGTTTTCCTGTGGCTTCAAGTTCATCTTATCTCAGCTCAGACCAAGAACATCTGCTGCCTCTGTTAATTAATTTCTCCAGTTAGGCTCTTTAAAGAGACCTTGAGTAGGTAATCAGACAGACAATGGGTAACCGCTCAAAGTGTAGCTTCAAAATAATGCATTTTAGGTGGGTCATTTGCATAATCTTCACCCCCAAACAGTTTCCTTGAAAATCCACTTCACACGTATTATCCCAAAAAGTCCTTTGAAGTCCCTAATGTCTCCCAGCAATTGCATTATTCATGTCTTCCTCCTAAAGAAGCACCATGCAATCCTACAGAAGTACATAAACAGTTGCATTTTTAATACAATAAAGTCCAAGAATGTGAAACTTAATTCAATAAGGTTTGTTCAGGAGGTTACAGGATCTTGTCATATCTGCAATATAGTGTTTTGCACTCTTGCACTCTATATTGCACTCTTGCAATATAGTGTCTGAACCTCTTGCTGCACTTAGATGGGAGTAAGGCTAGAAGAAGATTTGAGTTAACTATGTGGGGTTGGTTCTTCACATCCTTCTTATCCATTCCAGTCTGTCTTGAATGCCATTCCTTGGAAACTGTGCAGCTAATCATATCCTTTAGTATGACATCCATCCCTCTAGTTCTGGGTCTGCCAACCCTTCTCTTTCCCTCCACTTCTAAGTTTAACTCCCTGTTTCTTATATATTCTTCTGATTTTCGTTTCACATGGCCAAACCATCTCATGCCTCAATTCCTTCAGCTTTTCTGTAACTGGTATCACTTACACATTTCCCCTACCTCATTAGTTCCAAACATGGTCCATCCACGGAACTCCAAGTATCCATCTTTACATTTTAATTTCCACTGTATTCAAGGTCTGCTTCAGTCTTTTCCTCATTGCCCAGAATTCAGAGCCCTATGAAAGTGCAGGCCTAATTAACAATTTGGTAGGTTTAGTGAAAATACAAATGCTCATATAAATAGGAATATAATGCCCAATCTGGCAAAAACTTTACTTCTGTGAATATGTTGTACACATGAATAATTTTATTGCAATTACTTGTGAGTACGGACTACTAGCACAAGTGTGAATCTGTCTGCAGGATCGGGATCATGCATAATATTGATTAGATTCCGTCCTGCAGGTGGTCTATAAGTGAAAGTCTTGGAAGCCTCAGTTGAAGTTCTGAATGCAGACAGGCTGTAGGGGTATGTCCATTTAGTCTAAACATTAAAGTATCATGTCTATAGAGAAGAAGAGATTCATAAAAACATAATAGAGAAATGAAGAAGCCCACTCAGTGGAGACCTCCTCCCTTTCTTCCTGTAGGATTTTCATAAGGTGAAGATGATGGTTTTGTCACCACTGTTGAGAGGGTGTTCTATGCATGTGCTGATGGCATGAAGAAGACACATAATTAGACAGTGGAACTTCTTGCCACAGAGAGACTTTGAAGACCAGAAATGTAGCAATATTCAGATAAGGTTTGGATAAGAAAAATATTAGGTTTATTATAATTAAATTATGACAACATAGTTTGAAGGGATATTAAACAACATGTTTTAGGGATTAAGCCACATAACCCAGTAACTGCCCCCACATTAAACAGTTGTAAACAAGGTTCAGAGTTCGTTTTGCAGAGACCTCAGTCTGCTTAGTACCTTGGCAAACACATCATTAATTTTTTTTTATAACTTTTTATTAAAGACAAGAAGGAAAAAAAGCATTTGAAATGTAAAATATTAAATCAGGCTCTAATTTTCATATTGACAACATCCTTTGTTCCCTTTCTCTTTAGCTGGAGACAGTTTTAAAAAAGAATTAGATAAATTCATGGAGGATAGGTCCATCAATAGCTATTAGTCCAGGCCAGAGAGGCAACCCCATGTTATGGGTGTCCCTAAACCTCTGACTGACAGAAGCTGGGAATGGACGACAGGGGATGTATTACTCAATAATTGTCTATTCTGTTCATTCCCTCTGAAGAATCTGGCACTGGCCACTGGCAGAAACATGATACTGAGCTAGGTGGACCATTGGTCTGACCTGGGATGGTCTTTCATTTGTTCTTATGTTCTAACACAATGATAGGTGGCTCCCTTGTCAATGGGAGATGCCGAGGCGAGGGGTGTGTTTTAAACCGTGCCACTGTCAGTTCAGTCCCCATGTCCTCTTCTTCTATCCGCATAACACCTCCTTCTGCTTTTGATTCTCAGCTGGGAACCCGGTAATCCCACCTAAGGGTTTTTTACATGAAGCTGGGATGGGAGGAAAAGATGGAATTAGAAGCAGGAGACCGCGTATAACTTTTATCCCAATGGTCAGGGTAGTCATCTGGAATGTGGGAGGGCCCTGCTTCAAGGGCCTGATAAAGAGACAGGATTTTAAAAGGGGATCTCTCCCCACCAATGTGTGTACCCTAACCACCGGGATACTCTCATGTGGGTCTCTCTCTAACTCTCCTGTTCAAGCCTAAATTCCTTTGTGGCTCTACCCCCGCTGGGGAGTAAACCCATTGGCTCCAATGATTATTATATTATCCTTATTAATTAGTATTATTGAAAAATCCTTGAGATTTTAATAGGTTAGAATAAGATCAATGATATTAAATAGAGTTTCAGCAAATTACTCAAAAAGAATGAACAGAAATTAATAGATGAAGAGATTATATTTATACAATTGGCCAAATCCTCAGCTGGTATAAATTGGCCATAGCTCCCCTGAAGTCAGCGGGCCAGATTAAAGAGATATGGAAACAGAGGAAAGAGAAAAATGTGTGAATGACTCTAAAGCCTAGTGCTCAGAACTCTCAACTCTGGATTTAGGAGACCCAAGATCCAGTCCCCCATGTTCCACTGACTCTTATACAACTAGGAATCAGGCCCGCTGACTTCAATGGAGACTCACTCATTTAGACCAAGTGAGGTTTTGTCCCAATGGGTCCATCAGTTACTTGAGCTCAGAATTTCCCAAACACAAGTTATCCACAGTTCTATGCTCTAATGTAAACATTAGTAATTTATTTAATATCATCGACATTACTTGAGAAACTTCAATTTCCCCAACATTTGCCCTAGAGCTGTTTTCACTTCCTTGTTTTTCAAGCTGTAGATAATAGGGTTTAACATGGGGGTCAAGACGCTGTACTGGATGGAGAATATTTTATCCAGCACCACAGAGGTGACCGAACTAGATTTTGTATACTGGAGAAAACCTGTCAGGTAAAATAAGCCAACCACAATCAGGTGGGAGCTGCAAGTGGAGAACGCTTTACGCCTGCCCTCCGCAGAGCGTATCCTCAGGATGGTGGAGATGATGTGAATGTAGGAGATCAGGGTAAGGAGGAAGGAGCTTGATCCAAATATCAGAACAGAAGTAAGAAGCACCACTGGATTGGTGAGGGTGTCAGTACAGGACAATTGTAACAGAGGAGGGAGCTCATAGCTGAAATGGCTGATTTGATTGGGCCCACAGAAATGCAACTTGAAGGTAAAAACAGTGTTAAGCAGGACATGGACTAAACTTATTGCCCATGCACCACCCACCAGCTGAACACAGATCCCTTTGCTCATTCTCTCCATGTAACGCAATGGGTCACAGATGGCAACGTAGCGGTCATAAGCCATGGCTGAGAGAATGAGAATTTCAGCACCACCTGAGAGGAGGATGAAGAACATCTGAGCAATGCAGCCATTGACAGAAATAGTTTTGTGCACTGCTAAGAAGTTCCTCAGTGCACCGTGACTGAGGAATAGCAGATATCAACAAAGGATAAATGAAAGAGGAAGAAGTACATAGGGGTGTGAAGGTGAGAATCAGCTCTTATCACCACAATGATCACTATATTACCACCAAGAGTGATTAGGTAAATAACTAAAAACACCGAGAAGAGGAAAATCTGCATCTGTGGGTCACTGGAAAGTCCCAGGAGAATAAATTCAGTCACTGTGGTTTGATTTTTCATTGGTATTTATTCAGGAAAACTGTGATCTGGAAGACGAGAGAAAACAAATGAAATTAACACTTATAATAAAAGTAAATAGAAACAGCATGTGAAGTTAATCTGATCTGTAGCATGAATGTAAAGAAAGCCCTATTCCAGGCTGTACAATGTGTATTTTAAATATACTAAATTCAGTGAGAGATACAGAGAAGCTGGATGGAATTTGTATGTTTTTAATAGACAAAATGGGCTGGATACACAAAAGGACTTGGGCACCTAACTGCCAGTTTAGCTGCCTAAATTGCAGAATCTGGCCCCACTAGTGTTCACAAAAGCCCTGTTCAGCTGGGACTAGCAGACAGGCTGATGTGGGGCTCCCTAAATCTCTCCTCTTGAAGCTGATCCAATGTAGCTCAAATATTAGAGAGGAAGCACAGCAGGGTTACTGGGTACTTGGTCTTTTGCATCAGGGATAGGTCTCTAACCACCAGGATCTCTCTCTCTCTCTCTCTCTCTCTCTCTCTCTCTCTCTCTCTCTCAATGTTTCTTTAGTCCGGCCTTATGACTTCAACAGAGCTACAACTGCGGTACACCTGCATGGGAACTGGCAGATTCACTCCAATGAAACTATGGCCAATTTACAATAGCTGGGCATGTGAACAAATGTATAAAAAAATTCTCCTTCTCTACTACTTTCTGTCACTTGTTCTAGATTATTTTGTTGAAAACACTATTTAGTATCTGTAGCATATAATTGGATTCTTATCTATTAAAATCATTAGGATTTTTGAAGAAGAAGAAGAAGAAGAAGAAGAAGAAGAAGAAGAAGAAGAAGAAGAAATGAATGTGACCTTCAAACATCCTCTCGGCACAGTGACATAATTTTGAAAAGAGAGACCTGATAGAAAATTAATGGGACTTTTGTTTCTAAGTCATTTAAACTGTGACTCAATGGGACTTTTGATTCATTGTTCTGCACATCTGAATATCAGGCTTTACATATAGTAGAGAATCTATCCTGCCCCCATGGAAGTCAGTGGTTATTTTGACATCAGTTTTCACTGGGAATGGGAATGAAGCCAATGTTCTCCCCAATGTCCAATCTATAGTCGCCCCCATATGATCTTAGAGAAAAAATAACCTCTCTTTCATTATCAACACATGAGACAAATACCTAAGCATAGAGGTGGACCTTGTACTAGATTCTTAATGTGAACACAGGCAGATTGTGTGCAAAGGGAAATTTGGCCAATTCTATAAGTACCTTTTTCTATTACATTTTTTAATTTTTGTAGGCCAGTGCTTTCTAACTTTTTTTCATTTGCAGACCCCGAACAAATTTCAAATGCAGGTGCGGACCCCTTTGGAAATCTTTGGCATGGTCTACGGACCCCCAGGGGACTGCGGACCACAAGTTGAAAACCGCTCTTGTAGAGTATTTAATATCTATAGTATCTTATTGGATTCATCCCGATTAAAATATCAAGGATTTCTATAACAATAAAATAATAACAAACCCCTGAGACCTAGAAATACTGGTTTGGTCATAGGCTGACAACCCAATCAAATACAGAGAATACAGGCAAATTGATAAATATTACAACTGCCATGACGAGAGCCTCAGAAGAGATTAGCTGTATGACAGGCTCCTCCTCTGCCAAGGTGTGTGTGTGGAAGTGGGTAACCCCAGGTTGATATCATGCAACGGTCCAAACAATTCAAGAAAACCAGAGATAATTTTCAGCCAAACAGTGAAAAGGACTCATAGTGCAAAACAAGAAGTGAACTAAGGTTGGATTTTGGCAAAACCAGAAGAGAGAGGCTGGAGTCCATGAATGCTCCAAGACTTGAAGGAGAGAAACAACACCGAGAAAAAATAACCTCTCTTTCATTATCAACTCATGAGACAAATACCTAAGCAAAGAAGTGGACCTTGTACTAGAATCTGAATGTCAACACAAGCAGATTGTGTGCAAAGGGAAATTTCACAGTGAGAGAAGTAAATAGCTGGATATCCCAAGGATCTGTACTGGGACCACTGCTCCTCAACATAGTCGTAAATGATATGGAAAAAGGTGTAAATGATACAAAATTTTTGCAGATAGTACATAATTATTCAAGATAGTTAAGCCCAAAGCAGACTGAGAAGAGTTACAAAGGGATCTCAAAAAAACTGGGTAACTGGGTGACAAATGGCAGATGAAATTCAGTGTTGATTGATGCAATATAATGCATATTGGAAAATATGATCTCATCTATACATAAAAATGATGTGGTCTAAATTATCTGTTACCCCTTAAGAAAGAGATGGTGGAATCATCATGTATAGTTCTCTGAAAACATCGTCTCAATGTGCAGTGGAAATCAAAAAAGCTAACAATGTTAGGAACCATTAAGAAAGGGATAGATAATAAGACCAATAGTATCAGAATGCCACTATGTAAATCCATGGCACATCGACACCTTGAATACTCTGTGCAGTTGTGGCTGCCCCGTCTGAAAAAAACAATATATTAAAATTGCAAAAAGTAGAGAAGGGCAACAACAAAAATTATGGGTATGGAACAGCTTCCATATGAGGAGAGATTAAAAAATATGTTTGGCTTGGGAAAAGGTGACTGAATGAGGATGTGATAGAGGTCTATAAAATCATGAAGTACTTCTTCAGACAATAAACAGTCAACCTGTGGAACTCATTGCCAAAGGATATTGCGAAGGCCAAAAGTATAACTTGGTAAAAAAAAAAAGAATTAGATGAGTTCATGGAGGATATGTCCATCAATTTTCTATTAGCCAAGTTGGTCAGGGATGTAACCCCATTCTCTGAGTGTCCCTAAACCACTGACTGCTAGAAGCTGGGACTGGACAACAGGGCATGGATCACTCGATAAATTGCCATGTTCTGTTGACTTCCTCTGAAGCATCTGGCACAAGCCACTATTGGAAGACAGGATACTGGGCTAGATGGATTTTTGGTCTGAACAAGTAGGGCCATTTTTACATTCTTATTAAAACTAAGTGTCTTCTCCAGAGAATGTCCTACTCCTAACCTATACCAAGCCCCCCCCCCCCACACACACACACTCCAAAAATAGAAATTACTGCTAACATTCACCAACTGATCTCAGTTGTCTCAGTCTTGCCTTGAGAAATAGTGAGAAAGCGAGCTGTTTGATTCAAGTAGTAGGTGGGCTGCTAATCATGGCCCCTATGCTGCGACTGACTCTGTGTGAGCAGACTGCTGCATCCCGGCAGAAGTCAATGGGACGTTATAGAGAGACCCACCCCTAGATAAGGGGGGGCAGAATCTGGTCCCTTGAAATGGAAAGGATAAAAATGTATAAAAAGGAATAAAAATTTGGATCAATTCACCTGACTCTTAAATATGGTGAGATCATTCTGACCTGTGGTTTTGTCTTTCTGTTTTCTTAGTCTGTTTATCTACATACTTATTAATTTGTCTACCTAATCTCTCTACCTACCTTTGGAATACAGCATCTAAGGAGATCCAATATTTTTTATCCAGAGCAGTGAAACTCCTCAAGATGTGTAGTAGGAATTGAGCAAAGAGACGTTCCTTAGCTGACTCCAAGACTGAGATCTGATTCTTGAGAGCTGTTTAAAAGAGTTGGCTTGTTCCCCCTGGGACAAGATCCCTGAAGTTCACTTTCTGTAACAAGCTACCAGTAACACTGTGCTGGTTCAACCCTTAAGCACCGCTCTACTATGTGTAAGAATGAGAGCAATGATACTTGGATTATCAAAAGAGCCGAATGGATTCAGGAATCTATAGCAGTGCGGGACTCACTCCTGCGGTGCCTTCTGCTGGTTGTCTCAGGGAATTAGCATTTCCAGCCTCCAGAGCACCCTCTGCAGGTCAGTGTTCCACTGCTGCTGGACCCTTCCAGGACCCGGTGCCCCTTGTCTTTAGGGTGCTTCCCCCTGGCAATACCCCCGCAGTCTCAGGGTCTCCCACCCAGGGGAACCCCCAACCCTGTATCCCCACCTTCCCTCAGTCGTGGGCTATGGCCAGTCACCATCTAGCCCCCGCTCACTGGGGCAGACTGCAGTGTAAAAGTCACTCATCATAGGCAAGGGTTTTTTTGACCTGCTGCCTTTCCCTACAACCCAGTACCTCCAGGGGTCTCGTACAAGGCCCTGCAGCCTGGGGAGTTGCTGGCCCGGAGCTCTCCAGCTCCTCTGGCCTTTCCCCAGCCCTGATTCACTCCAGTACCCTTTAGCACTCAGGCAGCTAGGTCCATCTCCCTCCTCAGCTAGAGGGCGCCTGCTTGCTCCTGGCCCACTGCCCTCTTATAAGGGCCAGCTGGGCCCTTATTAAGCCAGCTACAGCTGTGGATGCTTTCTCAAACAGCCCCAGCTTTCAGAGCTACAGCCCTCTCCAGGGCTGCTTTTACCACTGCAGCCCTCCCCAGGGCGGCTTGTACCCTTCCAGGGCCGGAGCGTGGTGATCACCCTGCTACAGTATCCAAACTCAGTGACAGTCAATTAAAAAGACACATATTTAAGTTCGGATTCTTAAAGCAGCCAAAGGAGTTAGACACCCAAATAGCAAATATTGTTGTCACCCATATAATCCTTTAAAGATCCTAGCTATAATGTGTAATTACCGCAGAAAGGCAGAAAATGACAAAACATGGGAAATGGCCAGCCATCCTTGAACATCACCAATAGACGAACACACAGGTTAAGGAATGAGAAATGCGCAAATAGACTGTATAAAATGGCAGGAAAGAATAAGAGATGAGACAAAGGAGATGTATTGTATAGAGCTGGGCAAAATTTTGAGGTAAATAGTTTATTTACCAAAAAAAAAAAAAAGCAGTTTTGGTTGATGATTTGCATATGTGAAAACTATTTGCCAAATATTTTAATCGGGGGTGGGAGTGGGGGTGGGGAGGGAAGGCTAAACTGACAAACTCAGCATGTGGAACCCTAGCATCCCTCCATACCTCCAGCCTAGTGGCTAGGGCACTCAGCCATGGAATATCCTCGTTCAGTTCCCTCTCTGTCTGATTTGGAGCAGAGGTTTGAAGCTAGGTCTCCCATCTCTGAGGAAAGTGCTTTAATCTCTGGGGTGTAAGGTAGTTAGGGCAGGGCTTCCTCAGGCTCTCCTCTTGAAGCTGTTCACATTGCATATATATCAGTGGCACATCATCAGCAGCAGATACACATCACTATAATGCAGCCATGGTGGGACATAGAATAGATTTCCATCTTGGATTGTCCATTGCAACTCTTCTTGCTTCCATAAGAATCAGTATGGGAGGATTTAGGTTTCTTAAATTCCTCATAATTGCATCTTCCAATCTCATTCATTGTCGGTCTCATACTCAACGCTCTTTGACCTCATATTTATAAACCTTCATTAAAAGTACACCTTCTTATGCACATTAGACAGGACCCCACCATTGCAGTGATCTTCCTCTCAACTGGTGCAAGACTTCAACTTGCTGGGTTTATCTAAGTAGCTCCTCATTTGTGACAAAATCAAACCAAGGGATGTTAAGAATGCTCTTAACTTTTGACCCTGAAAACTGTCTAGTTTCCTCTCCTCAGCTATTTTTAATGGATATGTTTCTGCTCCATATAACAGAGTTGTCATCACTACCATGCCAAACCCTATTCTCTTAGTTGTTACATAGACTGCCTGCCACCCAAACAGAGGCCTTTGAAGATGCCGATATGTCATTGATGCAAGACCAATCAGACGTGTGACTTTTTCGCATATAGGACCTCCTGCTGTCAACTGACTACCCAGATAGGTATTCACCCATTCAATGTCATTGCCATCTACATGCACCAGGTCATTCATTTCCATTTTTTAGGAGGCATGCATGGCTTTGTTTTTATCATCATGGATTCATTGATTCATAGATTCCGCAGGTATTTTCCTCAGCTCTTACAGCAGTAGCCGTAGCTGGTCAGTAGTCTCTCTAAGTAAGGAAATATCATCCACATATTCAAGTTCCACTAAAGATGAATATTTAAATAGTACACCTCGTACTTCGGCTTCAATAAGCCTTGTCACTGGATAGTCAATCAGAACACTAAATAACATAAGTGAGAGATCACATCCCTGGTGTACCCCTCATTCTACTGAAAACCACTCTGTAATAAAACCATTTACCCTTACACAAACACATGTACTATGGTACAGTTCTTCTATGAGACATCCTAAGCCCTCAGTCATCCCACACACAAGTTGAAGTATCCACAGAGCTGATTGATACACTGAGTCAAAACCAGCTGCAAAGTCTATAAACATGATGTTAATCTCCTTTTGTCACTCTAGCCATTTTTAAGTAACATTCCATCTATCTATTTAATGTGTGACACATGGGATTTCTCTTTAGTAATTCTCAATATTGTTTCTGGATCCGTCACTACTCTTGTGCTTTTGTACCATATAATGGAACGGATATTTCACCCAAGGGGTCTGTCAGGGTTGTAGAGCCTAACTCCCTAGGGGAAGAGGGAGGAGGCCCTTTACAATACTTGCCTAACAACTTACACCTAGGGTGTATCTACGCTATGAACTAGGGGCGTCATTCCCAGTTCACATAGACATACACGTGCTAGGTAAAATTGAGCTAGCTCACTTAAAATAATAGTGTTGCTGCTGCAGTATGGGTAATGGTGTGTGGTGGTATGGCTAGCTTTGTGAAATACATACCCACAGGGTTCATGTGGGATTATTACTCTGTAAAATGAGCCCATGCCACTGCTCACAGCTGCCCATGCTATTACTGCTAATTTTGGAATGCTAGATCGATGAACTGGGAAACACACCTCTAGCTCATAGTGTAGATGTAGCCTTAAGTGTCATTAACAAACAGTGCCTTAAAGGCTGAGGCCTGCTGCCATTGCGGAACACTGAAACCAGTTTGAACAGGCTTGGTCATACTGGGGGAACCACACTGAGAGTTATATGGACAAACAGGAGAATCTGGGCAGGCCAAGAGAATGAAAATCAGACAGGTTGTGTTCCTGTAATTTAAGAGCCAAGCTAAATTAATTTAGCTTCAGTGAAGTATGAGATTAGATGAGATTAAGTACACCTCTACCCCTATATAACGCTGTCCTCAGGAGCCAAAAAATCTTACCGCATTATAAGTGAAACCGCGTTTTATCAAACTTGCTTTGATCCGCCGGAGTGCGCAGCCCCGCCCCACCGGAGCACTGCTTTACTGCGTTATATCCGAATTCGTGTTATATTGGGTTCGCGTTATATCGGGGTAGAGGTGTATGTGTTCAGGGTTCTGACAGGAGCTGTCCTTCAACCCCTACCCAGGGGTTTTCCTGTGGTCTCAAGTTCCTCATATCTCACCTCAGACCAAGAACATCTCCTGTCTCTGTCAGTCATTGATTTCTCAGATTGGCTCTTTAAAGAGACCTTGACTAGGTAATAAGCCAGATAATGGGTATCCGCTCAAAGTGTAGCTTCAAAAGAATAGATTTTAGGTGGGTCATTTGCATAATCTTCACCCACAACAATTTCCTTGAAAATCCACTTCACAAGTATTATCCTAAAAAGTCCTTTGAAGTCCCCAATATCTCCCAGCAATTGCATTATTCATGTCTTCCTCCTAAAGAAGCACCATGCAATCCTACAGAAGTACATAAACAGTTGCATTTTTAATACAATAAAGTCCAAGAATGTGAAACTTAATTCAATAAGGTTAGTTCAGGATGTTACAGGATGTTGTCATATCTGCAATATAGTGTTTTGCACTCTTGCTCTCTATATTGCACTCTTGTAATATAGTGTCTGAACTTCTTGCTGGACTTACTTAACTCAAATCTTCCTCTAGCCTTACTCCCATCTATATGGGTTGGTTCTTCACATTCTTCTTATCCATTCCAGTCTGTCTTGAATGCTATTCCTTAGAAACTCTGCAGCTAATCATATCATTTAGTATGACACCCATCCCTCTAGTTCTGGGCCTGTTAACCCTTCTCTTTCCCTCCACTTCTAAGTTTAACTCCCTGTTTCCTATATATTCTTCTGATTTTCTTTTCAAATGGCCAAACCATCTATGCTTCGATTCCCTCAGCTTTTCCATAATTGGTACCACCTTCACATTTCCCCTACTTCATTCATTCCAAACATGGTCCATCCACAGAACTGTAAGTATCCATCTTTACATTTTCATTTCCATTGTATTCAAGATCTGCTCTGGTCTCTTTCTCAGTGCCCAGAATTCAGAGCCCTATGAAAGTGCAGGCCTAATTAACATCTTGCAGATCTCAATTTTCAGTGTGGTAGGTTGTGTGAAAATACAAATGCTCGTATAAATAGACATATAATGCCCAATCCAGCAAGAACTTTACTTCTGTGAATATGTTGTACACATGAATAATTTTATTGAAATTACATGTGAGTACGGACTCCTAGCACGAATGTGAATCTGTCTTCAGTATGTGGGTTGTGCGTAATGTTGATTAGATTCAGTCTTGCAGTTGGTCTATAAGTGGAAGTCTTCTAAGCCTCAGTTGGAGTTCTGAATGCAGACAGGCTGTAGGGGTATGTCCATTTAGTCTAAACATTCAAGTGCATGAAGTATCATGTCTATAGAGAAGAAGAGATTCACAAAAACATAATAGGGAAATGAAAAAGCCAACTTAGTGGAGACCTCCTCCCTTTCTTCCTGTAGGATTTTCATAAGGGAGAATAAATTCGGTCACTGTGGTTTGATTTTCCCTTGATATTTTTTCAGCAAGAGTGTGACCTGTAAGACAAATAAATAAAATTAACTCAAAATTAACTCATATCATAAAAATGAATTGAAATGGCATGTAGCGATCATCTCTTCAGTAGGATGATTATAAAGAGAGCCCTGTTCTATCCTGTAAAATAATAAGCTGGTTGGAATTTGTGTGTTCTATAGAGACAAAATGGGCCAGATACACATTGGGACTTAGGCCCCTAACTGCCACTTTAAGCACCTAAATCGCAAAATTGGGCCCCACAGGTATTCACAGAATCTCCGCCCAGCTGGGACTATGGGACAGTCTGATGCGGGCCTCACTTATCATCTCCAGAGATAATTTTCAGCCAAAGAGTGAAAAGGACTCATAGTGCAAACCAAGAAGTGATCTAAAGTTGGATTTGGCAAAACCAGAAGAGGCTGGAGGACATGAATGCTCCAAGACTTGAAGGAGAGAAACGACAACACCGAGAAAGAAAGGACTGAGCATAGACTCACAGGACAACTGAGAGCTTAATAGCAAAGAGGAGTCATTTACGCAAATGGAGACAGAAAGCCTGAAAAGGGAGATTAGTCATGTTGACCCACATGCAAACATTTTGGTAGAACCAATGACACAGGATCAACAGTAGTGTGGCACGCTGCCGGGGTGATCAAGTGGAATCAAGGGGATAAGTAAAAATGTGACATCCAAACAAGACAGCTGCTAGTAATGCAACAAGTTTTGAATAGCAATCAAGACACGGACAGGATGTCCTACAGTGTGATAGAGGAAAAGGTCTGTTATCTGTGGAGGAGGAAGTTGATAATCAAGAATACAACATCAAAACATATTAAAAATGAGAGACAACAAGATCATTTGTTGGTGATAAATAGCAATGACAGAGAGTGCATCCCAACCCAAGAAATCATGAAATATAGTAGAAAGGAAATCCCCACAGAAAGACTCCAAAGTTTTACACAGAAATGAGTGCATGGACAGTGGTGGAGAGAGATCAAACCCATTAGGGATAGAAGATGCATAAACTAATAGCTTCTAGAAGGATACCAGAAAAGAGACAGAGAGCCTCAATATGAGTGCACAAGAGGAGTCCTTAAGGGTTATTTACATAGAAGTAAGATCAACCAACAAAACTGCTCCCTGAACTGCGTAATGTGTTCTGAAAAGGAAGAGACTGTGGAGCACCTGCTGAGCCTGGCTAGGGGATAACAGACACATGAGGCCACCAAGTTCCTGCACTGGAGTCTCTGTGGAAGTACAAATTTAAAAGAATTGCGTGTTATTACAGCCATCAAATCAAAAGCACTCTAGACCAGGGGTCGGCAACCTATGGCACGCATGCCAAAGGTGGCACGCGAGCCAATTTTGCCTGGTGGGGTCCTGGCCACCGGCCCCGCTCAGCAAGCTGCCGGCGGAGTGAAGGGACCCCAGGCTGGCAGGAGGCTGGGCGGGGCCAGCGGCCGGGATCCCAGACCGGCGGCAGGCATGCCCCCCCGGCTCCTCCCTCACTGTGATCGGGTTCTGCGTCTCCCAGGAGTGTGAGCCGCCGGAGAGCAGGGCCCTGAGCCTGCTGCGGGATGGGCAGAGGTGGCATCTCACACTCCCGGGAGCCGCAGAGCCCGAGTGCGGTGAGGGGGGACCTGGGGGTCACACCGGGACCACCGCCCGCATGCATCCACTGCAGGAGCCCCCTGGCTCCCCCCTCACCGTGCTCGAGTTCTGTGGCTCCCGGGAGTGTGAGCCGCCACCACTGCTGCCCCTCCTGGAGCTCCCCCCCTCCCGCTGCCTCAGCACTCTGCAGGGGAGGGGCTGTGAGCGCGGCAGCCCGGCAGCATGTTTTGCCTCCACGTGGAGCCAGCGTCTGACCGGCATGGGCATGGTAAGGGGAGTCCCGGGGGTCAGTCAGGAGGATGGAGAGCGTTGGATGGGTCGGGAGTTCTGGGGATCCTGTCAGGGGGCGGGGAGTGGTTGGATGGGGTGTGGGAGTCCCGGGGGTCTGTCTGGGGGTGTGGGTGTGGATAAGGGTTGGGGCAGTCAGGGGACAGGTAGGGTGTAGGGTCCTAGGGGGGCAGTTAGGGTGGGCAGGGTCTCAGGAGGGGGCAGTCAGGGGACAAGGAACAGGGAGGCTTAGGTAGGGGGTGGGGTTCTGGGGGGCAGTTAGGGGCAGGGGTCCCAGGAGGGGGCAGTCAGGGGACAAGGAGCGGGGGGGCTTGGGGGTTCTGATGGGGTAGTCAGAGTGGGAAATGGGAGGGAGTGGATGGGAGCGTGGTTAGGGCAGGGCTCTCTCCTCTTTTTTGATTGTTGAAATATGGTAACCCAGGCGAGGAGGAAGCCGGGGGGGCACATGGGGGCTGGCGCCACATACATCCACTGGAGCCTGCAGGAGCCCCAAGGGCAGCACCGGGGCGCAGCCTGTGCAGGAAGGGCGGGGGGGTGGCTCCCCGCTAGTGGCGCCGCCGCCTTTGCAGGCCTGCTGCCCCCCTGCACCTCACCGGCTTCTCCATGGCTGGGGCTCGCTGCTGCCACAAGCAGGACGCTCTGGCTCTCCCATGCCTCCAGAAGGTGGCTCCTCCCTGCTGAGCTGCTGCAGCTGTCCAAGTCTGGCAAAGCCAGTGAGTGGACTCAGGGCGGGGGCCACTGGGGTGGAGTGGGGAGGGCTCGTGGGGGGGCTGTGCACCCTCCAGGGGAGTTCAGGGGGCGGGGAGGGGGGAACCTGGTCTGGGGAGCAGCCCCTGGGCACGGCTGGCCCCTGGGCAGGCTGACCCCTGGGGTCTATAAAGGCTCGTTGGGATTTGCCCCTCAATGAACCGTTGTGCAAGGGGGGGGGGGGGGCGCAAGGTGGAAGTTTCGCCTAGGGAGCAAAATATCCTTGCATCGGCCCAGCCCCGCGTGCACCCCAGGTTAAGAACCACTGCACTAAACTGATAAGATCTGCATTTTAATTTAATTTTAAATGAAGCTTCTTAAACATTTTTAAAAACTTGTTTACTTTACATATAACAATAGTTTATAGACTTATAGAGAGAGACCTTCTAAAAACGTTAAAATGTATTACATGCACGCAAAACCTTAAATTAGAGTGAATAAATGAAGACTCGGCACAACACTTCTGAAAGGTTGCCGACCTCTGCTCTAGAGAATGAAGGGGCTAAGATTTTATGGGATCTGGCAATTGTCACAGACTGAGCAGTGCAGAAAAACAGGCCAAATGTTAATAGATAGCGCCATACCAGCAGACAGTGTCATAAAAAATAAACAAGAAGACAAGATAGCAAAGTATGAAGAACACTTCCACAAAGCAGATCGATTATGGAAAAATAGAACACAGATGATCCCAGCGATTATTGGAATACTTAGAGTGATCCCTACGGGTATGATTAAGCAGATGAAGAACACGTGAGGAGTGCAAGACATCATGGTCAGTGACTTCAAGCAGACACAGCTCTCAGACACTGAGAGAACGTTAAGGAAAGTCAAAGAAAAGAGCATTTGAGCATCTAAAATGTAGGAATTGTGCAGAGGGTTAGGGTTAGGGTTAAAACTCCTGACTACCCAAACCTACAGAGTCGGTGCAGGGCAGGATTCATTGGTGACTCATGGGGATAAATTTTATACAATAACATTCCCCTTTTATGCATAAAGATCTTGTCTATTGTGAAAGCAATTTGTTTAAAAAAATCCCCCTTATGTAATACTAAGGGACAGTAATAATGATCATAATAAATTAATGTGCCCAGAAACACTCTCTAGGCACGCTGATATGATTTTTAAAAGGGGGGTCTGATTGTAAGTTAAAGGGAGTTTTGTTCCTAAATCACTTAAACTCCTCTGAAAATTCAACCCAATGGGACTTTTGACTCAGGATCCTGCACATTTGAATATCAGGCTGTTCCTACATAGAGAATCTCTCCTGCCCTCATGGAATTGACAATGATTTGTAGTGGAAATGGGAACGAAGCAAATGTTCTGTCCAAAGTCAAATCTATGTTTATCCCATATGTATCGCAGAGAGAAAATACATCTTTTTCCAATTATCAGCTAATCAGACAAATGCACAAGCAAAGAGATCTACCTTGCCTGAACGGCAACAGAGGCACTTAGCACAGTAAAACCAAAAGCTAAGTGACTTCTCTAGAGAATGCCCTGCCCCTAATCTACTCATCCCCCAACACACAGACTCCAAAAGTAGAAACTACTGTTATCCTGCACCAGCTGATCTCAGTTTTCTCAGTGCTGCCTTGAGAAACAGAGAGAGAGAGAGAGAGAGAGAGAGAGAGAGAGATGGCTGGGTTGCCAGCCGTGACCGCTATGCTGCTACTGACTCTCTTTGAGCAGACTGGTGCATTCCGACAGAAATCAAAGGGACTCTGCAGAGAGACCCACCCCTAGATAAGGGGGTAGGGGGGGCAGAACTTGGTCTTTTGAAATTAAAAGGAAAATAAAAGATTGTAATGAATAAAAACATGAATCAACTCACCTGCCTTTTTAATATGGTTCATAAATATGCTGAGATCATTCTGACCTGTGATTTTCTCTATCTACTAGCTTATTGATTTGTCTGTCTAATGTCTCTCTCTGCCTCGGGAACCAGCATCTAGGACATCACATATTTTTTTACCAGGAGCAGTGAGACCCTTCAAGGTGTGTAGGGTTATCAGTGGGAGTGGAATAAAGACCCTTTCCTTAGCAAACTACAAGACTAAGAGCTGATTTCTTGAGAACTGTTTAAATGCTGTCTTGTTTCCACTGGAACAAGATCCCTGAAGTTCACTCTCTGTGACAAGCTACTAATAGCACTGTTCTGGGTCAGCCCTTAAGCAACGGTGCATGGTTCATAAGAATGAGGGTACTGAGGCTTAGATTATGAAAAGAGCTCCAGAGATTTAGGGTTCCACTCTCAGGGACAGTCAATTAATAAGGCATGTATTTAGGCTCAAATTCTCCAAACTAGGCTAAGGAGTTAGACATCCAAATAGCAAATCATTTCATCTCCCTAGACTCCTTTGAAGATGATTGCCATAATGTACAATTACCACAAGAGGGCAGTGAAAGCATGGGAATTGGCCACCCATCCTTAAACATCACCAATAGATGGTGTGGTGGGGCGATGACTCACTGGTGTGATGCCTCCTGCTGGTCGTCCAGGGAATTAGCTCTTCCAGCCCGGAGCGCCCTCTGCTGGACGGTTTCTTGCCTGCCGCTGGCCCCTGTGTCCCTCGCGGACCCCTCTGCAGCCCTAGTACCTTTTTGGACTTTTCTCAAGGCCTGCAACCTGGGATTTTACTAGACTGGAGCTCCCCAGCTCCCTCTGCACTTCCCCAGCACTGCTCCACCTCAGATACCCTCCCCAGCTACCAGGCAGCCAGGTCCTTCTCTCTCAGGAAGCTAGAGAGAGAGTGTGTCTTTTTGAGCTCCTGGCTCTGGCCCTCAGCCCTCTTATAGGGCCAGCCGTGGCCTGATTGGGGCATGGCCCCACCTGTGACTACTTTCCCCCCATCAGCCTACTTTCCCCCCATTTTAGCCCTCTCCCAGGGCTGTTTAAGCCCTTCAGGGCATGAGCGGGGTGACCACCCCACTACACACTGTCCCCCTTAAGAAAGCTGACGGGGGGCGGAACTCCCTTGCAGCTGGGCCACAGGGAATCCCTCTTTTGCCGCAGGTTGTCCAGTGTGAGGAGCAACCGGCCTCCCTCCTGAAGGGTTTGGATGCCCACTGTAGTCTGCTCAGCTCCCGCATGGGTTTCCCTCCCTGTCTGCGTCTCCCCCGAGGCCTGTCTCGCTCTCGCATGGATTCCCCTTTTCATCTGGGGTCCCTCTGCCCCCGAACCTCTCCCTTCTGGGGCCTTGTTCCTTATCACCTCCTGCTTCAGGGCAGTTTCGGACCTGGCCCGATCATCCGGCCTCCCCCTCCTTTTCTGGGGGCTGTGCCTTGTTAAATGGCACTTGGTGTGTCGGTGGAAGCACCTTCTGTGCCTTCCCTTGGCTACAGCCCTTCCACAGTTTGTTTTTGGCTTTGCCCTTCCTTCAGGACTAGCCTCAGCCCTGCAAGTCCCCTGAGGGCACTCTCTCCTTATGTGCCCGGGCTCCTTACAGGCCCAACAAGTTCTTGACCCCCCTGTTGACCTCACAAGGGGTGCGTTTTCTGGGTGGGACCTCCTTGCTCCATCTCAGAAGGGACACTCCCCCTTGTAGTGTCCAGATTACCCACAGGCGAAACAGTTTTTAGATCCAGGCCCTGGCCTCCTGACCTTGGTGCCTGGTCTCTCATATGGTTCGGGTGTCCACCCCGACAGGAGTCGGAACAACCCCCTGTGCTGCTCAGCAATATGGGCCACCCAGGCCCTCCAATAAAAGTCCATTTTCTCCACCCTCGGGCGCTCAAGTTCCAGATCTGGGCAATAGTCTCACAGTCCTTGCCCTGCCCCTTGTATCAGGGTGGACCACAATTGGCCGCATTCTCCACCACTTGTGGCAGGGCGATGACTCACTGGTGTGGCGCCTCCTGCTGGTCATCCTGGCAATTAGCTCTTCCAGCCCAGAGAGCCCTCTGCAGGCCAGTGTCTCCTGGACCCCGGTGCCTTTTACCTCAGAGTTCTGCCCCCAGCGGTAACCAACAATCTGGGTCTCCCCAACCAGGGGAAACCCCAACCCTCTATCCCCACCTTGCCTCAGTGGCTACTGCCAGTCTCCATCTAGCCACCACTCACTGGGGCAGACTGCAGTCTGTATACCACTCGTCATCAGCAAGCGAGATTAAGACCTGCTGCCTTTGCCTGTCTCTGGGCTGCCCCTCTGCAGCTCTAGTACCTTATTGGCCTTTTCTCAAGGCCTGCATCCTGGGGTTTTACTAGGCTGGGGCTTCCCAGATACCTCTGCCCTTCCCCAGCACTGCTACACCTCAGGTACCCTCCTCAGCTACCTGGCAGCCAGGTCCTTCTCTCTCAGGAAGCTAGAGAGAAAGTGTGTCTTTCTGAGCTCCTGGCTCTGGCCCTCAGCCCTCTTATAGGGCCAGCCGTGGCCTGATTGGGGCATGGCCCCACCTGTGGCAACTTTCCCCCAATCAGCCTAGCTTTCCCCCCGTCCTAGCCCTCTCCCAGGGCTGTTTTAAGCCCTTCAGGTCATGAGGGGGTGACCACCCCGCTACAGATGGATACACAGGTTAAGGAATGAGAAAGGAGCAAATAGACTGTAAGATGGCAGGAAAGAATAGGAGATGAGACAAAGGAAAAGCTATATTGTATAGAGCTGGGCAAAATTTTTCAGACAAACAGCTGGTTCACCGAAAAATTGACCTGATACATTTGTGAATTTGAAACAAGATTGCAAAATAGTTTCATCCAAGGCAAAGGGGAAAAAAAGGCTACATTCACAAAGAGGCCCAGGGAACCTCATTTACTTCCAGTACCATTAACACAGTGATTAGGGAACTCACCTGGCACATGGAAGACATTGGTTCATGACCCATCTCTGTCTGTTGTAGAGCAGAGATTTGAAGTTTGGTTTCCCCTGTCTCAGGAAAGTGCTTTAATCTCTGGGCTATAAAGTAGTTTGGGGCAGGGCTTTCTCAGTCTCTCCTCTTGAAGCTGTTCACTTTGTATAAATCATCAGCACCTCAGCATCAGCAGATACACATGGCTATAATGCAGCCATGGCAGCGTATAGAATTGGTTTCCATCTTAAATGGTTCCTTGCAAGTCTTCTTCCTTCCACAAGAGTCAGTATGGGAGGGTTAAGGTTTCTTTAATCCCACAAAATTGCATCTTCCAATCTCATTCTTAGTCAGCCTCATGCTCTATTTCCTTTGACCCCAGATATAAAAAGCTTCAGTAAAATCATAAATTCTTCTGCAAGTTGAACATGACTCCACCATGGCAGTCATCTTCTCAACTGATGCCAGACTGCAACTTGCTGGGGTAATCTAAGTAACTCCTCATTTCTGACAAATCAAACAAATGGAAATTAAGAATATGCTGTAACTTTCAACACGGAAAATTGTTTAGTTTCCTCTCCTCGGCTGTGTTTAATGGAGATGTTTCTTCTGCATATAACCTATATGTCATCACAACAAGATCTAAGACTTGTTTCTTAGTTGTCATATAGACATCCTGCTACCCAAACAGGGGCCTTTGAATGACGCTGAAATGCCATTGACACAAGACCCATCAGACTTCTTCAGTTATAGAACCTCTTGCCATCAACTGACTACCCAGATAAGTAAGACTATTCACCCATTCAATGTTGTTGCTGTGATAGGTTGGGTCACAGAAACCCCCTTGGGACTGCCACCTGATGTGCTGAGACTACTTTTAAACCTGTTTTCCCTGCCAGCTTGGGACTCCAGCACCTTGTCTTGATTGAGCCCGACACGCTAGCCTGCTACAAACACAGACCCAGGTCTGCACCATGTCCCCCAAAACCTGCAGGCTTAACTGAAATAAGTTTAAGAAGTTCTCCTGTCTCTAGCACTCAGATACCCAACTCCCAATGGGATCCAAACCTTATACAGGGTAAACTCATAAATTGTTCACCCTCTATAACACTGTCTATCTATAGGATTTGCATAAGGTGAGGGTGTATGTTTGGTGAACCACTGATGGGAGGGTGTTCTATGCACAAATAAGACAGATAATTAAACTGTGGAACTCCTTGCCACAGGGAGACATAGAGACCAGAAATATAGGAAGAATCAGAAAGGGATTGCAGAAGAAAAATAGCCAGACCTATCATAATTCTTTAAGATAAGATTTTTGGAAGCGATATTAAATATCAAGCTTCAGGGCTTAAACCAAACTCTAATAATTAGAGACTCTGCTATGGGGGCAGACTATCCCACATCTGTGTACTGACAAGTTATTGAGTCTTCCCCTGAGAAGCTGGTTCTGGTCACTGCCAGAAAGTGGATTCTAGACTACATGGCAGGTCTGACTCAATATGGAAATTCTTATGTTCCCAAGACACAGACAATGGCAGTACAAGAGGTGAGCAATTTTCTTCAGCAGCTTCCTTTATCCGAAGATCTCAAAGTACTTCATGTGCATCATCGTATTTTCTATTAATTTAGATGGAATATATGGCCCCGAAGGTGTTAACATAACCCAGTCACTGTCCAGCATTAAACTGTGTTAAACAAGCTTCAGAATTTGATATACAGAGAGCTCAGCCTACTTGTTACAATGGCAAACACACCATTAAACATTTTTTTAGCTTTTATTAAAATCACAGAAAAAAAGGAAAAACAATTAAAGCCTTTGAAAAGGAAAGTGTTAAATAAGGCTTTTATTTTAACAACATCCGTTATTCCCCTCCGCTTTAACTGAAGCAAGTTTTTTGAAGGGGGGGGGAACCATTGGTTGCCAGACTTTTAGATGGCATTAAAGATGGTAATAACTATTCTTTTGGGGGAAAGAGAAGAAGTTAGTAGAGCTGGGTGGGAGCTATCGTTGCTGTTCTTGTTAAAGTCAGATTCCATTTCCTAGAAGGCAAAACGAGAAACACACACACAAGGGGAGGGAAAGGAACAGCAAAGATAGAAAACGCAGCTTCAGTCTCTTGGGTTCACTCTCATTTGCAACCTCACAGCTGGAGAAACACAGGCATGGCCCACTGTCTTATTAGCCACTTAGAGACCTGGCAAGCTTGTACCAGCATCCAGCTGTTTAGGGCATTACTTTCAGTGGCCTCTTTCTGGTTAGAGGCTCACAGCAGTGCTCCTAAGTATACAGTCTTGTCCTGCTAAGCCAGACTCTCATTAGACAGAAGGGAAAAGGGGAGGGATAGGAAAGAGAAGAAATAAAGTGGTCATCATTCCTGTTCTCAAGAAATTACAGTCCAACAGAGTGACGCTTAGTAGGCAGGACATCCTGCAAAAGCAGGAAGTGAGAGTAGCTAAATCATGCTATTTTCTATTCAATGAGCTGGTTGCAAAAGTTGTGAATTTTGATGAGAAAAAGAGCCATGATTGTTTTCATTAAAATATTTTCAACCAGCTCCAGGCACCAGCAAACCAAGCAGGTGCTTGGGGCGGCACATTTTCAGGGGCGGCATTCCAGCCAGCCTCTTTTTTTTTTTTGGCGCTTGGGCGGCAAAAGCCTGGAGCTGGCCCTGGCAGCAGCAGCGCGTCCCACACCGGGGGCACCCTGGGGCCACTGCGGTTCACGTCGGGGAGCAGCGCTCACACCTTATGGCCGGGCGGGCTCCGAGCGCAGGACACTCGGGCTGGGGGCTGCCCCTCGGGGAATACGGAGCCGCCTGCATGTGCCGCAGGGTTGCTGCCCCCCAGCGCCGCAGCTGGGGCTGGGCAAAGCGGCCAGAGCCACCAAGGGACTGCGGCAGGGCGGCTAGGAGCAGCAGCAGGAGCGGGGCCATAGGGGGCGGGGCGCTGCTGTGCAGGGCCCGCGTCCCGCTCTCCGGGGCTCTGCTCCCTCTGGGGCTGCCCTGCCCCGGCTCCTCAGCCCCCTGCCGGGGCAGTCCCCCATCTCTGTCCTCTCTGGTCCCAGCCGGTCCTGGAGGCGGGAGCCCCGGCTGGAGGGACCCTGGGCTGAGATGCAGCCCGGGAGCCCCACTGCTTAGAACGACCCTGCCAGTGCTGGACCGGCTGGAGGCGAGGGGGGAGCGGGCAGTGTCAGCGCTGGTGGGGGGAAGCCCAGCGCTGGGGCGGCAGGTGGTGCGGGTGGGGTGGGGTGAGAGCCCAGAGTTGAGGTGGCAGGGGGTGCAGGTGGGGTGGGGGGGAGAGCCCAGGGTTGGGGTGACAGGGGGTGCGGGTAGGGTGGGGGGGAGAGCCCAGAGTTGGGGTGGCAGGGGGTGCGGGTGGGGGGGAGAGCCCAGAGTTGGGGTGGCAGGGGGTGCAGGTGGGGTGGGGGGGAGAGCCCAGGGGTGGGGCGGCAGGGGGTGCGGGTGGGGTGGGGGGGAGAGGCCAGGGTTGGGGCGGCAGGGGGTGCAGGTGGGGGGGGGAGAGCCCAGGGCTGGGGTGGGGGCAGCCAAACATTTTTTTGCTTAGGGCGGCAAAATACTTAGAGCCGGCCCCAACCAACTCTATTCATTTTCTGTGAAGAATGTGAAAGAAGAAATTCTCCCTGTGAAACCGGGAGGAAAGGGTGGTGTCTTTCTTAACTGGGACAGGGAGTGCATTCTGTTAGTACTAAACTGATATGGGAAGAGATATGGGACTATCAGTGAGCACAAGGATGATTGTGTGATTCAAGGCAGAGACAGGGATGGAAGATATCAGGCTTCAATATCTTGCTCTCCGCAGACTTTCTGACTGACCTTGGGAATGTCACTGAGACAACATTTTCCCCATCCAATAAGAGTAGGGCACCTAACTTGCCTAAACTCTTTTGAAAATCCCAGCCTGCTGGTTGACTCTTCATTTACCTGAGACCATATCTCTGTAAGTCCAATTTTGACAACAGATGGATTCTGAATTATAACTTTATTCGCTGAGGCAAGATTATCAGCTGACATATCGGTGTAGCCTTGTTTCTTTCAGTGGAGTTATGTTGCTTTCCACCACCTGTGATGCTGCATCTAAGGGTGAATTTCACTGGGGTGTATAGTGCTAGCAGCACTTTTGATTATGTTTAGGATTTAAGTGGAAACTCAATGATACACAGGTCTTTCCAACTCAATGGTGAGGGAAATTTGAGGAATGCAAAATCACATTAGAATATGGACACTATGGGACAGATTCCCAGTTCATGTAAATCCACAAAGTACCATTGATTTAATGGCGCTATGTCAATTTACACCCAGAGTAAGGTTCACAAAGGGATGTAGCTGTTCTAATGCTGAGCATTGCAGTGGATAACTTTTAGGTGATTTTTTTAAAATCATTTGGTTTCCAGAGCCTGAGTTGGGCAGACAGGCTCACTACACAGTGAAAGGGGAGACAAAGGCACCTAAGAATGGGATTAAAAAAAAGCCAACATGACAGATGGTTCCTTAGCCAATGGGAAAGGCCAAGCAGAGGGTTGTGTTCTAAATCCCGCAGCTATCACAGGAGTTCAGTCCCTATCTCCTCTGGGGAAAGGCACCTCCTTCACCTTGGGACTCTCAGCTGGGAAGCCTCTAACCCCACCTAAGGTGGCAAGAAACCATGGCAAGAGAGTGGAGAGAAGAAGAAGGAATTAGGTGGAGGAAACCCCTCAACTTTTATCCTAGCAGTTAGGGATGTAGCAGACCCTCTTCAAGTGCCTTATAAGGATAAAGATTTTAAAAAGGGATCTGCTTCCTCCCATGTGCGTGCCCTAACCACTGCAATGTGGGATACATGATATCTGTCTCTCTCAATTTCTCCTAATAGAGCCTTAATTCCTTTTTGTATCTTGGCCCAGCTGGGGATCGTGCTCGTTATTAATTATTATTATTTTTGAAGACACAGACATTAATAGGGATGAATCCTATAAGATACTAGAGATATTAACTAGGGTTTTCAACAAAATACTCTAGAAGAACTACAGAATGCAATAGACAAAGATGTTCTTTTCATAGAACTGGCCAGATCCTCAAGTGGAATAAATTAGCCATAGCTCCATTGCAGTCAGTGGGTCAGATTGAAAGGGATATTGTCCAAAAGAGAGAAAGAGAGAGAGAGCGTGCGCACATGAATGGCTCTAGATCCTGGTGCTTCTAGCACTCACCCTAGATGGAGATCCAGGATCCTGTCCCCTTTGCTCCATTGTCTTCTACCCAATGGGGTTCTGGCCTGCTGAGTTCAATGGAGCCACACTGATTTAGACCAGCTGAGGCTTTGAACAAAAGTGTCAGATACCTGAGCTGAGAATCTCCCAAACACACATTATCCACAGTTCTATGCTCTTTTTATTTTTTATTTTTTTGAATAAGATCAACACTACTTGAGAAATTTGAATTTCCTCAACATTTTCCCTACAGCTGTTTTCACTTCCTTGTTTTTCAGGCTGTAGATAATGGGGTTTAACATGGGGGTCACGATGCTGTACTGGATGGAGAACATTTCATCCAGCACCACAGAGGAGACCGAGCTGGGTTTTGTGTACTGGAAAAAGGCTGTCAAGTACAACAAACCAACCACAATAAGGTGGGAGCTGCAGGTGGAGAATGCTTTATGCCTGCCCTCCGCAGAGTGTATCCTCAGGATGGTGGAGATGATGTGAATGTAGGAGATCAGGGTGAAGAGAAAGGAGGTTGATCCAAGTATGACAACAGAAGTAAAAAGCACCACTTGATTGGTGAGGGTCTCAGTGCAGGACAGATGTAATAGAGAAGGGAGCTCACAGCTGAAATGGCTGATTTGATTGGGCCCACAGAAATGCAACTTGAGGGCAAAAACAGTATTAATCAGGGCATCTATGAAGCCTATTGCCCATGCACCACTCACCAGCTGAACACAGATCCCTTTGCTCATTGTGTCCATGTAACGCAGTGGGTCACAGATGGCAGCATAGCGATCATAAGCCATCGCTGAGAGAATAAAAACTTCAGTAACAGCCAGCAGAAAAATGAAGAAAGTCTGTGCAATGCAGCTATTGACAGAAATAGTTTTGTGTTCTGCTAGGAAATGCACCAACATATTAGGGACAATGGCTGAGGAATAGCAGATATCAACAAAGGATAAATGAGACAGGAAGAAGTACATTGGGGTGTGAAGGTGAGGATCAGCCCTTATCACTAGCATGATCACCATGTTTGCCAAAAGCGTGATTAGGTAGACAACTAAGAACATCAGGAAAAGGAAAATCTGCATCTGGGGATCATTGGAAAGTCCCAGGATAATAAATTCAGTCACTTCGGTTTGATTTCCCATTGATCCTTATTCAGGAAAACTGACCTGTCAGACTGGAAAAAATAAAATTAACACACAAGTAAATTGAAATGGCATGTGGAGATCATCTGATCAGTAGGATGAATGTAAAGAAAGGCCTACTACATCCTATAAAATGTGTGTTTAAAATAGACAAAAATGGGCTGGATACAGAAAAGGACTTTGGTGCCAAACTACCACTTTAGTTGCATAAATCCCAAGATCAGGCCCCACTGGTATTCACAGAAACTCCGCTTTGATATTGGGACAGTTGGACATAGGGCTCCCTCATTCTCTCCTGTTGAAACTGTTCCACTGTGCTTAAATAATAAAAAAAACTTTGGAGCAGAGGGACTGGATACTTTGCCTCCTGCATCTGGAGGTGAGTGCCCTAACCACCAGAATATAAAGTCACCCATTGATGCCTATGGAGCTATGGCTGAAGCACACCAGCATGGGATCTGGCCAATTCTATAAATATTCTACAGAAACTACAGAATGTAATATCTGTTGTATCTTATTGGATTGATTCCTATTAAAATCTCTAGAATTCTAGAAGACGAAGAAACCTCTGAGGCCTAGAAATTCTGGTTTCCCACCCAATGGGGTATAGCCTGTCAACCCAAACCAGTATGGAGAATATGACATTCATAATAATCATTGATTACCTCTAAATTGGGCCTCAGAAGACCTTATCTGGATGACAGCCTCCTCCCCAGCAGAGTGTTTTGTGTGGAGGTAGACAACCTCATGTATCATGCAACTGTCCAAACAACCAGAGATCATTTGTGACAACAGAGTGAAAAGGAGTCATCTTATAAACCAAGAAGTGATCCAAGGTTGTCTTTTGGCAAAACCAGAAGAGAGAGCCTGGAGCAAAGAAAATGCTCCAACACTGGAAGGAGAGAAACAACAACACCGAGAAAGAAATGACCGAGCATAAACTCACTGCACAACTGAGAGCTTTATTCCAAAGAGGAGAATTTACACAAATGAAGATTGAAAGCCTGAAAAGGAGATTAGTCATATAGAACTATGTACAAACATTTTGGTGGGAGCAGTGACATAGGATAAACAGAAGCCCGAAATGGAAGAATTGGAGGACAAATATGAGTGAAAGAGCACCTGAAGAAAGTAAAGAAAATATGAAGGATTTGTTGATCGAGATCATGCAGAGTTTAAGAGACATTGAGCACCAGCACTACCAACTGACATTTGTAGACCATCACGCACTGGATGATATAATGCAAGCACTTATGAAGTGCTCAAGGAAACTGGAGAAAAAACCTACAAGGATTAGCCAGTACAATTATATAATTTATGCTCCAGTAACAGTAGCAGCTCATTGGTTTAACATCAAGCCATCTGAACATATGAACCTTTGGAAAACTTCCTATCTTCAAGAACCTCCATGGAAATGAAGGTTAAAACAGAAAAGTACACTTTTTCATTGAGATACAAGCCTACTGGATGTATATCAGTAAAATAATTTGAAGAGAAAAAAGCAGCAAACAGCCTGGGAGATGAAATATCAGCTGAATGACAGGATGTGAGAGTTGTGAAGGAACAATGTAAAGAGAAACTGATCGCTTAATGTCATGGACTTGAAAGATTTCAGCACAAAGTTATTAGTATTGAGAGAACAGTCACTTCACCAGAGACCCTAGTAGAGTCTTTCATCTGATTGATGAAAAAAAAAAAAAAAAACCCAGAACAGGCAAAAATAGAGAGCCAATAAATGCCGTTGAAGAGTTTCACTGCTTCTGGAAGGAAATCTGGTCTGAGACTGTACAACATAAGCAGAGAGCGAACCAGATTAGAAATGAAAGAAAAAGTTTACAAAACACACCACAGAGGAATACACAGAAAAACCAAAGAAAGAAATGAGGTACTGAGATAATTGGAAATCACCCGGACCAGATGGGGTGCGTGGATTCTGGCTGAAACACTTTACAACACTCCATGATTGTTTATTTGAACAACTTAATAAATGTTTGAAGAATGGATTTCCAAGATGGATGATGACAGGGACAACTCTTCTCATACAGGAAAAGAAAGAAAGAAAGAAAGAAAGTTGTAGTGATCCTATGAATTATAGACTGACCACATGCTTACCAACTATATGGAAACTTCTAACAATAATTGCGGCAAAGAAGATCTGGATAGTGCTAGTTCACATTGGAATGCTCGTTCCTGAGCAAAAAGGCAGCACAGTAAACATGAAAGGAACAAAAGGCCACCTCTGGCTAAACAAGAGGATCACACAAGATGCAAAACAAAGAAAGAAAAAAGTTAGTGATTGTGTGGGTAGACTACCAGAGAGCATCCAACAGAGTCTCACAATCAAGGATCACTGAGACACTGAAAATGTCCAAGGTTCATCCACAGATCATGTCCTTTCTGCAGCAATCGATGTTTAATTGGAACACTCGACTCTACCTGGAAGGGACTTATTGATGAGGTTCAAATTAAAAAGAGAAAAATTTCAAGGGGATTCCTTAGCACCAGTGCTGTTTGTGGTAACCATGCTGCCACTGACATGGATGCTTGTTGAGATAACCACAATTTATCATATCAGCAAAGATCAACAACCAATTAACAATGTTCGATATGAACAATCTGAACTACATGAACAGTCACAAAAAGGAGCTACAGAGATCAATGATGTACAGAAAAAAATGGTGAATATATAAAGCTACAGGTTGGCTTGGCTAACTGTGTGTCAGCTTCTGTAAAGATGGCCAGACTGGTATAATCTGATGACATACAAGTTAATGAAGGAACTATCCATGATATCTCAGTATGACCCCTACAAATATCTTGGAATCAGGGAACTGTTGGAGCTACAACATAATACATTGAAAGAGAAAATGAGGAAAGAATATTACAGATGTATAAGGACTACTCTATGGACAAAACTCAAGTCTAAGAATTTTATCTGAGCCATTAATATGTGGGGGATGCCAGTAGTACAGAACATTGCTGGAGTGATCAAGTGGAATCAAGAAGAGAAGAAAAAAATTGACATCCAAAGAAGACAGCTGCTGGTGATGCACAGAATATTAGACAGCAATCAAGTCATGGACAGGATGTACATCCCATGATGTGATGAAGGAAAACCTCTGCTATATGTGGAGGAAGTAATTGATAATGAAGACTATAATATCAAAATATATCAGGAGTCAACCAGAATAAAGATAATACGGTCATGATAACAAGCAATGTCTGAGCTGCATCCAAGCCCAAGAAAGCATGAAAGAAAGGAGAAAGCAAACTGCCAAAAAAGATTTGAAAGATTTACACAGAGATCAGTGCACAGACAGTGGTGGAGAGAGATAAAACCTATTGGTGATAGAAGATTGACAAACTCATGACTTGTAGAAGGATCCCTCAAAAAAGAGAGAGAGCCTCATTATGAGTGGACAAGAAAAATCCTTAAGGGACTTAATTATTTAAGAAGTAAAATTGACCGACAACTGCTCCCCGAGCCGCAGAATGTGTTCTAAAAAGGAAAAGATGGTGGCGCATGTATTGAGCAACTGCTAGAGCCTATCTGGAAGAGAATATATGAACAGACACAGTGAGGTTGCAAAGTGTCTACACTAGAGACTCTGTACAAATCCATGCTTGCCACAAACTGTGCTATTATGAACACCAAACTGAAAGCGCTCTAGAGAATGAAGAGGGTAAGGTTTATGGGATCTGGCAATTGTCACAGACCGAATGGTGCGGTCAAACAGGTCAGACATAGTTGTAGAAAAGACAACAAACAAGCCCATGTTAATTGATGTTGCCGTGCCAGCAGACAGAAACTTAAAAAAAAAAAAACCAAGGACAGAGAATGGCAAAGTATGACGAACGCTGCCTTGAAGGCACGCAATTATGGAAAACTAGAACAAAGACAATCGCAGCAGTTATTGGAGCACATGGTGCAATCCCTAATGATAAAACATGTTAGGACTGCAAGACATCATGGTCAGTGACTTGCAGCCGACAGCGCTCTTAGGCACTGTGAGAATGTGCAGGAAAGTCAAATGACAATGAATGAATTTGAGCACCTATAATGCAGGAATTCTGTAGAGGTTTTAACAAAACTTCTCACCACACAAACCTAGAGTCCATTCAGGCAGGATTTATTGGTGACTCATGGGGACATATTTTAGACAGCAGCTTTCTTCTTTTTAAGCTTAAAGATTTAATATGTTGTGAAAGCTATTTTTTTTAAAAAAATCCACGTTATGTAATACTGAGGGACATTAATAATGAACATCATAAATGGATGTCCCCAGAAAACACTCTCATGGCATGCTGACATGATTTGAAAATTCGTGCCTAAAAATCACTAAAGTTCCTTTGAAAATCTAATCCAATGGGACTTTTGACTCAGTGTCCTGCACATCTGAATATCAGGCTGCTCATACATAAGAGAATCTCTCCTGCCCTCTTAGAAGTGAGTGGCTATTTTGACATTGATTTTTAGTGGAAATGTGAACAAAGTATTCTGTCCAGTGTTCTGTCCAACATCAAATCTATGTTTAATCCTGTATTTCTCCCCAGAAAGAAAATTGAATCCCCCCCCCGCCCAGCTAATCAGACAAATGTCCAAGCGAAGAGATCTTGCACTAGAATCTTAATGTCAACATAGGCAAATTCTGTGCAAAGTGAATTCCAAAGCTAAACTCCTTCTCCAGAGAATGACCATGACACACACACACACACACACCTCATTTGTCTCAGTGCTGTTGTGCACGAGAGAGAGAGAGCTTGGTGATTCAAATAGTAGCTGGGTTGCCAGCCCTGGCCCCTTCCAGGCAGAAGTCAATGGGACTCCGCAGAAAGACCCACCCCTAGATAAGTGGGGCAGAATCTGGTCCTTTGAAATTGAAAGAGTAAAGAGATTAAAAAGGATTAAAATTATTAATCAACTCACCTGCCTATTAAACATGGATCATGAATATGGTGAGATCATTCTGACCTGTGGTTTTCTCTTTCTGTTTTCTTAGTCTACCTACCTACTTATTGATTTGGCTATCTAGTCTGTCTATCTGCGTCTGGAATAGAGCATCTCAAGACATCCAATAGGTCTATGGATGTTACCCTTGGACCTTTTACTAGGAGCAGTGAATCATTCAAGGTGTGTAGGGTTATCTGTGGGAGTGGAACAAAGAGCCTTTCCTGAACTGCCTCCGAGACTAAAAGCTGATTTCTTGAGAATGGTTTAAATGCTGTTTTGTTCCCCTTGGGACAAGATCCCTGAAGTTAAATCTCTGTAACAAGCAACCAGTAACACTGGGCTGGGTCAGCACTCAAGCAAAGTTCTGTAGTGCCTAAAAATTAGAGCAATGATACTTGGATTATCACAGGATTTAGGTACACAATCTCAGCAACAGTCACTAAAAAAAAAGGTATTTAGGCTCCTATTTTCAAAAAACAGCCAAAGGAGCTAGACCCTCTAATAGCAAATCATTTCATCTCCCCTACACTCCTTTGAAGCTCCTAGCCATAATATATATTTACCACAAGAAGACAAAATGGCCAGATAGCCTTAAACTTCCCTAATAAATGAACACAGGCTAGGGAATGGGGAAAAGGAATAAATAGGCTGTATATCATGGCAGTAAACAGCCGTTGAGACAGAGGAGATACGTTGTAAGTTTTTTCAGATGAATCATTTATTCACCAAAAAGGAAGTTTTAGTCAAATACAAATTATTCATGATTTTAACAGAAATTTTGCTGAATTGTTTCAACCAGAAAAATAAATATTGGGCTAAATTCACAAAATAGCAGGAGGAAGAGGAGTCCCTCTGCTGCTGCTTTTCTTGTAACTTCAGTCCATTGGTTAGGTCACTCTCCTTGCCTGTGGGGGACCATGGTTCTCTTCCCCTGTCTACCTGTTGGGGGGGTGGAGATCTCCCATCTATGAGGAAAGTGCCTTAATCTCTGGACTATAAAGTATTCTGGAGTATTGAAGCTGTTCCACATTGTATAAATAATGAAATAAAATACTCAATGGACCACAGAGTTGAACCTACCAATGGAGTCCCCTAACACTTAGCTACAGTGTGATTTTCCTCAAGCTTTCTAGCCCAATGACTAGCAAAGTATTTTATATAAAGTGGAATAGCTTCAATAGAAAAGCCTGAGAAAATGTCACTCTAGTGTACCTATATACTGGTGGTTAGGGCCCTCAGCTGGGAGGTCAAAGATTCAATCCCTGCTCTAGAGGAGACAGAATGAGGAATTGAACCCAGGTCTTCCAGAACACCAGTAAGTGATACTAGGCTAATGATTGGAAGAAGGGGCACCACGTCCTCTTCCAGATGTTCTGGTCAACCAAGTCCCATTGACTTATGCTCTAAATAATTCAGGTGCTTCTGGCAATGCCACCTGCAGTTTCCATTTCATGAGGAAAAATGCTGTAGTTTGTTATATAGGGGAAACACCCATGGTGCTCTCTCAGGAAACTTGACTTGTTTTTTTGTCAAAATTTCCTTGTTTTGTTGTTCACCTTAAGGTCCCCCTGAAAAGAGTGTGATGGTGGTGTGTGTGTGTAAAGCAATGGAGGCTGGGATTTTTCAAAAGATCCTACAGGATTTAGGCAGCTAATATGCATTGAAATGCAATTTTCTTTCAGTCAGTGGGAGTTTTACAGGGAGTAAGGCCTGAGTAAAAACTGAGATCAAACCTAAGGATTTGAGTCGTAAAAAGTACATTGGATAGGAATCTTGTTCATGAAGGCTTGTCAGTAAAGGAAGAAACCAACCTCTATCATCCAGCACAGCTGATCTCAAACAGTGATTCATTGTCCTCCAAAGGTTTATGGACCAGATTTTTTAAAGGTATTTAGGTGACTGAAGACACAGATAATTACCTAGAAGTGCCTAGCTCCCATTGATTTCAAAGGGAGTTATGTACCTGGATGCTTTTGAAAATCCCAGTAGGCATCTATCTTTGTAAATCTGGCCTATGATACCCTTCCTTCTGGTCTGGAGAGAGGAATATTTTGAAAACCAAGAACTGGGGAGACTGAAGTATTGGAAGAAGTCTCTCTCTCCCAAAGCAGTACAGAGATGAAAGAAGTTGGAAGACAACTGGCCTATAAGTTAGAAGGCTCAGAGAGAGGAAGGCATGATTATATTTGAGAACACTTTACAGGGAGCAATGAAAAGAAATTAAGGAGAATATTTAAAGTCTAAGGGAGACCAGTTGGATCTGATCTTACATATTCAATGGCGCTTAAGGGAGTTAGGTACCCAAATCCCATTGACTGTCAACTAACTCCCTTAGGCTTCTTGAAAAATCCCAGCCTGTGTATATGTAGGTAGACGGGTAGATATCAACACGGTGAGTGCGTAGGTAGGTCGGCCTACCAGGAGAGTATAAAATGGGGTAAGTTAAAGTAGGCTACTACCTATTTTAATGTTCACCTTTTATGGCTCATAGGATCTATGCTATGTCCCAACCTTTAATCAGTCCCTTAAAGGAACCCCTTCAGTGTGCCAGAACCCCACAGGGTCCCACATTTCTTTAAGTCCTTGTGACAGGTTTCAGAGTAGCAGCCGTGTTAGTCTGTATCCGCAAAAATAACAGGAGTATTTGTGGCACCTTAGAGACTAACAAATTTATTAGAGCATAAGCTTTCGTGGGCTACAACCCACTTCTTCGGATGCATATAGAGTGAAACATATATTGAGGAGATATATATACACACATACAGAGAGCATGAACAGGTGGGAGTTGTCTTACCAAGTCTGAGAGGCCAATTAAGTAAGAGAAAAAAAACTTTTGAAGTGATAATCAAGATAGCCCAGTACAGACAGTTTGATAAGAAGCAAGTGTGAGAATACTTACAAGGGGAGATAGATTCAATGTTTGTAATGGCTCAGCCATTCCCAATCCCTATTTAGCCCTGAGTTGATTGTGTCTAGTTTGCATATCAATTCCAGCTCAGCAGTCTCTCGTTGGAGTCTGTTTTTGAAGTTTTTCTGTTTTAAGATAGCCACCCGCAGGTCTGTCAAAGAATGGCCAGACAGGTTAAAGTGTTCTCCCACTGGTTTTTGAGTATTATGATTCCTGATGTCAGATTTGTGTCCATTAATTCTTTTGCGTAGAGACTGTCCGGTTTGGCCAATGTACATGGCAGAGGGGCATTGCTGGCACATGATGGCATATATCACATTGGTAGATGTGCAGGTGAACGAGCCCCTGATGGTATGGCTGATGTGATTAGGCCCTATGATGGTGTCACCTGAATAGATATGTGGACAGAGTTGGCATCGGGCTTGGTTACAAGGATAGGTTCCTGGGTCAGTGTTTTTGTTCAGTGATGTGTGGTTGCTGGTGAGTATTTGCTTTAGGTTGGGGGGTTGTCTGTAAGCGAGGACAGGTCTGTCTCCCAAGATCTGTGAGAGTAAAGGATCATCTTTCAGGATAGGTTGTAGATCTCTGATGATGCGCTGGAGAGGTTTTAGTTGGGGGCTGAAGGTGACAGCTAGTGGTGTTCTGTTATTTTCTTTGTTGGCCCTGTCTTGTAGGAGGTGACTTCTGGGTACTCATCTGGAGTAAACAGGAATAATAAAGTAAATTGCAAAACAAAAATTTCATTTTGACATGGAGTTTTGATTTTTTTTTCAAAAACAAATTGTTTGAAATGGGCTTGTTTTGCAATTTCCATTTCGAATGGAATTTTGAATATATTTTTTTCTGTTCTGATTCAGAATTAAAACAACTTTCAAAACATCAACATTTCCCACAAAATGGAAATTCAGAGTTTTGACCAGGTCAATTGTTTCCCACAAGTATTGCCAATTGCCTTAGGTCTGGTCTACACTAGGAGTTTATGTCGAATTTAGCGCCGTTACATCGAATTAACCCTGCACCCGTCCACACCACGAAGCTATTTAGTTCGACATAGAGCTCTCTTAAATTCGACTTTCGACTCCTTGAAAACTAGAGGAGTAGCGCTAAATTCGAAATGGCAATATCGAATTAGGCTAGGTGTGGATGGAAATCGACGCTAATAGCTCCGGGAGCTATCCCACAGTGCACCACTCTGTTGACGCTCTGGACAGCACTTCGAGCTCGGATGCTCTGACCAGCCACACAGGAAAAGCCCCGGGAAAATTTGAATTCCTTTTCCTGTCTGGGCAGTTTGAATCTCATTTTCTGTTTGGACAGCGTGGAGAGCTCAGCAGCACTGGCAACGATGCAGTGCTCTCCAGCAGAGATGGCCGTGCAATCTAATAGAAAGAGGGCCCCAGCATGGACTGATCGGGAAGTCTTGGATCTCATCGCTGTGTGGGGCGATGAGTCCGTGCTTTCAGAGCTGCGCTCCAAAAGAAGGAATGCAAAGATCTACGAGAAGATCTCTAAAGCCATGGCAGAGAGAGGATACAGCCGGGATGCAACGCAGTGCCGCGTGAAAATCAAGGAGCTGAGACAAGGCTACCAAAAAACCAAAGAGGCAAACCGACGCTCCGGATCCCAGCCCCACACATCACGTTTCTACGAGGCACTGCATTCCATCCTAGGTGCGGCCGCCACCACTACCCCACCAGTGACCGTGGACTCTGAGGATGGGATATTGTCCACGGCCGGTTCCTCGTCAGAAATGTTAGCAGACGGGGAAGATGAGGAAGGAGATGAGGAGGACGAGGCAGTCGACAGCGGTTCATAATAAAACATCTGTTTCTGTTAAGTACTGTTTCCGAGAGTGTCTTTTAGAGGGGATTCTGTCTGAAGGGGGGGAAGGGGTTTGTTACTTGGACAGGACAGTCACCTTTAGCAGGCTACAGAGGCGGGGGCAGGTCCAGCATTAGGACACATACACAGTGCAGTCAACAGTTACCCTGGTCAGTCTGGGAGGCGGTTTTTATGTTCTGGGGTGCGGGGGGGTTGATCTGTGACTTTGTGGTGGGGGAGGGCAGTTAGAGATCTTATGCCGCGGTCCTTATCCTGGATCACAGAGCCACGCAGCAGGGGGTCTGTAACCCTCCGCCCCCTGCCAGAAAGTCACTTGGCCGACACATACACGCAGTCCCGCCCAGGACTGCTGGCAGGCTCCGTTGAAACAACCAATCCAGCACTGCGGAGCCTGTCATTCCAGGAGTTTAGAAGCATCATTTGCATCAAAACACTAAACCCGCCCCCTGCCACAGTCTGCGTCCCCGGTTTAAAACATTCCCGCGAAAACAGTAAGAAAGAGAACCTTGTTCATTAACAAAACGGAACAGATTTTATTTGTTGGGAAGGTGGTGAAGGGGGTATGTAACTTGGAAGGATAGTGAACAGTAACTGGGTAAAGAAACGGGGGCAGGTTCAGCATCTGTGTCCACACACTAAACAGTCACTGGAGACCCTGCTCAGTCAGGAACCCGGCTTTCAAAGCCTCCCTGATGCATAGCGCATCCCGCTGGGATCTTCTAATCGCCCGGCTGTCTGGCTGGGCGTAATCAGAAGCCAGGCTATTTGCCTCAACCTCCCACCCCGCCATAAAGGTCTCCCCCTTGCTCTCACACAGATTGTGGAGCACACAGCAAGCAGCTATCACAATGGGGATATTGGTTTCGCTGAGATCACAGCGAGTGAGTAAGCTTCTCCATCTCCCCTTGAGACAGCCAAAAGCACACTCCACCACCATTCTGCACCTGCTGAGCCGGTAGTTGAAGAGTTCTTTCCCTGAGTCCAGTGCGCCAGTGTAGGGCTTCATGAGCCAGGGCATTAGCGGGTATGCAGGTCCCCGAGGATCACTGTAGGCATCTCCACATCCCCAACAGTTACTTTGTGGTCTGGGAAGTAAAGACCTTCCTGCAGCCGTCTAAACAGACCTGAGTTCCTGAAAACCCGAGCGTCATGAACCTTGCCAGGCCATCCAACGTTGATATTTGTAAAACGTCCCCGATGGTCCACCAGTGCTTGCAGCACCATGGAAAAGTATCCCTTTCTGTTTATGTACTGGCTGGCCTGGTGGTCCGGTCCCAGGATAGGGATGTGAGTCCCATCTATAGCCCCACCGCAGTTTGGGAATCCCATCTCGGCAAAGCCATCTATGATGAGCTCCACGTTTCCCAGGGTCACTACCTTTGATAGCAGTACCTTGACGATTGCCTTGGCTACTTGCATGACAGCAACCCCCACGGTAGACTTGCCCACACCAAAGTGGTTAGCGACTGACCGGTAGCTGTCTGGCGTTGCAAGCTTCCAGAGGGCTATGGCCACTCGCTTCTGGACAGTCAGGGCTGCTCGCATCCGGGTGTCCTTTCGCTTCAGGGCAGGGGACAGCAACTCACACAGTTCGAGGAAAGTCCCCTTCCGCATGCGAAAGTTGCGCAGCCACTGGGATTTATCCCAGACCTGCAGCACTATGCGGTCCCACCATTCCGTGCTTGTTTCCAGGGCCCAGAATCGCCGTTCCACAGTATCCACAAGACCCAGTGACAGCGAGATGTCCTGGGCGCTGGGTCTCATGTTTTCTGAGAGGTCGGAGCTAGTGTCCGACTTCATGCCGTCATGGTGGTGCCGTAGCCTCCTCTCCTGATTTCTCTGCAGCTGCCTCTGGTAAAGGTGGATGAGAAGCTGCGAGGCGTTGAGAACTGCCACAACTGCAGCGATGGTCGCAGCGGGATCCATGCTCGCACTGCTGTGGCGTCCGCGCTGTTAGTAATCAGAAAAGTGCGCGAACTGATTTCCTGCCGGCGCTTTCAGGGAGGGAGGGAGGGCGGGGGTGACGGACGGATGACGACAGGCACCGAAAAGCAGCCTCGACACATTTTTTTACCCAGAAGGCATTTGGGGCTAGACCCAGAATTCCAATGGGCAGCGGGGACTGCAGGAACTGTGGGATAGCTGCCCACAGTGCACCGCTTCCAATGTCGACGCTTGCCCCGTTAGTGTGGACTCACAAAGTCTCACAAAGTCGAATTACTGTCCTTAGTGTGGACACACATGTTCGACTTTGTAATATCGATTCCACATAGTCGAATTAACTAAAAGCGAAGTACTCTCGTAGTGTAGACATACCCTTAGAAAAATAAAGAGGGTTATGCTGTTATTTGTGGAATTCCCTATAAAAAGGGCTTGTCCACACAAGAAGTTAGTGGGCAGCAAGCTAGGTGTAAATTTACAGTGCATTAGCGATTCTGCACTAACTCCGCATGTGGACTCCCTTTCCGTGTACTAACAGTATCTTTGTGCACTTTAGCTTAATGCACTTTCAAGTACTTAGTTAATTCTCATGTCCTGTGGACAGCATAGAGGCCACTGAATACATGTTGTGCCTCCATGTTGTTCTGTCCTGAAACAAATCTGGCACATTACAAGGCAGAATTCCTGTAAGGAACAGGTGGTTGTCAGTGCCATCCAACCATCATGTTATAGGCCTTCAAGGGGGTCTTTTTCATCCTGGTTTCATTGGATCAAAGTCAAAGATTATTCTTTCAAGGAATGTGGTAGGCATTTTGAGCAAATGACCATACCATCTTAGAGAGTGTTTGGCTACCATTTGAGTGAACCCTCTGCTCAAAGCAGGACCAACCCCCTACTAAATCATCCCAGCCAGGGCTTTGTCAAGCCTGACCTTAAAAACCTCTGAGGAAGGAGATTCCACCACCTCCCTATGTAACCCATTCCAGTGCTTCACCACCCTCCTAGTGAAAAAGTTTTTCCTAATATCCAACCTAAACCTCCCCCACTGCAACTTGAGACCCTTGCTCCTTGTTCTGTCATCTGGTACCACTGAGAACAGTCTAGATCCATCCTCTTTGGAACCCCCCTTCAGGTAGTTGAAAGCAGCTATCAAATCCCCCCTCATTCTTCTCTTCTGCAGACTAAACAATCCCAGTTCCCTCAGCCTCTCCTGATAAGGCATGTGTTCCAGCCCCCTAAACATTTTTGTTGCTCTCTGCTGGACTCTTCCCAATTTTTCCACATCCTTCTTGTAGTGTGGGGCCCAAAACTGGACACAGTAGTCCGGATGAGGCCTCACCAATGTCGAAGAGAGGGGAATTATCACGTCCTTCGATCTGCTGGCAATGCCCCTACTTATACAGCCCAAAATGCATTTAGCCTTCTTGGCAACAGGGGCACACTGTCGACTCATATCCAGTTTCTCGTCCACTGTAACCCCTAGGTCCTTTTCTGCAGAACTGCTACCTAGCCATTCAGTCCCTAGTCTGTAGCAGTGCATGGGATTCTTCTGTCCTAAGTGCAGGACTCTGCACTTGTCCTTGTTGAACCTCATCAGGTTTCTTTTGGCCCAATCCTCTAATTTATCTAGGTCCGTCTGTATCATATCCCTACCCTCCAGTGTATCTACTACTCCTCCCAGTTTAGTGTCATCTGCAAACTTGCTGAGAGTCCAGCCCACGCCATCCTCCAGATCATTAATGAAGATATTGAACAAAATCGGCCCCAGGACTGACCCTTGGGGCACTCTGCTTGATACCGGCTGCCAACTAGACATGGAGCCATTGATCACTACCCGTTGAGCCCGATGATCTAGCCAGCTTTCTATCCACCTTATAGTCCATTCATCCAGCCCATACTTCTTTAACTTGCTGGCAAGAATACTGTGGGAGACCGTATCAAAAGCTTTGCTAAAGTCAAGGAATAACACATCCACTGCTTTCCCCTCATCCACAGAGCCAGTTATCTCCTCATAGAAGGAAATTAAGTTAGTCAGGCATGACTTGCCCTTGATGAATCCATGCTGACTGTTCCTGATCACTTTCCTCTCCTCTAAGTGCTTCAAAATTGATTCCTTGAGAACCTGCTCCATGATTTTTCCAGAGACTGAGGTGAGGCTGACTGGCCTGTAGTTCCCCGGATCCTCCTTCTTCCCTTTTTTAAAGATGGGCACTACATTAGCCTTTTTCCAGTCATCTGGGACCACCCCCGATCGCCATGAGTTTTCAAAGATAATGGCCAATGGCTGTGCAATCACATCCGCCAACTCCTTTAGCACCCTCGGATGCAGTGCATCTGGCCCCATGGATTTGTGCTCATCCAGCTTTTCTAAATAGTCCCGAACCACTTCTTTCTCCACAGAGGGCTGATCAACTCCTCCCCATGCTGTGCTGCCCAGTGCAGCAGTCTGGGAGCTGACCTTGTTCGTGAAGACAGAGGCAAAAAAAGCATTGAGTACATTAGCTTTTTCCACATCCTCGGTCACTAGGTTGCCTCCCTCATTCAGTAAGGGGCCCACGTTTTCCTTGACTTTCTTCTTGTTGCTAACATACCTGAAGAAACCCTTCTTGTTACTCTTAACATCTCTTGCTAGCTGCAACTCCAAGTGTGATTTGGCCTTCCTGATTTCACTCCTGCATGCCTGAGCAATATTTTTATACTCCTCCCTGGTCATTTGTCCAATCTTCCATTTCTTGTAAGCTTATTTTTTTGTGTTCAAGATCAGCAAGGATTTCACTGTTAAGCCAAGCTGGTCGCCTGCCATATTTACTATTCTTTCTACACATCGGGATGGTTTGTTCCTGCAACCTCAATAAGGATTTTTTAAAATACAGCCAGCTCTCCTGGACTCCTTTCCCCTTCATGTTATTCTCCCAGGGGATCCTGCCCATCCGTTCCCAGAGGGAGTCAAAGTCTGCTTTTCTGAAGTCCAGGGTCCGTATTCTGCTGCTCTCTTTTCTTCCTTGTGTCAGTTATCCCAGTGTAAATTCAGAGTTAGCCCTCTTAAATCAATGGATTTAGACACAGATTCTCAACTCTGCTGAGAAACTATTGAATTTCATTTGTTATAACTTGAGTAAATATAGCATAGCTCCACTGTTTTTAACTTGCCATAACTTACAAAAAATATTTAAGAAGTATGGCCCAGATCCTCAGAGGTATTTAGGACCCTCACTCCCATTGAAATCAATAGGAGTTAGATGCCTAAATACCTTTGAGGAGCTGGGCCTGCATCTCTGATTCACCTCTGCTACTCTAGTTTTCAGCATGTGTGACTCCAGATATGTATCTACCACCTCCCCATCACCAGATTCATGCTGGCATCACTGAACCTATTTTATATTTTCCTTTCCCTGCTGTTATTTCAGAGGAAAAATCTCCCTAATTATCAGTGGAGCTGACAAAAAAGCAGAATCTCTTGGCCTTATCATCCACCCACTTATGCTGGCTTTACTCCAGTATAACTCCATTGACTTCAGGGGAGTTACTCCGGACTCACACAGTTGCAAGAAATTATGGGGGTGGGGAGCAGACAATTACTTTGTGGCAGTAGACATTGAGATTCAATACGGTAAGCTTTATAAACCATTAAAACACCAATTGCCAACATCACCTGTCAAAATGTGCAAATTAAATATCCTTTAATCAACAAATCCTACCTGTTTATAATGATCATTCACTAGTCCATTTGTTACAAGCCTAATATCAAAATTTAAATCACTGGATTTGGACTCAAATAAGTTGTCAAGCAGCATTTTTCTTACTTTGCCTATCTGTACATTTCTGTCATTATCAATGAGACTATTTTTTCATTAGTTTGTGTGTTTATGGTGAGATCGACATTTTGCCAGCATTTACGACAAATATCTAATCCTTCCAAGTCTACGTACACAGTGTTGAAAATGTGAGGTTTATCAACACTGGATCCATATTTATATTTTACTCTTGTTTAGGTTGTGATTTTTAAAGGAGTCTAAGAAAGTTAGGCCCACCAATCCTATCAAAATTGAAGAAGAGTTTGGTGCCTAATTCCTTTAAGCTCCTTTCAAAGTCCCAGCCTGATTTCAGTGTCTAAATACCATTGAGGATCTGGGCCTTAGAGCCTTGTCACAATGTTGTAATGGAGTTAGAGACATGTCAAACATGTAAAAGTTTGTGAAAACTTGTCAGATTTACATAGAGGTGTTGACAGATGTGACAAAGTATTGTCACAGCTTCCCAGTCACATCCAAGTCTTCTCCAAGTTTTCAGAGTCTAATCGAGAAATACTGGAACATAAGCAAAATCATGACAATGCAAGTGGAGTTACATCAAAAGTTTTTGAATACAAAAGATCACAAGCAAGTATCTGGGTAAAATGGAGAAATATATCATATCAGATTACTTTAGACACACAAACAATGAGCGCCTGATGCTCATTTAAAATAAGGCCCCTTTGCATCATTCCAGTAGTGTAAAGGGGTCTTCAAGACCTTTCAAATTACAGTTAATCCCACTTTATGGCCCATTTACAGTGCCAAAAGAGTCCAAAGTTACCTTATCATAGATCAGAATCAGGCCCATGTAACATAGTTTTTGAATACTGGGACAAATTCTACATTATTATTAATATTATTATATATGACAGAAAATGTATTTATTATTATTGTTTTGATTGCTCACTTGATTTCCCCTCACTGACTGCCTAAATCAATGATATCTAGGCAATTGGAGAATAGTGTCACAATTGTCGTGGAAAGAATCACCCACGCACTGATTTTAGTTCACAGACTCAGAGCCTGAGGCCTTTATTGCAATACGTATCAAATGCGTTTGGGGTGCAGTTCGAAAACTGACACACCGAGGACCACTCGCAGGCGGGTCTTTATTTCATTAAACCACAAGCAAAGTACAGACAATACGTCATGAGTTAAGAAACTGGGGTCATGAGTTAAGAAACTGGGGTTGGGGTCAGTCCTCCCGCCTCCCGGTACTTTCCTCATTATTTTTTCGAGAAGTGGGTGTTTATTTGGGTAGAGGGGCGCTTGGTGGTTTTCCCCAGGGGTGGTACTTGGCATCAGTTTGGGTACATTTCTTGGCAAGGCACATGTTATTTTCCGGAGTTTTTCGGTTAGGGGTTAAGGGGGGGGGGGGGTTATGGGACGCTAAAAGAAGGGCCATGATTGGCTAATTTGCAGATAGCTTGCGACTGCAAGAATGATTAACTCTTTTGCAAAAGCAATTTCTTAATGTAAGCAGATATTCTATTTTTTGAGCGGTTTCATAAACTTGTGGTTATTATGTTGCTAAAGCAGTTTCTTGCTATAGCTTTTAGCATCATTCTGGGTTTTTCTTTCCCCCCCCCCTCCTCTGGTCATTACCCTTGCCCGAGTTTGGCAGAGAACCGTGTTATTCAGTCTTGCTCATGCTAAGGCCTGTACTACTCTGTATAAAGGCCGTCAGCATAACAGATCTCTGCTAGAGGGTTTATTTCAGGGCCTTCAGTTTCAAAGCTCTGGCTATTAAAAGGAAGGCCCCCCTGTTCTATATCCCCATACATCCTACTGAATGCCTTTCTCAAGATTTCTTTAATGCCTTTGTTCCCTAGAGCGTATATGAAGGGGTTAAGCAACAGTGTCACAATAGTTTTCAAGAGGGTGACAATTTTGTTCATTTCCAGCGAGTTCTGTTTAGAAGGCTTAATGTACAGAAAAATAGAGCAGCCATACCATATAACCACAATGGTGAGATGGGAAGAGCAAAGTGGAAACGGCCTTTTGCCAGCTGTGGGCAGATGTGATTCTCAGGATGGTGGAGATGATGTAAATGTAGGAGACCAGGGTGACTTCACAGGAGCCCAGGATGACAATAAAGCAGATAGTAATGTACACCATCTCAACGAGGTGCATGTCTGTGCAGGAGAGCTCTATCCAAGAATCTATGTCACAGAAGAAATGGTTGATGGTGGTAGGGTCACAGAAAGATAACCTGATGATCAGAAACACTGGCACAGAAATAGTCAGGATGCTACTTGCCCATGAGCCAAGGGCCAGCTGAATGGACAAGGTGCTGTTCATGATGGAGCTATAGCGCAATGGGTGGCAAATGGCCAAATAGCGATCATAGGCTATGACAGCCAGGAGTAGATATTCACTGCAGCCTAGGGAGAAGACAAAGTACATCTGCAGGAGGCAACTGGGGAAGGAGATAGTTTTGCTTTGGGACACAAGGATGGCAAGAGTTTTGGGAATGTAGGCAGTGGTGAAACAGATGTCTGGGAAGGACAGATTGCAGAGGAAGAAGTACATAGGCGTGTGGAGGCGGCGGTGGGTACCCACTAAGGATATGATGGTGATGTTTCCCATCAGCATCAGGATGTACATGAACAAGAAAAGCAGGAAGAGAGAGATCTGCAAATATCAAGAGCCAGGGAACCCAAATAGAATAAATTCCTTCACATTGGTTTGATTTCCCTTCTCCATTTGGGTGTTCTACCTACCAAAACACAGGAACCATAAAAGGAAGACAAAGAAATACACAGGAGACTTTGTTAGATGCAGCTCATTGTTGATAGACAACAAACTGAGCAGTCATATATAATTTTTAAAGCCTGCAGTGATCATATAGTCTGACCTCCTGCATAACACAGGCTCGATAATTCCACTCACCAAAGCCCAGTAACTAGTGGTTTAACCAGAGCCTATCTCTTAGGGGGAAAAATCCTATCTTGACTGGACACCCCTCTAATGTTAAAGAGCTGTATCCTACTTATATGATGTAGTGCACATTCAACTCTCAATAGGAGCTGTGAGTATGTTCTTGGCTCAGGGCATTAGACTTTCAATGGCAGACTGGCACCTAACTCCCCTAGGTTGCTTTGCAAATCCCAGCCTTAGATTCCATTCCACCAGCAGAGCCAGGAAACCTGGCCTAACTCACCTCCCAAAGCCAGAAACAGACCCAGGATTTTTCACTCTCAGTCCCCAGCTCTAAGCACGAGACCCCACTTCCCTCCTAGAGCTGGGAATGGAACCCAGGAGTCCTGACTTCTAGCCCTCCAACTGTTAGACTCCATTCCACTGAGCTATTAGTGCACACTGCCTTCACAGAGCCAGAAACAGCACCCAAGAGTCCTGGCCTATATTTTCAAACGAGACTGCTTATTTGGGGTATCCCAGTTTTTTGATGTCTACCTCGAGACATCTAAAAGGGCCTGGTCTCTAGTGAGCATCTTGGGTCCCTCTCAGCTTGGGACTCCAGAACCCTGTCTTGTTGATCCAGACATGCAAGCCTGATGAAACACAGACCCGGGGTCTGAACCACGTCCCCAAAGCTGCAGGCTTTCACTGAAAACCACTCAGCAGGTACTCCTGTCTCCAGCACCCAGATGCCCAGTTCCCAGTGGGATCCAAACCCCAAATAAATCTGTTATACTCTGTATAAAGCTTATACAGGGTAAACTCACAAATTGTCCACCTTCTATAACACTGATAGAGAGAAACACACAGCTGTTTGCCCTCCCCCTGTCCCAGGTATTAATCACTTAATCTGGGTTAATTAATAAACAAAAGTGATTTTATTAAGCATAGAAAGTAGGATTTAAGTGGTCTCAAGTAATAACAGACAGTACAAAGTAAGTTACCAAGCAAAATAAAACAAAACATTCAAGACTAAGCCTAATATATTTAAGAAACGGAATACAGGTAAATCTCACCCTCAGAGATGTTCCAGTAAGCTTCTTTTACAGACTAGCCTCCTTCTAGTCTGGGTCCAGCAATCACTCACACCCCGTGGTTACTGTCCTTTGTTCAGGTTTCTTTCAGGTATTCTTTGGGGGTGGAAAGGCTATCTCTTGAGCCAGCTGAAGACAAAATGGAGGGGTCTCCCAGGAGCTTAAATAGACTTTCTCTTGTGGGTGGAGTTCCCCTCCTCTCTCCTATCCAGAATTCAGCTCCAAGATGGAGTTTTGGAGTCACATGGGCAAGTCACATGTCCATGCATGACTCAGTTCCTTACAAGTGGCAGCCATTGTTTACATGCTACCTTGAATGTCCTCAGGTAGACTTTTCATGTGGATGGAGTCTTCCAAGATCCATTGTCTGTTAAGTGTTTCTTGATTGGCCACTTAACTTGCAAATTCCTTTCTAAAGAAGCTGACCAAATGCTTTTCTAAGGCTACTTAAAATCAAATAAGTACACAGCCAATATTCATAACTTTGAATACAAAAATGATACATGCATACGAATAGGATGAATATTTTCAGTAGATATGTTACATGGCATATGTAGCATAAAACATATTCCAGTCATGTCATATTTACATTTTTTTACATATTTACATTCATAAGCATATTTCCATAAAGCATTATGGGTGCAACATCATATGGGCCTAATCCTTTCCCCTGGTACAGTCCTTGTTCCAGCTCAGATGGTAACTCAGGGATTTCTCATGACTGGCCGCCCCTTTTGTTCTGTTCCACCCCCATCCTTTGTCTCTCCCTGAGTCCCCCACCCGCTCCTTCTAAATGGAAAAGCACCAGGTTTAAGATGGATTTCCATACAGGTGACATGGTCACATGTTCTGTGAGACCCCAAGCCTTCATTCTTTCTGTTCTGAGTCACATGAACACAGGAAGGCTTACAAGTAAACAGAGCCATTTACAACCAATTGTCCTGGTTAATGGGCGCCATCAAGATTCTAAACCACCATTAATGGCTCACACTTTGCATAGTTACAATAGGATTTCAGAGTAATACTTTATATTTCTAGCTTCAGATACAAGAATGATACATTCATACAAATAGGATGAACACACTCAGTAGATTATAAGCTTTGTAATGATACGTTACAAGAGGTTTTTTGCATAAAGCATATTCCAGTTACATTATATTCACACTCATAAGCATATTTCCATAAACATATGGAGTTCAACGTCACAAGTAGCTCTCAAAGCACTTCACCCAGGAGGTCAGGGTCACTATCCCCATTTTACAGATGGTGAAACTGAGGCACAAACAAGGGAAGCTTTACTCTGCTGTGAGTGAGAGGGAAATCAGTTGCAATGACTGCAGAGGAGTTACTCCATATTTACACTGGGATGAATGAGAGGTAGAAGCAGGCCCATTGACTCCAATGGGCTAAAAACCAGATTCTTTTGCCCTGATCATCCACTCACTTACACGGGCTTTACACAGGTATAACTCCATTGACTTCAGGGGTGTTTCTGGATTTACACTGGGATAGGCTCAGGATCTTGCCCCATGTGTACACAGCATGTGCCTGAATTTCAGAGGAGCAGAGGGAATCAGAACCCTGGTCAAACCACATGGACTAGATCTTCATCTTGAGTAAATAAGCCAATCTGTGCTGATTTCAATTGAGCAATGCTAGCTAACAGCTGCTCGGGATCTGACCCATTTTGACCTGGGAGATCAGGAACTACAGGTGCCCATTTCTCATTTTCTTGCCCTGAGCTGAAATTTAGTAGACAATGTATTTCATTCTTAAAGATGCTTTACATTTACTTTCTTAAAAATAAGTTCCAAAAAGAACCATTTCCTTTTTTGAAAGATTTGTTTCCCTCTCTCAACCGAGCTAGAAAATATTTTGCTGTATTGAAACTGAAGAAAATAAAATAAAGCACAAAGTATCCATCATTCCCTCCTCATGTACCAGATGTCCCCTGCAGGAGCAAAAGCAGCCAGACTGTGAGGTGCCCAGTCACACTTTGATCTTGTAAGCCAGATTCCCAAAGGTGTTTAGGCACATAAAGATGCAGACAGGCGCCTAGTGGGACTTTCCAAAGCACCTTAATGGATGAGGTGCCTAACTCCCATTGGATGTTAGATGGCTAATCTGTTTAGGCACTTCTGAAAATCCCATTGAGGCCCAGCTCCCCAAAGGTATTTAGGCATATTAGCTTTCTTCCAGTCTTCTGGAGAATGCCCAGTATTCCAATACATATTGAAAATCAACATTAACAGTTCAGTGAGCTCCTCAGCCAGGTCCTTTACAACTCTTGGATGCAAGTTGTCTGTACCTGCTGGTTCAAAAATGTCTCACTTTACTAGATTCTGTTTAACATCCTCCAGGGATACTAGTGGAATGGAAAGAGTGTTATCATACTATATGATGAGACTATATCATCTGTTTTTTCCTGAGATTCAGAACAGAAATATTTATTGAACACTTCTGCCTTTTCTGTATTATCATTGATAATTCTGCCATTTCCATCTATTTCCATCTATTAATGGACCAATATCATTGTCAGGATTCTTTTTGTTCTTGATATATTTTAAAAATTCCTTATTGTCCTTAACTCTGCTGGCCAAAGATTTCTACTTGTGTCCCTTTGCTTCCCGTATCAGTTTTCTACAGTTCCTAACTTCTGATTTATATTCATTACTATCAACTTCCCCTTGCTTAATTTGTTATATATTATTTCTTAGTTTGTTTTATAGCTGCCTTCACATCCCCTCTAAAAAAGGTCATTTTTAAACCAGCACAACATTTTCCCTCAGTTGTGGGATTGTGGCTGTTGGGGCATCTACTAAAGTATTTTCTGAATGATTCCCAAGCATAATTTACATTTTCATAATTACATTCTTTGTCTCTTCTCATTTGGCTCATAATCACTTTTAGCTTTGCGAAATTAGCGCCACTAGAGCACCAAGTATATCTATATTACTGGTCTGGACTTTATTCTGCTTTCACATTATAAATGTGATCAAATCATAATCACTTGTACCTATGCTACCATTAATTTTTAGTTCTGTGATCAGTTCCTCTTTATCTGGCAGGACGAGCTCTAATGTAGAACTCCCCCAGGGAGGATGCAACATTTTTTGAGTTAGGAAATTGTCATCTATGATGTTTAGAAATTCCAGGGATGTTTTAGTACTGACAGCATGAAACCTCCAGCATGTATCACTCACATTGGTGTTCCCCGTGTGCAGCTTTTCTTGTACACATTATAGATAGGTGCGTAAAGAGGTGGTCATCTTGTTCCCTAGTGTGATTTGGTTTTATTTCATTTACTTTCAAATTATTTCTGTCAAAAACAAAATAAATTATTTATTTATTTCATGAAACATTTTGATTTTGATGAAACTTCAAGTGAAAAATTGAAAACATTTGGCCAATTTTGGTGATTAAGAAATGGGTTTTATCAATGTGGCCTAAGAGAGTTAAGCCCCCTCCTCCAATTGATAGCCATAGTGTGAAGCCAGAGGGGACCATTAGATCATCTAGTCTGATCTTCTGTATATCACAGGCCATTGAATTTCATCCAGTTACACATGTATTGAGGTCAATAACTTGGGTTACACTTTCAATCCTTAGGAGACTAAACTGTTGTGAGCCACAGGCAGAGGCCAGGAGAGACTGAGGTGACACCAGTGCCCATGGCCTCTGCAAAGACAGGGAATTGGTCAGCTGAGATATGTCCAGATGATCCCAGCAGGCAATCCATGCCCCATGCTGAGGGGAGGAGGTCCCTACCAAATGACCTGGGGGGGAAATTCCTTCCTGACCCTAAATGTGGGGATCACTTTAAACTGATCATGTGAGGAAGACACACCAACCAAGCTCTTGAGAAAGAATTTTCTGTACCACTTCAGTTCACCGACCCACCCTGTCTGGTGTTCTATCTCCAGCTGTTTCCAGTCTCTGATGCTTCGGAAGAAGATTTAACAAACAAACAAAACAACCACCACCACCACCACCAACAGAATACAGAGCAAAAGGGGAACAAAAACCCACCTTCTTCCTGACCCTTGCATGTGACCAGCTGAATCCCTGAAGCATGAGATATGATTATAGTCATTGTCTGAATGCAGAGCTGCAAGTTTTGTGAGAATGTTGAGGGCAGTGCAGGCAAATCTGTGCTCTCTGGGTATGTCTACACAGCACATTAAGCCTGGGCTCTGACTCAGGTTTGAGACCAAGACCCTCTTCTGTCCATACACAAATCAGACTGACTTGGGTCAGCAAGCACTTGGGACCCGGGTGCTAGGACCCTACTAGGGGCATGGGTCAGAGCCCAAGTCCTGCTGTGACTTGGGTCCAAGCACTATCATTTTACTGTATGGACACAGCTCATGCCACAATCCCGAGTCAGAAGGTCTGCGGAGTGCAGTGTGGACATGTTAGTATGGCTGTGAGACCCGGGTCCAGCAATTGTAAACTCAGGTTTACAATGCAGTGTGAATGCTCAAGCATGGGCTTGGAAACACCGAGTCCACAAAGCCATGAAGGAAGGGGATGAACCGGTGGATTCATAGATTCATATTTTCACAGGCTCCTAGGCCGATAGGAACCACAACTCCCATCCAGGCCAACTCCCCATAAAAACACAAAAATACAAATGCATACAGGCCTCAGAATTTCTCCTGGAGGCTGGATTAAAGCATGTCTTTTACAACATAGCTCCATTCCTTTCATCAGAGTTACCTCTCATTCACACTGAGAGGAGAAACATGCCTATTGGTTTCAGCGCAGTTGCTTGTAATTTAGGACAGTGACAATGGGATGAGAATTAGTAGGGGCTCATGAGGAATATAGAAGTGACAGACCAGAAGATCGAGCCCTTTCCTGCATCCACCCAAAATGCAGATCATAGACACTAGCGGAGACTTGACTGGAAGGTTGAGTAAGAATTGAGTAAGAATCTCAGGAGATAGCCAATGGACTTCAGTGTGAATATGGCCCAAGTAACAATATTGCCCAGTAAGGCTGGGATTTTCAAAGGGGCTTAAGGGAATTAGGACCCTGGTTTTCAATGGAACTTGAGAACCTAACTCCGATAGGCTCCTTTGAAAATCCGAGGATAAGTGAGCACTAAGTAAATAATGACTAATAAGAAAGTAAATAACGAATGAGGACTGGGTAAACCCCAAATCAGCTTTCTACAACTTTGACTGGGCTTTCTGTGCCTTTGCTGATCGGCTGTTTGCTCCAACGCTCCCCCTCCCCCAGCCCCTTCACCTCAAGGTGTGTACACACTGCATGCTTTTTTTGGTGGCATGTGGAGTACATATGCGGGCAGCCCTCTAGCATGGGTGTAAACAGCAGTGTAGACGGTGATGCACAGCTTAGGTGAGATAAGAAACACTTGAAGCCTGTTTGTATGTGTTCAAGTACAGACCCTACACAGCTCTCTACTTGCCCAAGCAGTGCAGTCTACACTGCTATGTTCAGCTGTGTAGTGCCCTGCTGCCTCCCCAGTGCCGGAGCCTTTCCCCACACCAGGAAAAGACTCCAGCAGTGGGGAAAGGCTCTGGCAGGGGAGATGTAACCAGAAAAGGCTCCAGCAGCTTCCCACTGCTGAAGCGTTTCCCCACTGCCTTCCCCCTGCCAGAGTCGTTCACTGACCCGTGCAGCTGCACACCGCAGCATGGACACCACTTGCACTGCACTGCAGCATGTAGCTACACATGCCCTACCCATTGTCACCAGTGATGTGTAGTGTAGACATAGCCTCAGTTTCACTTCACACCTAACCCCCTTAACATCTTTTCCCCTGCCCTGTCCTGCTCATTCCTCCTTCCCTTCCATGCCCCCTTTCTCTTCCTTTTTTCCATTAAGCTGATCCTCCCCCTAACTAACCCTAACATAATAAATGAATGAACATTGAGCAAGGACATAAAGTATGCATGAGTAAACATGGAGTTAGAAATGAATGAATGAATGAACAAAGAGAGTAAACATTGAGTAGCCACTGAATGATGGTCTCTGGATGTAGGTGAATAAGTAATATGATATAGGATTTAGAGTGTGTATGGTTTTTTTGAGGGGGGAGGTTGAATTTTTTTTCCCCACATCCTTACTTAAACTCCACTCAGTCATCTTTCCCAATTATTGTTTTGGCAGTGAGGAAGCAGACTTTGGAGATGAGAAAGGGAAACCACTCCTCACATACTGAATTCATCATCTTGGGCTTCCCAGGGCTCCCGGAGCAGCAAGTCAGTGAAAAAGTCAGGAATAGGACCCAGGTGTCCCGAGTCATGGCCTTGTGCTCTAATCAGAAGCCCACAAATCCTCCCCCCCCCCCAACATTTGGACGGGCAGAAAATCCTAAATTCCTAAAGGGGTTTGCACTTAGTTGCATTAATTATTTGGCTTGCTGTATCCCCTAGAGGTATCTCTACACAGCCCAGGGCAGTAAGCCCCCGAGCCCAGGTCGACAGTCTCAGTCTTGCACTACTGCACGAAAAATAGGTGGGAAGATGTTGCGGCTTGAGCTGGAGTTCGGGCTCGGACGCCAAGAGAAGGGGCGGGAGCTTCAGAGCTCGCACTCCAGCCCCAGCCGGAACATCTTTACAGTGATTTTTAGCATGATAGCATGAGCCCTGTGGGCCTGAGTCAGTTGATCCAGGCTCTGAGTCTTGCTGCTGCAGGCTGTGTAGACATACCCCAGGAGCCCCAGTCATACACCAAGACCCTGTTCTGACAGGCACTGTACAGACACAGAACAAAGAGATGGTATCTGCTCCAGAGTATTTACAATGTACCTCTGCGGTTATGCTTCTGATGACTTATTAACACTGATTCATGTAGTTAGACACTCTACATCCACATGGAATTTGATGGCAGCTGAGTGACTATTCCCTTAATCTCAACCACACCACATTTTAATTGGTGCATACAATTTTGTGCTGCCCCACTTCACAGGGGTGAATTTCAGCTTGAGTCGAAAACTCACCTTAGTATCTGAACACGTTCAAGACATTAGTGACCCACTGGAACAACTCACAAAGGGTTGTGGTGGATTCTCTGTCACTGACAGTTTTTAAATCAAGAGTGGATGTTTTTCTAAAAGATCTGCTCTAGGAATTACTTTGGGACAGTTCTCCGGCCTGTGTCATGCAGGAGGTCAGACTAGATGGTCCCTTCTGGCCTTGGAATCTATGAATTTATGGGAGAATAGCATGAATGACAGTTCATTTAAACAGGTGGGATTTTGAAGTCACCCAAGAGATTCAGGGCACCCATTTTCCATTAATGGGAATTAGACATCTATACCCCATAAAATCTCTAAACAGGTCCTATGGGGACTGCAGTAATGCCTAGACCTTGTGCTGGCCCAATGGATCGGTGAATTTCACCCAGTGGGGAATAGACCAGACTTGGGCGTAATCAATATAAACAAGACTCATTGAGGATGCACATCTGGGGCTGCCTGCTGTCAGAGACAGGATACCGGACTCGATGGACCATGGGTCTGATCCAGTCTGGCAATTCCAAGGCACCTGCGCTGGTTCTCTAGATCCCAGCCTGCACTGTTTAATGGCACCACACAGGGACTGGACTTGAGTAAAGAGCGGTGCAGGGTGGGATTTTAAAAGGGGGCCTAAGGGAGTTAGGTGCACAACTCCCACTGAAGTACAGTGGCATTTGGGTGCCAAACTCCATTAGACTTCTTTGAAAATCCCACCTGGAACAAACCTGCTGGCTCAGTATTGGGCACTGCGCTAACGCCCAGTGCAGCATCCACACTCCATCCAGCACAGGGAAGGAGGAGTGATATCCTGAGCCGGGAGGGGACCTGTAAGTAGCATGGGAGCAGCTGCAGCAGCCTGAGAGCTGGCTGCAGAGGGAAGGCCGGATAGCAGAATCCTTAGAGTTGGTGAGGCTGAGTGAAAATTAAAATGAATATCAGCCTCCGTGGCCTCTCTCTGGTGATCACTCCTGAACGTTCTGTCACTTATGCTGGTTTAACGCTGGTGAAACTCCACTTAAGCTACTCCTGATTTACAATGCTGTGAGAGGAGAAACAGCCCTATTGCATTCAGTGGTGTCACTCCTGATCTGCAACTTGAGAAGTGAGAGAGGAATCAGGCTCTATCACAGCTTAAGTGTTCAGATCTGAGTGTCCAAGTCCATGAAGATATTCATTAGGAAATACCTACACATAAGACTGTGAATAACGGACAAATTTATAGACAAGAGCTTTCTTTGGTAGGGCCTAAGAGAGCAAGGGCCAGACTTTTAAAGGTATTCAGGTGCCTAGGTGGATTTTCTAAAGCATCTAGGCATCTAACTTCCATTGATTTCAATGGATGCTAGGCAACTAGGTGCTTTTCAAAATCCCACTATTTGCATCTTTAGGTGCCTAAATACCTTGAAAAATCTGGCCCTTAGACACCTAACTCCTATTGACTATGTGAGATTTAGGCACCTAACTCCCTTAAGTTATTTTGAAAATTCCAGCCTAAGCTTCAGATCTCCCTGTGAAGGTAATTATTATTATTAGCCCCATTTTGAGGATGAGGAAATTGAGACACAGGCAGGTTCAATGACAGAGCTGTGAATAGATCTGACTGAATAGAATTGACTGACTTCCAGCCTTAAGTACCAAGCCAGTTTTTTGCCCTTCAGTGGAAGGATGCCCTTTCCCACAAGTGGTCTTCGGATCAACCCTTTGGGCTGGGAATTTCAAAGAAATGTAAAACAGTTAGGCTCCCAACTCACACTGGGCCAAGACATAGCCTTTAACAATAAGGGTTCCACAAGGAAGGTGAGAAACAGATACAAGCCCAACCAATTTAGGCTTAATCAGTTTTTGCCTTTATTTATACATTTTCTGACAGAATCATTATCACTTGTAGTTTCTGATCATATATTTAGGACAGAATAAAAAGATAAGATGGAACAGGTAGGGGCCCAAGTTACCAAGTTCAGGGTACCAGGAAGCTCTCCACTTCATGATGGTCCTCAGTCTCTGGTCCGGTATTCTCCAAAGTGGACCTTGTTCACTTGTTTTTTATATGTTAATTTGTCCATCAAATCTACGTCATGAATCTTATATTACATATTCATTAGCTTTCTTTCAATTACACTTTGACACAAACAGTCGTATGTCATTTTCCATGCTCCATTCTATGCTATTATAAATGATTAGCATTCCCTCAACATTACACCAAGTTTAACTAACTAAACGTTACTCTTATTTTTACCATTCAACTATTTTTCATCTTTGGATATCATAGCTCAATACACATGTATCACCCTAAATTATTTGTTAACCTTTATATTTTGAGTAGGAAAGTTATAGGGAACAACATGAGCTTAATGGCAGCATATTCTTATCTTTTCCAAACATGGGTTTCCAAGGCAGTTTCTGACTTCTTTGCTCAAAGTTCAACAAGCCTTGTCTGTTGAATTTTAAGGGTTGCTTTTTCACTTAAGGCCGAGGTATTTAATTGTTCCCCAATACACCGGAGGATGTGCACTCAGGTGTTTTAGACAGGTGACTACAAAGCTCACCACATAACACTGTGTGAAGCTCAGTGAAGGGGAGCTTAGAGTCTGGGGAAGCTGGGAGGGAGGCTGTCTGGGGCAGAACCCGAACGCTGATGGAGGGTAAGCTTGGGAAGTCGATGAGGAGCACAGCACAGGCCCATGAAGGAGGGCTGTGGAGTCCTGTCCTAAGGGAAGCTGGGCACTGGGGCAAGCCCTGCTGGAAGTGGAATGATCTGGAAGATGGTGTGGACTGCACTCTCAGCAAGTTTGCAGATGACACTAAACTGGGAGGAGTGGTAGATATGCTGGAGGGTAGAGATAGGATAAAGAGGGACCTAGATAAATTAGAGGATTGGGCCAAAATAAACCTGATGAGGTTCAACAAGGACAAGTGCAGAGTCCTGCACTTAGGATGGAGGAATCCCATGCACTGCTACAGACTAGGGACTGAATGGCTAGGTAGCAGTTCTGCAGAAAAGGACCTAGGGGTCACAGTGGACGAGAAGCTGGATATGAGTCAACAGTGTGCCCTTGTTGCCAAGAAGGCTAACGGCATTTTGGGCTGTATAAGTAGGGGCATTGCCAGCAGATGGAGGGACATGATCATTCCCCTCTATTCAACATTGGTGAGGCCTCATCTGGACTACTGTGTCCAGTTTGGGGCCCCACACTACAAGAAGGATGTGGAAAAATTGGAAAGAGTCCAGTGGAGAGCAACAAAAATGTTTAGGGGGCTGGAACACATGACTTATGAGGAGAGGCTGAGGGAACTGGGATTATTTAGTCTGCAGAAGAGAAGAATGAGTGGGGATTTGATAGCTGCTTTCAACTACCTGAAAGGGGGTTCCAAAGAGGATGGATCTAGACTGTTCTCAGTGGTACCAGATGACAGAACAAGGAGCAAGGGTCTCAAGTTGCAGTGGGGGAGGTTTAGGTTGGATATTAGGAAAAACTTTTTCACTAGGAAGGTGGTGAAGCATTGGGATGGGTTACATAGGGAAGTGGTGGAATCTCCTTCCTTAGAAGTTTTTAAGGTCACGCTTGACAAAGCCCTGTCTGGGATGATTCATTTGGGAATTGGTCCTGCTTTGAGCAGGGGGTAGGACTAGATGAGCTCCTGAGGTCCCTTCCTACCCTGATATTCTATGATTCTAAGTGAAGCACAGTCCCAGGACAGAAGGCTGTGGTCACCCTGTCCCAAGAGACCAAGAAGGAGGGCACAAAATATAGGAAGAGGCCTTGGGGAGGAGAACTGGGTCAGCTTGTGGCTACTGAGGGAGACAGTTCCTTTCCCAGGGCCAGGGCCCATGGGAGAGGGTAGTGTCATAGATTCAGCCAGGCACTCCCTTCCACCCACCCACACAAGTGTGCCCTGAATCCCTGAGTCATTTAAGCTTTCAGAGCCTGAACAAAGTCCAGCCAGTGCCCCTATCCTGTGGGTGTGGGTTCCCCCATGCTACCACCCTCGTAGAGGGTGCAGCAGCCCCTGATATTAAGGGGAGGAAAGGGGATTAACCAGAACCCAGGAGGGCTCAAAGCTGAGACCAGGAAGAGATGGGCCAAAGGCTGTTGTGTGCCCATCACAGATTTAGGATGGAAGATTGGTGTTTTCCTTTGGACTTTGATTGCGTCAGAAGGGATGGGGCAGAAGGTTTAGCTAGAGGGCTGAGTCACCTCAGTAACTGAACTGTGCTGAAAGCCAGGAGAGTCACTGATAACCCAGGAGGGAAACTGAGGCAGGTTGACTGCAGTGCCACACCATGAGGGGGTGTGCTCCAGGACTGCACCCTGCTACAGGTCTTCTTGAAAATCCCAGTCTTGATGTCTACTCCATTCTTTGGACTTCAGAATACAGGCTACCTCATATCAGGTAAAAAGGAAACAGACTCAGACACCACAATAACGGGGTTAGCTAAATAGACAGACCTATAGATGGGAATCTGATCTCAAGCCATTGTCATATGTCAGATGTTCAGGTAAGTGCCCACGTTGATGGCTTTATAAACAAGCAGAGTGGAGCCCATACCTAAGCCTTGCCTCGCAGATGACAGCACACTCTAACCCTTTTGCCCTGAAATAAGGGAGGAATGCACGTGACCCTTCTTTGCCCAAGAAAACGTATCAATTACCGGCCTGAGGGGCCTGAACCTTCATACAGCTGTGTGACACGTGATACTTGTACCATGGGTGCTGCTGTCATGTAAAGGCACCACCTCAGCAGTGGGAAGGGGGCAGTGAGTCCTAGTGGATGAGAAAAGGGGAGTTATACCGTATAACGGGCATTAGGGCCAGCAGTGGGTGAGGGATGGGGAAGTGAATTAATTTATTTTGGTTTACACCTGCTCAAGTTCTGGTGGTATACATTGAAAATATGGGAACTGGGACTGCTTGACATAAATCAGGAGGAATTCCATTCACGCACATACGTTTACACTTGACAGTCTTCTAAATTAATTTGAATGGAAAATTAAATCCTAAGATTACATATGTGAATTAATGGGAATGTATGGGTGGGGAAATGAATGACCTCACATGTGTCAGTGGAAGGACAATGAAGTGAGGTGTGTGAGCCAGGGAATGATTGTTTTATTTGGTGGTGTATGTGCAAGGCCCTTTGTTTTCATTTTTTTTTTATTTTGTAAAACATTTCCTGGAAACTTATAAGTGTTTATTATTAAAAAAAAAAAAAAAAAAAGAAAGAAAACAAAAAAAAGGTAAAAAATCAATGCAAATAAATTAACCTCACAGTTTCTGGGTAAATATTGAGGTTAATATTGGAGGGTGGGAGAACAGAAAAAAACAAATAGAGAAGTCAGAGTATAGGAAGTAAAAGCAGTTTAATGCTGTGGTTTATTTAATGAACAGTACATACACATATGCACATGCATGTTTTTGTGTGTGTGTACCTTCCACTACATTGCCTTCATTTAACAGAAACTAATTTATTATTAACACAAACATCTATCTAATGTAATGTACTAGAGTTTCTTGACATAATCAGTATTTTCATGTTCTTGAGAGGTGCAAAATTCAGGTGAAAAATGGTAAAAAAAAATAGTTTTTGGAAAATCTGGGAATTTTTCAGTAAAAATTGGTAAAAACTGAAAAAGAAGGTCCTTTGCATATGTTAGAGTAATACTGTGGGGGGGGGGGGTCCCTATATGTGCACCTCCTCATGTGGAGTGTGTGTGTGTGTGTGTACCCATGCTTATGTGTATTTCTGTATGTGTGTGTATCTCTGTGTCTCCCCCTGTGTCTGCATGTGTATCAGTGTGTGAGTGTTGGGAAACAAATGCTTGGTTAGTATTCATGTGTGACTGCTCTGTGCATGTGAGTTGTGATTTGCTGTGTAACAGAGAGCTGAAGCCAGATCCTCAGCTGGTGTCAATGAATGTAGCTTCACTGAGGACAACCAAGTTAGCTGGTGAAAATGAGTGTGACAATCTAGCCCGATGTTCCAATGTCTTTCTGATTTCTCCCCTGTACCACTAATGTCCAGGCACAATTGTGCTCCACAGTGCAGTCACTGCAACTGGCTGATGCTAAATGCACCTCTTCCTAATACATCCATGGGGTCATCTGCATCACTGGCAGCAGCTGTGTATTGCCACTATCTTAGACCTCTGTCCAGGCCTCTCTGTGAATCACTTGGTGGTCTCAGTCTAATTCATAGCAGCAATGGGCCTGAATGAAGCTTCCTGGACTTCAGGAAGTGAGAAGAAAAAAAAAGCTCAGATCCAAACACCCCCAATTAATGTGGTGAACTTCAGAATCCAGAACTGAATTTCTCAGTCCTGGTCATTCGCTTGTCATTAGTTGGACAAGCAGCCACATGAAAACCACAATCCTGTGGACCACACCGCCTGGCCTCCTTACTGGCAGGATCACAAGCCACATTAAGGGACAATAGACATGGAGCGTGAACAAACTTCTGGGTTCTGACCCAGAGAAATGATCACCTTGAGGCACTTATGCAGCACACTTCCTGATGGGGGCGGGGAGGCAATGACAGTGGGAGAAAGCATGTGCACATGTATCTCCATTGATCTACCTAATCATCTCTTTATCTATCTCTTTATCAAACTATCCATCCATCCATCTGTCCATCTGTATAATCATCTGTCCATCCACCTAATTGTCTTTTTTTGCTGTCTGTCTATCCATCAAGATGTCTGTCCATTTTTTCCTCCTTCTGCTCTTTGTCCATCAAATTATCTACCCAGTGGTCAGGCCAATTGTCTGTCTACACTTCTGTGAATCTGCCTTGCACGCTGTTCATTCCTCTAATCATCTCTCCATCCACCTGGCTAGAGGTGTTTACATTCCCCTTATCTAATTTACCACTAATGGACCCATCCCCATGGAAAGTGGACTTCAGTGGGCAGGGGCTGCTGAATGGGGACATGTCACAGTCAAAGGCATTACATTCAATTTAAAGATATATCCTGATTTTTGGTAACTAAGGAACATCCCTTCTCATTCTGTGCAGCTAATTTCACAGTCAAAGCAGGTGGGAATTGGAACCGACAAGCCTTGCAATGTGACTAACACTGTGCTAAGGACAGCAGTAGCAAGGGGATAGACTTTAACAAGTGCTCTGTTGGTCCCTGGTGACTGATCAGAGAAGTGGCAATGAACAGTCTGTCCATGGTGCATAAGGTGCTTGACCTTAAGGATGCAGCTGTTTCTATAGATCTAATCACAGACCTGTGACAGATGCCCCATTAGCAGGACCCCTGATCAGTTTTATTTGGAACAAGTTAATTTCACTGATTCTTCGCTCAGATAAAAATAATTTAAAAAAATAAAAGCTACTTCATTGTGTGCTTGTTAAAACCACCCTGATTAGCAACACACCTACTAAAAAGAAATCTCTCCAATTAAGCATGCAGCACCTGTGACTCTATAGAGATGTACAGGCGGACACACAGGTCATTAAAACTTCTCTTGCCTTAATCAAGCACTCTGAGGAATGTTAAACCCAACTGAGACCTGGGCACTGGCTGGAGATTTAACAAACCTCTCAAGTAATTATGGGCCGGGGCAGAAACAAAGTTACTCGTTATTTTAATGGGTCCCATTGAGGGCCATTAGAATGGAAAAGCTGCTTGGAAATGCAGGTCTCAGTGGAAGTCCCGTCACGGCTGATTAGAAAAGAAAGTGAGAGGCATTGATTAAAGTTAGACAAAGGAAGGGATGGGTCTGTTCCTATGTCAAGTAGCCCTCAGTGGTTAAAGTGAAAGGGGTCAAGCCGTTCATTCCCAGCCCCTGTGAACGGTGATCCCTTCCTTCATAAATTCCATCAGACCCTCAGGTAGTGACGGAATGTAAGGGGGAGAGATGACTGCAATGAAACTGACATGTAAACAAACCTCAGATTCCCACTAGGTTAGCGAAGACAGCCCAGCCCAGGTGTGGTGAGCAAAAGGCAATTCCAGATTTCTAGGCCTCAGTGACAGAGCTCAGGCAATGTACCTGGGTTGTGACAGGCATTGCTGTCCTGCCCATGAACCCCAGCTCTGCCGATGCCCTGAATCCTAACCCACAGCCCCCTCCATTGTTCCATCTCTGGGTTCTCACACACACAGGTCTGATGATGCACCTCAATGCCAGCCTGCAGCCCCTTGTTATCCCAGCCCTGGGTCCCCCCCGACACAACTCTACTCATCCACTTCAATCCTGATCTGCAGCACCCTGAGCTCCCCCCATCCATGCACAGTTCTGTCATTGCCTCTCAGTCATGATCTGCAGCCCCTGCTATCCCAGCTTTAGTGTCCCCCCCCCCCAATCTCTGCTGAAGCCCATTAGTCCTGACCCACAATCCCTCTGCTATTCCAGGATTGGCTCCTTTCACAGCTTTGGTGACATGCCTCAGTACTGACTTACATTACCACTACTATTCCTGTCCCAAAACTGCTCCCCAGCTCTGCCAACACATCACAATAATGAGCTACAACCCCTCTGTCATTGCTGTCCTACCCCAAATGCACACCACTGACAATGCTCCTCAGTCCTGACCCTCTGTTAGTCAAGTTCACGCCCACCCACACACCCCTCTTTGAATGCACCGATCCTGACCCTTGCTAGCCCAGGCCTGCCATCTTCAGAGCTCTGGTATTTCTGCTGATTCTGACCTGCCAGGCCAGTCCTGGGACAGTGCTGAGCTGTCTCAATGCATCACAAAGAAGTTTGCACTTTTCATCTCCTATGCGTGTGCACGCACACGCACATACACGCACACTCTGCTATGCTAGTCCTGGACCCCACCTAGCTGCATCAAAGTACATAGGCCTTTACCTGTAACAGCCCCTATTATGCTTAACTTCCACATGCACATGGAAAAACAAACCTATGTCAATCAGCAACCCACGCCACCTGCCAAAATACGCCACACTGTACAAAAAATTTGATATTCATTTTGGATGTGTGCACACACACACACAGATTGCAGTCCATCCAAAAAGGGCAGTAAGAGTACACACACACACACACACACACACACACACAGCAAATCTTATTGCTTCCAGAAAGGGGTAACAAGACACACATACACACACTAACACAATACACATACACACTGAACAGGATTCATTTTTCCACCAGGGGGCAGGAATCACACACACACACAAAACCTACTTCCCCCAACATGGCAATAACAGACAGACACACATGCACACTGAAACACTCATTCCATGCAGCAGAATACACACACAGGGAGAGAGAGAACAGGGCTGGTTACCACCATCAGGGCATAACACTGACACCCAGTGATCCCTGCACAGAGACGAAGGCTGATCTTGGGTTTAAGGCACTCGACCGGCCCATAGAATTCTCAGCTCAGTTCCTGGCTTTTCCCCTGACACTGCATGTGGCACTGAGATGGTGACTGAGGTAGAAGTTTACAAACCAAACCAGGCTAGGAAAACGTCAGTCTTAAACACCATGGACCAGACCTTCAGCTGGTAGAAAGTGGCCATAGCTTCATTGGGTCTGTGACGGTGTACCCCATAAAGCTTCATGGGAATATGCTTATTCATAGATTCATAGATTCTAGGACTGGAAGGGACCTCGAGAGGTCATCGAGTCCAGTCCCCTGCCCGCATGGCAGGACCAAATACTGTCTAGACCATCCCTGATAGACATTTATCTAACTTACTCTTAAATATCTCCAGAGATGGAGATTCCACAACCTCCCTAGGCAATTAATTCCAGTGTTTAACCACCCTGACAGTTCGGAACTTTTTCCTAATGTCCAACCTAGACCTCCCTTGCTGCAGTTTAAGCCCATTGCTTCTTGTTCTATCCTTAGAGGCTAAGGTGAACAAGTTTTCTCCCTCCTCCTTATGACACCCTTTTAGATACCTGAAAACTGCTATCATGTCCCCTCTCAGTCTTCTCTTTTCCAAACTAAACAAACCCAGTTCTTTCAGCCTTCCTTCATAGGTCATGTTCTCAAGACCTTTAATCATTCTTGTTGCTCTTCTCTGGACCCTTTCCAATTTCTCCACATCTTTCTTGAAATGTGGTGCCCAGAACTGGACACAATACTCCAGCTGAGGCCTAACCAGAGCAGAGTAGAGCGGAAGAACGACTTCTCGTGTCTTGCTCACAACACACCTGTTAATACATCCCAGAATCATGTTTGCTTTTTTTGCAACAGCATCACACTGTTGACTCATATTTAGCTTGTGGTCCACTATAACTCCTAGATCCCTTTCTGCCGTACTCCTTCCTAGACAGTCTCTTCCCATTCTGTATGTGTGAAACTGATTTTTTCTTCCTAAGTGGAGCACTTTGCATTTGTCTTTGTTAAACTTCATCCTGTTTAACTCAGACCATTTCTCCAATTTGTCCAGATCATTTTGCATTATGACCCTGTCCTCCAAAGCAGTTGCAATCCCTCCCAGTTTGGTATCATCCGCAAACTTAATAAGCGTACTTTCTATGCCAATATCTAAGTCGTTAATGAAGATATTGAACAGAGCCGGTCCCAAAACAGACCCCTGCGGAACCCCACTCGTTATGCCTTTCCATATGAATGTTTATATAATATAACTGGAATATGATTTATGCTACATATGCCATGTAACATATCTCTGTAAAGGTTATGATCTACTGAATCTATTAATCCTATTTGTATGCATGTATCATTTTTGTATTCGAAGTTATGAATATTGGCTGGGCACTGGCTTGATTTTTAAGTAGCCTTTGTAAAGCATTTGGTCAGCTTCTTAAGAAAGGAATGTGCAAATTAAGTGCCCAATCAAGAAGCACTTAAGGAACAATGGCTCTTGGGAGGCTCCAATCCACATAAGAAGTCTACATGAGGACGTTCAAGGTAGCAGGTAAGCCATGGCTGCCGCCTGTAAAAACTGAGTCATGCATGGACATGTGACTTGCCCATGTGACTCCAAAATTCCATCTTGGAGCTGGACTTTGCATAGGAGAGAGGAGTGGGTCTCCACCCACAAGATAACGTCTATTTAAACCTTTGGGAGTCCCCTCCATTTTGTCTTCAGCTGGTTAAAGGGATAGCCTCTCCGCCCACACAGATACCTGAAAGAAACTGGAACAAAGGACAGTAACTACAGGGGATGTGAGTGCTTGCTGGGCCTAGACTAGAAGGAGACTAGTCTGTAAAAGGAAGCTTACTGGAATTCCTCTATGGGTGAGGTTTTTATCTGTATTCAGTTTTATTACTGTATTAAGCTTAGATTTGCGTGTTTTATTTTATTTTACTTGGTAATTCACTTTGTTCTGTCTGTTACTACTTGGAACCACTTAAATCCTACTTTCTTTATTTAATAAAATCACTTTTTAAATTATTAATTAACCTAGAGTATGTATTAATACCTGTGGGGGGCAAACAGCTGTGCATATTTCTCTATCAGTGTTATAGAGGATGAACAATATAAGCTTTATACAGGGTAAAACAGCTTTATTTGGGGTTTAGACCCCATTGGGAGTTGGGCATCTGAGTGTTAAAGACAGGAACACTTCTTTAAGTAGCTTTCAGTTAAGTCTGCAGCTTTGGGGCACGTGGTTCAGGCCCTGGGTCTATGTTGGAGCAGACTGGCGTGTCTGGCTCAACAAGACAGGGTGCTGGAGTCCGAAGCTGGCAGGGAAAGCAGGGGCAGAGGCAGTCCTCGATACCTTCATGTGAGCTGGCCTTACAGCAAACCCTGCCAAGTGCACCGTAGGGTTTACAGAGGCCAAATATCTTGGCTACATTGTGGGAAAAGGTCTGGTAAAACCCCAACTGAATAAGTTAGAGGCCATACAAAATTGGCCCCGACCAAGTCACAACAAACAAGTCCAGGCATTCCTAGGTGTGGTGGGGTATTACCGATGATTTATCCCCAACTTTACCACAAGGGCAATCCCCCTGATGGACCTAGTGAAGACTCGTGGACCTGATCTGCTGAGATGGTCTGATGCAGCAGGGAGAGTGTTTGCAGACCTATGGACTGCCCTCTGCAGTAACCCTGTACAGATAGCCCCAGATTTCACCAAGGAATATATCCTGCAGACGGATGCATCAGAAGTTGGGTTGGGGGCCATCCTATTACAGATGGTCGGGGAGGAGGAACACCCAATTCTCTACCTCAGCAGGAAACTCCTTCCAAGGGAACAAAAATATGCAGTGGCAGAGAGAGAGTGCATCACTGTAAAATGGGCCAAGGAAATGTTGCACTACTACCTGCTCAGGTACAGATTTGTCCTTGTGATTGACCATGCCCCTCTTCAATGGATGCAGTGGAACAAGGAGAAGAACGCAAGGGTGACCTGGTAGTTCTTATCCCTCCAACCTTTCCAGTTCTGTTTGAAACACAGAGCAGGGAGCTATCACGACAATGCCGATGGCTTGTAACATATGCACTGTCTGGCATCCCAAGCTCCCCAACCCCTTGGTGTTGAGCAGCGGGGAGGGATATGTGACAGACCCAGACCAGGGGGGTACAGGAGTCTGGTAGAAGGCAAATATACTGGTCACTGGATGAATAGTTTTCTGTTCCCTGAGTGATCAGAGCAGGGGCTGCGCTAGAGCAATCAGGAACCTGCTAGAACCAATTAAGACAGGGAAGCTAATTAAGACACCTGGAGCCAGTTAAGAACATACTAGAATCAATTATGGCAGGCAGGCTAATCAGGACACCTGGTTTAAAAAGGACCTCCCATCAGTTAGTGGGGGGCGTGCAAGGAGCGAGAAGGCGTGCTGCTGGAGGACTGAGGAGTACAAGTGTTATCAGGCTTCAGGAGGTCTGTTATAAAAGAGGATGGAGATAAATTGTTCTCCATTTCCACTGAAGGTAGGACAAGAAGTAATGGGCTTAGATGTAGGTTAGATATTTGGAAAACATTTCTAACTCTAAGGACAGTTAAACTCTGGAATAGGCTTCCAAGGGAAGTTGTGGAATCCCCATCACTGGAGGTTTTTAAGAACAGGTTGGACAAACACGTGACAGGGCTGGTCTATGTTTCCTTGGTCCTGCCTCATCACAGGGCTGGTACAGATGACTTCAGGAGGTCACATCCAGCCCAACATTTCTATGCTTCTGTGATTTGTTACCCTGTTAAACAGGGGACCATAAATGTTCATCTAGCCCCACTGCTGCTGTGGAGAGAGGGACTCTAGCAGTGGCCCAACTACCCCCTGCCTCTGGTGGAGTTTTAGTACTGCGGTGAGTGTTGGAGTCCACAGATGCTTGTGTGCCGACACAGGAAAGGCTAACACTGTGCCATGCTTCTCCGTGGGTCACCTGGGGTGAGGCAGGCTCCTGGACTGTCTGCTTGGTACCATCCAGAAGAACTAGGGTTTAGCTTCACAAATTAACTTTTAGGTGCCTAGAAAACCACTGGGAGTCTGGGATTCACAAAGGTTGAGTTCAGCTCTCAGGCTTCCTGTGCAATGAGTGGGAAGTAATAGGTGCCTCAGAATGGGATTTGCAAAAGCCAGAATGCTGGTTGGGGAGCCAGCTAAGGTAATCAATGGGAGATGACAAGGAGAGGAATGTGTGCTAAGCCCCACCCCTCTCAGGGAGTTCAGCACCTAAGGTGATTTTTTGCAAGCGGGGGAAGGAGGGGCTCCCCCATAACTTTTAGCCTAGTGGTTATGAGACGCACCTGGGATATGGGAGACCCCAGATTCACATCCCCCATGCACCTGAGTGGCAGAAGGGATTTGAACAGGGCTCTGCCACCTCTCAAACCACTGCCCTATGGGATATTTTGGGCTCACTCAATCTCTCCTGTTGGAGTCATTCCAGTGTGGATAAATAATGAAAGTCATTGGAGCAGGGGGACTGGATTCTGGGTCTCCCAGCTGAGTGCTCTAACCACCAGGCTACAGAGTCATTCCCGGTCTCTCTCTGTCTGGCCTACCCAGAGCAGAGCAGGAATACTCCCTCTATATACATCTCTAGGGAATTAGCACCTGCTCAGCTGTAGGCCTCTCTTTCCCCAAGGCCTCTTCTCCTCTAGCAGGGATGGGGTAGTCCCGCTTTGTCTGAGGATACCCTCCCCACTCCTGGAAATTCTGTGCTCAGATCAGGGCCCCAGAATGACAGAAGCCTCCCAAATAAAAATAGACCCATGTGCAATGGAAAAACCTCACTGCCTTTTCTGAGCTACTAGTGAGGAGCTCAGGTACTATGGTGAGGGAAGTCATATAATTAGATTCATATGCCAGAAGGGACCGTTGTGATCAGCTAGTCTGACCTCCTGTATAGCACAGGCCGGAGAACTGCCCAAAATAATTTCTAGATATCTTTAAAAAAAAATCCCATCTTGATTTAAAAATTGTCAGTGATTAAGAATGTACCGCAACCCTTGGTAAATTGTTCCAATGGTTAATTAATCACTGTAAAAACCTTATTTCTTGATGGCATAGATAGGATAGATTAGATAGATACTCAAGAATAATATTTTATTTTATGTAACACCCTTTCAGACAAAATATATCCCACACATTTTGCAGAGAAAAAAAATACATGTAACAGGATTAAATAGTACACAAAAGCAGAGGGAAATGGACATAATTAGTATAAGTTAATGAGAAATAAACACAGGCAAATGAGAAATACTATAACTAAACTTTTTTTTGTCACTTTGGGCTTGTCTATTACAAACTCTTGGCTGAGATTGGTGTGTTGGCAGAGCCCCGTAGTGGCATAGCTACACCATCTGCCTGATGACAAACTATGGCATCAGACACACTCTTCTCTCAGCATAGTTGCCTCTACATGATGGATTTTGGTGGCATAGCATGTCAGTGAGGTGCTGTGACCTTTTCCACACTCCTAGCCCACATAGCTATTTGGCAAACTTTGCAGTGTAGACCAGACCTTCCATAGCATTTCTCATCTAAAGATATTAAATGACTTTACAGATAAAAAAAGGTTGGGAAGTTTGTTTTTTGTTTTTTGAAGGAGGCTAACTCCCAATGGGAAATGGGCACCTAAATCCTGTTGGCTCCCATGAAAATCCAAACCTCAGCCTTTGAGGGAACTAGGCAATAGGGAATGTTCAATTCACCCACTACTAATATGCACCCATATCAGGGATGGAGCATCAAAGTTCTGTAATGAATGAAACACAGCAGAGGAGTTTACAGGCCTGTGGACTCTTACTCCCGTGAGTGAAGGGATTCATGTGCATTGGCAGCAGGGGAGAGGATGTAAGTCAACCAGACAATTATTTATGGCTGTGATTTTAAAAGGGCATAAAGGAGTTCACTGAAAAAAAAAATCAATGGGAGTTGGGTGCCTAATTCCCTTAGGCTCCCTTGGAAATCTGAGCCTACATGCTTAAGTAGTTGAAGGACTGGCCCCCAAATTTTTTTTTTTAGTCAAATGTATATCATAGAATCATAGAAATGTCAGGCTGGAAGGGACCTTGAGAGGTCATCAAGTCCAGCCCCCTGTGCTGAGGCAGGACCAAGTGAACATAGACCAGACCTGACAGGTGTCTGTCCAACCTGTTCCTAAAACCCTCCAATGATGGGGATTCCACAATCTCCCTTGGAAGCCTGTTCCAGAGCTCAACTCCCCTGAGAGTTAGAAAGCTTTTCCTAATAGCTAACCTAAGTCTCCCTTGCTGCAGATTAAGCCCATTGCTGCTTCTCCTACCTTCAGTGGGCATGAAGAACAATTGATCCCTCTCTTCTTTAGATGAGCCATTAACACATTTGAAGCCTGTTATCAGGTCCCCACTCAGTCTTCTTTTCTCAAGACTAAACATGCCAAGTTTTTTTCACCTTTCCACATAGGTCAGGTTTGTAAACATTTCATCATTTGTGATACTCTCATTTGGACTCTCTCCAATTTGTCCATATATTTCATAAATATGTGAAAGACATTCAAGGCACAAAGCAACTAACATTATGTTTACAAATTAAGGTTCAGTTTAATTGTAATGTTCTATTGTTGGATCCTTTCTCAGACTTTCCTAGTGATTGTCCTCCACATTTAATAATAACACTTAGCACCCCTATAAAAGCTTTCATCCATAGATATGAAAGCTCTTTGTAACAGTCCAGGGGCTTCAACTCCACTGCTCCAATCCCTAGACCCATTCCCCTCCAAGACTCATCAAATATAACCTAGGATCTTGACTCCCAGCATCCCCCCCATCTCTAACCACTAAAAGCCACTCCCTTCCCAGAGGGCAGAATAGAACCCATGAGTCCTGACTCCTAGATCCCATATGTTCTAGCTTACTACATCCCACTCTTGTAAGTATATACCAATGCCAGTATTCTTGATTATCTTAAAAGAACATTTTCTTCACAAGGATCTTTTTCATGGCTCTCTTCACATCCTTGTTCCTCAGAGTATAGATCAATGGGTTTAACATGGGGGTGACGATGCTGTACAGCAGGGAGATTAACCTGTCATTATCCAATGAGTAACTAGAGAGGGGTCTAACATAGGTGAAGATACTACTCCCATAGTAGAGCAGAACTGCAGTGAGATGCGACACACAGGTGGAGAAGGCCTTGCTCCTCCCCTCACGGGAATGTATCTTCAGTATCCTTGAAACAATGTATCCATATGAAAGTCCAATGCACAGGGTGGGGCTCCACCCCAAGAAGATGCTAGATACCAGAATCATGGTGACATTGAATGAGATGTCTCCACAGGAAAGAGCCAGCAGGGGTGGGATGTCACAGTAGAAGTAGTTGACCTCGTTGGCCTCACAGAAGGGCAGGCGGATGGTGAGGAATGTGTGCAAGGCTGCGTTGAGTATGCCACTCAGCCAGGAGACTGATACCAGCAGAATACAAAACTTCCTGTTCATGAGCAGCATGTAGCGCAGGGGTTTGCATATGGCCACGTAGCGATCGTATGCCATGGTGGCCAGCAAAACACACTCAGCACCCACAAAAAAGATGAAGAAGTAGAGTTGTGCTGCACACCTTGCATAGGAGATACTGCTCCTGCCTGAGAGGAGGTGCACCAGCATCTGGGGGACAGTGGTGGTGGTCTGGCAGACGTCTAGGAGGGAGAGGTTTCCCAGGAAGAAGTACATTGGGGTTTGGAGACGTGGTTCCACCAAGGAGAGGAAGATGATGAGCATGTTCCCCAAGATGGTGAAGATGTAGATGATGGAGATGACCCAAGACAGTAGGAAACGTAACCCCTGAATATTATGAAATCCAAGAAGGATGAATTCAGTTGGCATGGTTTGATTCTTCATGATCACATCTTCTCTTGGCTGCAGCAGAGAGGAGAATCGTCTATAAACAACGAAAAAGGAGTTATGATACAATAATTTGCACATTTCAGTTTGGTCACTGGCAGAACCAGGAGTCTAGAATTTCTTTCCACTAATCCTCTCTAACCATTAGATCCCATTTCCCTCTCAGATCCAGGAATAGAGGCTAGACATCCTGACTCCCTGACCCTGATCTAACCCCTAGAACCTGCTTGCCTTCTGGAGATTGTACTAGATCCCAGGAATGTCACTGCTAGAGCACACACCATTCCCAGGGCTGAGGAATGCTCATGGCTCCTAGACCTCACTGCTCTAACCACTACAATACACTCCCTCCCAGAGCCTGCAATACAATCCATGAGACCTGTCTCCAAGCCCCCTGTGCTAATCCCTACTCACCTGCCAAAACTTGGAATAGAAACCAGGAGTGCTGACTGCCAACCTCTGCTTCTCTAACCAATAGACCCTACTCACCTCTCATAGTTGAGAATAGGACCCAGGAGTCCTGATTCTGAGTCTCCCAAATCACTAAATAGTAGAGCTCACTCTTTCTGAGCTTGGGATAGAACTCAAGAATCCTTCCCTCATTGGTATATCACATACCTTTACAAGTACCTGAAGGAGGACTTAGGAAAGCTCCTGATTCACCGTCTTTGCTTTAACTCTTAGATACCAGTCTTTCCCTTAGCCAGGGCTAGTGCTTGTGTATTGGAGAAAGTTGGTTCTTCCATGGACCATACTGCACATATTCAAGTGATAAATAAAGGATGTTAATCTTCATGGACTGTAAATATAATACTACAGTCAGAGGCATGGTACTGTGAAAACAGTGACAGTGGAGAGACAGATTATTACCACTAGCTGGTAAAATATAAAAACAATCTAATCTTCATTTCTTTAGCTGCTATACATTTCCAGATTTCATTCAAAATAAACATTTAAAAAAGGATAATAGGGTAAGTATGAAATGTATGTGCCTGTCAAAGGCATAGTAGGTTACAATGTCTTTCTACTAAAGAGCCAGATTCTACCCTCCACAACAACTGTAAATTGCAATTAACTCAGACAGATTAAGAGACAGAGAGAGATGCATGTAGATGGAGAGTGAATAATTTGGTGAGAGAGAGAGAATGATGAGGAGTATAACTTATTTTTAATTAATAAAATATACAAAATATACAATCATTTTATTCTTTCTTTAACTGCTTTATATTTCCACCATGCAAAATATGTCAGTCCACTTAGTATTGGGATCCATTTGTTTTCAGTTTAGCTAAATGATAAAAATTGCAGTTTCTCATGATTGCATATATGAAATCTACATGCCCGTCAATGGTTTGGTAGGTTAATACAAGGCTTTACAGAAAAGCCGTATTCTGCTTCCACAACACCGGAAAGTTTTGAATATTCCAACAGAGAGACAAATGGTCGGATATATAGATAGAGACAGAAGGAAACACAAAAAGAGAAATGGGAAAATAATATTATGACAAGAGCTAGCTACCCACCTGATTTGATAGATTCGATACTGACTGTGAGACAGATATGATGATGATGGTGAAGATGATGATGATGAATGCTTTTATTAAAAGCATTAGTAAAATATAGAATCACCCTATGTTTTATTTTGATCTATTTTATGTTTCCAGATTTTCAGCATACAAAGTGCCAGAGTCCAATTGATATCAGGATCCATTAGTTTTCTCCTTACCTAAATCAGAAAGATTATACTCTCTCATATTTGCAAGTTAGCTGTACATTCAGAAACAAAAACATAACATAAATAAAGTGTTTATATTCAAAATTTCTGTGCCCTTCAGACACTACAGAAGAGTGAAATTGTGCACCCCATAGCACCAGAAAGTTTCATATAACTCACTAAAGCGAGAAATGGTGACATAGATAGACTAGATAGATGAAGGAGATTCAAAACATCCATGAAAGAATGAACATCCAGAATCATTATAATAGCTACAGCAATATGTGAAATGCCTCTCACCTAACAGTTCAAATAAATAAATGATGCTGGCTCTGCATTACTAACAATGGGGACCTTGAAGGAGAACTTAAATATATATTTTTTAAAAGGACTCTTGAGAACACATCCCCAGAGCATTTGTGTTCAAAGATGAAGCTGCTTTGGGTGGAATTCCAGTGGGGAGGAGGGGGAATGGGAGGGAGATATTGTCAGTTTGTTCTCTGGTGAAATGCCTGTAACTGTACTGTGTAGTGGTGATGTAAATTGTATTTGGAAATAGTAGTGTTCATGTTGATGTACATCTATACCCACTGATATCCAAAGCCAGATTGTAGTTCTTTGGAGTGGAGCGTAGATCACAGACATTTTTCTGGTGTCTTTGACAATTTCTGCAGAAATAAGCATCTAAGCCCTACGGATGGAAAATAAACTCTCCATATATGACCCTGATAAAGGACCCTGTAGGGCTGTGAGCGGAAAGAGGTCTTGAGCATCTACAATTCTTAAGGGTCATTTGGAATCCCCAGAGAAAAATATCTGTTCTAACATCATTTAAATGAATGGATTTATGCCAGGGATGAATTTTGGCTCCATTACTTCTCAGATAGGGTGATGACTCTGAAACCTACTGATGACATATTGGAAAAGATTTTCAAACTTGGTTTACCTAATGGTAAGGACTGAGATTGGGATTTTCAAAGAGGCCTAAGGGAGTTAGGAACCCAGCTAGCTTTGCACTATGTCCAATGGAAGCTGGGTGCCTAACTCCCTGGGGTCCTTTGAAAATCCCAGGTACAAATTTTTATTTGAGCAACTTCATGTCAAATTCTATTTTGACCATTTGACAGCAGAAACTTAAAGCGCTTATTGGATTTGGGGTAGAGTATGGTATTTTAGTTGGAGACTGGGATATGGGTGAGGTGTGAGCAGAGACACCAGACTCCATTTGCCTTAGCCGAGAACTAGAGAATGCCCTCCCACCATAAGATCCACACATTAACTTTGTCCTACAGTCTATCCTAGACTGCTCTGGAAATCGGAGGACCAAGAACTCTATGAATTCAAATCACCTCCACAGCTGATCAAGCTTCAGTAGCATACCACCACTTTTCCCCATTCTAAATTGACTCCTGCCTCTCTTTCAGGAAGAACCACATAGGCTTTAGGGAGTCAATAGGACTTATTTGTACCCTGTGATGTGTGACTAAATTATTACATATTACATATAAAAGTGTGAGGTGCTTTACAACATTTTTAATTAGGGGTGAATTGGAGCCTAGAGAATTTAGTTTTGCCTTGAACCTGCAGGAAGGGAGAAACACCCCCAAATGGAATTTAGCCATGATAGCAGGGTTGACAAAAGAATTTGGCAAAATTCTAAGCAACTGAAAACAGGGGTGTAATGGTGTTGGGGTTCTCACCCCTAGCAAGGGCCCTTGGTCGAGTGTGTGCAGGCTCGCACTTTCTCTCCCTGTAGCCCTCCTTGGGCTCAGGTCCTTAATTAGTCCCATAATCTATCAATGGTCTTGGCCTTGGTGTTGAGCCATACTCCAAGGGCTTTTCCTGGGAGGCAATGTCCTCACCTTCTCTGGGCACCTCAGGCCCCAGCTCTCTTGCTGGGCCACTAAGGAGTTCTGTTCCTCTTCTGGGGTGCCTCAAAGTCCAGGCTACTACTCCCCCAGTGGCTAATGGGGGTGGGGGACCCAGGCCCGCCCACTACTCTGGGTCCCAGCCCAGGGACCCTGTTGATAGCAGCCATCCACTGTGACCCTTTATCTAAGTCATACTGCTGCTTTAATTCCCTGGGCCACTTCCCTACAGCCCCGCACCTTCTTCACCCTTACCTCAGGACCTTATCTGAATAGGGTCCCAGCTACCAGCCTAGAGCTCCTTCTCACTCCCTCAGCCAGCCACACACCATCCACATTCCACCAGTTACAGCAAGGAACTGACTCATTCTGGCCCTGCAGCTCTTCTTTTACTAGCCTGCTGGGCCCTGATTGGCTGTGTCCCACATAACCCTTCTAGACAGCTTGGACGAGCCTCTCCACTGCCTTTTTCAGGGGCAGGTGTGGCAAGGCCATGAGGTCTTGAACAGGGGGGCAGTTTGTAAAAGGATGAATTCTTCTGTTGGCCTAGCTACCATTTCTCAGAGAGGTGGATTAACTACATCAATGTATAAACTCCTTCCACCGACAAAGTAAGGGTCTATGCAATAGCGACACAGCTGCAACACTGTAGCTGTAGCATTGACATGTGCATATCTTCATTGGAGCAGGGAGTGAAACCTGGGTCTCAGGAGACTGCATTAGCCACTAGGCTATAGAGTTATTCCCACTCTCTCTATACCCTCTAGCACTCTACAGAGCTAATTGCTAGGACATTCTCCTGGGATACCCGTGTTCCACTCCCTGCTCCAATGAAGATGTCAGTACACAGAGTAGAACAGCTTCAACAGAAGAGATTGAGAGAGTCCTTTGAGCACAACTACCAGATTAGACAGTGTAACGGTGTTGGGACTCATCCCCTGGCGCCTCCTACTGGTTGTCTCTGAGAATTAGCTCTGTCCAGTGGAGCGCCCCCTCCTGGTGGTGTCCCGTCCGTTGTCTCGCCCTCAGTTGGTGTCTGAGCCCGCGTTGCTCTCCGGCTTGCGGCGCCCTCTTCCTGACCACTGCCCTCCGGCAGTGCCCCTTAGCCCATCGACACCACCTTCCGGGGGGGGAAGGGGGTGGTAACAGGAGTCTTTGCACCAGCCTCAGCGGCCTGCCACAACCCCCAAGTCTAGCCCCTCTTATGTCAGGGGGCAGGTTGCAGCCTGACTCAGCCACTGCTCCATGGCCTGGTGCAGCACAAGGGGGGGGACCCAGGCCCGCCCGCTACTCTGGATTCCGACCCATGGACCCTCTAACGGCAGCCTCTCGGCCCTCCTTCTCTCCCCTTGCCTTCAGCCTTCCCTGGGTTACTTCCCCTCTGACCCCATCGCACCCTCTAGGCCCTTCTACTCCGGGTCCGCAGTCTGGCAGATATCAGGCTGAAGCTCCACTCTGCCTCCCTGAACCTGCCCAGCACTGCGCTGTCCTGTCCTGGGTGCTGGTCTCCTGCTCAGAAGACAGACCTTTCTCCCTGAATGTCTGGGACAGACTGACTGCTCTTTCACTGAGCAGCCTTTTTTGTAGGGCTGAGCCTGGCCCTGATTGGCTGCCTCCAATCCGGGCCCTGATTGGCTCCCTATAAGCCCTTCCCCGATTGGCTCCCTGTCTGCGCAGGTGCACTGGCTTGCTGCAGCCCACACCCTCAGGGAGTGGGGCCATCTGCCCCACTACAGACCCCCACAAGTGAGATACCTGATGGAGCACCAATTTTGTAAATGCCACTGGGGAGTTCGCATGAGTCAGGGCTGAGCTGCTCATTGGTGTCAGTAATTTGATGGCTTCCCACAGGCCAATTGGCAAAAATGTAGGCACCTCTTGGACTTTACTGGTGGAAACTAAGGCACCTGAGGACATTAGACAACTATAGGGCAAGGTAGCAGGGGTTTCATGAATGTCAATGGTGTCTAAATGTTGGCCTTAGGAACCTAAGTTAGGCAGTAAGGCACCTAAATCCTCCTTGTGAATCTAGCCCTAAGTCTTTAGATGGTGTGGTGGCAAAGAAAACCTAGCAAATATGACCTGAGTGAAACCCCTGTGGCAATGCCTGCCTGAGTATACAGAGAGCCTGAAACAACAGCTTGGAAGTGTGAACTACCTCATTTATTTTAATGGGTGCTGTTCCAACCTGGCCTTGACCTCCCCCTGGTCAGACATCAGTCTGTTGTACTCAGACCCAAACTATGGTTCCCAGGTGATTCTAACCCCTCTTGGTCTAGATAGTGACTGGTCACTGTCCCTAGCTCTGGGTCACTTTCAGGCATATTGCCAGGTGAGGGTCCCATGCATGACACCCTTCTTGGGCAGTGGGAGTCTGCAGTCCACCTGTCTTAGACCACAAAACAACTGACTCATTTCTTCCGTCCACCAGTTACTTATACCCATTCCTCCTCACCTGGCAGTGGGAGCCCAGACAAATCCTTCAGGGACAATGCAGCAGGAAAGCAAGAGACGCAAACACTTTACAACACAACACCAGAGGTACAGAACTTAGGAAAACAACATCCTCAAGGCACCCCTCTCAGTCTGATCTCACCACCCCTGGCAGACCTGGTTCTGGTCAGCATCCTCAGGAGATGCTGAGTCTCACAGCCACGTCCTGTTTCCAGGTGCTTTTGCTCAGGGAATTTCCCAGCTCCAAATCCTACCCCTGTTTGCTTCTGTGTAGGGAGTCAATCAAAGTCTGCGGCCCTGCCAGCAGAAAACCCATTGTTCCAGGATAGAAGAATCAGTATGCATTGATGGCCAGTGATGGATCTCTCCCTGTGAGTGATTTCCAAGGCATCCTGCACTCTAGCAGGGGCAGCAGTGCTCAGAAAAGACTGATGCTGTCAGAATGGGCCGCTTTTTCACTAGCATCTGGATGTTCTAAACCAACAAGGAGGTTTCAATGGAAAACAAAGGTCTCAATGAAGGTGACAATCACAAAATTGCTAAAGCACATTGGCATGCTATGTCACCAACCCTGTACAAACCTAACTCTGTGTTCATAAATTCTTTGTGAGTGAATTTCCCAGGTGTTTTTATTTTTGTTTGTTTTTTAACAGAAAATGCTGTTGGTAGGAGATTAGAAGTCATTTAGGCAGTTGTAGTTGTCAGACATTCATAGAAACATAGGGTTGAGAGGGACCCCGAGAGGTCATCAAGTCCAGCCCCCTGTGCTAAGACAGGAATAAGTAAACTTAGAGCAGCTCTGCTAGGTGTTGTCCAACCTGTTCTTAAAAACCTCCAATGATGGGGATTCCACAACCTACCTTGGAAGCCTGTTCCAGAATTTAACTGCTCTTCTGGTTAGAAAGATTTTCCTAATCTGTAAACTACATCTCCCCTGCTACAGATTAAGCCCATTACTTCTTGTTTTATCTTCAATGGACATAGAGAACAATTGATCACCGTCCTCTTTATACATACTTGAAGACTGTTGTCAGGTCCCCCCTCAGTCTTCTTTTTTTTAAGACTAAACGTGCCCAGTTTCTTTAACCTTTCTTCCTGTCAGGTTTTCTAACCCTTTGATCATTTTTGTTGCTCTCCTCCAGACTCTGTCCAATTTGTCCACATCTTTCCTAAAACATGGATGTAATAAAATACAGGCCAGACTTTAAATGTGACCTGCCCTTCTGGATGCCTCCTGAGTAAGCTGCCCCTTTCCGAGACCCTTCTCCAGTCCCAGGAGTGAACCCCTTCCATGTGTTCAGCTCATGCCTCTACTTCTCTCTGGGGTGGGATCCAGAAATCCAGCCACACTCCAACGGGGTCACCAGTTTCCCCCTTCATGGGTGCCAACCCCATTACCTCTCAGGTCCAGATGTGCTTGACTCTGCCAAAGTTCCCCTTTGGGACCCTGTGGTCAGGAATCGTTTGCAGTGACACAGAAGCAGAAGTATTTGTCCAAAACATGCACAGTGCTTAGAGAAGCAGATTTTTAAAATAACAAAAAGACCTATAGGACCCATTGTCGTCCTTACGTTTGGCATTCCCCTCCAGCCCCCTGGTAGAGATGACCCACCCTTGGTGTCTCCTGTTCTCTCTGGGCACCAAGTTACAGCTTGACCACGGCAGTTCCTGCCTCTCACTCTGTCCGTCTGTCTTTCTTCACCCTGATGGCTCTGTGTCTTTTCCAGCAGAGCCGACCACTTCTTTTTTAACCCTTCAGGGTCTTTTGATCTCAGCCCTAGCCTTAGGAAGAGTAAAACATCCTCTTATGGATGGTACCAGCCAGGTCAGTTCTTCCCCCAGTTGATGACCCAGCCCATTGTTGTCTTAACCCTCTGAAGTGGGTACCTCAGAGGCTGAAATATCTGAGTCATTGTTTTACGCTTCATGGGTCCCTTAACAGCACACTTTACAACCTCCTTTGCTTTAACATTACACAGTCATAGAATCACAGGGTTGGAAGGGACCGCAAAAGGTCATCTAGTCCATGCTCAAAGGAGGACCAATCCCCAGACAGATTTTTGCCCCAGATCCCTTAAGGACCACTCAAAGATTGAACTCAGAACCCTGGGTTTAGCAGGCCAATGCTCAGACCACTGAGCTATCCCCCAGTTAGATGGCAATATAGTATTAAAAAGAGAAATGAAATTATACATCATATTGTTAAGCAATAATACCGACATTTTCCCACTTTGAGACACCTCCCAAGTTGAGATACTTTAATGGGGCTCAATGATCAGAAGAAACAACTGTATTTATGAGAACAAAGAAATGTTACTCCTGGTCAAGAATTTCCTCAGAGCCTCCTTGACTTCTTTGTTCCTCAGGCTGTATATGATTGGGTTGAATGTTGGAATAAAGACCGTGTACAACAGGGCGAGGGCTCGATCGGTGTCCACAGACACATTGGAACTGGGCCTCATGTAGGTGATAAAGCCGCTGCAGTAGAATAAGATAACTGTGATTAGGTGTGAGGAGCAAGTGGAGAAAGCTTTGCGTCTCCCCTCACCTGAGTGCATCTTCAGAATGGTCCAGATGATGCTTGCATAGGAGATGATGATTAAGATTAAGGGGACTATTGTGAACACCATAGTGAGGAAGGCAAGAATGGCATTGATGAGTGATGTGTCCGTGCTCACCAGTCTAAGCACTGGGAGGACGTCGCAGAAGAAGTGGTTGATTTGATTCGGCCCGTGGAAGGGTAATGTGAATATGGCTGCCGTTTGCTCACATGCCACCAAGTTGCCCACAATCCACACCCCAGCTGACAAGCTTCGGGTGACCTTTCTGCTCATGATGAGTGAATAACGCATGGGGTTGCATATGGCAACGTACCGGTCGTAGGACATAACAGTCAGCAGGCCACACTCTGTGCTGCCAAAGAAAAGGTAGAAGTACATCTGGACTGCACAGCCCAGGAAAGAGATAGCCCGCCTCTCGGACAGGAGATTGGTCAAGGTCTTTGGGATGACCACCGAAGTGTAGCAGATCTCCAAGACTGACAAGTTCCTGAGGAAGAAATACATGGGGGTGTTGAGGGCCAGGTCAGCAACTGTGACAGCGATGATGAGGCCATTTCCTATCAGTGTGGTGAGGTAGATGAGTAAGATGAGGATGAAAAGAAGGGGCTGCAGATGCTGGAGGTCTGAGAAGCCCAGAAAGATAAATTCTGTCACTGCAGTTAGGTTTTCCTCCATAGCTCGGACCTGTTGAGACCACATAGGTATTTAGATCCCTCTCAGGGGGTTGCATGGTATCTCATGATAGATAGATAGATAGATAGATAGATAGATAGATAGATAGATAGATAGATAGATAGATAGATAGATAGATAGATAGATAGATAGATAGATGATTGTGTGAACACAGATCAGGTGTTCCATCTCTTGGATCTTACTCATCTCTGGTTGGCGATTCTGGCACCCTGTCCCACACTCACCTCAGGAACGGACATTGGTAGTTGCTGTGTCCACTCCAGAGGGGCAGTTGGGCCACACCTGAGCGGTGCTGTGACCCCGTGCACTTGGTCACAATGCCTGGAGTGGGGGGCTGGGGACATCCCCGCAGGACAGGCACTGCAGGAGCCCCCAGTGCAGGGTGAGTCATGGAAACACACAAAAAGTCATGAACAAATGGGAAAATCACAGTGTCTGTGACTTCTTTCCCATTGTGACAGACATGCAGCCCTACGAATGATTATTAAAGAGCACCCCCACATTTGTTCCCACTTCCTTACCTCACACGGTGCCATCCCATTAATGAGAATGAGATACCAGAGTGTCGAAAGAAAAAGCACTAGACAAACCAACAATAAACAGCCCAGACGCATGGCTGGTCTCATCTAATTTTACACTTCACTGCCAGCTAATGTGGTTAGATTTACCTCTCACATTACTGGAACTCAGCTGGACCAATTTCTATTCTTCTAGACAGATAAGATTCTCCGGTGTGTCTGTGGGACTCTCAAATCTGGGTAAGACGAGAGACAATCCTGTAGATGAAGATATTGTAAGTGTCTTTGAAAATGACATTGTAAATAGATAGAGTCGATAGGCAGATAGATGATTCATTCATTACCATTAGTCACCTTGATAGAAAGATGTTATGCATAATACCTTTGATAAAACAGAGAGAAAGAAATTAAGAACAATTCTGTAGATTAGATACATAAGAGTAAATTAGATTGAGTGATTAGATGAGAGAGAGAGTGAAAGAGGTTGTCTATTTTTCCTTCAATTCTGGAGATAATTTAGGTGTTGATGACTCCATAAAATGAACTTGGGGTCATAATAGTAAAGAAGGAAAATGCCTCAGACTGTCCGACAAATACCTTACTCTGAGCAGTCGAAACTTCCCACTTCTGAGCAGTTCCATCAGTTCTGAAACTGACTTATCTTGACAGAAGCTGATCTGCTAGTGAATCTCAGACGCTGATCCTTTCTGTACTGTTCAGTGACCACTGGGATAAAATCCCCAGGGTTCTCTCTGACTATGGGTGCCTGGGAGAATTAGTAATTGTATTCTGTTTGTAAGCACTTGGATCAATGAAATCAACTCAGCAATAAAGAAACTACCATTAAATTCAGTGATGGTCTGATCCAAATTGCAGTGTCAACTGTACTTGTTGATAAAGGTCAGAATATTGGTTTACTGACAGTTCACCAAGCATTTACCGTAGACATATTCTTCATCATTATTAAGATGTATTTGTTGCAATAAGGACCTAAGCCCTTAGAGCCTGGGCAATTTATATAAGCTTCTCAGGAACAGGCTCCTGAAGGACATGTAATAAAGATGTATAAATTGTATCTACAAATGTCAAGAACAAATATAATTGATACATAGGCCAAAAGCTTTTAGCAATAATTGCCAGTGATCTCAACAGCATAGATCTTGGTGGAACTGGTGTGAGGTCTGACTAGTCTTTAAAGAGACATGGTGTTCACTTCATCATGATCTCAACATCCAACTTGGAACACATTGCTCTCCATTGTTGGCACTCTCAGGATGGAGCTGAGAACTCACTGGACCATGGGTAGTTATTAACTCCCCTCTCATCCCATGAATGACTTCTTAAAGACAGAGTTGAGGCACACTGGTCAAGAGTGTGTGTAGGGAAATTCACAGGGCCGTTTCCAACCTGTGATAGATCTACAGAAAGCCAAGGACAGCATCCTCCATGGATGTCAGCTCTTCCCACCATTAATTTCTAAATCTCCAGTTCAGATCTATCCCCTGGCAGGCGTGACTCCAATTTGTTACCACATGATGGCTGCTTGTTGTCTCATGTGAAATGTATGCAGTGGTTTTCAGACCAGCTCCCAGTGGACAAGTCTCCATGTCTAAAATGTATTCACCAACAGCCTTGGAAATAATTTGCAAACTTCTTGGTAATTTCATCTCAGCGTCCAAGGGCTAGTGGCAAAATTCACTCCAGTGTAATTCCCAAGCCATTCCCATTGGGGGTAACTTTCAGTGTGAACTGGATAATCATCTCCCTTACGCTCCTTTGAAAATCCTAGCCTAAACTTGCAAAGGCCTTGAGTGATTCACAGTCCTGGAGTGTATTTGACATGGAAGGATCATGGACATTGAGCTAGCCTGGGACACCTGGATGCAGGCTCCCCAAGGCAGGACTGAAGCAGGTTAGTGGGACAGTGTGCTGGAACTGTCAGTATTTCAGCCTTAGCCTGAGCTGTTTGATGGGCCACTGGAGGAACTCTGTCTTCATGTGCAGAGTTGCATTCTTGCTTTGTTTTATAAGGGTTTTCTTCACCTTCCTCTCAGACATCAGATCTTTGCAATTGACAAAGTTATGACACTGCGATGGCAACAGTCTCAGCCTTTAGAGCCAATCTTTTCTTGCCCATGATTTTCACCAAATCATGATTATTAAGAAGAGGTGGTATACGAATAATAAAACCTCTGATTTATAAATATGTTTGTGAATAACATAGTAAGGACAATTCTCCAATGACCTGAGAGAAGTCTGTTCCAAGAAGATCGACTGTTTATAGCAGGTAGCTGAGCATCAGCTTTTCTGGGTTCAATTCCTAGCTCTGGGAGAGGAGTGGGTTTAGCAATTAAAGTGTGTGAGGTGTAAAGTGTGTGGGGTGGGTGGCTTGGGGGCAGATGGGAGTCAAGTTTTTTAGAGAACAGGGCACATCAGGGAGCTGGTTCTGAGTATGTATGTATTTCATAATCTCTCTCCTCCTTCCTGTGGAGGCCAACTGTCTTCTTTAATTGACAGCTGTGCAGAGAAAGGACCAAATTTTCATTTATACCCTTATTATGGGCAGATCAATAGATCCCCTGCCCTGATTGGATCATCTGAGCATTGATATCACTCCCTACATGGTTGTAGACTTGGATTTTCAAAGGAGTCTGGTGGATTTAGGCTCCCAAATGCAATTCAAAACCAAGAGGCGTTGGGTGACTGACAATCTCAGCCTTTATTATTTTAGCCATATCATCAAGGTCTACAAAAATGACTGAGTGACCATAGGCTGGTGGACAGAGTCTGTGACTGGTTTCATTCCCCTGAAGAAAGTCTCAGTTTTCAACAGTCTGGGAAGCACTAAGGAAAGGGATTCTTATTCTGGGATATGATTCCATTAAAACACGAAGGTGAATACTCACAATCATCCAACTCCTATTGACTTTGAATGGCATTTGGGAGCCTCCTCAATTAGAATTTTGTGAAAATCCAAGTGGGCTGTCAATATAGTTATGGAATACACATCCTGCACACCTTGATAAATTTCTTCACACCCCTCCCGTCAAACTTTTCACACTCCAGATGTCAAAATCGGTTCTCGCCCCTCAGTGCTGGTTGGTCAGGGGGCAGTGCTAAGAGACTTGTTGGGGGCAGTGCTAAGGGGGGCATGATGTAGGTCCTGCACCCATTGAGCATGTGCTCTGGGGCACAGGCAGGAACTTTTGCTGGTAGTTCCTCCTCTCCCCTTGACCAATCAGTACTGAAATCCAGAAATCACAACTGTCAATATCTCCTGAAACCACGCTTCCCAAGGCATTTGTCACGAGTGTTTGGTTTTATCTCCAGCCCCCATGACACCTTCTGCATCCTGCCCACACTCCCATCTGCCTGTCGGTCTCAATCTAGGGCTCCGTTCAGGTCCCATGGGAGCATGAGCCAATTGGTGGAGCCTTGTGGCAGTGGGGCCCTCAAACCCCAGACCAACCTGAGAAGGTATCTAGGTCAGAATCCTGACCTCTAGTCCGTCAAGTGTTGACAACTTTTGCATCCCCAAACTATTTTGAAAATCACCACCTGAATAGATAGAGTCAATAGGTAGATAGATGAGTCATTTATTTCGATGACAAGTATCAGAGGGGTAGCCGTGTTAGTCTGGATCTGTAAAAAGCGACAAAGAGTTCTGTGGCACCTTATAGACTAACAGACGTATTGGAGCATAAGTTTTCGTGGGTGAATACTCACATGCATCTGACAAAGTGAGTATTCACCCACGAAAGCTTACGCTACAATACGTCTATAAGGTGCCACAGGACTCTTTGTTGCTTATTTCGATGAGTTAGCTTGAGAGAGATCATGATCCACAATCCATTTCACCATGATTGCACCATCGCACTAGCACAATATGTGTACCCCATAACCACTCCTACGTAACTGTCATGTATTTCATAGTCTTTATTATTTATTATTTGTATTTCAGGATCAACTAGGATCCCCAGTAATAGACGAAGACAACATGGGCTAGATTCACAAAGGGACATAGATGTTCCGGTGCTGATCATTGAAGCAGCTGATTTTTATGTACCTAGAAATTCAAAGGGATTCACAAAGCCTCAGTTTAGGCACCCAGCTCCCTGCACAATGAATGGAGAGAGGTAGGCACCTAAAAATGGGATTCACAAAAGCCAGCATGCTCAGGGGTTCCTCATCTAGGCTAGCCAATGGGAGATTCCAGGGAGGTGCCTATCTGTCAGCTGTGAACACTTTCTTGGGGTAAGGCACCAAAGGTGTTTTTCGCAAGAGGCCTGGGGAATGAGAAGGATGCCTCATTCATCACTCTTAGCTCAGTCATTTGAGTACTCAACTAGGAGGCGGAAGACGCAGCTTCAATTTCCCCCTCTGCCTTAGGAGAAAAGGGATTTGAACAGGGAACTACCACTTCTTAGGAGAGTACTATAACTTTTACTCTTGTTTAATTTCCCCTTCTTTTCTCCTCACAAAACCCATTCAGAAGTTAATATGCTTCCTTGAGAAGTTCATGCTTCTCTTCCAGGCTGCCATCAGGGAATCTTTCATCTGCTGGTTCCTCATGCTGAAGATGAAGGGGCTCATGAGAGGGGTCACCACTGTGTTGAGCAGGGCCACCAGCTTGTTGAGCGAGGTGTCACTGCCCAAAGGCCGGACATACATGAAGATGCAGCTGCCGTAGCCCATGGTAATGATGATGAAGTGGGAAGAGCAGGTGGAGAAAGCCTTCTTGCATCCTGAGAGGGATGTTATCCTGAAGATGGTGGCAACAATGTAGGTATAGGACACCACCGTCAGGATCAAGGAGCCCAGCAGGATGGCAGAGGAGGTCATAAAACTCAGCAGCTCCACAAAGCTCATGTCCACACAGGACAGCTTGACCAATGCCAAGCTATCGCAGAAGAAATGGTCGATCTGGTTGGCATTGCAGAAGGGCAGGGTGATGACCAGGATGGTGGGGGTGATGGTGGCCAGGAACCCCATTGCCCATGACCCCACCACAAGCTGAAAGCAGTGCTGAGCATTCATGACCATGGTGTAGCGCAGTGGGTTGCAGATGGCCACATAGCGGTCATGGGACATAACGGCCAGCAGGACAAACTCACTGGAGCCCAGAAGGAAGTAGAAGTAGCACTGAGTGATACAAGCCAGGTAGGAGATGGACCTGTCACCCGTCAGGAAGCTGACAATCACCTTGGGTAGCACAGAAGATGTAATAAGGATCTCCAAACAGGAGAGGTTCCAGAGGAAGAAGTGCCTGGGGCTGTGGAGGTGATGGTCTAAGAGGATGATGGCGATGATCATGATATTGCCAGACAAGATCAGCAGGTAAGAGGCCAGGAAGCCAACAGCCATGAGGTATTCCAGGTGGTGGGGGTAGAGGAAGCCCATGAGGATGATTTCAGTCACGTTGGTTTGGTTCCACATGGGCACATTGGAGCTATCTGTGCGGGGTAGAGGGAGGATGGAGGGAATAAGGAATAGTGTGTCAGATGAACAGGAGAAAAGAAAAGTAGAAAAACAGAAGAGTAGAGAAGAAGAAAGAAAAGATCAGAAGAGAACATAAAAGGAAAAGGAAGAGATATAAGGAAGAAAAAATGATAAAATATAGAGGAAGAAAGCAAGGGTGAAATAAGAAAAGTGAAGAAGACAAAAGAACAATACAGCAAATAAAAATTTACCCTGTGGGCAAAGGGTGGGATGGGAAGAACAACAAGTCAATGTGAGCAGGGAAGGGAAGACAATGAGAAGAGGAAACAAATGGCAAACAGAAGAGGAAAGAAAAGTGGAGGAGAGAAAAGCCCCAAAAATAAAGAATAGCAAAGCTGGGTGGAATTGTTTCTCTGTGCAAATTTTTAACTTTTTTAGAGGTGTGGGGGAGAGAAGGGAAGAAAAAAGAAAAGTTTTCAGCTGAAAACTCTTCAACTTTCTGGTTTTTATTTTCTTAATGAAAAGTCAAAAATTGTCCACAGAAAGCAGAAACTTACCACAAAGGTTTTAGTTTAATTGAAAACCCTTTTTTTTTGTTTTGGTCAAAAAAAAGTTTTGATAGAAATATTTGGACTAGTCTTAAAAATAGGGAAAGAAAGAAAAAAGTAAAAAGAGAAAGGAGAAGTAAAATTAAAATAAAGGAATAGAGAAAAGCAATAAAGGAAATGAGAGGGTGAAAATGAAAGGAGAGAAATGAAGAATGAGAATAAAAAGGAAAGGAGAAAAAAGATAAACAAAAAATGTAGGAACCAAAAAAAAATCAAAGTAAAAGGAAGGACACAGATTGAGCCCTGTGCCTCAGTCATCACCAACTACTGTAGAACAAATTCTTGTAGGGTAATTTTTAAATTCTAGTCCCTCCTTTTTTGGATTAAATACTAAAGTCGTTTATTCTGAACTTCTTCAAAGACTGTAAAGAAGTAATCACTCTGATTTTTCCCTTCATGTCAAGCCCTGAGAAGCCCTCAAACAGCACCTGCAACATCAGGGTCTTTTGACTTGTCCAGTGGGTATTGTCACATCTAAGCAAATTGTACTTTTATATGTTGACTCTAGTTCTTCTGGTCTCATCAATGATCTACTTGCCATTCTCTGTGAAGTAGGTCTGCCTCAACTGGGTGAGGCTGATTAGTTTAAATGATCACAGGTACCCCAGGGGATCCACTCACTGGAGAATCCCAGAGCCACTTTTTGAGAGGTACATGGAAAAATAAAAAAACATGACACTTTCTTTCCAAGACATTTTAACTAGGTTACCATCTGTGAACCCAACTACTGGTACCTTTCAGAATGTTTTAGTCTTTGCCCATATGTCATAGGCTCACTTGTGATGGCAGAGACCTTTAATGTGCCATTTAATTCATTTCTTATGCCTCCTACCATATAATTATTGTGTTCCTTACACTTCTTTGGTACGCAGCATAGTCCAGTGGGTTATGCATTGGTCTTGGCAACAGGAGATGCTCACTTCTAATTATATCTATTCCATTTACTCAGGGCAGGTCCTTTAGCACTAAGACCCAGATCCACAAAAGCATTTAGCTGCCTAACTACTGCTGTGACAATTGGGCCCATAATTTTTGTCTGCTTGGGAATTAACTATGGAAAGTTTACTAATAAATGTTATCAACAGCTTAAGTCCCAAACACTGCCTGAAATGAAATGGGATTGGAGGGACTTTAACAATAACAGCTCCAGCCCATCTCAACTAATTTCTTTACTTTCCCTCCAAAGGACAGTTATTACCATCTTTGATGCCATCTAAGAGACTGACAGACAAGGGTTGTTGTTTTTTTTCCTTCTAAAACTCTCTTCAGCTAAAGGGACAGGGAGCGAGGGACGTTGTTAAAATGAAAGCCTTATTTAATACCTTACATTTCAAATGCTTTAACTGTGCTGTCTTCTTTTCTTTATTTTTAATAAAAGATTCAAAGGATTGTAATGGTGTGTTTGCCATGGGATTAAGCAGGCTGAGGCCTGTGTGTATCAAACCCTGAACCCTGTTTAACATTGTTTGATGTTGGACAATGACAGGGTTATGCTAACACCTTTGACTTTCTGGGCCCACATATTCCATCTTAATTAACACAACACTACTACTTTAGACACCTAAGTTCAAAAATTAGGCACGACTGAGATCCTCAAAGCCCTCACTTAGCTGTTGCCTAACCCTGTAAGTGCCTTAATTCACTTAATGCCTAAAGTTTTTCTGCAAAAGTCCCCTAAGTGCTTATGTTTCTGCCTCTAGGCATGCACACTGCTGCCTCACTTGAGGTGCCTGGTTGCCTGTCTCAAGTCTAAACCCCAGCCGGACCCTCAAACTAGGTGAACATAGGCATTACTGCAATTCTTTCTCCTGTGGAACTTGATCTGGTAGGTGGGTTCTGAGCACGCCGAAATCCACACAAAACAGTGGAGGGAGCAAGAAGGAATTCCCTCATAAGTAGGCTAGGAGGGATTCGATTTTTATTGGTAAATATTAATAAGTGTTGATTTCACCAAACATCCACAAACTGACAAAAAAAAATTTCCATCCATAATCAAAATTGACAGATAGGCAAAGTAAATAAAATGCTACCTGAGAACTTAATACAGTTTGATTTAAGGATATTTACTTTGTATATTTTCACATGTGATGTTGACAATGTGTATTATAACAGTTTATTAAGCTTTAACTTTTTGAAACTCAGCATCTACTGTCATTAAATAATTATTGTATGATCCCCTCCACCATAATTTCCTGCAACTGTAAAAATTTAAAAAGATAAACATTGCGGGGATGGGAGGGAGCTTAAAACCCCTGATTTTGCACAACTGTGAAATCCTAAATCAATAAAAATTGGGGGGGGGGAGCTTAAAAATAAACATCAATAATATTGCTCAAAATTATTTTTTTTAAATGAATTCTGCCAACCCGACTCATAACTTTTAACCCAGGGGTAGGGACACACACAGGGGATGAGGGACCCTATGTTCCTAACCTCTTGTTTCTGGTTTTCACTGGGTGGCCAAGGCCCAGATCCACAAAGAGACTAACGCATTGCAATGTGTCACAACACCTAATTTTAAGACACCAAGACAGCCAGTGGAATCCACAAGTCCTGATTTAGGCACCCAGGCTCCCTATACAATGAATGGGAAGAGATAGGCACCTAAGAATGGGATCCACAAAAGCCATCATGCTAGGCAGAAAGAAAGAAAGAAAGAAAGAAAGAAAGAAAGAAAGAAAGAAAGAAAGAAAGAAAGAAAGAAAGAGGCAGGAATAAAAATATGGCTACTTCCATGCCCATGAGGTCAACAAACTTGGGTTGCACTTGGGGAAAAGTCAAGCAATTCCAAAATCAAGGGATATTTGCTGGAAATGAGCTGCCCCCAACCCAACATACTGGAATTCTATTTATTCTGTAATAAACTACAACAGATAAATCTATCTATTCTAGGCCTATGGTCCAGAATTTTTAAGGTATTTAGGGGCCAAGTGGGATTTTCAAAAGCATCTAGGTGTCCCTGATCCTTTGTAATAAATGGGGTTTAGGCACCCAGGTGCTTTTGAAAATCTCGCTAGATGCCTAGATAGCTTTAAGAATCTGGCCTTAATTCTCTGATGCCCCCTGCTGCTACCAACTCACATCCAGGCACCAGTTTGTTATGATGTTCTCTGTCATTGGGTGAACAGCTCATCCTACATACGCAACAATGTCTAGTAGCAGTCCCATCACTGTTGTTCCTGACGTGGCTGGCAAAATTGGGGATAAGAACACACTAATGGACTTATCCCAGGCCCCTCACTGACACAATACATTCCCATGTTGCTGTCGAACTGGGATGCAGGAATCCATGGACACTGATTGTACTTTGGCTGCTGAGTCCAAAATTGGACTGAATTTGAATTTTGAACTTTCATTCACAGTTCACCAAAAGGACATCAGGATCTTCAGCCATTCTCTTAGCTCAAATATGTTAAAGTGGACGTAAGGGAATTGCCATGACCATGCCTGCTTGTTCCAGCCACTACACCTTACTGCCCGCCTAAAAGTGGCATAAAACCCACAAGTCCTGGCTCCTATTCAAGCTCTGACACCTCGATCAGACTGATCTCTCAGTTCCCCGTGCAGCACCCAGGAGTCCTGGGATTTCTGCTGCTTTGGAGGCCAGACAAATACCCAGTTCATCTTCTATGTCCTGAATATCTTCCTTGTGTCAGCCTCAGTGAACTCTGCAAAGTTTTCAAAACTGATGAGATTGGGTGGCTAGAAATAAACAAGAACCAAATGAAACACTCCGTGAACTTATTAATGATTCACCTTGTGATGGAATGCCCAAAGCTCTGGGAAAGCAACTTCTCGATCAGACCCTATAAAACTCAGAGAGAGTCTTTGATCCCAGTCCTGGGCAAATATTACACATGGAGAATATTTCTGGGGATATGTCATTTATGGAACCAGGTCCACTTCCCTGTTGAATAAGAGATCAATAAACATCTCTGAGATGTGACTTCACCAGGCCATCCTCAATCGTTTGGAGGCAGCCAGCTCTGAGATCACTGACAAAGCAGGCTGTGCGAGGTAATGACTTTTATTGCACAAAATCTGCAAAGTACTACTAGTGATAGGCATTGTGATTGCAAGGGGAGGAGGAGGGTGGGCAGCTTTTACGATATTGGCTTGGATTTTTAGAGGAGTTTACATGAGTTACAAGGAGAACAGCAAACAGTCTGTTTATACTGCAACTGTCTGAGACAGTTAAGGAGAGTTGGCAGTTTTTCAAAGAGACATTATTAAGGGCACAAGCGCAACTATCCCACTGCGTAGGAAAATTAGGAAGTATGGCAAGAGACCATCCTGGCTTAACCAAGAGATCTTCAATGATCTGAAACTTCAAAAAGAGCCCTACACAAAGTGGAAAATGGGTCAAACTACAAAGGATGAACATAAACAAATAACACAAGTATGTAGGGACAAATTTGGAAAGGTCATGGCACAAATCAAGATTAAACTAGCTAGAGACATAAAGGGTAACAAGAAAACATTCTACAAGTACATTAGAAGAAAGAGGAACACCAAGGACAGGGTAGACCCATTACTCAATGAGGGGGGGAAACAATAAGAGAAAATATGGAAATGGCAGAAGTGCTAAATGACTTTTTTTTCAGTTTTCACCAAAAAGTTTAGCAGCAATTGGACATCTAACTTAATGTATGCTGGTGAAAATGAGGTAGGATCAGAGGTTAAATTAGGGAAAAAAACAAGTTAAAATTAGTTAGACAAGTTGGATATCTTGAAGTCACCAGGTCCTGATGAAATAAATCCTAGAATACTCAAGGAGCTGACTGAGGAGATATTTGAGCCCTTAGCGATTATCTTTGAAAAGTCATTGAAGATGGGAGAAATTCTAAAGGACTGGAAAAAGGCAAATATAGTGCAGATCTATAAAAAGGGAAATAAGGACAACCAGGGAATTACAGACTAGTCAGCTTAACATCAGTACCCAAAAAGATAATTGAGCAATAATTAAACAATCAATTTGCAAGCATATAGAAGATAATAAGGTGATAAGTAACAGTCAGCATGGATTATTTATAACCAGCATCTTCATCTATGCTGGGCCCTTCAAGAAGTTCACCCTGGACAAGGTGGCCTCAGTCATTTAACACTGTAATCACCCTGATGCTGAACCCGATGACCTACACACTGAGAAACGCCGAGATGAAGAAGGCCATCGGGAAACTGATGAGCAGAATGCTTTGCTTAGGGAGGGAAATAAAGACATAATTTATCTTTCAATGTCTATTTGTGTAAAAAAAGCTGATTTCAGAGTACCAGAGGGCAGATATAAGTGGAATGTGAAATGTGTGTGTGATCAAAAGAGATCAAATATTGCATACTCATGAGAATCTGTGCTCACAAATGCATTATAGTCTGAGGGCCAGAACCTCTATATAAGTAAAAAAAAGCTGTTGGTGTAAATCAGACATAGCTCCATGCAGGTAAATGGGCCAGATCCCCATTTGGAGGAAATGGGGGCATCTCACTAAATGGCTTTCACCATCTGGGGCTTTGACACTGAGAATTGCTGGTCAAAAAATTATTAATGATTCCAACTAATGAGGCATCCATGAAAATCAATATCTTCTTTGAACAAAAAGATCTGTTCAGTAAATTGTGTATCATAACTAATGTACTGATTGTGGTGAGGAAATTACTACAGAATGTTCTAATAGGTGAATAGGAACAATCTTATGCTTTATAGCTTATTTTTCTTTCCCTTATACATATACGCCACTTATCTGCATTTATCATGTGACTTTCCATCAAAGTGGTTTAAGAACGATCAGATCTTACTTTCACAAGGAATTGGTTTTAATTTTCTTACATAATATCTCTATTTCTATCTCTAACTTCACAGGTAAAAAAACAAAAACAAACAGAACTTGTGTTCGCTTGTCTTTTCTGCTAATCTTTATATAGAGTGCAGTAATAGATAATGGTGGGAAACATTTTTGATGGACTTTTTTAAAGTGCCCCATTCATTGGTAATATATAATGTGACAGACCCAGACCAGTGGGGTACAGGAGTCTGGTAGAGGGCAAATATACTGGTCACTGGATAAGTAGTTTTCTGTTCCCTGAGTGACCAGAGCAGGTGCTGTCCTAGAGTAATCAGGAACCTGCTAGAACCAGTTAAGGCAGGCAGGCTAATTAGGACACGTGGAGCCAATTAAGAAGAAGCTGCTAGAATCAATTAAGGCAGGCTAATCAGGGCACCTGGGTTTTAAAAGGAGCTCACTTCAGTTTGTGGTGCGAGTGTGTGAGGAGCTGGGAGCAAGAGGTACAAGGAGCTGAGAGTGAGAGGGTATGCTGCTGGGGGATGAGGAGCACAAGCGTTATCAGACACCAGGAGGAAGGTCCTGTGGTGAGAATAAGGAAGGTGTTTGGAGGAGGCCATGGGGAAGTAGCCCAGGGAGTTGTAGCTGTCATGCAGCTGTTACAGGAGGCACTATAGACAGCTGCAATCCACAGGGCCCTGGGCTGGAACCCGGAGTGGAGGGCAGGCCCGGGTTCCCCCCAAAACCTCCCAATTGACCTGGACTGTGGGTTCTTCCAGAGGGGAAGGTCTCTGGGCTGTTCCCCAACCCACATGGTGAATCTCTGAGACAAGAAGATCCGCCAATAAGCACAGGACCCACCAAGATAGAGGAGGAACTTTGTCACAACTGGTGTCAGGAGCGGGATCTGGTGTGCACAGCGTGGCAGAAGAAGGAGGGTGATTAAAAAAAAAAGGGAGAGGGTTTATATTTTTTGCCACCACAATGGATGACATAGTACGGGCACTGATACAAGCTACGGCAGCCCAACAGAGGCTACCCATGTCCAGGCAGCCGCCCAACAGGAGGCAGTGCGGCTTCAGCAAGAGACTAATCGCCTGCTGATGGACCAGGCTGCTCAAGACCGAGCTATGTTGCGGGAACTGGTAAACCAGGTAAAGTCCCTTACAGAGCTGAATCGCGGCCATGATGGGACGTGGCTCATACGGGCCATTGGCTGCAGAAAATGACATGGGAGCATGATGTAGAGGCATACCTTCTGGCCTTTGAGAGGACAGCCCTACGGGAGGCCTGGCCTCGAGATCAGTGGTCTGGCATCCTTGCCCCATTCCTATGTGGGGAGGCCCAGAAGGCCTACCATGATCTGCCTGAAGAGGCTGCAGCAGACTACCCCCAGCTGAAAGCAGAGATCCTGGCCAGATCTGGGGTAACGACAGCAGTGCGGGACCACGGTTGGAGGTACCAGGAAGCCAAAACCCCGTGGTCCCAATTGTATGACCTCATCCAACTCGAACAAAAGTGGTTGCAAACAGAGTCCCGGAGTCCGGAAGAGATACTAGTGGTTCTGGTCATCGACCGATAGATGAGGGGACTACCACCAGACCTTCGTGCCTGGGTAAGCCAGAACGAACCCTCCACCTATGACGAGGTTGTCGCCCTGGTAGAGAGGAGAAGGACAGCGAGGGAGCTGACCCGACCAGTTAAGGAAGAGGCACCCTGGGTTAAACTAGCAGCACCAAGCCCTAAAGTTTGGGTCACTGGGCCACCAGGAGGGCCCAGGTGGAAAAAGAGAGAGGCTGAAGGCCCATCAGAGGCCACAAAGAGTCAGAGCACTGAGGGAGAAGAGGATCGTGATGTTAGACTGCCCAAACCAAGAGACCGGGGAACGCCTAGGGCTCCATACAGATGTTATGCCTGCGGGGAGTGGGGACACATAGCTGCACAGTGTCCCAATTCTGAGGAGCCTATGCAGTGTAACCTGAGGAACTGGGCAGACCCATGCTCCCTAATCCACCTTGTGGGGGTCTCACTAACCCCACATATGTATACCAGACCAGTGAAACTAAATTGGGTAGAGACCACGGCACTGGTTGATTCGGGGAGTGCTATCATGCTTATCTCAGGGAAGCTCGTGAAGCGTAGTCAGCTACTGCAGGCTAAACGTACGGGGATAACATGTGTCCATGGGACAGTTAGTTACTACCCCACCATCCCAGTAAAAATCGAGATCCAAGGGAACACTACTGAGGTAGCAGCAGGTGTAGTCCCTAAACTCCCATACCTGGTGCTTATAGGGAGGGACTTCCCAGGGTTTGGAATCTTACTCCCAGTAGGGGGATTGGAGAAAGATGGGGACCCTAAAATTGGTGAGGCATCCACAGCAGACTGTCAACCCCCAATCTTCTCTGAAATATCCCCAGATTTGTTCTCCACTCCCAGACAGGGTAGAAAGACAAAAAGGGAAAGAAGAGCAGCTAAGGCCTTGGGAACCCGAATACTGACCCAAAGCCAGAGGGTCGCTTGTAGGTAGGTGGACCCGCGCAGCTGAAAAGGAGGCCACGTAGGAGGGAGAAGCACCTGAGTCTGACCCCCACCCTAATGCTTCTGAACCAGTAGAGGCAACAGAGACTGGGACCCTAGATCTTGGGCAGATTAGCCCTGGGAGAGGAAATTTTGGACAGGACCAGGCAGAAGACCCAAGGTATGACAACATTAGGAAGGAGGTGAATGAAATAGATGGGGTTCCTGTGGAAAGGAAAACCCAGGGACCAGGACCCTACTACAAAATAAAGAAGGATCTCTTATACCAGGTTGCACCAGTACAGGGGCAGAAGGTACAGCAGATCCTAGTACCTCAAAAACACCAGAAAAGCTGGATGAGATAATTTCTTTTATTGGACCATCTTCTTTGGGTCTGGGAAATAATGTCAGAGTGTCACAGCTAAATACAAGATGTACTCCTGGGGGAATTCTGTGCCCCCCCCAAAAAAATTCTGCACACAATATTTAAAAATTCTGCATATTTTATTTGTCAAAATAACACAATATAATCATGCCAGTTTCAACTATTTTCATAATTTATTTCAAAATACCTGTCAGCAAGTATGTCTGTAACAATACAGATTAAAAAAAAGATTCAGAAAATGTTTTTTGACAAATGGATTCCTTACTAGGCATATTAATACAGAACTTTGAGTAATTCATTTAAACTACAATACAGGAACGTATTTCCTGCTCCCCTCAGAAGCAGTGCAAAGGCTTGGGGGAGTCAGGGGTAACAGAGGGGTTGAGGGAGAAGGAAGGAGCCTGGGAGTGGACCTGGAGGGCTGTTGGGTGTGGGTGGGAGAAGTATGGAACAGTTTATTTTGGGGAAGGGGAGGGATTGTTAAGGATTTGGGGAGCCTCCCCTGTGCAGACTCTGGCTGACGCCGAGCCTCTCCCATTCAGTCAGGCACATCTGCCCCTGTCCCCATGTGTCCCTGCATCTCCCTGTCCCCATGTGGCCCTGGAGCCTCCCTCCCCCATCTCCATGTGGCCCTGGAGCCCCCTCCTATTCAGCTGCTGGCTCAAAGCTGTCATCCCACTAGATCCTGAGCCTGCACCCCAGTCTGTCCCCTCAACTAGCCCTTCTGAACCCCAGTCTGTGACCTCCACACCAGCCCCATGTGCCCCAGTCTGCTTCTTAAACTGGCTCCACCAGCAGGCCGCAGCGAGGAGCCAGCTGCTAGTTTTTACTGCCGGTCAGCTGGCACAAGAGCAGCCTCTGGTGGGTGAAAGGCAGAACTGCAGCACTTCTTCAGCAGAAAGTATTTTCTGAATAAAAAATTCTGTGCATGTGCAGTAGCGCAGAATTCCCCCAGGAGTAAAGATGGAACAGATAATGTAGCCTAAGTAGTTAACACACATTGCAAGGGATCATCCAAGGTGAAGTGTCCTGTTAACACCCCTCCAGTCATAGGAAGGAAAGGAAGAGGGGGGACATTAAATGCCCTAATAACAACTATGTGGGTGAAACCAGACAATCACTACTCTCTCGAATGAACTCACACAGTAAACGGATAAAGGACAAGACTTTTCACAAAACGATCACACTATATCTGACCTATTAGTCCTCATCCTCAAAGGAAACCTGCACAACACTGGGTAAGCTCAAAAGTTTGTCTCTCTCATCAACAGAAGTTGGTCCAGTAAAAGATATTCCCTCCCCAACCTTGTCTGTCCAACATCCTGGGACCGACACAGCTACAGGAACAGTGCATACTCGCTATTTCTGCCAGTAATATATTTTGAAAAGCACTGTCAACCAATTTCAAATCAATTACACCTATATCCCCTTGTTATCCCAGCCCTGGGTTCCTCCCAGCAGAACTCTACTCATGAGCTTCAGTCCTGATCTGCAGCACCCTGAATTCCCCCCACCCATGCACAGTTCTGTCGTTCCCCCTCAGTCATGATCTGCAGCCCTTGCTATCCTAGGTTTAGTCCCCCCCCCCACCAATCTCTGCTGAAGTCCATTAGTCCTGAGCCACAATCCCTCTGCTATCCTAGGATTGGCTCCTTTCACAGCTTTGGTGACATGCCTCAGTCCTGACTTACATTACCCCTGCTATTCCTGTCCCAAAACTGCTCCCCAGCTTGGCCAATACATCACAATAATGAGCTACAACACCTCTGTCATTGCTGTCCTACCCCAAACGCACACCACTGACAATGCTTCTCAGTCCGGACCCTCTGCTAGTCAAGTTCACACCCACCCACACACCCCTCTTTGAATGCATCGATCCTGACCCTTGCTAGCCCAGGCCTGTCATCTTCAGAGCTCTGGTATTTGTGCTGATTCCGACCTGCCAGGCCAGTCCTGGGACAGAGCTGAGCTGTCTCAGTGCATCAGAAAGCAGCTTGCACTTTCCATCCCCTATGTGTGCACACACACACACACAAAACCTACTTCCTACAACATATCAATAACAGACAGACACACATGCACACTGAAGCACTCATTCCATGCTGCAGGAACACACACACACAGGGAGAGAGAGAACAGGGCTTTTTACCACCATCAGGGCATAACACTGACACCCAGTGATTCCTGCACAGAGACGAAGGCGGATCTTGGGTTTAATGCACTCGACTGGCCCTCAGAACTCTCAGCTCAGTTCCTGGCTTTGCCCCTGACACTGCATGTGGCTCTGAGATGGTGACTCAGGTTGAAGTTTACACACCAAAATTAATGGGACTTGTATCTCCAAACCCCACAAGCAGGCTAGGAAAACCTCACTCTTAAATACCATGGACCAGACCTTCAGCTGGTAGAAAATGGCCATAGCTCCATTGGAGTCAATGAGGCCAGATCCCTGCTGGTGTCAATGGGCAGTAGCTCGATTGAAGTCAAACTCCTTGTGTGATTTACGTAAATCACTTAATCTGCCCCGTGCTTTAGTTTCCCCATTGGTAAAACAGGGATAATCACACTTCTCACTCACAAGGGTGTTATGACATTAAAGTCTGTTCATGACTGTGAGATGTGCAGACACCACAGGGATGAGGCCTATGTAAATACCAAGAACATATAGATAGGTGGATTTGCAGCATCTGAGGATACAGTCTTCTGTGCCTCAGTTCCCCTCCCTTTAACATGGGGATAATTCCATCTCCCTACCCCACATGAATGATGGGAGGTTACATTTATCCTTGGTTGTGGAGTGCTCAGAGTCTACCATGCTTAGAGGCCTTTAGCTACCTACATAGATATTGTAGTCCGAAACAATGGGCCCCAACCCCACTGAGATCAAAGACCAAGCTCCCATTGGCCTCGGTGTTACCAGGACTGGGGCCTACGTGTGGTACTTGCTGATGAATTAACAATACAGTGGCAAATCTCTGTGGGTGCCTGAGGCACTGCAATCCCATCCAAATTTCAAGTGCCCCCAACATAGCTAACGAGCTGTTTTGGTTTAGCAATTTTAGACTCCTACTTTAGGGCCAGAAGGGACCATCATGATCATCTATTCTGACCTCCTGCACATGGCAGGTCACAGAACCTCCCCCTTCCACTCCTGTAGTAGACCCATAACCTCTGGCTGAGTTACTGAAGTCCTCAATTCTTGATTTAAAGACTTCAAGTTACAGAGAATCCATCATTTACTCTAGTTCAAATCAGCAAGTGGCCCGTGCCCCATGCTGCAGAGGAAGGTGAAAGTGGGTGAGACCCATCTATCTATAACATGGCTCTACAGCCAAAATGCTTCTGAAATAAATGTAGTCAAACTTTACTAATTCTGGGTCACTGAGAACGAAAATGATGCTTAAAATTGTTGATTGGATCTAGTTTTCAAGATATGCTATTGGGTCAGTATATACGACCCTTGACTTGGGAATGGCGGAGGATAAGTGAGTTATAAAGGGAAGGGATCTCAATTTAAACCAGAAATGACTAAAATACATCTTTGACTGGATCTATGAATAAATCTATGACTGGGTTTGGACAGTACTTGCTTTTTAGGCAAAACAATGAATGATGCAATCTGAAGCTGGTACTGCGTCATACATGATATGAATTGCATCATGTTATTCTTAGAAGTCATGGATGATGCAATCATAACAAAGCTTACATCACTCTGCTGAACAAATTGCCCTATATCAGCTCTAGAAATCATACAGTGTCGTGCTCTCTTATTTGTCAGTGTTTGATTTTGCAAAGGGACACATTTCTGTTTAGCCAAAGTGAGTAGAGATGCCTCATACTTGTGTGAACAGTGCAGATAACTTCTGCTATGTTTGTGGTGAAGTGACTTTTGCATCACAAAAGTGCAGTATAACCACTATGGTTAAGAAAGCCTATCACCTTTATTTTGGCTGCAAAATTGGAGATCAGGACAAGAGGTGGGCCCCGCACATATGCTGCAACACTTGTGCAACAAATCTTCGCCAGTGGTTGAACAGGAAAAGGAAATCTATGCCTTTTGCAGTGCCAATGATTTGGAAAGAGCCAACAGATTATACCAGCAATTGTTACTTCTGAATGGTGCCTCCAGTTGGGAAAGGTGTGTCTAAGAAGAAAAAGTGGACTGTGCATTATCCAAACATTCCATCAGCTATATGCCCAGTACCCCACGGAGAAGAACTGCCGGTTCCTGATGCACCAGAATCATTCTCACTTGAGTCAGACGAGGAAGAGGATGAAACTTCTGGTCCTGAACCATCAATGTCACAGGACCCACATTTTCTCCCATCCTCCTCCTCTGAACCACTCCTCATAACACAAGGTGAACTGAATGACCTTGTCAGGGATTTGGAACTACCCAAGAGTAAGGCAGAGCTGTTGGGCTCCAGACTACAGCAGTGGAATCTCCTGGCAGGTGATGTTAGGGTTTCCATGTTCCGTGACCGTCAAAAAGGATCTTGTCCCATTCTTCTTCATGGAAGGTGATCTTGTAGCCTGCAACAACATCGATGGTGTGATGGCAGCCCTCAACATCGTTCACGATCCAGATGAGTGGAGACTGTTCATTGATTCATCGATGACGAGTCTTAAAGCTGTTTTACTGCATAATGGCAATGTTTTGCCATCAATTCCAGTTGGTCATGCAGTCCGTATGAAGGAAACCTATGACAACATGAAACAACTTTTGAGGTGCATAAACTATGACCAACATCAGTGGCAGCTTTGTGGCGATTTGAAGGTTGTTGCTCTCTTGCTTGGTCTGCAGACTGGATACACAAAGTACTGCTGTTTTCTCTGTGAATGGGATAGTCGTGCAAGAGATTCCCACTACATCAAGAAAGATTGGCCCCTCCGACAGTGATTGGAGCCTGGGAGGTAAAGTGTTCAGCATCCACCACTTGTTGAATCAAGGAAGATTTTGTTACCACCCTTACACATCAAGCTGGGTCTGATGAAGAACTTTGTCAAGGCCATTGACAAAACACAAGCAGCTTTCAAGTACCTCCGTGGAAAATTTCCAAGGTTAAGTGAAGCTAAGATAAAGGAAGGTGTCTTTGCTGGTCCTCAGATTCGTGAACTTCTTCGAGATGATGCATTTGACCATGCACTGCGTGGCAAGGAAAAGACGGCATGGAAAGCCTTCCAGTTAGTGGCAATAAATTTTCTCGGAAACAACAAGGCAGACAACTACAGGTTGTTGGTGGAAAACCTCCGCAAGGCATACAAAAGCCTTGGTTGCAACATGTCACTAAAGATACATTTTTTGCACTCTCATCTAGATTTTTTTCTACCGAACTGCGGAGCAGTGAGCGACGAGCACGGCGAGCGATTTCACCAGGACATTGCAACAATGGAGAAACGCTATCAGGGCAAATGGAGCCCATCAATGCTTGCAGACTATTGCTGGACAGTGACAAGAGATGCTCCATTTAATGAATACAAGAGACAAGGCAAGAAGCGCCGAGTAGACACTGAATAGGACTAAACTATGTACATAATAGTTTTTTGCCTTTTGTTTCATAATACATTTTATTTATATAATCCTTTTGCAGATTTTTAAAGTGTTACATAAACAGGACAGGTGAAATATTATCATGTAAAGCAACCATAAACACATGAAAAGACCTAGGTTTACAATTTATGATTAAAACTCTACTATCTACACAATATACATAGACATAAAATGTAAAAACTTAAATATCTTAGAAACAGTAGCCAATCAGTTGTTTTAATTGTCATATTTGAATTCAGCACATCAAAATACATAATAAATAGCACATTTTATCTCTGAAGCAGACGACTTCTCAAAAATTGTAGACCAGTGTAATAATTCTCTGTAGCCCTCTTCATCTGGTGTCCCATCTCTGGCAATCGGAGCTATTTGCTAATAGCAGTCACAGATGGGCCATAAGCCATTCTGACCGACAGATGGGAAGCATTTGGAAATGGATTGTGATAGAAAAGTAAAAAGAAGAGCCTGAGAGTACGGCTCATATCAAAGAGATTCTGTTTGCTTTATATGATCGCTAGATGGCAGCACACGGTCAGAAATGAGAAGGAAGCAGCATTATAGGAAATGGATGGAAGGAGACAATAATTTATAGGTTTTAAGGCCAGAAGGGACCACTGTGATTGTCTAGTTAACCTCCTGTTTAACACAGGCCATACGACTTCTGCGAATTAATTCCTGCTTCAAATCCAATAGTTGTGATTGAACTAGAGCAGATCTTACAAAAATAAATTCAGAAAGAGGCAGATCCTCTGTGAAATGAGAATGATGAATATGAATAAAATACATTGAACATCACATTACTATTGTTAAAACAATGAGGAGTCCTTGTGGCACCTTAGAGACTAACAAAATTTATTTGGGCATAAGCTTTCATGGGCTAGAACTCACTTCATCAGATGCATGGAGCGGAAAATACAGGAGCAGGGCCAAACTGGACAGTCTCTATGCAAAAGAATAAATGGACACAAATCTGACATCAGGAATCATAACATTCAAAAACCAGTAGGAGAACACTTCAATCTCCCTGGTCACTCAATAACAGACCTAAAAGTGGCAATTCTTCGACAAAAAACTTCAAAAATATACTCCAACTGATTTGAAACTGCAGAACTGGAATTAATTTGCAAACTGGACACCATCAGATTAGGCCTGAATAAAGACTGGGAGTGGCTGGGTCATTACAAAACCTAAACCTAATTTCCCCAATACTAATTTCCCCCTACCGTTACTCACACTTTCTTGTCAACTGTTTGAAATGGGCCACTCTCATTACCACTACATAAGTTATTTGTCCTCCCTTGGTATCCTGATGTTAATTGAATTGTCTCGTTAGACTCGTCAGCCTCTATTTCTAGATAGCTTTAACCACTATAAGGAATAGCCAGCATGTAATTGTCAAGAACAAATCATGCCAAACCAACCAAATATCCTTCCTTGACAGGTTACTGGGTTGGTGGATGAGGGAAAGCAGTAGACAAGATATATCTTTATTTTAGTAAGGCTTTTGACACAGTCCCACATGATATTCTCATAAACAGACTATGGAAATGCAGTCTAGAAAAATTATTATAAGATGGGTGCATAACTGGTTGAAAGACCATACTCAAAGAAGAGTTATGAATGGTTCACTGTCAAAGTAGGAGGATGTATCTAGTGGGGTCGCACAGGGTCAGTGCTCGGGCCAGTACCATTCAATATTTTAATTAATTACTTGGATAATGGAGTAGAAAGTATGCTTATAAAATTTGCAGATGACACCAAGCTTGGAGAGGAAACAAGCACTTTGGAGGACAGGATTAGAATTCAAAACAACATTGACAATTTGGAGAATTGGTCTAAATTAAACAGCATCAAATTCAACAAAGGTAAGTGCAAAGTACTTCACTTAAGAAGGAAAAATCAAATGCACAACTACAAAATGGGGAATGACTGGCTAGGTGGTAGTACTGGGGAAAGGATCTGGGGTTATGGTGGATCACAAATTTAATATGTGTCAACAATGTGATGCAATTGTGAAAAAGGCTAATATCATTCTGGGGTGTCTTAACAGAAATGTTGTATGTAAAACAGAGGAGGTAATTGTCCCATTCTACTCGGCACTGGTTAGGGATAAGCTGGAGTACTGTATCTAGTTCTGGGTGCCACACTTTAGGAAAGATGAGGATAAATTGGAGAGAGTCCAGAGGAGAGCAAAAAAAATGATGAAAGGTTTAGAAAACCTGACCTATGCAGAAAGGTGAAAAAACTGGCATGTGTAGTGTTGAGAAAAGAAGACTGGGGGGACCTGATAAGGGCTGTTATAAAGAGAATGGGGACTAATTGTTCTCCATTTCCACTGAAAGCAGGACAAGAAGTAATGGGCTTAGATTTAGGTTAGATTTTTGGAAAAACATTCTAACTCTAAAGACAGTTAAACTCTGGAATAGGCTTCCAAGGGAGGTTGTGGAATCCCCATCACTGGAGGTTTTTAAGAACAGGATGGACAAACACCTGGCAGGGCTGGTCTAGGTTTCCTTGGTCCTGCCTCATCACAGGTACTGGAACTGATGACTTCAGGAGGTCCCTTCCAGCCCAACATTTCTATGATTCTGTGATTTGTTACCCTGTTCAACAGGGGACCACAAATGGTCATCTAGCCCCACTACTGCTGTGGGGAGAGGGACCGTAGCTGTGGCCAACTACCCCCTGCCTCTGGTGGAGTTTTCGTTCCGCGGTGAGTGCTGGAGTCCACAGATGCTTGTGTGCTGACACAGGGAGGGCTAATGCTGTGCCATGCTTCTTCATGGGTCTCCTGGGGTGAGGCAGGCTCCTGGACTGTCTGCCTGGCACCATCCAGAAGAACTAGGGGCTAGCTTCATAAATTAGGCATGGGGACACTGAGGCCTGGTCTACACTATGAGTTTAGGTCGAATTTAGCAGCATTAAATCGAATTAAGCCTGGACACGTGCACACGACAAAGCCCTTTTTTTCCACATAAAGGGCCCTTAAAACCAGTTTCTTTACTCCACCTCCGACGAGGGGATTAGCGCTAAAATCGGCCTTTGTGGGTCGGATTTGGGGTAGTCTGGATGGAATTTGACGTTATTGGCCTCCGGGAACTATCCCACAGTGCTTCATTGTGACTGCTCTGGACAGCACTCTCTACTCAGATGCACTGACCAGGTAGATAGGAAAAGCCCTGCAAACTTTTGAATTTCATTTCCTGTTTGCCCAGCGTGGAGAGCACAGGTGACCATGCAGAGCTCATCAGCACAGGTAACCATGATGGAGTCCCAGGATCACAAAAGAGCTCCAGCATGGACCGAACGGGAGGTATGGGATCTGCTCGGCATATGGGGAGATGAATCAGTGCTAGCTGAACTCCGTAGCAGTAAACGAAATGGCAAAATATTAGAAAAAGTCTCAAAGGCCATGAAGGACAGAGGCAATAACAGGGATGCACAGCAGTGCCGCGTGAAAATTAAGGAGCTAAGGCAAGCCTACCACAAAGCCAGAGAGGCAAACGGAAGGTCTGGGGCAGAGCCGCAAACATGCTGCTTCTACACGGAGCTGCATGCCATGCTAGGGGGTGCAGCCACCACTACCCCAACTGTGTGCTTTGACTCCATCAGTGGAGAATCACGCAACATGGAAGCGGGTTCGGGGTACGAGGAAGATGATGATGAAGACAATGAAGATAGCTCACAGCAAGGAAGTGGAGACACCGGTTTCCCCAAAAGCCAGGATATGTTTATCACCCTGGACCTGGAACCAGTAACCCCCGAACTCACACAAGGCATGCTCCCAGACCCTAAGGGCACACAAGGGACCTCTGGTGAGTGTACCTTTGTAAATATTACACATGGTTTAAAAGCAAGCGTGTTTAATGATTAATTTGCCCTGGCAATCGCGGCCAGTACAGCCACTGGAAAAGTCTGTTAATGTGTATGGTGATGGAGCGGAAATCCTCCAGGGACATCTCCAGAAAGCTCTCCTGGATGTACTCCCAAAGCCTTTGCAAAAGGTTTCTGGGGAGGGCTACCTTATCTCGTCCACCATGGTAGGACACTTTACCACGCCAGGCCAGTAGCACGTAGTCTGGAATCATTGCATAACAAAGCATGGCAGCATATGGTCCCAGTGTTTGCTGGCATGCAGACAACATCCATTCCTTATCTCTCTTTGTTATCCTCAGAAGAGTGATATCATTCGCGGTCACCTGGTTGAAATGGGGTGATTTTATTAAGGGGACATTCAGAGTTGCCCGTTCCTGCTTGGCTGAACAGAAATGTTCCCCGCTGTTAGCCACGCGGTGGGTGGTGGGGAGGGGTGACGTGATCATCCCAGAGAATTGGGTGTGTGGAGGGGAGGGGGGTTAGTTGGGTTTGTGCTGCATGTTAACCCGGAAACCACAGCCCCTCCTTTTACATTGCAAACCCATTTTAAATGGCCAACCCAACGGGTGCTTCGTATGGGAAATGGGGGTGCTGCTGTTTGAAACCATTCCCACATGTTATGAAGGTTAAAAGACTGTGGCTTACCATGGCTGCCTGCAAGCCGAATTCTGTTGCCTGGCACTGCGTGAGTGATCTCTCACACCAAACCGGCAGGCCCTCAACATAAGAGGGAAAATGCGACCTTGTAACGAAAGCACATGTGGTGTGTAATGTGAACAGCAAAATTTAACGTGAAAAAGTGTACCCATTGTTCTCTAAAATGTGTCTTTTTTAACCACTTCTCCCTTCTCCTCCACCAGCTGCAAATGTTTCTCCTTCTCAGAGGCTAGTGAAGATTAGAAGGAGAAAACGGCGGACTCGGGATGATATGTTCTCGGAGCTCCAAATGTCCTTCCACGCTGACAGAGCACAGCAGAATGTGTGGAGGCAGTCAATGTCAGAGTGCAAAAAAGCACAATATGAACGAGAGGAGAGGTGGCGGGCTGAATCGCGGGATGAAGAGAGCAAGTGGCGGGCTGAAGAGGATAGGTGGTGTCAGCTTGCTGACAGAAGGCAAGAGTCGATGCTCCGGCTGCTGGAGCATCAAACTGATATGCTCCAGCGTATGGTTGAGCTGCAGGAAAGGCAGCAGGAGCAGAGACCGCCGCTACAGCCCCTGTGTAACCAATAGCCCTCCTCCCTAAGTTCCATAGCCTCCTCAACCAGATGCCCAAGAAAGCGGTGGGGGGGCCTCCGGCCACCCAGCCACTCCACCCCAGATGATTGCCCAAGCATCAGAAGGCTGGCCTTCAATAAGTGTTAAACTTTAAAAGTTTTAAACTGCAGTGTGTCCTTTTCCTTCTGTCCTCTCCCACCCCTCCCGGGCTACCTTGGCAGTTATCCCCCTAGTTGTGTGATGAATTAATAAAGAATGCATGAATGTGAAGTAACAATGACTTTATTGCCTCTGCAAGTGGTGCTCGAAGGGGGGGTGGGGAGGGTGTTTAGTTTACAGGGAAGTAGAGTGAACCAGTGGGGGGGGGAAGGTTCATCAAGGAGAAACAAACAGAAGTTTCACACCGTAGCCTGGCCAGTCACAAAACTCGTTTTGAAAGCTTCTCTGATGCGCACCATGCCCTGCTGTGCTCTTCTAACCGCCCTGGTGTCTGGCTGCACGAAATCAGCGGCCAGGCGATTTGCCTCAACCTCTCAACCCGCCATAAATGTCTCCCCCTTACTCTCACAGATATTGTGGAGCGCACAGCAAGCAGCAATAACAATGGGGATATTGGCTTCGCTGAGGTCTATCCGAGTCAGTAAACTGCGCCAGCGAGCTTTTAAACATCAAAATGCACATTCTACCACCATTCGGCACTTGCTCAGCCTATAGTTGAACAGGTCCTGACTACTGTCAAGGCTGCCTGTGTACGGCTTCATGAGCCATGGCATTAAGGGGTAGGCTGGGTCCCCAGGGATAACTATAGGCATTTCAACATCCCCAATGGTTATTTTCTGGTCCGGGAAGAAAGTCCCTTCCTCCAGCTTTTGAAACAGACCAGAGTTCCTGAAGACGCGAGCATCATGCACCTTTCCAGGCCATCTCACGTTGATGTTAGTGAAACGTCCCTTGTGATCCACCAGGGCTTGCAGCAGCATTGAAAAGTACCCCTTGCGGTTTATGTACTCGGTGGCTTGGTGCTCCGGTGACAAGATAGGGATATGGGTTCCATCTATCGCCCCACCACAGTTTGGGAATCCCATTGCAGCAAAGCCATCCACCACGTTTCCCAGAGTCACTACCCTTGATATCAGCAGGTCTTTGATTGCGTTGGCTACTTGGATCACAGCAGCCCCCACAGTAGATTTGCCCACTCCAAATTGATTCCCAATTGTCCGGTAGCTGTCTGGCGTTGCAGGCTTCCACAGGGCTATCGCCACTTGCTTCTCAACTGTGAGGGCTGCTCTCATCCTGGTATTCTGGCGCTTCAGGGCAGGGGAAAGCAAGTCACAAAGTTCCATGAAAGTGCCCTTACGCATGCGAAAATTTCGCAGCCACTGGGAATCGTCCCACACCTGCAACACGATGCAGTCCCACCAGTCTGTGCTTGTTTCCTGGGCCCAGAATCGGCGTTCCACGGCATGAACCTCCCCCAGTAACACCATGATTTGCACATTGCTGGGGCCTGTGCCTTGTGAGAGGTCTATGTCCATGTCAATTTCCTCATCACTCTCGTCGCCGTGCTGCAATCGCTGCAATCACCTCCTCGCCTGCTTTTGCTTTGGCATGTTCTGGCTCTGCATATACTACAGGACAATGCGCGTGGTGTTCATAGTGCTCATAATTGCCGCGGTGATCTGAGCGGGCTCCATGATCCCAGTGCTATGGCATCTGAGCTAAAAAAAGGCGCAAAACTATTGTCTGACGGAGGGAGAGAGGGAGGGGTGAGTGATGACATGGCTTACAGGGAATTAAAATCAACAAAGGTAGCTGTGCCTCAGGGAGAAACACAAACAACTGTCACACAGAATGGCCCCCCCCCAAAGATTGAACTGAAAACCCTGGGTTTAGCAGGCCATTGATTTCACGGAGGGAGGGGGAAGCAAATGAATACAGAACAAATCTGGTCCATCTATCTTTTACATCTTAGGCTGGCAGCAGACGGTGCAGCATGACTGATAGCCATCGGCATCTTCTGGGTGCTTGGCAGAAGATGGTGTATTATGATTGCTAGCCATCATCATCAAGATGGTGCAATAGGACTGCCGGCAGGACTGAGTCTCCAGGAGACAAAACATGTCTGCCCAGGTGCCTCTGACCGAACTCGCTGAGGAATACGACGATGATGGATACCAATCATAATACACCATCTACTGCCAAAAGGCAAGGAGCTGCTGCTATATAGCAATGCAGTGCCACGTCTGCCGGCACCCAGGTGACATATGGTGACGGTGAGCTTTGAACAGGGCTTTGCCACCTCTCAAATGACTGCCCTATGGGATATTCTGACAGGGGGCTCACTCAATCTCTCCTGTTGGAGTCATTCCGGTGTGGATAAATAATGAAAGTCATTGGAGCATGGGGACTGGATTCTGGGTCTCCCAGCTGAGTGCTCTAACCACCAGGCTACAGAGTCATTCCCGGTCTCTTTCTGTCTGGCCTACCCAGAGCAGAGCAGGAATACTCCCTCTATATACATCTCTAGGGAATTAGCACCTGCTCAGCTGTAGGCCTCTCTTTCCCCAAGGCCTCTTCTCCTCTAGCAGGGATGGGGTAGTCCCGCTTTGTCTGAGGATACCCTCCCCACTCCTGGAAATTCTGTGCTCAGATCAGGGCCTCAGAATGCCAGAAGCCTCCCAAATAAAAATAGACCCATGTGCAATGGAAAAACCTCGCTGCCTTCTCTGAACTACTAGTGAGATGCTCAGATACTATGGTGATGGAAGTCATATAAGTAGCTATAGATTCATAGGCAGAAGGGACCATTGTGATCAGCTAGTCTGACCTACTGTATAACATAGGCCAGAGAACTGCCCAAAATAATTTCTAGAGACCTTTTCGGAAAAAAAAAATCCCATCTTGATTTAAAAATTGTCAGTGATGAAGAATGTACCGCAACCCTTGGTAAGTTGTTCCAATGGTTAATTACTCTCAGTGTTAAAAATGCACACCTTATTTCTTGATGGCATAGATAGGATAGATTAGATAGATACTGAAGAATAATATGAAATCAATTTTATTTTATGTAACACCCTTTTAGACAAAATATATCCCACACATTTTGCAGAGAAAAAAAATACATTTAACAGGATTAAATAGTACACAAAAGCAGAGGGAAATGGACATAATTAGTATAAGTTAATGAGAAATAAACACAGGCAAATGAGAAATACTATAACTAAACTTTTTGTTGTCACTTTGGGCTTGTCTATTACAAACTCTTGGCTGGGACTGGTGTGTTGGCAGAGCCCCGTAGTGGCATAGCTACACCATTTGCCTGAATAACATAAGCTATAGCATCAGACACACTCTTCTGTCAGCATAGTTGCCTCTACATGATGGATTTTGGTGACATAACATGTCAGTGAGGGACTGTGACTTCTTTCACACTCCTAGCTCACATAACTATTTGGCAAACTTTGCAGTGTAGACGAGACCTTGCATAGTATTTCTCATCTAAAGATATGAAATGACTTTACAGACAAAAAAACGCTGGGAAGTTTTGTTTTGTTTTTTGAAGGAGGCTAACTCCCAATGGGAGATGGGCACCTAAATTCCTTTGGCTCCCATGAAAATCCAAGCCTCAGCCTTTGAGGGAGTTAGGCAATAGGGAATGTTCAGTCCACCCACTACTAATATGCACCCATATCAGGGATGGAGCATCAAAGTTCTGTAACGAATGAAACACAGCAGAGGAGTTTACAGGCGTGTGGACTCTTACTCCCATGAGTGAAGGGATTCATGTGCATTGGAAGGGGGGGAGAGGATGTAAGTCAATCCAACAATTACTTATGGCCGTGATTTTCAAAGGGGCATAAAGGAGTTAATTGAAAATGAATGGGAGTTGGGTGCCTAACTCCCTTAGGCTCCCTTAGAAATCTGAGCCCACATGCTTAAGTAGTTGAAGGACTGGCCCAAAATTTCATTTTTTAAGTCAGATGTATATCATAGAATCATAGAAATGTCAGGCTGTAAGGGACCTTGAAAGGTTAAGTCCAGCCCCCTATGCTGAGCCAGGACCAAGTGAACCTAGACCAGACCTGACAGGTGTCTGTCGAACCTGTTCCTAAAAACCTCCAGTGATGGGGATTCCACAACCTCCCTTGAAAGCCTGTTCCAGAGCTCAACTCCCCTGAGAGTTAGAAAGCTTTTCCTAATAGCTAACCTAAATCTCCCTTGCTGCAGATTGAGCCCTTTGCTGCTTCTCCTACCTTCGGTGGCCATGAAGAACAATTGATCCCTCTCATCTTTAAATGAGCCATTAACATATTTGAAGACTGTTATCTGTCCCCCCCTCAGTCTTTTTTTCTGAAGACTAAACATGCCCACCTTTTCCCCCCTTTTTTCACATTTCCACATAGGTCAGGTTTGCTAAACCTTTTATCATTTGTGTTACTCTCATTTGGACTCTCTCCAATTTGTCCACATCTTTCATAAATATGTGAAACACGTTCAAGGCCACACAGCAAGTAACATTACGTTTATAAATTAAGGTTCAGTTTAATTGTAATGTTCTATTGATGGATCCTTTCTCAAACTTTCCTAGTGATTGAACTCCACATTTAATAATAACATTTAGCACCCCTATAAAAGCTTTCATCCATAGATATAAAAGCTCTTTGCAACAGTCCTGGGGCTTCAACTCCGCTGCTCCAACCCCTAGACCCATTCCCCTCCAAGAGTCATCAAATGTAACCTAGGATCCTGACTCCCAGCATCCCCCCTCTCTAACCACTAAAACCCACTCCCTTCCCAGAAAGAAGAATAGAACCCACGAGTCCTGACTTCCAGAACCTATATGTTCTAACTTACTACATCCCATTCATGGAAATAGATACTAATGCCAGTATTCTTGATTCTCTTAGAAGAACATTTTCTTCACACGGACCTTTTTCATGGCTCTCTTCACATCCTTTTCCTCAGAGTATAGATCAATGAGTTTAACATGGGGGTGACGATGTTGTACAGCAGGGAGATTAACTTATCATTATCCAATGAGTAACTAGAGAGGGGTCTGACATAGGTGAAGATACTACTCCCATAGTAGAGCAGGACTGCAGTGAGATGTGACACACAGGTGGAGAAGGCCTTGCTCCTCCCCTCAGGGGAATGTATCTTCAGTATCCTTGAAACAATGTATCCATATGAAAGTCCAATGCACAGGGTGGGGCTCCACCCCAAGAAGATGTTGGAGACCAGAATCATGGTGACATTGAATGAGATGTCTCCACAGGAAAGAGCCAGCAGGGGTGGGATATCACAGTAGAAGTAGTTGACCCTGTTGGCCTCACAGAAGGGCAAGTGGATGGTGAGGAAAGTGTGCAAGGCTGCATTGAGTGTACCACTAAGCCAGGAGACTGACACCAGCAGAACACAAAACTTCCTGTTCATGAGCAGCGTGTAGCGCAGGGGTTTGCATATGGCCACGTAGCGATCATATGCCATGGTGGCCAGCAAGATGCACTCTGCACCCACAAAAAACAGGAAGAAGTAGAGTTGTGCTGCACACCTTGCATAGGAGATACTGCTCCTGCCTGAGAGGAGGTGCACCAGCATCTGGGGGACGGTGGTGGTGGTCTGGCAGACGTCTAGGAGGGAGAGGTTTCCCAGGAAGAAGTACATTGGGGTTTGGAGACGTGGTTCCACCAAGGAGAGGAAGATGATGAGCATGTTCCCCAAGATGGTGAAGATGTAGATGATGGAGATAACCCAAGACAGTAGGAAACGTAACCCCTGAATATTATGAAATCCAAGAAGGATGAATTCAGTTGGCATGGATTGATTCTCCATGACCACATCTTCACTTGTCTGCAGCAGAGAGGAGAATGGTGTATAAACAAGGAAAAAGGAGTTATGATACAATAATTTGCATATTTCAGTTTGGTCACTGGCAGAACCAGGAGTCTAGAATTTTTTTCCACTAATCCTCTCTTACCATTAGAACACATTTCCCTCTCAGATCCAGGAATAGAGGCTAGACATCCTGACTCCCTGACCCTGATCTAACCCCTAGAACCTGCTTGCCTTCTGGAGCTTGTACCGCAGGGATATCACTGCTAGAGCACACACCATTCCCAGGGCTGAGGAATGCTCGTGGCTCCTAGACCTCATTGCTCTAACCACTACACTACACTCCCTCCCAGAGCCTGCAATACAATCCATGACACCTGTCTCCAAGCCCCCTGTGCTAATCCACTAGACCCCACTCACCTGCCAAAGCTTGGAATAGAAACCAGAAGTGCTGACTCCCAACCCCTGCTTCTCTAACCAATAGACCCTATTCACCTCTCACAGTCGAGAATAGAACCCAGGAGTCCTGATTCTGAGACTCCCAAATCACTAAACAATAGAGCTCACTCCCTTTCTGAGCTTGGGATAGAACTCAAGAATCCTTCTCTCATTGGTAGATCACATACCTTTATGAGTACCTGAAGGAGGACATAGAAAAGCTCCTGATTCACCGTCTTTGCTTTAACTCTAAGATACCAGTCTTTCCCTTAGCCAGGGCTAGTGCTTGTGTATTGGAGAAAATTTGTCCCTCCTTGGACCATACCACACATATTCAAGTGATAAATAAAGGACTTTAATCTTCATGGACTGTAAATCTAATACTACAGTCAGAGGCATGGTACTGTGAAAACACTGACAGTGGAGAGACAGATTATTACCACTAGCTGGTAAAATATAAAAACAATCTAATCTTCATTTCTTTAGCTGCCATACATTTCCAGATTTCATTTAAAATAAACATTTAAAAAAGGATAAAAGGGTATGTATGAAACTTATGGGCATAGTAGGTTACAATGTCTTTCTGCTGAAGAGCCAGATTCTACCCTCCACAAAAACTGTAAGTTTCAATTAACTTAAACAGATAGATAAAGACACAGAGAGAGATGCATGTAGATGGAGAGTGAATAATTTGGTGAGAGAGAGAGAATGATGAGGAGTATAACTTATTTGTAATTAATAAAATATACAAAATATACAATCATTTTATTCTTTCTTTAACTGCTTTATATTTCCACAATGCAAAGTACGGCAGTCCACTTGGTATTGGGGTCCATTTGTTTTCAGTTTAGCTAAATGGCAAAAATTGCAGTTTCTCATTATTGCATATATAAAAATCTACATGCCCCTCAATGGCAAGGTAGGTTAATACAAGACTTTACAGAAGATCCAGATTCTGCTCTCCACAACACCAGAAAGTTTTGAATATTCCAACAGAGAGACAAATAGTTGGATAGATAGATAGAGACAGAAGGAAATAAATAAAAAGAGAAATGGGAAAAAAATATTATGACAAGAGCTAGCTACCCACCTGATATAGATAGATAGATAGATAGATAGATAGATAGATAGATAGATAGATAGATAGATAGATAGATAGATAGATACTGACTGGTGAGACAGAGATGATGGTGAAGATGATGACGATGGATGCTTTTATTAAAAGCATTAGTAAAATACAGAATCACCCTATGTTTTATTTTGATCTATTTTATGTTTCTAGATTTTCAGCTTACAAAATGCAAGAGTCCAGTTGATATCAGGATCCATTAGTTTTCCCCTTACCTAAATCAGAAAGATTATACTCTCTCATGTTTGCAAGTTAGTTGTACATTCAGAAACAAAAGCACAACAAACAAACAAATATATTCAAAATTTCTGTGCCCTTCAGACACTACAGAAGAATGAAATTGTGCTTCCCATAGCACCAGAAAGTTTCATACAACTCACCAGAGCGATAATAGATAGATAGATAGATAGATAGATAGATAGATAGATAGATAGATAGATAGATAGATAGATAGATGAAGGAGATTCAAAACATCCATGAAAGAATGAACATTCAGAATCACTATAATAGCTACAGCAATATGTGAAATATCTCTTACTTACCAGTTCAAATAAATAAATGGTGCTGGCTCTGCATTACTAACAATGGGGACCTTGAAGGAGAACTTAAATATATATACTTTAAAAGGACTCTTGAGAACACATCCCCAGAGCATGTGTTGTGTGTTCAGAGATGAAGCTGCTTTGGGTGGAATTCCAGTGTGGGGCGGAATGGGAGGGAGATATCATCAGTTTGTTCTCTGGTGAAATACCTGTAACTGTACTATGTGGTGGTGAAGTAAATTATATTTGGAAATAGTAGTGTTAGTGTTGATGTACGTCTATACCCACTGATATCCAAAGCCAGATTGTGGCTCTTTGGAGTGGAGCATAGATCACAGCCACTTTTTTTTGGTGTCTTTGACAATTTCTGCAGAAGTAAGCATCTAAGCCCTATGGATGGGAAATATGACCCTGATAAAGGACCCTGTAGGGCTGTGAGAGGAAAGAGGTCTTGAGCATCTACAATTCTTAAGGGTCATTTGGAATCCCCAGAGAAAAATATCTGTTCTAACATCATTTAAATGAATGGATTTATGTCAGGGATGAATTTTGGCTCCATTACTTCTCAGATAGGGAGATGACTCTGAAACCTATTGATGACATATTGGGTCAGATTTTCAAACTTGGTTTACCTAATGGTAAAGACTGAGACTGGGATTTTCAAAGAGGCCTAAGGGAGTTAGGCACCCAGCTAGCTTTCCTCTATGTCCAATGGAAGCTGGGTGCCTAACTCCCTGGGGTCCTTTAAAAATCCCAGGTACAAATCTTTATTTGAGCAACTTCATGCCAAATTCTATTTTGACCATTTCGCAGCAGAAACTTAAAGCACTTATTGGATTTGGGGTAGAATATGGTATTTTAGTTGGAGACTGGGATATGGGTGTGGTGTGAGCAGAGACACCAGACTCCGTTTGCCTTAGCCGAGAACTAGAGAATGCCCTCCCACCATAAGATCCACACATTATTAACTTCATCCTACAGTCTATCCTAGACTGCTCTGGAAATTGAAGGACCAAGAACTCTATGAATTCAAGTCACCTCCACAGCTGATCAAGCTTCAGTAGCATACCACCACTTTTCCCCGTTCTAAATTGACTCCTGCCTCTCTTTCACGAGAAACCACATATGCTTTAGGGAGTCAATAGGACTTATTTGTACCCTGTGATGTGTTACTAAATTATTACATGTGGATATAAAAGTGTGAGGTGCTTTACAAAAATTTTAATTAGGGGTGAATTGGAGCCTAGAGAATTTAGTTTTGCCTTGAACCTGCAGGAAGGGAGTAACACCCCCAAATGGAATTTGCCCATGTTAGCAGGGTTGACAGAAAGAATTTGGCAAAGTTATAAGCAACTGAAAACAGGGTTGTAATGGGGTTGGGGTTCTCACCCCTAGCGAGGGCCCTTGGCTGAGTGTGCGCAGGCTTGCACTTTCTCTCCCTGTAGCCCTCTTTGGGCTCAAGTCCTTAATTAGTCCCGTAATCTATCAATGGTCTCAGCCCTGGTGTCGAGACATACTCCCAGGGCTTTTCCCCAGGAGGCAATGTCCTCGCCCTCTCTGGGCGCTTCAGGCCCTAGCTCTCTTGCTAGGCCACTATGGAGTTCTGTTCCCCTTCTGGGGTGCCTCAAAGTCCAGGCCACTACTCCCCCAGTGGCTAATGGGGGTGGGGGGGACCTGGGCCCACCCAGTACTCCAGGTCCCAGACCAGGGACCCTGTTGATAGCCGCCATCCACTGGGTCCCTTTATCTAAGTCATACCACTGCTTTAATTCCCTAGGCCACTTCCCCACAGCCCGGCACCTTCTTCACCCTAACCTCAGGACCTTGTCTGAATAGGGTCCCAGTTACCAGCCTAGAGCTCCTTCTCACTCCCTCGGCCAGCCACACACTCCACCAGTTCCAGAAAGAAACTGACTCACTCTGGCCCTGCAGCTCTTCTTATACTAGCCTGCTGGGCCCTGATTGGCTATGTCCCACATAGCCCTTCTAGGCAGTTTGGAGGATCCTCTCCCCTGCGTTTTCAGGGTCAGGGTGTGACAGGGCCATGATGTCTTGAGCAGGGTGCCAGTTTGTAAAAGGACGAATTCTTCTGTTGACCTAGCTACCACTTCTCAGAGAGGTGGATTAACTACATCAATGGATAAACTCCTTCCACCAACAAAGTAAGTGTCTATGCTATAGCGACACAACTGCAACATTGTAGCTTTGCGGCTGTATGTTGACGTGCAAATGTCTCTTGGGAGAATGCATTAGCCATAGGCTACAGAGTTATTCCCACTCTCTCTACACCCTCTAGAATTCTACAGAGCTAATTGCTAGGATGTTCTCCTCCAATACCCCACGTTCCACTCCCTGCTCCAATGAAGATTTCAGTACATACACAGAGTAGAACAGCTTCAACAGGGGAGATTGAGAGAGACCTCTGAGCACACCTACCAGATTAGACCCCCACAAGTGAGATTCCTGAGGGAGCACCAAGTTTGTAAATGCCACTAGGGAGTTGACATGAGTCAGGGCTGAGCTGCTCTGTGGTGTCAGTAATTTGATGGCTTCCCAAAAGCCCACTGGCAAAAATGTAGGCACCTCTGGGACTTTACTGGTGGAAACTTAGGCACCTGAGGACCAGATTCACAAGGGGGATTTAGGTGACATTCATGAAACCCCTGCTACCTTGCCCTGTAGTGCCTAAGTCTCTAGATGGTATGGTTGCAAAGACAACCTAGCAAAAATGACCCGAGTGAAACCACTGTGGCAATGTCTGCCCGAGTATGCAGAGAGCCTGACACAATAGCTCAGAAGTGTGAACTGCCTCATTTATTTAAATGGGTGCTGTTCCAACCTGACCCTGCCCTCCCCCTGGTCAGGCATCAGTCTGTTGTACTCAGACCCAAACTGTGTTTCTCATGTGATTCTAACCTCTCTGGATCTAGATAGTGACTGGTCACTGTTCCTAGCTCTGGGTCTCTCTGAGGCATATTGACAGGTGCAGACCCCATGCATGACATCCTTCTTGGGCAGTGGGACTCTGCAGTCCACCTGGCTTAGATCACAAAACAACTGTCTCATTCCTCCCATCATCCAATTACTTATACCTATTCCCCCTCACCTTGCAGTGGGAGCCCAGACAAACCCTTCAGGGACAATGCAGCAGGAAAGCAAGAAACGCAAACACTTTCCAAGGCATCCCACACTCTAGCAGGGGCAGCAGTGCTCATAAAAGACTGATGCTGTCAGGATAGGCTGCTTTTTCACTAGCATCTGAATGTTCTAAACCAACAAGGAGGTTACAATGCAAAACAAAGGTCTCAATGAAGGTGACAACCACAAAATTGCTAAAGCACATTGGTATGCTATGTCACCAGCCCCATACAACTGTAACTCTGCATTCATAAAGTTTTTGTCAGTGAATTTCCCAGGTGTTTTTATTTTTGTTTCTTTTTTAACAGAAAATGCTGTTGGTAGGAGATTAGAAGTCATTTAGACAGTTGTAGTTGTCAGACATTCATAGAAATGTAGGGCTGAGAGGGACCTCGAGAGGTCATCAAGTCCAGCCCCCTGTGCTAAGACAGGACCAAGTAAACCTAGAGCAGCCATGAGAGGTCTTGTCCAACCAGTTCTTAAAAATCTCCAATGATGGGGATTTCACAACCTCCCTTGGAAGTCTGTTCCAGAATTTAACTGCTCTTCTAGTTAGAAAAAAATTCCTAATCTATAAACTAAATCTCCCCTGCTACAGATTAACCCCTTTACTTATTGTTTTATCTTCAATGGACATGGAGAATAATAGATCACCATCCTATTTATATCAGCCCTTAACATACTTGAAGACTGTTGTCAGGTTCCCCCTCAGTCTTCTTTTCTCAAAACTAAACATGCCCAGTTTCTTTAACCTTTCTTCCTGTAAGGTTTTCTAACCCTTTGGTCATTTTTGTTGTTCTCCTCCATACTCTCTCCAATTTGTCCACATCTTTCCTAAAACATGGATGTAATAAAATACAGCCCAGATTTTAAATGTGACCTGCCCTTCTGGATGCCTTCTGGGTAGGCTGCCCCCTTCTGAGACCCTTCTCCAGTCCCATGAGCAAACCCCTTCCATGTGGCTGGCTCATGCCTCTATTTCTCTCTGGGGTAGGATCCAGAAATATAGCCACGCTCCAATGGGGTCACCAGCTTCTTCCTTCCCGGGTGCCAAACCCACTACCTCTCAGGTCCAGCTGTGCTTGGACTCTGCCAAAGTTCCCCTTTGGGACCCTGTGGTCAGGAATCGTTTGCAGTGACATAGAAGCAGGAGTATTTGTCCAAATCGTGCAGAGTGCTTAGAGAAGCAGATTTTAACAATAAAATAAGACCTATAGGGCCATTGTCTTCCCTACATTTGGCATTTCCCTCCAGCCCCTGGGTAGACACGACCTACCCTTGGTGTCTCCTGTTGTCTCTGGGCACCAAGTTACAGCTTGACCACTGCAGTTCCTGACTTTCAGTCTGTCTATCTGTCTTTCTTCACCCTGATGGATCTGGGTCTTTTTGTCAGATTCCAGCAAAGCCAACTACTTCCTTTTTAACCCTTCAGGGTCTTTTGATCTTAGCCCTAGCCTTAGGAAGAGTAAAACATCCTAATGTGGACCATGCCAGCCAGGTTAGTTCTCTCCCCAGTTGATGACCCAGCCCATTGTTGTCTTAACTCTCTGAAGTGGGTACCTCAGAGGCTGAATTATCTGAGTCGTTGTGTTACCCTTCATGGATTCCTTAACAGCACACTTTACAACCTCCTTTGCTTTAACACTACACATTAAGCCAGACAGCAAAAATTAAAAAGGGAAACCAAATTATACATCATATTTTTAAGCAATAATACAGACATTTTCCCACTTTGTGACACTTCCCAAGTTGAGACACTTTAATGGGGCTCAATGATCAGAAAAACAACTGTATTTATGAGAACAAACAAATGTTACTCCTGGTCAAGAATTTCCTCAGAGCATCCTTGACTTCTTTTCTTTGTTCCTCAGGCTGTATATGATTGGGTTGAATGTCGGAATAACAACCGTGTAGAACAGGGCGAGGGCTCGGTCGGTGTCCACAGACACATTGGAACTGGGCCTCATGTAGGTGATAAAGACGCTGCAGTAGAATAAGATGACTGTGATTAGGTGTGAGGAGCAAGTGGAGAAAGCTTTGCGTCTCCCCTCACCTGAGTGCATCTTCAGAATGGTCCAGATGATGCTTGCATAGGAGGTGATGATTAAGATTAAGGGGACTATTGTGAACACCATAGTGAGGAAGGCAAGAATGGCATTGATGAGTGATGTGTCCGTGCTCACCAGTCTAAGCACTGGGAGGACGTCGCAGAAGAAGTGGTTGATTTTATTTGGCCTGTGGAAGGGTAATGTGAATATTGCTGCCGTTTGCTCACATGCCACCAAGTTGCCCACAATCCACACCACAGCTGCCAAGCTTACGGAGACCTTTTCTGCTCATGATGAGTGAGTAACGCATGGGGTTGCATGTGGCAACGTACCGGTCATAGGACATAACAGTCAGTAGGCCACACTCCGTGCTGCCAAAGAAAAGGTAGAAGTACATCTGGACTGCACAGCCTAGGAAAGAGATAGCCTGCCTCTCTGAAAGGAAGTTGGTCAAGGTCTTTGGGATGACCACCGAAGTGTAGCAGATCTCCAAGACTGACAAGTTCCTGAGGAAGAAATACGTGGGGGTGTTGAGGGCCAGGTCAGCAACCGTCACAGCGATGATGAGGCCATTTCCTATCAGTGTGATGAAGTAGATGAGTAAGATGAGGACGAAAAGAAGGGGCTGCAGATGCTGGAGGTCTGAGAAGCCCAGAAAGATAAATTCTGTCACTGCAATTAGGTTTTCCTCCATAGCTCGGACCTGTTGAGACCACATAGGTATTTAAATACCTCTCTGGGGTTTGCATGGTATCTCATAATAGATAGATAGATAGATTAGATAGAATCACAGTTACACAATCAGCTTCACCCCATCCCCTTTCTCATCTCACTATGTTCACACAGCTCAGGTGTTCCGTCTCTTGGATCTTACTCATCTCTGGTTGGCGATTCTGACACCCTGTCCCAGGGTTTGCATGGTATTTCATGATAGATAGATAGATAGATAGATAGATAGATAGATAGATAGATGATTATGTGAACACAGATCAGGTGTTCGGTCTCTTGGATCTTACTCATCTCTGGTTGGCAATTCTGACACCCTGTCCCACACTCATCTTAGGAACAGGCATTGGCAAATGCTGTGTCCACTCCAGAGGGGCAGTTGGGCCACATCTAACTGGCGCTGTGACCCCACGTGCTTGGTCGCAATTCCTGGAGTGGGGGTTGGGGCTAGCCCCACAGGACAGGCACTGCAGGAGCCCCCACTTCAGGGTGAATCATGGACACACACAAAAAAGTCATGAACAAATGGGAAAATCACAGTGTCTGTGACTTCTTTCCCATTGTGACAGACATGCATCCATAAGAATGATTATTAAAGAGTACCCCCACATTTGTTACCACTTCCCTACCTCACACAGTGCCATCCCATTAATGAGAATGAGATACCAGAGTGTTGAGAGAAAAAGCACTAGACAAACCAGCAATAAACAGCCCAGACAAATGGCTGGTCCCATCTAATCTTACACTTCACTGCCAGCTAATGTGGTTAGATTTACCTTTCACGTTACTGGAACCCACCTGGACCAATTTCTGTTCTTCTAGACAGACAAGATTCTCCAGTGTGTCTGTGGGACTCTCAAATCTGGGTAAGACGAGAGACAATCCTGTAGATGAAGATATTTTAGGTGCCTTTGAAAATGACATTGTAAACAGACAGAATCAATAGGCAGATAGATGAGTCATTCATTAACTTTAGTTGACTTGATAGAAAGACTTTATGCACAGTACCTTTGATAAGACAGAGAGAAAGACATGAAGGACAATTCTGTAGATTAGATACATAAGAGTAAATTAGATTGAGTGATTAGATGAGAGAGAGAGTGAAAGAGGTTGCTCTATTTTTCCTTCAATTCTGGAGATAATTTAGGTGTTCATGACTCAGAAAATGAACTTGGGGTCATAATAGTAAAGAAGGAAAATGCCTCAGACTGGCCCACAAATACCTTGCTCTTAGCCGTCAAACCTTCCCACTTCTGAGCAGTTCCATCATTTCTGAAACTGACTTATCTTTAACAGAAAAGCTTCTCTGCTAGTGAATCTCAGACGTTAATCCTTTCTGTACTGTTCAGTAACCACTGGGATAAAATCCCGAGGGTTCTCTCTGACTATGGGTGCCTGGGAGAATTAGTAATTGTATTCTGTTTGTAAGCACTTGGATCAATGAAATCAACTCAGCAATAAAGAAACTACCATTAAATTCAGTGATGGTCCGATCCAAATTGCAGTGTCAACTGTACTTGTTCATAAAGGTCAGAATATTGGTTTACTGACAGTTCTCCAAGCATTTACTGTAGACATATTCTTCATTATTAAGATGTATTTGTTGCAATAAGGGTCTAAGCCCTTAGAGCCTGGACAATTTATATAAGCTTCTCAGGAACATGGGACATGTTCTAAAGATGTATAAATTGTATCTACAAATGTCAAGAAAAAATATAATTGAAAGGTAGGCCAAAAGCTTTTAGCAATAATTGCCAGTGATCTCAACTGCATAGATCTTGGTAGAACTGGTGTGAGGTCTGACTAGTCTTTAAAGAGACATGGTGTTCACTTCATCATGATCTCAACATCCAACTTGGAACACATTGCACCCCAGTGTTGGCACTCTCAGGATGGAGCTGAGAACTCACTGGACCATGGGTAGTTATTAACTCCCCTCTCATCCCTAGAGTGACTTCTTAAAGACAGAGTTGAGGCACACTGGTCAAGAGTGTTTGTAGGGAAATTCACAGGGCCATTTCCAACTTGTGTTAGATATACAGAAAGCCAAGGACAGCATCCTCCATGGATGTCAGCTCTTCCCACCATTAATTTCTAAATCTCCAGTTCAGATCTATCCCCTGGCAGGCATGACTCCAATTTGTTATCACATGATGGCTGCTTGTTGTCTCATGTGAAATGTATGCAGTGGTTCTCAGACCAGGTCCCAGTGGACAAGTCTCCATGTCTAAAATGTATTCACCAACAGCCTTGGAAATAATTTTCAAACTTCTTGGTAAATTCATCTCAGCGGCCAAGGGCTAGTGGTGAAATTCACTCCAGTGTCATTCCCAAGCCATTCCCATTGGGGGTAACTTTCAGTGTGAACTAGACAATGATCTCCCTTTCACTTCTTTGAAAATCCTAGCCTAAACCTGCAAAGGCCTTGAGTGGTGCACAGGCCTTGAGTTTATTTGACATGGAAGGATCACGGACATTGAACTAACCTGGGACACCTGGATGCAGGCTCCCCAAGACAGGGCCGAAGCAGGTTAGTGGGACAGTGTGCTGGAACTGTCGGTACTTCAGCCTTAGCCTGAGCTGTTTGATGAATCACTGGAGGAACTCTGTCCTCATGTGCAGAGTTGCATTAATTCCTTGTTTTATAAGGGTTTTCGTCACCTTCCTCTGAGACATCAGATCTTGGCAATTGACAAAGTTATGACACTGCGATGGCAACAGTCTCAGCCTTTAGAGCCAATCTTTTCTTGCCCCTGATTTTCGCCAATCATGATTATTAAGAAGAGGTGATATATGAATAATAAAACCTCTGATTTATAAATATGTTTGTGAATAACATAGTAAGGACACTTCTCCAATGACCTGAGAGAAGTCTGTTCCAAGAAGATCGACTGTTTATAGCAGGTAGCTGAGCATCAGCTTTTCTGGGTTCAATTTCTAGCTCTGGGAGAGGATTGGGTGTAGCAATTATAGTGTGTGGGGCGGGTGGCTTGGGGACAGATGGGAGTCAAGATTTTTAGAGAACAGGGCACATCAGGGAGCTGGTTCTGAGTATGTATGTATTTCATAATCTCTCTCCTCCTTCCTGTGGAGGCCAACTGTCTTCTTTAATTGATAGCTCTTCAGTGAAGGCACCAACTTTCAATTATACCCTTATTATGGGCAGATCAGTAGATCCCCGGTCCTGATTGGAGCATCTGAGCATTGATATCACTCCCTACATGGTTGTAGACTTGGATTTTCAAAGGAGTCTGCTGGACATAGGCTCCCAAATGCAATTCAAAACCAAGGAAAGTTGGGTGACTGACAATCTCAGCCTTCATTATTTTAGCCATATCATCAAGGTCTACAAAAATGACAGAGTAACCATAGACTGGTGGACATAGTCTGTGATTGGTTTCAGTCCCCTGAAGAAAGTCTCAGTTTTCAACAGACTGGGAAGCACTGGGGAAAGGGATTCTTATTCTGGCACATGATGCCATTAAAACATGAAGGCGAAGACTCACAATCATCCAACTCCCATTGACTTTGAATGGTATTTGGGAGCCTCCTCAATTAGAATTTTTTGAAAATCCAAGTGGGCTGTCAATGTAGTTGTGGAATACACATCTTGCACACTGTAGCCGTGCGGGACTCACACCTGCAGCGCCTCCTGCTGGTACCTTCTGGGAATTAGTTCTCTAGCCATCGGAGCGCCCTCTGCAGGCTGGTGTCCCACTTTTACTGGCCCCCGTGTCCCTCCCGGCCCTGGTGCCCTTTTCTCTGGGTGCTGCCCCTGGAAGTACACCCCTCAGTCTCTGGGTCTCCCCTCCCCGGGGAATCCCCACCCACTATCCCCATCTCGCCTCTGTCTTTGGTTACTGCCCAGGCTCCATCTAGCCCCCGTTCACAGGGGCAAACAGCAGTATAAATGCCACTCATCACAGGCAAGGGGGTTTGGACCTGCTGCCTCTGCCTACCTCCTTGGGCTGCCCCCTGCAACCCCAGTACCTTATTTGGCCTTCCACTAGGCCGTAGCCTGGGGAGTTTCCAGGCCGGAGCTCCCCAGCTCCCTGCGCCTTCCCCCCAGCCCTGCTCCACCTCAGGTACCTTGGTATGCTCCCAGCAGCCAGGTCCCTCCCTCTCAACAGGCTAGAGAGAGAGTGTGTCTCTCTCCCTCCTGGCCCATGGTCACTTATAAGGGCCAGCTGGGCCCTGATTGGGGCATGGCCACAGCTGAGGCTGCTTCCCGAATCAGCCTGGGAGCTACTTGCTCCAGCAACAGTCTTCTGCTAGGCTGTTTTAAGCCCCTCCGCACCGGAGTGGATGACCACCCCACTACACACACCTTGACAAATTTCTTCACACGCCTCCCGTCAAACTTTTCACACTCCAGATGTCAAAATCAGTTCTCACCCCTCAGTGCTGGTTGGTCAGGGGGCAGTGCTAAGAGACTTGTTGGGGGCAGTGCTAAGGGGGGCATGATGTAGGTCCTGCACCCCTTGAGCATGTGCTCTGGGGCACAGGCAGGAACTTTTGGTGGTAGTTATCCTGAATAGATAGAGTCAATAGGTAGATAGATGAGTCATTTATTTTGATCAGTTAGCTTGAGAGAGATAATGATGCACAGTCCATTTCACCATGATTGCACCATCGCATTGGTACAATATGTGTACCCCATAACCACTCCTACATAACTGTCATGTATTTCATAGTCTTTATTATTTATTATTTGTATTTCAGGATCAACTAGGATCCCCAATAATAGACCAAGAAAACATGGGCTAGATTCACAAAGGGACATAGATGTTCCGGTGCTGATCATTGAAGCAGCTGAATTTTATGTACCTAGAAATTCAAAGGGATTCACAAAGCCTCAGTTTAGGCACCCAGGCTCCCTACACAATGAATGGGGAGAGGTAGGCACCTAAAAATGGGATTCACAAAAGCCAGCATGCTCAGGGGTTCCTCATCTAAGCTAGCCAATGGGAGATTCCAGGGAGGTGCCTATCTGTCAGCTTTCTTGGGGTCAGGCACCAAAGGTGTTTTTTGCAAGAGGCCTGAGGCATGAGAAGGATGACTCATTCATCACTCTTAGCTCAGTCATTTGGGTACTCAACTAGGAGGCAGAAGACCCAGCTTCAATTTTGCCCTCTGCCTTAGGAGAAAACGGATTTGAACAGGGAACTACAACTTCTTAGGAGAGTACTATAGCTTAGGAAAGTACTATAACTATTACTCTTGCTTAATTTCCCCTTCTTTTCCCCTCACAAAACCCATTCAGAAGTTAATATTCTTCCTTGAGAAGTTCATGCTTCTCTTCAAGGCAGCCCTCAGGGAATCTTTCATCTGCTGGTTCCTCATGCTGAAGATGAAGGGGCTCATGAGAGGGGTCACCACTGTGTTGAGCAGGGCCACCAGCTTGTTGAGCGAGGTGTCACTGCCCAAAGGCCGGACATACATGAAGATGCAGCTGCCGTAGCCCGTGGTGATGATGATGAAGTGGGAGGAGCAGGTGGAGAAAGCCTTATTGCGTCCTGAGAGGGATGTTATCCTGAAGATGGTGGCAACAATGTAGGTATAGGATACCACCGTCAGGATCAAGGAGCCCAGCAGGATGGCAGAGGAGGTCATGAAACTCAGCAGCTCCACAAAGCTCATGTCCACACAGGACAGCTTGACGAAGGCCAAGCTGTCGCAGAAGAAGTGGTCGATCTGGTTGGCATTGCAGAAGGGCAGGGTGATGATGGGGATGATGGTGATGATGGTGGTCAGGAACCCCATTACCCACGACCCCAGCACGAGCTGGAAGCAGAGCTGAGCATTCATGACCATGGTGTAGTGCAGTGGGTTGCAGATGGCCAACAGGACAAACTCACTGCAGCCCAGAAGGAAGTAGAAGTAGCACTGAGTGATACAAGCCAGGTAGGAGATGGACCTGTCACCCGTCAGGAGCTGACAATCACCTTGGGTAGGACAGAAGATGTAATAAGGATCTCCAAACAGGAGAGGTTCCAGAGGAAGAAGTGCATGGGGCTGTGGAGGTGACAGTCTAAGAGGATGATGGCGATGATCATGATATTGCCAGACAAGATCAGCAGGTAAGAGGCCAGGAAGCCAACAGCCATGAGGCATTTTAGATGGCGGAGGTAGACAAAGCCCCTGAGAATGAATTCGGTTATGGTGGTTTAGTTCCGCATGGCTACATTGGAGCTATCTGTGCGGGGTAGAGGAAGGACGGAGGGAATAGGGAATAATGTGTCAGATGAACAGGAGAAAAGAAAAGTAGAAAAACAGAAGAGTAGAGAAGAGGAAAGAAAAGAACAGAAGAGAACTTAAAAGGAAAAGGAAGAGAGATAAGGAGGAAAAAATGATTAAATGTAGAGAAGGAAAGCAAGGGTGAAATAAGAAAAGTGAAGAAGACAAAAGAACAATACAGCAAATAAAAATTTACCCTGTGGGCAAAGGGTGGGATGGGAAGAACAACAAGTCAATGTGAGCAGGGAAGGGAAGACAATGAGAAGAGGAAACAAATGGCAAACAGAAGAGGAAAGAAAAGTGGAGGAGAGAAAAGCCCCAAAAATAAAGAATAGCAAAGCTGGGTGGAATTGTTTCTCTGTGCAAATTTTTGAATTTTTTTTTTTGAGGTGTGGGGGAGAAAGGAGAAGAAAAAAGAAAAGTGTTCAGCTGAAAACTCTTCAACTTTCTGTTTTTTTATTTTCTTAATGAAAAGTCAAAAATTGTCCACAGAAAGCAGACTCTTACCACAAAGGTTTTAGTTTAATTGAAAACCCAATTTTTTGGGTCAGAAAACAGTTTTGATAGAAATATTTGGACTATCCTTAAAAATAAGGAAAGAAATAAAAAAGAGAAAGGAGAAGTAAAAGGTAAAATAAAGGAATAGAGAAAAGCAATAAAGGAAATGAGAGGGTGAAAATGAAAGTAGAGAAATGAAGAAAGGGAATAAAAAGGAAAGGGAAAAAAGATAAACAGAAAATGTAGGAACCAAAAAAAAATCAAAGTAAAAGGAAGGAAAGAAAAAAACAAAAAAGAAGAAAAAAAGATGAGTGAAAGAAAAGAAAGGAGAGAAAGGAGAAAGGGGAAATGAAAATATAAGAAAAAAAGTTATCAAAATGGAGAACAAAGATATTAAAAAAGAGAAGATGGAAAACAAAAACAACAAAAGGAAACAAATAAACAGAATGGGGGGCAGAACAGTTACTCACGTTAGTCCGTATGTCTACACTATGAAATTAGGTCGAATTTATAGAAGCCGGTTTTATAGAAATCGGTTGTATACAGCCGATTGTGTGTGTCCCCACATAAAATGCTCTAAGTGCTCAAGTCGGCGGACCGCGTCCACAATACCGAGGCAAGCGTTGACTTCCGGAGCACTGCACTATGGGTAGCTATCCCACAGTTCCTGCAGACTCCGCCGCCCATTGGAATTCTGGGTTGAGATCACAATGACTGAATGATGCAAAACAGTGTCGCGTGGGGTTCTGGGTACATGTCATCAGGCCCCTCCCCCTCCATCAGAGCAACGGCAGACAATAGATTCGCGCCTTTTTACCTGAGTTACCTGTGCAGACAACATACCACGGTAAGCATGGAGCCCGCTCAGCTCAGCTCACCGTCACCATTTGTCATCTGGGTGCCGGCAGACATGGTACGGCATTGCTACACAGCAGCATCTATCTGCCTTTTGGCGGTAGACGGTACAGCATGACTGGTAGCCTTCATCGGTGATCTGGGTGCTGGCAGCCATGGGGCTGGCAGCCTTAGGGCTGCATTGCACCAGCCCCTTGCCTTCTGCCTTTTGGCAGTATATGGCATATTACGACTGGTATCCGTCGTCGTCGTACAGCAGTGGCTGGAACTCCGTATGTACCCCAATCCCCCCCCCCCCAGTAATATTCTGCTGTCTTCACAATGACGATGATGGCTATCAGTCGTAGTATGCCATTTTCTGCCAAGAGCCCAGTATTATCTGCTAAGCACCCAAAAGAGGCCGAGGGCGATCTGGGTGCTGGCAGAAGTGGGGCTGGCAGACGTGGGGCTGCATTGCTACACAGCAGCAGCCCCTTGCCTTTTGGCAGTAGATGGTGTATTAAGATTGACATCTATCATCGTCATACTGCGGTTCAATCAGAGGCACCTGGGCAGACATGCTCAGTCCTATGGAACCGTCTTGATGATGATGGCTATCAATCTTAGTACACTATTTTCTGCCAAGCACCCAGTATTTGCTGCCAAGCACCCAGAAGATGCCGAGGGCTATCAGTCATGCTGCACTGTCGTCCGCCAGCTAAAGATGTAAAAAATAGATTTGTATTCATTTGCTTCCCCCTCCCTCCGTGAAATCAACGGTCTGCTAAACCCAGGGTTTTGAGTTAAATCTTTGGGAGGCCATTCTGTGTGACAGTTGTTTGTGTTTCTCCCTGATGCACAGCCACCGTTGTTGATTTTAATTCCCTGTACCTGTACGCCATGTTGTCACTCGACCCTCCCTCCCTCAGATACTATTTGTGCACCTTTTTTCTTACCAGACACCATAGCACTGTGATCATGGAGCCTGCTCAGATCACCGTGGCAAATCTGAGCACTATGAACACCACGCGCATTGTCCTGCAGTATATGCAGAGCCAGGACATGCCAAAGCAAAACCAGCGCTAGCCGAGGAGGCAATTGCAGCACGGTGACGAGATTGATGAGGAAATTGACATGGACATAGACCTCTCACAAGGCACAGGCCCCAGCAATGTGGAAATCATGGTGTTACTGGGGCAGGTTCATGCCGTGGAACACCGATACTGGGCCCGGGAAACAAGCACAGACTGGTGGGACTGCATCGTGTTGCAAGTGTGGGACGATTCCCAGTGGCTGCAAAACTTTTGCATGCGTAAGGGCACTTTCATGGAACTTTGTGACTTGCTTTCCCCTGCCCTGAAGTGCCAGAATACCAGGACGAGAGCAGCCCTCACAGTAGAGAAGCGAGTGGTGATAGCCCTGTGGAAGCTTGCAACGCCAGACACCTACCGGTCAGTCGGGAATCAATTTGGAGTGGGCAAATCTACTGTGGGGGCTGCTGTGATCCAAGTTGCCAAGGCAATGAAAGACCGGGTGATATCAAGGGTAGTGACTCTGGGAAACATGCAGGCCATAGTGGATGGCTTTGCTGCAATGGGATTCCCAAACTGTGGTGGGGCGATAGACGGAACCCATATCCCTATCTTGTCACCGGAGCACCAACCCACCGAGTACATAAACCGCAAGGGGTACTTTTCAACGGTGCTGCAAGCCCTGGTGGATCACAGGGGATGTTTCACCAACATCAACGTGGGATGGTCAGGAAAGGTACATGATGCTCGCGTCTTCAGGCACTCTGATCTCTTTCGAAAGCTGGAGGAAGGGACTTTCTTCCCGGACCAGAAAATAACCGTTGGGGATGTTGAAATGCCTATCATGATCCTTGGGGACCCAGCCTACCCCTTAATCCCATGGCTCATGAAGCCATACACAGGCAGCCTTGACAGTAGTCAGGAGCTCATAGACTCATAGACTCATAGACTTTAAGGTCAGAAGGGACCAATATGGTCATCTAGTCTGACCTCCCGCATGATGCAGGCCACAAAAGCTGACTCACCCACAACAGAATCTTCCAGCCTGCGACCCCTGCCCTATGCTGCGGAGGAAGGCGAAAAACCTCCAGGGCCTCTGCCAATCTACCCTGGAGGAAAATTCCTTCCCGACCCCAAATATGGCGATCAGCAGAACCCCGAGCATACAGGCAAGATTCTACAGCCGGACTCTCATTTTACCCGCGATGGCCCGTTAATGCCTATTTGACTAAAATCACATTATCCCATCAAACCATTCCCTCCATAAACTTATCAAGCCTAATCTTGAAGCCAGGAGCTGTTCAACTACAGGCTGAGCAAGTGCCGAATGGTGGTGGAATGTGCATTTGGCCGTTTAAAAGCGCGCTGGCGCAGCTTACTGACTCGCTCAGACCTCAGCGAAAAGAATATCCCCATTGTTATTGCTACTTGCTGTGCGCTCCACAATATCTGTGAGAGTAAGGGGGAGACATTTATGGCGGGGTGGGAGGTTGAGGCAAATCACCTGTCTGCTGATTACGCGCAGCCAGACACCAGGGCGGTTAGAAGAGCACAGCAGGGTGTGGTGCGCATCAGAGAAGCTTTGAAAACGAGTTTTGTGACTGGCCAGGCTACGGTGTGAAACTTCTGTTTGTTTCTCCTTGATGAAAACTTCCCCCTCCCACCCAGTTCACTCTACTTCCTGTAAACAAACCACCCTCCCCTCCCCCCTTCGAGCATCGCTTGCAGAGGCAATACAGTCATTGTTACTTCTCATTCATGTAATCTTTATTAATTTATCACACAACTAGGGGGATAATTGCCAGGGTACCCCAGGATGGGTGCGGGAGGAGGGAAGGAAAAGGACACACTACAGTTTAAAACTTTACCACTTATTGAAGGTCAGCCTTCCCATGCTCGGGCAATAATCTGGGGTGGAGTGACTGGGTGGCCGGAGGCCCCCCCACCGTGTTCTTGGGCGTCTGGGTGAGGAGGCAATGGGACTTGGGGAGGAGTGCTGTTGGTTAGACAGGGGCTGTAGCGGCGGTCTCTGATCCTGCTTACCTTCCTGCAGCTCAACCATATGCTGGAGCATATCAGTTTGATGCTCCAGCAGCCGGAGCATCGACTCTTGAGTTCTGTATGCAAGCTGACGCCACCTATCCTCTTCAGCCCGCCACTTGCTCTGTTCATCCCGCGATTCAGCCCGCCACCTCTCCTCTCGTTCATATTGTGCTTTTCTGTAGTCAGTCATTGACTGCCTCCACGCATTCTGCTGTGCTCTGTCAGTGTGGGAGGATATCTGGAACTCCGAGAACATATCATCCCGAGTCCTCCGTTTTCTCCTTCTAAGCTTCGCTAGCCTCTGCGAAGGAGAAACATTTGCAGCTGGTGGAGGAGAAGGGAGAGGTGGTTAAAAAAGACACATTTTAGAGAACAATGGGTACACTGTTTCACGTTACATTTTGATGTTCACATTACACAGCACATGTGCTTTCGTTACAAGGTCGCATTTTTCCTCTTATATTGAGGGCCTGCAGGTTTGGTGTGAGAGATCACTCACGCAGTGCCAGGCAAAAGATTTCGGCTTGCAGGCAGCCATGGTAAGCCTCAGTCTTTTGGCTTTTTTAACCTTCTTAACATGTGGGAATGGTTTCAAACAGTAGCGCCCTCATTTCCCATACCAAGCACCCGTTGGGTTGGCCATTTAAAATTGGTTTGCAATGTAAAAGGAGGGGCTGCGGTTTCCGGGTTAACATGCAGCACAAACCCAAGTACCCCTCTCCCCCCACACCCCCCCCCCCCATGTCTCTGGGATGATCACTTCACCCCTCCCCCCCCACCGCGCGGCTAACAGCGGGAAACATTTTTGTTCAGCACAGCAGGAACGGGCAACTCTGAATGTCCCCTTAATAAAATCACCCCATTTCAACCAGGTGACCGTGAATGATATCACTCTCCTGAGGATAACAAAGAGCGATAAGGAATGGATGTTGTCTGCATGCCAGCAAACACCGGGACCATACGCTGCCATGCTTTGTTATGCAATGATTCCAGACTACGTGCTACTGGCTTGGCGTGGTAAAGTATCCTACCATGGCGGACTGGATAAGGCAGCCCTCCCCAGAAACCTTTTGCAAAGGCTTTGGGAGTATATGAAGGAGAGCTTTCTGGAGATGTCCCTGGAGGATTTCCACTCCATCCCCATAGATGTTAACAGACTTTTCCAGTAGCTGTACTGGCCGCGATTGCCAGGGCAAATTAATCATTAATCATTAAACACGCTTGATTTTAAACAATGTGTAATATTTACAAAGGTACACTCACCAGAGATCCCCTCTGTGCCCTCAGGGTCTGGGAGCACACCTTGGGTGAGATGGGGGGTTACTGGTTCCAGGTCCAGGGTGATAAACAAATCCTGGCTGTTGGGGAAACAGGTTTCTCTGCTTCCTTGATGCTGTGAGCTCTCTCCATTATCTTCAACCTCATCTTTCTCATTCCCCGAACCATCTTCCCTGTGTTTTTCTCCACTCAAGGAGTCATAGCACACGGTTGGTGTAGTGGTGGCTGCACCCCCTAGGATCGCATGCAGCTCCGCGTAGAAGCGGCATGTTTTTGGCTCTGCCCCGGACCTTCCGTTTGCCTCTCTGGCTTTGTGGTAGGCTTGCCTTAGCTCCTTAATTTTCACGCGGCACTGCTGTGCGTCCCTGTTATGGCCTCTGTCCTTCATGGCCTTTGAGACCTTTTCTAATATTTTGCAATTTCGCTTACTGCTACGGAGTTCAGCTAGCACTGATTCATCTCCCCATATCGCGAGCAGATCCTGTACCTCCCGTTCTGTCCATGCTGGAGCTCTTTTGCGATCCTGGGACTCCATCATGGTTACCTGTGCTGATGAGCTCTGCGTGGTCACCTGTGCTCTCCACGCTGGGCAAACAGGAAATGAAATTCAAAAGTTTGCGGGGCTTTTCCTGTCTACCTGGTCAGTGCATCTGAGTTGAGAGTGCGGTCCAGAGCGGTCACAATGAAGCACTGTGGGATATCTCCCGGAGGCCAATAACGTCGAATTCCGTCCACACTACCCCAATTCCGACCCGCTAAGGCCGATTTTAGCGCTAATCCCCTCGTCAGAGGTGGAGTAAAGAAACTGGTTTAAAGGGCCCTTTAAGTCGAAAAAAAGGACTTAGCTGTGTGAACATGTCCAGGCTTAATTCGATTTAACACTCCTAAAGTCGACGTAAACTCATAGTGTAGACCAGGCCCTAGGTCTGTGATGTTAGGAAGATGCCATAAGGCTAAGCCGGCTAGACACAGATTGAGCCCTGTGCCTCAATCATCACCAACTACTGTAGAACAAATTCTTGTAGGGTAATTTTTAAATTCTAGTCCCTCCTTTTTTGGATTAAATACTAAAGTAGTTTATTCTGAACTTCTTCAAAGACTGAAAAGAAGTAATCACTCTGATTTTTCCCTTCATGTCAAGCCATGAGAAGCCCTCAAACAGCACCTGCAACATCAGGATCTTTTGACTTGTCCAACGGGTATTTTCAAATCTAAGCAAATTGTACTTTTATATGTTGACTCTAGTTCTTCTGGTCTCAAAAATGATCTACTTGCCATTCTCTGTGAAGTAGGTCTGCCTCAACTGGGTGAGGTTGACTAGTTTAAATGATCACAGGTACCCCAGGGGATCCACTCATTGGAGAATCCCAGAGCCACTTTTTGAGTTGTACATGGAAAGATTAAAAAAATGACACTTTTTTCCCAATAAATTTTAACTAGGTTACCATCTGTGAACCCAACTACTGGTACCTTTCAGAATGTTTTAGTCTTTGCCCATATGTCATAGGCTCACTTGTGATGGCAGAGACCTTTAATGTGCCATTTAATTCATTTCACGTGCCTCCTACCATATAATTATTGTGTTCCTTACACTTCATTCGTACACAGCATAGTCCAGTGGGTTACGCACTGGTCTGGGCAACAGGAGGTGCTCACTTCTAATTATATCTATTCCATTTACTCAGGGCAGGTCCTTTAGCACTAAGACCCAGATCCACAAAAGCATTTAGCTGCCTAACTACTGCTGTGACAATTGGGCCCATAATTTTTGTCTGCTTGGGAATTAACTATGGAAAGTTCACTAGTAAATGTTATAATCAGCTTAATTCCCAAACACCGCCTCAAATGAAATGGGATTGGACTTTAACAATAACAGCTCCAGCCCATCTCAACTAATTTCTTCACTTTCCATCCAAAGGACAGTTATTACCATATTTGATGCCATCTAAGAGACTGACAGACAAAGGTTGTTTTTTTTCCCCCTTCTAAAACTCTCTTCAGCTAAAGGGACAGGGAGTGAGGGATGTTGTTAAAATGAAAGCCTTATTTAATACCTTACATTTCAAATGCTTTAACTGTGCTTTCTTTTTTTCTTTATCTTTAATAAAAGGTTAAAAGGATTTTAATGGTGTGTTTGCCGTGGGATTAAGCAGGCTGAGGCCTGTGTGTATCAAACCCTGAAACTTGTTTAACATTGTTTGATGTTGGACAGTGACAGGGTTATGCTAACACCTTTGACTTTTTGGGCCCACATATTCCATCTTAATTAACACAACACTACTACTTTAGACACCTAAGTTCAAAATTTAGGCATGACTGAGATCCTCAAAGCCCCCACTTAGCTGTTGCCTAACCCGGTAAGTGCCTTAATTCACTCGATGCCTAAAGTTTTGCTGCAAAGTGCTTATGTTTCTGCTCTAGGCATGCACACTGCTGCCTCACTTGAGGTGCCTGTCTCAAGTCTAAGCCCCAGCTGTATCCTCAAACCCAGGTGAACATAGACATTACTGCACTTCTTTCTCCTGTGGAACTTGATCTGGTAGGTGGGTTCTGAGCACGCCGAAATCCACACAAAACAGTGGAGGGGGGAAGGAGGATTTCCCTCATAACTAGGCTATGAGGGATTCAATTTTTATTGGTAAATATTAATAAATGTCGATTTCACCAAACACCCACAAACCGACAAAAAAATATTTCCATCGATAATCAAAACTGACAGGCAAAGTAAGAAAAATGCTACTTGAGAACTTATTACAGTTTTATTTAAGGATATTTACTTTGTATATTTTCACATGTGATGTGACAATGTGTATTATAACATTTTATAAAGCTTTAACTTTTTGACACTCAGCATCTACTGTCATTAAATAATTATTGTATGATCCCCTCCACCATAATTTCCTGCAACTGTGAAAATTTAAATCGATAAACATTGTGGGGATGGGGGGGAGCTTAAAACCCCTGATTTTGCACAACTGTGAATCCTAAATAAAAAAAAATGGGGGGGAGCTTAAAAATAAACATCAATAATATTGCTCAAAATTATTTTTTAATAAATGATTTCTGCCAACCCGACTCATAACTTGTAACCCAGGGGTAGGGACACACATGGGGGATGAGGGACCCTATGTTCCTAACCTCTTGTTTCTGGTTTTCACTGGGTGGCCAAGGCCCAGCTCCACAAAAAGACTAAGGCATTGCAATGTGTCGCAACACCTAATTTTAAGACACCAAGACAGCCAGTGGAATCAACAAATCCTGATTTAGGCACCCAGGCTCCCTATACATTGAATGGGAAGAGATAGGCACCTAAGAATGGGATCCACAGAAGCCATCATGCTAGGCAGGGAGATGCTTAAATTAGCCAAAGCCAGATGCCAATGAGAGGGATGTGTCTTAAGCCTGCGCCTCTCAGGGAGTTCAGCTCCTAAATCTGGGCTGGAGGTAGTCACCTAGCTCTGTTTCGGATTTTCAGCTGTGAATCCTCTCCTGGAGTTAGGTACCTATGCCATTTTTTGCAAGACATGCCTGGGGAGAAGATGCAATGCCTTATAGCTTTTAGCCCACTTGTTAGGACACTCACCTGGTACGTTAGCGACCTGGGTTTAATTTCACCCTCTACTCAATGTGGAGAGGGAATCTGAACCAGGGCATCTCACATCCCAGGTGAGCACCCTAACAATTGAGCTAAAGGTTATAATGGAGTTCCTCCTGCTGCCCCCTGTGTGGAGTTGGGTTACCTCAGAGCACTCCTACTGGATCAGGCCCTGCAGGTGAGATAGGCTAAGAATTGCCACTATGAATGACAATGAATAGTCATTGGGCCAGGTACAAGAGCATGAGGATGACTCTAAAGCCTAGTGTTTCGAGTGTTCACCTTGGATGTTGAAGAGCTAAGTCCATGTCTCTGTTTATTATTTATACATAGTGGAGCAGCTTCAACATCAAAGACTGAGAGAGAGCCCTACACCAGACCATCCCGTAATCCAATGATTAGGGCGCTCTTTTGTAGTGTAGAAGACCCAACTTCAGAGATCTCCACATGAGATAGAGCGGGGAACTGTTGGGTTTTCTATAGCACATTTCGGCGAACACACTCAGGTTGGGTCAAACCTTTATTTGAACCAAAAGCATTTCTTGAGGTTAACAGCCACTGTTAAAGCAGTAGATAGTGACAGATAGGCAGAAAAAAGTTAGGACCAGTTAACTTCTCCTGTGGCATAGGCAGGTCATGATGAATTTATCCAATAATGTTCCAATTACCCCCTTACACAGTAGCATATTTATACATATTCAATAAATTTCTTCCAATTAGCAAAAAGCATTACACAGCTTCCAATTAATATAAAACACACACAATATTAGCCTTTCCATGGGTTAATTGTTATTAATGATACCTAACCTATATAAGGTGACTGCTTCATCTATTGGCTACTTTTAGCTCAAAGTTGTTTTTCTCTACTATACTTTCCTTTTTGCCTCAGCTTCCCTGTTTTTGTCCTTAACTGTACTTTCTTGTTTATCTTAACTCCCCTGGCCTTGTGGTCACCAGTATGGGTGGGACGCCTCTTACAAACACATAGTTATCAGTTATTTAGCAAGCAATGCACACAAATTTTAGCTTGGGTATATTTTGCGGTTTTAACAGAAATTTAGACATTTTCCGTCATGGAAAGATTAAAAGGGAGGTCTCCTTTCCCCTCTACCCCACATGACATTTTGTGAATCTCATCCTCCTTTCCTTTAGTCAAAATGACTGAAATCAAAGCAAAATTTGTCGAGTTTGATTGACATGAAAAATTTAACTTCAACATTACCAAAACATTTTGATTTTTTTTTTTAGTTTGCTCAAAACTATTTGGCAAACTTGACACTCATGGCAGAACAGTTTTGGGTCAACCAAAACTGCATTTTTTGGTGTATAAACTATTCAAAAAAAATCACTCATCTCTATTTGTGAGAGGTCAGACTGTTGATTCTGTAGTAATTTGTCTCATAAAAATGGCAATACTGGGTCAGACCAATGGTCCATCTAGCCCAGTGTCCTGTCTTCCGACAGTGGCTGATGCCAGATGCTTCAGAAGGTATGGACAGAACAGGGCAATTTTTGAGTGATCCATCCCCTGTCGTCCAGTCCCATCATCTGGCAGTCAGAGGCTTAGATCATCTGTAAGCATCAGCCATAGGCGGTAATGACAGATAATAAGTGTCCAAGCTGGGTTTACAGAATGGAGATAAGGAAGAACTGATCTCTGTGTTCTTTTCCTAACTGCTCTCTTGACTGTGTGAACTACAAGGTTTAAGCTCTACATGTTACATCAGGGAGGCCTATTAGTTTGGGCTTCTGGGTAAAGGTGGGCAAAATTTTAATGACAAATAATTTATTAGTCAAAAAATGCAGTTTCAGAGCAACCAAAACTATTCATGAATTCAGATCAAATTTGGTGAATAGTTTTGTCTGAAAAAAAATCAGCTCATTTTAATATTTACTAAATGAAACATTTTGATTTTTTCCCCAAAATGACTTTTTTTAGATGGTTAACTAGCTTTATTTTAAAAACAAACAACATGGTAAAAACAAAAAAAGCCAACCCTCATACCCCGAAGAACACAATGAAACAAACAAAATAATGATAATAATAATTTTGGTCAAATGAAGTGTTTTGTTTGACCAAAACAAAATTAAATGTTTCATTTCAGGTTAACCAAAATGTTTTGTTTTTGTTTAACCCAATTGTTTTGGGTTTTTCCATTTTGGGGAAGAAAAAAATCCATTTCTGGTTGACCCAATTTTATTTTTATTTTTCCATAGTTTTGGGGTTGGCCATTGAACCAAAAAAATCAGTGATTCACTCAGCTCTAATTCTGTCTTCTATTCCCAGCTCAGGGAGGGGAGTGGGATCTAGTGGTTAGAGCAAGGGGGCCCTGAGTGTTCTGGCTTCTATTTCCAGCTCTGGCATGAAGAAATGCCTAATTGTTTAGAGTAGAGGACTGAGAGTGATTACTCCTGGATTCTGTTTCTGACTCACTGTATGACTTTAAGAAAATTGATTCACCTGTCTGTGCCTCAGTTTACATATCAGTTTACACAAAATGCTGATTATGAAGAGTCTCACTTTCACACAAGAGATATACTGTGCCCAAATAAATGCATACATTGTATTTTCCTTTTTAAATTCAGAATATTTTATTTTATATATTCTGATTGGTATGTTTTTATTATATTTCCCTTCTAAAGGCAGCTTCTTCTGCAGTACTGACATGAAAGGAGTGATTTTAAAATAAGAAAGAAAGAAAGAAAGAAAGAAAGAAAGAAAGAAAGAAAGAAAGAAAGAACTATTAAATAAAACTTTTCTTTTATTCATATTGGTATATGTTGTCATACCTCCCTCCTAAAATACCCACTTCTTCTGCACTGGTCACAGAAAACAATAGGAAACAATCAACATCTTCAGCATGGTCTTTGTCCCTAGCTGAGATGCTATAATCCTAAATGGTGGATCAGTGGATGCTGCTGCTGTGGGGCACTTATAAATCACTTGTAAGTTTATAACCAAGCCATCAGCACAGGAAATAGAAGGAGCAGCTAAACTACACATGGGCAGCATTGAAAAGAACACTTAGGCCTTCATTTTTGATCCTGCCAGGTGCTTCTTGGGAAATGCCGAACATTCTCAATGACAGCAATGGGAGTTGTGGGTGCTCAGCAAACTCCAAGAGGCTGTCTGCACCCTGAAGAATCATGACCATGGACATCTTCCACTGGAACTAAAGCAGCAGCACCAGGGAATACAAAACCTCAATACTTCTGCACTGTCTCCTTCTTAGCCCAGCTCAGAGTGTGTGTTTGATGAGCCCCAGGCACTTGTCAATTGAGACCCTCAACACCTCCTTGACCTTCTGGTTCCTGAGGCTGAATATGAGTGGGTTGAGCATTGGGGTCACTGCTGTGGTCATCAAAGAGGCGACCTTGTTGAGGTTCATGGAGCTGACTTGCAAGGGCATGATGTAGATGAAGATGGAAGTGCCATAGCCGATGGTGACCACAGTGAAATGAGAGGCACAGGTGGAGAAAGCTTTCTCCCTGCCCTTGGCGGATGGGATACGGATGATGGTGCAGATAATATACACGTAGGAGATGACCATCAACATCAGGGAGGCTAGCAACACAGGCAGCAAGATGATGAAGTTGATGAATTCCACCAGCCGGATGTCGGCACAGGCGAGGTATAACAAGGGTGCGCGGTAGCAGAAGAAACGGTTGATGATGTTGTGGCCACAGTAGGGCAATCCAAGTTTGATCACGCTAGGGACCAAGATGGAGAAGAATCCCCCCATCCGTGATCCTACCACCAGCCAGACGCAGACCTTTCTATTCATGATGGTGCTGTAGTTCAGTGGGTAACATATGGCCACATATTGATCGTAGGACATCCTGACCAACAAGACATACTCTGAAATGCCCAGCAGGAAATAGAAGTAGGACTGAGCCAGGCAGCCATAAAAGGAGATGGTATTCCTCCCTGATAGGAAGTTCTCAAGCATTTTTGGGACCACAATCATAATCATGGGGATTTCAATGAGGGACAGATTGCAAAGGAAGAAATACATGGGTGACTGCAGGCGGTAGTCAGTGCATACCAAGGTGATGGAGTTCCCAGTCATTGCCACCACAACATTCACAGCAGTGCCCTGACAGCAGAATCTGGCCAGCCAGACCCCTGATTCCCTTTGGTAAACTGAGGATAGTAACGTTTATACAATGTTATCCAGAGTTTGCCCACATCTGAGTGACAGAGGTATACAAATACAAATACCTCAAAAGCAATTGTACCTAATTCTCCTTTTCATCGCCCTGATGTAAATTAGGAGTAACTGCACTGGAGTCCATTGAGCTGATTCTACTTTCTCTCACCCCAATGCAAGTCAGGAGTAACAGCACTGGAATCAGTGGAGCTGCTTTCCCCATCCCATTCCCATATTACACCAAACTTCACAAGCTAAGGGTCTGACTGAAGGAAATTAAGGTGGTTATCACAAAAGGAGAGTTATTTAACCGATCTAATCCTGGCCCTTGCTCTTGTCCCTCCCTCTGCAACCATCACATGATGTCTTGAGAAAGAAAATGCCCAACCTAATCACCGTGACCGAGTTCCTTCTCCTGGGATTCTCTGATGTTCGGGAGCTGCAGATTTTGCACTTTGTGGTGTTCCTACTGATTTACCTGGCAGCCCTGATGTGGAATCTTCTTATCTTCATGGTCATAGCCTTCGACCACCACGTTCACAGCCCCATGTACTTCTTCCTAATGAATCTGTGGATCCTAGACCTTGGCTCCATCTCTGTCACTGTTCCCAAATCCATGGCCAACTCCCTCATGAACACCAAGTACATTTCCTATGCTGGATGTGTTGCCCAAGTCTTTTCCCCCTTCTTCTTGCTGGCAGTGGATTTTTCCCTTCTCACCGTCATGGTGTATGACTAATATATAGCCATCTGCCAATCACTGCACTATGAGAGAATGATGAACAGCAGAGTTTGTGTCCAAATGGCAGCCGGTGCCAGGATCACTGGGGTTCTCTTCTCTGTGCTACATACCGGAAACACATTTGCATTGACCTTCTGTGGAGGCAACATGGTGGATCAGTTCTTCTGTGAAATCCCCCAGCTGCTGAAGCTCACCTGTTCTGACTCATATCTGAGTGAAGTTAGGGTTCTTGCATTTACTGTGTGTTTAGTCTAAGGCTGCTTTGTTTTTATCATTGTGTCATATGTTCAGATCTTCAAATCAGTGCTCAGGATCCCCTCTGAGCAGGGCCGGCATAAAGCCTTCTCCACCTGCCTCCCTCACCTCTCTGTGGTCTCCTTGTTTGTTTGCACTGGGGCGTTTGCCTACCTGAAACCCACCTCCAGCTCCCCATCTGCTCTGGAGCTTGTGGTGACTGTTCTTTATTCCATATTGCCACCAATCATGAATCCAATTATCTACAGCATGAGGAACAAAGAGATCAAAGCTGCCCTGAGGAGAAAGACTGGGTGTAGGTAATTCACCAAGAATCAATTTTCTGTCTTTCTCTAATTAAAGTTTGCTTACGTAGTATCTTTAAGTATTCATTAACGTGAGTTATTTCCATGACCACACAGCTTGCACAGAACCAGGTCTGATTTTGGCATCAGTTGCACCAATGCAAATCCAGATTAACTTCGCTGATGTCACTACTGCTGGGGTGATTTACACCAGTAGAAAATCTGGTCCACTTGTGGAGTAAATGGGTGTAAATTGTGTGCACGAGAGGAATCAGACTTTCATTCTGTGCCAAAACAATACCCGTTACACTGCTTGGTCACTTGCACCCATTCCATGGCCACTGAAAACAATGATGGGAGTTGTCTTTCTTGCTTGTGTGTATAAATCAGTAGTGGCTTCATTGGAACCAAAGGAATCAGACTGGAGTAAGACTGGGGTAGATCCTCAACACGTTCCATTGACTTTGGTGGCGCTAAAGCAATTTGCAGCATCTGTGGATCTGAGATACTGCCTTCAATGGAGCTGTATATCCATTACCACCAGCTGGGGACTGGGCCCACTGTCTTCTAAACCATCATTCATGGCCTAACCACTAGAGGGGGACAAGGAGCCAGACTGTGTCAGTCTGGCTCACATGTACATTCAGGCGTGTGAGAGATGGAGAGACTGGCTAGAAATTACAGGGAGGTTTCTAACCACGAGTGGGGTGAGGTTCTGGAGCAGCCTCCCAATAGGAGTTGTGGGAGGCAAATGACTGAATTAGTTTGAAGAGAGAGCTGGACACATGTCTGATTGGGACTGTATGACGTCGCTGCTTGTGATGGTGGGGGACAGGGCTCAGCAACCCTGGGGCTCAATTGCAGCATATGTCTTATGTTCCTAAAAGCTCATGCTTCAGGGTTTCATCTGGCCACTGGCAGGGGTCAGGAAGGGATTCCTCCCAGTGTATTCTGTGTGACCCAGTGTGTTCTGGGAGATTTTATTTAAATCTCTGAAGCATTGGGCACCCCTGGCTGGAGATGGGACATTGGGTGGGATGTGCCAGGGCTCTGAGGTGACACTGAACCATTCTCTCTTTCTCAGGTTCTTGGCTGGCTGGTTCTTGCCCACATGCTCAGGGTCTGACTGATCACCATGTGGGCATCAGGAAGGAATTTTCCCCCTGGTCAGATTGGCAGGGACATTGTGGGGGGTTCACTTTCCTCGGCAGTGTGTGGTGCAGGTCACTTCTCACGATTTTCTGGGTGTATCTCAATAATTTCCCTGCCATTGTGGGGGCCTTGGGCACTGGAGCCCTTCAGTCTCTCCTATTCTTTGCCAATGGCAGAGAACCATCTAGTGTCCTGAGGGCTGTGACAATTCGATCTAATTTCAGTTGTTGGGTTTGGTGTGCAGATGCTGGGTGGTGTTGGCATACAGCAGGTCAGACTGTATCATCTGGTCATCCCTTCAGGCCTTGAAATCTGTGACTTTATGGATGTGTGTGGATGGGGGAGAGGAGAAGGGGCCACACAGAGAATAAAATCCAGTAGAGTCCATGGCGTTTCTTTAGTACAACTGTCTGTGACACCCTGTCCTTCTGGCTGGGGATAGGTGACTCCAGCTCAAATGAAGCCCTTGACCTCTGCAGCCACACAGTGTCACTGTATAAACACCACCCATAGGCCGTGCGTGTTATGAGGCCCCTCTGTGCCCCACCTAGGGGATAGGGGGCTGTTCTGGTGGATGTCAGGCAGCCTGGCTGTTCAGCTCAAGCTGTAGAAGCTCGTACTCTGGATGTCTCTGATTGAGTCCCCCGGGGGCCAGACTGGATTAGATGGTGACCCTCACATATGCGCAAGTGGCCTGAGTACTTCAGGGGACCATATTCCTGCACTAATCAGAGGCTGATGTTGCCTACCAAGATACTGCAGAACAGCAGCAGGAGTGAGACCTAAGAGGGGAAGAATTCTTTAGTGAGAGGAGGAGCAGGTTTATTCCTGGATCATCTCAGGTATGCCCATTCCTAGTCCCCCTGCACCCTGGAGACTGAAGATCCATGGCATGGGCAGGGATGTGTGTGTTGCTCTCAGCTTAGGTTGGTAGAGCAGGTCAAAGTAACTTGTCATTGGGAAATGGTTTCCTCAACCTGTTTGTGACAAATGCTGCTATGTTTTTAGATGAGTTAAATAATCTGCCAATGTCTTAGAAAAATGTTTCCCAACTCTTCCCTCGACAAGGTTGGCCACTGAGGCATTCCCAGAATACCGGATCTGATGGGTTGGATCACAGAAACCCCCTTGGGAACTGGCACCTGTTGTGCCTGGACTACTTCTGAGCCTGTCTTCCCTACCAGCTTGGGTTTGAGCCCGACACGTTAGCCTGCTACAAACACAGACCCAGGTCTGAACCACGTCCCCCAAAAGCTGCAGGCTTAACTGAAAACAGCTTAAGAAGTGTTCCTATCTCCAACACTCAGGTTTCCTACTCTGAATGGGGTCCAAACCCCAAATAAATCCATTTTACCCTGAATAAAGTTTATATAGGATAAACTCATAAATTGTTCACCCTCTATAACACTGATAGAGAGATATGCAGAGCTGTTTCCCCCCAGATATTAATACAAACTCTGGGTTAATTAATACGTCAAAAGTGATTTTATTAAATACAAAGAGTCGGATTTAAGAAGTTCCAAGTAATAACAGACACAACAAAATGAATTACCAAGCATAATAAAATAAAACACGCAAGTCTATGCCTAATACAGTAAGAAAGTGATTCCAGATGAAATCTCACCCTCAGAGATGTTCCAGTAAGCTTCTTTTACAGTCCAGCAATTACTCACACCCCTGTGGTTACAGTCCTTTGTTCCAATTTCTTTCAGGTATCCTTTGGGGGTGGAGAAGCTATCTCTTGAGCCAGCTGAAAACAAAAGTTTCCAGTGGCTTAAATAGACTTTCTCTTTTGGGTGGAAACCCCTTTTCCTCTCCTATGCAGAAGCCAGCTGCAAGATACAGTTTTGGAGTCACATGGGCAAGTCACATGTCCATGAATGACTCAGAACTTTTCCGGATGATGCCACATTCCCAGGAAAGCTCAGAGGTGGATTGGCATCTCTCAGAGTTCATTGTTAGCTTAAGTGTTTCTTGATTGGGCACTTACTGAGAATAGTCTTTTCTCAAGAAGCTGACCAACTGCTTCACTGGGGCTACTTAAAATCCAACAAGTACATAGCCAATATTCATAACTTCGAATACAAAATGATGCATGCATGTAATTAGGATGAATATATCCAGTAGATCATAACCTTTGCAGAGATATGTTACATGGCATATCTAACATAAAACATATTCCAGTCATGTCATATTTACATTCATAAGCATATTTCTATAAAGCATTATGGGGTTTATTATTTCTAGAAAGCAACGCCACACCGGACAATCTGGTACTTCTGGGAAAGCTGTGGCCCCACCCCTACCTCATGGGCCTGCCTGACAGTGTGACCTTGCATGCGTCCCTCATCCGTGATACTGGACAAAACCATGTCTGGTTTTGTCTCAGTACCAGACAGGGGACAAACCACTCAAAAAGGGGATTATCCAGCTTAAAACCAAATGAATGGCCAGCTACCAACCATGCTCACCACTCCCAAACAGCTTCTGTGCGGCTTCCTAGAAATCTCCTCTACCAGGAATAAGTTCCAACAAACTGTATCTCCTGCATTCTGTCCCAGAGGCACTGATGGTGGGTATATTGTCCAAATAATGAACATTGTGGCTCCTTTCTGGAGTAGGGTCTAATGGAGTTAAAGGAGTCCTTGGGAACTTGTGTTTAACTTCTTAGGCCTCTTAGAAAATCACAGCTCTGGTCTTAGCCCATCCTCCTGTCTTCTCCCTAGACATGGCACCTCCAGGTTACATGACAGACACATTGCCTTGGACAAGTGCACTTGATTTATAGGTGAAAAGAAGGATTTAGTTCTCCAGGGCTCTCAATTAAGGACCAAACAAACAAGAGACTGAAAACAGGCTTTAGTTTAGAATTTTAAAGGTCCCTAGGGGGTTTGGACCATAGGTACCATCAATGGAATAGGCTGCCAAGGGAGCTTGTGGAATTCCCATCATTGGAGATTTTATGAAGAACAAGTTGGACAAGCAACTGTCAGTGCTGGTCTAGATTTACTAGGTCCTGCCTCAGCTTCTCAAGCTTTTCAGCTTCAGCCTCACATTTCTATGGTTCTGTGATTCTATAATATACCAATAAAAGAAATTTTTTTCTATTAGGTGGGCTGGCGCCAGCCGCAGAATCAACAAAGATGTGGGAATATTCTTCAAAGGGGAGGACTATTCTTTCCAGGAATTTAAAATGGGATTTTCAAAGAGCCAGGCACCAGGTTCCCCTGGCCATTTTATTTTTTGGAGAATAGCCTTGACCCAATCATTTTCCACAGGGCAGCACTGATATCCTTGTTCCTCATGCTATAAATGATCGGATTAATCATGGAAGGCACCACGGAATACACAACAGCCACCATGTGGTCCAGACCTGAGATTGAGCTGGAGGTGGGTTTAATATAGGCAAAACTAGCAGTGCAAACAAACACAGAGACCACAATGACGTGAAGGATGCAGGCGGAGAAGGCTTTATGCCAGCCCTGCTCAGAGGGGATTCCCAGCACTATTTTCAAGATCAGTACATAAGACACAATTATAAAAACAAAGTAGCTTAAGGCAAAGTATACACTAAAGGCAATAACCCCAGTTTCACTGAGATATGAGTCATAGGAAGCAAGTTTGAGGAGCTGGGGGATTTTACAGAAGAACTGCTCCATCTCATTGTCTCCACAGAAGATTATTGCAAACGTGTTTCCAGTGTGCAGTGCAGAATTGAGAACCACACTGATCCAGGTACTGGCTGCCATTTGGACACAAGCTCTCCTTTTCATCATTGACTTGCAGTGCAGTGGTTGGCAGATGGCAATGTACCAGTTGTACGCCATGATGATTAGTAAGGGAAGCTCAGCTGCAGTGAAGAAAAGGAAGAGAAAGTATTGGGCGGCACATCCATAATACGAAATGGCCCTGGTGCTCATGAGGGAATTGGCTATGGACTTGGGGACGACAATGGAGATTGAGCTAAGGTCTAGGATGGACAGATTGTTCAGGAAGAAATACATGGGTGTATGAAGATGGTGGTTGAGAGCTATGGCTGTGATGATGAGATGATTCCCAGTCAGGGCTGCCAGGTAAATCGCTAGAAACAGCATGAAATGCAAAATTTGCAGCTCCCAAATGTCAGAGAATCCCAGGAGAAGGAACTCGGTCACAGTGATTTGGTTGGACATTTTCTTCCTCAGTACATCATGTGATGGCTGTGAAGGGAAGGATAAGGGCAATGGTCAGGGTTTGGCTGCAGTCAGTATAGGCCTTGCTGGAGCCCTAGGCATAACTAACAGTATGAACCAAAGGCTGCAAATATGAAGAGATGAAATAGAATGTATGGGTTTGAAATTATTGTATTATTGGACAATATTTGCATTCCCCAGCCTTGCTTAAAGCTCAGTTTCCAATTAAGCATGGTCAGAAATTTTCTACTTAAATTGTTTTCAAAGGAAAATTGTGTTTTCAATTAATCAAATTTTCATAGAAAGTCTCAGGTATCCTCAAATATATTTCACGGATACTTCATATATATACATAGGAAAACTGAAAACTCATGTTTCTTTGGGTGGATCTAGGCAGAAAAAAATCAGTTTTCTGCTATTTTTTGCTGAAAATGTTTGTTTCTCACTTGCCAAAACATGAAACATTGGAGATTTCTGGGAAGTCTATGAAAACCCTATTTTTTATATATAAAAAAAAATGTTGATAGACTCTAGATGGTTGATTGACTTGATAGCAAAAGTCTTAAAGAGTTCCAAACATAATTCAAATGTATGTTCTTAAATTACCCCTGTATATTAATACTCTAACATATTTAATTGAAATGGCAAACTTACTGTGCTTTTCTTTAAGGAATTTTTCCCAGCTTGCGATGCATTCAAGCCTCCAGTGTTAGGAATCATTGATCTATCTATCTATCTATCTATCTATCTATCTATCTATCTATCTATCTATCTATCTATCTATCTATCTATCTATCCGCCCACTGCCAGGATTGTTTGGTTATCTCTCTCTCTCTTGCCCTCATCACTGTATTATCCAGCAGCCACTGTCGTGTCCCTTTGCTGGATGTCCTGAGTTGCTGGGTCTCTGTGCAGTTCCTAGCAGACAGGGATCTACTCCACAGATGGGCTCTCCCTGCTCCCCTCCTTGGGTGGGCTTGGCTGAGAGGTGATGGACTAAATGGGATGAGGGACTGAAAGCCTCTCCCAGCTCTAGAGAGGGCAATGCAGAGGAAGGAGGAGAGTGGGGTGGGAAGGAAGTGGTGGCCAGGGCTGGCCAATGGAGAGAAGCAGGAGAGAATGTCTGGTGTTTGGAGGTGGGACATACGGAAGCGGGGATGGGGGGCTATTCCCTGGGGCTTGGGCCATGTCAGGGGAGTGGGGCTGAGCAGAGAAGGGGACTGGTGGGCAGAGGGGTTCAGCAGGGATCTCTGAGGAAGTTGAGTCAGGAACTCTGGGTGGAGAATTGGCTCTGGCCATGGAAGGGGGAATCTCAAAGAACAGGGATGGAGAGTGTCCGTGAGTTGGAGAGTTGTGAGAGGGGAGGGAGGGGATTAAGGGCTAGGGGGGTTGTTTGGGGGTCTGGGCTGTGTGAGGTGGAGGGAAGGAGAAACTCGGGGACTAGAGTAATAACATTCAGGGGGTGGAGGATGTGGCAGAGGCTGGAGTCAAAGGGCCTGAATCATTAAAATGTTGCACGTGAACAAGAAATAATAACCAGAGTGGTTTTTTAAAAAAAATCTTGAAGTCCTTGAGCTATATTGTCCTCTCCATTATACCAGATTTATGCCACCATAACTCCCCTGATTTCACTGAGTTTACACCACTGCAAAACTGGTACAATGGGTGCCCATACAACATGATGGGGCTAACTTAGCTAAAACAATCAGGAAAAAGATCTTGGAGTCATCATGGATAGTTCTCTGAAGATGTTCATGCAGTGTGCAGTGGCGGTCAAAAAAGCAAACAGGATGTTAGGAATCATTAAAAAGGGGATAGAGAATACGACAGAGAATATATTATTGCCCTTATATAAATCGATGGTATGTCCACATCTTGAATACTGCGTACAGATGTGGTCTCCTCATCTCAAAAAAGATAGACTGGCATTAGAAAAGGTTCAGAGAACAGCAACTAGAATGATTAGGGGTTTGGAGCGGGTCCCATATGAGGAGAGATTAAAGAGGCTAGGACTCTTCAGCTTGGAAAAGAGGAGTCTAAGGGGGGATATGATAGAGGTATATAAAATCATGAGTGATGTGGAGAAAGTAGATAAGGAAAAGTTATTTACTTATTCCCATAATACAAGAACTGGGGGCCACAAAATGAAATTAATGGGCAGCAGGTTTAAAACAAATAAAAGGAAGTTCTTCTTCACACAGCGCACAGTCAACTTGTGGAACTCCTTGCCTGAGGAGGTTGTGAATGCTAGGACTATAACAGCGTTTAAAAGAGAACTGGATAAATTCATGTAGGTTAAGTCCATTAATGGCTATTAGCCAGGATGGGTAATGAATGGTGTCCCTAGCCTCTGTTGACAGAGGGTGGAGATGATGGCAGGAGAGAGATCACTTGATCATTACCTGTTAGGTTCACTCCCTCTGGGGAACCTGACATTGGCCAGTGTCGGTAGACAGGATACTGGGCTAGATGGACCTTTGGTCTGACCCAGTACGGCCATTCTTATGTTCTTATGACAGTTTTTATTCTGTTTTTATTCAGGCAAAACTCAAAGTGGAGAAAATTCTGATCTCAGGGATGAAGCCAAAATAAGTCCAATGACTTCATCTTTACTGTGGTGTTACTGAGATCCCAGTCTGGCCCAGCCAGAGTCTGGCTTGATTAAACACTTATAAGTAACTCAAAATGTGGCTCCTAAATAGGCTTGTTCAGCAGTTTACAACTATAGATCAGTACATCAGCTGCAGATATTCCAAACCAAATTGTCTTCTCTCACGTACCTTGGAGAAAGGCAAAAATGCTACCCAGAGATACGGACCTGAAGCCAATACACGGTGTGAATATTCCTCTCATTCACAACATGCATCTGACCCCAAAGCATCTCAAAGGTGGTAAGAAAAATAAGCCACCACACTGCTTTGGCCTCACTATAGGAAAAGCAGAACCTGTGCAGATTTTGCAGAGCTGCCAATTTTCCACCAAAGATAGGTAATAATAATATTGTGTGTGTTCTGAGGTCAATATAAATAAATACGCCTCATGTAGGAGAAATGACAGCACCCCTACACATTCCTCAAATGTCACAGTGATGGATAAAGTTCAGACAGAAGGTTCAAGACAGTGGGAGAACAGATTATGTACAGGAATAAAGAGATAGATCATGCAAGTGCCTCAGCACCAAGAAGCCAGCAGATTTCCGATGGGTTCCCATGTTTCCATTTCAGTGATGGGGAGCTGGTTGTGGGAGGGGTTTGTAGACACCCCCTCCACTATGTGCATTGCCAATTCCGAACTCCTATTCCTAAATGTGGGAACTGATGTCTTGGCCCACAAAGTGTTTTGTTCTCATTGCCAAACTCAGATCTGGTTCCTTGTTTTGTAACATTACTATACGCAGTATTACCATCTAAACTGGGACCAGTGAGATATATGGGACATAACGGTGTTGTGTTTGTGTGTGAGAGCCCGTGAGTGTGTTTCTATGATTGTTTTTGTGCTGGGGGAAAGAGTGTGTTTGGTGCATTTATGCTGGTGAGTTAGAGTGAGTGTTTGCATGTTGGATAATGTATGTGTGCCTGCTTGTGTGAAGAATGAATGAGCATCATGGTGTGTGTGTGCATCAGTCTATGGAAGATACTGTGTGGTTGTTTGTGTGAGTGTTTCCCTGTGTGTTTAAATGGCAACAATTGAACACAATAAAAGTTATCTTCCTCCTTCTTTATTGCTCCTAATCTAGAACATCAAATTCCCCATGATATGCGGGAGGCAAAATCCAAATAGAGCTGGGCGAATAATAGATTTTTCATTTCACTGGCAATTTTGAAAAATCAGAAATAAAATAATTGTGGGTCAAACTGAAAATGGTATTTTCCAAATTTCAGGTGAATCAAAAAGTCAAAAACAATTTTGTTTCAGGTTCCATTTTGACAAAATCTAAACATTTTCTTTCAATGTTGACCACATTTTGAAGTAAAATTAAGGAAAAATTTTAAATGAAAAGTCGTTTTGTACTGGAAAATCAAAATGTTTCATTCCAAAAAGGTCAATTGTTTTACACGTCAACTGACAATGCCACTTTTTTAACCTCTGATCAGTGCAAATTTTGTGGTCCATTTTAAGAATGGGTTAAAATCTTCTCTCACACTGATATAAATCCTGATTATTTCCATTGAATCTACTTTACTGTCAGTGGATTTACTGCAAATTTATATCAGTCCAAACGAGGAGCTGAAGTTTTCTCTGGCAGCTTAATCAACATGCCCAGGTTTTTTTAACTTTTTATTTAGGAAGTTTTAACAAGTTTACAAATCCTTGCCATGTAAATATCAGAAACAAAACAATCATTACAACAGTGAACTTTGGTTTAAAGAGACATCATACGGGAATATACTCACCAGATCTTTCTATTTAACAGGGTGATACCATAGTACAGAGTGAGGATCATTACAACTCCTATGTCATTTCTGGTGATTTTATTAAATTGAGTGAAATCTCTGTATTCACATATTTAACAGACCAGGTATGTCTATCAAATGTTCATATGCAAAGAATTGGACAGGTGTGCTGGGATTTTTTTTTCAGGTGAATATACTTTGAGCACTGAATAAGAGGTAAACAAATATTTAAGTACTTATCTGTCCTCTGTCTATTTTGCTGAATATGTAATTGTTGTGTTAATTTTTCCATAACCAACCTCCCATATTGTTTTGACCCATTCCTCAATGGTCGGACTATTTTTCTTTTCCCATTGAGAGGTTACTAATAGCTGAGCAGATCAGAGGTTAATTTTTCATTTCCTTTTGTGTGACCATTTCCATCAGGAAACCCCAGGAGGATCACCAGAAGGTTATTAGATAATAAATATCCAACAATTGGGTCATTTCTTTATGGATTGCTTCCAATACTCACTAGTGACTGGAGATGTCCAATGCATTAAATCTCCTCTTTCACCACAATTTCTTTAACATTTATCCCCATTTAGTCTGTGTATGTGTATATATATATATATTGCTGGTCCTCTTTTCCAGATCAAACCGCATTCCTCTGCATGCCTTTTTTTTTTAACTGTTCCTCATAGGTCAGGTTTTCTAAACCTTTGATCATTTTTGTTGGTCTCCTATGAACTCTGTCCAATCTGTCCACATCTTTCTTAAAGTGTGGCACCCAGGACCGGACACAGTACTCCAGCTGAGGCCTCACAAGTGAAAAGTAGAGCGGAACAATTACCTCCCATGTCTTACATATGACACTCTTTTTAATACACCCAAATGATATTTTCGCAACTACATCACATTGTTGACTCATATTCAATTTGTGATCCACTCTAGCCCTGAGATCCTTTTCAGCTATGCCACCACCTAGCCAGTGATTCCCCATTTTGTAGTTATACATTTGATTTTTCCTTGGTAAGAGAAGAACTTTGCACTTCTATTTATTGAATTTCCTCTTGTTGATTTTAGACCAATTCTCCAATTTGTCAAGGTCATTTTGAATTCTCATCCTGTCCTTCAAAGTGTTTGCAACCCTTCCCAGCTTGGTTTCATCTGCAAGTTTTATAAGCATATGCTATCCTTCATTATCCAAGTCGTTAATAAAAATATTGAATAATGGCCTTAAAAATCCCACCAGAAAAGAGTTGCAGGTTTTGATTGTAAAACTATGGGTGGAGATTTTCACCTAGGGGACTAGTATGTCAAATTCCTATTAAAACTATTTGGAATTTTGGTGGCCAAATATCTATAGGCAACCTTGACAATCCCATCACTGGTCATGTTGGTCCCTCCATGAACACAAAATAGCCTACATCGCCAAAAGAGAGATGGAGTTGTGTTACCGTGAGGTGTTGCCTAATTCAGCTAAAATCTCCCGGAATTAATTTTAATAGATCTGGTCAAAAACAGGGGAGAGGATCAGAATCCTTCTACATCATTATTTAAAGAAAAAAATATTTTTTAATTCATAGAAATTTTGAATCTTTTTTTAAAATCTACTATTTTGTGAGGTTTTTGGAGACATTTTGTTCCTATTTTTTGGTGGAGATCAAATTAGGTTAATAGATTCCAAGGCCAGAAGGGACCATAGTGACTGTCGAGTCTGACCTCCTGTATAACCCAGCCCACAGAACATCCCCAAAATAATACCTAGAGCAGATCCTTTAGAAAAACATCCTATCTTGATTTGAAAGTTGTCAGTGATGGAATCTACAAAATCAGTAATGAATAAAAAACTAATTGAGATATTCAAAGAGGATTAATGGAGCTGGGCACTCCTCTCCTGTCAAAAGCCAATGGGATTTAGACACACAAATCCAGTAGGTTCCTTTAAATATTCCAGCCTATCTGGATAATGAGAGCATGCAGTTACTTTGTAGTAGATTAAACTCTATGATGGGAAGAAACTCACCTTCCTCACGCCATAGACCATTCACAAACTGATGATGACAAGACTCCACCATGGCAGGGCCGGCACAACCCATTGGGTGACCTAGGCGGTCTCCTAGGGTGCTAATATTTGCGGGGCGGTGACCGCGGCGGCTGGATCTTTGGCTGCCCCGGTCATCGGCCGTATTTCGGGGGTGGGACCTTCCGCCGCCTAAGGCGGCAAAAAAGCTGGCGACACTCCTGCGCCATGGGCAGGTTATTCGAGAACTGTCCTCTATAGGGCCTCTTAGACTTTCCACTGTCAGAGATAGAATACTGGACTGGATGATCAAAATGTCTTACCTAGTTAGACAGTTCCTATGAGAAGCAGATGCTGTCAAATAAAATTGGAATGAATGTTGCACCCACATCAACTCAAATGTATTTAATATATTTTTAATTATTCATTATTAAAGCTGCTCAAAAATGAAAATTATATTTTTGTGGAAAATGTCATTGTTTTATAACATCCCACAGTATTGCTTTTGGATGGGGGTGGACAAAAAAATGAAACTGGAGACTGAAAAGTGTTTGGTTTTCAATAAACTTCTCTAGTAAAAATGCAAGTTTATGGTAAACATGTTCTAGTTTTGGGAAAATATTTCTGATATTGAAAACTCTTCCCCAAAAACCTGAAAAAATATACAAAAATGTTTTCCATCTCCAGGTTTTCACAAAACCAAAACCAAAAACGACTTCCTCCCACCATCGCCACTCATTATGAATTATCCTCCAAGTAACTATTATCCCCATTAGACGGATGACAAAATGAGGAAAGGAGCGGTGAAGGGACTGAACAAAGTCAGGGGAATAGTTGGGATCAGATCTCAGGGCACCTTGGACCTTAGCTTTTTATTAAATTAATTAATTAATTATCTGATAGTTGCACCTAAAATGAGAGGCCCATTAAATTAGGTAAGACAGTCTCCACCCCAAGAAGCCTACAGTAGAAAAGACAAGCAAAGGGTGCGAGGGAAAAGACAGCCCTAGGGAATGACTTTCCCAGGTAACACAGCAGGTCAGCAGCAGGGCTAAGTCCTGTGTGCCCTTAGTGTTTGCCTCACAATCTTTCCTCTAGACCCTGCTGCTTTGTTTTAATTGTGATTATTTTAGTTTCTGGAAACTCTTCAGGGAAGTAGAGGGCAAGAGAAATTAATTGTTGCCTCTGGGCTGTTGAGAGCTCCAGGGAATGAGTCCAACAAGCCCGTAGAAAACAGACATGGATAAATCACCTTCCCGCAGCACCAACGTTTTGGACACACAGCTCATCTGCAGACAGCACAGATCTCAGTGTATTTCCTGCAGCTCAGCCTCGGTGTGGTGGGGGAACGGCCTCTCATAATACAGTGATCGGGGCATTAGATAGAGAGATAGATCGATAGAGCGGTGTGCATGGGGCTAGAGAGAGAAGGGTGACCAGATGTCCCGATTTTTAGTCCTGATATTTGGGGCTTTTTCTTACATAGGCTCCTATTACCCCCCCTACCCTCGTCCTGATTTTTCACACTTGCTATCTGGTCACCCTAGAGAGAGAGGGGTAACCAATTGCAGTCTGTAGCTGGAGGAGAAAAGACATCTCAGTCTGGGAGGATTCCACACTGACCGGCACCGTAAGTTTGCTCTTGCAATGAAATATATTTGTGGGTTACAGAGTGGCACTTTAAGGATGAAATTGTAAGTGACAATAGATTTTTTTTCTTAGTTTCACTCTTACCTCACTTTGGGCATGGGAAACTGAGGCAGTCCAAAGCATTTACCTTAGGAAAGAGGGGGCAGAATATTTATGCCTCAGTTTCATTCTATTGGGAGTGAGGGAATTGATCAAATTGACACACATAGTTTTTTAGAATGGATCGAGGAGTTTACATTAAAATTGTCCAAACATTGTGACAAACACTATTGGCTCATTGTTGCTTTTCTCTGTGTATACATTAGTTTGTTGTTATTGCTGTCTATCTATCTGTTTATATTTTTCTCTATATATTAGTTTGTTTATACTTCTCGATCTACCTGTTAGTTTGGGTTAGTTCTGTGTTTCTCTCTCACTTTCTGTATCTGTTCTTTTCTTTCTTGTGTCTCTCTGTTTGTTGTTAGATGTATCAAACTATCTATCTATCTATCTAGCATCAGTTTGTGTCTAGTTCTCAGTTTATTGTTTCGTCTGTCTATTAGACTGCTGCAAGGGTAGTTGAGTCAAGTGGGTTAGAGTAGTGGAGACTACGAGCCAGGATTCCTGAGTTTTATATGTGACTCTGACAGGAAGTTCAGTCCAGTATGTAGAGGAGCCAGAATCCCAATTCTGTTCCATTTCTGTCTCTCATAAGGACTGTGGGACTGGCACCCCTCAATGCTTGAAGCTGAGTGGTTAGGGCACTCGGCTGGCCTGTGACAAACTCAGGTTCAATCCCTCCCTCTGACTGATGATGAGAAGGGATTTGAATTGCCAATTTACAGGAGGGTGCCTGAGCCTCTAGGCTACGGGCTGTTCTGAAATGAGACTGTCTCAGTCTCTCCTGTTGAAGCTTCTCCGCGTTGTATCAATAATTAAATAATCACTGGAGCAAGGACTTGAACTTGGCTCTTCCAGACACCAGGTGAGTGCCCAACTATCATGCTGGAGAATCACTCTCATGTCCCTACCCTGACCCAATGGCTCTCCATTGTCACTCGGAGCAATCATTCCTGATGGCAGTGGAGAGTCACTGCGACAGAGGCTGAGATGTAGTCTGACGTAGTGGTTAGTGGAGGGGACTGGGAGTCATGACACCTCACTTGTGTTCCCAGCTCTGGGAGGGAGTTGAGTCCAGTGGGTAGAGCCTGAACTCTTGGCCTGTATTTCCAGCTCCGGGAGGGGTGTTGGATTTAGTGGTTTATAGCAGGGGGCAAAATGGGAGTCAGGACTCCTGGGTTCTCTTCCAAGTTCTGGGAGGGAGTTTAGTTGAGTGGTTAGAGAAGTAGGAGGGGAGCCGGAACATCTGTCTCTCGCAGCAAGCATGGAAATCTTGCTAGAACGGGGGATGGGGCATCAGGACTCCTGAGCTGTATGCATGATTCGCGTTCACTGTGTAATTATGGCTGGGTTTGCTCACCTCCATTTGAGATGCTGCTCCCATTTAGGCAATATAAATGGGGAGTAATTCCATGGCATGCTGTGAAATTACCCCACATTCACAGCAGTGCCCCTGACAGCAGAATCTGTCCAGCCAGACCCCTGATTCCCCTCAGTAAACTGAGGATAGTAACATTTATACAACATTATCAAGAGTTCACCCACCTTTGGGTGGGAGAGGTAAACAAATACCTCAAAAACTGTTGTACCTAATTCTCCTCTCCATCACCCTGGTGTAAATTAGGAGTCATTGCACTGGAGTCCATTGAGCTGATTCTACTTTCTCTCACCCCAGTGTAAATCAGGAGTAACTCCATTGGAGTCAGTGGAACTGTTTTCCCCATCCTCATTCTCATATTACACCAATCTTCACAAGCTAAGGGTCTGACTGAAGGAAATTAAGGTGGTTTTCACAAAAGGAAAGTTATTTTACTGATCTAATCCTGGCCCTTGCTCTTGTCCCTCCCTTTGCAACCATCACACGATGTCCTGAGATAGAAAATGTCCAACCGAACCACCGTGACCAAGTTCCTTCTCCTGGGATTCTCTGATGTTCGGGAGCTGCAGATTTTGCACTTTGTGGGGTTTCTAGTGATCTACCTGGCAGCCCTGGTGGGGAATCTTCTTATCTTCATGGCCATAGCCTTCAACCGCCACGTTCACAACCCCATGTACTTCTTCCTGATGAATCTGTCCATCCTAGACCTTGGCTCCATCTCTGTCACTGTCCCCAAATCCATGGCCAACTCCCTCATGAACACCAGATCCATTTCCTATGCTGGATGTGTTGCCCAAGTCTTTTTCCTCATCTCCTTCGTGACAGCGGATTTTTCCCTTCTAACCGTCATGGCATACGACCGATATGTCGCCATCTGCCAACCACTGCACTATGAGAGAATGATGAACAGCAAAGCTTGTGTCCAAATGGCAGCTAGTGCCTGGATCAGTGGGATTCTCTACTCTGTACTACACACCGGGAACACATTTGCATTGACCTTCTGTGGAGGCAACATGGTGGATCAGTTCTTCTGTGAAATCCCCCAGTTACTCAAGCTCGCCTGCTCTGACTCATATCTAAGTGAAGTTGGGGTTCTTGCATTTAGTGCGTGTTTACTCTTAGGCTGCTTTGTTTTTATGATTGTGTCATATGTTCAGATCTTCAAATCAGTGCTCAGAATCCCCTCTGAGCAGGGACGGCATAAAGCCCTATCCACCTGCCTTCCTCACCTCACTGTGGTCTCCTTGTTTGTTTTCACTGGCATTTTTGCCTATCTGAAACCCACCTCCAGTTCCCCATCTGCTCTGGATCTTGTGGTGGCTGTTCTCTATTCCGTATTGCCACCAATCATGAATCCAGTTGTCTACAGCATGAGGAACAAGGAGATCAAAGCTGCCCTGAGAAGATTGACTGGTTATAGGTAATTCACGAAGAATTAATTTTCTGTCTTTCTCTAATTAAAGTTTGCTTACTTAGTATCTGTTCATTAATGTCAGTTATTTCCATGACCACACGGCTTGCACACAAACAGGTCGGATTCTGATCTCAGTTGCACCAATGCAAATCCAGATTAACTCCGCTGCTATCACTGCTGCTGGGGTGATTTACACCAGTAGAAAATCTGGTCCAGTTGTGGAGTTAAATGGGTGTAAATTGTGTGCATGAGTGGAATGAGACTTTCATTCTGTGCCAAAACAATACCTGTTACACTGCTTGGCCACTAGCACCTGTTCCATGGCCACTGAAAACAATGATGGGAGTTGTCTTGCTTGTGTGTATGAATGAGGAGTGGCTTCATTGGAACCAAAGGAGTCAGACTGGTGTAAGACTGGGGTAGGTGGGAGAAGAAGTTTGTGGTAGATCCTCAGCACATCCGTGTAGTTCCATGGAATCTGGTGTCCCTAAAAAGCAACAGAGGGTCCTGTGGCACCTTTAAGACTAACAGAAGTATTGGGAGCATAAGCTTTCGTGGGTAAGAACCTCACTTCTTCAGATGCAAGAAGTGAGGTTCTTACCCACGAAAGCTTATGCTCCCAATACTTCTGTTAGTCTTAAAGGTGCCACAGGACCCTCTGTTGCTTTTTACAGATTCAGACTAACACGGCTACCCCTCTGATACTTGGTGTCCCTAAAGCAATTTTCAGCATCTGTGGATCTCCAAGGAGCTGTATAAGCATTGCCACCAGCTGGGGACTGGGCCCATTGTCTTATAAACCACCATTCGTGGCCTAATCACTAAAGGGGGACAAGGAGCCAGACTGTGTTAGCATGGCTCACTTCTACATTTGGGCATGTGAGTGATGGAGAGACTGGCTAGAAATTACAGGGAGGTTTCTAACCACCAGCGGGGCGAGGTTCTGGAGCAGCCTCCAAATAGAAGTTGTGGGGGGCAAATGACCGAATTAATTTTAAGAGAGCTGGACACACGTCTCAGTGGGATTGTATGATGGGGCTGCTTGTGATGGTGGAGGGCAGGGCTCAGCAACCCTGGGTCTCACTTGCAGCGTATGTCTTATGTTTCTAAATGTTCATGCTTCCGGGTTTCATCTGCCCACTGGCAGGGGTAAGGAAGGGATTCTACACCCCCCCCCCCAGTGTATTCTGGAAGGGTGTTTTTTTTAATCTTTGAAGCATCGGGGTGGTCCTAGCTGGAGATGGGACATTGAGTGGGATGTGCCAGCGCTCTGATGTGGCACTGAGCCATTCTCTCGCTCTCGGGTGTTTGGCTGGCTGGTTCTTGCCCACATGCTTAGGGTCTAACTGATCATCATGTGATGGTCAGGAAGGAATTCCCCCCCTCCCCCGGTCAGATTGGCAGGGACCTTGGGGGAGGCGGGGTTTGCTTTCCTCTCCAGCATGTGGTGCAGGTCACTTGCCAGGATTTTCTGGATGTAACTCAATCATTTCCCTGCCATTGTGGGCGCCTTGGGCACTGGTGCACCTCAGTCTTTCCTAATCTCTGCCGGTGGCACAGAACCGTCTAGTCTCCTGAGGGCTGTTCTAATTTCAGTTGTTGGGTTTGGTGTGCGGGTGCCCGGTGGTGTTGGAGTACAGCAGATCAGACTGGATGATCTGGTCGTCCCTTCTGGCCTTGAACTCTATGACTGTGACTTTATGGATGTGCAGGGACGGGGGACAGGAGAAGGGGCCTGTACAAGAGTTTGCATGGGCTTGACCCTCTCCGGGGCGGCGGGGAGCCATACCAGCTCACTACACATCGGTGCGCTGGGGAAACTTGTCCGGCCATGGGTCTCCCTCGGCAGCTCTTGCTGTAGGTAGAAGAACACGGTAAGCCTCGCCCTGCTCAGGGCGGGGCAACAAACGCTGAGTCAGAAGCTCAGGCCCTTAGTCAGGGCTGAGCAACAGTAGAACAAAGTATTTAGGCCCAGGCCATAGGTCAGGGCAGGGCAACAAACACTGGGTCAGGAGCTCAGACCCACAGTCAGGGCTGAGCAATGGTAGAACAAGTACTTAAGCCCAGGTCCTAGGTCGGGGGGGCAACAAATGCTGAGTAAGGAGGTCAGACCCTCAGTCAGGGCTGAGCAACAATAGAACAAGTATTTAAGCCCAGGCCCTGGGTCAGGGCGGGGCAACAAACGCTGAGTCAGGAGCTCAGGCCCACAGTCAGGGCTGAGCAACAATAGTAGGCCCAAGCCTCAAAAGGCCTGGGAGAGGGGGAGACTGCCACCCACGGGTTGGGTGGCAGGGGGGATGCAGGCCCTCCCACTCCACTGCGTCCCAGCCCGGGGCCCTAGCAGCGGCAGAAGGCCCGCTGTTTAGTCAGTGGGGATCCTGGCCGCAACACACTGACATCGGCTCTGGCAGTGCTGCAGCCAGACTGGGGTCGGCTGCCCCCGGGCTACTTCCACTCTCCCCCTCGAGGCCTACCTGGGGGCTGGTGTCGGCCTTGGGGAGATCATGGACCATGGGTTCGTCAGGCTAGGGATCGTTCGGCAAGACTGGCAGCTCCTCTGGATAGCGGGCGCAGGGCAGGCCCGGCGGCTCCTCCGGGTAGCGGGCGCAGGGCAGTCCCGGCGGCTCCTCCGGGTAGCGGGCGCAGGGCAGTCCCGGAAGCTCCTCCGGGTAGCGGGCGCAGGGCAGGCCCGGCGGCTCCTCCGGGTAGCGGGCACAGAGTAGGCCCGGCGGTTCCTGGCAGCCGCCCCGGGCCGCGGAGGTTTCCCAGCCCCGAGCTAGGCTGGAGATGTCTGGTCTCTCTGGCGGCTGGAGCCTGACTGAGTTCTGAGGGAGAGCCTTTGTACTTCCGGGTCGCCGCCTGACCCCCTGAGGGGCGGGCTCAGAGCTCCCTAGCTTGTTTATTCCTGGATCATCTCAGACATACCCATTCCTAGTCACTCTGCACCCTGGAGACCGCAGATGCATGGCTTGTGCAGGGGTGTGTGTGTTGCTCTCAGCTCAGGTTGGTAGAGCTGGTCAAAGTAACTTGTCATTGGAAAATGGTTTCCTCAACCTATTTGTGACAGCTGCTGCTATGTTTTTAGCTGAGTTAAACAATCTGCCAATGGCTTGGAAAAATGTTGCCCAACTCTGCCCTCAACTAGGTTGACCACTGACGCATTCCCAGAATACCGGACATTCTGGTACTTCTGGGAAAGCTGTGGCCCCGCCCCTGCCTTCATGGCCCCAACCACCAATGTGACCTTGCATGCCACCCCTCCGAACAGCTTCTTCACGGCTTCCTAGATACCTCCTCTACCAGAAATATGTTCTAACAAACTGAATCTCTTGCATTCTGTCCCAGATGCACTGGTGGTGGATATATTGTCTAACAGTGAACATTGTGTCTCCTTTCTGGAGTAGGGCCTAATGGAATTAAAGGAGTCCTTGGGAACTTGCGTTTAACACCTCAGGACTCTTAGAAAATCGCAGCTCTGGTATTAGACCAACCTCCTGTCTTTTCCCTAGACATGGCACCTCCAGGTTACATGACAGAGACATTGCCTTAGACAAGTACACTTGCTTTATAGGTGAAAAGAAGGATTTAGTTCTCCAGGGCTCTCAATTAAGGAGCAAACTAACAAGATACTGAAAACAGTCTTTAGAATTTTAAAGGTCCCTAGGGGATTTGGACACAATTATAAAAACAAAGCAGCTTGAGGCAAAGTACCCGCTAAAGGCAATAGCCCCAGTTTCACTGAGATATGAGTCATAGGAAGCAAGTTTGAGGAGCTGGGGGATTTCACAGAAGAACTGATCCATCTCATTGTCTCCACAGAAGGTTATTGCAAACGTGTTCCCAGTGTGCAGTGCAGAATGGAGAACCCCACTGATCCAGATACTGGCTGCCATTTGGACACAAGGTCTCCTGTTCTTGATTTCCTTGAAGTCCACTTGTTCTCCATGTCAGGATAGATGAGTTCTGGCTGCTTGGTTCAACTCTCACCCTGAATTTAAAGGCACTAGTCTACAAAACAAATTCTGTGGGCTATCAGCTTTCCTGCTTACTCAGTTTTACTATCTGGCAGCTACCCCTCTGAAACAGAAATAAGAAGGGATGCAATAGAGTGTATGGGTTTCAAATTATCATATTATTGGACAATATTTGCATTAGCCGGTCTTTCTTAAAGCTCAGTTTCCAATTAAGGGTGGTCAGAAATTTTCTGCTTAAATTGTTTTCAAAGGAAAATTGTGTTTTCGATTAATCAAATTTTCATAGAAACTCTCAGGCATCCTCAAATATATTTCAGTGATACTTCATATATATACATAGGAGAACTGAAAACCCATGTTTTTTGGGGTGGATTTAGGCAGGAAAAAATCAGTTTTCTCCTATTTTAGCTGAAAATATTTGTTTCTCACGTGGCAAAATATGAACAATCAGAGATTTTTGGGAATTCTATGAAAGCCCAAATTTTTTTTGATAAAAATAATCTGATAGACTCTAGATGTTTGGTTGACTTGATAGCAAAGGTCTTAAAGAGTTCCAAACATAATTCAAATTTATGTTCTTAAATTAGCCCTGTATATTAATACTCTAACATATTTAATTGAAATGGCAAACTTACTGTGCTGGTCTTTGCGGAATTTCCCCCCGCTTGCGATGCATTTGAGCCTCCAGTGTTAGCAATCATTGGTCCTATCTATCTATCTATCTATCTATCTATCTATCTATCTATCTATCTATCTATCTATCTATCTATCTATGCATGCACTGCCAGGATTGTTTGGTTATGCCTTTCTCTCATGCCCCCATCACTGTATTATCCAACAGCCATTGTCGTGTCCCTTCGCTGGATGTCCTGAGTTACTGGGTCTCTCTGCAGTTCCTAGCAGACAGGGATCTACTCCACAGATGGGCGCTCCCTGCTCCCCTCCTTGGGCAGGCTTGGCTGAGAGGTGATGGACTAAATGGGATGAGGGACTGAAAGCCCCCCTCCCCCAGCTCTAGAGAGGGCCAGGCAGAGGAAGGAGGAGAGTGGGGTGGGAAGGAAGTGGTGGCCAGGGCTGGCCAAAGGAGAGAAGCAGGAGAGAATGTCTGGTGTTTGGAGGTGGGACTGAAGGAAGCGGGGGGGGGTTCCCTGGGGCTGGGGTCATATCAGAGGAGTAGGGCTGAGCAGAGGAAGGGACTGGTGAGCAGAGGGGTTCAGCAGGGATTTCTGAGGAAGCTGAGTCAGGAACTCTGGGTGGGGAATTGGCTCTGGGCCATGCGAGGGGGAATCTCAGAGAACGGGGCCCGGGAGCATTTGTGAGGTGGAGGGTTGTGAGAGGGGAGGGGGGTGTTTGGGGGTCTGGGCTGTGTAAGGCAGAGGGAAGGAGACACCTGGGGACTAGTGTAAGAGCATTCAGGGGGTGGAGGATGTGGCAGAGGCTGGAGTCAAAGGGGCTGAATCTCCTCTCCCTGAAACCAGACACACTCCACCGTAACACCATGGACTTACCCTGAGATGAGTGACTGGGAAATCAGCCCTATTGATTCCAGTGGGGTTACTCCTGATTTACACCAGGATGAGTGAGAGAGAAATCAGTTGACTGCAGTGGAGTATTTCTAACTTTTCTTACAGTTGGTGCATTTTGGTGCTGATTTTATTGTGCATAGCTAGAAATCAAACCGGGGCTCAGATCCTCACACCAGGGACCCCAAAGCTCAGCAGAGTGCAGTCCACCCACTGGCCCTCGTGGGGAAATAAATGACAGCATTATCAGCCACAGTGTTTAGTTCTCAGTTAGGCACGTCAGCCTTTGAAGTGGTTGGAGTCACGCCAAACAAATTGCACTGTGCATGTGCCTGGCTAAAGGAGGAGCTGGTTGCAAGCTGTTTCTGACTCGCAGCCCCATAGCTGCTGAAAGGAGAATGTTCTGGCCAACAAACCTAGGCCCTGTGAGTTAAAATCTAACCCTGGGCAGAAATCTGTGACTAAAAGCAGGTGACATCTGCCTCTGTTGAAGGGTTTCTAATCTTGGAGAACTGTCCCTTGAGCACAGCCGAATACTGAGAAGGTGCTGAAACTATTTTTGAAATGAAAATAAATAACCCATGCACACGCTCATTGGGAGGTGGGATTATTGGGGGTGGAAGAGTTGGTGGGAAAGGGAGGGAGGTGTTTTGGGGGCCGTGAGAGTAGGGGTGATTATGGGGAGGAGGATAAATGAGGAGGTGGGATAGGAGACGGGTTGGGTGTGAGGAGATGGGGAGGGGTGGGGCACTGGGAAAGGGAACATGAGGGTGAGTGACAGCAGCCTGGGGGAAAATGGGGACAGGGGCACCTGACAATCCCACATTCCCCTCCCATGTCTGTACGAATATCTGGGGGTTTCCAACCCATCTATGGGGGTCCACCCCTCCCTGCTCCCTTCACGTGATCTCGGAGGCTTTGTCCTTGCCCTTCTGGGGGGCTGAACCCGTCTCCTTAAACCCTTCCCCATGTGTGCCGGGTCTAGGGAAGCGCCACCCCTTGAGGTGCGAAGCTGAGAAGAGGCACATGTGGAGCGTGCACCGACAACACCATGAAACCCTGCTGGCACTGGGGTGGCTGGTACAAGTGAAACAGTTCACACCTCTCTGAATGATTGTTTCAGGCTGTACATCTCCTGGAGGGATTCTCACTCAGCTCAGAATATCTCATTAAGATGAACAGGCCATTTCACTGAGCCTCCTATGTGGCAAATGGATGTGTCCGGTGCTGCACTTATGGAGAGGTTCTGTGGGTGAATGTGAGGGGAACCCAGACAGGCACAGAATACAGCTCCTGTCCAGAAAAAACATGGTGGTTCTGAAAAGATCCTTTTGCTTCTCTCGTCATCCATATCCACTGCTATCTACAGCTGATGCCCAATGAGCATCCCCAGGGCTTTGTTGAAATAAATATGTGTTTGTGGCACAGACATGTGACCTACAATAGCTAAGAGCCCAGTGGCACCAGACCCCCAGCATGAACGTGCCGTAGTGCAGAAGATGACAGATGACAACGTAGCTGTCATAGGCCATGACCCCCAGCAGCAGGCACTCGATCCCCCCGAAGGAGATGAAGAAGAACATCTGAGAGAGGCAGAAAGCCCATGAGAAGGACTTGTCCTGTGACAGGTAATTGGCCAACATCTTGGGCATGGTGGAGCTGATGTAGCCAATGTCCACCACTGAAAGGTTGCCCAGGAGGAAATACATGAGTGTGTGGAGCCTGGAGTCCAGACTGATCAGCGGTAAGATGAGCACGTTGCCCATCAGGGCCACCAGGTAGATGGCTGTGAAGACCCCAAAGAGGATGAGCTGCTCCTGCAGGTTGCTGGAGAGACCTAGGTGCTGTTCTCCCCCCTCATCGGCTCCAGGAGGTCCATCTCCTACAAGCAGAGGAAGGGCAGTGGTGTGATAAGTGGATCGACAAATTCACCCTCTTTGTGAGCTCAACTGTAAAAAGCATATGAAAGTTCCTAAGTTGTCACAACAACCTACAATAACAAAGGTTAATGGGAAAAGGTGGGAAAGAGAGACAGAAAGACTGAATTAGTCCAACAGGACTAATATCCTCCTGATATCACTCAAGGTCTATGTTAAGATCATGCCTGGTAAACAAGAGAAGTGTGGGGCCGGAAATCAGTGAACCAAAATTGTGTGTTGGAAACTAGGCCTAATTGGTGGACAAAATAGCGAGGGGATGGGCTATTCCGTCCATCACTCCCTTTGGGGTCCTTCAAGAAAAAGACTTTGGGGGGAAAATGAGGAAGAACAACAGAGGCTACTGGAGCCAGATTCACCATCAGATCTGCCACACACCCCATCCCTGTGACTCCAGCTCTTCGTCCTCCTGATCCTGAGAGATGTCCTGGCCAGACCGGGCCAGAGAGAGGGACCCAGAGGACATCGTCACCCCCCACCTACTCCAGATGAATCCCAAATCCCACCCGAGATGAAATGGGATCGAACTTCAATAGTAGCATCTACGACAACAGCAGCTCCAGCCCATCTCAGCTAACTTCTCTTTCCCCCGCAAGGACAGTTATTACCATCTCTGATACCGTCTAAAAGACTGTCTGATGTGGGGGATTTTCCTTCTAAAACTCTCCCAGCTCAAGGCCAGGGGAATGAGAGATGTTGTTCAAATGAAGCCTTATTGAATGCTTTACATTTCAAATGCTTTAGCTGCTTTTCCTCCTTTTCCTTGTCTTTGATAACAGGTTAAAGGCATGTTTCATGGTGTGTTTGCCATGGCACTGAGCAGGCTGAGGTCTCTGGATACCAAACCTGTAGGTCGCTTAACATGTCTAATGGTTGACAGTGACTGGGGTCTGTTAGCATCTTTGGCACATTTATTCCATCTACATTAGCACAATCTGGTCCAACAGGGAGGGAGCTAGCGGGGTGCTGAGCAGACCCAGGCTGCATTCTCTGCTGTACCACACGGTGACTTAGCACCAGTTTTTCCGAGATGTTTAAGGGGCAGATTTCAAAGGTATTTAGGCATCGAGTGGGATTTTCAATATCATCTAGGCACCAACACCCATTGAAAGCAAAGGGAGTTGGGCACCTCAATGTGTTTGAAAATCTCACTAGGCACCTAAATACTGTAACGAATCTGACCTCAGGTGCCCCCTTAGAGCTGGTCCAAAAAAATCATTAAAACTTTTTTTCCATGAACATAAATGTCATTTTGTCAAAACCAAACTGTTTCCAGGCATTGGAAAGGTTCCAACAAAAAACATAATTGGGAAGGTTTCTCCACACCAGGGAGAGTTTCAGCTGACAAGGAGAAGCCAGAACAACCAGGGAGTTGGGGCAGTTTTGTGGGGTGGAGGAGACCCAGCTACAAGTCCCTGCTCTGTTTAGGGATGGAACCTGGAAGCCTTGATTCTCAGCCCCATTACTCTAACCTTCGAGATCCCACTCCTCTTCCAGAGCTATGGAGGGAACCCAGGCGTCCAAGCTCCCAGTCCCCACTGCTCTAACCCACTAGCCCCCACTCCTCTCCCAGAGCCAGAGACAGAACCGCACCCCACTAGACCCCACTCCCATTTGAATGCAATCTATGTTATGATAATTATAACAGAGCCCAGCAGAGACACCAGCTCTACATGTTGTCGGTGTTTTTTCCCCCCCTTTGTTTTGCCATTTGCTTGTTCCCCATAAATATCTCATCAGTACCTGTGTCTTTCACCTCTCGTCGCTGTGGCTCTGGTTCCAATACTGAGCCACTACTCAGCTGGCAACCCCATCTTGAAAAAAAATGACAAAAGTTTTCTTGGTTTGAAGTCTCCCTCTTAGTTTGAGGTACCCAGAGCAGCACTGGGAGAGGAGTGGTTAGAGCAGGGGGGGGGCTGGTAACTAGGACTCCTAGGTTCTCTCTCAGCTCTGGGAGGGGAAGTAAGACAAGGACAAGTCACTTCCTCACTCCTCTGCAAGGATTCTGGGACAGTGGGAAAGCTGTCGGGAGGGAGCTTGAGGATGGGATAACACAGGCCATGAGCCCTGGGCTCCCCACACCAACAGCTCTGCCGGTACCCCTCAGTCCTGACTCGCAGCCTCACCTGAGCCTCCATGGCAGCCAGTGTGAAATGGTGCTCCAGGGATGCATTGTCTAACACAGGCCCGATAGGTGGCTGCAGTATCCAGACCACGGGTCTGTTCTGGTGCAGCAGATAGCTGGGGGTTACCAGATTAGCCGGGTTTAGTGGGCTGGATGGGCCCAGAGGTCTGATCTGGGGTGGAAGAGAAAGGGGGGGAGACAGCAGGCTTGATGGACCCAGAGGTGTGACCGGGGCAGCAAGGAGTGGCTAGAGGGGCCGATGAGCCAGCCTGGTATGTACGTTCCTACTGAAGGAAATCAATCTGAGATATGAGCTTGAAATCCTCAGCCCATTCGCTGTAGGAATTGCCTTCTTGTCACCTGGTGTCTGCCTCGCTGTCTCCCTCCAGAGCACTTCAGCCGTCCTGTCCTGTGGAAAGCTATGGAAAGCAAGCGTCTCCCTGCCCCTCTCCCACCAACACCCCGGCCCCTGCTCTGTGCCTAGCTGAGAGGCACAGCCCAGCTGGGGGTGCCAGGCTGGGCAAATACTGTAGAGTCATCTCCCAGGGGAATCATCATTTGTGCCTTACAGACATCACCTCAGGCCAGCCCGGGGGTACCAATTTGCCTTGTACAACCGGCATCCTTGGCGGAGGAAGAGAGAGATACAGGATCAACGCCCGTCTGAAACCAAAACAGGAGCCAAGCCATGGAGAACTGCAGTGTTTCACTCTCAAGTCCTCTATTTAGGGGTGTTATGTCTCAGGAACCCCTAGACCAAGTGACTCCAAATTTGTCCCACTTACACTACCTCAGACATCAAAGAGACACAGCAATTTTCAAGACAATGTGATTCAGTATGTGGATTTTAGAGCACCTAGAAAACTTGGCTGCTAAGCAGTGAGCTTGTATCAGACCCTAACTAACTCACTCGGTTGGCTCCTCAGCTGGTGGGAATTGACATTTCAGAGGTTTCCATTTAATCACTTTCCACATTGCAGAGGGTCACAAGGCAGCACTGGGCACCCTGAGCTCTGCCTTAGCCAAGCTCTAGGGCAGTTCACAATTTTTACAGTCCAATCTTCTGCTGGTGGGAATTGGGGTCATTTCAATTAAACCAGTGGGAATTGGGTGTCTAAAGCCACTTGGCAGCTCTGAAAAACCTCAGCCGGCTTTTTTAAAGCCCATCCAGCAAAAATAAACTTTCTCTTCTATAAACTGATTTATTTTTAATGGAATATATTTTTGTTGAAATATGGGAGTTCATCAAAAATGAAAAAAATCATGAAAAAATGTCATTTAGGATGATTGTTTTTTTTAGTTTTCGGAAAAAGTTTCAAAACAAAAATAAAGTATTGGGAAAATTCAGACAATTTTTTAAAAATATGTTAAAACAGTGGGGAAATTCTGACTTTCCGTTTTTTACCTTTACCCCCTTTTCCCCACTGGAATAATTGGAGAAAGTGAGGAAAAAACATATTTTTCACTTATTTGTTTTCCATTGAAAAAATGTGGGAAACATTAAGAAGTTCAAGAAAGTTTCTTTTGTTCCCTTCACTTTGTCTCACTTTTTTAAGTGCAAAAACATCAAATGAAATCAGAGTAAATGTCACTTTAATTATTTTTTATTTTTTTTATATTACTTGAAGGAAAAAATCTCAATAAATAAATAAAATATGTGCCGTTTTTGCTATGGTGACAATGCTTTTGTGAAGAGAAACTTCTTCCACTGTTTTCTAAAGAAAATCTGATTCTGGATAACTGAGGCCAAATTTGGATCCCATTTAAGTCCCTGGGATTTAGCCACACACTTCAAAGGGGTCAGGATTTGGCCAATGGTCAATACACCCAAAGATCCAAATGTGGCTAAAGGCAGCCTGGAGAAAGTGAGTGCAACAGAGTTGTAAGGGTGAGATTTCCATCTCTGATAGACCTGTGCTAATGTGGATTAGCTCCATTGACAGCTCTGGTTTAACTCTGATGATGTTCTTTCTGAAAGAGTCTGAACTAAATTCACGAGGGTAGTTAAGATCGGGAATAAGCTGCCAAGGGAGATTGTGGAAACCCCACCACGGGAGGCTTTTAAGAACTTGTTGCATAAGCACCCATCAGGGCTGGTCTAGACTTATTTAGTCTTGCCTCGGCACAGGGGGCTGGACATGATGACTTCTTGGGGTCCCTTCTAGCCTTACAGTTCTAAGATTTGATGATATAAAAGTTCGTGTAAATTGCTGATCTGGGGTCATTCTGGTCTAACCTTGGTGTAAAAGTGCCTTTATGGGCACTGACCTGGCATTCCATACACCATCCAGTGTAAATCTGGTCACATCCCAGCTGAAAAAGGATCTCAGAATTTGGCTGATTACTCTTATTATTCCCTCTCCGTGCATGGTTGTGTACAGTACATATATGACAGATTAAAGGAGATTATGTGATTAAACAGACAGACAGATAGGACCAATCCTTCTCTGAATACATAAGCTCATTTTGCCATAATGATACATTTCTGATTGATTGTTAATATGTTGATAGACAGAGAGCTAGATAGAAGGTTATGATGATGATGCTAAAGATAGATAGATAGATAGATAGATAGATAGATAGATAGATAGATAGATAGATAGATAGATATGATGAGAGATACAGAGATAGATAAAGAATGGATGCAACTATTGTGACCTTTTTCCTGTTCAAGGCTGTCTATGTCCAGATCATGATGTTCTTATAAGTATTCATTATGAAACATTATTCACCAAAGCATGTCTATGAATATTTCTTATTCCACAACTCCTTTACAATCAGCTCATCATAAGCACTCGGTGTTTGAACTTTGAGCTCTTCCGACTGGATACATTTTTTGTAAGACACTCTGTTTCTTTTCTCTGATTGGATACATTGACCTGTTAGAAAGTTTAAAGTGAAGGGGCCATCCTCAGCTGGTGTGGATTGTCATAGCTCCACTAAAGTCAATACTGCTCTGATAATTCACACCACCAGGGATCCAACCTGAACACACATGAGTATGACGCAAGCCTCTCCCTTCCTCTCTTGAATATTCTGTACCAGGGCCCTGATTCAGGAAACCACTTCAGCATGTGCTTAACTTTAACCAGGTGAGTAGTCCCATTGAAAACTTAAAGTCAAACTCATGCTTAAGTTCTTTGTTGGATTAGGGGCAAAGTCAGGGTTAGAGCCAAAGGCTGCACATAACAGGGTCTTACTTGAACTGCTGTCACACCCAGGCACTTCCTCAATTCCTCTCCTTCCCCAGTTAAACGTCCCACTGCAATTGGTGCGTTGGAATTACACTCCCCTCTGGGGTTTGGTTTATTAACAGAGAATAACAGTTAAAAGCCGGAATCTCTGGGCTCCATTCCCCAGGCTCCCCAGGCCATTATGCCCCTCCTGGGATCCTAATCCCCTCTGGCTGCTGTGATGAGCTTCTTCCCAAGTCATCCCTGACCCTGGGTCCCTTTTGGATCCCCTGCGGGAGTCTCCTGATCCCTGAAATTCTTCTAGCCTTTACTCTTGGATTAGGGTGTCAGGCCCAGTTCTCTGTGCTCTTAGATCTCTGAGCAATGGCACTCTCCCAGGCCCACCCCAGTCCCTGGGCCTCTCCACAGAGACCTCCCCTAGGTCTTTCCAACCCATTGGTCCCCTTCACTGTGATGGATCAGGCTCCCTCCCGTGCCTGGTCACTGACCTAGCTCAGCCCCAAGCCCATCACCTGGGAAGAGATGACAAGGCACAGGTGTGGATGAGCCCATCTCCCCGTAAAGGGCCAGCACACCCTGAGGAACGGGGAACTTCAAATGGGCCTAAGGTATTTGGGCACCCAACTACTATTGATTTGCAATGGGAGTTCAGCACCTAATTCCGTTAGGCTCCATTGAAAATTTCATCCCAATTGCTTATTCATTTCATCCCATTATCTTTTCTATCTTTGTTGATGGAATATTCACACAGGGGCCATGGACTCGGATGAATCAAATTAATAGAAAAAGTAACATTGCTATTCACACAGGGATGATTTTCCTGTATTCACTCAATTCTTCAAATGATACAGGGAAGGAGATCACTCTAGCTTCTGGCCAAGATAAATAACAAGGTAGCTCATAAGTAGAGCTGGATGCAAAGTTTCTGACGAAACAATTTTGTCCAAAAATACTGATTGATAGAACCTGAAATGATTCACAAAATGCTTCCCAACCACAAGGACTAAAAAATTAGTTTTATTTAAAAAATGAAAGCTGAGATTCTGCTGTAATGTCATGACTCCTGCAGCTAGGGCCCTGCACACTGGCCTATAGTGCTCAAACCTTAATCCAGCCCCAAATGTTTTCCTACTATCATATTGCCATATGCACAATTGCAGTAGCTTATGCTGGGATGTTATGTGAACTCGAATGGGCTGGTGTAAGTTATACCAGCAAAAGCACTAGGACATTCACACTAGGAGAGTTTGCTGCTATAGCTATATTGGCAAAGCTTTTTCGAGTGTAGACCTGGCTATAGATTGTTTGGCTGTACATTGTCTCTCTCTCTCATGTAAACAAGTGTAAGCATACACGCATGCGCACACGTGCACACACACACACACAGCCAGTCTCCTCCATTTACTGCCATTGGGAAAACTTCTCAAACTTTCTAAGTGATTTAGGAGCTTAAGTCTCATTTTCAAAAGTGACCTAAGCCCTTATGAGTCTAATAGCATCATTTTTAAGGGTATTTAGATACTTAGGGTACGTCTTCACTACCCGCCGTATCGGCGGGTAGCAATCGATTTATCTGGGATCGATATATCACGTCTCGTTAAGACGCGATATATCGATCCCCGAACGCGCTCACCGTCGACTCCGGAACTCCACCAGAGCGAGCGGCGGTAGCGCAGTCGATGGGGGAGCCGCGGCCGTCGATCCCGCGCCGTGTGGACCCCAGGTAATTCGATCCAAGATACTTCGACTTCAGCTACGCTATTCGCGTAGCTGAAGTTGCGGATCTTGGATCGATTCCCACCCCCCCCCCAGTGTAGACCAGCCCTTAATGGGGTTTTCTAAGGCTATGTCTACACTACAAAATTAGGTCGAATTTATAGAAGCCGGTTTTATAGAAATCAGTTGTATGCAGCCGATTGTGTGTGTCCCCACATAAAATGCTCTAAGTGCATGAAGTCGGCGGACCGCGTCCACAGTACCGAGGCTAGCGTCGACTTCCGGCGCATTGCACTATGGGTAGCTATCCCACAGTTCCCGCAGTCTCCGGCGCCCATTGGAATTATGGGTTGAGATCCCAATGCCCGAATGATGCAAAACAGTGCCGCGGGGGGTTCTGGGTACATTGCGTCAGGCCCCTCCCCCTCCGTCACAGCAACGGCAGACAATAGATTCGCGCCTTTTTACCTGGGTTACCTGTGCAGACAACATACCATGCCAAGCATGGAGCCCGCTCAGCTCAGCTCACCGTCACCATATGTCATCCGGGTGCCGGCAGACGTGGGACTGCATTGCTACACAGCAGCAGCAGCTAACTGCCTTTTGGCGGTAGACGGTGCAGCATGACTGGTAGCCTTCATCGGCGATCTGGGTGCTGGTAGCTGTAGGGCTGGCAGCCGTAGGGCTGCATTGCACAAGCCCCTTGCCTTTTGCCTTTTGGCAGTAGATGGTTTATTACGACTGGTAACCGTCCTCGTCGGACAATCATGGCTATCAGTCATAGTATATTATTTTCTGCCAAGTATTGTCTGCTAAGCACCCAGAAGAGGCCGAGGGCGATCTGGGTGCTGGCAGACATGTGGCTGGCACACGTGGGGCTACATTGCTACACAGCAGCAACCCCTTGCCTTTTGGCAGTAAATAGTATATTATGATTGGTATCCGTCATCATCATACTGGCAAGCGCCCAGTATTTGCTGCCAAGCACCCAGAAAATGCCGAGGGCTATCAGTCATGCTGCACTGTCGTCTTAAGATGTAAAAAATAGATTTGTTCTGTATTCATTTCCTTTCCCCCTCCCTCCGTCAAATCAACGGCCCGCTAAACCCAGGCTTAGGAGTTCAATCTCTGGGGCGGGGGGCATTCTGTGTGACAGTTGTTTGTATTTCTCCCTGATGCACAGCCACCTTTCTTGATTTTAATTCCCTGTACCTGTACACCATCTCATCACTCGCCCCTCCCTCCCTCCCTCCCCTGGTCTTTCAGATACTAGTTTTGAGCCTTTTTTCAGACCAGACGCCATAGCTAGCACTGGGATCATGGAGCCCGCTCAGATCACCGCGGCAATTATGAGCACTATGAACACCACGCGCATTGTCCTGGAGTATATGCAGAGCCAGGACATGCCAAAGCAAAACCGGGACCAGCCGAGGAGGAGGCGATTGCAGCGCGGCGACGAGAGTGATGAGGAAATGGACCTGGACCTAGACCTCTCACAAGGCACAGGCCCCAGCAATGTGGAAATCATGGTGTTACTGGGGCAGGTTCATGCCGTGGAACGCCGACTCTGGGCCCGGGAAACAAGCACAGACTGGTGGGACCGCATCGTGTTGCAGGTGTGGGACGATGCCCAGTGGCTGCGAAACTTTTGCATGCGTAAGGGCACTTTCATGGAACTTTGTGACTTGCTTTCCCCTGCCCTGAAGCGCCAGAATACCAGGATGAGAGCAGTCCTGACAGTTGAGAAGTGAGTGGCGATAGCCCTGTGGAAGCTTGCAACGCCAGACAGCTACCGGTCAGTCGGGAATCAATTTGGAGTGGGCAAATCTACTGTGGGGGCTGCTGTGATCCAAGTTGCCAGGGCAATGAGAGACCTGGTGATATCAAGGGTAGTGACCCTGGGAAATGTGCAGGACATAGTGGATGGCTTTGCTGCAATGGGATTCCCAAACTGTGGTGGGGCCATAGACGGAACCCATATCCCTATCTTGGCACCGGCGCACCAAGCCACCGAGTACATAAACCGCAAGGGGTACTTTTCAATGCTGCTGCAAGCCCTGGTGGATCACAAGGGACGTTTCACCGACATCAACGTGGGCTGGCCGGGAAGGGTACATGATGCTCGCGTCTTCAGGCACTCTGTTCTGTTTCGAAAGCTGGAGGAAGGGACTTTCTTCCCGGACCAGAAAATAACCGTTGGGGATGTTGAAATGCCTATCGTGATCCTTGGGGACCCAGCCTACCCCTTAATGCCATGGCTCATGAAGCCGTACACAGGCAGCCTGGACAGGAGTCAGGACCTGTTCAACTACAGGCTGAGCAAGTGCCGAATGGTGGTGGAATGTGAATTTGGGCGTTTAAAAGCGCGCTGGCGCAGCTTACTGACTCGCTCAGACCTTAGCGAAAAGAATATCCCCATTGTTATTGCTGCTTGCTGTGCGCTCCACAATATCTGTGAGAGTAAGGGGGAGACATTTATGGCGGGGTGGGAGGTTGAGGCAAATCGCCTGGCCGCTGATTACGCGCAGCCAGACACCAGGTCGGTTAGAGCAGCACAGCAGGGCACGGTGCGCATCAGAGAAGCTTTGAAAACTAGTTTTGTGACTGGCCAGGCTACGGTGTGAAACTTCTGTTTGTTTCTCCTTGATGAAATCTCCACCCCCCCCCCACCCGGTTAACTCTACTTCCCTGTAAACCAACCACCCCACCCTCCCCTACCCTCCCCCCCTTCAAGCACCACTTGCAGAGGCAATAAAGTCATTGTTACTTCACATTCATGCATTCTTTATTAATTCAGCACACAACTAGGGGGATAATTGCAAAGGTAGCCTGGGATGGGTGTAGGAGGAGGGAAGGAAAAGGACACACTGCAGTTTAAAACTTTAAAACTTATTGCTCTGGAAATCATCTAGGGTGGAGTGACTGGGTGGCCGGAGGCCCCCCCACCGTGTTCTTGGGCATCTGGGTGAGGAGGCAATGGGACTTGGGGAGGAGGGCTGTTGGTTACACAGGGGCTGTAGCGGCAGTCTCTGCTCCTGCTGCCTTTCCTGCAGCTCAACCATATGCAGGAGCATATCAGTTTGATGCTCCAGCAGCCGGAGCATCGACTCTTGCTTTCTGTTTACAAGCTGACACCACTTCTCCTCTTCAGCCCGTGATTCAGCACGCAACCTCTGCTCTTCAGCCCGCGATTCAGCACGCCACCTCTCCTCTCGCTCATATTGGGCTTTTCTAAAATCAGTAATTGACTGCCTCCACGCATTCTGCTGTGCTCTGTCAGCATGGGAGGCAGTCTGTAGTTCAGTAAACATTTCATCACGCGTCCTTCGCTTCCGCTTTCGAATATTCACTAGCCTCTGTGAAGGAGAAACATTTGCAGCTGGTGGAGGAGAAGGGAGAGGTGGTTAAAAAAGATACATTTTAGAGAACAATGGGTACACTCTTTCACGTTAGATTTTGCTGTTCACATCACACAGCACATGTGCTTTCGTTACAAGGTCGCATTTTTCCTCTTATATTGAGAGCCTGCAGGTTTGGTGTGAGAGATCACTCATGCAGTGCCAGGCCACAGATTTCAGCTTGCAGGCAGCCATGGTAAGACACAGTCTTTTGGCTTTTTTAACCTTGTTAACAAGTGGGGATGGTTTCAAACAGTACTGCTTTCATTAACCATACCAAGCACCCGTTGGGTTGGCCATTTAAAATGGGTTTGCAATGTAAAAGGAGGGGCTGCGGTTTCAGGGTTAACTTGCAGCACAAACCCAACTAACTCCCCTCCCCCACACACCCAATTCTCTGGGATGGTCACTTCACCACTTCTCCCCACCGCGTGGTTAACAGCGGGGAATATTTCTGTTCAGCCGAGCAGGAAGGGGCACCTCTGAATGTCCCCTTAATAAAATTGCCCCATTTCAACCAGGTGACCGTGAATGATATCACTCTCCTGAGGATAACAAAGAGCGATAAGGAATGGATGTTGTCTGCATGCCAGCAAACACCGGGACCATACGCTGCCATGCTTTGTTATGCAATGATTCCACACTACGTGCTACTGGCCTGGCGTGGTAAAGTGTCCTACCATGGCGGACGGGATAAGGCAGCCCTCCCCAGAAACCTTTTGCAAAGGCTTTGGGAGTACATGAAGGAGAGCTTTCTGGAGATGTCCCTGGAGGATTTCCGCTCCATCCCCATACACGTTAACAGACTTTTCCAGTAGCTGTACTGGCCGCGATTGCCAGGGCAAATTAATCATTAATCATTAAACACGCTTGCTTTTAAACCATGTGTAATATTTACAAAGGTACACTCACCAGAGGTCCCCTGTGTGCCCACAGGGTCTTGGGTGAGTTCGGGGGTTACTGGTTCCAGGTCCAGGGTGATAAACATATCCTGGCTGTTGGGGAAACCGGTTTCTCTGCTTCCTTGCTGCTGTGAGCTATCTATATTATCTCCATCCTCATCTTCCTCATACCCCGAACCCGCTTCCCTGTGTGATTCTCCAGTGAGGGACTCATAGCACACGGTTGGGGTAGTGGTGGCTGCACCCCCTAGAATGGCATGCAGTTCCGCGTAGAAGCGGCATGTTTGCGGCTCAGCCCCGGACCTTCCGTTTGCTTCTCTGGATTTGTGGTAGGCTTGCCTTAGCTCCTTAATTTTCACGCGGCACTGCTGTGCGTCCCTGTTATGGCCTCTGTCCTTCATGGCCTTGGAGACCTTTTCTAATATTTTGCCATTTCGTTTACTGCTTCGGAGTTCGGCCAGCACAGATTCATCTCCCCATATGGCGAGCAGATCCCGTACCTCCCGTTCTGTCCATGCTGGAGCTCTTTTGCGATCCTGGGACTCCATCACGGTTACCTGTGCTGATGAGCTCTGCGTGGTCACCTGTGCTCTCCACGCTGAGCAAACAGGAAATGAAATTCAAACGTTCACGGGGCTTTTCCTGTCTACCTGGCCAGTGCACCTGAGTTGAGAGTGCTGTCCAGAGCGGTCACAATGAAGCACTGTGGGATAGCTCCTTTAAGTTGAAAGAAAGGGCTTCGTTGTGTGAACGTGTCCAGGCTTAATTCGATTTAACACGGCTAAAGTCGACCTAAACTCGTAGTGTAGACCAGGCCTAAATAACCTAGGTGCTTAACACCCACTGAAATCAAAGGGTGTTAGGTTCCTAGATACCTTTGAAAATCCCATTAGGTGCCTAAATATCTCTAAAAATCTGGCCTAAGTGACTAAAAAACTTTTGAAAATGGGACTTTGGCTTCTAAGTCACTTAGCTGATTTTGAAAATTTTACCTCTCACCTTTTACACAATTTCCCCTCTTAGAAACTCACTGGGGTTCCTTGAAGGAATACAGCTTCCTCTTGAGGGTGTCTCTCAGGGTCTCCTTGACCTTCTAGTTCCTCAGGCTGTTGATTAATGAGTTCAGGTGCTGGCCACTTTGTTGAGGTCCAAGGAGTGGCTTATCCTGGGTCGAACATAGATGAAGATGGAGCTCCCGTAAAAGAGCATCACCACGATAATGTGATTATCATTGATGGGGAAAAAAATCCTCAATTTGTGTTTGTATAGTGAAAACAGTGTTTACTGTCAAAACTCTAATCATAGAATCATAGAAATGGAAGGGAACTCGAGAGGTCATCTAGTCCAGTCCCCTGTACTCAAGGCAGGACTAAGTATTATCTGGACCATCCCTGACAAGTGTTGTCCAACCTGCTCTTAAAAATCTCCAATGATGGAGATTCCACAACCTCCCTCGGCAACTTATTCCAGTGCTTAGCCACTCTGACAGTTAGGAAGTTTTTCCTAATGTCCAACCTAAACCTCCCTTGCTGCAGTTTAAGCCCATTGCTTCTTGTCCTATCCTCAGAGGTTAAGAAGAACAATTTTTCACGCTCCTCCTTATAACAACCTTTTATGTACTTGAAAACTGTTATCACGTCCCCTCTCAGTCTTCTCTTCTCCAGACTAAACAAATCCAATTTTTTTTCAATCTTCCCTCATAGGTCATGTTTTCTAGATCTTTCATCATTTTTGTTGCTCTTCTCTGGACTTTCTCCAATTTGTCCACATCTTTTCTGAAATTTGGCACCCAGAACTGGACACGGTATTCCAATTGAGGCCTAATCAGTGTGGAGTAGAGTGGAAGAATTACTTCTCGTGTCTTGCTTACTACACTCCTGCTAATACATCCCAGATTTATGTTTGCTTTTTTTGCAACAGCATTACACTGTTGAGTCATATTTAGCTTGTGATCCACTATGACCCCCAGATCCCTTTCCGCAGTACTCCTTCCTAGGCAGTCCTTTCCCATTTTCTATGTGTGCAACTGATTGTTCCTTCCTAAGTTGAGTACTTTGCATTTGTCCTTATTGAATTTTATACTATTTACTTCAGACCATTTCTCCAGTTTGTCAAGATCATTTTGAATTATAATCCTATCCTTCAAAGCACTTGCAACCCCTCCCAGCTTGGTATCATCTGCAAAGATTATAAATGTACTTTCTATGCCATTATTTAAATTATTGATGAAGATATTGAACATAACCGGACACAGAAATGATCCCAGTGGGACCCCACTCATTATGCCCTTCCGGCATGACAGTGAACCACTGATAATCACTCAGTGGCAGTGAACATCTCAGCTTGAGTGCATGGATGGAAATCTTTATGTGGTCAGTTTTCCAGTGCTGGTGCTTAAATGTAAGTACCAGAATCTGTAGGCACCAAACTACAGCAAATTGGTTCCAGTGGTTCTTAGCACCGACTCCTCCCTGATCAGTCAGTCAGAGTCACCCTCTTCAGTGGATGAGCCACTACAAAGGGACAATGTTCCTCAATGTGTTCATGGGGGTTACAGGTGCTACACATCTCTGATAGCCAGTCCAAGAATCCAAATCCATGAAATCTGTGGTTCTCAAGCTTTTCCATTCCAATTCCCCTCCCTTCTAGCAAGGATCTAACTGGGACCTCTCTCCCATTCAGCAATGTCGGTAGGTAGGTTTAGTCATCGTGACTTCCTAGCAGCCCCTTGTTGAGAAATCCTGGACTCTGAGAATCTCTGGCTATATGTACCCCTGCATCCCACATCCTTCCCATCCCAGAATCTCTAGGCCCCAAGATGACTCTATGGACCTTTGGAAGACTGCACCATCCGGGCTGCATGTAGATGAATGCAGACTGTGACTAGCAAGGGCCTCTTTTTGGTGAGCAGACCACTCCTTTTCTCTCACAAGCACCCCATGGTTGCAGCTCCCCACTGGTGGAGTTCCTAGGGTCAGATGAAGCAGGGTTTCCTGTAGCAGAACTGAGAACACAGTGTTGAATTTAGAAAACTAAAGAAATTTCTAAATCCAACGTCTTTGTGAAGGTGGAGTTAACACTGATTTAATATCAGTAAATTTCTGGGCTTTTTTCTTGGTAGATTTTAAGAACACAAAATGGAAGAGAAGAACCTCACCACCCCAGTGACAGAATTTGTCCTCTTGGGCCTCACCCAGAATCCTGAGTTGCAGCGCTTCCTCTTTGTGGTTTTCCTCATAGTTTACGTGAACACCTGGGTGGGAAACTTCATCATCATCACCACCGTGATCACCAACCACAGTTTCCATACCCCCATGTACGTCCTGAACTTGGCTTTCCTGGATGTCAGTGAATCATCAGGAAATGCTCCAAATATGCAGGTCTCCTTTCCCAGTGTAAAAGCATCTTGTTCCGTGAGTGCATCCTCCAGATGTTCTTCTACCACTTAATTTGTTTTGTGGGAATGACAATTGCTTGGTATGTGGCCATCTATAAACCACTGCGGTACTTGAGTATTATGAACCAGGATGTGTGCATGGGGCTAGTTTCGCTGGCATGGCTGGGTGGATTGGCTCACTCTACTGTTCAGCTTGGACTGCTCCTCCAGCTACCGTTCTGTGGTCCAAATGTCCTGGACAATTTCTGCTGTGATGTCCCACAGGTCATCAAACTGGCCTGCGCTGACACCGACATGGCAGAACTGCAGATGGTCTTCAATGGTGGAGTGCTGCTCATAATAGTATTAATTGTTCTGCTTATTTCCTATACCATCATCTTAGTGAAGATCAGGACACATCACAGAAGGGAAATGCAAGGCTCTGTCCAAATGAAGAGCCCAGATTTCCATGGTATGTTTACACTTCATACCCAGCATCTTCATCTATGCTGAGTGATTTTTAAGTGTCTAAAAGCCAAAGTCCATTGTGAATCTAGCCCTAAGATCCGTAACTCTTTAAAATCAGCTTCCATCACACAGATCGACGTGTAGCAAAACCTAATGTGTCTCTTTGTTCCCTTCTATTGGCTGTACCTCAGATAGCCATTTATGGGGCTGCTCCAGGCCTTTAAGCTAAGGCCTCTGTTCCATTAGTGCAACTACCTTTTAGATGACGAGTTCAATCCTCACAGACATCCTGCTAGAACTTCTGCAACTTAAGCACTCCACAAGTCTAGGGAATCTCTGAGGTGGTCTCTATGAGGCCATGGGGGGCATCTGCATTGGCTTTCCTCCAAGCTCTCTGCATAAGTGCTGATACCACACCTGTCAGGATTGTACTTGAGCACCTCACGATCCTTAAAGCATTTAACCTCACCACACTCCTGCAAAGTAGGGAAACTATGTTACCCTATTTCAGAGACGGGGAACCGAATCACGGAAGCTGGGATATTCAAAGGATCTGGGGGGGCTCAGACCTCAAACTCCCAGTGAAGTTCTATGGGAATTGGGCACCTATCTTCCTCTCTCTTGAAAATCCTGAGGGTAAATGGGCCAGTTCCCCAGCTGGCAGAAGTGGTTGCATCTTACTACACGGCTTCCATCAGTTGGGGCTTTGGCACCAAGAATCGCTAGTCAAAATTATTCTAAGAATGATTTCAACTAATGAGGATAAAATATACAATTATAAATAGAGGTTGCAAAGATTTTTTTCTAAACTGGCTTTTTTATTTGTAATAGATAAATAACATCTTCTAAAAAATCCCTTAGCATATTTTCCAGATCTTAAATTTCAAGAAAAATAAAAGAACAAATAACTTTCCTAAATAGACTTTGATTTTGTTTTTTTCAGACTTACTTCTTTTTTCTCCATGAGAAAAAAAATTAGATAAACAGAAAAAATGTTTATGAAATTTTACTACAAGAGAAAAAAAAGTTCTTTTCAAAAATTTGAAAATAGAAATATTTTTGTAAATATTCAAAAATATTGTGATTCTTTTTTCTTTCCCAACAAGTTCTATATTTCCAAAGTTTAAGTACTAATGAGGCTCTTCTACACTGACAAATATTTCAATACAAATGGATACGTCTTCCTGAACAGATCTGTACTCCCTGTGTATCAGAATTGGATTTTCAGATCGAAAAATAAACTATAACTCTCTATAGTCCTGTAAGATCTCCTGAACCAACACTACTTTGACAGAAGAGTGAAAAGCTAGTTCTGACAGTATTTTTTTTTAATAATATTCTCAATGAATTTCAGATCAGTTACACCTATATATAATGAATGAAGTCAACAGGAATATAAAAAATAAAAGGAATGGTATTCAACAGAGGTGAGTGGGGACAGAGAGTGAAGGGGAGGGGCTGCACTGGGGTCAGCGAGGGCAGGATATGAAGGGTACATGACTGCACAGGGGTCACTGAAGGCAGAGTCTGAAAGGCACGGGGTTCTAGAGGGGTCACTGAGGGCAGAGGTTGAAGGGTAAGAGGATGCCCAGTGTTTAAAATGGGCAGAGAGCTATAAGGATGCCTCACTCTCTTTCCCTTGCCCAATGACTATCCAGTGTCATCATGAAAGACTGAGAATTGCCACTATGAATTGCAATATATAGTCTTCGGCCTGGGTGATAGTGGGTATTGCTCTACTTCGTGTCTGCCAGGGGGTCACCTGAGATGTTGGAGACCCAAGCTCAAGTTCCTTCTCTATTGACTGTTTAATTATTTATTTAAAAGTTGAACATCTTCAAGAGGAGAGACTGAGAAGAACTCAACAAAGACTATCCCATAGTCCAATGTCAGGGATGTTTTCCTGTAATGGGGGAGACCAACATTCAATTTCTTTATCCTCATCAGATGGCAGCTGAGGGGAATGAATCCAGGTTTCTTACATCTTTGGTGAATGCCCTGACCACTGGGTATGGCTTATGAGGGAGCACCCTACCACTACCATCATGGAGTTCGCCTTCTGTGGCTTTGGGAATCTTTACTTGGCTTTTTGCAAACTGCCTGAAAGTCTAAACAATTTTTTTCAGGATGATACAGAATGAAACACTTAGCCTTGACATTACCAATGTATTGGTTCATTTCAAGGTCAAAATTTCTTTGACTTTTTTATCACTAAAAATTGTTTTAAAAATGTTATTTTCAATTTGACCTGAAACTAAACATTAGTTTCAATTTTTTTTAAATAGCCATTGAACCAGAAAAAGTCCATTATTCAGCCAACTCTACCCATAATGACTTGGCCAGTCAGAACCTAACAGATTAGATCTCTATTCTATTCTATTCTATTCTATTCTATTCTATTCTATTCTAAGCACTAAAAAAGATCCCATCCCTGTTGTTGCTGAAGTGCCTGATAAAATTAGGAAGAAGGATGTTCTAAATGAGATGTTATACGTCGTTGATACATTAAGTTCCCAGGTGCCTGCTGAGTGTCAGTGTTGAAGTTTCAGGTCTCTGATTGTATACTGGCTGTTGACTCCTAAAGCAAACCAACTTTGATATTTTAATCATATCTCGCCAAAAAGTTCAAGTCTTTCAGTAGAGTTCTTGGACAATATATGTCAAAGGTGCGCATGAGGGATCCACAAATACAATTATCCCCTGTTTTAATCATTGTGTTTGCTCCCCACCTAGAATTGACATGGAACCAAGAAGCCCTGAATATTTCTCTCCTGCTCTAACTCCTGGCTTAGCTCTTCCATCTCAGTGCCAGAACCAAAATCCAGCAGTCATGGGATTTCATCTGCTTTGGAGACGAGTCAAATGTCCACATCTTCCTCTCTTTCCCAAATAGCCTCCTTGTGCCATCTCAGCACAGGAAGGAATTGTCAAAGCCTCCAATGTTTGCATGGCTAGAATAAACACAAAGAGACTGAAACATTCTATGAAGTTTTTAATGACTCCTATTGCGAAAGAACCCCCAAATCTCCAAAGCAGCAACTATATTGATCAGGGGTGGCAAACTAGGCCCCCCACCCCCTCCCCGTTTTTATCCGGTCGGCGAAGGGGGACGGAGGTCTGGCCTCGCTCTGCCGGGGAAGGTGTGCCGGGGGTCTGGCCGCGCTCTGCCCGGCGCTCCGGCCGTGGGTCTGGGGCTGACGGTCTGGCCGCGCTCCTCCAGGCGTTCCGGCCGAGGGAGCGGGGTCGGGGGTCTGGCTGCTCTCTGGCGGGCGCTGGAAAGGGGGAGCGGGTTCCGGGGGTTTTGCTGCCCACTGCCCGGGGCTCTGGCCATGGGAGCGGGTCCGGGGGTCTGGCCGTGCTCTGGCCGGCACTCCATGGCTCATTGCATTAGGGCCAACATTTCCACAAGTGACCAGAGATTTGGGGTATCTCCATTTTTCGGCACCCAACTTGAGACAAGCTTGGTGTTAGCAGTTCATAATGTGGGCTCAGATCCCTTCCTCTCTTATGGAAAAAAAAACCTTGGGAAATGACACAGGCACAAGAGTTTTCTCCAGAGATTTTTGCCATGGAAGACAGGCTTCCCCAATCTCTATCCCTGTCCCCATGGGAGGATAGGTGGTTTGGCCTCTGAACTCAGGAGCTTTGCTGAAAGCGCATCCGTGAATAGATTCAGGCTGCCTCAAGTTGAGCACCCAAAACTAACAATGTCTTTGGAAACTTCATGCTCAAATTCCTGGGAAGACCCTTATATACAGACACCAAGACTCAGGAGCAAGGTATATAAATACTGAACTTTATTGACTGCATCTGTGGCCCCACAACAGTGTCTAGACTCCTTGACTGAGACTTTCACTATTGCCCTAGGGATTCCAGTCCACAGTTCCCATGAATTTTAAAGGGGCTTGGGTAATCCAATCCAATAGGTGGCTTGAAAAACCTTAGCCCACCCAAAGTTAAAATATGTCCTGATTTTACCAGGATAGTCCCAGTTTCTCATACATTGTCCCAGTATCATCGCAGTTTGTCTTCTGATGTCCCAGTGTCTTTCTTTTTTTTTTTTTTTTTAAGGACAGCAGAAACACGCTGGTTTTTTATTTCATCCGTCAACTCATTTGGGTTAAGGTTTTCAAAACCCCATAAATGATTTGTCTACCTGCTTCCCATTACAATTACTTCGTATTGGGTGTCCATATCCGCAAACGTCTCAGCTTTGCTCGGTGTTTTTACAACTTCAGAATGTTTGTTCAAGATGGGTTATTTCACCAAGTAGAATTTGCCCTGTGTTTAGCAGAAGCAGTTAAAATGGAACAAGCCCTGAGTGTTTGAAGTGAGTGAAGAGTGAAGAGAAAAATGATCACAGACACAATAAACGTTTTTATTTTACCCCAGTGAAAGTTAGTACCTAGCATTGGTTAGAAAATGGAATTTCCAGCCTGTGGGAAATTCTGGTATTTCAACATTTCTTTTCATAATGAATTAAGACAAAAAATCAAAGTAACAAATATGTTGATGCAATAAAAAGTTCTGAAAAATGTGATATGAAACTGTCAAAAAGAAAAATGTCAATGTATTGAGTTAAAAGAAAATGTGTTGACATTACAAAAAGATTTTTTTTCATTTGTAAATATTGTTTTGAAACAAAACTTTTCAATTTAAAAAGTTGACGAAAAGTGAAAGACAATTTTTTTCTTGAAATGATGTGTGACGGGTTGGATCACAGAAACCCCCTTGGGACTGCCATCTGATGTGTTGAGACTACCTTTGAACCTGTTTTCCCTTCCAGCTTGGGACTCCAGAACCTTCCCTTGTTTCAGCCAGACATGCTTGCCTGCTGCAAACACACACCGAGGTCTGAACCACACCACCTAAAAGCTGAAAACAACTTAAGAAGTGTTCCTGTCTCCAACACTCAGATGCCCAGATCCCAATGGAGTCCAAACCCCAAATAAATCCGTTTTACCCTTTATAAAGCTTATACAGGATAAACCCATAAATTGTTCACCCTCTATAACACTGATAGAGAGATATGCGCAGCTGTTTGCCCCCTCCCAGGTATTAATACATACTCTGGGTTAATTAATAAGTAAAAAGTGATTTTATTAAATACAAAAAGTAGGATTTAAGTGGTTCCAAGTAATAACAGACAGAACAAAGTGAATTACCAAGCAAAATAAAATAAAACATGCAAGTCTATGCCTAATACAGTAAGAAAACTGAATAGAGACAAAATCTCACCCTCAGAGATGTTTCAATAAGCTTCTATCACAGACTGGATGCCTTCCTAATCTAGGCACAATCCTTTCCCCTGGTATAGCCCTTGTTCCAGCTCAGGTGGTAGCTAGGGGATTTCTCATGATTGCAGACCCCTTTGTTCTGTTCCACCCCATTATATAGCTTTGGCACAAGGCAAGAATCTTTTGTCTCTCTGGGTTCCCATCCCTCCTTCTAAATGGGAAAGCACAGGGTTAAAGATGGATTCCAGTTCAGGTGACATGATCACATGTCACTGTAAGACTCCAAGCCCTCATTCTTCCCAGCCTGACTCTGAGGAAGGCCTGCAAGCAGACAGAGCCATCCAGAGTCAATTGTCCTGGTTGATGGGAGCCATCAAGATTCCAAAGCACGATTAATGGCCCACACTTTGCATAACTACGATAGGACCTCAGAGTTATATTTTATATTTCTTGTCTCAGGTACAAGAGTGATAGATTTATATAAATAGGATGACCACACTCAGTAGATTATAATCTTTTTAATGATACCTTACAAGAGACCGTTTGCATGACGTATATCTCAGTAACATTATAATCACACTCGTTAGCATATTTTCATAAAATCATATAGAATGCAATGTCACATGATTAATCAAACTTTATTTTTTGTTTTGATTCCCTGACAAGAATTAAAAAAAAATATCCACAATTGACATATTACCATGGATAATTTCAATGAAACCATATTTTTCAATGGCAAAATTTGGGACACGAAACATTTTAACAGCTCTATTAAACACACTTGTCCATTCTTGGTTTATAAATTCATTCAGCCACTAAGGCTGGCAATTTTCAAAGGAGTCGAAGGAGTTTGGCTAAAAACAGGACAGGGCTGAGGCCCAAAGGGCGTCCCCAGGGGTTTACAGAAATAAATATGTATTTGTAGCACAGACATGTGACCTACAATAGCTAAGAGCCCAGTGGTACCAGAACCTCAGCTGGCCTGTAATAGCCTACCTGAGGGTGTGATGGAATTCACGAAGGAAGGGATCACCATTGAAAGGGCTGGGAATGAATGGCTTGACCCCTTTCACTTTAACCATCGGGGGCTACTTGACATAGGAACAGACACACCCATTCCTTTGTCTAACTTTAATCAATGCCTCTGACTTTCTTTTCTAATCAAACGTGAGGGGACTGCCACTGAGACCTGTATTTCCCAGCACTTTTCCATTCTAATGGCCCTCGATGGGACACATTAAATAACAAGTAACTTTGTTTCTGCCACTGGCCTATAATTACTTGAGAGGTCAGTATAACAGGATACACCTGTGGGAAGTTAGATGCTCTTGTCAGGCAGAAGATGGAAGGTGAAGGTTTACTCTGTGAGTTTCAGAGTCCTAAGGGTCTTAAGCACCACAATTGACTTGCAGTGGGAGTCAGAAGACTTTGGATCTAAGGCCTGGTCTACACTACGAGTATAGGTCGACTTTAGCAGCGTTAAATCGAATTAAGCCTGGACACGTTCACACGACGAAGCCCTTTCTTTCGACTTAAAGGGCCCTTTAAACCGGTTTCTTTACTCCAACTCCGACGAGGGGATTAGCTCATAAAATCGGCCTTAGGGGGTCAGAATTGGGGTAGTGTGGACGGAATTCGACGTTATTGGCCTCTGGGAGCTATCCCACAGTGCTTCATTTTGACCGCTATGGACAGCACTCTCAACTCAGATGCACTGGGCAGGTAGACAGGGAAAGCCCTGCGAACATTTGAATTTCATTTCCTGTTTGCTCAGCGTGGAGAGCACAGGTGACCACGCAGAGCTCATCAGCACAGGTAACCGTGATGGAGTCCCAGGATCGCAAAAGAGCTCCAGCATGGACAGAACGGGAGGTACGGGATCTGCTCGCCATATGGGGAGATGAATCAGTGCTAGCTGAACTCCGAAGCAGTAAACGAAATGGCAAAATATTAGAAAAGGTCTCCAAGGCCATGAAGGACAGAGGCCATAACAGGGACGCACAGCAGTGCCGCGTGAAAATTAAGGAGCTAAGGCCAGCCTACCACAAAGCCAGAGAAGCAAACGGAAGGTCCAGGGCTGAGCCGCAAACATGCCGCTTCTACGCGGAGCTGCATGCCATTCTAGGGGGTGCAGCCACCACTACCCCAACCGTGTGCTATGACTCCCTCACTGGAGAAACACACAGGGAAGCGGGTTCGGGGTACGAGGAAGATGAGGATGGAGATAATGTAGATAGCTCACAGCAGCAAGGTAGCGGAGAAACCGGTTTCCCCAACAGCCAGGATATGTTTATCACCCTGGACCTGGAACCAGTAACCCCCAAACTCACCCGAGGCGTGCTCCCAGATGCTGAGGGCACACAGGGGACCTCTGGTGAGTGTACCTTTGTAAATATTACACATGGTTTAAAAGCAAGCGTGTTTAATGATTAATGATTAATTTGCCCTGGCAATCGCGGCCAGTACAGCTACTGGAAAAGTCTGTTAACGTGTATGGGGATGGAGCGGAAATCCTCCAGGGACATCTCCAGAAAGCTCTCCTTCATGTACTCCCAAAGCCTTTGCAAAAGGTTTCTGGGGAGGGCTGCCTTATCCCGTCCGCCATGGTAGGACACTTTACCACGCCAGGCCAGTAGCACGTAGTGTGGAATCATTGCATAAAAAAGCATGGCAGCGTATGGTCCCGGTGTTTGCTGGCATGCAGACAACATCCATTCCTTATCGCTCTTTGTTATCCTCAGGAGAGTGATATCATTCACGGTCACCTGGTTGAAATGGGGCGATTTTATTAAGGGGATATTCAGAGGTGCCCGTTCCTGCTCTGCTGAACAGAAACATTCTCCGCTGTTAGCCACGCGGTGGAGGGGAGGGGTGAAGTGATCATCCCAGAGAATTGGGTGTGTGGGGGAGGGGAGTTAGTTGGGTTTGTGCTGCATGTTAACCCTGAAACCGCAGCCCCTCCTTTTACATTGCAAACCCATTTTAAATGGCCAACCGAATGGGTGCTTGGTATGGGAAATGAGACCACTACTGTTTGAAACCATTCCCACATGTTAAGAATTTTAAAAAAGCCAAAAGACTGTGTCTTACCATGGCTGCCTGCAAGCCGAAATCTGTGTCCTGGCACTGCGTGAGTGATCTCTCACACCAAACCGGCAGGCCCTCAATATAAGAGGAAAAATGCGACCTTGAAATGAAAGCACATGTGCTGTGTAATGTGAACAGCAAAATTTAACGTGAAAAGGTGTACCCATTGTTCTCTAAAATGTGTCTTTTTTAACCACCTCTCCCTTCTCCTCCACCAGCTGGAAATGTTTCTCCTTCACAGAGGCTAGTGAAGATTAGAAAGAGAAAACAGAGGACGCGGGATGACATGTTCACAGAGCTCCCGATGTCCTCCAACGCTGACAGAGCACAGCAGAATGCGCGTAGGCAGTCAATGACTGATTACAGAAAAGCACAATATGAACGAGAGGAGAGGTGGCGTGCTGAATCGCGGGATGAACAGAGCAAGTTGCGGACTGAAGATGATAGGTGGTGTCAGCTTGCAGACAGAAGGCAAGAGTCGATGCTCCGGCTGCTGGAGCATCAAACTGATATGCTCCAGCGTATGGCTGAGCTGCAGGAAAGGCAGCAGGAGCAGAGACCGCCGCTACAGCCCCTGTGTAACCAACAGCCCTCCTCCCCAAGTTCCATAGCCTCCTCACCCAGAAGCCCAAGAACACGGTGGGGGGGGGCTCCGGCCACCCAGTCACTCCACCCCAGATAATTGCCCTAGCATCAGAAGGCTGGCCTTCAATAAGAGTTAAAGTTTTAAACTGCAGTGTGTCCTTTTCCTTCCCTCCTCCCCCACCCATCCCGGGCTACCTTTGCAATTATCCCCCTAGTTGTGTGATGAATTAATAAAGAATGCATGAATGTGAAGTAACAATGACTTTATTGCCTCTGCAAGCGGTGCTCGAAGGGGGGAGGGGAGGTGGGGTGGTTGATTTACAGGGAAGTAGAGTGAACCGGGTGGGGGGGGCGGAGGGTTCATCAAGGAGAAACAAACAGAAGTTTCACACCATAGCCTGGCCAGTCACAAAACTCGTTTTCAAAGCTTCTCTGATGCGCAACGCGCCCTGCTCTGCTCCTCTAACCTCCCTGGTGTCTGGCTGCGCGTAATCAGCAGCCAGACGATTTGCCTCAACCTCCCACCCCGCCATAAATGTCTCCCCCTTACTCTCACAGATATTGTGGAGCGCACAGCAAGCAGCAATAACCATGGGGATATTCTTTTCGCTGAGGTCTGAGCGAGTCAGTAAGCTGCGCCAGCACGCTTTAAAACGTCCAAATGCACATTCCACCACCATTCGGCACTTGCTCAGCCTGTAGTTGAACAGGTCCTGACTCCTGTCCAGGCTGCCTGTGTACGGCTTCATGAGCCATGGCATTAAGGGGTAGACTGGGTCCCCAAGGATCACAATAGGCATTTCAACATCCCCAACGATTACTTTCTGGTCCGGGAAGAAAGTCCCTTCCTCCAGCTTTCGAAACAGAGCAGAGTGCCTGAAGACGCGAGCATCATGTACCTATCCCGGCCATCCCACGTTGATGTTGGTGAAACGTCCCTTGTGATCCACCAGGGCTTGCAGCAGCATTGAAAAGTACCCCTTGTGGTTTATGTACTCGGTGGCTTGGTGCTCCGGTGCCAAGATAGGGACATGGGTTCCGTCTATGGCCCCACCACAGTTTGGGAATCCCATTGCAGCAAAGCCATCCACTATGGCCTGCACGTTTCCCAGAGTCACTACCCTTGATATCACCAGGTCTTTCATTGCCCTGGCAACTTGGATCACAGCAGCCCCCACAGTAGATTTGCCCACTCCAAATTGATTCCCGACTGACCGGTAGCTGTCTGGCGTTGCAAGCTTCCACAGGGCTATCGCCACTCGCTTCTCAACTGTGAGGGCTGCTCTCATCCTGGTATTCTGGCGCTTCAGGGCAGGGGAAAGCAAGTCACAAGTTCCATGAAAGTGCCCTTATGCATGCGAAAGTTTCGCAGCCACTGGGAATCGTCCCACACCTGCAGCACGATGCAGTCCCACCAGGCTGTGCTTGTTTCCCGGGCCCAGAATCGGCGTTCCACGGCATGAACCTGCCCCAGTAACACCATGATTTCCACATTGCTGGGGCTTGTGCCTTGTGAGAGGTCTATGTCCATGTCAATTTCTTCATCACTCTCGTCGCCGCGCTGCAATCGCCTCCTCGGCTGGTCCTGGTTTTGCTTTGGCAGGTCCTGGTTCTGCATATACTCCAGGACAATGCGCGTGGTGTTCATAGTGCTCATAATTGCCGCGGTGATCTGAGCGGGCTCCATGATCCCAGTGCTAGCTATGGCGCCTGGTCTGAAAAAAGGCGCGAAACTAGTATCTGACGGACCAGGGGAAGGAGGAAGGGAGGGGCGAGTGATGACATGGCGTACAGGTGCAGGGAATTAAAATCAACAAAGGTGGCTGTGCATCAGGGAGAAACACACACAACTGTCACACAGAATGCCCCCCCCAAAGATTTAACTCAAAACCCTGGGTTTAGCAGGCCGTTGATTTCACAGAGGGAGGGGGAAGCTAATGAATACAGAACAAATCTATTTTTTACATCTTAAGCTGGTAACTGATGGTGCAGCATGACTGATAGCCACTGCAGTACGATAACGACGGATAGCAGTCGTAATATACCATCTTCTACCAAAAGGCAAGGGGCTGCTGCTGTGTAGCAATGCAGTCCCACGTCTGCCGGCACCCAGATGACATATGGTGACGGTGAGCTGAGCTGAGCGGGCTCCATGCTTGCCGTGGTATGTTGTCTGCACAGGTAACCCAGGTAAAAAGGCGCGAATCTATTGTCTGCCGTTGCTGTGACGGAGGGGGAGGGGCCTGACGACATGTACCCAGAACCCCCCACGACACTGTTTTGCATCATTCAGGCATTGAAATCTCAACCCATAATTCCAATGGGCAGCAGAGACTGCGGGAACTGTTGGAGAGCTACCCATAGTGCAATGCTCCGGAAGTCGACGCTAGCCTTGGTACTGTGGACACGGTCCGCCGACTGGAGCACTTAGAGCATTTTATGTGGGGACACACACAATTGGCTGTATACAACCGATTTCAATAAAACCGGCTTCTATAAATATGACCTAATTTCGTAGTGTACACATACCCTAAATGGATTAAGCTAATTCAGATAAAGCACTCTTATTCTGGAATAAGAGCATCCATACAGGGAGTTAATCAGGAATAGCTATTCCAGAATAACTCCCCATCTAAGGCCTGGTCTACACTACGAGTATAGGTCGACTTTAGCAGCGTTAAATCGAATTAAGCCTGGACACGTTCACACGACGAAGCCCTTTCTTTTGACTTAAAGGGCCCTTTAAACCGGTTTCTTTACTCCAACTCCGACGAGGGGATTAGATCATAAAATCGGCCTTAGGGGGTCGGAATTGGGTTAGTGTGGACGGAATTCGACGTTATTGGCCTCTGGGAGCTATCCCACAGTGCTTCATTTTGACCGCTATGGACAGCACTCTCAACTCAGATGCACTGGGCACGTAGACAGGGAAAGCCCTGCGAACATTTGAATTTCATTTCCTGTTTGCTCAGCGTGGAGAGCACAGGTGACCACGCAGAGCTCATCAGCACAGGTAACCGTGATGGAGTCCCAGGATCGCAAAAGAGCTCCAGCATGGACAGAACGGGAGGTACGGGATCTGCTCGCCATATGGGGAGATGAATCAGTGCTAGCTGAACTCCAAAGCAGTAAACGAAATGGCAAAATATTAGAAAAGGTCTCCAAGGCCATGAAGGACAGAGGCCATAACAGGGACGCACAGCAGTGCCGCGTGAAAATTAAGGAGCTAAGGCCAGCCTACCACAAAGCCAGAGAAGCAAACGGAAGGTCCGGGGCTGAGCCGCAAACATGCCGCTTCTACGCGGAGTTGCATGCCATTCTAGGGGGTGCAGCCACCACTACCCCAACCGTGTGCTATGACTCCTTGAGTGGAGAAACACACAGGGAAGTGGGTTCGGGGTACGAGGAAGATGAGGATGGAGATAATGTAGATAGCTCACAGCAGCAAGGTAGCGGAGAAACCGGTTTCCCCAACAGCCAGGATATGTTTATCACCCTGGACCTGGAACCAGTAACCCCCGAACTCACCCAAGGCATGCTCCCAGATGCTGAGGGCACACAGGGGACCTCTGGTGAGTGTACCTTTGTAAATATTACACATGGTTTAAAAGCAAGCGTGTTTAATGATTAATGATTAATTTGCCCTGGCAATCGCGGCCAGTACAGCTACTGGAAAAGTCTGTTAACGTGTATGGGGATGGAGCGGAAATCCTCCAGGGACATCTCCAGAAAGCTCTCCTTCATGTACTCCCAAAGCCTTTGCAAAAGGTTTCTGGGGAGGGCTGCCTTATCCCGTCCGCCATGGTAGGACACTTTACCACGCCAGGCCAGTAGCACGTAGTGTGGAATCATTGCATAAAAAAGCATGGCAGCGTATGGTCCCGGTGTTTGCTGGCATGCAGACAACATCCATTCCTTATCGCTCTTTGTTATCCTCAGGAGAGTGATATCATTCACGGTCACCTGGTTGAAATGGGGCGATTTTATTAAGGGGATATTCAGAGGTGCCCGTTCCTGCTCTGCTGAACAGAAACATTCTCCGCTGTTAGCCACGCGGTGGGGGGGAGGGGTGAAGTGATCATCCCAGAGAATTGGGTGTGTGGGGGAGGGGAGTTAGTTGGGTTTGTGCTGCATGTTAACCCTGAAACCGCAGCCCCTCCTTTTACATTGCAAACCCATTTTAAATGGCCAACCGAATGGGTGCTTGGTATGGGAAATGAGAGCACTACTGTTTGAAACCATTCCCACATGTTAAGAATTTTAAAAAAGCCAAAAGACTGTGTCTTACCATGGCTGCCTGCAAGCCGAAATCTGTGTCCTGGCACTGCTTGAGTGATCTCTCACACCAAACCGGCAGGCCCTCAATATAAGAGGAAAAATGCGACCTTGAAATGAAAGCACATGTGCTGTGTAATGTGAACAACAAAATTTAACGTGAAAGAGTGTACCCATTGTTCTCTAAAATGTGTCTTTTTTAACCACCTCTCCCTTCTCCTCCACCAGCTGGAAATGTTTCTCCTTCACAGAGGCTAGTGAAGATTAGAAAGAGAAAACAGAGGACGCGGGATGACATGTTCACAGAGCTCCAGATGTCCTCCAACACTGACAGAGCACAGCAGAATGCGCGTAGGCAGTCAATGACTGATTACAGAAAAGCACAATATGAACGAGAGGAGAGGTGGCGTGCTGAATCGCGGGATGAACAGAGCAAGTTGCGGGCTGAAGATGATAGGTGGCGTCAGCTTGTAGACAGAAGGCAAGAGTCGATGCTCCGGCTGCTGGAGCATCAAACTGATATGCTCCAGCGTATGGCTGAGCTGCAGGAAAGGCAGCAGGAGCAGAGAATGCCGCTACAGCCCCTGTGTAACCAACAGCCCTCCTCCCCAAGTTCCATAGCCTCCTCACCCAGAAGCCCAAGAACACGGTGGGGGGGGCTCCGGCCACCCAGTCACTCCACCCCAGATGATTGCCCTAGCATCAGAAGGCTGGCCTTCAATAAGAGTTAAAGTTTTAAACTGCAGTGTGTCCTTTTCCTTCCCTCCTCCCCACCCATCCCGGGCTACCTTTGCAATTATCCCCCTAGTTGTGTGATGAATTAATAAAGAATGCATGAATGTGAAGTAACAATGACTTTATTGCCTCTGCAAGCGGTGCTCGAAGGGGGGAGGGGAGGGTGGGGTGGTTGATTTACAGGGAAGTAGAGTGAACCGGGTGTGGGGGGGCGGAGGGTTCATCAAGGAGAAACAAACAGAAGTTTCACACCATAGCTTGGCCAGTCACAAAACTCGTTTTCAAAGCTTCTCTGATGCGCAACGCGCCCTGCTCTGCTCCTCCAACCTCCCTGGTGTCTGGCTGCGCGTAATCAGCAGCCAGGCGATTTGCCTCAACCTCCCACCCTGCCATAAATGTCTCCCCCTTACTCTCACAGATATTGTGGAGCGCACAGCAAGCAGCAATAACCATGGGGATATTCTTTTCACTGAGGTCTGAGCGAGTCAGTAAGCTGCGCCAGCGCGCTTTTAAACGTCCAAATGCACATTCCACCACCATTCGGCACTTGCTCAGCCTGTAGTTGAACAGGTCCTGACTCCTGTCCAGGCTGCCTGTGTACGGCTTCATGAGCCATGGCATTAAGGGGTAGACTGGATCCCCAAGGATCACAATAGGCATTTCAACATCCCCAACGGTTACTTTCTGGTCCGGGAAGAAAGTCCCTTCCTCCAGCTTTCGAAACAGAGCAGAGTGCCTGAAGACGCGAGCATCATGTACCTATCCCGGCCATCCCACGTTGATGTTGGTGAAACGTCCCTTGTGATCCACCAGGGCTTGCAGCAGCATTGAAAAGTACCCCTTGCGGTTTATGTACTCGGTGGCTTGGTGCTCCGGTGACAAGATAGGGATATGGGTTCCGTCTATGGCCCCACCACAGTTTGGGAATCCCATTGCAGCAAAGCCATCCACTATGGCCTGCACGTTTCCCAGAGTCACTACCCTTGATATCACCAGGTCTTTCATTGCCCTGGCAACTTGGATCACAGCAGCCCCCACAGTAGATTTGCCCACTCCAAATTGATTCCCGACTGACTGGTAGCTGTCTGGCATTGCAAGCTTCCACAGGGCTATCGCCACTCGCTTCTCAACTGTGAGGGCTGCTCTCATCCTGGTATTCTGGCGCTTCAGGGCAGGGGAAAGCAAGTCACAAGTTCCATGAAAGTGCCCTTACGCATGCGAAAGTTTCGCAGCCACTGGGAATCGTCCCACACCTGCAGCACGATGCAGTCCCACCAGGCTGTGCTTGTTTCCCGGGCCCAGAATCGGCGTTCCACGGCATGAACCTGCCCCAGTAACACCATGATTTCCACATTGCTGGGGCTTGTGCCTTGTGAGAGGTCTATGTCCATGTCAATTTCTTCATCACTCTCGTCGCCGCGCTGCAATCGCCTCCTCGGCTGGTCCTGGTTTTGCTTTGGCAGGTCCTGGTTCTGCATATACTCCAGGACAATGCGCGTGGTGTTCATAGTGCTCATAATTGCCGCGGTGATCTGAGCGGGCTCCATGATCCCAGTGCTAGCTATGGCGCCTGGTCTGAAAAAAGGCGCGAAACTAGTATCTGACGGACCAGGGGAAGGAGGGAGGGAGGGGCGAGTGATGACATGGCATACAGGTACAGCGAATTAAAATCAACAAAGGTGGCTGTGCATCAGGGAGAAACACACACAACTGTCACACAGAATGCCCTCCCCCCAAACATTGAACTCAAAACCCTGGGTTTAGCAGGCCATTGATTTCATGGAGGGAGGGGGAAGCTAATGAATACAGAACAAATCTATTTTTTACATCTTAAGCTGGCAGCCGACGGTGCAGCATGACTGATAGCCACTGCAGTACGATGACGATGGATACCAGTCGTAATATACCATCTTCTACCAAAAGGCAAGGGGCTGCTGCTGTGTATCAATGCAGCCCCACGTCTGCCTGCCCCATGTCTGCCAGCACCCAGATCGCCCTCGGCCTCTTCTGGGTGCTTAGCAGAAAATACTGGGCACTTGGCAGAAAATAGCACGACTGATAGCCATCATCGTCAAGACAGTTCAATAGGACTGAGCATGTCTGCCCAGGTGCCTCTGATCGAACCGCAATATGATGACGATGGATACCAGTCGTAATATACCATCTACTGCCAAAAGGCAAAAGGCAAGGGGCTGGTGCAATGCAGCCCTACGGCTGCCAGCCCCACGGCTACCAGTCATGCTGCACCGTCTACCGCCAAAAGGCAGTTAGCTGCTGCTGCTGTGTAGCAATGCAGTCCCACGTCTGCCGGCACCCAGATGACATATGGTGACGGTGAGCTGAGCTGAGCGGGCTCCATGCTTGCCGTGGTATGTTGTCTGCACAGGTAACCCAGGTAAAAAGCCGCGAATCTATTGTCTGCCGTTGCTCTGACGGAGGGGGAGGGGCCTGACGACATGTACCCAGAACCCCCCGCGACACTGTTTTGCATCATTCAGGCATTGGGATCTCAACCCAGAATTCCAATGGGCGGCGGAGACTGCGGGATCTTTGGGATAGCTACCCATAGTGCAATGCTCCGGAAGTCGACGCTAGCCTCGGTACTGTGGACGTGGTCCGCTGACTAGAGCACTTAGAGCATTTTATGTGGGGACACACACAATCGGCTGTATACAACCGATTTCTATAAAACCGGCTTCTATAAATTCGACCTAATTTCGTAGTGTAGACATACCCTAAGTCCCAGCTGGATCCTCAAACCCAGGTGAACATAGACATTACTGCACTTCTTTCTCCTGTGGAACTTGATCTGGTAGGTGGGTTCTGAGCACGCTGAAATCCACACAAAACAGTGGAGGGGGGAAGGAGGATTTCCCTCATAACTAGGCTATGAAGGATTCAATTTTTATTGGTAAATATTAATAAATGTCGATTTCAGCAAACACCCACAAACCGACGAAAAAATATGTCCGTCGATAATCAAAACTGACAGGCAAAGTAAGGAAAACCTGAGAACTTATTACAGTTTTATTTAAGGATATTTACTTTGTATATTTTCACATGTGATGTGACAATGTGTATTATAACATTTGATAAAGCTTTAACTTTTTGAAACTCAGCATCTACTGTCATTAAATAATTATTGTATGATCCCCTCCACCATAATTTCCTGCAACTGTGAAAATTTAAATTGATAAACATTGCGGGGATGGGAGGGGGAGCTTAAAACCCCTGATTTTTCACAACTGTGAAATCCTAAATCAATAAAAATTGCGGTGGGGGGGGGGAGCTGAAAAATAAACATCAATAATATTGCTCAAAATTATTTTTTAATAAATGAATTCTGCCAACCCGACTTATAACTTGTAACCCAGGGGTAGGGACACACACGGGGGATGAGGGACCCTATGTTCCTAACCTCTTGTTTCTGGTTTTCACTGGGTGGCCAAGGCCCAGCTCCACAAAAAGACTAAGGCATTGCAATGTGTCGCAACACCTAATTTTAAGACACCAAGACAGCCAGTGGAATCAACAAATCCTGATTTAGGCACCCAGGCTCCCTATACAATGAATGGGAAGAGATAGGCACCTAAGAATGGGATCCACAGAAGCCATCATGCTAGGCATGGAGATGCTTAATTTAGCCAAAGCCAGATGCCAATGAGAGGGATGTGTCTTAAGCCTGCGCCTCTCATGGAGTTCAGCTCCTAAATCTGGGCTGGGGGTAGGCACCTAGCTCTATTTGGGATTTTCAGCTGTGAATCCTCTCCTGGAGTTAGGTACCTATGCCATTTTTTTGCAAGACATGCCTGGGTAGAAGAAGCAATGCCTTATAGCTTTTAGCCCACTGTGACGTTGTGCAGTCTATATGGTTTTATAAAAATATACGTGAGTATAATGTAACTGGGATATGCTTCATGCAAAAGGTCTCTTGTAAGGTATCATTACAAAGCTTATAATCTACTGAGTGTGATCATCCGATTTGTATAAATGTACCACTCTTGTATCTAAAACTAGAAATATAAAACATAACTCTGAGGGCCTATTGTAATTATGTAAAGTGTGGGCCATTAATGATGGTTTGGAATCTTGATGACTCCCATTAACAAGGACCAATGTCTGCAGATGACTGTGTTTACCTGTGAGTCTTCCTGTATATGTGTGCTGGCAAGTGAGTAATGAAGTCTTGCAGTGACATGTGATCATGTCACCTGAACTGGAATCCATCTTTAACCTGGTGCTTTTCCAGTGAGGGGGGTGGAAACCCAGAGAGACAAAGGGTTCCCGCCTTATGCAAAAGATATATAAAGGGGCGGAAGAGAACAGAGAGGGTGAGGAGCCATCATGGAGAATCCCCTAGCTAACACCTAAGCTGGAACAAAAGCTGTACCAGCGGAAAGGATTGTGCCCAGGCCTGGAAGGTGTCCAGTCTGAGAAAAACTTACTGAAGCATCTCTGAGGGTGAGATTATCTGTATTTAGTTTGATTAGACATAGATTTGCGCATTTTATTTTATTTTGCTTGTGACTTACTTTGTTCTGTCTGTTACTACTTTGAACCACTTAAATCCTACTGTCTGTATTTAATAAAATCACTTTTTATTTAGTAATTTACTCAGAGTATGTATTAATACCTGGGGGAGCAAACAACTGTGCATATCTCTCTATCAGTGTTATAGAGGGCGAACAATTTATGAGTTTGCCCTGCATAAGCTTTATGCAGGGTAAAACGGATTTATCTGGGTTTAGACCCCATTGGGAGTTGGGCATCTGAGTGCTAAAGACAAGCACACTCCTGTGAGCTGGTTTTCAGGTAAACTTGCAGCTTTGGGACAAGTGATTCAGACCCTGAGTCTTTGTTAGAGCAGACTGGAGTGTCTGGCTCAGCAAGACAGGGTGCTGGAATCCTGAGCTGGCAGGGAAAACAGAAGCAGGGGTAGTCTTTGCACATCGGGTGGCAGCTCCCAAGGGGGTTTCTGTGATCCAACCTGTCACACCCACTTGTTAGGACACTCACCTGGTACGTTAGCGACCTGGGTTTAATTTCACCCTCTACTCAATGTGGAGAGGGAATCTGAACCAGGGCATCTCACATCCCAGGTGAGCACCCTAACAATTGAGCTAAAGGTTATAATGGAGTTCCTCCTGCTGCCCCCTGTGTGGAGTTGGGCTACTTCAGAGCACTCCTACTGGATCAGGCCCTGCAGGTGAGATAGGCTAAGAATTGCCACTATGAATAACAATGAATAGTGATTGGGCCAGGGACAAGAGCATGAGGATGACTCTAAAGCCTAGTGTTTCAAGTGTTCACCTAGGATGTTGAAGAGCTAAGTTCATGTCTCTGTTTATTATTTATACATAGTGGAGTAGTTTCAACATCAAAGACTGAAAGAGAGCCCTACACCAGACCATCCCGTAATCCAATGATTAGGGCGCTCTTTTGTAGTGTAGAAGACCCAACTTCACAGATCTCCACATGAGATAGAGGGGGGAACTGTTGGGTTTTCTATAGCACATTTCGGCCAACACACTCGGATTGGGTCAAACCTTTATTTGAACCAAAAGCATTTCTTGAGGTTAACAGCCACTGTTAAAGCAGTAGATAGTGACAGATAGGCAGAAAAAGGTTAGGACCAGTTAACTTCTCCTGTGGCATAGGCAGGTCATGATGAATTTCTCCAATAATGTTCCAATTACCCCCTTACACAGTAGCATATTTATACATATTCAATAAATTTCTTCCAATTAGCAAAAAGCATTACACAGCTTCCAATTAATATAAAACACACACAATATTAGCCTTTCCATGGGTTAATTGTTATTAATTATACCTAACCTATATAAGGTGACCGCTTCATCTATTGGCTACTTTTAGCGCAAAGTTGTTTTTCTCTACTATACTTTCCTTTTTGCCTCAGCTTCCCTGTTTTTGTCCTTAACTGTACTTTCTTGTTTATCTTAACTCCCCTGGCCTTGTGGTCACCAGTATGGGTGGGACGCTTCTTACAAACACATAGTTATCAGTTATTTAGCAAGCAATGCACACAAATTTTAGCTTGGGTACATTTTGCGGTTTTAACAGAAATTTAGACATTTTCCGTCATGGAAAGATTAAAAGGGAGGTCTCCTTTCCCCTCTACCTCACATGACATTTTTGTGAATCTCATCTTCCTTTCCTTTAGTCTAAATGACTGAAATCAAAGCAAAATTTGTTGAGTTTGATTGACATGAAAAATTTAACTTCAACATTACCAAAACATTTTGATTTTTTTTTTAGTTTGCTCAAAACTATTTGGCAAACTTGACACTCATGGCAGAACAGTTTTGGGTCAACCAAAACTGCATTTTTTGGTGTATAAACTATTCAAAACAATCACTCATCTCTATTTGTGAGAGGTCAGACTGTTGATTCTGTAGTATTTTGTCTCATAAAAATGGCCATACTGGGTCAGACCAATGGTCCATCTAGCCCAGTGTCCTGTCTTCCGACAGTGGCTGATGCCAGATGCTTCAGAAGGAATGAACAGAACAGGGCAATTTTTGAGTGATCCATCCCCTGTTGTCCAGTCCCATTATCTGGCAGTCAGAGGCTTAGATCATCTGTAAGCATCAGCTATAGGCGGTAATGACAGATAATAAGTGTCCAAGCTGGGTTTACAGAATGGAGATAAGGAAGAACTGAGCTCTGTGTTCTTTTCCTAACTGCTCCTTTGACTGTGTGAACTAAAAGGTTTAAGCTCTACATGTTACATCAGGGAGGCCTATTAGTTTAGGCTTCTGGGTAAAGGTGGGCAAAATTTTAATGACAAATAATTTATTAGTCAAAAAACGCAGTTTCAGGGCAACCAAAACTATTCATGAATTCAGATCAAATTTGGTGAATAGTTTTGTCTGAAAAAAAAATCAGCTCATTTTAACATTTACTAAATGAAATATTTTGATTTTTTTCCCCAAAATGACTTTTTTTAGATGGTTAACTAGCTTTATTTTAAAAACAAACAACATGGTAAAAACAAAAAAAGCCAACCCTCATACCCCGAAGAACAAAATGAAACAAACAAAATAATGATAATAATAATTTTGGTCAAATGAAGTGTTTTGTTTGACCAAAACAAAATTAAATGTTTCATTTCAGGTTAACCAAAATGTTTTGTTTTTGTTTAACCCAATTGTTTTGGGTTTTTCCATTTTGGGGAAGAAAAAAATCCATTTCTGGTTGACCCAATTTTATTTTTATTTTTCCATAGTTTTGGGGTTGGCCATTGAACCAAAAAAATCAATGATTCACTCAGCTCTACTTCTGTCTTCTATTCCCAGCTCAGGGAGGGGAGTGGGATCTAGTGGTTAAAGCAAGGGGGCCCTGAGTGTTCTGGCTTCTATTTCCAGCTCTGGCATGAAGAAACGTCTAATTGTTTAGAGTAGAGGACTGAGAGTGATTACTCCTGGATTCTGTTTCTGACTCACTGTATGACTTTGAGAAAATTGATTCACCTGTCCGTGCCTCAGTTTACACATCTGTAAAATGCTGATTATGAAGAGTCTCACTTTCACACAAGAGATATACTGTGTCCAAATAAATGCATACATTGTATTTTCCTTTTTAAATTCAGAATATTTTATTTTCTATATTCTGATTGGAATATTTTTATTATATTTCCCTTCTAAAGGTAGCTTCTTCTGCAGTACTGACATGAAAGGAGTGATTTAAAAATAAGAAAGAAAGAAAGAAAGAAAGAAAGAAAGAAAGAAAGAAAGAAAGAAAGAAAGAAAGAACTATTAAATAAAACTTTTCTTTTATTCATATTGGTATATGTTGTCATACCTCCCTCCTAAAATACCCACTTCTTCTGCACTGGTCACAGAAAACAATAGGAAACAATCAACATCTTCAGCATGGTCTTCGTCCCTAGCTGAGATGCTATAATCCTAAATGGTGGATCAGTGGATGCTGCTGCTGTGGGGCACTTATAAATCACTTGTCAGTTTATAACCAAGCCATCAGCACAGCAAACACAAGGAGCAGCTAAACTACACATGGGCAGCATTGAAAAGAACACTTAGGCCTTCATTTCTGATCCTGCCAGGTGCTTCTTGGGAAATGCCGAACATCTTCAATGACTGCAATGGGAGTTGTGGGTGCTCAGCAAACTCCAAGAGGCTGTCTGCACCCTGAAGAATCATGACCATGGACATCTTCCACTGGAACTAAAGCAGCAGCACCAGGGAATACAAAACCTCAGTACTTCTGCACTGTCTCCTTCTTAGCCCAGCTCAGAGTGTGTGTTTGATGAGCCCCAGGCACTTGTCAATTGAGACCCTCAACACCTCCTTGACCTTCTGGTTCCTGAGGCTGAATATGAGTGGGTTGAGCATTGGGGTCACTGCTGTGGTCATCAAAGAGGCGACCTTGTTGAGGTTCATGGAGCTGACTTGCAAGGGCATGATGTAGATCAAGATGGAAGTGCCATAGCCAATGGTGACCACAGTGAAATGAGAGGCACAGGTGGAGAAAGCTTTCTCCCTGCCCTTGGCGGATGGGATACGGATGATGGTGCAGATAATATACACGTAGGAGATGACGATCAGCATCAGGGAGGCTAGCAACACAGGCAGCGAGATGATGAAGTTGATGAATTCCACCAGCCAGATGTCGGCACAGGCGAGGTATAACAAGGGTGCGCGGTAGCAGAAGAAACGGTTGATGATGTTGGGGCCACAGTAGGGCAATCCAAGTTTGATCACGGTAGTGACCAAGATGGAGAAGAATCCCCCCATCCATGATCCCACCACCAGCCAGACGCAGACCTTTCTATTCATGATGGTGCTGTAGTTCAGTGGGTAACATATGGCCACATATTGATCATAGGACATCCTGACCAACAAGACATACTCTGAAATGCCCAGCAGGAAATAGAAGTAGGACTGAGCCAGGCAGCCATAAAAGGAGATGGTATTCCTCCCTGATAGGAAGTTCTCAAGCATTTTTGGGACCACAGTCATAATCATGGGGATTTCAATGAGGAACAGATTGCAAAGGAAGAAATACATGGGTGACTGCAGGTGGTAGTCAGTGCATACCAAGGTGATGATGATGGAGTTCCCAATCATTGCCACCACAACATTCACAGCAGTTCCCTGACAGCAGAATCTGGCCAGACAGACCCCTGATTCCCCTTGGTAAACTGAGGATAGTAACATTTATACAACGTTATCCAGAGTTCGCCCACATCTGGGTGACAGAGGTATACAAATACAAATACCTCAAAAGCAATTGTACCTAATTCTCCTCTCCATCACCCTGGTGTAAATTAGGAGTAACTGCATTGGAGTCCATTGAGCTGATTCTACTTTCTCTCACCCCAGTGCAAGTCGGGAGTAACTCCACTGGAATCAGTGGAGCTGCTTTCCCCATCCTCATTCCCATATTACACCAATCTTCACAAGCTAAGGGTCTGATTGAAGGAAATTAAGGTGGTTATCACAAAAGGAGAGTTATTTAACTGATCTAATCCTGGCCCTTGCTCTTGTCCCTCCCTCTGCAACCATCACATGATGTCCTGAGAAAGAAAATGCCCAACCTAACCACCGTGACTGAGTTCCTTCTCTTGGGATTCTCTGATGTTCAGGAGCTGCAGATTTTGCACTTTGTGGTGTTTCTACTGATTTACCTGGGAGCCCTGATGGGGAATCTTCTTATCTTCATGGTCATAGCCTTCAACCACCACATGCACACCCCCATGTACTTCTTCCTGATGAATCTGTCGATCCTAGACCTTGGCTCCATCTCTGTCACCATTCCCAAATCCATGGCCAACTCCCTCATGAACACCAAGTCCATTTCCTATGCTGGATGTGTTGCCCAAGTCTTTTCCCCCTTCTTCTTGCTGGCAGCGGATTTTTCCCTTCTCACCGTCATGGTGTATGACCAGTATGTCGCCATCTGCCAACCACTGCACTACGAGAGAATGATGAACAGCAGAACTTGTGTCCAAATGGCAGCCAGTGCCAGGATCAGTGGGATTCTCTTCTCTGTGCTACATACCGGAAACACATTTGCATTGACCTTCTGTGGAGGCAACATGGTGAATCAGTTCTTCTGTGAAATCCCCCAGCTGCTGAAGCTCACCTGTTCTGGCTCATATCTGAGTGAAGTTGGGGTACTTGACTTTACTGTTTGTTTAGTCTTAGGCTCCTTTTGTTTTTATCATTGTGTCATATGTTCAGATCTTCAAATCAGTGCAAATCAGTGCAAATCAGTGCTCAAATCATCCCCTCTGAGCAGGGCTGGCATAAAGCCTTCTCCACCTGCCTCCCTCACCTCTCTGTGGTCTCCTTGTTTGTTTGCACTGGGGCGTTTGCCTACCTGAAACCCACCTCCAGCTCCCCATCTGCTCTGGATCTTGTGGTGGCTGTTCTTTATTCCATATTGCCACCAATCATGAATCCAATTATCTACATCATGAGGAACAAAGAGATCAAAGCTGCCCTGAGGAGACTGACTGGGTGTAGGTAATTCACCAAGAATCAATTTTCTGTCTTTCTCTAATTAAAGTTTGCTTACATAGTATCTTTAAGTATTCATTAACGTCAGTTATTTCCATGACCACACAGCTTGCACACAACCAGGTCTGATTTTGACGTCAATTGCACCAATGCAAATCCAGATTAACTTTGCTGATGTCACTGTCGCTGGGGTGATTTACACCAGTAGAAAATCTGGTCCAGTTGTGGAGTAAATGGGTGTAAATTGTGTGCACGAGAGGAATTCAGATTTTCATTCTGTGCCAAAACAATACCCATTACACTGCTTGGTCACTTGCACCCATTCCATGGCCACTGAAAACAATGATGGGAGTTGTCTTGCTTGCTTGTGTGTATAAATCAGTAGTGGCTTCACTGGAACCAAAGGAGTCAGACTGGAGTAAGACTGGGGTAGATCCTCAACACGTTCCATTGACTTTGGTAGCGCTAAAGCAATTTGCAGCATCTGTAGATCTGAGATACTGCCTCCAATGGAGCTGTATATCCATTACCACCAGCTGGGGACTGGGCCCACTGTCTTCTAAACCACCATTCATGGCCTAACCACTAGAGGGGGACAAGGAGCCAGACTGTGTCAGTCTGGCTCACATGAACATTCAGGCGTGTGAGAGATGGAGGGACTGGCTAAAAATTAAAGGGAGGTTTCTAACCACCAGCGGGGCGAGGTTCTGGAGCAGCCTCCCAGTAGGAGTTGTGGGAGGCAAATGACTGAATTAGTTTGAAGAGAGAGCTGGACACATGTCTGATTGGGACTGTATGACGGGGCTGCTTGTGATGGTGGGGGGCAGGGCTCAGCAACCCTGGGGCTCACTTGCAGCGTATGTCTTATGTTCCTAAAAGCTCATGCTTCAGGGTTTCATCTGGCCACTGGCAGGGGTCAGGAAGGGATTCCTCCCCCCGACCCAGTGTATTCTGGGAGATTTTATTTAAATCTCTGAAGCATCGGGCACCCTTGGCTGGAGATGGGACATTGGGTGGGATGTGCCATGGCTCTGGGGTGACACCGAACCATTCTCTCTTTCTCAGGTTCTTGGCTGGCTGGTTCTTGCCCACATGCTCAGGGTCTAACTGATCAACATGTGGGCATCAGGAAGGAATTTTCCCCCTGGTCAGATTGGCAGGGACATTGTGGGTGGTTCACTTTCCTCGGCAGCATGTGGTGCAGGTCACTTCTCAGGATTTTCTGGGTGTATCTCAATAATTTCCCTGCCATTGTGGGGGCCTTGGGCACTGGAGCCCTTCAGTCTCTCCTATTCTTTGCCAATGGCACAGAACCATCTAGTGTCCTGAGGGCTGTGACACTTCGGTCTAATTTCAGTTGTTGGGTTTGGTGTGCAGATGCTGGGTGGTGTTGGCATACGGCAGGTCAGAGTGGATCATCTGGTCATCCCTTCAGGCCTTGAACTCTGTGACTTAATGGATGTGCGTGCATGGGGGAGAGGAGAAGGGACCACACAGAGAATAAACTCCAGTAGAGTCCATGGCATTTCTTTAGTACAACTGTCTGTGACGCCCTGTCTTCCTGGCTGGGGATAGGTGACTCCAGCTCAAATGAAGCCCTTGACCTCTGCAGCCACGCAGTGTTGCTGTATAAACACCACCCATGGGCAGTGCGTGTTATGAGGCTCCTCTGTGCCCCACCTAGGGGATAGGGGGCTGTTCTGGTGGATGTCAGGCAGCCTGGCTGTTCAGCTCAAGCTGTAGAAGCTCGTACTCTGGCTGTCTCTGGTTGCGTCCCCAGGGTGCCAGCCTAGATTAGATGGTGATCCTCGCATACGCGCAAGTGGCCTGAGAATTCAGGGGACCTTATTCCTGCACTAATCAGAGGCTGATGTTGCCTACCAAGCTACTGCAGAACAGCAGCAGGTGTGAGACCTAAGAGGGGAAGAATTCTTTAGTGAGAAGAGAAGCAGGTTTATTCCTGGATCATCTCAGACATGCCCACTCCTAGTCCCTCTGCACCCTGGAGACCGAAGATCCATGGCATGGGCAGGGGTGTGTGTGTTGCTCTCAGCTCAGGCTGGTAGAGCTGGTCAAAGTAACTTGTCATTGGGAAATGGTTTCCTCAACCTGTTTGTGACAAATGCTGCTATGTTTTTAGATGAGTTAAATAATCTGCCAGTGTCTTAGAAAAATGTTTCCCAGCTCTTCCCTCGACTAGGTTGGCCACTGAGGCATTCCCAGAATACCGGATCTGATGGGTTGGATCACAGAAACCCCCTTGGGAACTGCCACCTGTTGTGCCTGGACTACTTCTGAGCCTGTCTTCCCTGCCAGCTTGGGACTTCAGAGCCTTGCATGGTTTGAGCCCGACACGCTAGCCTGCTACAAACACATACCCAGGTCTGAACCACGTCCCCCAAAAGCTGCAGGCTAAACTGAAAACAGCTTAAGAAGTGTTCCTGTCTCCAACACTCAGGTATCCTACTCCAAATGGGGTCCAAACCCCAAATAAATCCATTTTACCCTGAATAAAGTTTATATAGGATAAACTCATATATTGTTCACCCTCTATAACACTGATAGAGAGATATGCAGAGCTGTTTGTCCCTCCCCCCAGATATTAATACATTCTCTGGGTTAATTAATAAGTCAAAAGTGATTTTATTAAATACAAAGTGTAGGATTTAAGTGGTTCCAAGTAATAACAGACACAACAAAGTGAATTACCAAGCATAATAAAATAAAACACGCAAGTCTATGCCTAATACAGTAAGAAAGTGATTCAAGATGAAATCTCACTCTCAGAGATGTTCCAGTAAGCTTCTTTTACAGACTAGCCTCCTTCTAGTCTAGGTCCAGCAATTACTCACACCCCTGTGGTTACAGTCCTTTGTTCCAATTTTTTTCAGGTATCCTTTGGGGGTGGAGAAGCTATCTCTTGAGCCAGCTGAAAACAAAAGGGAGGAGTTTCCAGGGGCTTAAATAGACTTTCTCTTTTGGGTGGAAATCCCTTCTCCTCTCCTATGCAGAAGCCAGCTGCAAGATACAGTTTTGGAGTCACATGGGCAAGTCACATGTCCATGAATGACTCAGAACTTTACCGGACATTCTGGTACTTCTGGGAAAGCTGTGGCCCCGCCCCTACCTCATCGCCCTGCCTGCCAGTGTGATCTTGCATGCGTCCCTCATCCGTGATACTGGACAAAACCATGTCTGGTTTTGTCTCAGTACCAGACAGGGGACAAACCACACAAAAAGGGGATTATCCAGCTTAAAACCAAATTAATGGCCAGCTACCCACCATGCTCACCACTCCCAAACAGCTTCTGTGCAGCTTCCTAGAAATCTCCTCTACCAGGAATAAGTTCCAACAAACTGTATCTCCTGCATTCTGTCCCAGAGGCACTGATGGTGGGTATATTGTCCAAATAATGAACATTGTGGCTCCTTTCTGGAGTAGGGCCTAATGGAGTTAAAGGAGTCCTTGGGAACTTGTGTTTAACTTTTTAGGCCTCTTAGAAAATCACAGCTCTGGTCTTAGCCCAACCTCCTGTCTTCTCCCTAGACATTGCTCCTCTGGGTTAGGTGTCAGACACACTGCCTTGGACAAGTGCACTTGCTTTATAGGTGAAAAGAAGGATTTAGTTCTCCAGGGCTCTCAATTAAGGACCAAACAAACAAGAGACTGAAAACAGGCTTTAGTTTAGAATTTTAAAGGTCCCTAGGGGGTTTAGACCATAGGTCCCGTCAATGGAATAGGCTGCCAAGAGAGGTTGTGGAATTCTCATCATTGGAGATTTTATGAAGAACATGTTGGACAAGCAACTGTCAGTGCTGGTCTAGATTTACTAGGTCCTGCCTCAGCTTCTCAAGCTTTTCAGCTTCAGCCTCACATTTCTATGGTGCTGTGATTCTATAAAATATCAATAAAAGACATTTTTTTTCTATTAGGTGGGCTGGCGCCAGCCGCAGAATCAGCAGAGATATGGGAATGTTCTTCAAAGGGGTGGACTATTCTTTCCAGGAATTTAAGATGGGATTTTCAAAGAGCCAGGCACCTGATTCCCCTTGGCTTCCAGTCCCTCCCAGCCTGGCATTTCTGTGATTTGAGGATCTCTGGTGGATATCGAAGATCATGAGTCAATGGACCCATAGCTGCACACCAGGGTATCATTGCCCAGTATAGACACCTGCACTTCATCACCTAAGGCCCGGTTTTCAAAGGTGTTTAGGTGCCTGGTAGGTTTTTCTAAAGCCTCTAGGTGTCCAAAATGTATTGATTTAAATGGGAGTTAGCTGCCTAGTTGCTTTTGAAAAACCCACTAGGTGCCTAAATATCCCCTGGGGCCTGGATCCATAAAGAGACCCAGGCATGGTGACCCGCAGTGCGGCAACACCTAACGTTTAGGCACCTAGAAGATCACTGGGGCAACAATAGGGTCACACACAGCCTGAGTCAGCCCCCTGGGCTCCCTATATGACGGATAGAGAGAGACAGACACCTAAGAATGGGAGTCACAAAATCGAGCACGCTAGGAGGGGAGGCGCCTGAGCTAGCCGATGGGAGATGCCGAGGAGAGGAGTGTGTGCTAGCTCAGAGAGAGATGCTTAAGTCCAATCAGGGAGGCCCCTGTGTCTGCTAGCAAACCACGAACCAGGGGAAGATAGGCGCATGCTCGGTCCGGGGCCTGATCTGGTAGTACCCGATACTTGATGACATCAAATGGATACTCCCATCTAATCAAACACACCTCGCCCTCCCAAACGCCCACCCAGCAAAAACATCTGGAACCAAGAAACAAATCAACCAACCAACAAAATACAGTACATCCTTGCTATAACGAACCTCTGGGGATCCAAGCCATTTGTTCATGAAAGCCAGAGGTTCATTGTAGAAAAAGAGCCCTGCCTCTGGGGGCAGCGTCTGACACCTTGAGCCCCATGGCTATGGCAGAGGCTGACAGCTCTTCCAGCCCTGGGTCGGTAGTGGGGTCAGAGAGCTCCTCTGGCCTTGAGGCCGCAGCGGGGGCAGAATTTTTACTCCCCACTCTGAAAAAAGGAGAAGAGGCAGAGACCCCACGTGTGACTTTGATATGGTAACTGATTTTATGTGGAAAGTGCACTGATACCATAGCGATGGGTGGCAGGACAAAAGCCTCAGACGGATCGATCGATCAATAGATGGAGGGGTATGTATGGGGATGGATGGATAGCTAGACATGATAAGTTCATGGAGGATAGATCCATCAATGGCTATTAACCAAGAGGGTCAGGGATGCAACCCTGTGCTCTGGGTGTCCCTAAGCCTCTGACTGCCAGATGCGGGGATTGGACATCACAGGATGGGTCACTCAATAATTGCCCTGTTCTGTTCATTCTCTCTGAAGCATCTGACATTGGCCACTGTGTGAAGACAGGATATGTATATATGTGTCAATTTATAGTAACTCCATTGACCTGAGTGCAGTTTTTTCTAGATATTTACCAGTGTAAATACCTCAGTGTGCATAAACGGATTGCATGTTATGTTCTCATGGAGACAATAATGTCAAGAGTTGATTATATTTATAAAAAACACAGAATGAGATGATGGTCATGGGAGAAATATGGCCATTTTATTTTTTGGAGAATAGCCTTGACCCAATCATTTTCCACAGGGCAGCACTGATATCCTTGTTTCTCATGCTATAAATGATCGGATTAATCACGGGAGGCACCACGGAATACACAACAGCCACCATGAGATCCAGACATGAGATTGAGCTGAAGGTGGGCTTAATATAGGCAAAACTAGCAGTGCAAACAAACACAGAGACCACAATGAGGTGAGGGAGGCAGGTGGAGAAGGCTTTATGCTGGCCCTGTTCAGAGGGGATTCTCAGCACTGTTTTGAAGATCAGAACATAAGACACAATTATAAAAACAAAGCAGTTAAAGCAAAGTACACGCTAAAGGCAATAGCCCCAGTTTCACTGAGACATGAGTCATACCAAGCAAGTTTGAGGAGCTGGGGGATTTCACAGAAGAACTGCTCCATCTCATTGTCTCCAGAGAAGATTATTGCAAACGTGTTCCCATTGTGCAGTGCAGAATTGAGAACCCCACTGATCCAGATACTGGCTGCCATTTGGACACAAGTTCTCCTGTTCATTATTGACTTGTAGTGCAGTGGTTGGCAGATGGCAACGTCAGTCATACGCCATGATTATTAGTAAGGGAAGCTCAGCTGTAGCGAAGAAAAGGAAGAGAAAGACTTGGATGACGCATCCATAATACGAAATGGCCTTGGTGCTCATGAGGGAATTGGCTATGGACTTGGGGTCGACAATGGAGATGGAGCCAAGGTCTAGGATGGACAGATTCATCAGGAAGAAATACATGGGTGTGAAGATGGTGGTCGAGAGCTATGGCTGTGATGATGAGAAGAATCCCAGTCAGGGCTGCCAGGTAAATCCCTAGAAACACCATGAAATGCAAAATCTGCAGCTCCCGAATGTCAGAGAATCCCAGGAGAAGGAACTCGGTCACAATGATTTGGTTGGACATTTTCTTCCTCTGTACATCATGTGCAGGACCGGCTTTCGGCCGATTCAGCCGATTCGGCTGAATTGGGCCCCGCGCTAAGAGGGCCCTGCGCCGCAGCTCTCCACCCCGCCCCCAGCTCACTTCCCCCTCCTTCCCTCCCCTGAACGCTCGGCCCCCTGCTCCTGCCCCTCCCCTACTTCCCGTGAATCAGAGGTTCACAGGAAGTCTGAAAAGAAGCAGGGGCAGGCAGGCAGCACCAGGTAAGCTGGGGTGGCGGGGGGGCGCAAGAAGGGCTCCGGGGAGGCACGGCGCGTCCCAGTCCAGCCCCGGCTGAGCAGCTCCCTCCGGCCCCCGTTCCGGCCAAGCGCGTCGGCCTGGCTTGGCTCTGGCCCCCGCGGCTTGGCTTGGCTCCGGCCCGGCCCCCGCGGCATGGCTTGAGTCTGGCCCGGCCCCCTCGGCAAGGGTCTGGCCCAGCCCCTGCGTCTCGGGTCTGGCTCGGCTCGGGCCTGGCCACTGCGGCTCGGGTCTGGCTCGGCTCGGGCCCGGCCCCCGTGGCGCGGCTCGGTTCGACTCGGGCCCAGCCCCCGCGGCTCGGGTCTGGCCCGGCCCCCGCGGCGCGGCGCGGTTCAGGTCTGGCCCGGCCCCCGCAGCGCGGCTCGGGTCTGGCTGGGCCCCCGCGGCGCGGCACGGCTCGGCTCGGTTCAGGTCTGGCCCGGCCCCCGCAGCGCGGCTCGGTTCGGGTCCGGCCCGGCCCCCGCGGCTCGGCTCGCGTCCGGCCCGGCTTGGCTCTGGCCCCCAGGCCAGGCCCCCGCGGCTCGGCTCCGGCCCCCCGGCTCGGCTCCAGCCGCCGACCGGCTCCGGGCCGGACCCAAGCCCCGCGACCCCGGCCGGAGCTCCGGCCGGAGGGTGTCTTGATTCCTGGGGGCGGGGCTTGCAGCAAGCCCCGCCCCCAGGAATCGGGCCCCGCTCTTGCTAAATCCGGCCCTGATCATGTGATGCCTGTGAATGGAAGGACAAGGGAAATGACCAGGGTTCGGCTGCAGTCAGTATAGGCCTTGCAGGAGCCCTAGGCATAACTAACAGTATGAACCAAAGGCTGCAAATAAGAAGAGATGAAATAGAATGTATGGGTTTGAAATTATCATATTATTGGACAATATTTGCATTCCCCAGTCTTTCTTAAAGCTCAGTTTCCAATTAAGCGTGGTCAGAAATTTTCTACTTAAATTGTTTTCAGAGGAAAATTATGTTTTCAATTAATCAAATTTTCATAGAAAGTCTCAGGTATCCTCAAATATATTTCATGGATACTTCATATATATACATAGGAAAACTGAAAACTCATGTTTTTTGGGTGGATCTAGGCCTAAAAAATCAGTTTTCTGCAATTTTTTGCTGAAAATGTTTGTTTCTCACTTGCCAAAACATGAAAAATTGGAGATTTCTGGGAAGTCTATGAAAACCCTATTTTTTTTATTAAAAAAATGCTGATAGGCTCTAGATGTTTGATTGACTTGATAGCAAAAGTCTTAAAGAGTTCCAAACATAATTCAAATTTATGTTCTTAAATTAGCCCTGTATATTAATACTCTAACATTTAATTGAAATGGCAAACTTACTGTGCTGGTCTTTGTGGAATTTTTCCCAGCTTGCGATGCATTCGAGCCTCCAGTGTTAGGAATCATCTATCTATCTATCTATCTATCTATCTATCTATCTATCTATCTATCTATCTATCTATCTATCTATGCATGCACTGCCAAGATTGTTTGGTTATGCCTTTCTCTCATGCCCCCATCACCGTATTATCCAGGAGTCGTTGTCGTGTCCCTCCTCTGGATGTCCTGAGTTGCTGGGTCTCTCTGCAGTTCCTAGCAGACAGGGATCTACTCCACAGATGGGCTCTCCCTGCTCCCCTCCTTGGGCAGGCATGGCTGAGAGGTGATGGACTAAATGGGATGAGGGACTGTCATAAACAGAGAGTTAAGGGTTAATGCCTCTTTTACCTGTAAAGGGTTAAGAAGTTCACCTAGCCTAGCTGACACCTGACCAGAGGAACCAATGTGGGGACAAAATGTTTCAAAAGGAAGGAGAGAAGTTCCCTTTGTCTGGGTCAGTTTCACTTTTGACCAGAGTGGGAAAGCTCCAGAATTCAGCCTCTTATCAAGTAGTGAGTATTAGTGAAGGGAATAAATAGGTTTATGTTTATTTTCTTTTGTAACTTGTCTTGTGAAATTAGAGGAATAATCAAATTGGGTATTTTTTGTATAACTAAGTTTTTGCCCAGGGGAATATCCTCTGTGTTTTGAATCTGTTGTCTGTGAGAGTAGCTGGTATGCTAATCTCTCCCAGAGGGTTTTCTTTTACCTTTCTTTTTTTAATTAAAAGTCTTATTTTTAAGAACCTGATTGATTTTTCCTTGTTTTAAGATCCAAGGGGTTTGGATCGGTGTTCACCAGGGAATTGGTGGAGGAGTCTCTCAAGACTACCCAGGGAGTGAAAGGTTTTGGGGGGAAGACAGAGTTTCCCAAATAACTCAATAACATTTGGGTGGTGGCAGCCAGACCAGATCTAAGCTGTTAATTGAGCTTAGGGGTTCACATGCACGTCCCCACATCAGTACTCTAAAGTTCAGAGTGGGGGTGAAACCTATGACAGGGACTGAAAGCCTCTCCCAGTTCCAGAGAGGGCCAGGCAGAGGAAGGAGGAGAGTGGGGTGGGAAGGACTGATGGCCAGGGCTGGCCAATGGAGAGAAGCAGGAGAGAATGTCTGGTGTTTGGAGGTGGGATATAAGGAAGCGGGGATGGGGGGCTGTTCCCTGGGGCTGGGGCCATGTCAGGGGAGTGGGGCTAAGCAGAGAAGGGGACTGGTGGGCAGAGGGGTTCAGCTGGGATCTCTGAGGAAGCTCAGTCAGGAACTCTGGGTGGAGAATTGGCTCTGGCCATGGGAGGGGGAATCTCAAAGAACAGGGACCGAGAGCGTCCGTGAGTTGGAGGGTTGTGAGAGCGGAGGGAGGGGATTAAGTGCTAGGGGGGTTGTTTGGGGGTCTGGGCTGTGGGAGGCAGAGGGAAGGAGAAACTAGGGGACTAGAGTAAGAACATTCAGGGAGTGGAGGATGTGGCAGAGGCTGGAGTCAAAGGGCCTGAATCTCCTCTCCCTGAAACCAGACATACTCCAGTGTAACACCATGGACTACCCCTGAGATGAGTGATGGGGGGATCAGCCCCATTGACTCCAGTGGGGTTACTCCTGATTTACACCAGGATGACTGAGAGGGAAATCAGTTGACTGCAGTGGAGTATTTCTAACTTTTCTTACAGTTGGTGTGTTATGGTGATTTATTGTGCACAGCTAGAGATCAAACCGGGGCTCAGATCCTCATGCCAGAGTCTCCAAAGCTCAAGGGCCAACTCACCAGAGTGCAGTCCACCCACTGGGCCTCAGGGGGAAATAAAGTGACAGCGTTATTAGCCACTTTATTGGCTAATAAAAGTTAGGCGTGTCAGCCTTTGAAGTACTTGGACTCGTGCCAAACGGATTGCATTGTGCAAGTGCATGGCAAGAGAGGAGGAGCTGGTTGAAAGCTGTTTATAATTCGCAGCCCCATAGCTGCTGAAAGGAAAATGTTCTGGCCAACAAACCTAGGCCTTGTGACATAAAATCTAACCCTGGGCAGAAATCTGTGCCTAAAAACAGGAGGCATCTGCCTCTGTTGAAGGGTTTCTAATCTTGGGGAACTGTCACTTGAGCATGACCAAATATTGAGAAGGTGCTGAAACTATTTTTGAAATGAATATAAATAACCCATGCACATGCTCACTGGGAGGGGGGGATGATTGGGGGCGGAAGAGTTGGTGGGAAAGGAAGAGAGGAGTTTTGGGGTCAGTGAGAGGAGGGGTGATTATGGGGAGGAGGATAAATGAGGAGGGTGGATAAGAGACGAGTTGGGGGTCAGGAGACAGGTTGGGGGTCAGGAGATGGGGAGGGTAACATGAGGGTGAGTGACAGCAACCTGGGGGAAAATGGGGATGGGAGCACCTGACAGCCCCATATTGCCCTACCATGTCTGTGCCAATATCTGGGGGTTCTCAAACCATCTATAGGGGTCCAACCCTCCCTGCTCCCCTCACATAATTTTGGGATCATGTGTGCCGGGTTTAGGGAAGCGCCGCCCCTTGGGGTGTGAAGCTGAGAAGAGACACATATGGAGCATGCAGCGACAACACCGTGAAGACCCTGTTGGCACTGGGGTGCTGGTACAAGTGGAGCAGTTCACACCTCTAAAAGCGATTGTTTCAGGCTGCACCGTCTCCTGGAGGGGTTCTCACTCAGCTCAGAATAGCTCATTAAGATAAATAGGCCACTTCACTGGCAGATACATGCATCCGGCTTTGTGCTCACTTATGGAGGGGTTCTGGGGGTGGATGTGAGGGGAGCCCAGACAGGCATAGAATACAGCTCCTGTCCAGAAAAACGTGGTGGTTCTGAAAAGATCCTTTTGCTTCTCTCGTCATCCATATCCACTGCTATCTACAGCCGCCACAAGGACCACTTTCTCCTACCAACATTTTTCTTTCTCTTCAAACAGCTAGGAAATTAAATACCCAAAAACTTCATTAAAATAGAGTTAAGGTCTCCCAGTGAGAGCTCGTGCCCATACAGAAGGTCCAGTTCAGCAAAACTCAAGCTTCTGAAAACCAGGACATGCAGAATTAAGGTAAATGCTCACATAACCTTAACTCTGCCCCCTTTGGGCAATACCCGTAACACCCAAACTCCTGCTCTGCCTTGTCATTGTGATGGACACATGCTACCTAAGCTTGTCCTGCTCTCGAACACTGGGCCTGCTCCCCCCACAGAATGCCACATTGGTACAATTTAACTACATCCCCTTTTACAGCCCCTTCACACTTGCACACAGGAGACCACCTAAACCTCTACTTCCCCCTACTCCTCATTAAACCCACAGCCTGCTCTCCTATCCCCCCTCACCACTGACAAGATGAACCTACTGACATGACCTACACAATTCTGTATTTAAATGATGAAGATGGGACCCTCAAGGGACAAGTGCACCTCTTCCCTTTGGTCACACACATGGGGTGCAAGGGTGAGACCAGATCTCCCCATATCACAAACACAGCTCTATGATGCTCCTCAACTAATCCCCAGAGCTCCTCATATCACAAACACACCACCCTTCTCCCTTCACCATTCAAGTGAGATACAGCTAACACAATGAATGCAGCAGGAGTTTAATGCAGAGAAGTCCATGGGGCTATTGTCAGCTCCTGGGGGCAGAGTTAAGCTTGTATGAGCTTGTATCTTAACTCTATTTCTTGGCTTTCCAAAGTTTAAATTTTGCTGTACAACACAATATTCTGGTAGGGTTTGAACTGGGGGTAACCTTAACTCTGTGTTAATAAAGTGTTGTTGTTTTTTTGCCATTTATAGCTAGATCGATCAATCAATTCTCATCTGATTTACACTCGTAAACCTAGAGTAACTCCACTGACTTCAGTGAATTTAGTCTGGATTATTACCACTGTAAACACAGCATTTAGTATAAAAAAGATTGCACATCACCTTCCCATGGAGACAATAATGTCATCATTTGATTATATCTGTAAGGAAACACAGAATGAAACCATGGTCATGGGAGACATCTGGAAATTTTATTTTTGGTGAATAACCTCCATTCAGTTAGTTTCTTCAAGGCACCTTTGATCTCCTTGTTCCTCATGCTGTAGATGATCGGATTCATCAGAGGAGGCACCACGGAAAAAAGCACACCACAAGATCCAGACCTGATGTAGAGCGGGAGATGGGCTTCATGTAAGCAAAAACAGCAGTGCAAAATAACAAGGAGACCACAGTGCAGTGAGGAAGTCAGGTGGAGAAGGCTTTATGCCGACCCTGCTCAGAGGGAATTCTCAGCACTGTTTTGAAGATCTGAATATACGACACAATTATAAAACCAAAGCAGCTTAAGCCTAAGAATATGTTAAAGGAAATAACCACAGTTTCACCAAGGTAAAGGTCAGAGCAGGCCAGCTTGAGTATTTGGGGGATTTCACAGTACAACTGACCCACCATGTTGCCTCCACAGAAGGTTATTGCAAACGTGTTCCCAGTGTACAGTATAAAAAGGAGAATTCCAGTGATCCAGGCACTGGCTGCCATTTGGACACAAGCTCTCCTGTTCATTATCATCTCATAGTGCAGTGATTGGCAGATGGCGACATATCGGTCGTACGCCATGATGGTAACAAAAGCAAAGTCAACCGCAGTGAAGGAGATGCAGAGAAAGACTTGGGTAACACATCCAGCATAAGAAATTGACCAGGTGTTTAACCGGGAGTTGGCCACGGACTTGGGAACAGTGAAGGAGATGAATCCGAGGTCTAAGACGGACAGATTCATCAGGAAGAAGTATATGGGGGTGTGAAGGTGATGGTCAAGCAGTGCAAGGATGATAACAAGGAGATTCCCTTTCAGGGCTACCAGGTAAATCCCTAGAAACAGGATAAAGTGTAAAATACGCAGCCCCCGAACATCAGAGAATACCAGAAGAAAGAACTCAGTCACGGAGGTTCAGTTGGACATTTTCTTTCTCAGTACATCATGTGCTCCCTGGGGAGGGGGAAGGACAAGGGCAATGTCAGGAGAGAGCGTTCCTCACCTCTAACAATCACACCAGTAGTGAACTGCATTGTGACACCAGTGTAAATTGCCACAGCTCCCTTACAGTCGAGCAGTGTCCATTTCCACCATCTGAGGATCTGGTCCCAGATGCGGCTTGATAAAATGCCATGTAAATATGGAACCAATTACAATCCAAACCCTACAATCTTAGGAACGACGATCCTCCTATTGCGACAATGGAGAGCTATTTTACGAGAGGAGAGTGAGGCTACATCTAAACTATGAAACAGGGGATTGATTCCCGGCTCGGGTCCATGTCCTTGAGATGGCTCGATGAGAGCTGGCACAAGTATAAATCCTGTATAGCCATGCTAGCATGGGCAGCCACGCTGAGTAGGTGGCCCTGAGGTTCAGACAAGCTTGTACATGGCATGATGAAGCTATGGTGCCGCCCATGCTACTGCAGCTGCACTCTGATATATACTCATCAATCTAGCACAAGCGCATGCACGTGAGCTGGGGAAGCACAGCCCTAGCTTGTAATGTAGATGTAGCCTAAAAGAATTTGTCTTGTTTAGCCGAGCAAAAAGTCGGCTGAGAGGGGATGTGGTCGCTCTCTATAAATAGATAAGGGGGATAAACACCAGGGAGGGAGAAGAGCTATTGATGCTAATGGACAATGCTGGCACAGGAACTAATGCGGATAAGCTGGCCATGAGTAAATTTAGGCTGGAGATGAGAAGTAGGTTTTTCCCCAGCAGAAGAGGGCTGAACTAGGGATGACATTTATTCCTTAAAAAAAAACTTTAAATACTACTTTTCAAAATAAAATGCAAATAGGACTCCTGACCATAGACAATACTATCTTATACTTAGGCTTAGCAGTATTTAATCTATCTATCTATCTATCTATCTATCTATCTATCTATCTATCTAAATAATTTTGACTGATAATATTGATGTTTATAATTAAGCATTTTTTTTATTTTTATCAGTTTAAATTTTCACAGTTGCAGGAAATTATGGAGGGATCAGACAATAGTTATTTAATGATAGTACATGTTGAGTTTCAAAAAGTTAAAACTTGAGAACTGTGAAAGCACAATGTTTCAACATGACGTGAAGATATACAAAGTCAATATCCTTAAATCAAACACTCATAAGTTCTCAAACAGCATTTTTCTTACTTTGCCTCGCTGGAAATGTTGATTGTTGAAAGAAATATTTTTCCCTGGTTTGTGTGTGTATGGTGAAATCAACATTTGCAAATATTTACTGATAAAAATCTAATCCTTCCAAGACTTCTTACAGAGGTAGCAATGGAAAGAGGATTGCATAGGCAAGACAAGACCATAACAATGAACTATTAGTTTAGTTTTCCTAAAAGATTAAAGCAGCGATCTGCATTGTGCATAATTCTCATTAAAATGTTGCACGTGAACAAGAAATAATAACCAGAGTGTTTTTAAAAAAAATCTTGAAGTCCTTGAGCTATATTGTCCTCTCCATTATACCAGATTTATGCCACCATAACTCCCCTGATTTCAATGGGTTTACACCACTGCAAAACTGGTACAATGGCTGGACATACAATATGATGGGGGCTAATTTAGCTACAACAATCAGGAAAAAGGTCTTGGAGTCATCGTGGATAGTTCTCTGAAGATGTCCACGCAGTGTGCAGAGGCAGTCAAAAAAGCAAACAGGATGTTAAGAATCATTAAAAAGGGGATAGAGAATAAAACGGAGAATATATTATTGCCCTTATATAAATCGATGCTATGCCCACATCTTGAATACTGCGTACAGATGTGGTCTCCTCATCTCAAAAAAGATAGACTGGCATTAGAAAAGGTTCAGAGAACGGCAACTAGAATGATTAGGGGTTTGGAGCGGGTCCCATATGAGGAGAGATTAAAGAGGCTAGGACTTTTCAGCTTGGAAAAGAGGAGTCTAAGGGGGGATATGATAGAGGTATATAAAATCATGAGTGATGTGGAGAAAGTAGATAAGGAAAAGTTATTTACTTATTCCCATAATACAAGAACTAGGGGCCACAAAATGAAATTAATGGGCAGCAGGTTTAAAACAAATAAAAGGAAGTTCTTCTTCACACAGCGCACAGTCAACTTGTGGAACTCCTTGCCTGAGGAGGTTGTGAATGCTAGGACTATAACAGCGTTTAAAAGAGAACTGGATAAATTCATGGAGGTTAAGTCCATTAATGGCTATTAGCCAGGATGGGTAATGAATGGTATCCCTAGCCTCTGTTGACAGAGGGTGGAGATGATGGCAGGAGAGAGATCACTTGATCATTACATGTTAGGTTCACTCCCTCTGGGGCACCTGGCATTGGCCAGTGTTGGTAGACAGGATACTGGGCTAGATGGACCTTTGGTCTGACCCAGTACGGCCATTCTTATGTTCTTATGACAGTTTTTATTCTGTTTTTATTCAGGCAAAACTCAAAGTGGAGGAAATTCTCATCTCAGGGATGAAGCCAAAATAAGTCCAATGACTTCAGCTTTACTCTGGTGTTACTGAGATCCCAGTCTGGCCCAACCAGAGTCTGGCTTGATTAAACACTTATAAGTAACTCAAAATGTGGCTCCTAAATAGGCTTGTTCAGCAATTTATAACTATAGATCAATACATCAGCTGCAGATATTCCAAACCCAATAGTCTTCTCTCACGTACCTTGGAGAAAGGCAAAAATGCTACCCAGAGATACGGACCTGGAGCCAATACACGGTGTGAATATTCCTCTCATTCACAACACGCATCTGACCCCAAAGCATCTCAAAGGTGGTAAGAAAAATAAGCCACCACACTGCTTTGGCCTCACTCTGGGAGAAGCAGACCCTGTGCAGATTTTGCAGAGCTGCCAATTTTCCACCAAAGATAGGTAATAATAATACTGGGTGTGTTCTGGGGGCAATATAAATAAATACTCTCATGTAGGAGAAATGACAGCAGCCCTACACATTCCTCAAATGTCACAGTGATGGATAAAGTTCAGACAGAAGGTTCAAGATAGTGGGAGAACAGATTATGTACAGGAATAAAGAGATAGATCATGCACGTGCCTCAGCACCAAGAAGCCAGCAGATTTCCGATGGGTTCCCATGTTTCCATTTCAGTGATGGGGAGCTGGTTGTGGGAGGGGTTTGTAGGCACCCCCTCCACTCTGTGCATTGCCAATTCTCAGTTCATATTCCCAAGTGTGGGAACTGATGCCTTGGCCCACAAAGTGTTTTGTTCTCATTGCCAAACTCAGATCTGGTTCCTTGTTTTGTAATATCACTATACACAGTACACCATCTAAACTGGGACCAGTGAGATATATGGGACATAAAGGTGTTGTGTTTGTGTGTGAGAGCTAGTGAGTGTGTGTCTATGATTGGTTTTGTGATGGGGGAAGAGTGTGTTCGGTGCATTTATGTTGGTGTGTTAGAGTGAGTGTTTGCATGTTGTATAATGTATGTGTGCCTGCTTGTGTGAAGTGTGAGTGAGCATCACGGTGTGTGTGTGCATCACTCTATGGACGATACTGCGTGGATGTTTGTGTGTGTGTTTGCCTGTGTTTAAATGGCAACAATTGAACACAATAAAAGTTACCTTCCTCCTTCTTTATTGCTCCTAATCTAGAACATCAAATTCCCCATGATATGCGGGAGGCAACATCCAAATAGAGCTGGGCGAATAATAGATTTTTCATTTCACTGGCAATTTTGAAAAATCAGAAAAAAAATAATTGTGGGTCAAACTGAAAATGGTATTTTCTAAATTTCAGGTGAATCAAAAAGTCAAAAACAATTTTGTTTCAGGTTCCATTTTGACAAAATCTAAACATTTTCTTTCAATGTTGACCACATTTTGAAGTAAAATTAAGGAAATTTTTTAAATGAAAAGTCGTTTTCATTTAAAAATCAAATCAAAATGTTTCATTCCAAAAAGGTCAATTGTTTTACACTTCAACTGACAATGCCACTTTTTTAACCTCTGATCAGCACAAATTTTGTGGTCCATTTTAAGAATGGGTTAATTCTTCTCTCACACTGATATAAATCCTGATTATTTCCACTGAATCTACTTGACTGTCAGTGGACTTACTGCAAATTTATATCAGTCTAAACTAGGAGCTGAACTTTTCTCTGGCAGCTTAATCAACATGCCCAGGAATTTTTAACTGTTTATTTAGGAAGTTTTAACAAGTTTACAAATCCTTGCCATGTAAATATCAGAAACAAAACAATCATTACAACAGTGAACTTTGGTTTAAAGAGACATCATACGGGAATATACTCACCAGATCTTTCTATTTAACAGGGTGATACCATAGTACAGAGTGAGGATCATTACAACTCCTATGTCATTTCTGGTGATTTTATTAAAGTGAGTGAAATCTCTGTATTCGCATATTTAACAGACCAGGTATGTCTATCAAATGTTCATATGCAAAGAATTGGACAGGTGTGCTGGGATTTTTTTTTTCAGGTGAATATACTTTGAGCATTGAATAAGAGGTAAACAAATATTTAAGTACCTATCTGTCCTCTGTCTATTTTGCTGAATACGTAATTGTTGTGTTAATTTTTCCATAACCAACCTCCCATATTGTTTTGAACCATTCCTCAATGGTCGGACTATTTTTCTTTTCCCATTGAGAGGTTACTAATAGCTGAGCAGATCAGAGGTTAATTTTTCATTTCCTTTTGTGAGACCATTTCCATCAGGAAGCCCCAGGAGGATCACCAGAAGGTTATTAGAAAATAAATATCCAACAATTGGGTCATTTCTTTATGGATTGCTTCCAATACTCACTAATGACTGGACATGTCCAATGCATCAAATCTCCTCTTTCACCACAATTTCTCTAACATTTATCCCCATTTAGTCTGTGTATATATATATATATATATATATGTATATATATATATTGCTGGTCCTCTTTTCCAGATCAAACCACATTCCTCTGCATGCCAGTTTTTTTTAACTGTTCCTCATACGTCAGGTTTTCTAAACCTTTGATCATTTTTGTTGGTCTCCTCTGAACTTTCTCCAGTCTGTCCACATCTTTCTTAAAGTGTGGCACCCAGGACCGGACACAGTACTCCAGCTGAGGCCTCACAAGTGCCAAGTAGAGCGGGACAATTACCTCCCATGTCTTACATATGACACTCTTTTTAATACACCCAAATGATATTTTCGCAACTACATCACATTGTTGACTCATATTCAATTTGTGATCCACTCTAGCCCCGAGATCCTTTTCAGCTATGCCACCACCTAGCCAGTGATTCCCCATTTTGTAGTTGTACATTTGATTTTTCCTTGGTAAGAGAAGAACTTTGCACTTGTATTTATTGAATTTCCTCTTGTTGATTTTAAACCAATTCTCCAATTTGTCAAGGTCATTTTGAATTCTCATCCTGTCTTCCAAAGTGTTTGCAACCCCTCCCAGCTTGGTTTCATCTGCAAGTTTTATAAGCATATGCTATCCTTCGTTATCCAAGTCGTTAATAAAAATATTGAATAATGGCCTTAAAAATCCCACCAGAAAAGAGTTGCAGGTTTTGATCGTAAAACTATCGGTGGAGATTTTCACCTAGGGGACTAGGATGTCAAATTCCTATTAAAACTAATTGGAATTTTGGTGGCCAAATATCTATAGGCCACCTTGAAAATCCCATCACTGGTCATGTTGACCCCTCCATGAACACAAAATAGCCTACATCGCCTAGAGAGAGGTGGAGTTGTGTTACTCTGAGGTGTTGCCTAATTCAGCTAAAATCTCCCGGAATTAATTTTAATAGAGCTGGTCAAAAACAGGGGAGAGGATCAGAATCCTTCTACCCCACTATTTAAAGCAAAAAATATTTTTTTTAATTCATAGAAATTTAGAATCTTTTTTAAAAATCTACCATTTTGTGAGGTTTTTGGAGAAATTGTGTTCCTATTTTTGGTGGAGATCAAATTAGATTGATAGATTCCATGGCCAGAAGGGACCATAGTGACTGTCTAGTCTGACCTCCTGTATAACCCAGCCCACAGAACATCCCCAAAATAATACCTAGAGCAGATCCTTTAGTAAAACATCCTATCTTGATCTGAAAATTTTCAGTGATGGAATCTACAAAATAAGTAATTAATAATAAACTAATCGAGATATTCAAAGAGGAATAATGGAGCTGGGCACTCCTCTCCTGTCAAAATGGGATTTAGACACACACATCCAGTAGGTTCCTTTAAATATTCCAGCCTATCTGGATAACGAGAGCATGCAGTTACTTTGTAGTAGATTAAACTCTATGATGGGAAGAAATTCACCTTCCTCATGCCATAGACCATTCACAAACTGATGATGACGAGACTCCGCCATGGCAGGGCCGGCACAACCCATTAGGTGACCTAGGCGGTCGCCTAGGGTGCTATTATTTGGGGGGCGGTGACCGCGGCAGCTGGATCTTCGGCTGCCCCGGTCATCGGCTGTATTTCGGGGCGGGACCTTCCGCCGCCTAAGGCGGCAAAAAAGCTGGTGGCACTCCTGCGCCATGGGCAGGTTATTCGAGACCTGTCCTCTATAGGGCCTCTTAGACTTTCCTCTGAATCAGGTGGTACTGGCCACTGTCAGAGATAGAATACTGGACTGGATGATCAAAATGTCTAACCTAGTTAGACAGTTCCTATGAGAAGCAGATGCTGTCAAATAAAATTGCAATGAATGTTGCACCCACATCAACTCAAATGTATTTAATATATTTTTAATTATTCATTATTAAAGCTGCTCAAAAATGAAAATTATATTTTTGTGGAAAATCTCATTGTTTTATAACATCCCATAGTATTGCTTGTGGATGGGGGTGGACAAAAAAATGAAACTGGAGACTGAAAAGTGTTTGGTTTTCAATAAACTTCTCTAGTAAAAATGCAAGTTTATGGTAAACATTTTCTAGTTTTGGGAAAAGATTTCTGATATTGAAAACTTTCCCCCCCAAACCTGAAAAAATATACAAAAATGTTTTCCATCTCCAGGTTTTCATAAAACCAAAACCAAAAACGACTTCCTCCCACCATCGCCACTCACTATGAATTATCCTCCAAGTAACTATTATCCCCATTGGACGGATGACAACTGAGGAAAGGAGCGGTGAAGGGCCTGAACAAAGCCAGAGGAATAGTTGGGATCAGATCTCAGGGCACCTTGGACCTTAGCTTTTTATTAATTAATTCATTAATTAATTATCTGATAGTTGCACCTAAAATGAGAGGCCCATTATATTAGGTAAGACAGTCTCCATCCCAAGAAGCCTACAGTAGAAAAGATAAGCAAAGGGTGCGAGGGAAAAGACAGCCCCAGGGAATGACTTTCCCAGGTAACACAGCAGGTCAGCAGCAGGGCTAAGTCCTGTGTGCCCTTAGTGTTTGCATCACAATCTTTCCTCTAGACCCTGCTGCTTTGTTTTAATTGTGATTATTTTAGTTTCTGGAAACTCTTCAGGGAAGTAGAGGGCAAGAGACATTAATTGTTGCCTCTGGGCTGTTGAGGGCTCCAGGGAGTGAGTCCAACAAGCCCGTAGAAAACAGACATGGATAAATCACCTTCCCGCAGCACCAACGTTTTGGACCCACAGCTCATCTTCAAACAGCACAGATCTCAGTGTATTTCCTGCAGCTCAGCCTCAGTGTGGTGGGGGAACGGCCTCTCATAATACAGTGATCGGGGAATTAGATAGAGAGATAGATCAATAGAGCGGTGTGCATGGGGCTAGAGAGGGATAGGGTGACCAGATGTCCCGATTTTATAGTCCTGATATTTGGGGCTTTTTCTTATATAGGCTCCTATTACCCCCCCACCCCCGTCCCGATTTTTCACACTTGCTGTCTGGTCACCCTAGAGAGAGAGGGGTAACCAATTGCAGTCTGTAGCTGGAGGAGAAAAGTCATCTCAGTCTGGGAGGATTCCACACAGACCGGCACCGTAAGTTTGCTCTTACAATGAAATATATTTGTGGGTTACAGAGAGGCACTTTAAGGATGAAATTGTAAGTGACAATAGATTTTTTTTCATAGTTTCACTCTAACCTCATTTTGGGCATGGGAAATGGAGGCAGTCCAAAGCATTTACCTTAGGAAAGAGGGGGCAGAATATTTATGCCTCAGTTTCATTCTATTGGGAGTGAGGGAATTGATCAAATTGACACACATATTTTTTAGAATGGATCGAGGAGTTTACATTAAAATTGTCCAAAAATTGTGACTATCGGCTCGTTGTTGCTTTTCTCTGTGTATACATTAGTTTGTTGTTATTGCTGTCTATCTATCTGTTTATATTTTTCTCTATATATTACTTTGTTTATACTTCTCGATCTACCTGTTAGTTTGGGTTAGTTCTGTGTTTCTCTCTCACTTTCTGTATCTGTTCTTTTCTTACTTGTGTCTCTCTGTTAGTTTGTTGTTAGATCTACCAAACTATCTATCTATCTATCTAGCATCAGTTTGTGTCTAGTTCTCAGTTTATTGTTTCGTCTGTCTATTAGATTGCTGCAAGGGTAGTTGAGTCAAGTGGGTTAGAGTAGTGGGGACTAGGAGCCAGGATTCCTGTGTTCTATCCCCAGCTCTGGAACGGGAGTGTGGTCAAGTGGCTCAGAGTAGCAGGGACTGAGAGCCAGGACTCCTGAGTTTTATATGTGACTCTGACAGGAAGTTCAGTCCAGTGTGTAGAGGAGCCAGAATTGGGCAGTTCCATTTCTGTCTCTCATAAGGACTGTGGGACTGGCACCCCTCAAAGCTTGACGCTGAATGGTTAGGGCACTTGGCTGGCCTGTGACAAACTCAGGTTCAATCCCTCCTTCTGACTGATGATGAGAAGGGATTTGAATTCCCAATTTAAAGGAGGGTGCCTGAGCCGCTAGGCTATGGGCTGTTCTGAAATGAGACTGTCTCAGTCTCTCCTGTTGAAGCTTCTCCACGTTGTATCAATAATTAAATAGTCATTGGAGCAAGGACTTGAACTTGGCTCTTCCAGACACCAGGTGAGTGCCCAACTACCATGCTGGAGAATCACTCTCATGTCCCTACCCTGGCCCAATGGCTCTCCATTGTCACTCGCAGCAATCATTCCTGATGGCAGTGGAGAGTCACTGTGATAGAGGCTGAGATGCAGTCTGACGTAGTGGTTTGTGGAGGGGACTAGGAGTCATGACACCTCACTCGTGTTCCCAGCTCTGGGAGGGAGTTGAATCCAGTGGGTAGAGCCAGAACTCTTGGCCTGTATTTCCAGCTCCGGGAGGGGTGTTGGATTTAGTAGTTTAGAGCAGGGGTGAAATGGGAGTCAGGACTCCTGGGTTCTCTTCCAAGCTCTGGGAGGGAGTTTAGCTGAGTGGTTAGAGAAGCAGGAGGGGAGCCGGAACATCTGTCTCTCGCAGCGAGCATGGAAATCTTGCTGGAACTGGGGATGAGTCATCAGGACTCTTGAGCTGTATTCATGATTCGAGTTCACTGTGTAATTATGGCTGGGTTTGGTCACCTCCATTTGAGATGCTGCTCCCATTTAGGCAATATAAATGGTGAGTAATTCCATGGGATGCTGTGAAATTACCCCACATTCACAGCAGTGCCCCTGACAGCAGAATCTGTCCAGCCAGACCCCCGATTCCCCTCAGTAAACTGAGGATAGTAACATTTATACAACATTATCAAGAGTTCACCCACCTTTGGGTGAGAGAGGTAAACAAATACCTCAAAAGCTGTTGTACCTAATTCTCCTCTCCATCACCCTGGTGTAAATTAGGAGTCACTGCACTGGAGTCCATTGAGCTGATTCTACTTTCTCTCACCCCAGTGTAAATCAGGAATAACACCATTGGAGTCAGTGGAACTGTTTTCCCCATCCTTGTTCCGATATTACACCAATCTTCACAAGCTAAGGGTCTGACTCAAGGAAATTAAGGTGGTTTTCACAAAAGGAGAGTTATTTTACTGATCTAATCCTGGCCCTTGCTCTTGTCCCTCCCTCTGCAACCATCACACAATGTCCTGAGAAAGGAAATGTCCAACCGAACCACCATGTTCCTTCTCCTGGGATTCTCTGATGTTCGGGAGCTGCAGATTTTGCACTTTGTGGGGTTTCTAGTGATCTACCTGGCAGCCCTGGTGGGGAATCTTCTTATCTTCATGGCCATAGCCTTCGACCACCACCTTCACACTCCCATGTACTTCTTCCTGATGAATCTGTCCATCCTAGACCTTGGCTCCATCTCTGTCACTGTCCCCAAATCCATGGCAAACTCCCTCATGAACACCAGATCCATTTCCTATGCTGGATGTGTTGCCCAAGTCTTTTTCCTCCTCTTCTTGGTGGGAGCAGATTTTTCCCTTCTCACCGTCATGGCATACGACCGATATATCGCAATCTGCAAACCACTGCACTATGAGACAATAATGAAGAGCAGAACTTGTGTTGAAATGGCAACCTGTGCCTGAATCAGTGGGCTTCTCTACTCTGTGCTACACACCGGGAACACGTTTGCATTGACCTTCTGTGGAGGCAACATGGTGGATCAGTTCTTCTGTGAAATCCCCCAGCTACTGAAGCTCACCTGCTCTGACTCATATCTGAGTGAAGTTAGGGTTCTTGCATTTAGTGTGTGTTTAGTCTTAGGCTGCTTTGTTTTTATCATTGTGTCATATGTTCAGATCTTCAAATCAGTGCTCGGAATCCCCTCTGAGCAGGGACGGCATAAAGCCCTATCCACCTGCCTTCCTCACCTCACTGTGGTCTCCTTGTTTGTTTGCACTGGCATTTTTGCCTATCTGAAACCCACCTCCAGCTCCCCATCTACTCTGGAACTTGTGGTGGGTGTTCTCTATTCCGTATTGCCACCAATCATGAATCCAATTGTCTACAGCATTAGGAACAAGGAGATCAAAGCTGCCCTGAGGAGATTGACTGGGTGTAGGTAATTCAACAAGAATTAATTTTCTGTATTTCTCTAATTAAAGTTTGCTTACTTAGTATCTGTTCATTAATGTCAGTTATTTCTGTGACCGCACAGCTTGCACACAAACAGGTCTGATTCTGATCTCAGTTGCACCAATGCAAATTCAGATTAACTCCACTGCTGTCACTGCCGCTGGGGTGATTTACACCAGTAGAAAATCTGGTCCAGTTGTGGAGTTAAATGGGTGTAAATTTTGTGCACAAGAGGAATGAGACTTTCATTCTGTGCCAAAACAATACCTGTTACACTGCTTGGCCACTAGCACCTGTTCCATGGCGACTGAAAACAATGATGGGAGTTGTCTTGCTTGTGTGTATGAATCAGGAGTGGCTTCATTGGAACCAAAGGAGGCAGACTGGTGTAAGACTGGGGTATGTGAGAGAAAATGTTTGTGGTAGATCATCAGCACATCCGTGTAGTTCCATGGAATCTGGTGGCCCTAAAGCAATTTTCAGCATCTGTGGATCTCCAAGGAGCTGTATAACCATTGCCACCAGCTGGGGACTGGGCCCATTGTCTTATAAACCACCATTCATGGCCTAACCACTAGGTGGGGGACAAGGAGCCAGACTGTGTTAGCATGGCTCACGTGTACATTTGGGCGTGTGAGTGATGGAGAGACTGGCTAGAAATTACAGGGCGGTTGCTAACCACCAGCGGGGCGAGGTTCTGGAGCAGCCTCCAAATAGAAGTTGTGGGGGGCAAATGACCGTATTCATTTTAAGAGAGAGCTGGACACATGTCTGAGTGGGACTGTAAGATGGGGCTGCTTGTGATGGTGGAGGGCAGGGCTCAGCAACCCTGGGTCTCACTTGCGGCGTATGTCTTATGTTTCTAAAAGTTCATGGTTCCGGGTTTCATCTGGCCACTGGCAGGGATCAGGAAGGGATTCTTCCCCCCCCCCACTGTATTCTGGGAGGGTGTTTTTTTAAATCTTTGAAGCATCGGGGTGGCCCTAGCTGGAGATGGGACATTGGGTGGGATGTGCCAGGGCTCTGAGGTGGCACTGAGGCATTCTCTCTCTCTCTCTCTCTCTCAGGTGTTTGGCTGGCTGGTTCTTGCCCACAAGCTCAGGGTCTAACTGATCATCATGTGATGGTCAGGAAGGAATTCTCCCCCCCACCCCCGGTCAGATTGGCAGGGACCTTGGGGGAGGCGGGGTTCGCTTTCCTCTCCAGCATGTGGTGCGGGTCACTTGCCAGGATTTTTTGGGTGTATCTCAATCATTTCCATGCCATTGTGGGGGCCTCGGGCACTTGTGCACCTCAGTCTCTCCTATTCTCTGCCGGTGGCACAGAACCGTCTAGTCTCCTGAGGGCTGTGACACTTTGGTCTAATTTCAGTTGTTGGGTTTGGTGTGCGGGTGCCCGGTGGTGTTGGAGTACAGCAGATCAGACTGGATGATCTAGTCGTCCCTTCTGGCCTTGAACTCTATGACTCTGTGACTTTATGGATGTGCAGGGACAGGGGAGAGGAGAAGGGACCACACAGAAAATAAACACTAGTAGAGTCCATGGCATTGCATTAGTACAACTGTCTGTGAGGCCCTGTCCTCCTGGCTGAGGGAGGTGACTCTAGCTCAGATGAAGCCTTTGACCCCTGCAGCTGTGCAGTGTCGCTGTATAAACACCACCCATGGGCAGTGCATGTTATGAGGCCCCTCTGTGCCGCACCTGAGGATCGGAGCCTGTTCCAGTGGCCGTCAGGCAGCCTGGCTTTTCAGCTCAAGCTGTAGAAGCTCGAAATTTGGGCCCTAGATGTATCTGGTTGAGTCCCCCGGGTGCCAGCCTAGATTAGATGGTGACCCTCGCATACGTGCAAGTGGCCTGAGAACTTCAGGGGACCTTATTCCTGCACTCATCAGAGGCTGATGTTGCCTACCAAGCTACTGGAGAACAGCAGTGTGAGTGAGACCGAAGAGGGGAGGGACTCCCTAGTGAGAGAAGGGGCAGGTTTATTCCTGGATCATCTCAGACATACCCATTCCTAGTCCCTCTGCACCCTGGAGACCGCAGATGCATGGCATGTGCAGGGGTGTGTGTGTTGCTCTCAGCTCAGGTTGGTAGAGCTGGTCCAAGTAACTTGTCACTGGAAAATGGTTTCCTCAACCTATTCGTGACAGCTGCTGCTATGTTTTTAGCTGAGTTAAACAATCTGCCAATGGCTTGGAAAAATGTTGCCCAACTCTGCTCTCAACTAGGTTGGCCACTGACGCATTCCCAGAATACCGGACATTCTGGTACTTCTGGGAAAGCTGTGGCCCCGCCCCTGCCTGCATGGCCCCACCCACCAGTGTGACCTTGCATGCCTCCCTAGTCCGTGATACTGGACAAAACCACGTCTGGTTTTCTCTCAATACCAGATGGGACAAGCCACACCAAAAGGGGATTATCTGGCTTAAAACCAAATGAATGGCCATCTACCCCAACCCACCATGCTCACCCCTCCGAACAGCTTCTTCACGGCTTCCTAGATACCTCCTCTACCAGAAATATGTTCTAACAAACTGAATCTCTTGCATTCTGTCCCAGATGCACTGGTGGCGGGTATATTGTCTAACAGTGAACATTGTGTCTCCTTTCTGGAGTAGGGCCTAATGGAATTAAAGGAGTCCTTGGGAACTTGCGTTTAACACCTCAGGACTCTTAGAAAATCACAGCTCTGGTATTAGACCAACCTCCTGTCTTTTCCCTAGACATGGCACCTCCAGGTTACATGACAGACACATTGCCTTGGACAAGTACACTTGCTTTATAGGTGAAAAGAAGGATTTAGTTCTCCAGGGCTCTCAATTAAGGACCAAACTAACAAGATACTGAAAACAGTCTTTAGAATTTTAAAGGTCCCTAGGGGATTTGGACACAATTATAAAAACAAAGCAGCTTAAGGCAAAGTACACGCTAAAGGCAATAGCCCCAGTTTCACTGAGATATGAGTCATAAGAAGCAAGTTTGAGGAGCTGGGGAATTTCACAGAAGAACTGATCCATCTCATGGTCTCCACAGAAGATTATTGCAAACGTGTTCCCAGTGTGCAGTGCAGAATTGAGAACCCCACTGATCCAGGTACTGGCTGCCATTTGGACACAAGGTCTGCTGTTCTTGAGCTCCTTGAAGTCCACCTATTCTCCATGGCTGCTTGGTTCAACTCTCACCCTGAATTTAAAGGCACAAGTCTACAAAACAAATTCTGTGGGCTATTAACTTTCCTGCTTACTCAGTTTTACTATCTGGCAGCTACCCCTCTGAAACAGAAATAAGAAGGGATGCAATAGAGTGTATGGGTTTCAAATTATCATATTATTGGACAATATTTGCATTAGCCGGTCTTTCTTAAAGCTCAGTTTCCAATTAAGGGTGGTCAGAAATTTTTTGCTTAAATTGTTTTCAAAGGAAAATTGTGTTTTCAATTCATCAAATTTTCATAGAAAGTCTCAGGCATCTTCAAATATATTTCCCTTGTTGCCGGCACAGAGGCCCGAGGACAGCAACAGCGGGGTTCGTTGCCCGTTGTGCTTCGCGCCAATAAACATACCGGGGTGGAGAAACAATCAAAGTTTATTTGAGATCTCAAAGTGGTGTAAGGAGACAGGCAAGTCTCAAATCAAGCACACCAGCAAAAACAGTTTCTCTCTTCTTATACATTTTACAACTAAGCCCCCCCCCCTCTCTCCCCCTCTCTACCGAAGGCATGTTTATACATTTAAGCAATTAAATCATTCTAGGGCTATAAATCTAGCTTGCTAGTAACACTCCTCTAAACAGTTATTTGGTCCTGTTTACCCTTAGTTTATTACCCCTTCTCCAGCTAGAAACATGCAAACCTCATCATTATCGCTTGGTACCTGGTATGAGCAAGGTCGTAATTGATAACTGGCTGTTTACACATTCCAATTTCTGTCCTTGGCTTTTGAGGTCAATTAGAGTTAAACATGGAAGGACAGAGTTTAAACATGGAAGAACTTTGGTTCACATAGGCCTAATGACGTCAACAATTCCCTCCTTTGAGAATACTCAACAAGCTTTTGGCTGAGTTTTCTCATATTCTGTAGACAAGATACGATTGAGTGCCATGGAGCTGGGGTTCTCAATGAGAGGGTATGCTGGGATTTCTGGGGAACGGGGGGCACAAAGCTTACGGAGGAGCAATTTAAAACAAGCAATCAGGAGGAGGGTGACCAGGCACAGTACCACACCTGTGAGGAGGAGACGCACAAGGCTATTTCCCAGTCCTCCTAGGTTGGGCAACCAACTCCAAAGGGAATAAAAAACTGTGGGTTCCCTTTCCTGAGCCTTCCACTGCTCAAAAGCCTGTTCGGTTGACAGGACGTGCTTGTTAATGTCCTGTGAGTTTTCTGGGACATAAGTACAACATTCACTCCCAATAAGGACACACACCCCGCCCTGGGAGGCTAAAACATAATCTAAGGCCTGTCTGTTTTGCAGGGACAGGAACCGGAGCTGGTAAAGTTCTGAGTTAAGGCTTTTCTCTATGTCCCAGGTCTCATTGGCATACTTGGTGAGAAACACAGAGAGCCTACGATAAAATTGAGCCAGTCGTCCTACCCCATAGGATGGGAGAAAGATCATACCCAATCTGTCTCCTTCTGTAATGGGCTCTGGGGTGGCATACAAAGATCTACGCTGCCTGGGCCGGCCAGGGGGCAGTTTAGGGAGGACACAAAGGGGAGGGGCAAGATATCCTAGATAGCAGCTTCCATACCACCGATGCGGAAGCCACTTATAGGCAGAGGTACCGCAAATATAAAAGGAGTGGCCATTCCCTACCAAGCCATTATAACCGCTACTCCACCTATCTGCTTGTCTGTCATTAAACGATCCGAACCGGGCGGTGAGTCGGAGTTGCCGTTAACATAGACAGGGATGGAAGCATCACTGTCAGGGGATAAATAATACTGACAGGTGCTATTCCCAGCAAACCAGGTGTGATTGCTGGACTTAAACTGTCGATAGCACACCAAACCAGGGGCCACTGGCAGCAACCTAATAGGGGAAGGGATATATGTTGAGTTGGCCTGCGGCTTCCAGGGGTCATCCCTTAACACATACTGGGACTCAATGGTACAGTTTTGTGACAAGGGGGTACCCGAGGCATTTCCCCCCCTACTGAACCATCCCCAACAGATATCTGACCAATTCTGGGGAACTACCCTCCAGGGTAACCCTGCAGCATGGTGCAGGATTTGGGAGCATACCCAGCAGTTGGAGAGGTTAAACTCTTGGGCAAAGCAAACCTTCAGGGACTCATATGTGTTTGTCTCTAAGTTAGTAGGGATTCCTTTCCATCCCGCATGTGCCTGGGGGGAAACGGGAGTTAACAAGAGGAGTGTCCCTATGGCATAGAGCACCACTGTGGCAGACCCTGGACCTGAACTCATACTGGGCAGGTGACCCTAGGGCCTAACAATCACAATTCCCCAAATACCCACAAAATAACAATTACCAATAGCAAGCAGATTAAAAACAAAAGGGACCAGGCCACCAGCTTAGGCTGGTCCTGTGAAAATAAACACAACCAACGCTCAGAGGTCTCGCAGGGAGTGCGCTGTGACTGTCAAAAGAGATCACAGGGCATTCCCAGCAGACACTATTGTCGTCTGAATAACAGCTTAAGTCCCAGATCGTCGCTGGCAGTCTTCTCTGCAGGCTGGACGGTCCACCGTTCAGGAGCAGGCACTGCTTTCAGGCGAGAGTGATAAATCCAGTTCTTGTGTCCCTCAACCTTTGCTGCTGTATGGGAGACCAGCAGGATGGTGTGGGGTCCCTTCCACTTCTCTTGGAGAGGCTCGTCCTTCCAGGTCCAAACGAGTACGGAATTGCCTGGCTGCAAGGAGTAGATCGGGGCATCCAGCGGGAGAGGCTGCAAATCTTTGGTATACCTGTGGAGAGAACAGAGAACAGCAGACAGATAGCACATGTACTGAGATAAGAAGCCACACCCCATTTCCCACTCCCCTGCCAGAACCGGTGTACCATTCATAGGCCATGCCCTTCCAAACATAATCTCGAAGGGACTGAGCCCTAACCTGCCCTTAGAGAGAGCACGAATGCGGAGCAAAACAAGGGGCAAAGCATCAGGCCACTTAAGGGAAGCCTCTTGGCAAACCTTTGAGAGGTGCCGCTTAAGTGTCTGATTTGTATGCTCCACTACCCCACTGGCCTGCGGTCGCCATGGCGTGTGAAGCTTCCAGGGGATCTGTAGGGCATCCGATATCTTTTGAACGACTTGGTATGTGAAGTGTGTTCCATTGTCAGATTCTATCCACTGGGGGAGCAATCTGAGCCTTACTCTGTGCTACTCGATATCCTCCGAGTCCAACAAAGTTCAGGAGGCTCACAGTGGCTTTAAGGCAAGAGGTTAGACCCACAGCAGCAATTAACAAATCATCCACATATTGCAGGAGGAGGACTTTGTCCTCGTTGTCCCACTCCTCCAAGTCTCTAGCCAGGGCCTGGCTGAAAAGGGTGGGGGAATTTTTAAATCCCTGAGCCAGCACTGTCCAGCAAAGCTGCTTTCTAACCCTCCTTTTGTCCTCCCACTCGAAGGAGAAAATCTCCTGAGACTGGGGGTCAACCGGAATCGTGAAGAAAGCATCCTTTAAATCCAGGACTGAAAAATGGGTGTACTGCCCCCCTATAGAGGCCAACAATGTATACGGATTTGGAACAAGGGGGTGTAGAGTCTTAACCCGCTCATTAACTGCCCTCAGGGCCTGGACCAGCCGGTATGTGCCATTGGGCTTTTGTACAGGCAAGATAGGAGTGTTCCAAGCTGACTGGCATTCTTGAAGTACCCCGCACTTTAGGAACTGGTCTATAGTTTCCTGCAATCCCTCTCTGGCTTCCCTTTTGATCGGATACTGCTTGATTCGCACCGGACCTTTTCCTGGCAAGAGCTGAACAGTAATAGGAGTATGATGGGCTGCCTTTCCTGGGATCCCTGATGCCCATATCAGAGGAAAAACCCGCTTCTCCCACTGACTCCACTCTGGGGCTTGCATAGCTGAGGGCTCAATTGCAAGTGTCATTATCCAGGCATTCTCTGGGGGTAAGGTGAGGCTTATTTCATCTTGAGTGAAATGCAGGGTGGCACCTAAGCGACAAAGCAGATCCCGTCCTAATAGTGGCGTTGGACAATCGGGGAAGTAAACCAGTCTGTGAGATAGAGTTCTGTTTCCCAAAGCACATTCCACTGGGGCATATACTGGGCACTTAGTTCCTTTCCCTGTGGCTCCCACCACAGTGAGGGAATCTGCCACAGGCAGCTGAAGGGGTTGGTTTACAGCAGTTCGTGCAGTTCCAGAGTCTATTAAAAAGTCTATGTCCAAATCTCCCACCCGCATGTTTACTCGGGGTTCCGGGGGCAGGATAGTCCGTCTCCCCTGACACCCCTATTCTTGATCCTCTGCTACCATCATAGGGGTACCTTCCCTTTCGGGGCACTCATTTTTCTAATGTCCCTCCTTTCGGCATATGGCACACTGGTTGCGACCCAGACGCCTTTCCTGTGTGCCAGGGCGCCCACGTCCTCTCATTCCCCGGCCCCTTCCACCTTCCTGAAATTTTCCCCTGCCACCAGCCTGTACTGCTGCAACCATCATTTTCACTTGCCTCTTTTCCTTTTCTCCCTCCCTAAGGCTGTAAGCCCTGTTTGCAGTTTCCAGAATCTGTGCCATTGTCATGCCCATCAAATCCTCCTTTTTCTGCAGTTTCCTTTTAATATCAGGGGCAGCACGGCTGGTAAAGATACCCTTTATAATTGCCTCAGTTGCCTGATCATCGGGGTTTGCATTAGTAGTTTGGCTGATGGTATCCCGAATACGCTGCAGAAAAGCAACCGGACTCTCTTTTGGTTCCTGTACTAGCTCATATGGCTTAGCCCAATTGTTATGTCAGACAGCTGAGTGTCGGAGACCATGTAATAGGAGGTCCTTGTATACAGTAAGACGGGTGAGATCCGCCGGCATGTTGGGATTCCACCGGGGGTCTGCTGTAGGGAACTGGACTGCAGCAACAGGGACGTTTGCTGCGTCTGCCTCATGTCTAAGCTGTGCCTCCTCCCGTGCTTTAGACACAACCTGATTACGCTCCGCCTCAGACAGCAGGGTCCGCATAAGGACATTACAGTCATCCCAGTCAGGCTTATGGCTAGCCAGACACCCTTCAAAGACCGAGATAAACTTGCTTGGATTCGTAGAAAATTCCCCTGCCTGTGCCTTAAAGGCTGCTAGGTCCACTGGGTTAAAAGGCACATGGGTATAAACCTGCATTGTAGTGGCTGGGCGATTTTCTGTTCCAGTATGGGCTATCCGAGTCTCAGTAATCAATGGATAGAATCGCACCGAGTGGGCAATCTCTGGGACCTGAGGCACCCTGTCTTTATATGGTGGGGGTGTTGGAGCCGAAGGGGACACCGACTCTGCCATCACAACCAGGGGAGGGTTCTGGGGACTAACAGTAGTTACTACCAAACCTGTCGGAGTCAAATTACACTTTTGCAAAAGATCTGACCTATCTCTTAACAACATAAACAACTGTACATACATATGTTCATTCCATTTACCCGTACGCTGACAAAACAAAAGCAATTGAAGGATCGTATTATAATTAAGTGATCCCTCCGGTGGCCACCTTTCCTGGTCCTCTAGCTGATATTGAGGCCAGTCTACTGTACAGAATCTTTTCAGTTTACTTTTAATCAACGGATCCAAAGACTTTCCAGTTCACCAGAATGCATTCTAAGGGCGTACACCTTGCCCTGCCTGCAGTACTCTGCCCCTGCCCCATACTCTAGGGAGACACTGGGCGTCCCCAGGTCAAAACAGGTAAAGTCCCCACTGGACTGTTCCTACCTTATCCAAGGGTCCGGTTCTGCACTGTCGCCCGCAGCTGCTTCTCCACTACTCGAGCGCGTTGCACCGTTGTACCCTCCGGGATCGACCAAACCACGTCTCCGCCGAGGCCCCCGATGAAGTCACCGGTGCGCGCTGGGCGTCGGTCATCGCCGCAATCCGTCGACCTCCGAGAGGGGTCCGGGCAAGGCTAAATTTCAGCCTCAAGCCCACCCAGGGACGCCAAGACTGTTGCCGGCACAGAGGCCCGAGGACAGCAACAGCGGGGTTCGTTGCCCGGTGTGCTTCGCGCCAATAAACATACCGGGGTGGAGAAACAATCAAAGTTTATTTGAGATCTCAAAGTGGTGCAAGGAGACAGGCAAGTCTCAAATCAAGCACACCAGCAAAAACAGTTTCTCTCTTCTTATACATTTTACAACTGAGCCCCCCCTCTCTCCCCCTCTCTACCGAAGGCATGTTTATACATTTAAGCAATTAAATCATTCTAGGGCTATAAATCTAGCTTGTTAGTAACACTCCTCTAAACAGTTATTTGGTCCTGTTTACCGTTAGTTTATTACCCCTTCTCCAGCTAGAAACATGCAAACCTCATCATTATCGCTTGGTACCTGGTATGAACAAGGTCGTAATTGATAACTGGCTGTTTACACATTCCAATTTCTGTCCTTGGCTTTTGAGGTCGATTAGAGTTAAACATGGAAGGACAGAGTTTAAACATGGAAGAACTTTGGTTCACATAGGCCTAATGACGGCAACACACTGATACGTCATATATATACATAGGAGAACTGAAAACCCATGTTTTTTGGGGTTGATTTAGGCAGAAAAAAATCAGTTTTCTGCAATTTTTAGCTGAAAATGTTTGTTTCTCACTTGCTAAAACATGAACAATCAGAGATTTTTGGGAATTCTATGGAAGCCCAATTTTTTTTTTGATAAAAAAAAATCTGATAGGCTCTAAATGTTTGGTTGACTTGATAGCAAAGGTCTTAAAGAGTTCCAAACATAATTCAAATTTATGTTCTTAAATTAGCCCTGTATATTAATATTCTAACATATTTAATTGAAATGGCAAACGTACTGTGCTGGTCTTTGAGGAATTTTTCCCAGCTTGCAATGCATTCGAGTCTCCAGTGTTAGCAATCATTGTTCATCTATCTACCTATGCACCCATTGCCAGGATTGCTTGGTTTTTTCTCTCTCTCTCTCTCATGCCCCCATCACCGTATTATCCAGCGGTCATTGTTGTGTCCCTTCTCTGCATGTTCTGAGTTGCTGGATCTCTCTGCAGTTCCTAGCAGACAGGGATCTACTCCACAGATGGGCGCTCCCTGCTCCCCTCCTTGGGAAGGCTTGGCTGAGAGGTGATGAACTAAATGGGATGAGAGACTGAAAGCCCTCCTCTGCCCCTCTCAGCTCCAGAGAGGGCCAGACAGAGGAAGGAGGAGAGTGGGGTGGGAATGAAGTGGTGGCCAGGGCTGGCCAAAGGAGAGAAGCAGGAGAGAATGTCTGGTGTTTGGAGGTGGGACAGAAGGAAGCAGGGATGGGGTTTTTTCTCCTGGGACTGGGGTCATGTCAGAGGAGTGGAGCTGAGCAGAGGAGGGGACTGGTGGGCAGAGGGGTTCAGCAGGGATCTCTGAGGAAGCTGAGTCAGGAACTCCGGGTGGGGAATTGACTCTGGGACATGGGAGGGGGGATGTGGCGGGCTTGGTACCACACCGCCCCATTGTGGCAGGGGTGTGATTGGGTGTCAGGACCTCGCCACTCACAAGTTCATTCACCCATCTATGGGGGTCCAACCCTCCCTGCTCCCTTCATATGATCTTGGGGGCTTTGTCCTTGCCCTTCTTGGGGGCTGAACCCATCTCCCTAAACCCTTCCCCATGTGTGCCGGGTCTAGGGAAGCGCCACCCCTTGGAGTGTGAAGCTGAGAAGAGGCACATGTGGAGCGTGCACCGACAACACCATGAAACCCTGCTGGCACTGGCGTGGCTGGTACGAGTGAAACAGTTCACACCTCTCTGAGCACTTGTTTCAGGCTGTACCATCTCCTGGAGGGATTCTCACTCAGCTCAGAATAGCTCATTAAGATGGACAGGCCACTTCACTGAGCCTCCTATGTGGCAGATGGACGAGTTCGGCTTTGTGCTGCACTTATGGAGAGGTTCTGGGGGTGGATGTGAGGGGAACCCAGACAGGCATAGAATACAGCTCCTGTCCAGAAAAAAACATGGTGGTTCTGAAAAGAGCCTTTTGCTTCTCTCGTCATCCATATCCACTGCTATCTACAGCTGATGCCCAATGGGCGTCCCCAGGGGTTTGTAGAAATAAATATGTGTTTGTAGCACAGACATGTGACCTACAATAGCTAAGAGCCCAGTGGCACCAGAACCTCAGCTGGCCTGGAATAGCCTGTTCCTTCATTAACAAATCACACAATTAGCTCTGGGGGAGCAGAGATTCTTTTTCTCCTGCTTTGCAGCAGCAGCTCCTGGGATGCAGCCATGAGAGGAACCCACAGCTCAGGCTGCTCCGGCTGCTTGAAGTTGGTACCCAGAAGCAACGACTAAAAACTAAGGGCCAAGTCCTGAGCTGGTGTAAATTGATACAGTTTCGTTGAGTTCAGCAAGCTAGCGCTATTTACATCAATGGTGTATCTGACCAATTGACATCCATGGAGTTACTTCAATTTACATCACGTGAGGATCTGGCCCATTACACAGGTTCAAATTCATATTCTTTGCCTGTGTAACTGATCTGAAGATGAGTCAAAAGTTCCTAACCAGTCTGCACATTCCTAGCTCTTTGTCCTTGAGGATTAATTACAAGTGTAACTTCTAATGGTGATGGAGCGATTCATTCCCACTGGGGACAGAGCTTGGGAGGAAATCACCATTGCTAAGATTTTCTCAATCTGATCTTCAGCTCCTATGAATGGGATGAATGGCCCAACTTTTCTTCCTTCCTTTCTTCCTTCCTTTCTCTGCAATTTTTTTTCTTTTTTTTCTGACAGTAGACAATAGTAAATCAAAAGACTCCTTTGGCTGCAGATGCAATGCTGCATGGTGTTTTTAGCAGGTTGAATTCCCTTTGGTTGCAGGTATGTCAGAGAGAGTGAATAGCTGTGAAGGGTCAGCCTCCTACATGGTGTCAATTGGTGTCATTTTACTGAAGGCAATGGACCAGATTCCCAGCTAGTTTAAATAGCCATTGCTTCACTGAAACCAATGGGGCCAGATCCCCAGCTGTTGTGAATAGGTCTTAGCTCCATAGGAGTCAATGGGGCCAGATCCCCAGATGATGTAAATCACCTTAGCTCCATTGAAGGCAATGGAGTTGCACTAATTTACATCAGCTGAGCATTTGGCCCATTATCAAGACATTTAATTGGTTTTAAAGTTTCTATCTTGAGTGTCCTGGTCGCCACCAAGCTCAGACCCTGCCGGTTCATTGTATGGCTCTCCAGGGCCCACACACAGAGACAGGAAATCCGTCCACAGGCAGAGCTGACTTGGGACATTTCTGCTCAGAGCCCTGAGGGTGGTGGGAGAGCATTCCTGCTGTATTTTCAGCTGTGATGTGACCATGGCTTGCTGGCACTACATCCTCCAGGGGCGGTGAGCCAAAGGCCATTGTCCTTCTGTTACCGCCCAAGTGCTCGAGGCGGACTTCAAATGGTCCGTCGCCCGGTGTGCTTGGCACCAATAAAGACACCGAGGGGAGAAAGCAAGCCAAGTTTATTTCAGAGCTCTGAAATGGCACTAGGAGACCAGCATGTCTCAAATCCAGTGCAACAAATACAAATAACTTTTACCTTTTATACCCCAAACTGTTTCTGTGTAAGCCTTTGTCTGTTACTCCCTCTTACACCTCCCACCCCTCCCTTCTCTAGCAGTTACAATTAGGAAAGTTCCCATACGCCTGCTTATCTTGTGGCCTTGCAAGGCCTGTTTACAGCAGTCTGCCTGCTAGAAAAGCTGACCAATACATTTCTGTTTTGGCCTGCTACAGAGCCTGTAAGCAGTGAGCACAGAAGTAGGTGAGAGTTCACAAGATGGGGTCTGGGGGTTCAGATAGGCCCAGAGCAAAAGAGCTTCATCGACACTTTGGTCTTCCACTCTCCTGAGTTACCTGGTAGCTATGCCTAGTGGCCCCCAACAATCCCCCCTTTGAGAACACTCAACAAACCTTTGTCAGAGTTTTCTCATACTCTAAAGACAAAATGTGATTAAGCTCCATACAATCAGGATTATCAATAAGAGGGTATAAAGGAACCTCTGGGGAGGGGGAGGTACAAATCTTACATATGAGCACCTTACAGCAAATGAGCAAAAGAACAAGAATAAAACATATCACCACACCTGTGAGCAAGATGCGAACAATGCTTCCCCCTATATCCCCTAGTTCCCCTAAACCAGGTATCCAACCCCAAAGGGAATCCAAAATAGTGGGTTCCCCTTCCTGGGCCTTCCACTGGTTAAAGGCCCGTTCAGCTGACAAGATGTGCTGGTTAATGTCCTGTGAAAACTCTGGGACATAGGTACAACACTCTTCTCCAATAAGGGCACAGACCCCGCCTCGTGAGGCTAACACATAATCTAGGGCCTGTCGGTTCTGCAAAGCCAGCAGTCGAAGCTGGTACAGCTCAGAACTTATGCTTTTCTCTATGGCCAGGGTATCATTGGCAAACTGGGTGAGAAATTTAGACAGTGTTCTGTAGAGTTGGGCTAGTCGTCCCACCCCATAGGAAGGGAGGGCTATCATCCCAAACCTGTCTCCTTCACTGATGGGTTCTAAGGTAGCTCTCAAGGACCGATAGTACCTGGGACGACCTGAGGGAGCCTTGGGTAGAATGCGGAGGGGAGGAGCAAGATAGCCTTTGTAACAGCTACCATGCCAACCATTAGGAAGCCATTTGTAGGCACTAGTACCACAAACCCAAATACCCAAAAGACAAAAAGAATTATTGACACTAAACAAGTAAGTCAAAAAATAACAAGACCAAATACATAGGCCAGGTCGGCCTTCTGTGAGAAAATAAAACCAATGCTCAGGGTTTTCGCGGGGAGTATGCTGTGACTGTTCAGAAAGATCACAACGCATTCCCAGCGATCCTTACTGTCTTTTGAATAGCAGCTTAAGTCCCAAATCGTCGTTAGCAGTCTTCTCCGCAGGCTGGACAGTCCACTGTTTAGGAATGGGCACTGCTTTCAGTCGAGAGTGATGAATCCAGTTCTTGTGTCCTTCGACCTTTGCCGCTGTATGGGTGACAAGCAGGACGGTGTGGGGTCCCTTCCACTTCTCTTGGAGAGGCTCGTCCTTCCAGGTCCGCACGAGAACGGAGTCACCAGGCTGCAGGGAGTGGACCCGAGTATCCAGCAGAAGAGGCTGTGAATCTTTGGTGTACCTGTGAAGAAAAGAAAGAACAGCAGACAGAGGGCACATGTACTGAGACAAGAAACCATACCCCACTTCCCATTCCCCTGCCAGAACTGGGGTACCATTCATAGGCCATGCTCTTCCAAACATAATCTCGAAGGGACTAAGCCCTATCCTACCCTTAGGGAGAGCACGAATGCAGAGCACTTGATATCTTTTGAACCACTTGAGATGTGAAGTGTGTTCCATTATCAGATTCCATCCATTGGGGGAGGCCGAAGCGAGGAATAATTTCCTTGACAAACTTAAGAGCCACTGTTTTGGCAGTGTTGTTGCGACATGGGAAGGCTTCAGGCCATCCGCTGAATCGATCCACTAAGACAAGAAGGTACCTGTACCCTTGAGTCCTGGGAAACTCAGTAAAGTCTATTTGCCACACCAATCCTGGGCCTGGGGTAGGTTCCAGGGTGGCTGGTGGCACTGCTACTCCTGGTCGTGGGTTATTCTTTTGGCAGATTAAACATTCAGCTTGTACCTGTAATGCTAGGGGTTTAAGTCCAGAGGTTAGAAAATATTTATTCATGAGCTGGGTGAGAGCCTCTCTGCCTGCGTGTGTGGTTTGATGCAGTTTCTGCAACACTGGTCGAATCAGGCCCTTGGGCAGGAGGATTTTTCCCTCTGTGGAATAAAACCATCCCTCCTTTTCCTGGAGACTGAGACTGTCAGCCAGGTTTCTGTCCTCTTGGGAGTACTGAGGGGCTGCAAGTTCACCCACTGATGGGATAAGGGCATGCATTTGGCCATTCTCCTCTGTTGGTGATTTCAGGGTAGCAGCTCGCTTAGCTTCCCTGTCTGCTCTGGCATTGCCCCTGGTTACATCTTGATCTTCCCTTTGATGGGCTTTACAATGCACCACTGCTACTGCTGAGGGGAGTTGTACTGCTTCTAAAAGCCGGAGAATTTGAGACCCATGCTTGACCGGAGAACCTTGAGCTGTTAGCATTCCCCTTTGTTTCCACAAACCAGCGTGGGCATGCAATACCCCAAAAGCATACTTTGAATCAGTAAAGATATTAACCCGTTTGTCTTTTGCCAGCTCGAGGGCACGGGTCAGGGCCACTAGTTCAGCAAGCTGGGCTGACGTTCCTGCCGGTAAACTCTCAGCTTCCACGGTATCATGAAGAGACACAATAGCATAACCAGCCCTCCTTTGCCCATGCACAACAGTACTACTTCCATCTGTATACCATTCCAAGTCAGCATTTGGGAGTGGCTGATCTTTTAGATCTGGGCGGCTAGAATACTGAACAGCTATGATTTCTAGACAGTCATGTTCCTGCTTTTCTGTCTCTGGTAGCAGTGTAGCTGGATTAAGGGAGGGACAGATCTGTAGGGTTACTTCAGGATTCTCTAACAGCTTCGCCTGGTACCGAGCAACCCGAGCCTGTGTGAGCCAAAGACCCCCCTTAGTGTCCAGCAAGGCTCGGACCATATGAGGAACATACACTTGCACAGCTCCTCCCAGTGCCAGCTTCTCCGCTTCCCCAAGCACTAGAGCAGTAGCTGCGACCGCCCTCAAACAGGCTGGCCATCCCTTTGAAACTTGATCCAGTTGCTTAGAAAAGTATGCCATAGGACGCTTCCAGGCACCTAATAGCTGGGTAAGCATTCCCAAAGCTACCCCTTTTCGTTCATGCACATACAGTTGGAACGGCTTAGATAGATCGGGCAAGCCGAGGGCTGGAGCTTCCATTAGCTTCCTTTTCAAGATCTTAAATGCCCTGTCCGCTTCTGGGGACCAGTGAAAGGGGTCTTGATCCGCTCCCTTAACACATTCATACAGAAGTTTAGCCCACAGTCCAAACTCTGGAATCCATATTCTGCAAAAGCCTGCCATGCCCAGGAATGCTCTAAGCCGTTTACGATTGCTGGGGATGGGAACTTGGCAGATAGCCTCCTTTCTTTCGTTTGAGAGCTGTCTCTCTCCCTGCCTGATCTGAAATCCCAGATATTGAACCTCTGTAAGAGCAATTTGGGCTTTGTTTTGAGATACCCTGTATCCTCGCAATCCAATAAAGTTTAGGAGACTCACAGTAGCTCTGAGACAAGGGATTAGACTCACAGCAGCAATTAACAAGTCATCTACATATTGCAGCAAGAGGGCTTTGTCTGAATTATCCCACTCCTCCAAGTCTCTGGCCAAAGCCTGTAGTTGCTTGGGCACATTCAAGCCCCCCTTTCTCTTGGTTGTCAGCCAAGTCTTAGCTGCGTACACTGTCCTTGGATGAGCCTGCTAGCTGTATTTTCCTCTCAGTTAACTCATTCTGTGCTTTTTCCTCTTCTCCCTTTCTCGGGTTCTTCTAACTTCCAAAGGAACCTTCCACTCTTCACTTATACACCTTTCCTCCAACCATTAACACATACACATTGCCATCATACACCTTTCCAGTAACATAACTTCTATACAGAGCCTTGAAGCAACAAACCAGGATGAGCACACTCACTTCTGAGGATTCCACTCTGTACAACCTCTGGTGTCCAATAGCTTTCCCTTTTAAACCTTAAATGCCTTCTCTGTCTTCCTTCTTAGCCTTGGCTATAACCTGAATCCACTCCACTTCAGACAACAGGGTTCTCATAAGTATATTGCAGTCATCCCAGTCAGGCTTATGGCTAGCTAGACAACCTTCAAAGATTTCTTGTGTTCCTGGACGGGCTACCACACTCTCAGTAACCAAGGGATACAATCCCACGGGGGGGGGGGAGGGGTACTCTCTAAAGCCTGTAGGGGTGGAGGAGCCGAAGGGGACACCAATTCTGGCATTACAACAGTGGGAGGGTTCTGGGGTTTAGCAGCACATACTACCGAGCCTGTCGGAGTCAAATGGCACTTGAGCAAAATATCAGTCCTATTTCTTAACACCATAAACGTATACGCATAGAGATGTTCATTCCATTTACCTGTTTTCTGACAAAACAAAAGCAACTGAAGGATCGTGTTGTAATTAAGTGATCCTTCCGGTGGCCACCTTTCTTGGCACTCCAGCTGGTACTGAGGCCAATCAACTGTACAGAACCTTTTCAATTTACTTTTAATCAACTGATGAGATCCAAACACCTTCCAGTTCACCAGAATGCATTCTAAAGGTGTACACTGTACCCTGCCGGCTGTACTCTGTCCCTGCCCCATACTGAGGGAGACTCTGGGCGTCCCCAAGTCACAACAGGTAGACCTCTGGGCGTCCCCAGGTCAAGACAGATAAAGTCCCCACTGGACTGTTCCTACCTTATCCAAGGGTCCGGTTCTGCACCGTTGCCCTATCCACGGGACCGGTTCCTCACCGTCGCCCGCAGCTGCTTCTCCACTGTCTGTGTGCGTTGCACCATTGTGCCCTCCGGGGTCGAGCAAACCACGTCTCTGCCGAGGCCCCCGATGAAGTCACCGGTGCGCGCTGGGCGTCGGTTGTCGTTGTAATCCGTCGGCCACCAGGAGGGATCCGGGCAAGGCTAAATTTCAGCCTCGAGCCCACCCAGGGACGCCAAAACTCTTACCGCCCAAGTGCTCGAGGCGGACTTCAAATGGTCCGTCGCCCGGTGTGCTTGGCACCAATAAAGACACCGAGGGGAGAAAGCAAGCCAAGTTTATTTCAGAGCTCTGAAATGGCACTAGGAGACCAGCATGTCTCAAATCCAGTGCAACAAATACAAATAACTTTTACCTTTTATACCCCAAACTGTTTCTGTGTAAGCCTTTGTCTGTTACTCCCTCTTACACCTCCCACCCCTCCCTTCTCTAGCAGTTACAATTAGGAAAGTTCCCATACGCCTGCTTATCTTGTGGCCTTGCAAGGCCTGTTTACAGCAGTCTGCCTGCTAGAAAAGCTGACCAATACATTTCTGTTTTGGCCTGCTACAGAGCCTGTAAGCAGTGAGCACAGAAGTAGGTGAGAGTTCACAAGATGGGGTCTGGGGGTTCAGATAGGCCCAGAGCAAAAGAGCTTCATCGACACTTTGGTCTTCCACTCTCCCGAGTTACCTGGTAGCTATGCCTAGTGGCCCCCAACACTTCTGTGTTGGATTCTCCAGCCTGCGCTGTACAGGAGGGCAGATGAGAGGTGACTTGGTTACAGTAAAAGTACCTTCCTGGGGAGAAAATATCTGGTACTAAAGGGCTCTTTAATCTAGCAGAGAAAGGAAGAACAAGAACTAATGGCTGGAAGCTGAAGCCAGACAGTCAAATGAGAAATTAGGCATCAATGTTTACCAGTGAGGGTGATCAACCACTGGAACAAATTCCCAAAGGAAGTCTCCATCACTTGATGTCTTCCAATCCAGACTGGAGGCCCTTCGGGAAGATGCTTTAGTCACACACAAGTTATTTGGCTCAATACTGGGGGACCTATTGGGATCCAGGAAGTGGGCGGGTGAAGCCCACCCACTGCTAAAGGATCCCCCCCAGCCTAAGGGGGAGTCCACAGGACCTGGAGACCAAAAAATTACGGGGGGCAACTAATAAAAGAACAGGGACAGGAGTGAGGTCAAAGGGTCAAATACTGGGGGAACCAGATGCCATTTAATGGCCAGTGCTATACAGGTCAGACAGGAGGTTCTACTCAAAAGGTCCTTTCTAGCTTAAATACAAAATAAATATGAATAAGGAATTTAAAAGTATGTAATTAGTAATTTGATATGTCGGGTGGTGCCTTTTTTTTATGTGTTTGCTCCCCTGATGTTAGAACCTGGCTACGCCACTGCTGTAGGGGGCTCATCACCCAGCAGCTGGGGGCCACCATGCGGGCTCGGCAGGGCTGCTGGCCACGGGGCCAATGGGTGTGGGTGGGCTGGGTGGGATCTCGGGCGTCATGTCCCAGGGATCTGTCCCGCTCCCCAGCACTGCTCCAGCTCTGAGCTGTCTCCACTGCCTGGGACCTATAGGGCCCCACCTGCCTCCCCGGGGGAAGAGCCACCTGGGACTGGTGCAGAGGCTGGGCCAGTCTCAGTCAGTCACAGGGGACAGTGTGTGTGTGTGTGTGGGGGGGGGGCAGCTCAGCTGGGTCCTGCCAGACATGTGGGTCCTTAGGGAGCCTGGTAGGCTCTGCTCTGCTCCTGCTCCAGCCTGGCTGATTGCACCACTCCCAAGGGGCCGGAGTTATCCTGCCCCAGGACCAGCTCTGGCTGCGCTGCCGGCTCAGCCTGGCAGACACAGTCACCTCCCATCAGGGCTGGCTACTGTGGCTGGGCGTTAGGGTGTGGGAGAGTAGGTATCTAGTTGGTCTGGGGGGGGTGCTGGGCAGTGGGGGGTGGGGACATCTGTGTGTGTCGGGGCACTGGGAAGTGTGGGGGGTCTGTGTGGGGCACTGTGCAGTTGTGGAGGTGGGACGGTGGGAGGCACTGGGCAGTGAGGGGATCTGTGGGGGGGCTCTGGGCGGGGAGGTGTGGGACACTGTGCAGTTGTGGCGGTGGGGGGCACTGGGCAGTGAGGGGATCTGGGGGGGCCTCTGGGCGGGGAGGTGCAGGGCACTGTGCAGTTGTGGTGGTGGGGCGGTGGGGGCACTGGGCAGTGAGGGGATCTGGGGGGCTCTGGGTGGGGAGGTGCGGGGCACTGTGCAGTTGTGGTGGTGGGGGGCACTGGGCAGTGAGGGGATCTGTGGGGGGGGCTCTAGGCGGGGAGGTGCAGGGCACTGTGCAGTTGTGGTGGTGGGGCGGTGGGGGCACTGGGCAGTGAGGGATCTGGGGGGCTCTGGGTGGGGAGGTGCGGGGCACTGTGCAGTTGTGGTGGTGGTGGGCACTGGGCAGTGAGGGGATCTGTGGGGGGGCTCTAGGCGGGGAGGTGCAGGGCACTGGGCAGTTGTGGGAGGGCTGTGGGGGGTATTCAGCTAGGGGGGCACTGGGCAGTGAGAGGACCTGTGGGGGGGGGGTTCTGAGTGCGTGGGGGAGTGGTCTGGGAGGGCACTGGGCATGGGGGTTTGTGGGGGGTCTGTGGGTGGTGTGGCACTGGGCGTAGGGAGTCAGAGGGGTGCTGGGCAGGGGGTAGCATGGTGCAGCATGGGCCCGCCCCGAAGGGGAAGAAGCACGATGGCAGCGCAGGGCCGGGCTGGCCAGTGTGCGCCTGGCAGCTCCCGGTTTGTAAACAGTGCCCTTGTACTGTGCTGGGTGGAGCGGGGCTGTCCCTGCCGTTCCATGAGCCATCTCCCATTGCCCCCAGCCAGCCTCTCAATCTGAGGACTCTGCCCCCCTGCCCCATGTCCCCATTTCCCCCATGGGGGCACACAAATATGTTTAGCACCGGGCCCACCAAAGGTTAATCCGTCTCTTTTTGGAGGTGCAGGCTCTGGAATGGAGTTGGGGTGCAGGAGGGTTGCAGGCTACGGGGAGTTTGAGTGAGGGTGCCGGCTCTGACCTGGGAAAGGGGATTGGGGTACAGGAGAGGGTGTGGACATGTGGGCTCTGGGAGGGAGTTAGGAACTCAGCACATGTTATAAGAGAGAGGAGCTGTAGTGATTTCATATAGACATAGAAACTGATAGAAGACACTTTTACATATTCAAAATGTGTGATGTAGAGTTGGAGGGAGGGAGTGTCTGTACAATATTTCACAGCATTCAGTCTCCTGGCTGGAGCAGTAAAGTAGCCCCGCAGCACTTGTATAGGATAGAGAGGAGCAGTGGTGTCTAAGGTTTGACAGCCTAGGAATTGGAGGCCTGTGCCTTTAAGACCACAGCCCGAGGAACCCGCCCTCTGCTCCAGGGCTGACATGCAGCTTCCTGTGAGCAGAATGAAAACCTCCTTTGCACCCCTCCACCCCTAGATTAGCGAGCACAGCGGGTGCCTCATCCCCCGGGGTCACTGTTCCCCCCTCTCCCCCTCCCTAAACGGGGGTTTTGTCCCCGCACGGTGTCTGGCAGCGTCTCCCCCCCCTCCCCAGGCTTAACCCCGGCTCCTACCCTCCACCCCCGATTTTTCCCCTCCAGCCCCTCTTCTGCTGCTACCTACAGTAGATTGATCCCCCCGGCCAGTAAATTTCTGCCCCCTGCTCAGACCCTGACAGCCCCCTGCTGCGATTTGCCCCCCTTAATCCTTTTAAACCCCTCCAAAGAGGAGGCAGCAAATCATATGTAGGAGTAAGGGCAGAGAGAGGGCAGTGGCTACAGGGACGGTTCAGGTGAGCATGCTCAGTACACCCAAAGTAGGGAATTGGGAGCGAGAGCTGTTTGCGTCGTCAGTGAAACAGGAATTGAATACAGCCTGCTGGTGCTGCGTCTCTGCTCCGGAGAGCAAGGTACAGCTACCAGGCGTTTGCGCGGTAGGAAGTATGAACTGGGCCCAGTTTTAGAACTAATACAAAATCAGCTACTTCCCAACTAGAGTCCGGAAAGATCGTAAGTTTTTTTCCTCTTTGTCTCTGCAAAGTTGCTCTTCGCTCTGCTGATTTCCTTTAGTCTCATCTCCTGGGTTTTCAAACACAAGAACTGCACAAAGAATGCTCCAGTAGGCCTCTGCACTGATGTGGGTTTGGACATTAGAGAACAGCGAGTACACGCTGTGCTCAGGGAATTTCCTCATCGATGCATCAGCACAAAAGGAGTTTTTGTTCTAATACCTCCTGTAAGGCCCACATTTTTGACAGCATTTCCCCCCTAGATCTGTTTACTAGTGACCAAGTTCTTGCATGTATATCACAAAGTGCAGATTTTGTAGCAGGTGGTTTTAATGAGAGATTGTATGTGCTTTGTGGAAAGCATGTTTAAAAACCCTACCTAGATTTTATATTGAGAAAAATACTATAAAATGCACATAAAATAAATGGGACTAAATATGGAGGGATAATTACATACCAGAAAGTAACAAGACACTGGGCCAAGTTCTGCAATCAAAAATACACAAATGTCTCAATGAGGTTACACTAGAACTGAGGCCAGGGTCAGTTTTGGGGGTAGGCAATCAGGGCAGACACCCTGGGTGCCAACTTGTAGGAGGCAGAGCATTGCTCATGGGGTTGGTCTCATTTTTGCTCTGCTGATGGGCTGGCATCCTCTCTCCCCCCTCCTGCCGCCTTCACTGCTCCTGGGAGGTGCTAAAAATCTTCCACCTGACCAGTATAAGAGCTAGGGCTATTCAGATGGAGGGCAAAATTTGGCATATTGGGGAAAATAATAGAAATAACGTTTTTTCCCCAATGAGCCAAATTTTGCCCTCAGTCATGCTAGTGTATAGTGAAAATAATAACAATAAGTACACCTCTACCCCGATATAACGCTGTCCTCGGGAGTCAAAAAATCTTACCGCATTATAGGTGAAACTGCGTTATATCGAACTTGCTTTGATCCACCGGAGTGCACAGCCCCGCCCCCCGGAGCGCTGCTTTACTGTGGTATATCCGAATTCATGTTATATCGGGTCACGTTATATCGGGGTAGGGGTGTAATAAAAGTTTTAGGTCTTGCTCTATATAGATTCTTCTACCTAACAATCTCAAAGCATGTGATTGCCCATGCATTAGTTAAGCCTCACAACCCAGCGGCAAGAAGAGTATTTTACTTAGGAGGAAATTAAGATTTAACAAGATTGAGTGACTCGCCCAACATCACACAGGAAGTCTGCTGCAAGGCCAGGAACAGAATCCAGATTGCCTGTGCCTATAAACCCCATGCCATCCTTCCTAAGAAAGAGAGTGATCAAAATTTCCCCCCCCAAATATATTCATAATCCCTTCAAAAACAATGAAGAAAAAGTGATAGTGCCTCCCAGATTATTCCTCTGTAAACACTGGAAATGGATGTCAAACATCTGAGCACATACCTTTAAGAATAGTGTCTAGTCACTCTTTCATTTTAATCCTATTAAGCTTCTAGTGATGTTGCCTGAAACTAAACTATGTACCCTGCACCAAAATAGGGTGACCAGATGTCCTGATTTTATAGGGACAGTCCTGATTGTTGGGTCTTTTTCTCACATAGGCACCTATTACCCCCCACTTTCTGTCACGATTTTTGACACTTGCTATCTGGTCAGTCTATACCAAAATAAGAGTCCCATAATTAAAATAAAGGTTCCAATTTAGAGGGCTCTTATAATATCTCCTGGCAAGTATTTCCCCTTGCACCCTACTGGATGCCAAACAGTGCTGGGCTAAATGTCACAATGATTAATTAGTACTTTATTCCAGAAGCACCCACACAATAAGACAAAGTCTCTGGCAATTAAAACAGATCTTTGAAAGAGTGGGGGAAAAAATTCCCATCTATTTCTCTCAGTAATCTCACAGAGTGGTGTGGTCACTACCAACAACTTTTCAGGGTGGATTTGATTTAAATCACTAGTCAGGAAGACTCGATTTAATCATGGATTTCTACATAAAAGTGCATTCTTGTTGGTTGTTATAACCTTAATACATAGTCTTCACAACTCAGATAGTTTGGTTTCATTTTTAGAAGGTACACATTATACATTTTTAAGTGATTTATTTTGAAAACTTTTCAGATTAGTTTTACAGCTATATCAGAAAATGAATGATTGGTTATTTCATTTACCAAAAGCAGATTGATTGAAGCAGATATTTATGAAGTCATTGGGAAGTGAACTATCGCCAATTCAACAGGTTAATCATTAATATTTGGAGGATTTTTTGCCATGCTGTATTAGGAGGAGAACATCACCAGACAGACATTTAAATTGTTTTATTTAACTAAAACAATAACATTATGTATTCTGGATTTTTTTCTTCAACAGCAAACATAATATTTTAACAAAACAAGCATATGAATTTTTGAATTTAGTTAAACATTCAAGTTCTTTAAAATCAGGTTTGTTTTTGTTAAAATTGTTTTTAACTAAAATAGTTAAATGAAATATTTAAAAAAAACCACAAAAATAAAATCGACTGTGTAAGCCAGGTCAACATGAGAAACTTAAAATATCGGCTTCTGCAGCTAACTCAGTCGTCTTCACCTTCATTTTCCTGTTTGTTCATTATCTGGAAAAGAAAAACAAGCTTTCCTGCTTTTTCAGGTCCCAAACGATTTCTCAATTTGGAATGAATTAGTCCAAAGGAAGAAAATATTCTTTCTACACCGGCAGAAGAAACTACTGCTGTTAAAAGTGAGATTATCACTTCAACAGTCTCTGAATCCAAGTGCTTAAGTAACTTCCACCAGTTCACTGGTGTGACTTTCTTTAAAACGTCATCAGCAAACACATATTTCTTGAATAGTTCATCCTTAGTTCTGAAGTTTATTATAGTTGGTATTATGGAGGGATGATTGCTGGATGTCCATGTCATAGCCAACTCCTCTTCTTCAGCAGTTAAGGTTTGACCCTGGTACCAAGTATTGAGAATATTTGCAAGAAAATGAGCTGGAGGTAGTGCTTGTCCCATTCGTTTTTTTAATGTTTGTAATTTAACTCTGTCATTGCATATTTCTCTTTTTAAGATCTCACTCAGTTCTTTCCAAATTTCAACAGCGTCAACAATAAAACAGCTATTTCCCTGCATTTTGTTCAAGGCTACAAAAATAGGATTCAGGGTACTCAGCATGTGTTCAACATTTCTCTTAAGCCCAATGTTAAGAACTTTGGCTGTGACAGTGCCATCTATTTTTTCACAATTTTGTTCACAAACTGTCATCAGAATAGGTCAGATCTTGATATAGTGCTCAAAACAGTCCACTACTGAGTTCCATCACACGTCTTTTGGGAGAGTTAGCTTGGTTCCTCCCACTTTTTTCAGAGCAGCTGCTGCAAAGTGGTTGTTACGGAAGTATTTTGCAGTTTCAACAACATTAGCCTTTATTTCTGGAACATTGAAGTCTTTGGCTAGGAGGTGCATCAAATGAGCACTGCAACCATATGTTATTAGCTTGGGACTTTCTTCATTCTCTTCTAAATTTCTTCTCATCTTGGATACATTCGCAGCATTGTCTGTGACCAAGCTGCGTACTAGACATTTGAATTTGTTTTTCATAGTTTGTTATAGCTTTTACTGTTACTTCTTGTAAGTATTCTGCTGTGTGTGCATTTCCTGATGTATCCATTGTTTCTGTAAGGAAAACATTCCCTTCTTCTGTTGTCACACAAGCACATACAACAGGATCATTGTGGACATTGCTCCACCCATCAAGACTCAGGTTAACAATTTTACCCTCTAAACCTTTTGCACACTGCTCAATTTCTCTCTCATATACTTTATCCAGCAATTTGCCTGCAACATCTGCTCTGTTGGGTGGACTGTATCCTGGTCTTAATGACTGAACCATGTTAATGAAGTGTGGGTTCTCAGTCATACGGAAAGGAGAGTTTGTTGCATAAACAAACTAGGCAATTTTGTCATCAATTATCTCTTTTTGTAATCTGCTAGTTCTTATGACTTATCTATGGTTGTTTCTGGATGATGGAGATTTTTTCTTTCTTTTTGCTACAGGTGATATACTGTGGCTATGTGACATACATGATCTGACTGAAACACTATTATGGGCAGATAATTTTGAAACTACAGAAAATGATGGTGAGCTTGAAGCTGGATAGTCTTGAGAATCCTGTATGTTGAGGATGGATTCTCCTAAACAAAATAAGTCAATGCAGTTATTTAATTATTATTGTCATACTGCTCATTTAGTATTATTCATTACATTCACTGACACTCAGCACTACTTTAAAGGTGAAATTGTAAAAGGAAGAGCTGCTTATTTCAGCAATTTATTTTTTATCACAACTGCATCTAAAATGATAGTACCATAGAGTAACAACTATATTTTCCCCTCAAACATGAGAATTCAGGAATAGTCCAGAAGGAAGACAGGCAGTCCTTAAGAAAGAAGTATGAAATAAAAAAAGTTTACCAACCTGAAGCGCCTGCATGTTCAGATGTTATACCAATAAAATAAAAACCAGCAGGATCTTATTAAAGGGGATAAGGCAAAATGCCACGTTTATTGTGAATACAGAAAGAATCAGAGTAAGCAATCAGTTATAGCTAGAACATCTCATTCCCTCACACACAAGTTCTGCAATGTTGTTGTAGTTACCAGCCTAGGAGTTGCTCGTGCCAAGTCACTGGCCAGGTGGCCTGGACACGAGGGTGGAGCAGGGCTTTGTCAGATGCACATCCGATGCGCCTGGAGGTTGGTTTGCAGAATCAGACCCAAAGTCTTCAGTCTTCAGGGTCTGTTTTTATAGGGATTTATCCTCATGCAAGTTTATAGCGTTTGCTTCGTCATGCTGTTCTCATGTTTCAAGTGATAATCAATCACTGTTCTCACGTTTGAGGGGATAGTCAATCACGCAGATGGCACAGCAATGACAAAATAACAGTATGTTGTTATCTTGTTCCTCGGCTTTTCGGCCCCCCTGTCCCTGGGGCAAGTATGCCCTCAGGGTTATCGGGCTGTCTCGTCCACTGTATTCTTCAGCCAAACGGTCTTATTTTAAGGCTGGCACCTCAACCTTTAATCTTTCAGTCCTCATTCAATCATACATACGTACACTCACACTCCAAAATAAATGCTGTCACATCTGCATTTTATCACCTACCCATCCTTTAACATAACCAATCTAAAATCAGTGGGACATGGCAGACTTCAATAAGTCTATTCATCCCACTTGTTATATCTAAAAGGAAAAGAACAAGACAAGCATGCAAGGGTTGGGGGGGTTCACACATCTTATTCCAGAGTTCAGGAAAACAAAGTTGTACCAGCCATAAAGGACAGCTGTTATCTTGTTACTTTTAGAACAAACTCTTTGTCTCTGGATGTTTTTCTACAAATAGCACAGACCTTGCAAACTGGCAGTCCTATTTCAATTAGCACAAACTCAGCAGGTTGAGAGAGCAGGCTGAGACACATATTTCTGTCTAATGGTCGGGCCAAATTCGGGGTCTGTTGTGGAATCATTCTTTCTTACATTTTCCACAACATAAATGTATTATTACTTTAATCCAACACAGACATGTTCCTTTAATCATCTTCAACGCAGCTTCCTCCTGAGAAGGAACACTTCTCATGATGTTGTTTCATTCGGGAAACCAGGCCTTGCATTTCTTTGTTGCACTGTTTGCACTTTGCACGCATGCCTGTCTTACCCACAGGTAGAGGAACTTCATTAAAATATTCCCAAACTGGGTCTCTTTTACGGGCTGCTGCCATTATAGGTTTTCCCTTCTAGTGAGAGAATGGTATGGTAGACCTCAAATCAATGAAGGCTACACTCAGAAAGACCTCAAGACTTCTGGAATATGCTGCTCAGACAGTTTCACTTTTGTTTCTACTGCCTGTCCCTCCCTTCTCACATTTATCTCCAGACTTCTCCTTGTCCAGATCTATTCCGCCCCCAACAATCTTCTATTCATTAAACTTTTTGAAACTTTGCACTTCAGAGAGAGGTAAGGGATTGACTCGGTGTACACAAATTTGCAGAGGTACAGTAGGGTCTGTTATTTATGTATTTATTTAAAAACATTTTTGCTGTTAACAAGCATGTTCTCTCTGGAGACACAAATTCACAGTTTGAGAACTGCAAAACTAAGCATCTCTGATGGTATCTTCTAGACTGAGCACTGAGTCCCATTGGCTAGATAGAAAGATTAACCTAAATAATCTATACAGAAGCCCCTGGAACCCCATAAGATTGGGTCCCTAATCCATGAACTATTGGAACTCATTTACAAAACTTTTCTTAAACATTACATGAATATATTGTCTCATACTACAGATTTAGAATTCCATGATGAGATATCCTTGAGCTATAATGTATCTTTAGATTGTTTTTTTTTTAATCTGTTTTTATTTAAATCGGATTTTTGAGGGGAAAACCTTCGATTTTTATCCACCCCGAGCCTTCTTAATACAGAAAAACAAATACGTACATAAAGATTAAACTTCCCCCGCTCTTCCCCAAAAAGAAATCCCAGCCATTTCCCTCATATGCTGCCCCTTCATCGCCCAGCTAGAAGCATCAAAATATTTTCTATGCAGGAAGCCTTCATCCACCCTCTTCTATTCCTGAATAAAGGAACTGGAAATATGAAGCAAGGAAAACCAAAGAAATAAAAATGCCTCAAGCAGGTAATTCCCTTCAGACCAGATGGATTTTTTTATCTAACAAGTTCTGTACAGAGTGAGCATTTTAGTTAGATAACAAGAATAAAGGAAACAGGGAATTTGTCCCAAGCTAAAAATAGCTAATAAACTATGCCATCCATTTAAACCCACTTAGCTTCAGAAAGAAGGCAGCAGCAGAAGCACAGTAAATATGCAAGAGAAAACATCATGTTTTCCCAGTAGATCAGTGCAAGGATAGTTTTGTCTGAGATGATGAGGGTGCCTGAATTTCCCAAAAGTAATATCCAATGATTATGAAGCACCCTATGTATAGTGCCTTCCTCAGATGGAAGTATTATTAATCCCATTTTTAACATTTCACCATCATAGACTCTGTTTGACATGTTCTTGCCAGCAGGGCTCTCAACCTCCATCTCTACTGGGATGGGTACCAGGAATTTCCTTCAAAGTCTGCCCATTTCTGGGATTCTTTATTACGTTGAAACTGAAGTGTAGTTTAGTACATAGGAAATACTTCCAAGATTTTATGGGTGTAATAAAAGATGAATTACAAGCTACAAGTTACTAAAACACATTATAGAATCCTAAAAAAGCCTGTCTCTCTTCTTTACTTTTCTGAATCTGGAAAACAATGATGAAAAAGTGATGCAGAGTTTAAATTCTGCTGCAGTGGTAAAGGATCCAGGTCAGATTCTACTGCAATCTCCTGAGATGTTTTTTTTTTTTTTTTAAATACAACTTCCTACACAGCTAGGTTTATTGAATAGAATATGAATTCCAAGATTTAGTGCCTGTGATTGTCAAACTTTTCTAAAGTTCCCTCCCCTTTCCCTTGCTCTTTTCTAAGTGACAAGAGACTGATAGAATGAGACAAACAGTGAAGAGTTGACAGTTTTTCCCACCTTCCACAGAGCTTCAAAATTACATTTTTCAGAGAAACAGTATCAATATACAGTGCTCTGAAAATGGTGTAGAATGTGGTAAAACTGAGCATAGGAAAAGAATGACCATTACTACAGATTTGTACCAACACAATGCTTTAACTGAGTCTTTTTAGCAAAGAGAAAGGTCAGTTCTTCAGCCCTGCCATTAAAAACCAAACAAAAAAGAGTTATCTGAAGTCCCAATGCTAAATAAAAATACAGGGCTTCTTGTGAGTGTTATAACTTTGTAACTGTCTCAGAACTAAAGCACAGTACAGAGAAGAGTTGTAACAGTTCACACTTAGGAGAACGGACTTTTGAAGCTGTTCCGCTTTGTATAAATACATAAATAGAGATTGGGCTAGAGAAAATGAGAGAGAGAGAGGGGCTCTAGAGCCTGGGGGTTAGAGCACTAATCTGAGAGATGGGAGACCCAAGGTTCAGTCCCCCTTCTCCAATGACTAATTATTTATCCAAAAAGTGGAACAGCTTCAACAGGAAAGACTGCAGGGCACCCACACAGGAATATCCCAGAGCCCATTTGGTATGGCAGTCTCCTGAGAGGTGGGAAAACACCTGTTCAAATCCTCTCTTCCCCCACATAAGGCAGGGGGGAAATTGAACCTGGGTCTCCCACATCCCAGGTGATGCTCTAACCAATGGGCTGAAAGTTATAAGGGAAGCACCACCACCCTGTCATTGCTTTTGAATGGACCCCAACACTGAACCAGGCCCTGCAGGCAAAAGGGGTGGGGGAACATCTAAGAACCCACTGAGGGTAGGCATGAAAGAGGTATCCTGAGGCCTAGAGTGAGGTGTTGTGTGCATGACCAAAGGCAGAAACTTAGACACTTTACAACAAAAAAATTTAGGTGCAGAGAGTTCACAAGCCTACAGGTTTATGCAGCAGCCCAGTGGGGGTTTTGTGGATTGCAGTGGCACCTAAATTTGGGGCTTAAGTAACTAAACCCCTTTGTGGGTACCTTTAAATATGATTTTAAAAAAATCAGAAAAATAACTGGGATTATGATGGATCTTGGTCTGAAATACAGACTTAGTTCATGTTAGGCTTGATGGGTAGGTCCTGTGGTGGAAAAATAAGAAGTGTGTGTCAGGGGTTAAAGGCAGGGCATGGCTAGGAGGGGTAGCCCCGGAGCTCATTGTACTGTGGAAATTCTGGCCACCACTCAGGACAGGCTGCTGTAAATTAGACCAACACTCTGAGCCACCTCATTCAGGCCAGGGGCCATTTTGGCTTCCAGTGCAGTCAGAAATCAGGAAGGTGCGAGGTGGCTTGAAGCCACATTTGTCCTCACTCTCTCCAGCACTGAGAGTTTTGTGCTGCACTCCACAAACCCCAGCATATAATCCTTCCCTGTACACGTGCCTGCTTGACTCAGTACAAACCCAATATTTCTGATAACTGAAAGGGAACAATGCATTGTGTGGCCTAATATAATTCACTTAGAGTTCAGGTATTGTATCTCTTTTTAGTTACATTTAATATCAGGTTATTCAAATAGTATCTGCAATAAAAACAATGCTGCTTTCAAAATGGGTGTTTTCTCTGGGTAAACAGTTGCCTATAACAATGTAATACTTTTACTCTTTTTACCTTTGTACCAAACAGTGAGAGGAGGAGCCAGCTGTGAAAGACAGCGTTGCTGACTTTGCTGTTTACCAAGATTATTAGGAGGAGAGGGGGAAGGACAGACAGACATGTCTTCAGAGACAGACCAAAGTAAAGTTCAGGCATCTTTACAGCAAGAAAACAAACAGGTAAATTGGAGTTGCTTCCCCTTTCTGTTGAATGCTATCTTTAGCCAATGACTGGCATTTTTATATTCTTACTATCAAATAGAATCCAGGTGAACAGTTGTCTGAACAGAGGGACTTATACATATAAGTGATGAGGAGGAGGGGCTTGCCAGTATTCCTCTGTGGAGTTCCTGCTGATCCATTAGCAAATATTAATAGATTGCTGGTCTCCAGGTCAGGTGTCTGCATCCACTACACTCATGGCAGCTTTCTCAGGTGTATCTGTCTGTTTAGGGCAAGGTTTCAGCCCTTTAGGAGATACTGGTGATATATAAAGCTTTTACATTTTCCCAAGAAAAATGGCCTCATGTCAGAAGGCCTTTTTGTGAGATATTTTCTTCGTGATACAAGCAAGATTCTGGGAGGCATTTATTCACAACCAAATGAAAATGCAGAAGCTAGCAATACAGTATTTTACAAAGTCAGTGGGGTTGCACAGGTGTAACTGAGGGCAGCCTTTGGTCTTATGTTTAAGTTTAGTTTAATACAGACTGACAAAAACAATAAAATAAATCTTATGGCTTAAACTCCACCCTAAAATGGCTACAGGTCTGCCCATGCTTCCCTTCTATACCTGGAATATGCAGCATTTATGGTGTAAGATATTAAATGACAATGTCCAGTCCTATAGACTATAGATAGGTTAATTATAGCATCGCAGCTTTCACTTTGTACTTCCTGGAACAGCTCTTAATTTTTAGCATGATATTTTTCTACAGAATTAAATATATAAAATATGAAAAAACAAAGCCTGCATTCGGTTAAAATGTCTTTTAATGTTGATAACAGATCTAGTCCATGTCATTAAGTGTGTTTAAGGACTTCTACCCCTTCTGCTGTGCTGAGATTTTGCTTTTCATATTTCAATCCAAAGTACATTTTTACACAAGTTAGAAATTTCTAAAAAACTAGGTTTATAATATGTAATATTATATTAATATAATATGATGCTATATAACTGTAGGTAATTTAAATAGAGTTTATAGTATCCCATACAATATTAAAAATAGAGCACATTTGGTTTTAGAATAATAAGTTCTTGCACAATTTTCTATATATACAGTAACTCCTTGCTTAATGTTGTAGTTATGTTCCGGAAAAATGCTACTTTAAGCAAAACAATGTTAAGCGAATCCAATTTCCCCATAAGAATTAATGTAATTAGGGGGAGGTTAGGTTCCAGGGAAATTTTTTTGGCCAGGCAAAAGATTTATATATATATATATATATATATATATATATATATATACACACACACACACACACAGAGTATAAATTGTGGTGGAATCAGAGGGTGGGATATTTCCCAGGGAATGCTTTGCTGCTAAATGATGAACTAGCACTCGGCTGAGCCCTCAAGGGTTAATACGCTGTTGTTAATGTAGCCTCACACTCTACAAGGCAGCACAAATGGAGGGAGGAGACAGCATGGCAGTCGCTGCAAACATTCCCTGTGGAAACTGACCGTGATGATGAACCCACGCTATCCCACTGGAGCGCACCACTCCCTCCACTTTCCAAAGTGTGCGTGAGTGAGAGACGCACATTGCCCCTTTTAGTATGCTGGCTCCACTCTAAGTACACTGCCTTTTTATGTAGATCAGCAAGTTGAGACAGCAGCTGCTGCTGCTGCCAGCAAGCTCCCTCACTCCTGAGCCCTGTCATGTCTCCCTCCTCCCCAGCTCTGTGGAGATGGAGTACAGGGGGAGGGGGACATCCTGACATCAGCACCCCTCTTCCCCCAACTCCCTGCACAGCAAGCATGAGGCTCTCGGGAGCAGCTCCAAGGCAGAGGGCAGGAGCAGCACACAGCAGTGGGGGGAGGGACACCTGAACTGCTGGGCAGCTGCCACACAGGAAATTAGGGGAGCTGATGGGGGGGCTGCCAGCCCACCTTGGTTCCCAGCCCCCACCACTAGCTCCAACAGGCTGCTCTTCCTGCAAGCAGTGGACAAAGCAGGTGGCTACCAAACAACGTTATAAGAGAGCATTGCGCAACTTTAAATGAGCATGTTCTCTAATAGATCAGCGATGTAACAACAAAATGACATTAACCGGGACAATGTTAAGTGTGGAGTTACTGTATTATACTTCTCTGAGCTCTATACAAGGTTTCAGTATGTTCATGGTCACAATTTCTGGAAAAAAATCCAGCCTTCTTTGTGTTATGGCCCAGACTCTGTGCCATATTCTGCTCAGTGCAGAAAAGGCAGAGGGCAGTTACAACCACCTGCTAATTATAGTCAAGCTATCTTGGTCCCGGTCCCAATCCCAGCTAATCTGCTGTAGTTTATGCCAGCTGGCTATGGTTCCCAAAGGACCATACCTCTGTTAAAACCAGTAGATCACAGGTGCTATCTGGCTCATCCTCAACATCCAAATCAGGTGGAGTGAAGTGGGGGCGGGCAGTTGGCATAGGATTTGGTTACACTGCTTTACACCAGCTGCAAGCTCCCCTATGCTGAAGAAATCTCAACAGGCCTGTTAGGGCCAGATTCCACCACTTTGTGCCATAGGTGAACATTTAACTAAGTAATTTTGATATGAAATAACCCTGTTCGTAATCATTTACTTCCTTATCTGTTATTTGTACTATTGTAGAGGTTTTGTTATATTTGACATAGTTTATGAGCAGTACAAGTTTCATATACTATAACCTTGTGTGACAGTTTGCTCTACTCACTGCTGGAGGGCACCACCTGCTGGTGGTTCTGGGGATTAGCTTAGTCAGGTCAACACCCCTTCCAGCAGGTATATCCCATCAGTTTCTCCTCTGCAGCCTCTCTCTTGCTCTCAGGAACCACAGCAGTCCCCTTTGTAACTCAGCTGTCTGGCCAGGTCACTCAGCATTCCCCCCTTCCTGGGTACAGTCCTTCAAATTCTGTCACTCCCACAGTGACCCCAATGGTCTTCCAGTTCACTGCCCCAGTGGTGGGTAGGGGAACCCAGGCCCACCCTCTACTCTGGGTTCCAGCCCAGGGACCCTACAACATGCAGCCAAGGTCTGCTCAGTCCCCAACCTCACTGCTTACTCCCTGGGTTGCTTCCTACCCCAGCACTCCCCCACTCTCTGAGGTTTGCCAACCACTCTACTCCCTCCTCCCAGGGAACAACCATTGGCTACTTCCTCTATAGCCGCCAAACACACCTCCCTTCTCCCAGGGTGTGACTATACACCACCTTCCTGCAGCCCCTTCTGCTTCCAATTTCCCAACTTTTGTAGAAGCCCCACCTGTCCTTCACACATGAGCTTCTCTCTAATTAGTTGCCTAAAGCTCTCCCCTGTTTGCAGCCTAATTAGCTGATTGGGCCCACCTGGCCCAGCTCAGCTCTTGCAGGGCCAGTGTGGGGAGCACACCCCATCACACATTGCTATGAAACTCAGTTTGTGATCAATTTGAAGGCTGTATTCAAGCAACACTCCCACTAACTTTAGTAGGAGTTGTGTTTGAATGAGGACTGGGGCATCCATTACCTGAAAATTTAATAATGACTGCAGCCAATAAACCTATTTCATCACCAGGGTTACAAAACTAACAGGGCTCACATTGGGTTGGTACATGTCAGCATGGGTATATCTCCACTTGGAGCTGGAGGTGTGATTCTCCGCTGAGGAAACATACCCACATCAGTGGTGATTGAGTTAGCATATTAAAAATAGAGTATAGCCATGGCAGCAGGGCTGGCAGGATTGGCTAGCCACTCTAATTATGTACCCACCCAAGGTATCATAGGCACATAATTAGGGCGGCTAGCCCATCCACCTCTCATGCTGCCATGGCAACACTATTTTTAGCGCAGAGCTAGCGCAGGTATGTGTCCTTGACCTGGAAATCACATCTCTAGCTCCAAGTGCAGACATACCCTATTGCATACCGACATCTCTACCGAGGTGACACTTGTGCTACAAAATCTGAGCTTTCATATATTTTTTAAAAAGTGCATTTTCAGCATTTGTGATTGTAAATAAAGCCTTGGAAATGTGAACTGAGTGTAATTGAAACAATGACATCTGCCTGAATTTGCACAGAGTTTTCAACAATAACTATGAAGTCTAAACTGCCCCATTCGTCTCAGTGAGATGCAGTGGCAGAAGTTGCTGTAGGTGCAGTAGGTGCACTCAGCCTCCTCCTCGCCCCACTGAGGGGGCACCAACCAACCGCAGCAGTACCCTCCTCCCCAGCACCACAATCCTAATCCCAGCCCGGTGTGGAGGGAAGGCCTGGGAGAAGAGGGGTTGGGCTGGAGACTGAGCCCAGCTTTGACCCACCCCACAGCAACAGCTCCTGTCCCCCGAGACTGGGGTTGGGCTGGGGCTGGCTCCGACTCCCTGCTCCATGCATTGCGACCTGGCACATGGAGTCACAGTGCCATTCAGGTTTGAAAGTGTTGAAGTTTATTGGTAAATCGAATAAAAGCGAAGATAAAAATGTAATAAAATAATATCTAGAGTAAAGGGTAGGCCACAGCCTATCTTGGTAGGTTAAACCTTAGAGTTACAGTCCTGGTAAATTGAAGACTACTGTCCTCGCATTCTATGTGTCTGTCCCTCCAGCTATCATTGGCTCTGCCTTTATCTCACCATCCCAGTGCCTGAAGTCATAATTGCCAGTCAGAGTCTATTCCAATCTCCTCCTCTAAGGGTCAGTCACTTATACTCTCAGTTCCTTTGAAGTTTAGGTCTGAATGCTATTACCTGCTGACTGCTAATCCAGCATAGATGAAACCAACATACCCTCCCCAGTATATGCACTGTACCAATTTTATTTAGTAATGAAGAGGGTTCGCTTTCATGAGCAAAGAGTTTTTCCATCTCCTGTTACTTAGTATACATCACTTCCAAGTAACTCCAGGAACTTTTCACATATCACATATTTATAATAACTGATTATGCCAAACTCTTGTACAGTGCGTGTATACAGCTGTAGCAGCACAGTGGTGAGTTAGTTCAGTGTAAGAAAACTCATTGATGAGTAAGGTTACGATTTAGTCATGGATATTTTTAGTAAAAGTCATGGACAGTGACCTGTCCATGACTTGTACCAAAAATACCCCTAACTAAATGTTAGGTGCTGGGGATGAGGGGGCGTTCCAGCAGATGCTGCTACTCCAGGCGGGGGGTGGCCCGGGGCCCTGCTGCCGCTGCTGCTCCGGGCAGGGGTGGCCAGTGGCCCTGCCAGGGCCACTGCTCCTCTGGGCGGGGAGCAGCCCGGGGCACCCTTGCTGGTCCGGGGCAGCACCCGGGACCATCTGCCTGGGGGCGCCCGGGGAGTGGCCAGTGTGGCTGTCCCTGGGGCCGCCCCAGCTGCTCGGGCAGCCCTGGGGTCAGCCGCACCAGCCGCTGCAGCTGCGGAAATCACAGAGGTTCTGGAGTCACGGAATCCATGACTTCCATGACCTCTGTGAAAGACTCATAGCCTTAATGATGATTATTACAATGGTTAGAAACCCAGGAAAGCAGAAGCCCCTCCCTTCCCTAACCCCCCCATGAGTCCTGTACCCACCCACTCCCAGTAGCCTTTGCCCTCAAAGGAAACCCCCTACTGTCCCTTCCTAGGAGCCTCTGCCTGCCCCCACTCTGCTCCTTACCCCTCTTGGCTGGCTCAAGGCTTCCTTGGAGGAAGGAATTTTAGTATCTTCCCCTCCGTGCCCCATATCCAGCCCTTCTCCCTCCCCCCGGGATCCCCGAAAGGGAGTTGCATCACAACCTGGAGCGCCACCCCTACCACAGCAGCACCACAAGGCCCCCCTTTTGCTGCCCTATCCCGTCCCCTTCACTGCAGCTCCCTACCTGGCTGACAAGGAGAACAGACTAGCTTTCCCCCTCCACCCTACCTAAATCCTTTCCACTCCGTGCTGGCTTGAGGCTTCCCTCAGGTCCCCATTGCCAAGAGGAGGAGTTGTGTTTTTTGGCAGGCGGACCTGAGTGCCAGCTGCACTCCCAGCCATGTGAGATGCATGCATGGTAGTGCACATCCAGACCTGATTTCTGTGGGTGCAGTTCAACCCATGGACCCCAGCTAGAGCCAGCGTTGGTGAGATGTTAACTCAGATGTCCAGAGATGATACTAAAATGTCAATATTATTAACTATTTCACTGCTCAACAAAGAAAAGAGAGGGACAAACACAATCTATTGTGAGTGACATTTTACTGCCATTACTGGGTGGGCGTCAACAGAATCCAGTAGGACAACTGAATCCTACTGAGGAGAAGCCCAGCCAGAGGAGCCCAACAGAGCCCAGGGGTGTATTTGAATTGCACGGAGCGGGAGTTAAGACTGCAGTGCCTGGGAGGGCGTGTGAGATCATAATTTGAATATCTGCACCATCTACCGAGAGTGATTTCTCATTTGGCATCTCCAGTGGGTGGAGTTTATTTTGTGGGAGGACCTGAGAGTAGCACTGCCTGTTTTTTCCTCCCAGTTCAATCCCTGAATATCAGCTAAAGAAATGTGGCTGATCAGAATAAAAGAATTAAGAGAAAAACAGCAATTTACTGCCTGTCTAAAATTAATACCTAAACTATTGCAGGCAAGATGTTCCAAATGCGATGAAGTTTTTTCACTTTAAAACCTGAACAGTACTTCACATTTCTGCTCTTGAATTATCAAATACAGGTATCTGATTGTTTTACTAACTACAGATGGGGTGTGTGTTTGTTTTGAGACTTGAGGGGGGGGGGGGTTGCATTACTTATGAAAGGAAAATATCTTTCTACTCATTTTACATGTATTAGTAACTATTTTTAATTCATCTTAAATTATCTAAAAATGATCTTGTAAGATAAAAATCAGTAAGCTAACAAAAAGATTGCTCTTTTCAGTCTGGTCTCCACTGTCCTATCTCAGATGTTCACATCAATAGAAAAGAAGTAGAAAGGATCAGTCGAGAATGTAGAAATGAAAGTTTCTGGTACAGAGGTAGGTAACTCATGTTAATTCTTATCCCAGTGAGAATCAGCACCTGATGTATTTTTAGCTGAACTACTGCTTTAAATTCTATTGCACAACTTGCCAGTTACTTAAACACTTACATTTATTTGAGAGAAGATTGTTATTAGGGCCTAATTCTGTCATCCTTACTTATGTTAAGTAGTACTTACTATGAAATCAATGGGACTACTTACATAATAAGGTACACTTAATGTAAGTAAAAGTGGCAGAATTGTACCCTTAATTGTCAATAGTTAACTATTATTATTAGCTGATGTAACTATTTTTGAAATCTATTATTACTCTCACCCAAGAGACGCTTTTCATTTTCTTTCACATATATGTTCTTGATTTTGAATTTTTTCAAGAAATAACAAGATTTCTATTTAGTTTCAACAACAAAACCAAAACTCATTGCAGAGTGAGCATAAAGCTGGCCAGATGGCAACTCTAAATGTGGACATTCTGAAAGGAAAAGATTTGAAAAGCTTCTAAGGGTTTCATCATTTAATCAAATTTCTATCAAGGTCAGATACATTTTAGTTTTGCTGTCTTGAGGGGATATACTACTATGGTCATGCAAGTTTTTGTTATTATTTATATTTCAGTAGCACGAAAAGGTCACAACCAGGTTGGGCTCCATTGTGGTAGGTGCTGTACAAACATAATAAATGACTGTCATTGCCCCAAAGAGCTTACAGTCTAAGAGCAAGTGTAATAGGTGAATGAGACAAGCAAGCTGGGGTGGAGAAGATAGGATAATAAATTCAAAAAAGATGCACATAATTCTCAGCCAGTCAGCAGTAGTGAGCAAAGTGCTGAATTTTTTTGTTTGTTTGTTTTTTTCAGGTCTTCCCTTGTCTCTAGGAAGCATGCTCATCACTCAAGGGCTAATTTACAATGGTAAATGGAAGATATACGTGTATCATTTTATTTATATTAGAAATGAACCCAAGTCATATTGATCAGGAATCAGCACTAAATCAGAATTTCCCCAGAGCTTGCTGCTTTTCATATTTGAATGTTCTTCCCACTCAGTGCCATCACTGTTATAATGATTTGATAATTAACTATGCATTGCCACACCTCATTCGGAATGCAGTAAAAGCTGTATTATCTGGCACTTTATCAACCGGAAAGCTCTATTATCCGGCATTTCTGATCTCTCCCAATAAAATCTTCAGTCTAGTAACCGGGACTAGTATACTGCCCAGGAGGTTATGCAATTGCACATTCTGCACTCTACTCTTATGCAAAAGAAGCAGAAGACAAGTAACTTCCAGGGTGTGTCATAGGGTCATTACAGCTTCAGCCCAATCTATTACACCATCTATATCTACAATGATAATTGATGTTGATAATGATGACCCTGAGGCACTGCAAGAGCCTGAAGTGTCTTGTGAATCATCAAAGAAAGATTAACTTATGTTCAATATAGTTTTAGTGGTAAGTGTATTTTTAGTGATCTGGGTGTACATCAGGTGCTGCCCATAGTGATATGTAGTGTCAAAAGATAAAGTTTTCTATACAGTAGGTTACCTGTATACACCTAAGTGCTTCAAGAAACCAACCACTCTGCAGTGCAGTACTACTACTGCATTGGTGAATACCTGTATACTGTACTACTGTATTTTGTCTTTTATTCATTTTATTGTATTCTAATTCTTTGAAAATTGGTATTCCATTGGTAAAGTATAACTCTCAGTTAACTGGAATATTTGATTAACCGGCACCCACCATTCCCCCAGCATGCCAGATAACAAAGCTTTTACTGTATTTCCTTTTGAATTCAGACCCTTCCAAATACGAGGGGCCTGAATCTGTCACGCTTACATTCTGTAATCAAGAAGCATCACTGACTTCATTGGGACTACTTGTGAAATAGGGTACTAGTCTATGTAAGTCAGGGTATCAGAATCTGGCATTGTAGCTCTAAATTCTGGTGTCTAGAAAGCATCGGCAGTGTTTTTATGACTGTATGCCAACATACATAGTGGCTCGATGCAACGAGGTACTGGCCAAATGGGAGGGCAGGGAGATCTTATACAGCTGCTGGGTAATCTGTACAGAGGAGTATCACGTTACATTTCTGTAGTGAATCAGTCTGGTTGCACTCTGCATGCCCATGGAGGAGATGCAGACTACTTTCTGGGTTTCTCACCCCTTGGCAGATAACTCTCCCCACATTTCCATAGTACCTGGATATTTATGCTTATATGATCATCAGTGAAGTAATTAAGAATGCCAATTTTAAATGGTCATTATTGTGCCTTGACTTATTTGAGATGAATGGGGCATCTTGCACCTCTTTTAGAAACAACTGCTGAACACCTGGCCAAAGTGAAAATAAATGGGCTTTGCACGGAGGACCTAATAGGAGTGAGGGGAAAATAAATCCTCCTCCCCACAATCTAACACTTGGCATAGAGTGGTTGCATGGCCTCCCCACTGTGTATACTACTGCTCATTGGCTTTAGAAGAAGCTGGGACTTCTGTGCATCCCCTACATTATGTGAATCTACAGTGGTGGATCTACTGGCCACCACTCTATGCTCCCTCTGCCACCAAAGTCTTCTGTGTGGAATTTGCCTGCATAGCCTGGCACTGTCACCCCTACTTCCCTTCCCTACCCTGCCTCCCACTGACATCCCACCCCAGAAACACATTGGTTCCACTGCTTAGGGTCTTCCGTCTCACTGAACGGGGTCATCATGTAGCCCTCAGAGCTACTGTCACATTCTGTTTAAATTCTGCAGAAATGGATGGGTCACCAGACAAGTTCTGGTACAAAATACAGCAGACTGGCTCATTCTGACCCCTGCTCCTTTGATTGGCTGAGATTAGATATGGCAGTCACATCACACAGTTGTGATCCGTCATCCTGCCTGGGTCTTTTTAACAGGTTCTATACAATGTCCAGAATGGTGGTTGCAACTTGTGAGCTCATGTGTGAAGGGGATGTAAACAGGAAAATTGGAGGGATCCACAGGCATTTGGAGGATTATGTGGAAAAATTCTTATGCTGCATTTTGATTTGCTGTCTCATGGTGTCAGCTGGGCATCCACAGATACCAATACATGATGACATGCTGCTACAAAATTGAGATCAGAAACAAGTCACTATTGTCATATTAGTCAATTTGAGGGGAGGGGGAATTTGGTGGGGAAGGGTGAGAATCTTTCCATTTTCTCCTCTGTTCATGAACTACATCTTCTCTCCTCAAAAGTCCAAATGTCAGAATCACTCCTCCATTCCTATTAAAGAGGATAAACATGACTCTATCTGGTGACAGTTAACACTAGGCTGATCATTGGCAAAAAAGGTCCTAGGAGCTATCTCCCAGCTTGTGCTGACCCAAAGAGGAAGAAATTGAACAAGAGACCTGGACTCCAATCCCCCACATGGCAGCACAAAATATTTTCCCCTGATACTTGTGTGCCACCACACAAATAATTGCATTGGAAATTACCAGAATGCTTTGGGAATGGTGTATTTTCCTAAATCAAATCTACCATACTTTTAAGTATTGTATAGCCCTTGCTCTGAGAAATGAGAAAGGCTTGTTAGAAAAAGACCACTTTTGTTGTTAGATGATGATGAGTTTCTCAAGTGGATAGGCATTCTTAACTATTGCGTTTTATTTTAGGCTTGCTCTCATCGAACCCAAGATTTGGATCATTACCTAAAATTGCATGTGAGTCAGTACTTTTATTTTAAAAGGAAAGAAAAGGTTGGGGGATATTTATTAACAGTAGAATCTGAACTTTCCAAACCTCCTTTGTGAGCTAACTGTGTGTCTCCCTGTTTTAGTGAATGTCAATTATGCCAACTTCTGCTTATCTGAACCCATAAGGTGTCAGTATAGCAGTCTAGGTAAATAGGATTCTACTAAGTTTACAAACTAATTTATTAAGTAAAGCTTGTTTAATGAAGACTTTTTCAGTAAGAGTATATATTCAATTTTTAATTGTCCTATCTGCATTATTATATTATTGCAAGGTCAACCCTCACCATGGTTCTGTCAATAACACCATTCCCAATGGTCTGCTTGTCTGCTTCTTCCACAAGCACCTCTCCCATGCCACCTCTTTCTTGTGGGAAAAACTTCCAATCAAAATCTGTACCTCCCCACCTTAGCCTCATTAACTGTCATCTTGCCATAATGCACACAGAATTCTGCCATCTGATCATGGGTAGGCCAATGGTGAGTTTGGACTGCTGATTGTGGACATAGCTAATCTATGCTACAATATACTACAATTTTGTTCCCATGTTCTCTCCCTGCTCTCACGACCTTGCTTATTTTATCTGCCTGTTATGTCTAGTCTTTTGTGGGGCAGGTACTGTCGTTTATTACATAATGTACAGCAGTAAGGCCCTGGCAATACCATATGACTACCATAACAAGTTCTCAACATGGTTAAATTCTCTAAGTATTACAGCAATGTAACTGCTCAAATAAAGAAATAATAATACAAATTCAATGTATCCTCCGTGTCTAACTTTGGAACATTTTGTTAAAAAAATTGTTTGCACAGAAATTGTTTTGTATTGCATTTACATAATGCAACCATGCCATTTAAACGACGTAATCTCGTCTGTTTTCAAAAGCTAAGCAGGTTTCATTTGGTGTATACTTGGATGTGAGACCTCCACAGAAAATTCAACGTGTTGCCAGAATTAGTTTTTCTTTTTGAATGAGTACTGAACCAGAGCCCAGTGGTATTAAGGAAGCCTTTGACATAGGAAGACAAGACTTAAACTGAAGTCCTAGCTATTTGTAATAATCAAAAAAAAAAAAAAAACCCATGGAGCATTTTGCAAAGGTAGGGGGAGTCAACTCTTATGTCTTTGTCAAATTTCACCATGCGCTATTATTACACTCCTCATCTAAATTCCCCCTGAAATTCCAAGTATATATAGTATTCTTTTTTACATCTAAACTGTTGTGCCGTGTTGCTGTGTATTCTTAAGCAGCTGCAGTGTTTCACTCCACAGATGGTTGCATTTCAGTGATAAGAGAATTTACCACTATTACAGTATAATCTTTGTATATGTTTATAAAGTACTTTGGGATGAAAAAGTCCTACATAAGTGCAATTTACTGTACAAAGAACAAATAATAGTATCTTGAGTTAGACTCTTGAATTAACAATATTTTGTGATCTGTTTGTTCAGTTGCTGGTGCCTTTGGTCTTGCCATTGGGACGATGTCATACATACGAGTATGCCAGAGAAAGTTCCAGAGTATAGGAGTTCAGCCATTTGGTCCAGAATATAAAAGGTTTGTCTTGAATATAGATCACTTAATCTTAGATCAAAACATAGTTATTGAAAATAGAATGAAAGAGAGAGGCAGCTACAGCATACATTCAAACCTTTTGCTTCAGCTCATAGGACACTCTTGAATGCTATACCTAAGGATATATATTGCAGTTATGTAGTTCCAGATTATGTGGTAATTATTAGAAAGATACAAATTAAATTCAATGTAATCTGCATTGTTTGGAAGACATAAATAATCCTGTAATTTAAAGGATTAAATCCTCAGCCTCTCTATATACTAATTAATTATAAAAGATCAACAGTTAGCAATTTACCTTCTGTCTGGTGCCATTAAATATCACACCATCTATCCCATCCGTCTGGCCTGTAACTCACCTTTGAATTCTCCTTTGTTCCATACGTCCAAGATGTATGTATCCAAATCCTGCAGCTTTTTCCTGCACCACATCTTCATATCCCTACAGTTCATCGTTCTCTGCCATAATCAATGCAGCCTCCTCTTCTCTAGCTTCCTGAACACCCATCCTGTCTCCAGTCCATACAAAATGCAGCTGCTAAGATCATTTTCCTTACCTCAGACCATGTCATCCCCTCTTTTGAATCTCTCTACTTGCTCCCCCGTCCAACACATCAAGTTCAAGTTTGTTGTCACTGCCTTCAAAACCAAATGCTGCTCCCACCCACATCTCATTTTGTATTAACTCCCACCTCCTCCCCCGAGCCAGTGATATCTCCCTCAATTTGTCCATGTGTACTACACTGCTCCCCGCATAGGAAATGCATTTCCAAAAGCTCATCCACAAGGCCACCTCTCTGTATTAAAATCCCTTCTGAAAGCTCATTTGTGCTGTGATGCCTATGTAAATTAGCTGACTGATAATGGGAAATTGGAAGGGTATTTTGAAATAATTTAAAAATCCTAAACCAATATTTTTTTAATAAAATCTTCCCTCCCCCACTTAAACCCCCGCTTCCCCCCCAAAAAAAACCTGTTGTGTTAATACAACACTGTATTACAAAGATGTGGCCAATTGGCCATCTATAGTTTGGTAACCCTTGCCTTTACCCACTGGTCTTGTCTAGATTGTGAGTTCCTTTTTTCAGGGATCATGCTTCCTTTTCCTGCTTGGAAAGCTCTACTATATTTTGGGCACTACTGAAAACAAACAATACATAAGAATAATAAGGTTGTTTTGCTGGGGCATTCAGACATCATCCCATAGCATAAGACATCTGGAAGGACCGAAGAACGTAAATCGGATGAATGGAAAACAACAAGAGATTCCTTCTATAAAGCCTGTTCAACAAATTCCTTCTAAAAGAATACTTACCAATATACGACACAAAGATGACAGCTGTGTTAGAGAAATATGAGCAAAAATCTTGAATGCTCTATTTTCCTCCTGATTTTAGGCACTGTCATCATACCTGCAAGGAATGCGAAGCAAATTTTGGATCTAATGGACAGGAAAACTCAAAGCCTTCAGCTTCATAATCCCAGGTACACACATTTGAATCTTAAGGAAGCTTTTGATTTTATTCTTTATTTTGAACAGTATTCTAGTTTAAAACACTTGCCACAATACAATATAAACATAAACTTCATGAGATGAAAGACTGATAATTAGGAATTCTATTTATGGTTCTGAAGTTAACCTTGATTCTACATTTTCTCTTTACATACATTTAACATTAATTTTAAATTCCCACTTCTGAGGAACTCCTAATTTAGCTCCAAAATTCTCATACAAACAGCACTGTTTTTTTTTATCCAGCTAGAATTCAGTGGGATTCTCTGGCTAGTTGTAAGTTAGAAGAAAATAAATAAATATTTCTCTTCTAGTTTGAATGCTGTTTTCTGTTCCTAATATCTTTTTTAACTTGAACATGTATGGTCTGATCATTTTTGGTATGTCAAAAATACAGCTGAAATATTGATGTTTTAAGAACATGAACAGTAAATAATGTCCTTACTATTTGCATGTAATACTATACTCTAGCTCAAACAGAAAGTATGGGTTTGATGCAGAAATTATTGGGTGAGGCTCTTTGGCCTGTGTTATACAGGAAGTCAGGCTAGATGATCATAAAGGGTTCCCTCTCTCTTTAAAATCTCTGTGAATGACATTGAGAGGGATATCTTAGCAGATCCTGTTCATTGACCCAAAACTGTGTGATTTTGATGGATTTTGTCAGTGCATGGTAATCACAATGAAACATGTTGATGTAATGTATTATCATTGAAGAAGACATTAGCCTGAAGTGTGGCATCATTAGAGCGTCCCATCTGGACTTTAATAGTCTGGAGGAATTTTGTTACACCTATGGCCTTTTTTAGTGGCTACAGTAGTTAGCCAGTGGAGTAAGTAAACAGTGAGGCCTCATTTGAACCTAGCCTACATGATTATTCCACTCCAAATCTGCAGTAATATAGGGACAAGGTAAGATTCTCAAAAGCACCAAACTGACTTGAAAAACAATGGGACTTAGGTGCCTAAGTCATTAAGTGTTTTTGAGAATTTTGCCCCAAATCTTGCTTGCCTCATTCACATATGATTATTTCCATTGACTTAAAATAAAGAGTCCATAGTATGTTTAATTAAAGATAGCCATTTATTCACTGACAAGTTGTTTGAGTCAAGTTGAGAGCAGGAGTTGGTGCATATTTTAGTTTGCTTACTCTACTGGTCTGGCAAAGACTGAGTTTGTTAACCCCCAGATCCAAACGCAAAGGCCATCTCCTTTCTCAAGCTTTTGACAATGGAATTATTGTGAGCTGTGTTGTTTAATATACATGTACTGGCTAGCTTTGAAAACTATGTTTTACACGTACCCAGAGTCAGTTCTGATGGAAGAACTTTGAAATTTAGGAAAAACGTTAAGTGGGTTTTTTTATACAATTAAACATAAAAAAAAAATTGAGATTAGAGACTCACTGAACATTTCAATTAGAATACACAAAGTATTGTGTTGTTTGATGATCACTTCTTTCCTTTTTAAAATATGTACAGTCAATGAGCTACAAGTGTGATAGATGGTGGATATTGCATTTCCATCTCTTCTCATGCTAAAAATGTGTATCATGCACAAACTTTCCCCTCAGATTACATCTAATTAAAATTATTGTACTGCACACAAATTCAGGGCCAAATTCTTACCTCAGAGACTTGTGCAGAACTCCCTCTGAAGTCACCAGATGCACATGTACGTCTCAGGAGAACTTAGCTCTCAGAGCTCAGTATTTTTTATAAAAATTTTGTTTGTTTGTTTCAGATCACGTTTCTTCTTTTTAAGAAGTTACTTCATATCTTGGTATCTGAATTGTAGAACTGACAAAGATGACAAAATCCTGCAGAAAAAGTCTCTTCCTTCAATAGCTTATTCTGGACAGAAGAAATTAAGCCTACAGTCAAGTGTAAACCAGTACACTGTGAGGATTGGGTTGATTTTAAAAAAGTTTGCCTATATAATAAATGCTAATTTCTAGTAATGCAGTTTCTATTTTTTTCTGTTGATATCACACCCCAGTATGTTTCTTTTTTCCTTAGATGCATTTTAGCTCTTGGCACTGAAAACTTAGATATTGCAATTCTTGTAATTGGCAATGACCTGATCTCAGTGCAACCTGCAAAAGGCCATAATTGGAAGCATTTGTCTCCTGCATGAAAGAAAAAGAATGCAAGAGTATTTAAATGACGTTGCACTGCTAAGCAGCCCATCAAGCCCCCTATACTGTGATCAGTTTTGCATAACTCTTTGTACTGGGCAAGGACTGCATGTATCACCATACTTGACAATAGGTATCCTCTGGGTACTATTAGAAAGAATCCCATTGACTTCAGTGGGCTTTGAATCTGGACTTAAGAGAGGAAAGTGACATTTTATTTATGCCTGTCTATTCAAATCTCTTTGGAAGACGTTCTGAACATTATTCCTAAATAGACAACTTAATAAAAAGAAGTTTTCTTTCTCAAAACATGAACATTGGGGAAAGAAGTGAAAGCAAGCTCAGAAACCTATGTTATTTAGGTTTGCTCTAATCTGACATTAGAAAAGAAAAAAAATAATGAATTACAGGAAAAACCCAGTTAATTACTGTTTGCATATTAATAAAAATGCTTTAATAATACTTTGTTCTTTTAGAATTTTTAAGTTCAAAAGTGTTGTGCTTCTGGCTAATATCCCCTTCTCCATGAGCACTCTCACTCAGAGGACCCTCTGTGTGTACAGATCCCCACAGGACAATCCAGGCTTTAATCAGGAACAAAGGGAAGTCAGGATTTAGTTTCTTTAATAAGAAAAAAATATATCTAGAAAGCAGCCTAAGATAAAACTTCCTTGGCATTGACTCTCTGTTACCTTTTCACAGAAATGGGACCTCATGGTCCAGCTGCCTTATACCCCCAGTCCAGTGCTGACCCCCCATAGACACCCCAGTTGCATATGCACACCTTTCCCAGCATTCCACCTTGTGAGTACTCTGGCTTTACAGTTCATCTCTTCAGGGGCATGCAGTAGTGAAAGTAAGCAGATACACAGGCTCTGCAGAATATTCTAAAGCCAGATCTAGACAAACAATAAATCACCTGGACACATTTTCCTCCCTCAGGTTCCTCTTCACACTTGAACATTCTTCAGGTTTAGGTCAGAGCCACAAAGGAGTCCAGATCCCCACATGCACATAGCTTCTCCTCCAAATCATGGAGCCTCTCTCTTCTGCAGGCCACCACTTTCTTCCTCGGTTTCATAGTTAAAAATTGCCCTGTTGCTACAAAACAGGCCCCTCTATTCCTCTCTCCTGCCCAAACTTCCTTTGTGTCTGAGTCCCCCATGTGGCCTCAAGAGATCAAAACTCATGAATTGGATCCCAAAAAACACCATGAGATTTAAAAAAAAAACCCACTGTATTGTGCTTTTTGGTCTCTCTTGATTTTTTTTGAGAGAGAAAGAGTGTGTGTGTGAGTGAGAGAGAGCGCTACTCACTCCTACATTTATTGGATAAAGTGATTTTGGCCCCTGCGGAAGAAGCACTCTCTCATGTCTCTCATATCTGCCCATCCTCTGCCCCCACCAGTTCTCTCCACAAAGCCCCCACAGCCATCAGTTCAGCCCCTCCCCCCTCTGCCCCTCCTGGAGTTCTTCACACCCCCTCCCAGGCCCGGGGAAGCTGCATTTTGCGGATTTTCCATCCTCCCTTTCCGTCAGACCACCTGGGTAGAACTGTTCTCCCAGCTCAGGCATCCTCCTTAGCACTGTTCAGATGGAGCCCTTAAGGTCAACATCTTTTTTTGTTCTATAGCTTCTTCCAAACATGCAGGGATAATACACATCAGGGATGCTGTCAGCTCCTGGTTGACTCACTGCACATTGATGATTGAGTGATACAACAATTTCATAAAACTAACCGGAATTCATAAGTTGTACACAGATTCCCCAGATCATCACACGCTACTATTATGAACTCTAATTTGAACTCTAACACCTACATTTGAAGAGTTTTTGTTGACCAACTCCCACTAAAATAGTCAGATGTTATGCTACAGCTTGGAAAACGTAAGGTTAAAAGTCTTGCAAAATGAAATATAACAAATTTAATTAATGAACTTAGTGAAAGTAGTGAAAAATTCTCATATGCAAACGGCAGATGATTCAGAATTACTTAGTAAATAGATCTAACATCTTTTTCAGACTAAAATACAGTATCACCATTACTGTATCCATTAAATGTGAAAGGGGGGAAAAAACCCAAGATGGAGCAGGGAAATGTTTTCAGTTCCCTTCAACATCAGAAAGATTTTCTGAAAGATTAATGTATTTGCAGATCAGATACTGGAACCTCTGATAGTTTTCTAATTAAGGAAAGAGGATTGTCTATTTTATTCTATACACAATCTTATACTGTGCTCATTACTGTAGCATTTGAGCACCTTCCCATAGTGCATTAAGAGACATTACTAACATCTGTCATGTTTGTTGTTCTCAATTTCTCTCCAGCAAGCATGTGCAATGGAGTGTCTTGTTTTGGTAGGATTTTTTTTGTTTTTTTGGTTTTTTTTAAATAAACATGTTGTTATGTGCTTCTGTTAGAGAAGACATGATCAAAGAAATGCGCTTTACACTTGGAGCAGGAAGTGGTGAAGTTTGTGATGGTCCTTAGTTCTGGGGGAAGTTCATTCCACAGTCTCAGACTATCCCTGAAAAAGCTTGTCTTCCACTCCTGGCAATTAACTTTATTCTGCTTGTAGAGAGTTTGATATTACTATTCATCAGATGTGTCCACTGAGGTACCAGTAGGCAGCTATGCAGGTTAGCACATGGGCAACTTCAGGTATCTCATAGTAAGTAACAAATGGTTTTTCTACCTTTTTCTATATGCACATTTCAGTAATAATACTTCATTTACCACAGCTGGATGTTTGGTCTCAGCATAGTCTGCTATGACTAAATTGATACAAGCCCTAACTTGTTGAATGTTAAATGCTGGATTATCATACATGCATGTGCATTATAAACCTTATCCTGAGGCAAATGCTTGTAAAATCAAGTCAACTGTAATATCTTCTGTAATTGCCTTATGCCTATACTATGCACAAAGCTGCACACGGCCCTGTCCAGCAAGAGTCTTCATACAACCCCTGCTAAACAGTTGCCAGCTCTAGAAAGACACCTGTCAATTGACAGCTTGCTCTCTCAGCAATCTATTTTTCCTTGCTTAGCATCTATTCCTTCCCTATCCATAGCCTGGGCTTGCATAGCATGATTGCTGCCTAAGGCATCCTTTGAGGTGTTCCTTCTGCTTCACTTGCTGCACTCCTGGCATGGCAATGGCTTTGTCTATACAACAACAGTTAGCAGCCAGCTGAGTGTCTGGTATGCAGAGGTGCAAGGGACCTATGAAGAGGAATGAACCCAAGGTTCCATAAAGTATAGGACAAGCCCTAAATACCATCTGTGGTACACAACAGCAGGCCCACTGCTATATAAACTGAATCAAAGCATGACCTGTATTGTACCAAAAGGATTGTCTTGTACTTCTTCTAGCCTAGTTAGAAAATAGGAATGTCTCTTGCTGTCAGTGAAGTATTAATAACTGGAGTGCATTGATTTCAATCTAATATGAACAGTAGGGACACCAAGTTCACCACTTGTGTAAGTTTTAGTGTAAATTACATTTTTTTAATTAAAAAAGACTTGTAATCCAATGAGATTGAGATTAGTGTGAGCATTCTATTTCAAATGCAGAAAATAATTAAACAATACACCACACTATATTTCCAAGTTTGGGTCATTATTGCATTATATTTTTGCAGAGCTGATTTTTTTAGCTCCATCTACAGGTTTTTTTTTTAAAAATGCACTGCAAGTACACAAATCCACTGAAAAAAGCATGAGTGAGGATATGTACACTGTACAATGCAGGGAATATATTTAAAAATATCTTTCATTTACTGCAGTGCAGGATTAGAGAAATCACCCAAGCAAGGGCTTTGTTGTTTTTATGTTTTAGAAAACTGTCTATCATTCAACAGGAGGTAACGATTTGTGTGTGGATTTTAACATACTTTCTAGAGTATGGTGCGCATGTAAAAATGGTACAAATTTAGAAATTTTGTTTCATTTTGAAAATGTGTTAGAACAAATTTATAGAAACAGGAAAAGCAAGTAGTGGACATCAAAAACAAGATAGATATTTGTAAGTAATGGATAAACTGAGAATGGATTTATGAGCATTAGTATCCAATAATAATTTAAATGTCCACATTAACTATTTCATTCATGGCTGATCAAATCACACAAGAAAGGAAATGGACACTCATAATATGAAAGTCTGTCTAATCTGTTGAGCATGAAATCTTACCTTGGTGCCAAGAGTGGGTGAAGCCTGGGTACTAAGCAAAGCTTGAGTACACCAGCAGTCCCCACATTGGATTCCTGGAGCCAAACAAGCCATGGGGCCATCTGAGCCTCACAGAGGGGAAGCCAAGCTTGCAAAGCCCAGGAGGCAGGTGAACTCTAAGAAGAGAGTGCCAACTGTGAGAAATCCAGCATCCAGAAGGGTATCTGAGCCCCACGAAGGGGAAGCTAAGGGCTTGTCTATATTACCCGCTGTATCAATGGGCAGCGATCAATCCAGCAGGGGTTGATTGATCGCGTCTAGTGAAGATGTGATAAATCGACCGCCGAGCGCTCTCCCGTCGACTCCGGTACTCCACCGGAGCGAGAGGCACAGACGGAGTCGACGGGGGAGCATCAGCCGTTGACTTACCCCAGTGAAGACACCGCGGTGAGTAGATCTAAGTACGTCGACTTAGAGAAATCGATCCCCCATCCCCCAGTGTAGACCAGGCCTAAGACAATGATCACACTTTGATTACACAGGATCGTACTTTGAACATCTGCACAATATACTGTGACATCTTATTTTTGCATCTCAAATGGGCAGTGTGATTTATGGGTGCAACTTGGAATAGTACCCATGGCTCTCCAGTCCCGCACAATTCAGCCCCCACCTGGGCTTTCTTTGAATGAGCAGCAGGAGTTATTTTCTTTTGGGATGATCTGTTGTTTAACTGGGTACCAAACAGATCCATGTAATATGAATGAACATTTGCTGAAAGCAGTTACTGAAAAATTAGACTGTTTGCTTATTTTGGATTATGAATCTTGCTGTAGATTTTGGAAGACAGCATTGTAAACTCAATTCTCCAAATATCTGCAATACAGAAGCAACTGACATTGTAACTTTTAATGAGGCTGTAACAAATGTGAAGGAGCTAAGCCAAATGCTCACAATGCATGTCAACAGCCCCCAGTTTCAGGCCACTACCTTTATTTTTTAATAATTTGGCCTTGCAGCTTAAACATTGTAAAGATTTTAAGAATTAGGAAAATCAATTATTTTAAACATTTCCAAGAAGGTTAATCTATAATTAATAATAGGGCTGTCAAGCAATTAAAATATTAATTGTGATTAATTGCACGATTAAAAAGATTAATCACAATTAATTGCGCTGTTAAACAATAATAAAATACCATTTATTTAAATATTTTGGCTGTTTTCTACATTTTCAAATATATTTATTTTGATTACAACACAGAATACAAAGTGTACAGTGCTCACTTTATATTTATTTTTGATTACAAGTATTTGCACTGTAAAAAACAAGAAATAGTATTTTTCGATTCACTTAATACAAGTACTGTAGTGCAATCTCTTTATCATGAAAGATGAACTTACAAATGTAGAATTATGTAAAAAAACTGCATTCAAAAATAAAACAATGTAAAATTTTAGACTCTGCGAGTCCACTCAGTCCTACTTCTTGTTCAGCCAATCGCTCAGACAAACAAGTTTGTTTACATTTGCAGGAGATAATGCTGCCCGCTTCTTGTTTACAATGTCACCTGAAAGCGAGAACAGGCATTCTCATGGTACTGTTGTAGCCAGTGTTGTTAGATATTTACATGCCAGATGTGCTAAAGATTCATATGTCCCTTCATGCTTCAACCACCATTCCGGGGGACATGCGTCCATGCTGACGATGGGTTCTGCTCAATAACAATCCAAAGCAGTGTGGACCAACACATGTTCATTTTCATTATAAGAGTCAGATGCCACCAGCAGAAGGTTGATTTTCTTCTTTGGTGGTTCAAGTTCTGTAGTTTCCACATCGGAGTGTTGCTATTTTAAGACTTCTGAAAGTATGCTCCACACCTCATCCCTCTCAGATTTTGGAAGGCACTTCAGATTCTTAAACCTTGGATCGAGTGCTGTAGCTATCCTTAGAAATCTCACATTGGTAACTTCTTTGCGTTTTGTCAAAGCTGCAGCGAAAGTCTTCTTAAAATGAACATGTGTTGGATCATCATCCGAAACTGCTATAAGAGGAAATATATGGCAGAATGTGGGTAAAACAGAGCACTGGACATACAAAGCTCCCCCAAGGAGTTCAGTCACAAATTTAATTAATGCTTTTTTTTTTAACGAGCATCATCAGCATGGAAGTATGTCCTCTGGAATGGTGGCTGAAGCATGAAGGGGCATACGAATGTTTAGCATATCTGGCACGTAAATACCTTGCAATGCCGGCTACAAAAGTGCCATGAAAATGCCTGTTCTCACTTTCAGGTGACATTGTAAATAAGAAGAGGACAGCATTATCTCCTGTAAATGTAAACAAACTTGTTTGTCTTAGCAATTGGCTGAACAAGAAGTAGGACTTGTAGGCTCTGAAGTTTTACATTGTTTTGTTTTTGAGTGCAGTTATGTAACAAAAATAAATCTACATTTGTAAATTGCACTTACACAATAAAGCGATTGCACTACAGCACTTGTATGCGGTGAATTGAAAAATACTATCTCTTTTGTTTATCATTTTAACAGTGCAAGTATTTGTAATAAAAATATACACTCTGATTTCAACTACAACACAGAATACAATATATATGAAAATGTAGAAAAACATGCAACATATCTAATAAATTTCAATTGGCATTCTATTGTTTAACAGTGCGATTAAAACTGTGATTAATCACGATTAATTTTTTTAAATTGTGAGTTAACTGCAATTAATCAACAGTCCTAATTAATACATAATCCTTTTGTGTTCATTCCTTTTGGTGCTCACACAGAATACAGCAGTGAACACTTTCTGACCTAAAGAGTAAAACTGAAGAGATGCATTTTTAGGATGATTAGTTCTATGCTACGTGAGAAAAGGACTTCCAAGTTGTATAAAATGCTGGATTCTTTGTTAACAGACATACAGGTAAGATTACTTAAAAGAAAAGCTGTCTTCTATTTCAATTGAGTCTATTTTAAACCAACTATCCTTTTGGTTGAACCAGATTAGAAACTTGTCTAACCGAAAATGATAGTGGTTACCTGTGAAAGTTAATCTAAGCAAAATTTTAATATTCACACACAGGGTTGTTTTGGCATTCTCTCACCCCTACTGGTTCTTGATATCTAATACATTCTCAAAGTTTTACGTTTGGGCACCTTTTTCACAGTAGAAAAATCAAGCCATTACCTCTCCATCTTTTCTGGGGGATGCTGACAAGATATTTGAAGAATGTGAAAAGTTCTTATCAACCTAAGGCTCAAACCCAAAGTGCAGCTCTTCCTATTCCAAGCTAAGAGAAATGAAGGGATGCTGGGTCTCAGTATGTAGCTATTTTAAAATATAGCCCAATTCACACCTGTAATGTAGCCAGTTCATGCCTCCTGCAATGCCAGTGACAACATCCTTCCAGTTGCCTGCATGACAATCTCACACTCACTATGCAGAATCATACTGCCTAAAAGGTAAAAGACCCTGCTTTGATAGAATATTAGGGTTTTGTTTTTCAAACCACCATTGAGGTTAAAAGTTATGACCATACAAACCCCGGGTATTTATATACATTTCGGACATGATACAGACCAACAAAAAACCACCTCAACCCACCATGCTGTGTTAAAGTGAGGAAGAGTATTTACATATCCAACTTACAGCAATAACTAGGTACAAAAAGGCAAGGTTGAGAGACCAAGCTCCACACTTAATTTTGAATTTTCTCTGATATTTGTTTATGCTACATATATTAACATAGCTAGTTCTTCTTAATAAAAACAGCATTTAAAATAGTGTCTCCCACATATGAGATATGCCCTTTATTTTCATAGTTACAAAAAATGAAAATACTTCTAACAGTATTATATAAAATGATTTTTGCATACATAAAATAATTATATTGGGGTGAGATGTCAATCTCATTTTCAAAACCTTTGGCTTCAGATCAGTACACAAACTGCTTACAGCTTTTAGAAAGCACTCACTTTAGTATGCAAGATTAAGGTATAATATTAATGGAGTAGATGACTTTTCCTTTTTCAATATTTAAACGGAAAAAGGGTAAAATAATCTCCCATCAACTGCTGTTCTGCCCCAGATGGTCCACAATCATCATACTACCTAAGATAAGCACACAATTACAAATAAATAGTGAGGCAGATTAAAATATTTCTAACGATAGTCCAAATGGATTCTCACATGCAGTGCAACATCTGTCCACTGATTTATGGAGAGAAGGGATGAAAGGAAGAAGGATCAGACTGCAGCCCCATGTTTTCATTGTGCTAACTCATTATGAAGGACTTGTCTACACAGGGAAATTTAATGGTACAGTTATACCAGTATAACTCCCTGCGTAAACACTCATCTTCTGGAATAAGAGCGCCTTCTTCAGGTTTAGCTTAGACTGCTTCCAAAGTGACAAACTAAACTGGAAAAATCGCACTCATTCTTGAATCTGAGCGTCCCCATGGGGAGTTATACTGGTTATACCAGCAAATTTCCCCATGTAGACAAGCCTTAAGGGTAGAAAACATTCATCTACATAAAACACACACACACACGAAGAGAAATTTTAAGAACCTTCAGTACAAGCAAATATTAATTCGGATTACTGAGACAAAGAGAGAGTCACCAGACTCTTACAAACACGTTCCAAAAAAGTCTAATGTAGTCCACATTTCACAAAAATAAAAAACAAGACATTTTTCTTGGCAAGATGATTGTCCAAAATACTACCTCCTTTAGGCATTGTGAGGGAGTGAAAAATATCAGTGTTTTCCCTCATACTTATTACTTGAGGTTTGTCCGTGGGTCCTTCCTTCACTTAGAGATTGTCTGCTTCAACATAGTGCCAGAAAAATGTACCTTCTCTCTTTAAAGATCAGATACGCAAAGATAAGTGTTACAACTTCCTGTTACTATTTTGCAGCTTAGTGAGTTATTGTCTCCTTTTTTGTATGGTGGGTACAACAAGGAGAAATCAAGAAAATGTTATATGAATTTCTCCCATGATAACAGTACTTTTCTGACCACTTTCAGTATTCTGGACTGTCCCCATCATTCAACAACACTACAAATCCTGCTGACTTCTAGTACTTTCATGGACCTCTCATTTCAGACCTGAAAACCTTCTCTCATCAAGGTAAATTGGGGTCTTTTTTACAGTTAGCTTCAAGATAACCTGATGACAGTCATCCATTTATGGTCAGAAGTAGTTTGGCATTTCCTTTCTCTGTTATTCAGATGTTCTTAAACATTGTTTGGTTCTTTAAGAACTCATCTTCTCTACATTTATTTGACATCCTCATTTCAGCTTACTCTGCACCACCCTGGTGAATCTTTCTGTCCATGTTGCTCTGTTGTTGGTCCATTGAATCAATGAGGTCCTCAAGAGCATTTTTCTTGTCTGGTAATATAATTCCTTCTCTTCTCTCATTAAGTTAGGGTTGATATTGATCAGTTTCAGCACACCTTTAACCAAAGACCCCAAACCAGAAAGGGACAGTGCTGACAGGCTAAGAATATAAGTAGAGCAGCTGAAGGTCACAGCTTGAAGATGAGATTCTAGTGCTCATGAAAGAAAAATTGGTGGCACTGTTTTGATCCAGATATGTGGGAGGTAAAGCAGATACTAGGAAAATGTGTCAGCACAGCTCTGCCAATGTATCTCAGTACTGAACAGAAATACTAATGCTATATTCTACTCAAGAGGATCTCTTCTCGAGAGACAGAAAGTGGTGACAAACTGTGTGGTGGTTTTGTGACATGTGTAAACATGGGAATAAGAATAAGACCACAAAATTATTTTTCAATCCAGGCCAGAATTTGAACCCAAGTCACCAAAATTAAAGTAACTAATACACTTACCCCACTATGCCTAAATACAGATGCTTTTTTAATGTTTCCTTTTTCTTTCATTTAATCATTTTCTGTGCTTCTGGTAACTTGGGACTTGTCAGGACAATCACTCAGTTGTAGATGAATCAGGATAACTTACTAAAATGTGCATGTTATTCTGAAACGTTTTTGAAGAGTGTGAAAGGTGTACATTTACTCTGGTACCTGGCTAGTTCCTCATCACTGTCTATTTTTACTGTTTAGTCCTAAAGATTTATCGCAGGTTAATAAGATCTGACTTTGAAGTCCCCAAAAATATGGGGGTGCTGGGGCAAAAAGAGAGTCCCCGAGATAGGACAGACTCTTCTGCTGGGTTGAGTATGTAGCTGGATAAATTGACGATATTGCTGGGTGAGTTAGGGGTACCCCTGTTGTGGCCCCATGTGCCAGGTAGGATTTTAGACAGTTTACGGTCCTTTTTCCTTTGTAGAGAGGTGAAGTGTGTAATGTAGATCTCCTGTCTTATTTTAGTAAAGTCCATTTGCGTGGAGGGTTGGTTATTTATGAAAGTCTCCAGGTTGGAGAGCTCTCACCAGCAACCATGCACCGCACCATAACAACTCTAACTCAGGAACCAACCCATGCAACAAACCTCGATGCCAACTCTGCCCACATATCTACACCAGCAGCACTATCACAGGACCTAACCAGATCAGCTACAACATCACCGGCTGATTCACCTGCACGTCCACCAATGTTATATATGCCATCATGTGCCAGCAATGCCCCTCTGCTATGTACATTGGCCAAACTGGACAGTCACTACGCAAGAGGATAAATGGACACAAGTCAGATATCAGGAATGGCAATATACAAAAACCTGTAGGAGAACACTTCAACCTCCCTGGCCACACAATAGCAGATGTTAAGGTAGCCATTTTACAGCAAAAAAACTTCAGGACCAGACTCCAAAGAGAAACTGCTGAGCTCCAGTTCATTTGCAAATTTGACACCATCAGATCAGGATTAAACAAAGACTGTGAATGGCTATCCACTACAGAAGCAGTTTCTCCTCCCTTGGTGTTCACACCTCTACTGCTAGCAGAGCACCTCACCCTCCCTGATTGAACTAACCTCGTTATCTCCATACTGATTTATACCTGCCTCTGGAGATTTCCATTACTTGCATCTGAAGAAGTGAGGTTCTTACCCACGAAAGCTTATGCTCCCAATACTTCTGTTAGTCTTAAAGGTGCCACCAGACCCTCTGTTGCTTTTTACAGATTCAGACTAACACGGCTACCCCTCTGGTGCTTTAATTAATTATTTCCAATCTTAATATCCAATTGTGTTATTTTTCCAGATATGCTGCTCAAAAATCAGTGTTTGCAAATTTGCCTTCTCAGTCACCTTTTGGATCTTCTCCAACAGCTGAAGCTCCACTTTCTTCCAGCTATTCACATGAATATAGTTCAGCAGATCAGTCTGTCTCTAATTATGCACCAATTCCATTCAGTTCTTCTCTGAATGAATCCTCTCCTACTGGAATTACTGAACGTAATGCCCCAGGTATGGCTTGTCTTAATAAAGTTTATAACTTTATAGTACATTAATTCTTGTCTCTGTCCTGGATGTCTTTTGTCTTCAGAGGTGGGAAGAACGTGAAAGTAAAACTTCTTTTGTCATGATGATAAATACGGTATATCCCCTTAATTTGCTTGGATGTATACATTCTGTATATTCAAATTGCCTTATTTCAGCACCTGTCCAAATATACAGTATTTTGTAGATCTCAGTGGTTTTTGATACAGGAATGTGTTGAAGTTCCAAAAAGAAAAGTATGTTGACACAAAGCACATCTATCTACAGTATATTTCTGTTTTAACATTTGTCTCTTTAAAACCAATTTAACTTCTATCTTTTTTTAAAAGATAATTGCAAGTAAAAATTGTAATTTACAAAGACCACTCTGTTTGGAAAATTAAACAAACATACATATATCTCCCACATGAAGTTTGGTCCCTACAGATTTTCTTTTAACCTTGGCAACTGAACAAAATGGCCAGGGGCAACAGGAACATAGGTGGGGGAGTTTTTCCTTTTTATATATAGCAAATTTTTTATTATTTTATTTATATATGCAGCTATCTCTGATTTAGCTCTAGTCAGCTTTTGTTTAAATTTTGACACTTCTATGTGGTGGAAGGATAATTATCCCCTTCCATTTCTCTAATCATTTAATGGTCATGGATTTAATCATTGCATATGTGTTAGTCATTTAAATTTGAAACCTATATATAAAATGAAGCTTTTTAAGTTAACATATTACTACCATCTGTAATGGGAATCAGTGATAGTTTTCACTTCTTTGTTTCAGGATTACAGATTAACCATTCAAATTTTTTAAGGAAGGTCTTTCCCATTGCAGACCTACAGGACTACTTTTGCTTGTAAAGTATAATTAAAATTGTCACCCGTGTTTGGTACATACATTTATTTTGAGCCTTGAGCGTGTTGGTGTCACTAGCTATGTACCAGGTAACTCGGGAGAGTGGAAGGCCAAAAGTGCCGATGAAACTCTTTTGCTCTGGGCCTACCTGAACCACAGAACTCCATCTTGTGAACTCTCACCTACTTCCATGGTAATTGCCTTGATGCTGAAGCAGAATATGTAATGGTCAGCTTTTCTAGCAGACAGCTGCTGTTTTGCTCATTCACAAACGCTGTAGTGATAAGACGGGGGAAGACTGCTGTAAACAGGCCTTGCAAGGCCAAAAGATAAGCAGGCGAAGGGAAAGTTTCTAACATGCACACTGTGTACCTGCTGTAACTGCTTGGGCAGGGAGGGGTAAGAGGGAGTAACAGACAAAGGCTTGCAGAGAAACTGCTTGGAATATAAAAGGGAAAATGTGTTTGTATTTGTTGCACTTGATTTGAGACATGCTGGTCTCCTAGTGCCTTTTCAGAGCTCTGAAATAAATTTGGCTTGCTTTCTCCCCTCGGTGTCTTTATTGGTGCCAAGCACACCGGGCAACGAACCACTGTTGTCCCCTCGAGCCCTTTTGGGCTGGCAACAAGCGTATGGGGAGGAGGGAAAGAGGGTGACATATAAATCTGCCATTGCTAGGAAAATAAATTGAAGTTAAGGTCTCAGAAACCAAACAAAGATGCTAATGGAAGAACTGCTGAAATGTCCATCATCAGTGGTCTACAGGGAGGGTTCAGGTTCTACATTACTAGTTTTTGTTGGGGGAGGGGGGATTGTTATTTGAAATTGAGAGGAATGATTCAGCCATTTAAATCCATCTAAAATCTTGACTAAGACGTAGCTTCTTTTGTTTCCTACTAGCCTTTCTGGCTTATTGCCTTGCTGTTAGTGATATCATTTTAACTGTATAATGCCTTAATCCCATGCCAATGGAACAGAGTTTTTAAAATGTGATAGGTTTGTGTTTTTAGCTTTTCAAAATCTGAATATAGGGTTCTATTTTCTCCTGCAACAACTGAGGACATCACTGAGCCTAAAATTTCCTGCAGCCTTCATGCTGCTTTAGGTGTTGTTGATGTTACAGGGGAAACACAAGATCGTGAACTCAGGTCTCGGATGATACCTAAAAAAATGATGATTTTCCATATATATATTTATTCATAATCTTTATGACTCCTTACACTGAAGCACTTGAAAACTGCAATTTTAACAGAATCCAGGAGTTGCTCTCTCCATGTGTGCTGAATTTATACAATAATTGATAATATGTGAAGGGAAAAAAATCCCCAAATAAAGTATAGAAGTGATATTCAGAGGAGGAAATGTGTGCAGAAATGCATAAATGAATGCTTGCAAAAGTGAAATTGGAGCTGGCAATTTACACATATTAACATCATGCATAGGTTGATTTTGATTTTTAACTGTTTTTAATGAACTGGGTTTATAAAACTGGACAGTAAGGAATAGCATGAAAGAATAATAAAATAAATATGTAATCCAATATGGAGTTTTTCCAAGTCCAGTTATCCAAATAAGTCTTAAGCAACAACGCACCTATTGATAACAGCAGCATTTTAATGTATAAAACATCACATTCTATCACAAATCCTGATAACCTTTACCATTTAATGCAGACTGAGGTAGGGTGACCAGACAGCAAGTGTGAAAAATTGGGATGGGGTTTGGGGGGTAATAGGATCCTATATAAGAAAAATACCCCAAAATCGGGACATCTGGTCACCCTAGACTGAGGGTTTCTCCAGAAACGATTGCCTTTAATATACAGATAGACTGATATCTTGCTCTGTTGGAGGACCTGCTGTACATGGTTTTGCTGTTTCTGGAAGGACTGCAAGCCTGTATGCAAATCATAAACTTAGCTGGATTTCTGAAAAGTAATTTATAAACTTTAAATAATTTTGGAATAAATTTGCCTTGTTATGCTTTTGTCAAGTGACCAAAACGTTCTCATCCACCAAATGTTAAACAGCCTAAATCTCTTTCTGGTAATTTAGCAATATCAGAATCAGAAAACATAAATTAGTTAGTGCCTTACAGTTCTCACGTGTGGATAGAGACTGATAGTTTGTCTACCTCAAGCATAAATAAGAAAAAATCAATGAAGTAAGCTCAAAAATCAATCTTGATCTTAAAAAAAAGTAAAACCCTTGTTTATCTCCATTTCTGATTGTGATCTGATTTATAAATTTAGCTACTTTCTTGGGATTTACAAAGCTGAGCATGTGTCATTCAAAATTAATAATAGTTCAGCCAAAAAAACTTGAAGAACAAAAAGAAAATGTAATCAGGCCCTAGAAGAGCCATCACACCCGGAAATAACGTTATCCCCTTTGCCTTATTAATTGTAACTCATAGTCCCAGATATGATCATTCACATAGTTGCAGCCACCCATGATAGTGTTTACTGCTCAGTTTCTTGGATGGGAGAAATCTTGCAGATTGTAACATCATTAATGGTGTATAAATCAAGATCAACAGTTTGTCACTTTGTCTAGACATCTTCCTCCTCCTCTGAGGTCATGAATTGAAATCCTGGCCCTATTGAAGTCAATAGGAGTTTGCCATTGAAGTCAATAGAGCCAGAATTTGACCCAAGGAATAAGTGAGCCCAAGCATTTGCATTAACTCATGAAATTTGAGTCTTATTTCAGAGAGTTCAACCTATTTATCGTTTCTTTTATTTGTTTGATAATCTCCATAATAATTAAACTGAGGTTCTTCACTAGCCAACCTAGCAAAGTGACTCTAATAGTTGTAGAACAACTCAAGATGTAAAACAGCTCAAATTTGTGGTTCTTCAAAAAAAAAAAAGAAAGAAAAAAGTGATGCATCTGATTTTCCGTTCACCAAAGGTTTCCTTTATTAATCACCACTATATATTATTTGAAATGCTCTGTCAGTAGTAGTAGCAGCACCAAATCATGGTGCTTTAATACATGAATATGTTCTTATTTCCTAAACATTAATGGACTAGACATTCTTACTTTTACTCAGGATCCCTCAAAGATATGACATTTTTAATATTATTGGGGGATGGCTAGGCTTTTTCTTGGATAAAATAAGAAAAAGAAAACCTTTCTCCATCCTAAGAGCAATACATTTTTGACCGATTTAAAATGGGGGGGATGAATGAAAGCAAACCCACAAGCCTAATAGTGCTTAAATGCCATGGAGTTTGGGCACTTTATAAATATGTAGGTGGCTGATCCATAACATCCTTTTCTCTTCAGACCAGTTTGATTTCCCCTTCTCCAAAGTCTTCATTTTTAAAAAGTTTGGCTGTGCTTGGAGTGCACAGAATTCTCTTCTCTATTCTCTAGAGTCTGAAAATATGGAAAACTCTTGCTCTGGGTTGCGCTATCTGCTCAGACTAGACTGCTGTACCATACTGATGTACTCCCAACAGAGCAAAACATGGCTGTCAGTCATGATCTAGGTGAACTGCTATCTGCTTGAAAAGCTGTTTGTGGTAGTGCTGTGCATAGAAATTCTGCTTTATGTTCTTATTTGTGTGTCACTACTCAGTTTTTCCAGCATACAACTACTTCATAACATTGGTGGCATCTGAGAATAAAATGAAAGGTTTCAGGAGGGATCCTTATGAGAGTTTAGAGTGCTTTTACAATACTTTTAAAAAACTGAATTGCAATTTAGGATTGTGGCTGTAATGTGTCCTATTTCAATCTAAATTGAGCTACAATTGATCGGCATGCTAAAAAAAATGTTTGGTTAATTGCAGCTGTAATCAAGTGTAGTTGGGTGTTGCTAATTCTCACTGTTTTTTTTTTTTTTTAAAGAACCTGTTCCATTACTAGAAGAAAGTCCTAAAAGAAAAAGTGTCTCATATGAGGAGTTAAGGAATAGAAACAGAGAGACATATGAAGTAGCATTAACGCAAAAGGCAGAGACTCCAGTCAAGTCTTCACAGGAGGACGACACGTATAGCAACCCTCCCGTTTTGCAACTGGGTGTGGTTTCCGCCACGCAACGTGACCATCTGGGCTACTTGCTACCACCTGGTCCACGGGGTTGAGAATCAGGAGGGATGGGGTTTGTGGTCAAAAACACTCACGATCTGCTTCCTCCTGGCTAATGTGCCAAATTAACTTATTGGATGATTGAGGCGCGCTGTTTCACTTTTTTGTGTGTGAATCTGTGAAAAGAGAGGTAAGGTTTGGGGGTACGGAGCATACCCCTGAGCCCAAGGTGATACCCGAGTGGCCACTTTGATCCATCTGCTTCCTCCTGGCTAATGTGCCAAATTGATCTATTGGATGATTGAGGTGCGCTGTTTCACTTTTTTGTGTGTGAATACGTGAAAAGGGAGGTAAGGTTTGGGGGTACGGAGCATGCCCCTAAGCCCAAGGTGATACCAGAGTGGCCCCTTTAATTTTTTTCCCTTGGCTTCTTCCTTGCTTATTTCCAATGACTTGGCTGCCCATGCACCTGTCACTGGTCCAGGGATATGGTTGTGAATCAGGAGGGATGGGGTTTGTGGTTGAAAACACTCATGATCTGCTTCCTCCTGGCTAATGTGCCAAATTGACCTATTGGATGATTGAGGCACGCTGTTTCACTTTTTTGTGTGTGAATCCGTGAAAAGGGCGGTAAGGTTTGGGGGTACGGAGCATGCCCCTGAGCCCAAGGTGATACCAGAGTGGCCCCTTTGATCGATCTGCTTCCTCCTGGCTAATGTGCCAAATTGATCTGTCACATCTTTAATGCAAATGAGGATAGAGGAGTTGCCTGAAACTTGTCACCAGGGATCTAGGTGTGTCTCACACCGCCATTCACTGCTCTATGCAAGTTTTTTCTCTGATCAGTTTTGGTTCAAGTTGGGGGGGAGGGGGGAGGTGTCCTCTCATGAGTCAGACAGACTGGATACTGTGTCCTGGTTCCTCAAGAAGACAGCTATTATCTGTGACTGCAGAGGTCTTAACAGGGCATTGAGCATGAAATGAGCTTTAACAATATGTTGTGACTACTTACATTAAAGAAATCCATTCCACCTTGGTGTAGGAGAGAGACCACTGATTAACCAATAAGAATCTGGTGTTGCAGGTCCCCATAGTGCAATTATTTTTTCTTCTCCATTGTCAGTGCAGCTTTTATTTTGGTGAGTTTTGCACACAGATGCAGAAATGTGGACTTGCGCATCCAAAAGTTCTGCAGCCACTGGTCATGAACCCAAGACTTACCTCCCTTGGGATTTTTGCCCTTGGGAAGGATGTAAGATGACACCATATACACTTACTGAATATTTGTGAATCAGCTTCTACACACAAGCAATGACATATGAACATGGGACTGTAAGGGCTGGATTCACAGGCAAGATAAATGCAGCAAAAGGCAATCCTAAAATTTGTGAACTGTTATGAGACTTCACATAGACAAATAGTTATGAGAGACTCTTTTAAATACTCAAAATGTGTGACGCAGAGTTTGATGGAATGTAGGGAAATTATTTCACTGCATCAAGTCTCCTGTAGCAGTAAAGTAGCACCGGGGCAGCAGGTTTTTATATTTTTTGGTGGCATCCAGAAAAGGTCCAAGGGAGTTTTTCTGTGGGAGGGAGCTTGGGGTCAGTACCAGGTTTACAATGGTGCCAATGGTGCCGTGGAACCAGGCCCACCCTGGGAAGGGGCCCATTACAGACCCCTTTAACCCATCCACATAGCCGGGTCTGGCCCCTCGCCTGGGGCAGTCCAGCACACAGGCCTTGCTGTCTTTTCACTGCCGTCCTTGATCTTGGTGACAAATCTGTAGAGAATTATGGAACTGGTCTAGGCGAGAGAATGTCTCACTATAAAACACTGGAAAGCTGTAAAAAAGTTGGAGGCTACTATATACTGCCATTGATCTACGTGCAGAACTCTCATGGACATCACTGGTTTTGTGCAAATATTTAGGATAGAATGTTAAAGATTTTTTGTTTTTTAAGAGAGAAATACTTTAGTGCACTCTTTTATACACAAAGTGTACTCATTTCCATGAGACCCAGAAGTGTGACAGATACTGTGGATCAGATACAGGGCTGTATCTAAACTGTGCTTAGTGCAGTTTGTGAAGGAAAGAGGGGTAAAGGTGCTTTAAAGTGCCAGCTATGTCTCCTGCGTCTCACTGCTGACTAGCTGCAGACCCAGTGCTCAGAATTAAGCAATGTTCTCAGGGCTACTGTACTCTATACTAGTTTTCAATTGCCTGCTAAATGCTTCAGCCACGCCACCTTTTCACTTAGCTATATCCTGAATAGTGGTGACTGGGAATGGGGGTGGGGGAGTGTAGCAGATGCCAATTTGAGGTGAATATTCTCTTGTTATAACATTGTAAACCCTACTACCTGATTTTTATATTAAACACTTACTATACATAATACAGTAAATCCAACAGAAACAAAACCTAGGAAAGTTTATGTTTGCTCTACCAAACCCAGCGTCATCCCGTGATTGGGAGACGATCGCATAGTGCGATGAGAAAGTGTGGACAGAGGACCACGTAGCAGCCCTACAGATGTTCTGGATAGGGACATGAGCCACATAGGCCACAGACGAGGCCTGGGCTCTCGTCGAATGAGCCTTCACTATAAGAGGCGGGGGAACCCCTGCCAGGTCATAGCAGGTGCGAATGCACAAAGTGATCCAGCGGGAGATCCGCTGGGTGGAGACCGGGCGTCCCCTCATGCGCTCGGCCGAAGCAATAAAATGCTGGGGGGACCTCCTAAAGGGCTTGGTTCTGTCTAAGTAAAAGGCCAGCGCTCTGCGCACATCTAACATGTGCAGGTGGCGTTCCTCATTAGAGGAATGAGGCTTAGGACAGAGGATGGGGAGGAAAATGACCTGATCCATGTGTAAAGCCGAGACTACCTTCGGCAAAAAGGCAGGGTGAGGGCGGAGCTGAACCTTGTCCTTATGAAAAACCATATACGGCGGTTCAGAAGTCAGGGCCCTGAGCTCGGAGACCCGGTGGGTTGAGGTGATAGCTACTAAGAACGCCACCTTCCACGACAGGTGGGACCACAAACATGTGGTTAATGGCTCAAAAGGAGGCCCTGTGAGGCGGGAGAGTATCAGGTTTAGATCCCATAGTGGGACTGGGGGTCTGGCGTAAGGGAATGCCCGATCTAACCCTTTCAGAAACCAGGCCGTCATGTGATGTGAAAACACAGAGAGGCCCTGCACCGGAGGATGGAAGGCCAAGATGGCCACCAGGTGCACCCTGACAGAGGAGGGCGCAAGACCTTGAGTCCTAAGGGACAGGAGGTAATCGAGGACCTGTTGGATAGGTGCAGAGGAGGGAGAGGAACCTATATCTCTTGCCCACCTAGAGAACCTAGACCACTTAGCCAGGTAGGTTCACCGCATGGAGGGTTTCCTACTTTCCAGCAGGACCCTCCTGACGTCCTCAGAACACCTGCCCTCCTCCGCATTCAACCATGAAGCAGCCACGCTGTCAGATGAAGCGTGGCTAGGTTGGGATGGAGGAGACGTCCTGTCTCCTGGGAGAGGAGGTCCGGGCATAGTGGCAGCCTGCAAGGGGGGGGGGGGGCGCTAAGAGTTGCAGGAGGGACCCGTACCAATGCTGATGGGCCCAATCCGGGGCTATGAGGATCATCCTCGCTCCATCTGACTTCACCTTCTGCAACACCTTGTCTATTAAGGGGAAGGCCTGAAGGCGTACAACAGGGGCCCCGACCATGGGAGCAGGAACACATCCGATATCGCCCCGTCGCCCTGCCCCGCCCTGGAGCAGAATCGATGACACTGTCGATTCTGGGCGGTGGCGAACAGGTCTACGTGGGGAGTGCCCCACTGTAGGAAGATCCAGCTGGCCACGTCCCTGTGAAGGGACCACTCGTGCTGCTGGGAGAATACCATTGAAGGCCTGCCACCACCCTGGGCGGCACTGTTACCACCATGTCCAGGCTGTCCCTGGCCTGGGAATACCTGGAGGCCAACCACAGCTGGAGGGACCTCATTCGAAGCCTGGCATGTTGCACTACATAGGTGCATGCTGCCATGTGGCCTAGGACCTGAAGGCACACCCGTGCCATGGTTACTGGAAAGGCTGTGATCCGGGCGATGAGAGCTTTGAGCGTCTCAAACCTGTCCCTTGGGAGGGAGGCTGAGGCTACCCGGGAATCTAGCAGCGTGCCTATAAAGGTTATGCGCTGAACTGGGATTAACGTGGATTTCTCCTCGTTTACCAGCATGCCTAGGGTGCCACAGGCGCCTAGCAAGTAGCTCATCCGCTGCTGCACCAGGGATTGAGACCGGCCCTTGAGCAGCCAGTCGTCTAAGTAGGGGAAGATCTGCAGCCCTTTCCTCCTGAGGTGGGCTGCAACCACCGCCATACACTTCGTAAACACCCTGGGGGCCGTAGAGAGGCCAAAAGGGAGGACCGTAAACTGGAAGTGGTCCTGTCCCACCAGGAAACGGAAGTAGTGCCTGTGACCCTCGAAAATGTGGATGTGAAAATATGCATCCTGGAGGTCCAGTGACGTAAACCAATCCCCCTGGTCTAGGGATGGAATAATGGAGGCCAGGGACACCATGCGAAATTTGTAACGCACCAGGAACTGGTTGAGATTCTGCAGGTCGAGGATGGGCCGAAGCCCGCCCTTCGCCTTGGGGACGAGGAAATACCTGGAGTAAAACCCCTTGCCCTGGTACTCTCGAGGCACCCTTTCCACCGCTCCCAAGGAAAGAAGGCATTGTACCTCCTGACGAAGGAGGAGGGCATGCTCCGGAACCGTGGTCTGGCACCCTGACAGGGGGCAATTGGGAGCGGTTGCCACAAACTGGAGCCTGTACCCTTGGGAGATGGTGCTGAGGACCCATTGATCTGTTGTTATACTGGACCATTGGATTCGGAAAGCCGATAAATGGTTGAAAAAAGGCAACTTTATTAACTGGGTGGGGGGAGCACTGGCAACAGGCCCGGTGACCCCCCTCAACAAGTCAAAAACGCCATTTCCCGGGGCGCTTGCCCTTTGAGGCACCAGGTTGCTGGGCCGAATGGGATTGGTGCTGTGACCGACGCCTCTGATCCCTCTGCCGCTTAGGTGCGGGTTCATATCTACCCCTAGCTTGTGGAGCGGGGGGTTGAGGCCTGGGTTTGTCCTTTGCAGGTGAGACGTACAGGCCCAGCGTCTTCAGGGTGGATGAAGGATTCCCGTACAGACAGGTATCAGTCTGATCAGCAAACAGGGCCTTGCCATCAAACGGCAGGTCCTGCATTATCGACTGCGATTCAGAGGAGAGCCCTGAGAGGGAAAGCCACGATGCTCGCAGCATGGAGACGGCTGTAGCCAAGGAGCGAGCGGCCGTGTCCGCTGCGTCTGAAGCAGCCTGGAAAGCCACCTTGGCCGCAGTCGCCCCTTCTTGGACGAGCGCCCGAAACTCCTTCACCTCGGTATCAGGGAAGAAGCGGTCAAACTTGGGGAGAGATCCCCAAAGGTTAAACTCGTAGCGGCCTAGAAGCGCCTGATGGTTGGCCATGTGGAGTTGGAAACTCGTCGACGAGTAAGACTTTCATCTGAAAGAGTCAAGTCTACGAGCGTCCCTGTCATTGGGTGTGGGCGCAGGCTGACCATTCCTCTCGCGGTGGCGGACCGACTCTACCACCAGGGAGTTAGGGGCTGGGTGAGTGTAGAGGTACTCAAGACCTTTGGCAGGGACGAAGTACTTCCTATCAGCCTTTTTGGAAATAGGGGCAAGGGAGGCCGGCGTTTGCCAAAGGCCAGCGGTGATATTGGCAACTCCTTGATGAAAGGGGAGCGCTACCCCCGCCGGGACCGAGGAGGCGAGGACATTAAAATGTGTGTCAGAGGGCTTCTCCATCTCCTCGGCCCGGAGCTCGAGGTTGGCTGCCACCCTCCGAAGCAGCTCTTGATGGGCCTTAAAGTTCTCTTGCGAAGAGGGAGGCGGTACTGCAACCGAATCACCATGCGCTGTCGAGGTGGAAGGTACAGCACCTTAAACGGCAAGCGGCACCGTTGGCTCTACTTCGGGGTCTGGTGCCGGAGCTGGCATCGGGGGATCGGCACCCACAGCTTGAGCCCGATACCGCAGCGACGCGGGGCGGCCCTGGAAGGCTCCCACCACGGAGCATGGACCGCGGTGCTCCAGAGCCTGAGGCCACGGCACTAGCTGGCACCACTGACCCTGCCATGGCACAACCTGGAGTAGAGGCACGTCAGGTGCCGGAGGTTCAGGTAGTCATTGGTAGACGATTGCGTGTCGACACTGAGGTTCGGGAAGAGCGAACGGTGCCGTAAGAACGGCTGGAACGGTCCCGATCGTGACGGCTCCTGCCCCGGGACTTCGACCTGGAGGAGGACGAGATGTAAACATCCGAGAAGCTGCATCTGGACTGTCCGCAGCACCTGTGGGCCCGGTGCCTCGGTGTGGGGAATGCAGGGACGCGCTGCGAGCCTGACCTATACGGTGCCGGGTCCTGGAGTGGGAGCGTCGGTGCCAACGGCATCGCGACCTATTCCTCTCGGAGTCACTGGAAGAAGAGGGATGGTGTCACCTCTTTCTCCCTGCACGACGGCGCTCAGGACCAGAAGAGTGGGAAACACTCATGGTGGAGTCATGACGCGGCTCGATGTGCGTCGTGAAGCCCTGCTAGGTGCCTCAACCTGGGAAGGTGATTCAATCTCCGACTCCTCCGGGGAAGGCTGATGGGCAATGAAGGACGTCTTCCCGTGGGACTGGGGGCCCGAGTGCTGTGGCGCTGCCGGCACCGGAAGCATCAGTATATCACGCGCGGCCTGAGCTGCCTCTGGCGTCAAAGGCATGCACACCTCCGGACAGGCTCACGCGGACGGGGACTGGACTACTCCGCTCAGCGCAAGTCGGAGGTCTCTGTCCCGATGGGGATCGCGGGCTGCCCAACTTGAATCTGGCTTCACCCCTGCTCTTTTCCCGGTGCCTCTGCGATTTCCCTGTCTTTTTCGCTGGGGAACGGTGCTGGGACGTCGAAGGTGCCTCGCTGCGCACCGAGGATGCGGTGCCGGGTGCCGATTCGGAGCGGCACACTGGAGGCACTTCACCGTGTGTCGACAACGCGGAGCCCGGCGCGGTGCCGGCTCGACATGCCGGTTCTGGGGCCAATGCCGACTCCATTAAGAGCGCTTGGAGTCGGATCTCACGCTCTTTCTTCGTTCGTGGCTTGAAGGAGCGGCAGATCTTACACTTCTCACTAATGTGAGACTCGCCCAGACAGCGAAGACACTGAGAGTGTGGATCGCTTCTGGGCATAGAATTGGGACAAGAGTCGCATGACTTGAAGCCTGGGCCATGGGGCATGCCCCGAGCCAGGCACTAACAGAAGAAAAGTTCAGCAAAGAAACGGTTCAGTGAAGGCTATAATGCTGCAGCCAAGGCTGGAGCAAGTTCCAACTACCTTTACTGGCGGCAAGAAGGAACTGAGGGTGGGGGGAGTACGCAGTCCCCTTTATGGCGCGATATGTCGGCGCCACTCCAGGGGTTGCAGCGGTGCTCCCCCACTACGGATATTGCTAAGGGAAAAACTTCCGGTACCGATGCACATGGCGAGCACGCACACCTATAGTGGAATACACATGAGCAATCACTAGAAGAAGAAGAATAGCTAGTTCCACATTGTTCTTCAAACCTCAGATCATTGAAATGCAGCTGTGCATTTGAGATACTATATGACTGTAGTATGTTTTGCACTGCCTGCATCTATACAGACATCCGGAGAGGAGAAGAAGACAAGACTGTCCCTAGCATATATGATTAAAAAAAAAGGTGAGACACACCCACCCACTATCAATGCAACAAGGAGGGAGAACAGTAGCTGGGGCCAAGAGAGAAGATGCAATGAAACCCTTGAGGACCCACAACTGATGTCTGAAAAGCATCAGTCACTCTGCAGATCAAAGAAAGAAAGAGCAGCCAGTATTCAGACAGATAGGATCCTTATGACCTATATAGGAGAAGTGCACTTTCTTAGTAAACTGTAGCAGTTTCCCAACAGTTTTCTTATGGACTTAATTATTAAGCAAAAATTAAGATTAGGAGTCTGATTTAAATTATGTAAATTTTCAGTTTTAGTTAACTGTGGAACTATTGCAGCTACTTTTATTTTACTCCTGCTTTCATAAAAAGCTACAGAGTTATAACAGATAATTACAGAGACTAAAGTACAGGCTTTAATATAATTAGGACCGGGCCACCCAAGATGAAAACTACACCATGGAAGAGTCCTACAACCAGGTATTTGAGGCCAATCCCTTTATCAATAAGAAGACCAAGAAGACCAGCACCATTCATATTCTGGTTTTGGATAAAACACCTGATATTGCCTACATCATAGAAACCTTCCTCCCTCCAAGCCTACACCCCACTACCGCCTTTAGCAATAACGTAACCATTAAACAAGCCCTGAATCAGTAGTCTTTCTTCCCAATTTAGTTTTAACAAAAAAAGCTGCAATGTAAGTAGCTATGGGAGATAACAGTGCAACTACTAGGTATCGGTGGGGGGAAAGTGTGCTAGTAATGTCCTGGATACACTGGTCTGTTAAGTGTTATTGCTTTTAATATACTAATGCAAACACTGTAATAGAGTATTAATGTCCCAATGTACTGTAGCTTGTTTTAACTTACCGTAATAGTAAAAGTGGTGCATGTGAAGCTCTCTTAAAAGCTGACACTACAGCAGTGATATTCCCAAGCCAGCATGCGTAGGGCTGGGGGTGGGGAAGGGTAGTGCATCTAGGTATAAGTAACACCTCTCACACCAAACAGGAACTTTTCCACAGTTCATTGCAATTTGGGAAGTGTGATTATTATACCTTGTCTTACAAACACCAAACACCATTACATATGCACAAGGTCAGTAATTCCCCCCATATATACAGAGTTGTGCTTCTGCATATAGTATCTATCTGAGATGAATATTGAGCACCCAGCTCTTCAGGAAGCAGTAAAGAGTCATCAGTCAAGCCACAGGTTGACTCCTATTGCAAACAGTATGGGTGAGACATGAGGCATTCTGAAGCAAGAGGAGAGTACTGGAAAACTTTAAATAAAACAGCAAACATAAACTTTCCTAGGTTTTGTTTCTGTTGGATTTATTGTATTATGTATAGTAAGTGTTTAATATAAAAATCAGGTAGTAGGGTTTACAATGTTATAACAAGAGAATATTCACCTCAAATTGGCATCTGCTACACTCCCCCACCCCCATTCCCAGTCACCACTATTCAGGATATAGCTAAGGGAAAAACTTCTGGCACCGGTGCACGTGGCGAGCACGCACACCTATAGTGGAATACACCTGAGCAACACATCTCGAAGAACGGCAGTTACGGAACAGGTAACTGTCCTTTCTTCGAGTGATTGCTCCTGTGTATTCCACAGTAGGTGTGCGTGCTCGCCACGTGCACCGGTGCCAGAAGTTTTTCCCTTAGCAGTACCCATAGTGGGGGAGCACCACTGTGACCCCTGGAGTGGCGCCTCTATAGCGCGCTATAAGGGGAGCTGCACACTCCCCACACCCTCAGTTCCTTCTTGCCGCCAGTGAAGGTAGTTGGGACTTTGTGCTCCAGCCTTGCTGTAGCCCTTCCAGTAGCCTTAGTAGTATTCATCTTCTCCTTAGTTGGATAACTTCTTTAGTTTGGTGCCTGGTGTGGGGCATGCCCCATGCCCCAGGTTTCAAGTTGTGTGACTCCTGTCGCAGTTCTATGCCAAGAAGTGACCTGCACACTCAGTGTCTTCGCTGCTTGGGCGAGACTTACGTAACCGATCGCTGTAAGATCTGTCGGTCGTTCAAGTCTCGAACGAAATGTGTGAGAGAGATCCGGCTCTGGGCCCTGCTGATGGAATCTGCGTTGGCCCCGGCACCGGCACACTGATCGGACTCGGCACCAGGTGCCTCATCCTCGGTGCGGAGCGAGGCACCCTCCACCAGTCGGCACCGCTCACCTGCTAAGAAGCAAGGGAAGACTCAGTGGCACCGACAAAAGGACAGGAGTGAGGCCGGACCCGAGTTGGGCAGCCCACGATCCCCGCCGGGACCCAGACCTCCGACTCGCACCGAGTGGAGTAGTCCGGTCCCGTCCACGCGTGCCTCTCCCGCGCTGAGAATGCCGTCGATGCCGGAGGCTGCACAGGCCACGCATGACATCCTTTCCCTCCTGGTGCCTGGTGCGCCACCCAAGAGGGGCCCCCAGTCTTGAGGGAAGCCGCCGTTGGGAGCACAACAGCCCTCCCCGGCAAGAGACAGCCCGCGCTCCAAGGACCGTGCGCCCCATTCGCCGAGGTCCTCACATAGCTCGCATCCGATCAGACTGGCTGAGTCACCTGCGCGGGAGCCTCGAAGGTCCTCCACTCCCCCACCGGGAGCGCAGGCACCTAGACAAGCGGTGTTGATGCTCCTCTTTGGATAGGAGCTATAGGAGCAGATCCCGACGCCATCGTTATGGACGCTCGGGCTCGAGTGCCCGCTCCGCTAGACACCATAGACGGAGCTCTCCTCGGGCGATACCGGCACCTAAGCGTTGAAGCTATGATCGCCGGGACGACTATGAGAGCAGCACTTCAGTCGAGTACCGCTCCTCATCATCATCGAGGTCCAGATCTCGAGGTCGGCACTGGCATGACCGTAGACGCTCCCATCACTCCTACGGCACCGTGCAGTCAACAGCGACCTCGGCCTCGGCACCCAGCCACCCGTCCCTGAGCCGCTCCAGGCCCCAAGAGCAGCCCGCACCACTCGGCATCCAAGCCAGTCTTGCAAGGGGCGCCATGGCAGGGCCAATGGTGTCAATGGGCACCATGGCCGCAATTGCCTGCCCAGGCGAGACCCCGCTCGGTAGCCGGGGCATCCCCGACCTATTCGGTGTGTCCCCCTTGACAGAGTCAGAAGTTGACGGGCACCGAACAGGCAGCACCGGGCCCCGACTTGGTCTTGGGAGTTGAACCAGCGGCACCTCCCGATGCCCTGGTAGCCGGACCGGCCCCCTCGCCGGCACTGGAGGAGACCATAGTGGCACCTCTGTCCGTTGTACAAGAGGACTTTAAAGCTCACCAGGAGCTCCTCAAAAGGGTAGCCTCGAATCTCCAACTCCAGGCTGAGGAGATGGAGGAGCCATCGGACACCCTTTTCAATGTTCTGTCCTCCTCGGCACCGGGCCGTGTGGCCTTACCCCTTCACCAAGGTGGGGCAAACATATCGACTGCCCTGTGGCAGACCCCAGCTTCCTTGGTGCTCATCTCCAAGAAAGCAGAAAAAAAGTACTTTGTTCTGGCTAAGGGACACGAGTACCTGTACTCCCACCCGGCACTTAACTCCCTGGTGCTGGAGTCAGTCAACCATCGGGAACGCCACGGCCAGCCTGCACCCCCAAGGACAAAGACACCAAGAGACTTGATTCTTTTGGCAGGAAAGTTTATTCTTCTGCAAGCTTTCAACTTCAGGTGGCCAAGAAAGATGTGGAGAAATTGGAGAGGGTCCAGAGAAGAGCAACAAGAATGATTAAAGGTCTTGAGAATATGACCTATGAAGGAAGGCTGAAAGAATTGGATTTGTTTAGTTTGGAAAAGAGAAGACTGAGCGGGGACATGATAGAAGTTTTCAGGTATCTAAAAGGGTGTCATAAGGAGGAGGGAGAAAACTTGTTCACCTTAGTCTCTAAGGATAGTACAAGAAGCAATGGGCTTAAACTGCAGCAAGGGAGGTTTAGGTTGGACATTAGGAAAAAGTTCCTAACTGTCAGGGTGGTTAAACACTGGAATAAATTGCCTAGGGAGGTTGTGGAATCTCCATCTCTGGAGATATTTAAGAGTAGGTTAGATAAATGTCTATCAGGGATGGTCTAGACAGTATTTGGTCCTGCCATGCGGGCAGGGGACTGGACTCGATGACCTCTCGAGGTCCCTTCCAGTCCTAGAATCTATGAATCTATGAATCACCAAGCCCTGTTGAGCCACTATGATTTTAACTTGTGGGGGTCTCTACCGAAGTTCAAGCCTCTTCTCCCGGAGCGGGACAAAAAAGAGTTCAAGGCTCTGGTGGAGGAAGGGGCAGCAGCGGCGAAAGCAGCCCTCCAAGCCGCCTCGGACGCGATGGACACGGCAGCCCGTTCTATGGTGTCTGCCGTATTCATGCGAAGGGCGTCGTGGCTTCTCCTGTCTGGTCTGTCTGCAGAATCTCAGGCTAGGTCTACACTACCCGCCTGAATCGGCGGGTAGAAATCGATCTCTCGGGGATCGAATTATCGTGTCTCGTCGGGACGCGACAATCGATCCCCGAATCGACGCTCTTACTCCACCAGCGGAGGTGGGAGTAAGCGCCGTCGACGGGGAGCCGCGGAGGTCGATTTTGCCGCCGTCCTCACAGCGGAGTAAGTCGGCTCTGATACGTCAAATTCAGCTACGCTATTCGCGTAGCTGAATTTGCGTATCTTAAATCGACCTCCCCTGTAGTGAAGACCTGCCCTAAGTCTCTGAAGCAGGACCTTCCCTTCAATGGGAAAGCACTGTTTGCGGACCAAACCGATGTTCACCTGCATGGGATGAAAGACTCCCATACCACCTTGCAAACTCTGGGCCTATATGTCAGTCCAGCGAAGGACAAACCTGAGCCGCAGACCTCTGCTAGGGGTAGATATGAACCCCCTCCTAAGTGACCAAGGGAGCAGAGACGCAGGTCTCAGCATCAGTCCCGCTCAGCCCCACGACCAGGCCCCTCGAAGGGCAAGAGGCAGGGGAAGAGGCTGTTTTGACTCTTTGTGGGGTGCCACCGGGCCTGTTGTCACAGACGCCCCCCAGTTAATAACGTTTGTGTTCTGCAACCGTTTATCTGCCTTCCCAGTGCAGCGGTGCCGTATAATGTCAGACCAGTGGGTCCTCAGCACGATTTCCAGGGGCTACACATTGCAGTTCACCTCACCCCCCCTCCTCTACCCCCCGTCCCGGGAGGACCTCGGGGACCGGGAACATGCCACCCTCCTAAACCAAGTGGTGGTGCGCCTTCTCAACCTGGGTGCAGTGGGGAGGGTACCAGCGGAATTTCAGGGCAAGGGATTTTACTCCTGGTTCTTCCTGATCCCAAAGGTAAAAGGCGGGCTCAGGCCCATCCTCGACCTGCGGAACCTCAACAGGTTTATGGTCCGCTACAAGTTCCACATGGTATCCCTGACCTCCATCATTCCCTCCTTAGACCCGGGGGATTGGTTTGCGTCCCTGGACCTCCAGGATGCGTATTTCCACATCCATATTTTCGAGGGTCACAGGTGCTTCCTCCACTTCCTGGTAGGGTGGGACCATTACCAGTTTGCGGTCCTCCCCTTCGGCCTTTCCACGGCCCCCAGGGTTTTTACAAAATGCATGGCAGTGGTGGCAGCCCACCTCCGGAGGAACGGGCTGCAAATTTTCCCTTACCTGGATGATTGGCTCCTCAAAGGCAGCTCTCAGTCCCAGGTGCAGGCCCAGATGCAATTCCTGCTGTCCATGTGCGAGGGTCTGGGCCTTGTGGTGAAAGAGGCCAAGTCCACGTTGGTACCGGCCCAACGCATACACTTCATAGGGGCTCTGCTAGACTCCGTAGAGGCCACAGCCTCTCTTCCCCGGGACAGATTCGAGACACTCAAAAGTCTCGTAGCCTCAGTCACGACCTTCCCCGTGACGACAGCAAGGGTGTGCCTTCAACTCCTGGGTCACATGGCAGCATGCACGTCCGTGGTGCGACATGCCAGACTCAGAATGAGGCCCCTCCAACTCTGGTTGGCCTCCCAGTATTCCCAGTCCAGGGACAGCCTGGACAAGGTAGTCATGATGCCACCCAACGTGGTGGCCGCGCTGCAATGGTGGTCCCTCCCGAGCAATATGCTAAATGGGATCCCCTTCCAGGACACCCCTCCCTCACTAGACTTGGTGTTGGATGCCTCGGACCTGGGCTGGGGAGCCCATATAGGGGACATTCAAACCCAAGGCAGATGGTAGACCTTGGAATTGTCTCTGCACATAAACGTCAGGGAGCTCAGGGCAGTATCCCTGGTGTGCATAGTGTTCAGTTTGCACCTTCGCGGGAAGGCGGTCAGAATCCTCACGGACAACACGTCCGCGATGTATTACATCAACAGGCAGGGGGACACGTGCTCCTCGGCCCTGTGCCAGGAAGCCCTGGACCTCTGTGAGTTTTGTGTAACCCACGATATCTTCCTACGGGCCTTCCACCTACCCGGTGCACACAATGTGCGAGCCGATCACCTCAGCAGGGTGTTTTCCCAGTACAAGTGGTCACTCCATTGGAAGGTCGCCCATCAGCTCTTCCAAGAGTGGGGAGCTCCCTGGGTCGACCTCTTCGCTACCACCCAGAACAGGCGCTGCCCCCAGTTCTGCTCCAGGGCAGGGGCAGAAAGGGAGGCGATCTTGGAAGCATTCCTCCTCTGGTGGTCAGGAAAACTGTTCTATGCCTTTCCACCCTTCCCCCGGATAGGAAAGGTTCTGCAGAAAGTAAGGGCAGACAGGTCTAGGGTTATCCTCATAGCTCCGGATTGGGCCCATCAACATTGGTACGGGACGCTTCTGCAGCTTTTAGTGGCCCCCCCACGAAGGCTGCCGCTTCGTCCGGACCTCCTCTCCCAGGACAGGGGATGCCTTCTCCATGCCAACCTGGCCGCGCTCCACCTGACAGCGTGGCTGCTCCATGGTTAAACCAGGAGGAGGGAAGGTGTTTGGAGGATGTGCGACAAATCCTGCTGGAGAGCAGAAAGCTGTCCACACGGCGGACGTACCTTGCCAAATGGTCTAGGTTCTCCAGGTGGGCGGGGGAGCGGGGCACCTCCCCGTCATCCGCATCCCTCCAGCTTATTCTCGATTACCTCCTGTCCCTTAGGACCCAAGGGCTAGCTCCTGCCTCCGTCAGGGTTCATTTAGCGGCCATTTCGGCCTTCCACCCTCCGGTGCAAGGTCAATTGGTGTTCTCCCACCAGATGACCTCCCATTTTTTAAAGGGCCTAGATCGTGCATTCCCGTATGCCAGGGCCCCAGTCCCACAATGGGATCTGAACCTAGTGTTATCCCACCTCACGGGTCCTCCCTTTGAACCCTTGGCCACATGTTCCTGGTCCCACCTATCCTGGAAAGTTGCTTTCCTGGTGGCTATCACCTCAGCCCGTCGGGTCTCGGAGCTTAGGGCCTTGACCTCGGAACCCCCGTATACTGTTTCCCTCAAAGATAAGGTCCAGCTTTGCCCACACCCCGCTTTTCTCCCGAAGGTGGTCTCCACCTTCCATATGAATCAGGACATTTTCCTACCGGTACTCTGTCCTAAGCCCCATTCCTCCACACATGCTAGACATACGTAGAGCGCTGGCCTTCTACCTGGACCAAACCAGGCCGTTCAGGAAGTCCTCGCAACTATTCCTTGCGTCGGCCGAGCGGATGAGGGGGCAACCAGTTTCCACCCAGCGCATTTCCCGCTGGATCACCTTGTGCATACGCAGGTGTTACGACTTGGCAGGGGTTCCCCCACCGCCTATAGTGAAGGCGCATTCTACGAGAGTGCAAGCTTCGTCGGCTGCCTATGTAGCCCACGTCCCTATCCAGGACATATGTAGGGCTGCCACGTGGTCCTCTGTCCACACCTTTTCCTCGCACTATGTGATCATCTCCCAAGCACGGGATGACGCCGGGTTTGGTAGGGTGGTACTCTGTCCCGATAACCCTTAAACTCCTACCCACCTCCATCAGATATAGCTTGGAGTCATCTACTGTGGAATACACAGGAGCAATCACTCGAAGAAGAAAGGACAGTTACCTCTCCGTAACTGGCGTTCTTCAAGATGTGTTGCTCCTGTCTATTCCACATCCCACCCTCCTTCCCCTCTGTCAGAGTTGTCTGGCAAGAAGGAACTGAGGGTGGGGGAAGTGCGCAGCTCCCCTTATACCGCGCTATAGAGGCGCCACTCCAGGGGTCGCAGCGGTGCTCCCTCACTATGGGTACTGCTAAGGGAAAAACTTCCTGCACCGGTGCACGTGGCGAGCACGCACACCTACTGTGGAATACACAGGAGCAACACATCTTGAAGAATGCCAGTTACGGAACAGGTAACTGTCCTTTTTAAAGGATGTCTAGATTTCATTCCTGTAGTAACAGAACTGGTGATAGGAAAGCAGGAAGACAGAGAGAGAGAGAGAGAGAGAGTGCATGTCTTAAATTGGTTAAATAGCCTAGCTGTCAGTACTCAGTGTTTCAAAAATGTTATACTGCCAACCTGTGTCATAGAGATGTCTTCTGTTTTTAAAAAAAACCATGAATAAAGCTACTTTAAGGGAAATTACTGCTTTGTCCAACCCTGAAGAGCTGTGAGATCTTTGCTCACCAATTCTCATAAAACTTGTATTTGTTATGCCTTTTTTTGTGACTTTAGTATTACGATCTATTATAAATAAAATGCATTTCATTGATTGATTTTAAAATGAAATTAGTAACTGGAAAAAATGGCCAGTATTTTTTTAAACCTGTGACAATTATAAATTACTGTATTCTGTCATTTACTTTCTAGAATCAAAAGTATATCTAAGTATAATCTAAAGTTCTCCTGCAAAATGCCGGCTGTGCAAACCCTTCTGTGGCTGGATCATTCTTGTGTTTTTATTTTAAGTACAAAATAAATATGTATAACAAATTTTAAAGTATGTAATTAGTAATTTGATATGTCGGGTGGTGCCTTGTTTTATGTGTTTGCTCCCCTGATGTTAGAACCTGGCTACGCCACTGCTGTAGGGGGCTCATCGCCCAGCAGCTGGGGGCCACCATGCGGGCTCAGCAGGGCTGCTGGCCACGGGGCCAATGGGTGTGGGTGGGCTGGGTGGGATCTCGGGAGTCATGTCTCAGGGATCTGCCCCGCTCCCCAGCACTGCTGCAGCTCTGAGCTATCTCCACTGCCTGGGACCTATGGGGCCCCACCTGCCTCCCCGGGGGAAGAGCCACCTGGGACTGGTGCAGAGGCTGGGCCAGTCTCAGCCAGTCACAGGGGACAGTGGGGGAGGGGGAGCCTCAGCTGGGTCCTGAGGGAGCCTGGCCCGGGTAGACTTTGCTCCTGCTCCAGGCTGGCTGACTGCACCACTCCCGAGGGGCTGGAATTATCCTGCCCCAGGACCAGCTCTGGCTGCGCTGCTGGCTCAGCCTGGCAGACACAGTCACCTCCCATCAGGGCCGGCTATTGTGGCTGGGGGTTAGGGTGTGGGAGAGTAGGTCTCTAGTGGGTCTGGGAGGGTGCTGGGCAGTGGGGGGTGGGAAGACCTGCGTGTGTTGGGGGGCTGTGCAGTGGGGGAGATCTGTGTGTGTCAGGGAGCTGGGAAGTGGGGGGGGGGTCTGAGCGGGGCACTGTGCAGTTGTGGCGGTGGGGCAGTGGGGGGCACTGGGCAGTGAGGGAATCTGTGGGGGGGGGCTCTGGGCGGGGAGGTGCAGGGCACTGTGCAGTTGTGGGAGGGCTGTGGGGGGTCTTCAGCTAGGGGGACACTAGGCAGTGAGAGGATCTGTGTGGGGGGGGTTCTGAGTGGGTGGGCGAGTGGTCTGGGAGGGCACTAGGCATGGGGATTTGTGGGGGTCTGTGGGTGGTGTGGCACTGGGCGTAGGGAGTCAGAGGGGTGCTGGGCAGGGGGGTAGCATGGTGCAGCATGGGCCCACCCCGAAGGGGAAGATGCACGATGGTAGCGCAGGGGCGGGCTGGACAGTGTCGGTCTGGCAGGTCTGTAAACAGTGCCCTTGTACTGGGCTGAGTGGAACGGGGCTGTCCCTGCCATGCAATGACCCATCTCCTATTGCCCCCGGCCAGCCCCTCGCTCTGAGGACTCTGCCCCCCTGCCCCATGTCCCCATTTCCCCCATGAGGGCACACAAATATGTTTAGCACCGGGCCCACAAAAAGTTAATCGGGCTCTTTTTGGGGTGCAGGAGGGTTCCAGGCTATGGGGAGTTTGAGTGAGGGTGCAGGATCTGCCCTGGGGCAGGGGATTGGGGTATAGGAGGGGGTGCGGACATGTGGGTTCTGGGAGGGAGTTAGGAACTCAGCACGTTGTATAAGAGAGAGGAGCTGCAGTGATTTCATACAGACATAGAAACTGATAGAAGAGACTTTTACATATTCAAAATGTGTGATGTAGAGTTTGAGGGAGGGAGTGTCTGTACAATATTTCACAGCATTCAGTCTCCTGGCTGGAGCAGTAAAGTAGCCCCGCAGCACTTGTATAGGATAGAGAGGAGCTGCGGTGTCTAAAGCTTTGGCAGTCTAGGAATTGGGAGGCCTGTGCCTTTAAGACCCCAGCCCCAGGAACCCGCCCTCTGCTCCGGGGCTGACATGCAGTGTCCTGTGAGCAGAATGAAAACAGCCTCTGCACCCCCACCCCCACCCCTAGATTAGCGAGCACAGCGGGTGCCTCATTCCACGGGGTCACTGTTCCCCCCTTTCCCCCTCCCTAAATGGGGGTTTTGTCCCTGCACGGGGTCTGGCAGCCTCTCCCCCGCAGGCTTAACCCCGGCTCCTACCCTAGGGTTACCATATTTAAAAAATAAAAAAAGAGGACACTCCATGGGGCCCTGGCCCCGCCCCTTTCCCACCCCGTCCCCGCCCCAACCCCGCCCATTCCCCCACCAACTCCGCCCATTCCCCGCCCCTTCCCCAAAGTCCCCGCCCTAACTCCCCCTCCTCCCTCCCAGCCACGCGAAAAGGGCTGCCCAAGCGCTACCGGCTTCACGGTTTGCCGGGCAGCCCCCAGACCCTGTGCCCCTGGCCGGCGCTTCCCCAGTCTGGAGGCTGCCTGGCAAACCGTGAAGCCGGTAGCGCTCGGGCTTTGGGCAGCCCCCATGTCTCTGGACCCTGCGCCCCCAGCCGGGCACTTCCCCTCCCGGGCTCCAGCTGCTCTGCTCCTCCCCTGACTCTTCAGCTCTGTTTAAGAGCCGAGCTACCTGAGCGCTCCGGCTTTGGGCAGCCCCCTTGCCTCCGGACCCTGCGCCGCTGGAGCAGAGCAGCTGGAGCCCGGGAGGGGAAGTGCCCGGCCGGTATTTTCCCGGACATGTTCGGCTCTTTGGCAATTCCCCCCGGACGGGGGTTTGATTACCAAAAGGCCGGACATGTCCGGGAAAAACCGGACGTATGGTAACCCTATCCTACCCCCCACCTCCGATTTTTCCCCTCCAGCCCCTCTTCTGCCCCTACCTACAGTAGCTTGATCGCCCCTGGCCAGTAAATTTCTGCCCCCTGCGCAGACCCTGACAGCCCCCCCCGCTGTGATTTGCCCCCCCCAGCAAATCATAAGTAGAAGTAAGGGCAGAGAGAGGGCAGTGGCTACAGCAAAGGTTACTGGGCATGCTCAGTACACCCAAAGTAAGGAATTGGGAGTGAGAGCTGTTTGCATTGTGTGTGACGACACGGTGTGACTACACGTATAGCAACCCTCCCATTTTGCAACTGGGTGCGGTTTCCGCCATGCAATGTGACCATCTGGGCTACTTGCTACTGCCTGGTCCATGGGGTTGCGAATCAGGAGGGATGGGGTTTGTGGTCGAAAACACTCACGATCTGCTTCCTCCTGGCTACTGTGCCAAATTGACCTATTGGATGATTGAGGCACGCTGTTTCACTTTTTTGTGTGTGAATCTGTGAAAAGGGAGGTAAGGTTTGGGGGTACGGAGCATACCCCTGAGCCTAAGGTGATACCCGTGTGGCCCCTTTGATCGATCTGCTTCCTCCTGGCTAGCATGCCCCTGAGCCCAAGGTTATACCAGAGTGGCCCCTTTGATTTTTTTCACTGTTTATTTCCTTGTTTATTTCCAATGACTTGGCTGCTCATGCACCTGTCACTGGTCCAGGGATATGGTTGCGAATCAGGAGGGATGGGGTTTGTGGTCAAAAACACTCACCATCTGCTTCCTCCTGGCTAATGTGCCAAATTGACCTATTGGATGTTTGAGGCGTGCTGTTTCACTTTTTTGTGTGTGAATCCGTGAAAAGGGAGGTAAGGTTTGGGGTTACGGAGCATACCCCTGAGCCCAAGGCGATACCAGAGTGGCCCCTTTGATCAATCTGCTTCCACCTGGCTAATGTGCCAAAACGCCGGCCCCGCTCTCCCGTCCAGAGTGCCAGACCCCGCTCCCCCGGTTGCAGCGCTGGCCGGAGCACGAGCAGACCCCCGGACCCGTTCTCCCGGCCCGAGCCCCGGGCAGAGCGCAGAGAAACCCCCGGACCCGCTCTCCCGGCCAGAGCACCGGACGGAGCGCAGCGAAACCCCCGGCCCCGCTATCCTGGTCGGCGCGCCGGACCCCGCTCCCGCCTCCAGTTGCAGCACCCCCCAGAGCACCGCGAGACCTCTGGACCCGCTCTCCAGGCCGGAGCGCCGGGCAGAGCGAGGCCAGCCCCGCGGCCCCGCTCTCCCGGCCAGAGTGCCGGGCAGAGTGCCGCAAGCCCCAGTCCTAGCTCTCCCGGCTGGAGCACCAGACCCCACTCCCTCGGTTGCAGCGACGGTTGGAGCGCGGCCAGACCCCGGCCCTGCTCCCCCGCCAGAGCCCCAGGCGGAGGGCAGCGAAACGCACAGACCTGCTTCCGCGGCCGAAGCGCCGGGACCCGCTACTCCGGTTGCAGCGCCGGCCGGAGTGCGCCAGACCCCCGGACCCGCTCTCCCATCCGGAGTCCCGGGCGGAACGCATCCAAAACCCCAGCCGCGCTCCCCCGGCCGGAGAGCCGGGAGATGCGTGGCCAGACCGTCGGCTCCGCACCCCCGGCCGGAGAGCAGGGCGGAGCGCGGCCAGACCCCCAGCCCAGCTCCCCTGGCGGAGCGCGGCCAGACCCCCACCCCCCTTCGCCGACCAGATAAAAACGGGAGGTGTGGGGGGGCCTTGTTTGCCCACCCCTGATCAAGATAGTTGCTGCATTGGAGATTTGGGGATTCTTTCACAAGAGGAGTCATTAAAAACTTCATAGAGTGCTTCAGTCTCTTTATGTGTTTATTCTAGCCATGCAAATATTAGAGGCTTTGAAAATTCCTTCCTGTGCTGAGATGGCACAAGGAGGCTATTTGAGACAGAGAGGAAGAACTGGACATTTGACTCATCTCCAAAGCAGATGAAATCCCATGACCGCTGGATTTTGGTTCTGGCACTGAGATGGAAGAGCTAAGCCAGGAGTTAGAGCAGGAGAAAAATATTCAGGGCTTCTTGGTTCCATGTCAATTCTAGGTGGGGAGCAAACACAATGATTAAAGCAGGGGAGAATTGTATTTGTGGATCCCTCATGCGCCCCTTTGACATATATTGTCCAAGAACTCTACTCAAGGACTTATAACTTTTCGGTGAGATATGATTAAAAGATCAACGTTCGTTTGCTTTAGGAGTCAGCAGCCAATATACAATCAGAGACCTGAAAGTTCAACACTGACACTCAGCAGGCACCTGGGGACATAATGTGTCAACGAGGTATAAACATCTCATTTAGAACATCCTTCTTTCTCATTTTATCAGGCACTTCAGCAACAACAGGGATGGGATCTTTTTTAGTGCTTAGAATAGAATAGAATAGAATAGAGATCTAATCTGTTGGGTTCTGACTGGCCAAGTCATTATGGGTAGAGTTGGGTGAATAATGGACTTTTTTGGTTCACTGGCTATTTAAAAAAAATTGAAACTAATGTTTAGTTTCAGGTCAAATTGAAAATAACATTTTTAAAAACAATTTTTGGTGATTGAAAAGTCAAAGAAGTTTTGACCTCGAAATGAGCCAATACATTGGTAATGTCAAGGCAAAGTGTTTCATTCTGTATCATCCTGAAAAATTGTGTTTAGACTTTCAGGCAGTTTGCAAAAAGCCAAGTAAAGATTCCCAAAGCCACAGAAGGCGAACTCCATGATGGTAGTGGTAGGGTGCTCCCTCATGAGCCTTACCCAGTGGTCAGGGCATTCACCAAAGATGCTTAAGAAACCTGGATTCATTCCCCGCAGCTGCCATCTGATGAGGATAAAGAAATTGAATGTTGGTCTCCCCCGTTACAGGAAAACATCCCTGACATTGGACTATGGGTTAGTCTGGGTTGAGTTCTTCTCAGTCTATCCTCTTGAAGATGTTCAACTTTTAAATAAATAATTAAACAGTCAATGGAGAAGGACCTTGAGCTTGAGTCTCCAACATCTCAGGTAGCCCCCTGGCCGACATGCAGTAGAGCAATACTCAGTATCACCCACGCCGAAGACTATACATTGCAATTCATAATGGCAATTCACAGTCTTTCATGGTGACACTGGATAGTCATTGGACAAGGGAAAGAGAGTGAGGCAACTTTATAGCTCTCTGCCCATCTTAAACACTGGGCATCCTCTGACCTTTCAACCTCTGCCCTCAGTGACCCCTTTACAACCACGTGCCTTTCAGACTCTTCCTTCAGTGACCCCTGTGCAGTCATGTACCCTTCATATCCTGCCCTCGCTGACCCCAGTGCAGCCCCTCCCCTTCACTCTCTGTCCCCACTCACCTCTGTTGAATACCATTCCTTTTATTTTTATATTCCTGTTGACTTCATTCATTATATATAGGTGTAACTGATCTGAACTTCATTGAGAATATTATCTTTTTTTAAAAATATTACTGTCAGAACTAGCTTTTCACTCTTCTGTCAAAGTAGTGTTGGTTCAGGAGATCTTACAGGACTATAGACAGTTGTAGTTTATTTTTGGATGTGAAAATCCAATTCTGATACACAGGGAGTATAGATCTGTTCAGGAAGACGTACCCATTTTTATCGAAATATTTGTCAGTGTAGAAGAGCCTCATTAGTACTTAAATTTTGGAAATATAGAACTCATTGGGAAAGAAAAAAGAATCACAATATTTTTGAATATTTACAAAAATATTTCTATTTTCAAATTTTTGAAAGGAACTTTTTTTTCTCTTGTAGTAAAATTTCATAAACGTTTTTTTCTTTTCATCTATTTTTTTTCTTAGGGAGAAAAAAGGAGTAAGTCTGAAAAAAATACTAAATCTATTTAGGAAAGTTTCTTGTTCTTTTATTTTTCTTGAAATGTAAGATCTGGAAACTGTGCTAAGGGATTTTTTAGAAGATGTTATTTATCTATTATCAATAAAAAAGCCAGTTTAGAAAAAAATCTTTGCAACCTCTATTTATAATTGTATATTATATCCTCATTAGTTGAAATTATTCTTAGAATAATTTTGACTAGTGATACTTGGTGCCAAAGCCCCAACTGATAGAAGCCATGTAGTAAGAGGCAACCACTTCTGCCAGCTAGGGAACTGGCCCATTTACCCTCAGGGAGACTGATTGGGTTTTTTTCACTTATATGGAGGTGTCACCCTGGCTCTTAACCATAAGTGCCTGCCTCAGTCAAAAACATAGCGGACACCCCACACTGGTGGTATGCTCTATTATTAGATTTCACCAAGCCAGTAACAAATGTGAACTCCTGACTATGAAGTTTAAGACATAAATCCAAATGAAATGAGCCAGACAAGGTGGGTGAGTAATATCTGTTATTGGACCACTTTCTGTTGGTAAAAGAGACAAGCTTTTGAGCCCCATAGAGTTTCTTTCTTTCATCAACAGAAGTTGGTCCAATAAAAGATATTACCTCACCCACCTTGTCTCTCTCATATCCTGGGACCAACATAGCTACAACACTGCAAACACCCAAAACAAAGAAAAAGTTTCATTTTAGTTTGAAATTTTCTCATGCAACATCCCAAATTTTCATCAAAAAAAACATTTTCCCATCAAACGTTTTGATTCCAGCAAAACCTCTTTTTTGACAATGACATTTCTTTTGACAGAAGAAAAAGTTGAGGGGAGATGGATTTCATTTCTGCCCTCCTGTGGACGTCCTCTGTGACCATGGGTAACTCATCCCCCACACCCCGCATTCTGGGATTTTCAAGAGAGAGGAAGATAGGTGCCCAATTCCCATAGAACTTCACTGGGAGTTTGAAGTCTGAGCCCCCCCGGATCCTTTGAATAGCCCAGCCTCCCTGATTCGGTTCCGTGTCTCTGAAATAGGGTAACATAGTTTCCCTACTTTGCAGGAGTGTGGTGAGATTAAATGCTTTAAGGATCGTGAGGTGCTCAGGTACAATAGTGACAGGTGTGGTATCAGCACTTATGCAGAGAGCTTGGAGGAAAGGCAATGCAGATGCCCCCCATGGCCTCATTGAGACCACCTCAGAGATTCCCTAGACTTGTGGAGTGCTTAAGTTGCAGAAGTTCTAGCAGGATGTCTGTGAGCATTGAACTCGTCATCTAAAAGGTAGTTGCACTAATGGAACAGAGGCCTTAGCTTAAAGGCCTGGAGCAGCCCCATAAATAGCTATCTGAGGTACAGCCAATAGAAGGGAACAAAGAGACACATTAGGTTTTGCTACACGTCGATCTGTGTGACGGAAGCTGATTTTAAAGAGTTACGGATCTTAGGGCTAGATTCACAATGGACTTTGGCTTTTAGACACTTAAAAATCACTCAGCATAGATGAAGATGCTGGGTATGAAGTGTAAACATACCATGGAAATCTGGGCTCCTCATTTGGACAGAGCCTTGCATGTGTGAATGTGTGTGTGTCCTCCTGTGATGTGTGTCCTGATCTTCACTAAGATGATGGTGTAGGAAATAAGCAGAACAATTAATACTATTATGAGCAGCACTCCACCATTGAAGACCATCTGCAGTTCTACCATGTGGGTGTCAGTGCAGGCCAGTTTGATGACCTGTGGGACATCACAGTAGAAATTGTCCAGGACATTTGGACCACAGAACGGTAGCTGGAGGAGCAGTCCAAGCTGAACAGTAGAGTGAGCCAATCCACCCAGCCATGCCAGCGAAACTAGCCCCATGCACACATCCTGGTTCATGATACTCAAGTACCGCAGTGGTTTGTAGATGGCCACATACCAAGCGATCGCCATTCCCACAAAACAAATTAAGTGGTAGAAGAACATCTGGAGGATGCACTCACTGAACAAGATGCTTTTACACTGGGAAAGGAGACCTGCATATTTGGAGCATTTCCTGATGATTCAGTGACATCCAGGAAAGCCAAGTTCAGGATGTACATGGGGGTATGGAGCCTGTGGTTGGTGATCACGGTGGTGATGATGATGAAGTTTCCCAGCCAGGTGTTCACGTAAACTATGAGGAAAACCACAAAGAGGAAGTGCTGCAACTCAGGATTCTGGTTGAGACCCAAGAGGACAAATTCTGTCACTGGGGTGGTGAGGTTCTGCTCTTCCATTTTGTGTTCTTAAAATCTACCAAGAAAAAAAACAGAAATGTACTGATATTAAATCAGTGTTAACTCCATCTTCACAAAGACATTGGATTTGGACATTTCTTTAGTTTTCTAAATTCAGCACTGTGTTCTCAGTTCTGCCACAGGAAACCCTGCTTCAGCTGACCCTTGGAACTCCACCAGTGGGGTGCTTGTGAGAGAAGAGGAGTGGTCTGCTCACCAAAAGAGGCACTTGTTAGTCACAGTCTGCATTCATCTACATGCAGCCCGGATGGTGCAGTCTTCAAAAGGTCCATAGAGTCCTCTTGGGGCCTAGAGATTCTGGGATGGGAAGGATGTGGGTTGCAGGGGTACATATATCCAGAGATTCTCTGAGTCCAGGGGTTCTCAACAAGGGGCTGCTAGGAAGTCACGATGAGTAAACCTACCTACCAACATTGCTGAATGGGAGGGAGGTCCCTGTTAGATCCTTGCTAGAAGGGAGGGGAATTGGAATGGAAAAGCTTGAGAACCATTGATTTCATGGATTTGAATTCTTGGACTCGCTATCAGAGATGTGTAGCACCTGTAACCCCCATGAACACAGTGAGGAACATTGTCCCTCTGTAGTGGTTTATCCATGATTTCAATGGGTGTTAAGCCCCTAGGTTCTTTAGAAAATCCCATTAAGGGCTGGTCTACACTGGGTGGGGGGATAGATCCAAGATACGCAACTTCAGCTACGCGAATAGCGTAGCTGAAGTTGAAGTATCTTGGATCGAATTACCTGGGGTCCACACGGAGCGGGATCGACGGCCGCAGCTCCCCCATCGACTGCGCTACCGCCGCTCGCTCTGGTGGAATTCCGGAGTCGACGGTGAGCGCGTTCGGGGATTGATATATCGCATCTTAATGAGACGTGATATATCGATCCCGGATAAATCGATTACTACCCGCCGATACGGCGGGTAGTGAAGACATACCCTAAGTGTCTAAATACCCTTTAAAATGATGCTATTAGACTCATAAGGGCTTAGGTCACTTTTGAAAATGAGACTTAAGCTCCTAAATCACTTAGAAAGTTTGAGAAGTTTTCCCAATGGCAGTAAATGGAGGAGACTGGCTGTGTGTGTGTGTGTGCATGTGTGCGCATGCGTGTATGCTTACACTTGTTTACATGAGAGAGAGAGACAATGTACAGCCAAACAATCTATAGCCAGGTCTACACTCGAAAAAGCTTTGCTAATATAGCTATAGCAGCAAACTCTCCTAGTGTGAATGTCCTAGTGCTTTTGCTGGTATAACTTACACCAGCCCATTCGAGTTCACATAACATCCCAACATAAGCTACTGCAATTGTGCATATGGCAATATGATAGTAGGAAAACATTTGGGGCTGGATTAAGGTTTGAGCACTATAGGCCAGTGTGCAGGGCCCTAGCTGCAGGAGTCATGACATTACAGCAGAATCTCAGCTTTCATTTTTTAAATAAAACTAATTTTCCAGTCCTTGTGGTTGGGAAGCATTTTGTGAATCATTTCAGGTTCTATCAATCAGTATTTCTGGACAAAATTGTTTCGTCAGAAACTTTGCATCCAGCTCTACTTATGAGCTAGAGTGAGCTAGAGTGAGCTCCTTCCCTGTATCATTTAAAGAATTGAGTGAATACAGCAAAATCATCCCTGTGTGAATAGCAATGTTACTTTTTCTATTAATTTGATTCATCCAAGTCCATGGCCCCTGTGTGAATATTCCATCAACAAAGATAGAAAAGATAATGGGATGAAATGAATAAGCAATTGGGATGAAATTTTCAATGGAGCCTAAGGGAATTAGGTGCTGAACTCCCATTGCCAGTCAATAGTAGTTGGGTGCCCAAATACTTTAGGCCCATTTGAAGTTCCCCGTTCCTCAGGGTGTGCTGGCCCTTTAAGGGGAGATGGGCTCATCCACACCTGTGCCTTGTCATCTCTTCCCAGGTGATGGGCTTGGGCTTGGGGCTGAGCTAGGTCAGTGACCAGGCATGGGAGGGAGCCTGATCTATCACAGTGAGGGGGACCAATGGGTTGGAAAGACCTAGGGGAGGTCTCTGTGGAGAGGCCCAGGGACTGGGGTGGGCCTGGGAGAGTGCCATTGCTCAGAGATCTAAGAGCACAGAGAACTGGGCCTGACGCCCTGATCCAAGAGTAAAGGCTAGAAGAATTTCAGGGATCAGGAGACTCCCGCAGGGGATCCAAAAGGGACCCAGGGTCAGGGATGACTTGGGAAGAAGCTCATCACAGTAGCCAGAGGGGATTAGGATCCCCGGAGGGGCATAATGGCCTGGTGAGCCTGGGGAATGGAGCCCAGAGATTCCGGCTTTTAACTGTTATTCTCTGTTAATAAACCAAACCCCAGAGGGGAGTGTAATTCCAACGCACCAATTGCAGTGGGACGTTTAACTGGGGAAGGAGAGGAATTGAGGAAGTGTCTGGGTGTGACAGCAGTTCAAGTAAGACCCTGTTATGTGCAGCCTTTGGCTCTAACCCTGACTTTGCCCCTAATCCAACAAAGAACTTAAGCATGAGTTTGACTTTAAGTTTTCAATGGGACTACTCACCTGGTTAAAGTTAAGCACATGCTGAAGTGGTTTCCTGAATCAGGGCCCTGGTACAGAATATTCAAGGGAGGAAGGGAGAGGCTTGAGTCATACTCATGTGTGTTCAGGTTGGATCCCTGGTGGTGTGAATTATCAGAGCAGTATAGACTTTAGTGGAGCTATGACAATCCACACCAGCTGAGGTTTGGCCCCTTCACTTTAAACTTTCTAACACGTCAATGTATCCAATCAGAGAAAAGAAACAGAGTGTGTTACAAAAAATGTATCCAGTCGGAAGAGCTCAAAGTTCAAACACCGAGTGTTTATGATGAGCTGATTGTAAAGGAGTTGTGGAAGAAGAAATATTCATAGACATGCTTTGGTGAATAATGTTTCATAATGAATACTTATAAGAAAATCATGAGCTGGACATAGACAGCCTTGAACAGGAAAAAGGTCACAATAGTTGCATACATTCTTTATCTATCTCTGTATCTCTCACCATTTCTATCTATCTATCTATCTTCAGCATCATCATCTTAACCTTCTATCTAGCTCTCTGTCTATCAACATATTAACAATCAATCAGAAATGTATCATTATGGCAAAATGAGCTTATGTATTCAGAGAAGGATTGGTCCTATCTGTCTGTCTGTTTAATCACATAATCTCCTTTTATCTGTCATATATGTACTGTACACAGCCATGCACAGAGAGGGAATAATAAGAGTAATCAGCCAAATTCTGAGATCCTTTTTCAGCTGGGATGTGACCAGATTTACACTGGATGGTGTATGGAATGCCAGGTCAGTGCCCATAAAGGCACTTTTACACCAAGGTTAGACCAGAATGACCCCAGATCATCAAATCTTAGAACTGTAAGGCTAGAAGGGACACCAAGAAGTCATCAAGTCCAGCCCCCTGTGCCGAGGCAAGCCTAAATAAATCTAGACCAGCCCTGATGGGTGCTTATGCAACAAGTTCTTAAAAGCCTCCCGTGGTGGGGTTTCCACAATCTCCTTTGGCAGCTTATTCCCAATCTTAACTACCCTCGTGAATTTAGTTCAGACTCTTTCAGAAAGAACATCATCAGAGTTAAACCAGAGCTGTCAATGGAGCTAATCCACATTTGCACAGGTCTATCAGAGATGGAAATCTCATCCTTACATCTCTGTTGCACTCACTTTCTCCAGGCTGCCTTTAGCCACATTTGGATCTTTGGATGTATTGACCATTGGCCAAATCCTGACCCCTTTGAAGTGTGTGGCTAAATCCCAGGGATTTAAATGGGATCCAAATTTGGCCTCAGTTATCCAGAATCAGATTTTCTTTAGAAAACAGTGGAAGAAGTTTCTCTTCACAAAAGCATTGTCACCATAGCAAAAACGGCACATATTTTATTTATTTATTGAGATTTTTTCCTTCAAGTAATATAAAAAAAAATAAAAAATAATTAAAGTGACATTTACTCTGATTTCATTTGATGTTTTTGCACTTAAAAAAGTGAGACAAAGTGAAGGGAGCAAAAGAAACTTTCTTGAACTTCTTAATGTTTTCCCAATTCTTTTCAATGGAAAACAAATAAGTGAAAAATATTTTTTCCTCACTTTCGGCAATTATTCCAGTGGGGAAAAGGGGGTAAAGGTAAAAAACTGAAAGTAGGAATTTCTCCACTGTTTTAACATATTTTTGAAAAATTGTCTGAATTTTCCCAATAGTTTATTTTTGTTTTGAAACTTTTTCCGAAAACTAAAAAAAATAATCATCCTAAATGACATTTTTCATCATCTTTTTCATTTTTGATGAACTCCCATATTTCAACAAAAATATATTCCATTAAAAATAAATCAGTTTATAGAAGAGAAAGTTTATTTTTGCTGGATGGGCTTTAAAAAGCCGGCTGAGGTTTTTCAGAGCTGCCAAGTGGCTTTAGACACCCAATTCCCACTGGTTTAATTGAAATGACCCCAATTCCCACCAGCAGAAGATTGGACCGTAAAAATTGTGAACTGCCCTAGAGCTTGGCTAAGGCAGAGCTCAGGGTGCCCAGTGCTGCCTTGTGACCCTCTGCAATGTGGAAAGTGATTAAATGGAAACCTCTGAAATCTCAATTCCCACCAGCTGAGGTGCCAACCGAGTGAGTTAGTTAGGTTCTGATACAAGCTCACTGCTTAGCAGCCAAGTTTTCTAGGTGCTCTAAAATCCACGTACTGAATCACATTGTCTTGAAAATTGCTGTGTCTCTTTGATGTCTGAGGTAGTGTAAGAGGGGCAAATCTGGAGTCACCTGGTCTAGGAGTTCCTGAGACATAACACCCCAAAATAGAGGACTTGAGAGTGAAACACTGCAGTTCTCCATGGCTTGGCTCCTGTTTTGGTTTCAGACGGGCGTTGATCCTGTATCTCTCTCTTCTTCCTCCAAGGATGCCGGTTGTACAAGGGAAATTGGTACCCCCAGGCTGGCCTGAAGTGATGTCTGTAAGACACAAACGATGATTCCCCTGGGAGACGACTCTATAGTATTTGCCCAGCCTGGCACCCCCAGCTGGGCTGTGCCTCTCAGCTAGGCACAGAGCAGGGGCTGGGGTGTTGGTGGGAGAGGGGCAGGGAGATGCTTGCTTTCCATAGCTTTCCTCAGGACAGGACGGCAGAAGTGCTCTGGAGGGAGACAGCGAGGCAGGCACCAGGTGACAAGAAGGCAATTCCTACAGCGAATGGGCTGAGGATTTCAAGCTCATATCTCAGATTGATTTCCTTCAGTAGGAACGTACATACCAGGCTGGCTCATCAGCCCCTCTAGCCACTCCTTGCTGACCCGGTCACACCTCTGGGTCCATCAAGCCTGCTGTCTCCCCCCCTTTCCCTTCCACCCCAGATCAGACCTCTGGGCCCATCCAGCCCACTAAACCTGGCTAATCTGGTAACCCCCAGATATCTGCTGCATCAGAACAGACCCATGGTCTGGATACTGCAGCCACCTATCGGGCCTGTGTTAGACAATGCATCCCTGGAGCACCATTTCACACTGGCTGCCATGGAGGCTCAGGTGGGGCTGCGAGTCAGGACTGAGGCAGAGCTGTTGGTGTGGGGAGCCCAGGGCTCATGGCCTGTGTTATCCCATCCTCAAGCTCCCTCCCGACAGCTTTCCCACTGTCCCAGAATCATTGCAGAGGAGTGAGGAAGTGACTTGTCCTTGTCTTACTTCCCCTCCCAGAGCTGAGAGAGAACCTAGGAGTCCTGGTTACCAGCCCCCTGCTCTAATCACTAGACCCCACTCCCCTCCCAGTGCTGCTGCTCTGGGTACCTCAAACTAAGAGGGAGACTTCAAACCAAGAAAACTTTTGTCATTTTTTTTCAAACTAGGGTTGCCAGCTGAGTAGTGGCTCAGTATTGGAGCCAGAGTCACAGCGACGAGAGGTGAAAGACCCAGGTACTGATGAGATATTTATGGGGAACAAGCAAATGGCAAAACAAAGGGGGGGGGGGAAACACTGACAACATGTAGAGCTGGTGTCTCTGCTGGGCTCTGTTATAATTATCATAACATAGATTGCATTTAAATGGGAGTGGGGTCTAGTGGGGTGCGGTTCTGTCTCTGGCTCTGGGAAAGGAGTGGGGGCTAGTGGGTTAGAGCAGGTGGGACTGGGAGCTTGGACGCCTGGGTTCCCTCCATAGCTCTGGAAGAGGAGTGGGATCTCGGAGGTTAGAGTAATGGGGCTGAGAATCAAGGCTTCCAGGTTCCATCCCTAAACAGAGCAGGGACTTGTAGCTGGGTCTCCTCCACCCCACAAAACTGCCCCAACTCCCTGGTTGTTCTGGCTTCTCCTTGTCAGCTGAAACTCTCCCTGGTGTGGAGAAACCTTCCCAATTATGTTTTTTTGTTGGAACCTTTCCAATGCCTGGAAACAGTTTGGTTTTGACAATATGACATTTATGTTCATGGAAAAAAAGTTTTAATGATTTTTTTTGGACCAGCTTTAAGTGGGCACCTGAGGTCAGATTTGTTACAGTATTTAGGTGCCTACTGAGATTTTCAAAAACATTGAGGTGCCCAACTCCCTTTGCTTTCAAAGGGTGTTGGTGCCTAGATGATATTGAAAATCCCACTAGATGCCTAAATACCTTTGAAATCTGCCCCTTAAACATCTCGGAAAATCTGGTGCTAAGTCACCGTGTGGTAGAGCAGAGAATGCAGCCTGGGTCTGCTCAGCACCCCGCTAGCTCCCTCCCTGTTGGACCAGGTTGTACTAATGTAGATGGAATAAATGGGCCAAAGGTGCTAACAGACCCCAGTCACTGTCGAGCATTAGCCATGTTAAGCGACGTACAGGTTTGGTATCCAGGGACCTCAGCCTGCTCAGTGCCATGGCAAACACACCATGAAACATGCCTTTAACCTGTTATCAAAGACAAGGAAAAGGAGGAAAAGCAGCTAAAGCATTTGAAATGTAAAGCATTCAATAAGGCTTCATTTGAACAACATCCCTCATTCCCCTGGCCTTGAGCTGGGAGAGTTTTATAAGGAAAATCCCCCTCATCAGACAGTCTTTTAGACGGTATCAGAGATGGTAATAACTGTCCTTGCGGGGGAAAGAGAAGTTAGCTGAGATGGGCTGGAGCTGCTGTCGTCGTAGATGCTGCTATTGAAGTTCGATCCCATTTCATCTCGGGTGGGGTTTGGGATTCATCTGGAGTAGGTGGGGGGTGACGATGTCCTCTGGGTCCCTCTCTCTGGCCCCGTCTGGCCAGGACATCTCTCAGGATCAGGAGGACGAAGAGCTGGAATCGCAGGGATGGGGTGTGTGGCAGATCTGATGGTGAATCTGGCTCCAGTAGCCTATGTTGTTCTTTCCTCATTTTCCCCCCAAAGTCTTTTTCTCCCCTCGCTATTTTGTCCACCAATTAGGCCTAGTTTCCAACACACAATTTTGGTTCACTGATTTCCGGCCCCACACTTCTCTTGTTTACCAGGCATGATCTTAACATAGACCTTGAGTGATATCAGGAGGATATTAGTCCTGTTGGACGAATTCAGTCTTTCTGTCTCTCTTTCCCACCTTTTCCCATCAACCTTTGTTATTGTAGGTTGTTGTGACAACTTAGGAACTTTCATATGCTTTTTACAGTTGAGCTCACAAAGAGATTGAATTTGTCGATCCACTTATCACACCACTGCCCTTCCTCTGCTTGTAGGTGATGGACCTCCTGGAGCCGATGAGGGGGGAGAACAGCACCTCGGTGACCAAATTCATCGTCCTAGGTCTCTCCAGCACCTGCAGGAGCAGCTCATCCTCTTTGGGGTCTTCACAGCCATCTACCTGGTGGCCCTGATGGGCAGAGTGCTCATCTTACCGCTGAACAGTCTGGACTCCAGGCTCCACACACTCATGTATTTCCTCCTGGGCAACCTTTCAGTGGTGGACATTGGCTACATCAGCTCCACCATCCCCAAGATGTTGGGCAATTACCTGTCACAGGACAAGTCCATCTCATGGGCTTTCTGCCTCTCTCAGATGTTCTTCTTCATCTCCTTCGGGGGGATCGAGTGCCTGCTGCTGGGGGTCATGGCCTATGACCGCTACATTGTCATCTGTCATCCTCTGCACTACAGAACGTTCATGCTGGGGGTCTGGTGCCACTGGGCTCTTAGCTATTGTAGGTCACATGTCTCTGCCACAAACACATATTTATTTCAACAAAGCCCTGGGGACGCCCATTGGGCATCAGCTGTAGATAGCAGTGGATATGGATGACGAGAGAAGCAAAAGGATCTTTTCAGAACCACCATGTTTTTTTCTGGACAGGAGCTGTATTCTGTGCCTGTCTGGTTCCCCTCACATTCACCCCCAGAACCTCTCCATAAGTGCAGCACAAAGATGGACGCATCCATTTGCCACATAGAAGGCTCAGTGAAATGGCCTGTTCATCTTAATGAGCTATTCTGAGCTGAGTGAGAATCCCTCCAGGAGACGGTACAGCCTGAAACAAGTGCTCAGAGAGGTGTGAACTGTTTCACTCGTACCAGCCACGCCAGTGCCAGCAGGGTTTCATGGTGTTCTCGGTGCACGCTCCACATGTGCCTCTTCTCAGCTTCACACCTCAAGGGGTGGCGCTTCCCTAGACCCAGCACACATGGGGAAGGGTTTAAGGAGACGGGTTCAGCCCCCCAGGAGGGAAAGGACAAAGCCTCTGAGATCACGTGAAGGGAGCAGGGAGGGTTGGACCCCCATAGATGGGTTGGGAACCCCCAGATATTGGTACAGACATGGGAGGGGAATGTGGGATTGTCAGGTGCCCCTGTCCCCATTTTCCCCCAGGCTGCTGTCACTCACCCTCATGTTCCCCTTCCCAGTGCCCCACCCCTCCCCATCTCCTCACACCCAACCCGTCTCCTATACACCCTCCTCATTTTTCCTCCTCCCCATAATCACCCCTCCTCTCACGGCCTCCAAAACACCTCTCTCCCTTTCCCACCAACTCTTCCACCCCCAATAATCCCACCTCCCAGTGAGCGTGTGCATGGGTTATTTATTTTCATTTCAAAAATAGTTTCAGCACCTTCTCAATATTTGGCTGTGCTCAAGGGACAGTTCCCCAAGATTAGAAACCCTTCAACAGAGGCAGATGTCACCTGCTTTTAGTCACAGATTTCTGCCCAGGGTTAGATTTTAACTCACAGGGCCTAGGTTTGTTGGCCAGAACATTCTCCTTTCAGCAGCAATGGGGCTGCGAGTCAGAAACAGCTTGCAACCAGCTCCTCCTTTCGCCAGGCACATGCACAGTGCAATTTGTTTGGCGCAACTCTGTTACCGCCCAAGTGCTCGAGGCGGACTTCAAATGGTCCGTTGCCCGGTGTGCTTGGCACCAATAAAGACACCGAGGGGAGAAAGCAAGCCAAGTTTATTTCAGAGCTCTGAAATGGCACTAGGAGACCAGCATGTCTCAAATCCAGTGCAACAAATACAAATAACTTTTACCTTTTATACTTCAAGCAGTCTCTGTGTAAGCCTTTGTCCTGTTACTCCCTCTTACACCTCCCACCCCTCCCTTCTCTAGCAGTTACAATTAGAAAAGTTCCCATACGCCTGCTTATCTTGTGGCCTTGCAAGGCCTGTTTACAGCAGTCTGCCTGCTAGAAAAGCTGACCCTTACATTTCTGCTTCAGCTTGCTACAAAGCCTGTAAGCAGCGAGCACAGAAGTAGGTGAGAGTTCACAAGATGGGGTTTGGGGGTACAGATAGGCCCAGAGCAAAAGAGCTTCATCGACACTTTGGTCTTCCACTCTCCCGAGTTACCTGGTAGCTATGCCTAGTGGTCCCCCAACAATCCCTCCTTTGAGAACACTCAACAAACCTTTGTCAGAGTTTTCTCATACTCTAAAGACAAAATGCGATTAAGCTCCATACAATCAGGATTATCAATAAGAGGGTATAAAGGAACCTCTGGGGAGGGAGAGGTACAAATCTTACATATGAGCACTTTACAGCAAATGAGCAAAAGAACAAGAATAAAACATATCACCACACCTGTGAGCAAGATGCGAACAATGTTTCCCCCTATATCCCCTAGTTCCCCTAAACCAGGTATCCAACCCCAAAGGGAATCCAAAATAGTGGGTTCCCCTTCCTGGGCCTTCCACTGGTTAAAGGCCCGTTCTGCTGACAAGATGTGCTGTGAGAGACCCTAAACCTAAACCCATATTGTGTTTACAACAGCCTAAATACCCAGAGGACAATAAGAATTATTGACACTAAACAAGTCAAAAAATAACAAGACCAAATACAGAGGCCAGGTCCGCCTTCTGTGAGAAAATAAAACCAATGCTCAGGGTTTTCGCGGGGAGTATGCCGTGACTGTTCAGAAAGATCACAACGCATTCCCAGCGATCCTTACTGTCTTTTGAATAACAGCTTAAGTCCCAAATCGTCGTTAGCAGTCTTTTCCGCAGGCTGGACAGTCCACTGTTTAGGAGCGGGCACTGCTTTCAGTCGAGAGTGATGAATCCAGTTCTTGTGTCCTTCGACCTTTGACGCTGTATGGGTGACAAGCAGGACGGTGTGGGGTCCCTTCCACTTCTCTTGGAGAGGCTCGTCCTTCCAGGTCCGCACGAGAATGGAGTCACCAGGATGCAGGGAGTGGACCGGAGTATCCAGCAGAAGAGGCTGTGAATCTTTGGTGTACCTGTGAAGAAAAGAAAGAACAGCAGACAGAGGGCACATATACTGAGACAAGAAACCACACCCCACTTCCCATTCCCCTGCCAGAACTGGGGTACCATTCATAGGCCATGCTCTTCCAAACATAATCTCGAAGGGACTAAGCCCTATCCTACCCTTAGGGAGAGCATGAATGCGAAGTAACACAAGGGGCAAGGCATCAGGCCACTTAAGAGAGGCCTCCTGACAGACCTTTGAAAGGTGTCTCTTGAGCGTTTGATTTGTGCGTTCCACTGCTCCACTGGCTTGTGGTCGCCAGGGTGTGTGGAGTTTCCAGGGGATTTGCAGAGCACTTGATATCTTTTGAACCACTTGAGATGTGAAGTGTGTTCCATTATCAGATTCCATCCATTGGGGGAGGCCGAAGCGAGGAATAATTTCCTTGACAAACTTAAGAGCCACTGTTTTGGCAGTGTTGTTGCGACATGGGAAGGCTTCAGGCCATCCGCTGAATCGATTTACTAAAACAAGAAGGTACCTGTACCCTTGAGTCCTGGGAAACTCAGTAAAGTATATTTGCCACACCAATCCTGGGCCTGGGGTAGGTTCCAGGGTGGCTGGTGGCACTGCTACTCCTGGTCGTGGGTTATTCTTTTGGCAAATTAAACATTCAGCTTGTACCTGTGATGCTAGGGGTTTAAGTCCAGAGGTTAGAAAATATTTAGTCATGAGCTGGGTGAGAGCCTCTCTGCCTGCGTGTGTGGTTTGATGCAGTTTCTGCAACACCGGTCGAATCAGGCCCTTGGGCAGGAGGATTTTTCCCTCTGTGGAATAAAACCATCCCTCTTTTTCCTGGAGACCGAGACTGTTAGCCAGGTTTCTGTCCTCTTGGGAGTACTGAGGGGCTGCAAGTTCACCCACTGATGGGATGAGGGCATGCATTTGGGCATTCTCCTCTGTTGGTGATTTCAGGGTAGCAGCTCGCTTAGCTTCCCTGTCTGCTCTGGCATTGCCCCTGGTTACATCTTGATCTTCCCTTTGATGGGCTTTGCAATGCACCACTGCTACTGCTGAGGGGAGTTGTACTGCTTCTAAGAGCCGGAGAATTTGAGACCCATGCTTAACCGGAGAGCCTTGAGCTGTTAACATTCCCCTTTGCTTCCACAAACCAGCATGGGCATGCAATACCCCAAAAGCATACTTTGAATCAGTAAAGATATTAACCCGTTTGTCTTTTGCCAGCTCGAGGGCACGGGTCAGGGCCACTAGTTCAGCAAGCTGGGCAGACGTTCCTGCCGGTAAACTCTCAGCTTCCACGGTATCATGAAGAGACACAATAGCATAACCAGCCCTCCTTTGCCCATCCACAACAGTACTACTTCCATCTGTATACCATTCCAAGTCAGCATTTGGGAGTGGCTGATCTTTTAGATCTGGGCGGCTAGAATACTGAACATCTATGATTTCTAAACAGTCATGTTCCTGCTTTTCTGTCTCTGGTAGCAGTGTAGCTGGATTAAGGGAGGGACAGATCTGTAGGGTGACTTCAGGATTCTCTAACAGCTTCGCCTGGTACCGAGCAACCTGAGCCTGTGTGAGCCAAAGACCCCCCTTAGTGTCCAGCAAGGCTCGGACCATATGAGGAACATACACTTGCACAGCTCCTCCCAGTGCCAGCTTCTCCGCTTCCCCAAGCACTAGAGCAGTAGCTGCGACCGCCCTCAAACAGGCTGGCCATCCCTTTGAAACTTGATCCAGTTGTTTAGAAAAGTATGCTACAGGACGCTTCCAGGCACCTAATAGCTGGGTAAGCATTCCCAAAGCTACCCCTTTTCGTTCATGCACATACAGTTGGAACGGCTTAGATATATCGGGCAAGCGGAGGGCTGGAGCTTCCATTAGCTTCCTTTTCAAGATCTTAAATGCCCTGTCCGCTTCTGGGGACCAGTAAAAGGGGTCTTGATCCGCTCCCTTAACACATTCATACAGAGGTTTAGCCCACAGTCCAAACTCTGGAATCCATATTCTGCAAAAGCCTGCCATGCCCAGAAATGCTCTAAGCCGTTTACGGTTGCTGGGGATGGGAACTTGGCAGATAGCCTCCTTTCTTTTGTTTGAGACCTGTCTCTCTCCCTGCCTGATGTGAAATCCCAGATATTGAACCTCTGTAAGAGCAACTTGGGCTTTGTTTTGAGATACCCTGTATCCTCGCAATCCAATAAAGTTTAGGAGACTCACAGTAGCTCTGAGACAAGGGATTAGACCCACAGCAGCAATTAGCAAGTCATCTACATATTGCAGCAAGAGGGCTCTGTCTGAATTATCCCACTCCTCCAAGTCTCTGGCCATAGCCTGTCGGAACAGAGTGGGGGAATTTTTAAATCCTTGAGCCAATACAGTCCAACAAAGCTGCTTTTTAACCCTTCGTTTGTCCTCATTATGCCTTGCAGTATTTTGCAGATCTCAGTTGCTTGGGCACATTCAGGCCCCCCTTTCTCTTGGTTGTCAGCAAAGTCTTGGCTGTGAACACTGACCTTGGACTGAGGCCAGCTGTATTTTCCTCTCAGTTAACTCATTCTGTGCTTTTTCCTCTTCTCCCTTTCTCAGCTTCTTCTAACTTCCAAAGGAACCTTCCACTCTTCACTCATACACCTTTCTTCCAACCATTAACACATACACATTGCCATTATACATCCTTTCCAGTAACATAACTTCTGTGCAAAGCTTTGAAGCAACAAACCAGGATGAGCACACTCACTTCTGAGGATTCCACTCTGTACAACTTCTGGTGTCCAATAGCTTTCCCTTTAAACCTTAAATGCCTTCTCTGTCTTCCTCCGCTTAGCCTTGGCTATAACCTGATTCCGCTCCACTTCAGACAACAGGGTTCCCATAAGTACATTACAGTCATCCCAGTCAGACTTATAACTAGCCAGACAACCTTCAAAGATAGAAATGAACTTGCTTGGATTCGTTGAGAATTCTCCAGCCTGTGCCTTAAAAGCAGCCAAATGTACAGGATTAAAAGGTACGTGCGAGTATACAGATACTATCTGTGCTGCCCGCTCTTGTGTTCCTGGCCGAGCTACCACACTCTCAGTAATCAACGGATACAATCCCACGGGGGGGGGGGGTACTCTCTAAAGCCTGTGGGGGTGGAGGAGCCGAAGGGGACACCTATTCTGGCATTACAACAGTGGGAGGGTTCTGGGGTTTAGCAGCCAATACTACCGAGCCTGTCGGAGTCAAATGGCACTTGAGCAAAATATCAGTCCTATTTCTTAACACCATAAACGTATACGCATAGAGATGTTCATTCCATTTACCTGTTTTCTGACAAAACAAAAGCAACTGAAGGATCGTGTTGTAATTAAGTGATCCTTCCGGTGGCCACCTTTCTTGGCACTCCAGCTGGTACTGAGGCCAATCAACTGTACAGAACCTTTTCAATTTACTTTTAATCAACTGATCAGATCCAAACACCTTCCAGTTCACCAGAATGCATTCTAAAGGTGTACACTGTACCCTGCTGGCTGTACTCTGTCCCTGCCCCATACTGAGGGAGACTCTGGGCATCCCCAAGTCACAACAGGTAGACCTGTGGGCGTCCCCAGGTCAAGACAGATAAAGTCCCCACTGGACTGTTCCTACCTTATGCAAGGGTCCGGTTCTGCACCGTCGCCCTATCCACGGGACCGGTTCCTCACCGTCGCCCGCAGCTGCTTCTCCACTGTCTGTGTGCGTTGCACCATTGTGCCCTCCGGGGTCGAGCAAACCACGTCTCTGCCGAGGCCCCCGATGAAGTCACCGGTGAGCTCTGGGCGTCGGTCGTCGTCGTAATCCGTCGGCCACCAGGAGGGATCCGGGCAAGGCTAAATTTCAGCCTCGAGCCCACCCAGGGACGCCAAAACTGTTACCGCCCAAGTGCTCGAGGCGGACTTCAAATGGTCCGTTGCCCGGTGTGCTTGGCACCAATAAAGACATCGAGGGGAGAAAGCAAGCCAAGTTTATTTCAGAGCTCTGAAATGGCACTAGGAGACCAGCATGCCTCAAATCCAGTGCAACAAATACAAATAACTTTTACCTTTTATACTTCAAGCAGTCTCTGTGTAAGCCTTTGTCCTGTTACTCCCTCTTACACCTCCCACCCCTCCCTTCTCTAGCATTTACAATTAGAAAAGTTCCCATACGCCTGCTTATCTTGTGGCCTTGCAAGGCCTGTTTACAGCAGTCTGCCTGCTAGAAAAGCTGACCCTTACATTTCTGCTTCAGCTTGCTACAAAGCCTGTAAGCAGCGAGCACAGAAGTAGGTGAGAGTTCACAAGATGGGGTTTGGGGGTGCAGATAGGCCCAGAGCAAAAGAGCTTCATCGACACTTTGGTCTTCCACTCTCCCGAGTTACCTGGTAGCTATGCCTAGTGGTCCCCCAACAACTCCAACCACTTCAAAGGCTGACACGCCTAACTGAGAACTAAACACTGTGGCTGATAATGCTGTCACTTTATTTCCCCACGAGGGCCAGTGGGTGGACTGCACTCTGCTGAGCTTTGGGGTCCCTGGTGTGAGGATCTGAGCCCCGGTTTGATCTCTAGCTATGCACAATAAAATCAGCACCAAAATGCACCAACTGTAAGAAAAGTTAGAAATACTCCACTGCAGTCAACTGATTTCCCTCTCACTCATCCTGGTGTAAAACAGGAGTAACCCCACTGGAATCAATAGGGCTGATTTCCCAGTCACTCATCTCAGGGTAAGTCCATGGTGTTACGGTGGAGTGTGCCTGGTTTCAGGGAGAGGAGATTCAGGCCCTTTGACTCCAGCCTCTGCCACATCCTCCACCCCCTGAATGCTGTTACACTAGTCCCCAGGTGTCTCCTTCCCTCTGCCTTACACAGCCCAGACCCCCAAACACCCCCCTCCCCTCTCACAACCCTCCACCTCACAAATGCTGCCGGGCCCCGTTCTCTGAGATTCCCCCTCCCATGGCCCAGAGACAATTCCCAACCCAGAGTTCCTGACTCAGCTTCCTCAGAAATCCCTGCTGAACCCCTCTGCTCACCAGTCCCCTCCTCTGCTCAGCCCTACTCCTCTGATATGACCCCAGCCCCAGGGAACCCCCCCCGCTTCCTTTAGTCCCACCTCCAAACACCAGACATTCTCTCCTGCTTCTCTCCTTTGGCCAGCCCTGGCCATCACTTCCTTCCCACCCCACTCTCCTCCTTCCTCTGCCTGGCCCTCTCTAGAGCTGGGAGGGTCAGGGGGGGCTTTCAGTCCCTCATCCCATTTAGTCCATCACCTCTCAGCCAAGCCTGCCCAAGGAGGGGAGCAGGGAGCTCCCCTCTGTGGAGTAGATCCCTGTCTGCTAGGAACTGCAAAGAGACCCAGTAACTCAGGACATCCAGCAAAGGGACACGACAACGGCTGTTGGATAATACAGTGATGGGGGCATGAGAGAGAGGGATAACCAAACAATCCTGGCAGTGGATGCATAGATAGATAGATAGATAGATAGATAGATAGATAGATAGATAGATAGATAGATAGATAGATAGATAGATAGATTTCACCAATGATTGCTGATACTAGAGGCTCGAATGCATTGCAAGCTGGGAAAAATTTCTCAAAGACCAGCACAGTAAGTTTGCCATTTCAATTAAATAGATTAGGGTATTAATATACAGGGCTAATTTAAGAACATATATTTGAATTATGTTTGGAACTCTTTAAGACCTTTGCTATCAAGTCAATCAAACATCTAGAGCCTATCAGCATTTTTTTTTATCAAAAAAAATTGGGCTTTCATAGAATTCCCAAAAATCTCTGATTGTTCATGTTTTGCCAAGTGAGAAAACAAACATTTTTAGCTAAAAATTGCAGAAAACTGATTTTTTTCTGCCTATATCCACCCAAAAAAACCATGGGTTTTCAGTTTTCCTATGTATATATATGAAGTATCAGTGAAATATATTTAAGGATACCTGAGACGTTCTGTGAAAATTTGATTAATTGAAAACACAATTTTCCTTTGAAAACAATTTAAGCAGAAAATTTCTGACCACCCTTAATTGGAAACTGAGCTTTAAGAAAGACTGGGGAATGCAAATATTGTCCAATAATACGATCATTTCAAACCCATACACTCTATTGCATCCCTTCTTATTTCTGTTTCAGAGGGGTTGCTGCCAGATAGTAAAACTGAGTAAGTAGGAAAGCTGATAGCCCACAGAATTTGTCTTGTAGACTAGTGCCTTTAAATTCAGGGTGAGAGTTGAACCAAGCAGCCAAAACCTATCCTGACATGGAGGACAGGTGGACTTCAAGAACAGGAGACCTTGTGTCCAAATGGCAGCCAGTACCTGGATCAGTGCGGTTTTCAATTCTGCACTGCACACTGGAAACACGTTTGCAATAATCTTCTGTGGAGACAATGAGATGGATAAGTTATTCTGTGAAATCCCCCAGCTCCACAAACTTACTTGCTATGACTCATATCTCAGTGAAACTGGGGCTATTGCCTTTAGCGTGTACTTTGCCTTAAGCTGCTTTGTTTTTATAATTGTGTCCAAATCCCTAAGTCCTTCCTTTCACCTATAAAGCAAGCGCACTTGTCCAAGGCAATGTGTCTGACATGTAACCTGGAGGTGCCATGTCTAGGAAAAAGACAGGAGGTTGGTCTAATACCAGAGAGGCGATTTTCTAAGAGTCCTGAGGTGTTAAACGCAAGTTCCCAAGGACTCCTGTAATTCCATTAGGCCCTACTCCAGAAGGGAGCCACAATGTTCCCTGTTGGACAATATACCCGCCACTAGTGCCTCTGGGTCAGAATGCAAGAGACTCAGTTGGTTGGAACATATTTCTGGTAGAGGAGGTATCTAGGAAGCCGTGCAGAAGCTGTTCGGGAGGGGTGAGCATGGTGGGTTGAGGTAGCTGGCCATTCATTTGGTTTTAAGATGGATAATCCCCTTTTGGTGTGGCTTGTCCCTTGTCTGGTACTGAGAGAAAACCAGACATGGTTTTGTCCAGTATCACGAACTAGGGAGGCATGCAAGGTCACAATGGTGGGTGGGGCCACAGCTTTCTCAGAAGTACCAGAATGTCCAGTATTCTGGGAATGCGTCAGTGGCCAACCAAGTTGAGGGAAGAGCGGGGCAAGATTTTTCCAAGGCATTCGCAGATTGTATAACTCAGCTAAAAAGATAGAAGCATTTGTCACAAATAGGCTGAGGAAACCATTTCCAAATGACAAGTTACTTTGATCAACTCTACCAACCTGAGCTGAGAGCAACACACACACCCCTGCCCATGCCATGCACCTTCGGTCTCCAGGGTGCAGAGGGACTAGGAATGGGGATGTCTGAGATGATCCGGGAATAAACCTGCCACTGCTCTCACTAAGGAGACACTCCCCTCTTAGGTCTGACTCCCACTGCTATTCTCCAGTAGCTTGGTAGGCAACGTCGGCCTCTGATGAGTGCAGGAATAAGGTCCCCTGAAGTTCTCAGGCCACTTGCGCATATGCGAGGATCACCATTTAATCTATGCTGGCACCAGGGGGACTCAACCAGAGACATCTAGGGCCCAAAGTACGAGATTCAACAACTTGAGCTGAACAGCCAGGCTGCCTGACAGCCACTGGAATAGCCCCCTATCCTCTAGGTGTGGCACAGAGGGGCCTTATAACACGCACTGCCCATGGGTGGTGTTTATACAGTGACACTGCACAGCTGCAGAGGTCAAAGGCTTCATCTGCGCTTGAGTCACCTCCCTCAGCCAGGAGGACAGGGCGTCACAGACAGTTGGACTAATGCAACACCATGGACTCTACTGGAGTTTATTCTCTGTGTGGCCCCTTCTCCTCTTCCCCTCCATGAACATCCATGAACATCCATAAAGTCACAGAGTCATAGAGTTCAAGGCCAGAAGGAACTACCTTTTCATACAGTCTGACTTGCTCTATGCCAACACCACCTGGCACCCGCAGACCAAACCCAACAACTGAAATTAGACTAAAGTGTCACAGCCCTCAGGAGACTAGACAGTTCTGTGCCTCTGGCAAACAATAGGAGAGACCGAAGGGCACCAGTGCCCAAGACCCCTGCAATGGCAGGGAAATGATTGTGATACACCCAGAAAATCCTGGCAAGTGACCCACACCACACGCTGCAGAAGAATGCGAACCCTTTACGCCCACACCCCCAAGGTCCCTGCCAATCTGACCCGGGGGAAAATTCCTTCCTGACCCCCACATCAGTTAGAGCATGTGAGCAAGACCAAGCCAGCCAAGCTCCTGAGTGAGAGAGAATGGCTCAGTTCCAAGTCAGAGCCCTGGCACATCCCACCCAATGGCCAATCTGCAGCTAGGGCCGCCCCGATGTTTCAGAGATTAAAAATAAACCCTCCCAGAATACACTGGGGTGGGGGGGGGGAGGAAACCCTGAAGCATGAGCTTTTAGGACCATAAGACATATGCAGCAAATGAGCCCCAGGGCTGTTCAGCCCAGCCCCCCACCATCACAAGCAGCCCCATCATACAATCTCACTCAGCTATGTGTCCATCTCGCTCTTCAAACTAATTCGGTCGTTTGCCTCCCACAACTCCTATTGGGAGGCTGCTCCAGAACATCGCCCCGCTGGCGGTTAGAAACCTCCTGTAATTTCTAGCCAGTCTCTCCATCTCTCACAAGCCCAAATGTACACCTGAGCCAGGCTAACACAGTCTGGCTCCTTGTCCCCCTCTAGTGGTTAGGCCACAAATGGTGGTTTATAAGACAATGGGCCCAGTCCCCAGCTTCTGGCAATGGATATACAGCTCCATTGGAGGCAGTAGGTCAGATCCACAGATGCTGAAAATTGCTTTAGCGCCACCAGAGTCAATGGAACTACACTGATGTGTTGCAGATCTACCCGAAATCTCTTCTCACCTACCCCAGTCTTACACCAGCCTGACTCCTTTGGTTCCAACAAAGCCACTCCTGATTTCTGCACACAAGCAAGACAACTCCCATCATTGTTTTCAGTGGCCATGGAATGGGTGCATGTGGCCAAGCAGTGTAACGGATATTGCTTTAGCATAGAATGAAAGTCTGAGTCCTCTTGTGCACACAATTTACACCCATTTAACTCCACAACTGGACCAGATTTTCTCCTGGTGTAAATCACTGCAGCGGCAGTGACATCAACGGAGTTAATCTGGATTTGCATTGGTCCAACTGAGATCAGAATCAGACCTGTTTGTGTTCAAACTGTGGTCATGGAAATAACTGACATTAATGAACAGATACTATGTGAGCAAACTTTAATTAGATAAAGACATAAAAATTAATTCTTGGTGAATTACCTATACCCAGTCAGTCTTCTCAGGGCAGCTTTCATCTCCTTGTTCCTCAGGCTGTAGACAATTGGATTCATGATTTGTGGCAATACGGAATAGAGAACTGCCACCACAAGATCCAGAGCAGATGGGGAGCTGGAGGTGGGTTTCAGGTAGGCAAAGGCCCCAGTGAAAACAACCAAGGAGACCACAGTGAGGTGAGGAAGGCAGGTGGAGAAGGCTTTATGCTGGCCCTGCTCAGAGGGGATTCTGAGCACTGATTTGAAGATCTGAACATATGACACAATGATAAAAACAAAGCAGCCTAAGAGTAAACACACACTAAATGCAAGAACCCCAACTTCACTCAGATATGAGTCAGAGCAGGAGAGCTTGAGTAGCTGGGGGATCTCACAGAAGAACTGATCCACCATGTTGCCTCCACAGAAGGTCAATGCAAACGTGTTCCCAGTGTGTAGTACAGAGTAGAGAATCCCACTGATCCAGGCACCAGCTGCCATTTGGACACACGCTTTGCTGTTCATCATTCTCTCATAGTGCAGTGGTTGGCAGATGGCGACATATCGGTCGTACGCCATGATGGTGAGAAGGGAAAAATCTGCTGTCACAAAGAAGAAGAGGAAAAAGACTTGGGCAACACATCCAGCATAGGAAATAGACTTGGTGTTCATGAGGGAGTTTGCCATGGATTTGGGGACGGTGACAGAGATGGAGCCAAGGTCTAGGACGGACAGATTCATCAGGAAGAAGTACATGGGGGTGTGAAGGTGGTGGTCAAATGCTATGGCCATGAAGATAAGAAGATTCCCCACCAGGGCTACTAGGTAAATCACAAGAAACACCACAAAGTGCAACATCTGCAGCTCCTGAACATCAGAGAATCCGAGGAGAAGGAACTCGGTCACGGTGGTTAGGTTGGACATTTTCTTTCTCAGGAGATCGTGTGATGGTTGCAGAGAGAGGGACAAGAGCAAGGGACAGGATTAGATCATTAAAATAACTCTCCTTTTGTGAAAACCACCTGAATTTCCTTGAGTCAGACCCTTAGCTTGTGAAGATTGGTGAAATATGGGAATGAGGATGGAGAAAACAGCCCCACTGACTCCAATGGAGTTACTCCTGTTTTATACTGGGATGAGAGAAAATAGAATCAGCTCAATGGACTCCACAGTGGTTACTCATAATTTACACCCGGGTAATGAAGTGGAGAAATTGGAAGAATTGCTTTTGAGAAATTTGTATACCTCTGTTACCCAGAGGTGGGTGAACTCTGGATAACGGTGTATAAATGTTACTATCCTCAGTTTTCCGAGGGGAATTGGGGGTCTGTCTGGCCAGATTCTGCTGTCAGGGACATGCTGCGAATGTGGGGTAATTTCACTGCATGCCATGGAATTACTCCCCATTTATACTGCTCTAAACGGGAGCAGCTTTTCGCCTGGAGGTGACCAAACCCGGCCATAAATACACAGTAAACTCGAGTCCTGAATACGGCTCCTTTCCTGCTTCTCTAACCACTCAACTAAACACCCTCCCAGAGCTTGGAAGAGAACCCAGGAGTCCTGACTCCCAGTTCGCCCCCTGCTCTAACCCACTAAATCCAACACCCCTCCCAGAGCTGGAAATACAGGCCAGGAGTTCTGGCTCTGCACACTGGACTCAACTCCCTCCCAGAGCTGAGAACACAAATGAGGTGTCATGACTGCCAGTCCCCTCCTCTAACGACTACATCAGACTGCATCTCAGCTTCTGTCCCAGTGACTCTCCATTGCCATCAGGAACAACTGTTGCGAGTGACAATGGAGAGTCATTGGGCCAGGGTAGGTGCGTGAGAGTGATTCTCCAGGGGCCAGCGGCCAGATCTGGGGTTTCAGCCACTCGCTCCTGCCAGCCGGCAGTGGGTGCTGAGCTGCCCCGGCTTCGGGACACTGGCTGGCAAGGAGCCAGCAGCCGGAACCCCAGAGCATTGACTGAGCAGCTCAGCACCCCTGCTGCTCTAGGGTTTCCGCCGCTGGCTCCTGCCAGCTGGGGTCTCAACCCTCTGCCAGCCTGGGGTTCCTTCCCCCAGGCCAGCAGCGGGCGGCTGAACCCCGGCTGACAAGGGGCTAGCAACGGGAACCCCAGTGTCGCCGCGGGCTGAGCGGCTCAGCCCACCCCAGATCTGGGGTTTCCGCCGCTGGCTCCTGCCAGCCGGGGTCTCAGCCCGCTGCCAGCCTGGGGTTCCTTCTCCCAGGCTGGCAGCGGGTGCTGAGTTGCACTGGTGGTGGGACCCCGGCTGACAGGAGCTGGCAGCGGGAACCCCAGAGTGGGGGCGCGCTGAGCGGCTCAGCCGGTGCCGCGGGCCACCAAAAATCATCTCGCGTGCCACCTTTGGCACGCATGCCATAGGTTGCCAACCCCTGCTGTACACACTGGACTCAACTCCCTCCCAGAGCTGGGAACACAAATGAGGTGTCATGACTGCCAGTCCCCTCCTCTAACGACTACATCAGACTGCATCTCAGCTTCTATCCCAGTGACTCTCCATTGCCATCAGGAACGAGTGTTGCGAGTGACAATGGAGAGTCTTTGGGCCAGGGTAGGGGCGTGAGAGTGATTCTCCAGCGTGGTACTTGAGGCACTCACCTGGTGTCTGGAAGAGCCAAGTTCAAGTCCCTGCTCCCATGACTATTTAATTCTTGACACAAAGTGGAGCAGCTTCAACAGGAGAGACTGAGACAGTCACATTTCAGAACAGCCCATAGCCTAGCGGCTCAGACACTCTCCTGTATGTTGGAAATCCCTTCTCATCATCAGTCAGAGGGAGAGATTGAACCTGAGTCTGTCACAGGCCAGCCAAGTGCCCTAACCACTCAGCTTCAACTTATGAGGAGTGCCTGTCCCACAAGTACCCTTTCAGCAATTTAATAGACAGAAGAAACAAAAAACTGAGAACTAGACACAAACTGATAGATAGATAGATAGATCTAACAACAAACTAATAGAGAGATACAAGATTCAGAGAGTGAGAAAGAAACACAGAACTAACACAAACTAACAGGTAGATAGAGAAATAAAAACAAACTAATAGAGAAAAGTAAAAACAGACAGACAGCAGTAACAACAAACTAATGTATACAGAGAGAAAAGTAACAACGAGCTGATAGTGTTTGTCACAATTTTTGGACAACTTTAATGTAAACTCTTCAATCCATTCCAAAAAATATGTGTGTCAATTTGATCAATTCCCCCACTCCCAATAGAAGGAAACTGAGGCATGAATATTCTCCCCCCTCTTTCCTAAGATAACTGCTTTGGACTGCCTCAGTTTCCAATGCCCAAATTGAGCTAAGAGTGAAAGTATGAAAAAAAATCTAATGTCACTTACAATTTCATCCTTAAAGAGCCTCTCTGTCATCCCCAAATATATTTCATTGCAAGAGCAAACTTACGATGCTGGTCTCTGAGATGTCTTTTCTCCTCCAGCTACAGACTGCAATTGGTTACCTCTCTCTCTCTAGCCCCATGCACACCCCTCTATCGATTTATCTCTCTATCTAATGTCCCGATCACTGTATTATGAGGCCGTTCCCCCACCACACTGAGGCTGAGCTGCTGGAAATACACTGAGATCTGTGCTGTCTGCAGATGAGCTGTGTGACAAAAACATTGGTGCTGAGGGGAGGTGATTTATCCATGTCTTTTTTCTACGGGCTTGAGGGACTCACTCCCTGGAGCCCTCAACAGTCCAGAGCCAACAATATTTTATCTTGCCTTCTACTTCCCTGAAGAGTTTTCAGGAACTAAAATAATCATAATTACAACGAGGCAGCAGGGTCTAAAGCAAAGATTGTGAGGCGAACACTAAGGGCACACAGAACTGTACTCCAGAGATCTGACATCAATTCCTAGCCCTGCCGCTGACCTGCTCTGTTACCTTGGGAAAATCGTTCCCTAGGGCTGTCTTTCCCCTCCCACCCTTTGCCTGTCTTTTCTACTGTAAGCTCCTTGGGGTGGAGACTGTGTCTTACCTAATAAAATGGATCTCTCATATCAGATAGAACTATCAGATAATTAATTAATTATTATTGAAAACCTAAGGTCCAAGGTGTCCTGAGATCTGATCCCAACTATTCCTCTGGCTTTGTTCAGTCCCTTCACCACTCCATTCCTCAGGTTGTCATCCGTCCAATTGGGATACTAGTTACAACTTGGAGGATAATTCATAATGAGCGGAGATGCTCAAAAATATCTTCCTGGCAAAACAACTTTTTGAAGAAAAATTGCTTGTCATTGAAAATAATTTTAGTGTGGAAAAAACTCATTTTGAACTCATTTTTCTATGGGTTTTTGTTTTTTCAGTGGGGGGAAGTTGTTTTCATTTTTGTTTTTCTTAAAACCTGGAGATGGAAAACGTTTTTGTATATTTTTTCAGGTTTTGGGGTGCAGTTTTCAATATCAGAAATCTTTTTTCCAAAACTAGAAAATATTTACCATAAACTTGCTGTTTTATTAGAGAAGTTTATTGAAAACCAAACGCTTTTCAGTCTTCGGTTTCATTGTTTTGCCCATCCCCCATCCAAAAGCAATATTATGCGATGTTTCTATGAAAAAAAAATTGACATTTCCCACAAAAATATAATTTTCATTTTTGACCAGCTTTAATAATGAGTAATTAAACTCAATTAAATGCATATGAGTTGATGTGGGTGTAATATTCATTGCAATTTTATTTGACAACATCTGCTTGTTATAGATCATAGGAACTGTCTAACTGAGTCAGACCTTTGGATCATCCAGTCCAGTATTCTGTCCCTGACAGTGGCCAGTACCACCTGATTCAGAGGAAAGTCTAAGAGGCCATATAGAGGACAATTCTAGAATAACCTGTCCATGGCGGACTCTCATCAGCAGCAGCTAGTGAATAGTCTATGGCGTGAGGAAGGTGAGTGTCTACCCCCATAGAGTTTTATCTGCTACAAAGTAACTGCATGCTCTCATTATCCAGATAGGCTGCAGTGCTCAAAGGAACCAACTGGATTTGTGTGTCTAAATCCCATTCACTTTCTACAGGAAAGGAGTGCCCAGTTCCATTAATCCTCTTTGAATATCTCACTTAGTTTATTATTAATTACTTATTTTGTAGATTCCATCACTGACAAATTTCATATCAAAATTGGATGTTTTACTAATGGATCTGCTCTAGGTATTATTTTGGGGATGTTCTCTGGGCTGGGTTATACAGGAGGTGAGAATAGACAGTCACTATGGTCCCTTCTGGCCTTGGAATCTATTAATCTAATTTGAACTCCACCAAAAATGAGAACAAATTTTCTCCAAAAACCTCACAAAATGGTAGATTTGAAAAAGAAATTCTAAATGTTTATGAATTTTTTAAAGAAAATTTTATTTTTTTAAAGGGTGTAAGATGATTCTGATCGTCTCCCCTGTTTTTTGACAAGATCTATTAAAATTAATTTCCTGAGATTTTAGCTGAATTTGCCTACATCGCCAAGAGAGAGGTAGAGTTGTATTACTCTGAGGTGTTGCCTATTTGTGTTCATGGAGGGGCCAACATGACCAATGATGGGATTTTCAAGGTCGCCTATAGATATTTGGCCACTAAAATTCCAATTAGTTTTAATGGGAAATGGGCATCCCAGTCCCCTAGGTGAAAATCCACCCATAGTTTTATGAACAAAACCTGCAACTCTTTTCTGGTGTCATTTTAAAGGCCATTATTCAATACGACTTGCATGGAGGAGAGAATATTCTTATAAAACTTCCAGATGACACCAAGCTGGGAGGGGTTGCAAACACTTTGGAGGACAGGATCAGAATTCAAAATGACCTTGACAAATTGAAGAATTGGTCTAAAATCAACAAGAGGAAATTCAATAAAGACAAGTGCAAAGTTCTTCTCTTACCAAGGAAAAATCAAATGTACAACTAAAAAATGGGGAATCACTGGCAAGCTGGTGGCATTGCTGAGAAGGACCCCGGCTGGCAGGAGCCAGCGGCGGAAACCCCAGATCTGGGGTGGGCTGAGCCGCTCAGCCCGCGGCGACACTGGGGTTCCCGTTGCTAGCCCCTTGTCAGCCGGGGTTCAGCCGCCCGCTGCTGGCCTGGGGGAAGGAACCCCAGGCTGGCAGAGGGTTGAGACCCCAGCTGGCAGGAGCCAGCGGCGGAAACCCTAGAGCAGCAGGGGTGCTGAGCTGCTCAGTCAATGCTCTGGGGTTCCGGCTGCTGGCTCCTTGCCAGCCAGTGTCCCGAAGCCGGGGCAGCTCAGCACCCACTGCCGGCTGACAGGAGCGAGTGGCTGAAACCCCAGATCTGGCTGCTGGCCCCTGGAGAATCACTCTCACGCACCTACCCTGGCCCAATGACTCTCCATTGTCACTCGCAACAGTTGTTCCTGATGGCAATGGAGAGTCACTGGGACAGAAGCTGAGATGCAGTCTGATGTAGTCGTTAGAGGAGGGGACTGGCAGTCTCACAAATTGAATATGAGTCAACAATGTGATGTAGTTGCGAAAAAGGTTAATATCATTTGGAGTGTATTAAAAAGAGTGTTGTATGTAAGACACGGGAGGTAATTGTCTCGCTCTACTTGGCACTGGTGAGGCGTCAGCTGGAGTACTGTGTCTGGTTCTGGGTGCCACACTTTAAGAAAGATGTGGACAGATTGGAGAGAATCTATAGGAGACCAACAAAAATAATCAAAATTTTAGATAACCTGACCTATGAGGAACAGTTAAAAAAACAGGCATGCAGAGGAATGGGGTTTGATCTGGAAAAGAGAACCAGGAACTTCAGTCTGTAGCACAATACAAGAAAGAGGAGATTTGACGCATTGGACATGTCTAGTCATTAGAGAGTATTGGAAGCAATCTGTAACAAAATGACCCAATGGTTGGATATTTATTATCTAATAACCTTCTGGTGATCCTCCTGGGCCTTCCTGGTGGAAATGGTCACACAAAAGGAAATGAAAAATTAACCTCTGATCTGCTAGTAACTGCTCAGCTTTTAATAACCTCTCAATGGGAAAAGAAAAATAGCCCAACCATGGAGGAATGATTAAAAAGAATATGGGAGGTTGATTATGGAAAAAATTAATACTACAATTATGTGTTCAGCAAAATAGACAGAGGACAGATCGATACTTAGATATTTGGTTCCCTCTTATTCATTGCTCAAAGTATATTCACCTGCAAAAAAAAAAAAAAATCCCAGCACTCCTGTCCAATTGCTTTGCATATTAACATTTGATAGACATAACTGGTCTGTTAATATGTGAATACAGAGATTTCACTCACTTTAATAAAATCACCAGAAATGACATAGGAGTTGTAATGATCCTCACTCTGTACTATGCTAACACCATGTTTATCAGAAAGATCTGGTGACTATATTCCTGTCTGGTGTCTCTTTAAACCAAAGTTCACTGTTGTAATGATTGTTTTGTTTCTGATATTTATATGGCAAGGATTTGTAAACTTGTTAAAACATCCTAAATAAACAGTTAAAAAAACTGGGCATGTTGATCAAGCTGCCAGAGAAAAGTTCAGCTCCTCGTTTAGACTGATATAAGTTTGCAGTAAATCCACTGACACAAAAGTAGATTCAATTGAAATAATCAGGATTTATATCAGTGTGAGAGAAAAATTAAGCCCATTCTTAAAATGGACCACAAAATTTGCACTGGTCAGAGGTTAAAAAAGTGACATTGTCAGTTCAAGTGTAAAACAATTGACCTTTTTGGAATGAAACATTTTGATTTTCCAGTACAAAACAGCTTTTCTTTTAAAAATTTTCCTTAATTTTACTTTAAACATGGTCTACATTGAAACAAAATGTTTAGATTTTGTCAAAATGAAACCTGATAGAAAATTGTTTTTGACTTTTTGATTCACCTGAAATTTGGAAAGAAATACCATTTTCAGTTTGACCCACAATTATTTTTTTCCAGTATTTTCAAAATTGCCAGTGAAATGAAAAATCTATTATTCACCCAGCTCTATTTGAATTTTGCCTCCCGCATATCATGGGGAATTTGATTTGCTAGAGCAATAAGGAAGGAGGAAGATAACTTTTATTGTGTTCAATTGTTGCTATTTAAACACACAGGCAAACACTCACACAAACATCCATGCAGTATCATCCATAGACTTATGCACACACACACACCATGATGCTCAGTCACTCTTCACACAAGCAGGCACACGTACACTATCCAACATGCAAACACTCACTCTAACACACCAGCCTAAATGCACCAAACAAACTCTTTCCCCCAGCACAAAAACAATCATAGACACACACTCACTGGCTCTCACACACAAAGACAACACCTTTATGTCCCAGTTTAGATGGTATACTGTGTATAGTGATGTTACAAAACAAGGAACCAGATATGAGTTTGGCAATGAGAACAAAACACTTTCTGGGCCAAGGCATCAGTTCCCACACTTGGGAATATGGGCTGAGAATTGGCAATACACAGAGTGGAGGGGGTGTCTACAAACCCCTCCCACAACCAGCTCCTGATCACTGAAATGGAAACATGGGAACCCTTCGGGAATCTGCTGACTTCTTGGTGCTGAGGCACTTGCATGTTCTATCTCTTTATTCCCGTACATAATCTGTTGCCCCTCTGTCTTGAACCTTCTGTCTAAACTTTATCCATCACTGTGACATTTGAGGAATGTGTAGGGCTGCTGTCATTTCTCCTACATGAGAGTATTTATTTATATTGCCCTCGGAACACACCCAATATTATTATTACCTATCTTTGGTGAAAAAGTGGCAGCTCTTCAAAATCTGCACAGGGTCTGCTTCTCCTAGAGTGAGGCCAAAGCATTGTGGTGGCTTATTTTTCTTACCACCTTTGAGATGATTTGGGGTCAGATGCATGTTGTGAATGAGAGGAATATTCACACCATGTATTGTCTCCAGGTCCTTATTTCTGGGTAGCATTTTTGCCTTTCTCCAAGGTACGTGAGAGAAGACAATTGGGTTTGGAATAGATGCAGCTGATGTATTGATCAATCATTATAAATTGTTGAACAAGCCTATTTAGAAGCCAAATTTTGAGATACTTATAAGTGTTTAATGAAGCAGGACTCTGTTTGAACCAGACTGGGATCTCAATAGCACCAGATTAAAGCTGAAGTCATTGGAGTTATTTTGGCTTCATCCCTGAGATCAGAATTTCCTCCACTGTGAGTTGTGCCTGACTAAAGACAGAGTAAAAACTGTCCATCCCATTGTACCATGTTTGCAGTGGTGTAACCCCACTGAAATCAGTGGAGTTATGGTGGCATAAAAGTGGTATAATAGAGAGGACAGTATAGCTCAAGGACTTCAAGATTAAAAAAAACCACTCTGGTTATTTTTTCTTATTCACATGCAACATTTGAATGAGAATTATACACAATGCAGACCACTGCTTCAATCTTTTAGGAAAACTAAACTAATAGTTCATTGTTATGGCCATGTCTTGCCTATGCAATTCTCTTTCCATTGCTACCTCTATAAGCAGTCTTGGAAGGATTCGATTTTTATCAGTAAATATTGGCAAATGTTGATTTCACCATGCACACACAAACCAATGAAAAAATATTTCCTTCAACAATCAACATTTCCAGCTAGACAAAGTAAGAAAAATGCTGCTTGAGAACTTACGAGTGTCTGATTTAAGGATATTGACCTTGTATATCTTCACATCATGTTGAAACATTGTGCTTTCACAGTTCTTAAGTTAAACTTTTTGAATCTCAACATGTACTGTCATTAAATATCTATTGTCTGACCCTTCCATAATTTTCTGCATCTGTGAACATTTAAACTGATAAAAATAAAAAAATGCTTAGTTATAAACATCAATATTATCAGTCAAAATTATATATATATAAATTAAATACTGCCAAGCCAATGTATAAGATAGTATTGTCTATGGTCAGGAGTCCTATTTGCATTTTATTTTGAAAAGTAGTATCTAAAGTTGCTTTTTTAAAGGAATAAATGTCAGCCCTAGTTCAGCAAAGTGCTTAAACACAAACCCACCTTTAAGCTTTTGAGTAATGCACCTTCTTGCTTTCTTCCAATTTGCCCCATTATATGGGAAGAGCCATGTGTAAACATCCACAGAGTTACCTCTTTCAAATCCCTCTTTAAAACTCCCCTTTGCCATGATACCTACAAAATACTCACCCGCAGTCAGGGAGCAGGTGTGCTGGAAAAACTGCCCATCATGCTGACCAGCATTGTCTCATTGCTTCCTTGTCCTACCATGTCTGTCTGTCTCCACCTGCTGTCGCAAACCTTTTAATTAGACTCTAAGCTGTTTGAAGCAGGGACCATCTTTTTGTTTTGTGTTTGTACAGAACTTGGTGCAATAGATTCCTGATCCATTACTGGTGTTACCAATATTAATAATAATACCATTTAAATTAAATATTTTGCTGCATCAGAGCCTAAATGGAACAAATTCATCCTGATGTTTATCCAGTGTAGCTAAAAAAGGGACACTGGGGATGAATTTAGTACCAAATATTAAAAATAATAAGGTATAATACACACAAACAAGAAAAGAGATAAAGAACTAATTACACAGAGTTCAAGTCAGAGACACCACTCACTTGCATTCGGTTAACACTAGAGAACCTCCATTGACTTCAATGGACTTACTCCACAGTTATTCAGTGGTATAAATTAGACTAGAACTTGGCACAGAGAGAGAGAGTGAAATTCAACTTCCTTAGCTGGCAGAAGAAGTTTTAAGTATCATTTTTCAGAACTTCAAAGAAATAAGTAAAATTTACATTGCAATAAGCCCTAAACCAGGGACTTTCAAAAATGGACTGCAGGGAATAAGACCTTGCTTAGGCCTGGACTACACTGGTGTGGGGGTTCGAACTCAAATACACAACTTTCGCTATGCTATTCATGTAGCTGAAGTAGAAGTATCTTAGTTCGACTTACCTGGCCGTCCTCACAGCGGCGAGTCAAGCACGGCGGCTCCCCCGTCGACTCCGCTTACTCCTCTTGCAGAGCTGGAGTTCCGGAGTCGACGGGGAGAGTGTTCGGGGATCGATTTATCACATCTAGACAAGACGCGATAAATCGATCCCCGATACAGCAAACACTACCCGCCAAACTGGAGGGTAGTATAGACATACCCTTAGGCTAGGTCTACACTACAGCGGGGGGTCGACCTAAGATACACAACTTCAGCTACGTGAATAGCGTAGCTGAAGTGGCGTATTTTAGGTCGACTTACCTGGCTGTGAGGACGGCGGCAAGTCGACCGCTGCCACGCCGCCGTCGACTCCGCTACCGCCTCTTGCCGCAGTGGATTTCCGGAGTCGACGGCAGAGCCATCGGGGATCGATTTTATCACGTATTCACTAGACGCGATAAGTCGATCCCCGATAGACCGATTGCTACCCGCCGATCCGGCGGGTAGTGAAGATGTGCCCTTAGATGGGGAGTTATTCTGGAATAGCTATTCCTGATTAACTCCCTGTATGGATGCTCTTATTCCAGAATAAGAGTGCTTTATCTAAGGCTTTGTCTTCACTACCCGCCGATCCGGCGGGTAGCAATCGGTCTATCGGGGATCGACTTACCGCGTCTAGTGAAGACGCGGTAAAATCGATCCCTGATCGCTCTGCCGTCGACTCCGGAAATCCACCTCGGCAAGAGGCGGCAGCGGAGTCGGCGGCAGCGCGGCAGCGGTCGACTTTCCCGTGTCCTCACCGCCAGGTAAGCCGACCTAAAATACGCAACTTCAGCTACGGTATTCACGTAGCTGAAGTTGCGTATCTTAGGTCGGACCCCCGCTGCAGTGTAGACCTAGCCTGAATTAGCTTAATCCATTTAGATCCAAAGGCTTCTGACTCCCACTTCAAGTCAAGTGTGGTGCCTAAGACCCTTAGGACTCTGAAACTCACAGAGTAAACCTTCACCTTCCATCTTCTGCCTGACAAGAGCATCTAACTTCCCACAGGTGTATCCTGTTATACTGACCTCTTAGGAATTATAGGCCAGTGGCAGAAACAAAGTTACTTGTTATTTTAATGTGTCCCATCAAGGGCCATTAGAATGGAAAAGTGCTGGGAAATACAGGTCTCAGTGGCAGTCCCATCACGTCTGATTAGAAAATAAAATCAGAGGCATTGATTAAAGTTAGACAAAGGAAGGGGAGGGCCTGTTCCTATGTCAAGTAGCCCCCGATGGTTAAAGTGAAAGGGGTCAAGCCATTCATTCCCAGCGCTTTCAATGGTGATCCCTTCCTTCGTGAATTCCATCAGACCCTCAGGTAGGCTATTACAGGCCAGCTGAGGTTCTGGTACCACTGGGCTCTTAGCTATTGTAGGTCACATGTCTGTGCTACAAATACATATTTATTTCTGTAAACCCCTGGGGACGCCCTTTGGGCCTCAGCCCTGCCCTGTTTTTAGCCAAACTCCTTCGACTCATTTGAAAATTGCCAGCCTTAGTGGCTGAATGAATTTATAAACCAACAATGGACAACTGTGTTTAATAGAGCTGTTAAAATATTTCGTGTCCCAAATTTTGCCATTGAAAAATATGGTTTCATTGAAATTATCCATGGTAATATGTCAATTGTGGATATATTTTTTTTAATTCTTGTCAGGAATCAAAACAAAAAATAAAGTTTGATTCATCATGTGACATTGCATTCTATATGATTTTATGAAAAATATGCTAATGAGTGCGATTATAATGTTACTGAGATATACTTCACGTAAACGGTCTCTTGTAAGGTATCATTAAAAAGATTATAATCTACTGAGTGTGGTCATCCTATTTATATAAATCTATCACTCTTGTACCTGAAACAAGAAATATAAAATATAACTCTGAGGTCCTATCGTAGTTATGCAAAGTGTGGGCCATTAATCGTGGTTTGGAATCTTGATGGCTCCCATCAACCAGGACAATTGACTGTGGATGGCTCTGATTTATTTGGGGTTTGGACTCCATTGGGAGCTGGGCATCTGAGTGTTGGAGACAGGAACACTTCTTAAGCTGTTTTCAGCTTTTAGGTGGCGTGGTTCAGACCTGGGTGTGTGTTTTCAGCAGGCAAGCATGTCTGGCTGAAACAAGGCAAGGTTCTGGAGTCCCAAGCTGGAAGGGAAAACAGGCTCAAAGGTAGTCTCAACACATCAGATGGCAGTCCCAAGGGGGTTTCTGTGATCCAACCCGTCACACATCATTTCAAGAAAAAAATTGTCTTTCACTTTTGGTCAACTTTTTAAATTGAAAAGTTTTGTTTCAAAACAATATTTACAAATAAAAAAAATCTTTTTGTAATGTCAAAACATTTTCTTTTAACTCAATACATTGACATTTTTCTTTTTGACAGTTTCATATCACATTTTTCAGAACTTTTTATTGCATCAACATATTTGTTACTTTGATTTTTTGTCTTAATTCATTATGAAAAGAAATGTTGAAATACCAGAATTTCCCACAGGCTGGAAATTCCATTTTCTAACCAATGCTAGGTACTAACTTTCACTGGGGTAAAATAAACACGTTTATTGTGTCTGTGATCATTTTTCTCTTCACTCTTCACTCACTTCAAACACTCAGGGCTTGTTCCATTTTAACTGCTTCTGCTAAACACAGGGCAAATTCTACTTGGTGAAATAACACGTCTTGAACAAACATTCTGAAGTTGTGAAAACGCCAAGCAAAGCTGAGACGTTTGCGGATATGGACACCCAATATGAAGTAATTGTAATGGGAAGCAGGTGGACAAATCATTTATGGGGTTTTGGAAACCTTAACCCAAATGAGTTGATGGATGAAATGAAAAACCAGCGTGTTTCTGCTGTCCTTAAAAAAAAGAAAAAAAGACACTGGGACATCAGAAGACAAACTGGGATGATACTGGGACAATGTATGAGAAACTGGGACTATCCTGGTAAAATCAGGACATATTTTAACTTTGGGTGGGCTAAGGTTTTTCAAGCCACCTATTGGATTGGATTACCGAAGCCCCTTTAAAATTCATGGGAACTGTGGACTGGAATCCCTAGGGCAATAGTGAAAGTCTCAGTCAAGGAGTCTAGACACTGTTGTGGGGCCACAAATGCAGTCAATAAAGTTCAGTATTTATATACTTCGCTCCTGAGTCTTGGTGTCTGTATATAAGGGTCTTCCCAGGAATTTGAGCATGAAGTTTCCAAAGACATTGTTAGTTTTGGGTGCTCAACTTGAGGCAGCCTGAATCTATTCACGGATGCGCTTTCAGCAAAGCTCCTGAGTTCAGAGGCCAAACCACCTATCCTCCCATGGGGACAAGGATGGAGATTGGGGAAGCCTGTCTTCCGGGCAAAAAGCTCTGGAGAAAACTCTTGTGCCTGTGTCATTTCCCAAGGTTTTTTTTTCCATAAGAGAGGAAGGGATCTGAGCCCACATTATGAACTGCTAACACTAAGCTTGTCTCAAGTTGGGTGCCAAAAAATGGAGATACCCCAAATCTCTGGTCACTTCTGGAAATGTTGGCCCTAATGCAATGAGCCATGGAGCCATGGAGCGCTGGCCGGAGCACAGCCAGACCCCCCAGACCCGCTCCCATGGCCAGAGCCCCGGGCGGAGGGCAGCAAAACCCCCGGAACCCGCTCCCCCTTTCCAGCGCCCGCCAGAGAGCAGCCAGATCCCGACCCCGCTCCCCAGGCCGGAGCGCCTGAAGGAGCGCGGCCAGAACGTCGACCCCAGACTCATGGCCGGAGCGCCGGGCAGAGCGCGGCCAGACCACCGGCACACCTTCCCCGGCGGAGTGAGGCCAGACCTCCGTCCCCCGTCGCCGACCGGATAAAAACGGAGGGTGGGGGGCCTAGTTTGCCCACCCCTGATCAAGATAGTTGCTGCTTTGGAGATTTGGGGATTCTTTCGCAATAGGAGTCTTAAAAACTTCATAGAGTGTTTCAGTCTCTTTGTGTTTATTCTAGCCATGCAAACATTAGAGGCTTTGAAAATTCCTTCCTGTGCTGAGATGGCACAAGGAGACTATTTGGGAAAGAGAGGAAGATGTGGACATTTGACTCATCTCCAAAGCAGATGAAATCCCATGACTGCTGGATTTTGGTTCTGGCACTGAGATGGAAGAGCTAAGCCAGGAGTTAGAGCAGGAGAGAAATATTCAGGGCTTCTTTGTTCCATGTCAATTCTAGGTGGGGAGCAAACACAATGATTAAAACAGGGGATAACTGTATTTTTGGATCCCTCATGCGCCCCTTTGACATATATTGTCCAAGAACTCTACTGAAAGACTTCAACTTTTTGGTGAGATATGATTAAAAGATCAAAGTTGGTTTGCTTTAGGAGTCAACAGCCAATATACAATCAGAGACCTGAAACTTCAACACTGACACTCAGCAGGCACCTGGGAACTTAATGTATCAATGACGTATAACATCTCATTTAGAACATCCTTCTTCCTAATTTTATCAGGCACTTCAGCAACAACAGGGATGGGATCTTTTTTAGTGCTTAGAATAGAATAGAATAGAATAGAATAGAATTGAATAGAATAGAGATCTAATCTGTTAGGTTCTGACTGGCCAAGTCATTATGGGTAGAATTGGCTGAATAATGGACATTTTCTGGTTCAATGGCTATTTAAAAAAAATTGAAACTAATGTTTAGTTTCAGGTCAAATTGAAAATAACATTTTTTAAAACAATTTTTAGAGATTAAAAAGTCAAAGACATTTTGACCTTGAAATGAGCCAATACATTGGTAATGTCAAGGCTAAGTGTTTCATTCTGTATCATCCTGAAAAAAATTGTTTAGACTTTCAGGCAGTTTGCAAAAAGCCAAGTAAAGATTCCCAAAGCCACAGAAGGCGAACTCCATGATGGTAGTGGTAGGGTGCTCCCTCATGAGCCTTACCCATTGGTCAGGGCATTCACCAAAGATGTAAGAAACCTGGATTCATTCCCCTCAGCTGCCATCTGATGAGGATAAAGAAATTGAATGTTGGTCTCCCCCATTACAGGAAAACATCCCTGACATTGGACTATGGGATAGTCTGGGTTGAGTTCTTCTCAGTCTCTCCTCTTGAAGATGTTCAACTTTTAAATAAATAATTAAACAGTCAATAGAGAAGGAACTTGAGCTTGGGTGTCCAACATCTCAGGTGACCCCCTGGCAGACACGCAGTAGAGCAATACTCACTATCACCCAGGCCAAAGACTATATATTGCAATTCATAGTGGCAATTCTCAGTCTTTCATGATGACACTGGATAGTCATTGGGCAAGGGAAAGAGAGTGAGGCATCCTTATAGCTCTCTGCCCATTTTAAACACTGGGCATCCTCTTACCCTTCAACCTCTGCCCTCAGTGACCCCTCTACAACCACGTGCCTTTCAGACTCTGCCTTCAGTGACCCCTGTGCAGTCATGTACCCTTCATATCCTGCCCTCGCTGACCCCAGTGCAGCCCCTCCCCTTCACTCTCTGTCCCCACTCACCTCTGTTGAATACCATTCCTTTTATTTTTTATATTCCTGTTGACTTCATTCATTATATATAGGTGTAACTGATCTGAAATTCATTGAGAATATTATTAAAAAAAATACTGTCAGAACTAGCTTTTCACTCTTCTGTCAATGTAGTGTTGGTTCAGGAGATCTTACAGGACTATAGAGAGTTATAGTTTATTTTTGGATCTGAAAATCCAATTCTGATACACAGGGAGTATAGATCTGTTCAGGAAGACGTATCCATTTTAATTGAAATATTTGTCAGTGTAGAAGAGCCTCATTAGTACTTAAACTTTGGAAATATAGAACTTGTTGGGAAAGAAAAAAGAATCACAATATTTTTTAATATTTACAAAAATATTTCTATTTTCAAATTTTTGAAAAGAACTTTTTTTTCTCTTGTAGTAAAATTTCATAAACATTTTTTCTTTTTATCTAATTTTTTTTCTTATGGAGAAAAAAGGAGTAAGTCTGAAAAAAACAAAATCAAAATCTATTTAGGAAAGTTATTTGTTCTTTTATTTTTCTTGAAATTTAAGATCTGGAAAATATGCTAAGGGATTTTTTAGAAGATGTTATTTATCTATTACCAATAAAAAAGCCAGTTTAGAAAAAAATCTTTGCAACCTCTATTTATAATTAGTATATAATGTGTATATTTTATCCTCATTAGTTGAAATCATTCTTAGAATAATTTTGACTAGCGATTCTCGGTGCCAAAGCCCCAACTGATGGAAGCCGTGTAGTAAGATGCAACCACTTCTGCCAGCTGGGGAACTGGCCCATTTACCCTCAGGATTTTCAAGAGAGAGGAAGATAGGTGCCCAATTCCCATAGAACTTCACTGGGAGTTTGATGTCTGAGCCCCCCCGGATCCTTTGAATATCCCAGCCTCCCTGCTTCGGTTCCCCGTCTCTGAAATAGGTTAACATAGTTTCCCTACTTTGCAGGAGTGTGGTGAGGTTAAATGCTTTAAGAATCGTGAGGTGCTCAAGTACAATGGTGACAGATTGAGATACACTCAGAAAATCCTGGCAAGTGACTCACACCACACGCTGCAGAAGAATGTGAACCCTTTACGCCCACTCCCCCCAAGGTCCCTGCCAATCTGACCGGGGGGGAAATTCCTTCCTGACCCCCACATGGCAATCAGTTAGAGCATATGGCCAAGACCAAGCCAGCCAAGCTCCCGAGTGAGAGAGAATGGCTCAGTGCCATGTCAGAGCCCTGGCACATCCCAACCAATGGCCCATCTGCAGCTAGGGCCGCCCCAATGTTTCAGAGATTTAAAAAAAAACCTCCCAGAATACACTGGGGTGGGGGGAGAGGAATCCCTTCCTGACTCCTGCCAGTGGCCAGATGAAACCCTGAAGCTTTTAGGACCATAAGACATATGCAGCAAATGAGCCCCAGGGCTGTTGAGCCCGGCCCCCCACCATCACAAGCAGCCCCATCATACAATCCCACTCAGCTATGTGTCCATCTCGCTCTTCAAACTAATTTAGTCGTTTGCCTCCCACAACTCCTATTAGGAGGCTGCTCCAGAACATCGCCCCGCTGGCGGTTAGAAACCACCTGTAATTTCTAGCCAGTCTCTCCATCTCTCACAAGCCCAAATGTACACCTGAGCCAGGCTAACACAGTCTGGCTCCTTGTCCCCCTCTAGGGGTTAGGCCACAAATGGTGGTTTATAAGACAATGGGCCCAGTCCCCAGCTGGTGGCAATGGATATACAGCTCCATTGGAGGCAGTAGGTCAGATGCACAGATGCTGAAAATTGCTTTAGCGCCACCAGAGGCAATGGAACTACACTGATGTGTTGCAGATCTACCCGAAATCTCTTCTCACCTACCCCAGTCTTACACCAGCCTGACTCCTTTGGTTCCAACAAAGCCACTCCTGATTTATGCACACAAGCAAGACAACTCCCATCATTGTTTTCAGTGGCCATGGAATGGGTGCATGTGGCCAAGCAGTGTAACGGATATTATTTTGGCACAGAATGAAAGTCTGATTCCTCTTGTGCACACAATTTACACCCATTTAACTCCACAACTGGACCAGATTTTCTCCTGGTGTAAATCACTGCAGCGGCAGTGACATCAACGGAGTTAATCTGGATTTGCATTGGTCCAACTGAGATCAGAATCAGACCTGTTTGTGTTCAAACTGTGGTCATGGAAATAACTGACATTAATGAACAGATACTATGTGAGCAAACTTTAATTAGATAAAGACATAAAAATTAATTCTTGGTGAATTACCTACACCCAGTCAGTCTTCTCAGGGCAGCTTTCATCTCCTTGTTCCTCAGGCTGTAGACAATTGGATTCATGATTTGTGGCAATACGGAATAGAGAACTGCCACCACAAGATCCAGAGCAGATGGGGAGCTGGAGGTGGGTTTCAGGTAGGCAAAGGCCCCAGTGAAAACAACCAAGGAGACCACAGTGAGGTGAGGAAGGCAGGTGGAGAAGGCTTTATGCCGGCCCTGCTCAGAGGGGATTCTGAGCACTGATTTGAAGATCTGAACATATGACACAATGATAAAAACAAAGCAACCTAAGACTAAACACATACTAAAGGCAAGAACCCCAACTTCACTCAGATAAGAGTCAGAGCAGGAGAGCTTGAGTAGCTGGGGGATCTCACAGAAGAACTGATCCACCATGTTGCCTCCACAGAAGGTCAATGCAAATGTGTTCCCGGTGTGTAGTACAGAGTAGAGAATCCCACTGATCCAGGCACTAGCTGCCATTTGGACACACGCTTTGCTGTTCATCATTCTCTCATAGTGCAGTGGTTGGCAGATGGCGACATATCGGTCGTACGCCATGATGGTGAGAAGGGAAAAATCTGCTCCCAGCAAGAAGAAGAGGAAAAAGACTTGGGCAACACATCCAGCATAGGAAATGGACTTGGTGTTCATGAGGGAGTTTGCCATGGATTTGGGAACGGTGACAGAGATGGAGCCAAGGTCTAGGACGGACAGATTCATCAGGAAGAAGTACATGGGGGTGTGAAGGTGGTGGTCAAATGCTATGGCCATGAAGATAAGAAGATTCCCCACCAGGGCTACTAGGTAAATCACAAGAAACACCACACAGTGCAAAATCTGCAGCTCCTGAACATCAGAGAATCCGAGGAGAAGGAACTCGGTCACGGTGGTCCGGTTGGACATTTTCTTTCTCAGGAGATCGTGTGATGGTTGCAGAGAGAGGGACAAGAGCAAGGGACAGCATTAGATCATTAAAATAACTCTCCGTTTGTGAAAACCACCTTAATTTCCTTGAGTCAGACCCTTAGCTTGTGAAGATTGGTGTAATATGGGAATGAGGATGGAGAAAACAGCCCCACTGACTCCAATCGAGTTACTCCTGTTTTACATTGGGATGAGAGAAAATAGAATCAGCTCAATGGACTCCACAGCGGTTACTCATAATTTACACCAGGGTGATGAAGTGGAGAAATTGGAACAATTGCTTTTGAGAAATTTGTATACCTCTGTTACCCAGAGGTGGGTGAACTCTGGATAACGGTGTATAAATGTTACTATCCTCAGTTTTCCGAGTGGAATTGGGGGTCTGTCTGGCCAGATTCTGCTGTCAGGGACATGCTGCGAATGTGGGGTAATTTCACTGCATGCCATGGAATTACTCCCCATTTATACTGCTCTAAACGGGAGCAGCTTTTCGCCTGGAGGTGACCAAACCCGGCCATAAATACACAGTAAACTCGAGTCCTGAATACGGCTCCCTTCCTGCTTCTCTAACCACTCAACTAAACACCCTCCCAGAGCTTGGAAGAGAACCCAGGAGTCCTGACTCCCAGTTCGCCCCCTGCTCTAACCCACTAAATCCAACACCCCTCCCAGAGCTGGAAATACAGGCCAGGAGTTCTGGCTCTGCACACTGGACTCAACTCCCTCCCAGAGCTGGGAACACAAATGAGGTGTCATGACTGCCAGTCCCCTCCTCTAACGACTACATCAGACTGCATCTCAGCTTCTGTCCCAGTGACTCTCCATTGCCATCAGGAACAACTGTTGCGAGTGACAATGGAGAGTCATTGGGCCAGGGTAGGTGCGTGAGAGTGATTCTCCAGGGGCCAGCAGCCAGATCTGGGGTTTCAGCCACTCGCTCCTGCCAGCCGGCAGTAGGTGCTGAGCTGCCCCGGCAGCGGGACCCCGGCTGGCAAGGGGCCAGCAGCCGGAACCCCAGAGCATTGACTGAGCGCTCAGCACCCCTGCTGCTCTAGGGTTTCCGCCGCTGGCTCCTGCCAGCTGGGGTCTCAGCCCGCTGCCAGCCTGGGGTTCCATCCCCCAGGCCAGCAGTGGGTGGCTGGACCCCGGCTGACAAGGGGCTAGCAACGGGAACCCCAGAGTCGCCGCGGGCTGAGCGGCTCAGCCCACCCCAGATCTGGGGTTTCGGCCGCCGGCTCCTGCCAGCCGGGGTCTCAGCCCGCTGCCAGCCTATGGTTCCTTCTCCCAGGCCGGCAGCAGGTGCTGAGTTGCACTGGCGGTGGGACCCCGACTGACAGGAGCTGGCAGCGGGAACCCCAGAGCGGGGGCGGGCTGAGTGGCTCAGCCGGTGCCGCGGGCCACCAAAAATCATCTCGCATTCCACCTTTGGCACGCGTGCTCTAGGTTGCCAACCCCTGCTCTACACACTGGACTCAACTCCCACCCAGAGCTGGGAACACAAATGAGGTGTCATGACTGCCAGTCCCCTCCTCTAACGACTACATCAGACTGCATCTCAGCTTCTGTCCCAGTGACTCTCCATTGCCATCAGGAACGACTGTTGCGAGTGACAATGGAGAGTCATTGGGCCAGGGTAGGGGCATGAGTGATTCTCCAGCGTGGTACTTGGGGCACTCACCTGGTGTCTGGAAGAGCCAAGTTCAAGTCCCTGCTCCCATGACTATTTAATTCTTGATACAAAGTGGAGCAGCTTCAACAGGAGAGACTGAGACAGTCTCATTTCAGAACAGCCCATAGCCTAGCTGCTCAGGCACTCTCCTGTATGTTGGAAATTCAAATCTCTTCTCATCATCAGTCAGAGGGAGAGATTGAACCTGAGTCTGTCACAGGCCAGCCAAGTGCCCTAACCACTCTGCTTCAACTTATGAGGAGTGCCTGTCCCACAAGTACCCTTTCAGCAATTTAATAGAGAGAAGAAACAAAAAACTGAGAACTAGACACAAACTGATAGATAGATAGATAGATAGATCTAACAACAAACTAATAGAGAGATACAAGATTCAGAGAGTCAGAGAGAAACACAGAACTAACACAAACTAACAGGTAGATAGAGAAGTAAAAACAAACTAATAGAGAAAAGTAAAAACAGACAGACAGCAGTAACAACAAACTAATGTATACAGAGAGAAAAGTAACAACGAGCTGATAGTGTTTGTCACAATTTTTGGACAACTTTAATGTAAACTCTTCAATACATTCTAAAAAATATGTGTGTCAATTTGATCAATTCCCCCACTCCCAATAGAAGGAAACTGAGGCACGAATATTCTGCCCCCTCTTTCCTAAGATAACTGCTTTGGACTGCCTCAGTTTCCCATGCCCAAATTGAGCTAAGAGTGAAAGTATGAAAAAAAAATGTAATGTTACTTACAATTTCATCCTTAAAGAGCCTCTCTGTCAACCCCAAATATATTTCATTGCAAGAGCAAACTGACGATGCTGGTCTCTGTGATGTCTTTTCTCCTCCAGCTACAGACTGCAATTGGTTACCCCTCTCTCTCTAGCCCCATACACACCCCTCTATCAATCAATCTCTCTATCTAATGCCCCTGTCCCTGTATTATGAGGGCGTTCCCCCACCACACTGAGGCTGAGCTGCTGGAAATACACTGAGATCTGTGCTGTCTGCAGATGAGCTGTGTGTCAAAAACTTTGGTGCTGAGGGGAGGTGATTTATCCATGTCTTTTTTCTACGGGCTTGAGGGACTCACTCCCTGGAGCCCTCAACAGTCCAGAGCCAACAATATTTTATCTTGCCTTCTACTTCCCTGAAGAGTTTTCAGAAACTAAAATAATCACAATTACAACGAGGCAGCAGGGTCTAAAGCAAAGATTGTGAGGCGAACACTAAGGGCACACAGGACTGTACTCCAGAGATCTGACATCAATTCCTAGCCCTGCCGCTGACCTGCTGTGTTACCTTGGGAAAGTCATTCCCTAGGGCTGTCTTTCCCCTCCCACCCTTTGCCGGTCTTTTCTACTGTAAGCTCCTTGGGGTGGAGACTGTGTCTTACCTAATAAAATGGACCTCTCATATCAGATGCAACGATCAGCTAATTAATTAATTATTATTTAAAAGCTAAGGTCCAAGGTGTCCTGAGATCTGATCCCAACTATTCCTCTGGCTTTGTTCCGTCTCTTCACCACTCCATTCCTCAGTTTGTCATCCATCCAATTGGGATTCTAGTTATAAATAGGAGGATAATTCATAATGAGTGGAGATGCTCAAAAAATCTTCCTGGCAAAACAACTTTTTGAAGAAAAATTGGTTGTCATTGAAAATATTTTAGCATGGAAAAAACTCATTTTGAACTCATTTTTCTACGGGTTTTTGTTTTTTCAGTGAGGGGAAGTTGGTTTTGGTTTTGTTTTTCTGAAAACCTGGAGATGGAAAACGTTTTTGTATATTTTTTTCAGGTTTTTTGGGGGAAAGTTTTCAATATCAGAAATCTTTTTTCCAAAACTAGAAAATATTTACCATAAACTTGCTGTTTTACTAGAGAAGTAACCAAACGCTTTTCAGTCTTCGGTTTCATTGTTTTGCCCATCCCCCAACCAAAAAGCAATATTATGCAATGTTTCTATGAAAACAAAAAAAAATTGACATTTCCCACAAAAATATAATTTTCCTTTTTGACCAGCTTTAATAATGAGTAATTAAACTAAATTAAATGCATATGAGTTCATGTGGGTGCAACATTCATTGCAATTTTATTTGACAACATCTGTTTGTTATAGATCATAGGAACTGTCTAACTGAGTCAGACCTTTGGATCATCCAGTCCAGTATTCTGTCCCTGACAGTGGCCAGTACCACCTGATTCAGAGGAAAGTCTAAGAGGCCCTATAGAGGACAATACTAGAATAACCTGTCCATGGCGGACTCTCATCAGCAGCAGCTAGTGAATACTCTATGGCATGAGGAAGGTGAGTTTCTACCCCTCATAGAGTTTTATCTGCTACAAAGTAACTGCATGCTCTCATTATCCAGATAGGCTGCAGTGTTCAAAGGAACCAACTGGATTTGTGTGTCTAAATCCCATTCACTTTCTATAGGAGAGGACTGCCCAGCTCCATTAATCCTCTTGGAATATCTCGCTTAGTTTATTATTAATTACTTATTTTGTAGATTCCATCACTGACAACTTTCAAAACAAGATTGGATATTTTACTAAAGGATCTGCTCTAGGTATTATTTTGGGGATGTTCTCTGGGCTGGGTTATACAGGAGGTCAGAATAGATAGTCACCATGGTCCCTTCTGGCCTTGGAATCTATTAATCTAATATGAACTCCAGCAAAAATGAGAACAAATTTTCTCCAAAAGCCTCACAAAATGGTAGATTTGAAAAAGAAATTCTAAATTTCTATGAATTTTTTAAAGAAAATTTTATTTTTTTAAAGGGTGTAAGATGATTGTGATTGTCTCCCCTGTCTTTTGACCTGATCTATTAAAATTAATTCCCTGAGATTTTAGCTGAATTTGCCTACATTGCCAAGAGAGAGGTAGAGTTGTATTACTCTGAGGTGTTGCCTATTTGTGTTCATGGAGGGGCCAACATGACCAATGATGGGATTTTCAAGGTCACCTATAGATATTTGGCCACTAAAATTCCAATTAGTTTTAATGGGAATTGGGCATCCCAGTCCCCTATGTGAAAATCCATCCATAGTTTTATGATCAAAATCTGCATCTCTTTTCTGGTGTCATTTTAAAGGCCATTATTCAATAACGACTTGGATAACGGAGGAGAGAATATGCTTATAAAACTTGCAGATGACACCAAGCTGGGAGGGGTGCAAACACTTTGGAGGACAGGATCAGAATTCAAAATGACCTTGACAAATTGGAGAATTGGTCTAAAATCAACAAGAGGAAATTCAATAAAGACAAGTGCAAAGTTCTTCTCTTACCAAGGAAAAATCAAATGTACAACTACAAAATGGGGAATCACTGGCTAGGTGGTGGCATTGCTGAAATGAATCCTGGGGCTAGAGTGGATCACAAATTGAATATGAGTCAACAATGTGATGTAGTTGCGAAAAAAGTTAATATCATTTGGGGTGTATGAAAAAGAGTGATGTATGTAAGACACGGGAGGTAATTGTCTCACTCTACTTGGCACTGGTGAGGCCTCAGCTTGAGTACTCTGTCTGGTTCTGGGTGCCATACTTTAAGAAAGATTTGGACAGACTGGAGAGAATTCATAGGAGACCAACAAAAATAATCAAAGTTTTAGATAACCTGACCTATGAGGAACAGTTAAAAAAACAGGCATGCAGAGGAATGGGGTTTGATCTGAAAAAGAGGACCAGGAACTTCAGTCTGTAGCACAATACAAGAAAGAGGAGATTTGATGCATTGGACATGTCTAGTCATTAGAGAGTATTGGAAGCAATCTGTAACAAAATGACCCACTGGTTGGATATTTATTATCTAATAACCTTCTGGTGATCCTCCTGGGCCTTCCTGGTGGAAATGGTCACACAAAAGGAAATGAAAAATTAACCTCTGATCTGCTAGTAACTGCTCAGCTATTAATAACCTCTCAATGGGAAAAGAAATATAGTTCAACCATGGAGGAATGATTAAAAAGAATATGGGAGGTTGGTTATGGAAAAATTAATACGACAATTATGTGTTCAGCAAAATAGACAGAGGATAGATAGATACTTAGATATTTGGTTATCTCTTATTCAGTGCTCAAAGTATATTCACCTGCAAAAAAAAATCCCAGCACACCTGTCCAATTGCTTTGCATATTAACATTTGATAGACATAACTGGTCTGTTAATATGTGAATACAGAGATTTCACTCACTTTAATAAAATCACCAGAAATGACATAGGAGTTGTAATGATCCTCACTCTGTGCTATGCTAACACCCTGTTAAACAGAAAGATCTGGTGACTATATTCCCGTATGATGTCTCTCTAAACCAAAGTTCACTGTTGTAATGATTGTTTTGTTTCTGATATTTACATGGCAAGGATTTATAAACTTGTTAAAGCATCCTAAATAAACAGTTAAAAAAACTGGGCATGTTGACCAAGCTGCCAGAGAAAAGCTCTCGTTTAGACTGATATAAGTTTGCAGTAAATCCACTGACACAAAAGTAGATTCAATTGAAATAATCAGGATTTATATCAGTGTGAGAGAAAAATTAAGCCCATTCTTAAAATGGACCACAAAATTTGTACTGGTCAGAGGTTAACAAAGTGACATTGTCAGTTCAAGTGTAAAACAATTGACCTTTTTGGAATGAAACATTTTGATTTTCCAGTACAAAACAACTTTTCTTTTAAAAATTTTCCTTAATTTTACTTTAAACATGGTCAACATTGAAACAAAATGTTTAGATTTTGTCAAAATGAAACCTGATAGAAAATTGTTTTTGACTTTTTGATTCACCTGAAATTTGTAAAAAAATACCATTTTCAGTTTGACTAACAATTATTTTTTTCCATTTTTTTTCAAAATTGCCAGTGAAATGAAAAATCTATTATTCGCCCAGCTCTATTTGGATTTTGCCTCCCGCATATCATGGGGAATTTGATTTGTTAGATTAAGAGCAATAAGGAAGGAGGAAGATAACTTTTATTGTGTTCAATTGTTGCTATTTAAACACACAGGCAAACACTCACACAAACATCCATGCAGTATCTTCCATAGACTGATGCACACACACACCGTGATGCTCAGTCACTCTTCACACAAGCAGGCACACGTACACTATCCAACATGCAAACACTCACTCTAACACACCAGCCTAAATGCACCAAACACACTCTTTCCCCCAGCACAAAAACAATCATAGACACACACTCACTGGCTCTCACACACAAAGACAACACCTTTATGTCCCAGTTTAGATGGTATACTGTGTATAGTGATATTACAAAACAATGAACCAGATCTGAGTTTGGCAATGAGAACAAAACACTTTCTGGGCCAAGGCATCAGTTCCCACACTTGGGAATATGGGCTGAGAATTGGCAATGCACAGAGTGGACGGGGTGTCTACAAACCCATCCCACAACCAGCTTCTGATCACTGAAATGGAAACATGGGAACCCATCGGAAATCTGCTGGCTTCTTGGTGCTGAGGCACTTGCATGCTCTATCTCTTTATTCCCGTACATAATCTGTTGCCCCTCTGTCTTGAACCTTCTGTCTGAACTTTATCCATCACTGTGACATTTCAGGAATGTGTAGGGCTGCTGTCATTTCTCCTACATGAGAGTATTTATTTATATTGCCCTCGGAACACACCCAATATTATTATTACCTATCTTTGGTGGAAAAGTGGCAGCTCTGCAAAATCTGCACAGGGTCTGCTTCTCCTAGACTGAGGCCAAAGCAGTGTGGTGGCTTATTTTTCTTACCACCTTTGAGATGCTTTGGGGTCAGATGCATGTTGTGAATGAGAGGAATATTCACACCATGTATTGTCTCCAGGTCCTTATTTCTGGGTAGCATTTTTGCCTTTCTCCAAGGTACGTGAGAGAAGACAATTGGGTTTGGAATATCTGCAGCTGATGTATTCATCTATAGTTATAAATTGCTGAACAAGCCTATTTAGAAGCCAAATTTTGAGATACTTATAAGTGTTTAATGAAGCAAGACTCTGTTTGAACCAGACTGGGATCTCAATAGCACCAGAGTAAAGCTGAAGTCATTGGAGTTATTTTGGCTTCATCCCCGAGATCAGAATTTCCTCCACTGTGAGTTATGCCTGACTAAAGACAGAGTAAAAACTGTCCATCCCATTGTACCATGTTTGCAGTGGTGTAACACTACTGAAATCAGTGGAGTTATGGTGGCATAAAACTGGTATAATAGAGAGGACAGTATAGCTCAAGGACTTCAAGATTTAAAAAAAAATAAAAACACTCTGGTTATTTTTGCTTATTCACGTGCAACATTTGAATGAGAAGTATACACAATGCAGACCGCTGACTCAATCTTTTAGGAAAACTAAACTAATAGTTCATTGTTATGGCCTTGTCTTGCCTATGCAATGCTCTTTCCATTGCTACCTCTATAAGCAGTCTTGGAAGGATTCGATTTTATCAGTAAATATTGGCAAATGTTGATTTCACCATGCACACACAAACCAATGAAAAAATATTTCCTTCAACAATCAACATTTCCAGCTAGACAAAGTAAGAAAAATGCTGCTTGAGAACTGACGAGTGTTTGATTTAAGGATATTGATGTTGTATATCTTCACGTCATGTTCAAACTTTGTGCTTTCACAGTTCTCAAGTTAAACTTTTTGAATCTCAACATGTACTGTCATTAAATAACTATTGTCTGACCCTTCCGTAATTTTCTGCAACTGTGACCATTTAAACTGATAAAAATAAAAAAAATGCTTAGTTATAAACATCAATATTATCAGTCAAAATTATATATATAAAAATTAAATACTGCCAAGCCAATGTATAAGACAGTATTGTCTATGGTCAGGAGTCCTATTTGCATTTTATTTTGAAAAGTAGTATCTAAAGTTGCTTTTTTAAAGGAATAAATGTCAGCCCTAGTTCAGCAAAGTGCTTAAACACAAACCCTCCTTTAAGCTTTTGAGTAATGCACCTTCCTGCTTTCTTCCAGTTTGCCCCTATTGTTTGGGAAGAGCCATGTGTAAACATCCACAGAGTTACCTCTTTCAAATCCCTCTTTAAAACTCCCCTTTGCCATGATACCTACAAAATACTCACCCGCAGTCAGGGAGCAGGTGTGCTGGAAAAACTGCCCATCATGCTGACCAGCATTGTCTCATTGCTTCCTTGTCCTACCATGTCTGTCTGTCTCCACCTGCTGTCGCAAACCTTTTAATTAGACTCTAAGCTGTTTGAAGCAGGGACCATCTTTTTGTTTTGTGTTTGTACAGAACTTGGTGCAATAGATTTCTGATCCATAACTGGTGTTACCAATATTAATAATAATACCATTTAAATTAAATATTATGCTGCATCAGAGCCTAAATGGAACAAATTCATCCTGATATTTATCCAGTGTAGCTAAAAAAGAGACACTGGGGATGAATTTAGTACTAAATATGAAAAATAATAAGGTATAATACACACAAGCAAGAAAAGAGATAAAGAACTAATTACACAGAGTTCAAGTCAGAGACACCACTCACTTGCATTCGGTTAAAACTAGAGAACCTCCATTGACTACAATGGACTTACTCCACAGTTATTCAGTGGTATAAATTAGACTAGAACTTGGCACAGAGAGAGAGAGTGAAATTCAACTTCCTTAGCTGGCAGAAGAAGTTTTAAGTATCAATTTTCAGAACTTCAAAGAAATAAGTAAAATTTACATTGCAATAAGCCCTAAACCAGGGCCTTTCAAAAATGGGCTGCAGGGAATAAGACCTTGCTTAGGCCTGGGCTACACTGGTGTGGGGGTTCGAACTCAGATACACAACTTTCGCTATGCTATTCATGTAGCTGAAGTCGAAGTATCTTAGTTCGACTTACCTGGCCGTCCTCACAGCGGCAAGTCAAGCACGGCAGCTCCCCAGTTGACTCCGCTTACTCCTCTTGCGGAGCTGGAGTTCCGGAGTCGACGGGGAGAGTGTTCGGGGATCGATTTATCACGTCTAGACAAGACGCGATAAATTGATCCCCGATACAGCAAACACTACCCGCCAAACTGGAGGGTAGTATAGACATACCCTTAGGCTAGGTCTACACTACAGCGGGGGGTCGACCTAAGATACACAACTTCAGCTACGTGAATAGCGTAGCTGAAGTGGCGTATTTTAGGTCGACTTACCTGGCTGTGAGGACGGCGGCAAGTCGACCGCTGCCGCGCCGCCGTCGACTCCGCTACCGCCTCTTGCCGCAGTGGATTTCCGGAGTCGACGGCAGAGCCATCGGGGATCGATTTTATCACGTATTCACTAGACGCGATAAGTCGATCCCCGATAGACCGATTGTTACCCGCCGATCCGGCGGGTAGTGAAGACGTGCCCTTAGATGGGGAGTTATTCTGGAATAGCTATTCCTGATTAACTCCCTGTATGGATGCTCTTATTCCAGAATAAGAGTGCTTTATCTGAATTAGCTTAATCCATTGAGGCCTGGTATACACTACGAGTTTACGTCGACTTTAGCAGCGTTAAATCGAATTAAGCCTGGACACGTTCACACGACGAAGCCCTTTCTTTCGACTTAAAGGGCCCTTTAAATCGGTTTCTTTAATCCACCTCCGAGGAGGGGATTAGCGATAAAATCGGCCTTAGCGGGTCGGAATTGGGGTAGTGTGGACGGAATTCAAAGCTATTGGCTTCCGGGAGCTATCCCACAGTGCTTCATTGTGACCGCTCTGGACAGCACTCTCAACTCAGATGCACTGACCAGATAGACAGGAAAAGCCCCGCGAACGTTTGAATTTCATTTCCTGTTTGCTCAGCGTGGAGAGCACAGGTGACCACGCAGAGCTCATCAGCACAGGTAACCGTGATGGAGTCCCAGGATCGCAAAAGAGCTCCAGCATGGACAGAACGGGAGGTACGGGATCTGCTTGCCATATGGGGAGATGAATCAGTGCTGGCTGAACTCCGAAGCAGTAAACGAAATGGCAAAATATTAGAAAAGGTCTCCAAGGCCATGAAGGACACAGGCCAGGGACGCACAGCAGTGCCACGTGAAAATTAAAGAGCTACGGTAAGCCTACCACAAAGCCAGAGAAGCAAACGGAAGGTCCGGGGCAGAGCCGCAAACATGCCGCTTCTACGCGGAGCTGCATGCCATTCTAGGGGGTGCAGCCACCACTACCCCAACCATGTGCTATGAGTCCCTCACTGGAGAAACACACAGGGAAGCGGGTTCAGGGTACGAGGAAGATGAGGATGGAGATAATGTAGATAGCTCACAGCAGCAAGGAAGCAGAGAAACCGGTTTCTCCAACAGCCAGGATATGTTTATCATCCTGGACCTGGAACCAGTAACCCCCGAACTCACCCAAGGCGTGCTCCCAGAACCTGAGGGCACACAGGGGACTTCTGGTGAGTGTACCTTTGTAAATACTACACATGGTTTAAAAACAAGCGTGTTTAATGATTAATGATTAATTTGCCATGGCAATCGCGGCCAGTACAGCTACTGGAAAAGTCTGTTAACGTGTATGGGGATGGAGCGGAAATCCTCCAGGGACATCTCCAGAAAGCTCTCCTTCATGTACTCCCAAAGCCTTTGCAAAAGGTTTCTGGGGAGGGCTGCCTTATCCCATCCGCCATGGTAGGACACTTTACCACGCCAGGCCAGTAGCACGTAGTGTGGAATCATTGCATAACAAAGCATGGCAGCGTATGGTCCCGGTGTTTGCTGGCATGCAGACAACATCCATTCCTTATCGCTCTTTGTTATCCTCAGGAGAGTGATATCATTCACGGTCACCTGGTTGAAATGGGGCAATTTTATTAAGGGGACATTCAGAGGTGCCCCTTCCTGCTCTGCTGAACAGAAATATTCCCCGCTGTTAGCCACGCGGTGTGGGAGAGGGGTGAAGTGATCATCCCAGAGAATTGGGTGGGGGGTGGAGGGGAGTTAGTTGGGTTTGTGCTGCATGTTAACCCGGAAACCGCAGCCCCTCCTTTTACATTGCAAACCCATCTTAAATGGCCAACCCAATGGGTGCTTGGTATGGGAAATGAGAGCGCTACATGTTAAGAAGGTTAAAAAAGCCAAAAGACTGTGTCTTACCATGGCTGCCTGCATGCCGAAATCTGTTGCCTGGCACTGCGTGAGTGATCTCTCACACCAAACCGGCAGGCCCTCAATATAAGAGGAAAAATGCGATCTTGTAACGAAAGCACATGTGCTGTGTAATGTGAACAGCAAAATTTAACGTGAAAGAGTGTACCCATTGTTCTCTAAAATGTGTCTTTTTTAACCACCTTTCCCTTCTCCTCCACCAGCTGCAAATGTTTCTCCTTCACAGAGGCTAGTGAAGATTAGAAGGAGAAAACGGAGGACGCGGGACGATATGTTCACGGAGCTCCAGATGTCCTCCCACGCTGACAGAGCACAGCAGAATGCGTGGAGGCAGTCAATGTCAGACTACAGAAAAGCACAATATGAACGAGAGGAGAGGTGGCGGGCTGAATCGCGGGATGAACAGAGCAAGTGGCGGGCTGAAGATGATAGGTGGCATCAGCTTGCAGACAGAAGGCAAGAGTCGATGCTCCGGCTGCTGGAGCATCAAACTGATATGCTCCAGCGTATGGTTGAGCTGCAGGAAAGGCAGCAGGAGCAGAGACCGCCGCTACAGCCCCTGTGTAACCAACAGCCCTCCTCCCCAAGTTCCATAGCCTCCTCACCCAGTCGCCCAAGAACACGGTGGGGGAGCCTCCGGCCACCCAGTCACTCCACCCCAGATGATTGCCCTAGCATCAGAAGGCTGGCCTTCAATAAGAGTTAAAGTTTTAAACTGCAGTGTGTCCTTTTCCTTCCCTCCTCCCCCACCCATCCTGGTCTACCTTTGCAATTATCCCCCTAGTTGTGTGATGAATTAATAAAGAATGCATGAATGTGAAGTAACAATGACTTTATTGCCTCTGCAAGCGGTGCTCGAAGGGGGGAGGGGAGGGTGGGGTGGTTGGTTTACAGGGAAGTAGACTGAACCGGGTGGGGGGGGGGCGGAGGGTTCATCAAGGAGAAACAAACAGAAGTTTCACACCGTAGCCTGCCCAGTCACAAAACTAGTTTTCAAAGCTTCTCTGATGCGCACCGCGCCCTGCTGTGCTCCTCTAACCGCCCTGGTGTCTGGCTGCGCATAATCAGCGGCCAGGCGATTTGCCTCAACCTCCCACCCTGCCATAAATGTCTCCCCCTTACTCTCACAGATATTGTGGAGCGCACAGCAAGTAGCAATAACAGTGGGGATATTCTTTTCGCTGAGGTCTGAGCGAGTCAGTAAGTTGCGCCAGCGCGCTTTTAAACGTCCAAATGCACATTCCACCACCATTCGGCACTTGCTCAGCCTGTAGTTGAACAGATCCTGACTCCTGTCCAGGCTGCCTGTGTACGGCTTCATGAGCCATGGCATTAAGGGGTAGGCTGGGTCCCCAAGGATCACAATAGGCATTTCAACATCCCCAACGGTTACTTTCTGGTCCAGGAAGAAAGTCCCTTCCTCCAGCTTTCGAAACAGAGCAGAGTGCCTGAAGACGCGAGCATCATGTACCTTTCCCAGCCATCCCACGTTGATGTTGGTGAAATGTCCCTTGTGATCCACCAGGGCTTGCAGCACCATTGAAAAGTACCCCTTGCGGTTTATGTACTCGGTGGCTTGGTGCTCCGGTGCCAAGATAGGTATATCGGTTCCGTCGATGGCCCCACCACAGTATGGGAATCCAATTGCAGCAAAGCCATCCACTATGGCCTGCACGTTTCCCAGAGTCACTACCCTTGATATCACCAGGTCTTTCATTGCCCTGGCAACTTGGATCACAGCAGCCCCCACAGTAGATTTGCCCACTCCAAATTGATTCCCGACTCTCCGGTAGCTGTCTGGCGTTGCAAGCTTCCACAGGGCTATCGCCACTCGCTTCTCAACTGTGAGGGCTGCTCTCATCATGGTATTCTGGCGCTTCAGGGCAGGGGAAAGCAAGTCACAAAGTTCCATGAAAGTGCCCTTATGCATGCAAAAGTTTTGCAGCCACTGGGAATCGTCCCACACCTGCAGCACGATGCGGTCCCACCAGTCTGTGCTTGTTTCCCGGGCCCAGAATCGGCGTTCCACGGCATGAACCTGCCCCAGTAACACCATGATTTCCACATTGCTGGGGCCTGTGCCTTGTGAGAGGTCTATGTCCATGTCAATTTCCTCATCACTCTCGTTGCCGCGCTGCAATCGCCTCCTCGGCTGGTCCTGGTTTTGCTTTGGCATGTCCTGGCTCTGCATATACTCCAGGACAATGCGCGTGGTGTTCATAGTGCTCATAATTGCCGCGGTGATCTGAGCGGGCTCCATGATCCCAGTGCTAGCTATGGCGTCTGGTCTGAAAAAAGGTGCGAAACTAGTATCTGACGGATCAGTGGAAGGAGGGAGGGAGGGAGGGACGAGTGACGACATGGCGTACAGGTACAGGGAATTAAAATCAAGAAAGGTGGCTGTGCATCAGGGAGAAACACAAACAACTGTCACACAGAATGCCCCCTCCAAAGATTGAACTCAAAAGCCTGGGTTTAGCAGGCCGTTGATTTCACGGAGGGAGGGGGAAGCAAATGAATACAGAACAAATCTATTTTTTACATCTTAAGCTGGCAGACGACGGTGCAGCATGACTGATAGCCCTCGGCATCTTCTGGGTGCTTGGCAGAAAATACTAGGTGCTTGGCAGTTAGTGTACTAAGATTGATAGCCATCCTTGTCAAGACAGTTCAATAGGACTGAGCATGTCTGCCCAGGTGCGTCTGATCGAACCGCAATATGACGACGACGGATTTCAATCTTAATACACCATCTACTGCCAAAAGGCAAGAGGCTGCTGCTGTGTAGCAATGCACCCCCACGTCTGCCAGCCCCACATCTGCCAGCACCCAGATCGCCCTCGGCCTCTTTTGGGTGCTTAGCAGAAAATACTGGGCGCTTGGCAGAAAATGGAATACTACGATTGATAGCCATCATCATCAAGACAGTTTGCCAGGACTTAGCATGTCTGCCCAGGTGCCCATGATTGACAGCCACTGTAATATGACGATGATGGATACTAGTCGTAATATACCATCTTCTACCAAAAGGCAAGGGGCTGCTGCTGTGTGCAATGCTGCCCCACGTCTGCCAGCCCCACGTCTGCCAGCACCCAGATCGCCCTCGGCCTCTTCTGGGTGCTTAGCAGAAAATACTGGGTGATTGGCAGAAAATAGCATACTACGACTGATAGCCATCATCATCAAGACAGTTTGATAGGACTGAGCATGTCTGCCCAGGTGCCCATGATTGACAGCCACTGCAGTACGATGACGACGGATACCAGTCGTAATATACCATCTTCTACCAAAAGGCAAGGGGCTGGTGCAATGCAGCCCTACGGCTGCCAGCACCCAGATCACCGATGAATGCTATCAGTCATGCTGCACCGTCTACCGCCAAAAGGCAGTTAGCTGCTGCTGCTGTGTAGCAATGCAGTACCACGTCTGCCGGCACCCAGATGACATATGGTGACGGTGAGCTGAGCTGAGCGGGCTCCATGCTTGCCGTGGTATGTTGCTTGCACAGGTAACCCAGGTAAAAAGGCGCAAATCTATTGTCTGCCGTTGCTGTGACGGAGGGGGAGGGGCCTGACGACATGCACCCAGAACCCCCCGCGACACTGTTTTGCATCATTCAGGCATTGGGATCTCAACCCAGAATTCCAATGGGTGGCGGAGACTGTGGGAACTGCGGGATAGCTACCCATAGTGCAATGCTCCGGAAGTCGACGCTAGCCTCGGTACTGTGGACGCGGTCCGCCGACTAGAGCACTTAGAGCATTTTATGTGGGGACACACACAATCGGCTGTATACAACCGATTTCTGTAAAACCGGCTTCTATAAATTCGACCTAATTTCGTAGTGTAGACATACCCTTAGATCCAAAGTCTTCTGACTCGCACTGCAAGTCAAGTGTGGTGCCTAAGACCCTTAGGACTCTGAAACTCCCAGACTAAACCTTCACCTTCCATCTTCTGCCTGACAAGAGCATCTAACTTCCCACAGGTGTATCCTGTTATACTGACCTCTCAAGGAATTATAGGCCAGTGGCAGAAACAAAGTTACTCGTTATTTTAATGTGTCCCATCGAGGGCCATTAGAATGGAAAAGCTGCTGGGAAATACAGGTCTCAGTGGCAGTCCCATGGCGGCTGATTAGAAAAGAAAGTCAGAGGCATTGATTAAAGTTAGACAAAGGAAGGGGTGGGTCTTTTCTTATGTCAAGTAGTCCCCAATGGTTAAAGTGAAAGGGGTCAAGCCATTCATTCCCAGCCCTTTCAATGGTGATCCCTTCCTTCGTGAATTCCATCAGACCCTAAGGTAGGCTATTACAGGCCAGCTGAGGTTCTGGTACTACTGGGCTCTTAGTTATTGTAGGTCACATGTCTGTGCTACAAATACATATTTATTTCTGCAAACCCCTGGGGATGCCCTTTGGGCCTCAGCCCTGCCCTGTTTTTAGCCAAACTCCTTCGACTCCTTTGAAAATCGCGAGCCTTAGTGGCTGAATGAATTTATAAACCAACAATGGACAAGTGTGTTTAATAGAGCTGTTAAAATGTTTCGTGTCCCAAATTTTGCCATTGAAAAATATGGTTTCATTAAAATTATCCATGGTAATATGTCAAATGTGGATTTTTTTTTTTTTAATTCTTGTCAGGGAATCAAAACAAAAAATAAAGTGTGATTCATCATGTGACATTGCACTCTATATGATTTTATGAAAATATGCTAATGAGTGTGAATATAATGTTACTGGGATATACTTCATGCGAACGGTCTCTTGTAAGGTATCATTACAAAGATACATTCCTACTTTGAAACCAAACATTACAAAGATTATAATCTACTGAGTGTGGTCAACCTATTTGTATAAATGTATCACTCTTGTACCTGAAACAAGAAATATAAAATATAACTCTGAGGTCCTATCGTAGTTATGCAAAGTGTGGGCCATTAATCATGATTTGAAATCTTGATGGCTCCCATCAACCAGGACAATTGACTGTGGACGGCTCTGTCTGCTTGCAGGCCTTCCTCTGAGTCAGGCGGGGAAGATGAGGGCTTGGAGTCTTACAGTGACATGTGATTGTGTCACCTGAACTGGAATCCATCTTTAATCCTGTGCTTTCCCATTTAGAAGGAGGGATGGGAACTCAGAGAGACAAAAGATTCCCGCCTTGTGCCAAAGCTATATAATGGGGGTGGAACAGAACAAAGGGGTCTGCAATCATGAGAAATCCTCTAGCTACCACCTGAGCTGGAACAAGGGCTATACCAGGGGAAAGGATTGTGCCTAGATTAGGAAGGCATCCAGTCTGTGATAGAAACTTATTGAAACATCTCTGAGGGTGAGATTTTGCCTCTATTCAGTTTTCTTACTGTATTAGGCATAGACTTGCATATTTTATTTAATTTTGCTTGGTAATTCACTTTGTTCTGTCTGTTATTACTTAGAACCACATAAATCCTAATTTTTGTATTTAATAAAATCACTTTTTACTTATTAATTAACCCAGAGTATGTATTAATACCTGGGAGGGGGCAAACAGCTGCACATATCTCTCTATCAGTGTTATACAGGGTGAACAATTTATGGATTTATCCTGTATACGCTTTATACAGGGCAAAACAGATTTATTTGGGGTTTGGACTCCATTGGGAGCTGGGCATCTGAGTGTTGGAGACAGGAACACTTCTTAAGCTGTTTTCAGCTTTTAGGTGGCGTGGTTCAGACCTGTGTGTGTGTTTTCAGCAGGCAAGCATGTCTGGCTGAAACAAGGCAAGGTTCTGGAGTCCCAAGCTGGAAGGGAAAACAGGCTCAAAGGTAGTCTCAACACATAAGATGGCAGTCCCAAGGGGGGTTCTGTGATCCAACCCATCACACATCATTTCAAGAAAAAAATAGTCTTTCACTCTTGGTCAACTTTTTAAATTGAAATGTTTTGTTTCAAAACAATATTTACAAATAAAAAAAATATTTTTGTAATGTCAAAACATTTTCTTTTAACTCAATACATTGACATTTTTCTTTTTGACAGTTTCATATCACATTTTTCAGAACTTTTTATTGCATCAACATATTTGTTACTTTGATTTTTTGTCTTAATTCATTATGAAAAGAAATGTTGAAATACCAGAATTTCCCACAGGCTGGAAATTCCATTTTCTAACCAATGCCAGGTACTAACTTTCACTGGGGTAAAATAAAAACGTTTATTGTGTCTGTGATCATTTTTCTCTTCACTCTTCACTCACTTCAAACACTCAGGGCTTGTTCCATTTTAACTGCTTCTGCTAAACACAGGGCAAATTCTACTTGGTGAAATAACACGTCTTGAACAAACATTCTGAAGTTGTAAAAACACCGAGCAAAGCTGAGACGTTTGCGGATATGGACACCCAATACGAAGTAATTGTAACGGGAAGCAGGAAGACAAATCATTTATGGGGTTTTGAAAACCTTAACCCAAATGAGTTGACGGATGAAATGAAAAACCAGCATGTTTCTGCTGTCCTTAAAAAAAAAAAAAAAAAAAGACACTGGCACATTAAGACAAACTGGAATGATACTGGGACAATGTATGAGAAACTGGGACTATCCTGGTAAAATCAGGACATATTTTAACTTTGGGTGGGCTAAGGTTTTTCAAGCCACCTATTGGATTGGATTACCGAAGCCCCTTTAAAATTCATGGGAACTGTGGAGTGGAATCCCTAGGGCAATAGTGAAAGTCTCAGCCAAGGAGTCTAGACACTGTTGTGGGGCCACAGATGCAGTCAATAAAGCTCAGTATTTATATACCTCGCTCCTGAGTCTTGATGTCTGTATATAAGGGTCTACCCAGGAATTTGAGCATGAAGTTTCCAAAGACATTGTTAGCTTTGGGTGCTCAACTTGAGGCAGCCTGAATCTATTCACAGATGCGCTTTCAGCAAAGCTCCTGAGTTCAGAGGCCAAACCACCTATCCTCCCACGGGGACAGGGATGGAGATTGGGGAAGCCAGTCTTCCATGGCAAAAAGCTCTGGAGAAAACTCTTGTGCCTGTGTCATTTCCCAAGGTTTTTTTTTTCCATAAGAGAGGAAGGGATCTGAGCCCACATTATGAACTGCTAACACTAAGCTTGTCTCAAGTTGGGTGCAAAAAAATGGAGATACCCCAAATCTCTGGTCACTTGTGGAAATGTTGGCCTTAATGCAATGAGTCATGAAGCCATGGAGCGCCAGCAGGAGCGCGGCCAGACCCCCGGACCCGCTTTCCTGGCCGGTGTCCCAGGCGCAGCGTGGCCAAAACCCCAGCCCCACTCCCCCGGCCGGAGCGCCTGGAGGAGCACGGCCAAACCGTCGGCCACGCACCCACGGCCGGATCGCCGGGCAGAGGGTGGCCAGACCCCCGGCACACCTTCCCCGGCGGAGTGAGGCCAGACCCCCGTCCCCCTTCGCCGACCGGATAAAAATGTGGGAGTGGGGGGGCCTAGTTTGCCCACCCCTGATCAAAATAGTTGCTGCTTTGGAGACTTGGGGATTCTTTCACAAGAGGAGTCATTAAAAACTTCATAGAGTATTTCAGTCTCTTTATGTGTTTATTCTAGCCATGCAAACATTAGAGGCTTTGAAAATTCCTTCCTGTGCTGAGATGGCACAAGGAGACTATTTGGGAAAGAGAGGAAGATGTGGACATTTGACTCGTCTCCAAAGCAGATGAAATCCCATGACTGCTGGATTTTGGTTCTGGCACTGAGATGGAAGAGCTAAGCCAGGAGTTAGAGCAGGAGAGAAATATTCAGGACTTCTTTGTTCCATGTCAATTCTAGGTGGGGAGCAAACACAATGATTAAAACAGGGGATAATTGTATTTTTGGATCCCTCATGCGCACCTTTGACATATATTGTCCAAGAACTCTACTGAAAGACTTCAACTCTTTGGCGAGATATGATTAAAAGATCAAAGTTGGTTTGCTTTAGGAGTCAACAGCCAATGTACAATCAGAGACCTGAAACTTCAACACTGACACTCAGCAGGCACCTGGGGACTTAATGTATCAACAACGTATAACATCTCATTTAGAACATCCTTCTTCCAAATTTTATCAGGCACTTCAGCAACAACAGGGATGGGACCTTTTTTAGTGCTTAGAATAGAATAGAATAGAATAGAATAGAATAGAATAGAGATCTAATCTGTTAGGTTCTGACTGGCCAAGTCATTATGGGTAGAGTTGGCTGAATAATGGACTTTTTCTGGTTCAATGGCTTTTTAAAAAAAATTGAAACTAATGTTTAGTTTCAGGTCAAATTGAAAATAACATTTTTAAAACAATTTTTAGTGATTAAAAAGTCAAAGAAATTTTGACCTTGAAATGAGCCAATACATTGGTAATGTCAAGGCTAAGTTTTTCATTCTGTATCATCCTGAAAAAAATTGTTTAGACTTTCAGGCAGTTTGCAAAAGGCCAAGTAAAGATTCCCAAAACCACAGAAGGCGAACTCCATGATGGTAGTGGTAGGGTGCTCCCTCATGAGCCTTACCCATTGGTCAGGGCATTCACCAAAGATGTGAGAAACCTGGATTCATTCCCCTCAGCTGCCATCTGATGAGGATAAAGAAATTGAATGTTGGTCTCCCCCATTACAGGAAAACATCCCTGACATTAGACTATAGGATAGTCTGGGTTGAGTTCTTCTCAGTCTCTCCTCTTGAAGATGTTCAACTTTTAAATAAATAATTAAACAGTCAATAGAGAAGGAACTTGAGCTTGGGTCTCCAACATCTCAGGTGACCCCTGGCAGACACGCAGTAGAGCAATACTCACTATCACCCAGGCCAAAGACTATATATTGCAATTCATAGTGGCAATTCTCAGTCTTTCATGATGACACTGGATAGTCATTGGGCAAGGGAAAGAGAGTGAAGCGTCCTTATAGCTCTCTGCCCATTTTAAACACTGGGCATCCTCTTACCCTTCAACCTCTGCCCTCAGTGACCCCTCTACAACCACGTGCCTTTCAGACTCTGCCTTCAGTGACCCCTGTGCAGTCATGTACCCTTCATATCCTGCCCTCGCTGACCCCGGTGCAGCCCCTCCCCTTCACTCTAAGTCCCCACTCATCTCTGTTGAATACCATTCCTTTTATTTTTTATATTCCTGTTGACTTCATTCATTATATATAGGTGTAACTGATCTGAAATTCATTGAGAAGATTGTTATAGTTTATTTTTGGATCTGAAAACCCAATTCTGATACACAGGGAGTATAGATCTGTTCAGGAAGACGTATCCATTTTTATTGAAATATTTGTCAGTGTAGAAGAGCCTCATTAGTACTTAAACTTTGGAAATATAGAACTTGTTGGGAAAGAAAAAAGAATCACAATATTTTTGAATATTTACAAAAATATTTCTATTTTCAAATTTTTGAAAAGAACTTTTTTTTCTCTTGTAGTAAAATTTCATAAACATTTTTTCTTTTTATCTAATTTTTTTTCTTATGGAGAAAAAAGGAGTAAGTCTGAAAAAAACAAAATTAAAATCTATTTAGGAAAGTTATTTGTTCTTTTATTTTTCTTGAAATTTAAGATCTGGAAAATATGCTAAGGGATTTTTTAGAAGACGTTATTTATCTATTACCAATAAAAAAGCCAGTTTAGAAAAAAATCTTTGCAACCTCTATTTATAATTGTATATTTTATCCTCATTAGTTGAAATCATTCTTAGAATAATTTTGACTAGCGATTCGTGGTGCCAAAGCCCCAACTGATGGAAGCCGTGTAGTAAGAGGCAACCACTTCTGCCAGCTGGGGAACTGGCCCATTTACCGTCAGGATTTTCAAGAGAGAGGAAGATAGGTGCCCAATTCCCATAGAACTTCACTGGGAGTTTGATGTCTGAGCGCCCCCAGATCCTTTGAATATCCCAGCCTCCCTGCTTTGGTTCACCATCTCTGAAATAGGTTAACATAGTTTCCCTACTTTGCAGGAGTGTGGTGAGGTTCAATGCTTTAAGGATCGTGAGGTGCTCAAGTACAATAGTGACAGGTGTGGTATCAGCACTTATGCAGAGAGCTTGGAGGAAAGGCAATGCAGATGCCCCCCATGGCCTCATTGAGACCACCTCAGAGATTCCCTAGACTTTTGGAGTGCTTAAGTTGCAGAAGTTCTAGCAGGACGTCTGTGAGGATTGAACTTGTCATCTAAAAGGTAGTTGCACTAATGGAACAGAGGCCTTAGCTTAAAGGCCTGGAGCAGCCCCATAAATGGCTATCTGAGGTACAGCCAATAGAAGGGAACAAAGAGACACATTAGGTTTTGCTACACGTCGATCTGTGTAACGGAAGCTGATTTTAAAGAGTTACGGATCTTAGGGCTAGATTCACAATGGACTTTGGCTTTTAGACACTTAAAAATCACTCAGCATAGATGAAGATGCTGGGTATGAAGTGTAAACATACCATGGAAATCTGGGCTCCTCATTTGGACAGAGCCTTGCATGTGTGAATGTGTGTGTGTCCTCCTGTGATGTGTGTCCTGATCTTCACTAAGATGATGGTGTAGGAAATAAGCAGAACAATTAATACTATTATGAGCAGCACTCCACCATTGAAGACCATCTGCAGTTCTACCATGAGGGTGTCAGTGCAGGCCAGTTTGATGACCTGTGGGACATCACAGTAGAAATTGTCCAGGACATTTGGACCACAGAACGGTAGCTGGAGGAGCAGTCCAAGCTGAACAGTAGAGTGAGCCAATCCACCCAGCCATGCCAGCGAAACTAGCCCCATGCACACATCCTGGTTCATGATACTCAAGTACCGCAGTGGTTTGTAGATGGCCACATACTGAGCGATCGCTATTCCCACAAAACAAATTAAGTGGTAGAAGAACATCTGGAGGATGCACTCACTGAACAAGATGCTTTTACACTGGGAAAGGAGACCTGCATATTTGGAGCATTTCCTGATGATTCACTGACATCCAGGAAAGCCAAGTTCAGGACCTACATCGGGGTATGGAAACTGTGGTTGGTGATCATGGTGGTGATGATGATGAAGTTTCCCAGCCAGGTGTTCACGTAAACTATGAGGAAAACCACAAAGAGGAAGCGCTGCAACTCAGGATTCTGGGTGAGGCCCAAGTGGACAAATTCTGTCACTGGGGTGGTGAGGTTCTGCTCTTCCATTTTGTGTTCTTAAAATCTACCAAGAAAAAAAAAACAGAAATTTACTGATATTAAATCAGTGTTAACCCCACCTTCACAAAGACGTTGGATTTGGAAATGTCTTTAGTTTTTGTAAATTCAACATTGTGTTCTCAATTCTGCTACAGGAAACCCTGCTTCAGCTGACCCTAGGAACTCCACCAGTGGGGAGCTGCAACCATGGGGTGCTTGTGAGAGAAGAGGCTCACCAAAAGAGGCCCTTGGTAGTCACAGTCTGCATTCATCTACATGCAGCCCGGATGGTGCAGTCTTCAAAAGGTCCATAGAGTCCTCTTGGGGCCTAGAGATTCTGGGATGGGAAGGATGTGGGTTGCAGGGGTACATATCGCCAGAGATTCTCAGAGTCCAGGAGTTCTCAAAAAGGGGCTGCTAGGAAGTCACGATGACTAAACCTACCTACCGACATTGCTGAATGAGAGGGAGGTCCCAGTTAGATCCTTGCTAGAAGGGAGGGGAATTGGAATGGAAAAGCTTGAGAACCACTGATTTCATGGATTTGAATTCTTGGACTGGCTATCAGAGATGTGTAGCACCTGTAACCCCCATGAACACATTGAGGAACATTGTCCCTTTGTAGTGGCTCATCCACTGAAGAGGGTGACTCTGACTGACTGATCAGGGAGGAGTCGGTGCTCAGAACCACTGGAACCAATTTGCTGTAGTTTGGTGCCTACAGATGCTGGTACTTACATTTAAGCACCAGCACTGGAAAACTGACCACATAAAGATTTCCATCCATGCACTCAAGCTGAGATGTTCACTGCCACCGAGTGATTATCAGTGGTTCACAGTCATGCTGGAAGGGCATAATGTGTGGGGTCCCACAGGGATCATTTCTGTGTCCGGTTCTGTTCAATATCTTCATCAATAATTTAGATAATGGCATAGAAAGTACATTTATAAACTTTGCAGACAATACCAAGCTGGGAGGGGTTGCAAGTGCTTTGAAGGATAGGATTATAATTCAAAATGATCTTGACAAACTGGAGAAATGGTCTGAAGTAAATAGTATAAAATTCAATAAGGACAAATGCAAAGTACTCCACTTAGGAAGGAACAATCAGTTGCACACATAGAAAATGGGAAAGGACTGCCTAGGAAGGAGTACTGCGGAAAGGGATCTGGGGGTCATAGTGGATCACAAGCTAAATATGAGTCAACAGTGTAATGCTGTTGCAAAAAAAGCAAACATAAATCTGAGATGTATTAGCAGGAGTGTAGTAAGCAAGACACAAGAAGTAATTCTTCCACTCTACTCCACACTGATTAGGCCTCAATTGGAATACCGTGTCCAGTTCTGGGTGCCAAATTTCAGAAAAGATGTGGACAAATTGGAGAAAGTCCAGAGAAGAGCAACAAAAATGATGAAAGATCTAGAAAACATGACCTATGAGGGAAGATTGAAAAAAAATTGTATTTGTTTAGTCTGGAGAAGAGAAGACTGAGAGGGGACGTGATAACAGTTTTCAAGTACATAAAAGGTTGTTATAAGGAGGAGGGAGAAAAATTGTTCTTCTTAACCTCTGAGGATAGGACAAGAAGCAATGGGCTTAAACTGCAGCAAGGGAGGTTTAGGTTGGACATTAGGAAAAACTTCCTAACTGTCAGAGTGGCTAAGCACTGGAATAAGTTGCCTAGGGAGGTTGTGGAATCTCCATCATTGGAGATTATTAAGAGCAGGTTGGCAAACACTTGTCAGGGATGGTCCAGATAATACTTAGTCCTGACTTGAGTACAGGGGACTGGACTAGATGACCTCTCGAGGTCCCTTCCATTTCTATGATTCTATGATTAGAGTTTTGACAGTAAACGCTGATTTCACTATACGAACACAAATTGAGGAATTTTTTTCCCATCAATGATAATCACATTATCGTGGTGATGCTCTTTTACGGGAGCTCCATCTTCATCTATGTTCGACCCAGGATAAGCCACTCCTTGGACCTCAACAAAGTGGCCAGCACCTGAACACAGCGGTGACACCCTTTGTTGAACCCGTTCATCTACAGCCTGAGGATCTAGAAGGTCAAAGAGACCCTGAGAGACACCCTCGAGAGGAAGCTGTATTCCTTCAAGGAACCCCAGTGAGTTTCTAAGAGGGGAAATTGTCTAAAAGGTGAGAGGTAAAATTTTCAAAATCAGCTAAGTGACTTAGAAGCCAAAGTCCCATTTTCAAAAGTTTTTTAGTCACTCAGGCCAGATTTTTAGAGGTATTTAGGCACCTAATGGGATTTTCAAAGGTATCTAGGAACCTTACACTGGGGGGGGGGTGGGAATTGTTCCAAGATACGCAACTTCAGCTACGCGAATAGCGTAGCTGAAGTCAAAGTATCTTGGATTGAATTACCTGGGGTCCACACGGCGCTGGATCGACAGCCGCGGCTCCCCCGTCGACTGCGCTACCGCCGCTCCCTCTGGTGGAGTTCCGGAGTCGACGGTGAGCGCGTTCGGGGATCGATATATCGCGTCTTAACGAGACGCGATATATCGATCACAGATAAATCGATTGCTACCCGCCGATACGGCGGGTAGTGAAGATGTACCCTAAGTATCTAAATACCCTTAAAAATGATGCTATTAGTCTCATAAGGGCTTAGGTCACTTTTGAAAATGAGACTTAAGCTCCTAAATCACTTAGAAAGTTTGAGAAGTTTTCCCAATGGCAGTAAATGGAGGAGACTGGCTGTGTGTCTGTGTGTGCACGCGTGAGCATGCGTGTATGCTTACACTTGTTTACATGAGCGAGAGAGACAATGTACAGCCAAACAATCTATAGCCAGGTCTACACTAGAAAAAGCTTTGCCAATATAGCTATAGCAGCAAACTCTCCTAGTGTGAATGTCCTAGTGCTTTTGCTGGTATAACTTACACCAGCCCATTCGAGTTCACATAACATCCCAGCATAAGCTACTGCAATTGTGCATATGGCAATATGATAGTAGGAAAACATTTGGGGCTGGATTAAGGTTTGAACACTATAGGCCAGTGTGCAGGTCCCTAGCTGCAGGAATAATGACATTACAGCAGAATCTCAGCTTTCATTTTTTAAATAAAGCTAATTTTCTAGTCCTTGTGCTTGGGAAGCATTTTGTGAATCATTTCAGGTTCTATCAATCAGTATTTTTGGACAAAATTGTTTCGTCAGAAACTTTGCATCCAGCTCTACTTATGAGCTACCTTGTTATTTATCTTGGCCAGAAGCTAGAGTGAGCTCCTTCCCTGTATCATTTGAAGAATTGAGTGAATACAGCAAAATCATCCCTGTGTGAATAGCAATGTTACTTTTTCTATTAATTTGATTCATCCGAGACCATGGCCCCTGTGTGAATATTCCATCAACAAAGAGAGAAAAGATAATGGGATGAAATGAATAAGCAATTGGGATGAAATTTTCAATGGAGCCTAAGGGAATTAGGTGCTGAACTCCCATTGCAAATCAATAGGAGTTGGGTGCCCAAATACCTTAGGCCAATTTGAAGTTCCCCGTTCCTCAGGGTGTGCTGGCCCTTTAAGGGGAGATGGGCTCATCCACACCTGTGCCTTGTCATCTCTTCCCAGTTGATGGGATTGGGCTTGGGGCTGGGCTAGGTCAATGACCAGGCACAGGAGGGAGCCTGATCCATCACAGTGAGGGGGACCAATGGGTTGGAAAGACCTAGGGGAGGTCTCTGTGGAGAAGCCCAGGGACTGGGGTGGGCCTGGCAGAGTGCCACTGCTCAGAGATCTAAGAACACAGAGAACTGGTACAGAATATTCAAGGGAGGAAGGGAGAGGGTTGAGTCATACTCACGTGTGTTCAGGGTGGATCCGTGGTGGTGTGAATTATCAGAGCAGTATTGACTTTAATGGAGCTATGACAATCCACACCAGCTGAGGTTTGGCCCCTTCACTTTAAACTTTCTAACATGTCAATGTATCCAATCAGAGAAAAGAAACAGAGTGTCTTACAAGAAATGTATCCAGTCGGAAGAGCTCAAAGTTCAAACACCGAGTGCTTATGATGAGCTGATTGTAAAGGAGTTGTGGAATAAGAAGTATTCATAGACATGCTTTGGTGAATAATGTTTCATAATGAATACTTATAAGAAAATCATGAGCTGGACATAGACAGCCTTGAACAGGAAAAAGGTCACAATAGTTGCATACATTCTTTATCTATCTCTGTATCTCTCACCATTTCTATCTATCTATCTATCTATCTATCTATCTATCTATCTATCTATCTATCTATCTATCTTCAGCATCATCATCATAACCTTCTATCTAGCTCTCTGTCTATCAACATATTAACAATCAATCAGAAATGTATCATTATGGCAAAATGAGCTTATGTATTCAGAGAAGGATTGGTCCTATCTTTCTGTCTGTTTAATCACATAATCTCCTTTTATCTGTCATATATGTACTGTACACAACCATGCACAGAGAGGGAATAATAAGAGTAATCAGCCAAATTCTGAGATCCTTTTTCAGCTGGGATGTGACCAGATTTACACTGGATGGTGTATGGAATGCCAGGTCAGTGCCCATAAAGGCACTTTTACACCAAGGTTAGACCAGAATGACCCCAGATCATCAAATCTTAGAACTGTAAGGCTAGAAGGGACCCCAAGAAGTCATCAAGTCCAGCCCCCTGTGCCGAGGCAAGCCTAAATAAATCTAGACCAGCCCTGATGGGTGCTTATGCAACAAGTTCTTAAAAGCCTCCCGTGGTGGGGTTTCCACAATCTCCCTTGGCAGCTTATTCCCAATCTTAACTACCCTCGTGAATTTAGTTCAAACTCTTTCAGAAAGAACATCATCAGAGTTAAACCAGAGCTGTCAATGGAGCTAATCCACATTTGCACAGGTCTATCAGAGATGGAAATCTCATCCTTACATCTCTGTTGCACTCACTTTCTCCAGGCTGCCTTTAGCCACATTTGGATCTTTGGGTGTATTGACCATTGGCCAAATCCTGACCCCTTTGAAGTGTGTGGCTAAATCCCAGGGACTTAAATGGGATCCAAATTTGGCCTCAGTTATCCAGAATCAGATTTTCTTTAGAAAACAGTGGAAGAAGTTTCTCTTCACAAAAGCATTGTCACCATTGCAAAAACGGCACATATTTTATTTATTTATTGAGATTTTTTCCTTCAAGTAATATAAAAAAAATTAAAAAATAATTAAAGTGACATTTACTCTGATTTCATTTGATGTTTTTGCACTTAAAAAAGTGAGAAAAAGTGAAGGGAACAAAAGAAACTTTCTTGAACTTCTTAATGTTTTCCCAATTTTTTTCAATGGAGAACAAATAAGTGAAAAATATTTTTTTCCTCACTTTCTCCAATTATTCCAGTGGGGAAAAGGGGGTAAAGGTAAAAAACGGAAAGTAGAAATTTCCCCACTGTTTTAACATATTTTTAAAAAATTGTCTGAATTTTCCCAATAGTTTATTTTTGTTTTGAAACTTTTTCCGAAAACTAAAAAAAATAATCATCCTAAATGACATTTTTTCATGATTTTTTTCATTTTTGATGAACTCCCATATTTCAACAAAAATATATTCCATTAAAAATAAATCAGTTTATAGAAGAGAAAGTTTATTTTTGCTGGATGGGCTTTAAAAAAGCCGGCTGAGGTTTTTCAGAGCTGCCAAGTGGCTTTAGACACCCAATTCCCACTGGTTTAATTGAAATGACCCCAATTCCCACCAGCAGAAGATTGGACCGTAAAAATTGTGAACTGCCCTAGAGCTTGGCTAAGGCAGAGCTCAGGGTGCCCAGTGCTGCCTTGTGACCCTCTGCAATGTGGAAAGTGATTAAATGGAAACCTCTGAAATCTCAATTCCCACCAGCTGAGGAGCCAACCGAGTGAGTTAGTTAGGGTCTGATACAAGCTCACTGCTTAGCAGCCAAGTTTTCTAGGTGCTCTAAAATCCACATACTGAATCAAATTGTCTTGAAAATTGCTGTGCCTCTTTGATGTCTGAGGTAGTGTAAGTGGGGCAAATTTGGAGTCACTTGGTCTAGGGATTCCTGAGACATAACACCCCAAAATAGAGGACTTGAGAGTGAAACACTGCAGTTCTCCATGGCTTGGCTCCTGTTTTGGTTTCAGACGGGCCTTGATCCTGTATCTCTCTCTTCCTCCTCCAAGGATGACGGTTGTACAAGGCAAACTGGTACCCCCGGGCTGGCCTGAGGTGATGTCTGTAAGGCACAAATGATGATTCCCCTGGGAGACGACTCTACAGTATTTGCCGAGCCTGGCACCCCCAGCTGGGCTGTGCCTCTCAGCTAGGCACAGAGCAGGGGCCGGGGTGTTGGTGGGAGAGGGGCAGGGAGACGCTTGCTTTCCATAGCTTTCCACAGGACAGGACGGCTGAAGTGCTCTGGAGGGAGACAGCGAGGCAGACACCAGGTGACAAGAAGGCAATTCCTACAGAGAATGGGCTGAGGATTTCAAGCTCATATCTCAGATTGATTTCCTTCAGTAGGAAGGTACATACCAGGCTGGCTCATCAGCCCCTCTAGCCACTCCTTGCTGACCCGGTCACACCTCTGGGTCCATCAAGCCTGCTGTCTCCCCCCCTTTCCCTTCCACCCCAGATCAGACCTCTGGGCCCATCCAGCCCACTAAACCCGGCTAATCTGGTAACCCCCAGATATCTGCTGCACCAGAACAGACCCGTGGTCTGGATACTGCAGCCACCTATCGGGCCTCTGTTAGACAATGCATCCCTGGAGCACCATTTCACACTGGCTGCCATGGAGGCTCAGGTGGGGCTGCGAGTCAGGACTGAGGGGTACCGGCAGAGCTGTTGGTGTGGGGAGCCCAGGGCTCATGGCCTGTGTTATCCCATCCTCAAGCTCCCTCCCGACAGCTTTCCCACTGTCCCAGAATCATTGCAGAGGAGTGAGGAATTGACTTGTCCTTGTCTTACTTCCCCTCCCAGAGCTGAGAGAGAACCTAGGAGTCCTGGTTACCAGCCCCCTGCTCTAATCACTAGACCCCACTCCCCTCCCAGTGCTGCTGCTCTGGGTACCTCAAACTAAGAGGGAGACTTCAAACCAAGAAAATTTTTGTCATTTTTTTTCAAACTGGGGTTGCCAGCTGAGTAGTGGCTCAGTATTGGAGCCAGAGCCACAGCGACGAGAGGTGAAAGACCCAGGTACTGATGAGATATTTATGGGGAACAGGCAAATGGCAAAACAAAGGGGGGGGGGAACACCGACAACATGAAGAGATGGTGTCTCTGCTGGGCTCTGTTATAATTATCATAACATAGATTGCATTCAAATGGGAGTGGGGTCTAGTGGGGTGCGGTTCTGTCTCTGGCTCTGGGAAAGGAGTGGGGGCTAGTGGGTTAGAGCAGGTGGGACTGGGAGCTTGGACGCCTGGGTTCCCTCCATAGCTCTGGAAGAGGAGTGGGATCTCGTAGGTTAGAGTAATGGGGCTGAGAATCAAGGCTTCCAGGTTCCATCCCTAAACAGAGCAGGGACTTGTAGCTGGGTCTCCTCCACCCCACAAAACTGCCCCAACTCCCTGGTTGTTCTGGCTTCTCCTTGTCAGCGGAAACTCTCCCTGGTGTGGAGAAACCTTCCCAATTATGTTTTTTGTTGGAACCTTTCCAATGCCTGGAAACAGTTTGGTTTTGACAAAATGACATTTATGTTCATGGAGAAAAAGTTTTAATGATTTTTTTGGACCAGCTTTAAGTGGGCACCTGAGGTCAGATTTGTTACAGTATTTAGGTGCCTAGTGAGATTTTCAAACACACTGAGGTGCCCAACTCCCTTTGCTTTCAATGGGTGTTGGTGCCTAGATGATATTGACAATCCCACTAGATGCCTAAATACCTTTGAAATCTGCCCCTTAAACATCTCGGAAAATCTGGTGCTAAGTCACCGTGTGGTAGAGCAGAGAATGCAGCCTGGGTCTGCTCAGCACCCCGCTAGCTCCCTCCCTGTTGGACCAGGTTGTACTAATGTAGATGGAATAAATGGGCCAAAGGTGCTAACAGACCCCAGTCACTGTCGAGCATTAGCCATGTTAAGCGACGTACAGGTTTGGTATCCAGGGACCTCAGCCTGCTCAGTGCCATGGCAAACACACCATGAAACATGCCTTTAACCTGTTATCAAAGATAAGGAAAAGGAGGAAAAGCAGCTAAAGGATTTGAAATGTAAAGCATTCAATAAGGCTTCATTTGAACAACATCCCTCATTCCTCTGGCCTTGAGCTGGGAGAGTTTTAGAAGGAAAATCCCCCTCATCAGACAGTCTTTTAGATGGTATCAGAGATGGTAATAACTGTCCTTGCGGGGGAAAGAGAAGTTAGCTGAGATGGGCTGGAGCTGCTGTTGTCGTAGATGCTGCTATTGAAGTTCGATCCCATTTCATCTCGGGTGGGGTTTGGGATTCATCTGGAGTAGGTGGGGGGTGACGATGTCCTCTGGGTCCCTCTCTCTGGCCCCGTCTGGCCAGGACATCTCTCAGGATCAGGAGGACGAAGAGCTGGAATCACAGGGATGGGGTGTGTGGCAGATCTGATGGTGAATCTGGCTCCAGTAGCATCTGTTGTTCTTACTCATTTTCCCCCCAAAGTCTTTTTCTTGAAGGACCCCAAAGGGAATGATGGGCAGAATAGCCCATCCCCTCGCTATTTTGTCCACCAATTAGGCCTAGTTTCCAACACACAATTTTGGTTCACTGATTTCCGACCCCACACTTCTCTTGTTTACCAGGCATGATCTTAACATAGACCTTGAGTGATATCAGGAGGATATTAGTCCTGTTGGACTAATTCAGTCTTTCTGTCTCTTTCCCACCTTTTCCCATCAACCTTTGTTACTGTAGGTTGTTGTGACAACTTAGGAACTTTCATATGCTTTTTACAGTTGAGATCACAAAGAGGGTGAATTTGTCGATCCACTTATCACACCACAGCCCTTCCTCTGCTTGTAGGAGATGGACCTCCTGGAGCCGATGAGGGGGGAGAACAGCACCTCGGTGACCAAATTCATCCACCTAGGTCTCTCCAGCAACCTGCAGGAGCAGCTCATCCTCTTTGGGGTCTTCACAGCCATCTACCTGGTGGCCCTGATGGACAACGTGCTCATCTTACCGCTGATCAGTCTGGACTCCAGGCTCCACACCCTCATGTATTTCCTCCTGGGCAACCTTTCAGTGGTGGACATTGGCTACATCAGCTCCACCATGCCCAAGATGTTGGCCAATTACCTGTTGCAGGACAAGTCCGTCTCATGGGCTTTCTGCCTCTCTCAGATGTTCTTCTTCATCTCCTTCGGGGGGATCGAGTGCCTGCTGCTGGGGGTCATGGCCTATGACCGCTACGTTGTCATCTGTCATCCTCTGCACTGCGGCACGTTCATGCTGGGGGTCTGATGCCACAGGGATCTTAGCTATTGTAGGTCACATGTCTGTGCCACAAACACATATTTATTTCAACAAAGCCCTGGGGATGCCATTGGGCATCAGCTGTCGATAGCAGTGGATATGGATGACGAGAGAAGCAAAAGGATCTTTTCAGAACCACCCTGTTTTTTTCTGGACAGGAGCTGTATTCTGTGCCTGTCTGGGTTCCCCTCACATTCACCCCCAGAACCTCTCCATAAGTGAAGCACAAAGACGGACGCATCCATTTGCCACATAGGAGGCTCAGTGAAATGGCCTGTTCATCTTAATGAGCTATTCTGAGCTGAGTGAGAATCCCTCCAGGAGACGGTACAGCCTGAAACAAGTGCTCAGAGAGGTGTGAACTGTTTCACTCGTACCAGGCATGCCAGTGCCAGCAGGGTTTCATGGTGTTGTCGTTGCACGCTCCGCATGTGCCTCTTCTCAGCTTCACAACTCAAGGGGTGGTGCTTCACTAGACCCAGCACACATGGGGAAGGGTTTAAGGAGATGGGTTCAGCCCCCCAGAAGGGCAAGGACAAAGCCTCCGAGATCACGTGAAAGGAGCAGGGAGGGTTGGACCCCCATAGATGGGTTGGGAACCCCCAGATATTTGTACAGACATGGGAGGGGAATGTGGAATTGTCAGGTGCCCCTGTCCCCATTTCCCCCCAGGCTGCTGTCACTCACCCTCATGTTCCCCTTCCCAGTGCCCCACCCCTCCCCATCTCCTCACACCCAACCCGTCTCCTATACACCCTTCTCATTTATCCTCCTCCCCATAATCACCCCTCCTCTCACGGCCCCCAAAACACCTCTCTCCCTTTCCCACCAACTCTTCCACCCCCAATAATCCCACCTCCCAGTGAGTGTGTGCATGGGTTATTTATTTTCATTTCAAAAATAGTTTCAGCACCTTCTCAATATTCGGCTGTGCTCAAGGGACAGTTCCCCAAGATTAGAAACCCTTCAACAGAGGTAGATGTCACCTGCTTTTAGTCACAGATTTCTGCCCAGGGTTAGATTTTAACTCACAGGGCCTAGGTTTGTTGGCCAGAACATTCTCCTTTCAGCAGCTATGGGGCTGCGAGTCAGAAACAGCTTGCAACCAGCTCCTCCTTTCGCCAGGCACATGCACAGTGCAATTTGTTTGGCGCGACTCCAACCACTTCAAAGGCTGACGCGCCTAACTGAGAACTAAACACTGTGGCTGATAATGCTGTCACTTTATTTCCCCATGAGGGCCAGTGGGTGGATTGCACTCTGCTGAGCTTTGGGGTCCCTGGTGTGAGGATTTGAGCCCCGGTTTGATCTCTAGCTGTGCACAATAAAATCAGCACCAAAATGCACCAACTGTAAGAAAAGTTAGAAATACTCCACTGCAGTCAACTGATTTCCCTCTCACTCATCCTGGTGTAAATCAGGAGTAACCCCACTGGAATCAATAGGGCTGATTTCCCAGTCACTCATCTCAGGGTAAGTCCATGGTGTTACGGTGGAGTGTGTCTGATTTCAGGGAGAGGAGATTCAGGCCCTTTGACTCCAGCCTCTGCCACATCCTCCACCCCTTGAATGCTCTTACACTAGTCCCCAGGAGTCTTCTTCCCTCTGCCTTACACAGCCCAGACCCCCAAACACCCCCCTCCCCTCTTACAACCCTCCACCTCACAAATGCTCCCTGGCCCCGTTCTCTGAGATTCCCCCTCCCATGGCCCAGAGCCAATTCCCCACCCAGAGTTCCTGACTCAGCTTCCTCAGAGATCCCTGCTGAACCCCTCTGCTCACCAGTCCCCTTCTCTGCTCAGCCCCAATCCTCTGATATGACCCCAGCCCCAGGGAATCCCCCCCCCCACTTCCTTCAGTCCCACCTCCAAACACCAGACATTCTCTCCTGCTTCTCTCCTTTGGCCAGCCCTGGCCACCACTTCATTCCCACCCGACTCTCCTCCTTCCTCTGCCTGGCCCTCTCTAGAGCTGGGGGAGGGGGGCTTTCAGTCCCTCATCCCATTTAGTCCATCACCTCTCAGCCAAGCCTGCCCAAGGAGGGGAGCAGGGAGCTCCCATCTGTGGAGTAGATCCCTGTCTGCTAGGAACTGCAGAGAGACCCAGTAACTCAAGACATCCAGCAAAGGGACACGACAATGGCTGTTGGAGAATACAGTGATGGGGGCATGAGAGAGAGGGATAACCAAACAATCCTGGCAGTGGTTGATAGATAGATAGATAGATAGATAGATAGATAGATAGATAGATAGATAGATAGATAGATAGATAGATATCACCAATGATTGCTGATACTGGAGGCTGGAATGCATTGCAAGCTGGGAAAAATTCCTGAAAGAACAGCACAGTAAGTTTGCCATTTCAATTAAATAGGTTAGAGTATAAATATACAGGGCTAATTTAAGAACATAAATTTGAATTATGTTTGGAACTCTTTAAGATCTTTGCTATCAAGTCAATCAACATCTAGAGCCTATCAGATTTCTTTTTAATCCAAAAAAAATTGGGCTTTCATAGAATTCCCAAAAATCTCTGATTGTTCATGTTTTGGCAAGTGAGAAAACAAACATTTTCAGCTAAAAATTGCAGAAAACTGATTTTTTTTCTGCCTATATCCACCCAAAAAATCCATGTGTTTTCAGTTTTCCTATGTATATATATGAAGTATCAGTGAAATATATTTGAGGATACCTGAGACGTTCTGTGAAAATTTGATTAATTGAAAACACAATTTTCCTTTGAAAACAATTTAAGCAGAAAATTTCTGACCACCCTTAATTGGAAACTGAGCTTTAAGAAAGACTGGGGAATGCAAATATTGTCCAATAATATGATCATTTCAAACCCGTACACTCTATTGCATCCCATCTTATTTCTGTTTCAGAGGGGTAGCTGCCAGATAGTAAAACTGAGTAAGTAGGAAAGCTGATAGGCCACAGAATTTGTCTTATAGACTAGTGCCTTTAAATTCAGGGTGAGAGTTGAACCAAGCAGCCAAAACCTATCCTGACATGGAGAACAGTTGGCCTTCAAGGAGATCAAGAACAGGAGACCTTGTGTCCAAATGGCAGCCAGTACCTGGATCAGTGGGGTTTTCAATTCTGCACTGCACACTGGAAACACGTTTGCAATAATCTTCTGTGGAGACAATGAGATGGATCAGTTCTTCTGTGAAATCCCCCAGCTCCACAAACTTACTTGCTATGACTCATATCTCAGTGAAACTGGGACTATTGCCTTTAGCGTGTACTTTGCCTTAAGCTGCTTTGTTTTTATAATTGTGTCCAAATCCCTAAGTCCTTCTTTTCACCTATAAAGCAAGTGCACTTGTCCAAGGCAATGTGTCTGACATGTAACCTGGAGGTGCCATGTCTAGGTAAAAGACAGGAGGCTGGTCTAATACCAGAGATGCGATTTTCTAAGAGTCCTGAGCTGTTAAACGCAAGTTCCCAAGGACTCCTTTAATTCCATTAGGCCCTACTCCAGAAGGGAGCCACAATGTTACCTGTTGGACAATATACCCGCCACTAGTGCCTCTGGGTCAGAATGCAAGAGACTCAGTTGGTTGGAACATATTTCTGGTAGAGGAGGTATCTAGGAAGCCGTGCAGAAGCTGTTCGGGAGGGGTGAGCATGGTGGGTTGAGGTAGCTGGCCATTCATTTGGTTTTAAGACGGATAATCCCCTTTTGGTGTGGCTTGTCCCCTGTCTGGTACTGACAGAAAACCAGACATGGTTTTGTCCAGTATCACGAACTAGGGAGGCATGCAAGGTCACAATGGTGGGTGGGGCCACAGCTTTCCCAGAAGTACCAGAATGTCCAGTATTCTGGGAATGCGTCAGTGGCCAACCAAGTTGAGGGAAGAGCGGGGCAAGATTTTTCCAAGCCATTGGCAGATTGTATAACTCAGCTAAAAAGATAGGAGCATTTGTCACGAATAGGCTCAGGAAACCATTTCCAAATGACAAGTTACTTTGATCAACTCTACCAACCTGAGCTGAGAGCAACACACACACCCCTGCCCATGCCATGCACCTTCAGTCTCCAGGGTGCAGAGGGACTAGGAATGGGCATGTCTGAGATGATCCGGGAATAAACCTGCCACTGCTCTCACTAAGGAGACACTCCCCTCTTAGGTCTGACTCCCACTGCTGTTCTCCAGTAGCTTGGTAGGCAACATCGGCCTCTGATGAGTGCAGGAATAAGGTCCCCTGAAGTTCTCAGGCCACTTGCGCATATGCGAGGATCACCATCTAATCTATGCTGGCACCAGGGGGACTCAACCAGAGACATCTAGGGCCCAAAGTACGAGATTCAACAGCTTGAGCTGAACAGCCAGGCTGCCTGACAGCCACTGGAATAGCCCCCTATCCTCTAGGTGGGGCACAGAGGGGCCTTATAACACGCACTGCCCATGGGTGGTGTTTATACAGTGACACTGCACAGCTGCAGAGGTCAAAGGCTTCATCTGCACTTGAGTCACCTCCCTCAGCCAGGAGGACAGGGCGTCACAGACAGTTGGACTAATGCAACACCATGGACTCTACTGGAGTTTATTCTCTGTGTGGCCCCTTCTCCTCTTCCCCTCCATGAACATCCATAAAGTCACAGAGTCATAGAGTTCAAGGCCAGAAGGAACTACCTTTTCATACAGTCTGACTTGCTCTATGCCAACACCACCTGGCACCCGCAGACCAAACCCAACAACTGTAATTAGACTAAAGTGTCACAGCCCTCAGGAGACTAGACAGTTCTGTGCCACTGGCAAACAATAGGAGAGACCGAAGGGCACCAGTGCCCAAGACCCCTGCAATGGCAGGGAAATGATTGTGATACACCCAGAAAATCCTGGCAAGTGACCCGCACCACACGCTGCAGAAGAATGCGAACCCTTTACGCCCACTCCCCCCAAGGTCCCTGCCAATCTGACTGGGGGGAAAATTCCTTCCTGACCCCCACATGGCAATCAGTTAGAGCATGTGGGCAAGACCAAGCCAGCCAAGTGAGAGAGAATGGCTCAGTTCCACGTCAGAGCCCTGGCACATCCCACCCAATGGCCAATCTGCAGCTAGGGCCACCCCGATGTTTCAGACATTAAAAAAAAACCCCTCCCAGACTACACTGGGGTCGGGGGCGGGGGAGGAAACCCTGAAGCATGAGCTTTTAGGACCATAAGACATATGCAGCAAATGAGCCCCAGGGCTGTTGAGCCCGGCCCCCCACCATCACAAGCAGCCCCATCATACAATCCCACTCAGCTATGTGTCCATCTCGCTCTTCAAACTAATTCAGTCATTTGCCTCCCACAACTCCTATTGGGAGGCTGCTCCAGAACATCACCCCGCTGGCGGTTAGAAACCTCCTGTAATTTCTAGCCAGTCTCTCCATCTCTCACAAGCCCAAATGTACACCTGAGCCAGGCTAACACAGTCTGGCTCCTTGTCCCCCTCTAGGGGTTAGGCCACAAATGGTGGTTTATAAGACAATGGGCCCAGTCCCCAGCTGGTGGCAATGGATATACAGCTCCATTGGAGGCAGTAGGTCAGATGTACAGATGCTGAAAATTGCTTTAGCGCCACCAGAGGCAATGGAACTACACTGATGTGTTGCAGATCTACCCGAAATCTCTTCTCACCTACCCCAGTCTTACTCCAGTCTGACTCCTTTGGTTCCAACAAAGCCACTCCTGATTTATGCACACAAGCAAGACAACTCCCATCATTGTTTTCAGTGGCCATGGAATGGGTGCATGTGGCCAAGCAGTGTAACGGATATTATTTTGGCACAGAATGAAAGTCTGATTCCTCTTGTGCATGCAATTTACACCCATTTAACTCCACAACTGGACCAGATTTTCTCCTGGTGTAAATCACTGCAGCGGCAGTGACATCAACGGAGTTAATCTGGATTTGCATTGGTCCAACTGAGATCAGAATCAGACCTGTTTGTGTTCAAACTGTGGTCATGGAAATAACTGACATTAATGAACAGATACTATGTGAGCAAACTTTAATTAGATAAAGACATAAAAATTAATTCTTGGTGAATTACCTACACCCAGTCAGTCTTCTCAGGGCAGCTTTCATCTCCTTGTTCCTCAGGCTGTAGACAATTGGATTCATGATTTGTGGCAATACGGAATAGAGAACTGCCACCACAAGATCCAGAGCAGATGGGGAGCTGGAGGTGGGTTTTAGGTAGGCAAAGGCCCCAGTGAAAACAACCAAGGAGACCACAGTGAGGTGAGGAAGGCAGGTGGAGAAGGCTTTATGCTGGCCCTGCTCAGAGGGGATTCTGAGCACTGATTTGAAGATCTGAACATATGACACAATGATAAAAACAAAGCAACCTAAGAGTAAACACGCACTAAATGCAATAACCCCAACTTCACTCAGATAAGAGTCAGAGCAGGAGAGCTTGAGTAGCTGGGGGATCTCACAGAAGAACTGATCCACCATGTTGCCTCCACAGAAGGTCAATGCAAACGTGTTCCCGGTGTGTAGTACAGAGTTGAGAATCCCACTGATCCAGGCACCAGCTGCCATTTGGACACACGCTCTGCTGTTCATCATTGTGTCATAGTGCAGTGGTTGGCAGATGGCGACATATCGGTCGTACGCCATGATGGTGAGAAGGGAAAAATCTGCTGTCACAAAGAAGAAGAGGAAAAAGACTTGGGCAACACATCCAGCATAGGAAATAGACTTGGTGTTCATGAGGGAATTTGCCATGGATTTGGGGACGGTGACAGAGATGGAGCCAAGGTCTAGGACGGATAGATTCATCAGGAAGAAGTACATGGGGGTGTGAAGGTGGTGGTCAAAGGCTATGGCCATGAAGATAAGCAGATTCCCCACCAGGGCTACTAGGTAAATCACAAGAAACACCACACAGTGCAAAATCTGCAGCTCCTGAACATCAGAGAATCCGAGGAGAAGGAACTCGGTCACGGTGGTCCGGTTGGACATTTTCTTTCTCAGGAGATCGTGTGATGGTTGCAGAGAGAGGGACAAGAGCAAGGGACAGGATTAGATCATTAAAATAACTCTCCTTTTGTGAAAACCACCTGAATTTCCTTGAGTCAGACCCTTAGCTTGTGAAGATTGGTGTAATATGGGAATGAGGATGGAGAAAACAGCCCCACTGGCTCCAATGGAGTTACTCCTGTTTTACATTGGGATGAGAGAAAATAGAATCAGCTCAATGGACTCCACAGCGGTTACTCATAATTTACACCAGGGTAATAAAGTGGAGAAATTGGAAGAATTGCTTTTGAGAAATTTGTATACCTCTGTTACCCAGAGGTGGGTGAACTCTGGATAACAGTGTATAAATGCTACTATCCTCAGTTTTCCGAGGGGAATTGGGGGTCTGTCTGGCCAGATTCTTCTGTCAGGGACATGCTGGGAATGTGGGGTAATTTCACTGCATGCCATGGAATTACTCCCCATTTATACTGCTCTAAACGGGAGCAGCTTTTCGCCTGGAGGTGACCAAACCCAGTCATAAATGCACAGTAAACTCGAGTCCCGAATACGGCTCCCTTCCTGCTTCTCTAACCACTCAACTAAACACCCTCCCAGAGCTTGGAAGAGAACCCAGGAGTCCTGACTCCCAGTTCGCCCCCTGCTCTAACCCACTAAATCCAACACCCCTCCCAGAGCTGGAAATACAGGCCCGGAGTTCTGGCTCTACACATTGGACTCAGCTCCCTCCCAGAGCTGAGAACACAAATGAGGTGTCATGACTGCCAGTCCCCTCCTCTAACGACTACATCAGACTGCATCTCAGCTTCTGTCCCAGTGACTCTCCATTGCCATCAGGAACAACTGTTGCGAGTGACAATGGAGAGTCATTGGGCCAGGGTAGGTGCGTGAGAGTGATTCTCCAGGGGCCAGTGGCCAGATCTGGGGTTTCGGCCGCTGGCTCCTGCCAGCTGGGGTCTCAGCCCGCTGCCAGCCTGGTGTTCCTTCCCCAGGCCAGCAGCGGGCGGCTGGACCCCGGCTGACAAGGGGCTAGCAACGGGAACCCTAGAGTCGCAGCGGGCTGAGCGGCTCAGCCCACCCCAGATCTGGGGTTTCGGCCGCTGGCTCCTGCCAGACGGGATCTCAGCCCGCTGCCAGCCTGGGGTTCCTTCTCCCAGGCCGGCAGCGGGTGCTGACTTGCACTGGCAGTGGGACCCTGGCTGACAGGAGCTGGCAGCGGGAACCCCAGAGCGAGGGCGGGCTGAGCAGCTCAGCCGGTGCCGCGGGCCACCAAAAATTGTCTCTGGCACGCGTGCTCTAGGTTGCCAACCCCTGCTCTACACACTGGACTCAACTCCCTCCCAGAGCTGGGAACACAAATGAGGTGTCATGACTGCCAGTCCCCTCCTCTAACGACTACATCAGACTGCATCTCAGCTTCTGTCCCAGTGACTCTCCATTGCCATCAGGAACGACTGTTGCGAGTGACAATGGAGAGTCATTGGGCCAGGGTAGGGGCATGAGTGATTCTCCAGCGTGGTACTTGGGGCACTCACCTGGTGTCTGGAAGAGCCAAGTTCAAGTCCCTGCTCCCATGACTATTTAATTCTTGATACAAAGTGGAGCAGCTTCAACAGGAGAGACTGAGACAGTCTCATTTCAGAACAGCCCATAGCCTAGCTGCTCAGGCACTCTCCTGTATGTTGGAAATTCAAATCTCTTCTCATCATCAGTCAGAGGGAGAGATTGAACCTGAGTCTGTCACAGGCCAGCCAAGTGCCCTAACCACTCTGCTTCAACTTATGAGGAGTGTCTGTCCCACAAGTACCCTTTCAGCAATTTAATAGACAGAAGAAACAAAAAACTGAGAACTAGACACAAACTGATAGATAGATAGATAGATCTAACAACAAACTAATAGAGAGATACAAGATTCAGAGAGTCAGAGAGAAACACAGAACTAACACAAACTAACAGGTAGATAGAGAAGTAAAAACAAACTAATAGAGAAAAGTAAAAACAGACAGACAGCAGTAACAACAAACTAATGTATACAGAGAGAAAAGTAACAACGAGCTGATAGTGTTTGTCACAATTTTTGGACAACTTTAATGTAAACTCTTCATTCCATTCTAAAAAATATGTGTGTCAATTTGATCAATTCCCCCACTCCCAATAGAAGGAAACTGAGGCACGAATATTCTGCCCCCTCTTTCCTAAGATAACTGCTTTGGACTGCCTCAGTTTCCCATGCCCAAATTGAGCTAAGAGTGAAAGTATGAAAAAAAAATCTGTCACTTACAATTTCATCCTTAAAGAGCCTCTCTGTCACCCCCAAATATATTTCATTGCAAGAGCAAACTTACGATGCCGGTCTCTGAGATGTCTTTTCTCCTCCAGGTACAGACTGCAATTGGTTACCCCTCTCTCTCTAGCCCCATACACACCCCTCTATCAATCTATCTCTCTATCTAATGCCCCGATCACTGTATTATGAGGCCGTTCCCCCACCACACTGAGGCTGAGCTGCTGGAAATACACTGAGATCTGTGCTGTCTGCAGATGAGCTGCGTGTCAAAAACTTTGGTGCTGAGGGGAGGTGATTTATCCATGTCTGTTTTCTACGGGCTTGAGGGACTCACTCCCTGGAGCCCTCAACAATCCAGAGCCAACAATATTTTATCTTGCCTTCTACTTCCCTGAAGAGTTTTCAGAAACTAAAATAATCACAATTACAACGAGGCAGCAGGGTCTAAAGCAAAGATTGTGAGGCGAACACTAAGGGCACACAGGACTGTACTCCAGAGATCTGACATCAATTCCTAGTCCTGCCGCTGACCTGCTCTGTTACCTTGGGAAAATCGTTCCCTAGGGCTGTCTTTCCCCTCCCACCCTTTGCCGGTCTTTTCTACTGTAAGCTCCTTGGGGTGGAGACTGTGTCTTACCTAATAAAATGGACCTCTCATATCAGATGCAACGATCAGCTAATTAATTAATTATTATTTAAAAGCTAAGGTCCAAGGTGTCCTGAGATCTGATCCCAACTATTCCTCTGGCTTTGTTCCGTCTCTTCACCACTCCATTCCTCAGTTTGTCATCCATCCAATTGGGATTCTAGTTATAAATAGGAGGATAATTCATAATGAGTGGAGATGCTCAAAAAATCTTCCTGGCAAAACAACTTTTTGAAGAAAAATTGGTTGTCATTGAAAATATTTTAGCATGGAAAAAACTCATTTTAAACTCATTTTTCTATGGGTTTTTGTTTTTTCAGTGGGGGGAAGTTGTTTTTGGTTTTGCATTTCTGAACCCTGGAGATGGAAAACGTTTTTGTATATTTTTTCAGGTTTTGGAGGGAAAGTTTTCAATATCAGAAATCTTTTTTCCAAAACTAGAAAATATTTACCATAAACTTGCTGTTTTACTAGAGAAGTAACCAAACGCTTTTCAGTCTTCGGTTACATTGTTTTGCCCATCCCCCAACCAAAAAGCAATATTATGCGATGTTTCTATGAAAACAAAAAAAATTGACATTTCCCACAAAAATATAATTTTCATTTTTGACCAGCTTTAATAATGAGTAATTAAACTAAATTAAATGCATATGAGTTCATGTGGGTGCAACATTCATTGCAATTTTATTTGACAACATCTGCTTGTTATAGATCATAGGAACTGTCTAACTGAGTCAGACCTTTGGATCATCCAGTCCAGTATTCTGTCCCTGACAGTGGCCAGTACCACCTGATTCAGAGGAAAGTCTAAGAGGCCCTATAGAGGACAATTCTAGAATAACCTGTCCATGGTGGACTCTCATCAGGAGCAGCTAGTGAATAGTCTATGGTGTGAGGAAGGTGAGTTTCTACCCCCATAGAGTTTTATCTGCTACAAAGTAACTGCATGCTCTCATTATCCAGATAGGCTGCAGTGTTCAAAGGAATCAACTGGATTTGTGTGTCTAAATCCCATTCACTTTCTACAGGAGAGGAGTGCCCAGTTCCATTAATCCTGTTTGAATAACTCACTTAGTTTATTATTAATTAGTTATTTTGTAGATTCCATCACTAACAACTTTCAAATCAAGATTGGATGTTTTACTAATGGATCTGCTCTAGGTATTATTTTGGGGATGTTCTCTGGGCTGTGTTATACAAGAGGTCAAAATAGACAGTCACTATGGTCCCTTCTGGCCTTGGAATCTATTAATCTAATTTGAACTCCACCAAAAATGAGAACAAATTTTCTCCAAAAACCTCACAAAATGGTAGATTTGAAAAAGAAATTCTAAATGTTTATGAATTTTTTAAAGAAAATTTTATTTTTTTAAAGGGTGTAAGATGATTGTGATTGTCTCCCCTGTTTTTTGACCAGATCTATTAAAATTAATTCCCTGAGATTTTAGCTGAATTTGCCTACATAGCCAAGAGAGAGGTAGAGATGTATTACTCTGAGGTGTTGCCTATTTGTGTTCATGGAGGGGCCAACATGACCAATGATGGGATTTTCAAGGTCGCCTATAGATATTTGGCCACTAAAATTCCAATTAGTTTTAATGGGAATTGGGCATCCCAGTCCCCTATGTGAAAATCCACCCATAGTTTTATGAACAAAACCTGCAACTCTTTTCTGGTGTCATTTTAAAGGCCATTATTCAATAACGACTTGGATAACGGAGGAGAGAATATGCTTATAAAACTTGCAGATGACACCAAGCTGGGAGGGGTTGCAAACACTTTGAAGGACAGGATCAGAATTCAAAATGACCTTAACAAATTAGAGAATTGGTCTAAAATCAACAAGAGGAAATTCAATAAAGATAAGTGCAAAGTTCTTCTCTTACCAAGGAAAAATCAAATGTACAACTACAAAATGGGGAATCACTGGCTAGGTGGTGGCATTGCTGAAATGAATCTTGGGGCTAGAGTGGATCACAAATTGAATATGAGTCAACAATGTGATGTAGTTGCGAAAAAGGTTAATATCATTTGGGGTGTATTAAAAAGAGTGTTGTATGTAAGACACGGGAGGTAATTGTCTTGCTCTACTTGGCACTGGTGAGGCCTCAGCTTGAGTAATCTGTCTGGTTCTGGGTGCCACACTTTAAGAAAGATGTGGACAGGCTGGAGAGAATTCATAGCAGACCAACAAAAATAATCAAAGTTTTAGATAACCTGACCTATGAGGAACAGTTAAAAAAACAGGCATGCAGAGGAATGGGGACCAGGAACTTCAGTCTGTAGCACAATACAAGAAAGAGGAGATTTGATGCATTGGACATGTCTAGTCATTAGAGAGTATTGGAAGCAATCTGTAACAAAATGACCCAATGGTTGGATATTTATTATCTAATAACCTTCTGGTGATCCTCCTGGGCCTTCCTGGTGGAAATGGTCACACAAAAGAAAATGAAAAATTAACCTCTGATCTGCTAGTAACTGCTCAGCTATTAATAACCTCGCAATGGGAAAAGAAAAATAGTTCAACCATCGAGGAATGATTAAAAAGAATATGGGAGGTTGGTTATGGAAAAAGTAATACGACAATTATGTGTTCAGCAAAATAGACTGAGTATAGATAGATACTTAGATATCGGGTTATCTCTTATTCAGTGCTCAAAGTATATTCACCTGCAAAAAAAAAATCGCAGCACACCTGTCCAATTGCTTTGCATATTAACATTTGATAGACATAACTGGTCTGTTAATATGTGAATACAGAGATTTCACTCACTTTAATAAAATCACCAGAAATGACATAGGAGTTGTAATGATCCTCACTCTGTGCTATGCTAACACCCTGTTAAACAGAAAGATCTGGTGACTATATTCCCGTATGATGTCTCTTTAAACCAAAGTTCACTGTTGTAATGGTTGTTTTGTTTCTGATATTTACATGGCAAGGATTTGTAAAGTTGCTAAAACATCCTAAATAAACAGTTAAAAAAACTGGGCATGTTGACCAAGCTGCCAGAGAAAAGCTCTCGTTTAGACTGATATAAGTTTGCAGTAAATCCACTGACAAAAAAGTAGATTCAATTGAAATAATCAGGATTTATATCAGTGTGAGAGAAAAATTAAGCCCATTCTTAAAATGGACCACAAAATTTGCACTGGTCAGAGGTTAAAAAAGTGACATTGTCAGTTCAAGTGTAAAACAATTGACCTTTTTGGAATGAAACATTTTGATTTTCCAGTACAAAACAACTTTTCTTTTAAAAATTTTCCTTAATTTTACTTTAAACATGGTCAACATTGAAACAAAATGTTTAGATATTGTCAAAATGAAACCTGATAGAAAATTGTTTTTGACTTTTTGATTCACCTGAAATTTGGAAAAAAATACCATTTTCAGTTTGACTAACAATTATTTTTTTCCATTTTTTTTCAAAATTGCCAGTGAAATGAAAAATCTATTATTCACCCAGCTCTATTTGAATTTTGCCTCCCGCATATCATGGGGAATTTGATTTGCTAGATTAAGAGCAATAAGGAAGGAGGAAGATAACTTTTATTGTGTTCAGTTGTTGCTATTTAAACACACAGGCAAACACTCACACAAACATCCATGCAGTATCTTCCATAGACTGATGCACACACACACCGTGATGCTCACTCACACTTCACACAAGCAGGCACACGTACACTATCCAACATGGAAACACTCACTCTAACACACCAGCCTAAATGCACCAAACACACTCTTTCCCCCAGCACAAAAACAATCATAGACACACACTCACTGGCTCTCACACACAAAGACAACACCTTTATGTCCCAGTTTAGATGGTATACTGTGTATAGTGATATTACAAAACAAGGAACCAGATCTGAGTTTGGCAATGAGAACAAAACACTTTCTGGGCCAAGGCATCAGTTCCCAAACTTGGGAATATGGGCTGAGAATTGGCAATACACAGAGTGGAGGGGGTGTCTACAAACCCCTCCCACAACCAGCTTCTGATCACTGAAATGGAAACATGGGAACCCATCGGAAATCTGCTGGCTTCTTGGTGCTGAGGCACTTGCATGCTCTATCTCTTTATTCCCGTACATAATCTGTTGCCCCTCTGTCTTGAACCTTCTGTCTGAACTTTATCCATCACTGTGACATTTGAGGAATGTGTAGGGCTGCTGTCATTTCTCCTACATGAGAGTATTTATTTATATTGCCCTCGGAACACACCCAATATTATTATTAGTCTATAAATTAGACTAGAACTTGGCACAGAGAGAGAGAGTGAAATTCAACTTCCTTAGCTGGCAGAAGAAGTTTTAAGTATCAATTTTCAGAACTTCAAAGAAATAAGTAAAATTTACATTGCAATAAGCCCTAAACCAGGGACTTTCAAAAATGGGCTGCAGGGAATAAGACCTTGCTTAGGCCTGGGCTACACTGTTGTGGGGGTTCGAACTCAAATACATAACTTTTGCTATGCTATTCATGTAGCTGAAGTCGAAGTATCTTAGTTCAACTTACCTGGCCGTCCTCACGGCGGCGAGTCAACCACGGCGGCTCCCCCGTTGACTCCGCTTACTCCTCTTGCGGAGCTGGAGTTCAGGAGTCGACGGGGAGCATGTTCGGGGATCGATTTATCGCATCTTGACAAGACGCGATAAATCGATCCCCAATACAGCAAACACTACCCGCCAGTCTGGAGGGTAGTATAGACATACTATACTATGTCAGGCCTGGTCTACACTACGAGTTTAGGTCGACTTTAGCTGCGTTAAATCGAATTTAGCCTGGACACGTTCACACGACGAAGCCCTTTCTTTCGACTTAAAGGGCCCTTTAAACCGGTTTCTTTACTCCACCTCCGACGAGGGGATTAGCGATAAAATCGGCCTTAGGGGGTCGGAATTGGGGTAGTGTGGACGGAATTCGACGTTATTGGCCTCCGGGAGCTATCCCACAGTTCTTCATTGTGACCACTCTGGACAGCACTCTCAACTCAGATGCACTGGCCAGGTAGACAGGAGAAGCCCCGTGAACGTTTGAATTTCATTGCCTGTTTGCTGAGCATGGAGAGCACAGGTGACCACGCAGAGCTCATCAGCACAGGTAACCATGATGGAGTCCCAGTATAGCAAAAGAGCTCCAGCATGGACAGAACGGGAGGTACGGGATCTGCTCGCCATATGGGGAGATGAATCAGTGCTGGCTGAACTCCGAAGCAGTAAACGAAATGGCAAAATATTAGAAAAGGTCTCCAAGGCCATGAAGGACAGAGGCCATAACAGGGATGCACAGCAGTGCCGCGTGAAAATTAAATAGCTAAGGCAAGCCTACCACAAAGCCAGAGAAGCCAACGGAAGGTCCGGGGCTGAGCCGCAAACATGCCGCTTCTACGCGGAGCTGCATGCCATTCTAGGGGGTGCAGCCACCACTACCCCAACCGTGTGCTATGAGTCCCTCACTGGAGAAACACACAGGGAAGCGGGTTCGGGGTACGAGGAAGATGAGGATGAAGATAATTTAAATAGCTCACAGCAGCAAGGAAGAGGAGAAACCGGTTTCCACAACAGCCAGGATATGTTTATCACCCTGGACCTGGAACCAGTAACCCCCGAACTCACCCAAGACCCTGGGGGCACACGGGGGACCTCTGGTGAGTGTACCTTTGTAAATATTACACATGGTTTAAAAGCAAGCGTGTTTAATGATTAATGATTAATTTGCCCTGGCAATCGCGGCCAGTACAGCTACTGGAAAAGTCTGTTAACGTGTATGGGGATGGAGCGGAAATCCTCCAGGGACATCTCCAGAAAGCTCTCCTTCATGTACTCCCAAAGCCTTTGCAAAAGGTTTCTGGGGAGGGCTGCCTTATCCCGTCCGCCATGGTAGGACACTTTACCACGCCAGGCCAGTAGCACGTAGTCTGGAATCATTGCATAACAAAGCATGGCAGCATATGGTCCCTGTGTTTGCTGGCATGCAGACAACATCCATTCCTTATCGCTCTTTGTTATCCTCAGGAAAGTGATATCATTCACGGTCACCTGGTTGAAATGGGGCAATTTTATTAAGGGGACATTCAGAGGTGCCCCTTCCTGCTCTGCTGAACAGAAATATTCCCCGCTGTTAGCCACGCGGTGGGGGGGGAGGGGTGAAGTGATCATCCCAGAGAATTGGGTGTGTGGGGGAGGGGAATTAGTTGGGTTTGTGCTGCACGTTAACCCTGAAACCGCAGCCCCTCCTTTTACATTGCAAACCCATTTTAAATGGCCAACCCAACGGGTGCTTGGTATGGTTAATGAGAGCAGTACTGTTTTAAACCATCCCCACATGTTAAGAAGGTTAAAAAAGCCAAAAGACTGCGTCTTACCATGGCTGCCTGCAATCTGAAATCTGTGGCATGGCACTGCGTGAGTGATCTCTCACACCAAACCGGCAGGCCCTCAATATAAGAGGAAAAATGTGACCTTGTAACGAAAGCACATGTGCTGTGTGATGTGAACAGCAAAATTTAACGTGAAAGAGTGTACCCAATGTTCTCTAAAATGTATCTTTTTTAACCACCTCTCCCTTCTCCTCCACCAGCTGCAAATCTTTCTCCTTCACAGAGGCTAGTGAATATTCGAAAGCGGAAGCGAAGGACGCATGATGAAATGTTTACAGAACTACAGACTGCCTCCCACGCTGACAGAGCACAGCAGAATGCGTGGAGGCAGTCAATTACTGATTATAGAAAAGCCCAATATGAGCGAGAGGAGAGGTGGCGGGCTGAATCGCGGGTTGAAGAGCAGAGGTGGCGTGCTGAATCGCGGGCTGAAGATGAGAGGTGGCATCAGCTTGCACACAGAAGGCAAGAGTTGATGCTCCGGCTGCTGGAGCAGCAAACTGATATGCTCCAGCATATGGTTGAGCTGCAGGAAAGGCAGCAGGATCAGAGACTGCCGCTACAGCCCCTGTGTAACCAACAGCCCTCCTCCCCAAGTCCCATTGCCTCCTCACCTGGACGCCCAAGAACACGGTGGGGGGGCCTCCGGCCACCCAGTCACTCCACCCTAGATGATTTCCCGAGCAATAAGTGTTAAAGTTTTAAAGTTTTAAACTGTAGTGTGTCCTTTTCCTTCCCTCCTCCCCCACCCATCCCGGGCTACCTTTGCAATTATCCCCCTAGTTGTGTGATGAATTAATAAAGAATGCATGAATGTGAAGTAACAATGACTTTATTGCCTCTGCAAGTGGTGCTTGAAGGGGGGAGGGTAGGGGAGGGTGGGGTGGTTGGTTTACAGGGAAGTAGACTGAACAAGGATCACGATAGGCATTTCAACATCCCCAACGGTTATTTTCTGGTCCGGGAAGAAAGTCTCTTCCTCCAGCTTTCGAAACAGAGCAGAGTGCCTGAAGACGCGAGCATCATGTACCCTTCCCGGCCAGCCCACGTTGATGTCTGTGAAATGTCCCTTGAGATCCACCAGGGCTTGCAGCAGCATTGAAAAGTACCCCTTGCGGTTTATGTACTCGGTGGCTTGGTGCTCCGGTGCCAAGATAGTGATATGGGTTCCATCTATCGCCCCACCACAGTTTGGGATTCCCATTGAAGCAAAGCCATCCACTATGGCCTGCACGTTTCCCAGAGTCACTACCCTTGATATCACCAGGTCTCTCATTGCCCTGGCAACTTGGATCACAGCAGCCCCCACAGTAGATTTGCCCACTCCAAATTGATTCCCGACTGACCGGTAGCTGTCTGGCGTTGCAAGCTTCCACAGGGCTATCGCCACTCGCTTCTCAACTGTGAGGGCTGCTCTCATCCTGGTATTCTGGCGCTTCAGGGCAGGGGAAAGCAAGTCACAAAGTTCCATGAAAGTGCCCGTACGCATGCGAAAGTTTCGCAGCCACTGGGAATCGTCCCACACCTGCAGCACGATGCAGTCCCACCAGTCTGTGCTTGTTTCCCGGGCCCAGAATCGGCGTTCCACGGCATCAACCCGCCCCAGGAACACCATGATTTCCACATTGCTGGGGCCTGTGCCTTGGTCTAGGTCCATGTCAATTTCCTCATCACTCTCGTCGCTGCGCTGCAATCGCCTCCTCGGCTGGTCCTGGTTTTGCTTTGGCATGTCCTGGCTCTGCATATACTCCAGGACAATGCGCGTGGTGTTCATAGTGCTCATAATTGCCGCGGTGATCTGAGCGGGCTCCATGATCCCAGTGCTAGCTATGGCGTCTGGTCTGAAAAAAGGCGCGAAACTAGTATCTGAAGGACCAGGGGAAGGAGGGAGGGAGGGAGGGAGGGAGGGAGGGAGGAGCGAGTGACGACATGGCGTACAGGTACAGGGAATTAAAATCAAGAAAGGTGGCTGTGCATCAGGGAGAAACACAAACAACTGTCACACAGAATGCCCCCCCCCCCAGAGATTGAACTCCTAAGCCTGGGTTTAGCAGGTCGTTGATTTGACGGAGGGAGGGGGGAAGGAAATGAATACAGAACAAATCTATTTTTTATATCTTAAGACGACGGTGGAACATGACTGATAGCCCTCGGCATTTTCTGGGTGCTTGGCAGCAAATACTGGGTGCTTGGCAGTTAGCCTTCAGGCCTATTGCACGATCTGATACCCACTGCAGTATGATGACGATGGATACCAGTCATAATATACTATCTACTGCCAAAAGGCAAGGGGTTGCTGCTGTGTAGCAATGTAGCCCCACGTCTGCCAGCCCCATGTCTGCCAGCACCCAGATCGCCCTCGGCCTCTTCTGGGTGCTTAGCAGAAAATACTGGGTGCTTGGCAGAAAATAGCATACTACGACTGATAGCCGTCATTGTCAAGACAGTTAGATAGGACAGAGCATGTCTGCCCAGGTGCCCATGATTGACCCCCCGCGGCACTGTTTTGCATCATTCGGGCATTGGTATCTGAACCCATAATTCCAACAGGCGCCGGAGACTGCGGGAACTGTGGGATAGCTACCCATAGTGCAATGCGCCGGAAGTCGAGGCTAGCCTCGGTACTGTGGACGCGGTCCGCCGACGTAATGCACTTAGAGCATTTTATGTGGGGACACACACAATCGGCTGTATACAACCGATTTCTATAAAACCGGCTTCTATTAATTCGATCTAATGTCGTAGTGTAGACATACCCTCAGGATATGTCTACACTACAAAATTAGGTCGGATTTATAGAAGCCGGTTTTATAGAAACCGGTTGTATGCAGCCGATTGTGTGTGTCCCCACATAAAATGCTCTAAGTGCATGAAGTCGGCGGACCGCGTCCACAGTACCGAGGCTAGCGTCGACTTCCGGCGCATTGCACTATGGGTACCTATCCCACAGTTCCCGCAGTCTCCGGCAGTCTCCGGCGCCCATTGGAATTATGGGTTGAGATCGAAATGCCCGAATGATGCAAAACAGTGCCGTGGGGGGTTCTGGGTACATTGCGTCAGGCCCCTCCCCCGCCATCACAGCAACGGCAGACAATAGATTCGCGCCTTTTTACCTGGGTTACCTGTGCAGACAACATACCACGCCAAGCATGGAGCCCGCTCAGCTCAGCTCACCGTCACCATATGTCTTCCGGGTGCCGGCAAACGTGGGACTGCATTGCTAAACAGCAGCAGCAGATAACTGCCTTTTGGCCGTAGACGGTGCAGCATGAGTGGTAGCCTTCATCGGCGATCGGGATGCTGGTAGCTGTGGGGCTGGCAGCCGTAGGGCTGCATTGCACCAGCCCCTTGCCTTTTGGCAGTAGATGGTTTATTACGACTGGTAACCGTCCTCGTCGGACAATCATGGATATCAGTCATAGTATATTATTTTCTGCCAAGTATTGTCTGCTGAGCACCCAGAAGAGGCCGAGGGCGATCTGGGTGCTCAGCAGATCTGCAAGAAGAGCTTTCCTCAGGTCTGAAAGCAAGTAAATTTACAGGTTGCCTGAAATGCTCATAGATTATTGTATCCTGAGCGCCTTTACCGATCCTTCTGGCTACTGTACAGCAGATATTACTTGTGGGGCTACATTGCTACACAGCAGCAACCCCTTGCCTTTAACCGTCCTCGTTGGACAATGATGGCTACCAGTCGTAGTATACTATTTTCTGCCAAGTATTGTCTGCTAAGCACCCAGAAAAGGCCGAGGGCAATCTGGGTGCTGGCAGAGATGTGGCTGGCACACGTAGGGTTACATTGCTACACAGCAGCAACCCCTTGCCTTTGGGCAATAAATAGTATATTATGATTGGTATCCATCATCGTCATACTGGTACGCGCCCAGTATTTGCTGCCAAGCACCCAGAAAATGCCGAGGGCTATCAGTCATGCTGCACTGTCGTCTTAAGATGTAAAAAATAGATTTGTTCTGTATTCATTTCCTTCCCCCCTCCCTCCGTCAAATCAACGGCCCGCTAAACCCAGGCTTAGGAGTTCAATCTCGGGGGGGGGGGCATTCTGTGTGACAGTTGTTTGTATTTCTCCCTGATGCACAGCCACCTTTCTTGATTTTAATTCCCTGTACCTGTACGCCATGTCGTCACTCGCCCCTCCCTCCCTCCCTTCTTCCCCTGGTCTTTAGATACTAGTTTCGCGCCTTTTTTCAGACCAGACGCCAAAGCTATCACTGGGATAACGGATCCCGCTCAGATCACCGCGGCAATTATGAGCACTATGAACACCACGCGCATTGTCCTGGAGCATATGCAGAGCCTGGACATGCCAAATCAAAACCAGGACCAGCTGAGGAGGAGGCGATTGCAGCGCGGCGACGATAGTGATGAGGAAATTGACATGGACCTCTCACAAGGCACAGGCCCCAGCAATGTGGAAATCATGGTGTTACTGGGGCAGGTTCATGCCGTGGAACGCCGATTCTGGGCCCGGGAAACAAGCACCGACTGGTGGGACCGCATCGTGTTGCAGGTCTGGGATGATGCCCAGTGGCTGCAAAACTTTCGCATGCGTAAGGGCACTTTCATGGAACTTTGTGACTTGCTTTCCCCTGCCCTGAAGCGCCAGAATATGAGGATGAGAGCAGCCCTCACAGTTGAGAAGCGAGTGGCGATAGCCCTGTGGAAGCTTGCAACGCCAGACAGCTACTGGTCAGTCAGGAATCAATTTGGAGTGGGCAAATCTACTGTGGGGGCTGCTGTGATCCAAGTTGCCAGTGCAATGAGAGACCTGGTGATATCAAGGGTAGTGACTCTGGGAAACGTGCAGGACATAGTGGATGGCTTTGCTGCAATGGGATTCCCAAACTGTGGTGGGGCGATAGACGGAACCCATATCCCTATCTTGGCACCGGCGCACCAAGCCACCGAGTACATAAACCGCAAGGGGTACTTTTCAATGCTGCTGCAAGCCCTGGTGGATCACAAGGGACGTTTCACCGACATCAACGTGGGCTGGCCGGGAAGGGTACATTATGCTCGCGTCTTCAGGCACTCTGCTCTGTTTCGAAAGCTGGAGGAAGGGACTTTCTTCCCGGACCAGAAAATAACCATTGGGGACGTTGAAATGCCTATCGTTATCCTTGGGGACCCAGCCTACCCCTTAATGCCATGGCTCATGAAGCCGTACACAGGCAGCCTGGACAGGAGTCAGGACCTGTTCAACTACAGGCTGAGCAAGTGCCGAATGGTGGTGGAATGTGCATTTGGGCGTTTAAAAGCGCGCTGGCGCAGCTTACTGACTCGCTCAGACCTTAGCGAAAAGAATATCCCCATTGTTATTGCTGCTTGCTGTGCGCTCCACAATATCTGTGAGAGTAAGGGGGAGACATTTATGGCGGGGTGGGAGGTTGAGGCAAATCGCCTGGCCACTGATTACGCGCAGCCAGACACCAGGGCGGTTAGAGGAGCACAGCAAGGCACGGTGCGCATCAGAGAAGCTTTGAAAACTAGTTTTGTGACTGGCCAGGCTACGGTGTGAAACTTCTGTTTGTTTCTCCTTGATGAAATTGCCGCCCCCCCACCCACCCGGTTAACTGTACTACCCTGTAAACCAAGCACCCCACCCTCCCCTACCCTCCCCTCTTCAAGCACCACTTGCAGAGGCAATAAAGTCATTGTTACTTCACACTCATGCATTCTTTATTAATTCAGCACACAACTAGGGGGATAATTAAAAAGGTAGCCCGGGATGGGTGGGGGAGGAGGGAAGGAAAAGGACACACTGCAGTTTAAAACTTTAAAACTTTAACACTTATTGCACCGGAAATCATCTAGTCTGGAGTGATTGGGTGGCCGGAGGCCCCCCCACCGTGTTCTTGGGCATCTGGGTGAGGAGGCAATGGGACTTGGGGAGGAGGGCTGTTGGTTACAGAGGGGCTGTAGCGGCGGTCTCTGCTCCTGCTGCCTTATATGTTAACAGACTTTTCCAGTAGCTGTACTGGCCGCGATTGCCAGGGCAAATTAATCATTAATCATTAAACACGCTTGCTTTTAAACCATGTGTAATATTTACAAAGGTACACTCACCAGAGGTCCCCTGTGTGCCCCCAGGGTCTTGGGTGAGTTCGGGGGTTACTGGTTCCAGGTCCAGGGTGACAAACATATCCTGGCTGTTGGGGAAACCGGTTTCTCCGCTTCCTTGCTGCTGTGAGCTATCTATGTTCTCTCCATCATCATCTTCCTCGTCCGCCGAACCCGCTTCCCTGTGTCTTTCTCCACTGAGGGACTCATAGCACACGCTTGGGGTAGTGGTGGCTGCACCCCCTAGAATGGCATGCAGCTCCGCGTAGAAGCGGCATCTTTGCGGCTCAGCCCCGGACCTTCCGTTTGCTTCTCTGGATTTGTGGTAGGCTTGCCTTAGCTCCTTAATTTTCACGCGGCACTGCTGTGCGTCCCTGTTATGGCCTCTGTCCTTCATGGCCTTGGAGACCTTTTCTATTATTTTGCCATTTCTTTTACTGCTTCGGAGTTCGGCCAGGACTGATTCATCTCCCCAGATGGCGATCAGATCCCGTACCTCCTGTTCGGTCCAGGCTGGAGCTCTTTTGCGATCCTGGGACTGGGACTGGGACTGGGACTCCATCACGGTTACCTGTGCTGATGAGCTCTGCATGGTCACCTGTGCTCTCCACGCTGGGCAAACAGGAAATGAAATTCAAACCTTCGCGGGGCTTTTCCTGTCTACCTGGCCAGTCCATCTGAGTTGAGAGTGCTGTCCAGAGCGGTCACAATGAAGCACTGTGAGATAGCTCCCGGAGGCCAATAACGTCGAATTCCGTCCACACTAACCCAATTCCGACCTCCTAAGGCCGATTTTATCGCTAATCCCCTCATCGGAGGTGGTGTAAAGAAACCGGTTTAAAGGGCCCTTTAAGTCGAAAGAAAGGGCTTCGTCATGTAAACTTGTCCAGGCTTAATTCGGTTTAACGCGGCTAAAGTCGACCTAACCTCGTAGTGTACACCAGGCCTCAGATGGGGAGTTATTCTGGAATAGCTATTCCTGATTAACTCCCTGTACGGATGCTCTTATTCCAGAATAAGAGTGCTTTATCTGAATTAGCTTAATCCATTTAGGGCTTGTCTACACTACAAAATTAGGTCGGATTTATAGAAGCCGGTTTTATAGAAACCGGTTTTATGCAGCCGACTGTGTGTGTCCCCACATAAAATGCTCTAAGTGCATGAAGTCGGCGGACCGCGTCCACAGTACTGAGGCTAGCGTCGACTTCCGGCGCATAGCACTATGGGTGCCTATGTGTACCTATCCCACAGTTCCCGGAGTCTCCGGCGCCCATTGGAATTATGGGTTGAGATCGCAATGCCCGAATGATGCAAAGCAGTGCCGTGGGGGGTTCTGGGTACATTGCGTCACGCACCTCCCCCGCCGTCACAGCAACGGCAGACAATAGATTCGCGCCTTTTTACCTGGGTTACCTGTGCAGACAACATACCACGCCAAGCATGGAGCCCGCTCAGCTCAGCTCACCGTCACCATATGTCTTCCGGGTGCCGGCAAACGTGGGACTGCATTGCTAAACAGCAGCAGCAGATTACTGCCTTTTGGCGGTAGACGGTGCAGCATGAGTAGTAGCCTTCATCGGCGCTCGGGATGCTGGTAGCTGTGGGGCTGGCAGCCGTAGGGCTGCATTGCACCAGCCCCTTGCCTTTTGGCAGTAGATGGTTTATTACGACTGGTAACCGTCCTGTCAGTATTGTCTGCTGAGCATCCAGAAGAGGCCGAGGGCGATCTGGGTGCTCAGCAGATCTGAAAGAAGAGCTTTCCTCAGGTCTGAAAGCAAGTAAATTTAGAGGTTGCCTGAAATGCTCATAGATTATTGTAGCCTGAGCGCCTTTACCGATCCTTCTGGCTACTGTACAGCAGCAACCCCTTGCCTTTAACCGTCCTCGTTGGACAATGATGGTTACCAGTCGTAGTATACTATTTGCTGCCAAGTATTGTCTGCTAAGCACCCAGAAAAGGCCGAGGGCGATCTGGGTGCTGGCAGACATGTGGCTGGCACACGTGGGGCTACATTGCTACACAGCAGCAACCCCTTGCCTTTAACCGTCCTCGTTGGACAATGATGGTTACCAGTCGTAGTATACTATTTGCTGCCAAGTATTGGCTGCCAAGCACCCAGAAAATGCCGAGGGCTATCAGTCATGCTGCACTGTCGTCTTAAGATGTAAAAAATAGATTTGTGTTTTATTCATTTCCTTCCCCCCTCCCTCCGTCAAATCAACGGCCCGCTAAACCCAGGCTTAGGAGTTCAATCTCTGGGGGGGGGGGGGGGGGGGGCATTCTGTGTGACAGTTGTTTGTATTTCTCCCTGATGCACAGCCACCTTTCTTGATTTTAATTCCCTGTACCTGTACGCCATGTCGTCAGTCGCCCGCCCCTCCCTCCCTCCCTCCCTCCCTCCCTTCTTCCCCTGGTCTTTAGATACTAGTTTCGCGCCTTTTTTCAGACCAGACGCCATAGCTAGCACTGGGATCATGGAGCCCGCTCAGATCACCGCGGCAATTATGAGCACTATGAACACCACGCGCATTGTCCTGGAGTATATGCAGAGCCTGGACATGCCAAAGCAAAACCAGGAGGACCAGCTGAGGAGGAGGAGGCGATTGCAGCGCGGCGACGATAGTGATGAGGAAATTGACATGGACCTCTCACAAGGCACAGGCCCCAGCAATGTGGAAATCATGGTGTTACTGGGGCAGGTTCATGCCATGGAACGCCGATTCTGGGCCCGGGAAACAAGCACAGACTGGTGGGACCGCATCGTGTTGCAGGTCTGGGACGATTCCCAGTGGCTGCGAAACATTCGCATGCGTAAGGGCACTTTCATGGAACTTTGTGACTTGCTTTCCCCTGCCCTGAAGCGCCAGAATACCAAGATGAGAGCAGCCCTCACAGTTGAGAAGCGAGTGGCAATAGCCCTGTGGAAGCTTGCAACGCCAGACAGCTACCGGTCAGTCGGGAATCAATTTGGAGTGGGCAAATCTACTGTGGGGGCTGCTGTGATCCAAGTTGCCAGGGCAATGAGAGGCCTGGTGATATCAAGGGTAGTGACTCTGGGAAACGTGCAGGACATAGTGGATGGCTTTGCTGCAATGGGATTCCCAAACTGTGGTGGGGCGATAGACGGAACCCATATCCCTATCTTGGCACCGGCGCACCAAGCCACCGAGTACATAAACCGCAAGGGGTACTTTTCAATGCTGCTGCAAGCCCTGGTGGATCACAAGGGACGTTTCACCGACATCAACGTGGGCTGGCCGGGAAGGGTACATGATGCTCGCGTCTTCAGGCACTCTCTTCTGTTTCGAAAGCTGGAGGAAGGGACTTTCTTCCCGGACCAGAAAATAACCATTGGGGATGTTGAAATGCCTATCGTGATCCTTGGGGACCCAGCCTACCCCTTAATGCCATGGCTCATGAAGCCATACACAGGCAGCCTGGACAGGAGTCAGGACCTGTTCAACTACAGGCTGAGCAAGTGCCGAATGGTGGTGGAATGTGCATTTGGGCGTTTAAAAGCGCGCTGGCGCAGCTTACTGACTCGCTGTGACCTCAGCGAAAAGAATATCCCCATTGTTATTGCTACTTGCTGTGCGCTCCACAATATCTGTGAGAGTAAGGGGGAGACATTTATGGCGGGGTGGGAGGTAGAGGCAAATCGCCTGGCCGCTGATTACGCGCAGCCAGACACCAGGTCGGTTAGAGCAGCACAGCAGGGCGCGGTGCGCATCAGAGAGGCTTTGAAAACTAGTTTTGTGACTGGGCAGGATTTGGTGTGAAACTTCTGTTTGTTTCTCCTTGATGAAATCGCAGCCCCCCCCACGCACCCGGTTAACTCTACTACCCTGTAAACCAAGCACCCCAACCTCCCCTACCCTCCCCTCTTCAAGCACCACTTGCAGAGGCAATAAAGTCATTGTTACTTCACATTCATGCATTCTTTATTAATTGAGCACACAACTAGGGGGATAATTGCAAAGGTAGCCCGGGATGGGTGGGGGAGGAGGGAAGGAAAAGGACACACTGCACTTTAAAACTTTAAAACTTATTGCTGTGGAAATCATCTAGGGTGGAGTGATTGGGTGGCCGGAGGCCCCCCCACCGTGTTCTTGGGCGTCTGGGTGAGGAGGCAATGGGACTTGGGGAGGAGGGCTGGTGGTTACAGAGGGGCTGTAGCGACGGTCTCTGCTCCTGCTGTTGGTTACAGAGGGGCTGTAGCGGCGGTCTCTGCTCCTGCTGACAGAGGGGCTGTAGCGGCGGTCTCTGCTCCTGCTGTTGGTTACAGAGGGGCTGTAGCGGCGGTCTCTGCTCCTGCTGCCTTTCCTGCAGCTCAACCATACGCAGGAGCATATCACTTTGATGCTCCAGCAGCCGGAGCATCGACTCTTGCTTTCTGAGTACAAGCTCACGCCACTTCTCCTCTTCAGCCCGCGTTTCAGCCCGCCACCTCTCCTCTCGCTCATATTGGGCTTTTTTAAAATCAGTCATTGACTGCCTCCACGCATTCTGCTGTGCTCTGTCAGCGTGGGAGGCAGTCTGTAGTTCAGTGAACATTTCGTCACGTGTCCTTCGCTTCCTTCTTCGAATATTCACTAGCCTCTGTGAAGGTGAAACATTTGCAGCTGGTGGAGGAGAAGGGAGAGTTGTTTAAAAAAGATACATTTTGGAGAACAATGGGTACACTCTTTCACGTTAGATTTTGCTGTTCACATCACACAGCACATGTGCTTTCGTTACAAGGTCGCATTTTTCCTCTTATATTGAGGGACTGCCGGTTTGGTGTGAGAGATCACTCACGCAGTGCCAGGCCACAGATTTCAGCTTGCAGGCAGCCATGGTAAGACACAGTCTTTGGGCTTTTTTAACCTTGTTAACAAGTGGGGATGGTTTAAAACAGTACTGCTCTCATTAACCATACCAAGCACCCGTTGGGTTGGCCATTTAAAATGGGTTTGCAATGTAAAAGGAGGGGCTGAGGTTTAAGGTTTAACATGCAGCACAAACCCAACTAACTCCCCTCCCCCACACACCCAATTCTCTGGGTTGGTCACTTCACCCCTCCCCCCCACCGCGTGGTTAACAGCGGGGAATATTTCTGTTCAGCAGAGCAGGAAGGGGCACCTCTGAATGTCCCCTTAATAAAATCGCCCCATTTCAACCAGGTGACCGTGAATGATATCACTCTCCTGAGGATAACAAAGAGCGATAAGGAATGGATGTTGTCTGCATGCCAGCAAACACCGGGACCATACGCTGCCATGCTTTGTTATGCAATGATTCCAGACTACGTGCTACTGGCCTGGCGTGGTAAAGTGTCCTACCATGGCGGACGGGATAAGGCAGCCCTCCCCAGAAACCTTTTGCAAAGGCTTTGGGAGTACATGAAGGAGAGCTTTCTGGAGATGTCCCTGGAGGATTTCCGCTCCATCCCCATACACGTTAACAGACTTTTCCAGTAGCTGTACTGGCCGCGATTGCCAGGGCAAATTAATCATTAATCATTAAACACGCTTGTTTTTAAACCATGTGTAATATTTACAAAGGTACACTCACCAGAGGTCCCCTGTGTGCCCACAGGGTCTTGGGTGAGTTCGGGGGTTACTGGTTCCAGGTCCAGGGTGACAAACATATCCTGGCTGTTGGGGAAACTGGTTTCTCCGCTTCCTTGCTGCTGTGAGCTATCTATGATGTTCTCTCCATCCTCATCTTCCTCGTCCGCCGAACCCGCTTCCCTGTCTCCAGAGAGGGACTGATAGCACACGCTTGGGCTACTGGTGGCTGCACCCCCTAGAATGGCATGCAGCTCCTCGTAGTAGCGGCATGTTTGCGGCTCAGCCCCGGACCTTCCGTTTGCGTCTCTGGCTTTGTGGTAGGCTTGCCTTAGCTCCTTAATTTTCACGCGGCACTGCTGTGCGTCCCTGTTATGGCCTCTGTCCTTCATGGCCTTGGAGATCTTTTCTAATGTTTTGCCATTTCTTTTACTGTTTCGGAGTTCGGCCAGCACTGCTTCATCTCCCCAGATGGCGATCAGATCCCGTACCTCCCGTTCGGTCCAGGCTGGAGCTCTTTTGCGATCCTGAGACTGGGACTGGGACTCCATCACGGTTACCTGTGCTGATGAGCTCTGCATGGTCACCTGTGCTCTCCACGCTGAGCAAACAGGAAATGAAATTCAAACGTTCGCGGGGCTTTTCCTGTCTACCTGGCCAGTGCATCTGAGATGAGAGTGCTGTCCAGAGCGGTCACAATGAAGCACTGTGGGATAGCTCCCGGAGGCCACTAATGTCGAATTCCGTCCTCACTACCCAATTCCGACCCCCATAAGGCCGATTTTATCGCTAATCCCCTCGTCGAGGTGGTGTAAAGAAACCGGTTTAAAGGGCCCTTTAAGTCGAAAGAAAGGGCTTCGTCGTGTAAACGTGTCCAGGCTTAAGTCGACTTAACGCAGCTAAAGTCGACCTAAACTCGTAGTGTAGACCAGGCCTTAGATCCAAAGTCTTCTGACTCCCACTGCAAGTCAAGTGTGGTGCCTAAGACCCTTAGGACTCTGAAACTCCCAGACAAACCTTCACCTTCCATCTTCTGCCTGACAAGAGCATCTAACTTCCCACAGGTGTATCCTGTTACACTGACCTCTCAAGGAATTATAGGCCAGTGGCAGAAACAAAGTTACTCGTTATTTTAATGTGTCCCATCGAGGGCCATTAGAATGGAAAAGCTGTTGGGAAATACAGGTCTCAGTGGCAGTCCCATCGCGGCTGATTAGAAAAGAAAGTCAGAGGCATTGATTAAAGTTAGACAAAGGAAGGGGTGGGCCTGTTCTTATGTCAAGTAGTCCCCAATGGTTAAAGTGAAAGGGGTCAAGCCATTCATTCCCAGCCCTTTTAATGGTGATCCCTTCCTTCGTGAATTCCATCAGACCCTCAGGTAGGCTATTACAGGCCAGCTGAGGTTCTGGTACTACTGGGCTCTTAGCTATGGTAGGTCACATGTCTGTGCTACAAATACATATTTATTTCCGCAAACCCCTGGGGATGCCCTTTGGGCCTAGCTACCACCTGAGCTGGAACAAGGGCTATACCAGGGGAAAGGATTGTGCCTAGATTAGGAAGGCATCCAGTCTGTGATAGAATCTTATTGAAACATCTCTGAGGGTGAGATTTTGTCTGTATTCAGTTTTCTTACTGTATTAGGCATAGACTTGCATGTTTTATTTTATTTTGCTTGGTAATTCACTTTGTTCTGTCTGTTATTACTTGGAACCACTTAAATCCTACTTTTTGTATTTAATACAATCACTTTTTTACTTATTAATTAACCCAGAGTATGTATTAATACCTGGGAGGGGGCAAACAGCTGTGCATATCTCTCTATCAGTGTTATACAGGATGAACATTTTATGGGTTTATCCTGTATAAGCTTTATACAGGGAAAAACAGATTTATTTGGGGTTTGGACTCCATTGGGAGCTGGGCATCTGAGTGTTGGAGACAGGAACACTTCTTAAGCTGTGTTCAGCTTTTAGGTGGCGTGGTTCAGACCTGGGTGTGTGTTTTCAGCAGGCAAACATGTCTGGCTGAAACAAGGCAAGGTTCTGGAGTCCCAAGCTGGAAGGGAAAACAGGTATCACATTTTTCAGAACTTTTTATTGCATCAACATATTTGTTATTTTGATTTTTTGTCTTAATTCATTATGAAAAGAAATGTTGAAATACCAAAAGTTCACACAGGCTGGAAATTCCATTTTCTAACCAATGCCAGGTACTAACTTTCACTGGGGTAAAATAAAAATGTTTATTGTGTCTGTGATCATTTTTCTCTTCACTCTTCACTCACTTCAAACACTCAGGGCTTGTTCCATTTTAACTGCTTCTGCTAAACACAGGGCAAATTCTACTTGGTGAAATAACACGTCTTGAACAAACATTCTGAAGTTGTAAAAACACCGAGCAAAGCTGAGACGTTTGCGGATATGTTCACCCAATACGAAGTAATTGTATTGGGAAGCAGGTAGACAAATCATTTATGGGGTTTTGAAAACCTTAACCCAAATGAGTTGATGGATGAAATGAAAAACCAGCGTGTTTCTGCTGTCCTTAAAAAAAAAAAAAAAGACACTGGGACATCAGAAGACAAACTGGGATGATACTGGGACAATGTATGAGAACCTGGGACTATCCTGGTAAAATCAGGACATATTTTAACTTTGGGTGGGCTAAGGTTTTTCAAGCCACCTATTGGATTGGATTACCCAAGCCCCTTTAAAATTCATGGGAACTGTGGAGTGGAATCCCTAGGGCAATAGTGAAAGTCTCAGCCAAGGAGTCTAGTCACTGTTGTGGGGCCACAAATGCAGTCAATAAAGCTCAGTATTTATATACCTCGCTCCTGAGTCTTGGTGTCTGTATATAAGGGTCTTCCCAGGAATTTGGGCATGAAGTTTCCAAAGACATTGTTAGTTTTGGGTGCTCAACTTGAGGCAGCCTGAATCTATTCACAGATGTGCTTTCAGCAAAGCTCCTGAGTTAAGAGGCCAAACCACCTATCCTCCCATGGGGACAGGGATGGAGATTGGGGAAGCCTGTCTTCCCAGCAAAAAGCTCTGGAGAATACTCTTGTACCTGTGTCATTTCCCAAGGTTTTTTTTTTTTCCATAAGAGAGGAAGGGATCTGAGCCCACATTATGAACTGCTAACACTAAGCTTGTCTCAAGTTGGGTGCCAAAAAATGGAGATACCCCAAATCTCTGGTCACTTGTGGAAATGTTGGCCCTAATGCAATGAGCCATGGAGTCATGGAGCGCCGGCAGGAGCGCGGCCATACCCCCGGACCAGCTCTCCCGGCCGAAGCCCCGTGCGGAGCGCGGCCAGCCCCGCGGCCCCGCTCTCCCGGCCGGAGTGCCGGACCCCACTTCCCCGGTTGCAGCGCCGAACGGAGCGCGCCCAGACCTCCGGACCGGCTCCCACGGCCAGAGCCCCGGCGAAGCGCAGCGAAACCCCCGGACCCGCTCTCCTGGCCGGAGCTCCGGACCCTGCAACCTGACCCCCCGCCCCCAGTGCCCCGTTGCAGCGCCGGACGGAACACCGAGAGACCCCCGGACCCACTCCCCCAGCCAGAGCCCCGGGTGGAGCGCAGCGAACCCCCTGGACCCCGCTACCCCTTTCCAGAGCCCGCCGGAGCGCAGCCAGACCCCTGACCCCGCTCCCCCAGCCGGAACGCCAGGCGGACAGTGGCCTGCCCCCTGTCACCGCTCTCCGGGCTGGAGTGCCGGACCCCGCTCCCCCGGTTGCAGCGCCGGCCTGAGCGCGACCAGACCCCCGGACCCGCTTTCCCGGCTGGAGCGCCCTGCGGAGTGCGGCCAGACCCCCGACACACCTTCCCCAGCGGAGTGAGGCCAGACCCCCGTCCCCCTTCACCGACCGGATAAAAATGGGGGGTGGCGTGCCTAGTTTGCCCACCCCTGATCAAGATAGTTGCTGCTTTGGAGACTTGGGGATTCTTTCACAAGAGGAATCATTAAAAACTTCATAGAGAATTTCAGTCTTTTTATGTGTTTATTCTAGCCATGCAAACATTAGAGGCTTTGAAAATTCCTTCCTGTGCTGAGATGGCACAAGGAGGCTATTTGGGAAAGAGAGGAAGAACTGGACATTTGACTCATCTCCAAAGCAGATGAAATCCCATGACTGCTGGATTTTGGTTCTGGCACTGAGATGGAAGAGCTAAGCCAGGAGTTAGAGCAGGAGAGAAATATTCAGGGCTTCTTTGTTCCATGTCAATTCTAGGTGGGGAGCAAACACAATGATTAAAACAGGGGATAATTGTATTTTTGGATCCCTCATGCGCCCCTTTGACATATATTGTCCAAGAACTCTACTGAAAGACTTCAACTTTTTGGTGAGATATGATTAAAAGATCAAAGTTGGTTTTCTTTAGGAGTCAGCAGCCAATATACAATCAGAGACCTGAAACTTCAACACTGACACTTAGCAGGCACCTGGGGACTTAATGTATCAACGACGTATAACATCTCATTTAGAACATCCTTCTTCCTAATTTTATCTGGCACTTCAGCAACAACAGGGATGGGATCTTTTTTAGTGCTTAGAAGAGAATAGAATAGAATAGAATAGAATAGAATAGAATAGAGATCTAATCTGTTAGGTTCTGACTGGCCAAGTCATTATGGGTAGAGTTGGCTGAATAATGGACTTTTTTTGGTTCACTGGCTATTTAAAAAAAATTTAAACTAATGTTTAGTTTCAGGTCAAATTGAAAATAACATTTTTTAAAACAATTTTTAGAGATTAAAAAGTCAAAGAAATTTTGACCTTGAAATGAGCCAATGCATTGGTAATGTCAAGGCAAAGTGTTTCATTCTGTATCATCCTGAAAAAAATTGTTTAGACTTTCAGGCAGTTTGCAAAAAGCCAAGTAAAGATTCCCAAAGCCACAGAAGGTGAACTCCATGATGGTAGTGGTAGGGTGCTCCCTCATGAGCCTTACCCAGTGGTCAGGGCATTCACCAAAGATGTAAGAAACCTGGATTCATTCCCCGCAGCTGCCATCTGATGAGGATAAAGAAATTGAATATTGGTCTCCCCCATTACAGGAAAACATCCCTGACATTGGACTATGGGATAGTCTGGGTTGAGTTCTTCTCAGTCTCTCCTCTTGAAGATGTTCAACTTTTTTTATATAAATAATTAAACAGTCAATAGAGAAGGAACTTTAGCTTGGGTCTTCGACATCTCAGGTGACCCCCTGGCTGACACGCAGTAGAGCAATACTCACTATCACCCAGGCCGAAGACTATACATTGCAATTCATAGTGGCAATTCACAGTCTTTCATGATGATGCTGGATAGTCACTGGACAAGGGAAAGAGAGTGAGGCATCCTTATAGCTCTGTGCCCATCTTAAACCCTGGGTTATCCTCTTACCTTTCAACCTCTGCCCTCGGTGACCCCCTACAACCACGTGCCTTTCAGACTCTGCCTTCAGTGACCCCTGTGCAGTCATGTACCCTTCATATCCTGCCCTCGCTGACCCCAGTGCAGCCCCTCCCCTTCACTTTCTGTCCCCACTCACCTCTGTTCAATACCATTCCTTTTATTTTTTATATTCCTGTTGACTTCATTCATTCATTCATAGGTGTAACTGATCTGAAATTCATTGAGAATATTATTTAAAAAAAATACTGTCAGAACTAGCTTTTCACTCTTCTGTCAAAGTAGTGTTGGTTCAGGAGATCTTACAGGACTATAGAGAGTTATAGTTTATTTTTGGATCTGAAAATCCAATTCTGATACACAGGGAGTATAGATCTGTTCAGGAAGACGTATCCATTTTTATTGAAATATTTTTCAGTGTAGAAGAGCCTCATTAGTACTAAAACTTTGGAAATATAGAACTTGTTGGGAAAGAAAAAAGAATCACAATATTTTTTAATATTTACAAAAATATTTCTATTTTCAAATTTTTGAAATGAACTTTTTTTCTCTTGTAGTAAAATTTCATAAATGTTTTTTCTTTTTATCTAATTTTTTTTCTTAGGGAGAAAAAAAGAATAAGTCTGAAAAAAACAAAATCTAAATCTATTTAGGAATGTTACATGTTCTTTTATTTTTCTTGAAATTTAAGATCTGGAAAATGTGCTAAGGGTTTTTTTAGAAGATGTTATTTATCTATTACCAATAAAAAAGCCAGTTTAGAAAACAATCTTTGCAACCTCTATTTATAATTGCATTTTTTATCCTCATTAGTTGAAATCATTCATAGGATAATTTTGACTAGCCATTCTCAGTGCCAAAGCCCCAACTGATGGAAGCCCTGTAGTAAGATGCAACCACTTCTGCCAGCTTGGGAACTGGCCCATTTACCCTCAGGGAGACAGTCTGATTTACACTGATTGGGTTTTTCAACTTATATGGAGGTGTCACCCTGGCTCACAACCATAAATGCCTGCCTCTGGGCAGGCTGTCAAAAACAGAGCGGACACCCCACACTGGTGGTATGCTCTATTATTAGATTTCACCAAGCCAGTAACAAATGTGAACTCCTGGCTATGAAGTTTAAGATATAAATCCAAATGAAAGAAGCTAGACAAGGCGGGTGAGCTAATATCTGTTATTGGACAACTTTCTGTTGGTAAAAGAGACAAGCTTTTGAGCCCCATCGAGTTTCTTTCCTTCACCAACAGAAGTTGGTCCAATAAAAGATATTACCTCACCCACCTTGTCTCTCTCATATCCTGGGACCAACATGGCTACAACACTGCAAATACCCAAAAGAAAGCAAAAGTTTCATTTTAGTTTGAAATTTTCTCATGCAACATCACAAATTTTCATCAAAAAAGCCATTTTCCCATCAAATGTTTTGATTCCATCAAAACCTCTTTTTTGACAGTGAGCAGGGCAGAAATGAAATCCATGTCCCCGCAGACTCAGCTTTTGCTGCTGTGAAAACTTTTGACAGAAGAAAAAGTTGAGGCTGTGGGGAGATGGATTTCATTACTGCCCTGCTGTGGACATCCTCTGTGACCATGGGTAACTCGTCCCCCACACCCCGCATTCTGGGATTTTCAAGAGAGAGGAAGATAGGTGCCCAATTCCCATAGAACTTCACTGGGAGTTTGATGACTGAGCCCCCCTGGATCCTTTGAATATCAAAGCCTCCCTGCTTTGGTTCCCCGTCTCTCAAATAGGGTAACATAGTTTCCCTACTTTGCAGGAGTGTGGTGAGGTTAAATGCTTTAAGGATCGTGAGGTGCTCAAGTACAATCGTGACAGGTGTGGTATCAGTATTTATGCAGAGAGTTTGGAGGAAAGGCAATGCAGATGCCCCCCATGACACATTAGGTTTTGCTACACCTCGATCTGTGTGACGGAAGCTGATTTTAAAGAGTTATGGATCTTAGGGCTAGATTCACAATGGACTTTGGCTTTTAGACACTTAAAAATCACTCAACATACATGAAGATGCTTGGTATGAAGTGCAAACATACCATGGAAATCTGGGCTCCTCATTTGGACAGAGCCTTGCATTTCCCTCCTATGATGTGTGTCCTGATCTTCACTAAGATGATGGCGTAGGAAATAAGCAGAACAATTAATACTATTATGAGCAGCACTGCACCATTGAAGACCATCTGCAGTTCTACCATGTGGGTGTCAGTGCAGGCCAGTTTGATGACCTGTGGGACATCACAGTAGAAATTATCGAGGACATTTGGACCACAGAACGGTAACTTGGAGGAGCAGTCCAAGCTGAACAGCAGAGTGACCCTCCAGCCATGCCAGCGCCACTAGCCCCATTCACACATCCTGGTTCATGATACTCAAGTACCGCAGTGGTTTATAGATGGCCACATACCGATCAATCGCCATTCCCACAAAACAAATTAAGTGGTAGAAGAACATCTGGAGGATGCACTCACTGAACAAGATGGTTTTACACTGGGAAATGAGACCTGCATATTTGGAGCATTTCCTGATAATTCAGTGACATCCAGGAAAGCCAAGTTCAGGACGTACATGGGGGTATGGAAACTGTGGTTGGTGATCACGGTGGTGATGATGATGAAGTTTCCCAGCCAGGTGTTCACGTAAACTATGATGAAAACCACAAAGAGGAAGTGCTGCAACTCAGGATTCTGGTTGAGACCCAAGAGGACAAATTCTGTCACTGGGGTGGTGAGGTTCTGCTCTTCCATTTTGTGTTCTTAAAATCTACCAGGAAAAAAACAGAAATTTACTGATATTAAATCAATGTTAACTCCACCTTCACAAAGACATTGAATTTGGAAATTTCTTTAGTTTTTTAAACTCAACACTGTGTTCTCAGTTCTGCTGCAGGGAAACCCTGCTTCAGCTGACCCTAGGAACTCCACCAGTGGGGAGCTGCATACATGGGGTGCTTGTGAGAGAAGAGGAGTGGTCTGCTCACCAAAAGAGGCCCTTGCTAGTCACAGTCTGCATTCATCTATATGCAGCCCGGATGGTGCAGTCCTCCAAAGGTCCATACAGTCCTCTTGTGGCCTAGAGGTTCTGGGATGGGAAGGATGTGTTTTGCAGGGGGTACATATAGCCAGAGATTCTCAGAGTCCAGGGGTTCTCAACAAGGGGCTGCTAGGAGGTCACAATCACCAAACCTACCTACCGACATTGCTGAATGGGAGGGAGGTCCCAGTTAGATCCTTGCTAGAAGGGAGGGAATTTGGAATGGAAAAGCTTGAGAACCACTGATTTCATGGATTTGGATTCTTGGATTGGCTATCAGAGATGTGTAGCACCTGTAACCCCATGAGCACACTGAGGAACATTGTCCCTCTGTAGTGGCTCATCCACTGAAGAGGGTGACTCTGACTGACTGATCAGGGAGGAGTTGGTGCTCAGCACCTCTGGAACCAATTTGCTGTAGTTTGGTGCCTACAGATTCTGGTACTTACATTTAAGCACCAGCACTGGAAAACTGACCACATAAAGATTTCCATCCATGCACTCAGGCTGAGATGTTCACTGCCACTGAGTGATTATCAGTGGTTCACAGTCATGCTGGAAGGGCATAACGAGTGGGGTCCCACAGGGATCATTTCTGTGTCCGGTTCTGTTCAATATCTTCATCAATGATTTAGATAATGGCATAGAGAGTATATTTATAAACTTTGCAGACAATAGCAAACGGGGAGGGGTTGCAAGTGCTTTGAAGGATAGGATTATAATTCAAAATGATCTTGACAAACTGGAGAAATGGTCTGAACTAAATAGTATAAAATTCAATAAGGACAAATGCAAAGTACTCCACGTAGGAGGGAACAATCAGTTGCACACATAGAAAATGGGAAAGGACTGCCTAGGAAGGAGTACTGCGGAAAGGGATCTGGGGGTCATAGTGGATCACAAGCTAAATATGAGTCAACAGTGTAACACTGTTTCAAAAAAAGCAAACATATATCTGGGATGTATTAGCAGGAGTGTAGTAAGCAAGACACGAGAATTAATTCTTCCACTCTACTCCACACTGATTAGGCCTCAATTGGAATACCGTGTCCAGTTCTGGGTGCCAAATTTCAGAAAAGATGTGGACAAATTGGAGAAAGTCCAGAGAAGAGCAACAACAATGATGAAAGGTCTAGAAAACATGACCTATGAGGGAAGATTGAAAAAAAATTGATTTGTTTAGTCTGGAGAACAGAAGTCTGAGAGGGTACATGACAACAGTGTTCAAGTATATAAAAGGTTGTTACAAGGAGGAGGGAGAAGAATTGTTTTTCTTAACCTCTGCTGATAGGACAAGAAGCAATGGGCTTAAATTGCAGCAAGGACAGTTTTCCTTGGACATTAGGAAAAAGTTCCTAACCGTCAGCATGGTTAAGCACTGGAATAAATTACCTAGGGAGGTGTGGAATCTTCATCATTGGAGACTTTTAAGAGCAGGTTAGATAAACACCTGCAGGGATATTCTAGATAATACTTAGTCCTGCCATGAGTGCAGGGGACTGGACTAAATGACCTCTCGAGGTCCCTTCCAGTCCTATGGTTCTATGATGGGTGCCCAGCTCTCATTACAATTTTTAAAAAAATCTCTTTTTTTCCCACTGTAATATTTTAGAAGAAATATTTGATCATTCGTCTTTGACTTTTTCAGTTAAATTTATAAAGCCAAGAAAAAATCAATTTTCATCTCCTTGCTATTCAAGCTACATTTTTGGTTTGAGTCCATTTGTATTGAAATTTTATGTTTGACTCAGCTTTTGAAAGAAGAAATAATTTTGGTTTTCAATTTTGGGGTTTTTTTGCGTTTTCAGTTTCACCTTTTCCCATTGACTGTCCCATTTTTAATTTATCTTTTGGGAAAAGAAGGGTGGAGATGGAAAAGGTTTCTGAAACTGGGAAAAATCACTTTCCCTCTTGAAAAAAATAAGATTGACATTTCTGAGTCAAAACTAAAAGAAAAAATATTTTGTTTGAAATTTTGTGATGAAAACATGAAAAAAAAGTTAAAAAACCCACATCAAAAACAAACAAACACAGATTTCCCATCCTCAATTTGTCGACATTTATTGCAATGGAACATCAACCAGCTCTAAAACTCTCAGCCACAAAGGACAGTGAGGTGCTGCTGTGAGCAATGGGGGAAAATGGTTTTGTGGGTAAGTCACTGACTGTGATTCTGGGGAGCTGGGCTCCATGCTTACCCTGCCATAGACAACCTTTGTGCCCACGGATAACTCGCATCTCCTCCATGTTGGGGATTTTTCAAGGAGAATAAGGGAGTTAGGGGCCTGATGCCCTGGATGAAAATCACAGCCTCTGTGCCTCAGTTTCCCTTTCTGAAATGGGGATAATGCTGCATTTCCCCTACTTCACAGGAGGGCTGTAAGGTTAAATCCTGGGGGGGGAAGGCACTTCCTGTACTCCTGAGACACCCCTACGCTGCGCTTCAGTGCCCAAGCTGGAACATCTACACTGATATTTTTAGCCCAGTGGCATGAGCTTGATTCAGTTGACCCAGGCTCTGAGACTCGCTGCTGCAGGGTTGTTTTTTTTCAGTGTAGACATACCCACAGGGCCCCTGACATGGAAGAAACCCAGTCTGAGAGAGCTAGGCACAGAAATGCCACTGACAACCATGGCAGCAAAGCATCTGTGGTCCATTCTCCCTCCTACCTTACTTAAATCCTCTGCAAACCCCAGGTAATATCTGTAAAGCCCTTTAGAGAAGAATGCACTCAGTAAGTACAAAATGTTATCTCCCCAACCAGATCTCTCTGTCTCTATCAGTGGGGGCTCTGAGCACCTAAAATACCTATCCTTAATATCACATTGCACAATGTATGAGTCAAGAGTCAATACCTCACAGGACCTGCGGTGTCTATGATCTCAGAGCCAGCTGCCTCCAAACTACTGAGGATGACCTGGGGAAGTCAAACCTCACAGCTGATCACTGTGATCCTGAGCAGCAAGGGAAAAGGACCGGGTTGCAAAGAGGAGATAGCCCCAGAAATCTTCCCCTTATAAAATTATTGAGCCCCCACTATGGCTGGTGCTAGGAGAAAAGCATCTCTGAAATCCCCTTGAGCTTTAGTAGGCACGATCAAGAAAGTTGGTGCTTTGGAGATTTGGGGATTCTTTCACAAGAGGAGTCATTAAAACTTCACGGAATACTTCACATTCTTCATGTGTTTATTTTAGCCATGCAAACACAGGAGGTTTTGAACATTCCCTTCTATGTAGATTTATATGAGGGCTGAAACAAGGAGGCTATCTGGAACAAAGTGGAAGAATGGGACATTTGATTGGTCATCAAATGAGGGGAAATCCCATGATCGTCCGGTTCTGTTTTTGGCACTGAGATAGAACCAAGGCTTGGAAGCATTGCAAAAATGATTAAAGGTCTAGAAAACATGATCTATGAGGGAAGATTGGAAAAATCGGGTTTGTTTAGTCTGGAGAAGAGGGGGCGTGAAAAGAGTTTTCAAGTACATAAAAGGTTAGTATAAGGAGGAGGGAGAAACATTGTTCTTCTTAACCTCTGAGGATAGGACAAGAAGCAATGGGCTTAAACTGCAGCAAGGGAAGTTTAGGTTGGACATTAGGAAAAAGTTCCTAACTGTCAGAGTAGCTAAGCACTGGAATAAGTTGCCTAGGGAGGTTGTGGAATCTCCATCACTGGAGATTTTTAAGAGCAGGTTGGACAACACTTGTCAGGGATGGTCTAGATAATATTTAGTCCTGCCCTGAGTGCAGGGGACTGGACTAAATGACCTCTTGAGGTCCCTTCCAGTTCTATGATTCTATGATTAGAGTTTTGACAGTTGTTGTTGTAGATGCTGCTGTTGAAGTTCGTTCCCATTTCATCTCGGGTGGGGTTTGGGATTCAGCTGGAGTAGGTGGGGGGTGACGATGTCCTCTGGGTCCCTCTCTCTGGCCCGGTCTGGCCAGGACATCTCTCAGGATCAGGAAGACGAAGAGTCCCAAGGATGGTGTGCGTGGCAGACCTGATGGTGAATCTGGCTCCAGTAGCCTCTGTTGTTCTTCCTCATTCCCCCCCCCCCCCCCAGTCTTTCTTGAAGGACCCGAAAGGGATTGATGGGCGGAATAGCCCATCCCCTTGCTATTTTGTCCATCAATTAGGCCTAGTTTCCAACAGACAATTTGGGTTCACTGATTTCCAGCCCCACACTTCTCTTGTTTACCAGACATGATCTTAACACAGGCCTTGAGTGATATCAGGAGGCCTTTTGTTTGGACTAATTCAGTTTTTCTGTCTCCCTTTCAAACCTTTTCCCATCAACCTTTGTTATTGTAGGTCGTTGTGACAGCTTAAGAACTTTCATATGCTTTTTACAGTTGAACTCACAGAGGGTGAATTTGTCGACCCACTTATCACACCACTGCCCTTCCTCTGCTTGTAGGAGATGGACCTCCTGGAGCCGATGATGGGGGAGAACAGCACCTTGGTGACCAAATTCATCCTCCTAGGTCTCTCCAGCAATCTGCAGGAGCAGCTCATCCTCTTTGGGGTCTTCACAGCCATCTACCTGGTGGCCCTGATGGGCAACGTGCTCATCTTACCTCTGATTAGCCTGGACTCCAGGCTCCACACACTCATGTACTTCCTCCTGGGCAACTTCTCAGTGGTGGACATTGGCTCCACCAGCTCCACCATGCCCAAGATGTTGGCCAATTACCTGTTGCAGGACAAGTCCATCTCATGGACTGGCTGCCTCTCTCAGATATTCTTCTTCATCTCCTTCAGGGGGATCGAGTGCCTGCTGCTGGAGGTCATGGCCTAGGACCGCTACATTGCCTTCTGTCACCCTCTGTACTACGGCACGTTCATGAGCCGGTGGGCATGCGGCTGTGCACTCATCCCTGATGTCCATCCTGTCCTTCTGCTGGGGCAACGTCCTCTGCCACTTCTTCTGTGACATCCCCCCACTCTTTCAGCTCTCCTGCTCCAACACCTGGGCCAACCAGGCTATCACCTTCACCTTGAGTGGTGCCGTGATCCTGGGCTCCTTGCTGGGGACCCTGGTGTCCGTCCTACGTGTACATTGTGCTGGCCGTCCTCAGGATCCGCACAAGGGAAGGCACCTCAAGGCCTTCTCCACCTGCACCTCCCACCTGGCCATGGTCAGCCTCTATTTTGACACTGTTATGTTCACCTACATCCACCCCAGCTCCACCTACTCAAAGCATCAGGACCGGGCACAGCCCGTGCTCTATGGCATCGTCACCCCCATGCTCAACCCCATTATCTACAGCCTGAGGAAGAAGCAGATGAAAGGGGCACTCCGAAAAGCCCTGGCTAGGAGCTAGGCAGGTGAAGGGAAGTTGCAGTTGCTTGGGAGCCAGGACTCCTGGGTTCTATGTCTGGTTCTGGGAGCGGAGTGGGGCCTAGAATGTTTGGGGGGCTGGAAGTCAGGACTCCTGGGTTTTATTCCAGCTCTGGGAGGGGTGTGGAGTCTAATGGATAAAGCATGGGGATGTGAGAGTCAGGATTCCTAAGTTCCACACCCAGTTGAGGGGAAAACTCTGTGCGTGTATGTGTATACACAAGGGATTGTTATTCCAGGTGCCAAAGCTGAAAGGTTTTTTTTCTGTTTTTGTCTGACTATTTTCCAGTTTTCAGCAGGATTGGGTGTAACATTTTGTGGTTTGGGGCAAAATAGTTTGTTTTTTCTTTGCTGAAAACCTTTAAAAAAATCTAAAAAAGTCCATTTTCAGTTTTTAGACCATAAGTCAACAATTTCTGAGGAGTCATTTTCCCATTGGGAGGAAGAATGGGTAGCGCAGCATCATGACAAACACTCCCACTTGTTCCTGCCTCAGTTGTTGAAATTTGTAGCTGGAAAACCTCAGTCCAAGATGCTTGACAAGGATCACAGAGTGGTATATCCATAGTTTATGTGTATCATCTCCTGTTATGAAGCTGTTTTGCTAACTGCAGAAATCTCAGAACTGGTTGAAAAATACCAATTATTTTCACAGGACATAAATAAATAAATAAAAGCTTTGTTTTGTAAAAAAAAAAAAAATCCACTAAAATTGTTTGGGGTTTTTTGTTTGGTTGGGTTTTTGCAACAAAAATAAACACCCCTGTCATAACTATAAAGGGGAAGGGTAACAGCTCTCCTGTGTACAGTACTATAAAATCCCTCCTGGCCAGAGACTCCAAAATCCTTTTCCCTGTAAAGGGTTAAGAAGCTCAGGTAACCTGGCTGACACCTGACCCAAAGCACCAATAAGGGGACAAGATACTTTCAAATCTTGGCGGGGGGGAAGGCTTTTTTTTGTGCTCTTTGTTTTGGGGGTTGTTCGTTCTTGGGACTGAGAGGGACCAGACATCAATCCAGGTTCTCCAAATCTTTCTGAACAAGTCTCTCATATTTCAAACTTGTAAGTAAACAGCCAGGCAAGGTGTGTTAGTTTATCTTTGTTTTCTCAACTTGTAAATGTACCTTTTACTAGAGTGTTTATCTCTGTTTGCTGTACTTTGAACCTGAGGCTAGAGGGGGATCCTCTGAGCTCCTTAAGTTTGATTACCCTGTAAAGTTATTTTCCCATCCTGATTTTACAGAGAGGATTTTTACCTTTTTCTTTAATTAAAAGCCTTCTTTTTAAGAACCTGATTGATTTTTCCTTGTTTTTAGATCCAAGGGGGTTGGATCTTGATCCACCAGGAGTTGGTGGGAGGAAGGAGGGGGGATGGTTAATCTCTCCTTGTTTTAAGATCCAAGGGGTTTGGATCTTGATCCACCAGGAGTTGGTGGGAGAAAGGAGGGGGATGGTTAATTTCTCCTTGTTTTAAGATCCAAGGGGTTTGGATCTGTATTCACCAGGGAATTGGTGAAGGTCTCTCAAGGCTACCCAGGGAAGGGAATTAGCTTTGGGATGGTGGCAGCAGACCAGATCTAAGCTGGTAGTTAAGCTTAGAAGTTTTCATGTACCCTAAAGTTCAAAGTGGGGAAGCAGCCTTGACACCCCCAAAATCATTTTTTTCAAAAACAGTTCTTTGTAACAATATTACGTTATAATAAAAATATCCAATGGTTCATAAAAATCTTCAGTTTCAAAAAGCATTTTGGGATAAATGTTTCAGTTTTTGGTAAAAGCATCTGCTGTTGGGTAAAAATTTTGGTTAAAAACCTTTTACAATAAAAAAAATATTGTTTTTGAAAACAGAATTGTTTAAACAGACATTTTTTACAAAAATTGAAAAATGTTTAGTTTCTGCGGTTTCAATGGAAAACTGGAAATTGTCAACAAAAATGTCATTTTCCTGGAAACATTTCTGATTTGGTGAAAAAAAACTTTGTTCCTTGGAAAAATGGTTGGGTGAAATAATTTTTACCATCAGCATGGATAGCACATCCAGAGAGGACTTAATGACTAATAACTATGGGTAGCTGATAATTGAGAATCGATTATTTAATCATTTATTATTTATTATTGGTATTGCTGGAGCCCTGTGAACCAGAGTCATGGAACAGAGCCCCATTGTGCTAGGTGCTGTACAGACAGAATTAAAAGGAGTTTCCTGCCCCAAACAGCTGATTGTCTGTCCCATCCAATGCCCATAATCACTCTCTGGGTGGATGTATTGCAAGGTTACTGTGACTGTAACTCTGGGGAGTGTTTGCCAATGGGCACTTGTACATCAGTGACCGGTTAGGTGTGTGATGTGGTCCCTGTGGCTATAGCAATATTCCCGGGGGAGAATCCTGGATGTGACTGCATTGGTTCATTTAGTCGGGGTGTTTGAGGCCTGATGGTTAAATCGAATACTTCTAGTTTTGTCTCTTTGTCTCTGGTCCTTTCTTAATGTCAGCCTCCAGAACCGAATGTTATCATTTTAACACGCGGAATTGAGCACAATGCAGGAACCATGGGAAAGGTTCCCTGGCCGACAATATGCCGGAGGTCAGACTAAATGTGCTGAATGCTCACAGCTGGTGTGAATTGTCTGTAGCTCCATTGGAGTCAATGGATCCCATCAGTAGCTAGAGTGAATCACCTGTAGCTCCACTGGAGTCAACTGGCCAGATCCCCAGATGCTGTAAATCACTCATTGGAGTCAGTGGGTCAGAATTAGGTCCCCCAGGTTAGTGGTGTTCCTAACTCCCTCATGCTCTTTTGACACGCCAAGTCATAATGAACCACAATCATTCTCCTTTTTATTCCAGCTTTGTGTCACCAGTTGCACCTGTCCAAATGGGTGTGTCCTGATCCCACATTACAATTGTCCTCTTGAAGGTAAATCCGCTTGTAAGAGATGACACTTGTCTTGTCTCACAGAAACCAGATTTGTTTTTCTTCCCGTGGTTCCTGTTTTATCTTCAAATTCCCTTCGGATGAATAAAACTCCAGTGAATCTTTTGGTCTGCTCATTAGGCAGCCAAACCATGGCAAGCAGCACATGGAGACTGAGTCCTGTGCAACCTACCCTTTCTTGTCATTGCATTTACACTTTGTAGTTTAAAGCTCTTATCAAATAATCTGCCACACAAATCCCAAGATCTGACATCCTGACATCTCTTTCAGATGTGATAGAAAAGACAAAAACCAAATAGGAGTTAAACATTAGATGCAAATTAGGAGTCAAACAGCTGCATTCCAGGGCCTGTGTAAGCAGACTTGGAGCTTCATAGGTTTTAAGACTAGAAAGGACCTTTTGATTAGAGCCTCCTGTCTGACCTGTATATCACTGGCCATTAAAAGGTATCTGGTTCCCCCTGTATTGAGCCAAATAACTTGTGTCTGTCTAAAACATCTTCCCGAAGGGCCTCCAGTCTGGATTGGAAGACATCAAGTGATAGAGACTTCCTTTGGGTATTTGTTCCAGTGGTTGATCACCCTCACTGGTAAAAATTGATGCCTAATTTTTCATTTGACTGTCTGGCTTCAGCTTCCAGCCATTGGTTCTTGTTTCTTCCTTTCTCTGCTAGGTTAAAGAGCCATTTAGTACCAGATATTTTCTCCCCAGGAAGGTACTTTTACTGTAACCAAGTCACCTCTCGTCTGCCCTCCCGTACAGCGCAGGCTGGAGAATCCAACACATAGGGACAATACCCATTGGCTCACCGCCCCTGGAGGAGGTAGTGCCAGCTACCCATGGTCACATCACAGCTGAAAATACAGCAGGAATGCTCTCCCATCACCTTCAGGGCTCTGAGCAGAAATGTCCCAAGTCAGCTCTGCCTATGGATGGATTTCCTGTCTCTGTGTGTGGGTCCTGGAGAGCCACACAATGAACCGGCAGGGTCTGAGCTTGGTGGCGACCAGGACACTCAAGATAGAAACTTTAACACCAATTCAATGTCTTGATAACAGGCCAAATGCTCAGCTGGTGTAAATTAGTGCAACTCCATTGCCTTCAATGGAGTTGCACTAATTTACATTATCTGGGGATCTGGCCCCATTGATTCCTATGGAGCTATGACCTATTCACAACAGCTTGGCATCTGACCCCATTGGTTTCTGTGAAGCAATGGCTATTTAAGCTAGCTGGGAATCTGGTCCATTGCCTTCAGTAGAATGACACCAATTGTCACCATTTAGGAGGCTGACCCCACAGCTATTCACTCTCTCTGACATACCTGCAACCAAAGTGAATTCAACATGTTAAAAACACCATGCAGCATTGCATCTGAAGCCAAAGGAGTCTTTTGTTTTACTATTGTCTACTGTCAGAAAAAAAGAAAAAAATTGCAGAGAAAGGAAGGAAGAAAGGAAAAAAGAAAAGTTATAACATAAGAACATAAGAACGGCCGTACCGGGTCAGACCAAAGGTCCATCTAGCCCAGTGTCCTGTCTACCGACAGTGGCCAATGCCAGGTGCCACAGAGGGAGTGAACCTAACACGCAATGATTTCACAGAAGAACCGATCCATCTCATGGTCTCCACAGAAGATTATTGCAAACGTGTTTCCAGTGTGCAGTGCAGAATTGAGAACCCCACTGATCCAGATACTGGCTGCCATTTGGACACAAGGTCTCCTGTTCTTGATCTCCTTGAAGGCCAACTGTTCTCCATGTCAGGATAGATACGTTCTGGCTGCTTGGTTCAACTCTCACCCTGAATTTAAAGGCACTAGTCTACAAAACAAATTTTGTGGACTATCAGCTTTCCTGCTTACACAGTTTTACTATCTGGCAGCTACCCCTCTGAAACAGAAATAAGAAGGGATGCAATAGAGTGTATGGGTTTGAAATTATTGTATTATTGGACAATATTTGCATTACCCGGTCTTTCTTAAAGGTCAGTTTCCAATTTAGTGTGGTCAGAAATTTTCTGCTTAAATTGTTTTCAAAGGAAAATTGTGTTTTCAATTAATCAAATTTTCACAGAACGTCTCAGGTATCCTCAAATATATTTCACTGATACTTCATATATATACATAGGAGAACTGAAAACCCATGTTTTTTTGGGTGAATTTAGGCAGGAAAAAATCAGTTTTCTGCTATTTTTAGCTGGAAATGTTTGTTTCTCACTTGCCAAAACATGAACAATCAGAGATTTTGGGGAATTCTATGAAAGCCCAAATTTTTTTTGATAAAAATAATCTGATAGACTCTAGATGTTTGGTTGACTTGATAGCAAAGGTCTTAAAGAGTTCCAAACATAATTCAAATTTATGTTCTTAAATTAGCCCTGTATATTAATACTCTAACATATTTAATTGAAATGGCAAACTTACTGTGCTGGTCTTTGTGGAATTTTGTCAGCTTGCGATGCATTTGGGCCTCCAGTGTTAGCAATCTTTGGTCCTATCTATCTATCTATCTACTCCACAGATGGCACTCCCTGCTCCCCTCCTTGGGCAGGCTTGGCTGAGAGGTGCTGGATTAAATGGGATGAGGGACTGAAATCCTACCCCCAGCTCTAGAGAGGGCCAGGCAGAGGAAGGAGGAAAGGGGGGTGGGAATGAAGTGGTGGCCCGGGATGGCAAAAGGAGAGAAGCAGGAGAGAATGTCTGGTGTTTGGAGGTGGGACAGAAGGAAGCAGGGGTGGGGGAGTTTTCCCTGGGGCTGGGGTCATGTCAGAGGAGTGGAGCTGAGCAGAGGAGGGGACTGGTGGGCAGAGGGGTTCAGCAGGGATCTCTGAGGAAGCTGAGTCAGGAACTCTGGGTGGAGAATTGTCTCTGGGCCATGGGAGTGGGGTTTTCAATTCTGCACTGCACACTGGAAACACGTTTGCAATAATCTTCTGTGGAGACAATGAGATGGATCGGTTCTTCTGTGAAATCCCCCAGCTCCTCAAACTTGCTTGCTATGACTCATGTCTCAGTGAAACTGGGACTATTGCCTTTAGTGTGTGCTTTGCCTTAAGCTGCTTTGTTTTTATAATTGTGTCCAAATCCCCTAGGGACCTTTACAATTCTAAAGACTGTTTTCAGTATCTTGTTAGTTTGGTCCTTAATTGAGAGCCCTGGAGAACTAAATTCTTCTTTTCACCTATAAAGCAAGTTCACTTGTCTAAGGCAATGTGTCTGTCATGTAACGTGGAGGTACCATGTCTAGGGAAAAGACAGGAGGTTGGTCTAATACTAGAGCTGTGATTTTCTAAGAGGCCTGAGGTGTTAAACGCAAGTTCCCAAGGACTCCTTTAATTCCATTAGGCCCTACTCCAGAAGGGAGCCACAATGTTCACTGTTGGACAATATTCCCGCCACCATTGCCTCTGGGACAGAATGCAGGAGATCCAGTTTTTTGGAACATATTTCTGGTAGAGGAGGTATCTAGGAAGCCGTGCAGAAGCTGTTCGGAGGGGTGAGCATGGTGGGTTAAGGTAGCTCACCATTCATTTGGTTTTAAGCCAGATAATCCCCTTTTGGTGTGGCTTGTCCCGTCTGGTACTGAGAGAAAACCAGACGTGGTTTTGACCAGTATAACGGACTAGGGAGGCATGCAAGGTCACACTGGTGGGTGGGGCCACGCAGGCACGGACAGGGCCACAGCATTCCCAGAACTACCAGAATGTCCGGTATTCTGGGAATGCGTCAGTGGCCAACCTAATTGAGGGCAGAGTTGGGTAACATTTTCCCAAGCCATTGGCAGATTGTTTAACTCAGCTAAAAACATCGCAGCATCTGTCACAAACAGGTTGAGGAAACCATTTCCCATGGGTGGGGTTTATACAGCGACACTGCACAGCTACACGGGTCAAGGGCTCCATCTGAGCTGGAGACACCTCCCTCAGCCAGGACAGGGTCTCACAGACAGTTGTACTAATGCAACGCTATGGACTCTACTAGTGTTTATTCTCTGTGTGGCCCCTTCTCCTCTCCCCCATCCCTACACATCCATAAAGTCACAGTCATAGAGTTCAAGGCCAGAAGGGACGACCAGATCATTCAGTCTGACATACTGTACGCCAACACCACCTGGCACCTGCACACCAAACCCAACAACTGAAATTAGACCAAAGTGTCACAGCCCTCTGGAGACTAGATGGTTCTGTGCCACTGGCAGAGAATAGGAGAGACTGAGGTGCATCAGTGCCCAAGGCCCCCACAATGGCAGGGAAATGATTGAGATACACCCAGAAAATCCTGGCAAGTGACCCGCACCACACGCTGGAGAGGAAAACAAACCCCCCACAATGTCCCTGCCAATCTGACCGGGGGGGAAATTCCTTCCTGACCCCCACATGATGATCAGTTAGACCCTGAGCATGTTGGCAAGAACCAGCCAGCCAAGCACCCGAGAGAGAGAGAGAATGGCTGAGTGCCACCTCAGAGCCCTGGCACAACCCTCCCAATGTCCCATCTCCAGCTAGGGCTGCCCCAATGCTTCAGAGATTAAAAATAAACCCTCCCAGAATATGCTGGGGGGGGGGGGAGAATCCCTTCCAGACCCCTGCCAGTGGCCAGATGAAACCCTGAAGCATGAGCTTTTAGAAACATAAGACATATGCCGCAAGTGAGACCCAGGGTTGCTGAGCACTACCCTCCACCATCACAAGCAGCCCCATCATACAATCCCACTCAGACATGTGTCCAGCTCTCTCTTAAAATGAATTCAGTCATTTGCCCCCCACAACTTCTATTTGGAGGCTGCTCCAGAACCTCGCCCCGCTGGTGGTTAGAAACCTCCCTGTAATTTCTAGCCAGTCTCTCCATCTCTCACACGCCCGAATGTACAAGTGAGCCAGGCTAACAAAGTCTGGCTCCTTGTCCCCCTTCAGTGGTTAGGCCACAAATGGTGGTTTATAAGACAATGGGCCCAGTCCCCAGCCGGTGGCAATGGATATACAGCTCCATTGGAGGCAGTAGCTCAGATCCACAGATGCTGCAAATTGCTTTAGCGCCACCAAAGTCAATGGAACTACACTGATGTGTTGAAGATCTACCCCAAACATCTTCTCTCACCTACCTCAGTCTTACACCAGTCTGACTCCTTTGGTTCCAACAAAGCCACTCCTGATTTATACACACAAGCAAGACAACTCCCATCATTGTTTTCAGTGGCCATCGAACCGGTGCTAGTGGCCAAGCAGTGTAATGGGGATTTTTAACGTTGCAGTCTATTTGATTTTATAAAAATATGCTAATGAGTGAATATAATGTAACTGGAATATGCTTCATGCAAAAGGTCTCTTGTAAGGTATCATTACAAAGCTTATAATCTACTGAGTGTGGTCACCCTATTTGTATAAATGTATCACTGTTATATCTGAAACTACAAATATGAAATATAACTCCAAGGTCCTATTGTAATTATGCAAAGTGTGGGCCATTAATGGTAGTTTAGAATCTTGATGGCTCCCATAAACTAGGACAATTGTCTGTAGATGGCTCTGTTTACTTTCAAGCCTTCCTGTGAGTCAGACTGGGAGGAATGAAGGCTTGGGGTCTCACAGGACATGTAAACATGTCACCTGGTACTGGAATCCATCTTAAAGCTGGGGCTTTTCCATTTAGAAGGAGGGGTGGGGACCCAAAGACAGAAAAGATTCCTGCCTTGTGCCAAAGCTATATAAGGGGGTGAAACAGAACAAAGGGGGCTGCAGTCATGAGAAATCCCCTAGCTACCACCTGAGCTGTAAAAAGGGCAGTACCAGGAGAAAGGACTGTGCCCAGACTAGGAAGGTGTCCAGTCTGTGAAAGAAACGTATTGAAACATTTCTGAGGGTGAGATCTTATCTGTATTCAGTTTCTTGCTGTATTAGCCATAGACGCGTGTTTTATTTTATTTTACTTAGTAATTCACTTTGTTCTGTCTGTTACTACTTGAAACCTCTTAAAACCTACTTTCTGTATTTAATAAAATCACTTTTAACTTATTAATTAACTCAGAGTATGTATTAATACCTGGGGGGAGCAAACAGCTGTGCATATCTCTCTATCAGTGTTATAGAGGGTGAACGATTTATGAGTAAAACAGATTTATTTGGGTTTAGACCCAATTGGGAGTTGGGCATCTGAGTGTTAAAGCCTGCAGTTAAGTCTGCAGCTTTGGGGCAAGTAATTCAGACCCTGGGTCTGTGTTGGAGCAGATGGGTGTGTCTGGCTCAGCAAGACAGGGTGCTGGGGTCCCAGGCTGGCAGGGAAAGCAGGGGAAGAAGTAGTCTATGCACATCAGTTGGCAGTTCCCAAGCGGGTTTCTGTGATCCAACCCGTCACAGTATTGTTTTGGCACAGAATGAAAGACTGATTCTTGCACACACAATTTACACCCATTTAACTCCACAAGTGGACCAGATTTTCTACTGGTGAAAATCACCCCAGCGGCAGTGACATCAGTGGAGTTAATCTGGATTTTCATTGATGCAACTGAGATCAAGATCAGACCTGTTCATATGCAAGCTGTGTGGTCATGGAAATAGCTGACATTAATGAACAGATAATATGTAAGCAAACTTTAATAAGAGAAGGACAGAAAATTAATTCTTGGTGAATTACCTACACCCAGTCAGTCTCCGCAGGGCAGCTTTCATCTCCTTGTTCCTCATGCTGTAGATAATTGGATTCATGATAGGTGGCAATACGGAATAGAGAACAGCCACCACAAGATCCAGAGCAGATGGGGAGCTGGAGGTGGGTTTCAGGTAGGCAAAGATGCCAGTGCACACAACCAAGGAGACCACAGTTAGGTGAGGAAGGCAGGTGGAGAAGGCTTTATGCCGGCCCTGCTCAGAGGGGATTCTGAGCACTGATTTGAAGATATAAACATAGGACACAATGATAAAAACAAAGCTGCCTAAGACTAAACACGCACTAAATGCAAGAACCCCAACTTCACTGAGATATGAGTCAGAGCAGGCGAGCTTGAGTAGATGGGGGATCTCACAGAAGAACTGATCCACCATGTTGCCTCCACAGAAGGTCAATGCAAATGTGTTGCCAGTGTGTAGCACAGAGTAGAGAATCCCACCGATCCAGGCACCGGCTGCCATTTGGACACAAGTTCTGCTGTTCATTATTGTCTCATAGTGCAGTGGTTGGCAGATGGCGACATATCGGTCGTACGCCATGACGGTGAGAAGGGACAAATCCACTCCCAGCAAGAAAATGAGGAAAAAGACTTGGGCAACACATCCAGCATAGGAAATGGACCTGGTGTTCATGAGGGAGTTGGCCATGGATTTGGGGATGATGACAGAGATGGAGCAAAGGTCTATGATGGACAGATTCATCAGGAAAAAGTACATGGGGGTGTGAAGGTGGTGGTTGAAGCCTATGGCCATGAAAATAAGAAGATTCCCCATGAGAGCTGCCAGGTAAATCACTAGAAACCCCACAAAGTGCAAAATCTGCAGCTTCCAAATGTCAGAGAATCCCAGAAGAAGGAACTCAGTCACGGTGGTTCGGTTGGACATTTTCTTTCTCAGGACATCATGTGATGGTTGCAGAGGAAGGGACAAAGCAAAGGCCAGGATTAGATCAGTAAAATAACTCTCCTTTTGTGAAAACCACCTTAATTTCCTTGAGTCAGACCCTTAGCTTGTGCATATTGGTGTAAAATGGGAATAAGGATGGGGGAAACAGTCCCACTGACTCCAATGGAGTTACTCCTGATTTACACTGGGGTGAGAGAAAATAGAATCATCTCAATGGACTCCAGTGCAGTTACTCCTAATTTACACCAGGGTGATGGAGAGGAGAATTAGGAACAATTGCTTTTGAGGTATTTGAATACCTTTCACCCAGAGGTGGGTGAACTCTGGATAACGGTGTATAAATGTTACTATCGTCAGTTTACTGAGGAGAATCGGGGGTCTGGCTGGCCAGATTCTGCTGTCAGGGGCACTGCTGCGAATGTGGGGTAATTTCACTGCATGCCATGGAATTACTTCCCATTTAACCTGCTCTAAATGGGAGTAGCATCTCGCATGGAGGTGACCAAACCCAGCCATAATTACACAGTAAACTCGCGTCATGAATAGAGCTCAGGGGTCCCGATACCCCGTCCCCCGTTCTAGCCAGATTTCCATGCGCGCTGTGAGAGACAGATGTTCCGGTTCCTTTCCTGCTTCTCTAACCACTCAACTAAACTCCCTCCCAGAGCTTGGAAGAGAACCCAGGATTCCTGACTCCCAGTTTACCCCCTACTCTAACCCACTAAATCCAATACCCCTCCTGGAGCTGGAAATACAGGCCAGGAGTTCTGGCTCTACCCACTGGACTCAACTCCCTCCCAGAGCTGGGAACACAAGTGAGGTGTCATGACTCCCAGTCCCCTACTCTAACTACTATGTCAGACTGCATCTCAGTCTCTGTCACAGTGACTCTCCTGCTGCGAGTCACAATGGAGAGTCATTGGGCTAACGAATATGAGTAAGAGTGATTCTCTATTGAGTTATGGGAAGGAGGAATAGCTCAGTGGTTTGTATGTTAGCCTGCTACATGCAGGGTTGTGAGTTCAATCCTTGAGGGGGCCACTTAGGGATTGGGGTAAAAATCAGAATTTGGTCTTGCTAGTGAAGGCAGGGGGCTGGACTCAATAACCTTTCAGCATCTCTTCCAGCTCTATGAGATACTGCCTTTCCCCCCCCCCCTTTACTTGGGGCACTCACCTGGTGTCTGGAAGAGCCAAGTTCAAGTCCCTGCTGCAATGACTTTTTAATTATTGATACAAAGTGGAGCAGCTTCAATAGGAGACAGTATCATTTCAGAACACCCCGTAGCCTAGCGGCTCAGACACTCTCCTATAAACTGGGAATTCAAATCCTTTTTCGTCAGAGGGAGGGATTGAACCTGAGTCTGTCACAGGCCAGCCTAGTGCCCTTAACACTCAGCTTCAAGTTATGAGAGGTGCCTGTCCCAGAGTCCTTATAAGAGACAGAAATAGAACCCCCCAGTTCTAGCTTCTCTCCTCTACACAATGGACTGAACATTCTCCCAGAGCCACACATAAAATTCAGGGTTCCTGGCTCTCAGTCTCTGCTACTTTTATCCACTTGACCCCACTCCCTTTCAAGAGCTGGGGATAAAAGCCAGGAGTTCTGGGTCCTAGTTACCACTATTCTAACCCACTTGACTCAACTGCCCCTTTAGCAATCTAACAGACAGAAGAAACAATAAACTGAGAACTAGACACAAACTGATTAGATAGATAGATAGATAGATAGATGTAACAACAAACCAACAGAGAGACACAAGTAAGAAAAAAACAGATAAAGAGACAGAGAAACACAGGACTAACCGAAACTAACAGGTAGATTGAGAAGAAAAAACAAACTACTAGAGAGAGAAAAGTAAAAACAGATAGATAGAAAGCAGTAACAACAAACTAATGTATACAGAGAGAAAAGTAACAATGAGCTGGTAGTGTTGGTCACAATTTTGGACAACTTGAATGTAAACTCCTCAATACATTCTAAAAAATATGTGTCAATTTGATCAATTCGCGACTCCCAATAGAAGGAAACTGTGGCACGAATATTCTGCCCTCTTTTTCCTAAGGTAAATGCTTTGGACTGCCTCAGTTTCCCATGCTCAAATTGAGCTGAGAGTGAAACTATGAAAAAAAAAATCTATTGTCACTTACACTTTCATCCTTAAAGTGCCTCTCTGTCACCCCCACATATATTTCATTGCAAGAGTAAACTTACGGTGCCGGTCTGTGTGGAATCCTCCCAGACTGAGAAGTCTTTTCTCCTCCAGCTACTGACTGCAATTGGTTACCCCTCTCTCTATACCCCCATACACACCCCTCTATCGATCTATCTCTCTATCTAATGCCCCATAACTGTATTTTGAGAGGCCGTTCCCCCACCACAGTGAGGCTGAGCTGCTGGAAATACACTGAGATCTGTGCTGTCTGCAGATGAGCTGTGTGTCAAAAACTTTGGTGCTGCGGGAAGGTGATTTATCCATGTGTGTTTTCTAAGAGCTTGTGGGAGTCACTCCCTGGAGCCCTCAACAGCCCAGAGGCAACAATTTATTTCTCTTCCCCTCTACTTCCCTGAAGAGTTTTCAAAAACTAAAATAATCACAATTACAATGAGGCAGCAGGGTCTAGAGGAAAGATTGTGAGGCAAACACTGCAGGCACACAGGACTGTACACCAGACATCTGGCATCAATTCCTAGCCCTGCCGCTGACCTGCTGTGTTACCTTGGGAAAATCATTCCCTAGGGCTGTCTTTCCCCTCCCACCCTTTTTCTGTCTTTTCTACTGTTGGCTCCTTGGGGCAGAGACTGTGTCTTACCTAATAAAATGGGCCTCTCATATCAGGTGCAACTATCAGATAATTAATTAATTATTATTTAAAAGCTAAGGTCCAAGGTGTTCTCAGATCTGATCCCAACTATTCCTCTGGCTTTGTTCAGTCCCTTCAGCGCTCCATTCCTCAGTTTGTCATCCGTCCAATTGGGATACTAGTTACAACTTGGAGGATAATTCATAATGAGCGGAGATGCTCAGAAATCTGTTCCTGTCAATACACAGCATTTTGAAGAAATATTGCTTGTCATTGAAAATAATTTTGGTGTGGAAAAAAATTAGTTTGAACTCATTTTTCAATGGGTTTTTGTTTGTCAGTGGGGGAAGTTGTTTTTGGTTTTGTTTTTCTGAAATCCTGGAGATGGAAAAAAAATTGTATATTTTTTCAGGTTTTGGGGGAAAAGTTTTCAATATCAGAAATCTTTTTCCAAATCTAGAGGATATTTACCATAAACTTGCATTTTTACTAGAGAAGGTTATTGAAAACCAAACACTTTACAGGGTTCAGTTTTATTTTTTTGCCCACCCCCCATCCAAAAGCAATATTATGGGATATTTCTATGAAAACAAAAAAATGATATTTCCCACAAAAATATAATTTTCATTTTTGACCAGCTTTAATAATGAGTAATTAAACTAAATTAAATGCATTTGAGTTGACGTGGGTGCAATATTCTGCTTGTCATAGGAACTGTCTAACTGGGTAAGACATTTGGATCATCCAGTCCTGTATTCTGTCTCTGACAGTGGCAGGTATCACCTGATTCAGAGGAAAGTCTAAGAGGCCCTATAGAGGACAATTCTCGAATAACCTGCCCATGGCGGAGTCTCATCATCATCAGCTAGTGAATGGTCTATGGCGTGAGGAATGTGAGTTTCTACCTCTCATAGAGTTTTATCTACTACAAAGTAACTGCATGCTCTCTTTATCCAGATAGGCTGGAATATTCAAAGGAACATATTGGATTTGTGTGTCTAAATCCCATTGGCTTTCTACAGGAGAGGAGTGCCCAGCTCCATTAATCCACTTTGAATATCTCGCTTAGTATATTATTAATTGATTATTTTGTAGATTCCATCACTGACCACTTTCAAATCAAGTTTGGATGTTTTTCTAAAGGATCTTCTCTAGGTATTATCTTGGGGATGTTCTCTGGGCTGGGTTATACAGGAAGTCAGACTAGACAGTCACTATGGTCCCTTCTGTCCTTGGAATCTGTAAATCAAATTTGAACTCCCCCAAAACTGGGAACAAAGTTTCTCCAAAAACTTCACAAAATGGTAGAATGCTGAAATAGGCAACACCTCAGAGTAACACAACTCCACCTCTCTCGGCGATGTAGGCTATTTCTGTTCATGGAGGGGCCAACATGACCAGTGATGGGATTTTCAAGATTGCCTATAGATATTTGGCCACCAAAATTCCAATTAGTTTTAATGGTTATTGAACACCCATCGTTTTATGATCATATCCTGCAACTCTTTTCTGATGGCATTTTATGGCCATTATTCAATATTTTTATTAACCACTTGGATAATGGAGGATAGAATATGCATATAAAACTTGCATATGACACCAAGCTGGGAGGGGTTGCAAACACTTAGGAGGACAGGATCAGAATTCAAAATTACCTTGACAAATTGGAGAATTGGTCTAAAATCAACAAGAGGAAATTCAATAAAGAAAAGTGCAAAGTTCTTCTCTTACCAAGGAAAAATCAAATGTACAACTACAAAATGGGGAATCACTGGCTAGCTGGTGGCATTGCTGAAAAGGATCTCGGGGCTAGAGTGGATCACAAATTGAATATGAGTCAACAATGTGATGTAGTTGCGAAAAAGGTTGATATCATTTGGGGTGTATTAAAAAGAGTGTCATATGTAAGACACGGGAGGTAATTGTCCCGCTCTACTTGGCACTGGTGAGGCCTCAGCTGGAGTACTGTGTCCCGTTCTGGGTGCCACACTTTAAGAAAGATGTGGACAAATTGGAGAGAGTTCAGAGGAGACCAACAAAAATGATCAAAGGTTTAGAAAACCTCACCTATGAGGAACAGTTTAAAAAAAAACAGTGTGCAGAGGAATGGGGTTTGATCTGGAAAAGACGACCAGCAACTTCAGTCTGTAGCACAATACAAGAAAATTTCTTTAAAATACTTTTTGAATAGTACCTCACACCGCCAGGTTAAAAATATATAAACAGATTAAATGGGGATAAATGTTAGAGAAATTGTGGTGAAAGAGGAGATGTGATGCATTGGACATGTCCAGTCATTAGAGAGTATTGGAAGCAATCTGTAACAAAATGACCCAATTGTTGGATAATAATTTCTAATAACCTTCTGGTGATTCTCCTGGGGCTTCCTGGTGGAAATGGTCACACAAAAAGAAATGAAAAATTAACCTCTGATCTGCTAGTAACTGCTCAGCTATTAGTAACCTCTCAATGGGAAAAGAAAAATAGTCCAACCATTGAGGAATGATTAAGAACAATATGGGAGGTTGGTTATGAAAAAATTAATACAATTACGTGTTCAGCAAAATAGACAGAGGATAGATAGATACTTAGATATTTGTTTACCTCTTATTCAGTGCTCAAAGTATATTCACCTGCAAAAAAATCCCAGGACACCTGTCCAATTGCTTTGCATATGAACACTTGTTAGACATACCTTTTCCGTTAAATATGTGAATACAGAAATTTCACTCAATTTAATAAAATCACCAGATGTGACATAGGAGTTGTAATGATCCTCACTCTGTACTATGGTAACACCCTGTTAAACAGAAAGATCTCGCGACTATATTCCAGTATGATGTCTCTTTAAGCCAAAGTTCACTGTTGTAATGATTGTTTTGTTTCTGATATGTACATGGCAAGGATTTGTAAACTTGTTAAAACTTCCTAAATAAACAGTTTAAAAAACTAGGCACATTGATCAAGCTGCCAGAGAAAAGTTCAGCTCCTTGTTTAGATGGATATAAGTTTGCACTAAAGTAGATTCAATGGAAATAATCAGGATTTATATCAGTGTGTGAGAAGAATTAAGCCCATTCTTAAAATGGACCGCAAAATTTTGTGCTGGTCAAAAGTTAAAAAAGTGGTATTGTCAGTTGAAGTATAAAGCAATTGACCTTTTTGGAATGAAACATTTTTATTTTCCAGTACAAACAACTTTTCATTTAAAATTTTTCCTTAATTTTACTTTAAAACATGGTCAACATTGAAGGAAAATGTTTAGATTTTGTCAAAATGAAACCTGATACAAAATTGTTTTTGACCTTTTGATCACCTGAAATTTGGAAAAATACCATTTTCAGTTTGACCCACAATTATTTTTTTCCAGTTTTTCAAAATTGCCAGTGAAATGAAAAACCTATTATTCACCCAGCTCTATTTGGATTTTGCCTCCCGCATATCATGGGGAATTTGATTTGCTAGATTAAGAGCAATAAGGAAGGAGGAAGATAACTTTTATTGTGTTCAATTGTTGCTATTTAAACACACAGGCAAACATTCACACAAACACCCATGCAGTATCGTCCATAGACTGATGCACACACACACCGTGATGCTCACTCACACTTCACACAAGCAGGCACACATACATTATCCAACATGCAAACACTCACTCTAACACCCCAGCATAAATGCACTGAACACACTCTTTCCCCCAGCATAAAAACAATCATAGACACACACTCACTAGCTCTCACACACAAACACAACAGCTTTATGTCCCATATATCTCACGGGTCCCAGTTTAGATGGTGTACTGTGTATAGTGATATTACAAAAAAAGGAACCAGATCTGAGGTTGGCAATGAGAACAAAACACTTTGTGGGCCAAGGCATCAGTTCCCACACTTAGGAATATGAACTGAGAATTGGCAATGCACATAGTGGAGGGGGTGTCTACAAACCCCTCCCACAACCAGCTTCTGATCACTGAAATGGAAACATGGGAACCCATCGGAAATCTGCTGGCTTCTTGGTGCTGAGGCACTTGCATGATCTATCTCTTTATTCCCATACATATTCTGTTGCCACACTATCTTGAGCCTTCTGTCTGAACTATATCCATTACTGTGACATTTGAGGAATGTGTAGGGCTGCTGTCATTTCTCCTGCATGAGAGTATTTATTTATATTGCCCTCAGAACACCCCCAATATTATTATTATTACCTATCTTTGGTGGAAAAGTGGCAGCTCTGCAAAATCTGCACAGGGTTTGCCTTCTCCTAGATCAGGGGTGGGCAAACTACGGCCCGCGGGATCCCGGGGGCCAGTTATGGGTGGGGGTTCTGGGAGGGGGCGATCAGGGGACGAGGAGCAGAGGGAACTTGTATGGGGCTGGGAATCCTGGGGGGTTGTCAGGGGGCAGGGGTTTGGATAGGGGACGGGGCAGTCAGGGGACAGGCAGCAGGGGGGTTGGATGGGGGTGGGGGTTCCGGGAGGGGCGGTCAGGGGACAAGGAGCGGGGGGGTTGGATGGGTTGTGGGTACTGAGGGGGGCAGTCAGGGGGCGGAAGCCAGGCTGTTTGGGGAGGCACATCCTTCCCTACCCGGCCCTCCATACAGTTGCGCAACCCCGATGTGGCCCTCGGGCCAAAAAGTTTTCCCACCCCTGTCCTAGAGTCAGGCCAAAGCAGTGTGGTGGCTTATTTTTCTAACCACCTTTGAGATGCTTTGGGATCAGATGCATGTTGTGAATGAAAGGAATATTCACACTGTGTATTGGCTCCAGGTCTTTATTTCTGGATAGCATTTTTGCCTTTCTCCAAGGTACGTGAGAGAAGACAATTGGGTTTGGAATAGATGCAGCTGATGTATTGATCTATAGATATAAATTGCTGAACAAGCCTATTTAGGAGCCAAATTTTGAGTTACTTATAAGTGTTTAATCAAGCAAGACTCTAGTTGGGACATACTGGGATCTGAGTAACACCAGAGTAAAGCTGAAGTCCTTGGAGTAATTTTGGCTTCATCCCTGAGATCAGAAATTCCTCCACTGTGAGTTTTGCCTGAGTAAAGACAGAATAGAAACTGTCCACCCCATTGTACCAGTTTTGCAGTGGTGTAACCCCACTAAAATCAGTGGAGTTACGGTGGCATAAAACTGGTATAATGGAGAGGACAATATAGCTCAAGGACATCAAGACTTTTAGAAAAAACACTCTTGTTATTATTTCTTGTTCATGTGCAACATTTGAATGAGAATTATGCACAATGCAGACCACTGCTTTAATCTTTTAGGATAACTAAACTAATAGTTCATTGGTACGGTCTTGTCTTGCCTATGCTATCCTCTTTCAATTGCTACCTCTATAAGTAGTCTTGGAAGGATTAGATTTTTATGAGTAAATATTTGCAAATGTTGATTTCACCATACACACACAAACCAGCGAAAAAATATTTATTTCAACAATCAACGTTTCCAGTGAGGCAAAGGAAGAAAATGGCTGCTTGAGAACTTATGAGTGTTTGATTTAAGGATATTGACTTTGTATATTTTGATGTCATGTTGAAACGCTGTGCTTTCATAGTTCTCAAATTTTAACTTTTTGAATCTCAACATGCACTGTCATTAAATAACTATTGTCTGACCCCCTCCATAATTTCCTGTAACTGTGAAAATTTAAACTGATAAAAATGAAAAAATGCTTAATGATAAACATCAATATTGTCAGTCAAAATTATATATATATATATATATATATATATATATATATATATATATATATATATATATATTAAATACTGCCAAACCTATGTATAAGATAGTATTGTCTATGGTCAGGAGTCCTATTTGCATTTTCTTTTGAAAAGTAGTATCTAACGTGTTGTTGTTTTTTTAAGGAATAAAAGTCAGCCCTAGTTCAGCCCTCTTCTGCTGGGGTCAAACCTTCTTTGCATCTCCAACCTAAATTTTCTCATGGCCAGCTTATCCTCATTAGTTCCTGTGCCAGCACTGTCCTTTAGCATCAATAGCTCTTCTCCCTCCCTGGTGTTTATCCCCCTGATCTATTTATAGAAAGCGACCACATCCCCTCTCAGCCGGTGTTTTGCTTGGCTAAACACACCAAATTCTTTTAGGGTATATTACAGAAAGAGAATCAGGATCATTTCCTCTGACACTTTAATCCTGAGCAATGCCCTTATCCTGCCCTCCACAGGCAGGACATGATGTGCTGAGGAAGAAAATATCCAACCAAACCACCGTGACTGAGTTCCTTCTCCTGGGATTCTCTGAGGTTCGGAGCTGCAGATTTTATACTTTGTGCTGTTTCTATGGCTTTACCTGGTAGCCCTGAAAGGGAATCTCCTTTTTATCATCCTTGTAGTGCTTGACCACCACCTTCACACCCCCATGTACTTCTTCCTGATGAATCTGTCCATCTTGGACCTTGGATCCATCTCCCTCACTTTCCCCAGTCCGTGGCCAAATCCCTATTAAACATCCGGTCAATTTCTTATGCTGGATGAACTTCCCAAGTCTTTCTCTTCATCTTCTTCACTGCAGTTGACTTTGCTTTTCTAACCATCATGGCGTATGACTGATACATCATCACCTGCCAACCACTGCATTATGAGATTATAATGAACAGGAGAGCTTGTGTCCAAATGGCATCCAGTGCCTGGATCACTGGAATTCTCCTTTCTATACTGCACACTGGGAACACGTTTGCAATAACCTTCTGTGGAGGCAACATGGTGGGTCAGTTCTACTGTGAAATCCCCCAAATACTCAAGCTGGACTGCTCTGACCTGTACCTTGGTGAAACTGTGGTTCTTTCCTTTAACATATTCTTAGGCTTAAGCTGCTTTGGTTTTATAATTGTGTCGTATGTTAAGATCTTCAAAACAGTGCTGAGAATCCCCTCTGAGCAGGGTCGGCATAAAGCCTTCTCCACCTGCCTTCCTCACCTCATTGTGGTCTCCTTGTTATTTTGCACTGCTGTTTTTGCTTACGTGAAGCCCACTTCCCGCTCTCCATCAGGTCTGGATCTTGTGGTGTGTGTGCTTTATTCTGTGGTGCCTCCTTTGATGAATCATAGAATCCTAGAATATCAGGATTGTAAGGGACCTCAGGAGGTCATCTAGTCCAACCCCCTGCTCAAAGCAGGGGGTTGGACTAGATCACCCAACTAAATCATCCCAGTCAGGGCTTTGTCAAGCCTGACCTTAAAAACCTCTAAGGAAGGAGATTCCACCACCTCCCTAGGTAACCCATTCCAGCGCTTCACCACCCTTCTAGTTAAATAGTGTTTCCTAATATCCAACCTAAACCTCCCCCACTGCAACTTGAGACCATTACTCCTTGTTCTGTCATCTTCTACCACTGAGAACAGTCCAGATCCATCCTCTTTGGAACCCCCTTTCAGGTAGTTGAAAGCAGCTATAAAATCCCCTCTCATTCTTCTCTTCTGCAGACTAAATAATCCCAGTTCCCTCAGACTCTCCTCATAAGTGATGTGCTCCAGCCCTCTAATCATTTTTGTTGGCCTCCGGTGGACTCTTTCCAATTTTTTCCACATCCTTCTTGTAGTGTGGGGCCCAAAACTTGACACAGTACTCCAGATGAGTCCTCACCAATGTTGAATAGAGGGGAATGATCACTTCCTTTGATCTACTGTCAATGCTCCTTCTTATACAGCCCAAAAAGCTGTTAGCCTTCTTGGCAACAAGGACACACTGTTGACTCATATCCAGCTTCTCGTCCACTTTAACCCCTAGGTTCTTTTCTGCAGAACTGCCTGCCTAGCCACTCGGTCCCAGTCTGTAGCAGTGTGGTCCGATCATCTACAGCATGAGGAACAAGGAGATCAAAGGTGCCTTGAAGATACTAACTGGATGGAGGTTATTCACCAAAAATGAAATTTCAAGTTTTCTCCCATAACCATGGTTTCATTCTGTGTTTCCTTACAGATATAATCAAATGGTGACATTATTGTCTCCATAGAAATGTGATGTGCAATCTTTTTTATACAAAATGTTGTGTTTACAGTGGTAATAATCCAGAATAAATTCACTGAAGTCAGTGGAGTTACTCTAGATTTACACCAGTGTAAATCAGATAAGAATCAATTGATCGATCTAACTATAAATGGCAAAAAAACCTGCAAAATCCTTTGTTAACACAGATTTAAGATTGCCCATTGATAGTTCAGACCCTTCCAGAATATTGTGTTGTACAGAAAAATGTAAACTTTGGAAAGCCAAGAAATAGAGAGTTAATATACATGCTCATACAACCTTAACTCTGCCCCCAGGAGCTGACAATAGCCCCATGGAATTCTCTGTATTAAACTCTAGCTGCATTCATTGTGTTAGCTGTAGCTGACTTGAATGGTGGAGGGAGAAGGATGGTGCGTTTGTGATATGAGGAGCTCTGGGGATTAGTTGAGGAGTGCCATAGAACTGTGTTTGTAATATGGGGAGACCTGGTCTCACCCCCGCACCCCATGTGTGAGACCAAAGGGAAGAGGTGCACGTGTCACTTGAGGGTCCTGTCTGCATTGTTTCAATACAGAATTGTGTAGGTCATGTCAGTAGCAGGGCCCTGGGGTCATCTTCCCAGTGGTAAGGGGGGATATGAGAGCAGGCTGTGGGTTTAATGAGGGATAGGGGGAAGTAGAGTGTAGGTGATCTCCTGTGTACAAGTGTGAGGGGGCTGTAAAAGGGGATGTTGTTAAATTGTACCCATGTGGCATTCTGTGGGGGAAGCAGGCCCAGTGTTCAAGCATAGGGAAAGCACAGGTAGCACCTGTCCATTGCAGTGACAAGGCAGAGCAGGAGTGTGGGTGTTACGGGTGTTGTGGGGCATTGCCCAAAGGGGGCAGAGTTAAGGTTATGTGGGCATTTACCTTACCTTACCTTAATTCTGTATGTCCTGGTTTTCAGAAGCTTGAGTTTTGCTGAACTGGTCCTTCTGGATGGGCAAAAGCTCTCACTGGGAGACCTTAACTCTGTTTCAATGAAATTTTTGGCTATTTAAATTCCTAGCTGTTTGAAGAGAAAGAAAAATGTTGGTAGGAGTATGTGGTCCTTGTTTCAGCTGTAGATAGCAATGGATATGGAGGATGAGAGAAGCAAAAGCCTCTTTTCAGAACCACCATGATTTTTTTTTCTGGACGGGAGCTGTATTCTGTGCCTGTCTGGGTTCCCCTCACATCCACCCCCAGAACCTCTCCATAAGTGCAGCACAAAGTTGGATTCATTTATGCCACATTGGACACTCAGAGAAGTGGCCTGTTGATCTTAATGAGCTATTCTGAGCTGAGCGAGAACCCCTCCAGGAGACGGTGCAGCCTGAAAGTGTGAACTGCTCCACTCGTACCAGTCACCCCAGTGCCAGCAGGGTCTTCATGGTTTTGTCAGTGCATGCTCCCCATGTGCCTCTTCTCAGCTTCACACCCCAAGAGGAGGCACTTCCCTAGACCTGCACACATGGGGAAGGGGTTAGGTAGAAGATTAAGCCCCCCAGAAGGACAAGGACAAAGCCCCCAAGGTCATGTGAGGGGAGCAGGGAGGTTTGGACCCCCATAGATGGGTTGGGAACCCCCAGCTATTGGCACAGACATGGGAGGGGAATGTGGGGCTGTGAGGTGCCCCTGTCCCCAATATTCCCCCAGGCTGCTGTCACTCATCCTCATGTTTCCCTTCCCAGTGTCCCACCCCTCCCCATCTCCTAACCCCCAACCCGTCTCCTATCCACCCTCCTCATTTATCCAGCTTGCCATAATCACCCCTCCTCTCACTGCCCCCAAAACACCTCTCTCCTTTTCCCACCAACTCTTCCATCCCCAATTACTCCTCCCCCCCACCCCACCTCCCAGTGAGCTTGTGCATGGGTTATTTAGTTTCATTTCAAAAATAGTTTCAGCACCTTCTCAATTTTCGGCTGTGCTCAAGTGACAGTTCCACACAATTATAAACCCTTCAACAGAGGCAGATGCCTTCTGTTTTTAGTCACAGACTTCTGCCCAGGGTTAGATTTTAAGTCACAGGGCTAAGGTTTGTTGGCCAGAACATTCTCCTTTCAGCAGCTATGGGGCTGTGAGTCAGAAACAGTTTTCAACCATCTCCTCCTCTCACCATGCACATGCACAATGCAATCCATTTGGCGCGACTCCAAGCACTTCAAAGGCTGATGCTCCTAACTGAGAACTAAACACTGTGGCTAATAATGCTATCACTTTATTTCCCCCCAAGGTCCAGTGGGTGGACTGCACTCTGCTGAGGTGGCCCTTGAGCTTTGGAGATCCTGGTGTGAGGATCTGAGCCCCGGTTTGATCTCTAGCTGTGGACAATAAATCAGCACCAAAATGCACCAACTATTAGAAAAACTCCACTGCAGTCAATTGATTTCCCTCTCAGTCACACTGGTGTAAATCAGGAGTAACCCCACTGGAGTCAATGGGGCTGATTCCTCCGTCACTCTTCTCAGGGTAATTCCATGGTGTTACACTGGAGTATGTCTGGTTAAAGGGAGAGGAGATTCAGGCCCTTTGACTCCAGCCTCTGCCACATCCTCCACCCCCTGAACGCTCTTACTCTAGTCCCTGGGTGTCACCTTCCCTCTGCTACACACAGCCCAGCCCCGCAAACAACCCCCCCAGCCCCTAATCCCCTCCCTCCCCTCTCACGACCCTCCACCTCACGCACGTTCTCGGTCCCTCTTCTTTGAGATTCCCCCTCTCATGGCCCAGAGCTGATTCCTCACCCACCATTCCTGAGAATACCAGACATTCTGGTACTTCTGGGAAAGCTGTGGCCCTGCCTGCGTGTCCCCGCCAGCCAGTGTGACCTTGCATGCGACTCTTGTCCATGATACTGGACAAAACCACATCTGATTTTGTGTCAGTACCAGACAGGAGATAAGTCACACAAAATGGGGATTATCCATCTTAAAACCAAATGAATGGCCAGCTATCTCGACACACCATGCTCACCACCCCCACCCCCCACCCCAAACAGCTTCTGTACGGCTACCTAGATACCTCCTCTGCCAGGAATATGTTCCAGTAAACTAGATCTCCTGCATTCTGTCCTAGAGGCACTGTTGGCGGGTATATTGTCCAACAGTGAACATTGTGGCTCCCTTCTGGATTAGGGCCTAATGGAGTTAACGGAGTCCTTGGGAACTTGCGTTTAACTCCTCAGGCCACTTAAAAAAATCACAGCTCTGCTTTTAGACCAATGTCCTGTCTTCGCCCTAGACATGAGGCCTCCAGGTTAGGTGTCAGACACACTGCCTTGGAGAAGTGCACTTGCTTTATAGGTCAAAGGAAGGATTTAGTTCTCCAGGGCTCTCAATTAAGGAACAAATTAACAAGAGACTGAAAACAGGCTTTAGTCTAGAATTTTAAAGGTACCTAGGGGATCTGAACCCTAAGTCCCATCAATGGAATTTTTTGCAGGATATTCATAGAATTTAAGGCCAGAAGGGACCATTAGCTCACCCAGTTTGAGTCTTCTGACCTCCTACAGATCACAGGCCATTTACCCCTGTCTTGAGCCCCATAACTTATGTTTGACGAACACATGTTCCAGAAGGGCATTCAATCTTGATCTAAAGACATCAAGAGATGGAGAATCCACCACTGGCCTTGGTAAAAGCTGTCAAGGTTAATTGGATGTCCAGTCCCATTGAACGGAATTTTCAAAGCTACTTGGGGAATTTGATAGATTTGAAGTTCTGAGCCTTATTGTATTCGTGTCCCATCATATGGATTAGCATATGGCACAAGGGACGTTGCTGCTTTTTGATCATTTCTTCAATGGTAGTTGCCGTACTGGGAAGAGAAAAGAAGGCTGAGTGGGGACCTGATAACAGTCTCCAAATATGTTATGGGCTGTTATAAAGAGGATGGTGATCAATTGTCCTCCATGTCCAATGAAGTTAGGAGAAGAAGTAATGGGCTGAATCTGCAGCAAAGGAGATTTAGGTTAGAGATTAGGAAAAGTTTTCTAACTCTAAGGACTCTGGAACAGGCTGCCAAGGGAGGGTTTGCCTAAATACCCCCCAGGGCCTGGATCCATAAAGAGATCCAGGCATCGTGACTCGCAGTGTGGCAGCACCTAACATTTAGGCACCTATAAAATCACTGGGACAACAATAGGGTCACACACAGCCTGAGTCAGCCCCCCGGGCTCCCTAAATGACAGATAGGGGGAGACGGACACCTAAGAACGGGAGCCACAAAATTCAGCATGCTAGGAGGGGAGGCGCCTGAGTTAGCCGATGGGAGATGCCTAAGTCCTGTCAGGGAGGCCCTTGTCTCTGCTAGAGAACCACAAGCCTGGGGAAGATAGGCGTGTGCTCGATCCGAGACCCGAGCTGGTAGTACCCACTACTTGATGACATCAAATGGATACTCCCATCTAATCAAACATACCTCGCCCTCCCAAACCTCCACCCACCAAAAACATGTGGAATAAAGAACCAAATCAACCAACCAACCAATACAGTACATCCTCGCTATAACGAACCCCTGGGGATCCAAGCCATTTGTTCCTTAAAGCCAGGGGTTCATTATAGAAAAGAGCCCTGCCGCCGGGGCAGCAGCTGTCACCTTGAGCCCCATGGCCATAGTGGAGGCTGACAGCTCTTCCAGACCTGGGTCGGTAGTGGGGGCACAGAGCTTCTCTGGCCTCGGGGCTGTGGCAGGGGCAGAATGTTTACTCCCCAACCTGAAGAAAGGAGAAGAGGCAGAGACCCCATGTGTGACTTTGATATGGTAACTGATTATATGTGGAAAGTTCTCTGATACCGTGGTGATGGGTGGCAGTACAAAAGCCTCACACTGATCAATTGATCAATAGATGGAGGGGTATGTAGGGGGATGGATGGATAGCTAGACAGGGATAATTCATTGAAGATAGGTCCATTAATGGCGATTAACCAAGAGGGTCAGGGATGCAACCCTGTGCTCTGGGTGTCCCTAAGCCTCTGACTGCCAGATGCTGGGATTGGACAGCACAGAATGGGTCACTCAATAATTGCTCTGTTATGTTCATTCTCTCTGAAGCATCTGACATTGGCCAGTGTGTGAAGACAGGAGAATGGGCTAGATGAACCATTCGGTCTGACCCAGTATGGTCATTCTTATGTTCTTAGATAGACAGATAGATAGATTTTGATCTTAGTTATATAGGTGTAAATTTATAGTAACTCCATTGACCTGAGTGGAGTTTTTTCTAGATATTTACCAGTGTAAATACCTCAGTGTGCCTAAGCGGATTGCACGTTATGTTCTCATGGAAACAATTATGTCAACAGTTGATTATATTTTTTAAGAAACACAGAATGAGGTGATGGTCATGGGAGAAATATGGCCATTTTATTTTTTGGAGAATAGCCTTGATGCAGTCATTTTCCACAGGGCAGCTTCCATATACTTTTTCCTCTTGCTATAAATGATCGGATTCATCATGGGACACACCACGGAATAAAAAACAGCCACCATGAGATCCAGACATGAGATTGAGCTGGAGGTGCATTTAATATAGGCAAAACTAGCAGTGCAAACAAACACAGAGACCACAATGAGGTGAGGAAGGCAGGTGGAGAAGGCTTTATGATAGCCCTGCTGAGAGGGGAGTCTCAGCACATATGACATAATTATAAAAATAAAGCAGCTTAAGGCAAAGTACACGCTAAAGGCAATAGCCCCAGTTTCACTGAGATATGAGTCATAGCAAGCAAGTTTGAGGAGCTGGGGGATTTCACAGAAGAACTGATCCATCTCATTGTCTCCACAGAAGATTATTGCAAACGTGTTCCCAGTGTGCAGTGTAGAAATGAGAACCCCACTGATCCAGGTACTGGCTGCCATTTGGACACAAACTCTCTGTCTCATAGTGCAGTGGTTGGCAGATGGCGATGTATCGGTTCTACGGCATGACGATCAGTAAGGGAAGCTCAGCTGTAGCGAAGAAAAGGAAGAGAAAGACTTAGGCAATGCATCCGTAATACGAAATGGCCCTGGTGCTCATGGGGGAATTGGCAATGGACTTTGGGACGATGATGGAAATGGAGCTAAGGTCTAGGATGGAAAGATTCATCAGGAAGAAATACATGGGCATGTGAAGATGGTGGTCGAGAGCTATGGCTGTGATGATGAGAAGATTCCCCGTCAGGGCTGCCAGGTAAATCCCTAGAAACACCATAAAATGCAAAATTGGCAGCTCCCGAACATCAGAGAATCACAGGAGAAGGAACTCAGTCATGGTGATTCGGTTGGATATTTTCTTCCTCAGTACATCATGTGACGGCTGTGGAGGGAAGGACAAGGGCAACAGCCAGGGTTCAGCTGCAGTCAGTATAGGCCTTGCCAGAGCCCTAGGCATAACTAATAGTATGAACCAAAGACTGCAAAACAAGGCAGACTTGACCTTGGCAGAATAGTAACACACCAGATATTGACTTACCAAGTAAGCACATTCCTGACTGGAGAGGATGGTACAAGAACACCCAGAGTTCTCAAATAACTTCATAAACAAATTCCCAAGAGATGATACAGGAGCACACTGACCCCTTGTAAGATAAGGAGGGCAGGACAGGATAATGGATGAGGATGTTTTGTTTGACCCAGCAGGTACAAGGTGTAGGGCTGGTAATTAACAACGTCTGGAGTGTAATATGTGATTTGTTTCTATCAATGTAAAAAAGGAGAAGTCATGGGGGGGGGATATCTTTGTGTCGGCTGAGGGCACAGGACCCTGTTATATTGACTGAGCCTTTACCTTGTTGTTAGAGGGCTTATTACTTCACCCTCTCACTTCTGTGGTCCTTCTCGCATGAACGGAGAGCAACAATACCCGAAGTCCAATGGTGCAAACAATTCAATGTTTATTGGGGTGAACTTCCAGCAAGCATGATTCCAGTTTCCTTCCTCAATGTCCCCCTTTCCAGCTCTGACACCACAGAGCCTTGCCTGTGTCCCTGTTCCCATTCCCATTCCCACCCTTAGCAAAACATGATTCCAATTCCCGCACCCCATTCCCTGTTCCCATTCCCCCCTTACTTCCTGATTGACTGCAGACTATATAGTAAAACTTGAGTTCTGCTTAGCTATACCTTAACCAATCATTTGTGGAGACAACAGTGATAGAACAATACAGAAATTAGGATTTCACATCCCAACTGTTGATAAGCGAGTTCTTGCCAGACAGGATGCTATCAAACTAAGTTTCTTTTAAATCTTTTAGGCTCTTCCCTTTCTCTGGAGATAATAGTTCGGATTGCCTTATTTCAATGTGACTAGTTTGGAATGTGAGGATGTGACCGTTCGCTTCCCAGCTTATGGCTGCCTCTGCTGCTTAGCCAAAGGCTTAGCCTAAGAACAGGGCCTCAGACTGTCGCAGTAAGAGAAGGCCCTTAGACCAGCAGACAGTGATTTTGATTCTTTCTTTTATACCTCTATAACTAAGTGATAAGAATACACCTAAATTCTTAAAGTATAGGCCTTTGCAGACAGGCCTGAATATCTATATCCTAACACTCCACCCCTTTTTTTTATTTTTCTTTTGGGATCCTCCTGCCCAGGTATCCCTGGAAAAGCATAGGACATATGGTGACACATTTCCTGATAGGGCCAGGCATCAAGGGGGAAGGTGTTGATATTCCATTTATCCCACTGCCCCTTGTGTAGTATAGTGCCCTGCACCTTCTCTCATACGGGCATACCACACCTGTTCCAATTAGTGTTCCAGACTTCCCATTATAGTGGGCCTGAGAAGGTTGGGTCCAGGTTGTCTAGTACACTGTGGGGTGGGGAGGGCTTACTACATTACTTATAGGTTATCTCCATATGCAACATAACACAAGTACAGTTAACAATCCACAATCCACAGCAACACCGAGTCCTGACCACTGCAGTATGGTCCAACATCCGAGCCACCACCAAAACACTGCTTCTCCTCCTTTGCTAGGGTTAAAATTTTGTCAGCGCCATCCTGTAGTGTGTATTGTAAGTGTGTCCAACTGTTGGCGCCTGCAGCAAGCTGCCCCTGCAGGTTTTGCGTGCTTTTGTCCATATCCATTGAATGTCCACAGATAAATGGGTTATTATCCAAACCAACTTAACCACTTGGTATGGAATCAGACCATATGCCCTGGTTCGATTATTTACAGCAATAAGATTTACAGATCTATTTGTGCACCAAAGTCCGTATAACAGCATATAGATGGTTATGGGCTGGTGTAATTGTGCCCCCAGTAATATGTACATTTCCAGCAAAACACCTCATACACAGTACACCCAATTGTCCACCCCTTTCCATAGGCCATTGAGCCTGCTCCTCCATAGTCATAGGAGAGGGACACATCCAAACATCTTCTCCGGATTTACACCATTTCACACACCCCTCCATTGATTCCCAGTGAGTTCCTCCCCTTTCTCATTATTCCCATAGGGCTTGTGGGGACCACCTTAGTTGCCATTCCATTTCCAGGTACCATGGTAGCTATTACAAAGGTGCTGGCCTCCTGGTAGAGCATTTTGCATTCCCATACACATCTCCCCTCCCCCACCGTGCTTTGAAGCCATCCCCACCCTGCTTTGCTGACAAAAAACCTCGCTGAGCACCTTTGCCACTGAACTGAGCCTGTGGACTCTCTTTATGAACAACATCTAGGTCTGCTGAATCTGGCAGCAGTGTTGCACACCAGATATGGTGCTAGAGCAAGAGGTTCTGGTCCTCTTGATCTCCTCCAAGTCCACCTGTCCTCCATGTCAGGATAGATAGATTTTGGCTGCTTGGTTCAAATCTCACCTTGAATTTAAAGGCACTAGTCTGTACAAAGCAAATTCTGTGGGCTATCAGCTTTGCTGCTTACTCAGTTTTACCATCTGTCAGCTACCCTTCTGAAAGAGAAATAAGCAGAGATGCAATAGAGTGTATGGTTTTGAAATTATTGTATTATTGGACAATATTTGCATTCCCCAGTCTTTCTTAAAGCTCATTTTCCAATTAAGGGTGGTCAGAAATTTTCTACTTAAATTGTTTTAAGAGGAAAATTGTGTTTTCAATTAATAAAATTTTCATAGAAAGTCTCAGGTATACTCAAATATATTTCACAGATGCATCAAATATATACATAGGAAAACTGAAAACTCATGTTTTTTGGGTGGATTTAGGCAGAAAAAATCAGTTTTCTGAATTTTTTTTGTGAAAATGTTTGTTTCTCACTTGTCAAAACATGAACAATTGGAGATTTTGGGGAAGTCTATGAAAACCCATGCAGGCAGGGGCGGGGCCACAGCATTCCCAGAAGTACCAGAATGTCCAGTATTCTGGGAAAGCGTCAGTGGCCAACCAAGTCAAGGGAAGAGCGGGGCAAGATTTTTCCAAGCCATTGGCAGATTGTTTAACTCAGCTAAAAACATAGGAGCATTTGTCACGAATAGGTTGAGAAAACCATTTCCCAATGTCAAGTTTGACCACCTCTACCAACCTGAGCTGAGAGCAACACACACACCCCTGCTCATGCCATGCATCTTTGGTCTCTAGGGTGCAGAGGGACTAGGAATGTGCATGTCTGAGATGATCCGGGAATAACCTGCCCCTGATCTCACTAAGAAGTCCCTCCCCTCTTAGGTCTCACTCCCACTGCTGTTCTCCAGTAGCTTAGTAGGCAACATCAGCCTCTGATGAGTGCAGGAATAAGGTCCCCTGAAGTTCTCAGGACACTTGCGCATATGCGAGGGTCACCATATAATCTAGGCTGGCACCCGGGGGACTCAACCAGAAACATCTAGGGCCCAAAGTACGAGCTTCTACAGCTTGAGCTGAACAGCCAGGCTGCTGACAGCCACTGGAACAGCCCCCTATCCTCTAGGTGGGGAACAGAGGGGCCTCATAACACGCACTGCCCATGGGTCGTGTTTATACAGTGACACTGCACAGCTGCAGAGGTCAAAGGCTTCATCTGAGCTGGAGTCACCTCCCTCACCCAGGAGGACAGGGCTTCACAGACAGTTGTACTAATGCAACATCATGGACTCTACTGGTGTTTATTCTCTGTGTGGCCCCTTCTCCTCTTCCCCGTCCATGAACATCCATAAAGTCACAGAGTCATAGATTTCAAGGCCAGAAGGAACGATCAGATCATCCAGTCTGACATGCTGTATGCCAACACCAGCCGACACCCACAGACCAAATCCAACAACTGAAATTAGACCGAAGTGTCACAGCCCTCAGGAGACTAGACGGTTCTGTGCCACCGGCAGAGAATAGGAGAGACCAAGGGGCACCGGTGTCCGAAGCCCCCGCAATGGCAGGGAAATGATTGAGATACACCCAGAAAATCCTGGCAAGTGACCTGCACCCACATGCTGTAGAGGAATGCAAACCCCGCCTCCCCCAAGGTCCCTGCCAATCTGATTGGGGGGGGGGGGAATTCCTTTCTGACCCACATATGGCGATCAGTTAGAGCATGTGAGCAAGACCAAGCCAGCCAAGCTCCCGAGTGAGAGATAATGGCTCAGTGCCACCTCAGAGCCCCGGCACATCCCACCCATTGGCCCATCTCCAGTTGGGCCGCCCCGATTCTTCAGAGATTAAAAAAATAAAAAACTCCCAGAAATATATTGGTTGGGGTGGAGGAATCCCATCCTGACACCTGCCAGTGGCTAGATGAAACCCTGAAGCATGACCTTTCAGAACCAAAAGACATATGCAGCAAATGAGCCCCAGCGCTGTTGAGACTGGCCCCCCACCTTCACAAGCAGCCCCATTATACACTCACACTCAGACATGTGTCCATCTTGCTCTTCAATCTAATTCAGTCATTTGCTCCCCACAAAGGCTGCTCCAGAACCTCGCCCTGCTGGTGGTTAGAAACCTCCCTGTAATTTCTAGCCAGTCTCTCCATTTCTCACATGCCCAAATGTACTCGTGAGCCAGGCTAACACAGTCTGGCTCCTTGTCCCCCTCTAGTGGTTAGGCCACAAATGGTGGTTTATAAGACAATGGGCCCAGTCCCCAGCTTGTGGCAATGGATATACAGGTCCATTGGAGGCAGTAGGTCAGATCCACAGATGCTGAAAATTGCTTTAGCGCCACCAGAGTCAATGGAACAACACTGATGTGTTGAAGATTTACCAGCAATGTCTTCTCTCACCTACCCCAGTCTTACACCAGTCTGACTCCTTTGCTTCCAACGAAGCCACTCCTGATTTATGCACAAAAGCAAGACAACTGCCATCATTGTTTTCAGTGGCCATGGAATGGGTGCTAGTGGCTAAGCAGTGTAACGGATATTGTTTTCGCACAGAATGAAAGTCTGATTCTTCTTGCGCACAGAATTACACCAATTTAACTCCACAACTGGACCAGATTTTCTACTGGTGTAAATCACCCGAGCCGCAGTGACATCAGCGGAGTTAATCTGGATTTGCATTGGTGCAACTGAGATCAGAATCAGACCTGTCTGTGTTCAAGCTGTGTGGTCATGGAAATAAGTGACATTAATCAATAGATACTAAGGCTAGATCAACACTATAGTGGGGGGGGGGGTTCGACCTTAGATACACAACTTCAGCTACGCGAATAGCGTATAGCTGAAGTCGGTGATTTTAGGTCGATTTACCTGGCCGTGAGGACGATGGCGAGTCGACCGCTGCTGCTCCCCCGTCTACTCCGCTTCCGCCTCTCGTTGTGGTGGAGTTCCAGAGTCGACGGCAGAGCGATCGGGGATCAATTTTATCGAGTCTACACTAGACGCGATAAATAGATCCCCGATAGATCGATCGCTACCCACTGATCCGGCGGGTAGTTAAGACGTACACTAAGTAAGCCAACTTTTATTAGAGAAAGACAGAAAATTAATTCTTGGTGAATTACCTACATCTAGTCAGTCTCCTCAGGGCATCTTTCATCTCCTTGTTTCTCATGCTGTAGATAATTGGATTCATGATTGGTGGTGATACGGAATAGAGAACAGCCACCACAAGATCCAGAGCAGATGGGGAGCTGGAGGTGGGTTTCAGGTAGGCAAAGATGGCAGTGCAAACAAACAAGGAGACCACAGTTAGGTGAGGAAGGCAGGTGGAGAAGACTTTATGCCGGCCATGCTCAGAGGGGATTCTGAGCACTGATTTGAAGATCTGAACATACGACACAATGATAAAAACAAAGCTGCCTAAGACTAAACACGCACTAAATGCAAGAACCCCAACTTCACTGAGATATGAGTCAGAGCAGGCGAGCTTGAGTAGATGGGGGATCTCACAGAAGAACTGATCCACCATGTTGCCTTCACAGAAGCTCAATGCAAACGTGTTCCTGGTATGTAGCAATCCCACTGATCCAGGCACCAGCTGCCATTTCAACACAAGCTCTGCTGCTCATTATTTTCTAATAGTGCAGTGGTTGGCAGATGGCGACATATCGGTCGTATGCCATGATGATGAGAAGGGAAAAATCTGCTCCCAACAAGAAGAGGAGGAAAAAGACGTGGGCAACACATCCAGCATAGGAAATAGACCTGGTGTTCATGAGGGAGTTGGCCATGGATTTGGGGACAATGACAGAGATGGAGCCAAGGTCCAGGATTGACAGATTCATCAGGAAGAACTACATGGGGGTGTGAAGGTGGTGGTCGAAGGCTATAGCCATGAAGTTAAGAAGATTCTCCACCAGGGCTTCCAGGTAAATCACTAGAAACCTCACAAAATGCAAAATCTGCAGCTCCTGAACATCAGAGAATCCGAGGAGAAGGAACTCTGTCACAGTTGTTCGGTTGGACATTTTCTTTCTCAGGACATCACGTGATGGTGTCGGGGGGGGGGGGGGAGGGGACAAGAGCAAGGGCCAGGATTAGATCAGTGAAATAACTCTCCTTTTGTGAAAACCACCTTAATTTCCTTGTGGCAGACCGTTAGCTTGTGAGGATTGGTGTAATATGGGAATGAGGATGGGGAATGAGGATAGAGAAAACAGTCCCACTGACTCCAATAGAGTTACTCCTGATTTACACTGGGGTGAGAGAAAGTAGAATCATCTCAATGCACTCCAGTGCAGTTACTCCTAATTTACACGAGGGTGATGGAGAGGAGAAATAGAAACAATTGTTTTTGAGGTATTTGTATACCTCTGTCACCGAGACATGGGAGAACTCTGGATAACAGTGTATAAATGTTACTATCCTCAGTTTACGGAGGGGAATCAGGGGTCTGACTGGATATATTCTGCTGTCAGGGGCACTGCTGTGAATGTGGGGTAATTTCACTGCATGCCATGGAATTATTCCCAATTTATACTGCTCTAAATGGGAGCAGCATCCAGCATGGAGGTGACTGAACCCAGCCAGACATAATTACACAGTGAACTCGAGTCAGGAATACAGCACAGTGTTGGGGGTGTGGATAGGGGGTGGGGTGGTCGGGAGGGAAACAGGGGGTTGAGTGGGGGCAGGGATCCCATGGGGGCAGTCAGTAAAGAGGGGGGGTTGGATGGGGCGGCAGGGGGCAGTCAGGGGCAGGGGTTCGAGGAGTAGTAAGGGGACAGGGAGAAGGGGTGGTTGGATGGGGCGGGGATTCCGGGGGGGCCGTCAGTGAACACGGGGGATTGGATGGAGCAGAAGTCCTGGGGGGCAGATAGGATGTGGGGGCTGGGCCCTCCATACAATTTACGAAACCCGATGTGGCTCTTAGGCCAAAAAGTTTGCCCGCCCCTGCACTAAACCACACTCGCTTCCCAGAGCTGGGGACAGAACCCAGAAATCCTCACTCCTAGTCCCCACTACTCTAACCCACTGGACTCAACGCCTAAAAGACAGGAGTAACAATAAACTGAGAACTAGACACAACCTGATGTAGATATGTAGATAGTTAGAGAAGATAGATAGATAGATAGATAGATGTAACAACAAACGAACAGAGGGACACAAGTAAGAAAAGAACAGATACAGATAGTGAGAGAGAAACACAGAACTAACACTAACAGATAGATAGAGCAGTAAAAACAAACTAATTGAGAGGGGAAAGTAAAGACAGTAAGCAATAACAACAAACTAATGTATATATAGAGAAAAGTAACAAAGAGCTGATAGTGTTTGTCACAATTTTAATGTAAACTCCTCAATCCATTCTAAAAAATATGTGTGTCAATTTGATCAATTCCCCCACTCCCAATAGAAGGAAACTGAGGCACATATATTCTGCTCTCTCTTTCCTAAGGTAACTGCTTTGGACTACTTCAGTTTCCCATGCCCAAATTGAGCTAAGAGTGAAACTCTGACAAAAAATATGTATTGTCATTTACAATTTTGTTATTAAAGAGCCACTCAAAAGGGGGGGAGGGATAGCTCAGTGGTTTGAGCATTGTTCTGATAAACCCAGGGTTGTGAGTTCAGTCCTTGAGAGGGCCACTTAGGGATCTGGGGCAAAATCAGTACTTGGTCCTGCTAGTGAAGGCAGGGGGCTGGACTCAATGACCTTTCAAGGTCCCTTCCAGTTCTAGGAGACAGGATATCTCCATTAATTAATTAATTTCACTCCCAAATATATTTCATTGCAAGAGCAAACTTACGGTGCTGGTCTGTGTGGAATCCTCCCAGACTGAGATGTCTTTTCTCCTCCTGCTACAGACTGCAACTGGTTACCCCTCTCTCTCTAGCCCCATGCACACCGCTCTATCGATCTATCTCTCTATCTAATGCCCCTATCATTGTACTATGAGAGGCCGTTCTCCGATCACACTGAGGCTGAGCTGCTGGAAATACACTGAGATCTGTGCTGTCTGCAGATGAGCTGTGTGTCAAAAACTTTGGTGCTGCGGGAAGGTGATTTATCCATGTCTGTTTTCTATGGGATTGTGGGACTCACTCCCTGGAGCCCTCAACAGCCCAGAAGCAACAATTAATTTCTCTTCCCCTCTACTTCCCTGAAGAGTTTCCAGAAACTAAAATAATCACAATTACAATGAGGTAGCAGGGTCTAGAGGAAAGATTGTGAGGCAAACACTAAGGGCACACAGGACTGTACTCCAGTCATCTGGCATCAATTCCTAGCCCTGCCACTGACCTGCTGTGTTACCTTGCGAAAGTCATTCCTTGGGCTGTCTTTTCCTTCCAACCCTTAGCCTGTCTTTTCTACTGTAAGCTCCTTGGGGTGGAGACTGTCTTACCTAATAAAATGAGCCTCTCATATCAGGGGCAACTATTAGATAATTACTTAATTATTAAAAAGCTAAGGGTCAAGGTGTCCTGACATCTGATCCCAACTATTCCCCTGACTTTGTTCAGTCACTTCACCACTCCATTCCTCAGTTTGTCATCCATCCAATGACGTTAATAATTACAACTTGGAGGATAATTCATAATTAGTGGAGATGCTCAAAAATATCTTCCTGTCAAAACAGCTTTTTTAAGAAAAAATTGCTTGTCATTGAAAATAATGTTGGTGTGGAAAAAATTCATTTTGAACCTATTTTTCTATAGGTTTTTGTTTGTTCGTGGGGGGAAGGTGTTTTTGGTTCTGTTTTTATAAAAACCTGGAGATGGAAAACTTTTTTGTATATTTATTCAGGTTTTTGGGGGAAAGTTTTCAAAATCAGAAATCTTTTCCCAAAACTAGAACATAATTACGATAAAGTGGCATGGTACTAGAGAAGGTTATTGAAAACGAAACACTTTTCAGTCTCCAGTTTCATTTTTTTGCCCACCCCCCATCCAAAATCAATATTATAGTATGTTTGTATGAAAACAAAACAATGGCATTTCCCACAAAAATATAATTTTCATTTTTGACCAGTTTTAATAATGAGTAATTAAAACTAAATTAAATGCACATGAGTTGATGTGGGTGCAACATTCACCGCAATTTTATTTGACAGCATCTGCTTATCATAGGAACTGTCTAACTGGGTCAGACATTTTGACCATCCAGTCCTGTATTCTGTCCCTGACAATGGCCAGTACCACCTGATTCAGAGGAAAGTCTACAAGGTGCTATAGAGGGCAATTCTCAAATAACCTGCCCATGGCGGAGTCTCATCATAATTAGCTAGTGAATGGTCTATGGCGTGAGGAATGTGAGTTTCTACCCCCATAGAGTTTTATCTACTACAAAGTAACTGCATGCTCTCTTTATCCAGATAGGCTGGAATATTCAAAGGAACATACTGGATTTGTGTGTCTAAATCTCATTGGCTTTCTACAGGAGAGGAGTGCCCAGCTCCATTAATCCACTTTGAATATCTCGCTTAGTTTATTATTAATTGATTATTTTGTAGATTCCATCACTGACAACTTTCAAATCAAGATTGGATGTTTTTTCTAAAGGATCTTCTCTAGGTATTATCTTGGGGATGTTCTCTGGGCTGGGTTATACAGGAAGTCAGACTAGACAGTTACTATGGTCCTTTCTGGCCTTGGTCTCTGTAAATCGAATTTGAACTCCCCCAAAACTGGGACCAAAGTTTCTCCAAAAACCTCACAAAATGGTAGAATGCTGAAATAGGCAACACCTCAGAGTAACACAACTCCACCTCTCTCTTGGCGATGTAGGCTATTTTGTGTTCATGGTGGGGCCAACATGATCAGTGATGGGATTTTCAAGATTGCCCATAGATATTTGGCCACCAAGATTCCAATTAGTTTTAATGGGAATTGGGCATCCCAGTCCCCTTGGTGAAAATCTCCATGCATAGTTTTATGATCAAAACCTGCAACACTTTTCTGGTAGTATTTTTAAGGACATTATTCAATATTTTTATTAATGGCTTGTATAACGGAGGAGAGAATATGCTTATAAAACTTGCAGATGACACCAAGCTGGGAGGGGTTGCAAACACTTTGGAAGACAGGATCAGAATTCAAAATGACCTTGACAAATTGGAGAATTGGTCTAAAATCAACAAGAGGAAATTCAATAAAGATAAGTGCAAAGTTCTTCTCTTACCAAGGAAAAATCAAATGTACAACTACAAAATGGGGAATCACTAGCTAGGTGGTGGCATTGCTGAAAAGGATCTCAGTGCTAGAGTGGATCACAAATAAAATATGAGTCAACAATGTGATGTAGTCGCGAAAAAGGTTAATATCATTTGGGGTGTATTAAAAAGAGTGTGGTATGTAAGACATGGGAGGTAATTGTCCCGCTCTACTTGGCACTGGTGAGGCCTCAGCTGGAGTACTGTTTCCGGTTCTGGGTGCCACACCTTAAGAAATATGTGGACAGATTGGAGACAGTTCAGAGGAGACCAACAAAAATGATTAAAGGTTTAGAAAACCTTACCTATGAGGAACAGTTAAAAAAACAGGCATGCTGAGGAATGGGGTTTGATCTGGAAAAGAGGACTAGCAACTTCAGTCTGTAGCATAATACAAGAGTTTTTTATTAAAAATACTGTTTGAATGGTACCTCACACAGCTAGGTTAAAATATATATATACAGACTAAATGGGGATAAATGTTAGAGAAATTGTGGTGAAAGAGGAGGTTTGATGCATTAGGCATGTCAGATGCTTCAGATAGAATGAACAGAATAGGGCAATTATTAAGTGACCCATCCTATGTTGTCCAATCCCAGCATCTGGCAGTCAGAGACTTAGGGACACCTAGAGCATGGGGTTACATCCCTGACCCACTTAGCCATTGATGGACCTATCCTCTATGTCTAGCTCTCTATCCATCACCATACATACCACTCTATCTATTGATCAATCGATCAGTCAGAGGCTTTTGTACTGCCACCCATTACCATGGTATCAGAGCACTTTCCCTATAAACTCAGTTACCATATCAATGTCACACATGGGGTCTCTGGCTCTTCTCCTTTTTTCAGGGTGGGGAGTAAACATTCTGCCCCCACCATTCCCCTGAGGCCAGAGGAGCTCTCTGCCCCTACTACCGACCAAGGGCCGGAATAGCTGTCAGCCTCCGCCATGGCCATGGGGCTCAAGGTGTCAGCTGATGCCCCTGGTGGCAGGGCTCTTTTGCTATAATGAACCTCTGGCTTTAATTAACAAATAGCTTGGATCCCCAGCGGTTCTTTCTGGTGAGGATGTACTGTATTTTGTTGGTTGGTTGATTTGTTTCTGTGTTCCAGATGTTTTTGGTGGGTGGGGGTTTGGGGGGGTGAGATATGTTTGATTAGATGGGAGTATTCATTTGATGTCATCAAGTAGTGGGTATTATCAGATCAGACCCCGGATCGAGCACACGCCTACTTTCCCCTGGGTCGTGGTTCGCTAGCAGAGACAGGGCCTCCCTAACTGGACTTAGCTATCTCTCTCTGAGCTAGCAAACACTCCTCTCCTCGGCATCTCCCATCGGCTAGCTCAGGCTCCTCCCCTCCTAGTGTGCTGGCTTTTGTGGCTCCGATTCTTAGGAGTCTGTCTCTCCCTATCCATCATATAGGGAGCCTTGGGGCCTGACTCAGGCTGTATGTGACCCTATTGTTGTTCCAATGATTTTCTAGATGCCTAACAGTTAGGCATTGCGGCACTACGAGTCACGATGCCTGGGTCTCTTTATGGATCCAGGCCCCATGGGGTATTTAGGCACCTAGTGGATTTTTCAAAAGCAACTAGGCATCTAAATCCCATTAAAATCAATGAGTTTCGAACACCTAGATGCTTTATAAAAACATACCAGGCACCTAAACATCTTTGAAAACCAGGCCTTAGGTGATGAAGTGCAGGTATCTATACTGGGCAATGATACCCTGGTGTGCAGCTGTGGGTCCATTGACTCATGATCTTTGAAATCCACCAGAGATCATAGAATCACAGAAATGTCGGGCTTGGAGGAACTGAAAGCCAAGGGGAATCGGGTGCCTGGCTCTTTGAAATCCCATCTTAAATTCCTCGAAAAAATAGCCCACCCCTTTGAAGAACATGCCCATATCTCTGCTGATTCCACGGCTGGCACCAGCTCAACTAATAGAAAAAAGTGAACTCCTGTCTTTTGTAGGTTTGTTAAAGAATCACAGAACCATAAAAATGTGGGGCTGAAAAGGACCTCGAGAAGCTGAGGCAGGACCTAGGAACCCTAGACCAGCCCTGACAGGTGCTTGTCCAACCTGTTATTAAAAACCTCCAGTGATGGGGCTTCCACAACCTGCCTTGGCAGCCTGTTTCAGAGTTTAACTGTCCTTAGAGTTAGAAAACTTTCCCTATTATCTAACCTAAATCTCCCTTGCTGCAGATGCAGCCCATTACTTCTTCAATGGACATAGAGGACAATAGATCACCATCCTCTTTATAACTGCCCATAACATATTTGAAGACTGTTATCAGGTCCCCACTCAGCCTTCTTTTCTCTTCCCAGTACGGCAACTACCATTGAGGATATGATCAAAGAGCAGCAAAATCCCTTGTGCCATATGCTAAACCATATGATGGGACAACAAATACAATAAGGCTCAGAACTTCAAATCTATCAAATTCCATAATTAGCTTTGAAAATTCCCTTCAATCGGGACTGCACATCCCATTCACCTTGGCAGCTTTTCCCAAGGCTAGTGGTGGATTCTCCATCTCTTGATGTCTTTAGATCGAGACTGAATGACCTTCTGGAACATAACTTCATCAAACATAACTTATTGGGCTCAAGACAGGGGAAAATACCCTTTGATCTATAGGAGGTCAGAAGGCTCAGACTGGGTGATCTAATGTTTTTTTCTGGCTTTAAATGCTATGAATATTCTGAAAAAAATTCCATTCATGGGACCTAGTGTCCAAATCCCCTAGGGACCTTTAAAAAGAGACTGAAAACAGGCTTTAGAATTATAGTTTGGTCCTTAACTGAGAGCCCCTAAATCCTTCTTTTCACCTATAAAACAAGTGCACTTGTCCAAGGCCGTGTGTCTGACACCTAACCCAGAGACAACATGTCTAGGGAGAAGACAGGAGGTTATTCTAAGACCAGAGATTTTCTAAATGCCCTGAGGAGTTTAACGCAAGTTCCCAAGGACTCCTTTAACTCCATTAGGCCCTACTTCAGATGGGAGCCACAATATTCCCTGTTGGACAATATAACTGCCACCAGTGCCTCTGGGACAGAATGCAGGAGATCCAGTTTGTTGGAACATATTCCTGACAGAGGAGGTATCTAGGAAGCCGTGCAGAAGGTGTTCGGGAGAGGTGAGCATGGTGGGTCAAGGTAGTTGGCCATTTATTTGGTTTTAAGCCAGATAATCCCCTTTTTTTGTGACTTGTCTGCAGTCGTGTTTTTTTCCAGTATCACGGACGAGGGACTCAATCAAGGTCACACTGTCTGGCAGGGCCACACAGGCAGGGGCGTGGCCACAGCTTTCCCACAAATACCAGAATGTCCGGTATTCTGGCAATGCATCAGTAGCCAACCTAGTTGAGGGCAGAAATGGGTAACATTTTTCCAAGCCACTGGCAGATTGTTTAACTCAGCTAAAAACATAGCAGCATCTGTCATGAACATGTTGAGGAAACCATTTCCCAATGACAAGTTACTTTGACCAGCTCTACCAACCTGAGCTGAGAGTAACACACACACCCCTGCCCATGTCATGTATCTTCAGTCTGCAGGGTACAGAGGGACTAGGAATGGGCATGTCAGAGATGATCCGGGAATAAACCTGCCCCTCTGTTCACTAGGGAGTCCCTCCCCTCTTAGGTCTCACTCCCACTGCTGTTCGGCAGTAGCTTGGTAGGCAACATCAGCCTCTGATTAGTGCAGGAATAAGGTCCCCTGAAGTTCTCACATCACTTGCACGTATGTGAGGGTCACCATCTAATCTAGGCTGGCATCCGGGGGACTGAACCAGAGACATCTAGGGCCCAAAGTACAAGAGTCTACAGCTTGAGCTGAACAGCCAGGCTGCCTGACAGCCACAGGAACAGCCTCCTATCCTCTAGGTGAGGCACAGAGGGGCCTCATAATGCACAGTGCCCATGGGTGGTGTTTAGATAGTGACATGGCACAGCTAGAGGGGTCAAGGTCTCCATCTGAGCTGGAGACACCTCCCTCAGCCAGGAGGACAGGGCCTCACAGACAGTTGTACTAATGCAATGCCATGGACTCTACTAGTGTTTCATCTCTGTGTAGCCCCTTCTCCTCTCCCCCGTCCCTACACATTCATAAAGACACAGAGTCATAGAGTTCAAGGCCAGAAGGAACGACCAGATCACCCAGTCGGATCTCCTGTACTCCAACACCAAACCCAACAACTGAAATTAGACCAAAGTGTCACAGCCCTCAGGAGACTAGACAGTTCTGTGCCACTGGCAAAGAATAGGAGAGACTGAGGGGCATTTGTGCCTGAGGTCCCCGCAAAGGCAGGGAAATGATTGAGATACAGCCAGAAAATGCTGGCAAGTGACATGCATCACACATTGGAGATGAAAGCGCAACCCTCCTAAGGTCCCTGCCAATCTGACCGGGGGAGATATTCCTTCCTGACCCCGACATGGTGATCACATAGACCCTGAACATGTGGGCAAGAACCAGCCAGCCAAGCACCTGAGAGAGAGAGAATGGTTTGGTGCCACCTCAGAGCCCTGCCACATCCCACCCAATCGCCCATCTTCAGCTTGGGCCGCCCTGATGCTTCAGAGATTTAAAAAACGCTCCCAGAATACACTGGGTGGGGGGGAGGAATCCCTTCCTGACCCCTGCCAGTGGCCAGAGGAGACCCTGAAGCATGAGCTTTTGGGAACATAAGACATACGCCACAACTGAGCCCCAGGGCTGCTGAGCCCTGCCCCTCACCATCACAAGAGCCCCGTCATACAATCCCACTCAGACATGTGTCCAGCTCTATCTTCAAACTAATTGGACCCACAGAACTCCTATTGTGAGGCTGCTCCAGAACCTCACCCCGATGGTGGTTAGAAACCTCCCTGTAATTTCTAGCCAGTCTCTCCATCTCTCACACGCCCAAATGTAGATGTGAGCCAGACTAACACAGTCTGGCTCCTTGTCCCCCTCTAGTGGTTAGGCCATGAATGGTGGTTTATACGACCATGGAACCAGTCCCCAGCTGGTGGCAATGGATATACAGCTCCATTGGAGGCAGTAGGTCAGCTCCACAGATGCTGCAATTTGTTTTTGTGCCACCAAAGTCAATGGAACTACACTGATGTGTTGAGGATCTACCCCAAATGTCTTCTCACCTACCCCAGTCTTACACCAGTCTGACTCCTCTGGTTCCAATTAAGCCACTCCCTGATTTATACACACAAGCAAGACAACTCCCATCATTCTTTTCAGTGGCCATCAAACAGGCGCTAGTAGCCAAGCAGTGTAACAGGTATTGTTTTGGCACAGAATGAAAGTCTGATTCCTCTCGTGCACACAATTTACACCCATTTACTCCACAAGTGGACCAGCTTTTCTACTGGTGTAAATCACCCCAGCGGCAGTGACATCAGCGGAGTTAATCTAGATTTGCATTGGTGCAACCAGGTCAAAATCAGACGTGTTTGTGTGCAATCTGTGTGGTTATGAAAATAACTGACATTAATGAATACCTAAAGATACTACATAAGCAAACTTTAATTAGAGAAAGACAGAAAATTAATTCTTGGTGAATTACCTATAACCCAGTCAGTCTCCTCAGGGCATCTTTGATCTCTTTGTTCCTCATGCTGTAGATAACTGGATTCACGATTGGTGGCAATACAGAATAAAGAACAGCCACCACAAGATCCAGAGCAGATGGGGAGCTGGAGGTGGGTTTCAGGTAGGCAAAGGAGGCAGTGCAAACAAACAAGGAGACCACAGTGAGGTGAGGAAGGCAGGTGGAGAAGGCTTTATGCCGTCCTTGCTCAGAGGGGATTCTGAGCACTGATTTGAAGAGCTGAACATATGCCACAATCATAAAAACCTAAGGCTAAACACACACCAAATGCAAGAACCCAAACTTCACTCAGATAGGAGTCAGAGCAGGTGAGCTTCAGTAGCTGGGGGATTTCACAGAAGAACTGATCCACAATGTTGCCTCCACAGAAGGTCAATGCAAACGTGTTCCCGGTGTGCAGCACAGAGTAGAGAATCCCACTGATCCAGGCACCAGCTGCCATTTGGACACAAGCTCTGCTGTTCATCATTGTATCATAGTGCAGTGGTTGGCAGATGGCAACATATCGGTCATATGCCATGACAATGAGAAGGGGAAAATCGGCTGTCATGAAGGAGAAGAGGAAAAAGACTTGGGCAACACATCCAGCATAGGAAATGGACCTGGTGTTCATGAGGGAGTTGGCCATGGATTTGGGGACGGTGACAGAGATGGAGCCAAGGTCTAGGATGGACAGATTCATCAGGAAGAAGTACATGGGGGTGTGAAGGTGGTGGTAGAAAGCGATGGCCATAAAGATAAGAAGATTCCCCACCAGGGCTGCCAAGTAGATCACTAGAAACCCCACAAAATGCAAAATCTGCAGCTCCCGAACATCAGAGAATCCCAGGAGAAGGAACTCAGTCACGGTGGTTCGGTTGGACATTTTCTTTCTCAGGACATCGTGTGATGGTTGCAGAGGGAGGGACAAGAGCAAGGGCCAGGATTAGATCAGTAAAATAACTCTCTTTTTGTGAAAACCACCTTAATTTCCTTGAGTCATACCCTTAGCTTGTGAAGATTGGTGTAATATGGGAATGAGGATGGGGAAAACAGTTCCACTGATTCCAATGGTGTTACTCCTGATTTACACTGGAGTGAGAGAAAGTAGAATCAGCTCAATGGACTCCAGTGCCGTGACTACTAATTTACACCAGGGTGATGGAAAGGAGAATTAGGAATAATTGCTTTTGAGGTATTTGTATATCTCTGTCACCCAAAGGTGGGCGAACTCTGGATAACGTTGTATAAATGTTACTATCCTCAGTTTACTGAGGGGAATCAGGTGTCTGGCTGGCCAGATTCTGCTGTCAGGGGCACTGCTGTGAATGTGGGGTAATTTCACAGCATGCCATGGAATTACTCCCCATTTATACTGCTCTAAATGGGAGCAGCATCTCGCATGGAGGTGACCAAACCCATCCATAATTACTCTGTAAACTCAAATCATGAATACAGCTCAGGTGTTCCGATGCTTCATCCCCCATTCTAGCCAGATTTCCATGCTCGCTGCGAGAGACAGACATTCCAGCTCCCCTCCTGCTTCTCTAATCACTCAACTAAACTCCCTTCCAGAGCTTGGAAGGGAACCCAGGAGTCCTGACTCCCAGTTTGCCCCCTGCTCTAACCCACTAAATGCAACACGCTTCCCAGATCTGGAAATAAAGGCCAGGAGTTCTTGCTCTACCCACTGGACTCAACTCCCTCCCAGAGCTAGGAACACAAGTGAGGTGTCATGACTCCCAGTCTCTTCCTCTAATGACTACATCAGACTACATCTCAGCCTCTGTCCCAGTGACTCTCCACTGCCATCAGGATTGGCTGCTGTGAGTGACAATGGAGAGTCATTGGGCCAGGGTAGGGGCGTGAGAGTGATTCTCCAGCATGGTACTTGGGGCACTCACCTGGTGTCTGGTAGAGCCAAGTTCAAGTCCCTGTTCCAATGACTATTTAATTATTGATACAAAGTGGAGCAACTTCAACAGGACAGACTCAGACAGTCTCATTTCAGAACAGCCCATAGCCTAGCTGCTCAGGCACTGTCTTGTAAAGTGAGAATTCAAATCCCTTCTCATTGTCAATCAGAGGGAGGGATTGAATCTGAGTATGTCACAGGCCTGCCGAGTGCCCTAACCACTCAGCTTCAAGTTATGAGTCCCACAGTCCTTATGAGAGACAGATATAGAGCCCCCCAGTTCTCATTCCTCCCCTCTACACACTGGACTGAACTTCCTCTCAGAGCCCAGGGTTGGCTCTAGGCACCAGCAAAACAAGCAGGTGTTTGTGGCAGCACATTTGCAGGGGGCGGCATTTGGACCATCCTTTTTTTTTTTACTTACTTCCTCCCCTCTCACAACCGTGCAGAAGCGGAGCCATGGAGCTGCTAGGGATCCAGCATGGGAGCTGAGAACCAACGGGACCCTGGGAGCTATAGTTCCGTGGCCAGCTCCCTGCCTATAGAGCCAGCCCTGGAGCAGGGAAAGAACTACATTTCCCAGCAATCCCTTGGAAGCTATCAAGAGGAAAGGGAGCGGTAGGGAGTGAGGTAGCTGAACCATGCTGCAGCTTGCTGTGAGTCGAAAGGGGTGGCACTGTGAATGGGGAACAAGTGTGCCCATGGAGTAGAAGGCTTTGCCTCAGATATCCCCATCAGAAGACTTCCCCAGACTGGATTAGGGATACTGGTGTAACCTCACCTTGCAGCCCCCAAAGAAGGAATTGGGTGGACTAAATGGACAGTGCCCCTCTCTATCTGAAGCCTAGCAAGGGAGGTACGTGGATCCCACTAGAATTTAAAATAAAAAGTAAGGGAGGGGAGGCTCTGGACCTGGGCAGCTTTAGATACAGTACCAGGCACTTAGGAGGATTTCCACTTCTGAGCCATGGAAGCAGAAATTGACTTTTCCTTTCCAGAATTAGCTAATATTCAGAAAGGGAATCTAGCACCTGCCTTCCAGATTGTGTGAAGGTGGTGGTCGAAGGCTATGACCATGAAGATAAGAAGATTCCCCGTCATGGCTGCCAGGTAAATCAGTAGAAACACCACAAAGTTCAAAATCTGCAGCTCCTGAAAATCAGAGAATCCCAGGAGAAGGAACTCAGTCACAGTGGTTCGGTTGGACATTTCCTTTCTCAGAACATCGTGTGATGTCTGCGGAGGGACGGACAAGAGCAAGGGCCAGCATTAGATCAGTAAAATAACTCTCCTTTTTAAAAAAACACCTTAATTTTCTTCAGTCAGACCCTTAGCTTGTGAAGATTGGTGTAATATGGGAATAAGGATGGGGAAAACAGTGCCACTGATTCCAGTGGAGTTACTCCTGATTTACACTGGGGTGAGAGAAAGTAGAATCAGCTCAATGGACTCCAGTGGAGTTACTCCTGATTTACACCAGGGTGATGGAGAGGAGAATTAGGAACTATTGCTTTTGAGGTATTTGTATACCTCTGTCACCCAGATGTGCGCGAACTCTGGATAACGTTGTATAAATGTTACTATCCTTAGCTTACCGAGAGGAATCGAGGGTCTGGCTGGCCAGATTCTGCTGTCAGGGCACTGCTGCGAATGTGTGGTAATTTCACTGCATAACATGGAATTACTCCCCATTTAAACTGCTCTAAATAATTATACAGTGAACTCTAGTCAGGGATACAGCTCAGGAGTTCCGATGCTCCGCCCCCCATTCTAGACTGATTTCCACGCTTGCTGTGGAAGACAGACCTTCCGGTTCCCTCCTCATACTCCAACCACTCAACTAAACACACTCCCAGAGCTTGGAACAGAACCCAGGAGTCCTGACTCCCAACCTGAGCCTGTCACAGGTCAGCTGAGTGCCCTAACCACTTAGCTTCAAGTTATGAGGGCGGTCTGTCCCACAGTCCTTATGAGAGACAGAAATAGAACCCCCCGTTCTGGTTCCTCCTCTCAACACACTGGAGTGAACTTCCTCCAAGAGCAACTCATAAAACTCAGGAGTTCTGGCTCTCAGTCCCCACTACTCTTACCCATTAGACCCCACTCCCTTTCCAGGGCTGGGGATAGAACCCAGGAGTCCTGGTTCCTAGTCCCCACTCCTCTAACACAATTGACTCAACTACCCTTGCAGCAATTTAATACACAGAAGTAACAATAAACTGAGAACCAGACACAAACAGATGATGTATGATAGATAGATAGATAGATAGATAGATAGATAGATAGATAGATAGATAGATAGATAGATAGATGTAACAACAAACTAACAGATAGGCACAAGTAAGAAAACAACAAATACAGATAGTGCGGGAGAAACACAGAACTAACACAAACAGGTAGATAGAGAAGTAAAAACAAACAAATTGAGAGAGAAAAGTATAATAGACAGTAATAACAACAAACTAATGCATACAAAGAGAAAAGTAACAATGAGCTGATAGTGTTTGTCACAATTTTTGTACAATTTTAATGTAAACTTCTCAATCCATTCTAAATTTATGTGTATCAATTTGATCAATTCCCCCACTCCCAATAGAAGAAAACTGAGGAACGAAGATTTTGCCTCCTCTTTCCTAAGGTAAATGCTTTGGACTGCCTCAGTTTCCCATGCCCACATTGAGCTAAGAGTGAAACTATAAAAAATATCTATTGTCACTTACCATTTCGTCCTTAAAGTGCCACTCTGTAATCCCCAAATATATTTTATTGCAATAGCAAACTTACGGTACTGGTGTGTGTGTGGACTCCTCCCAGACTGAGATGTCTTTTCTCCTCCAGCTACAGACTGCAATTGCTTGCCCCTCTCTCTCTAGCCCCATACACACCCCTCTATCGATCAATCTCTCTATCTAATGCCCCTATCACTGTATTATGAGAGGCCATTCCCCCACCGCACTGAGGCTGAGTTGATGGAAATACACTGAGATTTGTGCTCTCTGCGGGTGAGCTATGTGTCAAAAACGTTGGTGCTGCAAGAATCCATATATGTTTTCAAAGGGCTTGTGGGACTCAGTCCGTGGAGTCCTCAACAGCCCAGAGGCAACAATTAATTTCTCTGGCCCTTTATTTCTCTAAAGAGTTTCCAGAAACTAAGATAATCACAATTAAAATTAGGCAGCAGCATCTGGAGGAAAGATTGTGAGGCAAACACTAAGGGCACACAGGACGATACTCCAAATTTCTGGCATCAATTCCTAGCCCTGCCGCTGACCTGCTGTGTTACTCTGGGAAAGTCATTCCCTGGGGCTGTCTTTTCCCTCCCACCCTTTTCCTGTCTTTTCTACTGTAAGCTCCCTAGGGCGGAGACTGTGTCTTACCTAATGTAATGGGCCTCTCATATCAGGTTCAACTATCAACTATTAGTAAAAAGCAAAGGTCCAAGGTGTCCCAAGATCTGATCCCAACTATTCCTCTGACTTTGTTCAGTCCCTTCACCGCTCCATTCCTCAGTTGTCTTCTGTCCAATGGGGATAATAGTTACAACTTGGAGGATAATCCATAATGAGTGGAGATGCTCAAAAATATTTTCCTGGCAAAACAGCTTTTTGAAGAAAAATTGCTTGTCATTGAAAATAATTTCGGTGTGGAAAAAATCATTTTGAACTCATTTCTCTATGGGTTTTTGTTTGTCGGTGGGGTGAAGTTGTTTTTGGTTTTGTTTTTATGAAAACTTGGAGATGGAAAACTTTTTTGCATATTTTTTCAGGTTTTGGTGGGAAAGTTTTCAATATCAGAAATCTCTTCCCAAAACTAGAAAATATTTACCAATAAACTTGCTGTTTTACTAGAGAAGTTTATTGTAAAAGAAACGCTTTTCAGTCTGCAGTTTCATTTTTTCCCCACCCCCACATCCAAAAGCAATATTATGGGATGTTTCTATGAAAACAGAACAATGACATTTCCCACAAAAATATAATTTTCATTTTTCACCAGCTTTAATAATGAGTAATTAAAACTAAATTAAATGCATTTGAGTTGATGTGGGTATAACATTCATTGCAATTTTATTTGACAGCATCTGCTTGTCATAGGAACTGTCTAACTAGGTGAGATGTTTTGACCATCCAGTCCACTATTCTGTCCCTGACAATGGCCAGTACCACCTGATTCAGAGGAAAGTCTACGAGGCCCTGTAGAGGACAATTCTCGAATAACGTGCCCATGGCGGAGTCTCATTATCATCAGCTTGTGAATGGTCTATGGCGTGAGGAAAGTGAATTTCTACCCCTCATAGAGTTTTATCTTATCCAAAGTAACTGCATGCTCTCATTATCCAGATAGACTGGAATATTCAAAGGAACATACTGGATTTGTGTGCCGAAATCCCATTGGCTTTCCACTGGAGAGGAGTGCCCAGCTCCATTAATCCCCTTTGAATATCTCACTTAGTTTATTATTAATTACTTATTTTGTAGATTCCATCACTGACAACTTTCAAATCAAGATTGGATGTTTTTTCTAAAGGACCTGCTCTAGGTATTATTTTGGGAATGTTCTCTGGGCTGGGTTATACAGGAGGTCAGACTAGACAGTCACTATGGTCCCTGCTGGCCTTGGAATCTATTAATCTAATTTGAACTCCCCCAAAAATGAGGGGAAAATTATCCAAAAACCTCACAAAATTCTAAATTACTATGAATTATTTAAAGAAAGTTTGAATTGTTTTAGTGGAGTAAGAATTCTGATCCTCTTCCCCATATTTTGACCGGATCTATTAAAACTAATTCCGGGAGATTTAAGCTGAATTAGGCAACACCTCAGAGTTACACATCTCCACCTCTCTCTTGGTGAGGTAGGCTATTTTGTGTTCATGGTGGGGCTAACATGACCAGTGATAGGATTTTCAAGGCTGCCTATAAATATTTGGCCACCAAAATTCCAATTAGTTTTAATGGGAATTGGACTTCCCAGTCCCCTAGGTGAAAATCTCCACCCATAGCTTTATGATCAAAACCTGCAACTCTTTTCTGGTGGTATTTTTAAGGCCATTATTCAATCTTTTAATTTATGACTTGGAAGCAATCTGTAACAAAATGACCCAATTGTTGGATATTTATTACCTAATAACCTTTTGGTGATCCTCTGGGGGCTTCCTGGTGGATATGGTCACACAAAAGGAAATGAAAAATTAACCTCTGATCTGACAGTAACTGCTCAGCTATTAGTAACCCCTCAATGCGAAAAGAAAAATAGTCCAACCATTGAGGAATGCCTCAAAACAATATGGGAGGTTGGTTATGGAAAAATTAACACAACAATTACATATTGAGCAAAATTGACAGAGTTCTGAACTATATCCATCACTGTGACATTTGAGGAATGTGTAGGGCTGCTGTCATTTCTCCTACATGAGAATTTTTATTTATATTGCCCTCAGAACACACCCAATATTATTATTACCTATCTTTGGTGGAAAAGTGGCAGCTTTGCAAAATCTGCACAGGGCCTGCCTTCTCCTAGAGTGAGGCCAAAGCAGTGTGGTGACTTATTTTTCTTACCACCGTAGAGATGTTTTGTGGTCAAATGCATGTTGTTAATGAAAGGAATATTCATACCTTGTATTGGCTCCAGGTCCTTATTTCTGGGTAGCATTTTTGCCTTTGTCTAAGGTACGTCAAAGAAGACAATTGGGTTTGGAATATCTGCAGCTGATGTATTGATCTATGGTTATAAATTGCTGAACTAGCCTATTTAGGAGCAAAATTTTGAGTTACTTATCAGTATTTAATCAAGCAAGACTCTGGTTGGGTCAGACATGGATCTCAGTAGCACCAGAGTAAAGATGAAGTCTTTGGCTTCATCTCTGAGATCAGAATTTCCTCCACGGTGAGTTTTGCCTTTCTATCCTGATATGGAGGACAGGTGGACTTGGAGGAGATCAAGAGGACCACAACTCAGACCTCCTACTGCAGCACCATATCTGGTGTGCAACGATGCTGGCAGATTCAGCAGACGTCAATGTTGTTCATAAAGAGAGACCACAGGCTCAGTTCAGTGGCAAAGGTGCTCAGCCAGGTTTATTGTCAGCAAAGCACGGTACTAGCGCCCTGTTCAACAGGTCACAGGGGCACTAACACATGTATGTCCATGACAAGGTAAAGATTCAGTCAACATAATAGGAGCTGTGCCCTCGGCTGATACAAAGATGCCCCCACCATGACTTCTCCTTTTATACATTCATAGAGACAAATTACATATTACACTCCAGACGTTTTTAGTTACCAGCCCTACACCTTGTACCTGCTGGGTAAAACAAAACTTCCTCACCTATTATCCTGTCCTCCCCGCCTTATTTTTCGAGGGGTCAGTGTGCTCCTGTATCATCTCTTGGGAATTTGAGAACTCTGGGTGTTCTTGTACCATCCTCTCCGATCAGGAATGTGCTTACTTGGTTAGTCAATACCTGGTGTGTTACTATTCTGCCAAGGTCAGGCCTAGTTTGGTTTGCGGTCTTTGGTTCATACTGTTAGTTATGCCTAGGGCTCCAGCAAGGCCTATAGTGACTGCAGCTGAAGCCTGGCCATTGCCCTTGTACTTCCCTCCACAGCCATCACATGATGTACTGAGGAAGAATATGTCCAACCAAATAACTGTGACTGAGTTCCTTCTCCTGGAATTCTCTGACATTCGGGAGCTGCAGAATTTTCATTTCATGTTGTTTCTAGTGATTTACCTGGCAGCCCCGGTGGGAAATTTCTCATCATCACAGCCATAGCCCTTGACCACCATCTTCACACACCCATGTATTTCTTCCTAATGAATCTGTCCGTCCTAGACCTCGGCTCCATCTCCATCATCATCCCAAAGTCCATGGCCAATTCCCTCATGAGCACCAGGGCCATTTTGTATTACGGAAGTCTTTCTCTTCGTTTTCTTCACTACAGCTGAGCTTCGCTTACTGACCATCATGGCGTACTACCGGTACATCGCCATGTGCCAACCACTGCACTACAAGTCAATGATGAACAGGAGAGCTTGTGACCAAATGGCAGTCAGTATCTGGATCGGTGGGGTTCTCAATTCTGCACTGCACACTGGGAACACGTTTGCAATAATCTTCTGTGGAGATAATGAGATGGTTCAGTTCTTCTGCTCCTCAAATTTGCTTGCTATGACTCATATCTCAGTGAAACTGGGACTATTGCCTTTAGTGTGTACTTTGCCTTAAGCCACTTTGTTTTTATAATTGTGTCTTATGTTCTGATCTTCAAAACAGTGCTGAGAATCCCCTCTGAGCGGGGCCAGCATAAAGCCTTCTCCACCTGCCTCCCTCATCTCATTGTGGTCTCCGTGTTTGTTTGCACTGCTAGTTTAGCCTAAATTAAACCCACCTCCAGCTCAATCTCAGGTCTGGATCTAATGGTGCCTGTTTTTTATTCCATGGTGCCTGCCATGATGAAGCCGATCATTCATAGCATGAGGAACGAGGATATCAAATCTGCCCTGTGGAAAATGATTGGGTCAAGGCTATTCACCAAAAAATAAAATGTCCATCTTTCTCCCATGACCATCGTCTCATACTGTATTTTTTTATAAAAATAAACAACTGTTGACATTCTTGTTTCCATGAGAACAAAATGTGCAATGCATTTATGCACACTGGGGTATTTACACAGGTAAATATCTAGAAAAACTCCACTCAGGTCAATGGAGTTACTACAAATTTACACCTATATAAATAAGATCAAAATCTATCTATCTATCTATCTATCTATCTATCTATCTATCTATCTATCTATCTATCTATCTATCTATCTATCTATCTATCTATCTATCTATCAACAAAGGATTGGCCATACTGGGTCAGACCAAATGTCCATCTAGCCTATTATCCTGTCTTCCTATAATGGCCAGTGTCAGACGCTTCAGAGAGAATGAACAGAATAGGGCAATTATTAAGTGACCCATCCTATGTTGTCCAATCCCAGCATCTGGCAGTCAGAGACTTAGGGACACCTAGAGCATGGGGTTACATCCCTGACCCACCTGGATAATAGCCATTTATGGACCTATCCTCTATGTCTAGCTCTCTATCCATCACCATACATACCACTCTATCTATTGATCAATCGATCAGTCAGAGGCTTTTGTACTGCCACCCATTACCATGGTATCAGAGCACTTTCCCCATAAACTCAATTATCATATCAAAGTCACACATGGGGTCTCTGGCTCTTATTCTTTTTTCTGGGTGGGGAGTAAACATTCTGCCCCCGCCGTTCCCCCGAGGCCAGAGGAGCTCTCTGCCCCTACTACCAACCCAGGGCCTGAATACCTGTCAGCCTCCGCCATGGCCATGGGGCTCAAGGTGTCAGCTGCTGCCCCTGGTGGCAGGGCTCTTTTGCTATAATGAACCTCTGGCTTTAATTAACAAATGGCTTGGATCCCCAGCGGTTCTTTCTAGCGAGGATGTACTGTATTTTGTTGTTTGGTTGATTTGTTTCTGTGTTCCAGATGTTTTTGGTGGGTGGGGTTTTGGGAGGGTGAGATATGTTTGATTAGATGGGAGTATTCATTTGATGTCATCAAGTAGTGGGTATTACCAGATCATACCCCGGATCGAGCACACACCTACTTTCCCCTGGATCGTGGTTCGCTAGCAGAGACAGGGCCTCCCTAACTGGACTTAGCTATCTCTCTCTGAGATAGCAAACACGCATCTCCCATCGGCTAGCTCAGGCGCCTTCCATCCAGTGTGCTGGCTTTTGTGGCTCCGTATGTATTACGGAAGTCTTTCTCTTCCTTTTCTTCACTACAGCTGAGCTTCCCTTACTGACCATCATGGCGTACTACCGGTACATCGCCATGTGCCAACCACTGCACTACAAGTCAATGATGAACATGAGAGCTTGTGACCAAATGGCAGTTGGTATCTCGATCAGTGTGGTTCTCAATTCTGCACTGCACACTGGGAACACATTTGCAATAATCTTCTATGAGATGGATCAGTTCTTCTGTGAAATCCCCCAGCTCCTCAAACTTGCTTGGTATGACTCATATCTCAGTGAAACTGGGGCTATTGCCTTTAGTGTGTACTTTGCTTTAACTGCTTTGTTTTTTATCATTGTGTCTTATGTTCTGATCTTCAAAACAGTGCTGAGAATCCCCTCTGACGGGGCCGGAATACAGCCTTCTCCAACTGCCTCCCTCACCACATTGTGGTTTCTGTGTTTGTTTGCACTGCTAGTTTTGCCTATATTAAACCCACCTCCAGCTCAATCTCAGGTGTGGATCTCATGGTGACTCTTTTTATTCTGTGGTGCCTCCCATGATGAATCCAATTACTTATAGCATGAGGAAAAAGTATATGGAAGCTGCCCTGTGGAAAATGATTGAGTCAATGCTATTCTCCAAAAAAATAAGATGGCATCTTTCTCCCATGACCATCGTCTCAGTCTGTGTTTCTTTATAAACATAATCAACTCTTGACATTATTTTCTCCATGAGAACATAATGTGCAATCCGTTTATGCACATTGAGGTATTTACACTGGTAAATTAAACATCTCTTCTTCCCTATAGACATGATATAGAATAAACTTGAGTATTTAGACTAAATGGTCGTATCCCTATAGCCTGTCTGCATTCAGATCTCCAACGGATGCTAACAGAACTTCCTTTTTTAGACTTCCTGAGGGATTGAGCCCAATCAATATTGTGTGTGATCCCTGTCCCGCAGACAGATTCAGAATCATGGTAGTGGTCCATAGTCACACTTCACTGGAATATGATTAGTCATGTGTTCATCCTATGCCCTGGAGTAGCCGTTTTGCAGGATTGGTCACTATATGAATATTTATATGAGCTTTTGAGTTTTCACTAAGACAACCAAAGTGAAATGTAAGGTCTACATGATTGTAATTAGATCTTCATTTTTCCAGGGCTCTGAATTCTGGGCACTGAGGAAGAGAAAGGAGGAAATCTTGAATACATGAGAAATTAAAATTTTAGGATGGGTGGTTGGAGTTACAAGGATGGACCATGTTCAGAACAAACAAAGTAGGGGAAGTGGGAAGGTGGTACCAATTATTTAAAAAAGCTTAGGGAATCCAGGTTTAGATGGTTTGGCTACGCAAAAAGAAAATTGGGAGAACATATAGGAAAGACGGAGTTAAATTTAGAAGTGGAGGGTAAGAGAGTGTTGGAAGATCCAAAATTAGATGGATGTCATAATAAAGGATTTGGTTAGCTGCTTGATTTCAGAGGAAATATATACATGACAGACTAGAATGGATAAGAAGAACTTGAAGACCAAACCCTATATAAATAGGAAGAAGGCTAGAAGAAGATTTGAGTTGGGTAAGTGCAGCCAGAGCTTCAGACACTATATTGCAAGATTGTCGTCGTGACAGAAATGACAGTATCCTGTAATATCTTGGAAAAACCTTACTGAATTAAGTTTAACATGCTTGGAGTTTGTTATATTAAAAATACAAATGTTTATGTACTGTTGTAAAATTGCATGGAAATTCTTTAGGAGAAAGTCATGAATAATGCAATCTCTGGGAGCTATTAGGAATTTCAAAAGACTATTAGGGACAATATGAGTGAAGTGGCTGTCCTAGGACATTTAGGGGGGAAGGAATGCAAATACAGGCCCGGATTTAGGGGAGGCAACCCAGGGCTTTGGGGGCATGGGTCTCGGAGTGTCGTTTTTGTTGTTAGTGACAAAATACAGATTTACAAATCCTAGTGTGAAAATCATATGTGCAAATCATGCACCAAAGTCATGAAATGTGCTACAAATGCAATTAAAAAATAAGGCATTAAAACATTTAACAAATGGAGGGGGGGGAGCACAAAGACGCTTCTCGCCTGGGGCGCCATTTGGTCTAGAGCCAACCCTGTGCAAATGACTCACCTGGAAACCCTTCTTTTAAAGCTGCACTTTGGGCAGAGATTGTCTGGCTGATTATACATGAAAGGTCTCTTCAAAGAGACAAACTCGATAAATGAGTCACTCACAGAGTCAGGCATTGTTCTTGTTCTGAGGTGAGGGTGTGAAGAACATGAATCCACAGGAAACTCCCTGAGTGGGGATTGAAGGACAGCTCTTTCCAAAGCCCATATTGCAGTTGGGGTTATCTCTGCTAAGCTTTTTGTATAAGTTTCTTTTATTCTTTTTAATATATTTTTCTTGGTAGTGATTTACCTTAAGACTAAAATATGTTTGCTTAGAAAGAGCTCTGTGGTAATTTACAAGCATAGCAATTACACTGTCTAGTGTCTCTGAGAAGAGAAGTGAAGCTGGTCTGTTAGGCAGATTATCTTTTGCTTGGAATAACACAGTGAAGGCAGGTAACTGGTCTGCCCTGGAATACCCCATCAGAAGGAAGAACAATGCAGGTCTCCACCCAAGAGAGGTAATGGTTCGGGAGCAGGAAGCCTGAGACTGGGTGGCCTCAATGGACCATAGCGGGGAAACACAGGTGCTCTTGTCCTGAACTTTACCAATCATTGCACAGTCAGCCCCGTTTAAGGAGCAAACCCCACTCAGCAGACCCTGAGAATCTCCATCCGGTTCCTGGCTCCCTGCCCCATGCTCCCTTTCCTAGAGAAAACAATGTCCCTCTGATGCAGGTTTATTTTCCATATGGTGCTGGCTCACTTCATGTCCACAAGACATGGAGTTTCTGCCCCACAGAGGATGTTCTACCCATTGAACAGCGACCTGGAAAAGAACTCCATGTCGCTTGAAAGCTTGTCTTTTTCACTAATAAAAGTGGTCCAACTTGTCACCGAGAGAGAGAGAGAGAGAGAGATGCTAATGGAACAACAAATGACAAACAGAGAAGTATAAAGAGAAACAATGCTGTTAGTCTATCATGATGTAACACATTATGCAATTAATAAAAATGTATACTATTCACATCAGGAAATGTTCAAAATATGGGGATCAGTTTCTGATCTCTTGAAAAAGGCATAGACCCATGTCAGTGGTTTTATTAGTTAGTCAAATTTTAGTTGTGAATGTTGGCCTTGTTTTGTGCCCTTAAGTTATTTCTGAACTCATCCTGATTTCACTGAATGCTTTGAAAATAATTTGGATGGGCAATTTCTTTTGCCCAGGGTTAATCATGACCTGCCGACAGAGCATGTAAATGGCAACAACATTGAATGGGTGAATAATTTTATGTAACTGGGTAATCAGATGATGGCAGGAGGTTCTATATCTGAAGAAGTCACAGGTCTGATGGATCTAGTGTCAATGGCATTTCAGCATCATTCAAAGACCCCTGCTTGGGTTGCAGGATATCTCTGTGACATATAAGAAACAAGTGTTACATGTTGTTGTGATGACATCTCTCATATATGGAGAAGAAACGTATCCATTAAACACAGCTGAGGAGAGGAAACTAAACAGTTTTCAGTGTCAAAAGTTACAGTGTATTCTTAACTTCAATTTGTTTGATTTGTCACAAATGAGGAGATACTTAGATGATCCCAGCAAGTTGCAGTCTGGCATCAGTTGAGAAGATGACTGCAATGGTGGAGTCATGTTCAACTCACAGAAGAAGTTATGCTTTTACTGAAGCTTTTTATATCTGGGGTCAAAGGAAATAGAGCACGAGGCTGACTAAGAAGAAGATTGGAAGATGCAATTTTGTGTGATTTAAGGAACCTTAATCCTCCCATACTGACTCTTGTGGAAGGGAGAAGACTTGCAAGGAACCATTTAAGATGGAAACCAGTTGTATACGCTGCCATGGTTGCATTATAGCCATGTGTATCTGCTGATGCTGATGTGCTGCTGATTTATACAAAGCAAACAGCTTCAAGAGGAGACACTGAGAAAGCCCTTTCTCAAACTAGCCTAGAGATTAAAGCACTTTCCTGAGAGATGGGAAACCAAACTTCAAATCTCTGCTCCACAACAGACAGAGGTGGGTCATGAATGAGTGTCTCCCACGTGTCAGGTGATGAGTCCCCTAACCAACGTGTTAAAGGTACTGCAAGTCAATGAGATTCCCTGTGCCTCTTTGTGAATTTAGCCTTTTTTCCCCTTTGGCTCAGATGAAACTATTTGGTAAACTTGTTTCAAATTTACAAATGTATCAGGTCAATCTTACGCTTATTAAGTTTGCGGATGATACCAAACTGGGAGGGATTGCAACTGCTTTGGAGGACAGGGTCATAATTCAAAATGATCTGGACAAATTGGAGAAATGGTCTGAGTTAAACAGGATGAAGTTTAACAAAGACAAATGCAAAGTGCTCCACTTAGGAAGAAAAAATCAGTTTCACACATACAGAATGGGAAGAGACTGTCTAGGAAGGAGTACGGCAGAAAGGGATCTAGGGGTTATAGTGGACCACAAGCTGAATATGAGTCAACAGTGTGATGCTGTTGCAAAAAAAGCAAACATGATTCTGGGATGTATTAACAGGTGTGTTGTGAGCAAGACACGAGAAGTCATTCTTCCGCTCTACTCTGCTCTGGTTAGGCCTCAGCTGGAGTATTGTGTCCAGTTCTGGTCACCGCATTTCAAGAAAGATGTGGAACAATTGGAAAGGGTCCAGAGAAGAGCAACAAGAATGATTAAAGGTCTTGAGAACATGACCTATGAAGGAAGGCTGAAAGAATTGGGTTTGTTTAGTTTGGAAAAGAGAAGACTGAGAGGGGACATGATAGCAGTTTTCAGGTATCTAAAAGGGTGTCATAAGGAGGAGGGAGAAAACTTGTTCACCTTAGCCTCTGAGGATAGAACAAGAAGCAATGGGCTTAAACTGCAGCAAGGGAGGTCTAGGTTGGACATTAGGAAAAAGTTCCTAACTGTCAGGGTGGTTAAACACTGGCATAAATTGCCTAGGGAGGTTGTGGAATCTCCATCTCTGGAGATATTTAAGAGTAGGTTAGATAAATGTCTATCAGGGATGGTCTAGACAGTATTTGGTCCTGCCATGCGGGCAGGGGACTGGACTCGATGACCTCTCGAGGTCCCTTCCAGTCCTAGAATCTATGAATCTATGAATCAAAACAGCATTTTTTGGTGAATCAGCTGTTTGTCTGAAAAATTTTGCCCAGCTCTATACAACATAGCTTTTCCTTTGTCTCATCTCCTATTCTTTCCTGCCATTTTACAGTCTATTTGCTCCTTTCTCATTCCTTAACCTGTGTATCCATCTATTGGTGATCTTTGAGGATGGCTGTCCTATTCCCATGCTTTCACCTCCACTGCCCTCTTGTGGAATTATACATTATGGCTATCATCTTCAAAGGAGTCTAGGGAGATTAAATCATTTGCTATTTGGATGTCTAACTCCTTAGCCTACTTTAGAGAATCTGAACCTAAATACATTCCTTTTTAATTGACTGTCCCTGAGATTGGAAACCTCAATCACTTGGGCTCTTTTCATAATCTAAGCCTCGGTACCCTCATTCTTATGAACCATACACCGTTGTTTAAGGGCTGACCCAACACAGTGTTCTTGGTAGCTTGTCACAGAGAGTGAACTTCAGGGATCTTACTCCAGGGGGAACAAGACAGCATTTAAATAGCTGTCAAGAAATCAGCTCTTAGTCTTGGAGTTTGCTAAGGAAAGGGTCTTTGTGCCACTCCCACTGATAACACTTGAAGGGTCTCACTGTTCCTCGTAAAAAAAATATTTGACGTCCTAAATGCTGTTTTCCAGAGGCAGAGAGAGAGAGATTAGACAGACAAATCAGTAAGTTAGTAGATAGACTAAGAAAACAAAAAGACAAAATCACAGGTCAGAATGATCTCTCCATCTTTATGATCTACATTAAAAGGCAGGTGAGTTGATTCATGTTTTTATTCATTGTAATCTTTTATTTTCCTTTTAATTTCAAAGGACCACGTTCTGCCCCTACCCCTTATCTAGGGGTGGGTCTCTCTACAGAGTCCCTTTGATTTCTGACTAAATGCAGCAGTCGGCTCACACAGAGTCAGTAGCAGCATAGGGGTCATGGCTGGCAATCCAGCCATCTCTCTCTCTCTCTCTCTCTCTCTCTCTCTCTCTGTTTCTCAAGGCAGCACTGAGAAAACTGAGATCAGCTGGTACAGGATAACAGTAGTTTCTACTTTTGGAGTCTGTGTGTTGGGGCGTGAGTAGATTGGGGCAGGGCATTCTCTAGAGAAGACACTTCGCTTTTGGTTTCACTGTGCACAGAGCCTTTGTTACCACTCAGGCAAGGTCCATCACTTTGCTCGGGCATTTGTCTGATTAGCTGCTAGTTGGGAAAAGATTTATTTTCTCTCTTGGATACATATGGGAGAAACATAGATTTGACATTGGACAAAACATTGGCTTCATTCCCATTTCCACTACAAATCAACGTCAATTCCATGAGGGTAGGAGAGATTCTCTTATGAAGGAAAAGCCTGATATTCAGATGTGCATAACATTGCATGACTTTCCATAACATTCTCGCACTGTCTGAGAGCTCTGTCTGCTGGAAGTCACTGACCATGATGTCTTGCTCTCCTCATGTGTTCTTCAGCTGCTCATTCAGACCCTTAGGGATCACTAAGTATTCCAATAATCGCTGGGATCATCTGTGTTCTATTTTTCCATAATCAATTTACTGTGTGGAAGTGTTCTTCATACTTTGCTATCTTGTCTTTTTTGTTTCTTTTTTATGACACTATCTGCTAGTATGGTGATATATATTAATATTTGGCCTGTTTTTCTGCACTGCTCAGTCTGTGAAAATTGCCAGATCCCATAAAATCTTAGCCTCTTCATTCTCTAGAGCACTTCTGGTTTGGTGGTTGTAATAACACACAATTCATTTAAATATGTACTTCCACAGAGACTCCAGTGCAGGAACTTGGTGGCCTCATGTGTGTGTTCTCTCCTAGCCAGGCTCAGCAGGCGTTCCACAGTCTCTTCCTTTTCAGAACAAATTGTGCATTTCAATTCTTTTTGTTGCTTGATCTTTCTTCTATGTAAATAACCGTTAAGGACTCCTCTTTTGCACTCATATTGAGGTTCTCTGTCTCTTTTCCGATATCCTTCTAGAAGCCATGAGTTTATGCATCTTCTACCCCTAACAGGTTTGATCTCTCTCCACCACTGTCCATGCACTCATTTCTGTGTAAAACTTTGGAGATTTTCTGTGGGGATTTCGTTTCTACTATCTTTCATGATTTCTTGGGCTGGAATGCACTCTCGGTCATTGCTTTTTATCACCACCAGATGATCTTTTTCTCTGTCTCACTTTTAATATGTTTTGATGTTGTACTCTTGATTATCAACTTCTTCCTCCACGGATAGCAGATATTTTTCCTGTATCACACAGTTGGATGTCTTGTCTGTGTTTTTATTGCTATTCAATACTCATTGCATCACTAGCAGCTTTCTTTTTTGGATGTCAAATTTTTACTTATCCCCTTGATTCCACTTGATCACCCCTGCACTGTGCCATACTACTGTTTATCCTGTGTCATTGCTCTACCAAAATGTTTGCATGTGGGTCAACATGACTAATCTCCCTTTTCAGGCTTTCAGTCTCCATTTGTATAAATAACTCCTCTTTGCTATTAACCTCTCAGTTGACCAGTGAGTCTATGCTCAGTCATTTCTTCTCGGTGTTGTCGTTTCTCTTCTTCAAGTCTTGGCGCATTCATGTCCTCCAGCCTCTCTCTTCTGGTTTTGCCAAAATCCAACCTTAGTACAAACCAATAAGGGATCTAAGAGTCCTTTTCACTCTTTGGCTGAAAATTATCTCTGGTTTTCTTGAATTGTTTGGACAGTTGCATTATATCAGCCTGGGGTTACCCACTTCCACGCACACACCTTGGCAGTGGAGGAGCCTGTCATAAAGCTAAGCCCTTCTGAGGCCCTCTTTATGCCATTTGTAATATTTATCGATTTGCCTGTGTTCTCTGTATTGGTTTGTCAGCCTATGCCCAAACCAGTATTTCTAGGTCTCAGGGGTTTATTATTATTTTTTTTTATTATTGTTGAAATCCTAGATATTTTAATAGGGATGAATCCAATAATATACTATAGATATCAAATACTCTACAACAGTGGTTTTGAACTTGTGGTCCACAGACCCCTGGTGGTCCATAGACCATGTTTAAGACTTTCAAAGGGGTCTGCACCTACATTTTTAGGGGTCCACAAATGAAAAAAGGCCAAAAACTACTGCTCTACAGAAATTACAAAATGTAGTAGACAAAGAGGTACTTATAGAATTGGCCAGATCCCAGATTCAGTGGGTGTGAATCAGCCATAGCTCCACTGGAATAAAGGGGCCAGATACCCAACTGGAGTAAATACAGCTGTATCTCTGCTGATGTTAGAGAGACAGATTGAAGAGTTATTAGGCCAGAGATAAACCGCAAACAAGCGAATGTCTGGTGGTTAGGGCTCTCACCCTGGATGCAGGAGATCCAGTATCCAGTCCCCTTTCTCCAATGCTGCTTTCATTATTTAACCACAGTGGAACAGATTCAACAGGAGAGCCTAAACGAGGCCAGCATCAGACTGTCCCATAGTCCCAGCTGGGTGGGGATTTTGTGAATACCTGTGGGGCCCGATTCTGTGATTTAGTTGCTTAAAGTGGCAGTTAGGGATCTAAGTCCTGTTGTGTATCTGGCCCATTTTGTCATTGTAGAACACACAAATTCCAGCCAGATTATGGCTGTCGGTTTTCTAAATCTTGTCTATTTAAATATATATATATATATATATATTGCATGATAGAATAGGGGTCTCTTTATATTCATCCTACTGAAGAGATGACCTCTAGATGACAGTTCAATTCTCTTTTATGATCTGAGATATGATCTGATCAATTATGATCTGAGTTAATTTTATTTATTTATTTGTCTTATAGGTCCTAGTTTTGCTGACAAAATATCAATGGAAAATCAAACCACAGTGACCGAATTTATTCTCCTGGGACTTTCCAGTGACCCACAGATGCAGATTTTCCTCTTCTCGGTGTTTTTAGTTATTTACCTAATCACTCTGGGTGGTAACATAGTGATCATGGTGGTCATAAGAGCTGATTCTCACCTTCACACCCCTATGTACTTCTTCCTCTTCCATTTATCCTTTGTTGATATCTGCTATTCTTCGGTCACGGTGCCAAACACGCTGATGAACTTCCTAGCAGCGCACAAAACGATTTCTGTCAATGGCTGCATTACTCAGATGTTCTTCATCCTCCTCTCAGCTGGTGCTGAAGTTTTCATTCTCTCAGCCATGGCTTATGATCGCTATGCTGCCATCTGTGACCCATTGCGTTACATGGAGATAATGAGCAAAGGGATCTGTGTTCAGCTGGTGAGTGGGGCATGGACAATAGGCTTCTTCCATGCCCTGCTTAACACTATTTTTACCTCCAAGTTGCATTTCTGTGGGCCCAATCAAATCAGCCATTTCAGCTGTGAGCTCCCTCCTCTATTACAACGATCCTGCACTGACACCTTCACCAATCAAGTGGTGCTTCTTACTTCTGTTCTGATATTTGGGTCAAGCTCCTTCCTCCTCACACTGATCTCCTACATTTACATCATCTCCACCATCCTGAGGATACGGTCTGCGGAGGGCAGGCATAAAGCCTTCTCCACCTGCAGCTCCCACCTTATTGTGGTTGGTTTATGGTACCTGACAGCCTTTTTCCAGTACACAAAACCCAGCTCAGTCTCCTCTGTGGTTCTGGATGAAATATTCTCCATCCAGTACAGTGTCTTGACCCCCATGTTAAACCCCATCATCTACAGCCTGAAAAACAAGGAGGTGAAAACAGCTCTAAGGAAAATGTGGGGGAAATTGAAGTTTCTCAAGTAATGTTGATGATCTTAAATAAATTAAATTACATATTTTTACATCAGAGTGCATAGAACTGTGGATAACTTGTGTTTGGGAAATTCTCAGCTCAGGTAACTGACGGACACATTGGGACAAAACCTCAGTTGGTCTAAATGAGTGTGGCTCCATTGAAGTCAGCAGGCCAGATTCCCAGTTGTACAAGAGTCACTGGAGCACTGGATCTTGGGTCTCCTAAATCCAGAGTGAGTGCTCTGAGCACTAAGCTGTAGAGTCATTCACACATTTCTTCCTTTCCTCTATCTCCACATCTCTTTAGTCTGGCCCACTGACTTCAGGGGAGCTATGGCCAATTTATACCAGCTGAGATTTTGGCCAATTCTATAAAAAGAATCTCTTCATCTCTGAATCTCTGTTCTTTTGTTTTTTTGACTAATTTCTTGAAACTCCATTTAATATCAGATATCTTATTCTATCCTACTAAAATCTCAATGATTTTAAATAATAATTAATAAGGATAATATAATAAGCATTGGAGCCAATGGGTTTATTCCCCAGGGAGGGCTAGATCCACAAAGAAACTTACGCTTCAACAGGAGAGTTAGAGAGAGACACACATGAACGTATCCTGGTGGTTAGGGCATCCACATGGGTGGGGAGAGATCCCCTGTTTAAATCCTGTCTCTTTATCAGGCACTTGAAGTGGGGCTCTCCCACATCCCGCCCCAGCTTCATGTTAAAAAACCCTTAGGTGGGGTTAGAGGGTTCCTAGCTGAGAATGACAAGCAGATAGATTTGTCTTGCTCACGGGGATATAGGGACTGAACTCTTTGACAACGGCAGGGCTTAGAACACACCTCTCACCTCAGCATCTCCCATTGACTAGGGAACCACCTATTATCATGTTAGAACATAAGAACAAATGAAAGACCATCTCAGGTCAGACCAAAGGTCCATCTAGCCCAGTATCATGTTTCTGCCGATGGCCAGTGCCAGATTCTTCAAAGGGGATGAACAGAACAGACAATTATCGAATGATACATCCCCTGTCGTCCAGTCCCAGCTTCTGGCAGTCAGAGGTTTAGGGACACCCAGAACATGGGGTTGCCTCTCTGGCCTTCTGGACTAATAGCCATTGATGACCTATCCTCCATGAACGTATCTAATTGTTTTTTTAAAAACTGTCTCCAGCTCAAGAAAAAGGGAACAAAGGATGCTGTTAAAATGAAAGCCTGATTTAATATTTTACATTTCACATGCATTTTTACTTCTTGTCTTTAAAAAAAGGTTATAAAAAGAGATTTTTAAAGGTAGGTTTGCCAAGGTACTAAACAGACTGAGGTCTCTGCAAACCGAATTCTGAACCTTGTTTAAAACTGTTTAATGTGGGACAGTGACTGGGTTATGTGGCTTAATCCCTGAAACATGATGTTTAATATCCCTTCAAAATATGTTGCCATAATTAATTATAATAACCCTGAATATTTGTCTTATCCAAACCTTATCTGAATATTGCTACATTTTTGGTCTTCAAAGTCGCTCTGTGGCAAGAAGTTCCACAGTCCTATTATGTGTCTTCTTCATGCCATCAGCACATGCATGGAACACCCACCCAACAGTGGTTCACCAAACCATCAACCTCACCTTATGAAAATCCTACAGGAAGAAAGAGAGGAGGTCTCCACTGAGTGGGCTTCTTCATTTCCCTATTATGTTTTTGTGAATCTCTTCTTCTCTATAGACGTGATACTGCATGCAGTTAAATGTTTAGACTAAATGGACATACCCCTACAGCCTCTCTGCATTCAGAACTCAAACTGAAACTTACAAGACTTCCACTTATAGACCACCTGCAGGACTGAATCTAATCAACATTATGCACGATCCCCATCCTGCAGATAGATTCACACTGGTGCTAGGAGTCCGTACTCACACTTAATTTCAATAAAATTATTCATGTGTACAACATATTCACAGGAGTAAAAATGCTGGATTGGGCATTATATGCCTATTTATATGAGCATTTGTATTTTCACTAAACCTACCAAATTGAAAAGTGAGATCTGCAAGATATTAATTACACCTGCACTTTCAGAGGGCTCTGAATTCTAGGCACTGAGGAACAGACAGGAGCAGATCTTGAATACAATAGAAATGAAAATGTAAAGATGGATACTTGGAGTTCCATGGATAGACATGTTTGGAATTAATGAAGTAGGGGGAATGTGAAGTTGGTATCAGTTATAGAAAAGCTGAGGAAATCATGGCATAGATGGTTTGTCCATGTGAAAAGAAAATCGGAAGAATGAGTGAATGAGTTTCTCCCACATCCAATTACCCCAATCAATAGACACAAGGTATTAATGTGAGTGCTAGGGTTCCATATGCCGGGCTGTCAATTTAGACTTTGTTTTTCCCCCTTGCATGAAAATATTTGGTGAATAGGTGTCAAATTTGCAAATAATATGTGGTCAACCAAAACTGTTAGTTTTTTTCACAAAAACAAAAATGCTATGACAAATTTTGTCCAGCTCTACACAATATAACTCCTCCTTTCTCTCATCATCTATTTTTTCCTGCCACCTCATGTAATCTATTTGTTCCATTTTCATTATGGCTAGCATCTTCAAAGGAGCGTATGGGAGATTAAATGGTTTGCTGTTTGGGTGTCTAGCTCCTAGGACACTGAAAATCTGAGCCTGTGTCATAAACATACAGCTAAGGGTAGCATAAAATCCCTCTTTACCCTCTAAGGGATTAAGTCCTCTTTTACCTGTAAAGGGTTAAGAAGCTCAGGTAACCTAGCTGACACTTGACAAAAGGACCAATGAGGGGACAAGATACTTTCAAATCGGGGGGAGGGGGGAAGGCTTTGTCTGTCTGTTCTGTGTGCTTGCCGGAGACAGATCAAGAAAGAAAGCAATCCAACTCCATTAGTATTAGTAAGTACTAGCGAAGGAATGCATTAGCTTACTTTTATTTTGGCTTGTGATTTCCTTTGTAGAAGGAGGGAGGTTTATCCCTGGTTTTGAAACTTTAAGGTTTTGCCTAGAGGGGAGATCCTCTATGTTCTTGAGTCTTTTGTTATTCTGTAAAGTACTTACCATCCTGATTTTATATGGGTAATTCCTTTACCTTTTCTTTAATTCAAATTCTTCTTTTAAGAACCTGATTGATTTTTCATTGTTTTAAGATCCAAGGGTTTGGGTCTGTGTTCACCGATACCAATTGGTGAGAATATATTCTCAAGCGTCCCCAGGAAAGAGGATGTAGGGCTTGGGGGATTATTATCAAGCCTGCCCAGAAAAAAGGGGTGTAGGGACTTGGGGGGATATTTGTGGAAGGTAGGGCTCCAAATGGCCCTCCCTAAATGTTTGTTTAAATCACTTGGTGGTGGCAGCATTACTTAATCCAAGGTATAAGAAGGAATTTGTGCCTTGAGAAGTTTGTAACCTAAGCTGGTAGAAATAATCTTAGGGGGTCTTCATGTGGGTTCCCATGTCTGTACCCTAAAGTTCAGAGTGAGGAGGGAACCCTGACAGCCTGTCACTGAGATTGGCTACCTAAATCCATTAGGCTGACATGGTGTATTGCAGAGGCAGATAGAGAGACCATCTACCTACTTATTGATTTGTCTGTCTAAACAGACTAAGAAAACAGAAAGAGAAAACCACAGGTCAGAATGATCTCACCGTATTTATGATCCACATTTAAAAGTCAGCTGAGTTTATTCATATTTTTTTATTCCTTGTTAATCTTATTTTATCCTTTCCATTCCAAAGGACCAGATTCTCTTCCCTCTCCCCCGCCTTACCTAGGGGTAGGTCTCTCTACAGAGTCCCATTGATTTCTGCCTGGATGCAGCAATCTGCTCACACAGAGGCAAGGTGGGTGAGGTAATATCTTTTATTGGACCAACTTCTGTTGATGAGAAGGAAGAGTTCTGTGTGGCTCAAAAACAGAAGTTGGTCCAATAAAAGATATTACCTCACCCACCTTGTCTCTTGAATATCCTGAGACCAAGACAGCTACAACTCCACTGTATGCTCACACAGAGTGAGTTGCAGCACAGGGGCCATGGATGAGAACAGAGATACTACTTGAATCACTCTCTCTCTCTTTCTCAAGGCAGCACTGAGACAATTGAGTTAATTTGGTGCATGTTAGCTTTAGTTTATTTTGTAGGAAAGAGTGTGTGTGTGTGTGTGTGTGTGTGTGTGTGTGTGTGTGTGTGTGTGTGTGTGTGTGTGTGTGTTTTAAGGGAATGGGTAGGTTAGGGGTAAGGCATTATCTGGAGAAGACTCTTAATTTTATTAAGAACATAAGAATGGCCATACCGGGTCAAACCAATGGTCCATCTAGCCCAGTATCCTGTCTTCCAACAGTGGCAGGTGTCAGATGCTTCAGAAGGAGTGAACAGAACAGAGCAATCTATCAAGTGATCCATTTCCCTTTATCCAGTCTCAGCTTCTAGTAGTCAGACATTTAGGGACATTCACAGAGTGGGGATGCGACCCTGGCCATCTTGGCTAATAGCCAATTACCCTAATGAACTCAATTAATTCTTTGTTGAACCCAGGTATACTTTTGGCCTTTACAACATCCTGTGGCAATGAGTGACACAGGTTGACTGTGCGTTGTGTGAAGAAGTGCTTCCTTATGTTTGGTTTAAACCTGCTGCCTATTAATTTCATTGGCAGACCCCTGATTTGTATGTTATGTGAAGGGGTAAATAACACTTCTTTATTCACTTCCTCCACACCATTCTTGATTTTATAGGCCTCTGTCACATTCCCCTTAGTCATCTCTTTCCCAGGCCAAACTTTCCCAGTCTTTTTAATGCCTCCTCACATGGAAGCTGTTCCATACCCATAATCATTTTTGTTGCCCTTCACTGTACTTTTCCCAATTTTAATATATATTTTTGTGAGATGGGGCAATGAGTACTGCACGTAGTATTCATTGTGTAGGCATACCATGGATTTATATAGAGGCATTATGATATTTTCTATTTTATTCTCTCTCCCTTTCTTAATGGTTCCTAACATTCTGTTATTTTTTTGACTGCCGCTGCACATTGAGTGGATGTTTTCAGAGAACTATCCACAATGACTCCAAGATCTCTTTCTTGAAGAGTAACAGCTAATTTGTTTTCCAATGCATTTTTTACTTTGCATTTATGAGCATTTAATTTCATTCGCCATTTTCTTTGTCCAGTCACTCACTTTTTTGAAATTCCTTGGTAACTCTTCATAGTCTGCTTTGTATTTAATTATCTTGAGTAATTTTGTATAATCTACAAACTGTGCTACCTCATTGTTTAACATATTCATAAATGATCTGGGAAAAGGGGTAAACAGCACTAGTCCCAGTACTGATCCTTGAGAGACCCAGCTATTTATCTCTTTCCACTGTGAATTTTCCCTTTGCACAGAATCTACCTGGGTTAATATTTATGTTTTTAATACAAGGTCCATCTCTTTGCTTAGGTATTTGTCTCTTGAGCTGATAATGGAGGAAAGGTTTAGTTTCCCTCTGGGTCATATGGAGACAAACATAGATTGGACATTGGCGAGAATATTGACTTAATTCCTATTTCTATTAAAAAAATGATGTAATAAAAGCCACTCACTTCCATGAGGGCAGAATAGAGTCTCTTCTGTATGTGCAGCCTGACATTCAGATGTGCAAAGCAATGAATCAAAGTTCCATTGAGTCAGATTTTCAAAAGAGTTTTAATGCGACTTTTGGTCTTAAGTCACTTATTTTCTATCAAGCCCCTATTTCCAAAATTATGTCACTGTGACTAGAAAATGTTTGCCAGCACATTCATTTCTTCTTTTCTCCTCTTCTTCTTCTTGAAAATTCCTAAATGAATCCAATAAGATACCACAGATAATAAATAGAATTTTCAACAAAACAGTCTAAAACAATAGACAGAAAATAATAGACAAAGAGATAATTGACCAGATCCCCTGCTGGTGTAAATCTGCTGTGACTCCATGAAGTCACTGGGCGATCTTAGAGACATGAGGCCAGAGGGAGGGAGTGACATAGACACAGAGAGAGAGAGAGAAAGTGAGTAACTTTATAGCCTCATGGCTAGAGCACTCACCCTGGATGCAGAAGACCCAGTATCCAGTACATCTACTGCAATATCTCTCTAACTCAGCTTAAAGAGGAGAGACTGAGGGAGCTCCACAACAGCCTGTCCCATAGTCCCAGCTGAGCAGGGTATTTGTGAATCCCAGTGGGGCCTGAGTCTGGGTTTTAGGTATCTAAAGTGGCAGTTAGGTGCCTATGTCCTTTTCTGTATCCAGCCCGTTTTGTATATTTAAAATATACAAATTCCATCCAGCTTCTCTCTCTCTCTCTAAATTTCATCTATTAAAAGCACACATTTACAGGATGGAATAGGGCTTTCTTTATAGAGCTGATCAGATGAACTCCACCTGTTGTTTCAATTTACTTTTATTATAAGTGTTAATTTCATTTGGTTCTTCTTGTCTTCCAGGTCACAGTTCTCCTGTACAAATACCAATGAAAAATCAAACCACAGTGACCGAATTTATCCTCCTGGGATTTTCCAGTGACCCACAGATGCAGATTTTCCTCTTCCTGGTGTTTTTAGTTATTTCCCTAATCACCCTTTCAGTGAACATGGTGATCATGCTGGTGATAAGGGCTGATTCTCTCATTCACAGCCCCATGTACTTCTTCCTCTTCCATTTATACTTTGTTGATATCTGATATTCCTCGATCATGGTGCCTAATATGCTGATGAACTTCCTAGCAGAGCAGAAAACTATTTCTGTCAATGGCTGCATTGCCCAGATCTTCTTCTTTATCTTCTAAGCTGGTACTGAAGCTTTCATTCTCTCAGCCATGGCTTATGACCGCTACTCTGCCATCTGTGACCCATTGCATTACGTGGAGCCATTTCAGCTGTGAGCTCCCTCCTCTGTTACAACTGTCCTGCACTGAGACATGCACAAGTCAAGTGCTGATTCTTACTTCTGCTGTGATATTTGGGTTGAGCTCCATCCTCCTCACCCAGGTCTCCTACATTCACATCATCTCCACCATCCACAGGATATGCTCTGTGGAGGGCAGGCGTAAAGCTTTCTCCACCTGTAGCTCCCAATTTATTGTGATTGTGTACCGGACAAAACCTGTCTGGAAGAATAAGCCAAAGCCCAGCTCCGTCTCTATGATTCTGGATGAAATGTTCTCCATCCAGTAGAGCATTTTGACCCCCATGTTAAACCCCATTATCTACAGCCTGAAAAACAAGGAGGTGAAAACAGCTGTAGGGAAAATGTTGGAGGAAATTCAAAACAAGGAGGTGAAAACAGCTGTAGGGAAAATGTTGGAGGAAATTCAACCCTCTCAAGTAGTGTCAATGTTCTTAAATCTCTTCTCCTCATCAGGCCATTGAACCGGGGTCTACTTCTCTTGGGTGACTACCAGAACCACTGAGCTAAAACTAAGGAGGGACTTCTTCCTCCTAATACCCTCTCAGTCTTCTCTGCCCCACCACACTCCGGCTTATTGAAAAATACACCTTAGTTGGGGTTATAGGGTTCCCAGATGAGAATCCCAAGCAGAAAAAGTGTTTCCCTCCTGGGGTTAAGGTAATGCATGCCTTGAAAGATTGGGGTGGTTAGGGCACACCCATCTCCTCAGCATCTCCCATTGGCTAATTTAGGATGCGACCCACCAATCAAGATGGCTTTTTCAAATCCCATTCGTAGGCACCTATCTCTCCTCTTCCATTGTGGAGGGAGCCAGGGTGACAAATTCTGGCTTTGAGAATCTCTATGATTTTCCAGGCACTTCAAAGTTAGGCACTGCAATGCTCAGCATCACAACACCTATGTCCCTTTGTAAACCTACCCCTTAGTGTAAATTGACATGGTGCCATTAAGTCAATGTAGGTACATGAATTTACATCACATGAGGCTGTGACCATAGTTTTCGTATTCTAAAGTGATTTTGTTTTCCTCAAATTTCACTCACTGTCGAGCTGGAAAGCCCTGTGTATTGCTGAATGTCCACTGACATCACAAACATAGTGGGAAGTGGTGATGCTGGTCTGCACCCAAGTGCAATTCACCTTTAGATGCAGAACCCCAGCTGGTGAAAAGCAGCGTAGCTCCACTGAAATAAACAGGGCTACTCTGATACCTGCCAACTGAGGATCTCAGATATGACTTTGAATTCAACCGTTGCCAGTGTTTGACTTCTAGAGATATGGTCTGGGGTAAATGAACAGTCAACCAATAGGTTGAGCTATTCAAAAGAGTCTAGGGGAGTCAGGTGCCCAACTCCTATTGGATGGGAATAACTTAGTCCCAGCCTCCTGCCCAAGGTCAGCCAGAAAGTCTGTGGAGAGCAAGACATGGAAGCCTGATCTCTTCCTTCCCTGTCCAGTGTGTTCAGCCAAAATTCCATACATGTGCCCACTTCCATCACTCTTCCCATCCCATCCTAGTACTGATGGCATGCACTTTTTGTCCCATTTAAGAAAGACACCACCCTCTGCTCCATTTTCACAGGGAGAATTTCTTCTTTCAGATTCTTCACACAAAATAAATATAACTAGTTGAACAATGGAACTATTTTCATGGAGAAAACTATGTCCGTCTTTGTTATCCAAATTCAAAACTTTTGCAACCTGCTTTCTAAATAAATAATAGCTCTATTTAGCTACTCATTTTTTTCAGGGTGTCCTGCTTACTGCGCATCACTCTGTTGTACTGTCAATTCTTCATGGCAGCAATCATGGGTACTTTTAAATTTGTTAGTTCTGGTGAACATTTTTACCATCATTGTTTTTCCAATTTCAAAGTGTGGTTACATCATGATAGAATTTTTTTTTTTTTTTTTTTTTTTTTGCTGGAAAATTTGAATTTTGAACTAAAATATTTGATTTTTGCATTGGGAAAATCTAAACAAAGATTTTATTTTAATTTGACCTCTCAAAATTAAATAATAGATTTTCTTTCAAAATGTCAAGCTGAAAAAAAAATATTTTGAGTTGACATTTCGATTTAAAATGACAAAATTACTCATCTGCATGTAATTTAGATCAAAATATTGATTGAGAATGAAATTGACACTTCAAAAGGATGGTTTGTTTCAATCAAAATGAAGAAAATGAAATGTTTAGATATTTCTGCATTCAAATATTTTATGATTTTTCCTTTCACAAACATGTTGACATTTCAACTTTCTGACCTATTTTGGGCTTAAACAAATGTTGAAATATGGAATTTAATGAATGATGGAAATTTATTTTTCTGACCATCTCTAACATTTGTACAGAACCAAACATGACAAGGTATTAATCTCACCTAATTGTAATATAAAATAAAGAACCTGGAAATACCACTTCTTCTTTTATTATTATGTATTTGTTATATTTAGGTCCTTTGGGTCAAGGACTTCCTTGAATTTTATCTTAAGCACAAAGACTAGAAGTTGGTTGGTGTTTAATAGATGCTTGATAGTAAAAATCTTCTGTAATTTGAGGAAAATAAATGGGCAGATGTATTGCAGATGTTTATATATTAATGCACATAAAGTATTTTGAGATCTCAGGGACAAGGCTGCTACTGAAGAACACTGCTCTCTTCTTGTAATGCCATTGTCTGTGTCACACAGTCATAAAAATAGCCATTCTGAGACAGACCTGCCATCTAAATCCACTATCCCATTTCTGACAGTGACCAGGAACAGATGTTCAGAGGAAGATTCAAGAACCTCACAATAGACATGATATTTAGTATCTCTTCCAGTAATGTTATCATAATTAATCATAATAACTCTGGATATTTTTATTACCCAATCTCTTTTTGAATCTTGCTACATTTATGGTCTCAGTGTATCCCTGTGGCAAGAAGTTCCACAGTCTAATCATGTGTCTCCTTCATACCATCTGCACATGCATGGAAAACCATCCCAACATTGCTGCACCAAATCACCCCCATCATCTTATGCAGATTCTATAGAAAGAAAGAAAGAAAGAAAGAAAGAAAGAAAGAAAGAAAGAAAGAAAGAAAGAAAGAAAGAAAGAAAGAAAAGAAAGAAAGAAAGAAAGAAAGGATGGCCTGACTGAATGGGGTTTTTCCATTCAGCTGTTCTGGTTTTTGTGCATTTCTTCTTCTCTAAAGACATGATACTGCATGCACTTGAGTGTTTAGACTAAATGGACAGATCCCCATAGCCTTTCTGCATGTAGATATCCAGCTGAGGATAGCAGGACTTTCACTTTTAGACCACCTGCAGGCTTGAGCCCAAACAACACTGTATGATCCCAATCCTGCAGACAGATTCACAGTGATGGCAGTGGTCCATACTCACACTTAATTTCAATTACTCATTTGTTCTACCTGTTCACTGGAGTGAGCCTCTTGCAAGACTGGGCACTATGTGAATATTTATATGAACATTTGAGGTTTCACGAAGCCTATTGAAGTGAAGAGTGAGATCTACAAGTCGGTAATTAGGCCTGCACTTTGGTAGGGCTCTGAATACTGGGTACTGAGCAAGAGACAGGAGCAGATCTTGAAGACAGTGGAAAGAAAACCATTAAGATGGGTGCTTGCAGTTACAAGGATAGAAAAGGTTTGGAATGAACAAAGTAGGGGAAGTGTGAAGGTGGTACCAGTTATAGAAATGCTGAGGGATTCCAGGCTTAGAGGGTATGGCCATGTGAAAAGAAGATCGGATAACAGGGGGTTAAATTTAGAAGGGGAGGGTAAGAGAAGGGTAGGTAGACCCAGAACTAGGTGGATGGATGTCACAGTAAAGGATTTGATTAGCTGCAGAGTTTCCGAGGAATAGCATTCAAGACAGACTGGAATGGATTAGAAGGACACAAAAAGCCAATCCCATATAGATGGGAGTAAGGCTAGAAGAAGAATTGAGTCCAGTAAGAGCAGTAAAAGGTTGAGACACTATATTTCAAGATTGTCACTGTGACAGATATGAAAGTGTCCTTTAACATCCTGCACAAACCTTAATGAATTAATTTAAACCTTATTGAATTAAGGTAAATATCTTTGAAGTTGGTTGTATTAAAATGCAAATATTTATGTACTATTACAGTATTTTATGGAGCTCATTTAGGAGGAAGTTCTGATTAGTGCAATCTCTGGGAGACATTAGGAACATCAAAGGACATTTGGGGACAAGACATGTGAAGTGGATTTTCCAGGAAATTCTAGGGGAGGGAGGAAGGGAATGTGACTGACTCCTCTGGAATCCCTCATTTTGAAGCTGCACTTTGAGCAGAGACCTATTGTCTGGCTGATTACATTTTCAAGGTCTCTTCAAAGAGCCAAAGTGGATAAATGAGTCACTCACAGAGTCAGGAGTTGTTCTTGTTCTGAGCTGAGGATGTGATTTACTTGAAACAGCAGGAAAAATCCTGGGTGGGGATTGAAGGAGAGCTTCTACCAGAGCCCAGGCTGCAGTTGGCATGATCACTGGTAAGCTTATTAGCATATGTGTAGATTCTTTTATTATTTTTAATAAGTTTTCTCTGTAGTGAGAAATAATGAATAAAACATGCTTGCTTAGAAAGAGCTGTGTGGTAACTTAAAAACAATTACATTCTTTAGCGTCTGTGAGGAGAGAAGTGAAGCTATCTTTTGCTGGAAATAACAAATTGAAGGCTGGGAACTGGTCATCCTCAAAATACCCACCCCAGCTGGGAGAGACATGTGGGTCTCTTCTTAAGATAGGCAACGGCTGGAGAGTGAGAAGCCTGAGAGTGGGTGCTATGGCTGGACCATAGAGGGAGAATACAAGTGCAGTTGGTCTGAACTGTGACAGTCATTTTACAATGTGCCCCATGTAAGGAGCAAACCATATTCAGCAGACCCTGAGAGTCGCTATCCAGTTACTGGTTCCCAGCCCCATGATCCTTTTCCTAGGGAAAACAATGTCCTCCCAATGCAGGTTTAGCTCCCTTGAGGTGCTGGCTGACTTCATGTCCACAAGATATGGAGTATCTGTCTCATAGAGGATGTCCTACCCATTGCACAATGACCTGAAGAAAAATTCTGTGTAGTTTGAAAGATTGCCTCTTTCACCAACAGAAGTGGCTCAATAAAAGATATTAGCTCACCTATCTTGTCACTCAGATAGATAGGTTAGGTAGATGCTGATGGAGGGATGGATGCCACACAGAGAGGAACAAAGAGAAATAATGCTGATAGTGTACTGTGACATAACATATTATACAATCTAAAATTATGTATAGGAATCATATGAGGAAATGTTCAGAAATGTATGGGGTAGTTTCTGATCTCTTAAAAAAGGCATAGACACATTTTGTTCATTAGTCAGTCAAATGTTAGCGGTGAATGTTGGCCTTGAGTTATTTGTGAACTCATCCTGATTTCTCTGAATGCTTTGACAAATAATTTGGATGGGCAATTTCTTTTGCCATGGGGTTACTCATGACCTGCTGATGGTGCATATAGATGGCAACCACATTGAATGGGTGAATAGGTTTTTGTATCTGGGTAGTTGTTTGACAGCATGAGTTTCTATATCTGAAGAAGTCACACATCTGATGGGTCTTGTGCCAATGACATTTCGGCACCTTCAAAAGCCTCTGTTTGGGAGGCAGAATGTCGATGTGAAAACTAAGAGACAAATATTCAATATGGTAGTGATGGCAACCCTGTTAAATGGAACAGAAACATATTCATTAGAAAGAGCTGAGAAGAGGAAATTAAACAGTTTTCAGTGTCAAAAGTTATGCCATATCCTTGACATCCATAGATTTGATTTTGTCACAAACAGGGAGATACTTAAATGATCCCAGCAAGTTGCAGTCTTGCATTAGTTGAGAAGAAGACGACTGCAGTGGTGGGGGTATGCACAATGTTCAGAAGACCATATGCTTTTACAGAAGGTTTAAAGAGCTGAGGTAGAAGGAAGTAGAGCACGAGTGCAACCATGAATGAGATTGAAAGATGCAATTTTGTGGGATTTCAGAAACCTAAATCATTCCATCCTGACTCTTGTGAAATGAAGAAGACTTGCAAAGGACCATTCAAGATGGAAACCCATTCTACGTGCCACCATGGCTGCGTTAGAGCCAGGTGTTTCTGCTGCTGTTGTTTTGCTTTTTAAATTCAGCAGCACAACAACTTAAGAGAGACTGAGAACGCCCTGCCCCAAAATACCTTATAGATCAAGTTATTAGTGCTGTGGAGAGTTGTTAAGGCTGCTCAGTGCTGCTCTTCTTGGATCTCTGGTGTCAGCTGCACGAGCAGGGAATGCAGCTTACCGATTCAGCAGAACTCTATGTTATTCATAAAGAACAACCACAGGCTTGTTTTTGTAGCGAAGGCCCTCAGCCAGGTTTATTGTCAGCAAAGCACAGTACAAGCGCCCTGTCCAAGGTGTCACAGGGACACTAACACATGTATTTCTGTGACAAGATAGGACACCAGGGTCCTGTCCCCTCAGCCGATACAAAGATGCCGTTCATAGGACTTCTCCTTTTATACATTGATACAAACAAGTGCCGTATTACACTCCGGATGTTGTTACTTACCACCCTTATACTCGTACCTGCTAGTTAGAACAAAACATCCTCACGCATTATTCTGTCATCCCCTCCTTATCTTTATGAAGGGTAAGTGTGTTCTTGTACCATCTCTTAGGAATGTGTTTACGTTGTTACTCGAGACAGCTGTGTGTTTTTGTACCATCCTCTCTGGTCAGGAATGGGCTTACCTGGTGCACTGCTATTCTGTCAAAGACAGGCCTACTCTGGTTCCAAGCATTTGGTTAATACAGTTACTTAGGCTTAGGTTTCCAGCAAGGCCTATGGCACAGAGATTAAAGCACTTTCCTTAGAGATAGGAGACCTAACTTCAAATCTCTTCTCTACATCAGACCGAGAAGGAATTGCATGAGGATCTCCCATGACCCAGGTGAGTTCCCTAACCACTAGGTTAAAGGTACTGGGGAGGCACTAAGGTGCCCTGTGTTGCTTTGTGAATTTAGTTGGTTTTTTTGTTTGTTTGTTTGGCCCTGGATGAAACAATTTGGCTTTTATTTTTCTAATTCACAGATAGTATAGGGTCAACCAAACTGCATTTTTCAGTGAATAAACTACTTGTCTGAAAAATTTTACCCAGTTGTATTCAGAAAAGATCCTCCTTTGTCTCATGTCCTGTTCTTTCCTGCCATTTTATACAGTCTATTTGATCCTTTTTCATCCTTAACCTGTGTATCCAGCTATTGGTGATTTTTTAAGGATGTCTGGTCATTCCCCATTCTTTCTCCTCTGCTGCACTCTTGTGGTAATTATACATTAAGACTAGGACCTTCAAAGGAGTCTTAGGGAGAGGAAATGTGCTGCTGTTTGCACATCTAAGTCCTTCAGCTACTTTGAGAATCTGAGCCTAAATACATGCCTTTTTAATTGACCGTCACTGAGATTGGGTACCTAAATCACTTGGATCCTATGATAACCCAATCCTCAATGTTCTCATTCTTAGGTACGATATACCATTGCTTAAGGGCTGACCCAGCACAATGTCACTGGGAGCTTGTTACAGAGAGTGAACTCCAGGGATTGTCCCTGGGGGAACAAGACAGCATTTAAACAACTCTCAAGAATCAGCACTTAGTCTTGGAGTCAGCGAAGGAAAATCTCTTTGCTTCACTCCCACTGATTACCCGGAGCAGTGAAACCCCTCAAGGTGTGTAGGGTTAAGAATATTGGATCTCCTTGGATGCTGTATTCCAGAGACAGACAGATTAGATAGACAAAGCAATAAGGAGGTAGATAGACGAAGAAAAGAGAAAATCACAGGTCAGAATGATCTCACCATATTTATGATCTGCAATTAAAAGGCAGGTGAGTTGATTCATATTTTAATCCTTTTTATTTTTTGTTTCCTTTTCATTTCAAAGGGCCAGATTCTGCCCCTCTTATCTAGGGGTGGGTCTCTGCATAGTCCCATTGACGTCTTCCTGGCTGCAGCAGTCTGCTCACACAGACTTAGCTACGGCACAGGGGCCATGGCTGGCAAAACTGATTTTCTTCAATCACCCAGCTCTCTCTTTCTCTCTCTTTCTCAAGGCAGCACTGAGATAGGTGAGATCAATTGGTGCAGTAGTTTGTATTGATTGTGTGTGGGGGGGGGGCATTCTCTGGGAAATGCACTTGGAATTGAATTTTCCTGTGCACAGAATCTGCCTGTGTTGGCATTCAGATTCAATTAAAGGTCCATCTCTTTTCTTAGGCATTTGTCTCATGAGCTGATAATGGAGGAAAGCTTTAATTTCTATCTAGGGTCGTATGGGGACAAACATAATTTTGACATTGGACAGAACATTGATTTCATTCCCTTTTCCATTAATAACTGAGGTCAAATTAGCCTTTCACTTCCAGGAGGGCAAGATAAGTTCTCTACTGTATATACAGTCTGATATTCAGATGTGCAGAAAGCTGAGTCAAAAATCCCACTGAGTCGGAGTTTAAGTGACTTAGGAGGAAAAGTCCGATTAATTTTCTATCAGGCCCCTCTTTTCAAAATTATGTCACTGTGTCGAGATAATGTTTTCTGGTCACATTCATTTCTTCTTGATACTGACTTGCATTACCTTCTCATAAACAAACTAGAGAAATACAACCTAGATGCAGCTACTATAAGGTGGGTGCATAGCTGATTGGAAAACAGTTCCCAGACTTTAGTTATCAGTGTTTCACAGTCATGTTGGAAGGGCATAACTAGTGGGGTCCCACAGGGATTAGTTCTTGGTGTGGTTCTGTTCAATATCTTCATCAATGATTAGATAATGGCACAGAGAATACACTTATAAAGTTTGCGGATGATACCAAGCTGGGAGCGGTTGCAAGTGCATTGGAGGATAGGATTATAATTCAAAGTGATCGGGACAAACTGGAGAAATGGTCTGAAGTAAATAGAATAAAATTCAGTAAGGACAAATGCTAAGTACTCCACTTAGGAAGGAACGATCAGTTGCACACATACAAAAAGGGAAAGGACTGCCTAGGAAGGAATACTGCGGAAAGGGATTTGGGGGTCATAGTAGACCACAAGCTAAATTTTAGTCAACAGTGTAACGCTGTTGCAAAAAAAGCATCATTCTGTGATGTATTCGGAGGAGTGTTGTAAGCAGCACACGAGAAGTAATTCTTCTGCTCTACAGTGCGCTGATTAGGCCTCAAGTGGAGCTTTGTGTCTAGTTCTGGGCGCCACATTTCAGGAAAGATGTAGACAAATTGGAGAAAGTCCAGAGAGGAGCAACAAAAATGATTAAAGGTCTAGAAAACATGACCTATGAGGGAAGATTGAAAAAATTGGGTTTCTTTAGTCTGGAGAAGAGAAGACTGAGAGGGGACATGATAACAGTTTTCAAGTACATAAAAGGTTATTATGAGGAGCATGGAGAAAAATTGTTCTTCTTAGCCTCTGAGGATAGGACAAGAAGCAATGGGCTGAAATTGCAGCAAGGGTGGTTTACGTTGGACATTAGGAAAACTTCCTAACTGTCAGAGTGGTTCAGCACTGGAATAAATTGCCTAGGAAGGTTGTGGAATCACCATCATTGGAGATTTTTAAAAGCAGGTTGGACAAACACCTGTCAGGGATGGTCTAGATAATACTTAGTCCTGTCATGAGTGCAGGGGACTGGACTAGATGACCTCTTGAGGTCCCTTCCTGTTCTATGATTATTATTTTTTTTGAAAAATCCTAATGATTTTAATAGATAAGAATCCAATTATATACTACAGATATTAAATAGTGTTTTCAACATAATAGTCTAGAACAACTGTCAGACTGTAATGGAGAAGGAGATTATTTACATAGATTTGGCCAGATGTCCAGCTATTGTAAATTGGCCATAGTTTGATTGCAGCCAATCTGGCAGTTCCCATGCTGGTGTAACACAGCTGTAGCTCTATTGAAGTCATAAGGCCAGATTGCAGAGAGAGAGAGAGAGAGAGAATAAATTCCTCTATAGCCTGGTGGCTAGAATACTCACCCCGGATGCAGAAGACCAAGTATACAGTAACCCTGCACTGCCTCTTTTATGATTTATCCATAGAGGAACAGCTTCAAGAGGAGAGACTGAGGGAGCCCTACATCATACTATCCCTTAGTCAGAGCTGAGCAGGGTATTTGTGAATACCAGTAGGACCTGATTCTGGGACTTTGGCACCTAACTGCCACTTTAGACGCCTAAGTCCTTTTGTGTATCCAGCCTATTTTGTCTATTTAAAACACACAAATGCCATCTGCAATCTCTCTTTCTCTAAATTCAGTCTATACATTTTACAGAATTGAATAGGACTCTCTTTACGCTCATCTTATGGAACAGATGATCTCCACATACTCTTTCCATTTATTTTTATGATAAGTGTTAATTTTATTTTTTTCTGGTCTTCCAGGTCACAGATTTCCTGAATAAATGACAATGAAAAATCAAACCACGGTGACCGAATTTATCCTCCTGGGACTTTCCAGTGACCCACAGATGCAGATTTTCCTCTTCTTGGTGTTCTTAGTTATTTACCTAATCACTCTGGGTGGTAACATAGTGATCATGGTGGTGATAAGAGCTGATTCTCACCTTCACACCCCTATGTACTTCTTCCTCTTCCATTTATCCTTTGTTGATATCTGCTATTCCTCAGTCACGGTGCCTAATATGCTGATGAACTTCCTAGCAGAGCACAAAACTATTTCTGTCAATGGCTGCATTGCCCAGATGTTCCTTTTTATCCTCTCAGCTGGTACTGAAGCTTTCATTCTCTCAGCCATGGCTTATGACCGCTATGCTGCCATCTGTGACCCATTGCGTTATGTGGAGACAATGAGGAAAGGGATCTGTGTTCAGCTGGTTAGTGGTGCATGGACCATGGGCTTCTTCTATGCCCTTCTTAATACAATTTTTGCCCTCAAGTTGCATTTCTGTGGGCCCAATCAAATCAGCCATTTCAGCTGTGAGCTCCCTCCTCTGTTACAACTGTCCTGCACTGACACCCTCACCAATCAAGTGGTGCTACTTATTTCTGCTTTGGTATTTGGTTTGAGCTCCTTCCTCCTCACCCTAATCTCCTACAGTCACATCATCTCCACCATCCTGAGGATACGCTCTGCGGAGGGCAGGCGTAAAGCCTTCTCCACCTGCAGCTCCCACCTGATTGTGGTTGGCTTGTGGTACGTGACAGGTTTTCTCCAGTACACAAAACCCAGCTCAGTCTCCTCTGTGGTTCTGGATGAAATGTTCTCCATCCAGTACAGCATCTTGACCCCCTTGTTAAACCCCATTGTCTATAGCCTGAAAAACAAGGAGGTGAAAACAGCTCTAAGGAATATATTGTGGAAATTCAGGTTTCTCAATTAGTGTTGATTCTCTCTTCCCCCCTCCCCCCCACTTATATAAAATCCATGCAAGGGATGGTGTGAGTATATGGATGTGCAGATGTACATTCTGTAGTCTCTCTATCTGCCTTACTAAAGTAGAGTGTTTGTGACTTTGCTAAATGTAATAATGAACTAGTCAGTGGTCTTCCAAATTCTTTCATTTCTGTACTGCTTCTTCCAATACTTCAGTCTCCCCAGTTCTTGGTTTTCAAAATATTCCTCTCTCCAGGCCAGAAGGAAGAGTACCATATGGCCAGATTTCCAAAGATAGATGCCTACTGGGATTTTCAAAAGCATCCAGGTACATAACTCCCTTTTAAGTAAATGGGAGCTAGGTAGTCCTAGGTACTTATCTGTGTCTTCAGTCACTTAAAGACCTTTTAAAATATGGCCCACAGGCCTTTGGAGGACAATGAATCACTGATTGAGATCAGCTATGCTAGACAATAGATATTCGTTTCTTCCTTGACTGACAAGCCTTCATGAGTAAGATTCCCATCCAATGTACTTTTTAAAAACTCAAATCCTTAGGTTTGATCTCAACTTTAACTCAGACCTTACTCTCTGGAAAACTTCCACTGACTGAGTGAAAATTGCATTTCAATGTATGTTGGGTGCTTAACTCCCTTAGGCTCCTTTGAAAATCCCAGCTTCCATTGCTTTACACACAGAAATCATAATTGCACTCTTCTCAGGCAGACCTTAAGGCGTGCAACAAAACAAGGAAGAACAAAGTCTTGCCTGAGAGAGCACCATGGACATTTCTCCTTTATAACAAACTACAACATTTTTCCTCATGAAATGGAAACTGCAGGTGGCATTTCTAGAAGTGCCTAAATGATTTAGAGCACAAGTCAATGGGACTTGTTTGACCAAGTTACCTGAAAGAGGAAGTGGTGCCCCTTCTTCCAACCATTAGCCCAGTGTTAATTACTGGTGTTCTGGAAGACCTGGGTTCAATTCCCCATTCTACCTCCTGTAGAGCAGGGACTGAAACTTTGACCTCCCAGCTGAAGGCCCTAACCACCACTATATAAATACATGGGGGTGGAGTTTTCTCAAGTTTTTCTATTGAAGGCTATTCCACTTATATAAAATACTTGGCTAGTCATTGGGCTAAAATTACACTGTAGCTCAGTGTTAGGGGACTCCTTTGGTAGGTTCAACTCATTGGTCCATTTAGTTATTTATACATTGTAGAACAGCTTTGATACTCCAGAATACCTTATAGCCCAGATATTAAGGCACTTTCCTCAGAGATGGGAGATCTCACTTCAAATCTCTGCCCTTCCCCCACCCCCCCGCAGGTAGAGAAGGGAAGAGAACCATGGTCCCCCACATGCAAGGAGAGTGACCTAACCAATGGACTGAAGTTACAAGAAAAGCAACAGCAGAGGGTCTCCTGTACCTCTTGTTGTTTGTGAATTTAGCCCAATATTTTTTTCTGCTGAAACAATTCAGTAAAATTTGTTTTAAAATCATGAATAATTTTGCGTTGCCCAAAACTTCCTTTTTGGTGAAAAACAACAAGGAGTCCAGTGGCACCTTAAAGGCTAACAGATTTATGAACAGGAGGCTGCCAGGCAACTCTCCAACACCACATTCTACAGGCCACTATCCTCTGATCCCACTGAGGAATACCAAAAGAAACTACATCATCTGCTCAAGAAACTCCTGGCTACAGCATGGGAACAAATCTACACGGACACACCCCCAGAGCCCTGACCACGGGTATTCTATCTGCTACCTAAGATCCATAAACCTAGAAACCCTGGACGCCCCATCATCTCAGGCATTGGCACTTTTTCAGCAGGATTATCTGGCTATTTGGACTCTCTCCTCAGACCCTACACTCCCAGCACTCCCAGCTATCTTCTAGACACCACCGACTTCCTGAGGAAACTACAATCCATTGGTGATCTTCTTGAAAACACCAGCCTGGCCACCATGGATGAAGAAGCACTTTACACCAATATTCCACATGAGGATGAACTACAAGCTGTCAAGAACAGTATCTCTGATGAGGCCACAGCAAGCCTGGTGGCTGAGTTTTGTGACTTTGTCCTCACCCACAACCATTTCAGATTTGGGGACAACTTATACCGTCAAGTCAGTGGCACTGCTATGGGTACCTGCATGGCCACACAGTATGCCAACATTTTTATGGCTGACTTAGAACAACGCTTCCTCAGCTCTCGTCCCCTTGTGCCCCTCCTCTACTTGCGCTACATTGATGATATCTTCATCATATGGACCCATGGAAAGGAGGCCCTTGAAGAATTCCACTATGATTTCAACAATTTCCACCCCACCATCAACCTCAGCCTGGACAGTCCACACAAGAGATCCACTTCCTGGACACTACAGTGGAAATAAGTGATGGTCAGATAAACACTACCCTATACCAGAAACCTATTGACCACTATACTTACCTACATGCCTCCAGCTTCCATCCAGGACACATCACATGATCCATTGTCTACAGCCAAGCCCTAAGATACAACCAAATTTCTTCCAGTCCCTCAGACAGAGACAAACACCTACAAGATCTTTACCAAGCATTCTTAAAACTACAGTACCCACCTGGGGAAGTGAGGAAACAGATTGACAGAGCGAGACGGGTACCCAGAAATCACCTACTACAGGACAGGCCCATCAAGGAAAATAACAGAAAACCACTGACCATCACGTACAGCCCCCATCTAAAACCTATCCAGCGCATTATCAATGATCTACAACCTATCCTGGAAAATGATCCCTCACTCTCACAGACCTTGGGAGGCAGGCCAGTCCTTGTTTACAGACAACCCCCAAACCTGAAGCAAATACTCACCAGCAACTACACACCACACCACAGAAACACCAACCCAGGAACCAATCCCTGTAGCAAAACCCATTGCCTACTCTGTCCCCATATCTACTCTGGCGACACCATCAGAGGACCCAACCACATCGGCCACACCATCAAGGGCTCATTCACCTGCAAGTCTACTAATGTTATATATGCCATCATCTGCCAGCAATGCCCCTCTGCCATGTACATTGGCCAAACCAGATAGTCCCTATGTAAAAGAATTAATGGACACAAATCGGACATCAGAAATGGTAACATACAAAAGCCAGTAGGTGAACACTTCAATCTCCCTGGACATTCTATAACTGAAGTCTGTTTCTGAAGTTTTTTTTTGGTCAAGAATAGTGACTTTTAAATCTAAGAGAGAGAGCAAAACTAAAATTCATTTACAAATTTAACACCATTAATTCGGGCTTGAATAGGGACTGCGAGTGGCTGGCTCATTGCAGAAGCAGCTTTGCCTCTCTTGGAATTGACACCTCCTCATCTATTATTGGGAATGGACTACATCCACCCTGAATGAATTGGCCCTGTCAGCACTGGTTCTTCACTTGTGAGGTACTCCCTTCTCTTCATGTGTCATTATGTAATGCCTGCATCTGTAACTTTCACTCCATGTATCTTTAGAAGTGCGTTTTTTTTTACCTATGAAAGCTTATGCCCAAATAAACCTGTTAGTCTTTAAGGTCCACTGGACTCCTTGTTCTTTTTGGTGAAGAAACTTACAATTTATCTCCTCCTTTGTCTCAATGGCTATTTATTGCCATCATAGAATCATAGAACTGGAAGGGACCTCGATATGTCATCGAGTCCAGTCCCCTGCACTCAAGGCAGGACTAAGTATTATCCAGACCATCCCTTGTTGCTCTTCTCTGGACCAGAGGGTCCAGAGAAGAGCAACAAGAATGATTAAAGGTCTTGAGAACATGACCTATGAAGGAAGGCTGAAAGAATTGGGTTTGTTTAGTTTGGAAAAGAGAAGACTGAGAGGGGACATGATAGCAGTTTTCAGGTATCTAAAAGGGTGTCATAAGGAGGAGGGAGAAAACTTGTTCACCTTAGCCTCTGAGGATAGAACAAGAAGCAATGGGCTTAAACTGCAGCAAGGGAGGTCTAGGTTGGACATTAGGAAAAAGTTCCTAACTGTCAGGGTGGTTAAACACTGGAATAAATTGCCTAGGGAGGTTGTGGAATCTCTATCTCTGGAGTATTTAAGAGTAGGTTAGATAAATGTCTATCAGGGATGGTCTAGACAGTTATTTGGTCGTGCCATGCGGGCAGGGGACTGGACTCGATGACCTCTCAAGGTCCCTTCCAGTCCTAGAATCTATTAATCTATGAATCTATGACAGGTGTTTGTCCTACCTGCTCTTAAAAATCTCCAAAGATGGAGATTCCACAAACTCCCTAGGGACTTTTTTCCCGCTTCTTAATCACTCTGATAGTTAGGAACTTTTTCCTAATGTCCAACCTAAACCACCCTTGCTGCAATTTAAACCCATTGCTACTTGTCCTATCCTCAGATGTTAAGAAGAACAATTTTTCTCCCTCCTCCGTGTAACAACCTTTTATGTACTTGAAAACTGTTATCCTGTCCCCTCTCAGTCTTCTCTTCTCCAAACTAAACAAACCCATTTTTTTTTCAAACTTCCTTCATGTTTTCTAGATCTTTAATCATTTTTGTTGCTCTTCTCTGTACTTTCTCCAACTTGTCCACATCTTTCCTGAAATGTGGCACCCAGAACTGGACACAATACTCGAGTTGAGGCCGAATCAGTGCGGAATAGAGCGGAAGAATTACTTCTTGTGTCTTGCTTATAACAGTCCTGCTAATACATCCCAGAATGATGTTTGATTTTTTTTAAACAGTGTTACACTATTGATCATATTATTTTGTGATCTACTATGACCCCCAGATCCCTTTCTGCAGTACTCCTTCCTAGGCAGTCATTTCCCATTTTGTATGTGTGCAACTGATCGTTCCTTCCTAAATGGAGTACTTTGTATTTGTTCTTATTGAATTTCATCCTATGTCAGATCATTTCTCCAGTTTGTCCAGATCATTTTGAATTATAAAGTTTGTGCATGATAACAAGCAGGGAAGGGTTGCAAGTGCATTGGAGGATAGGATTATAAGTGTACTCTCTATGCCATTATCTAAATCATTGACGAAGATATTGAGCAGAACCGGACTCACAACCGATCCCTGCGGAACTCCACTTGTTATGCCTTTCCAGCATTACTGTGAACCACTGATAACTACTCTCTGGGAATGGTTTTCCAACCAGTTATTCACCCACCTTATAGTAGCTCCATCTAGGTTGCATTTCCCTAATTTGTTTATGAAAAGGTCATGCGAGATAGTATCAAAATCATATATAGTCTATTTACTCCTTTTTCCCATTAATGAAGTTTAAGGCTATCTGGCCGTGTTGTCGTCTTGTGGTAATTATATATTATGGCTAGGAGCTTCAAAGAAGTGTGGGGGAGATGAAATTATTTGCTATTAGGGTGTCTAGCTCCTTTGGCTGTTTTGAAAATAGGAGCCTAAATACACACTTCTTTTTTTAGTGACGGTTGCAGAGATTGTGTACCTAAATCCTGTGATAAGCCAAGTCTCATTGCTCTTATTTTCAGGCACTACAGAGGATTGCTTGAGTGCTGACCCAGCCCAGTGTTACTGGTAGCTTGTTACAGAGAGTGAACTTCAGGGATCTTGTCCCCAGGGGAACAAAACAGCATTTAAACCATTCTCAAGAAATCAGCTTTTAATCTTGGAGGCAGTTCAGGGAAGGCTTTTTGCTCCACTCCCACAGATAACCCTACACACCTTGAGTGGTTTCATTGCTCTGGGTAAAGGGTCCAAGGATCACATCCATAGACCTATTGGATGTCTTGAGATGCTGTATTCCAGATGCAGATAGACAGACTAGGTAGTCTACCTACTTATTGATTTGGCTAAGAATACAGAGAAAATCACAGGTAAGAATGATCTCACCATATTTATGATCCACATTTAAAAGGCAGGTGAGTTGATTCATATTCCTATTCATTTTAATCTTTCAATTACAAAGGACCAGAATCTGCTCCACTTATCTAAGGGTGGGTCTCTCTGCAGAGTCCCATAGACTTCTGCCTGGATGCAACACTCTGCTCCCACTGTCAGTTACAGCACAGAGGCCATGGCTGGCAACCCAGTTACTCTATGAATCACCCAGATCTTGCTCTCTCTCTCACACTTGTTCACTCTCAACAGCACTGAGACAAATGAAATCAGTTGGTGCATGTTAGCAGTAATGTGTGTGTGTGTGTTATTGGGTCGTGAGGTTAGGGGCAGGGCGTTCTCTGGAGAAGGCATTTAGCTTTGGAGTTCCCTTTGCACAGAATCTGCCTGTGACATTCAGGTTGTAGTACAAGATTTCTTCAGTTGTCTGATGAGCTGATAATGGGAAAAAGATTTAGTTTCTCTCTGGTGGACATTTGTGTTTAAACATCAATTTGGTGTTGGACAGAACACTGGCTTCATTCCCATTTCCATTTAGAAATCAATGTCAAAATAGCCACTCACTTCCAAGAGGGCAGTAAAGATTCTCTTATGTATGAGCAGTTTGATATTCAGACTTGCAGGACACTGAGTCAAAAGTCCCATGGGGTCAGATTTTCAAAGGAACTTAAGTAATTTTTAGGCACGAAAGTCCCATTAATTTTCAGTCAGACCCTTCTCTTTCAAATTATGTCAGTGTACCTAGAGAGTGTTTGCTGGGCACATTCCTTTATTATGATCATTATTAATGTCCCTCAGTATTACATAAGGCAGATTTTTTAAAAAAGAAATAGCTTTCCCATCGTATTCAATCTTTAAGCATTAAAAGAAGAAAGCTGCTGTTTAACATGTATCCCCATGAGTCACCAATAAATCCTGGCTGAACGGACTCTGTAGGTTTGTGTGCTCAGGAGTTTTGTTAAAACATCTACAGAATTCCTACATTTTAGGTGCTCAAGTACATTCATTGTCATTTGACTTTCCTGCATATTCTTGCAGTGCCTAAGAGCACTGTCGGCTGCAAGTCACTGACCAAGATGTCTTGGAATCCTAACATGTTTTACCCCTAGCGCTTGCACCTTGTGCTCCAATAACTGCTGGGATTGTCTTTGTTCTAGTTTCTATAATTGCGTGCCTTCAATGCTGTGTTCTTCATACTTTGCCATCCTCTCGACTTGTTTTTTTTATGTTTCTGTCTGCTGGCACGGCAACATCAATTAACATGAGCTTGTTTGTTGTCTTTTCTACAACTATGTGTGGCTTGTTTTACCACACCATTCGGTCTGTGACAATTGCCAGATCCCATATATCTTCGTTCTCTAGAACGCTTTCAGTTTGGTGTTCGTAATAGCACATAGTTTGTGGCAAGCATGGATTTGCACAGAGTCTCCAGTGCAGACACTTAGCAACCTCACTGTGTCTGTTCATATATTCTCTCCCAGATAGGCTCTAGCAGTTGCTCAACACAGGCTACACAACATCTTTCTTTTTAAAACACATTCTGCGGCTCGGGGAACAGTTGCAGTCAATTTTACTTCTTAAATAATTAAGGATTTTTCTTGTCCACTCATAATGAGGCTTTGTCTCTTTTTTGAGGGATGCTTCTACAATCATCAATTTGTTAATCTTCTATCACCAATAGGTTTGATCTCTCTCCACCACTGTCCATGCATTGATCTCTATGTAAATCTTTCAAATCTTTTTTGGCAGTTTGCTTTCTCCTTTCTTTCATGCTTTCTTGGGCTTGGATGCAGCTCAGTCATTGCTTGTTATCATGACCAGGTGATCTTTATTCTGGTTAATGCCTCATATATTTTGATATTATAGTCTTCATTATCAATTGCTTCTTCCACAGATAGCAGAGGTTTTCCTTCATCACATCATGGGATGTACATCCTGTCCATGACCTGGTTGCTATCTAATATCCTATGCATTACCGGCAGCTGTCTTCTTTGGATGTTAATTTTTTTCTTCTCCTCTTGATTCCACTTGATCACTCCAGCAATGTTCTGTACTACTGCCATCCCCCCACATATTAAGTCTAAGAATTTGATCTGAGCCATTGAGTTTTCTCTGTAGGATAGTTCTTATACATCTGTAATATTCTTTCCTCACTTTTTTTATGCTGTAGCTCCAACAGTTCCCTGATTCCAAGATATTTGTAGGGGTCATACTGAGATATCATAGATAGTTCCTTAATTAACCTGTATGTCATGAGGTTGTACCAGTCTGGCTATCTTTACAGATGTTGACACACAGTTAGCCAACCCACCCGTAGTTTTATATCTTCACCAAACTTTTCCACACATCATCAATCTCTGTAGCTCCTTTTTGTGACTGTTCATGTAGTTTCAGATTGCTCATGTCTAACAAATTGTTAACTGGTTGTTGCTCTTTGCTGATATGGTAAATTGTGGTTATCTCAACAAGCATCCATGTCAGTGGCAGCATGGCTACCACAAACAGCACTGGTGCTGAGGAATCCCCTTGAAATATTTCTCTTTTAATTTGAACCTCATCAATCGAGTGCTCCAGTTAAACATAGATTGCTGCAGAAAGGAAATGATGTCTGGATGAACCTTGGACATTTTCAGTGTCTCAATGACCCTTGATTGTGAGACGCTGTTGGGTGCTCTCTGGTAGTCTACCCACAAAATCGCTAACTTTTTCCTTTCTTTGTTTTGCATCTTGTGATCTTCCTGTTTAGCCAGAGGTGGCCTTTTGTTCCTTTCATGTTTACTGTGCTGCCTTTTTGCTCAGGAACCAGCATTCCATTGTGAGCTAGCACTATCCAGATCTTCTTTCCCAGAATTATTGTTAGAAGTTTCCATATAGCTGGTAAACACGTGGTCAGTCTATAATTCATAGGATCAATACAACCTTCTTTCTTTCTTTCTTTCTTTTTCCTGTATGAGAAGAGTTCTCCCTGTCACCATCCATCAGATTTCCTTCCAGAAGCAGTGAAACTCTTCAGTGTCATTTATTGGCTCTCTATGTTTGCCTGTTCTGTTTTTTAACATCAATCAGATGAAAGAATCTTCTCTGGTCTCTGGTGAAGTGACTGTTCTCTTTATACTAATAAGTCTGTGCTGAAATCTTTCAAGTCCATGACTCTAAGTCAGAGGTGGGCAAACTATGGCCCATGGGCCACATCCGGCCCACAGGACTGTGCTGCCTGGACCCCGAGCTCCTGGTCCGGGAGGCTCACCCCCCGGCCCCTGCCCTGCTGTTCCCCCTCCCCCAAAACCTCAGCTCACTTTCTCCGCTACCAGCACAATGCTCTAAGCGGCGGGGCTGTGAACTCCTAGGGAAGCTTCGCTGCATAGCCGGGCCTGACACGGTGCAGTGGTGGCGTGGCCTGGTTCCAGCTGGGCGGCATGGCTGTAGGGCCGTGAGCCACCGGTGCTCCAGGCAGCATTGGAAGGGAGCACAGAGCACGGGGCAGGGGAGTTCAGGGAGATGTTCAGGGGTCAGGAGTGTGGCTAGGAGTTGGGGTGGTTGGAACAGGGGGTTGAATGGGGCAGGGGTCCTGGGGGGGCAGTCAGGAAGGAGCGGGGGTTGGATGGGGCGGCAGGGGGCAGTCAGGGGCAGGGGTTCCGGGAGCAGTCAGGGGACATGGACAAGGGGTGGTTGGATGGGGCAGGGGTCCCAGGGAGGCCATCAGGAATGAGAGGAGGGGTTGGATGGGTCAGCGGAGGTCCGGGGGTGGTCAGGGGACAGGGAGCGGGAGGAGGTGGCTGGGATAGGGATCCCAGGGCTCTGTCAGGGAACAGGGGGGGTTTGGATGGCACGGGAATCCCAGGGGGGGAGATAGGAGGTGGGGGCCGGGCCACGATCTCCTCCCCTAACGGGCCCTCTGTACAATTTACAAAACCTGTTGCGGACCTCAGGCCAAAAAGTTTGCCCTCCCCTGCTCTAAATGATCAGCTTCTCTTTACATTATTCCTTCATAACTCTCATATCCTTTCACTCAGCTGATATTTCATCTCCAAGGCTGTTTGCTGCTCTTTTCTCTTAAACGATTTTTCTCATATTCATCCAGTAGGCTGGTATCTCAACGAAAAAGCGTACTCTTCTCTTTTAACCTTAATTTCCATGGAGGTTCTTGAAGATAGGAAGTTTTCCAATGGTTCATATGTTCAGATGACTTGATGTTAAACAATGATCTGCTACTGTTACTGTAGCATAAATTATATAATTGTACTGGCTAATCCTTGTTGTTTTTTTCTCCAGTTTCCTTGAACACTTCATTAAGTGCTTGCATTATGTCATCCAGTGTGTGATGGTCTGCACATTTTACAGTTGGTAGCGCTGCATGATCAATCTGCATGATCAGTCTGCATGATCTTGATTAAGAAATCCTTCATATTTTCTCTACTTTCTTCAGGTGCTCTTTCACTCTTATTTGTCCTCAAATTTTCTTCCATTTCTGGCTTCTGTTTTAATCTATGTCACTGCTCCCACCAAAATGTTTGTATGTAGTTCTACATGACTAATCTCCCTTTTCAGGCTTTCAATCTCCTTTGTGTAAATTCTCCTCTTTGGAATAAAGCTCTCATTTCTGCAGTGAGTCTATGCTCAGTCATTTCTTTCTCGGTGTTGTCGTTTGATTATTTCCAGTGTTGGAGCATTCATTTGCTCCAGGCTCTCTCTCCTGGTTTTGCCAAAAGACAAGCTCAGATCACTTCTTGGTTTATAAAATGAGTCCTTTTCACTCTGTTGTCACAAATGATCTCTGGTTGTTGGAACAGTTTCCTGATACATGAGGTTGCCAACCTCCACACGAAACACTCTCCTGGGGAGGAAGCTGTGATTCAGATAAGGTCTTCTGAGGCCCACTTTAGAGGTAATTGATAATTATTATGAATGTCATATTCTCCATACTGGTTTGGGTTGACAGGCTATATATCCCATTGGGTTGGAAACCAGAATTTCTAGGCCTCGGAGGTTTCTTCTTCTTCTTCTAGAGATTTTAATAGTGTCATAAACAGATAGTTAAGGGTTAATGCCTCTTTTACCTGTAAAGGGGTAAGAAGTTCACCTAGACTAGCTGACACCTGAACAGAGGAACCAATGGGGGGATAAGATGTTTCAAAAGGAAGGAGGGAAGTTTCCTTTGTTTGGCCAAACTGAAACTGACTCTAGAGTGGAAAAGATCAAGGAATCAGCCTCTTAACAGAGTAGTGTGTATTAGAAAAGGAATAAATAGGTTTATGTTTATTTTCTTTTTGTAACTTGTCTTGGCATTAGGTAGTTAATCAAATTGGTTTATTCTTTTGTGTAACTATGTTTTTGCCCAGGGGAACATCCTCTGTGTTTTGAATCTGTTGTCTGTGAGAGTAGCTGGTATGCTAATCTCTCCCAGAGGGTTTTTTTTTTTTTACCTTTCTTTTCTTTAATTAAAAGCCTTTTTTTTTTAAAGAACTTGATTGATTTTTTCCTTGTTTTTAGATCCAAGGGGATTCAGGGCCGGCTCCAGGCACCAGGCAACCAAGCTGGTGCTTGGGGCGGCACCTGGAGGGGGGCGGCGCGGCGCTCGGGCCGCCGGGGAGAGCGGGGCCACAGCCGGGCTCGCCGCCCTCCCCCCGGCGCTCTGGCCACCCTCCCCCCCTGCGCCCTCCCCCCGGCTGCCGGGGGGAGAGCCGAGACCCAGCCGGGGCTCACCGCCCTCTCGCCGCCCTGCCCCCGGCGCTCTGGCCGCCGGGGCTCGTCGCCCTGCCCCCGCCGGGGCTCGCCGCCCTCCTCCCAGGGCTCCGGCCGCCCTCCGCCCCCGGCGCCCTGCCCCCGGCCACCGGGGGGAGAGCCACCCTCGCCCCGGGGCTCCGGCCGCCCTCCCCCCGGCGGGAGAGCGGAGCGCCGCCCCCCCCCCGGCTCCGCCCCCCCCCGCGGGGGGGGGGGCGGGGCGGCCGGAGGCTTTTTTGCCTGGGGCGGCAAAAAAGCCAGAGCCGGCCCTGAGGGGATTGGATCTGGACTCAAGAGGGATTGGTAGGGGGAAAAGGGGGCGGGGGGGAATGAGTAATTTTTCCTTGTTTTAAGATCCAAGGGGTTTGGATCGGTGTTCACCAGGGAATTGGTGGAGGAGTCTCTCAAGGCTACCCAGGGAGGGAAAGGTTTTGGCGGGGAAGACAGAGTTTCCCAAATGACTCAAACTATTTGGGTGGTGGCAGCTAGACCAGATCTAAGCTGGTAATTCAGCTTAGGGGTTCACATGCAGGTCCCCACATCTGTACTCTAAAGTTCAGAGTGGGGGTGAAACCTATGCCCTTCTTAACACTGTTTCTGCCCTCATGTTTCTCAAGTACTGTCAATCTTATTTTTAAAAAAGAGTATAGAACTGTGGATAACTCATGTCTCAGCTCAGGTATCTGACACTTTGGGCCAAAGCCTCAGCTAGTCTAAATCAGTGTGGCTCCATTGAACTCAGCAGGACACATCCCCATTGGGTAGAAGAGACACTGGAGCAAATGGGATGGGATCCTGGGTCTCCATCTAAGGTGAGTGCTAGAAGCACCAAGATCTAGAGCCATTCATGCTCTCTCTCAACCAATATCTCCTTCAATCTGTCCCACTGACTTGAATGGAGCTATGGCCAATTTATACCACTTGAGAATCTGGCCAGTTCTATGAAAAGAACATCTTTGTCTATTGCATTCTGTAGTTCTTCTAGAGTATTTTGTTGAAAACCCTATTTAATATCTGTAGTATCTTATAGGATTCATCCTTTTTAATGTCCATCTCTAAGAATAATAAATAGTGTGATCTCCAGCTGGGCCAAGGTGCACATAGGAATTAAGGCTCTATTAGGAGAGATTGAGAGAGACACATATCAAGTATCCCATATCGCAGTGGTTAGGACACCCACATGGGAGGGAGCAGATCCCTTTTAAAAAATTTTCTCCTTATCAGGCATTCAAAAAGGGTCTGCTACATCCCTGACTACTAGGATAAAAGCTGAGGGGTTTCCTCCCCCTAATTCCTTCTTCTTTTCTCCCCTCTCTCACCATGGTTTCTTGCCATCTTAGGTGGGATAAGAAGTTTTCCAGATGATAATTCCAAGGTGAAAGAGGTGCCTTCCCCCAGAGGAGATAGGGACTGAACTCCTGTGATAGCTGTGGGATTTAGAACACAACCCTCTGCTTGGCCTTTCCCATTGGCTAAGGAACCATCTGTCATGTTGGCTTTTTAAAATCCCATTCTTAGGTGCCTATGTCTCCACTTTCTCTGTGTAGGGAGCCTGGCCGCCCAACTCAGGCTCTGGAAACTAAGTGATTAAAAAAAAATCACCTAAAAGTTATCCACTAAAATGCTCAGCATTAGAACAGCTACGTCTCTTTGTGAACTCTGGATGTAAATTGACATAGCGCCATTAAATCAATGGAACTAGGTGGATTTACATGAACTGGGAATCTGTCCCATAGTGTCCATATTCTAAAGTGATTTTACATTCCTCACATTTCACTCACCGTTGAGTTGGAAAGACCCCTGTGTCATCAAGTTTCCACTTAAATCCTAAACATAATAGGAAGTGGTGCTGGCACTATGCACCCAGTGAAATTCCCCCTTAGATGCAGCACCGCAGCTAGTGGAAAGCAACATGACTCCACTGAAAGAAACAGGGCTACACCGATATATGTCAGCTGAGGATCTTGCCTCAGTGAATAAAGTTATGATTCAGAATCCACCTTTTGTCAAAGTTGAATTGCAGAGATATCGTCTCAGGTAAATGAAGAGTCAGCCAACAGGCTGGGATTTTCAAAAGAATTTGGCAAGTTAGGTGCCCTACTCCTATTGGATGGGGAAAATGTAGTCTTAGTGACATGCCCAAGGTCAGTCAGAAAGTCAGTGGAGAGGAAGATATTGAAGCCTGATCTCTTCCATTCCTGTCTCTGACTTGAATCACACAATCATCCATGTTCCCACTGGTAGTTCCATATCTCTTCCCATCTCAGCCTTGTACTACCAGAATGAACTCCCTTCCCAGTTAAGAAAGACACCACCCTCTCCTCCCAGTTTCACAGGGAGAATTTCTTCTTTCACATTCTTCACAAAAAATGAATAGAGCTGGTTGAAAATGGGAATATTTTCATGACGAAAATCATGCCCCTCTTTCTCATCAAAATTCACAACTTTTGCAACCAGCTCATTGAATAGAAAATAGCATGATTTAGCTACTCTCACCTCCTGCTTTTGCCGGGTGTACTGCCTATTAATCATCACTCTGTTGGACTGTAATTTCTTTAGAACAGGAATGGTGACCAATTCTATATTTGTTAGTTCTGGTCAAAAACTTTTCCCAAGTTTGGAAAGCAAAGTTTGAAAGTGTTGTTTCTTCAAGATAGAAATTTTCTGTGGGAAAATCTGAATTTTGAAGAAAAATATTTCTTTTTTTTGGGGGGGGGGGATTCCATTTCAGTTTTACATCTCAAAATGAAATGAAAGTTTTATTTCAAAATGTCCAGTTAAAATGAGAACTTTCATTTTGAATTGATATTTTCACTTAAATTGACAACAAAATGACTCATCTCAAACTCGTTGTAAATAAAAATGTTCATTTAACATGAAAGATTTCATTTGAAATGGACACTTCAAGAGGAAATATTTTGTTACAATCAAATTTAAAAATGAAATATTTAGTCATTTCCTCATCCTAGCCTCTTGAAATGTCAACATTTTCATGAGATGAACAATTTTTCATCTCATAACATTTTGACATTTCATCTCTTTGGCCCCTGTTGGGATTAAACAAAATGTCAAAATACGGAGCTTCCTGTGTGATGAAAATTTCTGTATCATATCTAATATTTGTACACTGCCAAGTATAACAAGGAACTGATTTCATAGTTTCAAAAGCCAGAAGGGACCTGTGTGATCCCCTAGTCTGACCTCCTATATAACACAGGACAGATTAGATAGATAGACTGGGACACTGAAGAGACCACTTCTTTATTATCTATTATATTTAAGCTCTCTGGGTCATAGACTCTCTTTAATTTCATCTTAAGCACAGAGACTAGTATTTTGTTGGTGCTTAATGGAGATTGATGGTAATAACCTTCTGTAATTTGGGGGAAAGAACCTCACAGATGGACTGCAGAGTTTAATACATGTTGTAATAATTCAGCCTAGTTTACCTTCACTGTGAGCTCAACTGCAGAATGTATGTGACAGTTCATCAGATGTCACAGTAGCCTATAATAGCAAATGGTGATGGAAAAAGACAATAAAGGGAGTGAGAAAGAGAGACTGAATTAGTCCAAAGGAAAAGGTCTCCTGATAGAACTCACAAACTGTGCTAAGATCATGCCTCATAAATAAGACACTGATTTTTCAGTCTCACGTGGTATCAAATGAGGCCTAATTGGTGAGCAAAGTGATGAGGGGATGGGCTATTGCACCCATCAGTCCCTTTTGGAGTTCTTAAAGAAAGAGACTTTGAGTAGAAAAGTTGGCTACTGGAGTGAGCATCACCATCATGGCTAACACCCGCACTGTTTCCTGGGACCCCAGAACTTCTTCATCCTAATCCTGAGAGACGTCCTGACCAGACTGGTCCAGAGAGAGGGAGGAAGATGACACCACCACTGCCTCCAGCTAAATCCCAAATACCGCCTGAGATGTGAGACTTTCTCTTGCTCTGTCTTCCTCTTCTTCGCCCCGCCTCCTTTTCCTTCGCCACTTTATTTCTTCTCTTTCCTATCCCTCCCCTTTTCCCTTCTGTCTAATTAGAGTTTGGCCACTCAGTCCCTAGTCTGTAGCAATGCCTGGGATTCCATCCTAAGTGCAGGACTCTGCACTTGTCCTTATGGAACCTCATCAGATTTCTTTTGGCCCAATCCTGTAATTCGTCTAGGTCTTACTGTGTCCTATCCCTACCCTCCAGCATATCTACCACTTCTCCCAGTTTAGTGTCATCTGCAAACCTGCTGAGGGTGCAATCCACACCATCCTCCAGATCATTAATAAAGATATTGAACAAAGTCGGCCCCAGGACCAGGGCTGGCTCCAGCTCACCAGCGAAGGAAGCAGGTGCCTGAGGAGGGCAATAGAAAGGGGTGGCAGACCATCCGTTTTGGGGCGGCAGCAATTCGGCGGCAGCTGAAACGTTCCGCTTCAGTCTTCAGCAGCAATTCGGCGGCAGGTCCTTCACTCCCTGTCTTCCTCTTCGGCGGCACTTTGGCATCAGCTCAATCGGGTTTTTCTATTTTTTTTTCTTTTTTCGCCACTTTGGGTGGCAAAAAAGCTGGAGTTGGCCCTGCCCGGGACAGACCCTTGGGTACTTTGCTTGATACCGGATGCCAACTAGACCTGGAGCCATTGATCACTACCCGTTGAGCCCGATGATCTAGGCAGCTTTCTATCCACCTTACAATCCATACATCCAGCCCATACTTCTTTAACTTGCTGACAAGAATGCTGTGGGAGACCGTATCAAAAGCTGTGCTAAAGTCAAGGAATAATTCTGGGATGTATTAACAGGACTGTTGTAAGGAAGACACGAGAAGTAATTCTTCCACTCTACTCCACACTGATTAAGCCTCAACTGCAGTATTGTGTCCTTTACTGGGCGCCACATTTTAGGAAAGGTGTGGACAAACTGGAAAAAGTCCAGAGAAGAGCAACAAAAATTATTAAAGGTCTAGAAAACATGACCTATGAGGGGAGATTGAAAAAAAAATGGATTTCTTTAATCTGGAGAAGAGAAGACTGAGAGGGGACATGATAACAGTTTTCAAGTCGTTAAAAGGAGAAGGGAGAAAAATTGTTCTTCTTAACCTCTGAGGATAGGACAAGAAGCAATGGGCTTAAATTGCAGCAAGGGTGGTTTAGTTAGACATTAGGAAAAACTTCCTAACTGTCAGAGTGGTTAAGTACTGCAATAAATTGCCTTGGGAGGTTGTGCAATCTCCTTCATTGGAGATTTTTAAGAGCAGGTTGGACAAACACCTGTCAGGGATGGTCTAGATAATACTTAGTCCTGCCATGAGTGCAGGGGACTGGAGTAGATGACTTCTCGAGGTCCCTTCCAGTTCTGTGATTCTTATTCTTCTTGAAAAATCCTAATGATTTTAATAGGTAAGAATCCAATTATATACTACAGATATTAAATATGGTTTTCAACAAAATAGTCTAGAACAACTGACAGACTGTAATGGAGAAGGAGATTATTTTTTATATATTTGGCCAGATGTCCAGCTATTGTAAATTGGCCATAGTTTCATTGAAACCAATCAGAGAGAGAGAGAGAGAGAAATTCCTCTATAGCCTGGTGGTTTGAACACTCACCCTGGATGCAGAAGACCAAGTATCCAGTAACCCTACACTGCCTCTTTTTATGATTTATCCACAGAGGAACAGCTTCAAGAGGAGAGACTGAGGGAGCCCCACATCAGACTATCCCTTAGTCAGAGCTGAGCAGGGTATTTGTGAATACCAGTAGGACCTGATTCTGGGATTTAGGCATCTAAAGTGGCAGGTGCCCAAGGCCTTTTGTGTAGCCAGCCTATTTTGTCTATTTAAAACACACAAATACCATCTGACATCTCTCTCTCTCTCTCTCTAAATTTAGTCTACTTAAAACACATATTTTACAGAATGGAATAGGACACTCTTTACATTCATCCTTTGGAACAGATGATCTCCACATACTCTTTCAGTTTATTTTTATGATAAGTGTTAATTTCATTTTTTTCGTAGTCTTCCAGGTCACAGATTTCCTGAATAAATGAAAAATCAAACCACGGTGACTGAATTTATCCTCCTGGGACTTTCCAGTGACCCACAGATGCAGATTTTCCTCTTCCTGGTGTTTTTAGTTATTTACCTAATAACTCTGGGTGGTAACATAGTAATCATGTTGGTGATAAGAACTGATTCTCACCTTCACACCCCTATGTACTTCTTCCTCTTCCATTTATCCTTTGTTGATATCTGCTATTCCTCGGTCACGGTGCCTAATATGCTGATTAACTTACTCGCAGACCACAAAACTATTTCTATCAATGGGTGCATTACTCAGATGTTCTTTATCCTCCTCTCAGCTGGTGCTGAAGTTTTCATTCTCTCAGCCATGGCTTATGACCGCTACGCTGCCATCTCTGACCCATTGCGTTACATGGAGAGAATGAGCAAAGGAATCTGTGTCCTGCTGGTGAGTGGGACATGGACCACGGGCTTCTTTTATGCCCTTCTTAACACTGTTTTTACTCTGAAGTTGCATTTCTGTGAGTACAACCAAATCCATCATTTCAGCTGTGAGCTCCCTCCTCTATTACATCTGTCCTGCACTGAGACCTTCACCAATCAAGTGGTGCTTCTTACTTCTATTGCAATATTTGGATCAAGCTCCTTTCTCTTCACCCTGATCTCCTACATTCACATAATCTCCACTATCCTGAGGATACGCTCTGCGGAGGGCAGGCGTAAAGCCTTCTCCACCTGCAGCTCCCACCTTATTGTGGTTGGTTTGTTGTACTTGACAGCTTTTGTCCAGTACACAAAACCCAGCTCAGTCTCCTCTGTGGTGCTGGATGAAATGTTGTCCTTCCAGTACAGCATCTTGACCCCCATGTTAAATCCCATCGTCTACAGCCTGAAAAATAAGGAGGTGAAAACAGCTGTAGGGAAAATGTTGGGGAAAATCAAATTTCTCAAGTAGTGTCAATGTTATTTTTTTTTTAAATGAGCATAGAACTGTGGGTAACTTGTGTTTGGGAGATTCTCAGCTCAGGTATATGACATTTTGCGCCAGAGCCTCAGCTGTGGCTCCATTGAACTCAGCAGGCCATATCCCCATTGGGTAGAAGAGACTCTGGAGCAAAGGGGATGGGATCCTGTTGTGATGTTGCACCCCATAAGACTTTATGGAAATATGCTTATGAATGTATATGACATAACTAGAATATGTTTTATGCTACCTATGCCATGTAACATATCTATGTGAAGGTTATGATCTACTGAATATATTCATCCTATTTGTATGCATGTGTTATTGTTGTATTTGAAGTTAGGAATACTGGCTGTATACATGTTTGGTTTTCAAATAGCCTTAGTAAGGCATTTGGTCAGCTTCTTTAGAAAGGAATTTGCAAGTTAAGTGCTCAATCAAGAAGCACTTAACAGAAAATGTATCTTGGAAGGCTCCAATCCACATAAGTCTACATGAGGACGTTCAATGTAGTGTGTGAAACATGGCTGCTACCTGTAAGTTCTGAGTCATGCTTGGACATGTGACTTGCCCATGTGACTCCAAAATTCCATCTTGTAGCTGGAATTCTACACGGGGGAGGGAGGGGTATCCACCCAGAAGAGAGAGTCTATTTAAACCCCTGGGAGACCCCTCCATTTTGTCTTCAGCTAGCTCAAAAGAGAGCCTCTCCACCCCCAAGGATACCTGAAAGAATCTGGAACAAAGGACAGTAACTACAAGGGCGTGAGTGATTGCTGGACCCAGACTAGAAGGAGACTAGTCTGTAAAAGGAAGCTTACTGGAACTCCTCTGAGGGTGAGGTATTATCTGTATTCAGTTTTCTTACTGTATTAGGCATAGACTTGCAGGTTTTTATTTTATTTTACTTGGAACCTCTTAAATCCTACTTTCTGTATTTAATAAAATCACTTTTTACTTATTAAACCAGAGTAGGTATTTATACCGGGGGGCAAACAGCTGTGCATATCTTTCTATCAGTGTGTTAGAGGGCGAACAATTTATGAATTTACCCTGTATAAAGCTTTATGTTTATGTTTTGTGTAAAACGGTTTTATTTGGGGTTTGGACCCCATTGGGAGTTGGGCATCTGAGTGTTGAAGACAGAAACACTTCTTAAGCTGCTTTCAGTTCAAGGCTGCAGCTGTTGGGGGACGTGGCTCAGACCTGGTTCTGGGTTTGCAGCAGGCTAGCGGGTCTGGCTCAAACCAGGCAGGAGACTGAAGTCCCAAGCTCCCAGGGCAGGAGAGCAGGGGCAGAAGTAGTCTTGGCACATCAGTTGACAGCCCCAAGGGGGTTTCTGTGATCCAACCCGTCACACCTGGGTCTCCATCTTGGGTGAGTGCTAGAAGCACCAGGATCTAGAGCCATTCATGCGCACGCTCTCTCTCTCTCTAGGCCAATATTTCTTTCAATCTGACCCGCTGACTGCAATGGAGCTATGGCTAATTCATACCACTTGAGGATCTGGCCAGTTCCATGAAAAGAACATCTTTGTCTATTGCAGTCTGTAGTTCTTCTAGAGTATTTTGTTGAAAACCCTATTTAATATCTGTAGTATCTTATAGGATTCATCACTATTAATGTCTCTGTCTCCTCTAATAATAACTAATAATGAGTATGATCCCCAGCTGGGCCAAGATGCACAAAGGAATTAAGTCTCTGTTAGGAGAGATTGAGACACATATCAGGAATCCCATATTGCAGTGGTTAGGGCACCCACATGGGAGGAAGCAGGTCCCTTTTTAAAATCTTTCTCATTATCAGGCACTTGAAAAGGGTCTGCTACATCCCTAACTGCTAGTATAAAAGTTTAGGGGTTTCTTCCACCTAATTCCTTCTTCTTCTCTCCCCTCTCTCGCCATGGTTTCTTGCCACCTGTTATCAGATTTGCCCATTACTTTGGGGTATGTTCATTTATTAGAGTTACTTTTCTGTGGGGGGGGGGCAGGAGGGGTGTTTCTGTAATTCTATCAATGTACTGCTTGTGTCACTTGTGTCTTCATATCGAGCCCTACTTCTCCCTTCTGCAAGTCCCCTCCCAATGGAGCTATCCTGCAGGACCTGGGTTCCCCAGGGCTGGGTTCCTCCAGCCCCAGAACCAGCTGAACACGCGTGCGTGCACACACACATTGACCTGGTCCACCCAGACTTGCTCTGGTAATTTGCACTTCCAAGCAGCCACCCTTATATGCCCCTAGACTCAGTAGTCTGGGTCGAGCAGCGCTGCCACCCTCGTCCGTCACAGGTTCAGCAAGTCCCTATCCCCACTTCCACATTACAATTGTTCTGGTAGTATCCCTCTTGATGAGCAAACCCCACAGGATTTTTGGGCACTACAGGGATCTTTAGCTTAGGTAAGAGAAGCGTTGCTGCAGAGTAAATGGGAAGCCAGAAAAACAGAAGAGTAAAGTTCAGATAGATAGTGAGGGAAGCAACCAGCTTAACCATAAAAGTTATTTATTGAATAATAGTGATAACCACACAAGGAGAGCCTAAACAATCACAACTGTTACATTATAAAAGATTACAGAAATCATATATAGAAAACTATACCTGATCAAACAAGTCAGGGTTAAAAAGTTATACCTGACGTAGAAAAGAAAACAGAGAGAGAGGGAGGGAGGGATCTCAGCACTCCATGAAGCTTGAACTGGTCGGGGTTCCCAGGTGATGGTGGTAGCTCAGCGTCCTGAGTGCTGGAGAAAGGGAGAGTCCCCAGCACGATCAGTCAGGAGAAGATGAAGTCTTAGTGGAACTGATGCAGAGTCTGGATCCATTCATCAGAACACTTACTTGAACATGGGTAGGGGTTTTTTTTGTGTGTGTGTGTGTGTGTGTGTGTGTGTGGTTTTTTTGTTTGTAGGGAAACAACAATGGTTCAAGGGAGAACACTAGATTTGTTTATGGGTAAACTGATGACTCAAGGGTTTTCTTTAGGCTAGACAATAGGAGCTGATCACTTTTGGCTATGGGTGGTGTTCCTTCCTTCCACCAAGGTGGTGTTCCTTCACAATGCAATTAGGCAGCTTCAGTATTTTGGCTATCAATCAAGGATTCATTACTATAATTGGTCTGGTAACTGCTGAGCTGTGTGTGTCCAGAGAAGAGCAACAAAAATGATTAAAGGTCTAGAAAACATGACCTATGAGGGAAGATTGAAAAAATTGGGTTTGTTTAGTCTGGAGAAGAGAAGACTGAGAGGGGACATGATAACAGTTTTCAAGTACATAAAAGGTTGTTACTAGGAGGAGAGGGAAAAATTGTTCTTCTTAACCTCTGAGGATAGGGCAAGAAGCAATGGGCTAAAATTGCAGCAAGGATGGTTTAGGTTGGACATTAGGAAAAACTTCCTAACTGTCAGAGTGGTTAAGCACTGGAATAAATTGCCTAGGGAGGTTGTGGAATCACCATCATTGGCGATTTTTAAGAGCAGGTTGGACAAACACCTGTCAGGGGTGGTCTAGATAATACTTAGTCCTGCCTTGATTGAAGAGGACTGGACTAGATGACCTGTCGAGGTCCCTTCCAGTTCTATGATTCTTTTTCTTCTTGAAAAATCCTAATGATTTTAATAGGTAAGAATCCAGTTACATACTACAGATATTAATTTGTGTTTTCAGCAAAATAGTCTAGAACAACTGACAGACTGTAATGGAGAAGGAGATTATTTTTATAGATTTGGCCAGTAGTCCAGCTATTGTAAATTGTCTATAGTTTCATTGCAGCCAGTCTGCCAGATCCCATGCTGGTGTAATGCAGCTGTAGCTCTACTGAAGTCATAAGGCCAGATTCTAGAGAAAGAATAAATTCCTCTATAGCCTGGTGGCTTGAACACTCGCCCTGCATGCAGAAGACGAAGTATCCAGTAACCCTGCACTGCATCTTTTATGATGTATCCACAGAGGTACAACTTCAGGAGGAGAGATTGAGGGAGCCTCGCATGAGACTATCCCTTAGTCACAGCTGAGCAGGGTATTTGTGAATACCAGTAGGACCTGATTCTGGGATTTAGGCATCTAAAGTGGCAGTTAGGTGCCCAAGTCCTTTTGTGAATCCAGCCTAATTTGTCTATTTAAAACACACAAACGCCATCTCACGTCTCTCTTTCTCTCTCTCTCTCTAAGTTTAGTACAGTTAAAACACACATTTTACAGAATGGAATAGGACTCTCTTTACATTCATCCTATGGAACAGATGATCTCCACATACTGCTTCCATTTATTTTTATGATAAGTGTTAATTTCATTTTTTTTCTGGTCTTCCAGGTCACAGATTTCCTGAATAAATGACAATGAAAAATCAAACCACAGTGACCGAATTTATCCTCCTGGGACTTTCCAGTGACCCACAGATGCAGATTTTCCTCTTCCTGTTTTTTATTAGTTATTTACCTAATCACTCTGAGTGGTAATATAGTGATCATGGTGGTGATAAGAGCTGATTCTCACCTTCACACCCCTATGTACTTCTTCCTCTTCCATTTATCCTTTGTTGATATCTGCTATTCCTCAGTCACGGTGCCTAATATGCTGATGAACTTCCTAGCAGAGCACAGAACTATTTCTGTCAATGGCTGCATTGCCCAGATGTTCCTTTTTATCCTCTTGGCTGGTGCTGAAGCTTTCATTCTCTCAGCCATGGCTTATGACCGCTATGCTGCCATCTGTGATCCATTACATTATGTTCAGACAATGAGGAAAGGGATTTGTGTTCAGCTGGTAAGTGGTGCATGGACAATGGGCTTCTTTGATGCCCTTCTTAACACAGTTTTTGCCCTCAAATTGCATTTCTGTGGGCCCAATCAAATCAGCCATTTCAGCTGTGAGCTCCCTCCTCTGTTACAACTGTCCTGCACTGACACCCTCACCAATCAAGTAGTGCTTCTTACTTCTGCTTTGGTCTTTGGGTTGAGCTCCTTCCTCCTCACTCTAATCTCCTACATTCACATCATCTACACCATCCTGAGGATAGGCTCTGCGGAGGGCAGACGTAAAGCCTTCTCCACCTGCAGCTCCCACCTGATTGTGGTTGGCTTATTCTACCTGACAGGTTTTCTCCAGTACACAAAACCCAGCTCAGTCTCCTCTGTGGTTCTGGATGAAATGTTCTCCATCCAGTACAGCATCTTGACCCCCATGTTAAACCCCATTGTTTACAGCCTGAAAAACAAGGAGGTGAAAACAGCTCTAAGGAATATATTGCGAAAATTCAGGTTTCTCAATTAGTGTTGATTCTCTCATTTTTTTAAAGTCAGAAAGCATAGATTTGTAGGTAACTAGTGTTTGGGACATTCTCAGCTCAGATAACTGACTGACACTTTGAGCCAAATCCTCCACAGATCCAGTGCTGATCCATTGATGTCAATTGGCCAGAACCCCAGAGTGTGTAAATCAGCAAAGCTCCATTGGAACCAATGGGTGCTGGAGTTAGACTCACAAATGGTCTTGAACAGGGGAAATTGAGAGAGATCCCATAACACAGTGGCCAAGGCATGCACCTGGGAGGGGACAGATCTCTGTTTCAATCATTTCTCCTCATCAGACACTTGAAGCGGGGGTTTCCCACATTTGAGATGAGTGCCATAACCACTGGGATAAAAGTTATGCCGGAGCTCCTCTTCCTAATTCTGTCTTCTTGTTTGCACAAAATCAACTGGATATAACTGGCCATGAACAAATTCAGGCTGGAAATTAGAAGTTTCTTCCAGAACCTCACCCTTTTGAGGGTGAGAAACCTTTCTCTAATAGGAGCTGTAGGGATGCACAACTTAATTAGTTTTTTTAAAAAGTGTTGGATACATTTATGACAGTGGGAAGGTGTGGGGCAGGGCTCAGCAACCCTGGGGCTCATTTCTCGTTTCTGTCTTATGTTCCTAAAGGACATGCTTCAGGGTTTCAGCCGGACACCACAGTTCATGAAGGAATCCTTCCTCCTACCACCAATGTATTCTGGGAGGGTATTTTTGTCTCCTTCCTCTGAAGCATCAGGGATGGCCACAATTGGAGATAGTACCACCTCAGAGTCCTGGCCCATCACATCCAAGATCCTAAGTTTTCTCTCTCTCAGATGTTTGCCTATGCTGTTCTTGCTCACATAGTCAGGGACTAACTGATTGACAATTTGCTAAGGACACAAAAACTAACTGCACTTTTTTTTTAAAGTACATCAGAAGTAGGAAGCAAGACAAACAATCAGTTGGGCCATTGGATGATGAAGATACTAAAGGAGCACTCAGGAAAGACATTGCTCTTGTGGAGAAGCTAAATGAATTATTTGCATTAATCATCTCTGCAGAGGATGGGAGGGATATCCCTGCAGCTTAGGTGATAAATTGGAGGAACTGTCCCATACTGAGCTGTTGATAGAGGAGGTTTTAGAACAAATTGATAAATTAAACAGTAATTAGTCACGAGGACCAGATGGCATTCATCCACGAGTCCTGAAGAAACTCAGATATGAAATTGCAGAACTCCTTCTTTTCCTTACATTTCACAAGCACTTTCTCCAAAAATTGCCTTCCACCTTCAGGTTTGCAACCACTTCCTCCCTGTTGGTTAGAATCAAGTGTAAAATGGCCACACAGCCACACCTTTCACCCCCACTCTGACCGCCTCCCAGCTAAGCCCCTTACTCCCACTCTGGCCCAACCTGCCTAGCTAGGTTTTGCAGTCCTGAGGTCCCAAATGGGGCCATTGCAGAGTAATAGGTCACATCCATAGACTCTTGTTGTATACGTGTGTGGGGTTTTTGTTTGTTTTTGTGTTTTCAGAAAATCTAAAAAGCCAATTGCACTGAAAACACTCAGTTTAGCCTACATGAGCAATGAAGATTTACCCTGGTTGTTAGAGAGATTAGGTTTGGGATTTTAAAGGATTGTAAGGGAGTTGCCCAAATCCTATTAATTCTCCCATTGAGTTTAAAACCCTAAACCAGACCAAGACTCTTATTTCTATTTCTTTGAAGGTAGGACCCCATGGGTTCAGAAACCAGGTCTGAAGAGGTATTAGGCCCTTAACCACTACAAAATGCTACACAGCAGCAGCTGTAACCAGCCTGCACTCCACATCCCATGACCTGCTGTGGAGACAGACCATGGGAAGTTCAACATCAAAGGTTTGATAGGCAGTAGCCCCATGGCTCCTGATTGGGTCCCAGGCCTTTATAAACCCAAGGGGTGCTCTGGGAAGTGTCCAAGTAACAGTATGGATCTTCTGTTGTTGCTATGACTGTTCAGACTCTATGTTCTTGAACTCCTGGCTTGATTGTGGCCTGTTTTGGACTTTTCCTCCTGACTCAGACCCTGAAACCTGACTTGGACACTGAAGCTCGATATTGACCCTGGCCTGGAACTGACTATGAACTCCTTGGCTACTCCTAGACTCAGGTTTGCCCCTTGGCCCTGGTTGCCCTTTTTGAGTTCCTGATATTGATAGTCTTCCAAATATCCCATGGAACTGGGGACTGGTGTAGCTCATAGGGCTAGCTTGCCTTTACTATATTCAGTGCCTTACCTTCATTATATTTAGCTGCTTTCATTATATTCAGCTGTAATGCAAGAAACCTACAGGCCTATATCCTTTATGATATTAGCTGAAGCATTAGTTAGCATAAGTGCGGTTAAGTAGGCTGTAACCCTTGGCACAGATCAACCATTACCTTTAGATTTTGGGAACTAAGAAGAGCTTCCTCAATGCCAGGAGTTAGAATGGTCCAGTAAGTGTTGCCACAACGAACATGGAAGTAATCACTGCAAATCCGCTTAAGCAAGGGGTGATGGGTTTGATCATGATCTGAAATGGTCGTTACATGTATTAATATACTAACCTATAGAAGAAAGACACATCAATATTAGTAGGATGAGGAAACACAAATAAGGGGAAGGGGGAACCCTACTGAATATGCATTAGATATAGTGGTGTCAGTATAACACAAAAAGAACAGGAGTACTTGTGGCACTTTAGAGATTAACAAAATTATTAGATTAAATTTGTTAGTCTCTAAAGTGCCACAAGTACTCCTGTTCTTTTTGCGGATACAGACTAACACGGCTGCTACTCTGAAACCTGTCAGTGTAACACAGTCGTTCTCAAACTTTTGTATTGGTGATCCCTTTCACACAGCAAGCCTCTGAGTGTGACACACCCCCCCCCTTATAAATTAAAAACACATTTTAAAAAATATTTAACACTATTATAAATCCTGGAGGTGGAGTGGCATTTGAGGGTGGAGGCTGTCAGCTTGTGACATATGTAATAACCACATAACACCCTGGGGTGGGGGGGGGTCACAACCCTCAGTTTCAGAACCACTGGCATAACATATTATAGGAGTTGTATCCCAGTCTGTGGATGGTAGAAGAGAGAGATCTATCCCTTGGAGGAGCCAGAATGATGGCCACTGCTGATGAGAATGAAGATAATGGCTAATATTTCAGGTTGTTCTGCAAGGGATGGTGTGAGTATATGGATGTGCAGATGTACATTCTGTAGTCTCTCTATCTACCTTACTACATTTGTTGCTTGTTACTTTGCTAAATGTAATAATGAACTATTTGTAAATATAGAAGAGTTCTATAGTGTGACCAGGGCTGGCTCCAGGCACCAGCCCACCAAGCTTGTGCTTGGGGCGGCACCTGGAGGGGGGCAGCGCGGTGCGGCATTCCGGCTGCTGGGGAGAGCGGGGCCACGACTGGGCTCGCTGCCCTACCCTGCCGCGCTGGGGGGCGGGGGCGGCTGGAGGCTTTTTTGCCTGGGGTGGCAAAAAAGCCAGAGCCAGCCCTGAGTGTGACTGTTGGAACTGTGCTCATCGGGGTTCCCAAACATATAAATTTAATTAATACATAACCTATAGAACAGGCTACACTGGACAGGTTGTGTAGAGTGATTTGGGTGTATTCTATAGGGCCCAGTCAGAGTTTGTGTGATGAAGTGGGAATTTTCTGTAATAATGTAATGAATGACATGCAAGGCAGTGACATATGTGACCAGGGATTGCTACCCAGTGGATGCAAAAGGGTTAAAATTGACTAGGGGCTGAGCTGGAGACATGGGGTGTGTGTGTGTGTCATGTCACTGTTTGGGGGATAGGAGTGGGTCACTAAGGACCATCTGGAACTGACCCATTTCAATGGAGGATACAGAAAGACAATGGGAGCCCCAAGGATTGAACAACTGACACCTGTGTGACGGGTTGGATCACAAAAACCCCCTTGGGAACTGCCACCCGATGTGCCAAGACTACCCCTGCTCCTGTTTTCCCTGCCAGATCAGGACTCCACCACCCTGTCTTGCTGAGCCAGACACTCCCGTCTGCTCCAACACAGACCCAGGGTCTGAATCACTTGCCCCAAAGCTGCAAGTTTACCTGAAAACAGCTCACAGAAGTGTGCTTGTCTTTAGCAGTCAGATGCCCAACTCCCAATGGGGTCCAAACGCAAATAAATCCGTTTTACCCTCCATAAAGCTTATGAAGAGTAAACTCATAAATTGTTTGCCCTCTATAACACCAATAGAGAGATATGCACAGTTGTTTGCTCCCCCAGGTATTAATACATACTCTGAGTTAATTACTAAGTAGAAAGTGATTTTATTAAATACAGAAAGTAGGATTTAAGTGGTTCCAAGTAGTAACAGACAGAACAAAGTAAGTCACCAAGTAAAATAAAATAAAATGCGCAAATCTATGTCTAATTAAACTGAATACAGATAATCTCACCCTCAGAGATGCTTCAGTAAGTTTTTTCTCAGACTGGACACCTTCCAGGCCTGGGCACCATTCTCTCCCTTGGTACAGCTCTTGTTCCAGCTCAGGTGATACCTAGGGGATTCTTCATGATGGCTCCTCTCTTTGTTCTGTTCCACCCCTTTATATATCTTTTGCATAAGGCAGGAACCCTTAGTCCCTCTGGGTTTCCACCCCCCCATTGGAAAAGCACCAGGTTAAAGATGGATTCCAGGTCAGGTGACATGATCACATGTCACTGCAAGACTTCAGTACCCACTTGTCAACACACACAGAGACAGGAAGACTCACAGGCAAACATAGCCATCTGCAGACAATGGTCCTGGTTAATGGGAGTCATCAAGATTCCAAACCACTATTAATGGCCCACACTTTGCACAATTACAATAGGCCCTCAGAGTTATATTTCATATTTCTAGTTTTAGATACAAGAGTGGTTTATACAAATAGGATGATCACACTCAGTAGATTATCAGCTTTGTAATGATACCTTACAAGAGACCTTTTGCATGGAGCATATTCCAGTTACATTATATTCACTTATGCTTTTATAAAACTATTCCAGTTACATTCTATTAATTTCTTATTATGTTTTTATAAAACCATATAGACTGCACAACATCACAACCTGCCCATGGGCAACTCTATCAGGCGGAATATGTGAACTCAGTATGGGCCTGCAGGAGGAGGAGGAGGATGAGCCAAGAGGTGTCAGGTGGCTGGGTTAAGGGCAGCTCAGCAGCCCTCACTAAGGACTAACAGAGGGAGAGAGACAAAAATGGATTCCACGGCAGCTCGGCTGGGTGGCGCGCTGGCTGGACCAGGATGGACTGCAGGCTGTGCTTCTCTATACCAACAGAAGGACTCACTGTGCAGAGTTCAGGGTGTAAAAGGCCACAAGGACTTAAAGAAAAGTGGGACCCTCTGGGGGTCTGGCACACTGAAGGGATTCCTCCAAGGGACTGTTTAAAAGTTGGGACATAGCATAGATCTTACAAGCCATAAAAGGTGAACAATAAAATAGGTAGCAGCCTACTTTAACTTACACCATTTTATACCCTCCTGGTAGGCCAGCCTACCAATCTACTCACTTTGTTGATATCCAACCATCTACCTATATATACGCAGGCTGAGATTTTTCAAGGAGCCCAAGGGAGTTAGTTGACAGCCAATGGAATTTTGAAGCATAACTCCCTTAATCTCCATTGAAAATGTAAGATCACATCCAACTTGTCTCCCTTAGACTCAAACTTTAAATATTCTCCTTAAGTTCTTTGCTTTGCGCCCTGTAAAGTTTTCTCAAATATAATCATGCATTCCTCCCTCTGAGTCAACTTCTTTCATTTCTGTACTGCTTCTTCCAATACTTCAGTCTCCCCAGTTCTTGGTTTTCAAAATATTCCTCTCTCCAGGCCAGAAGGAAGAGAACCATATGGCCAGATTTCCAAAGATAGATGACTACTGGGATTTTCAAAAGCATCCATTTACATAACTCCCTTTGAAGTCAAAGGGAGCTAGGTACTCCTAGGTATTTATCTGTGTCTTCAGTCACTTAAAGAACTTTAAAAATATGGCCCACAGGCCTTTGGAGGACAATGAATCACTGTTTGAGATCAGCTGTTCTAGGCAATAGATATTGGTTTCTTCCTTGACTGACAAGCCTTCATGAGCAAGATTCCTATCCAATGTACTTTTTTAATACTCAGATCCTTAGGTTTGATCTCAACTTTTACTCAGACCTTGCTCCCTGTAAAACTCCCACTGACTGAGTGAAAATTGTATTTCAATGCATGTAGGTTGTTTAACTCCCTTAGGCTCCTTTGAAAATGCTAGCCTCCATTGCTTTACACACAGAAATCATAATTTCACTCTTCTCAGGCAGACCTTAAGGCGAACCACAAAACAAGGAGAAACAAAGTCAAGTTTCCTGAGAAAACACCATGGGTGTTTCTCATTTATAACAAACTACAGCATTTTTCCTCATGAAATGGAAACTGCAGGTGGCATTTCTAGAAGTGCCTAAATGATTTAGAGCACAAGTCAATGGGATTTGGTTGACCAAGTTACCTGAAAGAGGAGGGGGTGTCCCTTCTTCCAACCATTTGCCCAGTGTTAATTATTGGTATTCTGGAAGACCTGGGTGCAATTCCCCATTCTACCTTCTGTAGAGCAGGGACTGAAACTTTGACCTCCCAGGTGAAGGCCCTAACCACCAGTATATAGGTACACAGGGGTGGAGTTTTCTTAAGCTTTCCTATTAAAGCTATTCCACTTATATAAAATACTTGGCTAGTCATGGGACTAAAATTACACTGTAGCTCAATGTTAGGGGATTCCTTTGGTAGGTTCAACACATTGGTCCATTGACTCTGTGTGTGTGTGTGTGTGTGTATATATGTATATATAAAATTGTGGAACAGCTTCCATAGTCCAGAACACCTTATAGCCCAGATATTAAGGCACTTTCCTCAGAGATGGGAGATCTCACTTCAAATCTGTGCCCCCACCCCCACGTAGAGAGGGGAAGAAAGCCATGGTCTCCCACATGCAAGGAAAGTGACCTAACCAATGGACTGAAGTTCCAAGAAAAGCAGCAGCAGAGGGACTCCGCTTCCTCCTGCTGTTTTGTGAGTTTAGCACAATCTTTATTTTTCTGGCTGAAATAATTCAGTAAAATTTGTGTTAAAATCATGAATAATTTTGGGTTGACCAAAACATCCTTTTTGGTGAATAAACTTACAATTTATCTCCTCCTTTGTCTCAACATTGATTTACTGCCATTATAGAATCATAGAATTGGGCCTGCTGATTGTAGGGCACTGGTTAAGGCACCGGACTGGGACACAGGTGAGCTGGGTCTAATTCTGGACTGCATCAGTGACTTCTTGGGGGGGAGGGACAGCTCAGTGGTTTGAGAATTGGCCTGTTAAACCCAGGGTTGTGAGTTTAATCATTGAGGGGGGGCATTTAGGGATTTGGGGCAAAAATCTGTCTGAGGATTGGCCCTGCTTTAAGCAAGGGGTTGGATTAGATGACCTCCTGAGGTCCCTTGCAACCCTCATATTCTATTAACTGGAAGGGACCTCAAGAGGTCATCTTGTCTAATCCCCTACACTCAAGGCAGGACTAAGTATTATCTAGACCATCCCTGACAGGTGTTTGGAGATTTTTAAGAGCAGATAGGACAACCAAAGAGGGAGATTCCACAACATCCCTAGGCAATTTATTCCATTGCTTAACCACTCTGGCAGTTAGGAAGTTTTTCCTAATGTCCAACCTAAACCGCCCTTGCTGCAATTTAAGCCCATTGCATCTAGTCCTTTCCTCAGATGTTAAGGAGAACAATTTTCTCCCTCCTTCTTGTAACAACCTTTTATGTATTTGAAAACTGTTAACATGTCCCCTCTCAGTCTTCTCTTCTCCAGACTAAACAAACCTATTTTTTTTTTCAAATCTCCCCTCAGGTCATATTTTCTAGACCTTTAATCATTTTTGTTGCTCTTCTCTGAACTTTCTCTAATTTGTCCACATCTTTCCTGAAATGTGTCGCCCCATATTGGAAACAGCCTAAATACACACTTTTTTTTTTTAGTGACTGTTGCTGAGATTGTGTACCTAAATCCTGTGATAAGCCAAGTCTCATTGCTCTTATTTTCAGGCACTACAGAGCATTGCTTGAGTGCTGACCCAGCCCAGTGTTACTGGTAGCTTGTTACAGAGAGTGAACTTCAGGGATCTTGTCCCAAGGGGAACAAAACAGCATTTAAACCATTCTCAAGAAATCAGCTTTTAATCTTGGAGGCAGTTCAGGAAAGGCTTTTTGCTCCATTCCCACAGATAACCCTACACACCTTGAGTGGTTTCACTGCTCCAGGTAAAGGGTTCAAGGGTCACATCCATAGACCTATTGGATGTCTTGAGATGCTGTATTCTGGATGCAGATAGAATAGATAGTCTACCTACCTACTTATTGATTTGGCTAAGAAAACAGAGAAGATCACAGGTCAGAATGATCTCTCCATATTTATAATCCATGTTTAAAAGGCAGGTGAGTTGATTCATATTCTTATTCATTTTAATCTTTCAGTTTCAAAGAACCAGATTCTGCTCCACTTATCTAGGGGTGGGTCTCTCTGCAGAGTCCTATAGATGTCTGCCGGGATGCAACACTCTGTTCACACTGTCAGTTACAGCACAGGAGCTGTGGCTGGCAGCCCAGCTACTATATGAATCACCCAGCTTGCTCTCTCTCTCTCTCTCTCTCTCTCTCTCTCTCTCTCTCAACAGCACTGAGACAAATTAGATCAGCTTGTGCATGTTAGCAGTAGTGTTTCTGTTTGGGAGTGATGAGGTTGGGGGCAGGGCATTCTCTGGAGATGGTGCTTAGCTTTGGAGTTCCCTTTGCACAGAATCTGCCTGTGACATTCTGGTTCTAGCGCAAGATCTCTTTGCTTGGGCATTTGTCTGATGAGCTTATAATGGGGAAAAGATTTAGTTTCTCTCTGGCAGACATTAGGGTTTAAACATCAATTTGGCATTGGACAGAACACTGGCTTCATTCCCATTTCCACTGAAAATCAATGTCAAAATAGCCATTCACTTCCAAGAGGGCAGGACAGATTGTCTTATGTATGAGCAGCCTGATATTCAGAGTCAAAAAGAGGAAGCTGCTGTCTAAAATGTATCCCCATGTGTCTCCCATAAATACTGACTGACTGGATTCTGTAGGTTTGGGTAGTCAGGAGTCTTGTTAAACCCTTGACAGAATTCCTGTATTTCAGGTGCTCAAATTCATTCATTCTTCTTGGTCTTTCCTTCACATTCTCTCAGTGCCTGAGAGCGCTGTCTGCTGGAAGTCACTGACCATGATGTCTTGCAGTCCTAGCATGTTTTACCCCTAGCCAGGGCCGGCTCCAGGCACCAGCTGAGCAAGCTGGTGCTTGGGGCGGCAGCTTGTAGGAGGCGGCATTCCTTCCAATCCTAGGGCGGCATGGCCGCTTTTGTTGTTGTTGTTGTTGTTGTTCCGCTCCGGCCGCCCTGTAGGGGGCAGCGGCATGGAGGACGGGAGTGCCCTGGAGCAAGCCTGGCAGGGCAGGCTGCGTCCTTCCCTCCCAGCCGACCAGAGCAGTGCGGAGCCCTCCCGGCAGGGGGCACGGCGGGAGGGGCCGCGTGGTAGCGCCCCGCTGAAGCCCTGGCCGCCCCCCTTCTCTCTCTCCCCCCGCTCCCTCCCCCTCCCCCTCCCCCTGCTAGCCAGGGCACATCTGCAGGGCAGGGAGTCCCCTTGCACCCTGGCTCCGGCCGCCCCGCAGGTTTTTTTTTTTTTTGCTTTGCTGTTCTGGCCACCGCGGTTTTGGTTTTTTTTGGTTTTTTTGCTTGGGGCGGCCAGAAAGCCAGAGCCGGCCCTGCCCCTAGCTCCAATAACTGCTAGGATTGTTTGTTCATTCTAGTTTTCTATAATTGCTCACCTTCAAGGCAGCATTCTTCATACTTCACCATCCTCTCTTCTTGTTTTTTTGATTGTCTCCTGGCACAGAAACATCAATTAACATGGGCTTGTTTGCTGTCTTTTTCTACAACTATGTCTGGCCTGTTTGACTGCACCATTCGGTCTGTGAAAATGGCCAGATTCCATAAATCGTACCATCTTCATTCTCTAGAGCGCTTTCAGCTTTGTGTTCGTAATAGCACAGTTTGTGGCAAGTATGGATTTGTACAGAGGCTCCAGTGCAGACACTTGGGAAATTCAGAGTGTCTGTTCATATATTCTCTCCCAGATAGACTCTAGCAGTTGCTCAACGCATGCTCCACCATCTCTTCCTTTCTAGAACACGTTCTGCAGCTCGGGGAGCAATTGTCGGTGAATTTTACTTCTTACATAATTAAACCCCGTACGGATTTTTCTTATCCGCTCACTATGAAGCTCTGCCTCTTTTTTTTCCCCAGGGATTCTTGTACAAGTCATGAGTTTGTCAATCTTCTATCACCAATAGGTTTGATCTCTCTCCACCACTGTCCGTGCATTAATCTCTGTGTAAACCTTTCAAATCTTTTTTGGCAGGTTGCTTTCTCCTTTCTTTCATGCTTTCTTGGGCTTGGATGCAGCTCAGTCTTGCTTGTTATCGTGACCGGATGATCTTTATTCTGGTTAACTCCTCATATATTTTGACATTATAGTGTGCATTATCAATTGCTTCCTCCACAGATAGCAGAGGTTTTCCTGTATCACATCATGGGATGTACATCCTGTCCATGACTTGATTGCTATCTAATACTCTATGCGTAACCGGCAGCTGTCTTCTTTGGATGTCATTTTTTTCTTCTCCTCTCAATTCCACTTGATCACTCCAGCAATATTCTGTACTACTGGCATCCCCCCACATATTAATGGCTCAGAGCACATTCTTAGACTTCAGTTTTTTCCATAGAGTAGTTCTTGTACATCTGTAATATTCTTTCCTCACTTTTTCTTTCAATTTCTTATTTTGTAGCTCTGACAGTTCCCTGATTCCAAAATATTTGTAGGGGTCATGCTGAGATATCATGGATAGTTCCATCATTAACTTGTATGTCATCAGATTGTACCAGTCTGGCCATTTTTACAGATGCTGACACAGTTAGCCAAGCCAACGCATAGCTTTATATCTTCACCAAACTTTTCCACACATCATCAATCTCTGTAGCTCCTTTTTGTGACTGTTCATGTAGTTTCAGATTGCTAATGTCTAACAAATTGTTAACTGGTTGTTGGTCTTTGATGATATGGTAAATTGTGATTATCTCAACAAGCATCCATGTCAGTGGCAGCATGGTTACCACAAAGAGCACTGGTGCTAAGGAATCCCCTTGAAAGATTTGTCTTTTTAATTTGAATCTCATCAATTAGTCCCTCCCTGGGAGAGTCGAGTGCTCCAGTTAAACATAGATTGCTGCAGAAAGGGAATGATCCTTGAATAAACCTTGGACATTTTCAGTGTCTCGGTGATCCTTGATTGTGAGACACTGTTGGATGGTCTCTTGTAGAAAAAAAGTTAGCCATTGTGTGGGTAGACTTTCTTTGTTTTCAATCTTCTGTGATCCTCCTGTTTAGCCAGAGGTGGCCTTTTGTTCCTTTCATGTTTACTGTGCTGCCTTTTTGCTCAGGAAACTGCATTCCATTGTGAGCTAGCACTATCCAGATCGTCTTTCCTGGAATTATTGTTAGAAGTTTCCTTATAGTTGGTAAACATGTGGTCAGTCTATAATTCATAGGATCACTACAACTTTCTTTCTTTCTTTCTTTCTTTCTTTCTTTCTTTCTTTCTTTCTTTCTTTCTTTCTTTCTTTCTTTCTTTCTTTCTTTCTTTCTTTCTTTCTTTCTTTTATTGTCCCTGTCACCATCCATTTTTGAAATCCATTCGTCAAACATTTATTAAGTTGTTCAAATAAACAATCATGGAGTGTTGTAAGGCGTTTCAGCCAGAATCCAGGCATCCCATCTGGTCCGGGTGATTTCCAATTTTTCATTTATCTCAGTACCTCATTTCATTCTTTCTTTCTTTCGTTTTTCTGTGTATTCCTCTGTGCTGTGTTTTGTAAACTTTTTCTTTCATTTCTAATCTGGTTCGCTCTCTGCTTATGTTGTACAGTCTCAGACCAGATTTCCTTCCAGAAGCAGTGAAACTCTTCATCGTCATTTATTGGCTCTCTAATTTTGACTATTCTGTTTTTTATTTTTATTTTTTTCCCATCAATCAGATGAAAGACTGTCCTAGGGTCTCTGGTGAAGTGACTGTTCTCTTGATACTAGTAACTTTGTGCTGAGATCTTTCAAGTTCATGACACTAAGCAATCAGTTTCTCTTTACATTGTTCCTTCATAACTCTCACATCCTTTCATTCAGCTGATATTTCATCTCCAAGGATGCTCCTCTTTTCTCTTCAAATGATTTTTCCCATTTTCATACAGTAGGCTGGTATCTCAATGAAAAAGCGTACTTTTCTGTTTTAACCTTCATTTCCATGGAGGTTCTTGAAGATAGGAAGTTTTCCAATGGTTCATATATTCAGATGGCTTGATGTTAAACCAATGATCTGCTACTGTTACTGTAGCATAAATTATATAATTGTACTGGCTAATCCTTGTAGGTTTTTTCTCCAGTTTCCTTGAGCACGTCATTAAGTACTTGCATTATATCATCCAGTGCGTGATGGTCTACAAATTTCAGTTGATAGTGCTGGTGTTCAATGTCTTTTACACTCTGCATGATCTCAATCAACAAACTCTTCAGATTTTCTCTACTTTCTTCAGGTGCTCTTTCACTCAGCTTTGCGACCAGGGGCTGCTAACAGGGAGTTTCGCAAGGGAGTTCTCCAGGTGAAGGAGGAGCTAATACAGCATCTGTGGGGTAAGTGACTGTCTGTAGTGTGTGTTTGTTTGTGTTTGGGGGTTACTTGCTGTGTGCTGAGCTTGTGTTTGTTTGTTTGGTTGTTTGAGGGACCGTGTGCTCTGGCTGGCAGTTGGAGGCAGGTTTGAAAGCTCGAAGCCTCTGGTAATTGGCTGAGCCTTAATCAGTGGGCGGGGCATTCACTCAGGCCAGGGCTTTATAAAGCCGCGCACAAGCGACCAGGGAGCTTTGCGACCAGAGGCTGCTAACAGGGAGTTTCGCAAGGGAGTTTAGAAGGGGAGTGGGAAGGGAGTGGGAGTCCCTCGCCGGCCGTAACCCCATCCCCGTGCCCCCCCCCTAAAACCTATAAACCAAACCACATTCCAAAACTCCCTTCTGTAAACCACCCTTTCACTAACTAGGATACAATGCAGGCAGAAGCCCAGCAGCAGAATGGGGGCTATCCAGTTTATTGCACCGACTGTTGCATGTATGATTACCTGCCCTGTGGGCGGGTGGCGTATGTGTGCAGTCGGTGCAAGGAGCTCCTGGCCCTCAGAGACCATGTACGGACTTTGGAGGCCAGGGTGGCGGAACTGGAGGAGCTGAGAGAGGCAGAGAGGTATGTTGATGAGGCTTTCCGGGACACTGTAGAATTGTCCCACCTCCGCTTAGACAGCACCTGTGCTGTTAAGGAGGAAGAAGGGCCCAGGGAAGTAGAGCAGTCAATGGGAGCAGAGGGAAACTTTCCCGTAGTTGGGACCCTCCTTCCAGATGGTTATGGGGTTGCCTCTCGCACTGAGGTTGCCTCTCCGGGGGAGGGAACTCCACTTTCTAGGAAAAGGCAGGTGTTATTAATGGGAGATTCGATTATTAGAAATGTAGATAGCTGGGTCTGTGATGACCGGGAGAACTGTATGGTGACTTGCCTGCCTGGTGCAAAGGTTGCGGATCTCTCGAGGCATCTAGATAGACTTATGTGTAGTGCTGGGGAGGAGCCGGTGGTCGTGGTACATGTAGGTACCAATGACATAGGGAAGGGTAGGAGAGATGTCCTGGAGGCCAAATTTAGGCTGCTAGGGAAGAGACTGAAATCCAGGACCTCTATGGTGGCATTTTCAGAAATGCTCCCAGTTCCACGCGCAGGGCCAGGTAGGCAGGCAGAGCTTCAGAGTCTCAATGCGTGGATGAGACGATGGTGTAGAGAGGAGGGGTTCACGTTCATTAGGAACTGGGGAAACTTCTGGGATGGGAGGAGCCTATACAGGAGAGATGGGCTCCACCTAAACCAAAGTGGAACCAGAGTGCTGGCACTAAACATTAAAAAGGTTGTAGAGCAGTTTTTAAACTAGGAGATGTGGGGAAGCCGACTGCTGCAGAGGAGCGTGTGGATCGGACACAGACTTCTCTTAGGGGAGAGTCTGATGATAGAGAATCTCCAGGTTATAGTCAGGAGCAGAGGACTGAAAAGTATAATGTAAGGGCCGGATCAGATGATAAACAGTCACATAAAAAAGAATCTGGCACATCAGAAAAAGGCAGGCTAATAAACAGGGACAAGTTTTTAAAGTACTTGTACACAAATGACAGAAGTCTAAATAATAAGATGGGTGAACTAGAGTGCCTTGTGATAAAGGAGGATATAGATATAATAGGCATCACAGAAACCTGGTGGACTGAGAGCAATCAATGGGACACAATCATTCCGGGGTACAAAATATATCAGAAGGACAGAACAGGCCGTGTAGGGGGAGGAGTGGCACTATATGTTAAAGAAAGTGTAGATTCAAATGAAGTAAAAATCTTAAGTGAATCCACAGGTTCCATAGAGTCTCTATGGATAGAAATTTCATGCTCTAGTAAAAATATAACCTTAGGGATCTATTATCGAGCACCTGACCAGGACAGTAATAGTGATGATGAAATGCTAAGGGAAATTAGAGAGGCTATCAAAATTAAGAACCCAATAATAGTGGGGGATTTCAATTATCCCCATATTGACTGGGAACATTTCACTTCAGGACGAAATGCAGAGATAAAATTTCTCGATACTTTAAATGACTCCTTCATGGAGCAGCTGGTACCGGAACCCACAAGGGGAGAGGCGACTCTAGATTTAATCCTGAGTGGAGCGCAGGAGCTGGTCCAAGAGGTAACTATAGCGGGACCGCTTGGAAATAGTGACCATAATACAATAGCATTCAACATCCCTGTGGTGGGAAGAACACCTCAACTGCCCAACACTGTGGCCTTTAATTTCAAAAGGGGGAACTATACAAAAATGAGGGGGTTAGTTAGACAAAAGTTAAAAGGTACAGTGACTAAAGTGAAATCCCTGCAAGTTGCGTGGGCCCTTTTTAAAGACACCATAATAGAGGCTCAACTTCAATGTATACCCCAAATTAAGAACAACAATAAAAGAACTAAAAAAGAGCCACCGTGGCTTAACAACCATGTAAAAGAAGCAGTGAGAGATAAAAAGACTTCCTTTAAAAAGTGGAAGTCAAATCCTAGTGAGGCAAATAGAAAGGAGCACAAACACTGCCAAGTTAAGTGCAAGAGTGTAATAAGAAAAGCCAAAGAGGAGTTTGAAGAACGGCTAGCCAAAAACTCCAAAGGTAATAACAAAATGTTTTTTAAGTACATCAGAAGCAGGAAGCCTGCTAAACAACCAGTGGGGCCCCTTGACGATGAAAATACAAAAGGAGCGCTTAAAGATGATAAAGTCATTGCGGAGAAACTAAATGGATTCTTTGCTTCAGTCTTCACGGCTGAGGATGTTAGGGAGATTCCCAAACCTGAGCTGGCTTTTGTAGGTGACAAACCTGAGGAACTGTCACAGATTGAAGTATCACTAGAGGAGGTTTTGGAATTAATTGATAAACTCAACATTAACAAGTCACCGGGACCAGATGGCATTCACCCAAGAGTTCTGAAAGAACTCAAATGTGAAGTTGCGGAACTATTAACTAAGGTTTGTAACCTGTCCTTTAAATCGGCTTCGGTACCCAATGACTGGAAGTTAGCTAATGTAACGCCAATATTTAAAAAGGGCTCTAGAGGTGATCCCGGCAATTACAGACCGGTAAGTCTAACGTCGGTACCGGGCAAATTAGTTGAAACAATAGTAAAGAACAAAATTGTCAGACACATAGAAAAACATAAACTCTTGAGCAATAGTCAACATGGTTTCTGTAAAGGGAAATCGTGTCTTACTAATCTATTAGAGTTCTTTGAAGGGGTCAACAAACATGTGGACAAGGGGGATCCGGTGGACATAGTGTACTTAGATTTCCAGAAAGCCTTTGACAAGGTCCCTCACCAAAGGCTCTTACGTAAATTAAGCTGTCATGGGATAAAAGGGAAGGTCCTTTCATGGATTGAGAACTGGTTAAAGGACAGGGAACAAAGGGTAGGAATTAATGGTAAATTCTCAGAATGGAGAGGGGTAACTAGTGTTGTTCCCCAAGGGTCAGTCCTAGGACCAATCCTATTCAATTTATTCATAAATGATCTGGACAAAGGGGTAAACAGTGAGGTGGCAAAGTTTGCAGATGATACTAAACTACTCAAGATAGTTAAGACCAAAGCAGATTGTGAAGAACTTCAAAAAGATCTCACAAAACTAAGTGATTGGGCAGCAAAATGGCAAATGAAATTTAATGTGGATAAATGTAAAGTAATGCACATTGGAAAAAATAACCCCAACTATACATACAACATGATGGGGGCTAATTTAGCTACAACGAGTCAGGAAAAAGATCTTGGCGTCATCGTGGATAGTTCTCTAAAGATGTCCACGCAGTGTGCAGAGGCGGTCAAAAAAGCAAAGAGGATGTTAGGAATCATTAAAAAGGGGATAGAGAATAAGACTGAGAATATATTATTGCCCTTATATAAATCCATGGTACGCCCACATCTCGAATACTGTGTACAGATGTGGTCTCCTCACCTCAAAAAAGATATTCTAGCACTAGAAAAGGTTCAGAAAAGAGCAACTAAAATGATTAAGGGTTTAGAGAGGGTCCCATATGAGGAAAGATTAAAGAGGCTAGGACTCTTCAGTTTGGAAAAGAGAAGACTAAGGGGGGACATGATAGAGGTATATAAAATCATGAGTGATGTTGAGAAAGTGGATAAGGAAAAGTTATTTACTTATTCCCATAATACAAGAACTAGGGGTCACCAAATGAAATTAATAGGCAGCAGGTTTAAAACAAATAAAAGGAAGTTCTTCTTCACGCAGCGCACAGTCAACTTGTGGAACTCCTTACCTGAGGAGGTTGTGAAGGCTAGGACTATAACAATGTTTAAAAGGGGACTGGATAAATTCATGGTGGCTAAGTCCATAAATGGCTATTAGCCAGGATGGGTAAGAATGGTGTCCCTAGCCTCTGTTCGTCAGAGGATGGAGATGGATGGCAGGAGAGAGATCACTTGATCATTGCCTGTTAGGTTCACTCCCTCTGGGGCACCTGGCATTGGCCACTGTCGGTAGACAGATACTGGGCTAGATGGACCTTTGGTATGACCCAGTACGGCCTTTCTTATGTTCTTATGTTCTTATGTCCTCCAATTTTCTTCCATTTCTGCCTTTTGTTTATCCTATGTCACTGCTCCCACCAAAATGTTTGTATATAGTTCTACATGAATAATCGCCTTTTCAGGCTTTCAATCTTCATTTGTGTAAATTCTCCTCTTTGGATTAAAGCTCTCAGTTGTGCAGTGAGTCTATGCTCGGTCATTTCTTTCTCAGTGTTGTCGTTTCTCTCCTTCCAGTGTTGGAGCATTTTCTTTGCTCCAGGTTCTCTCTTCTGGTTTTGCCAAAAGACAGCCTCGGATCACTTCTTGGTTTATAAGATGACTCCTTTTCACTCTGTTGTCACAAATGATCTCTGGCTGTTTGGGCAGTTGCACGATACATGAGGTTCCCCACCTCCACACAAAACACTCCGCTGGGGAGGAGGCTGTCATCTAGATATTGTAATTGGGATCAATCCAATAAGATTCTACAGATATTACATTCTGTAGTTTTTGTAGAGTATTTATAGAATTGGCCAGATCCCATGACGGTGTGCATCAGCCATAGCTCCATAGGCACCAATGGGCCAAATGCCCTGCTGGTTAGGGCATTCACCTCCAGATGCAGGAAACCGAGTATCCAGTCCCTCTGCTCCAAAGCTTTTTATTATTTAACCACAGTGGAACAGCTTCAACAGGAGAGAATGAGGGAGCCCTATGTCCAACTGTCCCAATATCACAGCTGAGCGGTATTTCTGTGAGTACCAGTGGGGCCTTATCCTGGGATTTAGGGAACTAAAGGAGTAGTTTGGTGCCAAAGTCCTTTTCTGCATCTAGCCCATTTTTGCCTATTTTAAACACACATTTTATAGGATGTAGAAGGCCTCTTTACATTCATCCTACTGATCAGATGATCTCCACATGCCATTTCAATTTACTTGTGTGTTAATTGTATTTTTTTCCAGTCTGACAGGTCAGTTTTCCTGAGTAAGAATCCATGGGAAATCAAACCGAAGTGACTGAATTTATTATCCTGGGACTTTCCAATGACCCACAGCTGCAGATTTTTCTCTTCCTGGTTTTTTTACTTGTCTACCTAATCACGCTTTTGGCAAACATGGTGATCATGGTGGTGATAAGGTCTGATCCTCACCTTCACACCCCAATGTACTTCTTCCTGTCTCATTAATCCTTTGTTGATATCTGCTATTCCTCAACTGTTGTGCCTAAGATGTTGGTGCATTTCCTAGCAGAGTACAAAACCATTTCTGTCAATAGCTGCATTGCACAGATGTTTTTCATTTTGCAGCTGGCTACTACTGACATTTTTATTCTCTCAGCAATGGCTTATGACCGCTACGCTGCCATCTGTGACCCATTGCGTTACATGGAGAGAATGAGAAAAGGGATCTGTGTTCAGCTGGTGAGTGGTGCATGGGCAATAGGCTTCTTCCATGCCCTGCTTAACACAGTTTTTGCCCTCAAGTTGCATTTCTGTGGGCCCAGTCAAATCAACCATTTCAGCTGTGAGCTTCCTCCTCTGTTACAACTGTCCTGCACTGAGAGTCTCACCAATCAAGTGGTGCTTCTTACTTCTGCTGTGATATTTGCATCAAGCTCCTTCCTCCTCACCCTGATCTCCTACATTCACATCATCTCCACCGTCCTGAGGATACAGTCCGCAGTGGGCAAGTGTAAAGTCTTCTCCACCTGCAGCTCCCACCTGATTGTGGTTGGCTTATTCTACCTGACAGGTTTTCTCCAGTACACAAAACCCAGCTCGGTCTCCTCTGTCGTTCTGGATGAAATGTTCTCCATCCAGTATAGCATCTTGACCCCCATGTTAAACCCCATCATCTACAGCCTGAAAAACAAGGAGGTGAAAACAGCTATAGGGAAAATGTTTCAGAAATTCAAATTTCTCAAGTAGTGTCGATCAAGGGGAAAAGAACTGTGGATAACGTGTGTTTGGGAGATTCTCAGCTCACGTATCTGACGCTTTGGGCCAAAGCCTCAGCTGCTCTTAATCAGTGTGGTTCCATTGAACTCAGCAGGCCACATCCCCATTGGGTAGAAGAGACACTGGAGCAAGGAGGACGGGATCCTGGGTCTCCACGTAGGTTGCATGCTAGAAGCACCAGAATCTACAGCCATTCATGCGTGTTTTCTCTTTCTCTCTTTCTTTCTTTCTTCAATGCAGCTATAGCCAATTTGTACCACTTGAGGATATGACCAGTTCTATGAAAAGAACAGCTGTGTCTATAGCATTCTGTAGTTCTTCTAGAGTATTTTGTTGAAAACCCTATTTAATATCTGTAATATGTTATAGGATTCATCCTTATTAATGTCTCTGTCTCCAATAATAACAGTAATTAATAATGAGTGTGATCGCCAGCTGGGTCAAGATGCACAAAGAAAGTAAAACTCTATTAGGCGAGCTTGAGAAGGACACATATCAGGTATCCCATATCACAGTGGTTAGGGCACCCACATGGGAGGAAGCAGATCCCTTTTTAAAATGTTTCTCCTTATAGGCACTTGAGGAGGGTCTCCAACATCCCTAAGTGCTAGGATACCATTTGAGGGGTTTCCTCCACCTAATTGCTTCTTCTTCTCTCCCCTCTCTTGCTATGGTTTCTTGCCACCTTAGGTGGGGTTAGAGGCTTCCAAGCTGAGAATTCCAAGGCGAAGGAGGTGTCTTCCACCAGAGGAGATAGGGACTGAACTCCTGTGATATCTGCAGTATTTAGAACACAACCCTCTGCTTGGCCTTTCCCATTGGCTAAGAAACCATCTGTCATGTTGGCTTTTTTTTAATCCCATTATTAGGTGTCTGTGTCTCCACTTTTACTGTGTAGGGAGCCTGGCTGCCAAGCTCAGGCTCTGGGAACCAAAGGATTACAAAAATAACTTAAAAATTATCCACTGCAATGCTCAGCATTAAAACAGCTACATCCCTTTGTGAATCTAACTCTGGATGTAAATTGACATAGGGCCATTACATCAATGGAATTAGGTGGATTTACATGAACTGGGAATCGGGCCCATAGTGTCCATATTCTAAATTGATTTTACATTCCTCAAATTTCCCTCACCGTTGAGTTGGAAAGACCCATGTATCATCGAGTTTCCACTTAAATCCTAAACATAATAGGAAGTGGTGCTGGCACTATGCACCCCAGTGAAATTCACCCTTAGATGCAGCACCACAGCTGGTGGAAAGCAACATAACTCCACTGAAAGAAACAGGACTACACCAATATATGTCAGCTGAGGACCTTGCCTCGGCGAATAAAGTTATGATTCAGAATCCACCTGTTGTCAAATTTGGATTTACAGAGATATCGTCTCAGGTAAATGAAGAGCCAACCAGCAGGCTGGGATTTTCAAAAGAGTTTAGGCAAGTTAGGTGCCCTACTCCTATTGAATTGGAAAAATGACATGCCCAAGGTCAGTCAGAATGTCGGTGGAGAGGAAGATATTGAAGTCTCATCTCTTCCATCCCTGTTTCTGCTTTGGATCATACAATCATCCATGTGCCCGCTGGTAGTCCCATATCTCTTCCCATCTCAGCCTGGGACTAACAGAATGCACTCCCTGTCCCCATTAAGAAAGATACCACCCTCTCCTCCTGGTTTCACAGGGAGAAGGCGGGGGGAGGGCTGCGAACCCGGCCGCGGCACCGCTCTCACCGACTGGCCAGAGCTCTGGGGGGAGGGCGGTGAGCCCGGCCGCGGCCCCGCTCTCCCCGGCCAGCCGGAGCGCCGCCCCCCTCCAGGTGCCGCCCCAAGCATGGGCTTGGTCAGCTGGTGCCTGGAGCCGGCCCTGGTTGGGAGTAAACAAAATGTCAAAATATGGAGCTTCCTGGGTGATGGACATTTCTGTATCGTCTCTAGTATTTGTACACTGCCAAGTATAACAAGGAACTAATTTCATAGATTAAAAGGCCAGAAGGGACCCCTGTGATCCCTAGTCTGTCCTCCTGTATCACACGGGCCAAATGTATTTATTTATATATATAAAATAAAGAAGTGGTTTCTCCAGTGTCTCAGTCTATTATATTTAAGCTCTCTGGGTCATAGACTCTCTTTAATTTCATCTTAAGCACAGAGACTAGTATTTTGTTGGTGCTTAATGGACGATTGATGGTAATAACCTTCTGTAATTTGGGGAAAACAACCTCACAGATGGAGTGCAGAGTTTAATACATGTTGTAATAATTTGGCTTACAAACTTACCCTCATTATGAGCTCAACTGTGAAAAGTATGTGACAGTTCATCAGATGTCACAGTAGCCTCTAATAGCAAATGGTGATGGAAAAAGAAAAAGCAGGGGTGGCCAACCTGAGCCTGAGAAGGAGCCAGAATTTACCAATGTACATTCTCAAAGAGCCACGGTAATACATCAGCAACACCCCCATTAGCTCCCCCGTCCCCGCTCCCAACGCCTCCCACCCACCGGCAGCCCCCCCCCCGATCAGCGCCTTCCCGCACCTCCCGATCAGCTGTTTCATGGTGTGCAAGAGGCTCAGCGGGTGAGGGGGAGAGGGAGGAGCAAGGGCATAGTAGGCTCAGGGGAGGGGGCAGGAAGGGGTGGAGTGGGGGCAGAGCCAGGGGTTCAGCAGTGAGCACCCCCAGCACATTGGAAAGTTGGCACCTGTAGCTGCAGCCCTGGACTGGGTGCCTATGCAAGGAGCCACATATTAACTTCTGAAGAGCCTCATGTTGCTCTGGAGCCACAGGTTGGCCACTAAAGGGAGGGAGAAAGAGCGATTGAATTAGTCCAAAGGAAAAGGTTTCCTGATAGAACTTACAAACTGTGCTAAGATCATGCCTCATAAATAAGGCAGCGAGAGACAGAAAAATCAGTGAGCCAAAATCAGTGTATCAAACTAGGCCTAATGGCTGAGCAAAGTAATGAGGGGATGGGCTATTGCACCCAGCAGTCCCTTTTTGGGGTTCTTAAACAAAAGAGACTTGAGTAGAAAAGTTGGCTACTGGAGTGAGCGTCACCATCATGGCTGACACCCCCGCCATTTCCTGGGACCGCAGAACTTCTTCATCCTAATCCTGAAAGACGTCCTGACCAGACTGGTCTAGAGCGAGGGAGGAAGATGACACCACCACTGCCTTCAGCTAGATCCCAAATACCACCTGAATTGTGAGACTTTCTCTTGCTACGTCTTCCTCTCCTTCGACCTGCCTCCTTTTCCTTTGCCACTTTATTTCTTCTCTTTCCTATCCCTCCCCTTTTCCCTTCTGTCTAATGAGTGTCTGGCTTAGCAGGACAAGGCTGTATACTTAGCAGCACTGCTGTGAGCCTGTGACCAGAAAGAGGCCACTGAAAGTAATGCCCTAAACAGCTGGATGTTGGTACAAGCTTGCCAGGTCTCTAAGTGGCTAATAAGACTGTGGGCCGTGCCTGTGTTTCTCCAGCAGTGAGGTTGCAAATGAGAGTCAACCCCAGAGACTGAAGCTGTGTTTTCTATCTTTGCTGATCCTTTCTCTCCCCATGTGTGTGTGTTTCTGTTGTTTTGTCTTCTAGGAAATGGGATCAGACTTTAACAAGAACTTTAACAAGAACAGCAATGAGAGCTCTACTAACTTCTTCTCTTTTCCCCAAAAGAACAGTTATTACCCTCTTCAATGCCATCTAAAAGTGTTTCCGCTAAAGCGGAGGGGAATAATGGAGGCTGCTAAAATATAAGCCTTATTTAACTCTTTCCTTTTCAAAGACTTTAATTTTTCCCTTCTTTTCTGTGTCTTTAATAAAAGCTAAAAAGGATGTTTAATGGTGTGTTTGCCACAGTAACAAGTAGGCAGAGCTCTCTGTATACCAAATTCTGAAGTGTGTTTAACATTGTTCAGTGCTGGACAGCAACTGGGGTATGTTCATAGAAATGTATCCCTACAGCCTGTCTGCATTCAGATCTCCAACGGAGGCTAACAGGACTTCCTCTTTTTGACTTCCTGAGGGATTGAGCCCAATCAATATTGTGTGTGATCCCTGTCCCGCAGACAGATTCAGAATCATGGTAGTGATCCATAGTCACACTTAACTGGAATATGATTATTCATGTGTTCATCCTATGCACTGAAGTAGCCCTTTTGCAGGATTGGTCACTATATGAATATTTATATAAGCATTTCAGTTTTCACTAAGCCAAGTAAATTGTACACGATTGTAATTAGATCTTCATTTTTCCAGGGCTCTGAATTCTGGGCACTGAGGAAGAGAAAGGAGGAAATCTTGAATACAGGGGAAATGAAAATTTTAGGATGGGTGATTGGAGTTACAAGGATGGACCATGTTCAGAACAAACAAAGTAGGGGAAGTAGGAAGGTGGTACCAATTATTTTAAAAAGCTGAGGGAATCCAGGTTTAGATGGTTTGGTTATGCAAAAAGAAAATCGGGAGAACATATAGGAAAGAGGGAGTTAAATTTAGAAGTGGAGGGTAAGAGAAGTGTTGGAATACCCAAAATTAGATGGATGGATGTCATAGTTAAGCATTTGGTTAGCTTCTTGGTTTGAGGAAATATATACATGACAAACTAGAATGGATAAGAAGAATTTGAAGACCAAACCCTATATAAATGGGAAGAAGGCTAGAAGAAGATTTGAGTTGAGTAAGTGCAGCCAGAGGTTCAGACACTATATTGCAAGATTGTCGTTGTGACAGATATGACAGTATCCTGTAATATCTTGGAAAAACCTTACTGAATTAAGTTTAACATGCTTGGAGTTTGTTGTATTAAAAATGCAAATGTTTATGTACTCTTTAAAATTGCATGGACATTCTTTAGGAGGAAGTCATGAATAATGCAATCTCTGGAAGCTATTAGGAACTTCAAAAGATTATTGGGGACAATGCGAGTGAAGTGAATGTCCAAGGACATTTGTGGGGGGGGAGGGAATGCAAATGCAGGCCCGGATTTAGGGGAAGCGACCCAGGGCTTGGGAGGCATGGGTCTCGGGGTTCTGCTTTTGTTGTTAGTGACAAAATACAGATTTACAAATCCTAGTGTGCAAATTTAGCTTCTTATATGACAGGGATAAATCATGCATGCAAATCATGCACCAAAGTAATGAAATGTGCTACAAATGCAATTTAAAAATAAGGTATTCAAACATTTAACCAATGGAGGGGGGACCCAAAGACGCTTCTCGCCTGGGGTGCCATTTAGTCTAGGGCCAACCCTGTGCAAATGACTCTCCTGGAAACCCTTCTTTTGAAGCTACACTTTGGGCAGAGATTGAAGAGATGTTGCATGTATAATCAGCCAGACAAAGAGACAAACTCAATAAATGAGTCACTCACAGAGTCAGGCACTGTTCTTGTTCTGAGGTGAGGATGTGAAGAACATGAATCCACAGGAAAATCCCTGAGTAAGGATTGAAGGAGAGCTCTTACCAAAGCCAATGTTGCAGTTGGGGTGATCTCTGCTAAGGTTGTTATATTAAAAACAATAAAAGGAACCTATACATTTTCCTTGGTAGTGATTTACCTTAAGACTAAAATATGTTTGCTTAGAAAGAGCTCTGTGGTAATTTACAAGCATAGCAATTACACTGTCTAGTGTCTCTGAGAAGAGAAGTGAAGCTGGTCTGTTAGGCAGATTATCTTTTGCTTGGAATAACACAGTGAAGGCAGGTAACTTGTCTGCCCTGGAATACCCCATCAGAAGGAAGAACAATGCAAGTCTTCACCCAAGAGAGGTAATGGCTGGGGAGCAGGAGGCCTGAGACTGGGTGGCCTCAATGGACCATAGCGGGGAAACACAGGTGCTCTTGTCCTGAACTTTACCAATCATTGCACAGTCAGCCCTGTTTAAGGAGCAAACCCCACTCAGCAGACCCTGAGAATCTCCATCTGGTTGCTGGCTCCCTGCCCCATGCTCCCTTTCCTAGAGAAAACAATGTCCCTCTGATGCAGGTTTATTTTCCATATGGTGCTGGCTCACTTCTTGTCCACAAGACATGGAGTTTCTGCCCCACAGAGGATGTTCTACCCTTGAACAGAGACCTGGAAAATAACTCCATGTCGCTCGAAAGCTTGTCCTTTTCACTAATAAAAGTGGTCCAACTTGTCACAGAAAGAGAGAGAGAGAGAGAGATGCTAATGAAACAATAAATGACACACAGAGAAGTATAAAGAGAAATAATGCTGTTAGTCTATCTATGCAATTAATAAAAATGTACACTATTCACATCAGGAAATGTTCAAAATATAGATGGCAGTTTCTGATCTCTGGAAAAAGGCATAGACCCATATCAGTGGTTTTATTAGTCAGTTAGCTGTGAATGTTGGCCTTGTTTTGTGTCCTTAAGTTATTTCTGAACTCATCCTGATTTCACTGAATGCTTTAAAAACAATTTGGATGGGCAATTTCTTTTGCCCAGGGTTAATCATGACCTGGCTACAGAACATATAAATGGCAACAATATTGAATGGGTGAATAGTTTTATGTATCTGGGTTGTCAGTTGACACCAAGACGTTCTATATCTGAAGAAGTCACAAGTCTGATGGGTCTTGTGTCAATGACATTTCAGCATCCTTCAAAGGCCCCTGCTTGGGTTGCAGGATGTCTATATGACAACTAAGAAACAAGTGTTACATGTTGTTGTGATGACATCTCTCTTATATGCAGAAGAAACGTATCCATTATACACAGCTGAGAAGAGGAAACTAAACAGTTTACAGTGTCAAAAGTTACAGCGTATTCTTCACTTCCATTTGTTTGATTTGTCACAAATGAGGAGATACTTAGCTGATCCCAGCAAGTTGCAGTCTGGCATCAGTTGAGAAGATGACTGCAATGGTGGAGTCATGTTCAACTCACAGAAGAAGTTATGCTTTTACTGAAGCTTTTTATATCTGGGGTCAAAGGAAATAGAGCACGAGGCTGACTAAGAATAAGATTGGAAGATGCAATTTTGTGGGATTTAAGAAACCTTAATCCTCCCATACTGACTCTGTGGAAGGAAGAAGACTTGCAAGGAACCATTTAAGATGGAAACCAATTGTATACGCTGCCATGGTTGCATTATAGCCATGTGTATCTGCTGATGCTGATGTGCTGCTGATTTATACAAAGCAAACTGCTTCAAGAGGAGACACTAAGAAAGCCCTTTCTCAATCTAGCCTAGAGATTAAAGCACTTTCCTGAGAGATGGGAAACCAAACTTCAAATCTCTGCTCCACAACAGACAGAGGTGGGTCATGAATGAGTGTCTGCCACGTGTCAGGTGATGAGTCCCCTAACCAATGTGTGAAAGGTACTGCAAGTCAATGAGGATCCCTGTGCCTCTTTGTGAATTTAGCCTTTTTTTCCCGTTTGGCTCGGATGAAACTATTTGGTAAACTTATTTCAAATTTACAAATGTATCAGGTCAATCAAAACAGCATTTTTTGGTGAATCGGCTGTTAGACTGTAAAATGGCAGGAAATAATAGGAGATGAGACAAAGGAAAAGCTATATTGTATAGAGCTGGGCAAAATTTTTCAGACACTTTGCTCCTTTCTCATTCCTTAACCTGTGCATCCATCTATTGGTGATGTTTAAGGATGGCTGCCCTATTCCCATGCTTTCACCTCCACTGCCCTCTTGTGGAATTATACATTATGGCTATCATCTTCAAAGGAGTCTAGGGAGATTAAATCATTTGCTATTTGGATGTCTAACTCCTTAGCCTACTTTAGAGAATCTGAGCCTAAATACATTCCTTTTTCATTGACTGTCCCTGAGATTGGAAACCTAAATCACTTGGGCTCTTTTCATAATCTAAGCCTCAGTACCCTCATTCTTATGAACCATACACCGTTGTTTAAGGGCTGACCCAACACAGTGTTCTCGGTAGCTTGTCACAGAGAGTGAACTTCAGGGATCTTGCTCCAGGGGGAACAAGACAGCATTTAAACAGCTCTCAAGAAATCAACTCTTAGTCTTGGAGTCTGCTAAGGAAAGGGTCTTTGTTCCACTCCCAATGATAACACTTGAAGTGTCTCACTGCTCCTGGTAAAACAAATATTTGAAGTCTTAAATGTGGTTTTCCAGAGGCAAAGAGAGAGATTAGACAGACAAATCAATAAGTTAGTAGATAGACTAAGAAAACAAAAAGAGAAAATCACAGGTCAGAATGATCTCACCATCTTTATGATCTATATTAAAAAACAGGTGAGTTGATTCATGTTTTTATTCATTGTAATCTTTTATTTTCCTTTTAATTTCAAAAGACCAAGTTCTGCCCCTACCCCTTATCTAGGAGTGGGTCTCTCTGCAGAGTCCCTTTGTGTGAGCGGACTGCTGCATTCAGGCAGAAATCAGAGTGAGTAGCAGCATGGGGGTCATGGCTGGCAATCCAGCCATCTCTCTCTCTCTCTCTCTGTGTTTCTCAAGGCAGCACTGAGAACACTGAGATCAGCTGGTGCAGGATAACAGTAGTTTCTACTTTTGGAGTCTGTGTGTTGGGGGGTGAGTAGATTGGGACAGGGCATTCTCTAGAGAAGACACTTAGCTTTTGGTTTCACTGTGCACAGAGCTTTTGTTACCACTCAGGCAAGGTCCATCTCTTTGCTCGGGCATCTGTCTGATTAGCTGATATTTGGGAAAAGATGTATTTTCTCTCTCTGGGATACATATGGGATAAACATTGATTTGACATTGGACAGAACATTGGCTTCATTCCCATTTCCACTACAAATCAATGTAAATTCCATTAGGGCAGGAGAGATTCTCTTATGTAGGAAAAGCCTGATATTCAGATGTGCAGTTAAAAGTCCCATTGGGTTGAGTTTAAGTGACTTAGGAACAAAACTCTCATTAACTTACAATCAGATCCCTCTTTTTAAAATCATGTCAGCGTGCCTAGAGAGTGTTAATTTATTATGATCATTATTACTGTCCCTCCATATTACAAAGGGGGCATTTTTTTAACAAATAGCTTTCACAATATACAAGATCTTTAAGCATAAAAAGGGAAAAATTACTGTCTAAAATGTATCCCCATAAGTCACCAATGAATCCTTTGTGCACTGAGTCTGTAGGTTTGGGTAGTCAGGAGTTTTGTTAAACCCTCTGCACAATTCCTACATTTTAGATGATCAAATGCTTTCATTTTCCTTTGACTTTCCATAACATTCTCGCACTGTCTGAGAGCTCTGTCTGCTGGAAGTCACTGACCATGATGTCTTGCACATGTTCTTCAGCTACTCATTCAGACCCTTAGAGATCACTCTAAGTATTCCAATAATCGCTGGGATCATCTGTGTTCTATTTTTCCATAATCAATTTACTGTGTGGAAGTATTCTTCATACTTTGCTATCTCATCTTTTTGTTTCTTTTTTATGATGCTATCTGCTAGTATGGTGATATATTAATATTTGGCCTGTTTTTCTGCACTGCTCAGTCTGTGAAAATTGCCAGATCCCATAAAATCTTAGCCTCTTCATTCTCTAGAGCGCTTCTGGTTTGGTGGTTGTAATAACACACAATTTGTTTAAATATGTACTTCCACAGAGACTCCAGTGCAGGAACTTGGTGGCCTCATGTGTGTGTTCTCTCCTAGCCAGGCTCAGCAGGCGTTCCACAGTCTCTTCCTTTTCAGAACACATTGTGCAGTTCAGGGAGCAATTTTGTTGCTTGATCTTACTTCTATGTAAATAACCCTTAAGGACTCCTCTTGTGCACTCATATTGAGGCTCTCTGTCTCTTTTCCGATATCCTAGAAGACACGAGTTTATGCATCTTCTACCCCTAACAGGTTTGATCTCTCTCCAACACTGTCCATGCACTCATTTCTGTGTAAAACTTTGGAGTTTTTCTGTGGGGATTTCATTTCTACTATCTTTCATGATTTCTTGGGCTGGAATGCACTCTTGGTCATTGCTTTTTATCACCACCAGATGATCTTTTTCTCTGTCTCACTTTTAATATGTTTTGATGTTGTACTCTTGATTATCAACTTCTTCCTCCGTGGATAGCGGATATTTTTCCTGTATCACACTGTCAGACGTCTTGTCTATGTTTTTATTGCTATTCAATACTCGTTGCATCACTAGCAGCTTTCTTGTCCGGATGTCAAATTTTTATTTATCCCCTGGATTCCAATTGATCTCCCCGGCACTGTGCCATACTACTGTTCATCCTGTGTCATTGCTCTACCAAAATGTTTGCATGTGGGTCAACATGACTAATCTCCCTTTTCAGGCTTTCAGTCTCTATTTGCATAAATAACTCCTGTTTGCTATTAACCTCTCAGTTGCCCAGTGAGTCTGTGCTCAGTCATTTCTTTCTTGGTGTTGTCGTTTCTTTTCTTCAAGTCTTGGCGCATCCATGTCCTCCAGCCTCTCTCTTCTGGTTTTGCCAAAATCCAACCTTAGATCAATTCTTGGTTTGCACTAAGAGTCCTTTTCACTCTTTGGCTGAAAATTATCTCTGGTTTTCTTGAATTGTTTGGACAGTTGCATGATATCAGCCTGGGGTTACCCACTTACACACACACACAGACACCTTGGAAGTGGAGGAGCCTGTCATAAAGCTCAGCCCTTCTGAGGCCCTCTTTATGGCATTTTTAATATTTATCAATTTGCCTGTATTTGACTGGGTTGCCATCCTATACCCAAACCAGTATTTCTAATTCTCAGGGGTTTATTAATTATTATTATTATTATTATTATTATTATTATTATTATTATTATTATTGTGGAAATCCTAGATATTTTAATAGGGATGAATCCAATAATATACTATAGATATCAAACACTCTACAACAGTGGTTTTGAACTTGTGGTCCAAGATCCCTGCTGGTTCGTAGACCATATTTAAGATTTTCAAAGGGGTCGGCACCTACATTTCTAGGGGTCCGCAAATGAAAAAAGGCCAAAAACCACTGCTCTACAAAAAATTCAAAATGTAGTAGACAAAGAGGTACTTATAGAATTGGCCAGATCCCAGATTCAGTGGGTGTGAATCAGCCATAGCTCCATTGGAGTAAAGGGACCAGATGCCCAACTGGAGTAAAAACAGCTGTATCTCTGCTGATGTTAAAGAGACAGATTAAAGAGTTATTAGGCCAGAGAGAAACCACAAGCAAGCGAATGAGTGATGGTTAGGGCCCTCACCCTGGATGCAGGAGATCTAGTATCCAGTCCCCTTTCTTCAATGTTTCTTTCATTATTTAACCACAGTGGACCAAATTCAACAGGAGAGCCTCAGCAAGGCCTGCATCAGACTGTCCCATAATCCCAGCTAGGTGGGGGATTTGGTGAATACCTGTGGGGAAAGATTGTGTGATTTAGGTGCTTAAAGTGGCAGTTAGGGATCTAAGTCCTGTTGTGTATCTGGCCCATTTTGTCCTTGTAGAACACACAAATTCCAACCAGATTATCACTGTTGGTTTTCTAAATCTTGTCAATTTAAAGAATTTATATATTTTACATTATAGAATAGGGCTCTCTTTATATTCATCCTACTGAAGAGATGACCTCTAGATGAGAGTTCAATTAACTTTTAAGATCTGAATTAATTTTATTTATTTATTTGTCTCATAGGTCCTAGTTTTGCTGAAAAAATATCAATGGAAAATCAAACCACAGTGACCGAATTTATTCTCCTGGGACTTTCCAGTGACCCACAGATGCAGATTTTCCTATTCTTGGTGTTTTTAGTTACTTACCTAATCACTCTGGGTGGTAACATAGTGATCATGGTGGTGATAAGGGCTGATTCTCACCTTCACATCCCTATGTACTTATTTCTCTTCCATTTATCCTTTGTTGATATCTGCTATTCCTCAGTCACGGTGCATAACGCATTGAGGAACTTCCTAGCAACACACAAAACTATTTCTGTCAATGGCTGCATTGCACAGATGTTCTTCATCCTCCTCTCAGCTGGTGCTGAAGTTTTCATTCTCTCAGCCATGGCTTGTGACCGCTACGTGGCCATCTGTGACCCATTGCGTTACATGGAGAGAATGAGCAAAGGGATCTGTGTTCAGCTGGTGAGTGGGGCATGGACAATAGGCTTCTTCCATGCCCTGCTTAACACTGTTTTTACCTCCACGTTGCATTTCTGTGGGCCCAATCAAATCAGCCATTTCAGCTGTGAGCTCCCTCCTCTATTACAACGATACTGCATTGACACCTTCACCAATCAAGTGGTGCTTCTTACTTCTGTTGTGATATTTGGGTCAAACTCCTTCCTCCTTACGCTGATCTCCTACATTTACATCATCTCCACCATCCTGAGGATACGCTCTGCGGAGGGCAGGCGTAAAGCCTTCTCCACCTGCAGCTCCCACCTTATTGTGGTTGGTTTATGGTACCTGACAGCCTTTTTCCAGTACACAAAACCCAGCTCAGTCTCCTCTGTGGTTCTGGATGAAATATTCTCCATCCAGTACAGCATCTTGACCCCCATGTTAAACCCCATCATCTACAGCCTGAAAAACAAGGAGGTGAAAATAGCACTAGGGAAAACATTGGGGAAATTGAAGTTTCTCAAGTAGTGTTGATGATCTTAAATTAAATATTTTTTAAATCCAAGAGCAGAGAACTGTGGATAACTTTGGTTTGGGACATTCTCAAGTCAGGTAACCGATGGACAGATTGTGACAACCTCAGCCGCTCTAAATCAGTGTAGCTCCATTAAAGTCAGCGGGCCAAGTTGTACAAGTGTCACTGGAGCACGGGGGCCTGGATCCTGGGTCTCCTACATCCAGAGTGAGTGCTCTGAGCACCAGGCTGTAGAGTCATGCAAACATTTCTCTCTCTCTCCTTTCTTCATATCTCTTTGATCTGGCCCACTGACTTCAGGGGAGCTATGGCCAATTTATACCAGCTGGGCATCTGGGCAATTTTATAAAAATCTCTTCATCTATTGATTTCTCAGGTTTTTTTGACTTATTTTTTGAAATAATTAATATTAAATAGTTATATTATTGTACTTTACCCTACTAAAATCTCAAGGATTTTTTCAATAATTAATTATAATTAGTGGAGCCAATAGGTTTATTTCCCAGGTAGGGCTAGATCCACAAAGGAACTTAGTGCCTTAACCATGGGGATATGGGATAGGTTCATGGGGGTCTCTCTCTAACTCTCCTGTTCAAACCTCACATGGCTGGGGAGAAAACCCCTGTTTAAATCCTGTCTCTTTATCAGACACTTGAAGCAGGGCTCTCCCACATCCCAGGTGACTATCCTGACCATTGGGATAAAAGTTGAGTGGTCTCCTCCTTCTAATTCCTTCTTCCTTTCCCCAACCCAGCTTTTTGTTAAAAAATGCCTTAGGTGCAGTTAGAGGATTCCCAGCTGGGAACCCTCTAAGCAGAAGGAGGTGTCTTGCTCCAGGGGACATGGGGACTGAACTCTTTGACAGAGGTGGGATTTATAACACACCTTTCTCCTCATCCTCTCCCATTGGCTAGGGAATCACCTATCATGATGTTAGAACATAAGAACAAATGATAGACCATCCCAGGTCAGATGGTCCATCAGACCAATGGTCCATCTTGCACAGTATCCTGTTTCTGACAGGGGCCAGTGCCAGATTCTTCAGAGGGAAAAATTAACAGAACAGGCAATTATTGAGTGATCCATCCCCTGTTGTCTGGTCTCAGCTTCTGGCAGTCAGATGTTTAGCGACATCCAGAGCAGGGGGTTGCCTCTCCGGCCATCTGGACTAATTGCCATTGATGGACCTATCCTCCATGAATTTATCTAATTCTTTTTTAAAAAACTGTCTTCAGCACAAGAGAAAGGGAACAAGGGATGTTAAAATGAAAGCCTGATTTAATATTTTACATTTGAAATGCCTTCACTGTTTTGCCGCCTTGTCTGTATCTTTAATAAAAGGTTATAAAAAGAGATTTTAATGGTATGTTTGCCAAGGTACTAAGAGTAAGGTCTCTGCATACCAAATGCCAAACCTTGTTTAAAATTGTTTAATGTGGGACATTGACTGAGTTATGTGGACACTTTGGGCCTGTCTATGGATCCAAATTAATAAACACAAACTACCTTGAGATCTTTGTGGGTCACAGATGCTCCTGAAGAAAACTGCTCAATTCTGCCATTCTGTGTGATGGGAACATAAGAACTGAGTCCAAGCTGAGGCGCGCATCTAGCTCAGTATCCTCTTTCTGACAGTGACCAGAACAGGATGGTCAGAAATTGTCACAGTAGACAGATGTGTTATATTTAGCTCCTCATAATAGAATTGTATATAAATAGATATTGGCTTAATGCCTGAAACCTGTTTAATATCCCTTCAGAATATGTTTTCAGAATTAATTATAATAACCCTAAATATTTGTATCTAAACCTTTTCTGAATTTTGCTACATTGAGATAAAAAACGTAAGGTGTAGCAAAAAGTTCCACTGTCTAATTTTGTCATCTTCGTGCCATCAACACATGCAAAGAACACCCTCCCAACAGTCACTCACCAAACCATCACCCTCACCTTACGAAAATCCTACAGGAAGAAAGAGAGGTCTCCACTGAATGGGCTTCTTCATTTCTCTGTTTTTGTGAATCTCTTCTGATCTAGAGACATGATACTGCATGCACTTGAATGTTTAGAATAAATGGACATACTCCTACAGCCTGTCTGCATTCAGAACTCCAACTGAGGCTTACAAGACTTCCACTTACAGACCACCTGCAGGACTGAAACTAATCAACATTATGTATGATCCCTGTGACGTTGCAGTCTATATGATTTTATAAAAATATGCTAATGGGTGAATATAAAGTAACTGGAATATGCTTCGTGCAACAGGTCTCTTAAGGTATCATTACAAAGCTTATTGTCTACTGAGTGTGGTCATCCTATTTGTATAAAGGTATCACTCTTGTTTCTGAAACTAGAAATATGAACTATAACTCTGAGGGCGTATTGTAATTATGCAAAGTGTGAGTCATTAGTGGTGGCTTGAAATCTTATTGGCTCCCATTAACCAGGACAATTGACTGTAGATGGCTCTATTTGTAGGCAAGCCTTCCTGTGAGGCAGGCTGGGAGGAATGAAGGCTTGGGTCTTACAGTGACATGTGAAAATGGCACATTAACTGGAATCCATCTTTAACCTGGTGCTTTTCCAGTGAGAGGAGGGATGGGAACCCAGAGGGACAAAGGATTCCCGCCTTATGCAAAAGATATCTAAGTGGGTGGAACAGGAAAAAGTGGAGCCATCATGAGGAATCCCCTAGCTACCACCTGAGCTGGAACAAGAGCTGTACCAGTGGAAGAATTGTGCCCAGGTCTGGAAGGTGTCCAGTCTGAGGAAAAAACTTACTGAAGCATCTCTAAGGGTAAGATTATCTGTATTCAGTTTGATTAGACATATAGAGATATGCACAGCTGTTTGCCCACCCAGGTATTAACACATTCTCTGAGTTAATTAATAAGTAAAAAGTGATTTTATTAAATACAGAAAGTAGGATTTAAGTGGTTCCAAATAGTAACAGACAAATCAAAGTAAGTCACCAAGCAAAATAAAATAAAACCCGCAAATCTATCAGTGTTATAGAAGGCGGACAATTTATGAGTTTACACTGTATAAGCTTTATACAGGGTAAAATGGATTTATTTGGATTTAGACTCCATCGGGAGTTGGGCATCTGAGGCCTGGTCTACACTACGACTTTAGGTCGAATTTAGCAGTCTTACCTCAATTTAAGTCTGGACCCGTCCACACGACGAAGCCCTTTTTTGCAACTTACAGGGCTCTTTAAATCGATTTCTTTACTCCACCTCCGAGGGGATTAGCGCTGAAATCAGCCTTGCTGGGTTGAATCTGGGGTAGTGTGGACGCAATTCAACAGTATTGGACTGCGGGAGCTATCCCAGAGTGCTCCATTGTGACTGCTCTGGACAGCGCTCTCAATTCAGATGCACTGGCCAGTTAGACAGGAAAAGGCCCGCGAACTTTTGAATCTCATTTCCTGTTTGGCCAGCATGGCAAGGTGCAGGTGAGTGCAGATCTCATCAGCAGAGGTGGCCATGTTGGAGTCCCAGGATCGCAAAAGAGGTCCTGCATGGACCGAACGGGAGGTATGGGATATGTTCGCAGTATGGGGAGATGAATCAGTGCTAGCTGAACTCCGTTCCAGTAAACAAAATGCCAAAACATTAGAAAAAGTCTCAAAGGGCATGAAGGACAGAGGCCATAACAGGGACACAAAGCAGTGCCACGTGAAAATTAAGGAGCTACGGCAAGCTTACCAAAAAACCAGAGAGGCAAACGGCCACTCTGGGTCAGAGCCCTGAACATGCCGCTTCTATGACGATCTGCATGCCATGCTAGGGGGTGCAGCCACCACTACCCCAACCCTGTGCTTTGACTCCGACAATAGAGAAGCACACAACACGGAAGCGGGTTTTGGGGACTAGGAAGATTATGACGATGATAGCTCACAGGAAGGAAGTGGAGAAACCGGTTTCCCCAACAGCCAGGATATGTTTTTCACCCTGGACCTAGAGCCAGTACCCCCGAACCAACCCAAGGCGTGCTCCCGGACCCTGAAGGCGGAGAAGGGACCTCTGGTGAGTGTACCTTTGTAAATATTACACATGGTTTAAAAGCAAGCGTGTTTAATGATTAATTTGCCCTGGCATTCATGGCCAGTACAGCTACTGGAAAAGTCTGCCAACGTATCTGGGGATGGAGTGGAAATCCTCCAGGGACATCTCCATAAAGCTCTCCTGGAGAGAGAGAATGTTACTGAAAAACTACTAGAGTGACCAAAGGATGGTAGCATCGTGTCTACAGAATTTACACCTGGGTTTGACTCACTACATCAATCAGTGCTGTGGATACAGCTTCACCAGTGTGCCACTTAGAGGAACAGTACCATGGTACTTCGATTTGTGTGATGGTCAATTGCTGTATTGCAGACTGGTGTTCTGTAGAATCAAGGGTGCATCCGTTATGCTTTCAAGTATGCTTTAGAGTATTTAATGTTATAATAGCCTATCAGATGATGTGACAAGGTGCAACCTGAGACTGTGGGACTGCTGTGCCCCCTGAATTCACCAGCCTGGGGTGTGTCTCAAAATGCTCTGCTACTGACAAGCAGCAAGCCTCTCTCCAGCTTCTGTTATCACTCAGTCCAGCAGCATGTGAAGTCCCACACCCAGCTAGATTGCATGAATGTTCTCAGAGCCACTCATGAAATCCCAAAGAGAAAGGCACCAACCAGATCCTCCCAGCCTTCTACCTCAGGGATATACTGTCTTGCACTGCTCAAGATCACATCTCGAACAATGCAAATGTATTAATTGATTTGCCACTTCTTTAAGGGGAGTGGACATGCACAGCCTTTGCAACCTGAGTAAATTTACCAAACACTTCAGACAAATTCACTAGTAAGAATAAACATAAAAGTAAGTTTACTGACTGCAAAAGATAGATTTTAAGTGATTACAAGTAGTAAGTGTATAGATCAAAGTTAGTTTAAGAAATACAATAAAATCACAGTCTGGGTTCTAATAACTGAACAAGATTTTAATCAAGCAATGTCTCACCCTGATAGATGATACAAATAATTCCTTAGTATGCAGGCTAGAAATCTTTTCAGCCTGGGACCCCCTCCCCAGTTCAGAGTCTTTGTTTTCCAGATGTTCCTTCAGGTGTTGAGTTGTGGTGGGGAGAGAGAACAAGTCATGATGTCACTTTCCTTCTTGTATAGCTTCCTCCAGTGGGTGGAGTTTTACTGTTTCAAACACAGCCCCCAGCCGAGTTTATGGAAAAACGCAGTTTACAAGATAGAGTCAGGTTCACATGAGTGAGTCACATGCCCTTACATACTTTGATGACTCCACAATAGCAGCCATCACCCATACTTCAGCTAGAAAGTTTACAGGAAGGCCCCTCAGGTGGGGACAGGTTTCTTCTATGGTCCATTGTGAGAGTTAAGTGTTCACTAATGGGCCATTAACTTGAATAGTCCGTTCACAATGTGTTGGCCAGACAAGATGTAAATACCTGGTGGGTGTCACCCCAGTATCAAACATTTGAAATAGTGGTACCTACTTAATATTCATAACTGTAGATACAAATATAATACATGCATACAAACAGGATGATCATACTTGATAGACTGTAACTTTTCCATTAATCCCTTACATGGCCTACTTTGTACAAAATATATCATAATTATATGGAAGTGTGACTATGGGGGGCAGTGTGCTGCTTTAAGACACAGAGTGTCACAGCCGACAAGACTGTTTGAGGCCCAAGTAGGAGGTTGAGTAGCTCTTGAATATGAGGATGGTATTGCCTTACTTGGAGAGACTACTGACCAAAAGCTGAGAAAAATAGCTTAATCTATGATGATAAAACCAAAGCCATGAATGCCTCCTATAGAATGGAAATGAATGACCTGGTGCTGTGCATGTACATGTCAGTGACATTGAATGGGTGAATAGTTTTATCTATATGGGTTGCGGGTTGACAGAAGGAGGTTCTATATCTGAAGGAGTCACACATATGATGAGCCTTGCATCGGTGGCATTTCAGCATCTTTAAATGCCTCAGTTTGGGTGGCAGAATGTCTATGTGACAGATAAGAGATGAGTATTCAATGTGGTAGCCATGGCAACTCTGTTATATGGAGCAGACATATCTCCATTAAAAATAGCGGAGGAGGAAACTAGACAGTTTTCAGTGTCAAAATTACAGAGGATTTTTAACATCTGTTGATTTGTGGGACAGGATCCCTGGCCTGCAACCTGGGACTATGGGACCGCTGTGCCCCCTGAACTCACTAGCCTGGGTTGTATCTCACAGTGCTCTGCTAGTGAAAACCATCAAACCCCTCCAGGTGCTGTTATCACTCAGTCCAGCAGCATGTGGAGCCCCATGCCCAGCTAGATTGTATGAATGCTCCCATAGTCACTTCCGAAAAACACAGAGAAAGGCACCAGCCAAATCCCTCCCTGCTCCCAGCCTTGTACCTCAGGAATATACCGTCTTGCACTGCTCAAGATCCTTTCTTGATCAATGCAAGTTTATTAATTAGTTCACCACTTCTTCAAGGGAAAGTGGACGTGCACCAGCCTTTGTAACCTGAGCAGATTTACGAAACACTTCAGACAAACTCACTTGTAAGGATAAACATAAAAATAAGTTTGACTACAAAAAATAGAATATAAGTGATAAGTTACCAAAAGAAAATCAAAGATAAGCACGCTGTCTAAACTCTCAAACTTATTAGACTTAGGCAATATCTAGTTCAAGCAGTTTTCCTCATCCCACTGGATATTGCAGGTTGGTTACAGTCTTTGATGCACAGGCCTTCCCTGTTAGGCCTGGGGACCAGTCTCCTCAGCTCCAGCATTCTCGTTGCCTTCAGCATAGGTGCAGGGGAGAGGAAAAGGGGGCATCATGCTTCATCCTATGTTCTATTTTATACTCTTAGTCCATGTACTTGGAAAAAAACAAGTCCAGGCATGGCTGGGGCATTGCTGAGTCACAGAGTTGAGTAATTCCCTGGTGTGGTCTTGTGCAGGTGAGTCATTGAATTGTACCTCCCTTGCTGGACAATAGCTGGTGATGGCCAATTTTACACACCCCTGGGCACTTGGTCACCTCCGTTGTTGTTGTCTCTGGGGAAACTAGCATCTGGATGACTCCCAAATTTACAGCATATTTCAATGACAACCATAGAGTACAATCTCATAACTTCATATGCACTCAAGATATACATATTTAGGTAGAACAATGGGTTTCAGCAGGTCATAATCTTTTCCATGATACCTTACATGGCAAGCCTTATATGAAATATCACAACTATATACAGATGATAAACATGGGGGTTATAGGGCGCTCCCTAGAAGAACAGAGTGTCACAGTTTGATTTTGTCACAAGCGAGGACATACTTAGATGATCCCAGCTAGTTGCAGTCTTGCATCAGTTGAGAAGAAGATGGCTGCAATGGTGGGGTCATGTCCAATGTGCAGAAGAAGGTACACTTTTACTGAAGGTTTATACATCTGAGGTCAAAGGAAGGAGAGCATGAAGGTGGCCATGAATAAGATTGGAAGATGCAATTCTGAGGAATTTAAGAAACCTAAATCCTCCCATACTGACTCTTGTGGAAGTAAGAAAATGTGCAAGGGTCAATCTAAGATGGAAATCCATTCTACATGCCACCATGGCTGCATTCTAGTGATGTATCTAGTATCTGACGTTGCTGATGTGCTGCTGATTTACACAATGTGAACAGCTTCATCAGGAGAGCCTGAGAAAGCCCTACCCTAAAATACCTTATAGCCCAGACATATTAAACATTAAACATATTAAACATCATGTTTCAGGGATTAAGCCACATAACCCAGTCACTGTCCCACATTAAACAGTTTTAAACAAGGTTCGGAGTTCGGTTTGCAGAGACCTCAGTCTGTTTAGTATCTTGGCAAACACACCATTAAAAATCTCTTTTTATAACCTTTTATTAAAGACAAGAAGTAAAAATGCATGTGAAATGTAAAATATTAAATCAGGCTTTTATTTTAACAACATCTCTTGTTCCCTTTTCCTTGAGCTGGAGACAGTTTAAAAAAAAAATTAGGATAGGTCATCAATGGCTATTAGTCCAGAAAGCCAGAGAGGCAACCCCATGTTCTGGGTGTCCCTAAACCTCTGACTGCCAGAAGCTGGGACTGGACGACAGGGGATGTATCACTTGATAATTGTCTGTTCTGTTCATTCCCTTTGAAGAATCTGGCACTGGCCATTGGCAGAAACATGATACTAGGCTAGATGGACCATTGGTCTGACCTGGGATGGTCTTTCATTTGTTCTTATATTCTAACATGATGATAGGTGGTTCCCTAGTCAATGGGAGATGCTGAGGAGTGGGGTGTGTTTTAAGCCCTGCCGCTGTCAAAGAGTTCAGTCCCCATATCCCCGTGAGTGAGACACATCCTTCTGCTTCTGATTCTCAGCTAGGAACCCTCTAACCCCACCTAATGTTTTTTTACATGAAGCTGGCGCTGGAGGAAGAAGAAGAAGGAATTAGAAGGAGGAGACCGCTTATAACTTTTATCACAACGGTCAGGGTAGTCACCTGGGATGTGGGAGGGCCCCACTTCAAGTGCCTGATAAAGAGACAGGATTTAAACAGGGGATCTCCCCCCCACCCATGTGGATGCCCTAACCACCGGGATACGCTCATGTGGGTCTCTCTCTAACTCTCCTGTTCAAGCCTAAGTTCCTTTGTGGATCTAGCGCTCCCTGGGGAGTAAACCCATTGGCTCCAATGATTATTATGTTATCCTTATTAATTATTATGGAAAATCCTTGAGATTTTAGTAGGATAGAATAAGATAACTGATATTAAATGGAGTTTCAACAAATTAGTCAAAAAACAAAAGAACAGAGATTAATAGATGAAGAGATTCTTTTTATAGAATTGGCCAAAATCTCAGCTGGTATAAACTGGCCATAGCTCCCCTGAAGTCAGTGGGCCAGACTAAAGAGATATGGAGATAGAGGAAAGGAAGAAATGTGTGTATGACTCTACAGCTTAGTGCTCAGAGCACTCCCTCTGGATTTAGGAGAACCAAGATCCAGTCCCCCGTACTCCAGTGACTCTTGTACAACTGGAAATCTGGCCCACTGACTTCAATGGAGCCACACTCATTTAGACCAACTGGGGTTTTGTCCCAATGTCTCTGTCAGTTACCTGAGCTGAGAATTTCCCAAACACAAGTTATTCACAGTTCTATGCTCTCTGATGTAAACATATGTAATTTAATTTATTTAAGATCATCAACATTACTTGAGAAGCATCAATTTCCCCAACATTTTCCTTAGAGCTGTTTTCACCTCCTTGTTTTTCAGGCTGTAGATGATGGGGTTTAACATGGGGGTCAAGACACTGTACTGGCTGGAGAATATTTCATCCAGAACCACAGAAGAGACTGAGCTGGGTTTTGTGTACTGCAGAAAACCTGTCAGGTAAAATAAGCCAACAACAATAAGGTGGGAGCTGCAGGTGGAGAAGGCTTTATGCCTGCCCTCCGCAGACTGTATCCTCAGGACGGTGGAGATGATGTGAATGTAGGAGATCAGGGTGAGAAGGAAGGAGCTTGATCCAAATATCACAGCAGAAGTAAGAAGCACCACTTGATTGGTGAGGGTCTCGGTGCAGGACAGTTGTAATAGAGGAGGGAGTTCACAGCTGAAATGATGGATTTGGTTGTACCCACAGAAATGCAACTTCAGAGTAAAAACAGTGTTAAGAAGGGCATAAAAGAAGCCTATGGTCCATGCCCCACTCACCAACAGAACACAGATTCCTTTGCTCATTCTCTCCATGTAATGCAATGGGTCACAGATGGCAGCATAGCGATCATAAGCCATGGCTGAGAGAATGAGAACTTCAGCACCAGCTGAGAGGAGGATGAAGAACATCTGAGCAATGCAGCCATTGAGAGAAATAGTTTTGTGTGCTGCTAGGAAGTTCCTCAGTGTGTTAAGCACCGTGACCGAGGAATAGCGGATATCAACAAAGGATAAATGGAAGAGGAAGAAGTACAGAGGGGTGTGAAGGTGAGAATCAGCTCTTATCACCACAATGATCACTATATTACCAGCCAGAGTGATTAGGTAAATAACTAAAAACACCAGGAAGAGGAAAATCTGCATCTGTGGGTCACTGGAAAGTCCGAGGAGGATAAATTCGGTCACTGTGGTTTGATTTTCCATTGATATTTTTTCAGCAAAACTAGGACCTATAAGAAAAATAAATAAATAAAATTAACACAGATAATAAAAGTGAATTGAACTGTCATCTAGAGGTCATCTCTTCAGTAGGATGAATATAAAGAGAGCCCTATTCTATCATGTAAAATATATATATATATATTTTAAATAGACAAGATTTAGAAAACCAACAGCGATAATCTGCTTGGAATTTGTGTGTTCTACAATGACAAAATGGGCCAGATACACAACAGGACTTAGATCCCTGGCAGCCACTTTAAGCACCTAAATCACAGAATCGGGCCCCATAGGTATTCACAAAATCTCCACCCAGCTGGGACTATGGGACAGTCTGATGTGTGCCTTGCTTAGGCTCTCCTGTTGAATCTGTTTCGCTGTGTTTAAATAATTAAAGAGGCATTGGAGAAAGGGGACTGGATACTGTATCTCCTGCATCCAGGTTGAGGGTCCTAACCAGCAGTCATTTGCTTTCTTGCGGTTTCTCTCTGGCCTAATAACTCTTTCCTGATGTTAGAGGGACACATTAGAGATACAGCTGTTTTTACTCCAGTTGGGTATCTGGCTCCTTTACTCCAATGGAGCTATGGCTGATTCACACCCACTGAATCTGGGATCTGGCCAATTCTATAAGCACCTCTCTGTCTACTACATTTTGTAATTTTTGTAGATCAGCAGTTTTTGGCCTTTTTTCATTTGCGGACCCCTAAAAATGTAGGTGCAGACCCCTTTGAAAATCTTAAACATGGTCTACGAACCACCCGGGGTCTGTAGACCACAAGTTCAAAACCACTGTTGTGGTTTGGGCATAGACTGGCAACCTAATACAGAGAACACAGGTGAATTGATAAGTATTAAAAATGCCATAAAGAGGGCCTCGGAAGGGCTTAGCTTTATGACAGGCTCCTCCACTGCCAAGGTGTGTGTGTCGAAGTGGGTAACCCCAGGGTGATATGATGCAACTGTCCAAATAATTCAAGAAAACCAGAGATAATTTTCTGCCAAAGTGTGAAAAGGACTCTTAGATCACTTCTTGGTTTGCACTAAGGTTGGATTTTGGCAAAACCAGAAGAGAGAGGCTGGAGGACATGAATGCTCCAAGACTTGTAGAAGAGAAACGACAACACCGAGAAAGGAATGACTGAGAATAGACTCACTGAACAACTGAGAGCTTAATAGCAAATAGGAGTTGGAGATTGAAAGCCTGAAAAGGGAGATTAGTCATGTTGACCCACATGCAAACATTTTGGTAGAGCAATGACACAGGATAAACAGTAATATGGCACAGTGCCGGGGAGATCAAGTGGAATCAAGGGGATAAGTAAAAATTTGACATCCAAACAAGACAGCTGATAGTGATGCAATGAGTATTGAATAGCAATCAAGACACTGACAGGTCATCTGACAGTGTGATACAGGAAAAGGTCTGCTATCCGTGCAAGAAGAAGTTGATAATCAAGAATACGACATCAAAACAGATTAAAAGTGAGACAGAGAAAAGGATCATCTGGTAGTGATAAAAAGCATAGACTGAGAGTGCATTCCAGCCCAAGAAATCATGAAAGGTAGTAGAAATGAAATCCCCAAAGAAAAACTCTGAAGTTTTACACAGAAATGAGTGCATGGACAGTGGTGGAGAGAGATGAAACTTGTTAGGGGTAGAAGATGCATAAACTCATGGCTTCTAGAAGGATATTGGAAAAGCGACAGAGAGCCTCAATATGAGTGCACAAGAGGAGTCCTTAAGGGTTATTTACAGAGAAGTACAAAATTGCTCCCTGAACTGCACAATGTGTTCTGAAAAGGAAGAGACTGTGGAACGCCTGCTGAGCCTGGCTAGGAGAGAACAGACACATGAGGCCACCAAGTTCCTGCACTGGAGTCTCTGTGGAAGTACATATTTAAACGAATTGTGTGTTATTACAACCACCAAACCAGAAGCGCTCTAGAGAATGAAGAGGCTAAGATTTTATGGGATCTGGCAATTTTCACAGACTGAGCAGTGCAGAAAAACAGGCCAAATATTAATATATCACCATACTAGCAGATAGTGTCATAAAAAAGAAACAAAACAACAAGATAGCAAAGTATGAAGAACACTTCACACAGTAAATTGATTATGGAAAAATAGAACACAGATGATCCCAGCGATTATTGGAATACTTAGAGTTATCCCTAAGGGTCTGAATGAGCAGCTGAACAACACGTGAGGAATGCAAGACATCATGGTCAGTGACTTAAAGCAGACAGAGCTCTCAGACACTGCGAGAATGTTAAAGAAAGTCAAAGGAAAATGAGAGAAGTTGATCACCTAAAATGCAGGAATTGTGCAGAGGGTTTAACAAAACTTCTGAGTACCCAAACCTACAGACTCGGTGTACAAAGGATTTACTGGTGACTTTTGGGGATAAATTTTAGACGGAAACTTTTCCCTTTTTATGCTTAAAGATCTTGTATATTGTGAAAGCTATTTGTTTAAAAAATCCCCCCTATGTAATACTGAGGGACAGTAATAGTGATCATAATAAATGAATGTGCCCAGCAAACACTCTCTAGGCACGATGATATGATTTTAAAAGGAAGGATCTGATTATAAGTTAATGGGAGTTTTGTTCCTAAGTAACTTACACTAAACCCAATGGGACTTTTGACTCAGGATCCTGCACACATGAATATCAGGCTGTTCCTACATAAGAGAATCTCTCCTGCCCTAATGGAATTGACATTGATTTGTAGTGGAAATGGGAAGGAAGCCAATTTTCTGTCCAATGTCAAATCTATGTTTATCCCATATGTATCCCAGAGAGAAAATACATCTTTTCCCAACTATCAGCTCATCAGAGAAATGCCAGAGCAAAGTGATAGACCTCGCCTGAACGGTAACAAAGTCACTGTGCACAGTGAAACCAAAAGCTAAGTGTCTTCTCTAGAGAATGCCCTGCCCCTAATCTACTCACCCCACAACACACAGACTCCAAAAATTGAAACTACTGTTTCCTGCACCAGCTGATCTCAATTTTCTCAGTGCTGCCTTGAGAAATAGAGAGAGAGATGGCTGGATTGCCAGCCATGACCCCTATGTTGCTACTGACTCTGTGTGAGCAGACTGCTGCATTCAGGCAGACATCAAAGCAACTCTGCAGAGAGACCCACCCTTAGATAATGGGTAGGGGCAGAACTTGGTCCTTTGAAATTAAAAGGAAAATAAAAGATTACAATGAATAAAAACATGAATAAACTCACCTGCCTTTTAGATCATAAAGATGGTGAGATCATTCCCACCTGTGATTTTCTCTTTTTGTTTTCTTAGTCTATCTACTAACTTATTGATTTGTCTGTCTAAACTCTCTCTCTCTGCCTATGGAAAACAGAATTTAGGACATCAAATATTTTTTTAAGAGGAGCAGTGAGACCCTTCAAGGTGTGTAAGGTTATCAGTGGGAGTTGAACAAAGACCCTTTCCTTAGCAGACTCCAAGAGTAAGAGCTGATTTCTTGAGAGCTTTTTATATGCTGTCTTGTTCCCCCTGGAACAAGATCCCTCAAGTTCACTTTCTGTGACAAGCTACCGAGAACACTGCTGGGTGGGGTCAGCCCTTAAACAAAGGTGTATGGTTGTTTAGGGTACTCAGGCTTAGATTATGAAAAGAGCCTAAGTGATTTAGGTTTCCAATCTCAGGGACAGTGAATTAAAAAGGCATGTATTTATGCTCAGACTCTCCAAAGTAGGCTAAGGAATTAGACATCCAAATAGCAAATGATTTAATCTCCCTAGACTCCTTTGAAGATGATAGCCATAATGTATAATTCCACAAGAGGGCAGTGGAGGGGAAAGCATGGGAATAGGCCAGCCATCCTTAAACATCACCAATAGATGGTGTCAGGGCTGGTTCCCCCTTTATAATTATGACAGATGGATACACAGGTTAAGGAATGAGAAAGGAGCAAATAGATTGTAAAATGCCAGGAAAGGATAGGATATGAGACAAAGGAAAAGCTATATTGTATAGAGCTGGGCAAAATTGTTCAGACAAACAGGTGATTCACCAAAAAATGCTGTTTTGATTGACCTGATACATTTGTAAATTCGAAACAAGTTTACCAAATAGTTTCATCCGAGCCAAAGGGGGGAAAAAGGCTAAATTCACAAAGAGGCACAGGGAACCTCATTGACTTGCAGTACCTTTAACACATTGGTTAGGGGACTCATCACCTGACACGTGGGAGATACTCATTCATGACCCACCTCTGTCCGTTGTGGAGCAGAGAGTTGAATTTTGGTTTCCCACCTCTCAGGAAAGTGCTTTAATCTCTAGGCTAGTTTGAGAAAGGGCTTTCTTAGTGTCTCCTCTTAAATCTGTTCGCTTTGTATAAATCAACAGCACATCAGCAGATACACATGGCTATAATGCAGCCATGGCAGCATATAGAATTGGTTTCCATCTTAAATGGTTCCTTGCAAGTCTTCTTCCTTCCACAAGAGTCAGTATGGGAGAGTTAAGGTTTCTTAAATCCCACAAAATTGCATTTTCCAATCTTATTCTTAGTCAGCCTCATGCTCTATTTCCTTTGAACCCAGATATAAAAAGCTTCAGTAAAAACATAACTTCTTCTGTGAGTTGAACTGATACCAGACTGCAACTTGCTGGGATCATCTTAAGTATCTCCTCATTTGTGACAAATCAAACAAATAGAAGTGAAGAATACGCTGTAACTTTTGACACTGAAAACTGTTTAGTTTCCTCTCCTCAGCTGTATTTAATGGAGATGTTTCTTCTGCATATATGAGAGATGTCATCACAACAGCATGTAACACTTGTTTCTTAGTTGTTACAGAGACATCCTGCTACCCAAGCAGGGGCCTTTGAATGATGCTGAAATGCCACTGACACAAGACCCATCAGACTTGTGACTTCTTCAGATATAGAACCTCCTGCCATCATCTGACTACTCAGATACATAAAAGTATTCACCCATTCAGCGTTGTTGCCATTTACATGCTCTGTTGGCAGGTCATGAATAACCCTGGGCAAAAGAAATTGCCCTTCCAAATTATTTGTCAGTGGGTTCGGTGAACTCAGGATGAATTCACAAATAACGCAAGGGCACAAAACAAGGCCAACATTCACATCTAACGTTTGACTGACTAATAAAACCACTGACATGGGTCTATGCCTTTTTCAAGAGATCAGAAACTGCCCCCAACATTTCAGAACATTTCCTCATGTGAATAGTATACATTTTTATTAATTGTTTAATGTGTTACATCATGATAGACTATCAGCATTCTTTCTCTTGATACCTCCCTGTGTGTTGTTTATTGTTCCATCAGCATATCTCTCTCTCTCTCTGACAAGTTGGACCATTTTTATTACTGAAAAAAGAAAAGCTTTCAAGCGACGCAGAGTTCTTTTTGAGGTCACTGTTCAATGGGTAGAACATCCTCTGTGGTACAGCGACTCCATATCTTGTGGACACGAAGTGAGCCAGCATGATATGGAAAATAAACCTGCATCAGAAGGACATTGTTTTCCCTACGAAAGGGAGTATGGGGCTTGGAGCCATGAACCGGATGGAGATTCTCAGGGTCTGCTGAGTGGGGTTTGCTCCTTACATGGGGCTGACTGTGCAATGATTGGTAAAGTTCAGGACAACTTCATCTGTGTTCCCCCTCTATGGTCCAGTGAGGCCACCCAGTCACAGGCTTCCTGTTCCCCAGTCATTACCTCTCTTGGGTGGAGACCTGCATTGCTCTTCCTTCTGACAGGGGTATTCCGAGGCTGACCAGTTACCTGCCTTCACTGTGTTATTCCAAGCAAAAGATAGTCTGCCTAACAGACCTGCTTCACTTCTCTTCTCAGAGAGATTACACAGGGATTTCCCTGTGGATTCATGTTCTTCCCACCCTCACTTCAGAACAAAAACAATGTCTGACTCTGGGAGTGACTCATTTATCGAGTTTGTCTCTTTGAAGAGACTTTGCATATGTAATCAGCCAGACAATCTCTTCCCAAAATGCTGCTTCAAAAGAAGGGTTTCCAGGTGAGTCATTTGCATAGGGCTGGCCCTAGACCAAATGGCACCCCAGGTGAGAAGCGTCTTTGGTGCCTCCTCTCCATTTCTTAAACTTTTGAATACCTTATTTTTTATTGCACTTGTAGCACATTTCATGACTTTGGTGCATGATTTGCATGCATGATTTATCCCTGTCATATAAGAAGATAAATTTGCACACTAGGATTTGTAAATCTGTATTTTGTCACTAACAACACAGCTGGAGAAACATAGACATGGCCCACAATCTTATTAGGCACTTAGAGACCTGCCAAGCTTCTACCAGCATCCAACAGTTTAGGGCATTACTTTCAGTGGCCTCGTTGTGGTCACCGGCTCACAGCAATGCTCCTAAGTATACAGTCCTGCTAAGCCAGACTCTCATTGGACAGAAGGAAAAAGGGGAGGGATAGGAAAGAGAAGAAGTAAAGTGGCGAAGGAAAAGGAGGCAGGGCGAAGGGGAGGAACGCAGAGCGAGAGAAAGTCTCACATCTCAGGCGGTATTTGGGATTGAGCAGGGGGCAGTGGTGGTGTCATCTTCCTCCCTCTCTCTGGACCAATCTGTTCAGGAAGTCTCTCAGGATTAGGATGAAGAAGTTCTGGGGTCCCAGGAAATGGTGGGGGTGTCAGCCATGATCATGTTGGGGTCCACTAGGCATAGCTACCAGGTAACTCGGGAGAGTGGAAGGCCATAAGTGCCGATGAAACTCTCCTGCTCTGGGCCTACTGAGCCACAGAACTCCATCTTGTGAACACTCATCTACTTCCATGCTAATTGCCTTGATGCTGAAGCAGAATATGTAATGGTCAGCTTTTCTAGCAGATGGCTGCAGTTTCACTCACACTAGCAGAAATAGTAGAGATAAGGAGCGGGGGAAAGAAGGAGGGGTAGTTAGTTTGCAGGCGTCTAAACCCAAGGTCGCAGATACGCATAAGACTGGGAAAGTTTTCTCTCAAGCTTATGTAGAGCTTATTGTAACTGTTGTCTGAGAGGGAGGGGTAAGGGGGAAAAGCCAGAACAAAGACTTGTACACAAACAGCTTGGAGTATAAAAGGTAAAACTTATTTGTATTTGCTGCGCTTGATTTGAGACATGCTGGTCTCCTAGTGCCTTTTCAGAGCTCTGAAATAAACTGGGCTTTGTTTCTCCCCTTGGTGTCTTGATTCGTGCTAAGCACACCGGGCAACGAATCACTGTTGCCCCCTCGGGCCTTTTTGGGCCGGCAACAATGGTGACGCTCACTCCAGTAGCCAACTTTTCTACCCAAAGTCTCTTTCTTTAAGAACTCCAAAAGGGACTGCTGGGTGCAATAGCCCATCCTCTCATTACTTTGCTCACCAATTAGGCCTAATTTGATACACTGATTTTTCGAGCTCACACTGTCTTATTTATGAGGCATGATCTTAGCACAGTTTGTGAGTTCTATCAGGAGACCTTTTCCTTTGGACTAATTCAGTCTCTCTTTCTCCCTCCCTTTGGTGTCTTTTTCCATCACCATTTTCTATTATAGGCTACTGTGACATCTGATGAACTGTCACATACTTTTTACAGTTGAGCTCACAATGAGGGTAAGTTTGTAGGCCAAATAATTACAACAATCTGCAGTCCATCTGTGATGGTATTTCCCCCAAATTACAGAAGGTTATTACCATCAATCACCTGTTAAGCACGAACAAAATACTAGTCTCTGTGCTTTAAAATAAAATTAAAGAGAGTGTATGACCCAGAGATATATATAATCTGGCCTGTGTGCTACAGGAGGACATACTAGGGATCACAGTGGTCCCTTCTGGCCTTTGAGTCTATGAAATCAGTTCCTTGTTATACTTGGCAGTGTACAAATATTAGAGATGATACAGAAATTTCCATCACACAGGAAGCTCCATATTTTGACATTTTGTTTAATCTCAACAGGGGCCAAAAAGATGAAATCTCAGGCAGAATGTCTAATCAGATGCAGAAATACCTAAACATTTCATTTTTAAATTTGATTGTAACAAAACATTTCCTCTTGAAGCATCCATTTAAAATGATAACTTAGATATTGAGTGAATATTTTTGTGTACAATGAGCTTGACATGAGTCATTTTATTGTCAATTTAAGTGAAAATATCAATTAAAAATGCAAGTTTTCATTTCAATTGGACATTTTGAAATGAAAGCTTTCATTTCATTTTGGGATGTCAAATTGAAATGGAATCCTCCCCGCGCCCCCCCCCCCCCCCAAAAGGAAATATTTTTCTTCAACATTCAGATTTTCACACAGAAAATGTCTAACTTGATGTAAGAACACATTCAGATTTTGTTATCCAAACATAGGAAAAAGTTTTGACCAGAACTAACAAACATAGAAGTGGTCATCATTCCTGTTCTAAATAAATTACAGCCCAACAGAGTGACGCTTAGTAGGAAAGACACCCTGCAAAAGCAGGAGGTGAGAGTAACTAAATCATGCTATTTTCTATTCAAAGAGCTGGTTGCAAAAGTTGTGAATTTTGATGAGAAAGAGGGACATGATTTTTTTCATGAAAATATTCCCATTTTCAACCAGCTCTATTCATTTTTTTGTGAAAAATGTGAAAGAAGAAATTCTCTCTTTGAAACCAGAAGGAGCGGGTGGTTTCTTTCCTAATGGGGACAGGGAGTTCATTCTGTTAGTCCTAGGATGAGATGGGAAGAGATATGGGACTACCAGTGGGCACATGATGATTGTGTGATTCAAGGCAGAGACAGGGATGGAAGAGATGAGACTTCAATATTTTCCCCTCCATGGACTTTCTGACTGACCTTGGGCATGTCACTGGGACTACATTTTCCCCATCCAATAGAAGTAGGGCACCTAATTTGCCTAAAGTCTTTTGAAAATCCCAGCCTGCTGGTTGACTCTTCATTTACCTGAGACCATATCTCTGTAAGTCCAATTTTGACAAAAGGTGGATTCTGAATCATAACTTTATTTGCTGAGGCAAGAGCCTCAGCTGACATCTCAGTGTAGCCCTGTTTCTTTCAGTGGAGTCACGTTGCTTTCCAACAGCTGTGGTGCTGCATCTAAGGGTGAATTTCACTGGGATACATAGTGCCAGCGCCACTTCCTATTATGTTTAGGATTTAAGTGGAACTCAATGATACACGGGTCTTTCAAACTCAATGGGTTGTGAAATTTGAGGAATGTAAAATCACTTTAGAATATGGACACTATGGGCCAGATTCCTAGTTCATGTAAATCCACGTAGCACCATTACATCAATGGAACTAGGTGGATTTACACCCAGAGTTAGATTCACAAAGGGACGTAGCTCTTCTAATGCTGAGCATTGTAGTGGATAACTTTTAGATGATTTTTTTTAATCACTCAGTTTCCAGAGCCTGAGTTGGGCGGCCAGGCTCCCTACACAGAGAAAGGGAAGACATAGGCAACTAGGAATGGGATTAAAAAAAGCCAACATGACAGATGGTTCCTTAGCCAATGGGAAAGGCCAAGCAGAGGGTTGTATTCTAAACCCCGCAGGTATCACAGGAGTTCAGTCCCTATCTCCTCTGGGAGAAGGCACCTCCTTCACCTTGGGACTCTCAGCTGGGAAGCTTCTAACCCCACCTAAGGTGGCAAAAAACATGGTGAGAGAGAGGAGAGAAGAAGGAATTAGGTGGAGGAAACCCCTCAACTTTTATTCTAGCAGTTAGGCATGTAGCAGACCTTCAAGTGCCTGATAAGGAGAAAGCTTTTAAAAAGGGATCTGCTTCCACCCATGTGGGTGCCCTAACCACTGTGATATGGGATACCTGATATGTGTCTCTCTCAATCTCTCCTAATAGAGCCTTAATTCCTTTGTGCATCTTGACCCAGATGGGGATCACACTCATTATTAATTATTGTTATTATTGGAGACAGAGGCATTAATAGGGATGAATCCTATAAGATACCACAGATATTAAATAGGGTTTTCAACAAAATACTCTAGAAGAACTATAGAATGCAATAGAGAAAGATGTTCTTTTCATAGAACTGGCCAGATCCTCAAGTGGTATAAATTAGCCATAGCTCCATTGAAGTCAGTGGGTCAGATTGAAAGAGATATTGGCCCAAAGAGAGAGAAAGAGAGAGAGAGCATGAATGGCTCTAGATCTTGGTGCTTCTAGCACTCACCCTAGATGGAGACCCAGGATCCTGTCCCCTTTGCTCCAGTGTCTCTCCTACCCAAAGGGGATGTGGCCTGCTGAGTTCATTGGAGGCACATTGGCCAAAACCTCAGCTGGTCTAAATCGAAGTGTCAGATACCTGAGCAGAGGATCTCCCAAACACAAGTTATACACAGTTCTATGTTCTCTGTGTTTTTTTTAAATAAGATTGACACTACCTGAGAAATTTGAATTTCCCCAACATTTTCCCTATAGCTGTTTTCACCTCCTTGTTTTTCAGGCTGTATATGATGGGGTTTAACATAGGGGTCAAGATGCTGTACTGGATGGAGAACATTTCATCGAGAACCACAGAAGAGACTGAGCTGGGTTTTGTGTACTGGAAAAAAGCTGTCAAGTACAACAAACCAACCACAATAAGGTGGGAGCTGCAGGTGGAGAAGGCTTTACGCCTGCCCGCTGCAGAGCATATCCTCAGGATGGTGGAGATGATGAGAATGTAGGAGATCAGGGAGAAGAGAAAGGAGCTTGATCCAACTATGACAGCAGAAGTAAGAAGCACGACTTGATTGGTGAGTGTCTCAGTGCAGGACAGTTGTAATAGAGGAGGGAGCTCACAGCTGAAATGGCTGATTTGATTGGGCCCACAGAAATGCAACTTGAAGGTAAAAACAGTGTTAAGCAGGGCATCAATGAAGCCTATTGCCCATGCACCACTCACCAGCTGAACACAGATCCTTGTGCTCGTTGTGTCCATGTAACGCAATGGGTCACAGATGGCAGCATAGCGGTCATAAGCCATGGCTGAGAGAATGAAAGCTTCAGTAACAACTAAGAGGAAAAAGAAGAATATCTGGGTAATGCAGCCATTGACAGAAATAGTTTTGTGATCTGTGAGTAAGTTCATCAGCGTGTTAGGTACCGTGACCGAGGAATAGCAGATATCAACAAAGGATAAATGAAAGAGGAGGAAATACATAGGGATGTGAAGGTGAGAATCAGCTCTTATCACCACCATGATCACTATGTTACCACCCAGAGTGATTAGGTAAATAACTAAAAACACCAGGAAGAGGAAAATCTGCATCTGTGGGTCACTGGAAAGTCCGAGGAGGATAAATTTGGTCACTGTCGTTTGATTTTTCATTTTCATTTATTCAGCAAATCTGTGACCTGGAAGACCAGAAAAAAATGAAATTAACACTTATTGTGAAAATAAATTGAAATAGTATGTGGAGATTATCTGTTCCAGAGGATGAATGTAAAGAGAGTCCTATGCCATTCTGTAAAATGTGTGTTTTAACTATACTAAACTTAGAGAGAGAGAGAAAGAGAGACGTGAGGTGGTATTTGTGTGTTTTAAATAGGCAAAATAAGCTGGATACACAAAAGGACTTGGGCACCTAACTGCCACTTTAGATGCCTAAATCCAAGAATCACGTCCTACTGGTATTCACAAATACCCTGCTCAGGTCTGACTGAGGGATAGTCTGATGTGGGGCTCCCTCAGTCTCTCCTCTTGAAGCTGTTCCTCTGTGAATAAATCATAAAAGAGGCAGTGCAGGGATTTATTCTCTCCTTCTGCAATCTGGCCTTATGACTTCAATAGAGCTACAGCTGTGCTACACCAGCATGGGATCGGGCAGATTGGCTGCAATGAAACTATGGCCAATTTACAATAGCTGGACATCTGGCCAAATCTATAAAAATAATCTCCTTCTCCATTACAGTCTGTCAGTTGTTCTAGACTATTTTGTTGAAAACACTATTTAATATCTGTAGCATATAATTGGATTATTACCTATTAAATCATTAGGATTTTTCAAGAAGAATAAGAATCATAGAACTGGAAGGGACTGCAAGAGATCATCTAGTCCAGTCCCCTGCACTCATGGCAGGATTAAGTATTATCTAGACCATCCCTTGCAGGTGTTTGTCCAACCTGGTCTTAAAAATCTCCAATGATCCCTTTCCGCACTTCTCCTTCCTAGGCAGTCATTTCCTATTTGTATGTGGAGTACTTTGCCTTTGTCCTTATAGAATTTCATCCTATTTACTTCAGACCATTTCTCCAGTTTGTCCAGATCATTTTGAATTATAATCCCATCCTCCAATGCACTTGCAACCCCTCCCAGCTTGGTATCGTCCGCAAACGTAAGTTTCCTCTCTATGCATTATCTAAATCATTGATGAAGATATTGAACAGAACCGGACCAAGAAATGATCCCTTCAGGACCCCACTCATTATGCCCTTCCAGCATGACTGTGAACCACTGATAACTACTCTCTGGGAACTGTTTTCCAACCAGCTATGCACCCACCTTATAGTAGCTCCTTTTAGGTTGTATTTCTCTAGTGTATGAGAAGGTTATGCCACACTATCAAGAAGAAATTAATGTGACCAGAAAACATTATCTCAACACACTGACATAATTTTGAAAAGAGGGGCCCGATAGGAGGAAAAGTCCCATTAATTTTCTAAGTCACTTAACTCCGACTCAGTGGGATTTTTGACTCTGTTGTCTGCATGTCTGAATATCAGGCTGTACATAAGTAGAGAAATTTTCCTGCCCTTCTGGAAGTGAATGACATAAGTTATTAATGGAAAAGGGAATGAAATCAATGTTCTGTCCAATGTGAAAATTATGTTTGTCCCCATACACTCCTAGAGAGAAACTGAACCTTTCCTCCATTATCAGTTCGTGAGTCAAATGTCTAACAAAGAGATGGACCTTGTACTAGAACAGGGGTCGGCAACCTTTCAGAAGTGGTGTGCCGAGTCTTCATTTATTCACTCTAATTTAAGGTTTTGCGTGCCAGGAATACATTTTAATGTTTTTAGAAGGTCTCTTTCTATAAGTCTATAATATATAACTAAACTATTGTTGTATGTAAAGTAAATAAGATTTTTAAAATGTTTAAGAAGCTTCATTTAAAATTAAATTAACATGCAGAGCCCCCCGGACCAGTGGCCAGGACCCGGGCAGTGTGAGTGCCACTGAAAATCCGATCGTGTGCTGCCTTCAGCATGCGTTCCATAGGTTGCTTACTCCTGTACTAGAACCTGAATGTCAAAACAGGCAGATTCTGTGCACAGGGAAATTCAATTCCAAGGGCATTTTCCAAAGAATGCCCTTCCCCTGAATGCCCCCGCGCACACAGAATACAAACTACTGCACCAGCTGATCTCAGCTATCTCAGTGCTGCCTTAAGAAAGAGAGAAAAAGAGAGAGCTGGGTGATTCAAGTAAATCACTTTCACTGGTCATGGCCCCTGTGCTGTAACTGAGTCTGTGTGAGCAGACTGCTGCAGCCAGGTAGAAGTCAATGGGACGCTGCAGAGACCCACCCCTAGATAAGAGAGGCAGAATCCAGTCCTTTGAAATGAAAAGGATACACAAAATAAAAAGGAATAAAAATATGAATCAACTCACCTGCCTTTTAAGCCCAGATCATAAATATGGTGATTTTTTCTTTTCTTAGTCTATCAACCTCCTTATAGATTTGTCTATCAAGTCTGTCTGTCTGTCTCTGGAATACAGCTTCCAAGGAGTTCCAATATTCTTTACCCAGAGGAGTGAAACCCCTGAAGCTGTGTAGGGTTATCAGTAGGAGTGAAGCCAAGAGCTTTTCCTTAGCTGACTCCAAGTATAGGAGCTGATTCTTGAGAGTTGTTTAAATGCTGTCTTGTTCCCCCTGGGACAATCCCTGAAGTTCACTGTCTGTAACAAGCTCCTAGTTACATTGTGCTAGGTCAGCCCTTAAGCAATGGTCTACGGTACCTAAGAATGAGAGCATTGAGCATCCAAGTGATTTAGGTACCCAATCTCAGTGACAGTCAATTAAAAAGGCATGTATTTAGGCTGAGTTTCTCAAAGCAGCTGAAGGAGTTAGATGCACAAACAGCAGCACATTTCCTCTACTTTGACTCCTTTGAAGGTCCTAGTCTTAATGTATAATTACCACAAGTGCAGCAGAGGAGAAAGAATGGGGAATGACCAGCCATCCTTTAAAAATTACCAGTGGCTGGATACACAGGTTAAGGGATGAGAAAGGAGCAAATAGATTGTATGAGATGGCAGGAAAGAACAGGAGATGAGACAAAGGAGGAGCTTTTCTGTATACAGGTGGTAAATTTTTTCAGACAAGTAATTTATTCACTGAAAAATGCTGTTTGGTTGACCAAATGCTATTTGTGAATTAAAAAAAAAGCCAAATTGTTTCATCCAGGGCAAAACAGACAAACAAACAAAAACAATTAAAGTCACAAAGCAGTAGAGGGCACCTTAGTGCCTCCCTAATACCTTTAACCTAGTGGTGAGGAAACTCACTGGGGTCATGGGAGATCCTCATGCAATTCCTTCTCGGTCTGATGTAGAGCACAGATTTGAAGTTAGGTCTCTTATCTCTCAGGAAAGTGTTTTAATCTCTGTGCCATAGGCCTTGCTGGAAACCTAAGCATAAGTAACTGTATTAACCAAACGCTTGGAACCAGAGTAGGCCTGTCTTTGACAGAATAGCCATGCACCAGGTAAGCCCATTCCTGACCAGAGAGGATGGTACAAAAACACATAGCTCTCTCAAGTAACAACGTAAACACATTCCTAAGAGATGGTACAAGAACACACTTACCCTTCATAAAGATAAGGAGGGGATGACAGAATAATGGGTGAGGATCTTTTGTTCTAACTAGCAGGTATGAGGATAAGGGTGGTAACTAACATCATCTGGAGTGTAATACGTAACTTTTTTGTATCAGTGTATAAAAGGAGAAGTCCAATGAGGGGCATCTTTGTATCGGTCAAGGGGACAGGACCCTGATGTCCCATCTTGTCACAGAAATACATGTGTTAGTGTCCCTGTGACCCATTAGACAGGGCACTAGTACCGTGCTTTGCTGACAATAAACCTGGCCGGGGGCCTTAGCCACCAAAGGGAGCCTGTGGTCTTTCTTTAGGAATAACATCAAGGTCTGCTGAATCAGTAAGCTGCATTTCCTGCTCGTGCAGCTGATACCGGAGCTCCAAGAACAGCAGCACTGAGCAGCCTTAACAACTCTCCACAGCACTAACATCTTGGTCTATAAGGTATTTTGGGGCAGGGCTTTCTCAGTGTCTCTGAAGGTGGTTTGCTTTGTAAAGTCAGCAGCATATAAGCAGCAGCAGAAACACATGGCTCTAACACAGCCATGGTGGCACGTAGAGTGGGTTTCCATCTTGAATGATCCATTCCAAGTCTTCTTCCTTTCACAAGAGTCAGGATGGGATGACTTAGGTTTCTTAAATATCACAAAATTGTATCTTTCAATCTCATTCATGGTTGCACTGGCTCTTTACTTCCTTCTTCCTCAGCTCTATAAACCTTCTGTTAAAGCATATGGTCTCCTGAACATTGTGCATAACCCCACCATTGCAGTCATCTTCTTCTCAATTAATGCAAGACTGCAACTTGCTGGGATCATTTAAGTATCTCCCTGTTTGTGACAAAATCAAATCAATGGATGTCAAGGATATGTCATAACTTTTGACACTGAAAACTGTTTAATTTCCTCTCCTCAGCTGTTTTTAATGTATATGTTTCTGCTCGGTATAACAGAGTTGTCATCACTAGCATATTGAATACTTGTCTCTTAGTTGTCGCATAGACATTCTGCCTCCAAAACAGAGGGCTTTGAAGGTGCTGAAATGTCATTGACACAAGACCCATCAGATGTGTGACTTCTTCAGATATAGAAACTTGTGCCATCAACAAGTACCCAGATAGAAAAACCTATTCACCCATTCAATGTGGTTGCCATCTATATGCAGCATCAGCGGGTCATGAGCAACCCCTGGGCAAAAGAATTTGCCCATCCCAATTATTTGTCAAAGCATTCAGAGAAATCAGGATGAGTTCACAAATGACTCAAGGCCAACATTCACCCCTCATATTTGGCGGACTAAAGAAATCCAGCAACATGTGTCTATGCCGTTTTGAAGAGATCAGAAACTGCCCTGTGCATTTCTGAGCATTCCTGTGATTGCTATACAGCATTTTGGATTGTATAATATGTTATGTCACAGTACACTATCAGCATTATTTCTCTTTGTTCCTCTCTGTGTGTCATTTATCCTTCCATCAGCATATCTATCTATCTATCTATCTATCTATCTATCTATCTATCTATCTATCTATCTATCTGAATAACAAGATAGGTGAGCTAATATCTTTTTGGGGCCACTTCTGTTGGTGAAAGAGACAAGCTTTTGAAATACACAGAATTTTTCTTCAGGTCACTGTGCAATGGGTAGGACATCCTCTATGAAACAGATACTCCATATCTTGTGGACATGAAGTGGGAGGTAAACCTGCATGTTTTATTCATAAGGTAAAAGCACTACAGAGAAAACATATTAAAATATGCTACACATATGCTAATAAGCTTACCAGTCATCACGCCAACTGCAGCCTGGGCTCTGGCAGAAGCTCTCCTTCAATCCCCACCCAGGAGTTTTCCTGTTGTTTCAACTTCATCACATACTCAGCTCAAAACAAGCACACTCCTGACTCTGTGGTGACTCATTTATCCACTTTGGCTCTTTGAAGAGATCTTGAAAACATAATCAGCCAGACAATAGGTCTCTGCTCTAAGTGCAGGTTCAAAATGAGGGATTCCTGAGGAGTCAGTCGCATTCCCTTCCCCACCCCCAAGAATTTCCTTGAAAATCCACTTCACATGTCTTGGCCCCAAATGTCCTTTGAAGTTCCTAATATCTCCCAGAGATTGCACTAATCATAACTTCCTCCTAAATAAGCTCCATAAAATCCTGCAATAGTACATACATATTTGTATTTTTAATACAGCAAACTCCAGAGATATGTACCTTAATTCAATAAGGTTTAAGGTAATTCATTAGGGTTTGTGCAGGATGTTACAGGACATTTTCATATCTGTCACACTGATAATCTTGAAATATAGTGTCTCAACATTTTACTGCACTTACTGGACTCAATCCTTCTTCTAGCCTTACTCCCATCTATATGGGATTGGCTCTTCGTGTCTTTGTAATCCATTCCAGCCTGTCTTGACAGCTATTCCTCGGAAACTCTGCAGCTAATCAAATCCTTTACTATGACATCCATCCATCTAGTTCTGGGTCTTCCTACCCTTCACTTACTCTCCGCTTCTAACTGTAACACCCTGTTATCCGATCTTCTTTTCACATAGCCAAACCCTCTAAGCCTTGACTCCCTCAGCTTTTCTATAACTGGTACCACCTTCACACTCCCCCTACTTTGTTCATTCCAAACATGGTCAATCCTTGTAACTCCAAACACCCATCTTAATGGTTTTGTTTCCACTGAGTTATTAAAATTAAGTATGAGTATGGAACCCCTACCATCACTGTGAATCTGTCTGCAGGATTGGGGTCATACACAATGTTGTTTGGGCTCAATTCTGCAGGTGGTCTAAAAGTGAGAGTCCTGCTGTCCTCAGCTGGATATCTACATGCAGAAAGGCTTTGGGGATCTGTCCATTTAGTCTAAACACTCCAGTGCATGCAATATCATGTCTATAGAGAAGAAGAAATGCACAAAAACCAGAATAGCTGAATGGAAAAAGCCCATTCAATCAGGTCAATCTTTCTTTCTTTCCTTTGAACTGCATAAGACGATGGGGGTGATTTGGTGCAGCAGTGTTGGGATGGTTTTCCATGCATGTGCAGATGGTACAAAAAGACACATGATTTGACTGTGGAACCCCTTTCCACAAGGATACACTGAGACCTTAAATGTAGCAAAATTCAAAAAGAGATTGGGTAATAAAAATATCCAGAGTTCTTATGATTAATTATGATAACATTACTGGAAGGGATATTAAATACCATGTCTATTCTGAGGTTCTTGAATCTTCCTCTGAACATTTGTTCCTGGTCACCGTCAGAAATGGGATAGTGGATTTCGATGGCAGGTCTGACTGAGCATGTCTATTTTTATGGCTCCGTGACACAGACAATGGCATTACAAGAAGAGAGCAGTGTTCTTCAGTAGCATCTTTGTCCCAGAGATCTCAAAATACTTTATGTGCATTAATATATTAACCTCTGCAGTACATCTGCCCATTTATTTTCCTCAAATTACAGAAGATTATTACTATCAAGAATCTGTTAAACACCAACCAACTACTAGTCTTTCTGCTTAAGATAAAATTAGAGAAAGTCCATGACCTAAAGGGCTTAAATATAACAAATAGGGAACCTGGAAATACCACTTCTTCTTCTTTTATTATTATTTATTTTATATTACAATTAGGTGAGATTAATATCTTGTCATGCTTGGTTCTGTACAAATGTCTGGCCTGGTCTACACTAGGCGTTTATGTCGAATTTAGCGCCATTACATCGAATTAACCCTGCACCCATCCACACCACGAGGCTATTTAGTTCGACATAGAGGTCTCTTAAATTCGACTTCTGTACTCCTCCCCAACGAGGGGAGTAGCGCTAAATTCGACATGGCCATATCGAATTAGGCTTGGTGTGGATGGAAATCGACGGTAATAGCTCCGGGAGCTATCCCACAGTGCACCACTCTGTTGACGCTCTGGACAGCAGTCCGAGCTCGGATGCTCTGACCAGCCACACAGGAAAAGCCCCGGGGAAATTTGAATTCCTTTTCCTGTCTGGGCAGTTTGAATCTCATTTCCTGTTTGGACATTGTGGCGAGCTCAGCAGCACTGGCAACGCTGCAGAGCTCTCCAGCAGAGATGGCCGTGCAATCCCAGAATAGAAAGAGGGCCCCAGCATGGACTGATCGGGAAGTCTTGGATCTCATCGCTGTGTGGGGCGATGAGTCCGTGCTTTCCGAGTTGCGCTCCAAAAGACGGAACGCAAAGATCTATGAGAAGATCTCTAAAGCCATGGCAGAGAGAGGATACAGCCGGGATGCAACGCAGTGCCGCGTGAAAATCAAGGAGCTGAGACAAGGCTACCAGAAGACCAAAGAGGCAAATGGATGCTCCGGATCCCAGCCCCACACATCCCATTTCTACGAGGCTCTGCATTCCATCCTAGGTGCGGCTGCCACCACTACCCCACCACTGACCGTGGACTCTGAGGATGGGATATTGTCCACGGCCACTTCCTCGGACATGTTAGCGGACGGGGAAGATGAGGAAGGAGATGAGGAGGACGAGGCAGTCGACAGCGCTTACCAAGCTGATTTCCCCGACAGCCAGGAGCTCTTCATCACCCTTACAGAGATCCCCTACCAACCCTCCCCAGCATGTAACCCGGACACAGATTCAGGGGAAGGATCAAGCGGTAAGTGCTTTAAACATCTAAACATTTATTTTTTACAAAACTGGAATATTAAGAATAAGAACAATGTGTGCTTCATGATTTCTTTACCCTGGGCGCGTAAGTATTCAGTTCCAACTATTTAAAAAAAATCTAACAGTGTCCGGTTGTGCATGATTCTGCTGCCCAAGCTGCTCCACTCTTTAGTCCCTGCCTCTGCAGCTATATTAAAATCCGGTCAATATGTCCGGGGATAGAGCAATAATCCTCCACGGACATCTCCACGAAGCTCTCCTGCAGGTAATGGGAAAGCCTGTTCATCAGGTTCCTGGAAAGAGCGGCCTTATTGGGTCCTCCGAAGTAGGAGACGTTCCCGCGCCAGGAGACAAGCAAGTACTCCGGGATCATTGCCTTGCACAGCATGGCGGCATAGGTCCCTGGTCTTTGCAGGCTTTCTCGAAGCATCCTTTCCTTCTCGTTGTCCGAGATCCTCATGATAGTTATGTCGCTCATGATGACCTGCTTTGAATTAGGTAGGGGACTGTTAGTATTGGGACTGCTTGCAAGTTCCTTTACAGAACTGTAACCGCTGGTTTACAGCCACGCGGTGGAGGCGGGAGAGGGGCAGCATACAGGGATCTTTCCCTGGGACATCCGCGAGGGGGTGGGACAGGGACAGAGTTCATGCTTGGCCAATTGCTGGGAGCAGAGACTGGCATTGCTTTCAATGTGAAAGGAGGCCAGTGGTACTACTAAAGTTTTAAGCAGCCACAAGTCTACGGCTTACCATGTTTGCCTGCTACAGAAATTCCGGTGTCCTGCCCCGCTTCCCAGATCGGCAGTGCAAAACCCCAGGCACTGAAGGCGAGGTCCGAAAATTCGACCTTGTCCTGAGTGCGCATGTGATAGGTGCGGTGCATGGGCTTCTTCACAGAGAAAGACTATGTTCTCTGTTCACAACTACATTTGTGTTTCGGAGGAATTCACTACCTTTTTCTCATTCCCACAGCCACATCTGCGACTGTCTCCCAACCCAGCCTGGCATCACACTCCCAGAGGCTAGCGCACATTAGGCGGAGGAAGAAGAAGACGCGAGAGGACATGTTCTCAGAACTAATGGGCTGCTCCCGAGCCCAGGCAGCACAGCAGAACCAGTGGAGGGAGAATTTGTCCCAAATGCACCGGACACACATGGAACCTGAGCAGAGGTGGCGGCAGGAAGACCAGCAGGCGACTCAAACGCTGCTTGGACTTGTGAGGGAGCAAACGGACACGCTCCGGCGCCTTGTTGATGTTCTGCAGGAACGGAGGCAGGAGGACAGAGCCCCGCTGCAGTCTATCAGTAACCGCACTCCCCCGCCACCAAGTCCCATACCCCCCTCGCCCAAAGTCCAAAGAAGGAGGGGCGGCAGAGTCCGTGAAAACTCTCACTCCACCCCTGCAGACTGCCCAAGCACCAGAAGGCTGTCATTCCCCAAAATTTGAAAAGTCCTTTCCTGCCCGCCTCACCCAAGCCCCCGTCCAAGTTTCACCCCCCAGTTTCATGGGTGGTTGTTAATAAAAAATACGTTTCTGTTCAGTACTGTTTCAGTCATGTTCTTTTGAGGGAGAGTCTGTCTGAAGGGGGGGAAGGGGCTTGGGAATTGGTCAGGACAGTCACCTTTAGCAGGGTACAGAGGCGGGGGCAGGTCCAGCAGCAGGGCACATACACAGTGCAGTGACTAGTTACCCTGGTCAGTCTGGGAGGTGGTTTTCATGTTCTGTCCGGGGGGGGGGGTTTGCACTGTGACTTTGTTGCGGGGGAGGGCAGTTAAAAATCTTATGCAGCGGTCCTTGTCCTGGATCACAGAGCCACGCAGCAGGGGATCTGTAACCCTCCTCCCCCTGCCATAAAGTCACATGCCCCCACATACACGCAGTCCCGCTCAGGAGGGCTGGCAGGCTCCGTTGAAACAACCAGTCCACCACTGCGAATCCTGTCATTCCTGGAGTTTAGAAGGATCATTTGCATCAGTACACTACACCCGCTCCCCACCACAGTCTGCGTCCCAGGTTTCAAACATTCCCGCGAAAACAGTACTAAAGACAACGGTGTTCATTAACAAAATAAAACTGATTTTATTTTTTTGGAAGGGGGTGGAGGGGGTCTGTAACTGGAGAGGATAGTCAACATTAACTGGGTAAAGAAACGGGGGCAGGTTCAGCTTCTCTGTACAGAAACTTAAAAGTCACTGGTTACCCTGCTCACTGTGGAACCTTGCTTTCAAAGCCTCCCGGATGCACAGCGCGTCCCGCTGGGCTCTTCTAATCGCCCGGCTGTCTGGCTGGGCGTAATCAGATGCCAGGCTATTTGCCTCAACCTCCCACCCCGCCATAAAGGTCTCCCCCTTGCTCTCACAGAGATTGTGGAGCACACAGCAAGCTGCTATAACAATGGGGATATTGGTTTCGCTGAGATCACAGCGAGTCAGTAAGCTTCTCCATCTCCCCTTGAGACAGCCAAAAGCACACTCCACCACCATTCTGCACTTGCTCAGCCGGTAGTTGAAGAGTTCTTTTTCAGAGTCCAGGGCGCCAGTGTAGGGCTTCATGAGCCAGGGCATTAGCGGGTAGGCTGGGTCCCCAAGGATCACTGTAGGCATCTCCACATCCCCAAGACTTATTTTGTGGTCTGGGAAGTAAATACCTTCCTGCAGCCGTCTAAACAGACCAGAGTTCCTGCAGACGCGAGCGTCATGAACCTTGCCCGGCCATCCGACGTTGATGTTGGTAAAACGTCCCCGATGGTCCACCAGTGCTTGCAGCACCATTGAAAAGTAGCCCTTTCTGTTAATGTACTGGCTGGCCTGGTGGTCCGGTCCCAGGATAGGGATGTGAGTTCCATCTATAGCCCCACCGCAGTTTGTGAATCCCATCGCGGCGAAGCCATCTATGATGACCTCCACGTTTCCCAGGGTCACTACCTTTGAGAGCAGTACCTTAACGATTGCGTTGGCTACCTGCATCACAACAACCCCCACGGTAGATTTGCCCACGCCAAAGTGGTTCGCGACAGACCGGTAGCTGTCCGGCGTTGCAAGCTTCCAGAGGGCTATGGCCACTCGCTTCTGGACAGTCAGGGCTGCTCGCATCCGGGTGTCATTGCGCTTCAGGGCAGGGGACAGCAACTCACAAAGTTCAAGGAAAGTCACCTTCCGCATGCGAAAGTTTCGCAGCCACTGGGATTCGTCCCAGACCTGCAGCACTATGGGGTCCCACCAGTCCGTGCTTGTTTCCCGTGCCCAGAATCGCCGTTCCACAACATCCACATGACCCATTGTCACCGTGATGTCCTCGGAGCTGGGTCCCATGCTTTCTGACAGGCCTGTGCTACTCTCAGACTTCAGGCCCTCACCGCGGTGCCGTAGCATCCTCGCCTGGTTTATCTGCATCTGCCTCTGGGAAAGGTGGATGATAACCTGCGAGGCGTTGACAACGGCCACAACTGCAGCGATGGTCGCAGCGGGATCCATGCTCGCAGTGCTGTGGCGTCCGCGCTGTCACTGACCGGAAAAGTGCGCAAACTGATTTCCCGCTGGCGCTTTCAGGGAGGGAGGGAGGGCGGTATTGACAGACGGATGAGGACAATTACCCAAAAGCACCCTCGACACATTTTTTTTACCCGGAAGGCATTGGCGGCTCGACCCAGAATTCCAATGGGCAGCGGGGACTGCGGGAACTGTGGGATAGCTGCCCACAGTGCACCGCTTCCAATGTCGACGCTTTCCCCGTTAGTGTGGACTCACAAAGTCGAATTACTGTCCTTAGTATGGACACACACGTTCGACTTTGCAATATCAATTCCACATATTCGATTTAAGTGAAATCGAAATACCCTCGTAGTGTAGACATACCCTTAGAGATGGTCAGAAAAAGAAATTTCTATCACCCAGTAAATTCCATATTTCAACATTTGTCTTAAACCCAAAATGGGCCAGGAAGTTGAAATGTCAATGTTTTTGTGAAAGGAAAAACCATAAAATATTTTAATGCAGAAATATCTAAACATTTGATTTTTGATTGAAACTAACCATCCTTTTGAAGTGTCAATTTCATTCTCAATAAATATTTTGATATAAAATGACATTGAGATGAGTAATTTTGTCATTTTAAATAGAAATGTCAACTCTTTTTTTTTTATTTCAGCTTTACATTTTGAAATAAAATCTATCATTTTATTTTGAGAGGTCATATTGAAATGCAATTTTTGTTTAGATTTTCCCAATGCAAAAATCAAATATTTTACTTCAAAATTCAGATTTTCCAGCAAAAAACATTCTAACATGATGAAACCACACTTTGAAATTGGAAAAACAATCATGGTAAAAATGTTGACCAGAACTAACAAACTTAAAAGTACCCATGATTTACTGCCATGAAGAATTGACAGTACTACAGAGTGATGCTTAGTAAGCAGGACACCCTGAAAAAATGAAGACTAGAGTAGCTAAATAGAGCTACTTTTTATTTTATTTAGTAAGTGGGTTGTGAAAGTTTTGTGTTTGGATAAGAAGGACGGACATGTTTTGTTTTGTTTTCTTCATGAAAATAGTCCCATTGTTAGCTCTATTTATTTTGTGTGAAGAATCTGAAAGAAGAAATTCTCCCTGTGAAAATGAGAGCAGAGGTTGGTGTCTTTCTTAAACGGGACAGAGAGTGCATGACAACAGTACTAGGATGGGATGGGAAGAGTGATGGAAGAGGGCACATGCATGGATCAGGCTTCCATGTCTTGCTCGCCACAGTCCCAGCTTCATGCCCAAGGTCAGCCAGAAAGTCTATGTTTTTCCCATTGAATAGGAGTTGAGCAACTGACTCCTCTAGACACTTTTGAATAGCTCAGCCTATTGGCTGACTCTTCATTTACCCCAGACCATATCTCTAGAAGTCAAACATTGGCAGTGGTTGAATTCAAAGTCATATCTTTTTTCATTGAGACAAGATCCTCAGCTGGCAGGTATCGGAATAGCCCTGTTTATTTAAGTGGAGCTACGCTGCTTTTCACCAGCTGGGGTTCTGCATCTAAAGGTGATTTTCACTTGGGTGCAGACTACCAGCACAACTTCCCACTATGTTTATGATGTCAGTGGACACTCAGCGATATACAGGGCTTTCCAACTCAACAGTGAGTGAAATTTGAGAAAAACAAAATCACTTTAGAATACGAACACTCTGGTCAGAGCCCAATTTGATATAAATCCTTGTACCTACATTGACTTGACAGCACCTGTCAAGGCTGCTTCCCCACTCTGAACTTTAGTGTACAAATGTGGGGGCCTGCATGAAAACTTCTAAACTTAACTACCAGCTAAGATCTGGTCCGCTGCCACCATTCTCGATGCTAGTCCCTTCCCTGGGTAGCCTTGAGAAACTCTTCACCAATTCCCTGGTGAATACAGATCCAAACCCCTTGGATCTTAAAACAAGGAGAAATTAACCATCTCCCTTCCTCTCTCCCACCAACTTCTGGTGGATCAAGATCCAAACCCCTTGGATCTAAAAAACAGGAAAATCAATCAGGTTCTTAAAAAGAAGGCTTTTAATTAAAGAAAAAGGTAAAAATCATCTCGGTAAAATCAGGATGGAAAATAACTTTACAGGGTAATCAAACTTAAAGAGCTCAGAGGACCCCCCTCTAGCCTTAGGTTCAAAGTTACAGCAAACAGAGATAAACACTCTAGCAAAAGTTACATTTACAAGTTGAGAAAACAAAGAGAAACTAACACGCCTTGCCTGGCTGTTTACTTACAAGTTTGAAATAGGAGAGACTTGTTCAGAAAGATTTGGAGAGCCTGGATTAATGTCTGGTCCCTCTTAGTCCCAAGAGCAAACCACAACCTAACAAAGAGCACAAACAAAAGGCTCTCCCCCCCCCCCCGCAGGATTTGAAAGTATCTTGAACCCTTGTTGGTCCTTTGGGTCAGGTGTCAGCCAGGTTACCTGAGCTTCTTAACCCTTTACAGGTAAAAGGATTTTGGAGTCTCTGGCCAGGAGAGATTTTTAGTACTGTACACAGGAGAGCTGTTACCCTTCCCTTTATAGTTATGACAGCACCAAGTCAATTTACACCAAGGGGTAGGTTCACAAAGGGAAATAGGAGTTGTGATGCTGAGCATTGCAGTGCTTAACTGTGAAGTGCCTGGAAAATCACTGGGATTCACAAAGCCAGAGTTTGGAATCCCGGCTGCCTCCTCAATGGAAGGGGAGAGATAGGTCATGTCCTAAATAATCCAATGGGAGATGCTGAGGAGATGGGTGTGCCCTAACCACCCCAACCTTTCAAGGTGTGCATTGCCTTAATCCCCTGTAGGGAAACAGTTTTTCTGCTTGAGCTTTCCATCTGGGAACCCTCTAACCCCAACTAAGGTGTATTTTGCAATAAGACCGGGTGTGGTGGTACAGAGAATACTGAGAAGAAATTAGATGGAGGAAGCCCCTCCTTAGTTTTATCTCAGTGGTTCTGTTACTCACCCAATATGGAGGAGACTCTTGGTTCAAGGGCCTGATGAGAAGAAGAGATTTAAATGGTGATTTGCCCCCTCTAATATGTGTGACCTAACGACTGGGATATGGGATATGTTGACGTGGTTCTCTCTCAATCTCTCATGTTCAAGTCAAAGTCCCTTTATGAATCTAGCCACAGCTCGGGATCACACCCATTGGCTCCAGTGGAGCTATGCTGATATACATGCTCAGGAGATCTAGCTTAAATACGTGTGCAGGGCTCTGGCAGGAGCTGTCCTTTAACCCCTACCCAGGGGTTTTCCTGTGGCTTCAAGTTCATCTTATCTCAGCTCAGACCAAGAACATCTCCTGCTCTGTCAGTCATTAATTTCTCCAGTTTGACTCTTTAGAGAGACCTTGACTAGGTAATCAGACAAACAATGGGTATCCGCTCAAAGTGTAGCTTCAAAATAATGCATTTTAGGTGGGCCATTTGCATAATCTTCACCCCCAAACAATTTTCCTGAAAATCCACTTCACATGTATTATCCCAAAAAGTCCTTTGAAGTCCCCAATATCTCCCAGCAATTGCATTATTCATGTCTTCCTCCTAAAGAAGCGCCATGCAGTCCTACAGAAGTACATAAACAGTTGCATTTTTAATACAATAAAGTCCAAGAATGTGAAACTTGATTCAATAATGTTTGTTCAGGATGTTACAGGATCTTGTCATATCTGCAATATAGTCTTTTGCACTCTTGCACTCTATATTGAACTCTTGGAATATAGTGTCTGAACCTCCTGCTGCACTTACTTAACTCAAATCTTCTTCTAGCCTTACTCCCATCCATATGGGGGTGGTTCTTCACATCCTTCTTATCCATTCCAGTCTGTCTTGAATGCCATTCCTTGGAAACTCTGCAGCTAATCATATCCTCTGGTATGACATCCATCCCTCTAGTTCTGGGTCTGCCAACGCTTCTCTTTCCCTCCACTTCTAAGTTTAACTCCCTGTTTCCTATATATTCTTCCGATTTTCTTTTCACATGGCCAAACCATCTATGCCTTGATTCCCTCACCTTTTCTGTAACTAGTACCAACTTCACATTTCCTCTACTTCATTCGTTCAAAACATGGTCCATCCACGGAACTCCAAGTATCCATCTTTACATTTTCATTTCCATTGCATTCAAGGTCTGCTCAGGTCTCTTCCTTAGTGCCCAGAATTCAGAGCCCTATGAAAGTGAGGCCTAATTAACATTTTGCAGATCTCACTTTTCAATCTGGTAGTTTTAGTGAAAATACAAATGCTCATGTAAATAGACATAAAATGCCCAATCCAGCATGAACTTTACTCCTGTAAATATGTTGTACACATGAATAATTTTATTGAAATTAAATGTGAGTACAGACTACTAACATGAGTGTGAATCTGTCTTCAGGATTGGGATAGTGTATAATGTTGATTAGATTCAGTCCTGCAGGTGGTCTACAAGTGGAAGTCTTGTAAGTCTCAGTTGGACTTCTGAATGCAGATAGGCTGTATGGGTATGTTGATTTAGTCTAAACATTCAAGAGAATGCAGTATCATGTCTATAGAGAAGAGATTCACAAAAACATAATAGCGAAATGAAACCCACTCAGTGGAGATCTCCTTTCTTTCTTCCGGTAGGATTTTCATAAGGTGAGGGTGATTGTTTGGTGAACCACTGTTGGGAGGGTGTTCTATGCATGTACTGATGGCATGAAGAGGACACATCATTAGACAGTGGAACTTCTTGCCAGAGAGAGACTATGAAGACCAAAAATGTAACAATATTCAGATAAGGTTTGTATAAGAAAAATATTCAGGGTTATTATAATTAAGTATGACAATATATTAAACATCATGTTTCAGGGATTAAGCCACATAACCCAGTCACTGTCCCACATTAAACAGTTTTAAACAAGGTTTGGTTTGCAGAGACTTCAGTCTGCTTAGTACCTTGTCAAACACAACCATTACAAATCTCTTTTTTATAACCTTTTATTAAAGACAAGAAGGAAGAAAGAACTATTTGAAATGTAAAATATTAAATCAGGTTTTCATTTTAACAACATCCCTTGTTCCCTTTCTCTTGAGCTGGAGACAGTTTTTTTTTAAAAAGAATTAGATAAGTTGGTCATCAATGGTTATTAGTCCAGGCCAGAGAGGCAACCCCATGTTCTGGGTGTCCCTAAACCTCTGACTGACAGAAGCTGGGAATGGGCAACAGGGGATTTATCACTCAATAATTGTCTGTTCTGTTCATTCCCTCTGAAGAATCTAACACTGGCCACTGGCAGAAACATGATACTGGGCTAGATGGACCGTTGGTCTGACCTGGGATGGTCTTTCATTTGTTCTTATGTTCCAACATGATGATAGGTGGTTCCATAGTCAATGGGAGATGATGAGGAGATGGGTGTGTTCTAAACGCTACCACTGTCAAAGAGTTCAGTACCCATATCCCCTTGAGGGAGACAAATCCATCTGCTTTTGATTCTCATCTGGGAACCGTCTAACCCCACCTAAGGCATTTTTTTACATGAAGCTGGGGCAGAAGGCGGAAGAAGAAGGAAATAGAAAGAGGAGACCGCTTATAACTTTTATCACAATGGTCAGGGTAGTCACCTGGGATTAAGTGCCTGATAAAGAGACAGGATTTAAACAGGGGATCTCTCCCCACTCATATGGATGCCCTAACCACCGAGATACGCTCATGTGAGTCTCTCTCTACCTCTCCTGTTCAAGCCTAAGTTCCTTTGTGGATCTAGCCCTCCCTGGGGAGTAAACCCATTTGCTCCAATGATTATTATATTATCATTATTAATTATTATTTATTATTATTGAAAAATCCTTGAGATTTTAATATGGTAGAATAAGATAGCTGATATGAACTTTGTGACTTTGTCCTCACCCACAACTATTTCACATTTGGGGACAATATATACTGTGATAGACCCAGACCAGTTGGGAACAGCGGAGTAGCAGAAGCGAGATATACTGGACACTGGATAAGTAGTTTTCTGTTCCCCGAGTGACGAGAGCAGGGGCTGCTCCAGGCTAATAGACCACCTGACTCCAATTAACCTGCTAAGAGTCAGGTGAGGCAGTTAAGCACCTGACTCTAATTAAGGCCCCTCTGATGCTATAAAAGGGCTCACTCCAGTCAAGCTAGGGGGAGCCAGGGAGCCAGAGGAGAGGAAGTGTGTGTGAGGAACTGGGAGCAAGAGGTGTGCAAGAAGCTGAGAGTGAGTAGGCGTACTGCTGGAGGACTGAAAAGTACAAGTTTTATCAGACATCAGGAGGAAGGCCCGGTGGTGAGGACAAAGAAGGTGTTGGGAGGAGGCCATGGGGAAGTAGCCCAGGGAGTTGTAGGTGTTGTGCAACTGTAGCAGGAGGCACTCTAAACAGCTGCAGTCCACAGGGCCCTGGGCTGGAACCCGGAGTAGAGGGCGGTCCAGGGTCCCCCCATATCTCCAAACTCCTGATCAAACACAGGAGGAATTGACCTGGACTATAGATTCTACCAGAGGGGAAGGTCTCTGGACTGTTTCCTGACCCACAGGGTGAATCTGTGAAGTGAGCAAATCCACCAATAAGCACAGGACCCACCAAGGTAGAGGAGGAACTTTGTCACAATACCTTCAAGACAGTGGCACTGCTATTGGTACCCACATGGCCCCACAGTATGCCAACATTTTTATGGCTGATTTAGAACTATGCTTTCTTAGCTCTCGTCCCCTAGCTTCCCTACTCTACTTGCAATACATTGACTACATCTTCATCATTTGGACCCATGTTAGAAAAGAAGCCCTTGAGGAATTCCACCATGATTTCAACAATTTCCATCCCACTATCAACCTCAGCCTAGACCAATTCACACAAGCGGTCCATCTCCTGGACACCACTGTGCTAATAAGCGATGGTCACATAAATACCACCCTATACCGGAAACCTACTGACCGCTATAATTACCTACATGCCTCCAGCTTCCATCCAGGACACACCACACAATCCATTGTCTACAGGCAATCTCTGAGATACAACTGCATTTCCTCCAATCCCTCAGACAGAGATAAGCACCTACAAGAGCTCTATCAAGCATTCTTAAAACCACAATACCCACCTGCTGAAGTGAAAAAAAAAAACAGATTGACAGAGCCAGAAGAGTACCCAGAAGTCACCTACTACAAGACAGGCCCAACAAAGAAAATAACAGAACACCACTAGCCGTCACCTTCAGCCCCCAACTAAAACCTCTCCAGCGCATCATCAGAGATCTACAACCTATCCTGAAAGAGGATGCCTCACTCTCACAGATCTTGGGAGACAGACCTGTCCTCACTTACAGACAGCCCCCCAACCTGAACCAAATACTCACCAGCAACCACAAACCACAGAACAAAAACACTAACCCAGGAACCTATCCTTGCAACAAAGCCCAATGCCAACTCTGTCCACATATCTATTCAAGTGACATCATCATAGGACCTAATCACATCAGCCACGCCATCAGGGGCTCGTTCACCTGCTCATCTACCAATGTGATATATGCCATCATGTGCCAGCAATGCCCCTCTGCCATGTACATTGGCCAAACCGGACAGTCTCTACGCAAAAGAATAAATGGACACAAATCTGACATCGGGAATCATGACATTCAAAAACCAGTAGGAGAACACTTTAACCTCTCTGGCCACACAGTAACAGACTTAAAGGTGGCAATTTTGCAAAAGAAAAGCTTCAAAAACAGACTCCAATGAGAAACTGCTGAACTTGAATTAATATGCAAATTAGACACCATCAAGTTAGGCTTGAATAGAGACTGGGAATTGCTGAGCTATTATACACATTGAATCTATTTCCCCATGTTAAGTAGTCTCACATCTCTTGTCAAACTGTTTGTAATGGGCTATCTTGATTATCACTACAATTTTTTTTCTCTTAATTAATTAGCCCCTTAGAGTGGGTAGGACAACTCCCACCTTTTCATGTTCTCTATATGTGTACATATATTTCCTCACTATATGTTCCATTCTGTGCATCCAATGAAGTGGGCTGTAGCCCATGAAAGCTTATGCTCAAATAAATCTGTTAGTCTCTAAATTGCCACAAGTACTCCTGTTCTTTTTGTGGATACAGACTAACACGGCTGCTACTCTGAAACCTGATATTAAAAAGAGTTTCAACAAATTGGTCAAAAAACAAAAGAACAGAGATTAATAGAGGAAGAGATTCTTTTTATAGAATGGGCCAGATCTTCAGCTGGCATAAATTGGCCATAGCTCCCCTGAAGTGAGTGGGTCAGATTAAAGAGATATGGAGAGAGAGGAAAGGGAGAAATGTGTGAATGAGCATCGGGCTGTAGAGTCAGTGCACGCACTCTGGATTTAGGAGACCCAAGATCCAGTCCCCTGTGCTTCAGTGACATTTGTACAACTGGGAATCTGGCCCGCTGATTTCAATGGAGACACACTGATTTAGACCAACTGAGGTTTTCTCTCAACGTGTCCATCAGTTACCTGAGCTGAGAATTTCCCAAACACAAGTTATCCACTGTTCTATGCTCTCTGATGTAAAAATATGTAATTTAATTTATTTCAGATCATCAACATTACATGAGAAACTTCAATTTCCCCAACATTTTTCTTAGACCTGTTTTCACCTCCTTGTTTTTCAGGCTGTAGATGATGGGGTTTAACATGGGGGTCAAAATGCTGTACTGAATGGAGAATATTTCAACCAACACCACAGAGGAGACTGAGCTGGGTTTGGTGTACCGGAGAAAACCTGTCAGGTAGAATAAGACAACCACAATCAGGTGGGAGCTGCAGGTGGAGAAGGCTTTTTGCCTGCCCTCCGCAAAGCGTATCCTCAGGATGGTGGAGATGATGTGAATATATGAGATCAGGGAGAAGAGAAAGGAGCTTGATCCAAGTATGACAGTAGAAGTAAGAAGCACCAATTGATTGGTGAGGGTGTCAGTGCAGGACAGTTGTAATAGAGGAGGGAGCTCACAGCTGAAATGGCTGATTTGATTGGGCCCACAGAAATGCAACTTGAAGGTAAAAACAGTGTTAAGCAGGGCATGGAAGAAGCCTATTGTCCATGCACCACTCACCAGCTGAACACAGATCCTTGTGCTCATTCTCTCCATGTAACGCAATGGGTCACAGATGGCAGCATAGCGGTCATAAGCCATCGCTGAGAGAATGAAAGCTTCAGTAACAGCTAAGAGGAAAAAGAAGAACATCTGGGTAATACAGCCATTGACAGAAATAATTTTGTGCTCTGTGAGTAAGTCCATCAGCGTGTTAGGTACTGTGGCTGAGGAATAGCAGATATCAACAAAGGATAAATGGAAGAGTAAGAAGTACATAGGGATGTGAAGGTGAGAATCAGCTCTTATCACCACCATGATCACTATGTTACCAGCCAGAGTGATTAGGTAAATAACTAAAAACACCAAGAAGAGGAAAATCTGCATCTGTGGGTCACTGGAAAGTCCCAGGAGAATAAATTCAGTCACCGTGGTTTGATTTTCCATTAATATTTTTTCAGCAAAACTAGGACCTATAAGACAAATAAATAAACAAATAAAATTAACTCAGATTATAAAAGTGAATTGAACTGTCATCTAGAGGTCATCTCTTCATGATGAATAGAAAGAGAGTCCTATTCTATCATGTAAAATATTTTTTTTTAAATACAGAAGATTTAGAAAAGCAACAGTGATAAGATGGATGGAATTTGTGTGTTCTACAGAGACAAAATGGGCCAGATACACAACAGGACTTAGATCCCTAATTGCCACTTTAAGCACCTCAATCACAGAATCAGGTCCCACAGGTATTCACAAAATCCCCACCCAGCTGGGACTATGGGACAGTCTGATGCGGGACTTGGTTAGCCTTTCCTGTTGAATCTGTTCCACTGTGGTTAAATAATTAAAGAGGCATTGGAGAAAGGGGATTGGATACTGGATCTCCTGCATCCAGGGTGAGGGCCATAATCACTGTCATTCACTTGCTAGCCTAATAACTCTTTAATCTGTCCCTCTAACATCAGCAGAGATACAGCTGTTTTTACTCCAGCCAGTGGAGCTATGGCTGATTCACACCCCTTGGGGATCTGGCCAATTCTATAAGTACCTCTTTGGCTATTACATTTTGTAATTTTTGTAGAGCAGTGGGTTTTGGCCTTTTTTCATTTGCAGACCCCTAAATTTTTTTGAAGGGATATGCAGACCCCTTTGAAAATCTTAGGCATGGTCTACGGACCCCAGGGGTCTCTGGACCACAGGTTCAAAACCACTGTTGTAGAGTATTTAATATCTATAGCATATTATTGGATTCATCCGTATTAAAATATCTAGGATTTCTATAATAATAAAATAATAATAGTAATAACCCCCCGAGACCTAGAAATACTGGTTTGGGCATAGGCTGACAACCCAATCAAATGCAGAGAATACAGGCAAATTGTTAAATATTACAAATGACATAAAGAGGGCCTCAGAAGAGCTTAGCTGTATGACAGGCTCCTCCATTGCCAAGGTGTGTGTGTGGAAGTGGGTAACCCCAGGTTGATACCATGCAACTGTCCAAACAATTCAAGAAAACCAGAGATAATTTTCAGCCAAAGAGTGAAAAGGACGCATAGTGCAAACCACAAAGAGATTTAAGGTTGGATTTTGGCAAACCCAGAAGAGAGAGGCTGGAGGACATGAATGCTCCAAGACTTGAAGGAGAGAAACAAAAATACTGAGAAAGAAATGACTGAGCATTGACTCACTGGACAACTGAGAGCTCAATAGCAAAGAGGAGTTATTTACGCAAATGGAAACTGAAAGCCTGAAAAGGGCGATTAGTCATGTTAACCCACATGCAAATATTTTAGTAGAAGCAATGAGACAGGATCAACAGTAGTGTGGCACAAGGGGTGATCAAGGGGAATCCAAGAGATAGGGAAAAATTTGACATCCAAAGAAGATAGCTGCTAGTGATGCAACGAGTATTAAATAGCAATCATTAGAAACATAGATAGCTGGGTTTGTGATGACCAGGAGAACCGCATGGTGACTTCCCGGCCTGGTGCGAAGGTTGCGGATCTCTCGAGGCATCTAGACAGACTTATGTGTAGTGCTGGGGAGGAGCCAGTGGTCGTGGTACATGTAGGTACCAATGACATAGGGAAGGGTAGCAGAGATGTCCTGGAGGCCAAATTTAGGCTGCTAGGGAAGAGACTGAAATCCAGGACCTCTATGGTGGCATTCTCAGAAATGCTCCCAGTTCCACGCACAGGGCCAGGTAGGCAGGCAGAGCTTCAGAGTCTCAATGCGTGGATGAGACGATGGTGTAGAGAGGAGGGGTTTACTTTCATTAGGAACTGGGGAAACTTTTGGGATGGGGGGAGCCTATACAGGAGAGATGGGCTCCACCTAAACCAAAGTGGAACCAGACTGCTGGCCCTAAACATTAAAAAGGTTGTAGAGCAGTTTTTAAACTAGGAGATGGGGGAAAGCCGATTGCTGCAGAGGAGCATGTGGATCGGACAGAGATTTCTCTTAGGGGAGAGTCTAATGATAGAGAATCTCCAGGTTATAGTCAGGAGCAGGGGATGGAAGAGGATAATGTAAGGGCCAGATCAGATGATAAACATTCACATAAAAAAGAAACTAACACATCAGAAAAGGGCAGACAAATAAACAGTGACAATTTTTTAAAGTGCTTGTACACAAATGCTAGAAGTCTAAATAATAAGATGGGTGAACTAGAGTGCCTCGTGATAAAGGAGGATATTGATATAATAGGCATCACAGAAACCTGGTGGACTGAGAGCAATCAATGGGACACAATCATTCCGGGGTACAAAATATATCAGAAGGACAGAACAGGTCATGCAGGGGGGGGGGAGTGGCACTATATGTGAAAGAAAATGTAGAATCAAATGAAATAAAAATCTTAAGTGAATCTACATGTTCCATAGAATCTCTATGCATAGAAATGTCATGCTCTAATAAGAATATAACATTAGGGATCTATTATAGACAACATGACCAGGACAGTGATAGTGATGATGAAATGCTAAGGGAAATTAGAGAGGCTATCAAAATTAAGAACCCAATAATAGTGGGGGATTTCAATTATCCCCATATTGACTGGGAACTTTTCACTTCAGGACGAAATGCAGAGATAAAATTTCTGGATACTTTAAATGACTGCTTCATGGAGCAGCTAGTACGGGAAACCACAAGTGGAGAGGCAACTCTAGATTTAGTCCTGAGTGGAGCGCAGGAGCTGGTCCAAGAGGTAACTATAACAGGACCGCTTGGAAATAGTGACCATAATACAATAGCATTCAACATCCCTGTGGTGGGAAGAACATCTCAACAGCCCAACACTGTGGTATTTAATTTCAAAAGGGGGAACTATGCAAAAATGAGGGGGTTATAGATTCATAGATTCATAGATTCTAGGACTGGAAGGGACCTCGAGAGGTCATCGAGTCCAGTCCCCTGTCCGCATGGCAGGACCAATTACTGTCTAGACCATCCCTGATAGACATTTATCTAACCTACTCTTAAATATCTCCAGAGATGGAAATTCCACAACCTCCCTAGGCAATTTATTCCAGTGTTTAACCACCCTGACAGTTAGGAACTTTTTCCTAATGTCCAACCTAGACCTCCCTTGCTGCAGTTTAAGCCCATTGCTTCTTGTTCTATCATCAGAGGCTAAGGTGAACAAGTTTTCTCCCTCCTCCTTATGACACCCTTTTAGATACCTGAAAACTGCTATCATGTCCCCTCTCAGTCTTCTCTTTTCCAAACTAAACAAACCCAATTCTTTCAGCCTTCCTTCATAGGTCATGTTCTCAAGATCTTTAATCATTCTTGTTGCTCTTCTCTGGACCCTTTCCAATTTCTCCACATCTTTCTTGAAATGCGGTGCCCAGAACTGGACACAATACTCCAGCTGAGGCCTAACCAGAGCAGAGTAGAGCGGAAGAATGACTTCTCGTGTCTTGCTCACAACACACCTGTTAATACATCCCAGAATCATGTTTGCTTTTTTTGCAACAGCATCACACTGTTGACTCATATTTAGCTTGTGGTCCACTATAACCCCTAGATCCCTTTCTGCCATACTCCTTCCTAGACAGTCTCTTCCCATTCTGTATGTGTGAAACTGATTTTTCCTTCCTAAGTGGAGCACTTTGCATTTGTCTTTGTTAAACTTCATCCTGTTTAACACAGACCATTTCTCCAATTTAACCCACTTCTGTTAGTTAAACAGAAGTTAAAAAGTACAGTGACTAAAGTGAAATCCCTGCAAGCTGCATGGGCGCTTTTTAAAGACACCATAATAGAGGCCCAACTTCAATGTATACCCCAAATTAAGAAACACAGTTAAAGTACTAAAAAAGAGCCACCGTGGCTTAACAACCATGTAAAAGAGGCAGTGAGAGATAAAAAGACTTCCTTTAAAAAGTTGAATTCAAATCCTAGTGAGGCAAATAGAAAGGAGCATTAACGCTGCCAAATTAAGTGCAAGAATGTAATAAGAAAAGCCAAAGAGGAGTTTGAAGAACGGCTAGCCAAAAACTCCAAAGGTAATAACAAAATATTTTTTAAGTATATCAGAAGCAGGAAGCCTGCTAAACAACCAGATGGCATTCTCCCAAGAGTTCTGAAAGAACTCAAATGTGAAGTTGCAGAACTATTAACTAAGGTTTGTAACCTGTCCTTTAAATCGGCTTCTGTACCCAATGACTGGAAGTTAGCTAATGTAACGCCAATATTTAAAAAGGGCTCTAGAGGTAATCCTGGCAATTACGGACCAGTAAGTCTAACATCAGTACCGGGCAAATTAGTCGAAACAATAGTTAAGAATAAAATTGTCAGACACATAGAAAAACATAAACTCTTGAGCAATAGTCAACATGGTTTCTGTAAAGGGAAATCATGTCTTACTAATCTATTAGAGTTCTTTGAAGGGGTCAACAAACATGTGGACAAGGGGGATCCAGTGGACATAATGTACTTAGATTTCCAGAAAGCCTTTGACAAGGTCCCTCCCCAAAGGCTCTTACATAAATTAAGTTGTCATGGGATAAAAGGGAAGGTCCTTTCATGGATTGAGAACTGGTTAAAAGACCGGGAACAAAGGGTAGGAATTAATGGTAAATTTTCAGAATGGAGAGGGGTAACTAGTGGTGTTACCTAAGGGTCAGTCCTCGGACCAATCCTATTCAACTTATTTATAAATAATCTGGAGAAAGGGGTAAACAGTGAGGTGACAAAGTTTGCAGATGATAATAAACTGCTCAAGATAGTTAAGACCAAAGCAGACTGTGATGAACTTCAAAAAGATCTCACAAAACTAAGTGACTGGGCAACAAAATGGCAATGAAATTTAATGTGGATAAATGTAAAGTAATGCACATTGGAAAAAATAACCCCAACTATACATATAATATGATGGGGGCTAATTTAGCTACAACAAGTCAGGAAAAAGATCTTGGAGTCATCGTGGATAGTTCTCTGAAGATGTCTGCGCAGTGTGCAGAGGCAGTCAAAAAAGCAAACAGGATGTTAGGGATCATTAAAAAGGGGATAGAGAATAAGCCTGAGAATATATTATTGCCCTTATATAAATCGATGGTACGCCCACATCTCGAATACTGCATACAGATGTGGTCTCCTCATCTAAAAAAAGATATACTGGCACTAGAAAAGGTTCAGAAAAGGGCAACTAAAATGATTAGGGGTTTGGAATGGGTCCCATATGAGGAGAGATTAAAGAGGCTAGGACTCTTCAGCTTGGAAAAGAGGAGACTAAGGGGGGATATGATAGAGGTATATAAAATCATGAGTGATGTGGAGAAAGTGGATAAGGAAAAGTTATTTACTTATTCCCATAATACAAGAACTAGGGGTCACCAAATGAAATTAATAGGCAGCAGGTTAAAAACAAATACAAGGAAGTTCTTCTTCACGCAGCGCAGTCAACTTGTGGAAATCCTTACCTGAGGAGGTTGTGAAGGCTAAGACTATAACAGCGTTTAAAAAAGAACTGGATACATTCATGGTGGTTAAGTCCATTAATGGCTATTAGCCAGGATGGGTAAGGAATGGTGTCCCTAGCCTCTGTTTGTCAGAGGATGGAGATGGATGGCAGGAGAGAGATCACTTGATCATTGCCTGTTGGTCCACTCCCTCTGGGGCACCTGGCATTGGCCACTGTCGGTAGACAGGATACTGGGCTAGACGGACCTTTGGTCTGACCTGGTACGGCCGTTCTTATGTTCTTATGTTCTAAGACAAGGACAGGACATCCGACAGTGTGCTAGAGGGAAAGGTCTGCTATCTGTGGAGGAAGAAGTTGATAATCAAGAATATAACATTGAAACATATTAAAAGTGAGACAGAGAAAAAGATCTGGTGGTGATAACAAGCAATGACACAGAGAGCATCCCAACCCAAGAAATCACAAAAGATAGTAGAAAGGAAATCCCCACAGAAAGACTCCAAAAATTTTACACAGAAATGAGTGCATGGACAGTGGTGGAGAGAGATCAAACCTATTAGGGATAGAAGATGAATAAACTCATGGCTTCTAGAAAGATATTGCAAAAGAGAGACAGAGAGCCTCAATATGAGTGCACAAGAGGAGTCCTTAAGGATTAATTACATAGAAGTAAGGTCAACCAACAGAACTGCTCCCTGAACTGCAGAATGTGTTGTGAAAAGGAGGAGACTGTGGAGCGCCTGCTGAGCCTGGCTAAGAGAGAACAGACACATGAGGCCACCAAGTTCCTGCACTGGAGTCTCTGTGGAAGTACAGTTTTAAACGAATTGTGTGTTATTACAACCACCAAATCAAAAGCGCTCTAGAGAATGAAGATGCTAAGATTTTATGGGATCTGGCAATTGTCACAGACTGAGCAGTGCAGAAAAATAGGCCAAATGTTAATAGATATTGCCATACCAGCAGACAGTATCATAAAAAAGAAACAAGAAGACAAGATAGCAAAGTGTGAAGAACACTTCCACAGAGTAGATTGATTATGGAAAAATAGAACACAGATGATCCCAGCGATTATTGGAATACTTAGCCCTGGTCTACAGTGGGGGAGGGGAATAGATCTGTGTTACTTAAGATGTACTTAGATCGACTTACCGTGGTGTCTTCACTACGGTGAGTCAACTGCTGCTGCTCCCCCGTCAACTCTGCCTGCACCTCTTGCGCTGCTGGAGTATAGGAGTCGATGGGAAAGGGCTAGACTAGACGTGATAAATCGATCCCCGCTGGACTGATCGCTGCCCGCTGATCCAGTGGGTAGTGTAGACATACCCTTAGAGTGATTCCTAAGGGTATGATTGAGCAGCTGAAGAACAAGTGAGGAGTGCAAGACACCATGGTCAGTGTCTTCCAGCAGACAGCACTCTCAGAAACTGTGAGAATATTAAAGAGAGTCAAAGGAAAATGAGAGCATTTGAGTATCTAAAATGTAGGAATTGTGCAGAGGATTTAACAAAACTCCTGACTACCCAAACCTACAGACTCGGTGCAGGGCAGGATTCATTGGTGACTCATGGGGATAAATTTTAGACTGTAACTTTCCCCTTTTTATGTTTAACGATCTTGTATGTTGTGAAAGCTATTTGTTTAAAAAAAATCCCTCCTATGTAATACTGAGGGACAGTAATAATAATCATAATAAATGAATGTGCCCAGCTAAAACTCTCTAGGCACGATGACATGATTTTTAAAAGGAGAGATCTGATAGTAAGTTAATGGGAGTTTTGTTCCTAAGTCACTTAAACTCAACCCAATGGGATTTTTTACTCAGGATCTTGCACATCTGAATATCAGGCTGTTCCTACATAAGAGAATCAAATCTATGTTTATCTCATATGTATCCCAGAGAGAAAATAAATCTTTTTCCAATTATCAGCTAATCAGACAAATGCCCGAGAAAAGAGATGGACCTTGCCTGAATGGTAAGAAAACACTGTGCACAGTGAAAACAAAACAAAGCTAAGTGTTTTCTCTAGAGAATGCCCTGCCCCTAATCTACTCACCCCCCCAAAACACAGACTCCAAAAGTAGAAACTACTGTTATCCTGAACCAGCTGATCTCAGTTTTCTCAGTGCTGCCTCGAGAAACAGAGAGAGAGAGAGAGAGAGATGTCTGGGTTGCCAGTGATGATCACTATGCTGTTACTGACTCTGTGTGAGCCGACTGCTGCATCCAGGCAGAAATCAAAGGGACTCTGCAGAGAGACCCACCTCTTGAAACGGGGGGGGGGGGGGGGGGGGAGAGGAAACAACTTTGTCCTTTGAAAGTAAAAGTAAAATAAAAGATAATAATCAATAAAAACATGAGTCAACTCACCTGCCTTTTTAATGTGTATCATAAATATGGTCAGATCATTATGACCTGTGATTTACTCTTTTTGTTTTCTTAGTCTATCTACTAACTTATTGATTTGTCTGTCTAATCTCTCTCTCTCTCCCTCTGGGAAACAGCATGTAGGACATCAAATATTTTTTTTACCACCAGCAGTGAGACCCTTCAAGGTATGTAGGGTTATCAGTGGGAGTGGAACAAAGACCCTTTCCTTAGCAGACTCCAAGACGAAGAGCTGATTTCTTGAGAGCTGTTTAAATGCTGTCTTGTTCCCCCTGGAACAAAGTCCCTGAAGTTCACTCTCTGTGACAAGCTACCAAGAACACTGTGTTGGGTCAGCCCTTAAGCAACGGTGTATGGTTCATAAGAATGAGGGTACTGAGGCTTAGATTATGAAAAGAGCCCAAGTGATTTAGGTTTCTAACCTCAGGGACAGTCACTTAAAAAGGCATGTATTTAGGCTCAGACTCTCCAAAGTAGGCTAAGGAGTTAGACATTCAAATAGAAAATCATTTCATCTCCCTAGACTCCTTTGAAGATGATAGCCATAATGCATAATTACACAACAGGGCAGTGGAGGTGAAAGAATGGGAATTGGCCAGCCATCCTTAAACATCACCAATAGATGGATACACAGGTTAAGGAATGAGAAAGGAGCAAATAGACAGTAAAATGGCAGGAAAGAATAGGAAATGAGACAAAGGAAAAGCTATATTATATAGAGCTGGGCAAAATTTTTCAGACAAACATCTGAATCACCGAAAAATGCTGTTTTGATTGATCTGATACATTTGTGAATTTGAAACAAGCTTGCCAAATAGTTTCATCCAAGGCAAAGGGGAAAAAAGGCACAGGGAACCTCATTGACTTCCAGTACCTTAAAACAGTGGTTAGGGAACTCACCACCTGGCACGTGGGAGAAACTCATTCACAACCCACCTCTGTCTGTTGTGGAACAGAGATTTGAAGTTTGGTTTCCCATCTCTCAGGAAAGTGCTTTAATCCCTGGTCTATAAAGTAGTTTCGGGCAGGGCTTTCTCAGTCTCTCCTCTTGAAGCTGTTCGCTTGTATAAATCAGCAGCACATCAGCATGAGCAGATACACATGGCTATAATGCAGCCATGGCAGCATAGAGAATTGGTTTCCATCTTAAATGGTTCCTTGCAAGTCTTCTTCCTTCCACAAGAGTCAGTATGGGAGGATTAAGGTTTCTTAAATCCCACAAAATTGCATATTCCAATCTTATTCTTAGTCAGCCTCGTGCTCTATTTCCTTTGAACACAGATATAAAAAGCTTCAGTAAAAGCATAACAACTTCTGGGAGTTGAACATGACTCCACCATTGCAGTCATCTTCTCAACTGATGCCAGACTGCAACTTGCTGGGATCAGCTAAGTATCTCCTCATTTGTGACAAATCAAACAAATGAAAGTTAAGAATATGCTGTAACTTTTGACACTGAAAACTATTTAGTTTCCTCTCCTCAACTGTGTTTAATGGATATGTTTCTTCTGCATATAAGAGAGATGTCATCACAACAACATGTAACACTTGTTTCTTAGTTGTCACATAGACATCCTGCTACCCAAGCAGGGGCCTTTGAATGATTCTGGAATGCCACTGACACAAGACCCATCAGACCTGTGACTTCTTCAGATATAGAACCTCCTGCCATCATGTGACTACTCAGATACATAAAACTATTCACCCATTCATTGTTGTTGCCATTTACATGCTCTGTCGGCAGGTCATGAATAACCCCGGGCAAAAGAAATTGCCCATCCAAATTATTTGTCAAAGCATTCAGTGAAATCAGGATGAGTTCACAAATAACTCAAGGGCACAAAACAAGGCCAACATTCACAGCTAACGTTTGACTGACTAATAAAAGCACTGCCATGGATCTATGCCTTTTTCAAGAGATCAGAAACTGCCCCCTACATTTTGAAAATTTCCTGATGTGAATAGTATACATTTTTATTAATTGTATAATGTGTTACATCATGATAAACTATCAGCATTATTTCTCTTTATACCTCTCTGTGTGCCGTTTATTGTTCCATTAGCATATCTCTCTCTGACAATTTGGACTACTTTTATTAGTGAAAAAGAAAAGCTTTCAAACAATCCGGAGTTCTTTTTCAGGTCACTGTTCAATGGTAGAACATCCTCTGTGGGGCAGAGACTCCATATCTTGTGGATATGAAGTGAGCCAGCACCATATGGAAAATAAACCTGCATCAGAAGGACATTGTTTTCTCTAGGAAAGGGAGAAAGGGGCTGGGAACCAGGAACTGGATGGAGATTCTCAGGGTCTGCTGAGTGGGGTTTGCTCCTTACACGGGGCTGACTGTGCAATAACTGGTAAAGTTCAGGACAACTGCACCTGTGTTCCCCCTCTATGGTCCAGTGAGGCCACCCAATTTCAGGTGTCCTCCTCCCCAGTCATTACCTCTCTCGGGTGGAGACCTGCATATTTCTTCCTTCTGACAGGGGTATTCCCAGACTGACCAGTTACCTGCCTTCACTGTGTTAATACAAGGAAAAGATAATCTGCCTAACAGACCAGCTTCACTTCTCTTCTCATAGACACTACACAGTGTAATTGCTATGTTTCTAAGTTACCACAGAGCTCTTTCTAAGCAAGCATATTTTAGTCTTAAGGTAAATCACTATATAGAAAAATATATTAAAATGAATAAAAGCTTAGCAGAGATCACCCCAACTGCATCATGGGCTTTGGTAAGAGCTGTCCTTCAACCCCCACTCAAGGATTTTCCTGTGGATTCATGTTCTTCACACCCTCACCTCAAAACAAGAACAATGCCTGACTCTGAGGGTGCCTCATTTATTGAGTTTGTCTCTTTGAAGAGACCTTGCATATGTAATCAGCCAGGCTGCCCAAAGTGCAGCTTCAAAAGAAGGGTTTCCAGGTGAGTCATTTGCACAGGGCCGGCCCTAGACCAAATGGCACCCAGGCGGGAAGCATCTTTGGGGCCCCCCCTCCATTTGTTAAATGTTTGAATACCTTATTTTTTAATTGCATTTGTAGCACATTTCATGACTTTGGTGCATGATTTGCATGCATGATTTATCCCTGTCATATAAGAAGATAAATTTGCACACTAGGATTTGTAAATCTGTATTTTGTCACTATCAACAAAAACAGCACTCCGAGACCGACGCCCCACAAGTCCTGGGTCGCCTCCCCTAAATCAAGGCCTGCATTTGTATTCCCTTCCCCCTCCCCCACAAAATGTCCTAGGACATCCACTTTACTCATATTGTCCCCAATAGTCTTTTGAAGTTCCTAATAGCTCCCAGAGATTGTATTATTTATGACTTCTCCTAAAGAATCTCCATGCAGTCCTACAACAGCACATAAACATTTGCATTTTTAATACAACAAACTCCAAATAGGTTAATCTTAATTCAGTAGGTTTTTCCAGGATATTACAGGATATTGCCATTTCTGTCACAATGACAATCTTGCAATATAGTGTCTGAACCTCTAGCGGCACTTACTCAACTCAAATCTTCTTCTAGCCTTCTTCTAATTTATATAGGGTTGGGTCTTCAAGTTCTTCTTATACATTTTAATCTGTCTTGTATATATATATTTTGAAATCCAGAAGCTAACCAAATCCTTTACTATGACATCCATCCATCTAATTTGGGGTCTTCTTACCCTCCACTTCTAAATTTAACTCTCTCTTTCATATATGTTCTCCCGATTTTCTTTTTGCTTAGCAAAACCATCTAAACCTGGATTCCCTCTGGGTTTTTTTATAATTGGTACCACCTTCAAATTTCCCCTACTTTGTTTTTTCTGAACATGGTCCAGCTTGTAACTCCAACCACCCATCTTAAAATGTTCATTTTCACTGTATTCAAGATTTCCTCCTTTCTCTTCCTCAGTGCCCAGAATTCAGAGCCCTGCAAAAATGCAGATCTAATTACTGTCTTGTAGACCTTACTTTCCAATTTGGTTAGCTTATTGAAAACTCAAATGCTCATATAAATATTCATATAGGGACCCATCATGGATAAGTCTATTCCAGTGCATATGATGAACACATGAATAATCATATTCCAGTTAAGTGTGGCTATGTATCACTACCATGATTCTGAATCTCTCTGTAAGACTGAGATCACACACAATCTTGATTGGGCTCAATCCCTCAGGAAGAAGTCCTGTTAACCTCCACTGAAGACTTGAATGCAGACAGGCTGTAGGGATTCGACCATTTAGTCTAAACACTCAAGTGCATTCAATATCATGTCTCTAGAGAAGAAGAGATGCACATAAACATAATAGATGAACGAAAAAGCCCATTCAACTATATTATACTTTCCTTTTTTCTTTCTATAGGATTTGCATAAGGTGAGGGTGTCTGTTTCATGAACCACTGTTGGGAGGGTGTTCTATGCTCAAATAAGACACAAAATTAAACTGTGGAACTCCTTGCAACAGGGAGACATAGAGACCAGAAATGTAGGAAGAATCAGAAAGGGATTGCAGTAGAAAAATAGCCAGAGCTATCATAATTCTTTATGATAAGATTTTTGGAAATGATATTAAATAATCAAGCTTCAGGTCTTAAACTAAACTCTAACAATTAGAGACTCTGCTGTGGGGGCAGATTATCCCACATCTGTATACTGTCAGTGTTATTGAGTTTTCTTCTGAACAGCTGGTTCCGGTCACTGCCAGAAAGAGGAATCTAGACTAGATGGCAAGTCTGACTCAATATGGCAATTCTTATGTTTCCATGACACAGACAATGGCAGTACAAGAGGTAAGTAATTTTCTTCAGCATCTTCCTTTATCCGAAGATCTGAAAAGACTTCATGTGCATCACCGTATTTTCTATTAATTTAGATGGAATATATGGCCCCAACGGTGCTAACATAACCCAGTCACTGTCCAGCATTAAACTGTGTTAAACAAGCTTCAGAATTTGATATACAGAGATCTCAGCCTACTTGTTACCATGGCAAACACACCATTAAACATCCTTTATAGCTTTTATTAAAGACACAGAAAAGAAGGAAAAACAATTGAAGCCTTTGAAAAGCGAAGTGTTAAATAAGGCTTTTATTTTAACAACATCCTTTATTCCCCTCCACTTTAGCTGAAGCAAGTTTTTGGAACGAAAAAAACAACCAAAAACCTTGTTTGACAGAATTTTAGATGGCATTAAAATTTGTAATAACTGTTATTTTGGGGAAAAGAGAAGAAATTAGTAGTGCTGGGCAGAAGCTATTGTTGCTGTTCTTGTTAAATTCCGATCCTGTTTCTTAGAAATCAAAACAGGAGAAACACACACACAAGGGGAGAGAAAGGAACAGCAAAGAGAGAAAACACAATTTCAGTCTCTGGGGTTGACTCTCATTTGGAACCTCACGGCTGGAGAAACACAGGCTCGGCCTACAGTCATTTTAGCCACTTAGAGACCTGGCAAACTTGTACCAGCATCCAGCAGTTTAGGGCATTACTTTCAGTGGCCTCTTTCTGGTCACAGGCTCACAGCACTGCTTCTAAGTATGCAGTCTTGTCCTGCTAAGCCAGACTCTCATTGGACAGAAGGGAAAAGGGGAGGGATACGAAAGAGAAGAAATAAAGTGGTGAAGGAAAAGGAGGCGGGGCAAAGGGGAGGAAGACAGAGCGAGAGAAAGTCTCACATCTCAGGCGGTTTTTGGGATTTAGCTGGAGGCAGTGATGGTGTCATCTTCCTCCCTCTCTCTAGACAAGTATTGTCAAGACGTCTTTCAGGATTAGGATGAAGAAGTTCTGGGATCAGGGAAACAGTGGGGGTGTCAGTCATGATGGTGATGCTCACTCCAGTAGCCAATTTATCTACCCAAAGACTCTTTCTTTAAGAACTCCAAAAGGGACTGCTAAGTGCAATAGCTCATCCCCTCATTACTTTGCTCACCAATTAGGCCTAGTTTAATACACTGATTTTTCGGTCTCACATGGTCTTAGTTATGAGGTATGATCTTAGCACAGTCTGTGAGTTCTATCAGGAGACCTTTTCCTTTGGAATAATTCAGTTTCCCTTTCTCCCTCCCTTTAGTGTCCTTTTCCATCACCATTTGCTATTAGAGACTACTGTGACATCTGATGAACTGTCACATACTTTTTACAGTTGAGCTCACAATGAGGGTAAGTTTGTTGGCGAAGTTATTACAAGATATATTAAAAACAACAGTCCATCTGTGAGGTTCTTTTCCCCAAATTACAGAAGGTTATTACCATCAATCATCTAAGCATCAACAAAATATTACTCTCTGTGCTTAAGATGAAATTAAAGAGTGTCTATGACCCAGAGAGCTTAAATATAATAGTCTAAGACACTGGAGAAACCATTAAACCATTTATATATATATATATATATAAATACAGCTTTGATACAGGAGGTCAGTCTAGGAGATCACACTGGTCCCTACTGGCCTTTGAATCTCTGAAATCAATTCCTTGTTATACGTGGCAGTGTACAAATATTGGAGATGATATAGAAATTTCCATCACACAGGAAGCGCTATATTTTGACATTTAGTTTAATCCCATCAGGGGCCAAAAAGATTAAATGTCAACATTTTCATGAGATGAAAAATTACAAAAGGTTTGCATGCAGAAATGTCTAAATATTTCATTTTTAAATTTGATTGTAACAAAATATTTCCTCTTGAAATTTCCATTTCAAATGAAAACATTCATGTTCAATGAATATTTGTATTTACAATGAGCTTGAGATGAGTTATTTGATTGTCAATTTAAGTGAAAATAATTCAAAATGCATGTTTTCATTTCAGTTGTACCTTTTGAAACAAAAAAATACATTTCATTTTGAGACGTCAAATTGAAATGGAAACTCCCCCCCCCAACAAAAAATAATGAAATATTTTTCTTCAAAATTCAGATTTTCACACAGAAAATTTCTATCTTGATGTAATAACACTTTCAGATTTTGTTTTCCAAACATGGGAAAAAATTTGACCAGAACTAACAAACGTAGAAGTGGTCATCATTCCTGTTCTAAAGAAATTACAGATCTGTCACATCTTAGGCGCATTTAACATGTACTATTTCATCTTTACGTGGTCGGCAAAAAAAAAAAAAGAGAGAAAAATAACAATTTAAATACTGTTTCTGTAGTGTGCGGGCGATTCCACCCGCCATTACACTCAATGTAATTTTGACTATACGCGATTTTCGCTTTAGGCGCTGACTGCGTAACGTAACCCCAGCGTAAGATAAGACAGTCCAACAGAGTGACGCTTAGTAGGCAGGACACCCTGCAAAAGCAAGAGGGGACAGTAGTTAAATCATGCTATTTTCTTTTCAATGAGTTGGTTGCAAAAGTTGTGAATGTTCATGAGGAAGAGGGACATGATTTTATTTTCATGAAAATATTCCCATTTTCAACCAGCTCTATTCATTTTTTGTGAAGAATGGGCACATGGATAATTGCAAACAATTGCAGCAAGCATTTATTCCTTTTGTTACAGACAATAATGAGCAACAGCTGCATTTTATTTATACATAGGTCATTCTGATATCTTGTTTTTTCTCACTAATGTAGACTCTTAGTCTACATTCCATATTATCTACACATTATCTACACAAGGTCGCAACAACTTCTCACACAGTTCTTTCCCACTCGCCTCACACATTCCTCGCTTCTACAAATCTCACGTTATTAGGGTTACAGTTAGCCTGACTCTTGCTAACAAACTGTCATGCATTGCAATCCCCTTCCTGTCAGTTCTTTCTCTGCTTCCACAGTAGTTATCAGTGGTTCACAGTAATGCTGGAAGGGCATAATGAGTGGGGTCCCGCAGGGATCGGTTCTGGGTGTGGTTCTGTTCAATATCTTCATCAATGATATAGATAATCGCATAGAGAGTACACTTATAAAGTTTGTGGATTGTACCAAACTGGGAGGGGTTGCAAATGCTTTGCGGGATAGGATTATAATTCAAAATGATCTGGACAAACTGGAGAAATAGTCTGAAATAAATAGGATGAAATTCAATAAGGACAAATGCAAAATACTCCACTTAGGAAGGAACAATCAATTGCACACATCCAAAATGGGAAATGACTGCCTAGGAAGGTGTACTGTGGAAAGGGATCTGGGAGTCATAGTGGATCACAAGCTAAATATGAATCAGTGTAACACTGTTGCAAAAACAGCAAACATCATTCTGGGATGTATTAGTAGGAGTGTTTTAAACAAGACACGAGAAGTAATTCTTCCGCTCTACTCCACGCTGATTAGGCCTCAACTGGAGCATTGTGTCCAATACAGGGCACCACATTTCAGGAAAGATATGGACAAATTGGAGAAAGTACAGAAAAGAGCAACAAAAATGATTAAAGGTCTAGAAAACATGACCTATGAGGGAAGATTTGAAAAAAATGGGTTTGTTTAGGATAGAGAAGAGAAGACTGAGAGGGGACATGTTAACAGTTTTCAAGTACATAAAAGGTTGTTACAAGGAGGAGGGAGAAAAATTGCTCTCCTTAACATCTGAGGAAAGGATTAGATGTAATGGGCTTAAATTGCAGCAAGGGCGGTTTAGGTTGGACATTAGGAAAAACTTCCTAACTGTCAGAGTCGTTAAGCACTGGAATATAATTGCCTAGGGATGTTGTAGAATCTCTATCTTTGGAGATTTTTAAGTGCAGGTTAGACAAACACCTGTCAAGGATGGTCTAGGTAATACTTTGCCCTGCCATGAGTGCAGGAGACTAGACTAGACAATCTCTCCTGTTCATATAATATCAGGGTTGGAAGGGACCTCAGGAAGTCATCTAGTTTAACTCCTTGCTCAAAGCAGGGCTAATCCCCAGACAGGTTTTTGCCCAAATTGGTCTCCTCAAGGATTGAATTCACAACCTTGGACTTAGTCCACCAATGCTCAAACCACTGAGCTATCCCTCCTTCCTAAGAAGTCACTGATGCAGTACAGAATTGAACCCAGCTCACCTGTGTCCCAGTCCAGTGCCTTAACCATTGCCCTACAATCAGCAGCCCCAAGTCTATGATTCTATGATGGCAATAAATAACTGTTGAGACAAAGGAGGAGATAAATTGTAAGTTTATTCACCAAAAAGGAAGTTTTGGTCAACTCAAAATTATTCATGATTTTAACACAAATTTTACTGAATGATTTCAGCCAGAAAAATAGATTGTGCTAAATTCACAAAACAGCAGGAGGAAGCGGGAGTACTTCTGCTGCTGCTGTTCTTGTAACTTCAGTCCATTGGTTAGGTCACTCTCCTTGCATGTGGGGGACCATGGTTCGCTTCCCCTCTCTACCTGAGGGTGGTGGCAGAGATTTGAAGCAAAATCTGGGGGGAGGGCTAGCTCAGTGGTTTAAGCATTGGCCTGCTAAACCCACAGTTGTGAGTTCAATCCTTGAGGGGGCCACTTAAAGATTTGGGGCAAAATCAGTACTTCATTCTGCCTAGTGAAGGCAGTGGGCTGGACTTAATGATCTTTCAGGGTCCCTTCCAGCTCTGTGAGGTAAGTAGGTATATCACCCATGTCTGAGGAAAATGCTTTAATATCTGGGGTATAAGGTATTCTGGAGTATCAAAGCTGTTCTACAATGTATAAATAACTAAAAATATATATACTCAATGGACCAATGAGTTGAATGTAACACTGAGGTACAGTGTAATTTTAGCCCCATGACTAGCCACGTATTTTATATAAATGGAATAGCTTCAATAGGAAAGCTTGAGAAAACTCCACCCCTGTGTACCTATATACTGGAGGTGAGGGCCTTCAGCTGGGAGGTCAAAGTTTCAGTCCCTGGTCTACAGGAGGTAGAATGGGGAATTGAACCCAGGTCTTCCAGAATACCAGTAATTAACACTGGGGTAATGGTTGGACCAAGGGTCATCAACTCCTCTTTCAGGCAACTTGGTCAACCAAGTTCCATTGACTTGTGCTCTAAATCATTTAGGCACTTCTAGAAATGTCACCGGCAGTTTCCATTTTATGAAGAAAAATGCTGTAGTTTGTTATAAAGGAGAAACACCCATGGTGATCTCTCAGGCAACTTAACTTTGTTCTTCCTTGTTTTCTTGTTCGCCTTAAGGTCTGCCTGAGAAGAGTGCAATTATGATTTGTGTGTGTAAATCAATGGAGGCTGGGATTTTCAAAGGAGCCTAAGGGAGTTAAGCACCCAACATGCATTGCAATGCAATTTTCACTCAGCCAGTGGGAGTTTTACAGGGAGTAAGGTCTGAGTAATAGTTGAGATCAAACCTAAGGATTTGAATATTTAAAAAGGACATTGGATAGGAATCTTGCTCATGAAGGCTTGTCAGTCAAGGAAGAAACCAATATCTATTGTCTAGCACAGCTGATCTCAAACAGTGATTCATTGTCCTCCAAATGTCTGTGGGCCATATTTTTAAAGGTCTTTAAGTGACTGAAGACACAGATAAGTACCTAGGAATACCTTGCTCCCATTGACTTCAAAAGGAGTTATGTACCTGGATGCTTTCAAAAATCCCAATAGGCATCTGTCTTTGGAAATCTGGCCATATGGTGCTGTTCTTTCTGGCCTGGAGAGAGGAATATTTTGAAAACCAAGAACTGGGGAGACTGAAGTATTGGAAGAAGCAGTACAGAAATGGCTCAGAGGGAGGAAGGCATGATTATATTTGAAAAAACTGTACAGGGAGCAAAGCAAAGAGCTTAAGGAGAATATTTAAAGTCTGAGTCTAAGGGAGACGAGTTGGATGTGATCTTACATTTTCAATGGAGATTAAGGGAGTTAGGCTCCAAAATCCCATTGCCAACTAACTCCCTTGGGCTCCATGAAAAATCTCAGCCTGCGTATATATAGGTAGATGGTTAGATATCAACAGGGTGAGTGGATGGTAGGCTGGCCTACCAGGAGGGTATAAAATGGTGTAAGTTAAAGTAGACTGCTACCTATTTTATTGTTCACCTTTTATGGCTCATAGAATCTATGCTATGTCCCAACTTTTAAACAGTCCCTTGGAGAAACCCCTTCAGTGTGCCAGACCCCCACAGGGTCCCACATTTCTTTAAGTCCTTGTGGCCTTTCACACCCTGAGCTCTGCACCGTGAGTCCTTGTGTTGGTATCGAGAAGCACAGCCTGCAGTCCATCCTGTTCCAGCCAGCGCACCACCCAGCCGAGCTGCCGTGGAATCCATTTTTGTCTCTCTCCCTCTGTTAGTCCTTAGTGAGGGCTGCTGAGCTGCCCTTAACCCAGCCACCTTACACCTCTTGGCTCATCCTCCTCCTCCTCCTGCAGGCCCATACTGAGGTCACATATTCCACCTGCCGGAGTTGCCAATGGGCAGGTGTCAGTTGTTCAATCCCTGGGGCTCCCATTGTCTTTCTGGATCCTCCATTGAAATGGGTCAGTTCCAGATGTTCCTTAATGACCCATTCCTTCCCCCATAGGCAATGTGACACACACACACACACACCATGTGTCCTGCTAGCCCCAAGACCATTTTAACCCTTCTGCATCCACTGAGTAGCAATCCCTAGTTACATAAGTCACTGTCTTGCATGTCATTCATTACATTATTACAGAAAATTACCACTTCATCACACAAACTCTGACTGCACCCTATAGAATACACCCAAATCACTCTACACAACCTGTCCAGTGTAGCCTGATCTATAGGTTATGTATTAATTATATTGATCACTTGAGAATTCCTAGTTCTCTCTTTGAGGGTTGATAGGTTCTTGTCCCAAAACCAGTATTATTAAAATTGCTATATGGTTGGGAACCCCGATGTGCACAGTTGCAACAGTCACACTATAGGAACTCTTCTATATTTACAAATAGTTCATTATTACATTTAGCAAAGTCACTAACACTCTAATTTAGTAAGGTAGATAGAGAGACTACAGAATGTACATCTGCACATCCATATACTCACACCATCCCTTGCAGAACAACTTGAAATATTAGCCATTATCTTCAGTCTCATCAGCAGTGGCCATCATAGTGGCCCCTCCCAAGGGATAGATCTCTCTCTCCTACCATCCACAGACTGGGATACAACTTCCATAATATGTTATGCCAGAGGTTCTGAAACTGGGGGTCGTGACCCCCCCCATCCCCCAGGGTGTCATGTGGTTATTACATATGTCACAAGCTGACAGCCTCCACCCTCAAATGCCACTCCACCTCCAGGATTTATATTCATGTTAAATATTTTTTTTTAAATGTGTTTTTAATTTATAAGGGGGTCACACTCAGAAGCTTGCTGTGTGAAAGGGATCACCAATACAGAAGTTTAAGAACCAGTGTGTTACACTGACACCACTATATCTAATGCATATTCAGTAGGGTTCCCCACCGCCCTTCCCCTTATTTGTATTTCCTCATCCTACTAATATTGAGGTGTCTTTCCTCTATAGGTTAGTATATTAATACATGTAACGACCATTTCAGGTCATGATCAAACCCATCACCCCTTGCTTAAGCGGATTTGCAGTTATTACTTCCATGTTCCTTGTGGCAACACTTACTGGACCATTCTAACTCCTGCCATTGAGCAAGCTCTTCTCAGTTCCCAAAATCTAAAGGTAGCAGCTGATCTGTGCCAAGGGTTACAGCCTACTTAACCACACATATGCTAACTAATGCTTCAGCTAATATCTTATAGGATACAGGCCTGTAGGTTTCTTGCATTACAGCTGAATATCATGAAAGTACTAAATATAATGAAGGCACTGAATATAGTAAAGGCAAGCTAGCCCTATGAGCAATACCAGTCCCATGGGATATTTGGAAGACTATCAATATCAGGACCTAAAAAAGGGCAGTCAGGGCCAAGGGGCAAAGCAGGGGCAAACCTGAGTCTAGGAGTAGACAAGGAGCTCATAGTCAGTTCCAGGCCAGGGTCAATACCGAGTGTCAGAGTCTAAGTCAGGTTTCAGGGTCCGAGTCAGGAGGTAAAATCCAAAACAAGGCAAAGTCCAAAACAGTCAAGCCAGGAGTTCAAGAACATAGAGCCAGAACAGTCATAGCAACTACAGAAGATCCATACTGTTGCCTGGACACTTCCCAGAGCACCCCTTGGGTTTATACAGGACAGGGAGCCAATCCGGAGCCATGGGGCTGCTGCCTATCAAACCCTTGGGGTGGAACTTCCCATGGTCTGTCTCCACAGCAGTCATGGGAAGTGGAGCGCAGGCTGGTTACAGCTGCTGCTGTGTAGCATTTTGGAGTGGTTAAGTGCCTAATACCTCTGCAGACCTGGGTTCTGGATCCATGGAGTCTTAAATTTCAAATAAATAGAAATAAGACTCTTGGTCTGGTTCATGGTTTCAAAGTCACTGGGTGAATTAATAGGATTTGGGTACCTCCCTTACAATCCTTTAAAATCCCAAACTTGATCTCTCTAACAACCAGAGTAAATCTTCATTGCTCATGTAGGCTGAACTGAGTGTTTTCAGTGCAAAAACCCCACACATGTATACAATAAATGTCTATGGATGTGACCTATTACTCTGCAATGGCCCCATTTGGGACCTCAGGACTGCAAAACCTAGCTAGGCTGTTTGGGCCAGAGTGGGAGTAAGAGTAAGAGGCTAAGCTGGGGATGGTGGTCAGAGTGGGGGTGTGGCTGTGTGGCCATTTTACACTTGATTCTAACCAACAGGAGAAAGTGGAAGGCAATTTTGGGAGAAAGTGCTTGTGAAATGACAGATTTCATAACTGTAAGGAAAAGAAGGAGTTCTGCAATTTCATATCTGAGTTTCTTCAGGACTCTTGGATGAATGCCATCTGGTCCTCGTGACTAATTACTGTTTAATTTATTAATTTGTTCCAAAACCTCCTCTATTGACAGCTCAATATGGGACAGTTCCTCTAATTTATCACCTAAGGTGAAGGGATCTCCCTCCCATCCTCTGCAGTGAAGATTAATGCAAATAATTCATTTAGCTCCTCCACAAGAGCAATGTCTTTCCTGAGTGCTCCTTTAGCATCTTGATCATCCAATGGCCCCACTGATTGTTTGTCTGGCTTCCTGCCTCTGATGTACTTGAAAAAAAAGTGTGGTTAGTTTTTGTGTCCTTAGCTAATTGTCAATCAGTTAGTCCCTGACTATGTGAGCAAGAACAACGTAGGCAAACATCTGAGAGAGAGAAAACTTAGTACCACCTCAGAGCCCTGGCCCATCCCATCCAAGATCCTATCTCCAACTGTGGCCATCCCTGATGCTTCAGAGGAAGGAGACAAAAAAAAAAAAAAAAACCTCCCAGAATACATTGGTGGGAGGAGGCAGGATTCCTTCATGAACCGTGGTGTCCGGCTGAAACCCTGAAGCATGACCTTTAGGAACATAAGACATAAACCAGAAGTGAGGCCCAGGGTTGCTGAGCCCTGCCCCACACCATCACACCACCATAAATGTATCCAACACTTTCTTAAAACTATTAAGTTGTGCATCCCTACAGCTCCTATTAGAAGGTTGTTCCAGAACCTCACCCTTCTGTAATTTCTGTAATTTCCAGCCTGAATTTGTTCATGGCCAGTTATATCCATTTGATTTTGTGCAAAAAAGAAGACAGAATTAGGAAGAGGAGCTCCGGCATAACTTTTATCCCAGTGGTTATGGTACTTATCTCAAATGTGGGAGACCCCCACTTCAAGTGTCTGAGGAGGAGAAATGATGGAAACAGAGATCTGTCCCCTCCCAGATGCATGCCTTGGCCACCATGTTATGGGATATCTCTCAATTTCTCCTGTTCAGGACCATTTGTGAGTCTAACTCCAGCACCCATTGGTTCCAATGGAGCTTTGCTGATTTACACATGCTGGGGATCTGGCCAATTGACTTCAATGGATCTGCACTGACTTAGACCAGTGGAGGATTTGGCTCAAAGTGTCAGTCAGTTATCTGAGCTGAGAATGTCCCAAACACTAGTTACCCACCAATCTATGCTTTCTGACTTTTAAAAAAATGAGAGAATCAACACTAATTGAGAAACTTGAATTTCCCCAATATATTCCTTAGAGCTGTTTTCACCTCCTTGTTTTTCAGTGTGACGGTGTTGGGACTCACCACCTGGTGCCTCCTACTGGTTGTCTCGGGAATTAGCTCTGTCCAGTGGAGCCCCCCCTTGGCGCCTGGTCTCCTATACAGTCTGGGTGCCCACCCCCGCAGCAGCCAGAGCACCTCCCTCTGCTGCTCGGCGAGCCGAGCCACCCAGGAAGTCTTTCTTCTCCATCATCTTGCCTCAGTCTCTTAGTCTCTCAATGTGGCACAATCTGCCTAGTCAACACCCTGCCCCTTGTGTCAGTGGTGGCCCGCTCATGCCCACATTCTCCACCACGTGTAACGGTGTTGGGACTCACCACCTGGCACCTCCTACTGGTTGTCTCGGGAATTAGCTCTGTCCAGTGGAGCGCCCCCTCCTGGTGGTGTCCCATCTGTCATCTCACCCTCGGTTGGCGTCTGAGCCCATGTCGCTGTCCAGCTTGCGGAGCCCTCTTCTGGACCACTGCCCTCCGGCAGTGCCCCTTAGTCCAGCCACACTACCTTCCGGGGGGGGGGGTGTTGATCAACAGTCCTCTGCGCCCCAGGCACCATGTACAACAACACCACAAAGTCTAATCCTTCTTATCAGGGACCCGGTGTAGTCCTTGATGTCCACTCCCTACGGCCGATGGCTGGGTGTACTGCAAGGGGGGAAGGGGGACCCAGGCCCGCCCACTACTCTGGGTCCCAACCCAGGGACCCTCTAGTGGCAGCTGTCCTGCCCTCCTTCTCTCCCTCAGTCTGTCCACGTCCCTGGGCTGCTTCCCCTTTGGCCCCTCGCACCGACTAGGCCCTTCCTCTGAGGGCCTGCAGCCTGGCAGACACTGGGCTGGAGTTCCTTTCTGCTCCCCCGGGCCTGCCCAGCACTGCGCTGTCCCAGGTGCTAATCTCCCACCCTGGAGATAGACCTTCTTCTGTCAAAGGCCTGGGACAGACACCCTGCTCCTGTCTTGAGCAGCCTTTTTATAGCGCTGAGCCTGGCCCTGATTGGCTCCCTCCAATCTGGGCCCTGATTGGCTCCCTATAAGGCATCTTCTGATTGGCTACCCATCTGCGCAGGCCAACTGGCCTGCTGCAGCCTAAATTCTCCAGGAGTGGGGCAGCCACCCCACTACATTCAGGCTGTAGACAATAGGGTTTAACATGGGGGTCAAGATGCTGTACTGGATGGAAAACATTTCATCCAGAACCACAGAGGAGACTGAGCTGGGTTTTGTGTACAACAAGCCAACAACAATAAGGTGGGAGCTGCACGTGGAGAAGTCCTTATGCCTGCCATCCGCAGAGAGTATTCTCAGGATGGTGGAGATGATGTGAATGTAGGAGATTAGAGCGAGGAGGAAGGAGCTCAACCCAAAGACCACAGCAGAAGTAAGAAGCACGACTTGATTTGTGAGGGTCTCAGTGCAGCACAGTTGTAACAGAGGAGGGAGCTCGCAGCTGAAATGGCAGATTTGATTGGACCCACAGAAATGCAACTTGAGAGCAAAAACAGTGTTAAGAAGGGCATAGAAGAAGCCCAATGTCCATGCACTACTCACCAGCTGAACACAGATCCCTTTCCTCATTGTCTGCACGTAATGCAATGGGTCACAGATGGCAGCATAGCGGTCATAAGCCATGGCTGAGAGAATGAAAATGTCAGCACCAACCGAGAGGATAAAAAGGAACATCTGTGCAATGCAGCTATTGATAGAAATAATTTTGTGCTCTGCTAGGAAGTTCATCGGCATATTAGGCACTGTGACTGAGGAATAGCAGATATCAATAAAGGATAAATGGAAGAGAAAGAATTACATAGGGGTGTGAAGGTGAGAATCAGCTCTTATCACCACCATGATCACTATGTTACCACCCAGAGTGATTAGGTAAATAACTAAAAACACCAGGAAGAGGAAAATCTGCATCTGTGTGTCACTGGAAAGTCCCAGTTGGATAAATTCTGTCACTGTGGTTTGATTTTTCATTGTCATTTCATCAGGAAATCTGCGACCTGGAGACCAGAAAACAAATGAAATTAACACTTATCATACAAATAAATTGAAACAGTATGTGCAGATCATCTGTTCCATAGGATGAATGTAAAGAGAGTCCTATTCCATTCTGTAAAATGTGTGTTTTAAGTAGACTAAATTTAGAGAGAGAGAGAGAGAGAGAGAGAGACGTGAGATGGCATTTGTGTGTTTTAAATAGACAAATTAGGCTGAATACACAAAAGGACTTGGGCACCTAACTGCCACTTTAGAAGCCTAAATCCCAGAATCAGATCCTATTGGTATTCACAAATACCCTGTTCAGCTCTGACTAAGGGATAGTCTGATGCGAGGCTCCCTCAGTCTCTCTGTTTCTAAATCATAAAAGAGGCAGTGCAGGGTTACTGGATACTTGGTCTTCTGCATCCGGACTGAGTGTTCAGCCACCAGGCTATAGAGGAATTTATTCTCTCTCTCTCTCTCTGCAATTTGGCCTTACCACTTCAATAGAGCTACAGCTGCATTACACCAGAATGGAATCTGGCAGATTGGCTGCAATGAAACTATGGCCAATTGCCAATAGCTGGACATCTGGACAATTCTATAAAAATAATCTCCTTCTCTATTACAGTTAGTTGTTCTAGACTATTTGTTGAAAACACAAATTAATATCTATAGTATATAATTGGATTCTTATGTATTGAAATCATTAGGATTTTTCAAGAAGAAGAAGAATCATAGAACTGGAAGGGACATCAAGAGGTCAGCTAGTCCATTCCCCTGCACTCAAGGCAGGACTAAGTATTAGCTAGACCATCCCTGGCAGGTGTTTATCCAACCTGCTCTTAAAAATCTCCAAAGATGGAGATTCCACAACATCCCTAGGCAATTTATTCCAGTGCTTAACCACTCTGGCAATTAGGAAGTTTTCCTAATATTCAACCTAAACCACCCTTGTTGCAATTTAAGCCCATTGTCCTATCCTCAGAGGTTAAGAAGAACAATTTTTCTCCCTCCTCCTAGTAACAACCTTTTATGTACTTGAAAACTGTTATCATGTCTCCGCTCAGTCTTCTCTTCTCCAGACTAAACACAACCAATTTTTTCAATCTTCCCTTATAGGTCATGTTTTCTAGACCTTTAATCATTTGTGTTGCTCTTCTCTGGACTTTCTCCAATTTGTCCACATGTTTCCTGAAATGTGGCACCCAGAACTGGACACAATACTCCAGTTGAGGCCTAATCAGCATGGAATAGAGTGGAAGAATTACTTCTCGTGTCTTGCTTACATCACTCCTGCTAATACATTCCAGAATGATGCTTTTTTTTGCAGCAGTGTTACACTGTTTACTCATATTTAGCTTCTGATCCACTATGACCCCCCAGATCCCATTTCACAGTACTCCTTCCTAAGCAGTCATTTCCCATTTTGTATGTGTGCAACTGATTGTTCCTTCCTAAGTTTAGTACTTTGCATTTGTCTTTATTGTATTTCATCCTATTTACTTCAGAACATTTCTTTAGTTTGTCCAGATCATTGTGAATTATAATCCTATCCTCCAATGCACTTCCAACCCCTCCCAGCTTGGTATCATCCTCAAACTTTATAAGTGTACTCTCTGTGCATTATCTAAATAATTGATGAAGATATTCAACAGAACCGGACCAAGAACCAATTCCTGTGGGACCCCACTAATTATGCCCTTCCAACATGACTGTGAACCACTGATAACTACTCTCTGGGAACTGTTTTCCAACCAGCTATGCACCCACTTTATGGTAGCTCCATCTAGGTTGTATTTCTCTAATTTGTTTATGAGAAAGTCACGAGAGACACTATCAAGAAGAAATGAATTTGACCAGTAAACATTATCTCGACACAGTGACATAATTTTGAAAAGAGGGGCTTGATAGCAAATCAATGGGACTTTTGCTCTTAAGTCACTTAAACTCCAACTCAATGGGATTTTTGACTCAATTTTCTGCATGTCTGAATATCAGGCTGTACATACAGTAGAGAAATTAGCCTGCCCTCCTGGAAGTGAATGGCTATTTTTACATCAGTTATTAATGGAAAAGGGAATGACATCAATGTTCTGTACAATGTCAAAATTATGTTTGTCCCCATAGAACCCTAGAGAGAACCTGAACCTTTCCTCCATTATCAGGTCATGAGACAAATGCCTAAGCAAAGAGATGGACCTCGTACTTGAACCTGAATGTCAACACAGGCAGATTTTGTGCACTGGGAAATTCAACTCCCAGTGTGTTTTTCAGACAATGCCCTTCCCCTGACCTCCCCCCCACACACACACACACCTACCCTGATCTCAGCTATCTCAGTGCTGCCTTGAGAAAGAGAGAACTGGGTAATTCAGGTAAATCAGTTTCGCCAACCATGGTCTCTGTGCTGTAGCTGAGTCTGTGTGAGCAGGCTGCCAGGCAGAAGTCAATGGAACTGAAGAGACTCACCCCTAGATAAGAGGGGCAGAATCTAGTCCTTTGAAATAAAAAGGATACAAAAATTAAAAAGGAATAAAAATATGAATCAACTCACCTGCCTTATAAACATGTCATAAATATGGTGAGATCATTCTGACCTGTGATTTTTTTATTTTCTTAGTCTATCTACCTCCTTATTGCTTTGTCTATCTAGTCTCTCCATCTATCTCTGGAATACAGCATCCAAGGAGATCCAATATTCTTTACCCGGAGCAGTGAAACCCCTCAGAGTGTGTAGGGTATAATCAGTGTCGTGGAAAAACGACCACGTGTTGCGTTTGGATCAGAATCACCTGAGGCCTCTTTATTTTTATGCATGCACAGGGGGTACCAGCGAACTGGCAATCCCACCGATCACAGATTTTTGGAATAGCTTATATAGCATAAAACCACAATTAGGTAATGCATACTTTCTTATCAACATTATTGCCATATTTGGAATACATTTTTCGCATACTTTCATGCCAACATTATTGCCATGTTTGGAATACATTCTTCAAAAAAGGGAATATAGCTTAGCAAGCTTTTCTGTTTTTTACAGTCTGCCCTTTGCGGTTTTTAAGCTTCCCCTAAAACTATTAGTGAGCCATTATGAATTATAGGCCTTGTGATTATAGATAGTTTTGCTTTTGTACTTTTCCTTTACCCTGCTTCTAAGAACCCCTTTTCTCCAATAAACTTAACTAATGTTTAGGTTTGAACTAAAGTTCAGGCTTGAGCCAACGAAAGTTTAGGCCCCAGCAATTTTTCCACCACAATCCCCCCTTTGATGCCTATTGGGAATTACCTTAGGCCTAAACTTCCCTATTTATGAGCCCTCTAATTTTCGTCCTTTCCTTTTCCTTTATCTCATCCCAACTTTTATCATAAACCTCATTAACAATCATTAAGACCACCTGCTCCCTTGCAGTGGGCCTAGCAGAAAAATTACAGGCACAGCAATAGCCCTTACAACAGCAATAGCAAAGGCACAATCCCTAAACAAGCAATCCTAATACAACAGTCAGTCCACCTATTGCAACAACATGGTGTTGTTTGTGTATAATTTTGGTTACTGCACACAGCACGTTTTGACTGGTGCACAAGGAAGACAGTTGATAGGCTGTTTGAAAGGCATCCTTTTCTATTTGATATACATTCTTAAGGACATGAATTTGTCCCTGTAAGTTAGAATTTTTTTTGAATTTTGGGTAACAATAAAAGCAAATTTTGGAAACGGTTGGGCACTAGGGAGGTTCAGTTAAAGGGCATTTTATACCAGAGAGAGGATTGAAATTTTTTATTCGCTGGCCAATAGATAATTTGGCTACTGGCAGTTGTGGAGAGGTTAAAATGGGTGTTGTGCATGATATGAGCTTTGACAATTACGCAGCTGTTATTGGCCTGAAAAATTATATCTTCTGTTAGGAGGGTCCCCAATCCCTTACCTTCCCAACAAACATTGTTATGAACAGAGACTATTTTCCCTGGTTTAAGTTTATGTATGCATTGAAGCTGTGGGGGTTCCAATGGTCAGAGTGTTCATTGATTCCCCAATTCAATCCAAATATTGGGTGTTATTTTAGGGGCACCGACTATAAATTGGCTAGGTAAACCAGGTGGTTTTATTTCCCATATGTTTTGATGAATCACCCAGTCCCATATGCATCCTCCCCATGGACCCAGCAGGATTTGGTAAGTGGGCGCCCATACCCCTTTAACTGGTTTATACGCTTGGAAGGAGCATTGGGACTGTACACACTTCCACCCGGAAAACCTCCAGGTATGTTTTCATGGCCACAGATTGGATGGTACTCCTGTGGTGTTTGTGAGGGCAGTGGGCCAGGCCTGGTGCTTGAGGTTACTTTGAATGGCCACTAACTGGTTATTCAGAAAGTTTTGGACCTTTGAACATGCCATGTCCCACCGCGATGCCTTCCCAGCACCAGTGATGTTCCAGACCATCTTTGGTAGCAGTTTCTGGGTTAAGGAACTAAGGGCGGAAATGATATGTAACTTACCCACCTTGGCGTGCACCTGGGTTAGTTGTGCCCCTCTAATAAGCCCGGTGGCCCTTTCTAATTGGCCCAATTTTTTTGCATGCTGTTGGCTTTTATGGATATTTCAAATTGCAGCTGCACTATTGGCTCCATCCCACAGATGTCCAGTTAAATCTCTTTTCCGTTTGGGGAAAGCCCAGGCCCTTTGTTGAGCTATTTGGAGAGCAGCCCCCCACGAACAGTTGTGATATTTAGAGGTAACTTGGAAACTAGCTAAGGGCATCATTAATCTTATGGTTCCCAGTGTGGCATTGATTATGGTTTATCGATTTTCATATATATCCCTTTTAGGTTTAGTTTTATACCACATTTTCTGACTAAACACATTTATATATTTTTGGGAATTATTAACTTTAAAAACATATGGAGGGGCATACTGCAATAGGGTACAGGTTACATTAGTGGTTACAGGGATTATTTGAATGCAATTAAAATGTTTTGAGATTCAACAGAGCCTTTGCATATATACTTGACCCCCTTTTAACTGGGTGACTAAATAACAAAAGGGACCTTTTTTTGTTGAGGTGTTATTAACTTAGGGGATGGCCATCATGTCTATCCCCCTATAAAATCCCAGAATTGTAAATTTAGATTTGTTGGGCTTTTTGGTAGTGATGTCAAAAAAATTTATCTCTACCATTTCATTTGTTTTTCACTTAATAGTTCATTTATAAGACCTGTTTTGGACGTTAAAAAACAGAGTTTCTTTACAAAATTTCGACAAATTGCTAAGATGGGAGGGTCTTGGCCAGTGGATTTTAGAAGAGTGCACAGGCCTACTGGTGTCTGGGTATGCCACAGGGGCAGGGACAATGGTGGGGGGTGGGGCTTGAGGCAACGAGGAGTTCTTGGAGCTTTTGATATTTGTTGTCTGGAAGCCAATGGGGGAGGGCAGTACATGCTGATGGTACTTGTTCAAAAACACAGGGTGCAGCCTGTGGAATAAAACCTAAGACCCAATTTGTGCCATATTCCCAAGAGTGACCTCCACAAGTCCCCCCTGCCAATGGATAATACCTTGTTTTTTATACCAGGGCCAACCTTTAATGTCCTTTGCAGTTACAAATTTTTGGGCCCTGCTGGTTTTAGCTTTAGCAGCGTGAGTATTTCTTTTTTTTTACGGGGTGGTTGTGGTTTAGTACAATATTGGGGAGAGGTTACTTGCGGGGTTTGACCTAGAGGGTTTATAGACTGGTTTATAGACACGGAGGTGGATGCTATTAAGGAGATGCTGGTGACCCCAGGTGCCCAGAAAAACATAAAGGTGTTATGGAAATTTAACAGCAATAATAAAAGCATAGTTACACACATAAACCAAATAGAAGGCATGAGCCACTTTTGCACCATGGCTGATTTCTTCCTCCCTCTCTCTGGACCAGTCTGGTCAGGACATCTCTCAGGATTAGGATGAAGAAGTTCTGGGATCCCAGGAAACAGTGGGTGTGTCAGTGATAATGGTGACGCTTACTCCAGTAGCCAACTTTTCTATCCCAAGTCTCTTTCTTTAAGAACTCCAAAAGGGACTCATGGGTGCAATAGCCCATCCCCTCATTACTTTGCTCACCAATTAGGCCTAGTTTGATACACTTATTTTGGTTCACTGATTTTTCGAGCTCACACTGTCTTATTTATGAGGCATGATCTTAGCACAGTTTGTGAGGTCTATTTGTAGGCCAAATAATTACAAAAAATCTGCAGTCCATCTGTGAGGTTCTTTTCGCCAAATTAAAGAAGGTTATTACCATCAATAATCCATTAAGCAACAACAAAATACAAGTAGCTGTGCTTAAGATGAAATTAAAGAGAGCGTATGACCCAGACTGAGACACTGGAGAAACCACTTCTTTATTATATATATCCAAAATCTGGCCTGTGTTATACAGGAGGTCAGACTAGGGGATCACAGTGGTCCATTCTGGCCTTTGAATCCATGAAATCAGTTCCTTGTTGTACTTGGCAGTGTACAAATATTAGAGATGATACTGAAATTTCCATCACACTGGAAGTTCCATATTTTGACATTTTGTTTAATCCCAAAAGGGGCCAAAAAGATGAAATGTCATGCAGAATGTCTAAACAGATGCAGAAATGCCTAAACATTTCATTTTTAAATTTGAAAATATTTCCTCTTGAAGTGTCCTTTTCAAATGAAAACTTACCTGTTGAATGAATAGTTTTATTTACAATGAGCTTGAGATGAGTCATTTTATTGTCAATTTAAGTGAAAATATCAATTGAAAATGCAAGTTTTCATTTCAATTGGACATTTTGAAACAAAAGCTTTCATTTCATTTTGAGATGTCAAATTGAAATGGAATCTTCCCCCCTCCACCCCACCAAAAAAAAAATGAAATATTTTTCTTCAACATTCAGATTTTCACACCGGAAATGTCTAACTTAATGTAAGAACACTTTCAGATTTTGTTTTCCAAACATAGGGAAAACTTTTGACCAGAGCTAACAAACATAAAAATGGTTATCATTCCTGTTCTAAAGATATTACAGTCCAACAGAGTGACACTTAGAAGGAAGGACACTGTGCAAAAGCAAGAGGTGAGAATAGCTAAATCATGTTATTTTCCATTCAATGAGCTGGTTGCAAAAGTTGTCAATTTTGATGAGAAAGAGGGCCATGATTTTTTTCATGAAAATATTCCTATTTTCAAAGAGCTCTATTACTTTTTTGTGAAGAATGTTAAAGAAGAAATTGTCCCTGTGAAACCAGGAGGAGAGGGTGGTGTCTTTTATAATGGGGACAGGGAGTTCATTCTGTTAGTACTAGGCTGAGATGGGAAGAGATATGGGACTACCAGGGGGCACATGATGATTGTGTGATTCAAGACAGAGACTGGGATGGAAGACACCATGCTTCAATATCTTGCTCTCCACCGGCTTTCTGACTGACTTTGGGCATATCATTGGGACTACATTTTTCCCATCCTCTGGGGGAAGGCACCTCCTTCGCCTTGGGATTCTCAGCTGGGAAGCTTCTAACCCCACCTAAGGTGGCAAGAAACCATGGTGAGAGAGAGGAGAGAAGAAGGAATTAGGTGGAGGAAACCCCTCAACTTTTATTCTAGCAGTTAGGGATGTAGCAGACCTTCAAATGCCTGATAAGGACAAAGATTTTAAAAAGGGATCAGATTCCACCCATGTTGGTCCCCTAACCACTGCGATATGGGATACCTGATATGTGTCTCTCTCAATCTCTCCTAATAAAGCCTTATTTCCTTTGTGCATCTTGACCCAGCTGAGGATGACACTCATTATTAATTATTGTTATTATTGGAGACAGAGACATTAATAGGGATGAATTCTATAAGTACTACAGATATTAAATAGGGTTTTCAACAAAATACTCTAGAAGAACTACAGAATGCAATAGACAAAGATTTTCTTTTCACAGAACTGGCCAGATCCTCAAGTAGAATAAATTAGACATAGATCATTGAACGCAGTGGGTCAGATTGAAAGAGATATTGGCCCAAAGAGAGAGAGAGAGCATGAATGGCTCTATATCCTGGTTATTCTAGCCTCACACTAGATGGAGACCCAGGATCCTGTCCCCTTTGCTCCAATGTCTCTTCTATCCAACGAGTATGTGGCCTGCTGCGTTCATTGGAGCCACGTTGATTTAGACCAGCTGAGGTTTTGGCCAAAGTGTCAGATATCTGAGCAGAGAATCTCCCAAAAACAAGTTAACCACAGTTCGATGTTCTTTTTTAAAATAATAATAATAATAAGATCGACACTACCTGAGAAATTTGAATTTCCCCAACATTTTCCCTATAGCTGTTTTCACCTCCTTGCTTTTCAGGCTGTATATGATGGGGTTTAACATGGGGGTCAAGATGCTGTACTGGATCGAGAACAGTTCGTCCAGAACCACAGAGGAGACTGAGCTGGGTTTTGTGTACTGGAAATAAGCTGTCAAGTACAGCAAACCAACCACAATAAGGTGGGAGCTGCAGGTGGAGAAGGCTTTACGCCTGCCCTCCGCAGAGCGTATCCGCAGGATGGTGCAAATGATGTGAATGTAGGAGATCAGGATGAAGAGAAAGGAGCTTGATCCAAGTATGACAGCAGAAGTAAGAAGCACGGCTTGATTGGTGAGCGTCTCAGTGCAGGACAGTTGTAATAGAGGAGGGAGCTCACAGCTCAAATGGCTGATTTGATTGGGCCCACAGAAATGCAACTTGAAGGTAAAAAAAGTGTTAAGCAGGACATGGACTAAACTTATTGCCCATGCACCACCCACCAGCTGAACACAGATCCCCTTGCTCATTGTCTCCATGTAATGCAATGGGTCACAGACGGCAACATAGCGGTCTTAAGACATGGCTGAGAGAATGAGAATTTCAGCACCACCTGAGAGGAGGATGAAGAACATCTGAGCAATGCAGCCATTGACAGAAATAGTTTTGTGCTCTCCTAGGAAGTTCATGAAACTTGAAAACTATTATCATGTCCCCTCTCAGTCTTCTCTTCTCCAGACTAAACAAAACCATTTTTTTTCAGTCTTCCCTCATAGGTCATGTTTTCTAGACCTTTAATCATTTTTGTTGCTCCTCTCTGGACTTTTTCCAATTTATCCACATCTTTTCTGAAATGTGGCACCCAGAACTGGACACAATGCTCCAGTTGAGGCCTAATAAGTGCAGTGTAGAGCAGAAAAAATACTTCTTGTGTCTTGCTTAAAACACTCCTCCTAATACATCCCAGAATGATTCTTTTTTTGCAATAGTGTTACACTGTTGACTCATATTTAACTTGTGGTCCACTCTGACCCCCAGATCCCTTTCTGCAGTTCTCCTTCCTAGGCAGTCCCTTCCCATTTTGTTTGTGTGCAACTGACTGTTCGTTCCTAAGTGGAATACTTTGCATTTCTCCGTATTGAATTTAATCCTATTTACTTCAGACCATTCCTTCAGTTTGTCCAGATCATTTTGAATTATAATTCTATCCCCCAAAGCACTTGCAACCCCTCCCAACTTGGTATCATCCACAAACATTATAAGTGTACTCTCAATGCATTATCTAAATCATTGATGAAGATACTGAACAGAACCGGACCCAGAATTGATCCCTTCCAGCATGACTGTGAAACACTGATAACTACTCTCTGGGAACTGTTTTCCAACCAGCTATGCACCCACCTTATAATAGCTCCATCTAGGTTGTATTTCTCTAGTTTATGAGAAGGTCATGTGACACTGTACCAAGAAGAAATGAATGTGACCAGCAAACATTATCTCAACACAGTGACATAATTTTGAAAAGAGGGGCCTGATAGAAAATTATTGGGACTTTTGCTCCTAAGTCACTTAAACTCTGACTCACTAGGATTTTTTACTCTGTTTTCTGTACGTCTGAATATCAGGCTGTACATACAGTAGAGACATCTTCCTGCCCTCCTAGAAGTGAATGACATCTGTTATTAATGGAAAAGGGAATGAAATCAAAGTTCTGTCCAATGTCAAAATTATTCTTGTCCCCATACAACACTAGAGAGAAACTGAACCTTTCCTCCATTATCAGCTAATGAGACAAATGCCTAAGCAAAGAGATGGACCGTGTACTAGAACATGAATGTCAACACAGGCAGATTCTGTGCACAGGGAAATTCAATTCCAAGGTCATTTTCCAGAGAAAAAACATTTTCTCAGTGGTTTGTGCATTGGCCTGCTTAACCCAAGGTTGTGAGTTCAATCCTTGAGGGGGCCATTTAGGGATTGGGGCAAAAATCTGGGGATTGGTCCTGCTTTGAGCAGGGGGTTGGACTAGATGACCTCCTGAGTTCTTTTCCAACCCTGATATTCTATGATTCTATGATCTCAGTGCTGCCTTAAGAAAGAGAGAAGGAGAGAGCTGGGTGATTCAAGTAAATCAGTTTCGCCAGCCATGGCCCCTGTGCTGTAACTGAGTCTATGTGAGCAGACTGCTGCAGCCAGGTAGAAGTCAATGGGACTCTGCAGAGACCCACCCCTAGATAAGAGGGGCAGAATCCAATCTTTTGAAATGAAAAGGATACAAAAAATAAGAAGGAATAAAAATATGAATCAACTCATTCTGCCCTGTGATTTTCTCTTAGGTGACTCCAAGACTAGGAGCTGATTCTTGAGAGTTGTTTAAATGCTGTCTTGTTCCCCCTGGGACAATCACTGCAGTGATCTCTCTGTAACAAGCTCCCAGTAACATTGTGCTGGGTCAGCCCTTTAAGCAATGGTCTACGGTACCTAAGAACCAACCAAACTCACAAAGCAGCACAGGGTACATTAATGCCTCCCCAGTACCTTTAACCTAGTTGTTAGCCTAGTGGTTAGGGAACTCACCTGGGTCATGGGAGATCCTCATGAAATTCCTTCTCTGTCTGATGTAGAGCAGAGATTTGAAGTTATGTCTCCTGTCTCTCAGGAAAATACTTTAATCTCTGTGCCATAGGCCTTGCTGGAAACCTAAGCTTAAGTAACTGTATTAACCAGAGGCTGGGAACCAGAGTAGGCTGGTCTTTGACAGAATAGCAATGCACCAGGTAAGCACATTCCTGACCAGAGAGGATGGTACAAAAACACACAGATCTCTCAAGTAACTATGTAAACACATTTTTAAGAGATGGTACAAGAGCACACTGACCCCTCATAATATAAGATTGGGATGACAGAATAACGGGTGAGGATGTTTTATTCTAACTAGCAGGTATGAGGATAAGAGTGGTAACTAACAGCATCTGGTGTGTAATACGTAACGTGTTTGTATCAATGTATAAAAGGAGATCTCCAATGAGGGGCATCTTTGTATCAGTCAAGGGGACAGGACCCTGATGTCCCATCTTGTCACAGAAATACATGTGTTAGTGTCCCTGTGACCTCTTGGACAGGGCGCTAGTACCATGCTTTGCTGACAATAAACCTGACCAAGGGCCTTAGCCACCAAACCGAGCATGTGGTTTTTCTTTAGGAATAACATTGAGGTCTACTGAATTGGGGAAGCTGCATTCCCTGCTCGTGCAGCTGACACCGGAGATCCAAGAACACCAGGACGGAGCAGCCTTAAGAACTTTCCACAGCACTTACAACTTGGTCTATAAGGTATTTTGGGGCAGGGCTTTCTCATTGTCTCTGAAGCTGGTTTGCTTTGTAAAGTCAGCAGCACATCAGCAGCAGCAGAAACACATGGCTGTAATGCAGCCATGGTGGCACGTAGAGTGGGTTTCCATCTTGAATGGTCCTTTCCAAGTCTTCTTCCTTTCACAAGAGTCAGGATGGGATGATTTAGGTTTCTTAAATCCCACAAAATTGCATCTTTCAATCTCATTCATGGTTGCACTCGTGCTCTACTTCCTACTACCTCCATTCTATAAACCTTCTGTAAAAGCATACAGTCTCCTGAACATTGTGCATACCCCCACCATTGCAGTCATCTTCTTCTCAATTAATGCAAGACTGCAATTTGCTAGGATCATTTAAGTATTTCCCTGTTGGTGACATAATCAAATCAATGGATGTCAAGGATATGTCTTAACTTTTGACACTGAAAACTGTTTAATTTCCTCTCCTCCACTGTTTTTAATGAATATGTTTCTGCTCTGTATAACAGAGTTGTCATCACTACCATATTGAATACTTGTCTCTTAGTTGTCACATAGACATTCTGCCTCCCAAACAGAGGCCTTTGAAGGTGCTGAAATGTCATTGACACAAGACCCATCAGATGTATGACTTCTTCAGATATAGAAACTCATTCCCTCAAACAACTACCCAGATAGAAAAAGCCATACAATAGGTCTCTGCTCAAAGTGCAGGTTCAAAATGAGGGATTCCAGAGGAGTCAGTTGCATTCCCTTCCCCACCTCCCACCCCCAAGAATTTCCTTGAAAATCCATTTCACATGTCTTGGCCCCAAATGTCCTTTCAAGTTCCTAATGTCTCCCAGAGATTGCACTAATCATAACTTCCTCCTAAATAAGCACCATAAAATCCTGCAATAGTACATAAATATTTTCATTTTTAATACAGCAAACTCCAGAGATATTTACCTTAATTCAATAAGGTTTAATGTAATTCTTTAGGGTTTGTGCAGGATGTTACAGGACACTTTCATATCTGTCACAATGATAACCTTGAAATATAGTGTCTCAACATTTTACTGCACTTACTGGACTCAGTCCTTCTTCTAGCCTTACTCCCATCTATATGGGATTGGCTCTTCGTGTCTTTGTAATCCATTCCAGCCTGTCTTGACAGCTATTCCTCGGAAACTCTGCAGCTAATCAAATCCTCTACTATGACATCCATCCATCTAGTTCTGGGTCTGTCTACCCTTCTCTTACCCTCCCCTTCTAAATTTAACACCCTGTCATCAAATCTTCTTTTCACATGGCCAAACCTCTAAAACTGGACCCCCTCAGCATTTCTATAACTGGTACCACCTTCACACTTCCCCTACTTTGTTCATTACAAACATAGTCAATCCTTGTAACTCCAAGCACCCATCTTAATAGTTTTGTTTCCACTGTCTTCAAGGTCTGCTCCTGTCTCTTGCTCAGTACCCAGCATTCAGAGTCCTATCAAAATGCAGGCCTAATTAACGACTTTTAGATCTCACTTTTCACTTTGATAGCCTTAGTGAAACCTCAGATGTTCATATCAATATTCACATAGTGCCCAATCTTGCAAAAGGCTTACTCCAGTGAACAGATAGAACAAATTAGTAATTAAAATTAAGTATGAGTATGGACCCCTACCATCACTGTGAATCTGTCTGCAGGATTGGAGTCATGCACAATGTTGTTTGGGCTCAAGCCTGTAGGAGGTCTGAAAGTGAGAGTCCTGCTCTTCTCAGCTAGATATCTACATGTAGAAAGGCTATGGGGATCTGTCCATTTAGTCTAAACACTCAAGTGCATGCAGTACCATGTCTATAGAGAAGAAGAAATGCACAAAAAGCAGAATAACTGAATGGAAAAAGCCCATTCAGTCAGGTCTTTCTTTCTTTCTTTCTTTCTTTCTTTCTTTCTTTCTTTCTTTCTTTCTTTCTTTCTTTCTTTCTATAGAATCTGCATAAGACAAAGGGGGTTATTTGGTGCAGCAGTGTTGGGATGGTTTTCAATGCATGCGCAGATGGTATGAAGAAGACACATGATTAGACTGTGGATCTTCTTGCCAAAGACATATACTGAGACCATAAATGTAGCAAAATTCAAAAAATTCAAATATTATTGGGTAATAAAAATATCCAGAGTTCTTATGCTTAATTATGATAATATTACTGGAAGGGATATTAAATATCATGTCTATTGTGAGGTTCTTGAATCTTCCTTGGAACATCTGTTCCTGGTCACTGTCAGAAACAGGATAATGGATTTCGATGGCAGGTCTGACTCAGCATGGCTATTTTTATGGCTCCGTGACACAGAGAATGGCATTACAAGAAAAGAGCAGTGTTTTTCAGTAGCAGCCTTGTCCCAGAGATCTCAAAATACTTTATGTGCATTAATATATTAACCTCTGCAATACATCTGCCCATTTTTGTAAAAGGAAAAATCATTCAATATTTGAATGCAGAGATATCTAAACATTTCATTTTGTCATTTTTGATTGAAACAAACCATCCTTTTTGAAGTAGCAGTTTAATTCTCCATCAATATTTTGATTTAAAATGACACTGAGATGAGTAATTTTGTCATTTTAAATCAAAATGTCAACTCATTTTTTTTTTATTTCAGCTTGACATTTTGAAAGAAAATCTATCATTTCATTTTGAGAGGTCAAATTGAAATGAAATTTTTATTTAGATTTTCCCAATGCAAAAATTAAATATTTTACTTCAAAATTCAGATTTTCCAGAAAAAAAAAAAAACATTCTAAGATGATGAAACCACACTTTGAAACTGGAAAAACAATCATGGTACAAATGTTGACCAGAACTAACAAACTTAAAAGTACCCATGATTGCTGCCATGAAGAATTGACAGTACAACAGAGTGATGCTTAGTAAGCTGAACACCCTGAAAAAAATGAAGACTACAGTAGGTAAATAGAGCTACTTTTTATTTAGTAAGCAGGTTGCGAAAGTTTTGAATTTGGATAACAAAGACTGACATGGTTTTCTTCATGAAAATAGTCCCATTGTTCAACTAGCTCTATTTATTTTGTGTGAAGAATCTGAAAGAAGAAATTCTCCCTGTGAAAATGGGAGTATAGGGTGGTGTCTTTCTTAAATGGGACAGAGAGTGCATGCCATCAGTACTAGGATGGGATGGGAAGAGTGATGGAAGTGGGCACATGTATGGAATTTTGGCTGAACACACTAGACAAGGAAGGAAGAGATCAGGCTTCCATGCCTTTCTCTCCACAGACTTTCTGGCTGACCTTGTGCATGAGGGACTAAGTTATTAGCATCCAATAGGAGTTGGGCACCTGATATCCCTAGACTCTTTTGAATAGCTCAGCCTATTGGTTGACTCTTCATTTACCCCAGACCATATCTCTAGAAGTCAAACATTGGCAACAGGTGAATTCAAAGTCATATTTTTTGTCATTGAGACAAGAGTCTCAGCTGGCATGTATTGGAGTAGCCCTGTTTATTTCTGTGGAGCTATGCTGCTTTTCACCAGCTGGGGTTCTGCATTTAAAGGTGAATTGCACTTGGGTGCAGAGTAGCAGCACCACTTCCCACTATGTTTGTTATGTCAGTGGACAGTCAGTGATACACAGGGCTTTCCAACTCAACGGTGAGTGAAATTTGAGGAAAACAAAATCACTTTAGAATACGAACACTATGGTCAGAACCCCATTTGATGTAAATCCATGTACCTACATTAATTTAATGGCACCAAGTCAATTTACACCAACGGGTAGGTTCACAAAGGGACATAGGAGTTGTGATGCTGAGCATTGAAGTGCTTAACTTTGAAGTGCCTAGAAAATCACAGGGATTCACAAAGCCAGAGTTTGGAACACTGGCTGCCTCTTCAATGGAAGTGGAGAGATAGGTCATCTCCTAAATAAGCCAATGGGAGATGCTGAGGAGATTGGTGTGCCCTAACCACCCCAACCTTTCAAGGTATGCATTGCCTTAATCCCCTGGAGGGAAACACTTTTTCTGCTTGAGATTTCCATCTGGGAACCCCCTAACCCCAACTAAGGTGTATTTTGCAATAAGCCCGGGTGTGGTGGTACAGAAAAGACTGAGAAGAAATTAGGAGGAAGAAGTCCCTCCTTAATTTTAGCTCAGTGGTTCTGTTAGTCACACAATATGGAGGAGACCCCTGTTTCAAGGGCCTGATGAGAAGAGATTGAAATGGGGATATGCGTGACCTAACCACTGGGATATGGCATATGTTGACGTGGTTCTCTCTCAATCTATCCTGTTCAAGTCAAAGTCCCTTCATGAATCTAGACACAGCTCGGGATCACACCCATTGGCTCCAATGGAGCTATGGTGATATACATGCGCAGGACATGTAACTTAAATATGTGTGCAGGGCTCTGGCAGGAGCTGCCCTTTAACCCCATACCCAGGGATTTTTCTGTAGTTTCAAGTTCATCATATCTCAGCTCAGACCAAGAACATCTCCTGCCTCTCTCATTCATTAATTTCTCCAGTTTGGCTCTTTAAATAGACCTTGACTAGGTAATCAGACAGACAATGGGTATCCGTTCAAAGTGTAGCTTCAAAAGAATGGGTCATTTGCATTATCTTAACCTCCAAACAATTTCCTTGAAAATCCACTTCACACATATTATCCCAAAAAGTCCTTTGAAGTCCCCAATATATCCCAGCACGTGCATAATTCATGTCTTCCTCCTAAAGAAGCGCCATGCAATCCTACAGAAGTACATAAACAGTTGCATTTTTAATACAATAATTTCCAAGAATGTGAAACTTAATTCAATAAGGTTTGTTCAGGATGTTACAGGATCTTGTCATATCTGCATTATAGTGTTTTGCACTCTTGCACTCTATATTGCACTCTTGCAATATAGTGTCTGAACCTCTTGCTGCACTTACTTAACTCAAATCTTCTTATAGCCTTACTCCCATCTATGTGGGGTTTGTTCTTCACATCCTTCTTATCCATTCCAGTCTGTCTTGAATGCCATTCCTTGGAAATTGTGCAGCTAATCATATCCTTTAGTATGACATCCATCCCTCTAGTTCTGGGTCTGCCAACCCTTCTCTTTCCCTCCACTTCTAAGTTTAACTCCCTGTTTCCTATATATTCTTCTGATTTTCTTTCCACATGGCCAAACCATCTATGCCTCAATTGTCTCAGCTTTTCTGTAACTGGTACCACTTTCACATCCATGGAACTCCAAGTATCCATCTTAAATTTTCATTTCCACTGTATTTCCATTGTATTCAAGATCTGCTTCTGTCTTTTCCTCACTGCCCAGAATTCAGAGCCCTATGAAAGTGCAGGGCTAATTAACAACTTGGTAGGTTTAGTGAAAATACAAATGTTCATATAAATAGGAATATAATGCCCAATCTGGCAAAAACTTTACTCCTCTGAATATGTTGTACACATGAATAATTTTATTGAAATTACATGTGAGTATGGACTACTAGCACAAGTGTGAATCTGTCTGCAGGATGGGGATCATGCATAATGTTGATTAGATTCCGTACTGCAGGTGGTCTATAAGTGGAAGTCTTGTAAGCCTCAGTTGGAGTTCTGAATGCAGACAGGCTGTAGGGGTATGTCCATTTAGTCTAAACATTCAAGTGCATGCAGTATCATGTCTATAGAGAAGAAGATATTCACAAAAATATAATAGGGAAATGAAGACGCCCACTCAGTGGAGACCTCCTCTCTTTCTTCCTGTAGGATTTTCATAAGGTGAGGTTGATGGTTTGGTGAACCTCTGTTGGGAGAGTGTTCTATGCATGTGCTGATGGCATGAAGAAGACACATAATTAGACAGTGGAACTTCTTGTCACAGAGCGACTTTGAAGATCAAAAATGTAGCAATATTCAGATAAGGATTGGATAAGAAAAAATATTCAGGTTTATTATAATTAATTATGACAACTTATTGTCATGTCATGAAGGGATATTAAACAACATGTTTTAGGGATTAAGCCACATAACCCAGTCACTGTCCCACATTAAACAGTTTTAAACAAGGTTCAGAGTTCAGTTTGCAGAGACCTCAGTCTGCTTAGTATCTTGGCAAACTCACTATTAAATTTTTTTTTTATAACTTTTTATTAAAGACAAGAAGGAAAAAAGGCATTTGAAATGTAAAATATTAAATCAGACTTTCATTTTAACAACATCCCTTGTTCCCTGGAGACAGTTTTTAAAAAAAAGAACTAGATAAGTTCATGACGATACGTCATCAATGGCTATTGGTCCAGAAGGCCAGAGAAGCAACCACATGTTCTGGGTGTTCCTAAACCTCGACTGACAGAAGCTGGGAATGAGCGATCGGGGATGTATCACTCAATAATTGTCTGTTCTGTTCATTCCCTCTGAAGAATATGACACTGGCCACTGGCAGAAACATGGTACTGGGCTAGATGGACCGTTGGTCTGACCTGGGATGGTCTTTCATTTGTTCTTATGTTCTAACATGATAATAGGTGGTTCCCTAGTCACTGGGAGATGATGAGGAGAGGGGTGTGTTTTAAGCGCTACCGCTGTCAAAGAGTTCAGTCCCCATATCCCCTTGAGCAAGACAAATCCATCTGCTTTTGATTCTCAGCTGGGAACCCTCTAACCTCACCTAAGGCGTTTTTTACATGAAACTGGGGCGGGAGAAGGAAGAAGAAGGAATTAGAAGCAGGAGACCTCTCATAACTTTTATTGCAATGGTCAGGGTAGTCACCTGGAATGTGGGAGGGCCCCGCTTTACGTGCCTGAAAGAGAGACAGGATTTAAAAAGGGGATCTCTCCTCACCCATGTGGATGCCCTACCCACTGTGATACACTCATGTGTGTTGTTCTCTAACTCTCCTCTCCAAGTCAGTGGCACTGCTATGGGTACCTGCATGGCCCACCAGTTTGCCAACATTTTTATGGCTGATTTAGAACAACGCTTTCTTAACTCTCGTCCCCTAATGCCCCTTCTCTACTTGCGCTACACTGATGACATCTTCATCATCTGGACCCATGGAAAAGAAGCTCCTGAGGAATTCCTCCATGATTTCAACAATTTCCAACCCACCATCAACCTCAGCCTAGACCAATCCACACCAGCAGTCCATTTCCTGGACACCACTGTGCTAATAAGCAATGGTGACATAAATACTACCCTATACCGGACACCTACTGACCGCAATACTTACCTACATGCCTCCAGCTTCCATCCAAGACACACCACACGATCCATTGTCTACAGGCAATCTCTGAGATACAACTGCATTTGCTCCAATCCCTCAGACAGAGACAAGCACCTACAAGATCTCTAACAAGCATTTTTAAAACTACAATACCCACCTGTTGAAGTGGGGAAAAAAAGATTGACAGAGCCAGAAGAGTACCCAGAAGTCACCTACTACAAGACAGGCCCAAGAAAGAAAATAACAGAACACCACTAGACCTCACCTTCAGCCCCCAACTAAAACCTCTCCAGTGCATCATCAGAGATCTACAGCCTATCCTGAAAGAGGATGCCTCACTCTCACAGATCTTGGGAGACAGACCTGTCCTCATTTACAGACAGCCCCCCAACCTGAACCAAATACTCACCAGCAACCACACACCACAGAACAAAAACACTAACCCAGGAACCTATCCTTGCAACAAAGCCTGATGCCAACTCTGTCCACATATCTATTCAAGTGACATCATCATAGGACCTAATCACATCAGCCACGCCATCAGGGGCTCTTTCACCTGCACATCTACCAATGTGATATATGCCATCATGTGCCAGCAATGCCCCTCTGCCATGTACATTGGCCAAACCAGACAGTCTCTACGCAAAAGAATAAATGGACACAAATCTGACATCAGGAATCATAACATTCAAAAACCAGTAGGAGAACACTTCAACCTGTCTGGCCACTCAGTAACAGATTTAAAGGTGGCAATTTTGCAACAGAAAAGCTTCAAAAATGGACTCCAACGAGAAACTGCTGAACTTGAATTAATATGCAAATTAGACACCATTAAGTTAGGCTTGAATAGAGACTGGGAATGGCTGAGCCATTACACACATAGAATCTATTTCCCCATGTTAAGTATTCTCACACCTCTTTTCAAACTGTCTGTAATGGGCTATCTTGATTATCACTATAAATTTTGTTCTCCTAATTAATTAGCCTCCTAGAATTGGTAGGACAACTCCCACCTTTTCATGTTCTCTGTATGTGTACATATAGCTCCTCACTATATGTTCCATTCTGTGTGTTCCATTCTATGCATCTGATGAAGTGGGCTGTAGCCCACAAAAGCTTATGCTCAAATAAATTTGCTAGTCTCTAAGGTGCCACAAGTACTCCTGTTCTTTTTGCGGATACAGACTAACACGGCTGCTACACTGAAACCTGATATTAAATACAGTTTCAACAAATTAGTCAAAAACAAAAGAACAGAGATTAATAGATGAAGAGATTTTTTTTATAGAATGGGCCAGATCTTCAGCTGGCATAAATTGGCCATAGCTCCCCTGAAGTGAGTGGGTCAGATTAAAGAGATACGGAGAGAGAGAAAAGTGAGAAATGCATGAATGAGCATCAGGCTGTAGAGTCAGCGCACTCACTCTGGATTTAGGAGACCCAAGATCCAGTCCCCTGTGCTCCAGTGACACTTGTACAACTGGGAATCTGGCCCACTCACTTCAGTGGAGCCACACTGATTTAGACCAACTGAGGTTTTGTCCCAAGGTGTTCACCAGTTATCTGAGCTGAGCTATCCACAGTTCTATGCTCTCTGATGTAAAAATATGTAATTTAATTTATTTCAGATCATCAACATTTCTTGAGAAACTTCAATTTCCCCAACATTTTCCCTATAGCTGTTTTCACCTCCTTGTTTTTCAGGCTGTAGATTATGGGGTTTAACATAGGGGTTAGGATGCTGTACTGGATGGAGAATATTTCATCCAGCACCACAGAGGAAGCTGAGCTTGGTTTTGTGTACCGGAGAAAACCTGTCAGGTAGAATAAGACCACCACAATCAGGTGGGAGCTGCAGGTGGAGAAGGCTTTATGCCTGCCCTCCGCAGAGCGTATCCTCAGGATAGTCGAGATGATGTGAATGTAGGAGATCAGGGTGAGGAGGAAGGCACTTGATGCAAATATCATAGCAGAAGTAAGAAGCACCACTTGATTGGTGACGGTGTCAGTGCAGGACAGTTGTAATAGAGGAGGGAGCTCACAGCTGAAATGATGGATTTGATTGGGCCCACAGAAATGCAACTTCAGAGTAAAAACAGTGTTAAGCAGGGCATGGAAGAAACTTATTGCCCATGCACCACCCACCAGCTGAATACAGATCCATTTGCTCATTCTCTCCATGTAACGCAATGGGTCACAGATGGCAGCGTAGCGGTCATAAGCCATCGCTGAGAGAATAAAAGCTTCAGTAACAACTAAGAGGAAAAAGAAGAACATCTGAGCAATGCAGCCATTGACAGAAATAGTTTTGTGCTCTGCAAGTAAGTTTATCAGCGTGTTAGGTACCGTGGCTGAGGAATAGCAGATATCAACAAAGGATAAATGGAAGAGTAAGAAGTACATAGGGATGTGAAGGTGAGAATCAGCCCTTATCACCACCATGATCACTATATTACCAGCCAGAGTGATTAGGTAAATAACTAAAAACATCAAGAAGAGGAAAATCTGCAACTGTGGGTCACTGGAAAGTTTCCGGAGAATAAATTCCGTCACTGTGGTTTGATTTTCCATTGATATTTTTTCAGCAAATCTATGACCTATAAGACAAATAAATAAATAAATAAAATTAACTCAGATTATAAAAGTGAATTGAACTGTCATCTAGAGGTCATCTCTTCAGTAGGATGAATATAAAGCAAGCCCTATTCTATCATGTACTTTTTTTTTTAAATAGACAAGATTTAGAAAAGCAACAGCAATAAGATGGATGGAATTTGTGTGTACTACAATGACAAAATGGGCCAGATACAAAACAGGACCTAGGTCCCTAACTGCCACTATAAGCACCTAAATCACAGAATCAGGCCCCACAGGTATTCACAAAATCCCCGCCCACCTGGCACTATGGGACAGTCTGACGTGGGCCTCGCTTAGCCTCTCCTGTTGAATCTGTTCCACTGTGGTTAAAGAATTAAAGAGGCTTTGGAGAAAGGGGATTGGATACTGGATCTACTGCATCCAGGGTGAGGGCCCTAACCACCAGTCATTCGCTTACTTGTGGTTTCTCTCTGGCCTAATAACTCTTTAATTTGTCCCTCTAACATCAGCAGAGATACAGCTGTTTTTACTCCAGTTGGGTATCTGGCCCCTTTACTCCAGTGGAGCTATGGCTGATTCACACCCACTGAATCTGGGATATGGCCAATTCTATAAGTACCTCTTTGTCTACTACATTTTGTAATTTTTATAGAGCAGTGGTTTTTGGCCTTTTTTCATTTGCGGACCCTTACAAAATTTTGAATGCAGATGCAGACCCCTTTGAAAACCTTAGACATAGTCTACGAACCCCCAGAGGTCTGTGGACAACAGGTTCAGAACCACTGTTGTAGATTATTTAATATCTATAGCATATTATCGGATTCATCTCTATTAAAATATCTAGGATTTCTATAATAATAATAATAATAATAATAATAATAATAATAATAACCCCCCGAGACATAGAAATACTGCTTTGGGCATAGGCTGACAACCCAATCAAATACAGAGAAACTGGCAAATTGATAAATATTACAAATGCCATAAAGAGGGCCTCAGAAGAGCTGAGCTTTATGACAGGCTCCTCCACTGCCAAGGTGTGTGCGTGGAAGTGGGTAACCCCAGGTTGATACCATGCAACTGTCCAAACAATTCAATAAAACCAGAGATAATTTTCAGCCAAAGAGTGAAAAGGACTCCTAGTGCAAACCAAGAAGTGATCTAAGGTTGGATTTTGGCAAAACCAGAAGAGAGAGGCTGGAGGACATGAATGCTCCAAGACTTGAAGGAGAGAAATGACAACACCGAGAAAGAAAGGACTGAGCATAGACTCATTGGACAAATGAGAGCTTAATGGCAAAGAGGAGTTATTTACGCAAATGGAGACAGAAAGCCTGGGAAGGCAGATTAGTCATGTAGACCCACATGCAAATATTTTGGTAGAAGCAATGACTCAGGATCAACAGTAGTGTGGCACACTGCCAGGGTGATCAAGTGATCAAAGGGATAAGTAAAAATTTGACATCCAAACAAGACAGCTGCTAGTGATGCAACAAGTATTGAATAGCAATCAAGACAGGGACAGGACGGTTGACAGTGTGATAGAGGAAAAGGACTGCTATCTGTGGAGGAAGAAGTTGATAATCAAGAATACAACATCAAAACATTAAAAGTGAGACAGAGAAAAAGATCACCTGGTGGTGATAACAAGCAATGACCAAGAGTGCATTCCAGCCCAAGAAATCATGAAAGATAGTAGAAACGAAATCCCCACAAAAAAACTCCAAAGTTGTACACAGAAATGAGTGCATGGACAGTGGTGAAGAGAGATCAAACCTGTTAGGGGTAGAAGATGCATAAACTCATGGCTTCTAGGATATCGGAAAAGAGACAGAGAGCCTCAATATGAGTGCACAAGAGGAGTCCTTAAGGGTTATTTACATAGAAGTAAGATCAAGCAACAAAAGTGCTCCCTGAACTGCGCAATGTGTTCTGAAAAGGAAAAGACTGTGGAACGCCTGCTGAGCCTGGCTAGGAGAGAACACACACATGAGGCCACCAAGTTCCTGCACTGGAGTCTCTGTGGAAGTACGTATTTAAACAAATTGTGTGTTATTACAACCACCAAACCAGAAGCGCTCTAGAGAATGAAGATGCTAAGATTTTATGGGATCTGGCAATTTTCACAGACTGAGCAGTGCAGAAAAACAGGCCAAATATTAATAGATATCGCCATACCAGCAGATAGTGTCATAAAAAAGAAACAAAAAGACAAGATAGCAAAGTATGAAGAACACTTCCACACAGTAAATTGATTATGGAAAAATAGAACACAGATGATCCCAGCGATTATTGAAATACTTAGTGATCCCTAAGGGTCTGAATGAGCAGCTGAAGAACAAATGAGGAGTGCAAGACACCATGGTCAGTGACTTCCAGCAGACAGCACTCTCAGACACTGCGAGAATGTTAAAGAAAGTCAAAGGAAAATGAGAGGATTTGATCATCTAAAATGTAGGAATTGTGCAGAGGGTTTAACAAAACTCCTGACTATGCAAACCTACAGAATCGGTGCACGCAGGCTTCATTGGTGACTTATGGGATACATTTTAGACAATAACTTTTCCCTTTTTATGCTTAAAGATCTTGCATATTGTGAAAGCTATTTGTTTTAAAAAATCCCCCCTATGTAATACTGACAGACGGTAATAATGAGCATAATAAATGAATGTGCCCAGCAAACACACTCTAGGCACGCTGACATGATTTTAAAAGGAAGGATCTGATTGTAAGTTAATGGGAGTTTTGTTTCTAAGTCACTTAAACTCAACCCAATGTGACTTTTGACTCAGGATCCTGCACATCTGATTATCAGGCTGTTCCTACATAAGAGAATCTCTGCTGCCCTAATGGAATTAACATTGATTTGTAGTGGAAATGGGAAGGAAGCCAATGTTCTGACCAATGTCAAATCTCTGTTTATCCCATATGTATCCCAGAGAGAAAATACATCTTTTCCCAACTATCAACTAATCAGACAAATGCCCGAGCAAAGTGATGGACCTTGCCTGAGTGGTAACAAAGGCTCTGTGCACAGTGAAACCAAAAGCTATGTGTCTTCTCTAGAGAATGCCCTGCCCCTAATTTACTCACCCTCCAACACACAGACTCCACAAGTAGAAACTACTGTTATCCTGCACCAGCTGATCTGAGTTTTCTCAATGCTGCCTGGAGAAAGAGAGAGAGAGAGAGAGAGAGATGGCTGGGTTGCTAGCCATGACCCCTATGCTGCTACTGACTCTGTGTGAGCAGACTGCTGCATTCAGGCAGAAATCAAAGGGATGCTGCAGAGAGACCCACCCCTTGAAAGAGGGGGGGCAGAACTTGGTCCTTTGAAATTAAAAGGGAAAAAAAAGATTACAATGAATAAAAACATGAATCAACTCACCTGCCTTATTAATATGGATCATAAATATGGTGAGATCATTTGGACCTGTGATTTTCTCTTTTTGTTTTCTTAGTCTATCTACTAACTTATTGATTTGTCTGTCTAAACTCTCTCTCTGCCTCTGGGAAACAGCATGTAGGACGTCAAATATTTTTTTTACCACCAGCAGTGAGACCCTTCAAGGTATGTAGGGTTATCAGTGGGAGTGGAACAAAGACCCTTTCCTTAGCAGACTCCAAGACGAAGAGCTGATTTCTTGAGAGCTGTTTAAATGCTGTCTTGTTCCCCCTGGAACAAAGTCCCTGAAGTTCACTCTCTGTGACAAGCTACCAAGAACACTGCGTTGGGTCAGCCCTTACGCAACAGTGTATGATTCATAAGAATGAGGATACTGAGGCTTAGATTATGAAAAAGAGCCCGAATGATTTATGTTTCCAATCTCAGGGACATTCACTTAAAAAGGCATGTATTTAGGCTCAGATTCTCTAAAGTAGGCTAAGGAGTTAGACATCCAAATAGCAAATCATTTCATCTCCCTAGACTCCTTTGAAGATGATTGCCATAATGTATAATTACCACAAGAGGGCAGTGAAGATGAAAGCATGGGAATAGGCCAGCCATCCTTAAATTTCACCAATAGATGGACACACAGGTTAAGGAATGAGAAAGGAGCAAATAAACTGTAAAATGCCAGGAAAGAATAGGAGATGAGACAAAGGAGAAGCTATATTGTATAGAGCTGGGCAACATTTTTCAGACAAACAGCTGATTGACCTGATACATTTGTAATGAAAACTGTTTAGTTTTCTCTCCTCAGCTATGTTTAATGGATATGTTTCTTCAGAATATAAGAGAGATGTCATCACAACATTATGTAACACTTGTTTCTTAGTTGTCACATAGACATCCTGCTACCCAAACAGGGGCTTTTGAATTATGCTGAAATGCCATTGACACAAGACCCATCAGAGCTGTGACTTCTTCAGACATAGAACCTCCTGCTGTCAACTGAGTACCCAGCTACATAAAACTATTCACCCATTCAATGTTGTTGCCATTACATGCTCTGTCCGCAGGTCATGAATAACCCCGGGCAAAAGAAATTGCCCATCCAAATTATTTGTCAAAGCATTCAGTGAATTCAGAATGAGTCCACAAATAACTCAAGGGCACAAAACAAGGCCAACATTCACATCTAACGTTTGACTGACTAATAAAACCACTGACATGGATCTATGCCTTTTTCAAGAGATCAGAAACTGCCCCCTACATTTCAGAACATTTCCTCATGTGAATAGTAAACATTTTTATTAATTGTTTAATGTGTTACATCATGATAGACTATCAGCATTATTTCTCTTTATACGTCTCTGTGTGTTGTTTATTCTTCCATCAGCATATATCTCTCTCTGACAAGTTGGACCACGTTTATTAGTGAAAAAAGAAAAGCTTTCAAGCGAAAAGGAAGTTCTTTTTGAGGTCACTGTTCAATGGGTAGAACATCCTCTGTGGGGCAGAGACTCCATATCTTGTGGACATGAAGTGAGCCAGCACAATATGGAAAATAAACCTGCATCAGAAGGACATTGTTTTCCCTAGGAAAGGGAGTATGGGGCATGGAGCCATAAACCAGATGGAGATTCTCAGGGTCTGCTGAGTGGGGTTTGCTCCTTACACGGGGCTGAGTGTGCAATGATTGGTAAAGTTCAAGACAACTGCATCTGTGTTCCCCCTCTAAGGTCCAGTGAGGTCACCCAGTCACAGGTTTCCTGCTCCCCAGTCATTACCTCTCTTGGGTGCAGACCTGCCTCGCTCTGACAGGGGTATTCCCAGGCTGACCAGTTAACTGCGAGTTATCAGTTACCTGGCAGTGGTGGTGTCATCTTCCTCCCTTTCTCTGGACCAGTCTGGTCAGGATGTCTCTCAGGATTAGGATGAAGAAGTTCTGGGGTCCCAGGAAATGGTGGGCGTATCAGCCATGATGGTGACGCTCACTCCAGTAGCCAACTTATCTACCCAAAGTCTCTTTCTTTAAGAACTCCAAAAGGGACTGCTGGGTGGAATAGCCCATCCCCTCATTACTTTGCTCACCAATTAGGCCTAGTGTAATGCACTGATTTTTCAGTCTCACACTGTCTTATTTATGAGGCATGATCTTAGCACAGTTTGTGAGTTCTATCAGGAGACCTTTTCCTTTGGACTAATTCAGTTTCTCTTTCTCCCTCCCTTGAGTGTCTTTTTCCATCACCATTTGCTATTATAGGCTACTGTGACATCTGATGAACTGTCACATACTTTTTACAGTTGAGCTCACAATAAGGGTAAGTTTGTAGGCCAAATAATTACAACAATCTGCAGTCCATCTGTGAGGTTATTTCCCCCAAATTACAGAAGGTTATTACCATCAATCATCTGTTAAGCACCAACAAAATACAAGTCTCTATGCTTAAGATGAAATTAAAGAGAGTGTATGACCCAGAAATATATATGATCTGGCCTGTATGATACAGGAGGACAGACTAGGGATCACAGTGGTCCCTTCTGGCCTTTGAATCTATGAAATCAGTTCCTTGTTATACTTGGCAGTGTACAAATATTAGAGATGATACAGAAATTTCCATCACACAGGAAGCTCCATATTTTGACATTTTGTTTAATCTCAACAGGGGCCAAAAATATGAAATCTCATGCAGAATGTCTAAACAGATGCAGAAATGCCTAAACATTTCATTTTTAAATTTGATTGGAACAAAATATTTCCTCTTGAAGTGTCCATTTCAAATGAAAACTTCTATATTGAATGAATATTTTTGTGTACAATGATCTTGAGATGAGTCATTTTATTGTCAATTTAAGTGAAAATATCAATTCAAAATGAAAGTTTTCATTTCAATTGGACATTTTGAAACGAAAGCTTTCATTTCATTTTGGGATGTCAAATTGAAATGGAACCTTCCCCGCGCCCCAACAAAAAAATGAAATATTTTTTCTTTAAAATTCAGATTTTCCCACAGAAAATTTCTATCTTGAAGAAACAACACTTTCAGACTTTGCTTTCCAAACATGGGAAAAATTTTTGACCAGAACTAACAAACATAGAATTGGTCATCATTCCTGTTCTAAAGAAATTACAGTCCAACAGAGTGGTGCTTAATTGGCAGGACACCCTGCAAAAGCAGGAGGTGAGAGTAGCTAAATCATGCTATTTTCTATTCAATGAGCTGGTTGCAAAAGTTGTGAATTTTGATGAGAAAGAGGGACATGATTTTTTTCATGAAAATATTCCCATTTTCAACCAGCTCTATTCATTTTTTGTGAAAAATGTGAAAGAAGAAATTCTCCCTGTGAAACCAGGAAGAAAGGGTGGTGTCTTTCTTAATGGGGACAGGGAGTGCATTCTGTTAGTCCTAGGCTGAGATGGGAAGAGATATGGGATTACCAGTGTGCACATGACGATTGTGTGATTCAAGGCAGAGACAGGGCTGGAAGAGATCAGGCTTCAATACCTTCCTCTCTACTGACTTTCTAACTGACCTTGGGCATGTCACTGGGACTACATTTTCCCATCCAATAGAAGTAGGGCACCTAACTTGCCTAAACTCTTGAAAATCCCACCCTGCTGGTGGACTCTTCATTTACCCGAGACCACATCTCTGTAAGTCCAACTTTGACAAAAGGTGTATTCTGAATCATAACTTTATTTGCTGAGGCAAGCTCCACAGCTGACATATATAGGTGTAGCCCTGTTTCTTTCAGTGGAGTTATGTTGCTTTCCACCAGCTGTTGGGGAGGTTTAGGTTGGATATTAGGAAAATCTTTTTCACTAGGAGGGTGGTGAAGCACTGGAATGGGTTACCTAGGGAGGTGGTGGAATCTCCTTCCTTAGAGGTTTTTAAGGTCAGGCTTGACAAAGCCCTGGCTGGGATGATTTAGTTGGGAATTGGTCCTGCTTTGAGCAGGGGGTTGGACTAGATGACTCCTGAGGTCCCTTCCAACCCTGATATTCTATGATTCTATGATTCTATGGTGCTGCATCTAAGGGTGAATTTCACTGGGATGCATAGTGCCAGCACCACTTCCTATTATGTTTAGGATTTAAGTGTAAACTCAATGATACACAGATCTTTCCAACTCAATGGTGAGGGAAATTTGAGGAATGCAAAATCACTTTAGAATATGGACACTATGGGCCAGATTCCCAGTTCATGTAAATCCACATAGCACCATTAAATCGATGGAACAAGGTGGATTTACACCCAGAGTTAGATTCACAAAGGGACGTAGCTGTTCTAATGCTGAGCATTGTAGTGGATAACTTTTAGGTGATTTTTTTTAATCACTCAGTTTCCAGAGCCTGAGTTGGGCGGCCAGGCTCCCTACACAGAGAAAGGGAAGACATAGGCATCTAGGAATGGGATTAAAAAAGCCAACATGACAGATGGTTCCTTAGCCAATGGGAAAGGCCAAGCAGAGAGTTGTACTCTAAACCCCGCAGGTATCACAGGAGTTCAGTCCTTATCTCCTCTGGGGGAAGGCACGTCCTTCCCCTTGGGATTCTCAGCTGGGAAGTCTCTAACCCCACCAAAGGTGGCAAAAAACATGGTGGGGGGGGGGGAGAAGAAGGAATTAGGTGGAGGAAACCCCTCAACTTTTATTCTAGCAGTTAGGGATGTAGCAGACCTTCAAGTGCCTGATAAGGAGAAAGATTTTAAAAAGGGATTTACTTCCTCCCATGTGGGTGCCCTAACCACTGCGATATAGGATAGCTGATATGTGTCTCTCTCAATCTCTCCTAATAGAGCCTTAATTCCTTTGTGCATCTTGACCCAGTTGGTGATCACAATACTTATTAATTATTGTTATTATTGGAGACAGAGGCATTAATAGGGATGAATCCTATAAGATACCACAGATATTAAATAGGGTCTTCAACAAAATACTCTAGAAGAACTACAGAATGCAATAGACAAAGATGTTCTTTTCATAGAACTGGCCAGATCCTCAAGTGTTATAAATTAGTCATAGCTCCATTGAAGTCAGTGGGTCAGAACGAAAGAGATATTGGCCGAAAGAGAGAGAGAGAGAGAGAGAGAGAGCATGAATGGCTCTTGATCCTGGTGCTTCTAGCACTGACCCTACATGGAGACCCAGGATCCTGTCCCCTTTGCTCCAGTTTCTCTTCTACCCAAAGGGGATGTGGCCTGCTGAGTTAATTGGAGGCACATTTGCCAAAACCTCAGTTGGTCTAAATCAAAGTGTCAGATACCTGAGCAGAGAATCTCCCAAACACAAGTAATACACAGTTCTATGCTCTTTGTGTTTTTTAAAAAAATGAGATCGACACTACCTGAGAAATTTGAATTTCCCCAACATTTTCCCTATAGCTGTTTTCACCTCCTTGTTTATCAGGCTATATATGATGGGGTTTAACATAGGGGTCAAGATGCTGTACTGGATGGAGAACATTTCATCGAGAACCACAGAAGAGACAGAGCTGGGTTTTGTGTACTGGAAAAAAGCTGTCAAGTACAACAAACCAACCACAATAAGGTGGGAGCTGCAGGTGGAGAAGGCTTTATGCTTGCCCTCCGCAGAGCGTATCCTCAGGATGGTGGAGATGATGTGAATATAGGAGATAAGGATGAAGAGAAAGGAGCTTGATCCAAGTATGACAGCAGAAGTAAGAAGCACCACTTGATTGGTGAGGGTGTCAGTGCAGGACAGTTGTAATAGAGGAGGGAGCTCACAGCTGAAATGGCTGATTTGATTGGGCCCACAGAAATGCAACTTGAAGGTAAAAACAGTGTTAAGCAGGGCTTGGAAGAAGCCTATTGCCCATGCACCACCCACCAGCTGAACACAGATCCTTGTGCTCATTGTGTCCATGTAACACAATGGGTCACAGATGGCAGCATAGCGGTCATAAGCCATGGCTGAGAGAATGAAAGCTTCAGTAACAACTAAGAGGAAAAAGAAGAATATCTGAGTAATGCAGCCATTGACAGAAATAGTTTTGTGCTCTGTGAGTAAGTTCATCAGCGTGTTAGGTACCGTGACCGAGGAATAGCAGATATCAACAAAGGATAAATGAAAGAGGAAGAAGTACATAGGGATGTGAAGGTGATAATCAGCTCTTATCACCACCATGATAACTATGTTACCAGCCAGAGTGATTAGGTAAATAACTAAAAAGACAAGCAAGAGGAAAATCTGCATCTGTGGGTCACTGGAAAGTCCGAGGAGGATAAATTCGGTCACTGTGGTTTGATTTTTCATTTTCATTTATTCAGGAAATCTGTGACCTGGAAGACCAGAAAAAAAATGAAATTAACACTTATTATGAAAATAAATTGAAATAGTATGTGGAGATCATCTGTTCCATAGGATGAATGTAAAAAGAGTTCTATTCCATTCCGTAAAATGTGTATTTTAACTATACTAAACTTAGAGAGCGAGAGAAAGAGAGATGTGAGATGGCATTTGTGTGTTTTAAATAAGCAAAATAAGCTGGATACACAAAAGGACTTAGGAATCTAACTGCCACTTTAGATGCCTAAATCCTATAATCTCATCCTACTGGTATTCAGAAATTCCCTGCTCAGCTCTGACTAAGGGATAGTCTGATGTGGGGCTCCCTCAGTCTCTCCTCTTGAAGCTGTACCTCTATGGATTAATCATTAAAGAGGCAGTGCAGGGGTAGAGGATACATAGTCTTCTGCATCCAGGGTGAGTGTTTAAGCCACCAGGCTATAGAGGAATTTATTCTCTTTCTCTGCAATCTGGCTTTATGACTTCAATAGAGGTACAGCTGTGATACATCAGCATGGGATCTGGCAGATTGGCTGCAATGAAACTTTTGTGAATTTACAATAGCTGGACATCTTGCCAAATCTATAAAAATAATCTCCTTCTCCATTACCGTCAGTTGTTCTAGACTATTTTGTTGAAAACACTATTTAATATCTGTAGTATATAATTGGATTCTTACAGATTAAAATCATTAGGATTTTTCAAGAAGAAGAAGAAGAAGAATAGAATCATAGAACTGGAAGGGACAGCAAGAGGTCATCTAGTCCAGTCCCCTGCACTCATGGCAGGACTAAGTATTATCTTGACCATCCCTGACAGGTGTTTTTCCAACCTGTTCTTAAAAATCTCCAATGATGGAGATTCCACAACCTCCCTAGGCAATTTATTCCACTGCTTAACCACTCTTACAGTTAGGAAGTTTTTTTCTAATGTCCAACCTAAATTGCCCTTGCTGCAATTTAAGCCCATTGCTTCTTGTCCTATCCTCAGAGATTTAGAAGAACATTTTTTTTCCTTCCTCCTTCTAACAACCTTTTTTGGACTTGAAAAGTATTATCATGTCCTCTCTCAGTCTTCTCTTCTCCAGACTAGAAAAACCCATTTTTTTTCAATCTTCCCTCATAGGTCATGTTTTCTAGACCTTTCATCATTTTTGTTGCTCTTCTCTGGACTTTTTCCAATTTGTTCACATCTTTACTGAAATGTCGCACCCAGAACTGACACAATACTCCAGTTGAGGCCTAATAATTACCTCTCGTGTCTTGCTAACAACACTTCTGCTAATACATCCCAGAACAATGTTTGCTTTTTTTGCAATATTGTTACACTGTTGACTCATATTTAGCTAGTGGTCCACTTTGACCCTCAGATCCCTTTCCGCAGTTCTCCTTTCTAGGCAGTCCCTTCCCATTTTGTATGTGTGCAACTGACTGTTCATTCCTAAGTGTAGTACTTTGCATTTCTCCGTATTGAATTTAATCCTATTTACTTCAGACCATTTCTCCAGTTTGTCCAGATCATTTTGAATTATAATCCTATCCTTCAATGCACTTGCAAGCCCTCCCAGCTTGGTACCGTCCGCAAATATTATAAGTGTACTCTCTATGCATTATCTAAATCATTGATGAAGATATTGAACCAGACTCAGAACTGATCCCTTCAGGACCCCACTCGTTATGCCCTTCCAGCATGACAGTGAACCACTGATAACTACTCTCTGGGAACTGTTTTCCAACCAGATATGCACCCACTTTATAGTAGCTCCATCTAGGTTGTATTTTTCTAGTTTATGAGAAGGTCATGGGACACTGTATCAAGAAGAAATGAATGTGACCAGAAAACATAATCTCGGCACAGTGACATAATTTTGAAAAGAGGGGCCTGATAGAAAATTAATTGGACTTTTCCTCCTAAGTCACTTAAACTCCGACTCAGTGGGATTTTTGACTCTGTTGTCTGCACGTCTGAATATCAGGATGTACATACAGTAGAGAAATTTTCCTGCCTTCTTTAAGTGAATGACTTCAGTTATTAATGGAAAAGGGAATGAAATCAATGTTCTGTCCAATGTCAAAATTATGTTTGTCCCCATAGAACCCTAGAGAGAAACTGAACCTTTCCTCCATTATCAGCTCATGAGACAAATGCCTAAGGAAAGAGATGGACCTTGTACTAGAACATGAATGTCAACACAGGCAGATTCTGTACACAGGGAAATTCAATTCCAAGGGCATTTTCCAGAGAATGCCCTTCCCCTGACCTTCCCCCCCACACACAGAATACAAACTACTGCACCTGCTGATCTCAGCTATCTCAGTGCTGCCTTAAGAAAGAGAGAGAAAGAGAGAGATGGGTGATTCAAGTAAATCAGTTTCGCCAGCCATGGCCCCTCTGCTGTATCTGAGTCAGTGTGAGCAGACTGCTGCAGTCAAGTAGAAGTCAATTGGACTCTGCAGAGACCTACCCCTAGATAAGAGGGGCAGAATCCGGTCCTTTGAAATGAAAAGGATACAAAAAAATAAAAAGGAATAAAAATATGAATCAACTCACCTGCCTTTTAAGTGCAGATCATAAATACTGTGAGATCATTCTGAACTGTGATTTTCTCTTTTCTTAGTCTATCTACCTCCTTATTGATTTGTCTGTCTAGTCTGTCTATCTGTCTCTGGAATACAGCATCCAAGGAGATCCAATATTCTTTACCCAGAGCAGTGAAACCCCTCAAGGTATGTAGGGTTATCAGTGGGAGTGAAGCAAAGAGCTTTTCCTTAGCTGACTCCAAAACTAGGAACTGATTCTTGAGAGTTGTTTAAATCCTGTCTTGTTCCCCCGGGGACAATCCCTGAAGTTCACTGTCTGTAACAAGCTCCTAGTTACATTGTGCTGGGTCAGCCCTTAAGCAATGGTCTATCGTACCTAAGAATGAGAGCATTGAGGCTTGGGTTATCATATGCATACAAGTGATTTAGGTACCGAATCTCAGTGACAGTCAATTGAAAAGGAATGTATTTAGACTGAGATTCTCAAAGCAGCTGAAGGAGTTAGATGCGCAAACAGCAGCACATTTCCTCTCCCTTAGACTCCTTTGAAGGTCCTAGTATTAATGTATAATTACCACAAGTGCAGCAGAGGAGAAAGAACAGGGAATGACCAGCCATCCTTTAAAAATCACCAGTGGCTGGATACACAAATTAAGGGATGAGAAAGGAGCAAATAGACTGAATAAGATGGCAGGAAAGAACAGGAGATGAGACAAAGGAGGAGCTTTTCTGAATACAGGTGGTAAATTTTTTCAGACAAGTAGTTTATTCACTGAAAAATGCAGTTTGGTTGACCCAATACTATTTGTGATTTTTAAAAAAAGCCAAATGGTTTATACCCAAGTAAAACAGACAAACAAACAAAAACAATTAATACCTTTAACCTAGCGGTGAGGGAACTCACCGGGATCATGGGAGATCCTCATGCAATTCCTTCTCCTTCTGATGTAGAGCAGAGATTTGAAGTTAGGTCTCTTATCTCTCAGGAAAGTGCTTTAATCTCTGTGCCATAGGACTTGCTGGAAACCTAAGCATAAGTAACTGTATTAATCAAAGGCTGGGAACAAGAGTAGGCCTGTCTTTGACAGAATAACAATGCACCAGGTAAGCATATTGCTGACCAGAGAGCACGATACAAACACACACGGATCTGTCAAGTAGCACACTGGACCCTCATAAGATAAGATTGGGATCATAGGATAATGGGTGAGGATGTTTTGTTCTAAGTAGCAGGTACGAGGATAAGGGTGGTAACTAACAGCATCTGGAGTGTAATACGTAACTTTTTTGTATCAGTATATAAAAGGAGAAGTCCAATGAGGGGCATCTTTGTATCGGTCAAGGGGACAGGTGTCCCATCTTGTCACAGAAATACATGTGTTAGTGTCCCTGTGACCCATTAGACAGGGCACTAGTACCATGCTTTGCTGACAATAAACCTGGCCGAGGGCCTTAGTCACCAAACGGAGCCTGTGGACTTTCTTTAGGAATAATATCGAGGTCTGCTGAATCGGGTAAGCTGCTGACACCGTAGATCCAAGAACAGCAGCACTGAGCAGCCTTAACAACTCTCCACAGCATGGTGGCACGTAGAGTGGGTTTCCATGTTGAATGGTCCATTCCAAGTCTTCTTCCTTTCACAAGAGTTAGGATTGGATGATTTAGGTTTCTTAAATCCCACAAAATTGCATCTTTCAATCTCATTCATGGTTGCACTGGCTCTTTACTTCCTTCTTCCTCAGCTCTATAAACCTTCTGTAAAAGCATATGGTCTCCTGAACATTGCATATAACCCCAGCATTGCAGTCATCTTCGTCTCAATTAATGCAAGACTGCAACTTGCTGGGATCATTTAAGTATCTCCCTGTTTGTGACAAAATCAAATCTATGGATGTCAAGGATATGTCACAACTTTTGACACTGAAAACTGTTTAATTTCCTCTCCTCAGCTGTTTTTAATTAATATGTTTCTGCTCCATATAACAGAGTTGTCATCACTAGCATATTGAATACTTGTCTCTTGTCGCACAGACATTCTGCCTCCAAAACAGAGGGCTTTGAAGGTGCTGAAATGTCATTGACAGAAGATCCATCAGATGTGTGACTTCTTCAGATATAGAAACTCGTGCCGTCAAACAAGTACCCAGATAGAAAAACCTATTCACCCATTCAATGTGGTTGCCATCTACATGTAGCATCAGTGGGTCATGAGCAACATCTGGGCAAAAGAAATTGCCCATCCCAATTATTTGTCAAAGCATTCAGAGAAATCAGGATGAGTTCACAAATGACTCAAGGCCAACATTCACCCCTAATATTTGGCGGACTAAAGAAATCCAGCAACATGTGTCTATGCCGTTTTGAAGAGATCAGAAACTGCCCCGTGCATTTCTGAACATTTCCTTATGTGATTGCAATACAACATTTTGGATTGTATAATATGTTATGTCACAGTACACTATCAGCATTATTTCTCTTTGTCCCTCTCTGTGTGTCATTTATCCTTCCATCAGCATCTATCTAATCTATCTATCTATCTATCTATCTGACAAGATAGGTGAGCTAGTATCTTTTATTGGGCCACTTCTGTTGGTGAAAGAGACAAGCTTTTGAGATACACAGAATTTTTCTTCAGGTCATTGTGAAATGGGTAGGACATCCTCTATGAAACGGATACTCCATGTCTTGTGGACATGAAGTCAGCCAGCATCTCATGGGAGGTAAACCTGCATGTTTTATTCATAAGGTAAAAGCACTACAGAGAAAACATATTAAAAATATGCTACACATATGCTAATAAGCTTACCAGTCATCACTCCAACTGCAGCCTGGGCTCTGGCAGAAGCTCTCCTTCAATCCCCACCCAGGAGTTTTCCTGTTGTTTCAACTTCATCACATACTCAGCTCAAAACAACAACACTCCTGACTCTGTGAGTGACTCATTTATTGACTTTGAGCTGAGACCTATTGTCTGGCTGATTATGTTTTCAAGGTCTCTTCAAAGAGCCAAAGTGCAGGTTCAAAATGAGGGATTCCAGAGGAGTCAGTCGCATTCCCTTCCCCACCCGCCACCCCCAAGAATTTCCTTGAAAATCCATTTCACATGTCTTGGCCCCAAATGTCCTTTGAAGTTTTTAATGTCTCCCAGAGATTGCACTAATCAGAACTTCCTCCTAAATAAGCTCCATAATGCTTTGCATTTTTAATACAGCAAACTCCAGAGATATTTACCTTAATTCAATAAGGTTTAAGGAAATTCATTAGGGTTTGTGCAGGATGTTACAGGACACTTTCATATCTGTCACGGTGACAATCTTGAAATATAGTGTCTCAACATTTTACTGCACTTACTGGACTCAATCCTTCTTCTAGCCGTACGCCCATCTATATGGGATTGGCTCTTTTTGTCCTTCTAATCCATTCCAGTCCGTCTTGACAGCTATTCCTCGGAAACTCTGCAGCTAATCAAATCCTTTACTATGACATCCATCCATCTAGTTCTGGGTCTGTCTACCCTTCTCCTACCCTCCCCTTCTAACTGTAACACCCTGTAATCCGATCTTCTTTTCACATGGCCAAACCTTCTAAGCCTGGACTCTCTCCGCTTTTCTATAACTGGTACCACCTTCACACTTCCCCTACTTTGTTCATTCTAAACATGGTTAATCCTTGTAACTCCAAGCACCCATCTTAATGGTTTTGTTTCCACTGTCTTCAAGATCTGCTCCTGTCTCTTGCTCAGTACCCAGTATTCAGAGCCCTACCAAAGTGCAGGCCTAATTACCGACTTGTAGATCTCACTTTTCACTTTGATAGGCCTAGTGAAACCTCAGATGTTCATATAAATATTCACATAGTGTCCAGTCTTCTGTAAACCACCCTTTCACTAACTAGGATACAATGCAGGCAGAAGCCCAGCAGCAGAGTGGGGGCTATCCAGTTTATTGCACCGACTGTTGCATGTATGATTACCTGCCCTGTGGGCGGGTGGCGTATGTGTGCAGTCGGTGCAAGGAGCTCCTGGCCCTCAGAGACCATGTACGGACTTTGGAGGCCAGGGTGGCGGAACTGGAGGAGCTGAGAGAGGCAGAGAGGTATGTTGATGAGGCTTTCCGGGACACTGTAGAATTGTCCCACCTCCGCTTAGACAGCACCTGTGCTGTTAAGGAGGAAGAAGGGCCCAGGGAAGTAGAGCAGTCAATGGGAGCAGAGGGAAACTTTCCCGTAGTTGGGACCCTCCTTCCAGATGGTTCTGGGGTTGCCTCTCGCACTGAGGTTGCCTCTCCGGGGGAGGGAACTCCAGTTTCTAGGAAAAGGCAGGTGTTAGTAATGGGAGATTCGATTATTAGAAATGTAGATAGCTGGGTCTGTGATGACCGGGAGAACCGTATGGTGACTTGCCTGCCTGGTGCGAAGGTTGCGGATCTCTCGAGGCATCTAGATAGACTTATGTGTAGTGCTGGGGAGGAGCCGGTGGTCGTGGTACATGTAGGTACCAATGACATAGGGAAGGGTAGGAGAGATGTCCTGGAAGCCAAATTTAGGCTGCTAGGGAAGAGACTGAAATCCAGGACCTCTATGGTGGCATTTTCAGAAATGCTCCCAGTTCCACGCGCAGGGCCAGGTAGGCAGGCAGAGCTTCAGAGTCTCAATGCGTGGATGAGACGATGGTGTAGAGAGGAGGGGTTCACGTTCATTAGGAACTGGGGAAACTTCTGGGATGGGAGGAGCCTATACAGGAGAGATGGGCTCCACCTAAACCAAAGTGGAACCAGACTGCTGGCACTAAACATTAAAAAGGTTGTAGAGCAGTTTTTAAACTAGGAGATGGGGGAAAGCCGACTGCTGCAGAGGAGCGTGTGGATCGGACACAGACTTCCCTTAGGGGAGAGTCTGATGATAGAGAATCTCCAGGTTATAGTCAGGAGCAGAGGACTGAAAAGTATAATGTAAGGGCCGGATCAGATGATAAACAGCCACATAAAAAAGAATCTGGCACATCAGAAAAAGACAGTCTAATAAACAGGGACAAGTTTTTAAAGTGCTTGTACACAAATGCCAGAAGTCTAAATAATAAGATGGGTGAACTAGAGTGCCTTGTGATAAAGGAGGATATAGATATAATAGGCATCACAGAAACCTGGTGGACTGAGAGCAATCAATGGGACACAATCATTCCGGGGTACAAAATATATCGGAAGGACCGAACAGGCCGTGCAGGGGGAGGAGTGGCACTATATGTTAAAGAAAGTGTAGATTCAAATGAAGTAAAAATCTTAAGCGAATCCACAGGTTCCATAGAGTCTCTATGGATAGAAATTTCATGCTCTAGTAAAAATATAACATTAGGGATCTATTATCGACCACCTGACCAGGACAGTAATAGTGATGATGAAATGCTAAGGGAAATTAGAGAGGCTATCAAAATTAAGAACACAATAATAGTGGGGGATTTCAATTATCCCCATATTGACTGGGAACATTTCACTTCAGGACGAAATGCAGAGATAAAATTTCTCGATACTTTAAATGACTGCTTCATGGAGCAGCTAGTACGGGAACCCACAAGGGGAGAGGCGACTCTAGATTTAATCCTGAGTGGAGCGCAGGAGCTGGTCCAAGAGGTAACTATAGCGGGACCGCTTGGAAATAGTGACCATAATACAATAGCATTCAACATCCCTGTGGTGGGAAGAACACCTCAACTGCCCAACACTGTGGCCTTTAATTTCAAAAGGGGGAACTATACGAAAATGAGGGGGTTAGTTAGACAAAAGTTAAAAGGTTCAGTGACTAAAGTGAAATCCCTGCAAGTTGCGTGGGCCCTTTTTAAAGACACCATAATAGAGGCTCAACTTCAATGTATACCCCAAATTAAGAAAAACAGTAAAAGAACTAAAAAAGAGCCACCGTGGCTTAACAACCATGTAAAAGAAGCAGTGAGAGATAAAAAGACTTCCTTTAAAAAGTGGAAGTCAAATCCTAGCGAGGCAAATAGAAAGGAGCACAAACACTGCCAACTTAAGTGCAAGAGTGTAATAAGAAAAGCCAAAGAGGAGTTTGAAGAACGGCTAGCCAAAAACTCCAAAGGTAATAACAAAATGTTTTTTAAGTACATCAGAAGCAGGAAGCCTGCTAAACAACCAGTGGGGCCCCTTGACGATGAAAATACAAAAGGAGCGCTTGAAGATGATAAAGTCATTGCGGAGAAACTAAATGGATTCTTTGCTTCAGTCTTCACGGCTGAGGATGTTAGGGAGATTCCCAAACCTGAGCTGGCTTTTGTAGGTGACAAATCTGAGGAACTGTCACAGATTGAAGTATCACTAGAGGAGGTTTTGGAATTAATTGATAAACTCAACATTAACAAGTCACCGGGACCAGATGGCATTCACCCAAGAGTTCTGAAAGAACTCAAATGTGAAGTTGCGGAACTATTAACTAAGGTTTGTAACCTGTCCTTTAAATCGGCTTCGGTACCCAATGACTGGAAGTTAGCTAATGTAACGCCAATATTTAAAAAGGGCTCTAGGGGTGATCCCGGCAATTACAGACCGGTAAGTCTAACGTCGGTACCGGGCAAATTAGTTGAAACAATAGTAAAGAACAAAATTGTCAGACACATAGAAAAACATAAACTCTTGAGCAATAGTCAACATGGTTTCTGTAAAGGGAAATCGTGTCTTACTAATCTATTAGAGTTCTTTGAAGGGGTCAACAAACATGTGGACAAGGGGGATCCGGTGGACATAGTGTACTTAGATTTCCAGAAAGCCTTTGACAAGGTCCCTCACCAAAGGCTCTTACGTAAATTAAGCTGTCATGGGATAAAAGGGAAGGTCCTTTCATGGATTGAGAACTGGTTAAAGGACAGGGAACAAAGGGTAGGAATTAATGGTAAATTCTCAGAATGGAGAGGGGTAACTAGTGGTGTTCCCCAAGGGTCAGTCCTAGGACCTATCCTATTCAATTTATTCATAAATGATCTGGAGAAAGGGGTAAACAGTGAGGTGGCAAAGTTTGCAGATGATACTAAACTACTCAAGATAGTTAAGACCAAAGCAGATTTTGAAGAACTTCAAAAAGATCTCACAAAACTAAGTGATTGGGCAACAAAATGGCAAATGAAATTTAATGTGGATAAATGTAAAGTAATGCACATTGGAAAAAATAACCCCAACTATACATACAACATGATGGGGGCTAATTTAGCTACAACGAGTCAGGAAAAAGATCTTGGCGTCATCGTGGATAGTTCTCTAAAGATGTCCACGCAGTGTGCAGAGGCGGTCAAAAAAGCAAACAGGATGTTAGGAATCATTAAAAAGGGGATAGAGAATAAGACTGAGAATATATTATTGCCCTTATATAAATCCATGGTTCGCCCACATCTCGAATACTGTGTACAGATGTGGTCTCCTCACCTCAAAAAAGATATTCTAGCACTAGAAAAGGTTCAGAAAAGAGCAACTAAAATGATTAAGGGTTTAGAGAGGGTCCCATATGAGGAAAGATTAAAGAGGCTAGGACTCTTCAGTTTGGAAAAGAGAAGACTAAGGGGGGACATGATAGAGGTATATAAAATCATGAGTGATGTTGAGAAAGTGGATAAGGAAAAGTTATTTACTTATTCCCATAATACAAGAACTAGGGGTCACCAAAAGAAATTAATAGGCAGCAGGTTTAAAACAAATAAAAGGAAGTTCTTCTTTACGCAGCGCACAGTCAACTTGTGGAACTCCTTACCTGAGGAGGTTGTGAAGGCTAGGACTATAACAATGTTTAAAAGGGGACTGGATAAATTCATGGTGGCTAAGTCCATAAATGGCTATTAGCCAGGATGGGTAAGAATGGTGTCCCTAGCCTCTGTTCGTCAGAGGATGGAGATGGATGGCAGGAGAGAGATCACTTGATCATTGCCTGTTAGTTTCACTCCCTCTGGGGCACCTGGCATTGGCCACTGTCGGTAGACAGATACTGGGCTAGATGGACCTTTGGTCTGACCCAGTACGGCCTTTCTTATGTTCTTATGTTCTTATGTTCAGTCTTGCAAAAGGCTTACTCCAGTGAACAGATATGTCACGGCTGCTTCCCCACTCTGAACTTTAGGGTACAAATGTGGGGGCCTGCATGAAAACGTCTAAGCTTAACTACCAGCTTAGATCTGGTCCGCTGCCACCACTCTCGATGTTAGTCCCTTCCCTGGGTAGCCTTGAGAGACTCTTCACCAATTCCCTGGTGAATACAGATCCAAACCCCTTGGATCTTAAAACAAGGAGAAATTAACCATCCCCCCTCCTCTCTTCCACCAACTCCTGGTGGATCAAGATCCAACCCCCTTGGATCTAAAAACAGGAAAAATCAATCAGGTTCTTAAAAAGAAGGCTTTTAATTAAGGAAAAAGGTAAAAATCATCTCTGTAAAATCAGGATGGAAAATAACTTTACAGGGTAATCAAACTTAAAGAGCTCAGAGGACCCCCCTCTAGCCTTAGGTTCAAAGTTACAGCAAACAGAGATAAACACTCTAGCAAAAGGTACATTTACAAGTTGAGAAAACAAAGATAAACTAACATGCCTTGCCTGGCTGTTTACTTACAAGTTTGAAATATGAGAGACTTGTTCAGAAAGATTTGGAGAGCCTGGATTGATGTCTGGACCCTCTTAGTCCCAAGAGCGAACAACCCCCAAACAAAGAGCACAAACAAAAGGCTTCCCCCCCCAAGATTTGAAAGTATCTTGTCCCCTTATTGGTCCTTTGGGTCAGGTGTCAGCCAGGTTATCTGAGCTTCTTAACCCTTTACAGGTAAAAGGATTTTGGAGTCTCTGGCCAGGAGAGATTTTTAGTACTGTACACAGGAGAGCTGTTACCCTTCCCTTTATAGCTATGACAAGATAGAACAAACAAGTAATTAAAATTAAGTGAGAGTATTGACCACTGTCATCACTGTGAATCTATCTGCAGGATTGGAGTCATACACAATGGTTTTTGAGCTCAAACCTGCAGGTGATCTAAAAGTGAGAGTCCTGCTGTCCTCAGCTGGATATCTACATGCAGAAATGCTATGGGAATCTGTCCATTTAGTCTAAAAACTCACGTGCATGCAGTACCATGTCTATAGAGAAGAAGAAATGCACAAAAAACAGAATAGCTGAATGGAAGAAGCCTATTCAGACAGGTCTTTCTTTCTTTCTTTCTTTCTTTCTTTCTTTCTTTCTTTCTTTCTTTCTTTCTTTCTTTCTTTCTTTCTTTCTATAGAATCTGCATAAGACGATGGGGGTGATTTGGTGCAGCAGTGTTGGGATGGTTTTCCATGCATGTGCAGATGGTATGAAAAGACACTTGATTCAACTGTGGAACTCTTTGCCACAAGGATACACTGAGAACATAAATGTAGCAAAATTCAGAAAGATATTGGGTAATAAAAAATATCCAGAGTTGTTATGATTAATTATGATAACATTACTTGAAGGAATATTAAATAACATGTCTATTGTGAGGTTCTTGAATCTTCCTCTGAACATCTGTTCCTGGTCACTGTCAAAATGGGATAGCAGATTTAGATGGCAGGTCTGTCTCAGCATGGCTATTTTTATGGCTCTGTGACACAGACAATGACATTACTAGAAGAAAGCAGTGTTCTTCAGTAGCATCTTTGTCCCAGAGATCTCAAAATACTTTATGTGCATTAATATATTAACCTCTGCAATATATCTGCTCATTTATTTTCCTCAAATTATAGAAGATTATTACTATCAAGCATCTGTTAAACACCAACCAACTACTAGTCTTTCTGCTTAAGATAAAATTAGAGAAAGTCCATGACCTAAAGGGCTTAAATATAACAAATAAAGAACCTGGAAATACCACTTCTTCTTTTATTATTATTTATTTTATATTAGAGAAGTGAGGTGAGATTAATGACTTGGCATGCTTGGTTCTGTACAAATGTTAGAGATGGTCAGAAAAATAATTTTCTATCACCCAGTAAATGTAGCAAAATTCAAAAAAGAGATTGGGTAATAAAAATATTATGATAACATTACTGGAAGGGATATTAAATACCATGTATATTGTGAGGGTCTTGAGTAGCAGCACCACTTCCCACTATATTTATGATGTCAGTGGACACTCGGCAATACACAGGGCTTTCCAATTCAACAGTGAGTGAAATTTGAGGAAAACAAAATTACTTTAGAATACGAACACTATGGTCAAAGCCCCATTTGATGTAAATCCATGTACCTACATTGACTTGATGGCACCAAGTCAATTTACACCAAGGGGTAGGTTCACAAAGGGAAATAGGAGTTGTGATGCTGAACATTACAGTGCTTAACTTTGAAGTGCCTAGAAAATCACAGGGATTCACAAAGCCAGAGTTTGGAACTCCAGCTGCCTCCTCAACGGAACGGGAGAGATAGGTCATGTCCTAAATAAGCCAATGGGAGATGCTGAGGAGATGGGTGTGCCCTAACCACCCCAACCTTTGAAGGTGTGCATTGCCTTGATCCCCTGGAGGGAAACACTTTTCCTGCTTGAGATTTCCATCTGGGAACCCTCTAACCCCAACTAAGATGTATTTTTCAATAAGCCCGGGTATGGTGGTACAGAGAAGACTGAGAAGAAATTAGGAGGAAGAAGTCCCTCCTTAATGTTAGCTCAGTGGTTCTGTTAATTACCCAATATGGAGGAGACCCCTGGTTCAAGGACCTGATGAGAAGAAGAGATTTAAATGGTGATTTGCCCCCTCCCATTGTGTGACCTAATGACTGGGATATGGGATATGTTGATGTGGTTCTCTCTCAATCTCTCCTGTTCCAGTCAAAGTCCCTTCATGAATCTAGCCACAGCTCGGGATCACACCCATTGGCTCCAATGGACCTATGCTGATATACATGGCAGGAGATCTAGCTTAAATATGTGTGTAAGGTGCTGGCAGGAGCTGTCCTTTAACTCCTACCCAGGGGTTTTCCTGCGGTTTCAAGTTAATCTTATCTCAGCTCAGACCAAGAACATCTCCTGCCGCTGTCAGTCATTAATTTCTCCAATTTGGCTCTTTAAAGAGACCTTGAATAGGTAACACTGGTCTACAATTTTTGAGAAGTCGTCTGCTTCAGAGATAAAATTTGTTATTTATTATGTATTTTGATGTGCTGAATTCAAATATGACAATTAAAACAACTGATTTACTACTGTTTCTAAGATATTTAAGTTTTTACATTTTATGTCTATGTATATTGTGTAGATAGTAGAGTTTTAATCATAAATTATAAACCTAGGTCTTTTCATGTGTTTATGGTTGCTTTACATGATAATATTTCACCTGTCCTGTTTATGAAACACTTTAAAAATCAGCAAAAGGGTTATATAAATAAAATATATTATGAAACAAAAGGCAAAAAACTATTATGTACTTAGTTTGGTCCTATTCAGTGTCTACTCTGTGCTTCTTGGCTTGTCTCTTGTATTCATTAAATGGAGCATCTCTTGTCACTGTCCAGCAATAGACTGCAAACATTGATGGGCTCCATTTGCCCTGATAGCGTTTCTCCATTGTTGCAATGTCCTGGTGAAATCGCTCACCGTGCTCATCACTCACTGCTCCGCAGTGAGTTGGAAAAAAAATCTAGATGAGAGTGCCAAAAATGTCTCTTTAGTGATATGTTGCAACCAAGGCTTTTGTATGCCTTGAGGAGGTTTTCCACCAACAACCTGTAGTTGTCTGCCTTGTTGTTTCCGAGAAAATTTATTGCCACTAACTGGAAGGCTTTCCATGCCGTCTTTTCCTTGCCACGCAGTGCATGGTCAAATGCATCATCTCGAAGAAGTTCACGAATCTGAGGACCACAAAGACACCTTCCTTTATCTTAGCTTCTCTTAACCTTGGAAATTTACCACGGAGGTACTTGAAAGCTGCTTGTGTTTTGTCAATGGCCTTGACAAAGTTCTTCATCAGACCCAGCTTGATGTGTAAGGGTGGTAACAAAATCTACCTTGATTCAACAAGTGGTGGATGCTGAACACTTTCCCTCCCAGGCTCCAATGACTGTCGGAGTGGCCAATATTTCTTGACGTAGTGGGAATCTCTTGCACGACTATCCCATTTGCAGAGAAAACAGCAGTACTTTGTGTATCCAGTCTGCAGACCAAGCAAGAGAGCAACAACCTTCAAATCACCACAAAGCTGCCACTGATGTTGGTCATAGTTTATGCACCTCAAAAGTTCTTTCATGTTGTCATAGGTTTCCTTCATATGGACTGCATGACCAACTGGAATTGATGGCAAAACATTGCCATTATGCAGTAAAACAGCTTTAAGCCTCGTCTTCGATGAATCAATGAACAGTCTCCACTCATCTGGATCATGAACCATGTTCAGGGCTGCCATCACACCATCGATGTTGTTGCAGGCTACAAGATCACCTTCCATGAAGAAGAATGGGACAAGATCCTTTTGACGGTCACGGAACATGGAAACCCTAACATCACCTGCCAGGAGATTCCACTGCTGTAGACTGGAGCCCAACAGCTCTGCCTTACTCTTGTGTAGTTCCAAATCCCTGACAAGATCATTCAGTTCACCTTGTGTTATGAGGTGTGGTTCAGAGGAGGAGGATGGGAGAAAATGTGGGTCCTGTGACACTGATGGTTCAGGACCAGAAGTTTCATAATTCTTCCTCGTCTGACTCAAGTGAGAATGATTCTGGTGCATCAGGAACCGGCAGTTCTTCTCCGTGGGGTACTGTTTGGATAATGCACAGTCCACTTTTTCTTCTTTGACACACCTTTCCTAACTGGAGGCACCATGCAGAAGTAACAATTGCTGGTATGATCTGTTGGCTCTCTCCAAATCATTGGCACTGCAAAAGGCATAGATTTCCTTTTCCTGTTCAACCACTGGTGAAGATTTGTTGCACAAGTGTTGCAGCATATGTGTGGGGCCCACCTCTTGTCCTGATCTCCAATTTTGCAGGCAAAATAAAGGTGATAGGCTTTCTTAACCATAGTGGTTATACTGTGCTTTTGTGATGCAAAAGGCACTTCACCACAAACATAGCAGAAGTTATCTGCACTGTTCACACAAGTACGAGGCATCTCTGCTCACTTTGGCTAAACAGAACTGTGTCCCTTTGCAAAATCAAACACTGACAAATAAGAGAGCATGACACTGTATGATTTCTAGAGCTGATATAGGGAAATTTGTTCAGCAGAGTGATGTAAGCTTCGTTATGATTGCATCATCCATGACTTCTAGGAATAACATGATGCAATTCATATCATGTATGATGCAATACCAGCTTCAGATTGCATCATTCATTGTTTTGCCTAAAAAGCAAGTACTGTCCAAACCCAGTCATAGATTTATTCATAGATCCAGTCAAAGATGTATTTTAGTCATTTCTGGTTTAAATTGAGATCCCTTCCCTTTATAACTCACTTATCCTCCGCCATTCCCAAGTCAAGCGTCGTATATACTGACCCAATAGGATATCTTGAAAACTAGAGCCAATCAACAATTTTAAGCATCATTTTCGTTCTCAGTGACCCAGAATTAGTAAAGATTGACTACATTTATTTCAGAAGCATTTTGGCTGTAGAGCAGTGAAATCAGACAGACAATGGGTAACCACTCAAAGTGTAGCTTCAAAATAATGCATTTTAGGTGGGTCATTTGCATAATCTTCACCCCCAAACAATTTCCTTGAAAATCCACTTCACACATATTATCCCCAAAAGTCCTTTGAAGTCCCCAATATCTCCCAGCAATTGCATTATTCATGTCTTCCTCCTAAAGAAATGCCATGCAATCCTACAGAAGTACATAAACAGTTGCATTTTTAATACAATAAAGTCCAAGAATGTGAAACTTAATTCAATAAGGTTTGTTCAGGATGTTACAGGATCTTGTCATATCTGCAATATAGTCTTTTGCACTCTTGCACTCTATATTGAACTCTTGCAATATAGTGTCTGAACCTCTTGCTGCACTTACTTAACTCAAATCTTCTTATAGCCTTACTCCCATCTATGTGGGGTTGGTTCTTCACATCCTTCTTATCCATTCCAGTCTGTCTTGAATGGCATTCTTTGGAAACTGTACAGCTAATCATATCCTTTAGTATGACATCCATCCCTCTAGTTCTGGGTCTGCCAACCCTTCTCTTTCCCTCCACTTCTAAGTTTAACTCCCTGTTTTCTATATATTCTTCTGATTTTCTTTCCACATGGCCAAACCATCTACGCCTCAATTGCCTCAGCTTTTCTTTAACTGGTACCACTTTCACATCCATGGAACTCCAAGTATCCATCTTCAATTTTCATTTCCACTGTATTCAAGATCTGCTTCTGTCTTTTCCTCACTGCCCAGAATTCAGAGCCCTATGAAAGTGCAGGGCTAATTAACAATTTGGTAGATTTAGTGAAAATACAAATGCTCATATAAATAGGAATATAATGCCCAATCCGGCAAAAACTTTACTTCTCTGAATATTGAAATTACTTGTGAGTACGGACTACTAGCACAAGTGTGAATCTGTCTGCAGGATGGGGATCATGCATAATGTTGATTAGATTCCATCCTGCAGGTGGTCTATAAGTGAAAGTCTTGTAAGCCTCAGTTGGAGTTCTGAATGCAGACAGGCTGTAGGGGTATGTCCATTTAGTCTAAACATTAAAGTGCATGAAGTATCATGTCTATAGAGAAGAATAGATTCAAAAAAACGTAATAGAGAAATGAAGAAGCCCACTCAGTGGAGACCTCCTCCCTTTCTTCCTGTAGGATTTTCATAAGGTGAAGGTGATGGTTTTGTCAACCACTGTTGGGAGGGTGTTCTAGGCATGTGCTGATGGCATGAAGAAGACGCATAATTAGACAGTGGAACTTCTTGCCACAGAGAGACTTTGAAGGCCAGAAATGTAGCAATATTCAGATAAGGTTTGGATAAGAAAAATATTAGGTTTATTATAATTAAATTATGACAACATATTTTGAAGGGATATTAAACAACATGTTTTAGGGATTAAGCCACATAACCCAGTAACTGCCCCCCACATTAAACAGTTGTAAACAAGGTTCAGAGTTCGTTTTGCAGAGACCTCAGTCTGCTTAGTACCTTGGAAAACACATCATTAATTTTTTTATAACTTTTTATTAAAGACAAGAAGGAAAAAAAGCATTTGAAATGTAAAATATTAAATCAGGCTTTCATTTTAACATCATCTCTTGTTCCCCTTCTCTTTAGCTGGAGACAGTTTTTAAAAAGAATTAGATAAATTCATGGAGGATAGGTCCATCAATAGCTATTAGTCCAGGCCAGAGAGGCAACTCCATGTTATGGGTGTCCCTAAACCTCTGATGACAGGGGATGTATCACTCAATAATTGTCTATTCTGTTCATTCCCTCTGTAGAATCTGGCACTGGCCACTGGCAGAAACATGATACTGGGCTAGGTGGACCATTGCTCTGACCTGGGATGGTCTTTCATTTGTTCCTATGTTCTAACACGATGATAGGTGGTTCCCTAGTCAATGGGGGATGCCGAGGCGAGGGGTGTGTTTTAAACCGTGCCGCTGTCAAAAAGTTCAGTCCCCATGTCCTTCTATCCCCATAACACCTCCTTCTGCTTTTGATTCTCAGCTGGGAACCCGGTAATCCCACATAAGGGTTTTTTACATGAAACTGTGGCGGGAGGAAAAGATGGAATTAGGAGGAGGAGACCGCATATAACTTTTATCGCAATGGTCAGGGTAGTCACCTGGGATGTGGGAGGGCTCCGCTTCAAGAGCCTGATAAAGAGACAGGATTTAAAAAGGGGCTATCTCCCCACCCATGTGTGTGTCCTAACCACCGGGATACACTCATGTGGGTCTCTCTCTAACTCTCCTGTTCAAACCTAAATTCCTTTGTGGCTCTAGGCCTCCCTGGGGAGTAAACCCATTGACTCCAATGATTATTATATTATCCTTATTAATTATTATTATTGAAAAATCCTTGAGATTTTAATAGATTAGAATAAGATAAATGATATTAAATAGAGTTGCAGCAAATTACTCAAAAAGAATGAACAGAAATTAATAGATGAAGAGATTATTTTTATACAATTGGCCAGATCCTCAGCTGGTATAAATTGGCCATAGCTTCCCTGAAGTCAGTGGGCCAGATTAAAGAGATACGGAAACAGACGAAAGAGAAAAATGTGTGAATGACTCTAAATCTTAGTGCTCAGAACACTCAACTCTGGAATTAGGAGACCCAAGTTCCAGTCCCCCATGTTCCACTGACTCTTATACAACTAGGAATCAGGCCCACTGATTTCAATGGAGACACACTCATTTAGACCAAGTAAGGTTTTGTCCCAATGGGTCCATCAGTTACTTGAGCTCAGAATTTCCCAAACACAAGTTATCCACAGTTCTGTGCTCTAATGTAAACATTAGTAATTTATTTAATATCATCGACATTACTCGAGAAACTTCAATTTCCCCAACATTTGCCCTAGAGCTGTTTTCACCTCCTTGTTTTTCAAGCTGTAGATAATAGGGTTTAACATGGGGGTCAAGACGCTGTACTGGATGGACAATATTTTATCCATCACCACAGAGGAGACGGAACTGGATTTTGTGTACTGGAGAAAACCTATCAGGTAAAATAAGCCAACCACAATCAGGTGGGAGCTGCAGGTAGAGAACGCTTTACGCCTGCCATCCACAGAGCGTATCCTCAGGATGGTGGAGATGATGTGAATGTAGGAGATCAGGGTAAGGAGGAAGGAGCTTGATCCAAATATCAGAACAGAAGTAAGAAGCACCACTTGATTGGTGAGGGTCACAGTGCAGGACAATTGTAACAGAGGAGGGAGCTCACAGCTGAAATGTCTGATTTGATTGGACCCACAGAAATGCAACTTGAAGGTAAAAACTGTGTTAAGCAGGACATGGACTAAACTTATTGCCCATGCACCACCCACCAGCTGAACACAGATCCCTTTGCTCATTCTCTCCATGTAACGCAATGGGTCACAGATGGCAACATAGCGGTCATAAGCCATGGCTGAGAGAATGAGAATTTCAGCACCACCTGAGAGGAGGATGAAGAACATCTGGGCAATGCAGCCATTGACAGAAATAGTTTTGTGCATTGCTAAGAAGTTCCTCAGCGCTTTAGGCACCGTGACTGAGGAATAGCAGATATCAAAAAAGGATAAAAGGAAGAGGAAGAAGTACATAGGGGTGTGAAGATGAAAATCAGACTTTATCACGACCATGATCACTATATTACCACCGAGAGTGATTAGGTAAATAACTAAAAACACAGAGAAGAGGAAAATCTGCATCTGTGGGTCACTGGAAAGTCCCAGGAGAATAAATTCAGTCAGTGTGGTTTGATTTTTCGTTGGCATTTATTCAGGAAAACTGTGATCTGGAAGATGAGAGACAACAAATGAAATTAACACTTATAATAAAAGTAAATTGAAACAGCAAGTTAATCTGATCTGTAGCATGAATGTAAAGAGAGCTCTATTCCAGGCTGTACAATGTGTATTTTAAATATACTAAATTTAGTGAGAGATACAGGGAAGCTGGATGGAATTTGTGTGTTTTTAATAGACGAAATGGGCTGGATACACAAAAGGACTTGGGCACCTAACTGCCAATTTAGCTGCCTAAATTGCAGAATCTGGCCCCACTAGTGCTCACAAAAGCCCTGTTCAGCTGGGACTAGCAGACAGGCTGATTTGGGGCTCCCTAAATCTCTCCTCTTGAAGCTGATCCAATCTAGCTCAAATATTAGTGAGGAAGCACAGCAGGGTTACTGGGTACTTGGTCTTTTGCATCAGGGATAGGTCTCTAACCACCAGGCTATATAGTCTCTCTCTCTCTCTTAATGTTTCTTTAATCCGGCCTTATGACTTCAACAGAGCTACAACTGCAGTACACCTGCATGGGAACTGGCAGATACATTCAAATGAAACTATGGCCAATTTACAATAGCTGGGCATGTGAACAAATGTATAAAAAAAATCTCCTTCTCTACTACTTTCTGTCACTTGTTCTAGATTATTTTGTTGAAAACACTATTTAATATCTGTAGCATATAATTGGATTCTTATCTATTAAAATCATTAGGATTTTTGAAGAAGAAGAAATGAATGTGACCTTCAAACATCCCCTCGGCACAGTGACATAATTTTGAAAAGAGGGACCTGATAGAAAATTAATGGGACTTTTGTTCCTAAGTCATTTAAACTGTGACTCAATGGGACTTTTGATTCATTGTTCTGCACATCTGAATATCAGGCTTTACATATAGTAGAGACTATATCCTGCCCCCAGGGAAGTCAGTGCTTATTTTGACATCAGTTTTCACTGGGAATGGAAATGAAGCCAATGTTCTCCCCAATGTCCAATCTATATTTGCCCCCATATGATCTTAGAGAAAGAATAACCTCTCTTTCATTATCAACACATGGGACAAATACCTAAGCATAGAGGTGGACCTTGTACTAGATTCTTAATGTGAACACAGGAAGATTGTGTGCAAAGGGAAATTTGGCCAATTCTATAAGAAGTACCTTTTTCTATTAAATTTTGTAATTTTTGTAGGCCAGTGCTTTCTAACTTTCTTTTATTTGCAGACTCCTAAAAAATTTCAAATGCAGATGCGGACCCCTTTGGAAATCTTTGGCATGGTCTACCCCCAGCGGTCTGCAGACCACAAGTTGAAAACTGCTGTTGTAGGGTATTTAATATCTATAGTATCTTATTGGATTCATCCTGATTAAAATATCAAATATTTCTATAACAATAAAACAATAACAAACTCCCGAGACCTAGAAATACTGCTTTGGGCATAGGCTGACAACATAATGAAATACAGAGAATAGAGGCAAATTGATAAATATTACAACTGCCATAAAGAGAGCCTCATAAGAGATTAGCTGTATGACAGGCTCGTCCTCTGCCAAGGTGTGTGTGTGGAAGTGGGTAACCCCAGGTTGATATCATGCAACAGTCCAAACAATTCAAGAAAACCAGAGATAATTTTCAGCCAAACAGTGAAAAGGACTCATAGTGCAAACCAAAAAGTGAACTAAGGTTGGATTTTGGCAAAACCAGAAGAGAGAGGCTGGAGTCCATGAATGCTCCAAGACTTGAAGGAGAGAAACAACAACACCGAGAAAAAATAACCTCTCTTTCATGATCAACTCATGAGACAAATACCTAAGCAAAGAAGTGGACCTTGTACTAGAATCTGAATGTCCTGTGGCACCTTTAAGACTAACAGATGTATTGGAGCATAAGCTTTCGTGGGTGAATGCCCACTTTGTCGGATCCAGACTAACACGGCTACCCCTCTGATACTAGAATCTGAATATCAACACAGTCAGATTGTGTGCAAAGGGAAATTTCATAGTGAGAGAAGTAAATAGCTGGATATCCCAAGGATCTGTACTGGGACCACTGCTCCTCAACATAGTCATAAATGATACGGAAAAAGGTGTAAACGATACAAAATTTTTGCAGATAGTACAAAATTATTCAAGATAGTTAAGCCCAAAGCAGACTGAGTAGAGTTACAAAGGGATCTCACAAAACTGGGTAACTGGGTGACAAACGTCAGATGAAATTCAATGTTGATTGATGCAATATAATGCATATTGGAAAATGTGATCTCATCTATACATAAAAATGATGTAGTCTAAATTATCTGTTACCCCTTAAGTAAGAGATTGTGGAGTCATCATGTATAGTTCTCTGAAAACATCGTCTCAATGTGCAGTGGAAATCAAAAAAGCTAACAATGTTAGGAACCATTAAGAAAGGGATAGATAGTAAGACCGATAGTATCAGAATGCCACTATATAAATCCATGGCACGTCTACACCTTGAATACTCTGTGCAGTTGTGGCTGCCCCGTGTAGTAGTGTGAGTCGGGGCTCTACCCTGCCGGAGGCGGAGGGGAGCCACGCCGACTCACTGCAGACCAAATCTACAGCCGGTTAGCTCAGGACTCAGGCCCTCTGGGGTGGGGCTGAGGAAAAACAACAGTTACGGAGTCCAGGCCCTCTGGAGCAATGGCTGGACAAACACAACAGTACAGGAGCCCAGGCCCTCTGGTGCAGGGGCTGGGCAAGCAAACAGTTCAGGAGCCCAGGCCCTCTGGAGCAGGGGCTGGGCAGGCAAACAGTTCAGGAGCCCAGGCCCTCTGGAGCAGGGGCTGGGCGGGCAAACAGTTCAGGAGCCCAGGCCCTCTGGAGCAGGGGCTGGGCGGGCAAACAGTTCAGGAGCCCAGGCCCTCTGGAGCAGGGGCTGGGCGGGCAAACAGTTCAGGAGCCCAGGCCCTCTGGAGCAGGGGCTGGGCGGGCAAACAGTTCAGGAGCCCAGGCCCTCTGGAGCAGGGGCTGGGCGGGCAAACAGTTCAGGAGCCCAGGCCCTCTGGAGCAGGGGCTGGGCGGGCAAACAGTTCAGGAGCCCAGGCCCTCTGGAGCAGGGGCTGGGCGGGCAAACAGTTCAGGGGGGGCTCAGGTCCTTACAGCAGGAGCTGAGCACTAACAACAATAGTTCAAAGGCTCAGGCCCTTAGGCAGGGAGTGAGCACACCAGTAGTGGCAGCCCAGGCCCTAGGTCAGGGCGGGGCAGCAAGCACTCACGGCTCAAGCCCTTTGTGGCAGGGGTTGAGCAACAAGTAGGTAAGGGGCTCAGGTTCCTACCTGAACCTTGGGTGAGGGGGAAGCCTGCCACCCGTGAGTGGGGGTGGCAGGGGGGGGACGCAGGCCCACCCACTCCACTGCGTCCCAGCCCGGGGCCCTAGCAGCGATTATTGTCGCTGCCGGACAGTGGGGTATCCTGACCGAAACACACTGACATCGGCTCACAGGCCTCTGCAGCCGGACCGGGGTCGGCTACCCCCGGGCTACTTCCTTCTCCCCCCTCGGGGCTTACCTCGGTGGCAGGGCTGGGTTCAGGCCAGTCCACCAGCATCGGCTCCTCGGTGGTGGGGCTGGGGGGCTGGTTCGACTCTTCCTCCCCAGGACAGCTGGCAGGGGGCAGCCTTGGCTCCTGCTTGGGGCCGCTGGTCCGGGGCATGCCGGGCCAGTCCTCCTCGGGATAGCGGGTCCGCGGCAGGCTGGGCGAGTCCTCCTCAGGGTATCTGGCAAGAGGGAGGCTCGACCGGCGCGGGGCGTTAGCAGGCGGTTCGCGGTCTGCCGGTGTCTCCCAACTGGGAGCTCGGCCCGGGACGTCTGCTCGCTCCGGCGGGCTGGCTGCTACTGAGCTTTGGTGGCGGGCTTTTATACTTCCGGGTCGGGGCCGTGACCTCGGAGGGGCGGGCCCCGGACCTGGTAGCTCCGCCCACGCTGGGGATGGAAGCTGCTCTACCCTGCCGGAGTCGGAGGGGAGCCACGCTGACTCACTACATACCCCCCCCTCATGGCCGGTTCCCGGGCCTCGGGGCCGGAACCGTCTAACTCTCCAAGGCGGGACAGAAAGTCGGCGTTGGCGTGGTCTTTACCGGCCCTATGGCGGATGGTATATGCATAGGTTTGCAACGCCAGGTACCACCTCGTCAGCCGCATATTATTGCTCTTCATCCGGGCCAACCAGCGAAGCGCGGCATGGTCCGTGACCAACGTGAAGGGAGCCCCCAATACGTAATAACGGAGGGCGTCACAGGCCCATTTCACCGCCAGGGCCTCCTTTTCTATCACTGCATAGTGTCTTTCCCGCGGGAACAGTTTTCGGCTGAGGTAGATGACGGGGTGTTCCTCCCCATCTACCTCCTGGGACAGGACGGCCCCAACCCTACCTCCGAGGCGTCCGTCTGGAGGATAAATTCACAGTCAAAGTCCGGGCTGTACAGGACCGGTTTCCTACAGAGACAGTCCTTGAGGGCCCGGAAGGCCCTGTCACAGTCCTGGGTCCATTCCACCCATCTAGGGCTGGTCTTGGTGAGCAGCTCCGTCAAAGGGGCCGCAATGGAGGCAAAGTTGGGGATAAACCTCCGATAATAGCCCGCCAGGCCCAGAAATTGGCGCACCTGTCGCTTCGTCGTGGGTGGCGGGCACGCGGCCAAGGCTTGCACCTTCCCGACAAGCGGCTTCACTTGTCCTCCCCCAATCATGTAGCCCAAGTAGGTGGTCTCCTGCCATCCGATGCGGCATTTTTTTGGGTTGGCAGTTAAGCCTGCCGCTCGCAGGGACCTTAGGACAGCTGCTACCCGCTCCAGATGGTTCTCCCAGCGGTCACTATAGATGATTACATCATCTAAGTAAGCGGCCGCGTAGTCACCGTGGGGAAGCAGGAGGCGGTCCATGAGTCGCTGGAACGTCGCAGGGGCCCCGTGGAGGCCGAAAGGCATGCGGGTGAACTGGTAGAGGCCGGAGGTGGTGGCAAACGCAGTTTTCTCCTGTGACGTGGGGTCAAGGGGGATCTGCCAATACCCTTTACACAGATCCAAGGTCGTGAGGTAGCGGCCTTTGCCTAACCGGTCCAGCAGCTCATCGACGCGGGGCATGGGGTAGGCATCGAACTTCGAAATGGCATTGACACGGCGGAAGTCTATGCAGAAGCGCTGGCTGCCGTCCGGTTTGGGGACCAGGACTACTGGGCTGTGCCACTCGCTCTGGGAGGCTTCAATGACGCCCAGCTTCAGCATCGCTTGGACTTCGTCCTCGACGACTTGACGCATGCGGTAGGGAAGAGGCCTCATCGATTCGCGAATTACTACCCCTGGCTCCGTGTGAATATTATGGTACACGAGGGTCGTGTACCCCGGCTGGTCGGTGAAGGTCCTGCGGAACGCCTGCAGGAGGCACTCCGTCTGTTTCAGCTGCTCCGCCGTCAAGGACTCCCCGAGCTGCGGGGTGCCGACGTCCTCGACCGGCGTAACCCGGGGTCCCAACTCAGGGTCGGGTGGACAGGGATTAATCAGGAGACCCTCCCGCTTCCTCCAGGGCTTCAAGAGGTTAACGTGATATTACTGGAGTTTCTTCCGGCCGTCGGGCTGGTTGATCTCGTAGGTGACCGGCCCAACTTTCCGGACCACCGCATAGGGCCCCTGCCACCGCGCCAGTAGTTTGGACTCACTGGAGGGTAGGAGAAGGAGAACCTGGTCGCCGGGCTGGAACTCGCGGACTTGGGCCGCCCGGTTATAGGTTTGAGCTTGCGCCTCCTGTGCAGCCTTCAGGTTCTCTCGCGCCAGCGTCCCCGCTCGCGCCAGGCGTCCCTGTAGTTGGAGGACGTACTGGAGAAGGCCCTGCGTAGGCGACGGGGTTTGCTCCCAGGTCTCCCTCATGAGGTCCAGCAGTCCTCTCGGCCGACGGCCGTATAACAACTCGAATGGAGAGAACTTGGTGGAGGTTTGGGGTACCTCACGGACGGCCAGGAGTAATGGCGGGATCAGCTGGTCCCAGCGGCGCAGGTCTTCCGGGGAGAACTTGCGCAGCATGTCCTTCATGGTCCGGTTAAACCGCTCGACTAGGCCGTCGGTTTGTGGGTGGTATACCGAGGTACGCAGCTGTTTAATACCGAGAAGCCGGCAGACCTGTTGGAGTAACCGGGAAGTGAAGTTGGTGCCCTGGTCAGTTAGTATCTCCCGGGGCAGGCCCACGCGGACAAAGACTTTGACGAGCTCGTCGGCGATAGCCTTTGCCGTAATACTCCGGAGTGGGACGGCCTCCGGAAAACGGGTCGCGTAGTCGACGATGACCAGGATATATAAAAATCCGGCCCGGCTTCTCGGGAGAGGTCCTACCAAGTCCATCGCCACCCGTTCAAACGGGGTCTCCATAACGGGCATGGGGACTAGTGGAGCGGGGGCTGTTTGTGGGGGAGCCGCCAGCTGGCACTCGGGGCAGGAGGTGCAATAGTTCCGCACGTCTTGGTGCACTCCTGGCCAGAAGAACCGGGAGAGTATCCGCGCTAGGGTCTTCTCTTGACCCAGGTGCCCGGCGGCGGGGACATCATGGGCGAGCCTCATCACCGCCCGGCGGTGGCAGCGGGGTACCATCAGTTGTCTCTGGGTTTGCCTGGTGCGGGAATCATGGTCGACCCGATAGAGGCGATCCCGTCGCAGTTCGAACCGGGGCCACGTTTTGGCCCGGGCGGGATCAATCAGCGCATCGTCGACTGCGGCCAACTGTTCGTAGGCCCGGCTCAGGGTGGGATCTTCCCTCTGGTCCCGGCAGAAATCAGTAGCGAGCTGAGGGTCGTCGGCCGGTAATGGTGGGGCCCCTTCCGCCTCGCTTTCCTGGCTATGAGGTTCCACCTCGTCAGTCTCCTCCGGAGGGGCCTCGCGGCAATCTCCCTCCAGTGCCGGGGTGATGTCGGGCGTCTCCTGTACCCGGGTGGCTAAGAGGCTCGGGAATTCCAGCCAGTCTCGTCCCAAAATCACGGGGTAGGCCAGCCGCGGGGCCAGGCCTACCACCATGGTCCGCGTGACCCCGTCCACCGTCAGTGGAACTCGGGCACTGGCATACAGGCGAACATCCCCGTGGATGCACTGCAGGAGGATGTTCCCCAGCTGGGGGTCTTCGGGGAACCCCAGGCTTTGGCGGACTAAGGTTTGTCCGCAGCCGGAGTCAACCAGGGCGCGGGTCTGGGAACCTCCCACCGTGACGGGTACGGTGACTTTAGCAGCCTGCGGGGGGTCGAGCACGGTTCTCCCCGGCACACACATGCCCAAAGCTGCAGTCCTTCTCCGTGCAATCCCGTTGGAGATGCCCCCGCTTCCCACAGGAGAAGCAGGGTCCGATTTCTGGCCGCCCGGGTCGGGCAGGGCCCCGCACGGGGTTCTTAGGGGGACTCCGTGGGCCACGGCCGGTCCCGTTCTCAGGTCCGATGGGAGTAGGCCGAGGCGCACCCTCATGACGGCGGTACCGCGGCTCCTGACTCCCCGGGGCATTCCGTACCTCGACTCGGGGGTTCGTCCGTCTCTCGGGGTTGGGGCGCTCGAGCCCCGGGGGATGACCCCGTATACTCAGTCCCGGCGCGGTTTCGGCCGCCATAAAGTCCTCCATAAGGGTGACGGCCGCTGCTACCGTTGCAGGCCGGTGGCGGAGGACCCAGGCCCTCCCCCGGGAGGGGAGGATATGGACAAACTGCTCCAATATCACTTGCTCGGCGAGCTCCTCGGGGGTTCGCCTCTCCGGTTGCAGCCATCGTTGGCACAGGTCCCTCAGTTCCTGGGCCACCAACCGAGGCCGTGCGCCCGGGTTGTAGGCCAGGGCCCGGAACCACTGTCGGCAGGTTTCGGGGCTAATGTCTAAGGTGTCTAGTATCGCCGCCTTGACGCGGATGTAATCTCGCGCCTCCTCTGTGGACAGGCCCCGGTAGACGGTTTGGGCTGTCCCCGTCAGATATGGGGCGAGGAGGGTGGCCCACTGGTCCGGCGCCCACCCGGCAACGAGTGCGACTCGTTCAAAAGTCACTAAGAAGGCTTCCGGGTCGTCCTGTGGCCCCATCTTAGTCAGTCACACCGGCAGGGTGGAACGGGGAGCTCCGGCCGCGTCTCCTGGCTGGAGCCCCGCAGGCCGGGGCAGCGCGGTCGCCAGCTACTGGAGACACTGCTGCTGGAATTCTTGGGTTTTCGCGATCAGGTCTTGGACCAGTTGCTGCTGCTGCGCTCCCATCTGCTGGAGGAATTGCTGCTGCTGTTGCAGTTGGGCGGCCTGTTGTTGTTGCTGCTGCTGAACGTGGGCCGCCTGTTGTCGCTCCTGGCTCTCCGTCAGGAGCGTGAAAATTTTTGTCACATCCATGTCCCCGGCGGGGGATCGTTCCCCCCCGGACCCCTTCTCACAGGGGTCTAGGGCTCGTGCCCACATACTGGGGCAAGGGCCCCACGTTGGGCGCCAAGTGTAGTAGTGTGAGTCGGGGTCTACCCTGCCGGAGGCGGAGGGGAGCCACGCCGACTCACTGCAGACCAAATCTACAGCCGGTTAGCTCAGAACTCAGGCCCTCTGGGGTGGGGCTGAGGAAAAACAACAGTTACGGAGTCCAGGCCCTCTGGATCAGGGGCTGGACAAACACAACAGTACAGGAGCCCAGGCCCTCTGGTGCAGGGGCTGGGCAAGCAAGCAGTTCAGGAGCCCAGGCCCTCTGGAGCAGGGGCTGGGCAGGCAAACAGTTCAGGAGCCCAGGCCCTCTGGAGCAGGGGCTGGGCAGGCAAACAGTTCAGGAGCCCAGGCCCTCTGGAGCAGGGGCTGGGCGAGCAAACAGTTCAGGAGCCCAGGCCCTCTGGAGCAGGGGCTGGGTGGGCAAACAGTTCAGGGGGGGCTCAGGTCCTTACAGCAGGAGCTGAGCACTAACAACAATAGTTCAAAGTCTCAGGCCCTTAGGCAGGGAGTGAGCACACCAGTAGTTGCAGCCCAGGCCCTAGGTCAGGGCGGGGCAGCAAACACTCACGGCTCAAGCCCTTTGTGGCAGGGGTTGAGCAACAAGTAGGTAAGGGGCTCAGGTTCCTACCTGAACCTTGGGTGAGGGGGAAGCCTGCCACCCGTGAGTGGGGGTGGCAGGGGGGGGACGCAGGCCCACCCACTCCACTGCGTCCCAGCCCGGGGCCCTAGCAGCGATTATTGTCGCTGCCGGTCAGTGGGGTATCTTGACCGAAACACGCTGACATCGTCTCACAGGCCTCTGCAGCCGGACCGGGGTCGGCTACCCCCGGGCTACTTCCTTCTCCCCCCTCGGGGCTTACCTCGGTGGCAGGGCTGGGTTCAGGCCAGTCCACCAGCATCGGCTCCTCGGTGGTGGGGCTGAGGGGCTGGTTCGACTCTTCCTCCCCAGGACAGCTGGCAGGGGGCAGCCTTGGCTCCTGCTTGGGGCCGCTGGTCCGGGGCATGCCGGGCCTGTCCTCCTCGGTGTAGCGGGTCCGGGGCAGGCTGGGCTAGTCCTCCTCGGGATAGCGGGTCCGCGGCAGGCTGGGCCAGTCCTCCTTGGGGTATCTGGCAAGAGGGAGGCTCGACCGGCGCGAGGCGTTAGCAGGCGGTTCGCGGTCTGCCGGTGTCTCCCAACCGGGAGCTCGGCCCGGGACGTCTGCTCGCTCCGGCGGGCTGGCTGCTACTGAGCTTTGGTAGCGGGCTTTTATACTTCCGGGTCGGGGCCGTGACCTCGGAGGGGCGGGCCCCGGACCCGGTAGCTCTGCCCACGCTGGGGATGGAAGGTGCTCTACCCCGCCGGAGGCGGAGGGGAGCCACGCCGACTCACTAGACCCCGTCTCAAAAAACAATATATTAAAATTGAAAAAAATAGAGAAGGGCAACAAAAAAAATTATGGGTATGGAACAGCTTCCATATGAGGAGAGATTAAAAATATGTTTGGCTTGGGAAAAGGTGACTGAATGAGGATGTGATAGAGGTCTATAAAATCATGAAGTACTTCTTCAGAGAATACAGAGTCAACCTGTGGAACTCATTGCCAAAGGATATTGCGAAGGCTAAAAGTATAACTCGGTAAAAAAAAAAAAGAATTAGATGAGTTCATGGAGTCCACCAATTTTCTATTAGCCAAGTTGGTCAGGGATGTAACCCCATGCTCTGAGTGTCCCTAAACCACTGACTGCTAGAAGCTGGGACTGGACATCAGGGGATGGATCACTCGATAAATTGCCATGTTCTGTAGACTTCCTCTGAAGCATCTGGCACCAGTCACTATTGGAAGACAGGATACTGGGCTAGATGGACTTTTGGTCTGAACAAGTAGGGCCATTTTTACATTCTTATTAAAACTAAGTGTCTTCTCCAGAGAATGTCCTACTCCTAACCTATACCAAGCCCCCCCACACACACACACACACTCCAAAAATAGAAATTACTGCTAACATTCACCAACTGATCTCAGTTGTCTCAGTCCTGCCTTGAGAAATAGTGAGAAAGCGAGCTGTTTGATTCAAGTAGTAGGTGGGCTGCTAATCATGGCCCCTATGCTGCGACTGACTCTGTGTGAGCAGACTGCTGCATCCCGGCAGAAGTTAATGGGACGTTATAGAGAGACCCACCCCTAGATAAGGGGGGGGCAGAATCTGGTCCCTTGAAATGGAAAGGATAAAAATATATAAAAAGGAATAAAAATTTGGATCAACTCACCTGACTTTTAAATATGGATCTTAAATATGGTGAGATCATTCTGACCTGTGGTTTTGTCTTTCTGTTTTCTTAGTCTGTTTATCTACATACTTATTAATTTGTCTACCTAATCTCTCTACCTACCTTTGGAATACAGCATCTAAGGAGATACAATATTCTTTATCCAGAGCAGGGAAACTCCTCAAGATGTGTAGTAGGAATTGAGCAAAGAGACGTTCCTTAGCTGACTCCATGACTGAGATGTGATTCTTGAGAGCTATTTAAAAGAGTTGGCTTGTTCCCCGGGGACAAGATCCCTGAAGTTCACTCTCTGTAACAAGCTACCAGTAACACTGTGCTGGTTCAACCCTTAAGCACCGCTCTACTATGTGTAAGAATGAGAGCAATGATACTTGGATTATCAAAAGAGCCGAATGGATTTAGGAATCTATAGCAGTGCGGGACTCACTCCTGCGGTGCCTCCTGCTAGTCATCTCAGGGAATTAGCATTTCCAGCCTCCAGAGCGCCCTCTGCAGGCCAGTGTTCCACTGCTGCTGGACCCTTCCAGGACCCGGTGTCCCGTGTCTTTAGGGTGCTTCCCCCTGGCAATACTCCCGCAGTCTCAGGGTCTCCCACCCAGGGGAACCCCCAACCCTGTATCCCCACCTTCCCTCAGTCATGGGCTATGGCCAGTCACCATCTAGCCCCTGCTCACTGGGGCAGACTGCAGTGTAAAAGCCACTCATCATAGGCAAGGGGTTTTTTGACCTGCTGCCTTTCCCTACAACCCAGTACCTCCAGGGGTCTTGTACAAGGACCTGCAGCCTGGGGAGTTGCTGGCCCGGAGCTCCCCAGCTCCTCTGGCCTTTCCCCAGCCCTGATTCACTCCAGTACCCTTTAGCACTCAGGCAGCTAGGTCCATCTCCCTCCTCAGCTAGAGGGAGCCTGCTTGCTCCTGGCCCACTGCCCTCTTATAAGGGCCAGCTGGGCCTTTATTAAGCCAGCTACAGCTGTGGCTGCTTTCTCAAACAGCCCAGCTTTCAGATCTGCAGCCCTCTCCAGGGCTGCTTTTACCACTGCAGCCCTCCCCAGGGCTGCTTGTACCCTTCCAGGGCTGGAGTGTGGTGATCACCCCACTACAGTATCCAAACTCAGAGACAGTCAATTAAAACAACACATATTTAAGTTCACATTCTTAAAGCAGCCAAAGGAGTTACACACCCAAATAGCAAATATTGTTGTCACCCATATAATCCTTTAAAGATCCTAGCTATAATGTGTAATTACTGCAGAAAGGCAGAAGATGACAAAACGTGGGAAATGACCAGCCATCCTTGAACATCACCAATAGACGAACACACAGGTTAAGGAATGAGAAATGAGCAAATAGACTGTATAAAATGGCAGGAAAGAATAAGAGATGAGACAAAGGAGATGTATTGTATAGACCTGGGCAAAATTTTGAGGTAAATAGTTTATTTACCCAAAAAAAGCAGTTTTGGTTGACCCCACATATGATTTGCAAACGTGAAACCTACTTGCCAAGTATTTTGATCGCGGGGGGGAGGGTGAGGGGGAAGGCTAAACTGACAAACTCTGGCATCCCCCCATACCTCTAACCTAGTGGTTAGGGCACTCAGCCATGGGATATCCTCATTCAGTTACCTCTCTGTCTGATGTGGAGCAGAGGTTTGAAGCTAGGTCTCCCATCTCTGAGGAAAGTGTTTAATCTCTGGGGTGTAAGGTAGTTAGGGAAGGGCTTCCTCAGGCTCTCCTCTTGAAGCTGTTCACACTGCATATATATCAGCGGCACATCAGCAACAGCAGATACAGATCACTATAATGCAGCCATTCTGGGACATAGAATAGATTTCCATCTTGGATTGCCCCCCCCAGAGCACTGCTTTACCACGTTATATCCGAATGTGTGTTATATTGGGTTCGCGTTATATCGGGGTAGAGGTGTATGTGTGCAGGGTTCTGGCAGGAGCTGTCTTTCAACCCCTACCCAGGGGGTTTCCTGTGGTCTCAAGTTCATCATATCTCACCTCAGACCAAGAACATTTCCTGCCTCTGTCAGTCACTGATTTCTCAGATTGGCTCTTTAAAGAGACCTTGACTAGATAATCAGCCAGACAATGGGTATCCGCTCAAAGTGTAGCTTCAAAAGAATGGATTTTAAGTGGGTCATTTGCATAATCTTCACCCCCAACAATGTCCTTGAAAATCCACTTCACAAGTATTATCCCTTAAAGTCCTTTGAAGTCCCCAATATCTCCCAGAAATTGCATTATTCACATCTTCCTCCTAAAGAAGCACCATGCAATCCTACAGAAGTAGATAAACATTTATATTTTGAATACAGTGAAGTCCAAGGATGTGAAACTTAATTCAATAAGGTTTGTTCAGGATGTTTCAGGATGTTGTCATATCTGCAATATAGTGTTTTGCACTCTTGCAATATAGTGTCTGAACCTCTTGCTGCACTTACTTAACTTAAATCTTCTTCTAGCCTTACTCCCATCCATATGGGGTAGGTTCTTCACATTCTTCTTACCCATTCCAGTCTGTCTTGAATGCTATTCCTTAGAAACTCTGCAGCTAATCATATCATTTAGTATGACTTTCATCCCTCTAGTTCTGGGCCTGTTAACCCTTCTCTTTCCCTCCACTTCTAAGTTTAACTCCCTGTTTCCTATATATTCTTCTGATTTTCTTTTCACATGGCCAAACCCTCTATGCTTCAATTCCCTCAGCTTTTCCATAATTGGTACCACCTTCCCATTTCCCCTGCTTCATTCATTCCAAACATGGTCCATCCATGGAACTGCAAGAATCCATCTTTACATTTTCATTTCAATTGTATTCAAGATCTGCTCTGGTCTCTTTCTCAGTGCCCAGAATTCAGAGCCATATGAAAGTGCAGGCCTAATTAAAATCTTGCAGATCTCACTTTTCAGTGAGGTAGGTTTAGTGAAAATACAAATGCTCATATAAATAGACATATAATGCCCAATCCAGCAAGAACTTTACTGCTGTAAATATGTTGTACACATGAATAATTTTATTGAAATTAAGTGAGAATATGGACTCCTAGCAGGAATGTGAATCTGTCTTCAAAATGGGGGTCGTGCATAATGTTGTTTAGATTCAGTCTTGCAGGTAGTCTATAAGTGGAAGTCTTCTAAGCCTCAGTTGGAGTTCTGAATGCAGACAGGCTGTAGGGGTATGTCCATTTAGTCTAAACATTCAAGTGCATGAAGTATCGTGTGTATAGAGAAGAAGAGATTCACAAAAACATAATAGGGAAATGAAAAAGCCCACTCAGTGGAGACCTCCTCCCTTTCTTCCTGTAGGATTTTCATAAGGTGACGGTGAGGGTTTCATCAACCACTGTTGGGAGGGTGTTCTATGCATATGCTGATGGCATGAAGAAGACACATAATTAGACAGTGGAACTTCTTGCCACAGAGAGACTGGAGATGATGTGAATGTAGGAGATCAGGGTGAGGAGGAAGGCACTTGATCCTAATATCACAACAGAAGTAAGAAGTACTACTTGATTGGTGAGGGTGTCAGTGCAGGACAGTTGTAATAGAGGAGGGAGTTCACAGCTGAAATGGCTGATTTGATTGGGCCCACACAAATGCAACTTGATCTCCTGCATCCAGGTTGAGGACTTTAACCACCAGGCTATAAAGTCATTCACTCGCTTGCTGTTTCTCTCTGGCCTAATAACTCTTTAATCTGTCCCTCTAACATCAGCAGAGATACAGCTGTTTTTAATCGAGCTGGGGATCTGGCCCCTTTACTCCAATGGAGCTATGGCTGATTCACATCCACTGGGGATCTGGCCAATTCTATAAGTACCTATTTGGCTATTACATTTTGTATTTTTTATAGAGCAGTGCTTTTGGGCCTTTTCATTTGCGGACCCCTAAAAATTTTGAATGGAGGTGCAGACCCCTTTGAAAATCTTAGACATGGTCTACAGACCTCCATGGGTCTGTGGACCAGAGGTTCAAAACCACTGTTGTAGAGTATTTAATATCTATAATATATTATTGGATTCATCCCTATTAAAATATCTAGGATTTCTATAATAATAAAATAATAACAATAATAAACCTCCGAGACATAGAAATACTGGTTTGGGCATAGGCTGACAACCCAATCAAATACACAGAACACTGGCAAATTGATAAATATTACAAATGCCATGAAGAGGGCCTCAGAAGAGCTTAGTTGTATGACAGGCTCCTCCTGTGCCAAGATGTGTGTGTGAAAGCGGGTAAAGCCAGGTTGATATCATGCAACTGTCCAAACAATTCAATAAAACCAGAGATAATTTTCAGCCAAAGAGTGAAAAGGACTCATAGTGCAAACCAAGAAGTGATCTAAAGTTAGATATTGGCAAAACCAGAAGAGAGAGGCTGGAGGACATGAATGCTCCAAGACTTGAAGGAGAGAAACGACAATACCGAGAAAGAAAGGACTGATCATAGACTCACTGGACAACTGAGAGCTTAATAGCAAGAGGAGTTATTTATGCAAATGGAGACAGAAAGCCTGAAAAGGGAGATTAGTCATGTAGACCCACATGCAAACATTTTGGTAGAAGCAATGATGCAGGTTCAACAGTAGTGTGGCACACTGCCGGGGTGATCAAGTGGAATCAAGGGGATAAGTAAAAATTTGACATCCAAACAAAACAGCTGCTAGAGATTCAACAAGTTTTGAATAGCAATCAAGACACAGACAGGACGTCCTACAGTGTGATAGAGGAAAAGGTCTGGTATCTGTGGAGGAGGAAGTTGATCATCAAGAATACAACATCAAAACATATTAAAAAGGAGAGACAAAAAGATCATTTGTTGGTGATAAATAGCAATGACCGAGAGTGCATCCCAACCCAAGAAATCATGAAAGATAGTAGAAAGGAAATCCGCACAGAAAGACTCCAAAGTTTTACACAGAAATGAGTGCATGGATAGTGGTGGAGAGAGATCAAACCCATTAGGGATAGATTATGCATAAACTAATAGCTTCTAGAAGGATATCAGAAAAGAGACAGCCTCAATATGAGTGCACAAGAGGAGTCCTTAAGGGTTATTTACATAGAAGTAAGATCAACCAACAAAACTTCTCCCTGAACTGCGTAATGTGTTCTGAAAAGGAGGAGACTGTGGAGCGCCTGCTGATCCTGGCTAGAGGAGAACAGAAACATGAGGCCACCAAGTTCCTGCACTGGAGTCTCTGTGGAAGTACAAATTTAAATGAATTGCGTGTTATTATAACCACCAAATCAAAAGCACTCTAGAGCAGGGGTCGGCAACATACGGCACTCATCCGCTGCAGGAGCCCCCCCCCTCGCCGCAGGGGGGGGCATGGGGCCACAGCCCGGACAGGCGTGCCCCCTGGTTCCCCCCTCAACACACTCGGGTTCTGCGGCTCCCGGGAGTGTGAGCCGCTGCTGCCCCACCTGGAGCTTCCCCCCTCCTGCTGCCTTAGTAATCTGTAGGGGAGGGGCTGCAACATGTTTTGCCTCCACATGCAGCCAGCGTCTGACTGGCATGGGCATGGTAAGGGGAGTCCTGGGGGGCAGTCAGGGAGCAGGGAGAGGGTTGGATGGGTCTGGAGTTCTGGAGGTCCTGTCAGGGGGCAGGGAGTCGTTGGATGGGGTGTGGGAGTCCCGGGGGTCTGTCTGGGGTCGGGGGTGTGGATAAGGGTTGGGGCAGTTAGGGGACAGGTAGGGGGTAGAGTCCTAGGGGGGCAGTTAGGGTGGGGGGGTCTCAGGAGGGGGCAGTCAGGGGACAAGGAACAGGGAGGCTTAGGTAGGGGGTGGGGTTCTGGGGGGCAGTTAGGGGCAGGGGTCCGAGGAGGGGGCAGTCGGGGGGACAAGGAGCGGGGGTGTTGGGGTTCTGACTGGGCAGTTGGGGTGGGAAGTGGGAGGGAGGGGATGGGGGCAGGGCTAGGGTAGGGCTCTCCCCTCTTTTTTGATTGTTGAAATATTGTAACCCTAGGTGAGGGGGGAGCTGGGCGGGCGCATGGGGGCTGGCGCCCACATACATCCACTGCAGCCTGCAGGAGCTCCCGGGGGAGTGCCGGGCCACAGCCTGGGCATGAAGGGTGGGGGGGTGGCTGCTCCCCACTAGCAGCGCCGCCACCTTTGCAGGGCTGCTGCCCCCCTGCCCCTCGCCGGTTCCTCCATGGCTGGGGCTCGCTGCTGCCGCAAGCAGGACACTCTGGCTCTCCCATGCCTCCGGAAGGCGGTTCCTCCCTGCCGAGCTGCTGCAGCGGCACAAGCCCGGCAAAGACAGTGAGTGGACTCAGGGCAGGGGCCACCGATGTGCAGGGGGCGATGTGCAGGGGAGGGCTCACGGTGGGGCTATGTACCCTCCAGGGGAGTTCGGGGGTGGGGAGGGGGGAACCTGGTCTGGGGAGCAGCCCCTGGGCAGGCTGACCCCTGGGGTCTATAAAGGCTCATTGGGAATTGCCCCTCAATGAACCGATGTGCAGGGGGTGGGCACAAGGTGGAAGTTTCGCCTAGGGTGCAAAATATCCTTGCACCAGCCCTGCCCAGGGGGCGCGTGCACCCCAGGTTAAGAACCACTGCACTAAACTGATAAGATCTGCATTTTAATTTAATTTTAAATGAAGCTTCTTAAACATTTTTAAAAACTTGTTTACTTTACATACAACAATAGTTTATAGACTTATAGAGAGAGACCTTCTAAAAACGTTAAAATGTATTACCGGCAGGCGAAACCTTAAATTAGAGTGAATAAATGAAGACTCGGCACATCACTTCTGAAAGGTTGCCAACCCCTGCTCTAGAGAATGAAGGGGTTAAGATTTTATGGGATCTGGCAATTGTCACGGACTGAGCAGTGCAGAAAAACAGGCCAAATGTTTATAGATATGATCATACCAGCAGACAGTGTTATAAAAAAGAAACAAGAAGTCAAGATAGCAAAGTATGAAGAACACGTCCACGAAGCAGATCCATTATGGAAAAATAGAACACAGATGATCCCAGAGATTATTGGAATACTTAGTGTGATCCTTAAGGGTATGATTAAGCAGCTGAAGAACACGTGAGGAATGCAAGACATCATTGTCAGTGACTTCTAGCAGACAGAGCTCTCAGACACTGAGAGAACATTAAGGAAAGTCAAAGAAAAGAGCATTTGAGCATCTAAAATTTAGGAATTGTGCAGAGGGTAAGGTTAGGGTTAAAACTCCTGACTACCCAAACCTACAGAGTCGGTGCAGGGCAGGATTCATTGGTGACTCATGGGGATACATTTTATACAATGATATTCCCCTTTTTATGCATAAAGATCTTGTATATTGTGAAAGCAATTTGTTTAAAAAAATCCCCCTTATGTAATATTAAGGGACAGTAATAATTATCATAATTAATGAATGTGCCCAGAAACACTCTCTAGGCATGCTGACATGATTTTAAAAAGGGGGGTCTGATTGTAAGTTAATGGGAGTTTTGTTCCTAAATCATTTAAACTCCTGTGAAAATTCAACCCAATGGGACTTTTGACTCAGGATCCTGCACATTTGAATATCAGGCTGTTCCTACATAAGAGAATCTCTCCTGCCCTCATGGAATTGACATTGATTTGTAGTGGAAATGGGAAGGAAGCAAATGTTCTGTCCAATGTCAAATCTATGTTTATGCCATATGTATCCCAGAGAGAAAATAGTTTTTTTCCCCAATTATCAGCTAATCAGACAAATGCACAAGCAAAGAGATGGACCTTGCCTGAGTGGTGACAGAGGCACTTTGCACAGTAAAACCAAAAGCTAAGTGACTTCTCTAGAGAATGCCCTTCCCCTAATCTACTCACCCCCCAACACACAGACTCCAAAAGTAGAAACTACTGTTATCTGCACCAGCTGATCTCAGTTTTCTCAGTGCTGCCTCGAGAAACAGAGAGAGAGAGAGAGAGAGAGATGGCAGGATTGCCAGCCATGACCAATATGCTGCTACTGACTCTCTTTGAGCAGACTGGTGCATTCCAACAGAAATTAAAGGGACTCTGCAGAGAGACCCACCCCTAGATAAGGGGTGGGGGCAGAACTTGGTACTTTGCAATTAAAAGCAAAATAAAAGCTTATAATGAATAAAAACATGAATCAGCTCACCTGCCTTTTAATGTGGATCATAAATATGGTGAGATAATTCTGACCTGTGATTTTCTCTATCTACTAGCTTATTGATTTGTCTGTCTAATTTCTCTCTCTGCCTCGGGAAACAGCATCTAGGACATCACATATTTTTTACCAGGAGCAGTGAGACCCTTCAAGGTATGTAGGGTTATCAGTGGGAGTGGAACAAAGACCCTTTCCTTAGCAGACTCCAAGACTAAGAGCTGATTTCTTGAGAGCTTTTTAAATGCTGTCTTGTTCCCCCTGAAACAAGATCCCTGAAGTTCACTCTCTGTAACAAGCTACCAATAACACTGCATTGGGTCAGCCCTTAAGCAACGGTGTATGGTTCATAAGAATGAGGGTACTGAGTCTTAGGGTACGTCTACACTTACCTCCTGGTCCGGCGGTAAGCAATTGATCTTCTGGGATCGATTAATCGCGTCTTGTCCGGACGCGATAAATCGATCCCAGATCGATCCCGGAAGTGCTCGCCGTCGACGCCGGTACTCCTGCTCGGCGAGAGGAGTACGCGGCGTCGACAGGGGAGCCTGCCTGCCGCGTCTGGACCGAGGTAAGTTCGAACTAAGGTACTTCGAACTTCAGCTACGTTATTCACGTAGCTGAAGTTGCGTACCTTAGTTCGAATTCGGGGGGTAGTGTGGACCAGCCCTTTGGGTATGTCTACACTACGGGATTAATCCAAATTTACAGAATTCGAATTTTGGAAACAGATTGTATACAGTCGAATGTATGCGGCCACACTGAGCACATTAATTTGGCGGTGTGTGTCCATGTACCGGGGCTAGCGTCGATTTCCGGAGCATTGCAGTGTGGATAGTTATCCTATAGCTATCCCATAGTTCCCGCAGGCTCCCCCGCCCATTGGAATTCTGGGTTGAGATCCCAGTGCCTGATGGGGCAAAAAACATTGTCGCAGGTGGTTCTGGGTACAGCCTCACCCCTCCCTCCATGAAAGCAATGGCAGACAACCATTTCGTGCCTTTTTTCCTGGGTGAACACTGCAGACGCTATACCACGGCAAGCATGGAGCCCACTCAGCTCAAGACAGGAGTCATGAACATTGTATACACCTCGCGCATTATCGTGCAATTTATGCTGAACCAGGGCCAGAAAAACGAGGCAAGGAGGAGGCGGCAACGGCAGCGCGGCGACGAGAGTGATGAGGACATGGACATGGACACAGAATTCTCTCAAACCGCGGGCCCCAGGGCTTTGGAGATCATGTTGTTGATGGGGCAGGTTCTATCTGTGGAATGCCGATTCTGAGCCCGGGCAACAAGCACAGACTGGTGGGACTGCATAGTGTTGCAGGTGTAGGACAATTCCCAGTGTCTGCAAAACTTTTGCATGCGTAAGGGCACTTTCATGGAACTTTGTGACTTGCTTTCCCCTGCCCTGAAGCTCCACAATACCAAGATGAGAGCAGCCCTTACAGTTGAGACGCCAGTGGCGATAGCCCTATGGAAGCTTGCAACGCCAGACAGCTACCGGTCAGTCGGGAATCAATTTGGAGTGGGCAAATCTACTGTGGGGGCTGCTGTAATACAAGTAGCCAAAGCAATCACTGAGCTGCTGCTACGAAAGGTAGTGACTCTGGGATATGTGCAGGTCATAGTGGATGGCTTTGCTGCAATGGGATTCCCTAACTGTGGTGGGGTGATAGATGGAACCCATATCCCTATCTTGGCACCGGAGCAGCAGGGTACCCAGTACATAAACCGCAATGGGTACTTTTCAATGGTGCTGCAAGCACTGGTGGATCACAAGGGACGTTTCACCAACATTAATGTGGGCTGGCCGGGAAGGGTTCATGACGCTCGCGTCTTAAGGAACACTACTCTGTTTAAATGGCTGCAGCAAGGGACTTACTTCCCGGACCAGAAAATAACCCTTGGGGATGTTGAAATGCCTATAGTTATCCTTGGGGACCCAGCCTACCCCTTAATACCATGGCTCATGAAGCCATACACAGGCAGCCTGGACAGTAGTCAGGAGCTGTTCAACTACAGGCTGAGCAAGTGCAGAAGGTGCATTTGGACGTTTAAAAGGTTGCTGGCGCACGTTACTGACTTGCTCAGACCTCAGCCAAACCAATATCCCCATTGTTATTGCTGCTTGCTGTATGTGCCACAATCTCTGTGAAAGTAAGGGGGAGACCTTTATGGCGGGGTGGGAGGCTGAGGCAAATCGCCTGGCTGCTGATTACGCACAGCCAGACACCAGGGTTATTAGAAGAGCACACCAGGAATCGCGGAGCATCAGAGAAGCTTTGAAAACCAGTTTCATGAATGGCCAGGCTACCGTGTGAAAGTTCTGTTTGTTTCTCCTTGAGGAAAACCCGCCCCCTTTATTGACTCATTCTCTGTAAGCAACCCACCCTCCCCCTTCGATCACAGCTTGCTTTCAAAGGAAATAAAGTCACTATCATTTAAAAATCATGTATTCTTTATTAATTGGTTATAAAAAGAGGGAGAGAACTGACAAAGTAGCCCGGGTGGGGTTTGGGAGAAAGATCGGAGGGAAGGAAAAGGCCACTAAAAAAAGGTTAAAATAATGACAGCATTTTTCTTGGGCTGTCCACTGGGGTGGAATCGGAGGGTGCACGGAGCCTCCCCCCCCCTCCCGCGTTCTTACACGTCTGGGTGAGGAGGCTATGGAACATGGTGATGGGGGAGGGTGGTTATACAGGGGCTGCAGTGGCAGTCTGTGATCCTGCTGCCATTCCTGAAGCTCCACCAGATGCCGGTGCATGTCTGTTTGCTCACGCAGCAGCCCTAGCGTTGCATCCTGCCTCCTCTGATCTTCCTGCTACCACCTCTCATCTCGAGCGTCTCTCCTTTCCTCACGCTGGTCCCTTCTGTCCTCACATTGGTCCCTCATGTCCTCACGTTCACTGGCATCTTTCCTGTACTTTGATACCGTGTCCTTCCACTCATTCAGATGAGCTCTTTCATTGCGGGTGGATTACATGATTTCCGCAAACATGTCGTCTCGCGTCCCCTTTTTCCGACGCCTTATCTGAGATAGCCTTCGGGACTGAGGAGGGAGGCTTGAAAAATGTGCAGCTGCTGAAGGGAGGGAGGGAAAAAAGGGAGAGAAGTATTTAAAAAGATACATTTTACAGAACAATGCTTATACTCTTTCACGGTGAACAAAACTATTCACATTACATAGCACATGTGATTTCTGTGCAAGGTCGCATTTTGCATCTTAATATTGAGTGCCTGTGGCTTTGCTGTTAGAGTTCACAGACGCAGGTCCGGGCAACAGAATTCGGCTTGCATGCGGCCATGGTAAGCCATTGGCTTTCGGCTTCTACGCCCTCCTTTCCCACATACCAAGAAAAGCCCATTGAGTGCTGCAGTTTTCCTGTTAACCTGCAGCAGCAGAAAACAAACTAACCCCCCCCCCCCATCCAATTCTCTGGGATGATCGCTTTATCCCTCCCACCACCACGTGGCTGGTATCAGGGTAGATCCCTGCTAGCCACACGTGAAAAGCTCAGCGCCAATCTCCCCCCCACCCCCCGCACTTGGCTTACTACAGGGAAGGATTTCTTTTCAGCCACAGGCAAACGGCCCACTAGGAAGGGCCACCTCTGTCCCCTTAATTAAATTCCCGTATTTCAACCAGGTTACCGTGAGTGATATCATTCTCCTGAGGATTACACAGCGAGATAAAGAATGGATGTTGCTTGAATGCCAGCAAACACTGGAACCATATGCTGCCAGGCTTTGTCATACAATGATACCAGATTACTTGCTACTAGCATGGCGTGGACAAGTGTCCTACCATGGAGGACGGAATAAGTCTGCACTGCCCAGAAACCTTCTACAAAGGCTTTTGGAGTACCTCCAGGAGAGCTTCATGGAGATGTCCCTGGAGGATTTCCACTCCATCCCCAGACACTTTAACAGACTTTTCCAGTAGCTGTACTGGCCGCGAATGCATCCCAAGTCCTCAGGGCAAATTAATCATTAAAAAGCTCTTGCTTTTAAACCATGTTTTATATTTTAAAAGGTAAACTCACCTGAGGTCCCTTCCATGGGGTCATGGTCTTGGATACTGGCTTGGGAAGCTTGGGAGGGTACTTCAGTCAGGCTGAGAAAAAGATCCTGGCTGTTGGGGAGAACGGAGTGCTGTGTGCTCTCCGCAAGCTCGTTCTCCTCCTCCTCCTCCTCCTCCTCCTCCTCCTCCTCCTTCTCCTCTTCCCTGTCCGCAGAATCCTCAGGTGTGGCTGATGAGATTACCCCCGCCTCGGAATCCACGGTCAGAAGTGGGGTAGTGGTGGCGGCCTCCCCTAGAATTGCATGCAGCTCAGCGTAGAAGCGGCATGTCTGCGGCTCTGACCTGGAGCGACCGTTTGCCTCCTTTGTTTTCTGATAGGCTTGTCTGAGCTCCTTGATTTTCACGCGGCACTGCTCTGAGTCCCTATTGTGACCTCTCTCCATCATGCCCTTGGAGATTTTTTCAAAAGTTTTGGCATTTCATCTTTTTGAATGAAGTTCTGCTAGCACTGAATCCTCTCCCCATATAGCGATCAGATCCAGTACCTCCCGTACGGTCCATGCTGGTGCTCTTTTTCGATTATCAGCCTGCATGGTTACCTGTGCTGATGAGCTCTCTGTGGTCACCTGTGCTGTCCTGTGCTGGGCAAACAGGAAATAAAATTCAAATGTTCGCAGGGCTTTTCCTCTCTACCTGGCCAGTGCATCCGAGTTCAGATTACTGTCCAGAGCGGTCACAATGGTGCACTGTGGGATAGCTCCCAGAGGTCAATACCATTGAATTGCGGCCACACTAACCCTAATTCAAAATGACAATATTGATTTCGGCGCTACTCCGCTCGTCGGGGAGGAGTACAGAAATTGATTTTAAGAGCCCTTTATTTCGAAATAAATGGCTTCGTTGTGTGGACGGGTGCAGGGTTAATTTGATTTAACGCTGCTAAATTCGAATGAAACTCATAGTGTAGACCAGGCCTTAGATTATGAAAAGAGCCCAAATGATTTAGATTTCCAATATCAGGGACAGTCAATTAAAGAGGCATGTATTTAGGCTCAGATTCTCCAAAGTAGGCTAAGGAGTTAGACATCTAAATAGCAAATAATTTCATCTCCCTAGATTCCTTTGAAGAGGATAACCATAATGTATAATTACCACAAGAGAGCAGTGGAGGTGAAAGCCTGGGAATAGGCCAGCCATCCTTAAACATCACCAATAGATCACAGGTTAAGGAATGAGAAAGGAGCAAATAGACTGTAACATGGCAGGAAAGAATAGGAGATGAGACAAAGGAAAAGCTATATTGTATACAGCTGGGCAACATTTTTTCAGATAAACAGCCGATTCACTGAACAATGCTGTTTTGATTGACCAGATACATTTGTGAATTTGAAACAAGCTTGCCAAATAGTTTCATCCAAGGCAAAGGAAAAAAAAGGCTAAATTCACAAAGAGGCCCAGGGAACCTCATTTATTTCCAGTACCTTTAACACAGTGGTTAGGGAACTCACCTGGCACGTGGAAGACACTCGTTCAAATCTTTCTGTTGTGGAGCCGAGATTTGAAGTTTGGTTTCCCATCTCTCAGGAAAGTGCTTTAATCTCTGGGCTATAAAGCAGTTTGAGGCAGGGCTTTCTCAGTCTCTCCTCTTGAAGCTGTTCGCTTTGTATAAATGAGCAGCACATCAGCATCAGCACATACATATGGCTATAATGCAGCCATGGGAGCGTATAGAATTGGTTTCTATCTTAAATGGTTCCTTGCAAGTCTTCTTCCTTCCACAAGAGTCAATATGGGAGGATTAAGGTTTCTTAAATCCCACAGAATTGCATCTTCCAATCTCATTCTTAATCAGCCTCGTGCTCTATTTCTTTTCACCCCAGATATAAAAAGCTTCAGTAAAGAATAACTTCTTCTGCAAGGTGAATTTGACCCCACCATTGCAGTAAACTTCTCAACTGATGCCAGACTGCAACTTGCTGGGATCATCTAAGTATCTCCTCACTTGTGACTGTCATAATCATACAGCTAAGGGTAGCATAAAATCCCTACTTTACCTGTAAAGGGATAAGCAACTCAAATAACCTGGTTAGCACCTGACCAAAAGGACCAATAAGGGGAGAAGATACTTTCAAATATTTGGGGGAAGGTTTCTGTTTTGTGCTCTTTGTGTGTTCTCTCCGGAACAGTGAGGGACCAGGTCAGGGAAAATACATCTCCTAAAGCCATACCTGAACTAAGCATCTACGATTACAAATTGTAAGTAATAGGAAGGAAATGTGTTAGATTATCTTTTGTTTGAGCTTGTGAATTTTCCTGTGCTTAGAGGGAGGTTTATACCTGAGGGTTTTTTTTTTTTTTTTTTACTTTAAAGTTTTGCCTAGAGGGGAATCCTCTGTGTTTTGAATCTGATTACCGTGTCAAATTACCTTCCATCCTGATTTTACAGAGGTGCTTCTTTTACTTTTTCTTTATAATAAAGTTCTGCTTCTAAGAACCTGATTGGTTTTTAGTGTCCTAAAAACCCAAGGGGCTGGTCTGTGCACACCCTTTTAACCTATTTGGTTGGTATATTATTCTCAAGCCTCCCCAGGAAAGGGGGTAAAGGGGTTCACGGGGATATTTTGGGGAACAGGAACTCCAAGTGGTTCTTTTCCTTGAATCTTTGTCTAACTCACTTGGTATTGTGGCACCTTTAAGACTAACAGAAGTATTGGAGCATAAGCTTTCGTGGGTGAATGCCCACTTCATCAGACGCAAGTCAGGTCTTGCGTCTGATGAAGTGGGCATTCACCCATGAAAGCTTATGCTCCAATACTTCTGTTAGTCTTAAAGGTGCCACAGGACCCCCTGTTGCTTTTTACAGATTCAGACTAACACGGCTACCCTTCTGATACTTCACTTGGTATTGGCAGCGATACCATCCAAGGACAATGAAGAATTTGTGCCTTGGGGAAGTTTTTAACCTAAGCTGGTAGAAATAAGTTTAGGGGGTCTTTCATATGGGTCCCCACATCTATACCCTAGAGTTCAGAGTGGGGAGAGAACCCTGACAGTGACAAATCAAACAAATGGAAGTTAAGAATGCAGTGTAACTTTTGACACTGAAAACTGTTTAGTTTCCTCTCCTCAGATGTGTTTAATGGATATGTTTCTTCTCCATATAACAGATATGTCATCACAACACGTAAAACTTGTTTCTTAGTTGTCACATAGACATCCTGCTACCCAAACAGCGGCCTTTGAATGATGCTGAAATGCCATTGACACAAGACCCATCAGACCTGTGACTTCTTCAGATATAGAACCTCCTGCCATCATCTGACTACATATTCAATGTTGTTGCCATTTACATGCTCTGTCGGCAGGTCATGAATAACCCCGGGCAAAAGAAATTGCCCATCCAAATTATTTGTCAAATCATTTAGTGAAATCAGGATGAGTTCACAAATAACTCAAGGGCACAAAACAAGGCCAACATTCGCAGCTAACATTTGACTGACTAATGAAAACCACTGACATGGGTCTCTGACTTTTTCAAGAGATCAGAAACTGCCCCCTATATTTCTGAACATTTCCCGATGTGAATAGTATACATTTTTATTAATTGTATCATGTGTTACATCATGATAGATTATCAGTATTATTTCTTTTTCTACCTCTCTGTGTGTCATTTATTGTTCCATCATCATCTCTCTCTCTCTGTGACAAGTTGGACCACTTTTATTTGTGAAAAAGAGAAGCTTTTGAGTGACACAGAGTTCTTTTTCAGGTCACTGTTGAATAGGTAGAACATCCTCTTTGGGTCAGAGATTCCATATCTTGTGGACATGAAGTGAGCCAGCACCATATGGAAAATAAACCTGCATCAGAAGGACATTGTTTTCCCTAGGAAAGGGAGCATGGGACTGGGAGCCAGGAACCGGATGGAGATTCTCAGGGTCTGCTCAATGGGGTTTGCTCCTTACATGGGGCTGACTGTGGAATGATTGGTAAAGTTCACAACACCTGCACCTGTGTTCCTCCTCTATGGTTCAGTGAGGGCACCCAGTTTCAGGTGTCCTGCTCCCCAGTCATTACCTCTCTTGGGTGGAGACTTGCATCACTTTTCCTTCTGACAGGGGTATTCTCAGGCTGACCAGTTACCTGCCTTCACTGTGTTATTCCTAACAGACCATCTTCACTTCTCTCCTCAGAGACAGTACACAGTGTAATTGCTATGCTTGTAAGTTACCACAGGGCTCTTTCTAAGCAAGTGTATTTTAGTCTTAAGGTAAATCACTACCAAGAAAAATATATTAAAATGAATAAAAGAAACCTATATAACAAGGTTACCAGAGATCACCCCAACTGCAACATGGGCTTTGGTAAGAGCTGTCCTTCAACCCTCACTCAGGGATTTTCCTGTGGATTCATGTTCTTCACACCCTCACCTCAGAACAAGAACAATGCCTGACTCTGAGAGTGACTCATTTATTGAGTTTGTCTCTTTGAAGAGACTTTCCATATGTAATCAGCCAGACTATCTCTGCCCAAAGTGCAGCTTCAAAAGAAGGGTTTCCAGGTGAGTCATTTGCACAGTGCCGGCCCTTGACCAAATGTTGCCCCAGGCGAGAAGCGTCTTTGCCGCCCCCCTCCAAATGTTAAACTTTTGAATACCTTATTTTTTATTGCATTTTGTAGCACATTTCATGACTTTGGTGCATGATTTGCATGCATGATTTATCTCTGTCATATAAGAAGTTAAATTTCCACACTAGGATCTGTAAATCTGTATTTTGTCGCTGACAACAAAAACAGCACCCTGAGCCAAGCACCCCCCCAGCCCTGGGTCGCCTGCCCCTAAATCTGGGACTGCATTTGCATTCCCTTTTCCCCTACAAGATGTCCTTGGACATTCTCTTCACTTGTATTGTCCCCAATAGTCCTTTGAAGTTCCTAATAGCTCCCAGAGATTGCATTATTCATTACTTCCTCCTAAAGAATCTACATGCAATCCTACAACAGTACATAAACATTTGCACTTTTAATACAACAAACTCCAAAGATGTTAAACTTAATTCAGTAAGGTTTTTCCAGGCTTTTACAGGATATTATCATTTCTGTCACAATGATAATTTTGCAATATAGTGTCTGAACCCCTGGCTGCACTCAAATCCTCTGGGCTTATTCCCATCTATATGTGGTTGGGTCTTCAAGTTCTTCTGATCCATTCTAGTCTGTCTTGTATATATTTCCTCTGAAACCCAGAACCAAATCCTTTACTATGACATCCATCCATCTAATTTGGGGTCTTCCAACACTTCTATTACCCTCCACTACTAAATTTAACTCCCTTTCCTATATGTTCTCCCTATTTTCTTTTTGCATAGCCAAGCCATCTAAACCTGGATTCCCTCAGCCTTTATTTATATATATATAGTGACAGACCCAGAGCAGTGGGGTACAGGAGTCTGGTAGAGGGCAAATATACTGGTCACTGGATGAGTAGTTTTCTGTTCCCTGAGTGACCAGAGCAGGGGCTGCACTAGAGTAATCAGGAACCTGCTAGAACCAGTTAAGGCAGGCAGGCTAATTAGGAAACCTGGAGCCAATTAAGAAGAAGCTGCTAGAATCAATTAAGGCAGGCTAATCAGGGCACCTGGGTTTTAAAAAGGAGCTCACTTCAGTTTGTGGTGCGAGTGTGAGGAGCTGGGAGCAAGAGGCTCAAGGAGCTGAGAGTGAGAGAGTGTGCTGCTGGAGGAATGAGGAGTACAAGCGTTATCAGACACCAGGAGGAAGGTCCTGTGGTGAAAATAAGGAAGGTGTTTGGAGGAGGCCATGGGGAAGTAGCCCAGGGAATTGTAGCTCTCATGCAGCTGTTAGAGGAGGCACTATAGACAGCTGCAGTCCACGGGGCCCTGGGCTGGAACCCGGAGTAGAGTGCGGGTCCGGGTTCCCCCCAAACCTCCCAATTGACCTGGACTGTGGGTTTTTCCAGAGGGGAAGGTCTCTGGGCTGTTCCCCAACCCACATGATGAATCTCTGAGGCAGGAAAATCCACCAATAAGTGCAGGACCCACCAAGATAGAGGAGGAACTTTGTCAAAATATATAATTGATATCACCTTCACACTTCCCCTATTTTGTTCTGAACATGGTCCATCCTTGTAACTCCAACCACTGATCTTAAAATTTTCATTTCCACTGTATTCAAGATTTCCTTCTTTCTCTTCCTTGGTGCCCAGAATTCAGAGCCCTGCAAAAATGCAGATCTAATTACTATCTTGTAGATGTTTCTTTCCAATTTGGTTGGCTTAGTGAAAACTCAAATGCTCATATAAATATTCATATAGTGACCAATCCTGCAAAAGGGCTACTCCAGTGCATAGGATGAACACATGAATAATCATACTCCAATTAAGTGTGACTGTGGACCACTACCAAGATTCTGAATTTGTCTGCAGGACAAGGATCACACACAATCTTGACTGGGCTCAGTCCCTCAGGAAGTCTAAAAAAGGAAGTCCTGTTAGCCTCCGTTGGAGTTCCGAATGCAGACAGGCTGTAGATATACAACCATTTAGTTTATTGCTGCATCTGAAGAAATGAGGTTTTTTACCCATGAAAGCTTATGCCCAAATAAATCTGTTAGTCTTTAAGGTGCCACTGGACTCCTTGTTGTTTTTGTGGATACAGACTAACATGGCTACCCACTGATACTTGACAACCATTTAGTCTAAACACTCACGTGCATGCAATTTCATGTCTGTAGAGAAGAAGAGATGCACATAAACATAATAGATGAATGAAAAAGCCCTTTCAACCAAGTTAGACTTTCTTTCTTTAGGATTTGCTTTAGGTGCAGGTATCTGTTTGGTGAACCACTGTTGGGAGGGTGTTCTATGCACAAATAAGACACATAATTCAACTTTAATTGTTAGAGTTTGGTTTAAGCCCTGAAACTTAGAGACTCTGCTATGGGGGCAGATTATCCCACATCTGTGTACTGTCAGGTTTTTGAGTTTTCCTCTGAACAACTGGTTCTGGTAATTGCCAAAAGATGATTCTAGACTACATGGCAGGTCTGACTCAATATTGCAATTCTTATGTTCCCATGACACAGACAATGGCAGTACAAGAGGTGACCAATTTTCTTCAGCAGCTTCCTTTATCCGAAGATCTCAAACGACTTCATGTGTATCACTGTATGTTCTATTAATTTAGCTGGAATATATGGCCCCAAAGGTGTTAACATATCCCAATCACTGTTCAGCATTAAACAGTGTTAAACAAGCTTCAGAATTTGGTATACAGAGAGCTCTGCCTACTTGTTACCATGGCAAACACACCATTAAACATCCTTTATAGCTTTTATTAAAGACACAGAAAAGGCCATACAGTTAAAGTCTTTGAAAAGGAAAGGGTTAAATAAGGCTTTTATTTTAACAACTTCCGTTATTCCCTTCCGCTTTAGCAGAAGGAAGTTTTTTGAAGGAAAAAAAAAACACACCCTTGTTCGACAGACTTTTAGATGGCATTAAAGATGGTAATAACTGTTCTATTGGGGAAAAGAGGAGACGTTAGTAGATCTGGTCGTTGCTGTTCTTGTTGAAGTCCGATCCCGTTTCCTAGAAGACAAAACAAGAGAAAAACACACACAAGGGGAGAGTAAGGAACAACAAAGATAGAAAATGCAGCTTCAATCTCTGGGTTTCACTCTGATTTGCAACCTCACAGCTGGAGAAACACAGGCACTGCCCAGAGTCTTATTAGCCACTTAGAGATGTGGCAAGCTTGTACCAGCATCCAGCGGTTTAGTGAATTACTTTCAGTGGCCTCTTTCTGGTCACAGGCTCACAGCAGTGCTGCTAAGTATACAGTCTTGTCCTGCTAAGCCAGACTCTCATTAGACAGAAGGGAAAAGGGGAGGGATAGGAAAGAGAAGAAATAACATTGTGAAGGAAAAGGAGGCAGGGCAAAGCGGAGGAACATGGAGCAAGAGAAAGTCTCTCATATTAGGCGGTATTTGGGATTTAAATGGAGCAGTGATGGTGTCATCTTCCTCCCTCTCTCTGGACCAGTCTGCTCAGGACATCTCTGAGGAAGTTCTGGGGTCCCAGGCAATGGTGGGGGTGTCAGCCATGATGGTGATTCTCACTCCAGTAGCCAACTTTTCTACCCAAAGTCTCTACCCCAAAAGGGACTGCTGGGTGCAATAGCCCATCCCCTCATTACTTTGCTCACCAATAAGACCTAGTTTGATACACTGATTTGGATTCATTGATTTTTTGATCTCACACTGTCTTATTTATGGGTCATGATCTTATCACAGTTTGTGAGTTCTATCAGGCGACCTTTTCCTTTGGACTAATTCAGTCTTTCTTTCTCCCTCCCTTTGGTGTCTTTTTTGATCACCATTTGCTATTATAGGCTATTGTGACATTTGATGAACTGTCACATACTTTTTACAGTTGAGCTCACAATGATGGTAAATTTGTAGGCCAAATTATTACAACATGTTAAATTATTACATTAATATTAAATTAATTATTACAATTATTAAACTCTGCAGTCCATCTGTGAGGTTCTTTCCCCCAAAATACAGAAGGTTATACCAATTAATCTGTTAAGCACCAACAAAATACTAATCTGTGCACTTAAAATGAAATTAAAGAGAGTCTACGACCCAGAGAGCTTAAGTGTAATAGACTGAGACACTGGATAAACCACTTCTTTATTATATATAATCTGTCCTGTGTTATACAGGAGGTCAGACTAGGGGATCACACTGGTCCCTTCCAATCTATTAAATGAGTTCCTTGTTATACTTGGCAGTGTACAAATATTAGAGATGATACAGAAATTTCTATCACACAGGAAGCTCCGTATTTTGACATTTCATTTAATCCCAACAGGGGCCAAAAAGATGAAATGTCAAAATTTTCATGGGATTGAAAATTCTAAAAGGTTTGGATGCAGAAATGTCTAAAAATTTCATTTTTAAATTTGATTTTAATAAAACATTTCCTCTTGAAGTGTCCATTTCAAACAAAATATTTCTTATTGAATGAATATTTTTATTTACAATGAGCTTGAGATGAGTCATTTTATTGTCAATTTAAGTGACAATATCAATTCAAAATGAAAGTTTTCATTTCAATTGGACATTTTGAAACAGAAAATCTCATTTCATTTTGAAATGTCAAATTGAAATGGAATCTTCCCCCCCAACAAAAAAAATAAAATATTTTTATTCAAAATCAGATTTTTCACAGAAAATTTCTATCTTGATGTAACAATACTTTCAGATTTTGTTTTCCAAACATGGGAAAATTTTTTGACCAGAACTAACAAACATAGAAGTAACAGAGGGAGCTCCAATACTTCTGTTAGTCTTAAAGGTGCCACAGAACCCTCTGTTGCTTTTTACAGATTCAGACTAACACGGCTACCGCTCTGATACTTGAAAACATAGAAGTGGTCATCATTCCTGTTCTAAAGAAATTACAGCCCAACAGAGTGATGCTTAGTAGGCAGGACACCCTGCAAAAGTAGGAGGGGACAGTAATTAAATCATGCTATTTTCTATTTAATGAGCTGGTTGCAAAAGCTGTGCATTTTAACAAGAAAGAGGGACATGTTTTTTTTTTTTTTTTCATGGAAATATTCCCATTTTCAACCAGCTCTATTCATTTCTTGTGAAGAATGTGAAAGAAGAAATTCTCCCTTGGAACTGGGAGGAGAGGGTGGTATCTTTCTTAGCAGGGACAGGGAGTGCATTCTGTTAGCACTAGGCTGACATGGGAAGAGATATGGGACTACCAATGGGCACATGGATCAAGCTTCAATATCGTGCTCTCTACTGACTTTCTTACTGACCCTGGGCAGTACACTGGGTCACTGGGACTACATTTTCCCCATCCAATAGGAGTAGGGCACCTAACTTGCCTAAACTCTTTTGAAAATCCCAGCCTGCTGGTTGACTCTTCATTTTCCTTAGACCGTATCTCTGTAAGTCCAACTTTGACAAAAGGTGGATTCTGAATCATAACTTTATTCACTGAGGCAAGATCGTCAGCTGACATATATCGGTGTAGCCCTGCTTCTTTCAGTGGAGTTATGTTGCTTTCCACCAGCTGTGATGCTGCATCTAAGGGTGAATATCACTGGGGTGCATAGGGCCAGCACCACTTCCTATTATATTTAGGATTTAAGTAGAAATTCGATGATACACGGGTCTTTCCAACGCAATGGTGATTGAAATTTGAGGAATTCAAAATCACTTTAGAATATGGACACTATGGGCCAGACTCTCTGTTCATGTAAATCCACCCAGTTCCATTGGTTTAATGGTGCTATGTCAATTTACACCCAGAGAAAGATTCACAAAGGGACGTATCTGTTCTAATGCTAAGCATTGCAGTGGATAACTTTTAGGTGTTTTTTTTTTCAATCACTTGGTTTCCAGAGCCTGAGTTGGGCAGCCAGGCTCCCTATACAGTGAAAGGGGAGACAAAGGCACCTAAGAATGGGATTTAAAAAAGCCAACATGACAGATGGTTCCTTAGCCAATGGGAAAGGCCAAGCAGAGGGTTGTGTTCTAAATCCCGCAGCTGTCACAGGAGTTCAGTCCCTATCTCCTCTGGGGGAAGGCACCTCCATTGCCTTGGGACTCTCAGCTGGGAAGCCAGTAACCCCACCTAAGTTGTGATACCAGTCAGCTCTGTGTTTTCGGGGAACCAGGGTGCAGTATCCAGCCTGTCTGACTCATGAAGGACACACCCCCAGCATCTGCTTAAACCAAAGCCAGAGAAAAGACTTACAGAGAGCAGTGAAGGGTGGTGGGAGACAGACCTAGACCCCTCCTAACAAGGGTAATAGGATTAAGGCAACTCCCCTAGCCTGATCTGCATCAAAGATAGGACAGGGTGGCATCTCCATTAGCATAGAGAATGGAGAAGAGAGATTCCAAGGCAAGAACTGCACTGAACTCTGGGACCAGAAAAGCATGGAAGCATTGCATCCTGGGGGATCTCTGCTCCAGATGTTAATGAACCTATGCCTGCACACACCCAGCTCATCAGTTATCCGACCAATTATAGTAATGAATCCTTGATTGATATCCAAAATACTGAAGCTGCCTAATTGCATTGTGAGCTCCCTGGAAGGAACATCACCCATAGCCAAGACTGATTAGCTCCTATTGTCTAGCCTAAAGAAAACCCTTCAGTCATCAGTTTACCCATAAACAAATCTAGTGTTCTCCCTTGAAACATTGTTGTTTCTGTACCCATGCTCAAGTAAGTGTTCTGATGAATGGATCCAAACTCTGTATCAGTTCCACTAAGGACTGGTCTACAGTATGAGTTTAGGTCGAATTTTGCAGCATTAAATCAAATTAACCCTGCACCCGTCCACACAACAAAGCCATTTACTTCAAAATAAAGGGCTCTTAAAATCAATTTCTGTACTCCTCCCCAATGAGGGGAGTAGCGCTGAAATCAATATTGCCATTTCAAATTAGGGTTAGTGTGGCCGCAATTCAACGGTATTGGCATCCGGGAGCTATCCCACAGTACACCATTGTGACCGCTCTGGACAGCAATCTGAACTCGGATGCACTGGCCATGTAGACAGGAAAAGCCGTGTGAAATTTTGAATTTCATTTCCTGTTTGCCCAGCATGGAGAGCACAGGTGACAACGCAGAGCTCATCATCACAGGTAACCATGCATTCTGAGAATCGGAAAAGAGCACCAGCATGGACTGTACGGGAGGTACTGGATCTGATCGCTATATGGGGAGAGGATTCAGTGCTAGCAGAACTTTGTTCGAAAAGACAAAATGCCAAAAGTTTTGAAAACATCTACAAGGGCATGATGGAGAGAGGCCACAATAAGGACTCATATCAGTGCCGCATGAAAGTTAAGAAGCTCAGACAAGCCTATCAGAAAACAAAGGAGGAAAATGGTCGCTCCGGGTCAGAGCCGCAGATATGCCGCTTCTATGCTGAGCTGCATGCAATTCTAGGGGGCGCTGCCACCACTTCGCCACCTCTGATCGTGGATTCCGAGAAGTGGGTAATCTCAGCCATGCCTGAGGATTCTGCGGATGGGGAAGATGAAGAGGAAGACGAGCTTGCGGAGAGCACACAGGGGGGTTAGTTTGGTTTCTGCTGCTGCATGTTAACAGGAAAACCACAGCACTCAACAGGCTTTGCTTGGTATGTGGGAAAGGAGGGTGCTGCTTTTAGGAAGGATGCAGTAGCCAAAAGACAGTGGCTTACCATGGCCACATGCAAGCCGAATTCTGTTGCCTGGACCTGCGTATGTGATTTTTAACACCAAAGCCACAGGCACTCAATATTAAGATGCAAAATGTGACCTTGTACAGAAATCACATGTGCTATGTAATGTGAATAGTGTTGTTCACCGTTAAAGAGTATAAGCATTGTTCTGTAAAATGTATCTTTTTAAATACTTCTCTCCCTTTTTTCCCTCCCTCCCTCCCGCAGCTGCAAATTTTTCAAGCTCCCCTCCTCCGTTCTGAAGGCTATCTCAGATAAGGCAGCGAAAAAAACAGATGCAAGATGACATGTTCTCAGTAATCATGGAATTGACCCGCAATGAAAGAGCTCATCTGAATGAGTGGAAGGTCACCCTATCCCATTACAGGAAAGCTGCCAGTGAACGTGAGGCCATGAGGGATTAACATGAGGAGAGGAGAGACGCTCAAGATGCGAGGTGGCAGGATACAACGTTGGGGCTGCTGTGTGATCAAACTGACATGCTCCGGCATCTGGTGGAGCTTCAGGAACAGCAGCAGGATCACAGAGTGCCGCTGCAGCCCCTGTATAACCGCCCACCCACTCCACCCAAGGGGACAGCCCAAGTAAAAGGCTGTCATTATTTTGAACTTTTGAAGTCGACTTTTCCTTCCCTCCTATCCTCCTCCCAAACCCCAACCAGGCTACCTTGTCAGTTGTCTCCCTCTTTTTATAATCAATTAATAAATAATAGATGATTTTTAAACAATAGTGACTTTATTTCCTTTGAAAGCAAGCTGTGATCGAAGGGGGAGGGTGGGTTGCTTACAGGGAATGAGTCAATAAAGGGGGCGGGTTTTCATCAAGGAGAAACAAACAGAACTTTCACACCATAGCCTGGCCAGTCATTAAACTGGTTTTCAAAACTTCTCTGATGTGCAGTGCTTCCCTGTTTGCTTTTCTAATTGCTCTGGTGTCTGGCTGCGCGTAATCAGCGGCCAGGCGATTTGCCTCAGCCTCCCACCCCGCCATAAAAGTGTCCCCCTTACTCTCACAGAGATTGTGGAGCACACAGCAAGCAGCAATAACAATGGAGATATTGGTTTGGCTGAGGTCTGAGCGAGTCAGAAACGTGTGCCAGCGACCCTTTAAATGTCCAAATGCACATTCTGTCACCATTCTGCACTTGCTCAGCCTGTATTTGAACAGCTCCTGACTCTTGTCAAGGCTGCCTGTGTATGGCTTCATGAGCCATGGCATTAAGGGGTAGGCTGGGTCCCCAAGAATAACTATAGGCATTTCAACATCCCCAACGATTATTTTCTGGTCTGGAAAGTAAATCCCTTGCTGCAGCTGTTAAACAGATTGGTGATCCTGAAGCCCTTCCCGGCCAGCCCACGTTGATGTTGATGAAACGTCCCTTGTGATCCACCAGTGCTTGCAGCACGATTAAAAAGTACCCCTTGTGGTTTATGTACTGGCTGCCCTGGTGCTCCAGTGCCAAGATAGGGATATGGGTTCCATCTATCGCCCCACCACAGTTAGGGAATCCCATTGCAGCAAAGCCATCCACTATGACCTGCACATTTCCCAGAGTCACTACCTTTGGTAGCAGCAGCTCAGTGATTGCTTTGGCTACTTGTATCACAACAGCCCCCACAGTAGATTTGCCCACTCCAAATTGATTTCCGACTGACCGGTAGCTGTCTGGCATTGCAAGCTTCCACAGGGCTATCGTCACTCACTTCGCAACTGTGAGGGCTGCTCTCATCTTGGTATTCTGGTGCTTAAGGGCAGGCGAAAGCAAGTCAGAAGGTTCCATGAAAGTGCCCTTATGCATGCAAAAGTTTCGCAGCCACTGGGAATCGTCCCAGACCTGCAACACTATGCGGTCCCACCAGTCTGTGCTTGTTTCCCGGGCCCAGAATCGGTGTTCCACAGGTATAACCTGCCCCATTAACAGCATGATCTCCAAAGCGCCGGGGCCCGAGGTTTGAGAGAATTCTTTGTCCATGTCCATGTCCTCATCACTCTCGTCGCCGCGCTGCAGTCGCAGCCTCCTCCTTGCCTGGTTTTCCAGGTTCTGGTTCAGCAAAAACTGCACGATAATGTGCAAGGTGTTTACAATGTTCATGACTGCTGTCTTGAGCTGAGCAGGCTCCATGCTATGGTATGGCGTCTGCACAGTTCACCCAGGAAAAAAGGCGCAAAACAGTTGTCTGCCATTGCTTTCACGGAGGGAGGGGTGAGGCTGTACCCAGAACCACCAGTGACAATGTTTTTTGCCCCATCAGGCATTGGGATCTCAACCCAGAATTCCAATGGGCGGGGGAGACTGCGGTAACTGTGGGATAGCTATGGGATAGCTACCCACAGTGCAACGCTCCGGAAGTCGACGTTAGCCTTGGTACATGGATGCACACCGCCGAATTAATGTGTTTAGTGTGGCCACATGCACTCGACTTTATACAATCGGTTGCCCAAAATCGAATTCTGTAAATTCGGAGTCATCCCATAGTGTAGACATACCCTAAGACTTCATCTTCTCCTGACTGATCATGCTGGGGGCTCTTCCTGTCTCCAGCACTCAGGACCCTGAGCTACCACCATCACCTGGGAACCCTGACCAGTTCAAGCTTCATGGAGTGCTGAGATCCCTCCCTCCCTCCTTCCCTCTCTGTTTTTTTTTCTACGTCAGGTATAACTTTTTTAACCCTGACTTGTTTGATCAGGTATAGTTTTCTATATATGACTTCCGTAATCTTTTATAACGTAACAGTTAAGTTTGTTTAGGCTCCCTTGTGTGGTTATCACTATTATTCAATAAATAAATTGTATGGTTAAACTGGTTGCTTCCCTCCCTATCTCTCTGAACTTTACTCTTCTGTGTTTCTGGCTTCCCATTTACTCTGCAGCAACACTTCTCTTACCTAAGCTAAAGATCCCTGTAGTGCCCAAAAATCCTGTGGGGTTTGCTCATCAAGTGGGTTATTACCAGAACAATTATTACCATGGGGATAGGGACATGTTGAACCTGTGACAGACGAGGGTGGCAGCTTGGAAGTGCTGCTCGACCAGACTACTGAGTCCAGGGGCATATAAGGGTGGCAGTTTGGAAGTCCTGATGGACCTGGTCCACTCAGACTTGCTCTGTTAATGTGTGTGTATGTGCTCAGCTGTTTCTGGGCTGGAGGAACCCAGCCCTGGATAGAGGACTTGCAGAAGGGAGAAGTAGGGCTCCATATGAAGACACAAGTGACACAAGCAGTACATTGATAGAATTACAGAAACACCCCCCCACACACACACACAGAGAAGAGTAACCCTAATAAATGAGCATACCCCAAAGTAACAGGCAAATCTGATAACAGGTGGCAAGAAACCATGGCGAGAGAGGGGAGAGAAGAAGAAGGAATTAGGTGGAGGAAACCCCTCAACTTTTATCCTAGCAGTTAGGGATGTAGCAGACCCTCTTCAAGTGCCTGATAATGAGAAAGATTTTAAAAAGGGATCTGCTTCCTCCCATGTGCATGCCCCAACCAGTGCAATGTGGGATACCTGATATCTGTCTCTCTCAATCTCTCCTAATAGAGCCTTAATTCCTTTGTGCATCTTGGCTCAGCTGGGGATCACACTTGTCAAGGCTGCTTCCCCACTCTGAACTTTAGGGTACAAATTTGGGGGCCTGCATGAAAACTTCTAAGCTTAACTACCAGCTTAGATCTGGTCCGCTGCCACCACTCTCGATGCTAGTCCCTTCCCTGGGTAGCCTTGAGAGACTCTTCACCAATTCCCTGGTGAATACAGATCCAAACCCCTTGGATCTTAAAACAAGGAGAAATTAACCATCCCCCCTCCTCTCTCCCACCAACTCCTGGTGGATCAAGATCCAACCCCCTTGTATCTAAAAACAAGGAAAATCAATCAGGTTCTTAAAAAGAAGGCTTTTAATTAAAGAAAAAGGTAAAAATCATCTCTGTAAAATCAGGATGAAAAATAACTTTACAGGGTAATCAAACTTAAAGAGCCCAGTGGACCCCCCTCTAGCCTTAGGTTCAAAGTTACAGCAAACAGAGGTAAACACCCTAGTAAAAGGTACATTTACAAGTTGAGAAAACAAAGATAAAACTAACACGCCTTGCCTGGCTATTTACTTACAAGTTTGAAATATGAGAGACCTGTTCAGAAAGATTTGGAGAGCATGGATTGATGTCTGGTCTATCGTAGTCCCAAGAGCGAACAACCACCAAAACAAAGAACACAAACAACAGCCTTCCCCCCACCAAGATTTGAAAGTATCTTGTTCCCTTATTGGTCCTTTGGGTCAGGTGTCAGCCAGGTTACCTGAGCTTCTTAACCCTTTACAGGTAAAAGGATTTTGGAGTCTCTGGCCAGGAGGGATTTTATAGTACTGTACACAGGAGGGCTGTTACCCTTCCCTTTATAGTTATGACAACACTCATTCATTATTATTAGAAGAGACAGAGACATTAATAGTGATGAATCCTATAAGATACTACAGATATTAACTAGGGTTTTCAACAAAATACTCTAGAAGAACTACAGATTGCAATAGACAAAGATGTTCTTTTCATAGAACTGGCCAGATCCTCAAGTGGTATGAATTAGCCATAGGTCCATTGCAGTCAGCGGGTCAGATTGAAAGAAATATTGGCCGAGAGAGAGGGAGCGTGTGTGCACATGAATGGCTCTAGATCCTGGTCCTTCTAGCACCCACCCTAGATGGAGACCCAGGTGTGACGGGTTGGATCACAAAAACCCCCTTGGGGCTGTCAACTGATGTGCCAAAACTACTTATGCCCCTGCTCTCCTGCCCTGGCAGCTTGGGACTTCAGTTCCCTGCCTGGTTTCAGGCAGACCTGCTAGCCTGCTGCAAACCCAGACCCATGTCTGAGCCACGTCCCCCAACAGCAGCAGGCTTGAACTGAAAGCAGCTTAAGAAGTGTTCCTGTCCTCAACACTCAGATGCCCAACTCCCAATGGGGTCCAAACCCCAAATAAATCCATTCATAAATCGTAAATTCATAAATTGTTTGCCCTCTATAACACTGATAGCGAGATATGCATAGCTGTTTGCCCTCCCTCCCCCGGTATTAATACCTACTCTGGGTTAATTAATGAGTAAAAAGTGAATTTATTAAATAAACCCTACTTTCTGTAAATGGTTCCAAGTAAAATAAAATAAAACCCACAAGTCTATGCCTAGTACAGTAAGAAAAGTGAATACAGATAAAACCTCACCCTCAGAGGAATTCCAGTAAGCTTCCTTTTACAGACTAGTCTCCTTCTAGTCTGGGTCCAGCAATCACTCACACCCTTGTAGTTACTGTCCTTTGTTCCAGTTTCTTTCAGGTACCCTTGGGGGTGCAGAGGCTCTCTCTTGAGCCAGCTGAAGATAAAATGAAGGGGTCTCCCAGGGGGTTAAATAGACTCTCTCTTCTGGGTGGATACCCCTCCCTCCCCCTGTATAGAATTCCAGCTCCAAGATGAAGTTTTGGAGTCACATGGGCAAGTCACATGTCCATGCATGACTCAGAACTTACAGATAGCAGCCATAGTTCACATGCTACCTTGAACATCCTCATGTAGACCTCTTATGTGGATTGGAGACTTCCAAGATCGATTTTCCATTAAGTGCTTCTTGATTGGGCACTTAACTAGCAAATTCCTTTCTAAAGAAGCTGACCAAATGCCTTACTAAGGCTATGTAAAAACCAAACAAGTATACAGCCAATATTCATAACTTCAAATACAACAACAACACATGCATACAGATAGGATAAATATATTCAGTAGATCATAACCTTTACACAGATATGTTACATGGCATATGTAGCATAAAACATATTCCAGTTATGTCATATACACATTCATAAGCATATTTCCATAAAGTCTTATGGGGTGCAACATCACACCAGGATCCCATCCCCTTTGCTCCAGTGTCTCTTCTACCCAATGGGGATGTGGCCTGCTGAGTTCAATGGAGCCACACTGATTTAGACCAGCTGAGGCTTTGGCCCAAAATGTCAGATACCTGAGTTGAGAATCACCCAAATACAAGTTATCCAAAGTTCTATGCTCTTTTTATTTTTTTACGTAACATTGACACTACCTGAGAAATTTGAATTTCCCCAACGTTTTCCTTACAGCTATTTTCACCTCCTTGTTTTTCATGCTGTAGATGATGGGGTTTAACATGGGGGTCACAATGCTGTACTGGATGGAGAACATTTCATCCAGCACCACAGAGGAGACTGAGCTGGGTTTTGTGTACTGGAAAAAAACTGTCAAGTACAACAAACCAACCACAATAAGGTGGGAGCTACAGGTGGAGAAGGTTTTATGCCTGCCCTCCGCAGAGCGTATCCTCCGGATAGTGGAGATGATGGGAATGTAGGAGATCAGGGTGAAGAGAAAGGAGCTTGATGCAAATATGACAATAGTAGTAAAAAGCACCACTTGATTGGTGAAGGTCTCAGTGCAGGACAGATGTAATAGAGAAGGGAGCTCACAGCTGAAATGGCTGATTTGATTGGGCCCACAGAAATGCAACTTGAGGGCAAAAACAGTGTTAAGCAGGGCATCTATGAAGTCTATTGCCCATGCACCACTCACCAGCTGAACACAGATCCCTTTGTTCATTGTATTCATGTAATGCAATGGATCACAGATGGCAGCATAGCGGTCATAAGCCATTGCTGAGAGAATAAAAATTTCAGTAGCAGCTAGTAGGAAAATGAAGAACACCTGTGCAATGCAGCTATTGACAGAAATGGTTTTGTGCTCCGCTAGGAAATGCACCAACATATTAGGGACAATGGCTGAGGAATAGCAGATATCAACAAAGGATAAATGAGACAGGAAGAAGTACATTGGGGTGTGAAGGTGAGGATCAGCTCTTATTACCAGCATGATCACCATGTTTGCCAAAAATGTGATTAGGTAGACAACTAAAAACACCAGGAAGAGGAAAATCTGCATCTCTGGGTCATTGGAAAGTCCCAGGAGAATAAATTCAGTCACTTCGGTTTGATTTCCCCTTGATCCTTATTCAGGAAAACTGACCTGTCAGACTGGAAAAAATAAAATTAACACGCAAGTAAATTGAAATGGCCTGTGGAGCTCATCTGATCAGTAGGATGAATGTAAAGAGAGGCCTACTACATCCTATAAAACGTGTGTTTAAAATAGACAAAAATGGGCTAGATGCAGAAAAGGACTTTGGTGCCAAACTACCACTTTAGTTGCCTACATTCCAGGATCAGGCCCAAATGGTATTCTCAGAAACTCCGCTCAGCTGAGACATTGGGACAGTGGGACATAGGGCTCCCTCATTCTCTCCTGCTGAAGCTGTTCCACTGTGGTTAAATAATAAAAAAGCTTTGGCACAGAAGTACTGGATGCTTGGCATCCTGCATCTGGAGGTGAGTACCCTAACCACTAGGATATAAAGTCACTCCCTTGCTGTCTCTCACTGGCCTAATATCTCTTTTATCAGTCTCATTAACTTCAATAGAGCTACAGCTGATTTACACCAGCTGGAGATTTGGCCCATTGATGCCTATGGAGCTATGGCTGAAGCACACCAGCATGGGATCTGGCCAATTCTATAAATACTCTACAAAAACTACAGAATGTAATATCTGTAGTATGTTATTGGATTGATCCCTATTAAAAGCTCTAGAATTCCAGAAGAAGAGGAAGAAACCACCGAGGCCTAGAAATTCTGGTTTCCCATCGAGCCGGGTATAGCCTGTCAACCCAAACTAATATGGAAAATATGGCATTCATAATAATTATCATCACTTACCTCTAAAGTGGGCCTCAGAAGACCATATCTGGATGTCAGCCTCCTCCCCAGCAGAGTGTTTTGTGTGGAGGTTGGCAACCTATGTATCATGCAACTGTCCAAACAACCAGAGATCATTTGTGACACAGTGAAAAGGACTCATCTTATAAACCAAGAAGTGATCTGAGCTTGTCTTTTGCCAAAACCAGAAGAGAGAGCCTGGAGCAAACAAATGCTCCAAACACTGGAAGGAGAGAAACAACAACACAGAGGAAAATAACCAAGCATAGACTCACTGCACAACTGAGAGCTTTATTCCAAAGAGGAGAATTTATACAAATGGAGATTGAAAGCCTGAAAAGGGGATTAGTCATGTAGAGCTACATGCAAACATTTTGGTGGGAGCAATGACATAGGATAAACAGAAGCCAGAAATGGAAGAAAATTTGAAGACAAATATGAGTGAAAGAGCACCCAAAGAAAGTACAGAAAATATGAAGGATTTGTGGATTGAGCTCAATCAGAGTGTAAGGCCTGGTCTACACTAGGCGTTTATGTCCTATTTAGCCCCGTTACATCGAATTAACCCTGCACCCGTCCACACCACGAGGCTTTAGTTCAACATAGAGGTCTCTTAAATTCGACTTCTGTACTCCTCCCCAACGAGGGAAGTAGCGCTAAATTCGACATGGCCATATCGAATTAGGCTTGGTGTGGATGGAAATCGACGGTAATAGCTCCGGGAGATATCCCACAGTGCACCACTCTGTTGACGCTCTGGACAGCAGTCCGAGCTCGGATGCTCTGACCAGCCACACAGGAAAAGCCCCGGGAAAATTTGAATTCCTTTTCCTGTCTGGGCAGTTTGAATCTCATTTCCTGTTTGGACATCGTGGCGAGCTCAGCAGCACTGGCAACGATGCAGAGCTCTCCAGCAGAGATGGCCGTGCAATCCCAGAATAGAAAGAGGGCCCCAGCATGGACTGATCGGGAAGTCTTGGATCTCATCGCTGTGTGAGGCGATGAGTCCGTGCTTTCCGAGCTGCGCTCCAAAAGACGGAACGCAAAGATCTATGAGAAGATCTCTAAAGCCATGGCAGAGAGAGGATACAGCCGGGATGCAACGCAGTGCCGCGTGAAAATCAAGGAGCTGAGACAAGGCTACCAGAAGACCAAAGAGGCAAACGGACGCTCCGGATCCCAGCCCCACACATCCCGTTTCTATGAGGCACTGCATTCCATCCTACGTGCGGCCGCCACCACTACCCCACCACTGACCGTGGACTCTGAGGATGGGATATTGTCCACGGCCGCTTCCTCGGACATGTTAGCGGACGGGGAAGGTGAGGAAGGAGATTAGGAGGACGAGGCAGTCGACAGCACTTACCAAGCTGATTTCCCCGACAGCCAGGAGCTCTTCATCACCCTTACAGAGATCCCCTACCAACCCTCCCCAGCATGTAACCCGGACACAGATTCAGGGGAAGGATCAAGCGGTAAGTGTTTTAAACATCTAAACATTTATTTTTTACAAAACTGGAATATTAAGAATAAGAACAATGTGTGCTTCATGATTTCTTTACCCTGGGCGCTTAAGTATTCAGTTCCAACTATTTAAAAAAAAATCTAACAGTGTCCGGTTGTGCATGATTCTGCTGCCCAAGCTGCTCCACTCTTTAGTCCCTGCCACTGCAGCTATATTAAAATCCGGTCAATATGTCCGGGGATAGAGCAATAATCCTCCACGGACATCTCCACGAAGCTCTCCTGCAGGTAATGGGAAAGCCTGTTCATCAGGTTCCTGGGGAGAGCGGCCTTATTGGGTCCTCCAAAGTAGGAGACGTTCCCGCGCCAGGAGACAAGCAAGTACTCCGGGATCATTGCCTTGCACAGCATGGCGGCATAGGTCCCTGGTCTTTGCTGGCTTTCTCGAAGCATCCTTTCCTTCTCGCTGTCCGAGATCCTCATGATAGTTATGTCGCTCATGATGACCTGCTTTGAATTAGGTAGGGGACTGTTAGTATTGGGACTGCTTGCAAGTTCCTTTACAGAACTGTAACCGCTGGTTTACAGCCACGCGGTGGAGGCGGGAGAGGGGCAGCATACAGGGAACTTTCCCTGGGACATCCGCGAGGGGGTGGGAGAGGGCCAGAGTTCATGCTTGGCCAATTGCTGGCAGCAGAGACTGGCATTGCTTTCAATGTGAAAGGAGGCCAGTGGTACTACTAAAGTTTTAAGCAGCCACAAGTCTACGGCTTACCATGTTTGCCTGCTACAGAAATTCCTGTGTCCTGCCCCGCTTCCCAGATCGGCAGTGCAAAACCCCAGGCACTGAAGGCGAGGTCCGAAAATTCGACCTTGTCCTGAGTGCGCATGTGATAGGTGCGGTGCATGGGCTTCTTCACAGAGAAAGACTATGTTCTCTGTTCACAACTACATTTGTGTTTCGGAGGAATTCACTACCTTTTTCTCATTCCCACAGCCACATCTGCGACTGTCTCCCAACCCAGCCTGGCATCACACTCCCAGTGGCTAGCGCACATTAGGCGGAGGAAGAAGAAGACGCGAGAGGACATGTTCTCAGAACTAATGGGCTGCTCCCGAGCCCAGGTAGCACAGCAGAACCAGTGGAGGGAGAATTTGTCCCAAATGCACCGGACACACATGGAACGTGAGCAGAGGTGGCGGCAGGAAGACCAGCAGGCGACTCAAACGCTGCTTGGACTTCTGAGGGAGCTAACGGACATGCTCCGGCGCCTTGTTGATGTTCTGCAGGAACGGAGGCAGGAGGACAGAGCCCCGCTGCAGTCTATCAGTAACCGCACTCCCCCGCCACCAAGTCCCATACCCCCCTCGCCCAAAGTCCAAAGAAGGAGGGGCGGCAGAGTCCGTGAAAACTCTCACTCCACCCCTGCAGACTGCTCAAGCACCAGAAGGCTGTCATTCCCCAAAATTTGAAAAGTCCTTTCCTGCCCGCACCACCCAAGCCCCCGTCCAAGTTTCACCCCCCAGTTTCATGGGTGGTTGTTAATAAAAAATACGTTTCTGTTCAGTACTGTTTCAGTCATGTTACAAATCTTATGCAGCGGTCCTTGTCCTGGATCACAGAGCCACGCAGCAGGGGATCTGTAAACCTCCTCCCCCTGCCATAAAGTCACATAGCCCCCACATACACGCCGTCCCGCTCAGGAGGGCTGGCAGGCTCCGTTGAAACAACCAGTCCGCCACTGCGAATCCTGTCATTCCTGGAGTTTAGAAGGATCATTTGCATCAGTACACGACACCCGCTCCCCACCACAGTCTGCGTCCCAGGTTTCAAACATTCCCGCGAAAACAGTACTAAAGACAACGGTGTTCATTAACAAAATAAAACTGATTTTATTTTTTTGGAAGGGGGTGGAGGGGGTCTGTAACTGGAGAGGATAGTCAACATTAACTGGGTAAAGAAACGGTCGCAGGTTCAGCTTCTCTGTACAGAAACGTAAAAGTCACTGGTTACCCTGCTCACTGTGGAACCTTGCTTTCAAAGCCTCCCGGATGCACAGAGCGTCCCGCTGGGCTCTTCTAATCGCCCGGCTGTCTGGCTGGGCATAATCAGATGCCAGGCTATTTGCCTCAACCTCCCACCCCGCCATAAAGGTCTCCCCCTTGCTCTCACAGAGATTGTGGAGCACACAGCAAGCTGCTATAACAATGGGGATATTGGTTTCGCTGAGATCACAGCGAGTCAGTAAGCTTCTCCATCTCCCCTTGAGACGGCCAAAAGCACACTCCACCACCATTCTGCACTTGCTCAGCCGGTAGTTGAACAGTTCTTTTTCAGTGTCCAGGGCGCCAGTGTAGGGCTTCATGAGCCAGGGCATTAGCGGGTAGGCTGGGTCCCCAAGGATCACTGTAGGCATCTCCACATCCCCAAGACTTATTTTGTGGTCCGGGAAGTAAATACCTTCCTGCAGCCGTCTAAACAGACCAGAGTTCCTGAAGACGCGAGCGTCATGAACCTTGCCCGGCCATCTGACGTTGATGTTTGTAAAACGTCCCCGATGGTCCACCAGTGCTTGCAGAACCATTGAAAAGTAACCCTTTCTGTTAATGTACTGGCTGGCCTGGTGGTCCGGTCCCAGGATAGGGATGTGAGTTCCATCTATAGCCCCACCGCAGTTTGGGAATCCCATCGCGGCGAAGCCATCTATGATGACCTCCACGTTTCCCAGGGTCACTACCTTTGAGAGCAGTACCTTAATGATTGCGTTGGCTACTTGCATCACAACAACCCCCACGGTAGATTTGCCCACGCCAAAGTGGTTCGCGACCGACCGGTAGCTGTCCGGCGTTGCAAGCTTCTAGAGGGCTATGGCCACTCGCTTCTGGACAGTCAGGGCTGCTCGCATCCGGGTGTCATTGCGCTTCAGGGCAGGGGACAGCAACTCACAAAGTTCAAGGAAAGTCACCTTCTGCATGCGAAAGTTTCGCAGCCACTGGGATTCGTCCCACACCTGCAGCACTATGCGGTCCCACCAGTCCGTGCTTGTTTCCCGTGCCCAGAATCGCCGTTCCACAACATCCACATGACCCATTGTCACCGTGATGTCCTCGGAGCTGGGTCCCGTGCTTTCTGACAGGCCTGTGCTACTCTCAGACTTCAGGCCCTCACCGCGGTGCCGTAGCCTCCTCGCCTGGTTTATCTGCATCTGCCTCTGGGAAAGGTGGATGATAACCTGCGAGGCGTTAACAACGGCCACAACTGCAGCGATGGTCGCAGCGGGATCCATGCTCGCAGTGCTGTGGCGTCCGCGCTGTCACTGACCGGAAAAGTGCGCGAACTGATTTCCCGCCGGCGCTTTCAGGGAGGGAGGGAGGGCGGTAGTGACAGACGGATGACGACAATTACCCAAAAGCACCCTTGACACATTTTTTTTACCCAGAAGGCATTGGCGGCTCGACCCAGAATTCCAATGGGCAGCGGGGACTGCGGGAACTGTGGGATAGCTGCCCACAGTGCACCGCTTCCAATGTCGATGCTTTCCCCGTTAGTGTGGACTCACAAAGTCAAATTACTGTCCTTAGTGTGGACACACACGTTTGACTTTGCAATATCGATTCCACATATTTGATTTAAGTGAAATCGAAATACCCTCGTAGTGTAGACATACCCTAAGAGACATTGAGCATCAGTTCTACCAACTGTGAAATTTGTAGACCATCACACACTGGATGATATAATGCAAGCAATTAATGACGTTCTCAAGGAAACTGGAGAAAACGCCAACAAGGATTAGTCAGTACAATTATATAATTTATGCTACAGTAACAGTAGCTGCTCATTGGTTTAACATCAATCCATCTGAACATATGAACAATTGGAAAACTTCCTATCTTCAAAAACCTCCATGGAAATGAAGGTTAAAACAGAAGAATACGTTTTTTCATTGAGATACCAGCCTACTGGATGAATATGAGCAAAATCATTTGAAGAGAAAAGAGCAGTAAACAGCCTTGGAGATGAAATATCAGCTGAATAAAAGGATGAGAAAGTTATGAAGGAACAAGGTAAAGAGAAGCTGATCACTTTGTGCTGAAATCTTTCAAGTCCATGACTCTAAGTTATTAGTATCATGAGAACAGTCACTTCACCAGAGACCCTAGAGTCTTTCATCTGATTGATGTTAAAAAAAAACAGAATAGGCAAATAAATGCAGTTTCACTGCTTCTGGAAGGAAATCTGGTCTGAGACAGTGAACTGGATTACAAATGAGAGAAAAGGTTTACAAAAAACACACCACAGAGGAATACACAGAAAGAAATGAGGTACTGAGATAAATGAAAAACTGGATATCACCCAGACTAGATGGGATGCATGAATTCTGGCTGAAACACCTTACAACACTCCGTGATTTATTAAGTAAAATAATAAACAGTGATTGAAGAATGGATTTCCAAGATGGATGGTGTCAGGGACAACTCTTCTGATACAGGGAAAAAAAGAAAAAGGAAGGAAGGAAGAAAGAAGAAGGTTGTATTCATCCTATGAATTATAGACTGACCACATGTTTACCAAATATATGGAAACTTCTAACAATAATTCCGGGAAAGACGATCTGGATAGTGCTGGCTCACAATGGAATGCTGGTTCCTGAGCAAAAAGGCAGCACAGTAAACATGAAAGGAACAAAAGGCCACCTCTGGCTAAACAGGAGGATCACACAAGATGCAAAACAAACAAAGAAAAAAGTTAGCAATTGTGTGGGTACACTACCAGAGAGCACCCAACAGTGTCTCAGAATCAAGGATCAGTGAGACACTGAAAATGTCCAAGGTTCATCCACAGATCATTTCCTTTCTGCAGCAATCGATGTTTAACTGGAACACTCGACTCTACCTGGAACCTCATTCATGAGGTTCAAATTAAAAGAGAAATCTTTCAAGGGGATTCCTTAGCACCAGTTCTGTTTGTGGTAACCATACTGCCATGGACATGGATGCTTGTTGAGATAACCACAATTTACCATACCAGCAAAGAGCAACAACCAGTCAACAATTTGTTAGACATGAGCAATCTGAAACTATATGAACAGTCATAAAAAGGAGCTATAGAGATTGATGATGTGTGGAAAAGTTTGGTGAAGATATAAAGCTATGGGTTGGATTGGCTAACTGTGTATCAGCATCTGTAAAGATGGCCACACTGGTACAATTTGATGACATACAAGTTAATGAAGGAACTATCCTTGATATCTCAGCATGACCCCTACAAATATCTTGGAATCTGGGAACTGTCTAAGAAAAAGTGAGGAAAGAATATTACAGCTGTATAAGAACTACTCTGTAGATAAAACTCAAGTCTAAGAATTTGATTTGAACCATTAATATTTGGGGCATGCCAGTAATACATAATATTGCTGGAGTGATCGAATGGAATCAAGAGGAGAAGAAAAAAATTGACAGCCAAAGACAACAACTGCTGGTGATGCATAGAGTATTAGATAGCAATCAAGCCATGGACAGAATGTACATCCCATGATGTGATGAAGGAAAACTTCTGCTATCTGTGGAGGAAGCAATTGATAATGAAGACTATAATATCAAAATATATATGAGGAGTCAACCAGAATAAAGATCATCCGGTCACGAAATCAAGCAATGACTGAGCTGCATCCAAGCCCAAGAAAGCATGAAAGAAAGGAGAAAGCAAACTGGTAAAAAATATTTGAAAGATTTACACAGAGATCAATGCACAGACAGTGGTGGACAGAGACCAAACCTATTGGTGATAGAAGATTAACAAACTCATGACTTGTAGAAGGATCCCTCAAAAAAGAGACAGAGCCTCATTATGAGTGAACAAGAAAAATCCTTTAGGGGATTAAATATTTAAAATTGACCGACAACTGCTCCCCGAGCCGCAGAATGTGTTCTAAAAAGGAAAAGATGGTGGAACATGTGTTGAGCAACTGCTAGAGCCTATCTGGGAGAGAATATATGAACAGACACAGTGAGGTTGCCAAGTGTCTGCACTGGAGACTCTGTAAAATCCATGCTTGCCACAAACTATGTGCTATTACGAACGCCAAACTGAAAGTGTTCTAAAGAATGAAGTGGGTAAGATTTATGGGATCTGGCAGTTGTCACAGACCGAATGGTGTGGTCATACAGGCCACACATAGTTGTATAAAAGACGACAAACAAGCTCATGTTAATTGATGTTGCTGTGCCAGCGGACAGTAATATAAAGAAACAAGGAAAGAAGATGAGGAAGTATGAAGAACTCTGCCTCGAAGGGGAGCAGTTATGCAAAACTAGAACATAGACAACCCCAGCCATTTCTGGAACACTTGGAGAGATCCCCATGGCATGAACAAGCAGCTCAAGAACACATTAGGAGTGCAAGACATCATGGTTAGTGACTTCCAGCAGAGAACTCTCTTAAGCACTGTGAGAATGTGAAGGAAAGTCAAAGGAGAATGAATGAATTTGAGCACCTGAAATGCAGGAATTCTGTAGAGGGTTTAACAAAACTCCTGACTACCCAAACCTACAGAGTCTGTTCAGCCAGGATTTACTGGTGACTCATGGGGATACATTTTAGACAGTGTCTTTCTCGTTTTTAAACTTAAATATTTATGCTGTGTAAGGTCTCTAAAAAATCCACCTTATGTAATACTGAGGGACATTAATAAGAATCATAATAAAGGAATGTGTCCAGCAAACACTCTCAAGGCACACTGACATAATTTGAAAGAGAAGGGTCTGACTGAAAATTAATGGGAATTTTTGTGCCTAAAAATCACTGAATGTCCTTTGAAAAATCTGACCCAATGGGACTTTTGACTCAGTGTCATGCAAGTCTGAATATCAGGCTGCTCATACATAAAATAATCTGTCCTGCCCTCTTGAAAGTGAGTGGCTATTTTGACATTGATTTTTAGTGGAAATGGAGTGAGTGTTCTGTCCAATGCCAAATCGATGTTTAAACCCAAATGTCTGCCAGAGAGGAACTAACTCTTTTCCCCAATATCAGCTCATCAGACAAGTCCCCAGGCAAAGAGATCTTGTACTAGAAAACTGAATGTCACAGGCAGCTTCTGTGCCAAGTGAACTCCAAAGCCAAGCGCCTTCTCCAGAGAATGCCCTGCCTCTAACCTCACCACACTACTGCTAACATGCACCAACTGATCTCATTTGTCTCAGTGCTGTTGAGAGCGAACAATAGAGAGAGATGGGTGATTCATATAGTAGCTGGGTTGCCAGCCACGGCTCCTGTGCTATAACTGTGTGAGCAGAGTGTTGAATCCAGGCAGAAGTCAATGGGACTCTGCAGAGAGACCCACCCCGAGATAAGGGGAGCAGAATCTGGTCCTTTGAAATTGAAAGATTAAAATGAATAAGAATGTGAATCAACTTACCTGCCTTTTAACGTGGATCATAAATGTAGTGAGATCATTCTGACATGTTATTTTCTGTTTTGTTAGCCAAATCAATAAGCAGGTAGGTAGATTACCTAGTCTGTGTATCTGCATCTGGAATACAGCATCTCAAGACATCCAATAGGTCTATGGATGTGATCCTTGGACCCTTTACCCAGAGCAGTGAAACCACTCAATGTGTGTAGGATTATCTGTGTTAGTGGAGCAAAGACCCTTTCCTGAACTGTCTCCAAGACTAAAAGCTGATTTCTTGAGAATTGTTTAAATGCTGTTTTGTTCCCCTTGGGACAAGATCCCTGAAGTTCACTCTCTGTAACAAGCTAAACACTAGGGAGGTGGTGGAATCTCCTCCTTTGAGGTTTTTAAGGTCAGGCTTGACAAAGCCCTGGCTGGGATGATTTAGTTTGGGATTGATCCTGCTTTGAGCAGGGGGTTGGATTAGATGACCTCCTGAGGTCCCTTCCAACCCTGATATTCTATGATTCTACCAGTAATACTGGGCTGGATCAGCACTCAAGCAATGCTCTGCAGTGCCTAAAAATGAGAGCAATGAGACTTGGATTGCCACAGGATTTAAGAACTCAATCTCAGCAATCGTCACTAAAAAAACACCATTCTGGGATGTATTAGTAGGAGTGTTATAAGCAAGACATGAGAAGTAATTCTTCCACTTTACTCCGCACTGATTAGGCCTCAACTGGATTATTGTGTCCAGTTCTGGGCACCATATTTCAGGAAAGATGTGGACAAATTGGAGAAAGTCCAGGGAAGAGCAACAAAAATGAATAAAAGTCTAGAAAACATGACCTATGAGGGAAGATTGAAAAAAATGGGTTTGTTTAGTCTGGAGAAGAGAAGATTGAAAGGGGACATGATAACAGTTTTCAAGTACATAAAAGGTTGTTACAAGGAGGAGGGAGAAAAATTGTTCTCCTTATCATCTGCGGATAGGACAAGAAGCAATGGGCTTAAATTGCAGCAAAGGCGGTTTAGGTTAGACATTAGGAAAAAAACTTCCTAACTGTTAGAGAAGTTAAGCACTGCAATAAATTCCCTAGGGAGGTTGTGGAATCTCCATTATTGGAGATTTTTAAGAGCTGGTTAGATAAGCATCTGTCAGGGATAGTCTAGATAATACTTAGTCCTGCCTTGAGTGTAGGGGACTGGACTAGATGACCTCTCTAAGTCCCTTCCAGTTCTTTGATTCTATGATGGCAGTAAATAGTCGTTGAGACAAAGGAGATACATTTTACGTTTATTCACCAAAAAGCAAGTTTTGGTCAACTCAAAATTATTCCTGATTTTAACACAAATTTTACTGAATTGTTTTAGCCACAAAAATAAAGATTGGGCTAAATTCACAAAACAGCAGGAGGAAGCGGAGTCCCTCTGCTGCTACTTTTCTTGTAACTTCAGTCCATTGGTTAGGTCACTTTCCTTGCATGTGGGGGACCATAGTTCACTTCCCCTGTCTACCTGTTGGGCGGGAGTGCAGACATTTCAAGTGAGATCAATCATCTCTGAAGAAAGTGCATTAATCTCTGGGCTATAAAGAATTCTGGATTATCGAAGCTATTCCACATTGTATAAATAATTTTTAAAAACACCAGTAAGTGACACTGGGCTAATGGTTGGGACAAGGGGCACCACCTTCTCTTGCACTCAGAGGCTTGCTGTGTGAAAGGGATCTCAAACTTTTGTATTGGTGAACTGCTGTGTTACACTGACGCTCCTGTATCGAATGCATTTCAGTAGGTTCCCCCTCCCCCTTTCCTTATTTGTATTTCCTCATCCTACTAATGTTGAAGTGTCCTTCGTCTATAGGTTAGTATATTAATACATGTAACTACTATTTCAGCTCATGATCAAACCCATCACCCCTTGCTTAAGCAGATTTGAAGTTATTACTTCCATGTTCCTTGTGGTAGAACTTACTGGAACATTCTAATTCCTGCCAGTGAGCAAGCTCTTCTCAGTTCCCAAAATCTAAAGGTAATGGTTGATCTGTGCCAAGGGTTGCAGCCTACTTAACCACACTTATGCTAACTAATGCTTCAGCTAATATCTTACCGGATACAGTCCTATAGGTTTCTTGCATTACAGCTGAACATAATAAAAGCAGATAAATATAATGATGGTAAGGCACTGAATATAGTAAAGGCAAGCTAGCCCTATGAGCTACACTATCCTTTAAAATCCCAAACTTGAACTCTGTAACAACCAGCGTAAATCTTTGTTGCTCATGTAGGCTGAACTGAGTGTTTTCAGTACAAATGGCTTTTTAGGTTTTCTGAAAACACAAAACCAAACAACACCCACCCTCCCCCCACATGTATACAATAAGAGTCTATGGATGTGACCTATTACTCTGCAATGGCCCCATTTGGGACCTCAGGACTGCAAAACCTAGCTAGGCAGGTTGGGCCAGAGTGGGAGCAAGGGGCTTAGCTGTGGGGGGCAGGCAGAGTGGGGGTGAAAGGTGTGGCTGTGTGGCCATTTTACACTTGATTCTAACCAACAGGGAGGAAGTGGTTGTGAATCTGAAGGTGGAAGGCAATTTTGGGAGAAAGTGCTTGTGAAACAGTAGATTTCATGACTGTAATGAAAAGAAGGAGTTCTGCAATTTCATATCTGAGTTTCTTCAGGACTCTTGGATGAAAGCCATCTGGTCCTCATGACTAATTACTGTTTAATTTATCAATTTGTTCCAAAACCTCCTCAATCAACAGCTCAATATGGGACAATTCCTCTAATTTATCACCTAAGGTGAAGGGATCTCCCTCCTATCCTCTGCAGTGAAAATTAATGCAAAGAATTCATTTAGCTTCTCCACAACAGCAATGTCTTTCTTGAGTGCTCCTTTATCATCTTGTCAAGAATCAGAGGGGTAGCTGTGTTAGTCTGGATCTGTGAAAAGCGAGAAAGAGTTCTGTGGCTCCTTATAGACTAACAGATGTTTTGAAGCATAAGAGTTAGTGGTTGAATACTCACTTTGTCAGATGCATGTAGTGGAAATTTCCAGAGGCAGGTATAAATATGCAGGAAAGAATCAGTCTAGAGATAACGAGGTTAGTTCAATCAGGGAGGGTGAGGCTCTCTTCTAGCAGTTGAGGTGTGAACACCAAGGGAGGAGAAACTGCTTTTGTAGTTGGCTAGCCATTCACAGTCTTGGGAGACAGACCTGTCCTCGCTTACAGGCAGCCCCCCAACCTGAAGCAAATACTCACCAGCAACCACACACCACAGAACAAAACCACTAACCCAGGAACCTATCCTTGCAACAAATGCCAACTCTGTCCACATATCTATTCAAGTGACACCATCATAGGACCGAATCACATCAGCCACACCATTAGGGGCTCATTCACCTGCACATTTACCAATGTGATATATGCCATCATGTGCCAGCAATGCTCCTCTGCCATGTACATTGGCCAAACCAGACAGTCTCTATGAAAAAGAATAAATGGACACAAATCTGACATCAGGAATCATAACATTCAAAAACCTGTAGAAGAACACTTCAACCTCTCAGGTCAAACAGTAACAGCCTTAAAGGTGGCAATATTGCAACCGAAATGCTTCAAAAACAGACTCCAGTTATATCCATTTGATTTTGTGCCAATAAGGAGATGGAATTAGGAAGAGGAGCTCCAGCATAATTTTTATCCCAGTGCTTATGGTACTCAACTCGGATGTGGGAGACCCCCGCTTGAAGTGTCTGATGAGGAGAAATGATTGAAACAGGGATCTGTCCCCTCCCATGTGTGTGCCCTGACTACTTCATTATGGGATATCTATCTCAGTTTCTCCTGTACAAGACACCTTGTTAATCGAACTCCAGCACTCATTGATTCCAATGGAGCTATGCTGATTTACATACGCTGGGGATTTGGCCAGTGACTTCAATGGATCTGCACTGATTTAGACCAGTGGAGTATTTGGCCCAAAGTGCCAGTCAGTTATCTGAGCTGAGAAGGTCCTGAAGGCTGGTTACACACAAATCTATGCTCTCTGACTTTAAAAAAAAAGAGAGAATCAACGCTACTTGAGAAACCTGAATTTCCCCAATATATTCCTTAGAGCTGTTTTCACCTCCTTATTTTTCAGGCTGTAGACGATGCGGTTTAACATGGGGGTCAAGATGCTGTACTGGATGGAGAACATTTCATCCAGAACCACAGATGAGACTGAGCTGGGTTTTGTGTACTGGAGAAAACCTGTCATGTACAACAAGCCAACCACAATAAGATGGGAGCTGCAGGTGGAGAAGGCTTTACGCCTGCCCTCTGCAGAGCGTATCCTCAGGATGGTGGAGATGATGTGAATATAGGAGATTAGGGTGAGGAGGAAGGAGCTCAACCCAAAGGCCAAAGCATATGTAAGAAGCACCACTTGACTGGTGAGGGTCTCAGTACAGGACAGTTGTAACAGAAGAGGGAGCTGATTTGATTGAGCCCACAGAAATGCAATTTGAGGGCAATAACTATGATAAGAAGGGCATAGAAGAAGCCAATGGTCCATGCACCACTCACCAGCTGAACACAGATCCCTTTCCTCATTGTTTGCACGTAATGTAATGGGTCACAGATGGCAGCGTAACGGTCATAAGCCATCACTGAGAGAATGAAAACTTCAATACCAGCTGAGAGGATAAAAAGGAACATCTGGGCAATGCAGACTAAACAAACCCAATTTTTTTCAATCTTCCCTCATAGGTCATGTTTTCTAGACTTTTAATCATTTTTGTTGCTCTTCCCTGGACTTTCTCCAATTTGTCCAAATCTTTCCTGAAATGTGGCACCCAGAACTGGATACAATACTCAAGTTGAGGCCTAATCAGCACAGTGTAGAGCAGAAGAATTCCTTCACGTGTCTTGCTTACAACATTCCTGCTAATACATCCCAGAATGATGTTTGCTTTTTTTGCAACAGCGTTACACTGTTGACTCATTTTTAGCTTGTGGTCCACTATGACACCCAGATCCCTTTCCTCAGTACTCCTCCCTAGGCAGTCATTTCTCATTTTGTATGTATGTAACTGATTGTTCCTTCCTAAGTGGAGTACTTTGCATTCGTCCTTACTGAATTTCATTCTATTTACTTCAGACCATTTCTCCAGTTTGTCCAGATCATTTTGAATTATAATCCTATCCTCCAATGCACTTGCAACCCCGCCCAGTTTGGTATCTTCCGCAAATGTTATAAGTGTACTAGCTATGCATTATCTAAATCATTGATGAAGATATTGAACAGAACCAGACCCAGAACCGATCCCTGTGGGACCCCACTCCTTATGCCCTTCCAAGATGACTGAACCACTGATAAATAATCTCTAGGAACTGTTTTCCATTCAGTTATGCACCCACCTTATAGTAGCTCCATCTAGGTTGTATTTCTCTAGTTTGCTTATGAGAAGCTCATACGAGACAGTATCAAGAAGAAATGAATGTGACCAGAAAACATTATCTCGACACAGTGACATAATTTTGAAAAGAGGGGCCTGATAGAAAATTAATGGGACTTTTGCTCCTAAGACACTGAAACTCTGACTCAATGGGATTTTTTACTCAGTTTTCCGCACATCTGAATATCAGGCTGTACATACAGTAGAGAAATTATCTTGCCCTCCTGGAAGTGAAAAGCTATTTTGACCTCGGTTATTAATGGAAAAGGGAATGAAATCAATGTTGTGTCCAATATCAAAATTATTTTTGTCCCCATAGAATCCTAGAGAGAAACGGAACCTTTCCTCCATTATCAGCTCATGAGACAAATGCCTAAGCAAAGAGATGGACCTTGAACTAGAATCTGAATGCCAACACTGGCAGATTCTGTGCACAGGGAAATTCAATTTCAAGTGCATTTTCCAGAGAATGCCCTGATACACACACACACATGCAATCAATACAAACTACTGCACCAACTGATCTCAGCTACCTCAGTGCTGCCTTAAGAAAGAGAGAAAAAGAGAGAGCTGGGTGATTCAAGTAAATCAGTTTTGCCAACCATGGCCCCTGTGCTGTAACTGAGTCTGTGTGAGCAGACTTCTGCAGCAAGGCAGAATTGAATGGGACTCTGCAGAGACCCATCCCTAGATAAGAGGGGCAGAATCCGGTCCTTTGAAATGAAAAGGATACAAAAAATAAAAAGGAATAAATATATGAATCAACTCCCCTGCCTTTTAAGCACAGATCATAAATATGGTGAGATCATTCTGACCTGTGATTTTCTCTTCTCTTAGTCTCTCTACCTCCTTATTCCTTTGTCTATCTAGTATGTTTATCTGTCTCTGGAATAGAGCATCCAAGGAGATCCAATATTCTGTACCTGGAGCAGTGAAACCCCTCAAGGTGTGTAGGGTTATCAGTGGGAGGGAAGCAAAGAGATTTTCCTTAGCTGACTCCAAGACTAGGAGCTGATTCTTGAGAGTGGTTTAAATTCTGTCTTGTTCCCCCTGGGACAATCACTGCAGTTATATCTCTGTAACAAGTTCCCAGTAACATTGTGCTGGGTCAGCCCTTTAAGCAATGGTCTACGGTACCTAAGAATGAGAGCATTGAGGCTTGGGTTATCATATGCATCCAAGTGATTTAGATACCCAATCTCAGTGACAGTCAATGAAAAAGGCATGTATTTAGGCTGAGATTCTCAAAGCAGCTGAAGGAGTTAGATGCACAAACAGCAGCACATTTCCTCTCCCTTAGACTCCTTTGAAGGTGCTAGTCTTATTGTATAATTACCACAAGTGCAGCAGAGGAGAAAGAATGTGGAATGACCAGCCATCCTTACAAAATCACCAATGGCTGGATACACAGGTTAAGGGATGAGAAAGGAGCAAATAGACTGTATAAGATGGCAGGAAAGAACAGGAGATGAGACAAAGGAGGAGCTTTTCTGAATACATCTGGGTAAACTTTTTCAGACAAGTAGTTTATTCACTGAAAAATGCAGTTTGGTGGATCCAATACTATTTGTGAATAGTGAAAAAAAGCCAAATTGTTTCATCCAGGGAAAAACAAACAAACAAACAAAAAAGCCAACTCAAGTCACAAACCAGCACAGGGCACCTTAGTGCCTCCCCAGTACCTTTAACCTAGCGGTGAGGGAACCCACCTGGGTATGGGAGATCCTCATGCAATTCCTTCTCTGTCTGATGTAGAGAGAGATCTCTCAGGAAAGTGCTTTAACCTCTGTGCTGTAGGCCTTGCTGGAAACCTAAGCATGAGTAACTGTATTAACCAAAGGCTGGGAACCAGAGTAGGCCAGTCTTTGACAGAATAGCAGTGCACCAGGTAAGCTCATTCCTGACCAGAGAGGATGGTATAAAAACACACCGGTCTTTCGAGTAATTACATAAATGAATTCCTAAGAGATGGTACTAGAACCCACCGACCCCTCGTAAAGATAAGGATGGGATGACAGGTTAATGGGTGAGGTTTAACTTAATTCATTAAGGTTTGTGCAGGATGTTACAGGACTCTTTCAATTCTGTCACAGTGACAATCTTGATATATAGTGTCTCAACCTTTTTCTGCACTTACTGGACTCAATCCTTCTTCTAGTCTTACTCCCAGCTATATGGGATTGGCTCTTTTTGTCCTTCTAATCCATTTCAGGCTGTCTTGAATGCTATTCCTCGGAAACTCTGCAGCTAATCAGATCCTTTTCTATGACATCCATCCACCTAGTTCTGGGTCTGTCTACCCTTCTCTTACCCTCCCCTTCTAAATTTAACACCCTGTCATCCAATCTTTTTTTCACATGTCCAAACCCTCTAAGCCTGGACTCCCTCAGCTTTTCTATAATTGGTACCACCTTCACACTTCCCCTACTTTGTTCATTCCAAACATGATCAATCCTTGTAACTCCAAGCACCCATCTTAATGGTTTTGTTTCTACTGTATTCAAGATCTGCTCCTGTCTCTTGCTCAGTAACCAGCATTCAGAGCCATACCAAAGTGCAGGCCTAATTACCGACTTGTAGATCTCACTTTTCACTTTGATAGGCTTAGTGAAACGTCAGATGTTCATATCAATATTCACATAGTGCCCAATCTTGCAAAACGCTTACTCCAGTGAACAGAGAGAACAAATGAGTAATTGAAATTAAGTGTGAGTATGGACCACTGTCATCACTGTGAATCTATCTGCAGGATCGGAGTCATACACAATGTTTTTTGAGCTCAAACCTGCAGGTGGTCTAAAAGTGAGAGTCCTGCTGTCCTCAGCTGGATATCTACATGCAGAAAGGCTATGGGGATCTGTCCATTTAGTCTAAACACTCCAGTGCATGCAGTATCATGTCTCTAGAGAAGAAGAAATGCACAAAAAACAAAATAGCTCAATGGAAAAAGCCCATTCAGTCAGGTCATCCTTTCTTTCTTTCTTTCTTTCTTTCTTTCTTTCTTTCTTTCTTTCTTTCTTTCTTTCTTTCTTTCTTTCTTTCTTTCTTTCTTTCTTTCTATAAAATCTGCATAAGACAATGGGGGTAATTTGATGCAGCAGTGTTAAGGTGGTTTTCCTTGCATGTGCAGATGGTATGAAAAGACACATGGTTAGACTGTGGAACTCCTTGCCACAGGGATACACTCAGACCATAAATATAGCAATATTCAAAAAGAGATTGGGTAATAAAAATATCCAGAGTTGTTATGATTAATTATGATAATATTACTGGAAGGGATATTAAATACCATGTCTATTGTGAGGTTCTTCAATCTTCCTCTGAACATCTGTTCCTGGACACTGTCAGAAATGGGACAGCAGATTTAGATGGTGGGTCTGTCTCAGCATGGCTATTTTTATGGCTCCGTGACATAGACAATGGCATTACAAGAAGAGAGCAGTGTTCTTCAGTAGCATCCTTGTCCCAGAGATCTCAAAATACTGTGTGTGCATTAATGTATAAACTGCTGCAATACATCTGCCCATTTATTTTCCTCAAATTACAGAAGATTATTACTATCAAGCATATGTTAAACACCAACCAACTTCTAGTCTTTGTGCTTAAGATAAAATTCAAGAAAGTCCATGACCCAAAGGACTTAAATACAATAAATAAAGAACCTGGAAATACCACTTCTTCTTTTATTATTATATATTTTATATTACAATTAGGTGAGATTAATGCCTTGTCGTGCTTGGTTCTGTACAAATGTTAGAGATGGTCAGAAAAAGAAATTTCCATCACCCAGTAAATTCCATATTTCAACATTTGTTTTAAACCCAAAATAGGTCAGAAAGTTGAAATGTCAACATTTTTGAGAAAGGAAAAATCATAAAATATTTGAATGCAGAAATATCTAAACATTTCATTTTGTCCATTTTGATTGACACAAACCATCCTTTTGGTTAATCAATATTTTGATCTAAATTACATTGAGATGAGTAATTGTGTCATTTTAAATTGAAATGTCAACTCATTTTTTTATTTCAGCTTGACATTTTGAAAGAAAATCTATGATTTAATTTTTAGAGGTCAAATTGAAGTGAAATTTTTGTTTAGATTTTCCCAATGCAAAAATCAAATATTTTACTTCAAAATTCAGATTTTCCAGCAAAAAAACATTCTATCATGATGAAACCACACTTTGAAATTTGAAAAAAAATCATGGTAAAAATGTTGAACAGAACTAACAAACTTAAAAGTACCGATGATTGCTGCCATGAAGAATTGGCAGTACAACAGAGTGATGCTCAGTAAGCAGGACACCCTGAAAAAAATGAGTAGCTAAATAGAGCTATTATTTATTTAGTAAGCAGGTTGCAAAAGTTTTGAATTTGAATAAGAAAGATGGACTTTCCCCCCCCCCATGAAAATAGTCCCATTGTTCAACTAGTTATATTTATTTTATGTGAAGAATCTGAAAGAAGAAATGCTCCCTGTGAAAATGGGAGCAGAGGGTCAAGTCTTTCTTAAATGGGACAGAGAGTGCATGCCATCAGTACTAGGATGGGATGGGAAGAGTGATGGAAGTGGGCACATGTATGGAATTTTGGCTGAACACACTGGACAGGGAAGGAAGAGATCAGGCTTCCATGTCTTGCCCTCCACAGACTTTCTGGCTGACTTGAGCATGAGGATGGGACTAAGTTATTCCCATCCAATAGGAGTTGAGCACCTGATTTCCCTAGACTCTTTTGACTAGCTTAGCCTATTGGTTGACTCTGAATTCACCCATTGCCAATGTTTGGCTTATAGAGCTATTGTCTGGGGTAAATGAAAAGTTATATTTTTTTTCACTGAGACGAGATACTCAGCTGGCAGGTATTGGAGTAGCCCTGTTTATTTCAGTGGAGCTACGCTGCTTTTCACCAGCTGGGGTTCTGCATTTAAAGGTGAATTTCACTTGGGTGCAGAGTAGCAGCACCACTTCCCACTATGTTTGTGATGTCAGTGGACACTCAGCGATACACAGGGCTTTCCAACTCAACGGTGAGTGAAATTTGAGGAAAACAAAATCACTTTAGAATACGAACACTATGGTAAGAGCCTCATTTTATGTAAATCCATGTACCTACATTGACTTAATGGCACCATGTCAATTTACACCAACGGGTAGGTTCACAAAGGGACATAGGTGTTGTGATGCTGAGCATTGCAGTGCCCAACTTTGAAGTACCTGGAAAATCACAGAGATTCACAAAGCCAGAATTTGGCACCCTGGCTCCCTCCACAATGGAAGAGGAGAGATAGGTGCCTAAGAACGGGATTTGAAAAAGCCAGCTTGATTTGGTGGGTCACATCCTAAATTAGCCAATGGAAAATGCTGAGGAGATGGGTGTGTCCTAACCACCCCTATCTTTCAAGTTGTGCATTACCTTAATCCCCAGGAGGGAAACACTTTTTCTGCTTGGGATTCCCATCTGAGAACCCTCTAACCCCAATTAAGGTATATTTTGCAATAAGACGGGGTGTGGTGGGACAGAGAAGACTGAGAAGGAATTAGGAGGAAGAAGTCCCTCCTTAGTTTTATTTCAGTGGTTCTGGTATTCACCCAAGAGAAGTAGACCCCGGTTCAATGGTCTGATGAGGAGAAGAGATTTAAGAACATTGACACTACTTGAGAGACTTGAATTTCCTCCAACATTTTCCCTACAGCTGTTTTCACCTCCTTGTTTTTCAGGCTGTAGATGATGGGGTTTAACAAAGGGGTCAAGATGTTGTACTGGATGGAGAACATTTCATCCAGAATCATAGAGACTGAGCTGGGCTTTGTGTACTGGACAAAACCTGTCAGGAAGAATAAGCCAATCACAACCAGGTGGGAGCTGTAGGTGGAGAAGGCTTTACGCCTGCCCTCCACAGAGCGTATTCTCAGGATGGTGGAGATGATGTGAATGTAGGAGACCAGGGTGAGGAGGTTGGAGCTCAACCCAAATATCATGGCAGAAGTAAGAAGCAGCACTTGAGTGGTGAGGGTCTCAGTGCAGGACAGTTGTAACAGAGGAGGGAGCTCACAGCTGAAATGGCTCCACTTAATGCAGTGGGTCAAAGATGGCAGAGTAGCGGTTATAAGTCATGGCTGAGAGAATGAAAGATTCAGTACCAGCTGAGAGGATAAAGAAGAAGATCTGGGCAATGCAGCCATTGACAGAAATATTTTTCTGCTCTGCTAGGAAGTTCATCAGCATATTAGGCACCATGACTGAAGAATAGCAGATATCAACAAAGGATAAATGGAAGAGGAAGAAGTACATGGGTCTGTGAATGTGAGAATCAGCCCTTATCACCAGAATGATCACCATGTTCACTGAAAGGGCGATTAGGTAAATAACTAAAAACACCAGGAAGAGGAAAATCTGCATCTGTGGGTCACCGGAAAATCCCAGGAGTATAAATTCGGTCACCGTGGTTTGATTTTTCATTGGCATTTGTTCAGGACAACTGTGACCTGGAAGACAAGAAAAAACAAATGATATTTTAACACTCATAATAAAAGTAAATTGAAACATCAGGTGGAGTTCATCTGATGAGCAGTATGAAGGTGAAGAAAGCCCTATTCCATCCTGTAAATGTGTGCTTTTAATGGATTAAATTTAGAGAGAGAGAGAGAGAGAGAGAGAGAGAGAGAGAGAAGCTGGATGGAATTTGTGTGTTTTAAATAGACAAAATGGGCTGGATACAGTAAAGGACTTAGGCACCTAACTGCCACTTTAGATGCCTAAAACCCAGACTCAGGCCCCACTGGGATTCACAAATATCCTGCTGACCTGGGACTACGGGACAGGCTAATTTGGAGATCCCTCAGTCTCTCCTCTTTAAGCTGATCCACTTTGGCTAAAGAGTTAGAGAGACATTGCAGTAGATGTACTGGATCTTCTGCATCCAGGGTGAGTGCTTTAGCCATGAGGCTATAGAGTTACTCACTTTTTCTCTCTGTGTGTGTCTATGTCACTCCCTCCCTCATATCTCTAAGATGGCCCAGTGACTTCATGGAGCCACAGCAGATTCACACCAGCAGGGGATCTGGTCAATTATCTCTTTGTCTATTATTTTCTGTCAATTGTTTTAGACTGTTTTGTTGAAAATTCTATTTATTATCTGTGGTATCTTATTGGATTCATTCCTATTAAAATCACTAGGAATTTTCAAGAAGAAGAAGGAGAAAAGAAGAAATGAATGTGCTGGCAAACATTTTCTAGCCACAGTGACATAATTTTGGAAAGAGGAGCTTGATAGAAAATAAGTGACTTAGGACCAAAAATCGCATTAAAACTCTTTTGAAAATCTGACTCAATGGGACTTTTATTCATTGCTTTGCACATCTGAATGTCAGGCTACACATACAGAAGAGAATCTATTCTGCGCTCATGGAAGTGAGTGGCTTTTATTACATCCAATTTTAATACAAATGGGAATGAAGTCAATATTCTTGTGAATGTCCAATCTATGTTTGTCTCCATATGACCCAGAGAGAAAATAAACCTTTCCTCCATTATCAGCTCAAGAGACAAATACCTAAGCAAAGAGATAGACCTTGTATTAAAAACATAAATATTAACACAGGTAGATTCTGTGCAAAGGGAAATTTCACAGTGGAGAGAGATAAATAGCTGGATCTCTCAAGGGTCAGTACTGGGACCAGTGCTGTTTAACATATTCATAAATGATCTTGGAAAAGGGCTAAACAATGAGGTAGCAAAGTTTGTAGATTATACAAAATTACTCAAAATAATGAAATACAAAGCAGACTATGAAGAGTTACCAAGGAATCTCAAAAAGTGAGTGACTGGACAAAGGAAATGGCGAATGAAATTAAATGCTCATAAATGCAAAGTAAAAAATGCATTGGAAAAAAAATTAGCTGATACTCTTCAAGAAAGATCTTGGAGACATTGTGGATAGTTCTCTGAAAACATCGGCTCAATATGCAGCGGCAGTCAAAAAACTAACAGAATGTTAGGAACCATTAAGAAAGGGAGAGAGAATAAAATAGAAAATATCATAATGCCTCAATATAAATCCATAGTATGCCTACACAATGAATACTACGTGCCGTACTCATTGCCCCATCTCACAAAAAGATATATTAGAACTCGGAAAAGTACAGTGAAGGGCAACAAAAATGATTATGGGTATGGAACAGCTTCCATATGAGGAGGCATTAAAAAGACTGGGAAAGTTTGGCCTGGAAAAGAGATGACTAAGGGGAATGTGACAGAGGCCTATAAAATCAAGAATGGTGTGGGGGAAGTGAATAAAGAAGTGTTATTTACCCCTTCACATAACATACAAATCAGGGGTCCCCTGATGAAATTAATAGGCAGGTTTAAACCAAACATAAGGAAGCACTTCTTCACACAACACACAGTCAACCTGTGGAACTCAGTGCCACAGGATGTTGTGAAGACCAAAAGTATAACTGGGTTCAAAAAAGAATTAATTGAGTTCATTAGGGTAATTGGCTATTAGTCAATATGATCACTGTCTGAATGTCCATAAACGTCTGACTGCTAGAAGCTGCGACTGGATAAAAGGGAATGGATCACTGGATACATTGCTGTATTCTGTTCACTCCTTCTGAAGCATCTGACACCTGCCACTGTTGAAAGACAGGATACTGGGCTAGATAGACCATTGGTTTGACCCAGTATGGCCATTCTTATGTTCTTAATAAAGTTAAAAGTCTTCTCCAGATAATGCCTTACCCCTAACCTACCCATTCCCTTAAAACACACACACACACACACACACACACACACACACACACACACACACTCTCTCTCTCTCTCTCTCTCTCTCTCTCTCTCTCTCTCTCTCTCTCTAAAAAAAGAAACTACAGCTAACATGCACCAAATGAACTCAATTATATCAGTGCTGCCTTGAGAATGAGAAAGAGAGAGATGAGTGATTCAAGTAGTAGCTATGTTCTCATCTATGGCCCCTGTGCTGTAACTCACTCTGTGTGAGCATACAGTGGTGTTGTAGCTGTCTTGGTCTCAGGATATTCAAGAGACAAGGTGGGTGAGGTAATATCTTTTATTGGACCAACTTCTGTTTTTGAGCCACACAGAACACTTCATTCTCATCAACAGAAGTTGGTCCACTAAAAGATATTACCTCACCCACCTTGCCTCTGTGTGAGCAGACTGCCAGGCAGAAGTCAATGGGACTCTGTAGAGAGACCTACCCCTAGGTAAGGCGGGGGAGAGTAAAGAGAATCTAGTCCTTTGGAATGGAAAGGATAAAATAAGATTAAAAAGGAATAAAAAATATGAATCAACTCAGCTGACTTTTAAATGTGGATCATAAATATGGTGAGATCATTCTGACCTGTGGTTTTCTCTTTTTGTTTTCTTAGTCTGTTTAGACAGACAAATCAATAAGTAGGTAGATAGTCTCTCTATTTGCCTCTGCAATACACCATGTCAGGATATCAAAACTTCCTTACTCCAAACACTTAAATCTGACAAGGTAGGTAGGGTTATCCCTGGGAGTGGAGCAAAGAGCCTTTACTCTTCTGACTCCAAGACTAAGAACTGATTTTTGAGAGCTGTTTAAATGCTGTTTTATTCCCCCGGGACAATATCCCTGCAGTTCACTCTCTGTAACAAGCTACCTATAACACAGAGCTGGGTCAGTCCTTAAGCAGCAATTTTCCATGCATAAGAATGAGAGCACTGAGACTTGGATTACCAAAGGAGCCTAATGGATTTAGATATCCAATCTCAGTTACAGGCTGTCAGGGTTCCCTCCTCACTCTGAACTTTAGAGTACAGATGTGGGGACCCACATGAAGACCCCCTAAGCTTATTTCTACCAGCTTAGGTTAAAAACTTCCCAAGGCACACACTCTTTCTTATACCTTGGATGAAGTAATGCTGCCACCACCAAGTGATTTAAACAAACATTTAGGGAGGGCCACTTGGAGCCCTATCTTCCCCAAATATCCCCCCAAACCCTTACACCCCCTTTCCTGGGGAGGCTTGAGAATATATTCTCACCAATTGGTACAGGTGAACACAGACACAAACCCTTGGATCTTAAAACCATGAAAAATCAATCAGGTTCTTAAAAGAAGAATTTTAACTAAAGAAAAGATAAAGGAATTACCCCTATAAAATTGGGATGGTAAGTACTTTACAGAATAACAAAAGACTCAAGAACATAGAGGATCTTCCCTCTAGGCAAAACCTTAAAGTTCAAAATCACGGATAAACCTCCCTCCTTCTACAAAGGAAATCACAAGCCAAAATAAAAGTAAGCTAACACATTCCTTCGCTAGTACTTACTAATACTAATGGAGTTGGATTGCTTGCTTTCTTGATCTGTCTTCGGCAAGCACACAGAACAGACACAGCCTCCCCCCTCTCAGCCCCCCCACCGATTTGAAAGTATCTTGTCCCCTTATTGGTCCTTTTGGTCAGGTGTCAGCTAGGTTACCTGAGCTTCTTAACCCTTTACAGGTAAAAGAGGAATTAACCCCTTACAGGGTAAAGAATGATTTTATGCTACCCTTAGCTGTATGTTTATGACACAGGGTCAGATTTTCAAAGTGTCCTAGGAGCTAGACACCCAAACAGCAAACCATTTCATCTCCCATATGCTCCTTTGAATATGCTAGCCATAAAGAGAATGGAGCAACCAGATTGCATCAGGTGGCAGGAAAAAAATAGGTGGTGAGAGAAAGGAGGAGTTATATTGTGTAGAGCTGGACAACATTTTTCAGAACATTTTTTGTGTGAAAAAACTAACAGTTTTGTTTGACCTCATATTATTTGCAAATTTGACACCTATTCACCAAATATTTTCATGCAAGGGAAAAACAAAGTCTAAATTGACAGCCCAGCATATGGAACCCTAGCACTCACATTAATACCTTGTGTCTATTGGTTGGGGTATTCGGATGTGGGAGAAACTCATTCAGTTTCCACTTTTGCTTGCTGTGGAGCAGAGATTTGAAGCTAGGTCTCCCATCTCTCAGGAAAGTGCTTTATCTTTGGGCTGTAAGGCAATTTAGGCCAGGGCTTTCTCAGGCTCTCCAGATGAAGCTGTTCACATTGTATAAATCAGCAGCAGGCTAATTTACATCACGATAATGCAGCTATGGTGACATGTAGAACGGATTTCCATGTTGAGTCATCCCTTGTGAGACTTCTTGCTTCCACAAGAGTCAGTACGGGAGGATTAGATTTCCTAAATTTCTCAGAATTGCATCTTCCAATCTTATTCATGGTCACCCTTATGCTCTACTTCCTTTGGATTCAGCTTTCTAAACCTTCAGTAAAAGTGTACCTTCTTCTGCACATTGGACATACCCCCACCATTGCAGTCATCTTCTTCTCAACTGATGCAAGACTGCAACTAGCTGGAATGATCTAAGCATGTTCTCATTTGTGACAAAATCAAACCAGCAGATGTTAAGAATCCTCTGTAATTTTGACACTGAAAATTGTCTAGTGTCGTCTCCTCAGCTATCTAATGGATATATTTCTGCTCCATATAACAGAGTAGCCATCGCTACCACATTGAACACTGGTCTCTTAGTTGTCAAATAGACATTCTGCCACCCAAAGAGAGGTATTTGAAGATGCTGAAATGCCACTGACGCAAGACTGATCATACGTGTGACCTCTTCGGACATAGACCCTCCTCCTGTCAACAAGCTACCCAGATAGATAAAACTATTCACCCATTCAATGTCATTGCCATCTATATGCACATCACCAGGTCATTCATTTCCATTTTATAGGCGGCATGGATGGTTTTCATTTTATCATAATAGATAAAGCAGTTTTTCTCAGCTCATGGTCAGTAGTCTCTCCAAGTAAGGCAATATCATCCTCATATTTTAGATCCATTCAAGATCAATCTTTAAATAGTACACCTCCTACCTGGGCCACAATTAATCTTGTCGTCTGATAGTCTATTATAACATTAAATACCAAGGTTTGGAGAAAGCATACCTGACACACCTCTGATTCTACAGAAAACCAGTCTGTAATACAACTGTTGACCCTTGCACAAGTCAATGTACCATGGTACTCTTCCTCTATGGGGCACACTAAGCCCTCATACGCTGATTGATGCAGTGAGTCAAAACTGGCGATAAAGTCTATAAACATAATGGTAACATCCTTTGGTCACTCTAGGAGTTTTTCAGAACATTCTATCAGGTGTGACACATGGGTTTTCTCTTTAGTAATTGTTAAGTTTGTTTCAGAATCTGTCACTACTATGGTGTTTTTTGTACCATATAATGGAATGTGTATTTCACCCAACAGGTCTCTCTGTGAACTAGAACTATCTCCCTAGGGGAAGAGGGAGGAAGCCTCCTTACACTTAGTGTGTCTACACAGTCAGCTAGGGGTGTGATTCCCAGCTCTTGTAGACTCACTCACGCTAGCTCTCATTGAGGTAACTCACTGAAAATAGTAATCTAGCTGTTGTAGTACAGGCAGTGGCATGTGTTGGCATGGGCTAGGCATATCAAATACATACCCATGAGGTTCAGGCAGGTTTCTACTCAGTGAAACTAGTCTGTGCCTACACTCACTGCTGTCCATGATACTACTGCTACACTGTTAATTTTGGAATGCTAGCTCGATAAACTGGGAATCACACATCTAGCTCATAGTGTAGACACAGCCTTAATGAACATTGAGATTCAATGTGTTAAAGGCTGTAGCATGCTGCCTGGGGGACACTGGAAACAGTTTGAACAGGCAGGGTCACACTGGAGGATACACACTGAGAGTTATACGGACACACAGGAGAATCTGGGCAGGCCAAAGAATGCAAATCAGACAGGTTGTGTTCCTGTAATTTAAGAGTGAAGCAAAATTAATTTAGCTTTTAGTACAGCATGAGATTAGATGAGATTAAGTAGGTGTGCAGGACTCTAGCAGGAGCTGTCCTTCAACCCCCACCCAGGGGTTTTCCTGTGGTTTCAAGTTCATCATATCTCAGCTCAGACCAAAATCATCTCCTGACTCTCTGTCATTGACTTCTCCAGTTTGGCTCTTTGAAGAGACCTTGACTAGATAATCAGCCAGACAATGGGTATCCCCTGAAAGTGTAGCTGCAGAAGAATGGATTTTAGGTGGGTCATTTGCATAATCTTCACCCAAAACAATTTCCTTGAAAATCCACTTCACACGGATTATCCCAAAAAGTCCTTTGAAGTCCCCAATATCTCTGTAAGACCAACTTTGACAAAAGGTGGATTCTGAATCATAACTTTATTTGCTGAGGTAAGATCCTCAGCTGACATATATAGGTGTAGCCCTCTTTCTTTCAGTGGAGTTATGTTGCTTTCCACCATCTGTGGTGCTGCATCTAAGGGGAATTTCACTGGGGTGCATAGTGCCAGCACCATTTCCTATTATGTTTAGGATTAAAGTGGAAACTCGATGATACACGGGTCTTTCCAACTCAATGGTGAGGCAAATTTGAGGAATGTAAAATCATTTTAGAATATGGACACTATGGGCCAGATTCCCAGTTCATCTAAATCCATATAGTGCCATTAAATCAACAGGATGAGGTGGATTTACACCCAGAGTTAGATTCACAAAGGAACATAGCTGTTCTAATGCTGAGCATTGCAGTGGATAACTTTTAGGTGATTTTTTTTAATCACTCAGTTTCCAGAGCCTGAGTTGGGTGGCCAGACTCGCTACACAGAGAAAGGGAAGACATAGGCAACTAGGAATGGGATTTAAAAAAGCCAACATGACAGATGGTTCCTTAGCCAATGGGAAAGGCCAAGCAGGGGGTTGTGTTCTAAACCCCACTGCTGTCACAGGAGTTCAGTCCCTATCTCCTCTGCGGGAAGGCACCTCCTTCACCTTGGGATTCTCAGCTGGGAAGTCTCTAACCCCATTTAAGGTGGCAAAAAACATGGTGAGAGAGGGGAGAGAAGAAGGAATTAGGTGGAGGAAACCCCTCAACTTTTATTCTAGCAGTTAGGGATGTAGCAGACCTGCCTGATAAGGAGAAAGCTTTTAAAAAGGGATCTGCTTCCACCTATGTGGGTGCCCTAACCACTGCGATATGGAATACCTGATATGTGTGTCTCTCAATCTCTCCTAATAGAGCCTTAATTCCTTTGTGCATCTTGACCCAGCTGGGGATCACACTCATTATTAATTATTGTTATTATTGAAGACAGAGGCATTAATAGGGATGAATCCTATAAGATACAAGTGATAATAATTGGGTTGTCAACAAAATACTCTAGAAGAACTACAGAATGCAATAGACAAAGATGTTATTTTCATAGAACTGGCCAGATCCTCAAGTGGTATAAATTAGCCATAGCTCCATTGAAGTCAGTGCGTCAGATTGAAAGAGATATTGGCCCAAAGAGAGAGAAAGAGAGAGAGAGCATGAATGGCTCTAGATCCTGGTGCTTCTAGCACTCACCCTAGATGGAGACCCAGGATCCTGTCCCCTTTGCTCCAGTGTCTCTTCTACCCAATGGGGATGTGGCCTGCTGAGTTAATTGGAGTCACATTGGCCAAAACCTCAGTTGGTCTAAATCAAAGTGTCAGATACCTGAGCAGAGGATCTCCCAAACACAAGTTATACACAGTTCTATGTTCTTTGTGTTTTTTTTAAATAAGATCGACACTACCTGAGAAATTTGAATTTCCCCAACATTTTCCCTATAGCTGTTTTCACCTCCTTGTTTTTCAGGCTATATATGATGGGGTTTAACATAGGAGTCAAGATGCTGTACTGGATGGAGAACATTTCATCGAGAACCACAGAAGAAACTGAGCTGGGTTTTGTGTACTGGAAAAAACCTGTCAAGTACAACAAACCAACCACAATAAGGTGGGAGCTGCAGGTGGAGAAGGCTTTATGCCTGCCCTCCACAGAGCGTATCCTCAGGATGGTGGAGATGATGTGAATATAGGAGATCAGGGTGAAAAGAAAGGAGCTTGATCCAAGTATGACAGCAGAAGTAAGAAGCACCATTTGATTGGTGAGGGTGTCAGTGCAGGACAGTTGTAATAGAGGAGGGAGCTCACAGCTGAAATGGTGGATTTGATTGGGCCCACAGAAATGCAACTTGAGGGCAAAAACAGTGTTAAGCAGGGCATGGAAGAAGCCTATTGTCCATGCACCACTCACCAGCTGAACACAGATCCTTGTGCTCATTGTGTCCATGTAACGCAATGGGTCACAGATGGCCGCATAGCGGTCATAAGCCATGGCGGAGAGAATGAAAGCTTCAGTAGCAGCTGAGAGGAGGATGAAGAACATCTGAGCAATGCAGCCAATGACAGAAATAGTTTTGCGCTCTGCTAGTAAGTTCATCAGCATATTAGGCACCATGACTGAGGAATAGCAGATATCAACAAAGGATAAATGAAAGAGGAAGAAGTACATGGGGATGTGAAGGTAAGAATCAGCTCTTATCACCACCATGATCACTATGTTACCACCCAGAGTGATTAGGTAAATAACTAAAAACACAAGGAAGAGGAAAATCTGCATCTGTGGGTCACTGGAAAGTCCCAGGAGGATAAATTCGGTCACTGTGGTTTGATTTTCCATTTTCATTTATTCAGGAAATCTGTGACCTGGAAGACCAGAAAAAAAATGAAATTAACACTTATTATGAAAATAAATTGAAATAGTATGTGGAGATCATCTGTTCCATAGGATGAATGTAAAGAGAGTTCTATTCAATTCCGTAAATTGTGTGTTTTAAGTAGACTAAATTTAGAGAGCGAGAGAAAGAGAGACGTGAGATGACATTTGTGTGTTTTAAATAAGCAAAATAAGCTGGATACACAAAAGGACTTGGGAATCTAACTGCAACTATAGACGCCTGAATACTATAATCACGTCCTACTGGTATTCACAAATTCCCTGCTCAGCTCTGACTAAGGGATAGTCTGATGTGGGGCTCCCTCAGTCTCTCCTCTTGAAGCTGTACCTCTATGGATAAATCATTAAAGAGGCAGTGCAGAGTTAGAGGATACGTAGTCTTCTGCATCCAGGGTGAGTGTTCAAACCACCAGGCCATATAGGAATTTATTCTCTCTCTCTGCAATCTGGCTTTATGACTTCAATAGAGCTACAGCTGTGTTACACCAGCATGGGATCTGGCAGATTGGCTGCAGTGAAACTATGGCCAATTTACAATAGCTGGACATCTGGCCAAATCTATACAAATAATCTCCTTCTCCATTACAATCTGTCAGTTGTTCTAGACTATTTTGTTGAAAACAATATTTAATATCTGTAGTATATAATTGGATTCTTACCTATTAAAATCATTAGGATTTTTCAAGAAGAATAATCATAGAATCATAGAACTGGAAGGGACAGCAAGAGGTCATCTAGTTTGTCCAACGTGCTTTTAAAAATCCTTAAAAATGATGGAGATTCCAAAACCTCCCTAGGCAATTTATTCCAGTGCTTAACCACTCTGACAGTTAGGAAGTTTTCCCTAATGTCCAACCTAAACCGCCCTTGCTGCAATTTAAGCCCTTTGCTACTTGTATTATCCTCAGAGGTTAAGAAGAACAATTTTTCTCCCTCCTCCTTGTAACAACGTTTCATGTACTTGAAAACTGTTATCATGTCCCCTCTCAATCTTCTCTTCTCCAGAATAAACAAACCCATTTTTTCAATCTTCCCTCATAGGTCATGTTTTCTAGACCTTTAATCATTTTTGTTGCTCTTCTCTGGACTTTTTCCAATTTGTTCATATTTTTACTGAAATGTCACACCCAGAACTGTACACGATACTCCAGTTGAGGCCTAATCAGGATGGAGTAGAGCGAAATAATTACTTCTTGTGTCTTGCTTACAACACTCCTGCTAATACATCCGAGAATGATGTTTGCTTTTTTTGCAATAGTGTTACACCATTGACTCATATTTAGCTTGTGGTCCACTTTGACCCCCCAGATCCCTTTCCGCAGTTCTCCTTCCTAGGCAGTCCCTTCCCATTTTGTATGTGTGCAACTGACTGTTCATTCCTAAGTGGAGTACTTTGCATTTGTCCTTATTGAATTTCATCCTATTTACTTCAGACCATTTCTCCAGTTTGTCCAGATCATTTTGAATTATAATCCAATGCACTTGCAACCCCTCCCAGCTTGGTATCGTCCACAAACGTTATAAGTGTACTCTCTATACATTATCTAAATCATTGATGAAGATATTGAACCAGACTCAGAACTGATCCCTTCAGGACCCCACTCGTTATGCCCTTCCAGCATGACTGTGAACCACTGATAACTACTCTCTGGGAACTGTTTTTCAACCAGCTATGCACCCACCTTATAGTAGCTCCATCTAGGTTGTATTTCTCTAGTTTATGAGAAGGCATGCAACACTGTATCAAGAAGAAATGAATGTGACCAGAAAACATTATCTCGACACAGTGACATAATTTTGAAAAGAGGGGCCTGATAGAAAATTAATTGGACTTTTCCTCCTAAGTCACTTAAACTCCAACACAGTGGGATTTTTGACTCTGTTGTCTACACGTATGAATATCAGGCTGTACATACAGTAGAGAAATGTACCTGCCCTTCTGGAAGTTAAGTTATTAATGGAAAAGGGAATAAAAGCAATGTTCGGTCCAATGTCAAAATTATTTGTCCCCATACACCCCTAGAGAAAAACTAAACTTTTCCTCCATTATCAGCTCATGAAACAAATGCCTAAGCAAAGAGATGGACCTTGTACTAGAACATGAATGTCAACACAGGCAGATTCTGTGCAAAGGGAAATTCAATTCCAAGTGCATTTTCCAGAGAATGTCCTTCCCCTGACCTCCCCAGCACACACAGAATACAAAATACTGCACCAGCTGATCTCAGCTACCTCAGTGCTGCCTTAAGAAAGAGAGAAAAAGAGAGAGCTGGGTGATTCAAGTAAATCAGTTTTGCCAACCATGGCCCCTGTGCTGTAACTGAGTCTATGTGAGCAGACTACTGCAGCAAGGCAGAAGTCAATGGGACTCTGCAGAGACCTTCCCCTAGATAAGAGGGGCAGAATCCGGTCCTTTGAAATGAAAAGGATACAAAAAATAAAAAGGAATAAAAATATGAATCAACTCACCTGCCTTTTAAGTGCAGATCATAAATATGATTAGATCATTCTGATCTGTGATTTTCTCTTTTCTTAGTCTATCTACCTCCTTATTGATTTGTCTGTCTAGTCTGTCTATCTGTCTCTGGAATACAGCATCCAAGGAGATCCAATATTCTCTACCCAGAGCAGTGAAACCCCTCAAGGTGTGTAGGGTTATCAGTGGGAGTGAAGCAAAGATTTTCCTTAGCTGACTCCAAGACAAGGAGCTGATTCTTAAGAGTTGTTTAAATACTGTCTTGTTCCCCCTGGGACAATTCCTGAAGTTCACTCTCTGTAACAAGCTCCTACTTACATTGTGCTGGGTCAGCCCTTAAGCAATGGTCTATGGTACCTAAGAATGAGAGCATTGAGGCTTGGGTTATCATATGCATCCAAGTGATTTAGGTACCCAATCTCAGTGACAGTGAATTAAAAAGGCATGTATTTAGGCTGAGATTCTCAAAGCAGCTGAAGGAGTTAGATGCGCAAACAGCAGCACATTTCCTCTCCCTTAGACTCCTTTGAAGGTCCTAGTCTTATTGTATAATTACCACAAGTGCAGCAGAGGAGAAAGAATGTGGAATGACCAGCCATCCTTACAAAATCACCAATGGCTGGATACACAGGTTAAGGGATGAGAAAGGAGCAAATAGACTGAATAAAATGTCAGGGATAACAGGAGATGAGACAAAGGAGGAGCTTTTCTGAATACAGGTGGTAAACTTTTTCAGACAAGTAGTTTATTCACTGAAAAATGCTGTTTGGTTGACCCAATGCTATTTGTGAATTTAAAAAAAAGCCAAATTGTTTCATCCAGGGCAAAACAGACAAACAAACAAAAACAATTAAAGTCACAAAGCAGTAGAGGGCACCTTAGTGCCTCCCTAATACCTTTAATCTGGTGGTGAGGGAACTCACGGGGGTCATGGGAGATCCTCATGCAATTCCCTCTCGGTCTGATGTAGAGCAGAGATTTGAAGTTAGGTCTCTTATCTCTCAGGAAAGTGCTTTAATCTCTGTGCCATAGGCCTTGCTGGAAACCTAAGCGTAAGTAACTGTATTAACCAAAGGTTGGAAACCAGAGTAGGCCTGTATTTGACAGAATAACATTGCACCAGGTAAGCATATTGCTGACCAGAGAGCACGGTACAAACACACACAGATCTGTCAAGTAGCACACTGACCCCTCATAAGATAAGATTGGGATCACAGGATAATGAGTTAGGATGTTTTGTTCTAACTAGCAGGTACTAGGATAAGGGTGGTAACTAACAGCATCTGGAGTGTAATATGTAATTTTTTTGTATCAGTGTATAAAAGGAGAAGTCCAATTAGGGGCATCTTTGTATCGGTCAAGGGGACAGGACCCTGATGTCCCATCTTGTCACGGAAATACATGTTAGTGTCCCTGTGACCCGTTAGACAGGGCACTAGTACCGTGCTTTGCTGACAATAAACTTGGCCAAGGGCTTTAGTCACCAAATGGAGCCTGTGGTCTTTCTTTAGGAATAACATTGAGGTCTGCTGAATCAGTAAGCTGCATTCCCTGCTCGTGCAGCTGACACCGGAGAGCCAAGAACAGCAGCACTGAGCAGCCTTGACAATTCTCCACAACACTAACATACTGGTCTATAAGGTATTTTGGGGCAGGGCTTTCTCAGTGTCTCTGAAGGTGGTTTGCTTTGTAAAGTCAGCAGCATATCATCAGCAGCAGAAACACATGGCTGTAATGCAGCCATGGTGGCATGTAGAATGGGTTTCCATCTTGAATAGTCCTTTGCAAGTCTTCTTCATTTCACAAGAGTCAGGATGGGATGGTTTTTGTTTCTTAAATCCCACAAAATGCATCTTTCAATCCCATTCATGGTTGCACTGGCGCTCTACTTCCTTCTACCTCAGCTCTATAAACCTTCTGTAAAAGCATACGGTCTCCTGAACATTGCGCATAACCCCACCATTGCAGTCGTCCTTTTCTCAATTAATGCAGGACTGCAACTTGCTGGGATCATTTAAGTATCTCCCTGTTTGTGACAAAATCAAATCAATGGATGTCAAGGATATGTCATAACTTTTGACACTGAAAACTGTTTAATTTCCTCTCCTCAGCTGTTTTTAATGAATATGTTTCTGCTCCGTATAACAGAGTTGTCATCACTAGCATATTGAATACTTGTCTCTTAGTTGTCGCACAGACATTCTGCCTCCCAAACAGAGGGCTTTGAAGGTGCTGAAATGTCATTGACACAAGACCCATCAGATGTGTGACTTCTTCAGATATAGAAACTTGTGCCATCAAACAAGTACCCAGATAGAAAAACCTATTTACCCATTCAATGTGGTTGCCATCTACATGCAGCATTAGTGGGTCATGAGCAACCCCCGGGCAAAAGAAATTGCCCATCCACATTATTTGTCAAAACATTCAGAGAAATCAGGATGAGTTCACAAATGACTCAAGGCCAACATTCATCCCTAATATTTGGTGGACTAATGAAATCCAGCAACATGTGTCTATGCCGTTTTGAAGAGATCAGAAACTGCCCCATGCATTTCTGAGCATTTCCTAATGTGATTGCAATACAACATTTTCAATTGTATAATGTGTTATGTCACAGTACACTATCAGCATTATTTCTCTTTGTTCCTCTCTGTGTGTCATTTATCCTTCCATCAGCATCTATCTATCTATCTATCTATCTATCTATCTATCTATCTATCTATCTATCTATCTATCTATCTATCTATCTATCTATCTATCTATCTATCTATCTATCCATGTAACAAGATAGGTGAGCTAATATCTTTTTTGGGCCACTTCTGTTGGTGAAAGAGACAAGCTTTTGAAATACACAGAATTTTTCTTCATGTCACTGTGCAATGGGTAGGACATCCTCTATGAAATGGATACTCCATGTCTTGTGGACATGAAGTCATCCAGCATCTCATGGGAGGTAAACCTGCATGTTTTATTCATAAGGTAAAAGCACTACAGAGAAAACATATTAAAATATGCTACACATATGCTAATAAGCTTACCAGTCATCACCCCAACTGCAGCCTGGGCTCTGGCAGAAGCTCTCCTTCAATCCCCACCCAGGAGTTTTCCTGTTGTTTCAATTTCATCACATACTCAGCTCAAAACAAGAACACTCCTGACTCTGTGAGTGACTCATTTATTGACTTTGAGGAGAGACCTATTGTCTGGCTGATTATGTTTTCAAGGTCTCTTCAAAGCGCCAAAGTGCAGGTTCAAAATGAGGGATGCCAGAGGAGTCAGTCACATTCCCTTCACCATCCCCCACCCCCAAGAATTTCCTTGAAAATCCACTTCACATGTCTTGGCCCCAAATGTCCTTTGAAGTTCCTAATGTCTCCCAGAGATTGCACTAATCAGAACTTCCTCCTAAATAAGCTCCATAAAATCCTGCAATAGTACATAAATATTTTTAATACAGCAAACTCCAGAGATATTTACCTTAATTCAATAAGGTTTAAGGTAATTCATTAGGGTTTGTGTAGGATGTTACAGGACACTTTCATATCTGTCACGGTGACAGTGTCTCAACCTTTTACTGCACTTACTGGACTTAGTGAAACCTCAGATGTTCACATAAATATTCACATAATGTCCAGTCTTGCAAAAGGCTTACTCCAGTGAACAGATAGAACAAACAAGTAATTAAAATTAAGTGTGAGTCTGGGCCACTGTCATCACTGTGAATCTATCTGCAGGATTGGGGTCATACACAATGTTTTTTGAGCTCAAACCTGCAGGTGGTCTAAAAGTGAGAGTCCTGCTATCCTCAGCTGGATATCTACATGCAGAAAGGCTATGGGGATCTGTCTATTTAGTCTAAACACTCACGTGCATGCAATACCATTTCTATAGAGAAGAAGAAATGCACAAAAAAAAGAATAGCTGAATGGAAGCAGCCCATTCAGTCAGGTTTTTCTTTCTTTCTTTCTTTCTTTCTTTCTTTCTTTCTTTCTTTCTTTCTTTCTTTCTTTCTTTCTTTCTTTAGAATCTGTATAAGACGATGGGGGTGATTTGGTGCAGCAGTGTTGGGATGGTTTTCCATGCATATGCAGATGGTATGAAAAGACACATGATTCAACTGTGGAACTCCTTGCCACAAGCATACACTGAGAACATAAATGTAGCAAAATTCAGAAAGAGATTGGGTAATAAAAATATCCAGAGTTGTTATGATTAAACATTACTGGAAGGGATATTAAATACCATGTCTATTGTGAGGTTCTTGAATCTTCCTCTGAACATCTGTTCCTGGTCACTGTCAGGAATGGGATAGCAGATTTAGATGGCAGGTCTATCTCAGCATGGCTATTTTTATGGCTCCGTGTCACAGACAATGGCATTACAAGAAGAGAGCAGTGTTCTTCAGTAGCATCCTTGTCCCAGAGATCTCAAAATACTGTATGTGCATTAATATATTAACCTCTGTAATTTATCTGTCCATTTATTTTCCTCAAATTATAGAAGATTATTACTATCAATAATCTGTTAAACACCAACCAACTAGTAGTCTTTGTGCTTAAGATAAAATTAGAGAAAGTCCATTACCCAAAGTCTTAAATATAACAAATAAAGAATCTGGAAATACCACTTCTTCTTTTATTATTATTTTATATTACAGTAAGGTGAGATTAATGCCTTGTCATGCTTGGTTCTGTACAAATGTTAGAGATCGTCAGAAAAAGAAATTTCCGTCACCCAGTAAATTCCATATTTCAACATTTGTTTTAAACCCAAAATAGGCCAGAGAGTTGAAAAATCAATGTTTTTGTGAAAGGAAAAATCGTAAAATATTTTAATGCAGAAATATCTAAACATTTGATTTTGTCCTTTTTGATTGACACAAACCATCCTTTTAAAGTGTCAATTTCATTCTCAATAAATATTTTGATTTAAAATGACATTGAGATGAGTAATTTTGTCATTTTAAATAGAAATGTCCACTCAATCTTTTTTTAAATTTCAGCTTGACATTTTGAAAGAAAATCTATCATTTCATTTTGAGAGGTCAAATTGAAATGAATTTTTTGTTTAAATTTTCCCAATGCAAAAATCAAATGTTTTACTTCAAAATTCAGATTTTCCAGCAAAAAACATTCTAACATGATGAAACCATCCTTTGAAATTGGAAAAACAATCATGGTACAAATGTTGACCAGAACTAACAAACTTAAAAGTACCCATGATTTACTGCCATGAAGAATTGACAGTACAACAGAGTGATGCTTCGTAAGCAGAACACCCTGAAAAAATGAAGACTAGAGTAGCTAAATAGAGCTACTTTTTATTTAGTAAGCGGGTTGCGAAAGTTTTGAATTTGGATAACAAAGATGGACTTTTTTTCCCCATGAAAAGAGCCCCATTGTTCGACTAGCTCTATTTATTTTGTGTGAAGAATCTGAAAGAAGAAATTCTCCCTATGAAAATGGGAGCAGCGGGTGGTGTCTTTCTTAAATGGGACAGAGAGTGCATGCCATCAGTACTAGGATGGGATGGGAAGAGTGATGGAAGTGGGCACATATATGGAATTTTGGCTGAACACACTGGACAGGGTTGGAAGAGATCAGGCTTCCATGTCTTGCTCTCCACAGACTTTCTGGCTGACCTTGGGCATGACGCTGGGACAAAGTTATTCCCATAGAATAGGAGTTGAACACCTGACTCCCTTAGACTCTTTTGAATAGCTCAACCTATCGGTTTACTCTTCATTTACCCCAGACCATATCTCTAGAAGTCAAACATTGGCAACGGGTGAATTCTAATTCTTATCTTTTTTTCACTGAGACGAGATACTCAGCTGGCATGTATCGGAGTAGCCCTGTTTATTTCAGTGGAGCTACGCTGCTTTTCACCAGCTGGGGTTCTGCATTTAAAGGTGAATTGCACTTGGGTGCAGAGTAGCAGCACCACTTCCCACTATGTTTGTGATGTCAGTGGACACTCAGCGATACACAGGGCTTTCCAACTCAACGGTGAGTGAAATTTGAGGAAAACAAAATCACTTTAGAATACGAACACTATGGTCAGAGCCCCATTTGATGTAAATCCATGTACCTACATTGACTTGATGGCACCAAGTCAATTTACACCAAGGGGTAGGTTCACAAAGGGGCATAGGGTTTGTGATGCTGAGCACTGCAATGCCTAACTTTGAAGTGCCTAAAAAATCACAGGGATTCACAAAGCCAGAGTTTGGAACCCCGGCTGCCTCCTCAACAGAACGGGAGAGATAGGTCATGTCCTAAATAAGCCAATGGGAGATGCTGAGGAGATGGGTGTGCCCTAACCACCCCAACCTTTGAAGGTGTGCATTGCCTTGATCCCCTGGAGGGAAACACTTTTTCTGCTTGAGATTTCCATCTGGGAACCCTCTAAGCCCAACTAAGGTGTATTTTGCAATAAGCCCGGGTATGGTGGTACAGAGAAGACTGAGAAGAAATTAGGATGGAAGAAGTCCCTCCTTAATATTAGCTCAGTGGTTCTGTTACTCACCCAATATGGAGGAGACCCCTGGTTCAAGGACCTGATGAGAAGAAGAGATTTAAATGGTGATTTGCCCCCTCCCATATGTGTGACCTAACCACTGGGATATGGGATATGTTGACGTGGTTCTCTCTCAATCTCTCCTGTTCTAGTCAAAGTCCCTTCATGAATCTAGCCACAGCTCGGGATCGCACCCATTGGCTCCAGTGGAGCTATGCTGATATACATGGCAGGAGATCTAGCTTAAGTATGTGTGCAAGGCTCTGGCAGGAGCTGTCCTTTATGGATGGGTTTTCTATGCATGTGCTGATGGCATAAAGAAGACACATAATTAGACAGTGGAACTTCTTGCCACAGAGAGACTGGAGATGATGTGAATGTAGGAGAGCAGGGTGAGGAGAAAGGCACTTGATCCTAATATCACAACAGAAGTAAGAAGTACTACTTGATTGGTGAGGTTGTCAGTGCAGGACAGTTGTAACAGAGGAGTGAGTTCACAGCTGAAATGGCTGATTTGATTGGGCCCACAGAAATGCAACTGGAAGGTAAAAACAGTGTTAAACCGGGCATTGAAGAAATTTATTGCCCATGGACAATTCAACAGCTGAACACAGATCCCTTTGCTCATTCTCTCCATGTAACGCAATGGGTCACATATGGCAAGGTAGCAGTCATAAGCCATGGCTGAAAGAATGAGAATTTCAGCACCAGCTGTGAGGAGGATGAAGAATATCTGAGCAATGCAGCCATTGACAAAAATAGTTTTGTGTGCTGCTAGGAAGTTCCTCAGCACATTGGGCACCGTGACCGAGGATAAATGGAAGGGTAAGAAGTAAATAGGGGTGTGAAGGTGAGAATCAGCTCTTATCACCATCATGATCACTATGTTACCACCCACAGTCATTAGGTAAATAACTAAAAACACCAAGAAGAGGAAAATCTGCAACTGTGGGTCACTGGAAAGACTCAGGAGAATAAATTCGGTCACTGTGGTTTGATTTTCCATTGATATTTTTTTCAGCGAGAGTATGACCTGTAAGACAAATAAATAAAATTAACTCAACATTAACTCATATCATAATAATGAATTGAAATGGCATGTAGAGATCATCTCTTCAGTACGATGATTATAAAGAGAGCCCTGTTCTATCCTGTAAAATAATAAGCTGGTTGGAATTTGTGTGTTCTATAGAGACAAAATGGGCCAGATACACAATGGGATTTAGGCCCCAAACTGCCACTTTAAGCACCTAAATCGCAGAATTGGGCCCCACAGGTATTCACAAAATCTCCGCCCAGCTGGGACTATGGGACAGTCTGATGCGGGCCTCGCTTATCATCTCCAAAGATAATTTTCAGCCAAAGAGTGAAAAGGACTTTAACTTGCTGCCAAGTTAAAGAAGTATGGGCTGGATGAATGGACTGTAAGGTGGATAGAAAGCTGGCTAGATCGTCGGGCTCAACAGGTAGTGATCAACGACTCCATGTCTAGTTGGCAGCCGGTTTCAAGCGGAGTGCCCCAAGGGTCGATCCTGGGGCCGGTTTTGTTTAATATCTTTATTAATGATCTGGAGGATGGTGTGGACTGCACCCTCAGCAAGTTTGCAGATGACACTAAACTGGGAGGAGTGGTAGATACACTGGAGGGTAGGGATTGGATACAGAGGGACGTAGACAAATTAGAGGATTGGGCCAAAAAAAACCTGATGAGGTTCAACAAGGACAAGTGCAGAGTCCTGCACTTAGGATGGAAGAATCCCATGCACTGCTACAGACTAGGGACCGAATGGCTAGACAACAGTTCTGCAGAAAAGGACCTAGGGGTCACAGTGGACGAGAAGCTGGATATGAGTCAACAGTATGCTCTTGTTGCCAAGAAGGCTAATGGCATTTTGGGCTGTATAAGTAGGGGCATTGCCAGCAGATCGAGGAACGTGATTGTTCCTCTTTATTCGACATTGGTGAGGCCTCATCTGTAGTACTGTGTCCAATTTTGGGCCCCGCACTACAAGAAGGATGTGGAGAAATTGGAAAGAGTCCAGCGGAGGGCAACAAAAATGATTAGGGGTCTGGAGCACATGAGTTATGAGGAGAGGCTGAGGGAACTGGGATTTTTTAGTCTCCAGAAGAGAAGAATGAGGGGGGATTTAATAGCTGTTTTCAACTACCTGAAGGGGGGTTCCAAAGAGGATGGAGCTCGGCTGTTCTCAGTGGTGACAGATGACAGAACAAGGAGCGATGGTCTCAAGTTGCAGTGGGGGAGGTCTAGGCTGGATATTAGGAAACACTATTTCACTAGGAGGGTGGTGAAGCACTGGAATGGGTTACCTAGGGAGGTGGTACAATCTCCTTCCTCAGAGGTTTTTAAGGCCCGGCTTGACAAAGCCCTGGCTGGGATGATTTAGTTGGGAATTGGTCCTGCTTTGAGCAGGGGGTTGGACTAGATGACCTCCTGAGGTCCCTTCCAACCCTAATATTCTATGATTCTATGAAGTTCATCAGCATATTAGGCACCGTGACTGAGGAATAGCATATATCAACAAAGGATAAATGGAAGAGGAAGAAGTACATGGGGTTGTGAGGGTGAGAATCAGCCCTTATCACCAGCATGATCACCATGGTTGCCAAAAGGGTCATTAGGTAGATAACTAAAAACACCAGGAAGAGGAAAATCTGCATATGTAGGTCACTGGAAAGTTACAGGAGAATACATTCAGTCACTGTGGTTTGATTTTTCATTGGCATGTATTCAGCAAAACTGTGACCTGGGAGATGAGAGAAAACAAATGAAATTAACACTTATAATAAAAGTAAATTGAAACAGCATATGCTCACAAACTGGGAAGAATTAGTAGGGGAAGCAAAAGTGGATGGGAACCTGGGAGGCAGTGACCATGAAATGGTTGAGTTCAGGATCCTGAAACAAGGAAGAAAGGAGAGCAGCAGAATATGGACTCTGGACTTCAGAAAAGCAGACTTTGACTCCCTCAGGGAACAGATGGGCAGGATCCCCTGGGAGAATAACATGAGGGGGAAAGGAGTCCAGGAGAGCTGGATGTATTTTAAAGAATCCTTATTGAGGTTGCAGGAACAAACCATCCCGATGTGAAGAAAGAATAGTAAATATGTCAGGTGACCAGCTTAGCTTAACAGTAAAATCCTTGTTCATCTTCAACACAAAAAGGAAGCGTACAAGAATTGGAAGCTTGGACAAGTGACCAGGGAGGAGCATAAATATATTGCTGAGGAATGCAGCGATGAAATCAGGAAGGCCAAATCACACTTGGAGTTGCAGCTAGCAAGAGATGTTAAGAGTAACAAGAAGGGCTTCTTCAGGTACGTTAGCAACAAGAAGAAAGTCAAGGAAAGTGTGGGAGGTGGACGAGGCTTTCTTCCAGCAACTAGCAGAAGTTACTAGATCGCAGGCCCTGGTTCTCATGGGAGACTTTAATCACCCTGATATCTGCTGGGAGAGCAATACAGCGGTGCACAGACAATCCAGGAAGTTTTTGGAAAGTGTAGGGGACAATTTCCTGGTGCAAGTGCTGGAGGAACCAACTAGGGGCAGAGCTCTTCTAGACCTGCTGCCCACAAACCGGGAAGAATTAGTAGGGGAAGCAAAAGTGGATGGGAACCTGGGAGGCAGTGACCATGAGATGGTCGAGTTAAGGATCCTGACACAAGGAAGAAAGGAGAGCAGCAGAATACGGACCCTGGACTTCAGAAAAGCAGACTTTGACTTCCTCAGGGAACTGATGGGCAGGATCCCCTGGGAGAATAACATGAGGGGGAAAGGAGTCCAGGAGAGCTGGCTGTATTTTAAAGAATCATTATTGAGGTTGCAGGAAAAATCCATCCCAATGTGTAGAAAGCACAGTAAATATGGCAGGCGACCAGCTTGCCTTAACAGTGAAATCCTTGCTGACCTTAAACACAAAAAAGAGGCTTACAAGAAGTGGAAGATGGGACAAATGACCAGGGAGAAGTATAAAAATATTGCTCAGGCATGCAGGAGTGAAATCAGGAAGGCCAAATCACACTTGGAGTTGCAGCTAGCAAGAGATGTTAAGAGTAACAAGAAGGGTTTCTTCAGTTATGTTAGCAACAAGAAGAAAGTCAAGGAAAGTGTGGGCCCCTTACTGAATGAGGAAGGCAAACTAGTAACAGAGGATGTGAAAAAAGCTAATGTACTCAATGATTTTTTTGCCTCTGTCTTCACGAACAAGGTCAGCTCCCAGACTGCTGCACTGGGCAGCACAGTATGGGGAGAAGGTGACCAGCCCTCTGTGGAGAAAGAAGTGGTTTCGTACTATTTAGAAAAACTGGACGAGCACAAGTCCATGGGACTGGATGCGCTGCATCCGAGGGTGCTAAAGGAGTTGGCGGATGTGATTGCACAGCCATTGGCCATTATCTTTGAAAACTCATGGTGATGGGGGGAGGTCCCGGATGACTGGGAAAAGGCTAATATAGTGCCCATCTTTAAAAAAGGGAAGAAGGAGGATCCGGGGAACTACAGGCCAGTCAGCCTCACCTCAGTCCCTGGAAAAATCATAGAGCAGGTCCTCAAGGAATCAATTTTGAAGCACTTAGAGGAGAGGAAAGTGATCAGGAACAGTCAGCATAGATTCACCAAGGGCAAGTCATACCTGACTAACCTAATTGCTTTCTATGATGAGATAACTGGGTCTGTGGATGAGGGGAAAGAAGTGTATGCGTTATTCCTTGACTATAGCAAAGCTTTTGATACAGCCTCCCACAGTATTCTTGCCAGCAAGTTAAAGACGTATGGACTGCATGAATGGACTATATGGTGGATAGAAAGCTGGCTAGCTCGTCGGGCTCAACGGGTAGTGATCAATGGCTCCATGTCTAGTTGGCAGTCAGTATCAAGCGGAGTGCCCCAAGGGTCGGTCCTGGGGCAGGTTTTGTTCAATATCTTCATTAATGATCTGGAGGACTTCGTGGACTGCACCGTCAGGAAATTTGCAGATGACACTAAACTGGGAGGAGTGGTAGATACAGTGGATGGTAGGAATAGGATACAGAGGGACATAGACAAATTAGGGGATTGGGTCAACATCTGATGAGATTCAACAAGGACAAATGCAGAGTCCTGCACTTAGGACAGAAGAATCCCATGCACTGCTGCAGACTAGGGACCGAATGGCTAGGCAGCAGTTCTGCAGAAAAGGACCTAGGGTTTACAGTGAACGAGAAGCTGGATATGTTGCCAAGAAGGCTAATGGTATTTTGGGCTGTATAAGAAGGGGCATTGCCAGCAGATCTTGGGACATGATAATTCACCTCTATTCAACATTGGTGAGGCCTCATCTGGAGCACTGTGTTCAGTTTTGGGCCCCACACTTTAAGAAGGATGTGGAAGAATTGGAAAGAGTCCAGCGGAGGGCAACAAAAATGAGTAGGGGGCTGGAACACATGACTTATGAGGAGAGGCTGAGGGAACTGGGATTGTTTAGTCTCCAGAAGAGGAGAATGAGGGGGGATTTGATAACTGTTTTCAACTACCTGAAGGTGGGTTCCAAAGAGGATGTCCAATCTATATTCATCCCCATATGATCTCAGAGAAAAACTAACCTCTCTTTCATTATCAACTCATGAGACAAATACCTAAGCAAAGATGTGGACCTTGTACTAGAATCTGAATATCAACACAGGCAGATAGTGTGCAAAGGGAAATTTGGCCAATTCTATAAGAAGTACCTTTTTTATTACATTTTGTAATTTTTGCAGATCAGTGGTTTTCAACCTTTTTTTCATTTGCGGACCCCTAAAAAATTTCAAAGGGAGGTGCGGACCCCTTTGAAAATCTTTAGACATGGTCTATGGAGCAACAGGGCTCTGTGGACCACAAGATAAAAACCACTGTTGTAGAGAATTTAATATCTATAGTATCTTATTGGATTAATCCCTATTAAAATATCTAGCATTTCTATAACAACAAATTAATAACAAACCCCTGAGACCTAGAAATACTGGCTTTGGCATAGACTGACAACCCAATCAAATACAGAGAATACAGGCAAATTGATAAATATTACAGCTGCCATAAAGAGGGCCTCAGAAGAGCTTAGCTATATGACAGGCTCCTCCACTGCCAAGGTGTGTGTGTGGAAGTGGGTAACCCCAGGCTGATGAGCCAAAGAATGAAAAGGACTCGTAGTGCAAACCAAGAAGTGATCTAAGGTTGGATTTTGGCAAAACCAGAAGAGAGAGGCTGGAGGACATGAATGCTTCAAGACTTGAAGGAGAGAAACCACAACACCGAGAAAGAAATGACTGAGCATAGAGTCACTGGACAACTGAGAGCTAAATAGCAAAGAGGAGTTATTTATGCAAATGGACACTGAAAGTCTGAAAAGGGATATTAGTCATGTCGATCCACATGCAAACATTTGGTAGAACCAATGACAAGGATCAACAATAATATGGCACACTGACGGGGTGATCAAGTGGAATTAAGAGGATAATTAAAAATTGGACATCCAAACAAGACAGCTCCTAATGATGCAACGAGTATTGAATAGCAATCAAGACAAGGACAGGACATCCAACAGTGTGATAGAGGAAAACGTCTACTATCTGTGGAGGAGGAAGTTGATAATCAAGAATACAACATCTAAATATATTAAAAGTGAGATAGAGAAAAAGATCATCTGGTGGTGATAAAAAGCAATGACCAAGAGTGCATTCCAGCCCAAGAAATCATGAAAAATAGTAGAAAGGAAATCCCCACAGAAAGACTCCAAAGTTTTACACAGAAATGAGTGCATGGGTAGTGGTGGAGAGAGATCAAACCTATTAGGAATAGAAGATGAATAAACTCATGGCTTCTAGAAGGATATTGTAAAAGAGAGACAGAGAGCCTCAATATGAGTGCACAAGAGGAGTCCTTAAGAGTTATTTACATAGAAGTAAGATCAATCAACAAAACTGCTCCCTGAACTGTGGAATGTGTTCTGAAAAGGAAGAGACTGTACAGTGCCTGCTGAGCCTGGCTAGGAGAGAACAGACACATGAGGCCACCAAGTTCCTGCATTGGAGTCTCTGTGGAAGTACAAATTTAAATGGATTGTGTGTTATTACAACCACCAAATCAAAAGCGCTCTAGAGAATGGAGAGGCCTAGATTTTATGGGATCTGGCAATTGTCACAGACTGAGGAGTGCAAAAAACCAGGCCAAACATTAATATATATCGCCATACCAGCAGACAGTGTCATAGAAAAGAAACAAGAAGACAAGATAGCAAAGTATGAAGAACACTTCCACCAAGTAGATCAACTATGGAAAAATAGAACACAGATGATCCCAGTGATTGTTGGAATACTTAGAGTGATCCCTAAGGGTCTGAATGAGCAGCTGAAGAACATGTGAGGAATGCAAGACATCATGGTCAGTGACTTCCAGCAGATAGAGTTCTCAGACTCTGCGAGAATGTTAAGGAAAGTCAAAGGAAAACGAGAGCATTTGAGCATCTAAAAGGTAGGAATTGTGCCGAGGGTTTACCAAAACTCCTGACTACCCACACCTACAGAGTCGGTGCAGGGCAGGATTCATAGGTGACTTATGGGGATACATTTTAGACAGTGACTTTCTCCTTTTTATGCAGAAAGATGTTCTTTATTGTGAAAGCTATTTGTTAAAAAAATCCCCCCTTATGTAATTCTAAGGGACAGTAATAATGATCATAATAAATTAATGTAGCCAGCAAACACTCTCTAGGCATGCTGACATGATTTTTAAAAAAGGGGTCTGATTGTAAGTTAATGGGAGTTTTGTCCCTAAATCACTGAAACTCCTCTGAAAATTCAACCCAGTGGGACTTTTGACTCAGGATCCTACACATCTGAATATCAGGCTGTTCCTACATAAGAGAATCTCTCCAGCCCTCATGGAATTGAAATGGGAAGGAAGCCAATGTTCTGTCCAATGTCAAATCTATGTTTATCCCATATGTATCCCCAAGAGAAAATAAATCTTTTTCCAGTTATCAGTTAATCAAACAAATGCCCAAGCAAAGAGATGGACCTTGCCTGAGAGGTAACAGAGGCACTTCACACAGTGAAACCAAAAGCTAAGTGACTTCTCTAGAGAATGCCCTGCCCCTAATCTACTCACCCCCCAACACAGAGACTCCAAAAGTAGTAACTAGTGTTATCTGCACCAGCTAATCTCTGTTTTCTCAGTGCTGCCTGAAGAAACATAGAGAGAGAGAGAGAGATGGCTGGGTTGCCAGCCATGACCCCTGTGCTGCTACTGATTCTGTGTGAGCAGACTGCTGCATTCGGGCAGAAATCAAAGGGACTCTGCAGAGAGACCCACCCCTAGACAAGGGCGGGGAGGGGCGCAGAACTTGTTCCTTTGACATTAAAAGGAAAATAAAAGATTGTAATGAATAAAAACATGAATCAACTCACCTGCCTTTTTAATGTGGATCATAAATATGGTGAGATCATTCTGACCTGTGATTTTCTCTAGCTACTAGCTTATTGATTTGTCTGTCTAATCTCTCTCTCTGCCTCGGGAAACAGCATCTAGGACATCACATTTTTTTTTACCAGGAGCAGTGAGACCCTTCAAGGTGTGTAGGGTTATCAGTGGGAGTGGAACAAAGACCCTTTCCTTAGCAGACTACAAGACTAAGAGCTGATTTCTTGAGAACTGTTTAAATGCTGTCTCGGACAGGGCAGTTTCGGACCTGGCCCGATCATCCGGCCTCCCCCTCCTTCTCTGGGGGCTGTGCTTTGTTAAATGGCACTTGGTGTGTCAGTGGAATCACCTTCTGTGCCTTCCCTTGGCTACAACCCTTCCACAGTTTGTTTTTGGCTTTGCCCTTCCTTCAGGACTAGCCTCAGCCCTGCAAGTCCCCTGAGGGCACTCTCTCCTTATGTTCCCGGGCTCCTTACAGGCCCAACAAGTTCTTGACCCCCCCTGTTGACCTCACAAGGGGTGTGTTTTCTGGGTGGGACCTCCTTGCTCCATCCCAATATGGACACTCCCCCTTGTAGTGTCCAGATCACCCACAGGCGAAACAGTTTTTAGATCCAGGCCTTGGCCTCCCGCCCTTGGTGCCTGGTCTCTGGGGACGCACCAGTTGGGAGTAACAGAAGAGGAGAAGGACCTCGGAGTCCTGGTTGATAGCAGGATGACTATGAGTCGGCAATGTGACGTGGTGGTGAAAAAAGCTAATGCAGTCTTGGGATGCATTAGGCGAGGTATCTCTAGTAGGGATAAGGAGGTGCTGGTTCCTTTGTACAAGGCATTGGTGAGACCACATTTGGAGTACTGTGTGCAGTTCTGGTCACCCATGTTTAAAAAGGATGAACTTAAACTGGAACGGGTACAGAGAAGGGCCACTAGGATGATCCGAGGAATGGAAAACCTGTCGTATGAAAGGAGACTCGAGGAGCTCGGTTTGTTTACCTTAACCAAAAGAAGGCTGAGGGGAGATATGATTGCTCTCTTTAAATATATCAGAGGGATAAATACCAGGGAGAGAGAGGAATTATTTCAGCTCAGTACTAATGTGGACACGAGAACAAATGGATATAAACTGGCCGTCGGGAAGTTTAGGCTCGAAATTAGACGAAGGTTTCTAACCATCAGAGGGGTGAAGTTCTGGAACAGCCTTCCGAGGGAAACAGTGGGGGCGAAAGACCTCTCTGGCTTTAAGATTAAGCTAGATAAGTTTATGGAGGGGATGGTTTGATGGGATAATGTGATTTTAGATAGTGGGAAATAACTTGCCATCGCAGGTAATTAGTAGCACTAGTCAACAATGGGATATTATAAGTTACTACAGAGAACATTTTCAGGAGGGTCTGGCTGGGAATCTTGCCCACATGCTCGGGGTTCAGCTGATCGCCATATTTGGGGTCAGGAAGGAATTTTCCTCCAGGGTAGATTGGCAGAGGCCCTGGAGGTTTTTCGCCTTCCTCCGCAGCATGGGGCAGGGGTCGCTTGCTGGAGGACTCTCTGCGACTTGAAGTCTTTAAATCATGATTTGGGGACTTCAACTCATGAGTCAAGGGAGAAAATTATTCTAGGAGTGGGTGGGTCATGTTTAGAGGCCTGCATCATGCAGGAGGTCAGACTAGATGATCATAATGGTCCCTTCTGACCTTAAAGTCTCTGAGTCTATGAGTCTATATGGTTCAGGTGTCCACCCCAGCAGGAGTCGGAACAACCCCCTGTGCTGCTCAGCAATATGGGCCCTCCAGGCCCTCCAATAAAAGTCCATTTTCTCCACCCTCGGGCGCTCAAGTTCCAGATCTGGGCAATAGTCCCACAGTCTTTGCCCTGCCCCTTGTATCAGGGGTGGACCACAATTGGCCGCATTCTCCACCACTTGTGGCAGGGCGAGGACTCACTGGCATGGCGCCTCCTGCTAGTCATCCTGGGAATTAGCTCTTCCAGCCTGGAGAGCCCTCTGCAGGCCGGTGTCTCCTGGACCCCGGTGCCTTTTACCTCAGAGTTCTGCCCCCAGCGGTAACCGACAATCTGGGTCTCCCCAACCAGGGGAAACCCCAACCCTCTATCCCCACCTTGCCTCAGTGACTACTGCCAGTCTCCATGTAGCCACCGCTCACTGGGGCAGACTGCAGTCTGTATACCACTCGTCATCAGCAAGTGAGGTTAAGACCTGCTGACTTTGCCTGTCTCTGGGCTGCCCCTCTGCAGCTCTAGTACCTTTTTGGCCTTTTCTCAAGGCCTGAAGCATCGGGTTTTACTAGGCTGGGGCTTCCCAGATCCCTCTGCCCTTCCCCAACACTGCTCCACCTCAGGTATCCTCCTCAGCTACCAGGCAGCCAGGTCCTTCTCTCTCAGGAAGCTAGAGAGAGAGTGTGTCTTTCTGAGCTCCTGGCTCTGGCCCTCAGCCCTCTTATAGGGCCAGCCATGGCCTGATTGGGGCATGGCCCCACCTGTGGCAACTTTCCCCCAATCAGCCTAGCTTTCCCCGCATCCTAGCCCTCTCCCAGGGCTGTTTTAAGCCCTTTGGGTCATGAGAGGGGTGACCACCCCGCTACAGATGGATACACAGGTTAAGGAATGAGAAAGGAGCAAATAGACTGTAACATGGCAGGAAAGAATAGGAGATGAGACAAAGGAAAAGCTATATTGTATAGAGCTGGGCAAAATTTTTCAGACAAACAGCTGATTCACCGAAAAATTGACCTGGTACATTTGTGAATTTGAAACAAGGTTGCAAAATAGTTTCATCCAAGGCAAAGGGGGAAAAAAGGCTAAATTCACAAAGAGGCCCAGGGAATCTCATTTACTTCCAGTACCATTAACACAGTGGTTAGGGAACTCACCTGGCACATGGAAAACATTGGTTCGTGACCCATCTCTGTCTGTTGTAGAGCAGAGATTTTAAGTTTGGTTTCCCCTGTCTCAGGAAAGTGCTTTAATCTCTGGGCTATAAAGTAGTTTGGGGCAGGGCTTTCTCAGTCTCTCCTCTTGAAGCTGTTCGCTTTGTATAAATCAGCAGCACCTCAGCATCAGCAGATACACATGTCTATAATGCAGCCATGGCAGCATATAGAATTGGTTTCCATCTTAAATGGTTCCTTGCAAGTCTTCTTCCTTCCACAAGAGTCAGTATGGGAGGGTTAAGGTTTCTTTAATCCCATAAAATTGCATCTTCCAATCTCATTCTTAGTCAGCCTCATGCTCTATTTCCTTTGACCCCAGATATAAAAAGCTTCAGTAAAAGCATAAATTCTTCTGCAAGTTGAACATGACTCCACCATGGCAGTCATGTTCTCAACTGATGCCAGACTGCAACTTGCTGGGGTAATCTAAGTATCTCCTCATTTGTGACAAATCAAACAAATGGAAGTTAAGAATACGCTGTAACTTTCAACACAGAAAATTGTTTAGTTTCCTCTCCTCGGCTGTGTTTAATGGAGATGTTTCTTCTGCATATAACCTAGATGTCATCACAACAAGATCTAAGACTTGTTTCTTAGTTGTCATATAGACATCCTGCTACCCAAACAGGGGCCTTTAAATGACGCTGAAATGCCATTGACACAAGACCCATCAGACTTCTTCAGATATAGAACCTCCTGCCATCAACTGACTACCCAGATAAGTAAGACTATTCACCCATTCAATGTTGTTGCTGTGATGGGTTGGGTCACAGAAACCCCCTTGGGAATGCCACCTGATGTGCTGAGACTACTTTTAAACCTGTTTTCCCTGCCAGCTTGGGACTCCAGAACCTTGCCTTGATTGAGCCCGACATGGTAGCCTGCTACAAACACAGACCCAGGTCTGCACCATGTCCCCCAAAACCTGCAGGCTTAACTGAAATAAGTTTAAGAAGTTCTCCTGTCTCTAGCACTCAGATACCCAACTCCTGATGGGGTCCAAACCTTATACAGGGTAAACTCATAAATTGTTCGCCCTCTATAACACTGATAGAGAGATATGCACAGCTGTTTGCCGCCCTCCCCTCCCCCAGGAATTAATACATACTCTGGGTTAATTAATAAGTAAAAAGTGATTTTATTAAATACAAAAAAGTGGTTTTAAGTGCATTTAAGTGGTTCCAAGTAATAACAGACAGAACAAAGTCAATTACCAAGTAAAATAAAATAAAACACGCAAGTCTAAGCCTAATACAGTAAGAAAATGACTACAAATGAAATCTCACCCTCAGAGATGTTCCAATAAGCTTCTTTTACAGACTAGACTTCTTCTAGTCTGGGTCCAGCAATCACTCACACACCTGTGGTTACTGTCCTTTGTTCCAGTTTCTTTCAGGTATCCTTTGGGAGTGGAGAGGCTACCTCTTGAGCCAGCTGAAGACAAAATGGAGCAGTTTCCAGGGGCTTAAATAGACTTCCTTTTGTGGGTGGAAACCCCTTCTCCTCTCCTATGCAGAATCCAGCTCTAAGATGGAATTTTGGAGTCACATGGGCAAGTTACATGGCCATGCATGACTCAGTTCCTAACAAGCCAGGCCACATTCCCAGGAAAGCTCAGATGTGGATTGGCATCTCAAAGTTCATTGTTAGCTTACATGTTTCTTGATTGGGCACTTACTGAGAATAGCCTTTTCTCAGGAAGCTGACCAACTGCTTCATCGCGGCTATTTAAAATTGAACAAGTACATAGCCAATATTCATAACTTCGAATACAAAAATGATACATGCATACAAATAGGATGAATATATCCAGTAGATCATAATCTTTGCAGAGATATGTTACATGGCATATCTAGCATAAAACACCTTCCAGTTATGTCATGTTTACACTCATAAGCATATTTCTATAAAGCATTATGAGGTACAACGTCAAAGTTGCCATTTACATGCTCCGTTGGCAGGTCATGAATAGCCCTGGGCAAAAGAAATTGCCTATCCAAATTATTTGTCAAAGCATTCAGTGAAATCAGGATGAGTTCACAAATAACTCAAGGGCACAAAACGAGGCCAACTTTCAAGGCTAACGTTTGACTGACTAATGAAAACCACTGACATGGGTCTCTGACTTTTTCAAGAGATCAGAAACTGCCCCCTACATTTTTGAACATTTCCTGATGTGAATACTATACATTTTATTAATTGTTTAATGTGTTACATCATGATAGACTAACAGCATTATTTCTCTTTATACCTCTCTGTGTGTCGTTTATTGTTCCATCAGCATCTCTCTCTCTCTCTCTCTCTCTCTCTCTCTCTCCCCGTGGGTGTGACAAGTTGGACCACTTTTATTAGTGAAAAAGACAAGCTTTCGAGTGACATGGAGTTCTTTTCCAGGTCACTGTTCAATGGGTAGAACGTCCTCTGTGGGGCAGAGACTCCATATCTTGTGGACATGAAGTGAGCCAGCACCATATGGAAAATAAACCTGCACCAGAAGGACATTGTTTTCCCTAGGAAAGGGAGCATGGGACTGGGAGCCAGGAACCGGATGGAGATTCTCAGGGTCTGCTAAGTGGGCTTTGCTCCTTACACGGGGCTGACTGTGCAATTGGTAAAGTTCAGGACAACTGCACCTGTGTTCCCCCTCTATGGTCCAGTGAGGCCACTCAGTCTCAGGCTTCCTGCTCCCCAGCCATTACCTCTCTTGGGTGCTCTTCCTTCTGACAGGAGTATTTTCAGGCTGACCAATTACCTGCCTTCACTGAGTTATTCCAAGCAAAAGATATTCTGCCTAACAGACCAGCTTCACTTCTCTTCACTTCTCTTCTCAGAGACACTACACAGTGTAACTGCTATGTTTGTAAGTTTCCACACAGCTTTATAAGCAAGTGTATTGTCATGGAAAAAGTCACCCACGCATTCATTTTAGTTCAGAGACTCAAGCCTGAGGCCAGTTTATTGCAATACATACCAACGCGTTGGGGTAGCAGTCCGAAAACTACCACCCCTAGCACAACACGCAGGCTGCTTTTATTCCTTCAAACCACAAGCATATTACAAATAATATGTCATTTGCGAGAAATAAGAGTTGGGGTCCGTTCCCTTTTCCCGATACCTTCCTTATCAATTTACGAGAACTGGGTGCATATTGGGTGGGTGGGGGGGTTCTTGGCGGTTTCCGCTATGGGTGGTACTTGGCACCAGTTGGGACGTTTTTCTCGGCAAGGTACATATTATTTTCCGGGGTTTTACCATTAAGGGCATAGGGGTTTATTACAGGACGCCCAAAGAAGATATATGATTGGTTAGTTTGGCAGTTAGCTGGAACTACAGGAGAAGTTGGCCTTTACTAGAAGCAATTTCTTCATGTAAGCACTTATTATATTTCATAAACAAGCAGTTATTATGTTGCTAAGGCCTTCCACATTGCTCCCTCCCTCTCCCTCCTCTGGTTATAACCCTTGACCGAATTTGGCAGGGAATTGTACAGTTTAGTCTTGTTCAGGCCCTGGCCTGTACTGGCTTTTGTAAGGGCAGTCAGTATATCGAGCCTCTGTCAGAAGGCCTGTGTTCGGGCCTTCTGTGTTACTCTGGCTGACATAAAGGAGGCCACCCAGTTCTTTTTTCCCACAGTATTTTAGTCTTAAGGTAAATCACTACAGAGAAAAATATATTAAAATGAATAAAAGAAACCTATACAACAAGCTTACCAGAGATCACCCCAACTGCAACATGGGCTTTGATAAGAGCTGTCCTTTAACCCCCACTCAGGGATTTTCCTGTGGATTTATGTTCTTCACACTCACACCTCGGAACAAGAACAATGCCTGACTCTGAGAGAGACTCATTTATCGAGTGTGTCTCTTTGAAGAGACCTTGCATATGTAATCAGCCAGACAATCTCTGCCCAAAGTGCAGCTTCAAAAGAAGGGTTTCCAGGTGAGTCATTTGCACAGGGCTGGCCCAAGACCAAATGGCACCCCAGGCGAGAAGCATCTTTGGCCCCCCTCCATTTATTAATCTTTTGAATACCTTATTTTTTATTGCATTTGTACCACATTTCATGACTTTGGTGCATGATTTGCATGCTTGATTTATCCCTGTCATATACGATGATAAATTTGAACACTAGCATCTATAAATTTGTATTTTGTCACTAACAACAAAAACAGCACCCTGAGCCCAGCGCCCCCCAAGCCCTGGGTCACTTGCCCCTAAATTTGGCCCTACATTTGCATTCCCTTCCCCCCACAAAATGTCCTAGGACATCCACTTCACTCATATTGTCCCCAATAGTCCTTTAAAGTTCCTAATAGCTCCCAGACATTGCATTATTCATGACTTCCTCCTAAAGAATCTCCATGCAATCCTACAACAATACATAAATATTTGCATTTTTAATACAACAAATTCCAAAGATGTTAAACTTAATTCAGTAAGGTTTTTCCAGGATATTACAGGATACTGTCATTTCTGTCACAATGGCAATCTTGCAATATAGTGTCTGAACCCCTGGCTGCACTTACTCAACTCAAATCTTCTAGCCTTATTCCCATCTATATGGAGTTGGGTCTTCAATCTCCTCTTATCCATTCTAGTCTGTCTTGAATATATTTCCTCTGAAACCAAGAAGCTAAACAAAGCTTTACTATGACATCCATCCATCTAATTTTGGGCCTTCCAACACTTCTCTTACCCTCCACTTCTAAATTTAACTCTCTCTTTCCTATATGTTCTCCCAATTTTCTTTTTGCATAGCCAAAACCTCTAAACCTGGATTCCCTCAGCTATATATATATATATATATATATATATATATATATATATATATATATATATATATAATTGGTACTACCTTAACACTTCCCCTACTTTGTTTGTTCTGAACATGGTCCATCCTTGTAACTCCAACCACCAATATTAAAATTTTCATTTCCACTGTATTCAAGATTTCCTCCTTTCTCTTCTTCAGTGCACTGAAATTCAGAGCCCTGTAAAAATGCAGATCTAATTACCATCTTGTAGACCTTACTTTTCAATTTGGTTGGCTTAGTGAAAACTCAAATGCTCATATAAATATTCATATAATGACCAATCCCCCAAAAGGGCTACTCCAGTGCAGAGGATGAACACATGAATAATCATATTCCAATTAAGTGTGACTATGGACCACTACCATGATTCTGAATCTGTCTGCAGGACACGGATCATACACAATCTTGATTGGGCTCAATCCCTCACAAAGTCAAAAAGAGGAAGTCTCCGTTGAAGTTCTGAATGCAGACAGGCTGTAGGGATACAACCATTTAGTCTAAACACTCAAGTGCATGCAGTATCATAGAGAAGAGATGCACAGAAACATAATAGATTAATGAAAAAGCCCATTCAACCAAGTTATACTTTCTTTCTATAGGATTTGCATAATGTGAGGGTATATGTTTGGTGAACCACTGTCGGGAGGGTGTTCTATTCACAAATAAGACAGATAATTAAACTGTGGAACTCCTTGCCACAGGGAGACATAGAGACCAGAAATATAGGAAGAATCAGAAAGGGATTGCAGAAGAAAAATAGCCAGAGCTATCATAATTCATTATGATAAGATTTTTGGAAGGGATATTAAATATCAAGCTTCAGTTTTAAACCAAACTCTAATAATTAGAGACTCTGCTGTGGGGGCAGATTATCCCATTTCTGTGTACTGTCAGGTTATTGAGTCTTTCTCTGAGAAGCTGGTTCTGGTCACTGCCAGAAAGAGGAATCTAGACTACATGGCAGGTCTGACTCAATATGGAAATTCTTATGTTCCCAAGACTCAGACAATGGCAGTACAAGAGGCAAGCAATTTTCTTCAGCAGCTTCCTTTATCCGAAGACCTCAAAGGACTTCATGTGCATCACTATATGTTCTATTAATTTAGATGGAATATATGGCCCCAAAGGCGTTAACATAACCCAGTCACTGTCCAGCATTAAACTGTGTTAAACAAGCTTCAGAATTTGATATACAGAGCTCAGCCTACTTGTTACCATGGCAAACACACAATTAAACATCCTTTTTAGCTTTTATTAAAATAATAGAAAAGAAGGAAAAACAATTAAAGCCTTTGAAAAGGAAAGTGTTAAATAAGGCTTTTATTTTAACAACATCCTTTATTCCCCTCCGCTTTAGCTGAAGCAAGTTTTTTGAAGGGGAAAAAAAAACCATTGGTTGACAGACTTTTAGAATCATAGAATATCAGGGTTGGAAGGGACCTCAGGAGGTCATCTAGTCCAACCTGCTGCTCAAAGCAGGACCAATCCCCTGACAGATTTTTGCCCCAGTTCTCTACATGGCCACTTCAGGGATTGAACTCACAACCTGGGGTTTAGCAGGCTAATGCTCCAACCACTGAGCTATCCCTCCCCAGAAGCAAAATAGAATATCACGATTGGAAGGGACTTCAGCAGGTCATCTAGTCCAATCCCCTGCTCAAAGCAGGACCAATCCCCATGGCATTAAAGATGGTAATAACTGTTCTTTTTGGGGAAAGAGAAGAAGTTAGTAGAGCTGGGCGGGAGCTATCGTTGCTGTTCTTGTTAAAGTCAGATCCCATTTCCTAGAAGGCAAAATGAGAAACACACACAGAAGGGGAGGGAAAGGAACAGCAACGATAGAAAACGCAGTTTCAGACTCTTGGGTTCACTCTCATTTGCAACCTCACAGCTGGAGAAACACAGGCACGGCCCACTGTCTTATTAGCCACTTAGAGACCTGGCAAGCTTGTACCAGCATCCAGCTGTTTCGGAATTACTTTCAGTGGCTTCTTTCTGGTCACAGGCTCACAGCAGTGCTCCCGGGAATACAGTCTTGTCCTACTAAGCCAGACTCTCATTAGACAGAAGGGAAAAGGGGAGGGATAGGAAAGAGAAGAAATAAAGTGGTCATCATTCCTGTTCTAAAGAAATTACAGTCCAACAGAGTGACACTTAGTAGACAGGACATCCTGCAAAAGAAAGAAGTGAGAGTAGCTAAATCATGCTATTTTCTATTCAATGAGCTGGTTGCAAAAGTTGTGAATTTTGATGAGAAAAAGAGCCATGATTTTTTTCATTAAAATATTCCCATTTTCAACCAGCTCCAGGGCCGGCTTTAGGCACCAGCAAACCAAGCAGGTGCTTGGGGCGGCATATTTTCAGGGGCGGCATTCCAGCCAGCCTCTTTTTTTTTTTTTTGGCGATTGAGCGGCAAAAGCCTAGAGCCGGCCCTGGCAGCAGCAGCGCATCCTGGACTGGGGGAGCCCTGGGACCGCTGCCGTTCGCGTCGGGGAGCAGCGCTCACACCTTATGGCCGGGCGGGCTCCGAGCGCAGGACACTCGGGCTGGGGGCCACCCCTCGGGGAATACAGAGCCGCCTGCAGGTGCCGCAGGATGGCCGCTCCCCAGCGCCGCAGCCGGGGCTGGGCGAAGCAGCCAGAGCCACCAAGGGACTGCGGCAGGGCGGCCAGGAGCAGCAGCAGGAGCGGGGCCATAGAGGGTGGGGCACTGCTGTGCGGGGCCCACATCCCACTCTCTGGGGCTCCGCTCCCTCTGGGGCTTCCCTGCCCTGGCTCCTCAGCCCCCTGGCGGTCGGTCCCCCATCTCTGTCCTCCCCGGTCCCAGCCGGTCCTGGAGGTGGGAGCCCCGGCTGGAGGGACCCTGGGCTGAGGCACGGCCCGGGAGCCCCACTGCTTACCCCAACCCTGCCAGCGCTGGACTGGCTGGAGGCGAGGGGGGAGCGGGCGGAGTCAGCGCTGGTGGGGGGAAGCCCAGCGCTGGGGCGGCAAGTGGTGCATGTGGGATGGGGGGCAGAGCTCAGAGTTGGGGTGGCAGGGGGTGCAGGTGGAGTGGGGGGGAGAGCCCAGAGTTGGGGCGGTAGGGGGTGCTGGTGGGGGGGAGAGCCCAGGGTTGGGGTGGCAGGGGGCGCGGGTGGGGTGGAGGGGAGAGCTCAGGGTTGGAGCGGCAGGGTTTGCGGGGGGGGGGGGAGAGCCCAGGGCTGGGGTGGGGGCAGCCAAAACATTTTTTTGCTTAGGGCGGTAAAATACCTAGAGCCGGCCCCAACCAACTCTATTCGTTTTTTGTGAAGAATGTGAAAGAAGAAATTCTCCCTGTGAAACCGGGAGGAGAGGGTGGTGTCTTTCTTAACTGGGACAGGGAGTGCATTCAGTTAGTACTAAACTGATATGGGAAGCGATATGGGACTCTCAGTGAGCAGAAGGATGATTGTGTGATTCAAGGCAGAGACAGGGATGGAAGAGATCAGGCTTTGGTATCTTGCTCTCCGCCGACTTTCTGACTGACCTTGGGGATGTCACAGAGACTACATTTTCCCCATCCAATAGGAGTAGGGCACCTAACTTGCCTAAACTCTTTTGAAAATCCCAGCCTGCTGGTTGACTCTTCATTTAATTAAATAAATTAAGGGAGATATCCTATCTCCTGGAACAGGCCTTGAAAGGTCATCAAGTCCAGCCCCCTGCCTTCACTAGCAGGACCAAGTACTGATTTTGCCCCAGATCCCTAAATGGCCCTGTCAGAGATTGAACTCACAATGCTGGGTTTAGCAAGCCAATGCTCAAACCACTGAGCTATCCCTCCCCCCAAGACCTGAGACCATAGCTCTGTAAGTCCAATGTTGACAACAGATGGATTCTGAATCATAACTTTATTCGCTGAGGCAAGATCCTCAGCTGACATATCGGTGTAGCCCTGTTTCTTTCAGTGGAGTTATGTTGCTTTCCACCAGTGGTGGTGCTGCATCTAAGGGTGAATTTCACTGGGGTGTATAGTGCCAGCACCACTTCCTATTATGTTTAGGATTTAAGTGAAAATTCAATGATACACAGGTCTTTCCAACTCAATGATGAGGGAAATTTGAGGAATGTAAAATCACTTTAGAATATGGACACTATGGGCCAGATTCCCAGTTCATGTAAATCCACCCAGTTCCATTGATTTAATGGCGCTATGTCAATTTACACCCAGAGAAAGATTCACAAAGGAACGTATCTGTTCTAATGCTGAGCATTGCAGTGGATAACTTTTAGGTGATTTTTCCCCCAATCACTTGGTTTCCAGAGCCTGAGTTGGGCAGCCAGGCTCCCTATACAGTAAAGGGGAGACATAGTCATCTAAGAATGGGATTAAAAAAAGCCAACATGACAGATGGTTCCTTAGCCAATGGGAAAGGCCAAGCAGAGGGTTGTGTTCTAAATCCCGCAGCTATCACAGGAGGTCAGTCCCTATCTCCTCTGGGGAAAAGCACTTCCTTCACCTTGGGACTCATCTGGGAAGCCTCTAACCCCACCTAAGGTGGCAAGAAACCATGGCAAGAGAGGGGAGAGAAGAAGAAAGAATTAGGTGGAGGAAACCACTCAACTTTTATCCTAGCAGTTAAGGATGTAGCAGACCCTCTTCAAGTGCCTTATAAAGATAAAGATTTTAAAAAGGGATCTACTTCCTCCCATGTGCATGCCCTAATCACTGCAATGTGGGATACCTGATATCTGTCTCTCTCAATCTCTCCTAATAGAGCCTTAATTCCTTTTTCATCTTGGCCCAGCTGGGGATCATGCTCGTTATTAATTATTATTTTTTTAAGACACAGACATTAATAGGGATGAATCCTACAAGATGCTAAAGATATTAACTAGGGTTTTCACCAAAATACTCTAGAAGAACTACAGATTGCAATAGACAAAGATGTTCTTTTCATAGAACTGGCCAGATCCTCAAGTGGAATAAATTAGCCATAGGTCCATTGAAGTAAGTGTGTCAGATTGAAAGGGATAGAGAGAGAGAGAGTGTGTGCACACATGAATGGCTCTAGATCCTGGTGCTTCTAGCACTCACCCTAGATGGAGATCCAGGATCCTGTCCCCTTTGCTCCAGTGTCTCTTCTACCCAATGGCGATGTGGCCTGCTGAGTTCAATGGAGCCACACTGATTTAGACCAGCTGAGGCTTGAACAAAAGTGTCAGATACCTGAGCTGAGAATCTCCCAAACACAAGTTATCCACAGTTCTATGCTCTTTTTATTCTTTTTTTAAATAAGATCAACACTACTTGAGAAATTTGAATTTCCTCAACATTTTCCCTACAGCTGTTTTCACCTCCTTGTTTTTCAGGCTGTAGATAATGGGGTTTAACATGGGGGTCACAATGCTGTACTGGATGGAGAACATTTCATCCAGCACCACAGAGGAGACTGAGCTGGGTTTTGTGTACTGGAAAAAAGCTGTCAAGTACAACAAACCAACCACAATAAGGTGGGAGCTGCAGGTGGAGAAGGCTTTACGCCTGCCCTCCGCAGAGCGTATCCTCAGGATGGTGGAGATGATGTGAATGTAGGAGATCAGGGTGAAGAGAAAGGAGCTTGATCCAAGTATGACAACAGAAGTAAAAAGCACTACTTGATTGGTGAGGGTGTCAGTGCAGGACAATTGTAATAGAGGAGGGAGCTCACAGCTGAAATGGCTGATTTGATTGGGCCCACAGAAATGCAACTCGAGGGCAAAAACAGTGTTAATAAGGGCATCTATGAACCCTATTGCCCATGCACCACTCACCAGCTGAACACAGATCCCTTTGCTCATTGTGTCCATGTAACACAGTGGGTCACAGATGGCAGCGTAGCGGTCATATGCCATCGCTGAGAGAATAAAAACTTCAGTAACAGCCGGCATAATTACCTAGAAGTGCCTATCTCCCACTGATTTCAAAGGGAGTTATGTGCCTGGATGCTTTTGAAAATCCCAGTAGGCATCTATCTTTGTAAATCTGGCCCTATGATACCCTTCCTTCTGGTCTGGAGAGAGGAATATTTTGAAAACCAAGAACTGGGGAGACTGAAGTATTGGAAGAAGTCTCTCTCTCCCAAAGTGGTACAGAGATGAAAGAAGTTGGAAGACAACTGGCCTATAAGTTAGAAGGCTCAGAGAGAGGAAGGCATGATTATATTTGAGAAAACTTTACAGGGAGCAATGCAAAGAAATTAAGGAGAATATTTAAAGTCTAAGGGAGACCAGTTGGATCTGATCTTACATATTCAATGGCGCTTAAGGGAGTTAGGTACCCAAATCCCATTGACTGTCAACTAACTCCCTTAGGCTTCTTGAAAAATCCCAGCCTGTGTATATGTAGGTAGACAGGTAGATATCAACACGGTGAGTGGGTAGGTAGGTTGGCCTACCAGGAGAGTATAAAATGGGGTAAGTTAAAGTAGGCTACTACCTATTTTAATGTTCACCTTTTATGGCTCATAGGATCTATGCTATGTCCCAACCTTTAATCAGTCCCTTAAAGGAACCCCTTCAGTGTGCCAGAACCCCACAGGGTCCAACTTTTCTTTAAATCCTTGTGGCCTTTCACACCATGAGCTCTGCACAGCGAGTCCAATTGAGGGAGACCCCTGGTCACAGAGACTTTTACACTCTTCAGGGACCCATACGCCTCAGCAAACATTCACAGTGACACCAGGAAGCCTTTTCAACTGGAACACAACATTGGGGAGTCCCTGTGTTGGTATAGAGAAGCACAGCCTGCAGTCCATCCTGGTCCAGACAGCGCTCCACCCAGCCAAGCTGCCGTGGAATCCATTTTTGTCTCTCTCCCTTTGTCAATTCCAGGTGAGGGCTGCTGAGCTGCCCTTAACCCAGCAACCTGACACCTCTTGTTCAATCCTCCTCCTCCTGCAGACCCATGCTGAGTTCACATATTCCACCTGCTGGAGTTGCCGATGGGAAGGTGTCAGTTGTTCAGTCCTTGGGGCTCCCATAGTGTTTCTGGATCCTCCATTGAAATGGGTCAGTTCCAGATGTTCCTTAATGACCCATTCCTATCCCCCAAAGACAGTGACTACAGTTCAGCCCCAAGAGCCCTTTAACCCTTTTACATTGGTAGCAATGCCTAGGCAAGTAAGTCACTGCCATACATGTCATTTATTAAAATATTATAGAAAACTCCCACTTCATCACATATAAACTCTGACTACTCCTCATGGAATACACTCAGATCACTCTACACAACCTGCCCAGTCCCCAGTGATATTTGAAAGACTATCAATGTCAGGATCTCAACAAGGGCAGTCAGGGCCAAGGGTCTAAGCCGGGGCAAACCTGAGGCTAGGAGTAGACGAGGAGTTCATGGTCAGTTCCAGGCCAGGGTCGGTACCGAGTGTCAGAGTCCAAGTCAGGTTTCAGGGTCTGAGTCAGGAGACAAAGTCCAAGCTCAGGACAGATGTTCAAGAGTATAGAACAAGAACAGTCATAACAGCTACAGAAGATCCACACTGTTGCTTGGACACTTTCTGGAGTGCCTCTTGGGTTTACATAGGGCAAGGAGCCATGCGGCTGCTGCCTGTCAAACCCTGGAGATGGAATGTCCCATGGTCTGTGTAGACAGTGGGTCATGGAAAGTGGAGTGCAAGCTGGTTACACCTACTGCTTGGAGGCAGCTGGAGCTGTTAACTATCTGGTAGCTCTGCAGACCTGGATTCTGGACCCATGAGGCTTTACATTCAAATGAAGAGAAATAGTAGACTTGTTCTGGTTTAGGGTTTTAAAGTCAATGGGAGAATTAATAGGATTTAGGCACCTCCCTTACAATCCTTTAAAATCCCAAACTTGAGCTCTCTAACAACCAGAGTAAATCTTCATTGCTCATGTAGGCTGAGCTGAGTGTTTTATCCAACATTTTTAGTGCAAATGGCACTGGTTTTCTGAAAACACAAAACCAAACAAACCCCCCACACATATACAATAAGAGTCTATGGCTGTGACATATTACTCTGCCATGGGCCCATGACCCCATTTGGGGCCTCAGGAATGAATAATCTAGCTGGGTGGGGCTGGCCAGATTGGGAGCAGGGGGCTTTGCTGCGGGGAGTGGTCAGGGTGGTGGGGAGGGGCCTGGGTCGGGAGGGTTGGCTGGAGTGGGGGCCTGGCTGGGTAAGCAAAGAAGCATGCAGCCCCCTAAGCTTCTGCCTGTGACAGCTGTAGGGCACAGCAGAGGGTACCAGAGGCCTTCTCATAAACTCAGACTTTAAGGAAAGAAAGGACCATCGTGAGCATCTAGTCTGACCTCCTGCAGATTGCAGGCCACAGAACCTCACCCACCCACTCCTGTAATAGACCCCTAACCTCTGCCTGAGTTACTGAAGTCCTCAAATCATGGTGAAAAGACTTCAAGTTCAATAGAATCCACCATTTACACTAGTTTAAACCTGCAAGTGACCCATGTCCCATGCTGCAGAGGAAGGTGAAAACCCCCCAGGGCCTCTGCCAATCTGACCTGGGTGAAAATTTCTTCCCGACCCCAAATCTGGCAATCAGTTAGACCCTGAGCATGTGGGCAAGACCCACCTGCCAGTAACCTGGGAATGAATTCTCTGTAGTAACTCAGAACTCTCCCCTAGTGTCCCGTCTCTGGACATCGGGGATTTTTGCTGCTAGCAGACACAGATTGGCTACATGCCATTGTAGGCAGTCTCAGCATACCATCCCCTCCATAAACTTATCAAGCTCAGTCTTGAAACCATTTAGGTTTTTTTTCTCCCTACTGCTCCCCATGGAAGGCTGTTTCAGAACTTCACTCCTCTGATGGTTAGAAACCTTTAAATCATGATTAGACATCTCTTTCTAAAAGATAAACTCTAGCTCAACCACAGTGTCACAATATAACTGCCCCCACAGTATATAGAATTGATGTAGGAATGACCGGGTGGCTCTCTCTGGTTTGTATTGCACAGGAGGTACAGTTGAGATGATTGTAATGGTCCCTTCTGGCCTTAAAATCCATGAATTAAACATTGATACTGTCATAGCTCCTAGAAGCCAACCATAATGAATCCCCATTGTGCTAGATGGAAACAGAAAATGGCAATCCCTAGTTCTGATTTGCTAGAGTTTTACATTGCATTGACATTGCAAAGGGACAATGCACAAGGGGTAAGGCTGGGCACAATCAAGACCAATACTTGTAAGAGTGGTGTGCTCTTCCCTCGTTCATCTTAATGTGGTGTCAACTCTGAGACCTCATGATCTCAAATTACATACCAGCAATGTCATTTTTGGAGAAACATCAAACTCTGTGGGCTTATCTCATCTCCTTGGGGTGTTAAATCTGAAACATAATGATCACAATGTTAATGTCATTGCTGGTCATTTTTGAATATGTGTTTATCTCTGGCTGCTGAATGTAATATCAAATATTGGGGTGCAGGAAAGTAAGGCTACTGGTTGCGGCAAATAGAAAACTAAGGCCCTTCTTCTACAAATTGCTTAATTTAGGTGTACACCTGCATTCATATGGAACCTAGCTGAGGTCAGTGGGGCTGCATGTGGGCACATGGTTGAGGCACCGCTGGCAATATTTGGATGAAGTGTTCCCCATGTCCAGTCACTACAGGCACTGCCCACAAGGGGCAGGACATAACAAATCTGCATCTCCCCTCTGCTGCTAAATACATAATTTGCCTCCTGGGTGCTAATCCATGTGTAAACACAGCATAGCTCTCTGCCCCCCTCTGAACAATTTACAAAGGGTTGTAGTGGATTCTCCATCACTGACAATGTTTAAATCAAGCCTGGATTTTTTTTTTAAACGATCTGCACTAGGAATTATATTGGGTATTATTCTATGGCCTGTGTTATACAGGAGATTGGGCTAGATGATCACAATGGTCCCTTCTGGCCTTGCAATCTGAGAATTTAGCCAAGCTCACACAGGAAATATGTACCAGAGCAGGGAACTGAAAGTAGTTTTCCCAAATTCCAAGCTAGTGTCCTAGCTACTGGCACATCCTTCGTTTGGTATTAAATCGTATATGTATAGGGCATCCAAATCCCTTTAGCAGCTTTGACAAAGCTTGGACTTTGGACTATTGACTTCAGTGAGACTACTTGTGTGTATAATGCGAGAAAGGATTTAGCAATCAAGATAGGACAGAGCCCCCAGTCATGCACTTAGAATGAATTTTTACTGAAAAGCTTTCTCAATGTCTCTTTAACCTCCATGTTCCGCAGGCTGTATACAATGGGGTTGATCAGTGGGGTCACCACTGTATACAGCATGGAGAAGACCTTGTTTAAGTTTGGCCACTGGTTGGCTATGGGAGCCGCGTAGACCACCATAAGCGTGCCATAGAACACAGACACCACGATGAGGTGGGACGAGCAGGTGGAGAAGGCTTTCTGCTTCCCTGTGGCAGAAGGGATCTTCAGGATGTTGGAGATGATTTTGTAGTAGGACAGTAGGGTTAGAAGGAAGGGTGAGAAGGACACAAGGGAGGCTATGATGAAAGCCGGTATCCTGACCATGTAGGTATCCCCACAGGAGAGTTTAATGATGGGTGTCAGGTCACAGAAGAAATGGTCAATCTCCTTGGAAGCACAGAAAGGTAACCTAGAAACCATGGGCATGGTGACCACCAGTGAGAGGAACCCAATAACCCATGACCCCGCTGCCAACTGAAAGCAAAGCTGGAAGCTCATGGTGGAGGCATAATGCAGTGGTTTGCATATGGCCAAGTAGCGGTCGTAGGACATGGCAGCAAGCAGGAAGCACTCAGCAACCGCCAGAGAGCCAAAGATGTAGAACTGCAGGAGGCAAGCAGAGAAGGAAACCTCTTCTTGTACAACCAGAAGAGTTTTCAGCATCTTGGGGGCGATGCTGGTAGTGTAGCAGACTTCCAGGACAGACAGGTTACCCAGGAAAAAGTACATGGGGTTGTGCAGGTTGTGGTTATATGATACCGTCACAATGATCAAGATATTCCCTGTGAGTGTTACTATGTAGACAGCCAGGAACACCATGAATATAGGGATCTTCAGCTCATGAAGGTCACCAAATCCTAGGAGGATGAACTCTGTGATGGTTGTTTGGTTTTCCCCCTCTACGTCAGGCATGTCTTCACAGAGAGAAAAAGAAACCCAGAAGAACATTGTTAGCTCTGAGAAAAAGGGCTTTATTAATAATAATAAATATTTATTTATTACTTATTTTATTGCCATAATACATAAAAGCATCAGTACTGGACCAGGATCCAATTGTACTAGGTGCTGTGCAAACACAGAACAAAAGGGCAGTTTATGCCCCAAGGATTTTACAGTCTAAGTATCAGACTAGAGACAACAGATGGAGACAGACAGACAGGGGAGTACAAGGAAACACGGAGATTGGATTCTTTGATTCCAAGGCTGGAAGGGACCATTGTGATCATGTAGTCTGACCTATTGTACAACACAGGCCAGAGAACTTCTCCAAAATATTAGCTAGAGCAGATCTCTTAGAAAAACATCCTCTGGTCCACACTGACTCTTTTCTTTTTTAAGTGAAAAAGGTGGTGGTAGACATGATAAATGTAAACCAGCATTGATAATATCTGTATATGAGTGCATACAATAATGAGTAATTCTTAGACATGGTCAAAATTGTATGAACAAGACTTTTCCCATCTTAAAACGTAGTTTAAATGAAATTGAAAGGAAAATGACAATTGCAAGATTTTTTTTATTTTCATGAGAAATATAGTTCTAGATTGACATTTCAAATTAAAATGTCAATTTCAAAATATACTTTTCATTTAATTTTGACATTTCATTTTTTTTTAATTTTGACGACATTAAAAAAACATTTTATTTTGAAATGATGAAAGAAACATTTCATTTTGATCAAAAATGTCTTTTTTTTTCATTTTAAAATACAGATTTTTTTGTTTGAGAAAAAAAATAATATTTCAATAATTTGCCCCAGTTTGCAATGAAAACAAATGTTGAAGTATCAGAATTTCCTACAGGATGCAAATTCCATTTTTCGAGCAGCTCTGCTAATTCTGCAAACACTATGACATATAGGTCAGCTTTGAAGAATTAAATTTTTATCAGCAAATGTTGATAAATGTCGATGTCACAGTACACATACAGATTGAGGAAAAATATTTCCATCTATAGTCATTGAAATTTATAGGCAGGCAAAGTTTAAAAAAAAATCCAAAAAACCTTCAATAACTACAAAAAACTTCAATAGAATTATGCCAATTTGCACCAGCTGAAGATGTGGAATTCATGTGAATGGATGCTCACGATAATAAGCAGTAAGCATGTTTTTAACTGTTTGTAGAAATCTTTGGGGCTAATTTTTGAGTCCACATCCACTGAAAACTCCCATCAATGCGAACTTGTTTTAGTTAAGACTGCAGAGTCAAACTCATGCAAATCTTACATAGTGTCTTCAATGGGGTTGGGCCAATTTGAAAGAGTTAAGGATCTTGTGTCGCACATGTTTAAGAAAACCAATTCAACATGCAAAAAATGGCAAACCATTCTGTGCAAAAGACAGGGACAACACAGCTAATACAAAAAGGAAAATATTTGAAATGCTGCCAGATGCAAGGTTTTGAGACTTAGACCTAGATGATTCATATCACAATCAAGACAAGAATTTCTTTAGGAGACTAAGTCCTATTTTCAAAAGTAACTTAGGCACTTAGAAGTTGAAGTCCTTGCCTAAATGGGACTTAAATCAACCAGCATAGCTATTGTGGAATAAGCTGTCTGCAACAGCTATACCAGAATTGTTTCCCATGTGAACTCTGTATTCCAGAATAAAAATTACTTTATTCCAGAATAATTACTCTGCTTACAAAGCAGAGTGATTTATCTAGACTAAAATCACTTTTATTCTGAATACAGTGTTCACATGGGGGAGTTATTCCACAATAGATAAATTAGTCCAGAATAGTTATGCCAGTCAATTTCCCCTATCTAGACAAAGTCTAAGTCCCATTGACTTTTAATGAGACTTAGGTTCCTAGGTTTCTTATGTGCTTTTGACAATTTTATCTAAGAGCTGGGGAAAAAAATCTGAAGTTGTCTTCATTTCACTCATTTTTTCTTATTTTCAATTTTTTTTACTTATTTTTTTTTAAATATTTTTGTTTCAATATAATTTTGCACATTTTTGGTCTCTTTTTTCAGTTTCCTGTGGTAAAATAATTTCAGTTTCGATACAAAGCCATTTTTCAGGCAAAGGAGGAAATAAAGTGTTCAACATTTTTTTACCAGCTCTACTATGGACTTCAGAGGGAGTTATTTAAGATTTATAGATCTGTTATATGATATCAGAATCTAGCCTTTTGCTTTTATTGCTAAGTACCTTAATAATAAAAACAGTATTTCAATTCACAAATCCCATATTAGATTTTCTGTACCTATAAATGCATAACCCAGTTATACAGAGACACTAAGTATTATAGCAATTGGTATGGTCATATTGTACCTTCAAAAGTGCCGTGATCAGAATGCATTATTTAACTCTTCTTCTCAGAAATTCAGCAGTCAAAGTTGTCTTATATGGATCTAATACTACTCCCTGTTTTCTCTGTGCATATAAAGTTATTTCAACAAATGACCTCATGCTTCTTGCAGTGGTTTTGTACTGCGTAGATGCACACAGTAAAGTACATCAGCGTCACCGATTGCCTTTATCTGCAGGGAGTAGCAGAACTGAAGACTGTGGCCAGGCCCTATTTAGCTAATTTGTTTTATTAACTATTATCCATCAAGGAATTTCTAGCAGCAGCCTTATGTCTGTGCAGTGTAAACAACATTGAATCGTTGCACCAATATTATATTCCCAACTGGGAATATTTACCTTTCACGTGATAGACCAAAGTTCTGGTGGATGAAGATGGGGGATGCTCTACCGGTCCAGCAGCTGCATGACAAAGACAAAAACACCCTATCACCCATGGATGAACACTTGTCACAAAACAATCACTCCATATCTGACCTCACAGTCCTTGTCCTCAAAGGAAACCTGAACAACACCTTCAAAGGAGGAGTCTGGGAGCTTAAATTCATAACTTTTCTAGAAACTAAAAATCATGGACTTAATAAAGGTTTATGGCTTATTACAACAATCTATAACCCACTAACCCCCCTTTTTTTTCCTGGGTAAAGATCTGGGGAAGAATGCAGTGCTTAGATTAATAGATTCTAATACCAGAAAGGACCATTGTGCTAATCTAGTCCAACCGCCTGTATAACAAATGCTACAGAACTTCTCCAAAATAATTCCTAGAACATATCTAGGATGCTGTCCACACTATATATGTCCTGTGGATGAATATAAGGTTTAAGTCAAGTATGTGTATTTTTTCTGGCCAGCCTGATCCAGCACATCCAAAACACACAGATTGTGATTTTCAAGGCTGTCACAGGGTGTAATTTCCAAAAGTGCCTAAGGGAGTTAGGTACCCAATTCCCATTGAATTTCAGTGGGAGTTGGACACCTGATTCCCTTACACTCCTTTGTGAATCCCATCCTAATGGATTTGGGTGCCCACTTCAGTCAATGGAAACTGGTGATCTTTGAAAATCTCAACCACAGCAATCTGCTCAGGAAAATTGCAACTGGGATTTCCAAAGGGGATTCAGATTTCCAAATCCCACAGAGAGTCAATGGGTCAATGGGAGCTAGATATTTAACTCCCTTACACTCTGTTTGGCTGTGAGAAAGGATCAGACTTGGAATTTTAGTAATCACTAGATATATCAGGCCCAAATTCTCCCATCACTTTCATTGAGGCAAATGATGAGTGGCTGTATTAAAGTCATTGGAGATAGATCAGAGCAAAAAACTGGTGTGAGTGAATTATCAGGGCAGTTGTTTGTCCTTCTTTTAAACACACAAGTTAGGGGCTGAGTCATGCAAACACTCAAATGGACCCAACCCTCAAAATCCTTACTCATGTGAGTAGGTCTGCGGACATCAGTAGTTTAATTAATAACATTGGGGTATCTGGGGTAAGAAGTACTTTCATGAGTAACAGCTGGCAGGGTCAGCCGACTGAATAGTTCTTAGTCAGGAAATGCTGATTGTGCCAGATATTCAGCTGCTGTAGACTGACAGAGCTCAGTTGGTTTACAACAGCTGGGCATTTCATCCCATTGACCTCAGTGGAGCTAGGCTAATTTACGACAGATGGGGAAATAGCTCCATTGGATTCAATGGGCCATGAAAATTCACGCCATCTGGGGATCTGGTCCCATTGACTTCAGTGGATGTACGGCCATGTTGCACCAGCTGGGAATCTGGCCCGTTGATGTAAGGGTAGCTATTCCTGATTTAGACTAGAGAAAGCAAGAGGGAGGGAGATCAGGCCCACAGACACTGACATGTATATTTTTCAAAATATTAATGCTTAGCACCGTTCAAGTGGGATTCTCAAATAGATTAAGTGCCAGTATCCCCAGATGGGGAAGGTGAGGCACAGAATCCTAACCCACAGCAAATATCTGGCAGTGCTGTGACAAGAACTAAAAGACTGAAAATTTTCTGATCTCGTTCACTGTGGTGGCCAGTTATTAAATGCAGCGGAGTTGCTCTGGAATTAGGTCAGTGTAACTGAGGTCACGGACTGACCCAAACTCTCCATTCAGTGGCCTAGATACTGAACCATAGCTGCTCATGATCAGTGTACTGTGGAATAGGCCAGAGGGAAATATTTAAACTGGGTCTTTCAAAGGATCCCAGGCACCCACATCTGAGGGGATTTGGGTACATCATCTCTTAGGCTCCTTTTTAAATCCAAGCTTTAAAGCAGATATTTTTGTTTCAAAATTTATTTTCTTCTTCATTTTTATATTATTTTTCACACTAGTTCACAACATAATATTAATTGAAATAGTCTATTATTGTATTGTATTACATTTTTCTATTATTTTACTTTAAAAAAACTAATGACAGCTACTACTCAGTACAGATTGATATATCTTCTTTCTAGACCCAAAGGGCTCCTGTTTGTGTTCTAATGAGGCAGTTTGCCGTTTTCACACTGTATCATATTTTCTCCTTGAAAATGTCGAGGTGGAAAACTGTTCTGATCTGTCCTAAATAACAGCTGCCCTCAAAATTTTGTTTTGTTTGTTTGTGAAAAGAAAAGAAAAGAAAAGAAAAGAAAAGAAAAGAAAAGAAAAGAAAAGAAAAGAAAATTTTGACTCTTTTATTGGCATATTATGAAGACTTGTCATAATAAGGCATGCCATATTGCGCATACTACTGAAATGTTAAACTAATAAAAGGAATATAAACAGGAAAAATAAAGTAAATTGCAAAACAAAAATTTCATTTTGACATGGAGTTTTGATTTTTTTTTTCAAAAACAAATTGTTTGAAATGGGCTTGTTTTGCAATTTCCATTTCAAATGGAATTTTGAATATACTTTTTTCTGTTCTGATTCAGAATTAAAACAACTTTCAAAACATCAACATTTCCCACAAATTGGAAATTCAGAGTTTTGACTAGGTCAATTGCCTCCCACAAGTATTGCCAGTTGCCTTAGAAAAATAAAGAGGGTTATGCTGTTATTTGTGGAATTCCCTATAAAAAGGGCTTGTCCACACAAGAAGTTAGTGGGCAGCAAGCTAGGTGTAAATTTACAGTGCATTAGAGACTCTGCACTAACTCCGCATGTGGACTCCCTTTTCGTGTACTAACAGTGTCTTTGTGCACTTTAGCTTAATGAACTTTCAAGTACTTAGTTAATTCTCATGTCCTGTGGACAGCATAGAGAACGCTGAATACATTTTGTGCCTCCATGTTGTTCTGTCCTGAAACAAATCTGGCACATTACAAGGCAGAATTCCTGTAAGGAACAGGTGGTTGTCAATGCCATCATGTTATAGGGCTTCAAGGGGGTCTTTTTCATCCTGCTTTCATTGGATCAAAGTCAAAGATGATTCTTTCAAGGAATGTGGTAGGCATTATGAGCAAATGACCATACCATCTTAGAGCGTGTTTGGCTACCATTTGAGTGAATGGGACCTGTTTAACAAAGTAGACTAAGTAGAAAAGCCCTCAATATAAGGCAATTGAGGGAATATTAAAATTACCTAGGTAACCTTATCTATTTATATAAGTCAAAGCTGCCACATTTTCAAGGGCATCCACTGTCTCTCATTCTAATCAGGGTTTGTGGCCAGTTTCTGATCTCAGTTATCCTAATGAAGACAGTGAAATTAAATATGGATTCTTATCTCAGTTACCTCAAGGTAAATCCACAGTTTCCTCTCTGAAGTCAATAGAATCAGAGGTGGAGTTTGATCTCAGTTATCATAGAATCATAGAATATCAGGATTGGAAGGACCTCAGGAGGTCATCTAGTCCAACTCCCTGCTCAAAGCAGGACCAACCCCCTACTAAATCATCCCAGCTAGGGCTTTGTCAAGCCTGACCTTAAAAATCTCTGAGGAAGGAGATTCCACCACCTCCCTAGGTAACCCATGCCAGTGCTTCACCACCCTCCTAGTGAAAAAGTTTTTCCTAATATCCAACCTAAACCTCCCCCACTGCAACTTGAGACCCTTGCTCCTTTTTCTGTCATCTGGTACCACTGAGAACAGTCTAGATCCATCCTCTTTGGAACCCCCTTTCAGGTAGTTGAAAGCAGCTATCAAATCCACCCTCATTCTTCTCTTCTGTAGACTAAACAATCCCAGTTCCCTCAGCCTCTCCTGATAAGGCATGTGTTCCAGCCCCCTAATCATTTTTGTTGCTCTCCGCTGGACTCTTTCCAATTTCTCCACATCCTTCTTGTAGTGTGGGGCCCAAAACTGAACACAGTACTCCAGATGAGGCCTCACCAATGTCGAAGAGAGGGGAACGATCACGTCCCTCGATCTGCTGGCAATGCCCCTATTTATACAGCCCAGAATGTAGTTAGCCTTCTTGGCAACAAGGGCACACTGTTGACTCATATCCAGCTTCTCGTCCACTATAACCACTAGGTCCTTTTCTGCAGAACTGCTACCTAGCCATTCAGTCCCTAGTCTGTAGCAGTGCATGGGATTCTTCCGTCCTAAGTGCAGGACTCTGCACTTGTCCTTGTTGAACCTCATCAGGTTTCTTTTGGCCCAATCCTCTAAATTATCTAGGTCCCTCTGTTTCATATCCCTACCCTCCAGTGTATCTACTACTCCTCCCAGTTTAGTGTCATCTGCAAACTTGCTGAGAGTCCAGCCAACGCCATCCTCCATATCATTAATGAAGATATTGAACAAAATCGGCCCCAGGACCGACCCTTGGGGCACTCCTCTTGATACCGGCTGCCAACTAGACATGGAGCCATTGATCACTACCCATTGAGCCCAGCTTTCTATCCACCTTATAGTCCATTCATCCAGCCCATACTTCTTTAACTTGCAGGCAAGAATACTGTGGGAGACCGTATCAAAAGCTTTGCTAAAGTCAAGGAATAACACATCCACTGCTTTCCCCTCATCCACAGAGACAGTTATCTCCTCATAGAAGGAAATTAAGTTAGTCAGGCATGACTTTCCCTTGATGAATCCATGCTGACTGTTCCTGATCACTTTCCTCTCCTCTAAGTGCCCAGTGCAGCAGTCTGGGAGCTGACCTTGTTTGTGAAGACAGAGGCAAAAAAAGCATTGAATACATTAACTTTTTTCACATCCTCTGTTACTAGTTTGCCTTCCTCATTCAGTAAGGGGCCCACATTTTCCTTGACTTTCTTCTTGTTGCTAACATACCTGAAGAAACCCTTCTTGTTACTCTTAACATCTCTTGCTAGCTGCAACTCCAAGTGTGATTTGGCCTTCCCGATTTCACTCCTGCATGCCTGAGCAATATTTTTATACTCCTCCCTGGTCATTTGTCCAATCTTCCATTTCTTGTAAGCTTATTCTTTTGTGTTTAAGATCAGCAAGGATTTCACTGTTAAGCCAAGCTGGTCGCCTGCCATATTTTCTATTCTTTCTACACATTGGGATGTTTTTTTCCTGCAACCTCAATAAGGATTCTTTAAAATACAGCCAGTTCTCCTGGACTCCTTCCCCCTTCATGTTATTCTCCCAGGGGATCCTGCCCATCCATTCCCTGAGGGAGTCAAAGTCTGCTTTTCTGAAGTCCAGGGTCCATATTCTGCTGGTCTCCTTTCTTCCTTGTGTCAGTTATCCCAGTGTAAATTCAGAGTTAGCCCTCTTAAATCAATGGATTTAGACACAGATTCTCAACTCTGCTGAGAAACTATTGAATTTCATTTGTTATAACTTGAGTAAATATAGCATAGCTCCACTGTTTTTAACTTGCCATAACTTACCAAAAATATTTAAGAAGTATGGCCCAGATTCTCAAATGTATCTAGGACCCTCACTCCCATTGAAATCAATAGGAGTTAGATGCCTAAATACCTTTGAGGAGCTGGGCCTGCATCTCTGATTCACCTCTGTTACTCTAGTTTTCAGCTTGTGTGACTCCAGATATTTATCTACCACCTCCCCATCACCAGATTCATGCTGGCATCACTGAACCTATTTTATATTTTCCTTTCCCTGCTGTTATTTCAGAGGAAAAATCTCCGTAAATATCAGTGGAGCTGACAAAAAAACAGAATCTCTTGGCCTTATCATCCACCCACTTATGCTGGCTTTACCCCAGTATAACTCCATTGCCTTCTGGGGAGTTACTCCGGACTCACACAGTTGCGAGAAATTATGGGTGTGGGGAGCAGACAATTACTTTGTGGCAGTAGACATTGAGATTCAATACGGTAAGCTTTATAAACCATTAAAACACCAATTGCCTACATCACATGTCAAAATGCAAATTAAATATCCTTTAATCAACAAATCCTACCTGTTTATAATGATCATTCACTAGTCCATTTGTTACAAGCCTAATATCAAAATTTAAATCACTGGATTTGGACTCAAATAAGTTGTCAAGCAGCATTTTTCTTACTTTGCCTATCTGTTCATTTCTGTCATTATCAATGAGACTATTTTTTCATTAGTTTGTGTGTTTATGGTGAGATCGACATTTTGCCAGCATTTACGACAAATATCTAATCCTTCCAAGTCTACGTACACAGTGTTGAAAATGTGAGCTTTATCAACACTGGATCCATATTTATATTTTACTGTTGTTTAGGTTGTGATTTCTAAAGGAGTCTAAGAAAGTTAGACCCACCAATCCTATCAAAATTTAAGAAGAGTTTGGTGCCTAATTCCTTTAAGCTCCTTTCAAAGTCCCAGCCTGATTTCAGTGTCTAAATACCGTTGAGGATCTGGACCATAGAGCCTTGTCACAATGTTGTAATGGAGTTAGAGACATGTCAAACATGTAAAACTTTGTGAAAACTTGTCAGATTTACATCGAGGTGTTGACAGATGTGACAAAGTATTGTCACAGCTTCCCAGTCACATCCAAGTCTTCTCCAAGTTTTCAGAGTCTAATCAACAGATACTGGAACCATAAACAAAATCATGACAATGCAAGTGGAGATACATCAAAAGTTTTTGAATACAAAAGATCACAAGCAAGTATCTGGGTAAAATGGAGAAATATATTATATCAGATTACTTTAGACACACAAACAATGAGCGCCTGATCCTCATTTAAAATAAGGCCCCTTTGCATCATTCCAGTAGTGTAAAGGGGTCTTCAAGACCTTTCAAATTACAGTTAATCCCACTTTATGGCCCATTTACAGTGCCAAAAGAGTCCAAAGTTACTTTATCATAGATCAGAATCAGGCCCATGTAATATAGTTTTCGAATACAAATTCTACATTATTATTAATTATTATTATTAATATTAATATTATTATATATGAGATAAAATGTATTTATTATTATTGTTTTGATTGCTCACTTGATTTCCCCTCACTGACTGCCTAAATCAATGATATCTAGGCAATTGGAGAATAGTGTCACATCCTACTGAATGCCTTTCTCAAGATTTCTTTAATGCCTTTGTTCCGTAGAGCGTATATGAAGGAGTTAAGCAACAGTGTCACAATAGTGTTCAAGAGGGTGACAATTTTGTTCATTTCCAGCGAGTTCTGTTTAGAAGACTTAATGTACGGAAAAATAGAGCAGCCATACCATATAACCACAATGGTGAAATGGGAAGAGCAAAGTGGAAAAGGCCTTTTGCCAGCTGTGGGCAGATGGGATTCTCAGGATGGTGGAGATGATGTAAATGTAGGAGACCAGGGTGACTTCACAGGAGCCCAGGATGACAATAAAGCAGATAGTAATGTACACCATCTCAACGAGGTGCATGTCTGTGCAGGAGAGCTCTATCCAAGAATCTATGTCACAGAAGAAATGGTTGATGGTGGTAGGGTCACAGAAAGATAACCTGATGATCAGAAACACTGGCACAGAAATAGTCAGGAAGCTACTTGCTCATGAGCCAAGGGCCAGCTGAATGGACAAGGTGCTGTTCATGATGGAGCTATAGTGCAATGGGTGGCAAATGGCCAAATAGCGATCATAGCTATGACAGCCAGGAGTAGATATTCAGTGCAGCCTAGGGAGAAGACAAAGTACATCTGCAGGAGGCAACTGGGGAAGGAGATATAGTTTTGCTTTGGGACACAAGGATGGCAAGAATTTTGGGAATGTAGGCAGTGGTGAAACAGATGTCTAGGAAGGACAGATTGCAGAGGAAGAAGTACATAGGCGTGTGGAGGCGGCGGTGGGTACCCACTAAGGATATGATGGTGATGTTTCCCATCAGCATCAGGATGTACATGAACAAGAAAAGCAGGAAGAGAGAGATCTGCAAATACCAAGAGCCAGGGAACCCAAACAGAATAAATTCCTTCACATTGGTTTGATTTCCCTTCTTCATTTGGGTGTTCTACCTGCCAAAACACAGGAACCATAAAAGGAAGACAAAGAAATACACAGGAGACTTTGCTAGATGCAGCTCATTGTTGATAGACAACAAACTGAGCAGTCATATATCATTTTTAAAGCCTGCAGTGATCATATAGTCTGACCTCCTGCAAAATACAGGCTGGATAATTCCACTCACCAAAGCCCAGTAACTAGTGGTTTAACCAGAGCCTATCTCTTAGGGGAAAAATCCTATCTTGACTGGACACCCCTCTAATGTTAAAGAGCTGTATCCTACTTATATGATGTAGTGCACATTCAACTCTCAATAGGAGCTGTGAGTATGTTCTTGGCTCAGGGCATTAGACTTCCAATGGCAGACTGGCACCTAACTCCCCTAGGTTGCTTTGGAAATCCCAGCCTTAGATTCCATTCCACCAGCAGAGCCAGGAAACCTGGCCTAACTCACCTCCCAAAGCCAGAAACAGACCCAGGATTTTTCACTCTCAGTCCCCAGCTCTAAGCATGAGACCCCACGTCCCTCCTAGAGCTGGGAATGGAACCCAGGAGTCCTTACTTCTAGCCCTCCAACTGTTAGACTCCATTCTACTGAGCTATTAGTTCACACTGCCTTCACAGAGCCAGAAACAGCACCCAAGAGTCCTGGTCTATATTTTCAAACGAGACTGCTTATTTGGGATGTCCCAGTTTTTTGATGTCTACCTCAAGACATTTAAAAGGGCTTGGTCTCTAGTGAGCATCTTGGGTCCCTCTCAGATTGGGACTGCAGAACCCTGTCTTGTTGAGCCAGACATGCAAGCCTGATGAAACACAGACCCGGGGTCTGAACCACGTCCCCAAAGCTGCAGGCTTTCACTGAAATCCACTCAGCAGGTACTCCTGTCTCCAGCACCCAGCTGCCCAGTTCCCAGTGGGATCCAAACCCCAAATAAATCTGTTTTACTCTGTATAAAGCTTATGCAGGGTAAACTCACAAATTGTCCACCTTCTATAACACTGATAGAGAGATACGCACAGCTGTTTGCCCTCCCCCTGTCCCAGGTATTAATCACTTAATCTGGGTTAATTAATAAACAAAAGTGATTTTATTAAGCATAGAAAGTAGGATTTAAGTGGTCTCGAGTAATAACAGACAGAACAAAGTAAGTTACCAAGCAAAATAAAACAAAACATGCAAGTCTAAGCCTAATATATTTAAGAAACTTAATACAGGTAAATCTCACCCTCAGAGATGTTCCAGTAAGCTTCTTTTACAGACTAGCCTCCTTCTAGTCTGGGTCCAGCGATCACTCAGACCCCCGCGGTTACTGTCCTTTGTTCAGGTTTCTTTCAGGTATTTTTTGAGGGTGGAGAGGCTATCTCTTGAGCCAGCTGAAGACAAAATGGAGGGGTCTCCCAGGAGCTTAAATAGAGTTTCTCTCTCCTATCCAGAATTCAGCTCCAGGATGGAGTTTTGGAGTCACATGGGCAAGTCACATGTCCATGCATGACTCAGTTCCTTACAAGTGGCAGCCATTGTTTACATACTACCTTGAATGTCCTCAGGTAGACTTTTCATGTGGATGGAGTCTTCCAAAATCCATTGTCTGTTAAGTGTTTCTTGATTGGCCACTTAACTTGCAAATTCCTTTCTAAAGAAGCTGACCAAATGCTTTACTAAGGCTACTTAAAATCTGAGAAGTACACAGCCAATATTCACAACTTTGAATACAAAAATGATACATGCATACGAATAGGATGAATATATTCAGTAGATATGTTACATGGCATATGTAGCGGCGAACAGCGGAGGCTAACAGAGGGAGTTTGCCTGGGATCTGTCAGAGAGGAGGTACGCTAAGTGCTGCATTGGGGGGCTGTGTTGGTGAATATCTGAGTGTCTGTTGCAGGGGACAGTTTGTCAGTTTGACCGTGTGCTTGATTGTTTGATTGTTTGTTTGTTTGAACAGTGTGAATTGGGAGTGCTTTGTTACAGGTGGGCCTTGAGTGGGCCTGACTGGTATAAAAAGGCAGTCAGCAGCGAACCAGCTGAGCGGCGAACAGCGGAGGCTAACAGAGGGAGTTTGCCTGGGATCTGTCAGAGAGGAGGTATGCTAAGTGCTGCATTGGGGGGCTGTGTTGGTGAGCATCTGAGTGTCTGTTGCAGGGGACAGTTTGTCAGTTTGACCGTGTGCTTGATTGTTTGATTGTTTGTTTGTTTGTTTGTTTGAACAGTGTGAATTGGGAGTGCTTTGTTACAGGTGGGCCTTGGGTGGGCCTGACTGGTATAAAAAGGCAGTCAGCAGCGAACCAACTGACCGGCGAACAGCGGAGGCTAACAGAGGGAGTTTGGCTGGGAGTTCGCCTGCGGAGAGCCCACTGAGCCTTACATCGCACGGACTTCTGTGAGTTGCTACAACAGCTGAGGAAGGTCTTAGAAGGAAGGTAGCATGGAAGGTGAGCGTTCAGTTGTTGTAACCTGCACAGGTTGTGCCATGTTTGTTTTTCTTCCACAGGACAGAAACGACTTTGTCTGTACAAAGTGCAAGCTGGTCTCCATATTGGAAGAGAAGGTTCGAGGTCTGGAGCAACAAGTATCAACCCTGCGTTGCATAAGAGAAAATGAAGATTTCCTGGACAGACGTCAGGATATGCTTCTACAGGCACAACGTTCTGAAGAATCGGAGCAGATTGCGCAGAGGGGACTGAGGGAAGGTGTAGAAAACTGGCAGCATGTGACCTCCAGAAGAAGAAAGAGGAGCGTCCATGTACCAGCAATGGAGATACAGGTGAGCAACCGTTTTCATGTTCTCTCCACAGGTACTAATGCGGACAGTGGAGTAGATGATACATCTGCGGGAAGGGAGCAGAAGGAGACTCCACTGATTGGAAGGCATGAGATGCACTGTCCTAGGGATGGGGGTTCTACGACCACCGCTCCCAAGAGGAGGAGGAGGGTGGTGATGATCGGGGACTCCCTCCTCAGGGGGACTGAGTCATATATCTGCCGCCCCGACCGAGAAAACCGAGAGGTCTGATGCTTGCCAGGAGCTAGGATTCGAGATGTGACGGAGAGACTGCCGAGACTCATCAAGCCCTCGGATCGCTACCCCTTCCTGCTTCTCCACGTGGGCACCAATGATACTGCCAAGAATGACCTTGAGCGGATCACTGCAGACTACGTGGCTCTGGGAAGAAGGATAAAGGAGTTTGAGGCACAAGTGGTGTTCTCGTCCATCCTCCCTGTGCAGGGAAAAGGCCTGGGTAGAGACCGTCGAATTGTGGAAGTCAACGAATGGCTACGCAGGTGGTGTCGGAGAGAAGGCTTTGGATTCTTTGACCACGGGATGGTGTTCCAAGAAGGAGGAGTGCTAGGCAGAGACGGGCTCCACCTAACGAAGAGAGGGAAGAGCATCTTCGCAAGCAGGCTGGCTAACCTAGTGAGGAGGGCTTTAAACTAGGTTCACCGGGGGAAGGAGACCAAAGCCCTGAGGTAAGTGGGGAAATGAGATACCGTGAGGAAGCACGAGCAGGAGAGCGCAAGAGGGAAGGACTCCTGCCTCATATTGAGAAAGCGGGAAGATCAGCGAGTTATCTTAAGTGCCTATACACAAATGCAAGAAGCCTGGGAAACAAGCAGGGAGAACTGGAAGTCCTGGCACAGTCAAGAAATTATGATGTGATTGGAATAACAGAGACTTGGTGGGATAACTCACATGACGGGAGTACTGTCATGGATGGATATAAACTGTTCAGGAAGGACAGGCAGGGCAGAAAAGGTGGGGGAGTTGCATTGTAGGTAAGAGAGGAGTATGACTGCTCAGAGCTCTGGTATGAAACCGCAGAAAAACCTGAGAGTCTCTGGATTAAGTTTAGAAGTGTGAACAACAAGGGTGATGTTGTGGTGGGAGTCTGCTATAGACCACCAGACCAGGGGGATGAGGTGGACGAGGCTTTCTTCCGGCAACTAGCAGAAGTTACTAGATCGCAGGCCCTGGTTCTCATGGGAGACTTTAATCACCCTGATATCTGCTGGGAGAGCAATACAGCGGTGCACAGACAATCCAGGAAGTTTTTGGAAAGTGTAGGGGACAATTTCCTGGTGCAAGTGCTGGAGGAACCAACTAGGGGCAGAGCTCTTCTAGACCTGCTGCTCACAAACCGGGAAGAATTAGTAGGGGAAGCAAAAGTGGATGGGAACCTGGGAGGCAGTGACCATGAGATGGTCGAGTTAAGGATCCTGACACAAGGAAGAAAGGAGAGCAGCAGAATACGGACCCTGGACTTCAGAAAAGGAGACTTTGACTCCCTCAGGGAACTGATGGGCAGGATCCCCTGGGAGAATAACATGAGGGGGAAAGGAGTCCAGGAGAGCTGGCTGTATTTTAAAGAATCATTATTGAGGTTGCAGGAAAAATCCATCCCAATGTGTAGAAAGAACAGTAAATATGGCAGGCGACCAGCTTGCCTTAACAGTGAAATCCTTGCTGACCTTAAACGCAAAAAAGAGGCTTACAAGAAGTGGAAGATGGGACAAATGACCAGGGAGGAGTATAAAAATATTGCTCAGGCATGCAGGAGTGAAATCAGGAAGGCCAAATCACACTTGGAGTTGCAGCTAGCAAGAGATGTTAAGAGTAACAAGAAGGGCTTCTTCAGGTACGTTAGCAACAAGAAGAAAGTCAAGGAAAGTGTGGGCCCCTTACTGAATGAGGAAGGCAAACTAGTAACAGAGGATGTGAAAAAAGCTAATGTACTCAATGATTTTTTTGCCTCTGTCTTCACGAACAAGGTCAGCTCCCAGACTGCTGCACTGGGCAGCACAGTATGGGGAGAAGGTGACCAGCCCTCTGTGGAGAAAGAAGTGGTTTGGTACTATTTAGAAAAACTAGACGAGCACAAGTCCATGGGACTGGATGCGCTGCATCCGAGGGTGCTAAAGGAGTTGGTGGATGTGATTGCGGAGCCATTGGCCATTATCTTTGAAAACTCATGGCGATCGGGGGAGGTCCCGGATGACTGGAAAAAGGCTAATGTAGTGCCCATCTTTAAAAAAGGGAAGAAGGAGGATCCTGGGAACTACAAGCCAGTCAGCCTCACCTCAGTCCCTGGAAAAATCATGGAGCAGGTCCTCAAGGAATCAATTCTGAAGCACTTAGAGGAGAGGAAAGTGATCAGGAACAGTCAGCATGGATTCACCAAGGGCAAGTCATACCTGACTAACCTAATTGCCTTCTATGAGGAGATAACTGGGTCTGTGGATGAGGGGAAAGCAGTGGATGTGTTATTCCTTGACTTTAGCAAAGCTTTTGATACAGTCTCCCACAGTATTCTTGCCAGCAAATTAAAGAAGTATGGATTGGATGAATGGACTATAAGGTAGATAGAAAGCTGGCTAGATCGTCGGGCTCAACGGGTAGTGATCAACGGCTCCATGTCTAGTTGGCAGCCGGTTTCAAGTGGAGTGCCCCAGGGGTCGGTCCTGGGGCCGGTTTTGTTCAATATCTTCATTAATGATCTGGAGGATGGCGTGGACTGCACTCTTAGCAAGTTTGCAGATGACACTAAACTGGGAGGAGTGGTAGATACACTGGAGGGTAGGGACAGGATTCAGAGGGACCTAGACAAATTAGAGGATTGGGCCAAAAGAAACCTGATGAGGTTCAACAAGGACAAATGCAGAGTCCTGCACTTAGGACAGAAGAATCCCATGCACTGTTACAGACTAGGGACCGAATGGCTAGGAAGCAGTTCTGCAGAAAAGGACCTAGGGGTTATAGTGGACGAGAAGCTGGATATGAGTCAACAGTGTGCCCTTGTTGCCAAGAATGCTAACTACATTCTGGGCTGTATAAATAGGGTCATTGCCAGCAGATCGAGGGACGTGATCGTTCCCCTCTCTTCGACATTGGTGAGGCCTCATCTGGAGTACTGTGTTCAGTTTTGGGCCCCACACTACAAGAAGGATGTGGAGAAATTGGAAAGAGTCCAGCGGAGAGCAACAAAAATGATTAGGGAGCTGGAGCACATGACTTATGAGGAGAGGCTGAGGGAACTGGGATTGTTTAGTCTGCAGAAGAGAAGAATGAGGGTGGATTTGATAGCTGCTTTCAACTACCTGAAAGGGGGTTCCAAAGAGGATGGATCTAGACTGTTCTCAGTGGTACCAGATGATAGAACAAGGAGTAATGGTCTCAAGTTGCACTTGCGGAGGTTTAGGTTGGATATTAGGAAAAACTTTTTCACTAGGAGGGTGGTGAAGCACTGGAATGGGTTACCTAGGGAGGTGGTAGAATCTCCTTCCTTAGAGGTTTTTAAGGTCAGGCTTTACAAAGCCCTGGCTGGGATGATTTAGTTGGGAATTGGTCCTGCTTTGAGCAGGGGGTTGGACTAGATGACCTCCTGAGGTCCCTTCCAACCCTGATATTCTATGATATTCTATGATAGCATAAAACATATTCCAGTCATGTCATATTTACATTTTTTTACATATTTACATTCATAAGCATATTTCCATAAAGCATTATGGGTGCAACATCATATGGGCCTAATCCTTTCCCCTGGTACAGTCCTTGTTCCAGCTCAGATGGTAACTCAGGGATTTCTCATGACTGGGCACCCCTTTTGTTCTGTTCCACCCCCATCCTTTGTCTCTCTCTGAGCCCCCCCCCTTCTAAATGGAAAAGCACCAGGTTTAAGATGGATTTCCATACCAGGTGACATGGTCACATGTTCTGTGAGACCCCAAGCCTTCATTCTTTCCGTTCTGAGTCACATGAACACAGGAAGGCTTACAAGTAAACAGAGCCATTTACAACCAATTGTCCTGGTTAATGGGAGCTATCAAGATTCTAAACCACCATTAATGGCCCACACTTTGCATAGTTACAATAGGATTTCAGAGTAATACTTTATATTTCTAGCTTCAGATACAAGAATGAAACATTCATACAAATAGAATGAACACACTCAGTAGATTATAAGCTTTGTAATGATACGTTACAAGAGGTTTTTTGCATAAAGCATATTCCAGTTACATTATATTCACACTCATAAGCATATTTCCATAAACATATGGAGTTCAACGTCACAAGTAGCTCTCAAAGCACTTCACCCAGGAGGTCAGGGTCACTATCCCCATTTTACAGATGGTGAAACTGAGGCACAAACAAGGGAAGCTTTACTCTGCTGTGAGTGAGAGGGAAATCAGTTGCAATGACTGCAGAGGAGTTACTCCATATTTACACTGGGATGAATGAGAGGTAGAAGCAGGCCCATTGACTCCAATGGGCTAAAAACCAGATTCTTTTGCCCTGATCATCCACTCACTTACACGGGCTTTACACAGGTATAACTCCATTGACTTCAGGGGTGTTTCTGGATTTACACTGGGATAGGCTCAGGATCTTGCCCCATGTGTACACAGCATGTGCCTGAATTTCAGAGGAGCAGAGGGAATCAGAACCCTGGTCAAACCACATGGACTAGATCTTCATCTTGAGTAAATAAGCCAATCTGTGCTGATTTCAATTGAGCAACGCTAGCTGACAGCTGCTGGGGATCTGACCCATTTTGACCTGGGAGATCAGGAACTACAGGTGCCCATTTCTCATTTTCTTGCCCTGAGCTGAAATTTAGTAGACACTGTATTTCATTCTTAAAGATGCTTTACATTTACTTTCTTAAAAATAAGTTCCAAAAAGAACCATTTCCTTTTTTGAAAGATTTGTTTCCCTCACTTAACCGAGCTAGAAAGTATTTTGATGTATTGAAACTGAAGAAAATAAAATAAAGCACAAAGTATCCGTCATTCCCTTCTCATGTACCAGATGTCCCCTGCAGGAGCAAAAGCAGCCAGACTGTGAGGGGCCCAGTCACACTTTGATCTTGTAAGCCAGATTCCCAAAGGTGTTTAGGCACATAAAGATGCAGACAGGCACCTAGTGGGACTTTCCGAAGCACCTTAATGGATGAGGTGCCTAACTCCCATTGGCTGTTACGTGGCTGGTCTGCTTAGGCACTTCTGAAAATCCCATTGAGGACCAGCTCCTCAAAGGTATTTAGGCATATTAGCTTTCTTCCAGTCTTCTGGAGCATCCCCAGTATTCCAATACATATTGAAAATCAACATTAACAGTTCAGTGAGCTCCTCAGCCAGGTTCTTTACAACTCTTGGATGCACGTTGTCTGTACCTGCTGGTTCAAAAATGTCTCACTTTAGTAGATTCTGTTTACCATCCTCCAGGGATACTAGTGGAATGGAAAGAGTGTTATCATCACCATATGATGAGACTATATCATCTGTTTTTTCCCGAGATTAAGAACAGAAATATTTATTGAACACTTCTGCCTTTTCTGCATTATCATTGATAATTCTGCCATTTCCATCTATTAATAGACCAATATCATTGTCAGGATTCTTTTTGTTCTTGATATATTTTAAACATTCCTTATTGTCCTTAACTCTGCTGGCCAAAGATTTCTTCTTCCCTTTGCTTCCCTTATCAGTTTTCTACAGTTCCTAACTTCTGATTTATAGTCATTACTATCAACTTCTCCTTGCTTAATTTGTTATATATTATTTCTTAGTTTGTTTTATAGCTGCCTTCACATCCCCTCTAAAAAAGGCCATTTTTAAACCAGCACAACATTTTCCCTCAGTTGTGGGATTGTGGCTTTTGGGGCATCTACTAAAGTATTTTTGAATGATTCCCAAGCATCATTTACATTTTCATAATTACATTCTTCGTCTCTTCTCATTTGGCTCATAATCACTTTTAGCTTTGTGAAATTAGTGCCACTAGAGCACCAAGTATATCTATATTACTGGTCTGGACTTTATTCTGCTTTCACATTATAAATGTGATCAAATCATAATCACTTGTACCTATGCTACCATTAATTTTTAGTTCTGTGATCAGTTCCTCTTTATCTGGCAGGACGAGGTCTAATGTAGAACTCCCCCAGGGAGGATGTAACATTTTTTGAGTTAGGAAATTGTCATCTATGATGTTTAGAAATTCCAGGCATGTTTTAGTACTGACAGCATGAAACCTCCAGCATGTGTCACTCACATTGATGTCCCCCATGACCGTGCAGCTTTTTTTGTACACATTATAGATAGGTGCGTAAAGAGGTGGTCATCTTGTTCCCTAGTGTGATTTGGTTTTATTTCATTTACTTTCAAATTATTTCTGTCAAAAACAAAACAAATTATTTGAAATCAAATTGTTTTCATGAAACATTTTGATTTTGATTAAACTTCAAGTGAAAAATTGAAAACATTTGGCCAATTTTGGTGATTAAGAAATGGGTTTTATCAATGTGGCCTAAGAGGATTAAGCCCCCTCCTCCAATTGATAGCCATAGTGTGAGGCCAGAAGGGACCATTAGATCATCTAGTCTGATCTTCTGTATATCACAGGCCATTGAATTTCATCCAGTTACACATGTATTGAGGTCAATAACTTGGGTTACACTTTCAATCCTTAGGAGACTAAACTGTTGTGAGCCACAGGCAGAGACCAGGAGAGACTGAGGTGACACCAATGCCCATGGCCTCTCCAAAGACAGGGAATTAGTCAGCTGAGATATGTCCAGATGATCCCAGCAGGCAATCCATGCCCCATGCTGGGGGGGGGGGATCCCTACCAATTGACCTGGGGGGAAATTCCTTCCTGACTCTAAATCTGGGGATCACTTTAAACTGATCATGTGAGGAAGACACACCAACCAAGCTCTTGAGAAAGAATTTTCTGTACCACTTCAGTTCACCGACCCACCCCACCTGGTGTTCTATCTCCAGCTGTTTCCAGTCTCTGATGCTTCAGAAGAAGATTTAACAAACAAACAAAACAACCACCACCACCAACAACAGAATACAGAGCAAAAAGGGAACAAAAACCCACCTTCTTCCTGACCCTTGCATGTGACCAGCTGAATCCCTGAAGCATGAGATATGATTATAGTCATTGTCTGAATGCACAGCTGCAAGTTTAATGAGAATGTTGAGGGCAATGCAGGCAAATCTGTGCTCTCTGGGTATGTCTACACAGCACATTAAGCCTGGGCTCTGACTCAGGTTTGAGACCAAGACCCTCTTCTGTCCATACACAAATCAGACTGACTTGGGTCAGCAAGCACTTGGGACCCGGGTGCTAGGACCCTACTAGGGGCATGGGTCAGAGCCCAAGTCCTGCTGTGACTTGGGTCCAAGCACTATCATTTTGCTGTATGGACACAGCTCAAGCCACAAACCCGAGTCAGAAGGTCTGCGGAGTGCAGTGTGCAGGGCCGGCTCCAGGCACCAGCTTAACAAGCAGGTGCTTGGGGCGGCCAAGAGAGAGGGGCGGCACCTGCGGCAATGCGGGAGCGACAGGTCCCTCACTCCCTCTAGGAGCGAAGGACCTGCTGCCGAACTGCCGCCACCGATCGTGGCTTTTATTTTTTTTTCCCAATTGCCACAGCCGATCGCAATCGCGGCTTTTTTTTTTTTTTTTGGCTTGGGGGGGCAGAAATGCTGGAGCCAGCCCTGGCAGTGTGGACATGTTAGTATGGCTGTGAGACCCGGGTCCAGCAATTGTAAACCCAGGTTTACAATGCAGTGTGAACGCTCAAGCATGGGCTTGGAAACACTGAGTCCACAAAGCCATGAAGGAAGGGGGTGAACAGGTGGATTCATAGATTCATATTTTCACAGGCTCCAGGGCCGATAGGAACCACAACACCCATCCAGGCCAACTCCCCATAAAAACGCAAAAATACAAATGCATACAGGCCTCAGAATGTCTCCTGGAGGCTGGATTAAAGCATGTCTTTTACAACATAGCTCCATTCCTTTCATCAGAGTTACTTCTCATTCACACTGAGAGGAGAAACATGCCTATTGGTTTCAGTGCAGTTGCTTGTGATTTAAGACAGTGACAATGGGATGAGAATTAGTAGGGGCTCATGAGGAATATAGAAGTGACAGACCAGAAGATTGAGCCCTTTCCTGCATCCACCCAAAATGCAGATCATAGACACTAGCGGAGACTTGATAGAAGGTTGAGTAAGAATTGAGTAAGAATCTCAGGAGATAGCCCATGGACTTCAGTGTGAATATGGCCCAAGTAACAATATTGCCCAGTAAGGCTGGGATTTTCAAAGGGGCTTAAGGGAATTAGGATCCTGGTTTTCAATGGGATTTGAGAACCTAACTCCGATAGGCTCCTTTGAAAATCCGAGGATAAGTGAGCACTAAGTAAATAATGACTAATAAGAAAGTAAATAACGAATGAGGACTGGGTAAACCCCCAAACCAGCTTTCTACAGCTTTGACTGGGCTTTCTGTGCCTTTCCTGGTTGGCTGTTTGCTTCAACGCTCCCCCTCCCCCAGCCTCTTCACCTCAAGGTGTGTACACACTGCATGCTTTTTTTGGTGGCATGTGGAGTACATACGCGGGCGGCCCTCTAGCATGGGTGTAAACAGCAGTGTAGACGGTGAGGCACGGCTTAGGTGAGATAAGAAACCCTTGAAGCCTGTTTGTATGTGTTCAAGTACAGACCCTACACAGCTCTCTACTCGCCCAAGCAGTGCAGTCTACACTGCTATTTTCATCTGTGTAGTGTCCTGCTGCCTCCCCAGTGCAGAGCCTTTCCCCACACCAGGAAAAGACTCCAGCAGTGGGGAAAGGCTCTGGGAGGGGAGATGTAACCAGGAAAGGCTCCAGCAGCTCCCCACTGCTGAAGCGTTTCCCCACTGCCTTCCCCCTGTCAGAGTCTTTCACTGACCCGTGCAGCTGCACACCACAGCATGGACACCACTTGCACTGCACTGCAGCATGTAGCCACACATGCCCTACCCATTGTCACCAGTGATGTGTAGTGTAGACATAGCCTCAATTTCACTTGACATCTGACCCCCTTAACATCGTTTCCCCTGCTCTGTCCTGCTCATTCCTCCTTCCCTCCCATGCCCCCTTTCTCTTCCTTTTTTCCATTAAGCTGATCCTCCCCCTAACTAACCCTAACATAATAAATGAATGAACATTGAGCACGGACATAAAGTATGCATGAGTAAACATGGAGTTAGAAATGAATGAACAAAGAGAGTAAACACTGAGTAGCCACTGAATGATGGTCTCTGGGTGTAGGTGAATAAGTAATATGATATAGGATTTAGAGTGTGTATGGTTTTTTTGAGGGGGGAGGTTGAATTTCCCCCCACACACACACACATCCCTACTTAAGCACCGCTCAGTCATCTTTCCCAATTATTGTTTTGGCAGTGAGGAAGCAGACTGTGGAGATGAGAAAGGGAAACCACTCCTCACATACTGAATTCATCATCTTGGGCTTCCCAGGACTCCTGGAGCAGCAAGTCAGTGACAAAGTCAGGAATAGGACCCAGGTATCCCGAGTCATGGCCTTGTGCTCTAATCAGAAGCCCACAATTCCTGCCCCCCCCCCAACATTTGGATGGGCAGAAAATCCTAAATTCCTAAAGGAGTTTGCACTCAGTTGCATTAATTATTTGGCTTGCTGTATCCCTTAGAGGTATCTCTACACAGCCCAGGGCAGTAAGCCTCCGAGCCCAGGTCGACAGTCTCAGTCTTGCACTACTGCACGAAAAATAGGTGGGTAGATGTTGCGGCTTGAGCTGGAGTTCGGGCTCTGACGCCTAGAGAAGGGGCGGGAGCTTCAGAGCTCGCACTCCAGCCCCAGCCGGAACATCTGTACAGTGATTTTTAACACGATAGCATGAGCTCTGTGGGCCTGAGTCTGTTAATCCAGGCTCTGAGTCTTGCTGCTGCAGGCTGTGTAGACGTACCCCAGGAGCCCCAGTCATACACCAAGACCCTGTTCTGACAGGCGCTGTACAAACACAGAACAAAGAGATGGTATCTGCTCCAGAGTATTTACAATGTACCTCTGCGGTTATGCTTCTGGTGACATATTAACACTGATTCATGTAGTTAGACACTCCACATCCACATGGAATTTGATGGCAGCTGACTGACTAATTCCCTTAATCGCAACCACACCACATTTTAATTGGTGCATACATTTTGTGCTGCCCCACTTCACAGGGGTGAATTTCAGCTTGAGTCGAAAACTCACCTTAGTATCTGAACACGTTCAAGACATTAGTGACCCACTGGAACAACTCACCAAGGGTTGTGGTGGATCTCTATCACTGACATTTTTTAAATCAAGAGTGGATGTTTTTCTAAAAGATCTGCTCTAGGAATTACTTTGGGGCAGTTCTCCGGCCTGTGTCATGCAGGAGGTCAGACTAGATGATCCCTTCTGGCCTTGGAATCTATGAATTTATGGGAGAATAGCATGAATGACAGTTCATTTAAACAGGTGGGATTTTGAAGTCACTCAAGAGATTCAGGGCACCCATTTTCCATTAATGGGAATTGGACATCTATACCCCATAAAATCTCTAAACAGGTCCTATGGGGACTGCAGTAATGCCTATACCTTATGCTGGCCCAATGGATCGGTGAATTTCACCCAGTGGGGAATAGACCAGACTTGGGCGTAATCAATATAAACAAGACTCATTGAGGATGCACATCCGGGGCTGCCTGCTGTCAGAGACAGGATACCGGACTCGATGGACCATGGGTCTGATCCAGTCTGGCAATTCCAAGACACCTGCACTGGTTCTCTAGATCCCAGCCTGCACTGTTTAATGGCACCACACAGGGACTGGACTTGAGTAAAGAGAGGTGCAGGATGGGATTTTAAAAGGGGGCCTATGGGAGTTAGGTGCCCAACTCCCACTGAAGTACAGTGGCATTTGGGTGCCTAACTCCATTAGACTTCTTTGAAAATCCCACCTGGAACAAACCTGCTGGCTCACTACTGGGCACTGGGCGTTAGCCCAGTGCAGCATCCACACTCCATCCAGCACAGGGAAGGAGGAGTGATATCCTGAGCCAGGAGGGGACCTGTAAGTTGCATGGGAGCAGCTGCAGCAGCCTGAGAGCTGGCTGCGGAGGGAAGGCCGGATAGCAGAATCCTTAGAGTTGGTGAGGCTGAGTGAAAATTAAAATGAATATCAGCCTCCGTGGCCTCTCTCTGGTGATCACTCCTGAACGTTCTGTCACTTATGCTGGTTTAACACTGGTGAAACTCCACTTAAGCTACTCCTGATTTACAATGCTGTGAGAGGAGAACCAGCCCTATTGCATTCAGTGGTCACTCCTGATCTGCAACTTGAGAAGTGAGAGAGGAATCAGGCTCTATCACAGCTTAAGTGGTCAGATCTGAGTGTCCAAGTCCATGAAGATATTTGTTAGGAAATACCTACACATAAGACTGTGAATAACGGACAAATTTATAGACAAGAGGTTTCTTTGGTGGGGCCTAAGAGAGCAAGGGCCAGACTTTTAAAGGTATTCAGGTGCCTAGGTGGATTTTCTAAAGCATCTAGGCATCTAACTTCCATTGATTTCAATGGATGCTAGGCAACTAGGTGCTTTTCAAAATCCCACTATTTGCATCTTTAGGTGCCTAAATACCTTGAAAAATCTGTCCCTTAGACACCTAACTCCTATTGACTAAGTGAGATTTAGGCACCTAACTCCCTTAAGTTATTTTGAAAATTCCAGCCTACGCTTCAGATATCCCTGTGAAGGTAATTATTATTATTAGCCCCATTTTGAGGATGAGGAAATTGAGACACAGGCAGGTTCAATGACAGAGCTGTGAATAGATCCACATTGACTGACTTCCAGCCTTAAGTACCAAGCCAGTTTTTTGCCTTCAGTGGAAGGATGCCCTTTCCCACAAGTGGTCTTCGGATCAACCCTTTGGGCTGGGAATTTCAAAGAAATGTAAAACAGTTAGGCTCCCAACTCACACTGGGCCAAGACATGGCCTTTAACAATAAGGGTTCCACAAGGAAGGTGAGAAACAGATACAAGCCCAACCAATTTAGGCTTAATCAGTTTTTGCCTTTATTTATACATTTTCTGACAGAATCATTATCACTTGTAGTTTCTGATCATATATTTAGGACAGAATAAAAAGATAAGCTGAAACAGGTAGGGGCCCAAGTTACCAAGTTCAGGGTACCAGGAAGCTCTCCACTTCATGATGGTCCTCAGTCTCTGGTCCGGTATTCTCCAAAATGGACCTTGTTCACTTGTTTTTTATATGTTAATTTGTCCATCAAATCTACGTCATGAATCTTATATTACATATTCATTAGCTTTCTTTCAATTACACTTTGACACAAACAGTCGTATGTCATTTTCCATGCTCCATTCTATGCTATTATAAATGATTAGCATTCCCTCAACATTACACCAAGTTTAACTAACTAAACGTTACTCTTATTTTTACCATTCAACTATTTTTCATCTTTGGATATCATAGCTCAATACACATGTATCACCCTAAATTATTCGTTAACCTTTATATTTTGAGTAGGAAAGTTATGGGGAACAACATGAGCTTAATGGCAGCATATTCTTATCCTTTCCAAACATGGGTTTCCAAGGCAGTTTCTGACTTCTTTGCTCAAAGTTCAACAAGCCTTGTCTGTTGAATTTTAAGGGTTGCTTTTTCAGTTAAGGCTGAGGTATTTAATTGTTCCCCAATACACCGGAGGATGTGCACTCAGGTGTTTTAGCCAGGTGACTACAAAGCTCACCACATAACACTATGTGGAGCTCAGTGAAGGGGAGCTTAGAGTCTGGGGAAGCTGGGAGGGAGGCTGTCTGGGGCAGAACCCGAACGCTGATGGAGGGTGAGCTCGGGAAGTCGATGAGGAGGACAGCACAGGCCGATGAAGGAGGGCTGTGGAGTCCTGTCCTAAGGGAAGCTGGGCACTGCGGCAACTCCTGCTGGAAGTGGAATGATCTGGAAGATGGCGTGGACTGCACTCTCAGCAAGTTTGCAGATGACACTAAACTGGGAGGAGTGGTAGATATGCTGGAGGGTAGGGATAGGATACAGAGGGACCTAGACTAATTAGAGGATTGGGCCAAAAGAAACCTGATGAGGTTCAACAAGGACAAGTGCAGAGTCCTGCACTTAGGATGGAGGAATCCCATGCACTGCTACAGACTAGGGACTGAATGGCTAGGCAGCAATTCCGCAGAAAATGACCTAGGGGTTACAGTGGATGAGAAGCTGGATATGAGTCGACAGTGTGCCCTTGTTGCCAAGAAGGCTAATGGCATTTTGGGCTGTATAAGTAGGGGCATTGACAGCAGATCGAGGGACATGATCATTCCCCTCTATTCAACATTGGTGAGGCCTCATCTGGAGTACTGTGTCCAGTTTTGGGCCCCACACTACAAGAAGGATGTGGAAAAATTGGAAAGAGTCCAGCGGAGAGCAACAAAAATGTTTAGGGGGCTGGAACACATGACTTATGAGGAAAGGCTGAGGGAACTGGGATTATTTAGTCTGCAGAAGAAAAGAATGAGGGGGGATTTGATAGCTGCTGTCGTGGAAAGAACCACCCATGCAGTTATTTTAGTTCAGAGACTCAAGCCTGAGGCCAGTTTATTGACATACATACCAGTGCACTGGGGTGACAGTCCGAAGACTGCCCCCCGAGCAGCAGCTTTCAGGCTGCTTTATTTCGTTAAACCGCAAGCAAAGTACAAACAATACTTCATGAGTTAAGAAATTAGGGTTGGGGTCAGTCCCCCCTTTCCGGTACCTTCCTCATTATTTTCCGAGAATTAGGTGTTTATTTGGGTATGGGGGCGCTTGGTGTTTTTCATCGGGGGTGGTACTTGGCACTAATCTAGGGGTATTTCTCAACAGGGTACATATTATTTTCCAGGGCTTTACGGTTATGGGCACAAGGGGGTTAACATAGGACGCTCAAAGAAGATATATGATTGGCTAATTTGCATATAGCTGGAATTGCGGGGGCTTGCAGATGGCTGCAATTGCAAGGATGGCTAGCTCTTTGCAAAACATTTCTTAATATAAGCGGATATTATATTTCATAAACATGCGGTTATTAGGTTGCTGAGACCTTTACCACTGTTACTTCCTCTTCCCTCCTTTGGTCACAACCTTTCACCCACTAATAGGGAACTGTACAGCTGAGTCTGGCCTGTACTGCTTTCTGTAAGGGCTGACAGACCTTTGTCACGAGGGGGGGGGGTTGGATCTTTAGGATTACTTTAGTCATTAAAAAGAAGGCCCCCCCTGTTCTTTTCCCCACACTGCTTTCAACTACCTGAAAGAGGGTTCCAAAGAGGATGGATCTAGACTGTTCTCAGTGGTAGCAAATGACAGAACAAGGAGTAATGGTCTCAAGTTGCAGTGGGGGAGGTTTAGGTTGGATATTAGGAAAAACTTTTTCACTAGGAAGGTGGTGAAGCATTGGGGTGGGTTACATAGGGAGGTGGTGGAATCTCCTTCCTTAGAGGTTTTTAAGGTCACACTTGACAAAGCCCTGTCTGGGATGATTCATTTGGGAATTGGTCCTGCTTTGAGCAGGGGATAGGACTAGATGAGCTCCTGAGGTCCCTTCGAACCCTGATATTCTATGATTCTATGATTCTAAGTGAAGCACAGTCCCAGGACGGAAGGCTGTGGTCCCCCTGTCCCAAAAGACCAAGAAGGAGGGCACAAAATATAGGAAGAGGCCTTGGGGAGGAGAACTGGGTCAGCTTGTGGCTACAGAGGGAGACAGTTCCTTTCCCAGGGCCAGGGCCCATGGGAGAGGGTAGTGTCATAGATTCAGCCAGGCACTCCCTTCCAGCCACCCCCACGAGTGTGCCCTGTATCCCTGAGTCATTTAAGCTTTCAGAGCCTGAACAAAGTCCAGCCAGTGCCCCTATCCTGTGGGTGTGGGTTCCCCCATGCTACCATCCTTGTAGAGGGTGCAGCAGCCCCTGATATTAAGGGGAGGAAAGGGGATTAACCAGAACCCAGGAGGGCTCAAAGCTGAGACCAGGAAGAGATGGGCCAAGGGCTGTTGTGTGCCCATCACAGATTTAGGATGGAAGATTGGTGTTTTCCTTTGGACTTTGATTGTGTCAGAAGGGATGGGGCAGAAGGTTTAGCTAGAGGGCTGAGTCACCTCAGTAACTGAACTGTGCTGAAAGCCAGGAGAGTCACTGATAACCCAGGAGGGAAACTGAGGCAGGTTGACTGCAGTGCCACACCATGAGGGGGTGTGCTCCAGGACTGCACCCTGCTACAGGACTCCTTGAAAATCCCAGTCTTGATGTCTACTCCATTCTTTAGACTTCAGAATACAGGCTACCTCATATCAGGTAAAAAGGAAACAGACTCAGACACCACAATAACGGGGTTAGCTAAATAGACAGACCTATAGACGGGGATCTGATCTCAAGCCATTGTCATATGTCAGATGTTCAGGTAAGTGCCCACATCGATGGCTTTATAAACAAGCAGAGTGGAGCCCACACCTAAGTGTTGCCTCGCAGATGACAGCACGCTCTAATCCTTTTGCCCTGAAATAAGGGAGGAATGCACGTGACCCTTCTTTGCCCAAGAAAACATATCAATTACCGGCCTGAGGGCCCTGAACCTTCATACAGCTGTGTGAAACGTGCTACTAGTACCATGGGTGCTGCTGTCATGTAAATGCACCATCTCAGCAATGGGAAGGGGGCAGTGAGTCCTAGTGGATGAGAAAAGGGGAGTTATACCGTATAACGGGCATTAGGGCCAGCAGTGGGTGAGGGATGGGGAAGTGAATTAATTTATTTTGGTTTACACCTGCTCAAGTTCTGGTGGTATACATTGAAAATATGGGAACTGGGACTGCTTGACATAAATCAGGAGGAATTCCATTGACGCACATACGTTTACACTTGAGAGTCTTCTAAATTAATTTGAATGGAAAATTAAATCCTAAGATTACATATGTGAATTAATGGGAATGTATGGGTGGGGAAATGAATGACCTCACATGTGTCAGTGGAAGGACAATGAAGTGAGGTGTGTGAGCCACGGAATGATTGTTTTATTTGGTGGTGTATGTGCAAGGCCCTTTGTTTTCATTTTTTTATTTGTAAAACATTTCCTGGAAATTTATCAGTGTTTATTATTTAAAAAAAAGAAAGAAAGAAACAAAACAAAAAAAAGGTAAAAAATCAATGCAAATAAATAAACCTCACAGTTTCTGGGTAAATATTGAGGTTAATATTGGAGGGTGGGAGAACATAAAAAAACAAATAGAGAAGCCAGAGTATAGGAAGTAAAAGCAGTTTAATGCTGTGGTTTATTTAATGAACAGTACATACACATATGCACATGCATGTTTTTGTGTGTCTGTACCTTCCACTACATTGCCTTCATTTAACAGAAACTAATTTATTATTAACACAAACATCTATCTAATGTAATGTACTAGAGTTTCTTGACATAATCAGTATTTTCATGTTCTTGAAAGGTGCAAAATTCAGGTGAAAAATGGTAAAAAAAAATAGTTTATGGAAAATCTGGGAATTTTTCAATAAAAATTGGTAAAAACTGAAAAAGAAGGCCCTTTGCATATGTTAGAGTAATACTGTGGAGGGGGGGGGAGAGGGGGGGTCCCTATATGTGCACCTCCTCATGTGGATTGTGTGTGTGTCTGTGTGTGTATGCATGCTTATGTGTATTTCTGTATGTGTGTGTATCTCTGTGTCTCCCCCTGTGTCTGCATGTGTATCAGTGTGTGAGTGTTGGGAAACAAATGCTTAGTTAGTATTCATGTGTGACTGCTCTGTGCATGTGAGTTGTGATTTGCTGTGTAACAGGCAGCTGAAGCCAGATCCTCAGCTGGTGTCAATGAATGTAGCTTCACTGAGGACAACCAAGTTAGCTGGTGAAAATGAGTGTGACGATCTAGCCCGATGTTCCAATGTCTTCCTGATTTCTCCCCTGTACCACTAATGTCCAGGCACAATTGTGCTCCACAGTGCAGTCACTGCAACTGGCTGATGTTAAATGCAACTCTGCCTGATACATCCATGGGGTTATCTGCATCACTCGGAGCAGCTGCGTATTGTCACTGCCTTAGACCTCTGTCCAGGCCTCTCTGTGAATCACTTGGTGGTCTCAGTCTAATTCATAGCAGCAATGGGCCTGAATGAAGCTTCCTGGATTTCAGGAAGTGAGGGGGGGAAAGCTCAGATCCAAACACCCCCAATTAATGTGGTGAACCTCAGAATCCAGAACTGAATTTCTCAGTCCTGGTCATTCGCTTGTCATTAGTTGGACAAGCAGCCACATGAAACCCACAATCCTGTGGACCACACCACCTGGCCTCCTTACTGGCAGGCTCACAAGCCACATTAAGGTACAATAGACATGGAGCGTGAACAAACTTCTGGGTTCTGACTCAGAGAAATGATCACCTTGAGGCACTTTTGCAGCACACTGCCTGATTGGGGGGGGGGGGGGGGGAGGCAAAGACAGTGGGAGACAGCATGTGCACATGTATCTCCATTGATCTACCTAATCATCTCTTTATCAAACTATCCATCCATCCATCTGTCCATCTGTATAATCATCTGTCCATCCACCTAATTGTCTTTTTTTGCTGCCTATCTGTCCATCAAGATGTCTGTCCATTTTTTCCTCCTTCTGCTCTTTGTCCATCCAATTATCTACCTATTGGTCTAGCCAATTGTCTGTCTACACTTCTGTGAATCTGCCTTGCACGCTGTTCATTCCTTTAATCATCTCTCCATCCACCTGGCTAGAGGTGTTTACATTCCCCTTATCTAATTTACCACTAATGGACCCATCCCCATGGAAAGTGGACTTCAGTGGGCAGGGGCTGCTGAATGGGGACATGTCACAGTCAAAGGCATTACATTCAATTTAAAGATATATCCTGATTTTTGGTAACTAAGGAACATCCCTTCTCACTCTGTGCAGCTAATTTCACAGTCAAAGCAGGTGGCAATTGGAGCCGACGAGCCTTGCAATGTGACTAACACTGTGCTAAGGACAGCAGTGGCAAGGGGATAGACTTTAACAAGTGCTCTGTTAGTCCCTGGTGACTGATCAGAGAAGTGGCAATGAACAGTCTGTCCATGGTGCATAAGGTGCTTGACCTTAAGGATGCAGCTGTTTCTATAGGTCTGATCACAGACCTGTGACAGATGCCCCATTAGCAGGACCCCTGATCAGTTTTATTTGGAACAAGTTAATTTCACTGATGCTTTGCTCAGATAAAAATAATTAAAAAAAATAAAAGCTACTTCATTGTGTGCTTGTTAAAACCACCCCAATTAGCAACACACCTACTAAAAAGAAATCTCTCCAATTAGGCATGCAGCACCTGTGACTCTATAGAGATGTACAGGCGGACACACAGGTCATTAAAACTTCACTTGCCTTAATCAAGCACTCTGAGGAATGTTAAACCCAACTGAGACCTGGGCACTGGCTGGAGATTTAACAAACCTCTCAAGTAATTATGGGCCAGGGGCAGAAACAAAGTTACTCGTTATTTTAATGGGTCCCATTGAGGGTCATTAGAATGGAAAAGCTGCTTGGAAATGCAGGTCTCAGTGGAAGTCCCGTCGCAGCTGATTAGAAAAAAAGTCAGAGGCATTGATTAAAGTAAGACAAAGAAAGGGATGGGTCTGTTCCTATGTCAAATAGCCCTCAATGGTTAAAGTGAAAGGGGTCAAGCTGTTCATTCCCAGCCCCTGTGAACGGTGATCCCTTCCTTCATAAATTCCATCAGACTCTCAGGTAGTGAGGGAATGTAAGGGGGAGAGATTACTGCAATGAAACTGACATGTAAACAAACCTCAGATTCCCACTAGGTTAGCGAAGACAGCCTGGCCCAGGTGTGGTGAGCAAAAGGCAATTCCAGGTTTCTAGGCCTCAGTGACAGAGCTCAGGCAATGTACCTGGGTTGTGACAGGCATTGCTGTCCTGCCCATGAACCCCAGCTCTGCCGATGCCCTGAATCCTAACCCACAGCCCCTTCCATTGTTCCATCTCTGGGTTCTCACACACACAGGTCTGATGATGCCAGCCTGCAGCCCCTTGTTATCCCAGCCCTGGGTTCCCCCAGACACAACTCTACTCATGCACTTCAATCCTGATCTGCAGCACCCTGAGCTCCCCACATCCATGCACAGTTCTGTCATTGCCTCTCAGTCATGATCTGTAGCCCCTGCTATCCCAGCTTTGGTCTTCCCCGCCCCCACATCTCTGCTGAAGACCATTAGTCCTGACTCATAATCCCTCTGCTATCCCAGGATTTGCTCCTTTCACAGCTTTGGTGACATGCCTCAATCCTGACTTACATTACCCCTACTATTCCTGTCTCAAAACTGCCCCCCAGCTCTGCCAACACATCACAATAATGAGCTACAACCCCTCTGTCATTCCTGTCCTACCCCAAAAGCACACCGCTGACAATGTTCCTCAGTCCTGACCCTCTGTTAGTTAAGTTCACGCCCACCCACACACCCCTCTTTGAATGCACCGATCCTGACCCTTGCTAGTCCAGGCCTTTCATCTTTAGAGCTCTGGTATTTGTGCTGATTCTGACCTGCCAGGCCAGTCCTGGGACAGTGCTGATCTGTCTCAATGCATCACAAAGCAGCTTGCACTTTCCATCCCCTATGTGTGTGCATGCATGCGCACATACACACACACTCTGCAGTGCTAGTCCTGGACCCCACCTAGCTGCATCAAAGTACATTGGCCTTTACCTGTAACAGCCCCTACTATGCTTAACTTCCACATGCACATGGAACAACAAACCTATGTCAATCGGCAACCCACACCACCTGCCAAAATACGCCACACTGTACAAAACTTTGATATTCATTTTGGATGTGCACACACACACACACACAAATTGCAATCCATCCAAAAAGGGCAGTAAGAGTACACACACACACAGAGCAAATCTTATTGCTTCCAGAAAGGGGTAACAAGACACACATACACACACTAACACAATACACATACACACTGAAAAGGATTCATTTTTCCACCAGGGGCAGGAATCACACACACACACAAAACCTACTTCCCCCAACATGGCAATAACAGACAGACACACATGCACACTGAAACACTCATTCCATGCAGCAGGAACACACACACAGGGAGAGAGAGAACAGGGCTGGTTACCACCATCAGGGCATAACACTGACACCCAGTGATTCCTGCACAGACACAAAGGCTGATCTTGGGTTTAAGGCACTTCACTGGCCCTCAGAACTCTCAGCTCAGTTCCTGGCTTTTCCCCTGAAACTGCATGTGGCTCTGAGATGGTGACTGAGGTAGAAGATTACAAACCAAACCAGGCTAGGAACACGTCAGTCTTAAACACCATGGACCAGACCTTCAGCTGGTAGAAAGTGGCCATAGCTCCATTGGGTCTGTGACGGTGTACCCCATAAAGCTTCATGGGAATATGCTTATGAATGTATATATAATATAACTGGAATATGATTTATGCTACATATGCCATGTAACATATCTCTGTAAAGGTTATGATCTACTGAATCTACTAATCCTATTTGTATGCATGTATCATTTTTGTATTTGAAGTTATGAATATTGGCTGGGCACTGGCTTGATTTTTAAGTAGCCTTTGTAAAGCATTTGGTCAGCTTCTTAAGAAAGGAATGTGCAAATTAAGTGCCCAATCAAGAAGCACTTAAGGGACAATGGCTCTTGGGAGGCTCCAATCCTTAGAAGAAGTCTACATGAGGACGTTCAAGGTAGCAGGTAAGCCATGGCTGCTGCCTGTAAAAACTGAGTCATGCATGGACATGTGACTTGCCCATGTGACTCCAAAATTCCATCTTGGAGCTGGACTTTGCATAGGAGAGAGGAGTGGGTCTCCACCCACAAGATAAAGTCTATTTAAACCTTTGGGAGTCCCCTTCATTTTGTCTTCAGCTGGTTAAAGGGATAGCCTCTCCGCCCCCAAGGATACCTGAAAGAAACTGGAACAAAGGGCAGTAACTACAGGGGATGTGAGTGATTGCTGGACCCAGACTAGAAGGAGACTAGTCTGTAAAAGGAAGCTTACTGGAATTCCTCTAAGGATGAGGTTTTTATCTGTATTCAGTTTTATTACTGTATTAAGCTTAGATTTGAGTGTTTTATTTTATTTTACTTGGTAATTCACTTTGTTCTGTCTGTTACTACTTGGAACCACTTAAATCCTACTTTCTGTATTTAATAAAATCACTTTTTAAATTATTAATTAACCTAGAGTATGTATTAATACCTGGGGGGGGGGGCAAACAGCTGTGCATATCTCTCTATCAGTGTTATAGAGGATGAACAATTTATGAGTTTACCCTGTATAAGCTTTATACAGGGTAAAACGGATTTATTTGGGGTTTAGACCCCATTGGGAGTTGGGCATCTGAGTGTTAAAGACAGAAACACTTCTGTAAGTTGCTTTCAGTTAAGTCTGCAGCTTTGGGGCACGTGGTTCAGACCCTGGGTCTATGTTGGAGCAGACTGGCATGTCTGGCTCAACAAGACAGGGTGCTGGAGGGGAAAGCAGGGGCAGAGGCAGTCCTTGATACCTTCAGGTGAGCTGGCCTTACAGAAAACCCTGCCAAGTGCACCGGAGGGTTTACGGAGACCAAATATCTTGGCTACATTGTGGGGAAAGGACTGGTAAAACCCCAATTGAATAAGTTAGAGGCCATACAAAATTGGCCCCAACCAAGTCACAACATACAAGTCCAGGCATTCCTAGGTGTGGTGGGGTATTACCGATGATTTATCCCCAACTTTACCACCAGGGCAATCCCCCTGACAGACCTAGTGAAGGCTCATGGACCTGATCTGGTGAGATGGTCTGATGCAGCAGAGAGTATTTGCAGACCTACGGACTGCCCTCTGCAGTAACCCTGTACAGATAGCCCCAGATTTCACCAAGGAATATATTCTGCAGACGGATGCATCAGAAGTAGGGTTGGGGGCCATCCTATTACAGATGGTCGGGGAAGAGGAACATACAATTCTCTACCTCAGCAGGAAACTCCTTCCGAGGGAATAAAAATATGCAGTGGTGGAGAGAGAATGCATCACTGTAAAATGGGCCAAGGAAACGTTGCACTACTACCTGCTCAGGTACAGATTTGTCCTTGTGATTGACCATGCCCCTCTTCAATGGATGCAGTGGAACAAGGAAAAGAACACAAGGGTGACCTGGTGGTTCTTATCCCTCCAACCTTTCCAGTTCTGTGTGCAACACAGAGCAGGGAGCTATCACGACAATGCCGATGGCTTGTCACATATGCACTGTCTGGCATCCCAAGCTGCCCAACCCCTTAGTGTTGAGCATTGGGGAGGGATATGTGACAGACCCAGAGCAGTGGGGTACAGGAGTCTGGTAGAAGGCAAATATACTGGCCACTGGATGAATAGATTTCTGTTCCCTGAGTGATCAGAGCAGAGGCTGCGCTAGAGCAATCAGGTGTGGTGACGACACATGAAAGGAAATAGAACACCAGGTTTGTGGTAGCCAGAGAGCTTTAAAAGCCTCAAGCCAAAAAGCCTCCAGGAAAACTTTTCCTGGGGTTTTTATTTCTCTCCTTACTTTGTTTACAACACTTCTTAGTGGTTACATTCCTGCGCATAGAAAAGCCAGGCAGTATACAGGCACACAAGATAACAGACCCATCTCTTGAGCGCGTGAACACCAGCTGCGAGGGTAGGAATCAAATCAGCCAAAAAGTTTCCCAAACACAGACACTGAGGCGAAGGTCACTCCTGCCTTGTGGCCATGGAAACAGTGTGCCGCAACCATGGCTGACAATTTGGGAGCTAGCATTCCTACATCCCCCCCTGTTTTATTTTATATGCGGTGTTTAGACAAAGCACCTTCGCAGGGTAGCATACACAACGTCACTAGATTGGGTAAACACTAAACAAAGCAACAAAGTAAAACGCCAAAGATCAAAACTAAGACCCCATACTATAAGAGGGTCTTTATCCACCCTAAGGGTGGCTATAACTAAATGTAATTCCACCAAGGAAGAAAAACGTCCTGGCGGATAGCTTAAACATAACATTTCAGCATATCAATTTGCTATTGCATGCAATCACTATTATCAGTAAGCTTAAAACAGCACATTTCTTTCACTGTCTCACACCCCAGATGTTGCTGGGTAGTTTGCAGACAGGAACAAGGCAAGTACTTAACAGACCTTGCATTCCCGGGGCAACCGCTAGGCAGAAATTAGATTGATTTAATACTTCTGCCAGGTGGACCCAGATGTTAAACTGCAGCCGCTGCTCCACCTGGGGTTCGCCTTGGCAGCCAGGGGCCAACAGGAAACTTCCCAATACACACAAAATAAGAAATAAATTAGCATTAAGGCAAGCTAACAATATTACAAAATCTATTCAATACTAAACTAGTCCAATTAAAAATATCTGAAACCTAAGGGCTACTTAAAAAACTCTATCTGCAGGCCAGTAAATAATATAATTGCCTGCAGTGATAATGAGATTAAAATGCATGTCTTGTAATGTGGTGTCATTAACATACACACAGCTACCATTAGCTTGAAAAGGTAAGTGTCCTGTCAGGGTAGTTTCTTGTCCCCTACCCTCCCAGCAAACGTAGTCATAAACAGTAACAACTTCTCCTGGCTTCAGTTTACGAATACACTGAAGCTGTGGGGGTTCTAATGACCAAAATGTCCATTGACTCCCTAACCCCATTCAAATGTCAGATGTAATCTCAGGAGCACTTACTAAAATCAGTTGGGCATACCAGGTAGTCTAATTTCCCAGATGTCTTGGTGAATTGCCCAATCAAACATGCATCCTCCCCATGGACCCGGCAGGATACGGTATGTGGAAGCCCACACCCCCTCAACCGGTCCATATGCTTGGAAGGAGCATTGAGAATGTCCGCACTTCCACCCAGAAAGTCTCCAAGTATGTCTCCATGGCCACAGATCAGATGGTACTCCTGATGTGTCTGTAAGGGCAGTGGGCCAAGCCTGATGCTCTAGATCATTTCGAATGGCCATTAGCTAGTCATTCCGGAAATCCTGAATGTCTGAACATGCTAAATCCCACTGCAATGCCTTCCCAGCCTCAGTGATATTCAATACCATCTCTGTCAGCAACTTCTGGGTCATTGAACTAAGGGCGGAGATAACATGTAACTTACTAACTCCAGCCTGTACCTGGGTATTCATTTAATGATTCACTAATTGGGTGACTAAATAACAATAAGGGCCTCTCTCATTTAACACAGTGCAAATTCCAGGAACATTCGCTATAGAGCCCATCAATTGCAATTATTAATTCTTGGGGTCCGCTGGTCACTAAAGTGTGAAGGCCTTGGCCATTGGTTTTATCAAAGATATAGCATTGACTGTATTTGGATGTATTACAGGGGTAATAGTGTGATGGAGGAGATGGGAGGGGAAATGGCAACAAGGTGCCTTTGGTACTTATTATTAAAATCCAATTAGGGAGGGCAATACATGCTGAAGGACTTATCCAAAACACAGGGCGCAGCCTGTAGAATAAACCCCAAAATCCAATCAATACCACGTTCCCAAGCATGGGTCCCACAAGTTTCTTCCTGCCAGGGTATAATTCTTTGTTTCTTCACCAGGGTCAGTTCTTAGTGTCTCTTGTAATCAGGAATCCCTGGACTTTGTGGTTTCAATGAAGCAAGTGTTTCTTCTTCTCTTTTCCTGAAACAGTGTGGTTTAGCATCATACAGGGGAGAGGTTACTAGCACATCACCCTGTAATGGTTTTGCTTCTTCTAGAGAAATTCAAAGCAACAGTAGGTCTGTCAGTGGACAAGGGAGAGGTTACTAGCACTTCACCTTGTCTTTTTTTCTTTTTTCCTGCTGTCCAGACGGCACAGCAGAGTTAGAAGGAGAAATAGGCTTATTAGTCAGAGAGTCCTCCCGAGGTGGAGGGGTCTTTTTACAGTGAGAAGCATGGGTCCAGGCAATCAGTCCTTGGCACTTCACAGCGGTGTTGGTGGCTAACAGGACTTGGAAAGGGCCTTTCCAGCATGGAGCCAAAGCAGTCTTTTGTTGATGGACTTTACATAGACTTAGTCTCCTGGTTTCAATGAATGGTAGGGGTGCTAGGGTCTTTGGGTAGCACTTCTCTACCTGTGAGAAAAGAAACCTAGCACATTTTGTTAATGCCTGGCAGTGTTTTGCAGATATTACAGCTGCTTGGGCACATTCAAGCCCCCCCCCTTTTCTTGGGGGTCAGCCAAGTTTTGGCTGTGACCTTGGATGAGCCTGCTAGCTGTATTTTCCTCTCAGTTAACTCATTCTGTGCTTTTTCCTCTTCTCCCTTTCTCAGCTTCTTTTAACCTACAGAGGAAACTTCCACTCTTCACTCATACACCTTTTCCCAACAATGAACACATATACATTGCCATTATACAGTACATTAGTCTTATTATTCAATGTATGCCATGTACACTCTTCCAGTAAAATAACTTTATTACAGAGCTTTGGAGCAACAAACCAGGACAAGCACACCCACTTTTGAGGAGTTCACTCGGTACAACCTCAGGTGTCTAAAAGCTTTCTTCCCTCCCCAGCCCTCTGGCTAGAAATCTGAAATAGCCAGAAGGATCCCATGGGCAATATGGGGAGTGGGTTAACCTTCCATGTCCTTGCTTCCAAAGACTGTTGGTATGCAAATTTTAACAACAATTTTGGCCATAGAACACAAAAATAATTCCTATTGTGCCAGTAAATGCATGGTACATTGAATACTATTCAGCTGGCATCCGTTTTCTCTGATGATCTGAAAAGACAAAATCCAGAGGTCTACCCCTTCTGGGCAGTCAGTCATTGCTTAAAATATTTCCTTTATATACACATACTCTTGTTGATTTCAGGCAAAACAGAGGAATTACCCCATATTTCCTTGTATTTGTTTCATATGCAGCCCAGGTTTCAGTGGCTTCTACCTTATCAGTTAGAAAATTGCATTAATACAGATGCTTTCTGGCTTGCTTCCAGATCCAAAGCTATCCACAGCTTAAAAATTCTTACTTAAAAAGGGTCACAATTAACTTTCCCAGTCTTTTGATTGCCTTTTACTTCTAACTCCTGCTTTCAAACACACAGTGATCTGAACAAGACAACACAACCTATATTGGTAGGTTTGCATTTCCTTTACCTCTGCTACAATATACACTGCACATATTCTGGGGAAAATGCACATCCTCTCCACAATTTAATTTCCACAACACTAGCCACATCAATTTCTATACAAGGTGTAACTATTTCTTTTGTGCTTACAAACACGGGGGTATTAAAGGGGCTAGTGAACTCCTCCAAATGCCCTGCCTGCAGCTGGTCATTAACCAAGTGCTGGAGGGCCTCCAGCTTGTCCAGAGGAAGCGGCCACTGTGCAACCCATACGGGCTCGTCAGTGAGCCAACGGAGGGGGAGGGCCGTACGCCTAATCATCAATATGGATGGTGGCAGTGAACTGTATTAATAAATTACGGCCCCACAGGTTGAGGTTGATGGGGAGAATGATAGGCCGGATACGGGCGCGGCGGATGCCTTGGGGCGCCCTAACCTCCAACCATCGGGCACTCCATTGTGAGTCCCGTGCCCCGCCCACACCCCAAACCGCCGGAGCCTGCTCTGTGGGCCAATGGGCAGGCCACTGCGCGGCGGCGATGACGGTGACGTCTGCCCCAGAGTCAATAACACCCTCGAACGGCTGATCGTTGGGGCAATAAATGCGTTTGGGTTGGGGTGCCTACGTCCGCACACGCCTGTAGCAACTCCGCCAGGGTCGAAGGACTGAGAGGACTCGCCCGCATCGGGGACCCTGCGAAACGCTCGATGGATACACTGGCCAATGATGGGAAAAGCTGCCCGGGGCGTGCCCACCGCCTGCTCGGGGATGCCCAAAAACTGCCCTGTGCCATATAACTGCTCAGCGAGATAACCCCCCCCCACCTTGTGCTGCTGCCGCAAGCGCCTCTCGCTGGTACTCGCTATCCCACACAACATATTGCGCGGGAGACAGCACCATGCGACACATGTCTTTCCAATCTTGGGGGAGTAAGTGATAACCGTTTGACACACCTTCCAAGATCCCCCGGAGCTCGCGCAGAACCGAGTAGGGGAGAGCATTCCAGTCCACTATCTGCCCCACATTTCCATTATCCCGCCCAGAGACGGGGAACGCATCGAACCCACAGCTGGATTCCTCGTCGGTCAAGTGACTGGCCTCGCGCGCTCGCCGCACCGCCGTGGTGACAGCGCCCCCCCGCCCGACCGGTAGGCAGGGGGGCGCTGCCACGGGCGGCGGCGCAGGGAGGGTCAGCTGCGGGCAGGAGGGGGGCGGCCCATCACCTGGGGACAAAGGGGAAACCGGCTTGAGGCCGTCGGGGCCGAACCCCTCCAGCGCCTCCTTGCAACGCTGCCAGAGCAGCAGGTGCTGAACTGGGGCATGGGGTTCACTATACAAGGTGATCCCAATCCGTATCCAATCAAAAAGCTGTAAAGACCTGCAGTCAGGATACCAGGGGCACTGGCGATCTATTTCCCTTAGAAGGTCCTCAATATGAGCGACCGGGACAGCGACACATGAACGCTGCCGTATAATCTCTTGTAACTCTCTTGCGTGCTCCTTCCGGGCACTGGAAAGTCCCCCCCCCCATAATCACGAATAAGGGGCGGCAAACAGCCACGGGGCGCGCTCGGCGTATCCAGCCGGTGAGTAGAGGGGTATCACGTCGGGGTCACCAGATGTGGCGACGACACATGAAAGGAAATAGAACACCAGGTTTGTGGTAGCCAGAGAGCTTTAAAAGCCTCAAGCCAAAAAGTTTCCCAAACACAGACACTGAGGTGAAGGTCACTCCTGCCTTGTGGCCATGGAAACAGTGTGCCGCAACCATGGCTGACAATTTGGGAGCTAGCATTCCTACAATCAGGAACCTGCTAGAACCAATTAAGACAGGGAAGCTAATTAAGACACCTGGAGCCAATTAAGAACATACTAGAATCAATTATGGCAGGCAGGCTAATCAGGGCACCTGGTTTAAAAAGGACCTCCCATCAGTTAGTGGGGGGTGTGCAAGGAGCGAGAAGGCGTGTCGCTGGAAGATTGAGGAGTACAAGTGTTATCAGGCTTCAGGTCTGTTATAAAAGAGGATGGGGATAAATTCTTCTCCATTTCCACTGAAGGTAGGACAAGAAATAATGGCTTAGATTTAGGTTAGTTATTTGGAAAATATTTCTAACTCTAAGGACAGTTAAACTCTGGAATAGGCTTCCAAGGGAAGTTGTGGAATCCCCATAAGTGGAGGTTTTTAAGAACAAGTTGGAGAAACACGTGACGGGGCTGGTCTAGGTTTCCTTGGTCCTGCCTCATTACAGGGCTGGTACAGATGACTTCAGGAGGTCACATCCAGCCTAACATTTCTATGATTCTGTGATTTGTTACCCTGTTAAACAGGGGACCACAAATGTTCATCTAGCCCCACTGCTGCTATGGAGAGAGGGAGAAGGAGGAGCTCCCCCATAACTTTTATCCTAGTGGTTATGAGACGCACCTGGGATATGGGAGACCCCCGAGTCACATCCCCCATGCACCTGAGTGGCAGAAGGGATTTGAACAGGGCTCTGCCACCTCTCAAACCACTGCCCTATGGGATATTCTGAGAGGGGGCTCACTCAGTCTCTCCTGTTGGAGTCATTCCAGTGTGGATAAATAATGAAAGTCATTGGAGCATGGGGACTGGATTCTGGGTCTCCCAGCTGAGTGCTCTAACCACCAGGCTACAGAGTCATTCTTGTGCTTGGTCTCTCTCTGTCTGGCCTACCCAGAGCAGAGCAAGAATACTCCCTCTATATACATCTCTAGGGAATTAGCACCTGCTCAGCTGTAGGCCTCTCTTTCCCCAAGGCCTCTTCTGCTCTAGCAGGGATGGGGTAGCCCCTCTTTGTATGAATGAGGTTACCCTACCCCCTCCTGGAAATGTTGTGCTCAGATCAGGGCCCCAGAATGCCTGAAGCCTCACAAATAAAAATAGACCCATGTGCAATGGACAAACCTCACTGCCTTCTCTGAGCTGCTAGTGAGGTGCTCAGATACTATGGTGAGGGAAGTCATATAATTAGATTGATATGCCACCTTTGGGACCTTTGTGATCAGCTAGTCTGACCTCCTGTATAGCACAGGCTGGAGAACTGCCCAAAATAATTTCTAGATATCTTTTAAAAAAAATCCCATCTTGATCTAAAAATTGTCAGTGATTAAGAATGTACAGCAACCCTTGGTAAATTGTTCCAATGGTTAATTACTCACTGTAAAAAACCTTATTTCTTGATGGCATAGATAGGATAGATTAGATAGATACTCAAGAATAACATGAAATCAATTTTATTTTATGTAACATCCTTTCAGACAAAATATACCCCACACATTTTGCAAAGAAAAATACATATAACAGGATTAAATAGTAAACAAAAGCAGAGGGAAATAGACATAATTAGTATAAGTTAATGAGAAATAAATACTGGCAAATGAGAAATACTATAACTACACTTTTCTCTCTTTGGGCTTGTCTATTAAATTCTTGGCTGGGATTGGTGTTGGCAGAGCCCCATAGTGGCATAGTTACACCATCTGCCTGATGACAAACTATGGCATCAGACATACTCTTTTGTCAGCATAGTTGCCTCTACATGATGGATTTTGGTGGCATATCATGTCAGTGAGGGGCTGTGACCTTTTTCCACACTCCTAGCCCACATATATATTTGGCAAATTTTGCCGTGTAGACCAGACCTTCCATAGCATTTCTCATCTAACGATATGAAATGACTAGAGACAAAAAAAGGTTGGGAAGTTTGTTTTTGAAGGAGTCTAACTCCCAATGGGAAATGGGCACCTAAATACTGTTGGCTCCCATGAAAATCCAAATCTCAGCCTTTGACAGAGCTAGGCAATAGGGAATGTTCAATTCACCCACTACTAATATGCACCCATATCAGGGATGGAGCATCAAAGTTCTGTAACAAATGAAACATGGCAGAAAAGTTTACAGGCCTGTGGACTCTTACTCCCATGAGTGAAGGGATTCATGTGCATTGGCAGGAGGGGAGAGGATGTAAGTCAACCAGACAATTATTTATGGCTGTGATTTTTAAAAGGGCATAAAGGACTTCATTGAAAATCAATGAGAGTTGGGTGTCTAATTCCCTTAGGCTCCCTTGGTAATCTGAGCCCACATGCTTAAGTAGTTGAAGGACTGGCCCAAAATTAATTTTTTTTAGTCAAATGTATATCATAGAAATGTCAGGCTGGAAGGGACCTTGAGCGGTCATCAAGTCCATCCCCCTGTGCTGAGGCAGGACCAAGTGAACCTAGAACAGATCTGACAGGTGTCTGTGCAACCTGTTCCTAAAACCCTCCAATGATGGGGATTCCACAACCTCCCTTGGAAGCCTGTTCCAGAGCTCAACTCCCCTGAGAGTTAGAAAGCTTTTCCTAATAGCTAACCTAAATCTCCCTTGCTTCAGATTAAGCACATTGCTTCTTCTCCTACCTTCAGTGGGCATGGAGAACAATTGATACCTCTCTTCTTTAAATGAGCCATTAACATATATGAAACCTGTTATCAGGTCCCCACTCAAACTTCTTTTCTCAAGACTAAACATGCCCAGTTTTTTTCACCTTTCCACATAGGTCAGGTTTGTAAACATTTTATCATTTGAGATACTCTCATCTGGACTCTCTCCAATTTGTCCACATCTTTCATAAATATGTGAAAGACATTCAAGGCACACAGCAACTAACATGTTTATAAATTAAGGTTCAGTTTAATTGTAATGTTCTATTGTTGGATCCTTTCTCAGACTTTCCTAGTGATTGTCCTCCACATTTAATAATAACACTTAGCACCCCTATAAAAGCTTTCATCCATAGATATGAAAGCTCTTTGTAACAGTCCAGGGGCTTCAACTCCACTGCTCCAATCCCTAGACCCATTCCCTTCCAAGACTCATCAAATGTAACCTAGGATCCTTACTCCCAGCATGCCCCCCCCATCTCTAACCATTAAAAGCCACTCCCTTCCCAGAGGGCAGAATAGAACCCATGAGTCCTGACTCCTAGATCCCATATGTTCTAACTTACTACATCCCACTCTTGTAAGTATATACCTATGCCAGTATTCTTGATTATCTTAGAACATTTTCTTCACAAGGACCTTTATCAGGGCTCTCTTCACATCCTTGTTCCTCAGAGTATAGATCAATGGGTTTAACATGGGGGTGACAATGCTGTACAGCAGGGAGATTAACCTGTCATTATCCAATGAGTAGCTAGAGAGGGGTCTGACATAGGTGAAGATACTACTCCCATAGTAGAGCAGGACTGCAGTGAGATGTGACACACAGGTGGAGAAGGCCTTGCTCCTCCCCTCAGGGGAATGTATCTTCAGTATCCTTGAAACAATGTATCCATATGAAAGTCCAATGCACAGGGTGGGGCTCCACCCCAAGAAGATGCTGGATACCAGTATCATGGTGACATTGAATGAGATGTCTCCACAGGAAAGAGCCAGCAGGGGTGGGATGTCACAGTAGAAGTAGTTGACCTCGTTGGCCTCACAGAAGGGCAGGCGGATGGTGAGGAGTGTGTGCAAGGCTGCGCTGAGTGTGCCACTCAGCCAGGAGACTGATACCAGCAGAACACAAAACTTCCTGTTCATGAGCAGCGTATAGAGCAGGGGTTTGCATATGGCCACGTAGCGATCATATGCCATGGTGGCCAGCAAAACACACTCAGCACCCACAAAAAAGAGGAAGAAGTAGAGTTGTGCTGCACACCTTGCATAGGAGATACTGCTCCTGCCTGAGAGGAGATGCACCAGCATCTGGGCGACAGTGGTGGTGGTCTGGCAGATGTCTAGGAGGGATAGGTTTCCCAGGAAGAAGTACATTGGGGTTTGGAGATGTGGTTCCACCAAGGAGAGGAAGATGATGAGCATGTTCCCCAAGATGGTGACGATGTAGATGATGGAGATGACCCAAGACAGTAGGAAACTTTACCCCTGAATATTATGAAATCCAAGAAGGATGAATTCAGTTGGCATGGTTTGATTCTTCATTATCACATCTTCTCTTGGCTGCAGCAGAGAGGAGAATGGTCTATAAACAAGGGGAAAGGAGTTATGATACAATAATTTGCATATTTCAGTTTGGTCACTGGCAGAACCAGGAGTCTAGAATTTTTTTCCACTAATCCTCTCTAACCATTAGAACACATTTCCCTCTCAGATCCAGGAATAGAGGCTAGACATCCTGACACTCTGACCCTGATCTAACCCCTAGAACCTGCTTGCTTTCTGGAGCTTGTACCCCAGGAATGTCACTGCTAGACCACACACCATTCCCAGGGCTGAGGAATGCTCGTGGCTCCTAGACCTCATTGCTCTAACCACTACACTACACTCCCTCCCGGAGCCTGCAATACAATCCATGAGACCTATCTCCGAGCCCCCTGTGCTAATCCACTAGACCCCACTCACCTCCCAAAACTTGGAAAAGAAGCCAGGAGTGCTGACTCTCAACCTCTGCTTCTCTAACCAATAGACTCTACTCACCTCTCATAGTTGAGAATAGCACCCAGGAGTCCTGATTCTGAGACTCACAAATCAGGAAACAGTAGAGCTCACTCTTTCTGAGCTTGGGATAGAACTCAAGAATCCTTCCCTCATTGGTAGATCAGGTACTTACGAGTACCTGAAGGAGGACATAGGAAAGCTCCTGATTCACCGTCTTTGCTTTACCTCTTAGATAACAGTCTTTCCCTTAGCCAGGGAAAGTGCTTGTGTATTGGAGAAAGTTGGTCCTTCCATGGACCATACCGCACATATTCAAGTGATAAACGACTTTAATCTTCATGGACTGTAAATCTAATACTACAGTCAGAGGCATGGTACTGTGAAAACACTGACAGTGGAGAGACAGATCATTACCACTAGCTGGTAAAATATAAAAACAATCTAACCTTCATTTCTTTAGCTGCTATACATTTCCAGATTTCATTCAAAATAAACATTTAAAAAAAAGGATAAAAGGGTAAGTATGAAATGCATGTGCCTGTCAAAGGCATAGTAGGTTACAATATCTTTCTACTAAAGAGCCAGATTCTACCCTCCACAACAACTGTAAATTGCAATTAACTCAGACAGATTAAGAGACAGAGAGAGATGCATGTAGATGGAGAGTGAATAATTTCATGAGAGAGAGAGAGAGAATGAGAATGATGAGGGGTATAACTTATTTTTAATTAATAAAATATACAATCATTTTATTCTCTTTAACTGCTTTATATTTCCACCATGCAAAGTACAGCAGTACACTTAGTATTGGGATCCATTTGTTTTCAGTTTAGCTAAATGACAAAAATTGCAGTTTCGCATGATTGCATATATGAAATCTACATGCCCCTCAATGGTGTGGTAGGTTAATACAAGGCTTTACAGAAAAACCCGTATTCTGCCTCCACAACACCGGAAAGTTTTGAATATTCCAACAGAGAGACAAATGATCGGATAGAGACAGAAGGAAACACACAAAAAGAGAAATGGGAAAATAATATTATGACAAGAGCTAGCTACCCACCTGATTTGATAGATTCGATACTGACTGTGAGACAGAGATGATGGTGATGGTGAAGATGATGATGAATACTTTTATTAAAAGCATTAGTAAAATATAGTATTAAAATATAGAATCACCCTATGTTTTACTTTGATCTATTTTATGTTTCTAGATTTTCAGCTTACAAACTGCCAGAGTCCAATTGATATCAGGATCCATTAGTTTTCTCCTTACCTAAATCAGAAAGATTATACTCTCATGTTTGCAAGTTAGCTGTACATTCAGAAACAAAAAACACAACATAAATAAAGTGTTTATATTCAAAATTTCTGTACCCTTCAGATACTACAGAAGAGTGAAATTGTGCACCCCATAGCAACAGAAAGTTTCATATAAGTCACTAAAGTGAGAAATGGTGACATAGATAGACTAGATAGATGAAGGAGATTCAAAACATCCATGAAAGAATGAACATCCAGAATCATTATAATAGCTATAGCAATATGTGAAATGCCTCTCACCTACCAGTTCAAATAAATAAATGATGCTGGCTCTGCATTACTAACAATGGGGACCTTGAAGGAGAACTTAAATATATATTCTTTAAAAGGACTCTTGAGAACACATCCCCAGAGCATTTGTGTTCAAAGATGAAGCTGCTTTGGGTGGAATTCCAGTGGGGAAGAGGGGGAATGGGAGGGAGATATTGTCAGTTTGTTCTCTAGTGAAATACCTGTAACTGTACTGTGTAGTGGTGATGTAAATTGTATTTGGAAATAGTAGTGTTCATGTTGATGTACATCTATACCCACTGATATCCAAAGCCAGATTGTAGCTCTTTGGAGTGGAGCGTAGATCAGACATTTTTCTGGTGTCTTTGACAATTTCTGCAAAAATAAGCATCTAAGCCCTACGGATGGAAAATAAACTCTCCATATATGACCCTGATAAAGGATCCTGTAGGGCTGTGAATGGAAAGAGGACTTGAGCATCTACAATTCTTAAGGGTCATTTGGAATCCCCAGAGAAAAATATCTGTTCTAACATCATTTAAATCAATGGATTTATGCCAGGGATGAATTTTGGCTCCATTAGTTCTCAGATAGGGTGATGACTCTGAAACCTACTGATGACATATTGGACCAGATTTTCAAACTTGGTTTACCTAATGGTAAAGACTGAGACTGGGATTTTCAAAGAGGCCTAAGGGAGTTAGGAACCCAGCTAGCTTTGCACTATGTCCAATGGAAGCTGGGTGCCTAACTCCCTGGGATCCTTTGAGAATCCCAGTAACAAATTTTTATTTGAGCAACTTCATGTCAAATTCTATTTTGACCATTTGACAGCAGAAACTTAAAGCGCTTATTGGATTTGGGGTAGAGTATGGTATTTTAGTTGGAGACTGGGATATGGGTGTGGTGTGAGCGGAGACACCAGTCTCCATTTGCCTTAGCCGAGAACTAGAGAATGCCCTCCTAACATAAGATACACACATTATTAATGTCATCCTACAGTCTAGCCTAGACTGCTCTGGAAATCAGAGGATCAAGAACTCTATGAATTCAAGTCACCTCCACAGCTGATCAAGCTTCAGTAGCATATCACCACTTTTCCCCATTCTAAATTGACTCCTGCCTCTCTTTCAGGAAGAACCACATATGCTTTAGGGAGTCAATAGGACTTATTTGTACCCTGTGATGTGTGACTAAATTATGACACGTAGATACAATAGTGTGAGGTGCTTTACAAAATTTTTAATTAGCGGTGAATTGGAGCCTAGAGAATTTAGTTTGCCTTGAACCTGCAGGAAGGGAATAACACCCCCAAATGGAATTTAGCCATGATAGCAGGGTTGACAGAAAGAATTTTGCCAAATTCTAAGCAACTGAAAACAGGGGTGTAATGAGGTTGGGGTTCTCATCCCTAGTGAGGGCCTTTGGTCAAGGCTTCCACTTTCTCTCCCTGTAGCCCTCCTTGGGCTCAGGTCCTTAATTAGTCCCATAATCTATCAATGGTCTTGGCTTTGGTGTTGAGCCATACTCCCAGGGCTTTTCCCGGGAGTCAATGTCCTCACCCTCTCTGGGCACTTCTAGTGGCTCAGCAAGAGAGCTGGGGTCTGGAGTTCTGTTCCCCTTCTGGGGTGCCTCAAAGTCCAGGCTACTACTCCCCCAGAGGCTAATGGGGGTGGGGGGACCCAGGCCCACCCACTATTCTGGGTCCCACCCCAGGGACCCTGTTGATAGCAGCCATCCACTGTGTCCTTTTATCTAAGTCATGCTGCTGCTTTAATTCCTTGGGCCACTTCCCCACAGCCCCGCACCTCCTTCACCCTTACCTCAGGATCTTGTCTGAATAGGGTCCCAGCTACCAGCCTAGAGCTCCTTCTCGCTCCCTCGGCCAGCCACACACCATCCACACTCCACCAGTTCCAGCAAGGAACTGACTCATTCTGGCCCTGCAGCTCTTCTTTTACTAGCCTGCTGGGCCCTGATTGGCTGTGTCCCACATAGCCCTTCTAGACAGCTTGGAGGAGCCTCTCTACTGCCTTTTTCAGGGGCAGGGTGTGGCAGGGCCATGAGATCTTGAGCAGGGGGGCAGTTTGTAAAAGGATAAATTCTTCTGTTGGCCTGGCTACCATTTCTCAGAGAGGTGGATTAACTACATCAATGGATAAACTCCTTCCACCGACAAAGTAAGGGTCTATGCAATAGCGACACAGCTGCAACACTGTAGCTGTGTGGCTGTTGTATTGACATGTGCAAATCTTCATTAGAGCAGGGAGTGAAACCTGGGTCTCAGGAGAATGCATTAGCCACTAGGCTATTGAGTTATTCCCACTCTCTCTATACCTTCTAGGACTCTACAGAGCTAATTGCTAGGACATTCTCCTGGAATACCCGCATTCCACTCCCTGCTCCAATGAAGATTTCAGTACACCGAGTAGAACAGCTTCAAGAGAGGAGATTGAGAGAGTCCTTTGAGCACAACTACCAGATTAGACCATGTAACGGTGTTGGGACTCACCCCCCGGCGCCTCTTACTGGTTGTCTCTGGGAATTAGCTCTGTCCAGTGGAGCGCCCCCTCCTGGTAGTGTCCCGTCCGTTGTCTCGTCCTCAGTTGGTGTCTGAGCCCGCGTTGCTCTCCGGCTTGTGGCGCCCTCTTCCTGACCCCTGCCCTCCAGCAGTGCCCCTTAGTCCATCTACAACCCCTTCTGGGGTGTGTGTGGGGGGTGGTAACAGGAGTCTTTGCACCAGCCTCAGCAGCCTGCCACAACCCCCAAGTCTAGCCCCTCTTACGTCAGGGGGCAGGTTGCAGCCTGACTCAGTCACTGCTCCATGGCCTGGTGCAGCACAAGGGGGAAAGGGGGGGGACCCAGACCCACCCGCTACTCTGGATTCCGACCCAGGGACCCTTTAACGGCAGCCTCTCGGCCCTCCTTCTCTCCCCTTGGCTTCAGCCTTCCCTGGGTCACTTCCCTTCTGACCCCATCGCACCCTCTAGACCCTTCTACTCAGGGCCCACAGTCTGGCAGGTATCAGGCTGAAGCGCCACTCTGCTTCCCTGAGCCTCCCCAGCACTGCGCTGGCCTGGGTGCTGATGTCCTGCTCAGAAGACAGCCCTTCCTCCCTGAAGGTCTGGGACAGACTGACTGCTCGTTCACTGAGCTGCCTTTTTATAGGGCTGAGCCTAGCCCTGATTGGCTGCCTCCAATCCGGGCCCTGATTGGCTCCCTATAAGCCCTTCCCCGATTGGCTCCCTGTCTGTGCAGGTGCACTGGCCTGCTGCAGCCCACACTCTCAGGGAGTGGGGCCATCTGCCCCACTACAGACCCCCACAAGTGAGATACCTGATAGAGCACCAATTTTGTAAATGCTATTGGGGAGTTGGCATGAGTAAGGGCTGAGCTGCTCATTGGTGTCAGTAATTTGATGGCTTTCCACAAGCCCACTGGCACCCCTTGGATTTTACTGGTTGAAACTTAGGCACCTGAGGAAATTAGGCAACTATAGGGCAAGGTAGCAGGGGTTTCATGAATGTCAATGGTGTCTAAATGTTGGCCTTAGGAACCTAAGTTAGGCAGTAAGGCACCTAAATCCTCCTTGTGAATCTAGCCCTAAGTCTTTAGATGGTTTGGTGGCAAAGAAAATGTAGCAAATATGACCTGAGTGAAACCTCTGTGGCAATGCCTGCCTGAGTATACAAAGAGCCTGAAACAACAGCTTGGAAGTGTGAACTGCCTTATTTATTTCAATGGGTGCTGTTCCAACCTGTCCCTGACCTCCCCCTGGTCAGGCATCAGTCTGTTGTACTCAGACCCAAAGTATGGTTCCCATGTGATTCTCACCCCTATTGATCTAGATAGTGACTGGTCACTGTCCCTAGCTCTGGGTCTCTTTCAGGCATATTGCCAGGTGAGGACCCCATGCATGACACCCTTCTTGGGCAGTGGGAGTCTGCAGTCCACCTGTCTTAGACCACAAAACAACTGACTCATTTCTTCCGTCCACCAGCTACTTATACCCATTCCCCCTCACCTGGCAGTGGGAGCCCAGACAAATCCTTCAGGGACAATGCAGCAGGAAAGCAAGAGACACAAATGCTTTACAACACAACGTCAGAGGTACAGATCTTAGGAAAACAACATCATCAAGGCACCCCTCCCAGTCTGATCTCACCACCCCTGGCAGACCTGGTTCTGGTCAGCATCCTTAGGTGATGCTGAGTCTCACAGCCACATCCTGTTTCCAGATGCTTTTGCTGAGGGAATTTCTGAGCTCCAAATCCTACCCCTTTGCTTCTGTGTAGAGAGTCAATCAAAGTCTGCCAGCAGAAACCCCATTGTTCCAGGATAGAAGAATCAGAATGTGTTGATGGCCAGTGATGGATCTCTCCCTGTGAGTGATTTCCAAGGCATCCTGCACTCTAGCAGGGGCAGCAGTGCTCAGAAAAGACTGATGCTGTCAGGATAGGCCGCTTTTTCACTAGCATCTGCATGTTCTAAACCAACAAGGAGGTTTAAATGGAAAACAAAGGTCTCAATGAAGGTGACAATCACAAAATTGCTAAAGCACATAGGCATGCTATGTCACCAGCCCTGTACAAACCTAACTCTGTGTTCATAAATTCTTTGTGAGTGAATTTCCCAGGTGTTTTTATTTTTGTTTGTTTTTTAACAGAAAATGCTGTTGGTAGGAGATTAGAAGTCATTTAGGCAGTTGTATGTCAGACATTCATAGAAACGTAGGGTTGAGAGGGACCTCGAGAGGTCATCAAGTCCAGCCCCCTGTGCTAAGACAGGAACAAGTAAACTTAGAGCAGCTCTGCTAGGTGTTGTCCAACCTGTTCTTAAAAACCTCCAATGATGGGGATTCCACAACCTACCTTGGAAGCCTGTTCCAGAATTTAACTGCTCTTCTGGTTAGAAAGATTTTCCTAATCTATAAACTACATCTCCCCTGCTACAGATTAAGCCCATTACTTCTTGTTTTATCTTCAATGGACATAGAGAACAATTGATCACCGTCCTCTTTATACATACTTGAAGACTGTTGTCAGGTCCCGCCTCAGTCTTCTTTTTTTAAGACTAAACGTGCCCAGTTTCTTTAACCTTTCTTCCTGTCAGGTTTTCTAACCCTTTGATCATTTTTGTTGCTCTCCTCCAGACTCTCTCCAATTTGTCCACATCTTTCCTAAAACATGGATGTAATAAAATACAGGCCAGACTTTAAATATGACCTTCCCTTCTGGATGCCTCCTGAGTAAGCTGCCCCTTTCTGAGACCCTTCTCCAGTCCCAGGAGTGAACCCCTTCCATGTGGCCAGCTCATGCCTCTACTTCTCTCTGGGGTGGGATCCAGAAATCCAGCCACACTCCAATGGGGTCACCAGTTTCCCCCTTCATGGGTGCCAACCCCATTACCTCTCAGGTCCAGATGTGCTTGGACTCTGCCAAAGTTCCCCTTTGAGACCCTGTGGTTAGGAATAATTTGCAGTGACACAGAAGCAGAAGTATTTCTACAAAACATGCACAGTGCTTAGAGAAGCAGATTTTTAAAATAACAAAAAGACCTATAGGACCCATTGTCGTCCTTACATTTGGCATTCCTCTCCAGCCCCTTGGTAGACATGACCCACCGTTGGTGTCTTCTGTTCTCTCTGGGCACCAAGTTACAGCTTGACCACTGCAGTTCCTGCCTCTCACTCTGTCCGTCTGTCTTTCTTCACCTTGATGGCTCTGGGTCTTTTTGTCAGGTTCCAGCAGAGCTGACCACTTCCTTTTTAACCCTTCAGGGTCTTTTGATCTCAGCTCTAGCCTTAGGAAGAGTAAAACATCCTCTTATGGATGGTGCCAGCCAGGTCAGTTCTTCCCCCAGTTGATGACCCATCCCATTGTTGTCTTAACCCTCTGAAGTGGGTACCTCATAGGCTGAAATATCTGAGTAATTGTTTTACCCTTCAGGGGTTCCTTAACAGCACACTTTACAACCTCCTTTGCTTTAACATTACATAGAATCACAGGGTTGGAAGGGACCACAAAAGGTCATCTAGTCCATGCCCCTGCTCAAAGGAGAACCAATCCCCAGACAGATTTTTGCCCCAGATCCCTGAATGGACCACTCAAAGTTTGAACTCACAACCCTGGGTTTAGTAGGCCAATGCTCAGACCACTGAGCTATCCCCCACTCAGAGGGCAATATAGTATTAAAAAGAAAAATGAAATTATAAATCATATTGTTAAGCAATAATACAGACATTTTCCCACTTTGTGACACCTCCCAAGTTGAGACACTTTAATGGGGCTCAATGATCAGAAAAAACAACAGTATTTATGAGAACAAAGAAATGTTACTCCTGGTCAAGAATTTCCTCAGAGCGTCCTTGACTTCTTTGTTCCTCAGGCTGTATATGATTGGGTTGAATGTTGGAATAATGACCGTGTACAACAGGGCGAGAGCTCGATCGGTGTCCACAGACACATTGGAACTGGGCCTCATGTAGGTGATAAAGCCACTGCAGTAGAATAAGATGACTGTGATTAGGTGTGAGGAGCAAGTGGAGAAAGCTTTGCGTCTCCCCTCACCTGAGTGCATCTTCAGAATGGTCCAGATGATGCTTGCATAGGAGGTGATGATTAAGATTAAGGGGACTATTGTGAACACCATAGTGAGGAAAGAAAGAATGGCATTGATGAGTGATTTGTCCGTGCTCACCAGCCTAAGCACTGCGAGGACGTCACAGAAGAAGTGGTTGATTTGATTCGGCCCATGGAAGGGTAACGTGAATATGGTTGCCGTTTGCTCACATGCCACCAACTTGCCCACGATCCACACCACAACTGCCAAGCTTAGGGTGACCTTTCTGCTCATGATGAGTGAGTAACGCATGGGGTTGCATATGGAAACGTACCGATCATAGGACATAACAGTCAGTAGGCCACACTCTGTGCTGCCAAAGAAAAGGTAGAAGTACATCTGGACTGCACAGCCTAGGAAAGAGATAGCCTGCCTCTCTGAAAGGAGGTTGGTCAAAGTCTTAGGGATGACCACGGAAGTGTAGCAGATCTCCAAGACTGACAAGTTCCTGAGGAAGAAATACATGGGGGTGTGGAGGGCCAGGTCAGCAACCGTGACAGCGATGATGAGGCCATTTCCTATCAGTGTGAAGAGGTAGATGAGTAAGATGAGGACAAAAAGAAGCGGCTGCAGATGCTGGAGGTCTGAGAAGCCCAGGAAGATAAAGTCTGTCACTGCAGTTAGGTTTTCTTCCATAGCTCGGTCCTGTTGAGACCACATAGGTATTTAGATCCTTCTCAGGGGATTGCATGGTATCTCATAATAGATAGATAGATAGATTAGATAGAATCACAGTTACACAATCAGCTTCACCCCGTCCCCTTTCTCATCTCACTATGTTCACACAGCTCAGGTGTTCCGTCTCTTGGATCTTACTCATCTCTGGTTGGCGATTCTGACACCCTGTCCCACACTCACCTCAGGAATGGACATTGGTAGTTGCTTTGTCCACTCCAGAGGGGCAGTTGGGCCACACCTGAGCGGCGCTGTGACCCCGTGCACTTGGTCACAATGCCTGGAGTGGGGGGCTGGGGACAGCCCTGCAGGACAGGCACTGCAGGAGCCCCCACTGCGGGGTGCGTCATGGACACACACAAAAAGTCATGAACAAATGGGAAAATCACAGTGTCTGTGACTTCTTTCCCATTGTGACAGACATGCAGCCCTATGAATGATTATTAAAGAGCACCACATTTGTTCCCACTTCCTTACCTCACACGGTGCCATCCCATTAATGAGAATGAGATACCAGAGTGTCGAGAGAAAAAGCACTAGACAAACCAACAATAAACAGCCCAGACACATGGCTGGTCTCGTCTAATCTTACACTTCACTGCCAGCTAATATGGTTAGATTTACCTCTCACTTTACTGGAACTCAGCTGGACCAATTTCTATTCTTCTAGACAGATAAGATTCTCCGGTGTGTCTGTGGGACTCTCAAATCTGGGTAAAATGAGAGACACTCCTGTAGATGAAGATATTGTAGGTGTCTTTGAAAATTACATTGTAAATAGATAGAGTTGATAGGCAGATAGATGAATCATTCATTACCATTAGTCACCTTGATAGAAAGATGTTATGCATAATACCTTTGATAAGACAGAGAGAAAGAAATTAAGAACAATTCTGTAGATTAGATACATAAGAGTAAATTAGATTGAGTGATTAGATGAGAGAGAGAGTGAAAGAGGTTGTCTATTTTTTCTTCAATACTGGAGATCATTTAGGTGTTGATGACTCCAGAAAATGAACTTGGGGTCATAATAGTAAAGAAGGAAAATGCCTCAGACTGTCCCACAAATACCTTACTGTGAGCAATCGAAACTTCCCACTTCTGAGCAGTTCCATCACTTCTGAAACTGACTTATCTTGACAGAAGCTTCTCTGCTAGTGAATCTCAGACGTTGATCCTTTCTGTACTGTTCAGTGACCACTGGGATAAAATCCCCAGGGTTCTCTCTGACTATGGGTGCCTGGGAGAATTAGTAATTGTATTCTGTTTGTAAGCACTTGGATCAATGAAATCAACTTAGCAATAAAGAATCTACCATTACATTCAGTGATGGTCGAATCCAATTGCAGTGTCAACTGTACTTGTGGATAAAGGTCAGCATATTGGTTTACTGACAGTTCACCAATCATTTACCGTAGACATATTCTTCATCATTATTAAGATGTATTTGTTGCAATAAGGGCCTAAGCCCTTAGAGCCTGGGCAATTTATATAAGCTTCTCAGGAACAGGCTCCTGAAGGACATGTAATAAAGATGTATAAATTGTATCTACAAAAGTCAAGAACAAATATAATTGATAGGTAGGCCAAAAGCTTTTAGCAATAATTGCCAGTGATCTCAACTGCATAGATCTTGGTGGAACTGGTGTGAGGTCTGACTAGTCTTTAAAGAGACATGGTGTTCACTTCATCATGATCTCAACATCCAACTGGGAACACATTGCTCTCCATTGTTGGCACTCTCAGGATGGAGCTGAGAACTCACTGGACAATGGGTAGTTATTAACTCCCCTCTCATCCCTAGAATGACTTCTTAAAGACAGAGTTGAGGCACACTGGTCAAGAGTGTGTGTAGGGAAATCCACAGGGCCATTTCCAACCTGTGTTAGATCTACAGAAAGCCAAGGACAGCATCCTCCAGGGAAGTCAGCTCTTCCCACCATTCATTTCTAAATCTCAGTTCAGATCTATCCCCTGACAGTCGTGACTCCAATTTGTTATCACATGATGGCTGCTTGTTGTCTCATGTGAAATGTATGCTGTGGTTCTCAGAACAGGTTCCAGTGGACAAGTCTCCATGTCTAAAATGTATTCACCAACAGCCTTGGAAATAATTTGCAAACTTCTTGGTAAATTCATCTCAGCGGCCAAGGGCTAGTGGTGAAATTCACTCCAGTGTCATTCCCAAGCCATTCCCATTGGGGGTAACTTTCAGTGTGAACTGGACAATCATCCCCCTTATACTCCTTTGAAAATCCTAGCCTAAACCTGCAAAGGCCTTGAGTGATTCACAGTCCTGGAGTGTATTTGACATGGAAAGATCATGGACATTGAGCTAGCCTGGGACACCTGGATGCAGGCTCCTCAAGGCAGAACTGAAGCAGGTTAGTGGGACAGTGTGCTGGAACTGTCGGTACTTCAGCCTTAGCCTGAGCTGTTTGATGGGTCACTGGAGGAACTCTGTCCTCATGTGCAGAGTTGCATTATTGCCTTGTTTTATAAGGGTTTTTGTCACCTTCCTCTGAGACATCAGATCTTGGCAATTGACAAAGTTATGACACTGATGGCAACAGTCTCAGCCTTTAGAGCCAATCTTTTCTTTCCCGTGATTTTCGCCAGTCATGATTATTAAGAAGAGGTGGTATACGAATAATAAAACCGCTGATTTATAAATATGTTTGTGAATAACATAGTAAGGACACTTCTCCAATGACCTGAGAGAAGTCTGTTCCCAGAAGATCATCTTTTATAGCAGGTAGCTGAGCATCAGCTTTTCTGGGGTAAATTCCTAGCTCTGGGAGAGGAGTGAGTGTAGCAATTAAAGTGTGTGGGGCGGGTAGCTTGGGGGCAGATGGGAGTCAAGATTTTTAGAGAACAGGGCACATCAGGGAGCTGGTTCTGAGTATGTATGTATTTCATAATCTTCTTTAATTGACAGCTCTTCAGAGAAGGGACCAAATTTTCAATTATACCCTTATTATGGGCAGATCAATCGATCCCCTGTCCTGATTGGATCATCTGAGCATTGATATCACTCCCTACATGGTTGTAGACTTGGATTTCCAAGGCTCCTGGTGGATTTAGGCTCCGAAATGCAATTCAAAACCAAGGGGAGTTGGGTGACTGACAATCTCAGGCTTTATTATTTTAGCCATATCATCAGGGTCTACAAAAATGACTGAGTGACCATAGGCTGGTGGACAGAATCTGTGACTGGTTTCATTCCCCTGAAGAAAGTCTCAGTTTTCAACAGTCTGGGAAGCACTAAGGAAACGGATTCTTATTCTGGAACATGATTCCATTAAAACACGAAGGCGAATACTCACAATCATCCAACTCCTGTTGACTTTGAATAGCATTTGGGAGCCTCCTCAATTGGAATTTTGTGAAAATCCAAGTGGGCTGTCAATGTAGTTATGGAATACACATCTTGCACACCTTGACAAATTTCTTCACACCCCTCCCGTCAAACTTTTCACACTCCAGATGTCAAAATTGGTTCTCACCCCTCAGTGCTGGTTGGTCAGGGGGCAGTGCTAAGAGACTTGTTGGAGGCAGTGCTAAGGGGGGCATGATGTAGGTCCTGCACCCATTGAGCATGTGCTCTGGGGCACAGGCAGGAACTTTTGCTGGTAGTTCCTCCTCTCCCCTTGACCAATCAGTACTGAAATCAAGAAATCACAACTGTCAATATCTCCTGAAACCACGCTTCCCAAGGCATTTGTCACGAGTGTTTGGTTTTATCTCCAGCCCCCATGACACCTTCTGCATCCTGGCCACACTCCCATCTGTCTGTCGGTCTCAATCTAGGGCTCCGTGCAGGTCCCATGGGAGCGTGAGCCAATTGGTGGGGCCTTGTGGCAGTGGGGCCCTCAAACCCCTGACCAACCTGAGAAGGTATCTAGGTCAGAATCCTGACCTCTAGTCAGTCAAGTGTTGACAACTTTTGCATCCCCAAACTATTTTGAAAATCACCACATGAATAGATAGAGTCAATAGGTAGATAGATGAGTCATTTATTTCGATGACAAGTATCAGAGGGGTAGCCGTGTTAGTCTGGATCTGTAAAAAGCGACAAAGAGTTCTGTGGCACCTTATAGACTAACAGACGTATTGGAGCATAAGCTTTCGTGGGTGAATACTCACATGCATCTGACAAAGTGAGTATTCACCCATGAAAGCTTATGCTACAATACGTCTATAAGGTGTCACGGGACTCTTTGTTGCTTATTTCGATGAGTTAGCTTGAGAGAGATCATGATGCACAATCCATTTCACCATGATTGCACCATCGCACTGGCACAATATGTGTACCCCATAACCACTCCTACATAACTGTCATGTATTTCATAGTCTTTATTATTTATTATTTGTATTTCAGGATCAACTAGGATCCCCAGTAATTGACCAAGAAAACATGGGCTAGATTCACAAAGGGACATAGATGTTCCGGTGCTGATCATTGAAGCAGCTGATTTTTAGGTACCTAGAAATTCAAAGGGATTCACAAAGCCTCAGTTTAGGCACCCGGCTCCCTGCACAATGAATGGGGAGAAGTAGGCACCTAAAAATGGGATTCACAAAAGCCAGCATGCTCAGGGGTTCCTCATCTAGGCTAGCCAATGGGAGATTCCAGGGAGGTGCCTATCTGTCAGCTGTGAACACTTTCTTGGGGTAAGGCACCAAAGGTGTTTTTCGCAAGAGGCCTGGGGAATGAGAAGGATGCCTCATTCATCACTCTTAGCTCAGTCATTTGAGTACTCAACTAGGAGGCGGAAGACCCAGCTTCAATTTCCCACTCTGCCTTAGGAGAAAAGGGATTTCAACAGGGAACTACCACTTCTTAGGAGAGTACTATAGCTTAGGAGAGTACTATAACTTTTACTCTTGTTTAATTTCCCCTTCTTTTCTCCTCACAAAACCCATTCAGAAGTTAATATGCTTCCTTGAGAAGTTCATGCTTCTCTTCAAGGCTGCCCTCAGGGAATCTTTCATCTGCTGGTTCCTCATGCTGAAGATGAAGGGGCTCATGAGAGGGGTCACCACTGTGTTGAGTAGGGCCACCAGCTTGTTGAGCGAGGTGTCGCTGCCCGAAGGCCGGACATACATGAAGATGCAGCTGCCGTAGCCCATGGTGATGATGATGAAGTGGGAGGAGCAGGTGGAGAAAGCCTTCTTGCGTCCTGAGAGGGATGTTATCCTGAAGATGGTGGCAACAATGTAGGTATAGGACACCACCGTCAGGATCAAGGAGCCCAGCAGGATGGCAGAGGAGGTCATAAAACTCAGCAGCTCCACAAAGCTCGTGTCCACACAGGACAGCTTGACCAAGGCCAAGCTGTCGCAGAAGAAGTGGTCAATCTGGTTGGCATTGCAGAAGGGCAGGGAGATGACCAGGATAGTGGGGGTGATGGTGGCCAGGAACCCCATTGCCCATGACCCCACCACAAGCTGGAAGCAGTGCTGAGCATTCATGACCATGGTGTAGCGCAGTGGGTTGCAGATGGCCACATAGCGGTCATAGGACATAACGGCCAGCAGGACAAACTCACTGGAGCCCAGAAGGAAGTAGAAGTAGCACTGAGTGATACAAGCCAGGTAGGAGATGGACCTGTCACCCGTCAGGAAGCTGACAATCACCTTGGGTAGGACAGAAGATGTAATAAGGATCTCCAAACAGGAGAGGTTCCAGAGGAAGAAGTGCATGGGGCTGTGGAGGTGACGGTCTAAGAGGATGATGGCGATGATCATGATATTGCCAGACAAGATCAGCAGGTAAGAGGCCAGGAAGCCAACAGCCATGAGGCATTCCAGATGGTGGGGGTAGAGGAAGCCCATGAGGATGAATTCAGTCACGTTGGTTTGGTTCCACATGGGTACATTGGAGCTATCTGTGCGGGGTAGAGGGAGGATGGAGGGACTAGGGAATAATGTGTCAGATGAACAGGAGAAAAGAAAAGAAAAGTAGAAAAACAGAAGAGTAGAGAAGAGGAAAGAAAAGATCAGAAGAGAATATAAAATGAAAAGGAAGAGAGATAAGGAGGAAAAAATGATAAAATGTAGAAGAGGAAAGCAAGGGTGAAATAAGACAAGTGAAGAAGACAAAAGAACAATACATCAAATAAAAATTTACCCTGTGGGCAAAGGCTGGGATGGGAAGAACAACAAGTCAATGTGAGCAGGGAAGGGAAGACAATGAGAAGAGGAAACAAATGGCAAACAGAATAGGAAAGAAAAGTGGAGGAGAGAAAAGCCCAAAAAATAAGGAAGAGCAGAACTGGGTGGAATTGTTTCCCTGTGCAAATTTTTGACTTTTTTAGAGGTGTGGGGGAGAGAGGGGAAGAAAAAAGAAAAGTTTTCAGCTGAAAACTCTTCAACTTTCTGGTTTTTATTTTCTTAATGAAAAGTCAAAAATTGTCCACAGAAAGCAGACACTTACCACAAAGGTTTTAGTTTAATTGAAAACCCTTTTTTTTTTTTTTTGGTCAAAAAAAAGTTTTGATAGAAATATTTGGATTAGTCTTAAAAATAGGGAAAGAAAGAAAAAAGTAAAAAACATAAAGGAGAAGTAAAAGTTAAAATAAAGGAATAGAGAAAAGCAATAAAGGAAATGAGAGGGTGAAAATGAAAGGAGAGAAATGAAGAATGAGAATAAAAAGGAAAGGAGAAAAAAGATAAACAAAAAATGTAGGAACCAAAAAAAAAAAAATCAAAGTAAAAGGAAGGAAAGAAAAAAACAAAAAAGAAGAAAAAAAGATGAGTGAAAGAAAAGAAAGGAGAAAGGGGAAATGAAAATATAAGAAAAAAGGTTATCAAAAATGGAGATAAAAGATATTAAAAAAGAGAAGAGGGAAAAGAAAAACAACAAAAGGAAATAAATAAATAGAAGGGGGGGCAGAACAGCTACTCACATTAGTCTAGGTCTGTGATGTTAGGAAGATACCATAAGGACAAACCGGCTAGACACAGATTGAGCCCTGTGCCTCAGTCATCACCAACTACTGTAAAACAAATTCTTGTAGGGTAATTTTTAAATTCTAGTCCCTGCTCTTTTGGATTAAATACTAAAGTAGTTTATTCTGACCTTCTTCAAAGACTGTAAAGAAGTAATCACTCTGATTTTTCCCTTCCTGTCAAGTCGTGAGAAGCCCTCAAACAGCACCCGCAACATCAGCGTCTTTTGACTTGTCCAGTGGGTATTGTCACATCTAAGCGAATTGTACTTTTATATGTTGACTGTAGTTCTTCTGGTCTCAGGAATGATCTACTTGCCATTCTCTGTGAAGTAGGTCTGCCTCAACTGGGTGAGGCTGATTAGTTTAAATGATCACAGGTACCCCAGGGGATCCACTCATTGGAGAATCCCAGAGCCACTTTTTGAGAGGTACATGGAAAGATAAAAAAACATGACACTTTTTTTCCAATAAATTTTAACTAGGTTACCATCTGTGAACCCGACTACTGGTACCTTTCAGAATGTTTTAATCTTTTCCCGTATGTCACAGGCTCACTTGTGATGGCAGAGACCTTTAATGTGCCATTTAATTCATTTCTTGTGCCTCCTACCATATAATTATTGTGTTCCTTACACTTCATTGGTACGCAGCATAGTCCAGTGGGTTTTGCACTGGTCTGGGCAACAGGAGATGCTCACTCCTAATTATATCTATTCCATTTGCTCAGGGCAGGTCCTTTAGCACTAAGACCCAGATCCACAAAAGCATTTAGGTGCCTAACTACTGCTGTGACAATTGGGCCCATAATTTTTGTCTGCTTGGGAATTAACTATGGAAAGTTTACTAATAAATGTTTTCAACAGGTTAAGTCCCAAACACCGCCTCAAATGAAATGGGATTGGAGGGACTTTAACAATAACAGCTCCAGCCCATCTCAACTAATTTCTTTACTTTCCCTCCAAAGGACAGTTATTATCATCTTTGATGCCATCTAAGAGACTGACGGACAAGGGTTGTTTTTTTTTCCTTCTAAAACTCTCTTCAGCTAAAGGGACAGGGAGCTAGGGACGTTGTTAAAATGAAAGCCTTATTTAATACCTTACATTTCAAATGCTTTAACTGTGCTTTCTTTTTTTCTTTATCTTTAATAAAAGGTTAAAAGGATTTTAATAGTGTGTTTGCCATGGGATTAAGCAGGCTGAGGCCTGTGTGTATCAAACCCTGAAACTTGTTTAACATTGTTTGATGTTGGCCAGTGACAGGGTTAAGCTAACACCTCTGACTTTCTGGGCCCACATATTCCATCTTAATTAACACAACACTACTACTTTAGACACCTAAGTTCAAAATTTAGGCATGACTGAGATCCTCAAAGCCCCCACTTAGCTGTTGCCTAACCCTGTAAGTGCCTTAATTCACTTGATGCCTAAAGTTTTGCTGCAAAAGTCCCCTAAGTGCTTATGCTTCTGCCTCTAGGCATGCACACTGCTGCCTCACTTGAGGTGCCTGGTTGCCTGTCTCAAGTCTAAGCCCCAGCCGGATCCTCAAACCAGGTGAACATAGGCATTACTGCACTTCTTTCTCCTGTGGAACTTGATCTGGTAGGTGGGTTCTGAGCATGCCGAAATCCACACAAAACAGTGGAGGGGGGAAGGAGGATTTCCCTTATAACTAGGCTAGGAGGGATTCGATTTTTATTGGTAAATATTAATAAATGTCGATTTCACCAAAGACCCACAAACCGACAAAAAAAATTTTCAATCCATAATCAAAATTGACAGACAGGCAAAGGAAGAAAAATGCTACCTGAGAACTTATTACAGTTTTATTTAAGGATATTTACTTTGTATATTTTCACATGTGATGTGGACAATGTGTATTATAACATTTTATTAAGCTTTAACTTTTTGAAACTCAGCATCTACTGTCATTAAATAATTATTGTATGATCCCCTCCACCATAATTTCCTGCAACTGTGAAAATTTAAAAAGATAAACATTGTGGGGATGGGGGGGGGCTTAAACCCCCTGATTTTGCACAACTGTGAAATCCTAAATCAATAAAAATGGGGGGGGGGGTCGGGAAGCTTAAAAATAAACATCAATAATATTGCTCAAAATTATTTTTTAATAAATGAATTCTGCCAACCCAACTCATAACTTGTAACCCAGGGGTAGGGACACAAACGGGGGATGAGGGACCCTATGTTCCTAACCTCTTGTTTCTGGTTTTCACTGTGTGGCCAAGGCCCAGATCCACAAAGAGACTAAGGCATTGCAATGTGTTGCAACACCTAATTTTAAGACAGCAAGACAGCCAGTGGAATCCACAAGTCCTGATTTAGGCACCCAGGCTCCCTATACAATGAATGGGAAGAGATAGGCACCTAAGAATGGGATATACAAAAGCCATTATGCTAGGCAGAAAGAAAGAAAGAAAGAAAGAAAGAAAGAAAGAAAGAAAGAAAGAAAGAAAGAAAGAAAGAAAGAAAGAAAGAAAGAAAGAGGCAGGAATAAAAATATGGCTACTTCCATGCCCATGAGATCAACAAACTTGGGTTGCAGTGTGGGGAAAGTCAAGCAATTCCAAAATCAAGGGATATTTACTGGAAATGAGCTGCCCCCAACCCAACATACTGGAATTTCTATTTATTCTGTAATAAACTACAACAGATAAGTCTATTTATTCTAGGCCGATGGTCCAGAATTTTTAAGGTATTTAGGGGCCTAGTGGGATTTTCAAAAGCATCTAGGTGTCCCTGATCCTTTGTAATAAATGGGGTTTAGGCACCCAGGTGCTTTTGAAAATCTCGCTAGATGCCTAGATAGCTTTACAAATCTGGCCTTAATTCTCTGATGCCCCCTGCTGCTACCAACTCACATCCAGGCACCAGTTTGTTATGATGTTCTCTGTCATTGGGTGAACAGCTCATCCTAGATACACAACAATGTCTAGTAGCAATCCCATCACTGTTGTTCCTGACATGGCTGGCAAAATCGGGGATAAGAACACACTAATGGACTTATCCCAGGCCCCTCACTGACACAATACATTCCCAAGTTGCTGTCGAACTGGGATGCAGGAATCCATGGACACTGATTGTACTTTGGAGGCTGAGTCCAAAATTGACAGTGTAACAAGCCTTGTGGATAGGTGGGAAGTGGTAGATGTGGTATATCTTGACTTTAGTAAGGCTTTTGATACTGTCTTGCATGACCTTCTCATAAACAAATTAGGGAAATACAACCTAGATGGAGCTATTATAAGGTAGGTGCATAACTGGTTGGAAAACCATTCCAAGAGAATAGTTATCAGTGGTTCAGAGTCAAGCTGGAATGGCATATCAAGTGATCCTGCAGGGATCAGTTCTGGGTTGTGGTCTGTTCAATATCTTCATGAATGCTTTAGCTAATGGCATAGAGAGCACACTTATAAAGTTTGCAGATGATAACAAGCTGGGAGGGGTTGCAAGTGATTTGGAGGATAGGATTGAAATTCAAAATGATCTGGACAAACTAGAGAAATGGTCTGAAGTCAATAGGATGAAATTCAATAAGGACAAATGCAAAGTACTCCATTTAGGAAGGAACAATAAGTTGCACACATACAAAATGGGAAATGACTGCCTAGGAAGGAGTACTGCGGAAAGGGATCTGGGGGTCATAGTGGATCACAAGCTAAATATGAGTGAACAGTGTAACACTGTTGCAACAAAAGCAAACATCATTCTGGGATTTATTAGCAGGAGTGTTGTAAGCAACACAAGAAGAAGTAATTCTTCTGCTCTATTCCGCACTGATTAGGCCTCAACTGTAGTATTTTGTCCAGTTCTGGGAGCCACATTTCAGCAAAGATCTGGACAAATTGGAGAAAGTCCAGAGAAGAGCAACAAAAATGATGAAAGGTCTAGAAAACATGACCTATGAGGGAAGATTGAAAAAAATGGGTTTATTTAGTCTGGAGAAGAGAAGACTGAGAGGGGACATGATAACAGTTTTCAAGTACACAAAAGGTTGTTACAAGAAAGAGGGAGAAAAATTGCTCTCTTTAACCTCTGATGATAGGACAAGAAGCAATTGGCTTAAATTGCAGCAAGGGCAGGTAATGTTGGACATTAGGAAAAATGTCCTAATTGTCAGGGTAGTTAAGCACTGGAATAAATTGCCTAGGGAGGATGTGAAATCTCCATCATTGCAGATTTTTAAGATCAGGTTAGTCAAACACCTGTCAAGGATGGTCTAGGTAATACTTAGACCTGCCATGAGTGCAGGAGACTGGACTAGATGACCTCTCGAGGTCCCTTCTTCCAATCCTACGATTCTATGATTCATGAGATTAGCTCTGTCTGACCAAGCTTGTCCTATGGCAGCTGCTCTGATGTGAACGAAATTTTCTTTAAGCAGGTTGGAGCTGGGAAGTGAAGATTGGAAAAAGGCCAGGGAAGTGCCCTGATCTGTGGACATAATCTCAGTGAGATTCCCTGCAGCTAGCTCCTTTATGCCTCTTTGAAACTCCCTGATGGGGTGGAGACATGAGTTAACCAGGGTCCCAGAAAGCATCTGTAGTAGGGCAGAAATTGAGGCAAACTCCTCAGAATCTAAGAGCAGTGCTTTACCTACTAATACATCCTCCCTCACCATGCACGGCAACAGATCACTATCCTTTAAGGTGAGATTTTTAGGGTTGGTTGACATTTATTAGCACACAAAAAACAAACAAACCCAGAAATATGAGCTTTTCCACAAAACCAAAATTTTACATAGGAAAATCTTACTTATTTATTGATTGGTTGATTTATTAATGGAATGTTTAATTTCTTGCTTTTTCAGAGGTGGCTAAAATAAAAGACATTGTCATTCCCCCCATGCACACATGATTTTCTCACATATTTTCTGCCCCCCCTCACTCCACATCTCTTTTTTTCCTTTGGAGAAAGTGAGGTAAAGTAAAAAAAAAGAGAAAAAAGTGGGTAGGGGGAGAATGAAGGTAGCATGACCACTCCTATACAGAACTGGACTGGAATTCAGAAAAATCTATGTTTTATTCCTGGCTCTCCCCTCCCTGCCTTGTGCTTCTGGTATCCTATCTGTAAAACAGGGATAATGATAGTAACGTGCTTTGAGATCTATGGATGGAAAGCATTATACAAAGCAAGCTATTATTAAAATTGAAAAATATTTTTTGTTTTCCAAAAAAGAAATTAAAAGGTAAATTTCTGTTGGAATTTAATCTTTAATGTATAAAATAGAAAAGAAAGCTTGGATTAGAATACCAGTGAAATACAAACTTTCATTTTCTTTGCTTCAGAAATGTAACCATGATTGTTTGTTGTTGTTTTTTTCAAGTCAAATATTTAATTGAACTTTTTTGTTGGGAAAAAGTGAGTTTTTCAACCACCTCTAACGATTTTCAAAAATGTTAATGGGAGTTCAGCATCCATAATTCCATGGCAGCTTTGAATATTTCACTCTAGATGCACACTTGGAAACATTTATGTCTTTGCCGTTTTCAAATCTGGTGCTTAAAGTTCGGCACCAGAATCCATGAGCACCATAATTCAGTGACTTAATTTTTCAGAGATGTTGAGTACATGCTATTCCTGCTCAAATCAATCAGGCATAATTCTTTCTCTTCATGGAGCAACTAGAAGGGGTAAAAGAACAGCATTCTATTAAGGTGGGTTCAGATGTTCAGTACATCTGATATCAAGGCAAAGAATTGGGCTTCGGAATCCCCTGAATCGGTGATTCTCAATTTTCCATTGCAATTCCCCTTCCATCTTGTGAGGATCTAGCTGGCATCTCCCTCCTATTTAGCATCTGTGACTCCCATGATCAGAACCCCTGGACTCTGAGAATCTCCACCTAAGTGCACTCCCTACAAATCCACATTCTTCCCAAAACAGAACCTCTAGACCCCATCACTAATCTGTGGACCCTGGGAGGTGTGCACCATCAAGGATGCAGGAAGATGAATGGAGACAGTGGTTAGTATGGGGCTTGTTTCACAATGTAGACTGCTCCTGTTCGTTGGTGGAGATCCTAGTGTCTATTAAAGCAGGATTACTCAATATTGGGGCTGAGGACAGAGATATAGAATTTAGTAAACAAAGGAAAACCCAAGCAAATGTGTTTTTTAAGGTGGTGTTAATGTTAATTTAATATCAATAATGTACTGGGATTACATCATAATTATTATCATCACTGCTCTCTCTGCAGGCATATTTTGAGGTTAAAAAATGGAGAAGAGGAACCTCACCACCCCAGTGACAGATTTTTTCCTCTTGGGCCTCACCGAGAATCCTAAGCTGCAGTGATTCCTATCTGTGGTTTTCCTCATCGTCTATGTGAACACCTGGCTGGGAAACTTCACCATCATCACCACCGTGATCACTGACCACCAGCTCCACACCCCCATGTACTTCCTGCTGGCTAATTTGGCTTTCCTGGATGTCAGTGACTCATCAGTAAATGCTCCAAAATTGCTGTCAGGTCTCTTCTCCCAGCGTAAAACCATCTCATTCAATTATTGTATTTTCCAGATGTTCTTCTTCCATTTCATCGCTGGTGCAATGCCATTTTGTCTTGTGGGATGGCAGTCGATCGGTACGTGGCCAAATATAAACCACTGGAGTTCTTGACTATCATGAACTGGGGTATGTGCATGGGGATAGTGGCACTGGCATGGCTGGGTGGATTGATCCACTCTACCCTTCAGATTGGACTCTCCTGCGGTTACCGTTCTGTGGGCCAAATGTCCTGGACAATTTCTACTGTGATGTCCCACAGATCATCAAACTGGCCTGTACTGACACCCACTTGGTCGAACTGCAGATAGTCTTCAATGGTGGAGTAATCATCATATCATTCATTGTTCTGCTTATTTCCTATGCTGTGATCTTAGTCAAAATCAGCACACACAACACAGAAGGGAAACACAAGGCTCTGTCCACCTGTGGAACGCCGTGGTGTGTTTATTATTTATACCCAGCATCTTCATCTATGCTCGGCCCTTCAAGAAGTTCACCTTGGACAAGATGGCCTCAGTCATTTAACACTGTAATCACCTTGATGCTGAACCCGATGACCTACACACCGAGAAACGCCGACATGAAGAAGAACATTGGGAGACTGATGAGCAGAATGCTTTGCTTAGGGAGAGAAATAAAGACATAATTTATCTTTCAATGTCTATTTGTGTAAAAAAAGCTGATTTCAGAGGGCAGATATAAGTGGAATGTGAAATGTGTGTGTGATCAAAAGAAATCAAATATCGCATACTCATGAGAATCTGTGCTCACTAATGCATTATAGTCTGAGGGCCAGAACCTCTATATAAGTAAAAAAAAAAGCAGTTGGTGTAAATCAGATGTAGCTCCATGCAGGTAAATGGGCCAGATCCCCATTTGGAGGAAATGGGGGCATCTCACTAAATGGCTTTCACCATCTGGGGCTTTGACACTGAGAATTGCTGGTCAAAATTATTCTAAGAATGATTCCAACTAATGAGGCATCCATGAAAATCAATATCTTCTTCGAAAAAAAAAGATCTGTTCAGTAAATTGTGTATCATAACTAATGTACTGACTGTGGTGAGGAAATTACTATAGAATGTTCCAATAGGTGAATAGGAACAATCTTTTGCTTTATAGCTTATTTTTCTTTCCCTTATACATATACACCACTTATCTGCATTTAACACATGACTTTCTCTCAAAGTGGTTTAAGAAAAATCAGATCTTACTTTCACAAGGAATTTGTTTTAATATTCTTACATGATATCTCTATTTCTATCTCTAACTTCACAGGTTAAAAAAAAACAAAAACAAAGAGAACTTGTGTTTGCTTGTCTTTTCTGCTAATCTTTATATAGAGTGCAGTAATAGATAATAGTGGGAAACATTTTTGATGGATGTTTTTAAAGTGTCCCATTCATTGGTCATATATAAATAACATTAAAAGAAAGTTTTCATACATATTCCAGATTTTTATTGTCAAGAAAAAAAAAGGTTTTGTTTTTCCGTATTTACTAAGAAAGAAAGAAAAACTGGTGTAAATTTTGGTATAAAAGGAATAATTATGACATTTCACAATAAGAGAAAAAGACAGTTGTTTTCAAAATTACAAAATAAAATTAATTTATAAATTTTCAACGAATATTGTGGTTCTTTTGTCTTTCTCGAAAAATTCCATATTTTCAAAATTTAAGTACTAAAGAGGTTGTTCTACAGTGATAATCATTTAGGCACTTCTTCCTCAACAGGTCTACTCCTCCTATGTATCAGAACTTGAATTTCAGATCTAGAAATGAATTATAACTATTTATACTCCTGTTAAGACCTCCAGTACGAACACTGCTCTGAGAGAACAGCTTCATGCTATTTCTAGAGAGAAAAGCTGGATGAGATCATTTCTTTTATTGGACCATCTTCTTTGGGTCTGGGAAACAAAGTCGGAGTGTCACAGCTAAATACAAGATGTACTCCTGGGGGAATTCTGTGCCAAAAAAAATTCTGCACATAATATTTTAAAATTCTGCATATTTTATTTGTCAAAATAATACAATATAATCATGCCAGTTTCAATTATTTTCATAATTTATTTCAAAATACCTGTCAGCAAGTATGTCTGTAACAATACAGATTAAAAAAAAAAAAAGATTCAGAAAATGTTTTTTGACAAATAGATTCCTTACTTGGCATATTAATACAGAACTTTGAGTAATTCATTTAAACTACAATACAGAAACGTATTTCCTGCTCCCCTCAGAAGCAGTGCAAAGACTTGGGGCAGTGAGGGGTAACGGAGGAGCTGAGGGAGAAGGAAGGAGCCTGGGAGTGGAGCTGGAGGGTTGTTGGGTGTGGGTGGGTGAAGTATGGAACAGTTTATTTTGGGGAGGGAATGTTAGGGATTTGGGGAGCCTCCCCCGTGCAGCCTCTGGCTAACCCCGAGCCTCTCCCATTCAGTCAGGCACATCTGCCCCTGTTCCCATGTGTCCTTGCACCCCCCTGTCCCCATGTGGCCCTGGAGCCTCCCTCCCCCATCTCCATGTGGCCCTGGAGCCCCTCTCCTATTCAGCACCTGGCTCGAAGCTGTCATCCCACTAGCTCCTGAGCCTGTACCCCAGTCTGTCCCCGCAACTAGCCCTTCTGATCCCCAGTCTGTGATCCCCACAGCAGCCCCATGTGCCCCAGTCTGCCAACTAACCTGGCTCCACCGGCAGGCTGCTGTGAGGAGCCAGCTGCTAGTTGTTACTGCCGGTCAGCTGGCACCACAGCAGCCTCTGGTGGGCAAAAGGCAGAACTGCAGCACTTCAGCAGAATGTATTTTCTACATAAAAAATTCTGTGCATCCACAATAGCGCAGAATTCCCCCAGGAGTAAAGATGGAACAGATAATTTAGCCTAAGTAGTTAACACACATTGCAAGGGATCATTCAAGGTGAAGTGGCCCATTAACACCCCTCCAGTCATAGGAAGGAAAGGAAGAGGGGGAACATTAAATGCCCTAATAACAACTATGTGCATAAAACCAGACAATCACTACTCTCTCGAATGAACTCACACAGTAAACGGATAAAGGACAAAAACACCACATCACCTGTGAGTGAACACTTTTCACAAAGCGATCACTCTATATCTGACCTATTAGTCCTCATACTCAAAGGAAACCTGCACAACACTGGGTAAGCTCAAAAGTTTGTCTCTCTCATCAACAGAAGTTGGTCCAGTAAAAGATATTCCCTCCCCAACCTTGTCTGTCCAACATCCTGGGACCGACACAGCTACAGGAACAGTGCATACTCGCTATTTTTGTCAGTAATATATTTAGAAAAGCACTGTCAACCAATTTCAAATCAATTACACCTATATCCCCTTGTTATCCCAGCCCTGGGTTCCCCCCGACAGAACTCTACTCATGTGCTTCAGTCCTGATCTGCAGCACCCTGAGCTCCCCCTACCCATGCACAGTTCTGTCGTTGCCCCTCAGTCATGATCTGAAGCCCCTGCTATCCTAGATTTAGTCCCCCCACCACCAATCTCTGTTGAAGTCCATTAGTCCTGAGCCACAATCCCTCTGCTATCCCAGGATTGGCTCCTTTCACAGCTTTGGTGACATGCCTCAGTCCTGACTTACATTACCCTGCTATTCCTGTCCCAAAACTGCTCCCCAGCTCGGCCAATACATCACAATAATGAGCTACAACCCCTCTGTCATTGCTGTCCTACCCCAAACGCACACCACTGACAATGCTCTCAGTCCGGACCCTCTGCTAGTCAAGTTCACACCCACCCACACACCCGTCTTTGAATGCACCGATCCTGAACCTTGCTAGCCCAGGCCTGTCATCTTCAGAGCTCTGGTATTTGTGCTGATTCCAACCTGCCAGGCCAGTCCTGGGACAGAGCTGAGCTGTCTCAGTGCATCACAAAACAGCTTGCACTTTCCATCCCCTGTGTGTGCGCGCACACACACACACACACAAAACTTACTTCCTCCAACATATCAATAACATACAGACACACATACACACTGAAACACTCATTCCATGCAACAGGAACACACACACACAGTGAGAGAGAGAACAGGGCTTGTTACCACCATCAGGGCATAACACTGACACCAAGTTATTCCTGCACAGAGACGAAGGCTGATCTTGGGTTTAAGGCACTCGACTGGCCCTCAGAACTCTCAGCTCAGTTCCTGGCTTTGCCCCTGACACTGCATGTGGCGCTGAGATGGTGACTGAGGTTGAAGTTTACACACCAAAATTAATGGGACTTGTATCTCCAAACCCCACAAGCAGGCTAGGAAAACCTCAGTCTTAAATACCATGGACCAGACCTTCAGCTGGTAGAAAATGGCCATAGCTCCATTGGAGTCAATGGGGCCAGATACCCGCTGGTGTCAATGGGCCGTAGCTCGATTGAAGTCAAACTCCTTGTGTGATTTACGTAAATCACTTAATCTGCCCCGTGCTTCAGTTTCCCCATTGGTAAAACAGGGATAATCGCACTTCTCACCCTCACACGGGTGTTATGACATTAAAGTCTGTTCATGACTGTGAGATGAGCAGACACCACAGGGATGAGTCCTATGTAAATACCAAGAACATATAGATAGGTGGATTTGCAGCATCTGAGGATACAGTCTTCTGTGCCTCAGTTCCCCTCCCTTTAACATGGGGATAATTCCATCTCCCTACCCCACATGAATGATGGGAGGTTACATTTATCATTGGTTGTGGAGTGCTCAGAGTCTACCATGCTTAGAGGCATTTAGCTACCTACATAGATATTGTAGTCCTAAACAATGGGCCCCAACCCCACTGAGATCAAAGACCAAGCTCCCATTGGCCTCGGTGTTACCAGGACTGGGGCCTACGTGTGGTACTTGCTGATGAATTAACAATACAGAGGCAAATCTCTGTGGGTGCCTGAAGCACTGCAATCCCATCCAAGTTTCAAGTGTCTCCAACATAGCTAACGAGCTGTTTTGGTTTAGCAATTTTAGACTCCTACTTTAGGGCCAGAAGGGACCATCATGATCATCTATTCTGACCTCCTGCACATGGCAGGCCACAGAACCTCCCCCTTCCCCTCCTGTAGTAGACCCATAACCTCTGGCTGAGTTACTGTCCTCAATTCTTGATTTAAAGACTTCAAGTTACAGAGAATCCATCATTTACTCTAGTTCAGATCAGCAAGTGACCCGTGCCCTTGCTGAAGAGGAAGGTGAAAGTGGGTGAGACCCACCTATCTATAATAATTCTCTGAAGCCCTCTTCATCTGTTGTCCCATCTCTGGCCATTGGAGCTATTTGCTAATAGCAGTCACAGATGGGCCATATGCCATTCTGACCGACAGACAGGAAGCATTTGGAAATGGATCATGATAGAAAAGTAAAAAGAAGAACCTGAGAGTACGGCTCATATCAAAAAGATTCTGTTTGCTTTATATGATCGCTAGATGGTAGCATAGGGTCAGAAATGAGAAGGAAGCAGCATTATAGGAAATGGATGGAAGGAGACAATAATTTATAGGTTTTAAGGCCAGAAGGGATCACTGTGATTGTCTAGTTAACTTCCTGTTTAACACAGGCCATAGGACTTCTGCGAATTAATTCCTGCTTCAAATCCAATAGTTGTGATTGAACTAGAGCAGATCTTACAAAAATAAATTCAGAAAGAGGCAGATCCTCTGTGAAATGACAATGATGAATATGAATAAAATACATTGAACATCACATTACTATTGTTAAAACAATGAGGAGTCCTTGTGGCACCTTAGAGACTAACAAAATTTATTTGGGAATAAGCTTTCGTGGGCTACAACCCACTTCATCAGATGCATGGAGCGGAAAATACAGGAGCAGGGCCTAACTGGACAGTCTCCATGCAAAAGAATAAATGGACACAAATCTGACATCAGGAATCATAACATTCAAAAACCAGTAGGAGAACACTTCAATCTCCCTGGTCACTCAATAACAGACCTAAAAGTGGCAATTCTTCAACAAAAAACTTCAAAAATAGACTCCAACTGATTTGAAACTGCAGAACTGGAATTAATTTGCAAACTGGACACCATCAGATTAGGCCTGAATAAAGACTGGGAGTGGTTGGGTCATTACAAAATCTAAACCTAATTTCCCCAATACTAATTTCCCCCTACCGTTACTCACACTTTCTTGTCAACTGTTTGAAATGGGCCACTCTCATTACCACTACATAAGTTATTTGTCCTCCCTTGGTATCCTGCTGTTAATTGAATTGTCTCGTTAGACTCATCAGCCTCTATTTCCTAGGTAGCTTTAACCACTATAAGGAATAGCCAGCATGTATTTGTCAAGAACAAATCATGCCAAACCAACCACATATCCTTCCTTGACAAGTTACTGGGTTTGGGGATGAGGGAAAGCAGTAGACGAGATATATCTTTATTTTAGGAAGGCTTTTGACACAGTCCCACATGACATTCTCATAAACAGACTATGGAAATGCAGTCTAGACAGATTATTATAAGATGGGTGCATAATTGGTTGAAAGACCATACTCAAAGAGGAGTTATGAATGGTTCACTGTCAAAGTAGGAGGATGTATCTAGTGGGGTCGCACAGGGTCAGTGCTGGGTCCAGTACCATTCAATATTTTAATTAATTACTTGGATAATGGAGTGGAATGTATGCTTATAAAATTTGCAGATGACACCAAGCTTGGAGGGGAAAAAAGCACTTTGGAGGACAGGATTAGAATTCAAAACAACATTGACAATTTGGAGAATTGGTCTAAATTAAACAGCATCAAATTCAACAAAGATAAGTGCAAAGTACTTCACTTAAGAAGGAAAAATCAAATGCACAAATACAAAATGGGGAATGACTGGCTAGGTGGTAGTACTGGGGAAAGGATCTGGGGTTATGGTGGATCACAAATTTAATATGTGTCAACAATGTGATGCAATTGTGAAAAAGGCTAATATCATTCTGGGGTGTCTTAACAGAAATGTTGTATGTAAGACACGGGAGGTAATTGTCCCACTCTACTCGGCATTGGTGAGGCATCAGCTGGAGTACTGTGTCCAGTTCTGGGTGCCACACTTTAGGAAAGATGAGGACAAATTGGAGAGAGTCCAGAGGAGAGCAACAAAAATGATGAAAGGTTTAGAAAACCTGACCTATGCAGAAAGGTGAAAAAACTGGGCATGTGCAGTGTTGAGAAAAGAAGACTGGGGGGACCTGGTAAGGGCTGTAATAAAGAGTATGGGGATCAATTGTTCTCCATTTCCACTGAAGGCAGGACAAGAAGTAATGGGCTTAGATTTAGGTTAGATTTTTGGAAAAACATTCTAACTCTAAAGACAGTTAAACTCTGGAATAGGCTTCCAAGGGAGGTTGTGGAATTCCCATCACTGGAAGTTTTTAAGAACAGGATGGACAAACACCTGGCAGGGCTGGTCTAGGTTTCCTTGGTCCTGCCTCATCACAGGTACTGGAACTGATGATTTCAGGAGGTCCCTTCCAGCCCAACATTTCTATGATTCTGTGATGTATTACCCTGTTCAACAGGGGACCACAAATGGTCATCTAGCCCCACTACTGCTGTGGGGAGAGGGACCGTAGCTGTGGCCAACTACCCCCTGCCTCTGGTGGAGTTTTAGTTCTGCGGTGAGTGCTGGAGTCCACAGATGCTTGTGTGCTGACACAGGGAGGGCTAACGCTGTGCATGCTTCTCCATGGGTCTCCTGGGGTGAGGCAGGATCCTGGACTGTCTGCCTGGCACCATCCAGAAGAACTAGGGTTTAGCTTCACAAATTAGGCATGGGGACACAGTGTCACCAGGCCTAACTTTTAGGTACTGTGACAAAGTTCCTCCTCTATCTTGGTGGGTCTTGCGCTTATTGGCGGATTTTCTTGCCTCAAAGATTCACCATGTGGGTTGGGGAACAGCCCAGAGACCTTCCCCTCTGGAAGAACCCACAGTCCAGGTCAATTGGGAGGTTTGGGGGGAACCCGGGCCCGCTCTCTACTCCGGGTTCCAGCCCAGGGCCCTGTGGACTGCAGCTGTCTATAGTACCACCTGTAACAGCTGCATGACAGCTACAACTCCCTGGGCTACTTTCCCATGGCCTCCTCCAAACACCTTCCTTATTCTCACCACAGGACCTTCCTCCTGGTGTCTGATAACGCTTCTGCTCCTCAGTCCTCCAGCAGCACACCCTCTCACTCTCACTCTCAGCTCCTTGCGCCTCTTGCTCCCAGCTCCTCACACTCGCACCACAAACTGAAGTGAGCTCCTTTTTAAAACCCAGGTGCCCTGATTAGACTGCCTTAATTGATACTAGAAGCTTCTTAATTGGCTCCAGGTGTCCTAATTAGCCTGCCTGCCTTAACTGGTTCTAGCAGGCTCCTGATTACTCTAATACAGCCCCTGCTCTGGTCACTCAGGGAACAGAAAATTACTCATCCAGTGACCAGTATATTTCCCCTCTACCAGTCTCCTGTACCCCACTGGTCTGGGTCTGTCACATATCCCTCCCCCCTGCTCAATGCCAAGGGGTTGGGCAGCTTGGGATGCCAGACAGTGCACATGTGACAAGCCATCGGCGTTGCCATGATGGCTCCCTGCTCTGTGTTGCACACAGAACTGGAAAGGTTGGAGGGATAAGAACCATCTGGTCACCCTTGTGCTCTTCTCCTTGTTCCGCTGCATCCATTGAAGAGGGGCATGGTCGGTCACGAGGACAAATCTGCACCCGAGCAGGTAGTAGCGCAATGTTTCCATGGCCCATTTTACAGCGAGGCATTCTCTCTCCACCACTGCATATTTTTGTTCCCTTGGAAGGAGTTTCCGACTGAGGTATAGAATTGGGTGTTCCTCCTCCCCGACCATCTGTGTTAGAACGGCCCCCAACCCTACTTCCGATGCATCCGTCTGCAGGATAAACTCCTTGGTGAAATCAGGGGCTATCAGTACGGGGTTACTGCAGAGGGCAGTCCATAGGTCTGTGAATGCTTCCTCTGCTGCGTCAGACCATCTCACCAGATCAGGTCCACAGGCTTTCACTAGGTCTGTCAGGGGGTTTGCCCTTGTGGCAAAGTGGGGGATAAATCGTTGGTAATACCCCACCACACCTAGGAATGCCCGGACTTGTTTCTTGCGACTTGGTTGGGGCCAATTTTGGATGGCCTCTAACTTGTTCACTTGGGGTTTTACCAAACCTTTCCCCACAATGTAGCCAAGATATTTGGCCTCTGTAAACCCTACAGCACCCTTGGCAGGGTTTGCTGTAAAGCCAGCTCCCTGAAGGTATCGAGGACTGCCTCCACCTTCTCCAGGTGGGTTTCCCAGTCTGGGGTATGAATGACCACATCGTCCAAGTAGGCAGCAGCATAACTGTTATGCGGGTGTAATAGCTTGTCCATGAGGCGCTGGAAGGTAGCTGGGGCCCCCTGTAGTCCAAAAGGGAGGACAGTATATTGAAAAAGACCCTCTGGTGTAGAGAACGCAGCCTTTTCCTTTGCGTCTTCTGCAAGGGGAATCTGCCAGTACCCCTTTGTCAAGTCTAGGGTAGTCAAGTACCGGGCATTACCCAGACGGTCCACTAGCTCATCTATGCGAGGTATGGGGTACGCATTGAACTGGGATACTTCGTTTAGTCGCCGGAAGTCGTTGCAAAATCTTGTCGTGCCATCAGGTTTGGGCACCAGCACGATTGGGCTGGACCACTGACTGTGGGATTCTTCGATGATCCCCAACTCCAGCATTTTTTTTACTTCTGCTTTTAATTCCTCCCTTTTTGCTGCTGGCACCTGATAGGGCCTCATTGTTACTCTGGCCCCAGGGTTCGTGACGATGTGGTGACATGTTTCGGTTGTTCAACCTGGTTTTGTCGAGAACACATCTTGGTTCCGGAAGATCATCTCAGACACCTCATTCTTCTGGTCTGGTGTTAAATCGGGAGACACTCTCACCAGTTTGGAAGGTTTGTTTTCCTGAGTTAGGTCTTTTTGGACCATTGTGCATGCCAGGGTTTCAGAAGGTTAACGTGATAAATCTGTTCTTGTTTTCTGCGTCCTGGTTGCCGCACCTTGTAGATTACTTCCCCCATAGGTTCAACCACCTCATAGGGCCCCTGCCATTGGGCTAGAAGCTTGCTTTCTGCCGTGGGTACCAACACCATAACCCGATCCCCTGGTTGGAACTGTCGCACTTTTGCCTGGCGATTGTAATGGGTTTGCTGGGCCTCCTGTGCCTTCTCCAAATGTTCCCGTACAATAGGGGTAACCCGGGCTATCCGGTCTCGCATCTGCATTACATGCTCTATTATATTTCTCCCCTCATTGGGTTCCTCTTCCCAGATCTCTTTGGCGATATCTAGTATGCCACGGGGGTGACGCCCGTATAATAACTCGAAGGGGGAAAACCCAGTTGAGGCCTGTGGTACCTCCCGGATAGCGAACATAAGGTAGGGTAGTAGGGTGTCCCAATCCTTCCCATCCCGACTTACCACCTTCCTTATCATAGCCTGAGGGTTCGGTTAAACCAACCCATCAGTCTGCGGATGGTAGACCGAAGTTCTCAGGGTATGTATATGGAGCAGCGTACAGAGGTCCTTCATTAGCTTCGACATAAATGGGGTTCCTTGGTCGGTTAATATCTCCTTCGGTAGTCCCATTCGGGCAAAGATCCCTACCAGCTCTTTGGCTATAGTTTTAGAGGCCGTGTTCCACAGGGGGACGGCTTCTGGGTAGCGAGTAGCATAGTCCAAAACAACAAGTATATATTGGTGTCCCCGAGCCGTCTTCTCCAGTGGTCCCACTAGGTCCATGGCTATTCGCTCAAAGGGTACCTCTATGATGGGAAGGGGTACTAAAGGTGACCTTAAGTGGGGACGGGGACTGTGCAGCTGACACTCCGGGCAGGAGGCACAGTACCTCCGCACTTCTTCATGTACTCCGGGCCAGAAGAACAGTTGTAGGACTCGTGCCAGGGTCTTCTCTACCCCCAAATGCCCCCAAAAAAGATGACTATGAGCCAGACTTAATACAGCGTGCTGGTGTTTTTGAGGTACTAGGATCTGCTGTACCTTCTGCCCCTGTACTGGTGCAACCCGGTATAAGAAATCCTTCTTCATTTTGAAGTAGGGTCCTGGTCCCTGGGTTTTTCCTTCCACGGGGACCCATCTATTTCAGTCACCTCCTTCCTAATGTTGTCATACCTTGGGTCTTCTGCCTGGTCCCGTCCAAAATTTCCTCTCCCGGGGCTAATCTGCCCAAGATCTAGGGGCCCAGTCTCTGTTGCCTTTACTGGTTCAGAAGGGTGGAGGTCAGACTCAGGTGCTTCTCCCTCCTGTGTGGCCTCCTTTTCAGCTGCGCGGGTCTGCCTATCTACAAGAGCGACCCTCTGGCTTTGGGACAGTATTCGGGTTCCCAAGGCCTTAGCTGCCCTTCTTTCCCTTTTTGTCTTTCTACCCTGTCTGGGAGTGGAGAACAAATCTGGGGATATTTCAGAGAAGATTGGGGGTTGACAGTCTGCTGTGGATGCCTCACCAATTCTAGGGTCCCCATCTTTCTCCAATCCCCCTAATGGGAGTAAGTTTCCAAACCCTGGGAAGTCCCTCCCTATGAGCACCGGGTATGGGAGTTTAGGGACTACACCTACTGCTAACTCAGTAGTGTTCCCTTGGATCTCGATTTTTACTGGGATGGTGGGGTAGTAACTAACTGTCCCATGGACACATGTTATCCCCATACATTTAGCCTGCAGCAGCTGACTGCGCTTCACGAGCTTCCCTGAGATAAGCGTGATAGCACTCCCCGAATCAACCAGTGCCGTGGTCCCTACCCCATTTAGTTTCACTGGTCTGGTATACATATGTGGGGTTAGTGAGACCCCCACAAGGTGGATTAGGGAGCATGAATCTGCCCAGTTCCCCAGGTTACACTGCATAGGCTCCTCAGCATTGGGACACTGTGCAGCTATGTGTCCCCACTCCCCGCAGGCATAACATCTGTATGGAGCCCTAGGCGTTCCCCGGTCTCTTGGTTTGGGCAGTCTAACATCACGATCCTCTTCTCCCTCAGTGCTCCGACTCTTTGTGGCCTCTGATGGGCCTTCAGCCTCTCTCTTTTTCCACCTGGGCCCTCCTGGTGGCCCAGTCACCCGAACTTTAGGGCTTGGTGCTGCTAGTTTAACCTGGGGTGCCTCTTCCTTAACTGGTCGGGTCAGTTCCCTCGCTGTCCTTCGCCTCCCTACCAGGGCGACAACCTCGTCATAGGTGGAGGGTTCGTTCTGGCTTACCCAGGCACGAAGGTCTGGTGGTAGTCCCTTCATGTATCGGTCGATGACCAGAACCACTAGTATCTCTTCTGGACTCCGGGACTCTGTTTGCAACCACTTTCGTGCGAGATGGATGAGGTCATACAATTGGGACCACGGGGTTTTGTCTTCCTGATACCTCCAACCGTGATACTGCTGGGCCCGCACTGCTGTCGTTACCCCAGATCTGACCAGGATCTCTGCTTTCAGCTGGGGGTAGTCTGCCGCAGCCTCTTCAGGCAGATCATGGTAGGCCTTCTGGGCCTCCCCACACAGGAATGGGGCAAGGATGCCAGACCACTGATCTCGAGGCCAGGCCTTCTGTAGGGCTGGCCTCTCAAAGGCCAGAAGGTATGCATCTACATCATCCTCCCGTGTCATTTTCTGCAGCCAATGGCTGGCCCGTATGAGCCGCGTCCCATCATGGCCGCGATTCAGCTCTGTAAGGGACTTTACCTGGTTTCCAGTTCCTGCAACATAGCTCGGTCTTGAGCAGCCTGGTCCATCAGCAGGCGATTAGTCTCTTGGTGCAGCTGCACTGCCTCCTGTTGGGCGGCTGCCTAGACACGGGTAGCCTCCTGCTGGGCCGCCGTAGCTTGTATCAGTGCCCGCACTACGTCATCCATTGTGGTGGGGAAAAAAATGAACCCTCTCCCTTTTTTGTTTGTTTGTTGTTGTTGTTGTTGTCGTTGTCTGTTTGTTTGTTTTTAAATCACCCTCCTTCTTCCACCGCGCTGTGCACCCCAAGATCCCACTCTTGACACCAGTGTGACAAAGTTCCTCCTCTATCTTGGTGGGTCTTGCGCTCATTGGCAGATTTTCTTGCCTCAAAGATTCACCATGTGGGTTGGGGAACAGCCCAGAGACCTTCCCCTCTGGAAGAACCCACAGTCCAGGTCAACTGGGAGGTTTGGGGGGAACCCAGGCCCGCTCTCTACTCCGGGTTCCAGCCCAGGGCCCTGTGGACTGCAGCTGTCTATAGTACCTCCTGTAACAGCTGCATGACAGCTACAACTCCCTGGGCTACTTCCCCATGGCCTCCTCCAAACACCTTCCTTATTCTCACCACAGGACCTTCCTCCTGGTGTCTGATAATGCTTCTGCTCCTCAGTCCTCCAGCAGCACACCCTCTCACTCTCACTCTCAGCTCCTTGCGCCTCTTGCTCCCAGCTCCTCACACTCACACCACAAACTGAAGTGAGCTCCTTTTTAAAACCCAGGTGCCCTGATTAGCCTGCCTTAATTGATTCTAGAAGCTTCTTCTTAATTGGCTCCAGGTGTCCTAATTAGCCTGCCTGCCTTAACTGGTTCTAGCAGGCTCCTGATTATTCTAATACAGCCCCTGCTCTGGTCACTCAGGGAACAGAAAACTACTCATCCAGTGATCAGTATATTTGCCCTCTACCAGACTCCTGTACCCCAGTGGTCTGGGTCTGTCTCAGTACCTAGAAAACCACTGGGAGTCTGGGATTCACAAAGGCTGAGTTCAGCTCTTAGGCTCCCTGTACAATGAGTGGGAGGTGATAGGCACCTCAGAATGGGATTTGCAAAAGCCAGAATGCTGGTTGGGGAACCAGCTAAGGTAACCAATGGGAGATGACAAGGAGAGGAATGTGTGCTAATCCCTGCCCCTCTCAGGCAGTTCAACACCTACGTTGTTTTTTTGCAAGTGGGGGAAGGAGGAGTTCCCCCATAACTTTTAGCCTAGTGGTTATGAGACACACCTGGGATATGGGAGACCCCAGGTTCACATCCCCCATGCACATGAGTGGCAGAAGGGATTTGAACAGGGCTTTGGCACCTCTCAAACCACTGCCCTATGTGATATTCTGACAGGGGGCTCACTCAATCTCTCCTGTTGGAGTCATTCCAGTGTGGATAAATAATGAAAGTCATTGGAGCATGGGGACTGGATTCTGGGTCTCCCAGCTGAGTGCTCTAACCACCAGGCTACAGAGTCATTCTTGTGCTTGGTCTCTCTCTGTCTGGCCTACCCAGAGCAGAGCAAGAATACTCCCTCTATATACATCTCTAGGGAATTAGCACCTGCTCAGCTGTAGGCCTCTCTTTCCCCAAGGCCTCTTCTGCTCTAGCAGGGATGGGTTAGTCCCGCTTTGTCTGAGGATACCCTCCCCACTCCTGGAAATTCTGTGCTCAGATCAGGGCCCCAGAATGCCAGAAGCCTCCCAAATAAAAATAGACCCATGTGCAATGGAAAAACCTCACTGCCTTCTCTGAGCTACTAGTGAGATGCTCAGATACTATGGTGATGGAAGTCATATAAGTAGCTATAGATTCATAGGCCAGAAGGGACCATTGTGATCAGCTAGTCTGACCTACTGTATAACATAGGCCAGAGAACTGCCCAAAATAATTTCTAAAGATCTTTTCGGAAAAAAAAAATCCCATCTTGATTTAAAAATTGTCAGTGATGAAGAATGTACCGCAACCCTTGGTAAGTTGTTCCAATGGTTAATTACTCTCAGTGTTAAAAATGCACACCTTATTTCTTGATGTCATAGATAGGATAGATTAGATTGATTTCATATTATTCTTCAGTATCTATTTTATTTTATGTAACACCCTTTTAGACAAAATATACCCCACACATTTTGCAGAGAAAAAAAAATACATGTAACAGGATTAAATAGTACACAAAAGCAGAGGGAAATGGACATAATTAGTATAAGTTAATGAGAAATAAACACAGGTAAATGAGAAATATTATAACTAAACGTTTTTTGTCATTTTGGGCTTGTCTATTACAAACTCTTGGCTGGGAATGGTGTGTCAGCAGAGCCCCATAGTGGCATAGCTACACCATCTGCCTGAATGACATAAACTATGGCATCAGACACACTCTTCTGTCAGCATAGTTGCCTGTACACCATGGATTTTGGTGGCATAGCATGTCAGTGAGGGGCTGTGACTTTTTTCACACTCCTAGTCCACATAGCTATTTGGAAAACTTTGCAGTTTAGACCAGACCTTCCATAGTATTTCTCATTTAAAGATATGAAATGACTTTACAGACAAAAAAACTCTGGGAAGTTTTGTTTTGTTTTTTGAAGGAGGTTAACTCCCAATGGGAGATGGGCACCTAAATTCCTTTGGCTCCCATGAAAATCCAAGCCTCAGCCTTTGAGGGAGTTAGGCAATAGGGAATGTTCAATTCACCCACTACTAATATGCACCCATATCAGGGATGGAGCATCAAATCTCTGTAACAAATGAAACACGGCAGAGGAGTTTACAGGCCTGTGGACTCTTACTCCCATGAGTGAAGGAATTCATGTGCATTCGCAGGAGGGGAGAGGATGTAAGTCAATCCAACAATTACTTACGGCCATGATTTTCAAAGGGGCATAAGGGAGTTCATTGAAAAATCAATGGGAGTTGGGTGCCTAACTCCCTTACGCTCCCTTGGAAATCTGAGCCCACATGCTTAAGTAGTTGAAGGACTGGCCCAAAATTTCATTTTTTAAGTCAAATGTATATCATAGAATCATAGAAATGTCAGGCTGTAAGGCACAATGAGAGGTCATCAAGTCCAGCCCCCTGTGCTGAGGCAGGACCAAGTGAACCTAGACCAGACCTGAAAGGTGTCTGTCCAACCTGTTCCTAAAAACCTCCAGTGATGCAGATTCCACAACCTCCCTTGGAAGCCTGTTCCAGAGCTCAACTCCCCTGAGAGTTAGAAAGCTTTTCCTAATAGCTAACCTAATTCTCCCTTGCTGCAGATTAAGCCCATTGCTGCTTCTCCTATCTTCAGTGGGCATGAAGAACAATTGATCCCTCTCATCTTTAGATGAGCCATTAACATATTTAAAGCCTGTTATCTGGTCCCCCCTCAGTCTTTTTTTCTCAAGACTAAACATCCCCACCTTTTTTCACCTTTTTTCACATTTCCACATAGGTCAGGTTTGCTAAACCTTTTATCATTTGTGTTACTCTCATTTGGACTCTCTCCAATTTGTCCACATCTTTCATAAATATGTAAAACACATTCAAGGCCACACAGCAACTAACATTATGTTTATAAATTAAGGTTGAGTTTAATTGTAATGTTCTATTGATGGATCCTTTCTCAAACTTTCCTAGTGATTGACCTCCACATTTAATAATAACATTTAGCACCCCTATAAAAGCTTTCATTCATAGATATGAAAGCTCTTTGCAACAGTCCTGGGGCTTCAGCTCCGCTGCTCCAACCCTTAGACCCATTCCCCTCCAAGACTCATCAAATGTAACCTAGGATCCTGACTCCCAGCATCCCCCCTTTCTAACCACTAAAACCCACTCACTTCCCAGAAAGCAGAATAGAACCCATGAGTCCTGACTCCCAGAACCCATATGTTCTAACTTACTACATCCCATTCATGGAAATAGATACCAATGCCAGTATTGTTGATTCTCTTAGAAGAACATTTTCCTCACAAGGACCTTTTTCAGGGCTCTCTTCACATCCTTGTTCCTCAGAGTATAGATCAATGGGTTTAACATGGGGGTGACAATGTTGTACAGCAGGGAGATTAACTTGTCATTATCCAGTGAGTAGCTAGAGAGGGGTCTGACATAGGTGAAGATACTACTCCCATAGTAGAGCAGGACTGCAGTGAGATGTGACACACAGGTGGAGAAGGCCTTGCTCCTCCCCTCACGGGAATGTATCTTCAGTATCCTTGAAACAATGTATCCATATGAAAGTCCAATGCACAGGGTGGGGCTCCACCCCAAGAAGATGCTGGATACCAGTATCATGGTGACATTGAATGAGATGTCTCCACAGGAAAGAGCCAGCAGGGGTGGGATATCACAGTAGAAGTAGTTGACCTTGTTGGCCTCACAGAAGGGCAGGTGGATGGTGAGGAACGTGTGCAAGGCTGCATTGAGTGCACCACTAAGCCAGGAGACTGATACCAGCAAAACACAAAACTTCCTGTTCATGAGCAGCGCGTAGCGCAGGGGTTTGCATATGGCCATGTAGCGGTCGTACGCCATGGTGGCCAGCAAGATGCACTCTGCACCCACAAAAAAGAGGAAGAAGTAGAGTTGTGCTGCACACCTTGCATAGGAGATACTGCTCCTGCCTGAGAGGAGGTGCACCAGCATCTGGGGGACGGTGGTGGTGGTCTGACAGATGTCTAGGAGGGAGAGGTTTCCCAGGAAGAAGTACATTGGGGTTTGGAGACGTGGTTCCACCAAGGAGAGGAAGATGATGAGAATGTTCCCCAAGATGGTGAAGATGTAGATGATGGAGATAACCCAAGAAAGCAGGAAACGTAACCCCTGAATGTTATGAAATCCAAGAAGGATGAATTCAGTTGGCGTGGATTGATTCTCCATGACCACATCTTCACTTGTCTGCAGCAGAGAGGGGAATGGTCTATAAACAAGGAAAAAGGATTTATGATACAAGAATTTGCATATTTCAGTTTGGTCACTGGCAGAACCAGGAGTCTAGAATTTCTTTCCACTAATCCTCTCTAACCATTAGATCCCATTTCCCTCTCACATCCAGGAATAGAGGCTAGACATCCTGACTCCCTGACCCTGATCTAACCCCTAGAACCTGCTTGCCTTCTGGAGCTTGTACTAGATCCCAGGAATGTCACTGCTAGAGCACACACCATTCCCAGGGCTGAGGAATGCTCGTGGCTCCTAGACCTCATTGCTCTAACCACTACACTACACTCCCTCCCAGAGCCTGCAATACAATCCATGAGACCTGTCTCCAAGCCCCCTGTGCTAATCCACTAGACTCCACTCACCTGCCAAAACTTGGAATAGAAACCAGGAGGGCTGACTCCCAACCTCTGCTTCTCTAACCAATAGACCCTACTCACCTCTCATAGTTGAGAATAGGACCCAGGAGTCCTGATTCTGAGACTCCCAAATCACTAAACAGTAGAGTTCACTCCCTTTCTGAGCTTGGGATAGAACTCAAGAATCCTTCCCTCATTGGTAGATCACATACCTTTACGAGTACCTGAAGGAGGACATAGGAAAGCTCCTGATTCACCGTCTTTGCTTTAACTCTTTGATACCAGTCTTTCCCTTAGCCAGGTGTAGTGCTTGTGTATTGGAGAAAATTTGTCCCTCCATGGACCATACCGCACATATTCAAGTGATAAATAAAGGACTTTAATCTTCATGGACAGTAAATCTAATACTACAGTCAGAGGCATGGTACTGTGAAAACACTGACAGTGGAGAGACAGATTATTACCACTAGCTGGTAAAATATAAAAACAACCTAATCTTCATTTCTTTAGCTGCCATACATTTCCAGATTTCATTTAAAATAAACATTAAAAAAAGGATAAAAGGGTAAGCATGACACTTATGTGCATAGTAGGTTACAATGTCTTTCTGCTGAAGAGCCAGATTCTACCCTCCACAAAAACTGTAAGTTTCAATTCACTCAAACAGATAGATAAAGAGACAGAGAGAGATGCATGTAGATGGAGAGTGAATAATTTGGTGAGAGAGAGAAGGATGAGGAATAGAACTTATTTTTAATTAATAAAATATACAAAATATACAATAATTTTATTCTTTCTTTAACTGCTTTATATTTCCACCATGCAAAGTATGGCAGTCCACTTGCTATTGGGATCCATTTGTTTTCAGTTTAGCTAAATGACAAAAATTGCAGTTTCTCATGATTGCATATATAAAATCTACGTGCCCCTCAATGGCATGGTAGGTTAATACAAGACTTTACAGAAGAGCCAGATTCTGCTCTCCACAACATCAGAAAGTTTTGAATATTCCAACAGAGAGACAAATAGTTGGATATATAGATAGAGACAGAAGGAAACACACAAAAAGAGAAATGGGTAAATAATATTATGACAAGAGCTAGCTACCCACCTGATTCAGATAGATAGATTGATAGATCAATAGATAGATAGATAGATAGATAGATACTGACTGCTGAGACAGATATGATGATGATGGTGAAGATGATGATGATGAATGCTTTTATTAAAAGCATTAGTAAAATATAGTAGTAAAATATAGAATCACCCTATGTTTTATTTTGATCTATTTTATGTTTCTAGATTTTCAGCTTACAAAATGCAAGAGTCCAATTGATATCAGGATCCATTAGTTTTCTCCTTACCTAAATCAGAAAGATTATACTCTCTCCTGTTTGCAAGTTAGTTGTACATTCAGAAACAAAAGCACAACAAACAAATAAAGTGTTTATATTCAAAATTTCTGTGTCCTTCAGACACTACAGAAGAATGAAATTGTGCTCCCCATAGCACCAGAAAGTTTCATACAACTCACTGGAGCGATAATAGATAGATAGATAGATAGATAGATAGATAGATAGATAGATAGATAGATAGATAGATAGATAGATAGATAGAGGAGATTCAAAACATCCATGAAAGAATGAAGATTCAGAATCACTATAATAGCTACAGCAATATGTGAAATATCTCTTACTTACCAGTTCAAATAAATAAATGGTGCTGGCTCTGCATTACTAACAATGGGGACCTTGAAGGAGAACTTAAATATATATACTTTAAAAGGACTCTTGAGAACACATCCCCAGACCATCTGTTGTGTGTTCAGAGATGAAGCTGCTTTGGGTGGAATTCCAGTGGGGAGGAGGGGGAATGGGAGGGAGATATCATCAGTTTGTACTCTGGTGAAATACCTGTAACTGTACTATCTGGTGGTGAAGTAAATTGTATTTGGAAATAGTAGTGTTAGTGTTGATGTACGTCTATACCCACTGACACCCAAAGCCACCCAAAGTGGAGTGATTTGGAGTGGAGCATAGATCACAGCCACTTTTTTTTGGTGTCTTTGACAATTTCTGCAGAAGTAAGCATCTAAGCCCTATGGATGGGAAATATGACCCTGATAAAGGACCCTGTAGGGCTGTGAGCGGAAAGAAGTCTTGAGCATCTACAATTCTTAGGGGTCATTTGGAATCCCCAGAGAAAAATATCTGTTCTAACATCATTTAAATCAATGGATTTATGCCAGGGATGAATTTTGGCTCCATTACTTCTCAGATAGGGTGATGACTCTGAAACCTATTGATGACATATTGGGCCAGATTTTCAAACTTGGTTTACCTAATGGTAAAGACTGAGACTGGGATTTTCAAAGAGGCCTAAGGGAGTTAGGCACCCAGATAGCTTTGCTCTATGTCCAATGGAAGCTAACTCCCTGGGGCCCTTTGAAAATCCCAGCTATAATTTTTTTTTTTTAGCAACTTCAGGTCAAATTCTATTTTGACCATTTGACAGCAGAAACTTAAAGCGCTTATTGGATTTGGGGTAGAGTATGGTATTTTAGTTGGAGACTGGGATATGGGTGTGGTGTGAGCAGAGACACCAGACTCCATTTGCCTTAGCCGAGAACTAGAGAATGCTCTCCCACCATAAGATCCACACATTATTAACTTTGTCCTACAGACTATCCTAGACTGCTCTGGAAATCGGAGGACCAAGAACTCTATGAATTCAAGTCACCTCCACAGCTGATCAAGCTTCAGTAGCATACCACCACTTTTCCCCATTCTAAATTGACTCCTGCCTCTCTTTCAGGAAGAACCACATAGGCTTTAGGGAGTCAATAGGACTTATTTGTACCCTGTGATGTGTGACTAAATTATTACATGTGGATATAAAAGTGTGAGGTGCTTTACAAAATTTTTAATTAGGGGTGAATTGGAGCCTAGAGAATTTAGTTTTGCCTTGAACCTGCAGGAAGGGAGAAACACCCCCAAATGGAATTTGGCCATGTTAGCAGGGTTGACAGAAAGAATTTGGCAAAGTTATAAGTAACTGAAAACAGGGGTGTAATGGGGTTGGGGTTCTCACCCCTAGCGAGGGCCCTTGGTTGAGTGTGCTCAGGCTTGCACTTTCTCTCCGTGTAGCCGTCCTTGGGCTCAGGTCCTTAATTAGTCCCGTAATCTATCAATAGTCTCAGCCCTGGTGTCGAACTGTACTCCCAGGGCTTTTCCCGGGAGGCAATGTCCTCGCCCTCTCTGGGCACTTCAGGCCCCAGCTCTCTTGCTAGGCCACTAAGGAGTTCTGTTCCCCTTCTGGGGTGCCTCAAAGTCCAGGCTACTACTCCCCCAGTGGCTCTTGGGGGTGGGGGGACCCAAGCCCGCCCACTACTCTGGGTCCCAGCCCAGGGACCCTGTTGATAGCCGCCATCCACTGGGTCCCTTTATCTAAGTCATACCACTGCTTTAATTCCCTAGGCCACTTCCCCACAGCCCGGCACCTTCTTCACCCTAACCTCAGGACCTTGTCTGAATAGGGTCCCAGTTACCAGTCTAGAGCTCCTTCTCGCTCCCTCGGCCAGCCACACACTCCACCAGTTCCAGAAAGAAACTAACTCACTCTGGCCCTGCAGCTCTTCTTATACTAGCCTGCTGGGCCCTGATTGGCTATGTCCCACATAGCCCTTCTAGGCAGTTTGGAGGATCCTCTCCCCTGCGTTTTCAGGATCAGGGTGTGGCAGGCCCATGAGGTCTTGAGCAGGGTGCCAGTTTGTAAAAGGACGAATTCTTCTGTTGATCTAGCTACCGCTTCTCAGAGAGGTGGATTAACTACATCAATGGATAAACTCCTTCCACCAACAAAGTAAGTGTCTATGCTATAGCGACACAACTGCAACATTGTAGCTTTGCGGCTGTATGTTGACATGTGCAAATGTTCATTGGCCCAGGGAGTGAAACCTGGGTCTCTTGGGAGAATGCATTAGGCTATAGAGTTATTCCCACACTCTCTACACCCTCTAGAATTCTACAGAGCTAATTGCTAGGATGTTCTCCTCCAATACCCCACGTTCCACTCCCTGCTCCAATGAAGATTTCAGTACATACACAGAGTAGAACAGCTTCAACAGGGGTGATTGAGAGAGACCTCTGAGCACACCTACCAAATTAGATCCCCACAAGTGCGATTCCTGAGGGAGCACCAAGTTTGTAAATGCCACTAGGGAGTTGACATGAGTCAGGGCAGAGCTGCTTTGTGGTGTCAGTATTTTGATGGCTTCCCAAAAGCCCACTGGAAAAAATGTAGACACCTCCGGGACTTTACTGGTGGAAACTTAGGCACCTGAGGACCTTAGGCACTACAGGGCAAGGTAGCAGGGGTTTCATGAATGTCACCTAAATCCCCCTTGTGAATCTAGTCCTAAGTCTCTAGATGGTATGGTTGCAAAGACAACCTAGCAAAAATGACCTGAGTGAAACCACTGTGCCAATGTCTGCCCGAGGATGCAGAGAGCCTGACACAATAGCTCAGAAGTGTGAACTGCCTCATTTATTTCAATGGGTGCTGTTCCAACCTGACCCTGCCCTCCCCCTGGTCAGGCATCAGTCTGTAGTACTCAGACCCAAATTGTGTTTCCCATGTGATTCTAACCTCTCTGGATCTAGATAGTGACTGGTCACTGTTCCTAGCTCTGGGTCTCTCTGAGGCATATTGCCAGGTGCAGACCCCATGCATGACATCCTTCTTGGGCAGTGGGACTCTGCAGTCCACCTGGCTTAGATCACAAAACAACTGTCTCATTCCTCCCATCATCCAATTACTTATACCTATTCCCCCTCGCCTGGCAGTGGGAGCCCAGACAAACCCTTCAGGGACAATGCAGCAGGAAAGCAAGAGACGCAAACACTTTCCAAGGCATCCCACACTCTAGCAGGCGCAGCAGTGCTCAGAAAAGACTGATGCTGTCAGGATAGGACTCTTTTTCACTAGCATCTGAATGTTCTAAACCAACAAGGAGGTTACAATGCAAAACAAAGGTCTCAATGAAGGTGACAACCACAAAATTGCTAAAGCACGTTGGCATGCTATGTCACCGGCCCCATACAACTGTAACTCTGCATTCATAAAGTTTTTGTGAGTGAATTTCCCAGGTGTTTTTATTTTTGTTTGTTTTTTAACAGAAAATGCTGTTGGTAGGAGATTAGAAGTCATTTAGACAGTTGTATGTCAGACATTCATAGAAACGTAGGGTTGAGAGGGACCTCGAGAGGTCATCAAGTCCAGCCCCCTGTGCTAAGACAGGACCAAGTAAACCTAGAGCAGCCATGAGAGGTCTTGTCCAACCAGTTCTTAAAAACCTCCAATGATGGGGATTTAACAACCTCCCTTGGAAGCCTGTTCCAGAATTTAACTGCTCTTCTAGTTAGAAAGATTTTCCTAATCTATAAACTACATCTCCCCTGCTACAGATTAACCCCTTTACTTATTGTTTTATCTTCAATGGACATGGAGAACAATAGATCACCATCCTATTTATATCAGCCCTTAACATACTTGAAGACTGTTGTCAGGTCCCCCCTCAGTCTTCTTTTCTCAAAACTAAACATGCCCAATGTCTTTAACCTTTCTTCCTGTAAGGTTTTCTAACCCTTTGATCATGTTTTGTTGTTCTCCTCCATACTCTCTCCAATTTGTCCACATCTTTCCTAAAACATGGATGTAATAAAATACAGCCCAGATTTTAAATGTGACCTGCCCTTCTGGATGCCTCCTGGGTAGGCTGCCCCCTTCTGAGACCCTTCTCCAGTCTCATGAGCAAACCCCTTCCATGTGGCCAGCTCATGCCTCTATTTCTCTCGGGGGTGGGATCCAGAAATCTAGCCACGCTCCAATGGGGTCACCAGCTTCTTCCTCCCGGGTGCCAAACCCACTACCTCTCAGGTCCAGCTGTGCTTGGACTCTGCCAAAGTTCCCCTTTGGGACCCTGTGGTCAGGAATCATTTGCAGTGACACAGAAGCAGGAGTATTTGTCCAAATCGTGCAGAGTGCTTGGAGACGCAGATTTTAACAATAAAAGAAGACCTATAGGGCCATTGTCTTCCCTACATTTGGCATTTCCCTCCAGCCCCTGGGTAGACGTGACCTACCATTGGTGTCTCCTGTTGTCTCTGGGCACCAAGTTACATCTTGACCACTGCAGTTCCTGACTTTCAGTCTGTCTATCTGTCTTTCTTCACCCTGATGGCTCTGGGTCTTTTTGTCAGATTCCAGCAGAGCCAACTACTTCCTTTTTAACCCTTCAGGGTCTTTTGATCTCAGCCCTAGCCTTAGGAAGAGTAAAACATCCTAATGTGGACCATGCCAGCCAGGTTAGTTCTCCCCCCAGTTGATGACCCAGCCCATTGTTGTCTTAACCCTCTGAAGTGGGTACTCAAAGGCTGAATTATCTGAGTCGTTGTGTTACCCTTCATGGATTCCTTAACAGCACACTTTACAACCTCCTTTGCTTTAACACTACACATTTATCCAGACAGCAAAAATTAAAAAGGGAAACCAAATTATACATCATATTTTTAAGCAATAATACAGACATTTTCCCACTTTGTGACACTTCCCAAGTTGAGACACCTTAATGGGGCTCAATGATCAGAAAAAACAACTGTATTTATGGGAATAAAGAAATGTTACTCCTAGTCAAGAATTTCCTCAGAGCCTCCTTGACTTCTTTGTTCCTCAGGCTGTATATGATTGGGTTGAATGTCGGAATAACGACTGTGTAGAACAGGGCGAGAGCTCGATCGGTGTCCACAGACACATTGGAACTGGGCCTCATGTAGGTGATAAAGCCACTGCAGTAGAATAAGATGACTGTGATTAGGTATGAGGAGCAAGTGGAGAAAGCTTTGCGTCTCCCCTCACCTGAGTGCATCTTCAGAATGGTCCAGATGATGCTTGCATAGGAGGTGATGACTAAGATTAACAGGACTATTGTGAACACCATAGTGAGGAAGGCAAGAATGGCATTGATGAGCGACGTGTCCGTGCTCACCAGTCTAAGCACGGGGAGGATGTCGCAAAAGAAGTGGTTGATTTTATTTGGCCTGTGGAAGGGTAACGTGAATATTGCTGCCATTTGCTCACATGCCACCAAGTTGCCCACAATCCACACCACAGCTGACAAGCTTCGGGTGACCTTTCTGCTCATGATGAGTGAATAACGCATGGGGTTGCATATGGCAACATACCGGTCATAGGACATAACAGTCAGTAGGCGCACTCTGTGCTGCCAAAGAAAAGGTAGAAGTACATCTGGACTGCACAGCCCAGGAAAGAGATAGCCCGCCTCTCAGACAGGAGATTGGTCAAGGTCTTTGGGATGACCACCGAAGTTTAGCAGATTTCCAAGACTGACAAGTTCCTGAGGAAGAAATACATGGGGGTGTTGAGGGCCAGGTCAGCAACCGTGACAGTGATGATGAGGCCATTTCCTATCAGTGTGATGAAGTAGATGAGTAAGATGAGGACGAAAAGAAGGGGCTGCAGATGCTGGAGGTCTGAGAAGCAAAGAAAGATAAATTCTGTCACTGCAGTTAGGTTTTCCTCCATAGCTCGGACCTGTTGAGACCACATAGGTATTTAGATCCCTCTCAGGGGTTTGCATGGTATCTCATGATAGATAGATAGATAGATAGATAGATAGATAGATAGATAGATAGATAGATAGATAGATAGATAGATAGATAGATAGATAGATAGATAGATGATTGTGTGAACACAGATCAGGTTTTCGGTCTCTTGGATCTTACTCATCTCTGGTTGGCGATTCTGACACCCTGTCCCACACTCATCTTAGGAACAGGCATTGGCAAATGCTGTGTCTGCTCCGGAGGGGCAGTTGGCCCACATCTGAGTGGTGCTGTGACCCCATGTGCTTGATCGCAATGCCTGGAGTGGGGGTTGGGGCCAGCCCCACAGGACAGGCACTGCAGGAGCCTCCACTTCAGGGTGAATCATGGACACACAAAAAAAGTCATGAACAAATGGGAAAATCACAGTGTCTGTGACTTCTTTCCCATTGTGACAGACATGCAGCCCTAAGAATGATTATTAAAGAGTACCCCCACATTTGTTCCCACTTCCCTACCTCACACAGTGTCATCCCATTAATGAGAATGAGATACCAGAGTGTTGAGAGAAAAAGCATTAGACAAACCAGCAACAAACAGCCCAGACAAATGGCTGGTCTCGTCTAATCTTACACTTCACTGCCAGCTAATGTGGTTAGATTTACCTCTCACGTTACTGGAACACAACTGGACCAATTTCTGTTCTTCTAGACAGACAAGATTCTCCAGTGTGTCTGTGGGACTCTCAAATCTGAGTAAGACGAGAGACAATCCTGTAGATGAAGATATTTTAGGTGCCTTTGAAAATGACATTGTAAACAGATAGAATCAATAGGCAGATGGATGAGTCATTGATTAACTTTAGTTGACTTGATAGAAAGACTTTATGCACAGTACCTTTGATAAGACAGAGAGAAAAAAATGAAGGACAATTCTGTAGATTAGATACATAAGAGTAAGTTAGATTGAGTGATTAGATGAGAGAGTGAAAGAGGTTGTCTATTTGTCCTTCAATTCTGGAGATAATTTAGGTGTTCATGACTCCAGAAGGGACCATAGTGACTGTCTAGTCTGACCTCCTGTATAACCCAGCCCACAGAACATCCCCAAAATAATACCTAGAGCAGATCCTTTAGAAAAACTTCCAATCTTGATTTGAAAGTTGTCAGTGATGGAATCTACAAAATAAGTAATTAATAATAAACTAATCGAGATATTCAAAGAGAATTAATGGAGCTGGGCACTCCTCTCCTGTCAAAAGCCAATGGGATTTAGACACACAAATCCAGTAGGTTCCTTTGAATATTCCAGCCTATCTGGATAATGAGAGCATGCAGTTACTTTGTAGTAGATTAAACTCTATGATGGGAAGAAACTCACCTTCCTCACGCCATAGACCATTCACAAACTGATGATGACGAGACTCCGCCATGGCAGGGCCGGCACAACCCATTAGGCGACCTAGGCGGTCGCCTAGGGCGCTAATATTTGAGGGGCGGTGACCGCGGTGGCTGGATCTTCGGCTGTCCCGGTCATCGGCTGTATTTCGGGGGCGGGAACTTCCGCTGCCTAAGGCGCCAAAAACGCTTGCGGCACTCCTGCGCCATGGGCAGGTTATTTGAGAACTGTCTTCTATAGGGCCTCTTAGACTTTCCTCTGAATCAGGTGGTACTGGCCACTGTCAGAGATAGAATACTGGACTGGATGATCAAAATGTCTTACCTAGTTAGACAGTTCCTATGAGAAGCAGATGCTGTCAAATAAAATTGCAATGAATATTGCACCCACATCAACTCAAATGTATTTAATTTATTTTTAATTATTCATTATTAAAGCTGCTCAAAAATGAAAATTATATTTTTGTGGGAAATGTCATTGTTTTATAACATCCCATAGTATTGCTTTTGGATGGGGGTGGACAAAAAAATGAAACTGGAGACTGAAAAGTGTTTGGTTTTCAATAAACTTCTCTAGTAAAAATGCAAGCTTATGGTACACATGTTCTAGTTTTGGGAAAAGATTTCTGATATTGAAAACTTTCCCCCAAAAACCTGAAAAAATATACAAAAATGTTTTCCATCTCCAGGTTTTCATAAAACCAAAACCAAAAACGACTTCCTCCCACCATCGCCACTCATTATGAATTATCCTCCAAGTAACTATTATCCCCATTGGATGGATGACAAACTGAGGAAAGGAGCTGTGAAGGGCCTGAACAAAGCCAGAGGAATAGTTGGAATCAGATCTCAGGGCACCTTGGACCTTAGCTTTTTATTAATTAATAAATTAATTAATTAATTATCTGATAGTTGCACCTAAAATGAGAGGCCCATTATATTAGGTAAGACAGTCTCCACCCCAAGAAGCCTACAGTAGAAAAGACAAGCAAAGGGTGCAAGGGAAAAGACAGCCCTAGGGAATGACTTTCCCAAGGTAACACTGCAGGTCAGCAGCAGGGCTAAGTCCTGTGTGCCCTTAGTGTTTGCCTCACAATCTTTCCTCTAGACCCTGCTGCTTTGTTTTAATTGTGATTATTTTAGTTTCTGGAAACTCTTCAGGGAAGTAGAGGGCAAGAGAAATTAATTCTTGCCTCTGGGCCCTTGAGGGCTCCAGGGAGTGAGTCCGACAAGCATGTAGAAAACAGACATGGATAAATCACCTTCCCACAGCACCAAAGTTTTGGACACACAGCTCATCTGCAGACAGCACAGATCTCACTGTATTTCCAGCAGCTCAGCCTCAGTGTGGTGTGGGAACGGCTTCTCATAATACAGTGTTCGGGGCATTAGATAGAGAGATAGATCGATAGAGCGGTGTGCATGGGGCTAGAGAGAGATAGGGTGACCAGATGTCCCGATTTTATAGTCCTGATATTTGGGGCTTTTTCTTATATAGGCTCCTATTACCCCCCCACCCCGTCCCGATTTTTCACACTTGCTGTCTGGTCACCCTAGAGAGAGAGGGGTAACCAATTGCAGTCTGTAGCTGGAGGAGAAAAGACATCTCAGTCTGGGAGGATTCCACACAGACCGGCACCGTAAGTTTGCTCTTGCAATGAAATATATTTGTGGGTTACAGAGTGGCACTTTAAGGATGAAATTGTAAGTGACAATAGATTTTTTTTCATACTTTCACTCTTTCCTTAATTTGGGCACGGGAAACTGAGGCAGTCCAAAGCATTTACCTTAGGAAAGAGGGGGCAGAATATTTATGCCTCAGTTTCATTCTATTGGGAGTGAGGGAATTGATCAAATTGACACACATATTTTTTAGAATGGATCGAGGCGTTTACATTAAAATTGTCCAAAAATTGTGACAAACACTATCGGCTCGTTGTTGCTTTTCTCTGTGTATACATTAGTTTGTTGTTATTGCTGTCTATCTGTCTGTTTATATTTTTCTCTCTATATTAGTTTGTTTATACTTCTCAATCTACCTGTTAGATTGGGTTAGTTCTGTGTTTCTCTCTCACCTTCTGTATCTGTTATTTTCTTACTTGTGTCTCTCTGTTAGTTTGTTGTTAGATCTATCAAACTATCTATCTATCTATCTAGCATCCGTTTGTGTCTAGTTCTCAGTTTATTGTTTCGTCTGTCTATTAGATTGCTGCAAGGGTAGTTGAGTCAAGTGGGATAGAGTAGTGGGGACTAGGAGCCAGGATTCCTGTGTTCTATCCCCAGCTCTGGAAAGGGAGTGTGATCAAGTGGGTAAGAGTAGCAGGGACTGAGAACCAAGACCCCTGAGTTTTATATGTGGCTCTGGCAGGAAGTTCAGTCCAGTGTGTAGAGGAGCCAGAATTGGGCTGTTCCATTTCTGTCTCTCATAAGGACTGTGGGACAGGCACCCCTCAAAGCTTGAAGGTGAGTGGTTAGGGCACTCGGTTGGACTGTGACAAACTCAGGTTCAATCCCTCCCTCTGACTGATAATGAGACGGGATTTGAATTCCCAATTTACAGGAGGGTGCCTGAGCCGCTAGGCTACGGGCTGTTCTGAAATGAGACTGTCTCAGTCTCTCCTGTTGAAGCTTCTCTACGTTGTATCAATAATTAAATAGTCATTGGAGCAGGGACTTGAACCTGGCTCTTCCAGACACCAGGTGAGTGCCCCAAGTACCATGCTGAAGAATCACTCTCACTCGCGTTCGCTGGCCCAATGACTCTCCATTGTCACTCGCAGCAATCATTCCTGATGGCAATGGAGAGTCACTGGGACAGAGGCTGAGATGCAGTCTAATGTACTCGTTAGAGGATGAACTGGGAGTCATGACACCTCACTTGTGTTCCCAGCTCTGGGAGGGAGTTGATTCCAGTGGGTAGAGTGAGAACTCTTGGCCTGTATTTTCAGCTCCGGGAGGGGTGTTGGATTTAGTGGGTTAGAGCAGGGGGCGAAATGGGAGTCAGGACTCTTGGGTTCTCTTCCAAGCTCTGGGAGGGAATTTAGTTGAGTGGTTAGAGAAGCAGGAGGGGAGCCGGAACGTCGGTCTCTCGCAGCGAGCATGGAAATCTGGCTAGAATGGGGGATGGGGCACCAGGACTCCTGAGCTGTATTCATGATTTGAGTTCACTGTGTAATTATGGCTGGGTTTGGTCAGCTACATGTGAGATTCTGCTCCCATTTTGAGCAATATAAATGGGGAGTAATTCCATGGCATGCAGTGAAATTACCCCACATTCACAGCAGTGCCCCTGACAGCAGAATCTGTCCAGCCAGACCCCCGATTCCCCTCAGTAAACTGAGGATAGTAACATTTATACAACGTTATCCAGAGTTCGCCCACCTTTGGGTGACAGAGATATACAAATACCTCAAAAGCAATTATTCCTAATTCTCCTTTCCATCACCCTGGTGTAAATTAGGAGTCACTGTACTGGAGTCCATTGAGCTGATTCTACTTTCTCTCACCCCAGTGTATATCAGGAATAACACCATTGGAGTCAGTGGAACTGTTTTCCCCATCCTCGTTCCGATATTACACCAATCTTCACAAGCTAAGGGTCTGACTCAAGGAAATTAAGGTGGTTTTCACAAAAGGAGAGTTATTTTGCTGATATAATCCTGGCCTTTGCTCTTGTCCCTCCCTCTGCAACCATCATACAATGTCCTGAGAAAGAAAATGTCCAACCGAACCACCATGTTCCTTCTCCTGGGATTCTCTGATGTTCGGGAGCTGCAGATTTTGCACTTTGTGGGGTTTCTAGTGATCTACCTGGCAGCCCTGATGGGAAATGTTCTTATCTTCATGGCCATAGCCTTCGACCACCACCTTCACACCCCCATGTACTTCTTCCTGATGAATCTGTCCATCCTAGACCTTGGCTCCATCTCTGTCACTGTCCCCAAATCCATGGCCAACTCCCTCATGAACACCAGATCCATTTCCTATGCTGGATGTGTTGCCCAAGTCTTTTTCCTCGTCTTCTTGGTGGGAGCAGATTTTTCCCTTCTCACCATCATGGCATACGACCGATATGTCGCCATCTGCAAACCACTGCACTATGAGACAATAATGAACAGCAGAACTTGTGTTGAAATGGCAGCCGGTGCCTGGATCAGTGGGCTTCTCTACTCTGTGCTACATACCGGGAACACGTTTGCATTGACCTTCTGTGGAGGAAACATGGTGGATCAGTTCTTCTGTGAAATCCCCCAGCTATTGAAGCTCACCTGCTCTGACTCATATCTGAGTGAAGTTGGGGTTATTGCATTTAGTGTGTGTTTACTCTTAGGCTGCTTTGTTTTTATCACTGTGTCATATGTTCAGATCTTCAAATCAGTGCTCAGAATCCCCTCTGAGCTGGGACAGCATAAAGCCCTATCCACCTGCCTTCCTCACCTCACTGTGGTCTCCTTGTTTGTTTTCACTAGCATTTTTGCCTATCTGAAACCCACCTCCAGCTCCCCATCTGCTCTGGATCTTGTGGTGGCTGTTCTCTATTCCGTATTGATACCAATCATGAAAATGATTGAGCTGGACGTAGCTCAATCATTTCCCTGCCATTGTGGGGGCCTCGGGCACTGGTGCACCTCAGTCTCTCCTAATCTCTGCCGGTGGCACAGAACCGTCTAGTCTCCTGAGGGCTGTGACACTTTGTTCTAATTTCAGTTGCTGGGTTTGGTGTGCGGGTGCCCGGTGGTGTTGGAGTACAGCAGATGAGACTAGATGATCTGGTCGTCCCTTGAACTCTATGACTCTGTGACTTTATGGATGTGCAGGGACGGGGGAGAGGAGAAGGGGCCTGTACAAGAGTTTGCTGGGGCTCGACCCTCTCCGGGGCAGCGGGGAGTCACACCGGCTCACTACACACCGGTGCGGTGGGGAAACTTGTCCGGCCGTGGGTCTCCCTCGGCAGCTCTTGCTGTAGCTAGAAGAACACAGTAAGCCTCGCCCTGCTCAGGGCGGGGCAACAAATGCTGAGTCAGAAGCTCAGGCCCTCAGTCAGGGCTGAGCAACAGTAGAACAAAGTATTTAGGCCCAGGCCATAGGTCAGGGCAGGGCAACAAACGCTGGGTCAGGAGCTCAGACCCTCAGTCAGGGTTGAGCAACAATAGTACCAGTATTTAAGCCCAGGCCCTAGGTCAAGGGGGGGCAACAAACGCTGGGTCAGGAGGTCAGACCCTCAGTCAGGGCTGAGCAACAATAGAACAAGTATTTAAGCCCAGGCCCTGGGTCAGGGCGCGACAACAAATGCTGAGTCAGGCGCTCAGGCCCTCAAGCAGGGCTGAGCAACAATAGTAGGCCCAAGCCTCAAAAGGCCTGGGAGAGAGGGAGACTGCCACCCACGGGTTGGGTGGCAGGGGGGACGCAGGCCCTCCCACTCCACTGCGTCCCAGCTTGGGGCCCTAGCAGCGGCAGAAGGCCTGCTGCTTAGTCAGTGGGGATCCTGGCCGCAACACACTGACATAGGCTCTGGCAGTGCTGCAGCCAGACTGGGGTCGGCTGCCCCCGGGCTACTTCCACACTCCCCCTCGGGGCCTACCTGGGGGCTGGTGTTGGCCTCAAAGAGATCCTGGACCATGGGTTCGTCAGGCCAGGGATCATTCGGCAAGTCCAGCAGCTCCTCCGGATAGTGGGCACAGGGCAGGCACCGTGGTTCCTGGCGGCCGCCCCGGGCCACAGAGGTTTCCCAGCCCCGAGCTAGGCTGGAGACGTCTGGTCTTTCCGGCGGCTGGGGCCTGACTGAGTTCTGAGGGCGAGCCTTTGTACTTGCGGGTCGCCACCAGACCCCCTGTGGGATGGGCTCAGAGCTCCCTAGCTCCGCCCACTCCGGCCTCTGGAGGGGCTCTTCCCCCTCCGGGGCAGCGGTGAGCCACACCGACTCACTACAGGGCCACACAGAAAATAAATACTAGTAGAGTCCATGGCGTTGCATTAGTTCAACTGTCTGTGAGGCCCTGTCCTCCTGGCTGAGGGAGGTGACTCCAGCTCAGGTGGAGCCTTTGACCCCTGCACCTGTGCAGTGTTGCAGTATAAACACCACCCATGGGCAGTGCATATTATGAGGCCCCTCTGTGCCACACCTGAGGATCGGAGGCTGTTCCAGTGGCTGTCAGGCACCCTGGCTTTTCAGTTCAAGCTGTAGAAGCTCAAAATTTGGGCCCTAGATGTATCTGGTTGAGTCCCCCGGGTGCCAGCCTAGATTAGATGGTGACCCTCGCATACATGCAAGTGGCCTGAGAACTTCAGGGGACCTTATTCCTGCACTAATCAGAGGCTGATGTTGCCTACCAAGCTACTGGAGAACAGCAGTGTGAGTGAGACCGAAGAGGGGAGGGACTCCCTAGTGAGAGAAGGGGCAGGTTTATTCCTGGATCATCTCAGATATACCCATTCCTAGTCACTCTGCACCCTGGAGACCGCAGATGCATGGCATGTGCAGGGGTGTGTGTGTTGCTCTCAGCTCAGGTTGGTAGAGCTGGTCAAAGTAACTTGTCATTGGAAAATGGTTTCCTCAACCTATTCGTGACAGCTGCTGCTATGTTTTTAGCTGAGTTAAACAATCTGCCAATGGCTTGGAAAAGTGTTGCCCAACTCTGCCCTCAACTAGGTTGGCAACTGATGCATTCCCAGAATACCGGACATTCTGGTACTTCTGGGAAAGCTGTGGCCCCGCCCCTGCCTGCATGGCCCCACCCATCAGTGTGACCTTGCATGCCTCCCTAGTCCGTGATACTGGACAAAACCACGTCTGGTTTTCTCTCAGTACAAGACGGGACAAGCAACGCCAAAAGGGGATTATCCAGCTTAAAACCAAATGAATGGCCATCTACCTCAACCCACCATGCTCACCCCTCCGAACAGCTTCTTCACGGCTTCCTAGATACCTCCTCTACCAGAAATATGTTCTAACAAACTGAATCTCTTGCATTCTGTCCCAGATGCACTGGTGGTGGATATATTGTCTAACAGTGAACATTGTGTCTCCTTTCTGGAGTAGGGCCTAATGGAATTAAAGGAGTCCTTGGGAACTTGCATTTAACACCTTAGGACTCTTAGAAAATCACAGCTCTGGTATTAGACCAACCTCCTGTCTTTTCCCTAGACATGATACCTCCAGGTTACATGACAGACACATTGCCTTAGACAAGTGCACTTGCTTTATAGGTGAAAAGAAGGATTTAGTTCTCCAGGACTCTCAATTAAGGAGCAAACTAACAAGATACTGAAAACAGTCTTTAGAATTGTAAAGGTCCCTAGGGGATTTGGACACAATTATAAAAACAAAGCAGCTTAAGACAAAGTACATGTTAAAGGCAATAGCCCCAGTTTCACTGAGATATGAGTCATAGGAAGCAAGTTTGAGAAGCTGGGGAATTTCACAGAAGAACTGATCCATCTCATGGTCTCCACAGAAGATTATTGCAAACGTGTTCCCAGTGTGCAGTGCAGAATTGAGAACCCCACTGATCCAGGTACTGGCTGCCATTTGGACACAAGGTCTCCTGTTCTTGATCTCCTTGAAGTCCACTTGTTCTCCATGTCAGGATAGATAAGTTCTGGCTGCTTGGTTCAACTCTCACCCTGAATTTAAAGGCACTAGTCTACAAAACAAATTCTGTGGGCTATCAGCTTTCCTGCTTACTCAGTTTTACTATCTGGCAGCTACCCCTCTGAAACAGAAATAAGAAGGGATGCAATAGAGTGTATGGGTTTCAAATTATCATATTATTGGACAATATTTGCATTAGCCGGTCTTTCTTAAAGCTCAGTTTCCAATTAAGGGTGGTCAGAAATTTTCTGCTTAAATTGTTTTCAAAGGAAAATTGTGTTTTCGATTAATCAAATTTTCATAGAAAGTCTCAGGCATCCTCAAATATATTTCAGTGATACTTCATATATATACATAGGAGAACTGAAAACCCATGTTTTTTTCGGTGGATTTAGGCAGGAAAAAATCAGTTTTCTCCTATTTTTAGCTGAAAATATTTGTTTCTCACTTGCCAACATATGAACAATCAGAGATTTTTGGGAATTCTATGAAAGCCCAAATTTTTTTTGATAAAAATAATCTGATAGACTCTAGATGTTTGGTTGACTTGATAGCAAAGGTCTTAAAGAGTTCCAAACATAATTCAAATTTATGTTCTTAAATTAGCCCTGTATATTAATACTCTAACATATTTAATTGAAATGGCAAACTTACTGTGCTGGTCTTTGTGGAATTTTTCCCAGCTTGCGATGCATTTGAGCCTCCAGTGTTAGCAATCATTGGTCCTATCTATCTATCTATCTATCTATCTATCTATCTATCTATCTATCTATCTATCTATCTATCTATCTATCTATCTATCTATCTATCTATCTATCTATCTATCTATCTATGCATGCACTGCCAGGATTGTTTGGTTATGCCTTTCTCTCATGCCCCCATCATTGTATTATCCAACAGCCGTTGTCGTGTCCCTTTGCTGGATGTCCTGAGTTACTGGGTCTCTCTGCAGTTCCTAGCAGACAGGGATCTACTCCACAGATGGGCGCTCCCTGCTCCCCTCCTTGGGCAGGCTTGGCTGAGAGGTGATGGACTAAATGGGATGAGGGACTGAAAGCCCCCCTCCCCCAGCTCTAGAGAGGGCCAGGCAGAGGAAGGAGAAGAGTGGGGTGGGAAGGAAGTGGTGGCCAGGGCTGGCCAAAGGAGAGAAGCAGGAGAGAATGTCTGGTCTTTGGAGGTGGGACTGAAGGATGCAGGGGGGGGGGTTCCCTGGGGCTGAGGTCATATCAGAGGAGTAGGGCTGAGCAGAGGAAGGGACTGGTGAGCAGATGGGTTCAGCAGGGATTTCTGAGGAAGCTGAGTCAGGAACTCTGGGTGGGGAATTGGCTCTGGGCCATGGGAGGGGGAATCTCAGAGAACGGGGCCTGGGAGCATTTGTGAGGTGGAGGGTTGTGAGAGGGGAGGGGGGTGTTTGGGGGTCTGGGCTGTGTAAGGCAGAGGGAAGGAGACACCTGGGGACTAGTGTAAGAGCATTCAGGGGGTGGAGGATGTGGCAGAGGCTGGAGTCAAAGGGGCTGAATCTCCTCTACCTGAAACCAGACACACTCCACCGTAACACCATGGACTTACCCTGAGATGAGTGACTGGGAAATCAGCCCTATTGATTCCAGTGGGGTTACTCCTGATTTACACCAGGATGAGTGAGAGAGAAATCAGTTGACTGCAGTGGAGTATTTCTAACTTTTCTTACAGTTGGTGCATTTTGATGCTGATTTTATTGTGCATAGCTAGAAATCAAACCGGGGCTCAGATCCTCACACCAGGGACCCCAAAGCTCAGCAGCGTGCAGTCCACCCACTGGCCCTCGTGGGGAAATAAATGACAGCATTATCAGCCACAGTGTTTAGTTCTCAGTTAGGCACGTCAGCCTTTGAAGTGGTTGGAGTCGCGCCAAACAAATTGCACTGTGTATGTGCCTGGCTAAAGGAGGAGCTGGTTGCAAGCTGTTTCTGACTCGCAGCCCCATAGCTGCTGAAAGGAGAATGTTCTGGCCAACAAACCTAGGCCCTGTGAGTTAAAATCTAACCCTGGGCAGAAATCTGTGACTAAAAGCAGGTGACATCTGCCTCTGTTGAAGGGTTTCTAATCTTGTGGAACTGTCCCTTGAGCACAGCCGAATATTGAGAAGGTGCTGAAACTATTTTTGAAATGAAAATAAATAACCCATGCACACACTCATTGGGAGGTGGGATTATTGGGGGTGGAAGAGTTGGTGGGAAAGGGAGGGAGGTGTTTTGGGGGCCGTGAGAGTAGGGGTGATTATGGGGAGGAGGATAAATGAGGAGGTGGGATAGGAGACGGGTTGGGTGTGAGGAGGTGGGGAGGGGTGGGGCACTGGGAAGGGGAACATGAGGGTGAGTGACAGCAGCCTGGGGGAAAATGGGGACAGGGGCACCTGACAATCCCACATTCCCCTCCCATGTCTGTACGAATGTCTGGGGGTTTCCAACCCATCTATGGGGGTCCAACCCTCCCTGCTCCCTTCACGTGATCTCGGAGGCTTTGTCCTTGCCCTTCTGGGGGGCTGAACCCGTCTCCTTAAACCCTTCCCCATGTGTGCCGGGTCTAGGGAAGCGCCACCCCTTGAGGTGCGAAGCTGAGAACAGGCACATGTGGAGCGTGCACCGACAACACCATGAAACCCTGCTGGCACTGGGGTGGCTGGTACAAGTGAAACAGTTCACACCTCTCTGAATGATTGTTTCAGGCTGTACCATCTCCTGGAGGGATTCTCACTCAGCTCAGAATATCTCATTAAGATGAACAGGCCATTTCACTGAGCCTCCTATGTGGCAAATGGATGCGTCCGTCTTTGTGCTGCACTTATGGAGAGGTTCTGGGGGTGAATGTGAGGGGAACCCAGACAGGCACAGAATACAGCTCTTGTCCAGAAAAAACATGGTGGTTCTGAAAATATCCTTTTGCTTCTCTCGTCATCCATATCCACTGCTATCTACAGCTGATGCCCAATGAGCGTCCCCAGGGCTTTGTTGAAATAAATATGTGTTTGTGGCACAGACATGTGACCTACAATAGCTAAGAGCCCAGTGGCACCAGACCCCCAGAATGAAAGTGCCGTAGTGCAGAGGATGACAGATGACAATGTAGCTGTCATATGCCATGACCCCCAGCAGCAGGCACTCGATCCCCCCAAAGGAGATGAAGAAGAACATCTGAGAGAGGCAGAAAGCCCATGAGATGGACTTGTCCTGTGACAGGTAATTGGCCAACATCTTGGGCATGGTGGAGCTGATGTAGCCAATGTCCACCACTGAAAGGTTGCCCAGGAGGAAATACATGAGTGTGTGGAGCCTGGAGTCCAGACTGATCAGCGGTAAGATGAGCACGTTGCCCATCAGGGCCACCAGGTAGATGGCTGTGAAGACCCCAAAGAGGATGAGCTGCTCCTGCAGGTTGCTGGAGAGACCTAGGTGCTGTTCTCCCCCCTCATCGGCTCCAGGAGGTCCATCTCCTACAAGCAGAGGAAGGGCAGTGGTGTGATAAGTGGATCGACAAATTCACCCTCTTTGTGAGCTCAACTGTAAAAAGCATATGAAAGTTCCTAAGTTGTCACAACAACCTACAATAACAAAGGTTGATGGGAAAAGGTGGGAAAGAGAGACAGAAAGACTGAATTAGTCCAACAGGACTAATATCCTCCTGATATCACTCAAGGTCTATGTTAAGATCATGCCTGGTAAACAAGAGAAGTGTGGGGCCGGAAATCAGTGAACCAAAATTGTGTGTTGGAAACTAGGCCTAATTGGTGGACAAAATAGTGAGGGGATGGGCTATTCCGTCCATCACTCCCTTTGGGGTCCTTCAAGAAAAAGACCTTGGGGGGAAAATGAGGAAGAACAACAGAGGCTACTGGAGCCAGATTCACCATCAGATCTGCCACACACCCCATCCCTGTGACTCCAGCTCTTCGTCCTCCTGATCCTGAGAGATGTCCTGGCCAGACGGGGCCAGAGAGAGGGACCCAGAGGACATCGTCACCCCCCACCTACTCCAGATGAATCCCAAACCCCACCCGAGATGAAATGGGATCGAACTTCAATAGCAGCATCTACGACAACAGCAGCTCCAGCCCATCTCAGCTAACTTCTCTTTCCCCCGCAAGGACAGTTATTACCATCTCTGATACCGTCTAAAAGACTGTCTGATGAGGGGGATTTTCCTTCTAAAACTCTCCCAGCTCAAGGCCAGGGGAGTGAGGGATGTTGTTCAAATGAAGCCTTATTGAATGCTTTACATTTCAAATCCTTTAGCTGCTTTTCCTCCTTTTCCTTGTCTTTGATAACAGGTTAAAGGCATGTTTCATGGTGTGTTTGCCATGGCACTGAGCAGGGTGAGGTCTCTGGATACCAAACCTGTACGTCGCTTAACATGTCTAATGGTCGACAGTGACTGGGGTCTGTTAGCACCTTTGGCCCATTTATTCCATCTACATTAGTACAACCTGGTCCAACAGGGAGGGAGCTAGCGGGGTGCTGAGCAGACCCAGGCTGCATTCTCTGCTGTACCACACGGTGACTTAGCACCAGATTTTCCGAGATGTTTAAGGGGCAGATTTCAAAGGTATTTAGGCATCTAGTGGGATTTTCAATATCATCTAGGCACCAACACCCATTGAAAGCAAAGGGAGTTGGGCACCTCAATGTGTTTGAAAATCTTACTAGGCACCTAAATACTGTAACGAATCTGACCTCAGGTGTCCCCTTAAAGCTGGTCCAAAAAAATCATTAAAACTTTTTTTCCATGAACATAAATGTCATTTTGTCAAAACCAAAGTGTTTCCAGGCATTGGAAAGGTTCCAACAAAAAACATAATTGGGAAGGTTTCTCCACACCAGGGAGAGTTTCAGCTGACAAGGAGAAGACAGAACAACCAGGGAGTTGGGGCAGTTTTGTGGGGTGGAGGAGACCCAGCTACAAGTCCCTGCTCTGTTTAGGGATGGAACCTGGAAGCCTTGATTCTCAGCCCCATTACTCTAACCTACGAGATCCCACTCCTCTTCCAGAGCTATGGAGGGAACCCAGGCGTCCAAGCTCCCAGTCCCCACTGCTCTAACCCACTAGCCCCCACTCCTTTCCCAGAGCCAGAGACAGAACCGCACCCCACTAGACCCCACTCCCATTTGAATGCAATCTATGTTATGATAATTATAACAGAGCCCAACAGAGACACCAGCTCTACATGTTGTCGGTGTTTTTCCCCCCCTTTGTTTTGCCATTTGCTTGTTCCCCATAAATATCTCATCAGTACCTGGGTCTTTCACCTCTCGTCGCTGTGGCTCTGGCTCCAATACTGAGCCACTACTCAGCTGTCAACCCCAGCTTGAAAAACATGACAAAAGTTTTCTTGGTTTGAAGTCTCCCTCTTAGTTTGAGGTACCCAGAGCAGCACTGGGAGGGGAGTGGTTAGAGCAGGGGGGGCTGGTAACCAGGACTCCTAGGTTCTCTCTCAGCTCTGGGAGGGGAAGTAAGACAAGGACAAGTCACTTCCTCACTCCTCTGCAAGGATTCTGGGACAGTGGGAAAGCTGTCGGGAGGGAGCTTGAGGATGGGATAACACAGGCCATGAGCCCTGGGCTCCCCACACCAACAGCTCTGCCGGTACCCCTCAGTCCTGACTCGCAGCCCCACCTGAGCCTCCATGGCAGCCAGTGTGAAATGGTGCTCCAGGGATGCATTGTCTAACACAGGCCCGATAGGTGGCTGCAGTATCCAGACCACGGGTCTGTTCTGGTGCAGCAGATACCTGGGGGTTACCAGATTAGCCGGGTTTAGTGGGCTGGATGGGCCCAGAGGTCTGATCTGGGGTGGAAGGGAAAGGGGGGGAGACAGCAGGCTTGATGGACCCAGAGGTGTGACCAGGGCTGCAAGGAGTGGCTAGAGGGGCCGATGAGCCAGCCTGGTATGTACGTTCCTACTGAAGGAAATCAATCTGAGATATGAGCTTGAAATCCTCAGCCCATTCGCTGTAGGAATTGCCTTCTTGTCACCTGGTGTCTGCCTCGCTGTCTGCCTCCAGAGCACTTCAGCCGTCCTGTCCTGTGGAAAGCTATGGAAAGCAAGCGTCTCCCTGCCCCTCTCCCACCAACACCCCGGCCCCTGCTCTGTGCCTAGCTGAGAGGCACAGCCCAGCTCGGGGTGCCAGGCTGGGCAAATACTGTAGAGTCATCTCCCAGGGGAATCATCATTTGTGCCTTACAGACATCACCTCAGGCCAGCCCGGGGGTACCAATTTGCCTTGTACAACCGGCATCCTTGACGGAGGAAGAGAGAGATACAGGATCAACGCCCGTCTGAAACCAAAACAGGAGCCAAGCCATGGAGAACTGCAGTGTTTCACTCTCAAGTCCTCTATTTAGGGGTGTTATGTCTCAGGAACCTGTAGGAATGCTAGCTCCCAAATTGTCAGCCATGGTTGCGGCACACTGTTTCCATGGCCACAAGGCAGGAGTGACCTTCGCCTCAGTGTCTGTGTTTGGGAAACTTTTTGGCTGATTTGATTCCTACCCTCGCAGCTGGTGTTCACGCGCTCAAGAGATGGGTCTCTTATCTTGTGTGCCTGTATACTGCCTGGCTTTTCAATGCGCAGGAATGTAACCACTAAGAAGTGTTGTAAACAAAGTAAGGAGAGAAATAAAACCCCCAGGAAAAGTTTTCCTGGAGGCTTTTGGCTTGAGGCTTTTAAAGCTCTCTGGCTACCACAAACCTGGAGTTCTATTTCCTTTCATGTGTCGTCGCCACAGGAACCCCTAGACCAAGTGACTCTAAATTTGTCCCACTTACACTACCTCAGACATCAAAGAGACACAGCAATTTTCAAGACAATGTGATTCAGTACGTGGATTTTAGAGCACCTAGAAAACTTGGCTGCTAAGCAATGAACTTGTATCAGCCCCTAACTAACTCACTCGGTTGGCTCCTCAGCTGGTGGGAATTGAGATTTCAGAGGTTTCCATTTAATCACTTTCCACATTGCAGAGGGTCACAAGGCAGCACTGGGCACCCTGAGCTCTGCCTTAGCCAAGCTCTAGGGCAGTTCACAATTTTTACAGTCCAATCTTCTGCTGGTGGGAATTGGGGTCATTTCAATTAAACCAGTGGGAATTGGGTGTCTAAAGCCACTTGGCAGCTCTGAAAAACCTCAGCCGGCTTTTTTAAAGCCCATCCAGCAAAAATAAACTTTCTCTTCTATAAACTGATTTATTTTTAATGGAATATATTTTTGTTGAAATATGGGAGTTCATCAAAAATGAAAAAAAATCATGAAAAAATGTCATTTAGGATGATTATTTTTTTTAGTTTTCGGAAAAAGTTTCAAAACAAAAATAAACTATTGGGAAAATTCAGACAATTTTTTAAAAATATGTTAAAACAGTGGGGAAATTCCTACTTTCCGTTTTTTACCTTTACCCCCTTTTCCCCACTGGAATAATTGGAGAAAGTGAGGAAAAAACATATTTTTCACTTATTTGTTTTCCATTGAAAAAATTTGGGAAAACATTAAGAAGTTCAAGAAAGTTTCTTTTGTTCCCTTCACTTTGTCTCACTTTTTAAAGTGCAAAAACATCAAATGAAATCAGAGTAAATGTCACTTTAATTATTTTTTATTTTTTTTATATTACTTGAAGGAAAAAATCTCAATAAATAAATAAAATATGTGCCGTTTTTGCTATGGTGACAATGCTTTTGTGAAGAGAAACTTCTTCCACTGTTTTCTAAAGAAAATCTGATTCTGGATAACTGAGGCCAAATTCGGATCCCATTTAAGTCCCTGGGATTTAGCCACACACTTCAAAGGGGTCAGGATTTGGCCAATGGTCAATACATCCAAAGATCCAAATGTGGCTAAAGGCAGCCTGGAGAAAGTGAGTGCAACAGAGATGTAAGGATGAGATTTCCATCTCTGATAGACCTGTGCAAATGTGGATTAGCTCCATTGACAGCTCTGGTTTAACTCTGATGATGTTCTTTCTGAAAGAGTCTGAACTAGATTCACGAGGGTAGTTAAGATTGGGAATAAGCTGCCAAGGGAGATTGTGGAAACCCCACCACAGGAGGCTTTTAAGAACTTGTTGCATAAGCACCCATCAGGGCTGGTCTAGATTTATTTAGGCTTGCCTCGGCACAGGGGGCTGGACTTGATGACTTCTTGGGGTCCCTTCTAGCCTACAGTTCTAAGATTTGATGATCTGGGGTCATTCTGGTCTAACCTTGGTGTAAAAGTGCCTTTATGGGCACTGACCTGGCATTCCATACACCATCCAGTGAAAATCTGGTCACATCCCAGCTGAAAAAGGATCTCAGAATTTGGCTGATTACTCTTATTATTCCCTCTTTGTGCATGGTTGTGTACAGTACATATATGACAGATAAAAGGAGATTATGTGATTAAACAGACAGACAGATAGGACCAATCCTTCTCTGAATACATAAGCTCATTTTGCCATAATGATACATTTCTGATTGATTGTTAATATGTTGATAGACAGAGAGCTAGATAGAAGGTTATGATGATGATGCTAAAGATAGATAGATAGATAGATAGATAGATAGATAGATAGATAGATAGATAGATAGATAGATAGATAGATAGATAGATAGATAGAAATGATGAGAGATAGAGAGATAGATAAAGAATGTATGCAACTATTGTGACCTTTTTCCTGTTCAAGGCTGTCTATGTCCAGATCATGATGTTCTTATAAGTATTCATTATGAAACATTATTCACCAAAGCATGTTTATGAATATTTCTTATTCCACAACTCCTTTACAATCAGCTCATCATAAGCACTCGGTGTTTGAACTTTGAGCTCTTCCGACTGGATACATTTTTTGTAAGACACTCTGTTTCTTTTCTCTGATTGGATACATTGACGTGTTAGAAAGTTTAAAGTGAAGGGGCCAAACCTCAGCTGGTGTGGATTGTCATAGCTCCATTAAAGTCAATACTGCTCTGATAATTCACACCACCAGGGATCCAACCTGAACACACATGAGTATGACTCAAGCCTCTCCCTTCCTCTCTTGAATATTCTGTACCAGGGCCCTGATTCAGGAAACCACTTCAGCATGTGCTTAACTTTAACCAGGTGAGTAGTCCCATTGAAAACTTAAAGTCAAACTCATGCTTACGTTCTTTGTTGGATTAGGGGCAAAGTCAGGGTTAGAGCCAAAGGCTGCACATAACAGGGTCTTACTTGAACTGCTGTCACACCCAGACACTTCCTCAATTCCTCTCCTTCCCCAGTTAAACGTCCCACTGCAATTGGTGCGTTGGAATTACACTCCCCTCTGGGGTTTGGTTTGTTAACAGAGAATAACAGTTAAAAGCCGGAATCTCTGGGCTCCATTCCCCAGGCTCACCAGGCCATTATGCCCCTCCTGGGATCCTAATCCCCTCTGGCTGCTGTGATGAGCTTCTTCCCAAGTCATCCCTGACCCTGGGTCCCTTTTGGATCCCCTGCGGGAGTCTCCTGATCCCTGAAATTCTTCTAGCCTTTACTCTTGCATTAGGGCATCAGGCCCAGTTCTCTGTGCTCTTAGATCTCTGAGCAATGGCACTCTCCCAGGCCCACCCCAGTCCCTGGGCCTCTCCACAGAGACCTCCCCTAGGTCTTTCCAACCCATTGGTCCCCCTCACTGTGATGGATCAGGCTCCCTCCCATGCCTGGTCACTGACCTAGCTCAGCCCCAAGCCCATCACCTGGGAAGAGATGACAAGGCACAGGTGTGGATGAGCCCATCTCCCCGTAAAGGGCCAGCACACACTGAGGAATGGGGAACTTCAAATGGGCCTAAGGTATTTGGGCACCCAACTACTATTGATTTGCAATGGGAGTTCAGCACCTAATTCCGTTAGGCTCCATTGAAAATTTCATCCCAATTGCTTATTCATTTCATCCCATTATCTTTTCTATCTTTGTTGATGGAATATTCACACAGGGGCCATGGACTCGGATGAATCAAATTAATAGAAAAAGTAACATTGCTATTCACACAGGGATGATTTTGCTGTATTCACTCAATTCTTTAAATGATACAGGGAAGGAGCTCACTCTAGCTTCTGGCCAAGATAAATAACAAGGTAGCTCATAAGTAGAGCTGGATGCAAAGTTTCTGACGAAACAATTTTGTCCAGAAATACTGATTGATAGAACCTGAAATGATTCACAAAATGCTTCCCAACCACAAGGACTAGAAAATTAGTTTTATTTAAAAAATGAAAGCTGAGATTCTGCTGTAATGTCATGACTCCTGCAGCTAGGGCCCTCACACTGGCCTATAATGCTCAAACCTTAATCCAGCCCCAAATGTTTTCCTACTATCATATTGCCATATGCACAATTGCAGTAGCTTATGCTGGGATGTTATGTGAACTCGAATGGGCTGGTGTAAGTTATACCAGCCAAAGCACTAGTACATTCACACTAGGAGAGTTTCCTGCTATAGCTATATTGGCAAAGCTTTTTCTAGTGTAGACCTGGCTATAGATTGTTTGGCTGTACATTGTCTCTCTCTCTCTCATGTAAACAAGTGTAAGCATACACGCATGCGCACGCGTGCACACACACACGCATGCACATACACACACACAGCCAGTCTCCTCCATTTACTGCCATTGGGAAAACTTCTCAAACTTTCTAAGTGATTTAGGAGCTTAAGTCTCATTTTCAAAAGTGACCTAAGCCCTTATGAGTCTAATAGCATCATTTTTAAGGGTATTTAGATACTTAGGGTACGTCTTCACTACCCGCCATATCGGCGGGTAGCAATCGATTTATCCGGGATCGATATATCGCGTCTCGTTAAGACGCGATATATCGATCCCCGAACGTGCTCACCGTCTACTCCGGAACTCCACCAGAGCGAGCGGCGGTAGCGCAGTCGACGGGGGAGCCGCGGCCGTCGATCCCGCGCCGTGTGGACCCCAGGTAATTCGATCCAAGATACTTCGACTTCAGCTACGCTATTCGCGTAGCTGAAGTTGCGTATCTTGGATCGATTCCCACCCACCCCAGTGTAGACCAGCCCTTAATGGGGTTTTCTAAACAACCTAGGTGCTTAACACCCATTGAAATCAAAGGGTGTTAGGTTCCTAGATACCTTTGACAATCCCATTAGGTGCCTAAATACCTCTAAAAATCTGGCCTAAGTGACTAAAAAACTTTTGAAAATGGGACTTTGGCTTCTAAGTCACTTAGCTGATTTTGAAAATTTTACCTCTCACCTTTTACACAATTTCCCCTCTTAGAAACTCACTGGGGTTCCTTGAACGAATACAGCTTCCTCTCGAGGGTGTCTCTCAGGGTCTCTTTGACCTTCTAGTTCCTCAGGCTGTAGATGAATGGGTTCAGCAAGGGTGTCACCACTGTGTTCAAGTGCTGGCCACTTTGTTGAGGTCCAAGGAGTGGCTTATCCTGGGTCGAACATAGATGAAGATGGAGCTCCCGTAAAAGAGCATCACCACGATAATGTGATTATCATTGATGGAAAAAAAAATCCTCAATTTGTGTTCGTATAGTGAAATCAGTGTTTACTGTCAAAACTCTAATCATAGAATCATAGAAATGGAAGGGACCTCGAGAGGTCATCTAGTCCAGTCCCCTGTACTCAAGGCAGGACTAAGTATTATCTGGACCATCCCTGACAAGTGTTGTCCAACCTGCTCTTAAAAATCTCCAATGATGGTGTCATAACTATAAAGGGAAGGGTAACAGCTCTCCTGTGTACAGTACTAAAATCCCTCCTGGCCAGAGACTCCAAAATCCTTTTACCTGTAAAGGGTTAAGAAGCTCGTGTAACCTGGCTGACACCTGACCCAAAGGACCAATAAGGGGACAAGATACTTTCAAATCTTGGGGGTGGGGGAGGCTTTTGTGTGTGCTCTTTGTTTTAAGGGGTTGTTCGCTCTTGGGACTGAGAGGGACCAGACATCAATCCAGGTTCTCCCCATCTTTCTAAACAAGTCTCTCTTATTTCAAACTTGTAAGTAAAAAGCCAGGCAAGGCGTCTTAGTTTTACTTTGTTTTCTCAACTTCTAATGTACCTTTTACTAGAGTGTTTATCTTTGTTTGCTGTACTTTGAACCTAAGACAGAGGGGGGTCCTCTGAGCCCTTTAAGTTTGATTACGCTGTAAAGTTATTTTCCATACTGATTTTACAGAGATGATTTTTACCTTTTTCTTTAATTAAAAGCCTTCTTTTTAAGAACCTGATTGATTTCTCCTTGTTTTAAGATCCAAGGGGGTTTGGATCTGTATTCACCAGGGAATTGGTGAGAGGTTTCTAAAAGCTTCCCAGGGTAGGGAATGGTGGCAGCGGACCAGAACTAAGCTGGTAGTTAAGCTTAGAAGTCCTCATGCAGGCCCGTACATTTGTACCCTAAAGTTCAAAGTGGGGATAAAGCCTTGACATGGTGGCACAGCGGTGGAGATCGTTTTAAACCCAAAAGCCAGTAAGATATTTTTTTCCTTCTAGCTGCTTGGAAATCAGAGCTGAAGGTAGATGCATATCTTATCTCTCCTTGCCTGAAGGCAGAGGTGTTAAGTTTTTTTTAACAAGGTCCTTTGTTAAGAGAAGGGTTGAAAGCGAGCAAACTTTGACTGGTAAAGGCAATTTACAAGCTGAATTGTTTTTTTTTCTTTTTACATCCTCGTGAATAGCTAGTTAGAAAGTCTCTGTTAACTCAGCAGCAGCCAAAGCTGAGTACATCCAAGTTTCAGTCAACTGCAGAGGGGTGTGACCCAGCACAAGAAAACAGGAAAATGACTACCAAAGAAGAAAAAGCCAAAGAGGGGGCCCACAAGAGAGAGATGGAGGTGAAAGAAAAAGATATAGAGCTGAGAGACAAAGAAGAGAAAGCCAAAGAGGGGGCCCACAAGAGAGCTATGGAGCTGAAAGAAAGAGAGATGGTTCTGAAAGAAAAAGAGATAGAGCTGGAAAAAGCCAAAGAGGAGGCAAGAGAAAAAGAAAGGAAGCATGAACTGGAAGTAGCAAGGGCTAGGCAGGATGCACCAGCCCATCCTAGCAACTCCTCTCCAGGTACCACTTCCCATCCCAGAAAATTCCCCACCTACAAGGCAGGCGATGATACTGAGGCCTTCATAGAAAATTTTGAAAGGGCCTGCCTTGGATACAGCATCGCTGCAGACCAGTACATGGTAGAGCTGAGGCCGCAGCTCAGTGGACCCTTAGCAGAGGTGGCGGCTGAAATGCCTAAGGAACACATGAACAGTTATGAACTTTTTAAAAACAAGGCCAGACTCAGAATGGGGCTAAAACCCGAGCATGCCCGTTGGTGGTTCAGAGCCCTAAGGTGGAAACCAGATGTGTCATTTACCCGGCATGCCTACCACATTGACAAAAATTGTGATGCCTGGCTATGAGGAGCAAATGTTAAATCTCTGGAAGATCTACTTTCCCTAGTAAAAATGGAGCAGTTTTTAGAGGGTGTTCCTGAGGAAATAGAAAGGTACATCCTAGATGGGAAGCCCAAAACTGTAACCGAGGCAGGGGAGATTGGAGCCAAATGGGCGGAGGTGACAGAAAAGAAAAAATCTAGTAGCAGTTGGAGCGAATATCAGAAGGGGCAAGCCGAAACAAAACCTTATCACCGGGGACAACCCAAGGCCCCACCCACATCCCAAGGGAAACCCCAGACGCCTTCTTACCCCACCCCACCAGTCTCCACCAACCAACATCACCCCGGTGATACCTTAGCAGGGCGATGTTTTAAATGTAATGAACTGGGGCATATAAAGGCTCACTGCCCCAAGAACCCCAACCGATTACAGTTCATTACCCCCCAATCACACCAAAGATACCCAGACCCTGAGGCCTCTCTCATACCCTCGGAGCGAAGGGAAACCTTGAGAGTGGGCGGAAAGAAGGTTATCTCTTGGAGGGACACTGGGGCACAAGTGTCAACTATCCACCAATCCCTAGTGGACCCCAAACTCATCAACCCGGAGGCTACAGTGACAATTCAACCCTTCGTGTCACAGTCTGTAACCTTGCCTACAGCCAAGTTGCATGTCCAGTACAAGGGCTGGTCAGGAATGTGGACTTTTGCAGTCTATGACAATTATCCCATCCCCATGCTGCTGGGGGAAGACTTGGCCAACCATGTGAAGCTAGCCAAGACGGTGGGAATAGTCACCCGCAGCCAGGCTAAGCAAGCTTTCACCCCCATCCCTGTTCCTGAGCCGTCCACCAGGGCCCCGTCTGTGTTACTGGAGACCCAAACAAAGGTGGTGGAACCGGATCCCCTGACAACGACTGCAACAGCCGTAGTGGATCCAATCCCAGAGACCCAGCCAAAGCCAGTCCCAGAACCGGAACTGGCAACGCAACCAGCACCAGAACCATTGCCAGCACTGAGTCCAGCGCTTGCAAACCCATCTACAACTCCAATGCCAGAGGGCACCAGCAAGCCTGAACTGGCGGAAGCGGCAGATAACCCGACCCAAGAGGCTCATCCAGAGCCTGAAATACCACATAGTGCACCAGCGGACAGCGGTTCACAGTCAATGGAAACAGCCCCAGCACCTGCATCGCTTCCAGAGGGACCAAGCCCCAGCCCACAGTCCAAGGAGGAACTGATGTCTCCAGCATCAAGGGAACAGTTCCAGGCCGAGCAGGAAGCAGATGACAGCCTTCAGAAAGCTTGGGCGGCGGCACGGAGCACTCCACCACCTCTCAGCTCTTCTAACCGATCCCAGTTTGTTGTAGAACAAGGACTTTTATACAAGGAGACTCTTTCTGGTGGGCACCAGGAAGACTGGCATCCTCAAAGACAGTTGGTGGTTCCCACTAAGTATCGGGTAAAGCTCTTGAGCTTAGCCCATGATCATCCCACTGGCCATTCTGGGGTGAACAGAACCAAAGACCGGTTGGGGAAGTCCTTCCACTGGGAGGGAATGGGCAAGGACGTTGCTAATTATGTCCGGTCTTGTGAGATGTGCCAACGAGTGGGAAAGCCCCAAGACCAGGATAAAGCCCCTCTCCAGCCACTACCCATAATTGAGGTCCCATTTCAGTGAGTAGCTGTGGATATTCTGGGTCCTTTCCCAAAGAAGACACCCAGAGGAAACCAGTACATACTGACTTTCATGGATTTTGCTACCCAATGGCCGGAAGCTGTACCCTTAAGCAACACCAGGGCTAAAAGTGTGTGCCAGGCATTAGCAGACATTTTTGCCAGGGTAGGGTGGCCCTCCGACATCCTTACAGATTCGGGAACTAATTTCCTGGCAGGGACCATGAAAAACCTGTGGGAAGCTCATGGGGTGAATCACTTGGTTGCCACCCCTCATCACCATCAAACCAATGGTCTGGTCGAGAGGTTTAGTGGAACTTTGGGGGCCATGATACGTAAATTCGTAAATGAACACTCCAATGATTGGGACCTAGTGTTGCAGCAGTTGCTTTTTGCCTACAGGGCTGTACCACATCCCAGTTTAGGGTTTTCACCATTTGAACTTGTGTATGGCCGTGAGGTTAAGGGGCCGTTACAGTTGGTGAAGCAGCAATGGGAGGGGTTTACGCCTTCTCCAGGAACTAACATTCTAGACTTTGTAAGCAACCTACAAAGCACCCTCCGACACTCTTTAGCCCTTGCTAAAGAAAACCTAAAGGATGCTCAGGAAGAGCAAAATGCCTGGTATGATAAACATTCCAGAGAACAGTCCTTCAAAGTAGGAGACCAAGTCATGGTCTTAAAGGCGCTCCAGGCCCATAAAATGGAAGCGTCGTAGGAAGGACCATTTACGGTCCAGGAGTGCCTAGGAGCTGTTAACTATCTCATAGCCTCCCCCACCTCCAACATAAAGCCTAAGGTATACCATGTTAATTCTCTTAAGCCCTTTTATTCCAGAGAATTAAACATTTGCCAGTTTACAGCCCAGGAAACAGATGACGCGGAGTGGCCTGAAGGTGTCTACTACGAAGGAAAAAGGAATGGTGGCGTGGAAGAGGTGAACCTCTCCACGACCCTGGGACGTCTGCAGCGACAGGAGATCAAGGAGCTGTGCACAAGCTTTGCACCGATTTTCTCAGCCACTCCAGGACAGACCGAACGGGCATACCACTCCATTGACACAGGTAATGCTCACCCAATTAGAACCCCACCCTACCGGGAGTCACCTCATGCCCAAACTGCTATACAAAGGGAGATCCAGGACATGCTACAGATGGGTATAATCCGCCCCTCTAATAGTGCATGGGCATCTCCAGTGGTTCTAGTTCCCAAACCAGATGGGGAAATACGCTTTTGCGTGGACTACCGTAAGCTAAATGCTGTAACTCGTCCTGACAACTATCCAATGCCACGCACAGATGAGCTGTTGGAGAAATTTGGACATGCCCAATTCATCTCTACTTTAGACTTAACCAAGGGGTACTGGCAAGTACCACTAGATGAACCCGCTAAGGAAAGGTCCGCCTTCGTCACCCAGGCAGGGGTGTATGAATTCAATGTACTCCCTTTCGGGTTGCGAAATGCACCCGCCACCTTCCAAAGACTTGTAGATGGTCTCTTTGCGGGATTGGGAGAATCTGCAGTTGCCTACCTCGATGACGTGGCCATTTTTTCTGATTCATGGACAGAACACCTGGAGCACCTGGAAAAAGTCTTCGAGCGCATCCGGTAGGCAGGACTAACTGTTAAGGCTAAAAAGTGTCAAATAGGCCAAAACAGAGTGACGTACCTGGGGCACCAGGTGGGTCAAGGTACTATAAATCCCCTACAGGCCAAAGTGGATGCTATCCAAAAGTGGCCGGTTCCAAAGTCAAAGAAACAGGTCCAATCCTTCTTAGGCTTGGTAGGATATTATAGGCGATTTGTACCACACTACAGCCAAATCGCCGCCCCGCTGACAGACCTAACCAGAAAGAAACAGCCAAATGCAGTTCAGTGGACTGATAAGTGTCAAAAGGCCTTTAACCAGCTTAAGGCAACACTCATGTCTGACCCTGTGCTAAGGGCCCCAGACTTTGACAAACCGTTCCTAGTAACCACAGATGCTTCCGAGGAAGGCGTGGGAGCAGTTTTAATGCAGGAAGGACCGGATCAAGAATTCCATCCTGTCGTGTTTCTCAGCAAGAAACGGTCTGAGAGGGAAAGCCACTGGTCAATCAGCGAAAAGGAATGCTACGCCATTGTGTACGCGCTGGAAAAGCTACGCCCATATGTTTGGGGACGGCGTTTCCAACTACAAACAGACCATGCTGCGCTACAGTGGCTTCATACCGCCAAGGGAAATAACAAAAAACTTCTTCGGTGGAGTTTAGCTCTCCAAGATTTTGATTTTAAAATACAACACATTTCGGGAGCTTCTAACAAAGTGGCTGATGCACTCTCCCGGGAAAGTTTCCCAGAGTTAACTGGTTAACAATTGTTCTTGGAATGAAACATATTGTTAGTTTTTATATAATCAGTAGTATGTCTAAAGGTACATGTGTCTTATTAACTCTGTTTTCTCCTAGAACTCCAGGAAGAAATCACAGCCAATGTGGAACCGAACGTCCAACACTATTTGTGATTTGGGGGGCGTGTCATAACTATAAAGGGAAGGGTAACAGCTCTCCTGTGTACAGTACTAAAATCCCTCCTGGCCAGAGACTCCAAAATCCTTTTACTTGTAAAGGGTTAAGAAGCTCGGGTAACCAGGCTGACACCTGACCCAAAGGACCAATAAGGGGACAAGATACTTTCAAATCTTGCGGGGGGGGGGAAGGCTTTTGTGTGTGCTCTTTGTTTTAAGGGGTTGTTCGCTCTTGGGACTGAGAGGGACCAGACATCAATCCAGGTTCTCCCCATCTTTCTAAACAAGTCTCTCTTATTTCAAACTTGTAAGTAAAAAGCCAGGCAAGGCGTCTTAGTTTTACTTTGTTTTCTCAACTTGTAAATGTACCTTTTACCAGAGTGTTTATCTTTGTTTGCTGTACTTTGAACCTAAGACAGAGGGGGGTCCTCTGAGCTCTTTAAGTTTGATTACCCTGTAAAGTTATTTTCCATACTGATTTTACAGAGATGATTTTTACCTTTTTCTTTAATTAAAAGCCTTCTTTTTAAGAACCTGATTGATTTCTCCTTGTTTTAAGATCCAAGGGGGTTTGGATCTGTATTCACCAGGAGTTGGTTACAGGAAGGAGGGGGGAAGGGTCAATTTCTCCTTGTTTTAAGATCCAAGGGGGTTTGGATCTGTATTCACCAGGAGTTGGTGAAAGGAAGGAGGGGGGAAGGGTCAATTTCTCCTTGTTTAAGATCCAAGGAGTTTGGATCTGTATTCACCAGGGAATTGGTGAGAGGTTTCTAAAAGCTTCCCAGGGTAGGGAATGGTGGCAGCGGACCAGAACTAAGCTGGTAGTTAAGCTTAGAAGTCCTCATGCAGGCCCCTACATTTGTACCCTAAAGTTCAAAGTGGGGATACAGTCTTGACACCTCCACTGAGAGTTACTGTCTCAAGCTCTCTGCCAACTCAGGCAGATGTTGCTGCATCAATTACACTCAAGGCAACTGCCCCCTCTGAGCGGGATTGTCTCTGGCTCTCTGCAGACTCAGTCAAGTGTTGTGGTGTTGGTAATACTCAGGGCAACTCCCGCCTCTCAGAGATATTGTCTCAGGCTTTCTGCAGACTCAGGCAGAGAGGATGAATGTGTCTTTCTTCTTCCTTCCCACAGACCTGAGGGAGCTGGTGGGTGGATAATCTGTACATTTAGGCCTGAATGCTCAGACCAGGATGGAGGGGCAGCGCAGAGGAACAGAGAGAGAGAGAGCAGCCAGCTAGGTGAAACAAACTGAGGGCTGATGGCCAAGGGAGGGCACAAACTAAGGACGGCATTTTAAAAACAGCTCAGCATGGCGGGTGATGAGCTATGTCAAAAATCTGTCTCTAAGTGCCACTCAGGAGTTGCTGGCTGATGGAAATTTTTGAAAACCGGCTCTTTTCAGTGCCTAAATGGAAGCGGAGGATTTTCCGGAAAATCTGTCATCAGTTGTGGGTGCCAGATTGTTGGGAATATGGCCCTTAGGGTGTGATTTTCAAAAGCACCTAAGTGATTTAGCAGCAAAACTCTCATTATTAGAGTCATTGGAACGTGAACTCTTAAATAGCTTAGAGGCTTTTGGAAAATCTCACTCTTGTATGTGTCCAGCTCAGTGCTGAAACATCCCAGCCTGGGAGCTATATTGTGGAACACAATGAAGTGCAGAGTGCTTCCTTTGGATAGGTGCCCTCCTGCTATCTGAGCACTGCCGAAGCAGTAATGGATTTTATCCACACAATGGCCCTGTGAAATCGAGGAGGATTATCACCTTTTTACATTTGAGGTACTAGGGCACAGATTAGAAGTTTTTCTAAAAGATCTACTTCAGGAATTGTTTTGGGGAAGTTCTCTGGCCTGTGTTATACTGCAGGTCAGACTAGATGATCACAATGGTCCCTTCTGGCCTTGGAATCTATGATTCTCATATTGTATCATTTACAGGAGAAGATGGGGTCTCCCCTGACACCACTAAAGGGCATTTGGAATGACCAAGCCTGGGGAGTTACTTTGTTTTCTGTGCAGACAGTACAAACAATGATCCTGTGTCTGCTACTATTCAATATTTTCATGAATGACTTGGATAATGTAATGGAGAGTCTGCATATAAAATCTGCTGATGACACCAAGCTGGGAGGAGCTGCAAGTACTTGGAATACAGGATTAGATTTCCAAACAACCTTGACAAATTAGAGAATTAGTCTGGAATCAACAAAATAAAATTCAATAAAAAAACAAGTACTTCACTTAGGAAGGAAAAATCAAATGCACACCTACAAAATCGGGAATAACTGGCTAGGTGGTAGTATTGCTGAAAAGGACATGGGGGTTATTAGAGTGGATCACAATTTGAATATGAGCCAACAATATGATGCAGTTGTGAAAAAGGCTAATATAATTCTGGGGTCTATTAACAGGAATGTCGTATGTAAGACACAGGAGGTAATTGTCCTGCTCTACTTGGCACTGGTGATGCCTCAGCTGGAGTACTTTGTCCAATTCTGGTCACAGGAAAGATGTGGAGAGACTCCAGTGGACAGCAACAAAAATGGTAAAAGGTTTGGAGACTCTGACCTGTGAGGAAAGGTTAAAAAAAAACGGGCATGTTTAGTCTTGAGAAAAGAAGACTGAGAGGGGACCTGGTAACAGTCTTCAGATATGTTAAGGGCTGTTACAAAGAAGCCAGTGATCAATTGTTAACCACGTCCACTGAATGCAGGGCAAGAAGTAATGGGCTTAATCTGCAGCAAGGGAGATTCAGGTTAGATATTACGAAAAACTTTAAGGGTAGTTAAGCTCTGGAATAGGCTTCCAAAGGAGGTGGAATCCCCATCACTGGAGGTTTTAATAACAGGATGGACAAACACCTGTCAGGGATGGTCAAGGGTCATTTGGTCCTGCCTCAGGGCATCACTGGACTTGATGACTTCTTGAGGGCCCTTCCAGCCCCACATTCCTATGACTTTATGGCGGGTTCACTGGGACACCATGCATGAGGTCAGAGATGGAGGCAGAGAAGAAAAAAAAGGAAGAGTAGCCATCAACAAAGATGAGTGCAGGAGTCAAAGGGGCAACAGAGCCTAAGACAGAACCAGCTAGGACCCAATCAAGTCAGTGTATGGTGCCATCTACTGGTTCTCTCAGAAAACATCTGCCACTTTCTCAACTGTTGTTGCACTTTTCAGCCATATAGTAGACATAACTGGAAATTCATGAAGGAACTCTTATGACATCTAGTAACCATTATACAATATAGCCAACCCTCCACTTTCAATCATCCTCTGCTGCCCCCACCAGTGCCCATTATACTGGATAACCGCCCCTTTCCTATGCCTTTGTCTCTTGTGCTAATGCCCATTATACATAATAATACGAATACTAATAATAATAATACCTAGCTCTTATCTTCCCCTGTGTTAGCTGCCTTCCCAAAGCATCAGGTATTACCCTATATTTCCTTTAATTCTAATTGTATTTTTAAACTGTTCCTAACTCTTTGAACTCACATGTTACCTAATTGGACACAGTTGCAGGCACATCGTCATCATCATCATTATCATCAATAAAAATACTAATATTTCTTCCATTTATTCAGTTGACTATCATGTTTCTTTATTGTTTTCTGGAGGCAAAAGGCATTTTCAATAGCTCTGTGAGTAATTTGCATAATATGTGTGAACCTGGTGAAAGTGCACAACAGATAGTTCAGAGAGAAATACGGGATGTATCAGCAATTCAGGCAAGCAACCATTAAAATGTAAATTAAACTTTGAAACGTAATTTGAAGCATATGAAGCATATTAGCCCCCCAGTTATCTTTTTTTCAGTGCTAAAACAGAGAATGACAAAGGAGGTCTTGACATCTTGGAGGTAATTTATGCAATTCACATTTTTTTTAACCTCTAAGGCACAAATTTGAATGAACTGTTGTTTGTTTCTTTATGTGACTACTTCATAGGCCATGCTGAGAGGCATGAAAAAAACAAACAAATAAACACACACAAAAAGAAACCAAAACACACAATGAATAGCCCCCTTGTAAGATGCTTTAGGCCAGTTTGAACATCCCAGTAGGAGAAGTCTCACTGAAAGTCACTGAGGCCGTGTCTACACTACAGAGGATATACTATCATAGTTATGTCAGCGTAGCTATGCTGACATAACACTGTAGTGTAGACGCAGCCTACACCGATGGTAGGGGTTTTCCCATTGGTGTAGGATCACCACCTCCTTCAACAAAGTCAGCTACATCAATAGAAGCAATTTTTCTGTTGGTAAAGCTATGTCTACACTAGGGATTAGGGCGGCACAGCTATGTCAGTCAGAGGTGTGGTTTTTTTTTCACTTCCCTGGCAACGTGGTTATGTCAAACTAACTTTTAAGTGCAGACCAAACATTGGGCACTTTTGAAAATCTCACCCATATCACACAAGTTCAAAGCAGAGGAATGTATCCGGAGGGGAATGTAACCTACCTCCTGCTTGTAGGGAAGAGGGTTCTGAGGGCCAGGCTTTCAAAGTGTTTAGGCAGCTAAAGATGCATCTAGATGCCCAGCTGGAGTTGTAAAGTTCCTAAGCGGGTTAGGTACCTAACTCACATGGATGTCAATAGGAGTCAGGCACCTAACCTATTTAGAAAATCCCACTAGGATCCTATCTGAATCTTTAGGCAGCTAACTACCTTAGAAAATCTGGTCTTTGGCTCCTAGTGCAACCATAGCTGGAGGGAACAGCCTGGATTTGTTTGAATGCTTGTTTGTGGGGTGAGAAATGTAGGGTGAATTTCTACCACTAACAACAACATGGTTTGAAGACAGGAGAAAGAAAAGTAGGAAGGCAAAAGGGAAAATAACCTGCGGGTGGAAGAAATTGGGTGAGAAAATAAGAGAGGAAAGGAGAGAAAGGGACTAGGATAGAGGAATGCTGAGAGGGCAGGGGAAGGTGGTGGAGAAAGGAAGGAGCGAGAGAAGAAGGGATTGTGGAATGGATGGTGAGAAAGAAGAATGAAGGAAAGAAAAAGACAGGGGAGGAATGTAGAGAGATGTAGACACAAGCTGAAACCATGTCCCAACAGCAGAAACAAGAATCAGTCCTAAACCCGAGTGAGAGTTTGAGCAATTAGAGCATTTGTATTGTGTTCATTTTACTTCTCATGATTAGCCAGTTAGCTACAGGCCACCTGGACTCTGCTTCTCTGCCTCGGTAAATCAGATCAAATTATCTCCATTTCATTGCCAGTGAAGAGCAATTAGCACGATTTGTGTGATGCCGTGTGAATGGCACAACTTTACTGGCAGCTTTCCTCAGCGCCATCTTCACCTCTTTGTTTCTCAGGCGCTGTATGAGAGGATTGCCTAGGGGAGTCAGGACCATGTAGCTGGTTGGGTTTTGGCATCATATAAACTATCATTAGGGTCAAATAGAAAATTGTAACGATAATGAGGTGAGAGGAGCAGGTGGAAAAAACCTTTTGCCTCCTAGTGGTTGAAGGGATTTTCAGGGTGGTAGCAATGATAAAAATATACGATATCATGGTCAGTAGAAATGGTGGCAGCGTGACTATACAGGTCAGGATGGAATCCAGGAGTACGACGAGGTGGTTTTCACTGCAGGAGGGTTTTATTATTGGGGTGAAATCACAAAAGAAATGGTCAGTTTCATTGGGACCACAGAAAATTAGCTATGACATCAAATATATTATTGTGCTACAAGCCAGTGATCTCAGTATCGAAGACCCAGCTGCTAGCTGGAGGATAAATTTACCATTCATAGCAACCGCATAATGTAGTGGTTTACATATCGCTAAATACCAATCATAAGACATCGCTGCTAGGAGATAGCATTCTGTAGCTATCAATGAACAAAAGAAATAAAATTTTACAATGCAGCCCCTAACAGAAATGGTTCTGTTCCCAGTCAGGAGACTGGCCAGCATCCTGTGCAGGATGGTAGAGGTGTAGCAGGTCTCCAAGCAGGACAAATTCCCCAGGAAGAAGTGCATGGGGGTGTGAAGGTGCTGATCAGCCACAACTAGCGCAACGATGAGGATATTGCCAGCCACAGTCACAATGTAGATCACTAAAAACAGCAGGGAAAGAAGATTCTGCAGCTCAGGGAGATTCCCAAATCCCAGGAGGATGAATTCAATGACAGATGTTTGATTTCTCCATTTTGTGTTTGCCATGTGTCTTATCTAGGGAAAATCAAACAAGTGTTGATGGATTTTGGGAGACAACTAAAGAAAATTTCATCACATTGTCACAGATTATGAGCAATTAATTCAATATCTGTTTTCAAACTGGCTTTAGTGAGATAGGCACCCAAATTGAATTGGATTTGGGTGCCTGACCCCAATAGGCTCTTTTGAAAATATCAGCATACATACATAACGTTTAAATGTCTCCCCTGGATAATTGTTGAAAGAAAAACTGGATGGAGGATGCAGCCTAAGGAGATATATTAACATTTTTTGACAATTTTTTGTCATCGGGTTAAGCAGAATGTCAGTCTCTGAAAACCTGACAAATGCCATGGGATACTGGATGAGGTGACCAGATACCATTGTGATGATGGTCACCACTGTGATGATGGTCAGATAGATAGATAGTGAAAAGTGAATTGTGATTTTGAGTGCCTTATATTTTCAGTATACAATTTGAGACACCAAAATCACTAATCACTAATCAAAATCTTGGTTCAACAGATGGATAGATAGATTATATGGAAAGAGAGAAAGAGAGGTTATTGTTTTGCTGGTATGTAGATAGTTAAACTGGTAGATGAATCTTTGTTCATATATATCAGACTGGTAGCCATGTTAGTCTGTATCAGCAAAAATAACAAGGAGTCCTTGTGGCACCTTAGAGACTAACAAATTGATTTGGGCATAAGCTTTCGTGGGCTAAAACCCACTTCATCAGATGAATGGAGTGAAAAATACAGTAAGCAGTAACGAGGCCAATTCAATTAAGGTGGAAGTGGCCTATTCTCAACAGTTAATAAGAAGGGGTGAATATCAAGAGAGGGAAAATTTCTTTTGTAGTGCTAATGAGGCCAATGCAATCAAGATGGATGTCAGCCATTTCCAACAGTTGACAAGAAGGTGTGAGTATCAGCAGAGGGGAAATTACTTTTTGTAGTGACAAGTAATTTTCCCTTTGCTGGTCAAACTCTTATTAAACCAAAGACAAAAGAATAGGAGAGATAGGAAAGAAAAGAAAAAAAGGTGGGGAACAAAAAGGACACATGGATGGGCAGGGAGAGATGAAGGCTCACATCCCGTGTGGTGTTTGGTATTTAGCTGATGCCAGTGATGCGGTGGTGTCATCTGGGTCCTTCTCTCTGGCCCAGTCTGGTTGGAACATCTCTCAGGATTAGGATGAAGAGGGTCCGGGGTCCCAGGAGATGGTGGGGCTGGCAGCCATGATGTTCAAACTTGCTGCAGTAGTTGTTGGCAGACAGCTGATACATCTTCTGTTATTTCCCCCTCCCCCAAGTCTGTTCTTTTTGAGGACCCCATAAGGAAGTCATGGGCAGATTATTCCATCCTCTCATTATTTGTCCACCAATTAGGCCTAATTTATGACACACCAATGTTGGTTCACTGATTTCCCGTCCTCTACTCATCTTGTTTACTAGTCGTAATCTTAAAAGAGTTCTTGAGTGGTATCAGTAAAACCCTTTCTGTTTAAATTAATTCAGTTTTACTGTCTCCCTCTTACATCTTGTTGAACAATTGTATATGACAGGTCATTGTGACAGTTTCTGAACTTTCACTTACTTTTTACAGTTGATCTGAAAATTAGGGTAAATTTGTAGGCCCAATTATCACAAAAGGCCTTGCATACATCTCTGGCCCCACTGTTTCCATACCACCTAGATTCATACCGTCATAGATTCTAAGGCCAGAAGGGAACATTATGATAATCTTGTCTGACTTCATGTATAAAACAGGCCATAGAACTTCCACAAAGTAATCCCCAGAGCATATATTTTAGAGATAAACCAATTGTCAGACCTGTCTTTGCAGCAGAGTAACTCTGGAGACATGGGTTAATTAAAACAAAACAAAACAAAAACAACAAAGAAAAATACCTGTCTTCCAAATTTAAATTCTTGGACTAAACCTTGCACTTGTAAATCAGGTGTCCAAGAAGGGTTATGGATAATTATGAAATTAAGCAGAGGCTGCTAAATGAATATTTAGGTTTAACTTCTATAAATAAAATGATAGAGTTTGTTTTTCTTTCTCTAGGTTTACCCCATGTCAATCAAACACTGGGGAAATCAAATGACCGTCGGGGAATTCATTCTCCTGGGATTTGGGAATCTCCTTGAACTACATGATCTTCTCTTCCTACTGTATCTAGTGATCTACATTGTGACTGTGACTGGCAATATCCTCATTGTTGTGCTAGTTGTGGCTGAGCAGCACCTTCACACCTCCATGTACTTCTTCCAGGGGAACTTGTCCTGCTTGGAGGCCTGACACATCTCAACCATCCTGCTCAGGATGCTGGCCAGTTTTCTGACTGGGGACAAGACCAGTTCTCAGCAGCTGCATGACACAATTTCATATCTTTACTTTTTCTGGTTGGTGTAGAATACTTTATTCTAGCAGCAATGTCTTCTGATTGGTATTTAGTCATATGTCAACTATTGCATTATGCAGTCATTATGAATCACATTATGAATCACCGTACATATTTAGCCATATGTAAACCACTGCATTATGCAACCATTATCAATCACAAGCTTTGCATACTGCTAGCTGCTGGGGTTGGAGAAGTGGAGCACGATTAAAATTGTTTTGATGTGACTGTTGATTTTTTTTGTGGCCCTCCTGCTGATCAGTAGTCCTTTTCAGAGAGTCAGGGCTCATCAGGCTGCAGAGTTTGCAGAGTCCAGCAGGCCGGTAAACTAGCAGGGAAATGGGGCAAGTGCTCCAGGTCTAGGAAAAGAGCAGACTAGATCAGGCCAAGCCAAACAGAAGGATTATATAGACTAACAGCTCTAATTGCAAATGGAGATACACCATCCAGGTAACTGAGCCAGGGAAATGTGTATCCTAACTACCGGGCTATGGGATATTCTGATGTGGATGTCTCTCAGCCTCTCCTGCCGAAGCTGTGTATAAATAATTAAATATTCATTGGGCCAGACCAAAAGCCAGAGTGACTTTACAGCCCAATGGTTAGAGCATGCACTTGAGAGGCAGGAGACCCCTGGTCATGACCCTTCTCTATATTGCACAGAAAGGGGATATGAATTGGTTGTCTCCCAACTCCGTGGTGAGGTTCTAACATAATTGTCTGACTCTAGGAACTGCAGCTTTACCATAAACAAATATAAAAAAGATGCATGATAAAGTTGCATGAGTTGACATTTCTGCTGTTGCAGCACTGATTTTCTAACCCTTTTGAAAGTTTGTTCACTAATTCTGATGCTTAATCAGGAGCTGGCTTCTTCTGAATATAAGGCTTCAATTGTGAATTCAGAGCCTTTTCGAAAGTCTGTCTCTAAATGCACAATTTTACCCTACAGAGAATAACATGGAATAGCAAACACAATTAAAAAGATCACTTTATTCATGAACAATTCACATATAGAAAAGAGGTGACAGCTACTGAATAAGCAAATCAATACAAACTATTCACTCAGTCCCACTACTTGATTTTCAGCATTATCCAACTGGCCATATCAAAGGAATCATACATACTCTACACATCAACTCTATTTTCATTTTGTTCAAAAATTTAGGTGCTGACTGAGTTTAGGCACCTACAGCATTCAGGAGCAGCTGAGTGGGGATTTTGTGAATACCAGTAAGCCTTGATTCTTGTATTTAGGTATGTAAAGTGGTAGTTAGGTGATTAAGTCATTTTGTGACTCTAGCACTTGGTTAATTTACCTGAGATTTCTCTATTCACACAGTTCCACTGCAATATTTTAGAAACAGAAAGAGGTCATTTCATCACAAACTGTGCCATGATAACAAACAAGAGGGCAGAGTTTAGGGTAAACTTTGAAAATGACCTTTCACAGTTCTTAACTTCTGAGGGCCACTATGTAGCTGGGACATTCTCTTAAGTCAGTAAGATGTGGATAAATTGTAGAAAGTCCACAGGAGAGCAACAAAACTGATTAAACGTCTAGAAAACATGACCTATGACGAAAGATTGGGAAAAAATGGGTTTGTTTAGTCTGGAGAAAAGAAGACTGACGGGGGACATGTTAAAAGGTTTCAAATACATAAAAAGGTTGTTACAAGGTTGTCACCGTGCCTCAGTGTGTCACAGCTGAGAATACCAGATTCTGGACAAACTACTGAGAAATAGGGCAGACTCACCCCAAACTGGTGGTTATTCTACCATTAGATTATACCAAGCCAGTAACAAAAATGAACTTCTGTATTACCACACTGGTAAACAAAAAGTAAAAAAGGCAGTCTCCTTAGGCATTCCAGCCCTTATTTCACCACCCAGACACTAGACTTTATGATGAGTGGTTATTGAAAACCAATTTCATCAAACAAAGGATTCTTCTGATCTCAAGAGATCAACCACAATAGCCAGGTCAATATATAACTCAGATATTACCCAATAATCATGCTGCTGCCTATCCTTTAGTAACTACAATCTAAAGGTTTATTAATGAAGAAAAGACGAAGAGAGTTCAAATGCTTAACAGATCGTATACATACGGTAATTGCAAAGTTCTTGTATAAGGTTTGTAGCAGTGATGTTATAGACTGCTGGCTTATAAAGTCTCTGGTAACTTCTAATAGATTGGAAGGTCCTCAGTTCAGAGTTCAAATGCTCCTTTTAGCTGTAAATCCACAGTCCCAAAAATCAGAGCAGGAAAGAGGCAACATGGAGATGATTCAAGGGTCTTTTATACCCTCTGCCAAGTGCTTGGAATTTTACTGTCCCAAAACAAAGCTCACAGCATGGTTTGTGGAAATTTACTGGCACAAGATGGAGTCCAGGTCCACATGAGCAAGTCACCTGCCCTTACATGGATTGCTGACTCATGGGGGGTATCCATTGGCCACTTGGAGGCTAAGGTGTCTGCAGGAAGACCCATCCGGGTGAAATAAGTTTCTTCTTTGGCCCATTGTGAGAGTTAATTTCCTTTGATGGGCCATCAACACAAAGCTGTCTGGCTTCAATGTAGATTTTACCTGGTGGGTGTTACCCCAGGAACAAACACATTTGGGATCCAGATATATAGACAATATTCATAGTTTCAGATACAAAAATGGTACATGCATATAAACAGGATAATCATCTTTAGTGAATCATAACTTTTCCATCAACACCTTACATGATATACTTTGTACAAGATTTGTTGCGATAGTCTAACAGTGGCAATACCAATGATATATATGGTCATATTTCAATCATACAGCATCACAAAGGTTAAGAGTGAAAAATTGTTCTTCTTAACCTCTGAGGATAGGACAAGAAGCAATGGGCTTAAATTGCAGCAAGGGAGGTTTAGGTTGGACTTTAGGAAAAACTTCCTGTCAGGGTAGTTAAGCACTGAAACAAATTCCCTAGGGAGGCTGTGGAATCTCCTTCATTGGAGGTTTTTAAGAACAGGTTAGACAAACACCTGTCAGGAATGGTCTAGTTATTACTTAGTCCTGCCTTGAGTGCAGGGGACTGGACATGGGGACCTACTGAGATCCCTTCCAGTTCTACATTTCTATGACTCTATGATTTGTGTGGGTCACTCAGATAAACAACTAAACAGATTTCATTATTCATTCAGTTTAATTCTTGACATTTTATGGAGAGGAAATGGAGGGGTTCTTGGAACAAGCAGGACCAGACTCTCCACTGGGGTAACTCCACTGACTTCCCAGGAGTGAAACTGGGGATTGATTTTGTCCAGTGAAGAAAACTTCAAGTAGTTAGATTCCTGGATTGTATTTCCTTATTAGCTGCTTTCTGGCTGTCTCTGCCCTGCCCAGGAAAAGTGCTTGAAACTTCAATGAAGGACTCTTACTGAGAAGCCACCAAGACTGCAATCAGGGGCCATCAACCCTGATTGTCTTTCAGCTGCTGGCCTATACCCATGGAACACTGATTTGTCCACACAAGGGTCTGCAGGTGGGGTAGGCATAACAAATTAATGGCAGGGTTCTTCTCTGTGCAGGGGGGCTGACCATGGCCATATTTAAGGAAGGCTTGCAGGAGAAAGAGGACAAGGTACTAGTGGCTCTGCCTGGGTTGAAGTGCTGTTGAGCCTCAGACTCACAGAAGGTTTAAGGTCAGACTATGGGAGGGGACATCTCAGGACTCTTGTTATTTTGTAAAAGTCTATAACTGTCAAGTGCTTTAGGCCTGGTCTACACTATGAGTTTAGGTCGACTTTACTAGCATTAAATTGAATTAAGCCTAGACACGTTCACACAGCTAAGTCCTTTTTTTCGACTTAAAGAGCCCTTTAAACCAGTTTCTTTACTCCACCTCCGACGAGGGGATTAGTGCTAAAATCGGCCTTAGCGGGTCGGAATTGGGGTAGTGTGGACGGAATTTGACGTTATTGGCCTCCGGGAGCTATCCCACAGTGCTTCATTGTGACCGCTCTGGACAGCACTCTCAACTCAGATGCACTGACCAGGTAGACAGGAAAAGCCCCGCGAACGTTTGAATTTCATTTCCTGTTTGCCCAGCATGGAGAGCACAGGTGACCACGCAGAGCTCATCAGCACAGGTAACGGTCATGGAGTCCCAGGATCGCAAAATAGCTCCAGCATGGACAGAACGGGAGGTACGGGATCTGCTCGCCATATGGGGAGATGAATCAGTGCTAGCTGAACTCCGTAGCAGTAAGCGAAATTGCAAAATATTAGAAAAGGTCTCAAAGGCCATGAAGGACAGAGGCCATAACAGGGACGCACAGCAGTGCTGCCTGAAAATTAAGGAGCTAAGGCAAGCCTACCACAAAGCCAGAGAGGCAAACGGAAGGTCCGGGGCAGAGCCGAAAACATGCCGCTTCTACGCGGAGCTGCATGCGATCCTAGGGGGTGCAGCCACCACTACACCAATCGTGTGCTATGACTCCTTGAGTGGAGAAAAACACAGGGAAGATGGTTCGGTGAACGAGGAAGATGAGGATGAAGATAATGGAGAGAGCTCACAGCAGCAAGGAAGCAGAGATACCTGTTTTCCCAACAGCCAGGATCTGTTTATCACCCTGGACCTGGAACCAGTAACCCCCAAACTCACACAAGGCGTACTCCCAGACCCTGAGGGCACAGAGGGGACCTCTGGTGAGTGTACCTTTGTAAATATTACACATTGTTTAAAATCAAGCGTTTTTAATGATTAATGATTAATTTGCCCTGGCAGTCGCGGTCAGTACAGCTACTGGAAAAGTCTGTTAACGTGTATGGGGATGGAGCGGAAATCCTCCAGGCACATCTCCAGAAAGCTCTCCTTCATATACTCCCAAAGCCTTTGCAAAAGGTTTCTGGGGAGGGCTGCCTTATCCTGTCAGCCATGGTAGGACACTTTACCACGCCAAGCCAGTAGCACATAGTCTGGAATCATTGCATAACAAAGCATGGCAGAGTATGGTCCCGGTGTTTGTTGGCATGCAGACAACATCCATTCCTTATCTCTCTTTGTTATCCTCAGGAGAGCGATATCATTCGTGGTCACCTGGTTGAAATGGGGTGATTTTATTAAGGGGACATTCAGAGTTGCCCGTTCCAGCTGTGCTGAACAAAAATGTTCCTCGCTGTTAGCCACGCGGTGGGGGGGGGAGGGGTGAAGTGATCATCCCAGAGACTTGGGTGTGTGTGTGGGGGGGGGAGGGGTACTTGGGTTTGTGCTGCATGTTAACCCAGAAACCGCAGCCCCTCCTTTTACATTGCCAACCCATTTTAAATGGCCAACCCAACGGGTGCTTGGTATGGGAAATGAGGGCACTACTGTTTGAAACCATTCCCACGTTAAGAAGGTTAAAAAAGCCAAAAGACTGAGGCTTACCATGGCTGCTGCCTGCAAGCCGAAATCTGTTGCCTGGCACTGCGTGAGTGATCTCTCACACCAAACCTGCAGGCCCTCAATATAAGAGGAAAAATGCGACCTTGTAATGAAAGCACATGTGCTGTGTAATGTGAACATCAAAATGTAACATGAAAGAGTGTACCCATTGTTCTCTAAAATGTGTCTTTTTTTAACCACCTCTCCCTTCTCCTCCACCAGCTGCAAATGTTTCTCCTTCGCAGAAGCTAGCGAAGATTAGAAGGAGAAAACGGAGGACTCGGGATGATATGTTCTCGGAGCTCCAGATGTCCTCCCACGCTGACAGAGCACAGCAGAATGTGTGGAGGCAGTCAATGACTGACTACAGAAAAGCACAATATGAACGAGAGGAGAGGTGGGCTGAATCGCGGGATGAACAGAGCAAGTGGCGGGCTGAAGAGGATAGGTGGCGTCAGCTTGCATACAGAACTCAAGAGTCGATGCTCCGGCTGCTGGAGCATCAAACTGAAATGCTCCAGTGTATGGTTGAGCTGCAGGAAAGTAAGCAGGAGCAGAGACCGCCACTACAGCCCCTGTCTAACCAACAGCCCTCCTCCCCAAGTCCCATTGCCTCCTCACCCAGACGCCCAAGAACACGGTGGGGGGGCCTCCGGCCACCCAGTCACTCCACCCCAGATGATTGCCCGAGCATGGGAAGGCTGGCCTTCAATAAGTACTAAAGTTTTAAACTGTAGTGTGTCCTTTTCCTTCCCTCCTCCCCCACCCATCCCGGGGTACCCTGGCAATTATCCCCCTAGTTGTGTGACAAATTAATAAAGATTACATGAATGAGAAGTAACAATGACTTTATTGCCTCTGCAAGCGGTGCTCGAAGGGGGGAGGGGAGGGTGGTTGTTTTACAGGGAAGTAGAGTGAACCAGGTGTGCGGGGGGAAGGTTTCATCAAGGAGAAACAAACAGAAGTTTCACACCGTAGCCTGGCCAGTCACAAAACTCATTGTCAAAGCTTCTCTGATAAGCACCGCGCCCTGCTGTACTCTTCTAACCACCCTGGTGTCTGGCTGCGCATAATCAGCGGACAGGCGATTTGCCTCAACCTCCCACCCCGCCATAAATGTCTCCCTCTTACTCTCACAGATATTGTGGAGCGCACAGCAAGTAGCAATAACAATGGGGATATTCTTTTCGCTGAGGTCTGAGCGAGTCAGTAAGCTGCGCCAGCGCGCTTTTAAACAGCCAAATGCACATTCCACCACCATTCCGCACTTGCTCAGCCTATAGTTGAACAGCTCCTGACTACTGTCCAGGCTGCCTGTGTACGGCTTCATGAGCCATGGCATTAAGGGGTAGGCTGGGTCCAGTTTTCGAAACAGATCCGAGTGCCTGAAGATGCGATAATCATGTACCTTTCCCGGCCATCCCACGTTGATGTTGGTGAAATGTCCCTTGTGATCCACCAAGGCTTGCAGCACCATTGAAAAGTACCTCTTGCGGTTTATGTACTCGGTGGCTTGGTGCTCCGGTGACAAGATAGGGATATGGGTTCCGTCTATCGCCCCACCACAGTTTGGGAATCCCATTGCAGCAAAGCCATGCACTATGGCCTGCACGTTTCCCAGAGTCACTACCCTTGATATCACCAGGTCTTTCATTGCCCTGGCAACTTGGATCACAGCAGCACCCACAGTAGATTTGCCCACTCCAAATTGATTCCCGACTGACCGGTAGCTGTCTGGCGTTGCAAGCTTCCACAGGGCTATCGCCACTCGCTTCTCAACTGTGAGGGCTGCTCTCATCCTGGTATTCTGGCGCTTTAGGGCAGGGGAAAGCAAGTCACAAAGTTCCATGAAAGTGCCCTTATGCATGCGAAAGTTTTGCAGCCACTGGGAATCGTCCCACACTTCCAACACGATGCGGTCCCACCAGTCTGTGCTTGTTTCCCGGGCCCAGTATCGGCATTCCACGGCATGAACCTGCCCCAGTAACACCATGATTTCCACATTGCTGGGGCCTGTGCCTTGTGAGAGGTCTATGTCCATGTCAATTTCCTCATCAATCTCGTTGCCGTGCTGCAATTGCCTCCTCGGCTGGTGCTGGTTTTGCTTTTGCATGTCCTGGCTCTGCATATACTGCAGGACAATGCGCGTGGTGTTCATAGTGCTCAGAATTGCCGCGGTGATCTGAGCAGGCTCCATGATCACAGTGCTATGGCGTCTGGTCTGAAAAAAGGTGCAAAAATAGTATCTGAGGGAGGGAGGGAGGGTCGAGTGACGACATGGCCTACAGGTACAGGGAATTAAAATCAACAAAGGTGGCTGTGCATCAGGGAGACACACAAACAACTGTCACACAGAATGGCCCCCCAAAGATTTAACTCAAAACCCTGGGTTTAGCAGGCCATTGATTTCACGGAGGGAGGTGGAAGCAAATGATTACAAATCTATTTTTTACATCTTTAGCTGGCGGACAACAGTGCAGCATGACTGATAGCCCTCGGCATCTTCTGGGTGCTTGGCAGCAAATACTGGGTGCTTGGCAGAAAATAGTGTACTAAGATTGATAGCCATCATCATCAAGACAGTTCCATAGGACTGAGCATGTCTGCCCAGGTGCCTCTGATTGAACCGCAGTATGACGACGATGGATATCAATCTTAATACACCATCTACTGCCAAAAGGCAAGGGGCTGCTGCTGTGTAGCAATGCAGCCCCACGTCTGCCAGCCCACGTCTGCCAGCACCCAGATCGGCCTCTTCTGGGTGCTTAGCAGACAATACTGGGTGCTTGGCAGAAAATGGCATACTACGACTGATAGCCATCATCATCGTCATTGTGAAGACAGCAGAATATTACTGGGGGGATGGGGGATTGGGGGACATACGGAGTTCCAGCCAGCCACTGCTGTACGATGATGATGGATACCAGTCGTAATAAGCCATATACTGCCAAAAGGCAGAAGGCAAGGGGCTGGTGCAATGCAGCCCTAAAGCTGCCAGCCCCACGGCTGCCAGCACCCAGATCGCCGATGAAGGCTACCAGTCATGCTGCACCGTCTACCACCAAAAGGCAGATAGCTGCTGCTGTGTAGCAATGAAGTATCACGTCTGCCAGCACCCAGATGACATATGGTGACGGTGAGCTGAGCTGAGCGGGCTCCATGCTTGCCGTGGTATGTTGTCTGCACAGGTAACCCAGGTAAAAAGGCGTGAATCTATTGTCTGCCGTTGCTCTGACGGAGGGGGAAGGGCCTGACGACATGTACCCAGAACCCCCCGTGACACTGTTTTGCATCATTCAGGCATTGTGATCTCAACCCAGAAATCCAATGGGCGGCGGAGACTGCAGGAACGGTGGGATAGCTACCCATAGTGCAACGCTCCGGAAGTCGACGCTTGCCTCGGTACTGTGGATGCGGTCCGCCGACTAGAGCACTTAGAGCATTTTATGTGGGGACACACACAATCGGCTGTATACAACCGATTTCTATAAAACCGGCTTCTATAAATTTGACCTAATTTCTTAGTGTAGACATACCCTTAGTAGTAAAGTCTCTGTGGCTAAGAAATTCCTCTGCTCAGCCTGTGTTCCTTGCTTTCCCGCCATACTGTATCCAAAGGCATCAAAGTAGAGGCCCTAAAGGTCCACAGCCTAGGTGGATCTCTGGGGGAGCATGTGTAAGTGACTTCGGGACTTGGGAGATGTATGGCACAGGTTTTGGGGTCTAGGACAGTGGGCATCACATCCCTAGGAAGAGTCTGACCCCAGGAGTGTGTCCTGAACAGAAGCAGTGACTGGACTGTATCCAGACCCAGATAGTGTGGAAGCACTGGGGCCCAGGGATTGGGTCTACTCTCAACAGACTGATGACTGCCCAGTGGAGTACTGGGCCAGTTTGTAAGACCACGTTTAATCCCTGCCACCAACAGCCTACCCGGTGGTGCGGTGTAATCAACATAAATCCACTTATTTCATTGCAGTTGTTCCTTGCTTATGCTGGTACAACTGAAAGGAAAATCAGGCCCCAAATTTTAAACACCTGAGTGAATAGTCCTTATTCATGCACTTGAGACCTCCAGCCAGGCGATCATCTTCCAGTGCTCTGACACTGACTGTGGAGTCACTTGCTCTGTTCTGGTCTGGTAGGTGAATGTTAACAAACTGGGCAAAGTGGCCCCAGAACCACCCGCAAATATTGTGAGTGAGTCTTTGGAAGGTGAAAGTAGCATGATGCGATGCACAAGGCCTGGCAATGGGAATCAGGCCCATTGGGATCTATTCCCATGTCATTCACTGGCTCACTTGCTTGAGCTAGTGATTTCAGCTCTTTTTGGCCTAATTTCACCATCTGTGAAATGGAGATCATGTTTCTCATCTCTCTACCTAAATTGCTTTGAGGTCTATAGATGAAAAGCACTAGGCAAAAGTTTGTCTCCTCCATGCACATAAAGAAGGGTTCTGCTTGAGTTAGGAGTGCATGATTGAGCCCTTTGCAATTAAGTCCCTTGGGTGTCCGATTGTAGCAATATAAATTGGTAACCCTCATACCTAATTAGTTGATGCAGTTTATGCAGAGGAGGCTGGATGATTCTGGGTTCCAGAGAGGCACCCACAAAGAGAACCAGATGAGTTTTGTTCTTAACATACAGAGAAGGCTGGGTGAGATGTTTTCAAAGAGTTAGGATGAAATGACAATTCATTCCAAAGAGACCCTACTAATGGCAAAGGGAAGCAGAATCTCAGCGGGTGTAAATCTTCAGTGGAGCTATGCCATTTCACACCACCTGCAGATCTGGCCCATTGATATCAATGGAGCTTCTCTGATTGACCCCAGTTGGGGATTTGGCCAGAGCGTGAGTATACTGTGTTTACACCAGACTAATTGGACTGCGTTCCGTGGAAATACTCCTGATTTCTTCTTTTTCTTTTCTCCTCTCCTCACCATGGCATCTGACCATCTGCTCCCATGAAATGTTGTTGTAGCCATGTTGATTCCAACATTTTAGAGAGACAAGGTAGGTGAAGTAATATATTTTATTTGACCAACTTCTGTTGGTGAGAGAGACAAGCTTTCAAGCCACACAGAGCTCTCCTTCAGGTCTAGAAAACTTACTCAGAATGTCATAGCTAAATACAAGGTGCAACAGATTGTTTAGCATAAGTAGTTAACACATATTATAAGGTACCATTCAAGGTAGGGTGGCCCGTTAACACCTCTGCAGTTGTAGGACAAAAAGAGGGGGTTAGTGGGTTACAGATTGTTGTAATAAGCCATAAATCCAGTGTTTCTGTTCAGTCCATAATTTTTATTGTCTAGCAGGGTAGTGAATTTAAGCTCCAGGCTCGTCTTTTGAAAATGTTGTGCAGGTTTCCTTTGAGGATGAGAACTGATAGGTCAGACATAGAATGATCATTTTGTGAAAAGTGTTCACCCACAGGTGATGAGGTGTGGCAATGGGAGTCAGGACTCTCGAGATATATTCTCACGTCATTCATTGGTTGGTGTGATATTGAGCTAGTGATTCTAACTCTTTTTGAGCCAATTTCACCATCTGAAAATGGAGATCATGTTACTCAGCACTCTATTTAAATTCCATTGAGGTCTACAGATGAAAAACACTAGGAAAAACACCACATCACTTGTGGGTGAACACTTTTCACAAAACGATCACTCTATATCTGACCTATCAGTCCTCATCCTCAAAGGAAACCTGCACAACACGTGCAAAGACAAACCTGGGAGCTTAACTTCATAACTTTGCTAGACAATAAAAATCATGGACTGAAGAGAGACACTAGATTTATGGCTTATTACAACAATCTATAACCCACTAACAACCCTCCCCCACAGTTGCTTCTCCCCCTCCTTTCCTCTCTATGATTGGAGGGGTGTTAACGGGCAACTCACCTTGAATGGTCCCTTGAAATATGTGTTAATTACTTATGCTAAACAATCTGTTCCATCTTCTGTTTAGCAGTGACACTCTGAGGGCATGTCTACATTAGAAAATTAAGTCGACCTAAGTTATGTCAACATACAGCCACCGCAGTAATTAAATTGCTTTTGCATGTCCACACTGCGCTCTTTGTGTCGGCAGTGAGCGTCCTCACCAGGAGCGCTTGCAGTGATTTAACTGTCAGTGTGGGGCCTTGTGGGACTACTTCTGAAAGGCAGCAACAGTCGATATAAGCAACACAGTGTCTACACAGACACTGCATCGACCTAACTACATCAACCTAAGCACTACGCCTCTCGCATAGTCAGTGAGTGGGCGAGTTACATTGGTGGGAGCTACATTTTAGTTTAGACACTTGCAGAGTTAGGTCAATGTGAGCTGCCTTACATCGACCTAGCTCTGTAGTGTAGATCAGGCCTCAGTAAGGTTCCCAGACCTGAAGAATAGCTTTGTGTAACCTCAAAAACGTGTCTATCTCATCAATAGAAGTGGGTCCAATACAAGATATTACCTCACCCACCTTGTCTCTCTGCTCCCATGAAAGTAAGATCAGAATCAAGTTTAGGATACCTTATTTTTAAAACATATTTTCTAAAAAGAAACAGTAAGAAAATGCTTCCATTTAAGTCAATGGTAAATTTGATTTCAAGCGGAGAAGAATCTGTCCCAAATATTGATTTATTCAAGGAAACAAGACTGTCTGTCTCCTTCACTTGCAGTTCCCAGTAGCCAAACAGGAGAGCAATTCAACTTTGGGATACAGCTAGAGTACAGAAGACTCCTGCAATAATGTGAGTTCCTTCCCATGCTGCTGTCTTTTGACAGCAGTTTCCTTGAATCTACATTAACTAGTTATTATGAGACTGATTCTTCCCTACCTGGCATATGCTGGTTTTCATAGAAATTTTCCATTTTTTCAAAGACAAAAACTGAAATCTGAAAAACAAAAACATCGGATTTTGAAATGGAATGTTTCTCTCCAATTATAAGTTCCTTTCCCATTTTGTAAGTGGCAAAATGGGGCAAGTAGAAAAGAGGAGCATGAGAGGAAAAAATGATAAAAATGGGGTGGAAGGGTGGAAAGATAAAAATATATATATAAAATATATATATAAATCTCCTCAATATATGTTACACTCTATATGCATCCGAAGAAGTGGGTTGTAGCCCACGAAAGCTTATGCTCTAATACATTTGTTAGTCTCTAAGGTGCCACAAGTACTCCTGTTCTTTTTGCGGATACAGACTAACACGGCTGCTACTCTGAAAGATAAAAATGTTCAACATGAAAAACTTTCCATTTTTTTCATTTTTCATTCAGAAAAAAAATCACAAAACTCAAAGAGCTCGATATTCAAGATTATCTCATCTCATTATGACACAGTAGTGATGGTTTGGTGTTGGGGAAAGCCTGCCAAAACTTCAGATTTTCTTTTCTTTTTCTGTTTGGTTTTTGTTGTTTCCCACTCCATCCCCTAAATCTAGGAGTGATGAATGGATATAGTTGCAAAATGATGTTTTTGATTTTGGGCATTTTGTTTTTTTTTCTACAATCCCTCCCTCCTACAAAATAAAAAAAAAGGGTCTACGGAAATGGATTTGTTTATTTTGCTAAATATTGTTAATTTTAAATGCAATATTGCTTCAAAATAACACTTAGGCCCTGTCTACACTACAGGTATTGTAACAGCAGAGCTGTGCCTCCAAAGCTATGCTGTCATAACCCTGTAGTGTATTGTAGATGCATCTTACAGTGATGGAAGGGTTTTTTCCATTGTTGTAGGAACACCACCTCCCCGAGCAACAGTCGTTAGGTTAATGGAAACATTCTTCCACCGACCTAGCTGGGTCTACACCGGGGATTAGGACAGTTTAACTATGGCGCTCAGATGTGTGAAAAATTCACACCCCGAGCACCGTAGCTATGTCAACCTAACTTTTAAGAGTAGACCACACCTTAAGTGGAAAATTTTGGGCACAATGGGGGATAAATGGCTTGGCAGCAGCATTGCTGAGAAGGATCTTGGAGTTGTGGTGGATCACAACCCCGATCTGAGTCAAAAATGCGATACTATTGCAAAAAAAAAAATCAAAGGCAACTTTGGGTTGCATTAACAGAGGCATAGCATGCAAGTCATGGGAGGTGATAGTACTGCTCTACTCGGCGCTGGTTAGGCCTCAGCTGGAGTACTGTGTCCAGTTTTGGTCATTGCTGGATAGAAAGGATATAGAGAAACTGGAAAGGATCCAGAGTTGAGCGACAAAGGTGATCAAAGGGATGGAATGCAACCATATGAGCAAAGGCAGAAGAAACTGGGTATGTTTAGTTTGGAAAAGAGGAGATTAAGGGGGCTCATGATAGTGGTCTTCAAATACTTGAAAGGCTGCCATAAAAAAGATGGAGAAAAGTTGTTCTCTCTTGACGCAAAGGGCAGGACAAGAGGCAATGGGTTCAAACTACAGCATAGCAGATTTAGATTAAATCTCAGGAAAAACTTCCTAACTGTAAGAACAGTTGGACAATGGAATAGACTGCCTAGGGAGGTTATGGAAGCTCCTTCACTGGAGTTTTCAAAAGGAGGCTGAATAGCCATCTGTCTTGAATGGTTTAGACACAATAAATCCTGCATCTTGACAGGGGGTTGGACCAGATGACCTTTGTGGTCCTGTCTAACCCTATGGGTCTCTGATTCTAGCTTTAGTGATGTTTGCAGTTTTGTTCAGGTGAAAGTTAACAGTTCCCTTTGAATGATGCAAAACAATTCCAAAATTGATGCATCTTGATGCAAAATTACAAGGGCTCGATTGGTGCTTGAACTCATCTGAAGGACAGGGGAGAAGAACCCCCTTTTTAGCACCCTATATTGGCCTCAGCCAGGGCATGAAGGAACAGGCTATGTGCCCACTTACCTTCATGTCCCCCACAATATCAACTGTCCTTGTAATGGAAACGCTTTCACGTACACAAGAGAAGTGGCAATGAGCGGATAGATAGTTAGATTTTTGGTCTCCCTTTTTAGTGTACGCAGAGGGCTCCTCAGTCAGCAAGCCAGAGTCTTCATCCAAGTTCTTTGAATAAAAGTAATCCATAATGTATTACTGACCCTGAATAATAATATGCCATGTATGCGGTAGTATGGTAACATTTTATTGTAACTTTGCCTTAATAAAAAGTTTTAAAAATAAATAAATAGCAGTGTAGATGCAGCAGCTTGAGCTAGCTAAAGTATATTCCAGGGTTCCCAGACTGCTTGTACAGCCTGCACTGAAGCCCGTGCAACCACATCTATATTGCTGTTTTTAGCTGTGCTAGTGCGGCTGGGTCAACCCACCCTTCAGTCACACCTCAGACTGCAGTGTAGACATACCCTCACTCGAGCTAGACTAGCTCCAGTGAGGGTACGTGTACATTGCAATCCAAAGCCGGCTAGGCTAGTTTGAGTGGAGTAACCTGAGTGCACTAACTCAAGCTAACTGTTGCAGTGAAGACAAGCCCTTTAACATATTCATTGTCACAACATTCTGTGAGGTAGGGAATTGCTCTTAACCCCATTTCACAGATGGGAAACTGAGGCACCGAGAAACTAAAGGTAAAATTTTCAAAAATGCCTAAAGGCCAGGTCATCACAGGTATTTAGGTACCTAAAGATGCACATAGACACCTACTGAGATTTTCTAAAGCACCTAAGCAGGTCTGGTGACTAACTCTCATTGATATCCATGGGCATAGGATCAGCCTAGCCCTTTGTAAATGGGACCAAATGGGATAGGCACCCAAATGTCTTTGAATGTGAGTTGGGCACCTCCCATAGGTCATTTTGAAAATTCCAGATGCAATACTCTGGCCATTTCCACAATCTGCTGTCTTCCCATTTGATGAGTGTAATTTGCTGTTTCATCATTATTTTATAAGAGACTTGACCCTCAATATTTTTTTAATTTTTTGTTTATTTTATTGATTTATTTTTGCAATTTTAGTTCAGACTATGTTTTAAAATCTCTTTACTGGTCAATGTATAGTGATAATATGTAAAGCTGGTCAAAACTGGCTATTTCCTTTCCACGGGGAAGTCTGACTTTTTTTTTTTCATTCCAAATTGGAACAAAATGAAACAATTGTTTTTTTCCCCCCTGTGGATCAAAATGGAAAATGCCCAACATATTTGGTTTGGGTCAACTGAAATGAAGTTTTATAGAATCAAAATAGCTACGAGCATGGTTGAGAACTCCTTCTGTTCAGAATGTCACCAGTTTCAATCATCAGTAGGATTCACGATCTGTTACGGTCCAATTTTTAAGTTCTCAGACATTTTGACTTTACAAATTACACCCTGTGCAACAACAAGCCATGGATCTATGCCATGCCAAGAGTCATAGGTCATTGTGATATTAGAGGTAACTCAACCAATCACCACCCTTACTCTCCAGATAATTTGAATGCAACAACTTCATTGGCTGTATGAGGGAGATTGGATATATGGTGGATTACTTGACCCATGTACCAAAGAACTTCAAAACCACCCACACAACAACCAGCACACACAATAAACCCAAACACATATAGCCCCTCACCTCAGCACACATCCCTCTTTCACCACCTGCTCAAATCCACACACCATTCCCAGAATGACTCAATAAAGGTGATTAAGGCAATCACCCAGGAGGCAGGAGATGTAAATTTTCTCTATAACTGATTCAGATGGGTGCCTTGATCACCAGACTATAGAGTCATTCTCTCTCTTTGTCCCAATGTCTTTGGACCAATAATTTTTTTATGCAAAGCAGAACAACCTCAGTAGGAGAGATTGAGAGCAAAATAACCAATTTGTCTTGGCCAAACCAAAAAATCAATTATTTCCCCAGTTCTAGTCAAGGCCCCTAAATATCATTGTCATTCAATGCGAGTTAGATGAATTACTCCCTCAGGCTCCTTTGAAAACCCAAGGTGTGATTCTACCCTTACTTACACCAATTTTACACCATTGTAATTTGACTAGAGCAATTCCATTTATTTCTGTTTCAGAGTAGCAGCCGTGTTAGTCTGTATCCTCAAAAATAACAGGAGTACTTGTGGCACCTTAGAGACTAACAAATTTATTAGAGCATAAGCTTTCGTGGGCTACAGAAGTGGGTTGTAGCCCACGAAAGCTTATGCTCTAATAAATTTGTTAGTCTCTAAGGTGCCACAGGTACTCCTGTTATTTATTTCTGTGGCGTTAGCTTGGAGGAACACTGGAGTAAGTGTGATCAGAATTTGTCTTATTGACATCAAAGGTGTTTCTGAGATCAGAATCTGTCACACTGACATCAGCTGATGCCTTCATGATTTAGATAATGTGAGAATAGAATCGGGTCAAAATTGTTCACAGCAGAACTGATCAGAAAATGGTTCGTTTTGGGTTTTTATGAAGAGAAATTTGATGACAAAGGCAAATATTTTTGTTTCTGTTAAAAAATTTGGGGTGGCAATTTTTTACTTTTTTTCCTACCCAAACCCCCCTGAAAACAAGAAAACAATTTTTTTTTAAACGTTGGGCAACTGAAAATTTTTGGCTGAAAACTGAAACATTTTTGACTAAAAACTGAAATGTTTTCGGCCAAAAAATTTCTGGTTTGTGGTTTCTATTTTCCGAAACAGATGCTTTCCACCAAAATATTAGCACCATTGAAAACTCAGCTGTTCTCTATCTCGGTTAGAAAAATAACCCCCCTCACCCCCTACAAATCCCAAATAATTTTATTGTCTCTTCTTTTAGGTTGCAAAGATTCAATGCATAAAGGAACCTGTCTCAACAGAGACATAAAATAACTTAAATACTCATAGCCATCAAGGCATGCTTTCTTCAGAGTTATCAAACATGCTAATCTCTCAGCTACTAGTAAATTTTAAAAAATGATTATCTTAGAATATTTTTTTAAATGTAATTGTTTTTCCCTACATTATTGATTTTTACCCAGGCACATCAGTGCGTTTCTTTACCTTGGTCCGATGGCTCCACTGCCTTGCACCTTTGTGCTGTCATTTACATGTGGGCAATGTGAGTACCGACCGGGTGTGAAAACACTCCAGCCAGTGGAATGAATGGGTAATATTGGGATAGAGTCATTTTGCACTTACCTTGCATTGGGTGAATGCGCTCATGTATATGAGAGCGGGGCATCAGCCTCCCGGAGTGTTATTCCTCTCTCCATGACATTGTATTAGTTTAAGGAATAATACTAGAGAATTATAATGTATAGATTTTCAAAGGAACATAAGGATCTTATGTACCCAATTCCCATTGAATTTAAGCTAGTTCTATGCCTGAAAAAATCCTCTTGTCACCTGCTAGCAACTATGTTAGACAGAGGAATGCTCCCCTCATGTTAAAGGACAGGGCGATCCAGGCTGACATTCTCAAAACTAGCCACTGATTTTAAGTGCCTTAAGGTTTTGGGTGCCCAATTTGGCACTTAAAATCAGTGGCTAGTTTTGAGAATGTCAGCCTGGATCGCCCTGCCTTAGGCACCTAGGAAATCACTGGGATTCCAAAAGCCTGGGTTTGGTGCCCAGGCTCCCTATGCAATGAATGGAGAGAGGTAGGCCCCTAAGAATGGGATTCACAAAAGCACAGCTGCTGGCCTAAGCTAGACAATGGGAGATGCCAAGGAGAGGGGTGTGTCCCTAAGCCCCACCCCTCACAGAGTTCAGCACTTACGTCCAGGCTCCAGGGAGGCACCTATGTCTGCTTGGGAGTCTTAGCTGTGAGCCCTCTTTTGCAGTCAGGGGCCTACCCCAGTTTTGCAGGAGGAGGGCCTTGCTCATAACTGTTAGCCCAGTAGTTAGGCTACTCACCACAGATGCAGGAGACCCAGTGCCTAATTTGTGCTGAGCCCTGGCTTGGCAGTTCAAAGCCCCAGTACCTCTGGGCTTGCTGCACTGGGTATGAATGTTAAAAAATTGCTTGAGCCCCAGCCCCTAATTTCTTGAACCCTGGCCCCTCTTTCATTACAAATTGCACTAAGAAGATCCCTGGTTCAAGTTACCCCTCCGGCTCAGGAGGAGAAGGGATTTTGAATAGGGATCTGCTGCCTCTCAGATGAGTGCCCTCACCCCTGGGCTATGGGCTATCCTGATGTGGAGATCCCTCAATTTCCCCTGTTGAAGCTGTTACAGCTGTTGAATCTGGTTAAATAAATAACCAGGTGTGTCCCATGTCCCAGGTGAGCACCCTAACCACTGGGCTGAGAGCTATGAGGGAGGTCTTCTTCCTCTTCCCAGCCCAGCTGTTTCTTGTAGAGTTCTAACTCCAGTCAATAGGAGCTGGGGGTTCTTAGTCCCACTGAACATCAACTACTGGGGGTCTTACATTGGGCGTCCAAAAATGGGAGCACCCAGAATCAGTGGCCACTATTGAAAATGTTTGTCATGTATTATACATTTATATATTGCAGGATTCTTCCAGCTAAACCAGTGAATGATTTTATTATCTCTGCAGTTGGAGAACAACAGGGCGACATGGCTAATGAGAACCACACGGTTGTGACACAGTTCCTCTTCATGTCTTTCTCTGAATTTTTGGAGGTGCGGGTCTCCCTTTTCTTCTTAGTGCTGGTTTTATACCTCATCACCTTGATGGGCAACATTGTCATCATCACGATCACAGTGGTGGACCCTGCCCTATGCTCCCCCATGTATTTCTTCCTCCGGAATTTGTCCTTTCTGGAAATCGGTTACACCTCGTCCACCATCCCCAAGATGCTGGAGAACTTCCTCTCCGAGGACAAGAGCATCTCATTCCTGGGCTGTGCCACACAGATGTATTTCTTTTCCCTCCTGGGGATCACAGAGTGTTGCCTACTGGCCGCCATGGCATATGACCGTTATGTGGCCATATGTCACCCTCTACACTATACGGCCATGATGAGCAGAGGTGTGTGTCTCCAGCTCTCAGCTGTGTCCTGGCTCATTGGGGTGCTGGTGGCATTGGGACAGACAACTTTCATATTCACTCTGCCCTACTGTGGGCCCAATAGGATCAACCACTTCTTCTGTGACCTGCCCCCACTGCTGAAGTTGGCCTGTGCAGATACTTACAGGAATGAAGTAGCTGTTTACACCATTGCTGTCATCTTCATCATGGTCCCCTTCCTACTCATCCTTGTGTCCTATGTCCGTATCCTCTACACTATCTTCAAGATACCATCAGCTGCAGGCAGGAGCAAAACTTTCTCCACCTGCTCCTCCCACCTCATTGTGGTCACTTTATTTTATGGAACTGCCATCGTGACATATCTGAGGCCCAAATCTAGCTATTCACATGACACTGACAAACTGCTTTCCCTGTTCTACACAGTGGTGTGCCCAATGTTGAACCCTTTGATCTACAGCCTGAGGAATAAAGAGGTGAAGAAAGCCTTGAGAAGGGTGATGGCCAGAATAATATTTATTTGAAACTTGTGAAAAAATTAAAAACATATTCTTGTGGTGGATTTGGAGCTGCCTGTAGTAATTCATGAAAATACCATATGATCTGTATGTTTGTCTGAATATTGTAAAGGTGATTTTGTATTCGTTTATTGGGTTAATTCAATAGTTGGGTGGCCAGGAAACTACGCAGGAAGATGGATGACAACCCAGTTAAAAGCTCCTCAGCAAACACCAAGGACAATTAACTGTGATATCCTTCCTCCACTTGTGGTGGGCCTGCCAGACCAGTTTTCCCAGGACTGAATCCCTCCCCCAGTGAAGGAAGGGAGATCAAAGAGTGAGGGGGATTTAAAGAGACATACTCCCTGAATAAAGGAAAAGGTAGTTTGGTGAGAGGATTTGGGTGGAGAAACTGCCCCCCAGACCTCCAGAGGTTGAATGTTCCTCAAGGAAGCTTAGCCTGCCCAGGAGCTTTGGGTAAGATAAACAAGCATGTAGGCCTTTTGTTGTCTTAATCATTTTCACTTGCTATGCTGTACTCCTACTGTTCAAGTCAAACAATACTTTGTTTTAAGAAGGCTGGTTTGGGTCACTGTATTCACATCTGGTCACAGCTTCCTGGCGGGACATGTGCTGGTACTGAGTTCAGTCAGACCTGCTGAGGGCAACTGATTGATACACAGGGTGCTGAAGCCTGGGATCCAGTCTGGGAATGAAATAATCACAGGGTCCACCCCAGAAAGGTGACGGCTCAAGCCCTGACACCTGGAGATGGTGCACTCAGAGGACTGTGACAATTCTTTTCTTTTTTCTCTACCTTCTGACCTTTTTGCCTTTTCTCTCTCTTTTTTCTTTTTTTTTTATTTCTCTCTTTTTCCCCTCTTTCTATTTTTTCCATTATTTTCTCTCTTTTCCTTTTTTCTTCTCTCCTCCTTTGCTCCCCACTTCCTTTTTCCTTTTTAAGGGGAGGTTGTTGAATGAATCTGACAAACTTTTTTGGTGCATTTTCATTCTCTCTTTCACCCCACTTTGAAACGGGTGTAAATTAAAGCATGCTAGGGAACTTTTAGTGCACCCCAGAAGGTTGCGCTTGGACACTTAGTGTGCAGCAGGCTAGTGCAGGGTAGATTTATGTTCCAGCTTGCTGTGAACTAAATGTGCCTCTAGACACGCACTGAGATACGGAGGCTGAGATTTTCAAAGCTCCCTTGAGGGGTTTCAACAGGAAATGGGGGGAAAATTTCTTTTCAAGTTTTTTGTGTTTCTGAAAAAAATCCTCAACATATTCTCCTGAAAAACATATGGAAAAAGTGTTTTCAAAATTTTCGGGGGGGGGGGGAGGCAGATGGGGGACCAGGATTTCAAAACAGTCCTAGATCTGAGCCAAAACAGTGCAATGTGGATTTTGAGAACTATCTCCAAATGCTGAGGGGCGCTGAATAGAAAGTTTCATCTTCTCTCAACACAAAGGTAAAGGACAATTGTGAAATTAGGATCTCCTGATGTTTTTTTCCCTACAAGAAGAGCAGATCATGTGCTTTCAATCCATTTGATAATTCTTTAGGATGAAAGAAAACAAAGAAAGAAAGAACAAATATAGCCCCCAATTCATCACAGATTTTAAACATGTGCCTACATTAAGCATGTGTTTAGTCTCACTGAAGTCAATGGGACTATTCGCATGCTAAAGGTTCGGCAAATATTTGAGTGTCTTGTTGGATCAGGACCATAAAATCTCCAGGCCAGTGTGCACAGTGTGTTATCTGTCCTGCAATGACCTTGAATTGATCAACACCACGCTCAACCACAGACAGATAGGAGATTTCCAATCATGTACAACTATTGAGAACCACCACATGCAACCTATGCAACATTTGAACCTTAGAATTTCACACGCACAGTGCAGTGATTGGGGCATCGGGATCAGTGCTAGTTGTGGAGCAGTGAGAAGGTTCCACTCATTTCTGAATTCATCCAGGGTAAATTTACATTTCCTAGAACTATTTCTGATGTTGCTCAGATGCAGCTGATGAGACCAACTCCCCTGGTAGCATCCCGAGTCAGTTTCTAACATTGCTAACAATGCCCTTTGGAAAATGGATGAGCAACAATGTAACTGACTCCCTCTGCTCTGTCAATCAGCTAGAGATGACTGGCTACAAGTATATAGGCAAGTGGGGAAAGACTGATGGAAAGTTCTTCTAAAGGCATCCAAGTGTTTTCCAAAAGATGTAAACGCCGGGAGGAGGCCAGAGTGTGTAGGGCAGAAGAATATGTCTTACTGGAATGGTGGACTAATAGGCCATGCTCCCATTGTGTCTTTGATCCAGAAAAAAGTAAAACCCTCTCATTCATTTTACTGAGAAATTTTCCCTGTTAGCGCTAGAAAAAAAAATATTCTTTATAATTCTGGCTGTGTCAAAAGAAGAGGCTGAGAGAGCCTGCCTGGCGTGTGCAGTAACTTTAATATTCTTATCCTTGGTCATTTTAAAGCTCCATCAAGCAGTTAAATACCTGGTCTGACAGATTTGATGGAGCTTCAAGTAGTTATCTTTCATGACCTGAGCCTACAAAACTGGTGTCCATGAGTAACTTAATTAATGCAAGTAATCTTGTTGACATTATGTGAATGGGGATACACATGTTTGTAAACTTTACATCATCTCATGCAGCCCTTACATACAATTCAAGATTGATAGATAAGTATAGGCTAAAGCTAGTCAGGACTTTTTTGATGAAAGTTTCTTTCACTGGAAAATTCAGATTGGTTGAAACCGAAACATTCACAAAAATGTATTGACTAAACTTTTAATGGGAAATTTTTAAAATCGCAGCCTGAAACCAAATTTTGAAACCTCAATATTTTTCACATCTCTAGTGTGGAGATAGATAGATAGATAGATAGATAAGAAAGCTGATTTTTCCCCTGTAAAAATAAAATATTAATGCTGCATAGAGCTTTTCCAATCATTTTACACCTCTACCATGATATAACGCTGTCCTCGGGAGCCAAAAAATCTTATTGTGTTATAGATTATACCACGTTATATCGAACTTGCTTTGATCTGCCGGAGTGCGCAGCCCTGCCCCCCTGGAGCACTGCTTTACCGCCTTATATCCGAACTTGTGTTATATTGGGTCGTGTTATATCGGGGTAGAGGTGTAATTACAAAAGTTATGAAGGAAGGGAAAGAATTTCCAAAACACCTAAGAATTAGGAGTATAAGTCCCATTAAAAGTCAATGTTCCTAACTCCCTTATGCACATTTGAAAACACCCCCAGAATGTAGAAACTGTTGTTGTTGTTGTTGTTGTTGTTGTTCATAGAATCATAGGACTGGAAAGGACCTCGTGAGGTCATCTAGTCAAGTCCCCTGCACTCATGGCAGGACTAAGTATTCTCTAGACCATCCCTGACAGGGGTTTGTCTAACCTGCTCTTAAAAATCTCCAGTGATGGAGATTCCAGAACCTCCCTAGGCAATTTATTCCAGTGCTTAACCACTCTGACAACGAGGAAGCTTTTCCTAATGTCCAACCTATACCTTGCTGCAATTTAAGCCCATTGCTTCTTGTCCTATCCTCAGAGGTTAAGAAGAACATTTTTTCTTCCTCCTCCTTGTAGCAACCTTTTATGTACTTGGAAACTGTTATCATGTCCCCTCTCAGTCTTCTCTTCTCCAAACTAAACAAACCCAATTTTTTCAATCTTCCCTCATAGGACATGTTTTCTAGACCTTTAATCATTTTTGTTGCTCTTCTCTGGACTTTCTCCAATTTCTCCACATCTTTCCTGAAATGTGAGGCCCAGAACTGGACACAATACTCCAGGTGAGGCCTAATCAATGTGGAGTTGAGTGGAAGAATTACTTCTCGTGTCTTGCTTAGCACACTCCTGCTAATACATCCCAGAATAATGTTTGCTTTTTTGCAACAGTGTTACACTGTTGACTCATATTAGCTTGTGATACACTATGACCCCCAGATCCCTTTCCTCAGTACTCCTTCCTAGGCAGTCATTTCCCATTTTGTATGTGTGCAACTGATTGCAGCAAACTTTCATGATGTTTTTTTTTTTTGTTGGTCCATTTTCTGACCAACTTAACTCATCAGCAGATTCTGTCCCATCAAGTTTCAATGGACTGTCTTTTGCCTTGTACTCATAAAAGAGCAAAAACCAAGTGTTTATTGATACCTCAGAAGTCAACTGAACTACTTTAGGGAATAATTATAATAATCTGTGTTAGTGTTGGGAGAAAAGTGGTGAAACTGGACTGGGAAACAAGATTTTTTTAAAAATGATTTGTTTTACTATACCTGTATTCATTTAATTCCTCCCCCCCCCCCACACACACACACACCCTGGAATTGGTGAAAAAATGCAAAAAAAAATTCTTGGGATTTTTTTTTGAAATCTTTTTTATTGGTCAGAATTTCATGAAATTTTTGAAAAAATATCAACAATTCTATTAACTGATCAAAGCAGAGCGTAACAAATGTACTAAATGTCTTGGGAAAAAAATATTTCCATGTTTTTGAAGATCTAATATTTTCCTTCATTGATTTTTCGCCCTGCAGTCATAGGACAAAAATAAAGGTGGGGGGGTTGTGGGTTACAGGCTGTTGTAATAAATCATAAATCCAGTGTCTTTATTAAGACCATGATATTTAGTGTGCAGGAAAGTATGAATTTAAGCTCCCAGACTCATCTTTTGAATGTATTGGGCAGGTTTTCTTTGAGGTTGAGGCCTGAGAGGACAGGTATGGAGTGATCATATGGTGTTTTTTTGTTTTTACTGATGAGGAGATTTTCATACGCTTAGTCTGTAGTTAGGCACCCAACTCCTGCTCACTATTAATGTAACATACTCTCCACACCATCTTCAAAATTTTTAATGAAAACATTGAATAGTACCAGACCCAGGCCTCACTTGATACATCCTTCTAGTTTGACAGTGAACCACCGATTTCAGTCGGGCCAGGATTTTACCCTTAGTTATTATATAGCACTTTCATCCATGGATCTTAAAGTGCTTTTCAAAAGAGTTAAGTGCCATTATCTACATTATAGCATCATAGAATTGTAGGATTGGAAGCGACCTTGAGAGGTCATCTAGTCCAGTCCTCTGCACTCAAGACAGGACTAAATATTATCTAGAACATCCCTGAAAGGTGTTTGTCTAACCTGCTCTTAAAAATCTCCAATGACAAAGATTCCACAACCTCTCTAGGCAATTTATTCCGGTGCTTAACTAGCTTAACAGTAAGAACGTTTTTCCTAATGTCCAACCTAAACCTCCTTTACTGAAATTTAAGCCCATTGCTTCTTGTCCAATCCTCAGAGGTTAAAGAGATCAATGTTTCTCCCTCCTCCTTGTAACAACATTTCATGTACTGGAAAACTGTTATCATGTCCCCCCATGTTATCATTATGTAGATAATTATACTACATTATGTAGATCACGATACTAAATTATGTAGTGTTGTTAGGATTCATTGATTAATGTGTATGAGGACCTAGACCTTAAGACATGTATATTGCTGTGATGGCTAACATGGAGAAGCTAGAATGAGCCCATGTTTTGCAAACAATTAAATTTGCATTCTTAAAAAATGGAGATATATATTTTTCACAGAGAAAACTCAAGAAGCCCCTTTCACTAAAAAAGGTCTACATGCAAATTTTGGACTAGTAGAAGGATGCATTTCAGTAATTGCCACAGGACTTAAAGGAAATTACAGAGCTTAGAAATAAAAGGACTTGAATTCCTGTCCCGCCTATGTTACTGAGGGCCGTCAGTTATCATTACACTTTACATACAGAAATGAATTTTGCCCTACTATGCTTCTATTAAATCAATCATTATTATTCCCTCAAACCTGATTTACAGATGAGTAAACTGTGGATCAGAGACATGGTCAGTTTCCCACAAGACATAAGTACATTTGGAAGGATCATTTTTATCAGTAAATGTCGATCAATGTCGATTTCACTGCAAACGCACAAACTGAGGAAAACATATTTCCATCGATAACAATGGAAATTTACAGATAGGCAAAGTAAGTCTACTGAATCACAGTGTCTACAAACTAAGTTATTTAGCTAGCTAGCTCTTGGCAGTTTTAATGTGTTAATAATTTTACCTGTCCATATAAGAAAGAATGAAAGAAAGAAGCATTGACTTTAGATCAAGATTCTCACCTATCTCTGGAACCAGTAGTTCTACCTTCACTGGCTCCAACTCATTTAGTGATGGATGGGTTGAGGACTATTTCAGATTTCCTTAGGTACCCTAAAGACACAACCTCCAACCCTCCCTCATTCCTCCTTTAGCACTGCATTATTCCTAAACCTTATTCAGTCAGGAACAAGAGTATGAGGGAGTAAGAAGTATCCACCTTTTGTGCCGCTATGTAGGGGCTACCCAAATCTTAACTCTGAGTGCCCTGAGAGTGAAGGGCATTTGTTGCTACTGGATGTTTATCTTTGGGCAACAGGAAGGCTAATTAGCATCTGCAGTGCTGAGTACTGCCTATGAGCACCCTAAGCTCCCTTTGGCTGTTGGTTTTGGGTGTATAGAAAAAATTGCAGTACTCATCCTTGTCAATAGTAGTTGTTTTTCCAAGGCAGATCCCTTACATTGGCTTTAAGCCATTGGAACTCCATCAGTCTCCAAAGCATTGTGTACTCTTGATTTACACTGGTGAAAGTGAGAGAAGAATGAGCCTCATTGACTTCTGTGGCTTTATTCCTGTTTCCAAATTAGAAATGATTGAAAGGTGAATCAACCCCATTGACCTATGGAATTACCCCTGATTTACACTGGAGTGGTGAGAAGAGAAACAGCCCCATTGATTTCAACTGAGTTGCTTTGCATTTACTCCAAAGTAATTGAGACCATGATCAGGGCCTCAGGGCATAAATCCCATTGAAACAAATGGGCTGAATCCTGAAGGAATTGCTCTTTTTATTTTATTCTCAGTCCTTATATAAGACATTGGCTGTGTCAATCTTCCTCTATAGCCTTGATTCTAGAGAGGTCAAGAGATCTCCTAATCCAGACTGGAAATAAGGCCTAAATTGTTAATGGTGAGAGTTATTTGAACAATTTACCAACGGTCATGGTGGATTCTCCATCACTCACAACTTTTTATATCAAGATTGGATATTTTTTCTCTAAGATCCGCTCTAGGAATTATTTTGGGAAGTTCTGTGACCTATGTTATACAGGAGGTCAGACTAGATGATCACAATGGTCCCTTCTGGCCTTAGAATCTATGAATCTATGAACTAGAATGGTAGCAGTAAGAACAGAAGAATGGCCATACTGGGTCAGAACAATGGTCCATCTAGCCCAGTATCCTGTCTTCTGACTGTTGCCAGTACAAGATGTTTCAGAGGGAATGAACAGAACAGGGCAATTATTGAGTGATCCATCCCCTGTCGTCCACTCTCAGATTCTGTCAGTTGGAGATTTGGGCACACCCAGAGCATGGGGCTTGTCAAGGCTGCTTCCCCACTATGAACTTTAGGGTACAAATGTGGGGGCCTGCATGAAAACTTCTAAGCTTAACTACCAGCTTAGATCTGGTCCACTGCCACCACTCCCAATGCTAATTCCCTTCCCTGGGTAGTCTTGAGAGACTCTTCACCAATTCCCTGGTGAATACAGATCCAACCCCCTTGGATCTTAAAACAAGGAGAAATTAACCATCCCCCCCACTTCTCTCCCACCAACTTCTGGTGGATTAAGATCCAACCCCCTTGGATCTAAAAAACAGGAAAAATCAATCAGGTTCATAAAAAGGAGGCTTTTAATTAAAGAAAAAGGTAAAAATCATCTCTTTAATATCAGGATGGAAAATAACTTTACAGGGTAATCAAACTTAAAGAGCCCAGAGGAATCCCCTCTAGCCTTAGGTTCAAAGTTATAGCAAACAGAGATAAACACCCTAGTAAAAGGTACATTTACAAGTTGAGAAAACAAAGATAAACTAACACGCCTTGCCTGGCTGTTTACTTACCAGTTTGAAATATGAGAGACTTGTTCAGAAAGATTTGGAGAGCCTAGATTGATGTCTGGTCCCTCTTAGTCCCAAGAGTGAACCCTTACCAAAACAAAGAGCACAAAACAAAAGGCTTACCCCCCCAAGATTTGAAAGTATCTTGTCCCCTTATTGGTCCTTTGGGTCAGGTGTCAGCCAGGTTACCTGAGCTTCTTAACCCTTTACATGTAAAAGGATTTTGGAGTCTCTGGCCAGGAGGGATTTTTAGTACTGTACACAGGAGAGCTGTTACCCTTCCCTTTATAGTTATGACACGCCCCCCAAATCACAGATAGTGTTGGACAGCTGGTTCCACACTGGCTGTGATTTCTTCCTGGAGCTCTAGGAGAAAACAGAGTTAATAAGAGACATGCAGCTTTAGACATACTACTGATTATATAAAAACTAGCAATATGTCCCACATTCCAAGAACAATTTTTAACCAGTTGATTCTGGGAAACTTTCCCGCGAGAGTGCATCAGCCACTTTGTTATAAGCTCCTGAAATGTCTTGTATTTCAAAATCAAAATTTTGGAGAGCTAAACTCCACCAAAGAATTTTTTTGTTATTCCCCTTGGCGGTATGAAGCCACTGTAGCACAGCATGGTCTGTTTGTAGTTGGAAACGCCATCCCCAAACGTATGGGCGTAGCTTTTCCAGCGCGTACACAATGGTGTAGCATTCCTTTTCACTGATTGACCAGTGGCTTTCCCTCTCAAACCGTTTCTTGCTGAGAAACACGACAGGATGGAATTCTTGATCCGGTCCTTCCTGCATTAAAACTGCTCCCACGCCCCGCTCGGACACATCTGTGGTTACTAGGAATGGTTTGTCAAAGTCTGGTGCCCTTAGCACAGGGTCAGACATGAGTGTCTTCTTAAGATGGTTAAAGGCCTTTTGACACTCATCAGACCACTGAACTGCATTTGGCTGTTTCTTTCGGGTTAGTTCTGTCAGTGGGGTGGCGATTTGGCTGTAGTGTGGTACAAACTGCCTATAATATCCGGCCAAGCATAAGAAGGATTGGACCTGTTTCTTTGACTTTGGAACCGGCCACTTTTGGATAGCATCCACTTTGTCATGTAGGGGATTTATAGTTCCTTGACCCACCTGGTCCCCAGGTAAGTTACTCTGTTTTGGCCTATTTGACACTTTTTAGCCTTAACAGTTAGTCCTGCCTGCCGGATGCGCTCGAAGACTTTTTCCAGGTGCTCCAGGTGTTCTGCCCATGAATCAGAAAAAATGGCCACATCATTGAGGTAGGCAACTGCAGATTCCCCCAATCCCGCTAGGAGTCAATCTACAAGTCTTTGGAAGGTGGCGGAAGCATTTCACAGCCCGAAAGGGAGTACATTGAATTCATACACCCCTGCCTGGGTGACGAAGGCTGACCTTTCCTTGGCGGGTTCATCTAGTGGTACTTGCCAGTACCCCTCGGTTAAGTCTAAAATAGAGATGAATTGGGCATGTCCCAATTTCTCCAATAGCTCATCTGTGCGTGGCATTGGATAGTTGTCAGGACGAGTTACAGCATTTAGCTTACGGTAGTCCACGCAAAAGCATATTTCCCCGTCTGGTTTGACAACTAGAACCACTGGAGAGGCCCATGCACTCTTAGAGGGGCGGATTATACCCATCTGTAGCATGTCCTGGATCTCCCTTTGTATAGCAGTTTGGGCATGAGGTGACTCCCGGTAGGGTGGGGTTCTAATTGGGTGAGCATTACCTGTATCAATGGAATGGTATGCCCATTCAGTCCGTCCTGGGGTGGCTGAGAACATTGGCATAAAGCTAGTGCACAGCTCCTTGATCTGCTGCCACTGCAGACGTCCCAGGGTCACGGAGATGTTCACCTCTTCCACGCCACCATTACTTTTTCCTTCATAGTAGACACCTTCAGGCCACTCCACGTCATCTGTTTCCTGGGCTATAATCTGGGAAACCTTTAATTCTCTGGAATGAAAGGGCTTAGGATAATTAACATGGCATACCTTAGGCTTTATGTTGGAGGTGGGGGAGGCTATGAGATAGTTAACAGCTCCTAGGCGCTCCTGGATCGTGAATGGTTCTTCCCACGACGCTTCCAGTTTATGGGCCTGGAGCGCCTTTAAGACCATGACTTGGTCTCCTACTTTGAAGGACCGTTCTCTGGAATCTTTATCATACCAAGCCTTTTGCTCTTCCTGAGCATCCCTTAGGTTTTCTTTAGCAAGAGCTAAAGAGTGTCGGAGGGTGCTTTGTAGGTTGCTTACAAAGTCTAGAATGTTAGTTCCTGGAGAAGGCATAAACCCCTCCCATTGCTGCTTTACCAACTGTAATGGCCCCTTAACCTCGCGGCCATACACCAGTTCAAATGGTGAAAACCCTAAACTGGGATGTGGTACAGGCCTGTAGGCAAAAAGCAACTGCTGCAACACTAGGTCCCAATCATTGGAGTGTTCATTTACGAATTTACGTATCATGGCGGCCAAAGTTCCATTAAACCTTTCCACCAGGCTATTGGTTTGATGGTGGTAAGGGGTAGCAACCAAGTGATTCACCCCATGAGCTTCCCACAGGTTTTTCATGGTCCCTGCCAGGAAATTAGTTCCCGAATATGTAAGGATGTCAGAGGGCCAACCTACCCTGGCAAAAATATCTGCTAATGCCTGGCACACACTTTTAGCCCTGGTGTTGCTTAAGGGTACTGCTTCCGGCCACCGGGTAGCAAAATCCATGAAAGTCAGTTTGTACTGCTTTCTTCTGGGTGTCTTCTTTGGGAAAGGACCCAGAATATCCACAGCTACTCGCTGAAATGGGACCTCAATTATGGGTAGTGGCTAGAGAGGGCCTTTAACCTGGTCTTGGGGCTTTCCCATTCGTTGGCACACCTCACAAGACCAGACATAATTAGCAACGTCCTTGCCCATTCCCTCCCAGTGGAAGGACTTCCCCAACCGGTCTTTGGTTCTGTTCACCCCAGAATGGCCAGTGGGATGATCATGGGCTAAGCTCAAGAGCTTTACCCGATACTTAATGGGAACTACCAACTGTCTTTGAGGATGCCAGTCTTCCTGGTGCCCACCAGAAAGAGTCTCCTTGTATAAAAGTCCTTGTTCTACAACAAACCGGGATTGGTTAGAAGAGCTGAGAGGCGGTGGGGTGCTCCGTGCCGCCGCCCAAGCTTTCTGACCAGACATCAATCCAGGCTCTCCAAATGTTTCTGAACAAGTCTCTCATATTTCAAACTTGTAAGTAAACAGCCAGGCAAGGCGTGTTAGTTTATCTTTGTTTTCTCAACTTGTAAATGTATCTTTGTTTTCTCAACTTGTAAATGCCCAAGCTTTCTGACCAGACATCAATCCAGGCTCTCCAAATGTTTCTGAACAAGTCTCTCATATTTCAAACTTGTAAGTAAACAGCCAAGCAAGGCGTGTTAGTTTATCTTTGTTTTCTCAACTTGTAAATGTACCTTTTTGCTGGAGTGTTTATCTCTGTTTGCTGTAAGTTTGAACCTAAGGCTAGAGGGGATTCCTCTGGGCTCTTTAAGTTTGATTACCCTGTAAAGTTAATTTCTTTCCTGATTTTACAGAGATGATTTTTACCTTTTTCTTGAATTAAAAGCCTTCTTTTTAAGAACTTGGTTAATTTCTCCTTGTTTTAAGATCCAAGGGGTTTGGATCTGTGTTCACCAGGGAATTGGTGAAGAGTCTCTCAAGGCTACCCAGGGAGGGGAATTAACATCGAGAGTGGTGGCAGCGGACCAGATCTAAGCTGGTAGTTAAGCTTAGAAGTTTTCATGCAGGCCCCCACATCTGTACCCTAAAGTTCAGAGTGGGGAAGCAGCCCTGACAGGCCCTGTCTCTATAAATTTGGAAATTTCTTTAATATATAGTCTACATTTATAGAAACAATTCTGGGAAGATCAGGACAAATTTTAACAACTAAATAAGTAATTTCCTTACATATTTGATATGGAAAATGCCGACATTGAGAAGAATCTGGTCTTTGGATATATCCATTGCCTGTGATTTATTCCACCTAATGCAAACACTAGACATTTTTTCAAAAATATCAACTACATTCAATAATGATGGGATTGATGAGATGGATTCTTCAGTGGTACAAAAATATCATCATATAAATGGATTTTGTATTCTTACCTGTTTATAATCACACCTTCAATGGCTGAGTGCTGATGTATGTACATTGCTAGTGGTTCAAGAGAGAGAGATTAAAAAGGAGGGGTGCCCTTCTTTCTAATTGAAATATGGGAGAAATAATTCCATACGTTGCTAGTGAAGTGAGGAGAGAGAGGCATACATTTTAAACAGTGAGGTTAATCAATCTTTGGAACAGTATACAAAGGATTGTGATGGATTTTGCATCACTGGCAATTTTAAAATCAAGGTTAAATTATTATTATTTTTTAAAATATGCTCTAGATCAAAAAGAATTATTTTGGGGGAGTTCTATGGCGGGTGTTTTGCAGGAAGTCAGACTACATGATCACAGTGGTTCCTTCTGGCCTTGGAATCTATGAATGCCATTTCCTTGATGAACACAGTTCTGTAAGTTACAGGTTGCCTCTCACTTTGCAGATAAGTCTTCAGAGCTGTATTCTGATTAAATTGATGTAAATCTAGACTCTACGCTACTGTGGTTTCGCATGTGTATGTGGGTTGAACACTGTTGTGAGTTTGTATATGGACTGGACACTGCAGTGTGTTTGTGGGCTGTGCAGTAGTGCGTGTGTTTGTGGGCTGTACAATATTATGCATAACTATATGTTAACATCCTGTGTAGACCGTGCTAAAGGACAAAGTGCACAGGCAATAACAAACTCATAAGGTGCTATACAAAGTCTGACCACTAGAAGGGGATGAGGAGGCACATTGTGTTAGGCTGGGTTACATGTACATTGGGGAGTATGAGAGACTGAGTGACTGTGTGTACGTGTGGGGGAGGGGAAGGGATAAAGGGACCAGACAGAGAATAAACTGAAACAGAGGCAGTGGCATTGGATTAGTTCAAATGTCTGTGAGGCCTGTCCTCGTGGCTGAGAGAAGTGATTCCAGTTCAGATAAATTTCAGGTTTCAGAGTAGCAGCCGTGTTAGTCTGTATCCTCAAAAATAACAGGAGTACTTGTGGCACCTTAGAGACTAACAAATTTATTAGAGCATAAGCTTTCGTGGGCTACAACCCACTTCTTCGGATGCATATAGAGTGAAACATATATTGAGGAGATATATATACACACATACAGAGAGCATGAACAGGTGGGAGTTGTCTTACCAAGTCTGAGAGGCCAATTAAGTAAGAGAGGAGAAAAAAAAAAAAAAAAAAAAAACAGATTGACAGAGCCAGACGAGTACCCAGAAGTCACCTCCTACAAGACAGGGCCAACAAAGAAAATAACAGAACACCACTAGCTGTCACCTTCAGCCCCCAACTAAAACCTCTCCAGCGCATCATCAGAGATCTACAACCTATCCTGAAAGATGATCCTTTACTCTCACAGATCTTGGGAGACAGACCTGTCCTCGCTTACAGACAACCCCCCAACCTAAAGCAAATACTCACCAGCAACCACACATCACTGAACAAAAACACTGACCCAGGAACCTATCCTTGTAACAAAGCCCGATGCCAACTCTGTCCACATATCTATTCAAGTGACACCATCATAGGGCCTAATCACATCAGCTATACCATCAGGGGCTCGTTCACCTGCACATCTACCAATGTGATATATGCCATCATGTGCCAGCAATGCCCCTCTGCCATGTACATTGGCCAAACCGGACAGTCTCTACGCAAAAGAATTAATGGACACAAATCTGACATCAGGAATCATAATACTCAAAAACCAGTGGGAGAACACTTTAACCTGTCTGGCCATTCTTTGACAGACCTGCGGGTGGCTATCTTAAAACAGAAAAACTTCAAAAACAGACTCCAACGAGAGACTGCTGAGCTGGAATTGATATGCAAACTAGACACAATCAACTCAGGGCTAAATAGGGATTGGGAATGGCTGAGCCATTACAAACATTGAATCTATCTCCCCTTGTAAGTATTCTCACACTTGCTTCTTATCAAACTGTCTGTACTGGGCTATCTTGATTATCACTTCATACGTTTTTTTTTTTTTTTCCCTCCTCTCTTACTTAATTGGCCTCTCAGACTTGGTAAGACAACTCCCACCTGTTCATGCTCTCTGTATGTGTGTATATATATCTCCTCAATATATGTTTCACTCTATATGCATCCGAAGAAGTGGGTTGTAGCCCACGAAAGCTTATGCTCTAATAAATTTGTTAGTCTCTAAGGTGCCACAAGTACTCCTGTTAGTTCAGATAAAGTGGCTGCACAGTGTCACACGTACAAATGCCACCCACCAGTCTGTGTGTATTTCAGATCTCCTCTGTGCCCAATTACAAGAGCCTGTAAGACTTTCACACCCCTACCAGGGAGCCTGGCTGTTTAGCTCAAGCTGCAGGGACTCAAACCCTTAGCTCTGGAGGTCTCTAGTTCAACCACAAGGTGTCAGCCAAGATGGTGACCATCATATGAGCTCAACTTAGGCTCTATTTCTGCATTAATGAGGTTCAGCTGTTGGCCTATCACCACTCTGCTGCAGAGCAGGTGTGAGGCCTATCAGGAGAGTGACACACTAGTGTGATGAGGGGCCAATTTATGCCCACATCATCTCAGACATCCACGCTCCGAGACCCCTGCACGCTCATGACCTAAGATACATTACATGGGTGGTGTGTATTGAAACTGAGATTGATAGAGCTGGTCAAGGAAACTCCACCAGAAAATAGTATCCTCAGTCTGTTCATGGCAGATGCTTCTACTATTCTAGCTGAGTGAAAATTAATCTGCCCATGGCTTGGAAAAATGTTGTCAAGCTCTACCTTTGACCTACCATGCTCACTCCTCCCAACAGCTCCTGCAGAAATTCTTGGGTGCCTCATCTACCTGGAAGTTGTTCCAAGCAGCTGGTTCTCCTGCATTCTCTCCCAGAGGCAATGATGACAGGTTTATTGTCTGACAGTGAACATCATGTCTGGTCCTTGTGGAGCAGGGCCTAATGGAGTGAGAGGGGTCAATCCACAGGAACTTGTGCTTAACTCATTCAGCCTCTTTGAAATCCCAGCCCTCATCCTAGATAAACATCCCCTCTTCTCCATAGAGGTGGTGCCTCCAGATTTGGTGTCAGATACATTGACTGGGGCAAGGGCACAAACATGTGCTGCCCTGATGGTACTTGATTTGTGGATAAAAGGAGGAATTCATTCTCTAGGGCTCTCAACCCAGTCATGTGTAATTCAGAGCAGGGCTTTGAACCTGGCTCTCCTACATTTTAGGTGAGTATCCTAACAAGCAGCCTGTAATGAGACTTGTTCTCTCTTTTGGTTTGTCCTGTTGGAGCTGTTCCTCTTGATATAAATTATTAAATATACATTGGGCCAAAGTCAGTGACTCTGGCCCAATGGGTAGGACACTTACCTGGATTGGGGGAGATTCAGGTTCAAGTCCCTGCTTTGCCTAATTCAGAGCAGCCCAGTTGAGTACTCTAACACCTAGGCTATTTGCTACTGAGGGGTCATCTCTCTCTCTCTAATTTTGACCAGAAATTCCATTCTGCACCTGAGAAACGTTCTTGATCAAAGTTTAATTGAAACCGACATGTTCCCAGGAAAAGGTACAGTTTCAACGAATCAGCATTTTTGGATGAAAAAAAGTTTCTTTGAAAAATTGCTGATCAGCTTTTCCCAGGCAGCTAGCTGGAGAGTTGGGCAGTCCAGGGAGGCAGCTGCCTGGTGATCTGTGGTGCCTGGAGGACCCATCTATCAAGCTCCCTAACAGGTGAGCTTCTGAGGAACCGTGAGCCTGGGAACCTGGCAGCCAGACAGGTAGGCTGCTGTTGGACCTGGGGAGCCCTCCTGATGGCTAGCTGGCTGGCAGATGGACTGGCAGGATGCCGGGGGAGACATGCTAGCCAGGCAGCCTGCCTCCCAGCCTGGTTTCCAATGAATGTTTTGACTGAATTGACACATTCCCATAGATAGCTTCAGTTGTGCTGTATCAGCATGATCTGACCACCTCTAATCTGGATATAGGCAATCATGAACAGAAAAATCGGAACAAACTTTCCATGGATTATCTATCTATCTATCTATCTATCTATCTATCTATCTATCTATCTATCTATCTATCTATCTATCTATCTATCTATCTATCTATCTATCCCCATACACACTCATCTATCCAGCGACTGATCAATCGATCTGTCATAATAATTCACAATCAAACAGAAATCTGTCTTTATGGCAATGTGACATTGTGTGTTAGATAAGCAATGGTGTCATCCATCTGTCTGTCTTTCTAATAGTACTCTGCTTGGCCATGTCTAGATTTACACAAGATGGTGGATGGAATGCCAGGTCAATGCATGTACTGGTACTTTGCCACTTACACCAATGTTATAGCAAAATGACCTAACACAAGTAAATCAGACAACCCAGAGTTTTTGGCCAGAAACTCTTCAGAGTTAATCTGCTGATGTCCATGGAGCTACTCTGCATTTGCACTAGTCCAGCTAAAATGACTACGGAACCCTTACATGCCTTGCACTCTCTTTCTCCAGGCTGCCTTTAGCCATATTTGGATCCTTGTGTGTGTGTGTTGACTGTTGGCCAAACCCTGATCCCTTCAAAGTGAAGAGGCTAAATCCCAGTGAATGGCATCCACATTTGGTCTCATTTTCAAGAGTCAGCTTGTCTTTAGGAAACACTGCAAAACCTTCCCTTCCAAAAAGTCTTTCCACCTCAGCAAGAATGACACAGCATTATGTATTCCGGTATAAAATAATACAAAGATACATATCCACAGCTCTAGGCACCCTTACATATTCTTAATAACACAATAAAATCACAGCTGCACTAACAATCATTTCAACAGGAGTTCAGCCTTCCAGACACCCTCTTCAGAACCCCTCTCTCATTGTGGGGAGCAAACTTTCAGCTCCCTCAGAAAACCCCATTAAAGAGATGATACATCAGCACCCCCAAGAGATGACAAAACATCAACTACTGCATGTAACCAAACATTCCCTTCCCCCAAATATACCCACCCCCTAAAAAAACAACAAATATCAGGAACAAAGGAACAAACCACTCAACTAACTGATGAAACAAAACAAAACAAAGAATAGACATGCCAATAAACTATAAAACTCCAAAATCTCCATTCCCAAGCAGGGCTTTTTTTACCTAAAAAAGGAGAAGTACCAGAGGTTCCAACAGGGACTATGTTATGGCTACAGATTTTGTGTGGAAGCTGCTCAGATAGCATGATGAGAAGTAGTACAAAGTCCTAAAATAGCTAGATTTTGATCTTATGTACACTGGGGTAAAATTAAAGTGGTGTTAGGTTTTTTTTTTACCACTGTAAATACAGTATTTTTCATGAAGACTCTGCACACCATGTTCTGATGGAGACAATATTGTCACCTGTTGATTAGATTTATAAAGAAACACAGATTTAAAAGACAATCACGAGAGGAAGACAGACATTTTATTCTTGGTCAATAACCTGTGCCAAGTCAGTTTCTTCAGGGCAGCTTTGATCTCCTTGTTTCTCATGCTGTAGATGAGGGGATTCATCATAGGATGGACCACGGAATAGAGAACAGTGAGCAGGAGATCCAGGCCTGATGCTGAGTTGGAGATGGGTTTCAGGTAGGCAAAGGTGCCAGTGCAAACTAACAATGAGACAACAATGAGGTGAGGAAAGCAGGTGGAGAAGGCTTTATGCCGACCCTGCCCAGAGGGGATTCTCAGCACAGTGGTGAAGATCTGAATGTATGACACAATTATTAAAACAAAGCAGCTTAAGCCCAAGAACGCATTAAAGGCAATAACCCCAACTTCACTGAGATAGGAGTCAGAGCAGGCAAGCTTGAGTAGCTGAGGGATTTCACAGAAGAATTGATCAACCATGTTACCTCCACAGAAGGTTATTGTAAATGTGTTCCCAGTGTGCAGAGCAGAATTGAGAACACCACTGATCCAGGCACTGGCTGCCATTTGGACACAAGCTCTCCTGTTCATAACTCTCTCATAGTGCAGTGGTTTGCAGATGGCAACGTATCGATCATACGCCATGACAGTGAGTAGGGCAAAGTCAGCCAAAGCAAAGAAGAAGAAGAGAAAGACTTGGGTGATGCATCCAGAATAAGAAATTGACCTGGTGTTCAATAGGGAATTTGCCATGGATTTGGGGACAGTGACAGAGATGAATCCAAGGTCTAGAATGGACAAATTCATCAGGAAGAAGTACATGGGGGTGTGAAGGTGTTGGTCGAGGGCTACTACAGTGATAACGAGAAGATTCCCTGTCAGGGCTGCCAGGTAAATCATTAGAAACACCACAAAGTGCAAAATCTGGAGCTCCCGAACATCAGAGAATCCCAGGAGAAAGTACTCGGTCATGGTGGTTCGATTGGCCATTGTCCTTCTCAATACACCATGTGCTGCCTGTGAAGGGAAGGACAAGGCAATGTCAGGATTAGAGTGCTCCTCCCCTCCGACAATCAGCCCCCTAATCAGGAGAATTATCACACCACTGTAAATTGCCATATCTCCTTTAAAGTTAATGGATGGCGCCTGCTTCCATCATCTGAGGATCTTGTCCAAGATGTGGCTCGATAAAATGCAGTGTAAATATGGAACAAATTACAAGCCAGACCCAACAATCTTAGGAACGATGCTCATCCTATTGAGACAATGGAGCGCTATTTCGAGAGGAGACTAAAAAAGTTCAGCTTGTTTAGCCTGGAAAAGTGCAGAATGAGCAGGGGTCTGGTCGCACTTTGTAAATACATCAGGGGGGTAAACATCAGGGAGGGAGGAGAGCTATTGGTGCTAAAGGACCATGTTGGCACAAGAACAAATGGGATATACTGTCTGTGAGTACATTTAGGCTGGAGATGAGAAGAAGGTTTGTCCCCATCAGAGGAGGCAGGATCTGGAACAGCCTCCCAATTTGAGAAGTTCGGGACAATCAACTTAACTAGTGTCCACACGGGGCTGGATCAGTTTTTATTGGGGATTATATAACAGGGTTGCCAGTGAGAGCAGGGGATTGGACTTGATGACCTAAGAGGGCCCTTCCAGTCGTATGTTCTTATGACAAACAGCAGGCTCACAACTTGGACAGTAAACTAAACTTCTGAAACACCAACACATCCTGATTCCCTCTTCCCAGGGAAACACCACATAGACACACCCAGAGCCTTGAGCGCTAGCTTGCCTGTGATGATTCCACATTGAATTCTGTGCATATACGGCCTGCTACTTGCTTACAGATTGATTCATGGTACCAAGTCCCAGTTGCAGTGCCATCTCTGTGTGATGATGGACTAGGAGTATCATTCTATTACTTCCATGTTGTATCATTTACCTCTGTGACTTTATGTCTGTGCTGTGCGGGTCAGTGGCAGTCAGAGACTTGGGTTTTGTTCTTAGTTCTGCCACTGACATTCTGTGTGACCTTGGGCCAGTCATTTCCCCTCCCTGTGCCTCTGTTTCCCCTCCCTCTCTTTCTCTGCCTTGTCCACTTGATTGTGTGCTCTTTGGGTGACAGACTGTGAGGCCTTTTAAAACTAAGGGCTGGGGGAAAGATAACAGATGCAGAGAAGCACACAGTTCAGGTGGAGACATCCCTTAAGGATGAATTTATTAATGGGGAAACTCTATATCCTAGTATAGAGGATTGGAAAGATATTGGTAAAATAAAGGCAGGAGCTAGTGAGGAACAGAGTCCCATTTAAACATAACATATAAAGGCAAGCAACTAAACATCGACAAAATGTGCTCATATGCAAATAGTAAAAGTGCAAATAATAAGATGTGTGAACTCCAGTGCCTGCCATTAAACGAGGATATTGATATCATATGCATTATGGAAACTTGTTGTAATGAGGATAATCAATGGGACATGGTAATACCAAATTACAAAATATATAGAAATGACAGAGTAGGTCACGCTGATCGGGGAGTGGCACTAAACATTAAAAAAAAGCATAGAGTCAAATATGGTAAAAATCTTAACTGAATCAAACTGTGCCATAGAATCTCCATGGATAGAAATTCCATGCTTGAATAATAAGAGTACAACAGTAGGAATATACTACCGACCACCTGGCCAGGATGGTGGCACTGATTGTGAAATGCCAAGGGAAGCTTGAGAGGCAACAAACTGGGAACACACAAAAATAATGTCAAGTATCAGAGGGGTAGCCGTGTTAGTCTGGATCTGTAAAAAACGACAAAGAGTCCTGTGGCATCTTATAGACTAACAGAAGTATTGGAGCATAAGCTTTCGTGGGTAAATACCCACTTCGTCAGTGATCTACAATCCGTCCTGGAACGGATCCCTCACTTTCATAGGCCTTGGGAGGCAGGCCAGTCCTCGCCCACAGACAACCCACCAACCTTAAGCATATTCTCACCAGCAACCACACACCGCACCATTGTAACTCTAACTCAGGAACCAATCCATGCAACAAACATCGATGCCAACTCTGCCCACATATTTACACCAGTAACACCATCACAGGACCTAACCAGATCAGCCACAACATCACCGGTTCATTCACTTGCACATCCACCAATGTAATATATGCCATCATGTGGCAGCAATGCACCTCTTCTATGTACATCGGTCAAACTGGACAATCCCTACGTAAAAGGATAAATGGACACAAGTGAGATATTAGGAATGGCAATATACAAAAACCTGTAGGAGAAAACTTCAACCTCCCTGGACACACAATAGCAGATTTAAAGGTAGCCATCCTGCAGCAAAAAAACTTCAGGACCAGACTCCAAAGAGAAAATGCTGAACTTCAGTTCATTTGCAAATTTGACACCATCAGATCAGGATTAAACAAAGACTGTGAATGGCTAGCCAACTACAAAAGCAGTTTCTCCTTCCTTGGTGTTCACACCTCAACTGCTAGAAGAGGGCCTCATCCTCCCTGACTGAACTAACCTCGTTATCTCTAGACTGATTCTTGCCTGTATATTTATACCTGCCGCTGGAAATTTCCACCATATGCGTCTGATGAAGTGGGTATTCACCCATGAAAGCTTATGCTCCAATACTTCTGTTAGTCTATAAGGTGCCACAGGACTCTTTGTCACAAAAATAACGGGTGATTTCAACTATCCTCATATTGACTGGGTACATGTCACCTCAGGGCGTGATGCAGAGATAAAATTTCTAGACACCATAAATGACTGCTTCTTGGAGCAGCTAGCCTAGGAACCCACAAGTGGAGAGGAAATTCTTAATTTAGTCTTAAGTGGAGCACAGGATCTGGTCCAAAAGGTAAATATAGCTGAACTGAACTGACCATATTTAACACCCTTGTAGGGGCGGAACTTAATTTGACAAAGTCCCTCTCCAAAGGCTCTTAAGGAAACAAGGTAGCCATGGGATTACAGGGAAGATCCTCTTATGGATCAGTAGCTGGCTGAAAGATAGGAAACAAAGGGTAGGAATAAACAGTCAGTTTTCACAACAGAGAGAGGTGAACAGTGGAAACCCCCAAGGATCTGTACTGGGACTAGTGCTGTTCAACATATTCATCAATGATTGAACGGGGAAGTGGCAAAGCTTGCAGATGATACAAAATTATTCAAGACAGTTAAGTCTAAGGCAGACTGTGAGGAGTTGCAGAGGGATCTCACAAAACTGGGTGACAGGACAACAAAATGGCAAATGAAATTCAATGTTGATAAGTGCAAAGTAATGCATTTTGGAAAAAATAATTATATATATATATATATATATATATATATATAAAATGATGGGTTCTAAATTAACTACTGCCACCCAAGAAAGAAATTCACTATTGCCATCAGGCAAACAGAGCCAGAGGCAAAGTCAGACACAGAGTGCCAGAGCCAGGGGCAGAGGCGAAGAGTGCCAGAGCTGGAGGCGGTAAAGGGAAAGAACTGGACTGTAGTCCCTGAAGTGGGGGGGGGGGAGTAGGTTGTGTGACTCGGCCGGAGGGCTGGGTCACAGGAGGCCTGGCTTGGAACCATCAGCCAGAGGGGGGGGTGCACCCCGTTAACAACATAGAAAAGGTTCACACCCAACACAAACAATAATAAAGGGGGCAGCAGAACCAGGAAAGGGGGCACCCATGGAAGGTAGGTTTGGCCCAGAAGAATGGAGATAGGGAGTTGTGTGCAGGCATGCCGGGGGCGAGCATAGGGCCTCGTAGGCAGATGGGTCCTGGAGGACGCGCGACCTCGCTACAGGGTAGGTTCATGGAGTATATGTCCATCAATGATTAGTAGCTAAGATGGTCAGGGATGCAACCCCATTCTTGCGGCGACCCTAAACCTCTGACTACCAGAAGCCAGGACTGGAAGACAGGAGTGGATCACTCCAAAATTGCCCGGTTCTGTAAACTCCCCTGACGCTCTGGTATAGACCACAGTTGGAGACAAGATACTGGGCAAGATGTACCGTGTTCTGACCCAGTCTGGCAGCTCTTATGTTTTTGTTTTCTTATGTCTTAATATGTGTATGTTCTGTGTGCCCATTTACAGCATTTGTGCTCATCTGGCAGCAATGTTATTCACTAGGTATGGTGCTAGACCAGCAAGTCTGGTTTCTAAACCCATTGCCCTCTCATATGTCCATGGGTAGTGCCAGGATATATTGGCTGCTTAGTTCATCTCTGACCCTGGGTTTAAAAATGCTAGTCTGTATCAAACATATTATTTGGCTTTCAGCTTTGCTTCTTATTCAGTTTTGCCATCCTGCAGCTATACCTCTGAATCAAAAATAAAAATGGATGCAATAGAGTGAATGGGTTTGAAATTATGGTATCATTGGACAGTATTAGTGTTCCCCAAACTTGCTTAAAGTTAAGTTTGCAATTAGGGGTGGTCAGAAATTTTCTACTTAAATTGTTTTCAGAGAAAAAATGGGTTTTCAATTAAACAAATTTTCATGGGAAAATAGGGGAGACTTACCATGAAAATTTGTTTAATTGAAAACCAAGTTTTTGGGGCAGATTTTCAATGAAAATATTCAGCCTTCAATGGTTTTTAGCTTCAATGGTTTCTCAGTTGCCAAAAAAACCAAATTTGGGGATTCGGGAGACTTCTAAAAAATGTAATTTTTTCCCATTGAAAATACTTTGACTTACTCTAGGTGTTAGATGAAATTGATAGTATAAAATATTTAAAGAGTTCCAATTGCAATTCATGTTTATGATTATAAATGTGTCCTGTGCATTAATACTCTAACATATTATTTGAAATAGCAAACTTACTGTGTCGGTCTTTGTGGAATTTTTCTAAGCTTGTGATGCATTTGATCTTCCAGTTCTAGGAATCATTGGTCATTATCTATCTATCTATCTATCTATCTATCTATCTATCTATCTATCTATCTATCTATCTATCTATCTATCTATCTATCTATCTATCTATCTGCACCCAACACTCGTTTCCATGTCACTCCACCAGATTTCCTGAGTTGTTGAGTCTCTCTGCAGTTCCTAGCAGACAGGGATCCACTCCACAGCAGAGCGTTCCCTGCTTCTGTCCTTGGGCAGGCTTGGATGAGAGATGGGACTAAATGGGATCAGGGACTGAAAGTCCCTCCCAGCTCCAGAGCTGATCCTCACTTATGCAGGCTTTAAACATGGTCACAGCCCAGGATGTCCCTGATCTGGGGCTAAATAGATGAATCTACTCTCCACGTCGGTGAGCCCAGCTCTGTCTTCGCTGCTGGAGCAAACCACCCTGACAACCTATCCTAGCTGACCCTAACCCCACAGAAGGGGAACATGATGCCCCTGGATCTCACCTGGTGTCCCAAGGTTTTTACGGAATTATATATATATATATATAGCACAGACATGTGACCTACAATAGCTCAGAGCCTGGTGGCACCAGAAGCTCAGCTGGCCTGGAATAGCCTGTTCCTTCCTTAACTCCACATAATTACCTCTGGGTGAACAGAGATGTTTTTTTCTCCTGTACTGCATCAGCAGCTCTTTGGATGCAGCCACCAGAAGAACCTACAGCTCAGGTTGCCTTGGGTGTTTGAAGTTGGTCACTAAGAGGAACCCAGAGGCAAAGACTAAAAATGAAGGGCCATGTCCTCAGCTGGTGTAAATCAATCCAGCTCCTTTGATTTCAGATAGAGTGAAATCTGGGGTGTTGGGGGAGCAGGAGGCCCATAGTGAAAGTGAGTGGTGGTGGAGCAGCAGGGAGACAGGGGTGAAAAGGGAGATTAGGAGGAGGGAAGTGCTTTGGAGATGGGGGATTAGGGTGATTCTAAAAGACGGGTTTAATGGGAAATGGAGCTTGGGGTGATGGTGCACAGTGACAGGGAAGGTCTCAGGGATGTGGGGCTTTGGGGAGTGCAGGGGGCAGGGTTTTGGCAGGGTGATTTTTAGAGGGGTGTTTATTTGCATGGTTGTGTGACAGGTGGTTCATTTGGAGAGATGGGTGCTGGTGTGGCAGGGAGGTGGGATGGATAGTGGCTGTGGCAGGAGAACATTTTTAGTTTATTTGGGGTTAGGGATGTTTGGGGAATGTGTATTTGGGGATGTGGTAGCAGGGGTTGGATGGGTTTAAGCAGGGACTGGAGGATTATTTGGGGTTTATTGGTGGCCTTGGGAGGGAGGTTGAAGAGAGTTGGGTGGGACAGAGACCGGCTTGTTCAGTGTGAAACTCCAGAATGGTCGGGCATAAATGAAGATGGAAGGGCAGAAAATAAAGCACACAACCATGGTCTGGGCATGGATGATTGACAGAGCCTTGCCCTTCCTTTCTGTGATGTGCATCCTTATTTTGACCAAGATGATGGTGCATGAGAATATCAAAATAATGAAGATGACTGTGCTGATCAGCCCCTTACTGGAGACCTTCAGAAGCTCCCACCATAAAGGTGTCTGTGTAGGCCAGTTTGAAGATTTGAAAAAGATTTGGGGGTTGTGATCAAAAATCAGCTGAACATGAGTTCCCAGGGTGATGCTGTGGCCAAAAGAACTAATGCAATCCTGGGATGCATAAACCAGGGAATCTGGAATAGGAGTAGAGAGGTTATTTTACCTCTATATTTGGCACTGGTGCGACCACTGCTGGAATGTTATGTCCAGTTCTGGAGCCTATGAATCAAGAAAGATGTTGATAAATTGCAGATGATTCAGAGAAGGGACACAAGAATGGTTAAAGGATTGGAAAACATGCCTTTTAGTGATAGTCTCAAGGAGCTCAATCTATTTAACTTAACGAAGTGAAGGTTAAGGGGCGATTCCAGTCTGTAAGTATCTACATGGGGACAAATATTTAATAATTGGCTCTTCAATCTAGCAGAGAAAGACAGAACACGATCCAATGGCTGGAAGTTGTAGCTAGACACATTCAGACTGGAAACAAGGCAGTCCTCCCCTCCCCCCTCCCCCCCCAGTTCATTATTGTCAGGTAGCGCATGGGTTTGTTGATGGTCACATATCAGTCAATCACCATCACCACAAGGAAAAAGACCGCCGCAACACAGTGAAAGGGAAAAAGGACATCTGGGCAAAGCAGCTGGCCAAGGAGGTGGCCTTGTGCTCAGAAAGAAACCCTGACAATTTGGAGGGAATGGTGCTGAAGTTATAGGTGACATCTGAAAAGGCCAAGTTGTTCAGGACAAAATATATAACTGTGTGAAGATTAAAGTCAGAGACTACAGTGGCAATGATGGTAATGTTTACCAGTCAGGTCATCATACAGAATAACCAAGAAAAGGAGGAATTGCAAACTATATATCTGGGAGAGACTCAAGAAGACAAATTCCATCACTGTGGTGGCAAGTCTCTCTTGTTCCGTTCAGTGACTTTACAATGTACGTGCAGAGAGAAGATTAACAACAACATCAGTGCTAGAAATAATATTCAAAGATTTTTAAAAAATAAAAACTTTGTGGCTGCTGTAGTGTAGACAAGTACTACAGGAATGGAAGGGGTTCTTCCATCACTGTAGTAAATCCACCTCTGCAAGAGGCAGTAGCTAGGTCGATGGAAGAATTCTTTGGTCTACACTGGGGCTTAGTTCACTTAACTGCATCTCTCACACCCCTGATCTTAGCTCAGTTTAACTACATTTTTCACACTATTGAGCGATGTAGCTAGGTTGACCTAACTTCCTAGTATAGGCAAGCCCAGATACAGAGGAAACATTAATGACATAATGTTCTTGTAATTATTGTAACTCTAGATGGGTTTGAACCCCCACCTCTCCTCCCCAAAAACCATGACAATTTTGATAATTTCTAAATAAATTTCTGTCCATTATTTTTCACAAGGAATTGGTTATGTTTTTCATTGTTCAAAATTTTCCACAGATTTTTTCCTTTTTCCAATTCTTTTTTTGTCATTTAAAGAATATGTTTTTCAAAAACAATTATTTTTAAATTTTGAACATAATCTCAGCATTGGCACAAGGAAATCAATGAAAATTGACAATGCAACCTCCAACATCAAAAGCAAGAACCCAAAGATGGTGACTGAGCACAGAGAAAGATGAGATTCTCAAAGATGCCTAGAGGATTTAGAAGCCCAATCACTACTAATTTTGGGTGGCCACAGCTAATTTCCTTTGTTACTTTTGTTTTCTTTCTCAGCTCTTCCCCGGAGGGGGGGGGTGTGTGTGAAAGGGCTTGAGGGCAACCCACAGGAAGGAATTCCCAAGTGCTCCTTCCTGGGTTTAAAGGGGGTTTTGTTGCATTTGGGAGGTGGGAGCATTTACCAAGCCAAGGTCAGAAAAAAGCTGTAACCTTGGGAGTTTAATACTTGCCACTCCAGGCTACCAGCTAATCAAACAACATGCACAAACTTCTTAGGACACCAAAAATCCAATCCTGTTCTTAAAAAAGGTACATTTTATTAAAACAAAAGGAAAGAAAATACATCTGGAACTTAGGCTTTTGCTAGATTTGAAAAGAGGAATTCCAAAAATCAAGCACCCAAAATAGCTTTATTGGAAGTTCAGTTTAAAGCTTACAAGCAAACAAAAGCATCTGGGATTAGCACAGAGGAGTCCACAAGCCAATAAGAAATAAAAGAAATAAACCTCATCACATCTAGCTAAAAATTCTGATCTACTTACACATTGGAGTTCAGATAAGTAGTTCTAGGCATGATCTGATGACTTATAATCATACCTGGCTTAGCTGCTTATAGCATGGCTGCCCTGTCCCTTCAGCCCAGAGAGACAAAGGGAAAGTTTCTTTCCCAATTTTAAAAAGTTTTACCTTCCCATTAGCTCTTTTGGTCAAGTGCCCACTTTTTTTTCTTTACCTGGGAGACTTTTAACCCTTTACAGGTAAAGCAATAAAGAACAGCTACCAAGTGGGATTGTACAGCTAACTGGCTGGCTGGGTGTCCATCAAAGGGAGTTACCCCCCTCCCTTTTATTTATTACAGCATCCATAGAGATGAGGCATTTAATTAACAATGAAGCATTATTCACATCTCCAAATCTTCAGCCTTTATAATGCTGTGTTTGTACCATACCTGTGAAACTACTCCACACTATTTCAGAGGAGGTGAAGCTACTCCACCAATGGAATGGCCCCATTTGCAACCTTGGCTGGAATCAGGCATCTTCCTACATCCTACCACTGAGTATATAGTGGAAAAAATGGGATGTATGGATGTGCCACTCAAGTTAAATTTCTCCAATATGGTTATGACACCTCAATGCCCCCACCGATATAATAATTGGTTTAATACAGAAATTGAAGTACAGCTACAATTTTGGAAAGGTTTCCAAAACCCTTTAATAAAGCAACAAGGATGAGAGAACAGAAGCTCAGGCCTTCGCATGTCCATATGGAATACAGCAGATACTGAGAACCTTAAACTTAAAATAAACAGCATCATCAGTGGAGTAGGAAAGGCAGTAAAAACTGTGGGAGGTATTAGCAACCTGTTGCTTAACATGCAATAACTATTGATAACATACATTTGATTGCTCAAGGATTTGAACATCTCAGTGCTATTATCCTTTCAATTATCAATAGTTTGGAAAATAATCATAGAATCATAGAACTGGAAGTGACCTTGAGAGGTCATCTAGTCCAGTCCCCTGCACTCAAGGCAGGACTAAGTATTCTCTAGACCACCCCTGACAGGAGTTTGTCCAACCTCCTCTTAAAAATCTCCAATGATGGAGATTCAACGACCTCCCTAGGCAATTTATTCCAGTGCTTAACCACTCTGACAGTTAGTAAGTATTTCCTAATGTCCAACCTAAACCTCCCTTGCTGCAATTTAAGCCCATTGCTTCTTGTCCTATCCTCAGAGGTTAAGAAGAACAATTTTTCTCCCTCCTCCTTGTAACAACCTTTTATGTACTTGAAAACTGTTATCATGTCCCCTCTAAGTCTTCTCTTCTCCAGACTAAATAAACCCAATTTTTTTAATCTTCCCTCATAGGTCATGTTTTCTAGACCTTTAATTATTTTTGTTGCTCTTCTCTGGACTTTCTCCAATTTCTCCACATCTTTCCTGAAATGTGGGACCCAGAACTGGACACAATACTCCAGTTGAGGCCTAATCAGTGTGGAATAGAGTGAAAGAATTGCTTCTCATGTCTTGCTTACAATACTCCTGCTAATACATCCCAGAATAATGTTTGCTTTTGTTGCAACATTGTTACACTTTTGAATCATATTTAGTTTGTGATTCATTATGACCCCCAGATCTCTTTCCACAGTACTCCTTCCTAGGCAGTCCTTTCCCATTTTGTATGCGTGCAACTGATTGTTCCTTCCTACGTGGAGTACTTTGCATTTGTCCTTATTGAATTTCATCCTATTTACTTCAGACCATTTCTCCAGTTTGTCCAGATCATTTTGAACTATAATCCTATCCTTCAAAGCACTTGCAACCCCTCCCAGTTTGGTATCATCCACAAACTTTATAAGCGTACTCTCTATACCATTATCTAAATCATTGATGAAGATATTGAACAGAACTGGACCCAGAAACGATCCCTGTGGGACCCACTTGTTATGCCCTTCCAGCATGACTGTGAACCACTGATAACTACTCTCTGGGAACAGTTTTCCAACCAGTTATACACCCACCTTATAGTAGCTCCATCTATTTCCTTAGTTGTATTTCCTTAGTTTGTTTATGAGAAGGTCATGCGAGACAGTATCAAACACCTTACTAAAGTGAAGATATATCACATCTACCACTTTCCCCCATCCACAAGGCTTGTTACCCTGTCAAAGAAAGCTATCAGGTTGGTTTAACACAATTTGTTCTTGACAAATCCATGCTGACTGTTATTTATCATCTCTTTATCTTCTAGGTGTTTGCAAATTGATTGCTTAATCATTTGCTCCATTATCTTTCTGGGTACAGAAGTTAAGATGACTGGTCTGTAATTCCCTGGGTTGTCCTTATTTCCCTTTTTATAGATGTGCACTATATTTGCCCCTTTCCAGTCTTCTGGAATGTCTCCCGTCTTCCATGACTTTTCAAAGATAATCACTAATGGCTCAGATATCTCCTCAGTCAGCTCCTTGAGTATTCTAGGATGCATTTTATCTGGTCCCGGTGATTAGTCTAACTTGTCTAAATATTTTTTTACTTGTTCTTTCCCTATTTTAGCCGCTAATCCTACCTCATTTTCACTGTCATTCACTATGTTAGACGACCAATGATGTTTCGTTGGCAGTGGCCTGTGTAGCCTATGGAGACAGAGTAATTGAAATAATCAAACAAAGTTTGCTACAAATGAGGCTACAAAATTGGTCCTGCCTATTAAATCTCACATCTATTCTAAGACAGATATAGGAACAAGGCATAGAGAATGTGACCCCAGATTTCTTACAATTTGCTAAATTTGATAGGGTTTCAGTCCTGAACAGTGATAACAGTAAGAGTATTATTTATATTATGATGTCTATTACATGGTGGACTCAAGCCTCAGTTAAGGTATATTACGCTAACAGTATGGGAACCTTGAGAAACAACACTTATGTGCAACATTATCCTAATGTGCGCCTGGTAACAGAAACAGCTCCGGAAATCATCCAGGCCTGCTGTACAAAGAATAATGGGTGGTGGTTGTGCAAGTGCTATGCTACTATTGACATTAATAATACCAAAAAGAGCTGGGCTTGATTGGTACAAAAACAATTGGTCAATGAGGAAGTACAAGTAAACAATGTAGTTTGTGCATTGGGATATTCTAATTTCACAATGCATGGACAAAGCTGTCCTGGAAACATCACAGGATTCTGTGAAAAAGGTAACTGATACAGTCCAAATTGGAACGCATGCACTCTGGCCAGCAAGTGGCATAAGCACTCTCACTGAACTCATCACCCCTCCTGGTAACATCAATGATCTACTGGTCATATTGTTTCCCCCTGTTATGCAATTACAGTCAGATATCCATGATTTGGTAAAACGGACTAAAGAAGCGTTGATACCCATAGCTAACCAAATTCAACAACAAATAGAGGAAATAGAAAGAGTATAAGAGGAGAGGGAAACACCTTGGTGGGCAATTCCAGAAGATGTTACCCTGCACCCAATAGTCACAGCACTCAGCCTACTACTGATGGTGATACAGGCAGTAACTGTGATTGCCCTAATAGGAATGTGTTGCTATCTGTGATATCCAAATAAAAGGGCTAGATTACAATATCAGATCAGAAAAGGAATGGCTTTGGCTATTAACAAACCCATGGTAGCGGATAAGATTTAAATATTTACATGATTATTGATATTTATTAGGGATTTCTATGTTATTCGATGCGTTTTTATATTTTTATGTTTGAGTATAGGCATTATATGCAGTCACTTATATCACATATATGTAACACATATAACACACACATATATAGCATATATAGTGTGCATATATTACTTCTATACTAATTATTTTAGGAATAGGGAAGTGCCTTCAAGGCTCGATCATAAAATTACACCCCTTAATCAAAGTCCTGGACCTAACATTCCCAGGCCCACTATATGGCACTAGCACAATTGAAAAAAGAAAACTGTCCACCGGTCATATGAGGGAATGTGCAGACCAAGGGACAAATGGGGCATGAATGTATGGATGGTAATGTAAGGTGACCATCTAACAGTGTTTAGCCCACTAGGTCATCTTCAGTTCATGCATTATGCTTTTCCGGGAGGATGGGTAAAACATCCTCCCCAGAAAAAAGACAAAAAGTAGGGGAATGTAGTAGAGAGAGAGCCTGGAGCATAGGACCTGGTGCAAAGCCCAAGGCCTGAACCAAAGTCAGCAAAAAACATGCTATAAACCAAAATCAGGTCTTGTCATAAACCAAACTCTTGTTTGAAAGATCACTGTCCGATACATGAACTTGGCAAAAACATGAGTGGCATTGCTAAAACACAGACACTACTAAGAAGTCCTAGGCATTGAGTATTCATGAAAACACATTCCAGAAAGTAATGAAGTGTTGTTGAGACCAAGTTTCCCTAACACTCTTAGGGCAAGATTCTACCCCATGGACTTGCTAAGTCAGATGCCTAGGTGGGGTAAGTCAGGGTAGCCCCACCGAAGTCAATATATGCGCATGCATTTCCATGCACTGTCTGGCTCAGTGGAACTTCATGTGGACTATGGGATTAGTCATTGTGAACAGAGCTATTTGGGGATTTTTTTTGTTCCTGTGCACAACTTTGACCCCCCAAAAGTATTTGTTTTCAACATTTTTTTCTTCAAATGTCCCCATGGTCTTCAGCAAAAATATATTGGATTTTGTGCTTCATTTTTTTGGGGTACAATCCAGCCCCCCTAAATCACTGAGACCAGATATTTTGCTCAGAAATTTCTATTTTGACTAAAAGCCATTTTTCATCTAAAAATGTTTCTAGCAAAAGGTCTCCACCAACTGTAATTGCCGATAAAGGTTGAAAACTGGCCAGAGGGACACCGCCAGCTTTACACTGGTCTAACCTCTTTCATTTCACAACTTCTGATTTATTCCAGTGAGGACAGAACCTGCCTGGTGCAAAGTAGGAGCCAAATGTGTCCTCCCACTCCCACCATCCACAGGTGCGAATGGCTGTATGAGACATACTTTTCATGGACTGGGATTGGAGCAAGTGCTTCTGCATCTCCCATTTTGCCAATGTGCAAAGTGGAGATTCAGTTCAACATGCAGGATAGCTCCTGCCGCCAGAGGTCAAGTGGACACCTGGGTTGCCTCTTTCCCTATAAATCTCTCGGGCCCCAAAGCATACTGGACTAGAAATGCTATAGGCCAATTTCATATGGTTTTGTTACCTTTCTTGTGGATGTCAAGATACCATGTTGATAAATGAGAGAGAGAGAAAGAGAGTCAGAGAAAGAGAGAGAGAGATTGTCTATGGAGATAGATAGATCAATAGATAGATCGACAGATAGATAGACTGACCATCTGTATAACATACCAAGAAGCACACCTGTTTCACTGTGAATTCCATGCTTGGTTCATAGTTTGAAGTTCTGACAAGGTCCCAGGGAAACACTGAAGAGAATTTAAAAACATCTGCTCACTCTGCTCACAGACATTTGGAACTCTCAAAGAGGCCAGTCCACCTGCTCCAGAAGAAGGTGAGGCATATCTGCATTTCAGAAGGGCTATGAACATTTCAAGTGCTAGGTAGGTTCCTCTCCTGTTGAGGTGAAAAGAAACGTTCTGCGTGTGCCAAATTCTGTGCTGAATAACAGCAGTGTTAATCTTTTGTATCTTCATAGAAATCAATACATTTCCTCCAGATGAACACTGCTATTACTCTGCTACCTCAAATACTCCTGATTTACACCACTTCAACTCCATTCTCTTCAGTGGACAGATTTACAATTCCTCCTGATTAACAAGTAAGTATCAATAGGGTCAGAATCTGAACTATCACTTTGAGTAGGAGCTGGAATGTTCCTTTGTATTTTCATCCTACTAGGCATTTTGGGAAGCAGAGGTCAGAAATTTTCCATTAAAACATTTTTCAGTGGAAAACAGGGGTTTCAAAAAAAAAATCACAGGATGTGTTTGCTTTCCTCAAAAACAAATTGATTTTTTTTGGCCAGAAAATTGAATTTTTTCAGGTTTTTGATGAAAAGTAAAAACATGTTTGATAAAATTTTAGATGAGAATAGGGTGACCAGATGAGAGGAGGAAAATATCAGGACACAAGGGGCGGGAGGGGGAGGATCGCCAGCTGAGAAAAAAAAAAGGCAGAGTCCTGATTTTATCAGCCTAGATGAGAACTAAAAATGTTCTTTTTAACTAAACTTTCCATGGTTTAAAAAAAAATTCTGACAAGGTCTAATTTTTTATTGGGTTTACAGTCCTTACTAATGCTGAATTGCACTTTTGCCTCTAATCCTATTCCTTTAACGGGGCAGTTCTCATAAGTGAAGCTGTGCAAATCATTTAGTTTTTGGTTCCTTGGCTGAACCAAAAACATCAACAAAAATCAGTTTGGGTCAGTGAAATGAAAAACAGAAAAAGAAAAAAATTCATGTCAAGAGAAAGGTCTTATTTAACCGGAAACAACACATTTGATTTTGTTTTCCAGATTTTCCAACCCCCTTTATTATTATTAAATGTAATCAAATTAAGAAATGAAACTTTGTTTTAAAATGAAAAATCAAAACATTTTGTTTCAACTGCTCTCTCTTTCCCTCTTTTCAGCTGAAACTATTTGCCAAATTCGATATGAATTTGGCAAATAGGTTTGGTTGACCCAAAAATGCATTTTTCAGTGAATAAAATATTCAGCTGAAAAGTTTTGCCCAGCTCTGTTCATGAGCAGGTGCTACTCAGAATTACTGAGGCTCTGCAACTGAGGACTTTGAAACCACTAGTCCAAATCATCAGCTGGTGTAAATCAAAGTTGCTCCACTGACTTTAGATTATACCTCAGTTGCTCAAATTAAAATCTACTGTTGATGTTAAAAGAGGAGGAAGGACAATCCTGTGGTTAGAACTCTGGCTTGACCCTCAGGGGACATGGATTCAGTGCCTCTTCTGCCTCAGATTTGTTGTGTGACCTTGGCCTGGTGAATTAGAGCCCAATTTTCAAAGGTACTTAGGCTCCTAATGATGCCGATAGGTACCTAGTTGGATTTTCAAATGTGCCTAAGCAGATTAGGTAACAAACTCCCATTGGTTGCAATGGAAGGTGGATGCCTACCCTGCTCAAGAACTGTTGAAAATCCCACTGGGCACCTATCCGCATCTCTAGGTATCTAAACTCCTTTAAAAACCTGGCCCTTAGTCTCTCTGTGCCTCAATTCCCCAGCTGTAAAAAGAGGATAATAGCCTTCCCTGCGTTGCAGGGGTGTTTTGAGGATAAATGGATTGAAGACTGTGAGATGCTCAGATACCGTAGCAATGGGGGCTATATAACTGAGTGGATGCATGGAGCAAAGCACAGGAGACCCTGGTTCATACTGTTTGCGCATCATTTGGATCCAATCCTTTCCTTTACTCACATGAGTCATTGCATTGAAGTCACTTGACTAAAGTGACGCACTTGCATACATGTTTAAAGTATCAGGCCCTTTGGCCCCTCATATTTGGCATGAGAGAAAAGCAGCAATTTTGTTGTTGAAATCATTAGTGGAGATCTACTAAAAATGGATTCTCTGTTTTAAACAACTTAAGGCATCCATCCTGAAAACATTTACCCAGGTCGCTTAACTCATATCAGCAGCCTTCGGAAACGAGGGCCAGATTTTAAAAGGTATCTAGGCATCTCCGTTGCAGATAGGAACCCAGATAACTCAGATAACCTGTGTAAGTAAAATTACTTAAGTGTTTGCAGGAACATGAATAAGAATACGAATCTGATTACTGTATGGCATCTACATAGTATAGTTAAAGTTGTTTGAGTGCTCTGACTGTGCATTTCCATGCCTTAACATATCTGGATTCCTTTTCAGTGGAATCTTAATGTCCTAGTTTAATTTCCTAGGTTTCCAATGCTTTTTTGCAGGGATAATTATAACATACCTGTGATGTTTGTTACCCTTAAGTTGCTGACATATATTCTAGTGGTAACTGCATATTAAGTTATTATTATTTCAAATATTTATATTTTGAAATGAGAAAATCTGTACTTTCTCTTATATTTTAACCTTCCCCTCCTTTTTAGTCCACTTGAAAAAGGAGGGTAATTTAACTTTTAAGGAAAGCAACAAAAAGCTCCTTTTCTCTATTCATTTACTTTTTCCCACTGGAAAAAAAATAAAAAAAAAAATAGTGAGAGAAAAGATGGGGAAAAGTAGAATGCTTTAGTTTTCTTTTGTTTGGTTTTCTCTACAGGAAAGATGTGAAAAAAGTTTTCAAAGGGGAGGGAAAATATTTTTCCCTACCACTTCCTCTCTTTTCAATTTCCACCAAATTCCTAACTGGAAGAAAAGGGTGAAAAATACATTTTAAAAGAAAAGGAAAGGGGTGGGTAATATGGAAATTTGAAATGAACATTTTCCAAAGAAAAATAGTGTGGGCAAAAAAAATTAATGAAATGAAAACTGCCCATTTTATTTCTAATTTATTTGGAAGGCAACTGACTAACTAACTAAATTAACCCACAATGCAATACATACATTTCCCCCCAGTATTTTTTATACATTTCCTTGAATATTTGGTGGATTATCTATCTAATCTCTCTCTCTCTCTCTGAAGTTCCAATCTGCATGTCACCATGTGTAGGAATCTGGAAAGAATTGCCCCTTTGATTTCACATTACTGAATGTCTTCATATACATACTTTTTCCATGAGGGGGTAAAGTTTATTCTTATTTTTATTATTGTATTATTATTATTATTATTATTATTATACAATATTAACTATTATATACTCAGAGCTTTAATTACCCCCGGACTTTTACAAGACGTACAAGAAACAGAGGGTCATCTCCTCAATTGGTGTAAACTGGAATCAATAAGCCAAGTCCCCAGCTGGCGCAAAATCAGCCATAGCGTTATTGGCATCAATGGGGCCGGATTCGCAGTTGTTATAAATCAGAGTAGCTCCATTGGAGTCAGCAGGGCCAGCTCCCCAACTGGCATAAATCGGCAGTAGTTCCTTTTGAGTCAATCAGAGAGATGCTAAGTTGGTGTAAATCAGCTTAGCTATCAGTCTGGCCTCATTCAATTCAATTCACACCAGCTGAATATCTGGGCCAATTAAAAGAAGGCACAGTTCAATACCTAATCAGGGAGAGTCAAGAAGAATCTGAATCAAAACCAAGGATTCAGATTTGGGAGTGTTTGAAACCTGAACCGGAGTTAAGATCAATATTTTTGAACATTTTGCCCTATTGGGGTTGCTTCCTCCTTTTTTTTCTGCAGGATGGAGTATGTGAAAGGATCGGCAGGAGGAAACCACACAGTACGAACCAAATTCATTCTCCTGGGATTTTCCAACCTTCCTAGACAGAAATACTTATTATTCTCTGTGTTTTTATCTGCCTACTTGATCACCCTGGCTGGAAATCTCCTCATCATTGTCCTCACATTGGCTGACCCTGCCCTTCATATCCCCATGTATTTCTTTCTCAGGAACCTGTCCTTCCTGGAGATGTGCTACACATCAGTTAACATCCCTAAAATATTGGCCAATCTTCTCTCAGAAGATCAGACCATCTCTTTCATTGGCTGTGCTGTGCAAACCTTTTTCTTTTTTTTCCTTGCTGGGTCAGAGTGTTTTCTCCTGGCCTCAATGGCCTACGATCGCTATGTCGCAATATGCAAGCCTCTGCACTACTCAGTGGTTATGAGCAGGAAGGTATACACAGGGCTAGCTGCCGGATCCTGGCTCAGTGGACTCCTCATATTCTTTGGTCTGACCGTCATGGTGTTCACCCTACCCTTCTGCCATTCCCATGAGATTAACCATTTCTTCTGTGACATCCCTCCACTGCTGAAGCTGGCCTGTGGAGACACCTCCGGCAAAGAAATGGCTGTCTTCATCATGGCTCTGTTCGTTGTCACCTTCCCCTTCATGCTGATTCTCATGTCCTATGTCTGCATCATCTCCACCATCCTGAGGATGCCCTCGGGGGAGGGCAGGAGGAAGTCCTTCTCCACCTGCTCCTCGCACCTCCTGGTGTTGATGCTGTCCTACGGCTCTGCTTGTGTTATGTATCTGAAGCCCAAATCATCCTACTCTCCAGATACAGATAAATTTATCTCTCTGTCCTACTCCGTCATCACACCCATGATAAACCGCATTATCTACAGCCTGAGGAACAAGGAGGTGAGGGGTGCCTTCTGGAGAATGATGGGGAGAAGAAGGTTCTGTTGAATAAAGAAAATGGATTAATTGTAAGTGTCTCTGGTTCAATTCTTCATCTTCAACAATGAAACCCCTTAAGGTGCGGCTTCTGATCTCGTAGAGATGAGGTTAATTCTGAAGTAATATCACCACACTCAATGGATTTACTACAGATGGGTGGGAAATGCTTTTCCCATTCCATTTTTTTTAATTAAAAAAAATGAAAAAATTCCATCCTGAATCCGGAGGAAAAGTTAAATTCTCAAAACAAATTTGAAATAATAATAATAATAATAATAATTAATAATGTGCCAATTGAAACATTTCATTTTGATAATATACACAATTTTTGTTTTCTTTTTTACCTTTAATTTTTTTAAAACATTTTATTTTTTTTGGTAAAAATTAACTAAACTTTCTAAATGAAAAAAATCATTTTGAACCCAGAAATGAGAACTTTTCATTTTAAAAATATCAAAATGAGACATTCTAACAATTTTTAAATCTTTTTTTTTTTTCAAATTTGTTTTGAATCAGGAGATGTGTCAAAACTGATCCTTCCCCAGTTTTGGTTTCAACAACTAGGTGTTTTCTGACATAATTTTTTGCTGGAATATTCCTGGCCAACTCTAGAAGTTCCATTGGTGTAGATTTGGAGGGGCACTAGTAACAATGTTCAGGTAGAGGGGGGAATTGAACCTGGGTCTCTTACAACTCAGTGGAGTCCTGTAGTTACTAGGCTAAAGATTATCAGGGAGCTTCTCTTTCTCTGGGCCTTTTGGGAGTCCTTTGCCTTGCTTTTCTCAAAATGCCGGGAGGTTGAAACAAAATGAAGCAGTTTTTTTTGGTTTGCACAAAACTATTCAGCAAATTCAGTGGGAGACTTTGTGTGTGTTTATCTATTCACTAATGTGCAAACCAAAACCAGAAATCCATGAAAGTCAGTTTGTACTGCTTTCTTCTGGGTGTCTTCTTTGGGAAAGGACCCAGAATATCCACAGCTAATTGCTGAAATGGGACTTCAATTATGAGTAGTGGCTGGAGAGGGGCTTTAACCTGGTCTTGGGGCTTTCCCACTCGTTGGCACACCTCACAAGACCGGACATAATTAGCAACGTCCTTGCCCATTCCCTCCCAGTGGAAGGACTTCCCCAACAGGTCTTTGGTTGTGTTCACCCCAGAATGGCCACTGGGATGATCATGGGCTAAGCTCAAGAGCTTTACCCGATACCTGCTTTCAACTACCTGAAAGGGGGTTCCAAAGAGGATGGATCTAGACTGTTCTCAGTGGTACCAGATGATAGAACAAGGAGTAATGGTCTCAAGTTGCAGTTGGGGAGGTTAAGGTTGGATATTAAGAAAAACTTTTTCACTAGGAGGGTGGTGAAGCACTGGAATGGGTTACCTAGGGAGGGGGTGGAATCTCCTTCCGTAGAGGTTTTTAAGGTCAGGCTTGACAAAGCCCTGGCTGGGATGATTTAGTTGGGAATTGGTCCTGCTTTGAGCAGGGGGTTGGACTAGATGACCTCCTGAGGTCCCTTCTAACCCTGATATTCTATGATTCTACGATTCTATGATATTTAGTGGAAACTACCAACTGTCTTTGAGGATGCCAGTCTTCCTGGTGCCCACCAGAAAGAGTTTCCTTGTATAAAAGTCCTTGTTCTACAACAAACCGGGATCGGTTAGAAGAGCTGAGAGGCGGTGGGGTGCTCCGTGCCACCGCCCAAGCTTTCTGAAGGCTGTCGTCTGCTTCCTGCTCGGCCTGGAACTGTTCCCTTGATGCTGGAGACATCAGTTCCTCCTTGGACTGTGGACTTGGGCTGGAAGCGACGCAGGTGCTGGGGTAGTTTCTGTTGACTGTGAACCGCTCTCCGGTGGTGCACTACGTAATATTTCAGGCTCTGGCTGAGCCTCTTGGGTAGGGTTATCTGCTGCTTCGGGCAGTTCAGGCTCGCTGGTGCCCTCTGGCGTTGGAGTTGTAGACGGGTTTGCAAGCGCTGCACTCAGTGCTGGCAATGGTTCTGGTGCTGGTTGCGTTGCCCGTTCCGGTTCTGCGACTGGCTTTGGCTGGGTCTCTGGGATTGGATCCACTACGGCTGTTTCAGTCGTTGCCAGGGGATTCAGTTCCACCACCTTTGTCTGGGTCTCTGGTAACACCGACGGGGCCCTGGTGGACGGGTCAGGAACAGGGATGGGGGTGAAAGCTTCCTTAGCCTGGCTGCGGGTGACTATTCCCACCCTCTTGGCTAGCTTCACATGGTTGGCCAAGTCTTCCCCCAGCAGCATGGGGATGGGATAATTGTCATAGACTGCAAAAGTCCACATTCCTGACCAGCCCTTGTACTGGACATGTAATTTGGCTGTAGGCAAGGTTACAGAGTGCGACATGAAGGGTTGAATTGTCACCGGAGCCTCCGGGTTGGTGAGTTTGGGGTCCACTAAGGATTGGTGGATAGTCGACACTTGTGCCCCAGTGTCCCTCCACGTGATAACCTTCTTTCCGCCCACTCTCAAGGTTTCCCTTCATTCCGAGGGTATGAGAGAGACATCTGGGCCCGGGGATCCTTGGTGTGATTGTGGTATAATGAACTGTAATCGGTTGGGGTTCATGGGGCAGTGGGCCTTTATATGTCCCAGTTCATTACATTTAAAACATCGCCCTGCTAAGGTATCACCGGGGCGATGTTGCTTGGTGGAGACAGGTGTGGTGGGGTGAGAAGGCGTCTGGGGTTTCCCTTGGGATGTAGGTGGGGCCTTGGGTTGTCCCGGTGCTAAGGTTTTGTTTCGGGTTGCCCCTTCTGATATTCGCTCCAACTGCTACTAGTTTTTTTCTTTTCTGCCACCTCCACCCATATGGTTCCAATCTCCCCCGCCTCGGTTACAGTTTTGGGCTTCCCATCTAGGATGTACCTTTCTATTTCCTCAGGAACACCCTCTAAAAACTGCTCCATTTGCATTAGGAATGGCAACTCTTCCGTAGATTTAACATTTGCTCCTGATATCCAGGCATCATAATTTTTGTCAATGTGGTAGGCATGTCGGGTAAATGACACGTCTGGTTTCCACCTTAGGGCTCTGAACTGCCGACGGGCATGCTCAGGTGTTAGCCCAATTCTGATTCTGGCCTAGTTTTTAAAAAGTTCATAACTGTTCATGTGTTCCTTAGGCATTTCAGCCGCCACCTCTGCTAAAGGTCCACTGAGCTGCGGCCTCAGCTCTACCATGTACTGGTCTGTAGTGATGCTGTACCCAAGGCAGGCCCTTTCAAAATTTTCTAAGAAGGCCTCAGTATCATCGCCTGCCTTGTAGGTGGGGAATTTTCTGGGATGGGAAGTGGTACCTGGAGAGGGGTTGGCTGGTATATCTGGCCTAGCCCGTGCTAATTCCAGTTCATGCTTCCTCTCTTTTTCCCTCTCTTCCCTCTCTTTTTCTTTCAGCTCCATCTCTTTTTGCCTCAGCTCCATCTCTTTTTGTTTTTCCTCCATCTCTTTTGCCTGAGCTCCATCTCTTTTTCTTTTTGCTCCATAGCTCTCCTGTGGGCCTCCTCTTTTGCTTTCTCTTCTCTTTCTCTCTCCTCCATAGCAGCTTCTTTCTCGAGTTTTTTTAATTGAAGCAGTCTCTGATGTTTCCTTTCATTTTCTTCTGCTTCTAGTCTGGCCAGTTCTAGTTTGTTAGCTGCTTCACTGGCAGTCATTTTCCTGTTTTCTTGTGCTAGGTCACACCCCCTCTGCAGTTCCTGAAACTGGGATGCACTCAGCTCAGTCTGCTTAGGTAGCAGAGACTTTCTAACTAGCTATCCCCGAGAGGTAGAAAGAAAAAAAAAAACAATACAGCGTGTAAATTCCTTTTGCCATCTGTTTTCTCACTGCTTGAACCCTTCTCTTAACAAAGACCCTTGTTAAAAAAACTTAACACCTCTGCCTTCAGGCAAGGAGAGATCAGATATGCAGCTACCTTCAGCTCTGCTGTCCAAGCAGCTAGAAAGGAGAAAAAAAATCTTACTGGCTTTTGGTTTAAAATTATCCCACTGCTCTGCCACCATGTCAAGGCTACTTCCCCACTCTGAACTTTAGGCTACAGATGTGGGGGCCTGCATGAAAACTTCTAAGCTTAACTACCAGCTTAGATCTGGTCCGCTGCCACCACTCCCAATGTGCTAATTCCCTTCCCTGGTTAGCCTTGAGAGACTCTTCACCAATTCCCTGGTGAATACAGATCCAAACCCTTTGGATCTTAAAACAAGGAGAAATTAAGCATCCCCCTTCCTCTCTCCCACCAATTCCTGGTGGATCAAGATCCAACCCCCTTGGATCTAAAAACAAGCAAAAATCAATCAGGTTCTTAAAAAGAAGGCTTTTAATTAAAGAAAAACGTAAAAATCAGGATGGAAAATAACTTTACAGGGTAATCAAACTTAAAGAGCTCAGAGGACCCCCCTCTAGCCTTAGATTCAAATTACAGCAAACAGAGGTAAACACCCTAGTAAAAGGTACATTTACAAGTTGAGAAAACAAAGATAAAAACTAACATGCCTTGCCTGGCTGTTTACTTACAAGTTTGAAATATGAGAGACTTGCTCAGAAAGATTTGGAGAGCCTGGATTGATGTTTGGTCCCTCTTAGTCCCAAGAGCGACCCCCTACCCAAAACAAAGAGCACAAACAAAAGCCTTCCCCCCACCAAGATTTGAAAGTATCTTGTCCCCTTATTGGTCCTTTGGGTCAGGTGTCAGCCAGGTTACCTGAGCTTTTTAACCCTTTACAGGTAAAAGGATTTTGGAGTCTCTGGCCAGGAGGGATTTTATAGTACTGTACAAAGGACAGCTGTTACCCTTCCCTTTATAGTTATGACAAGGGGTAAGCAGTAATGTGACAAAGTTTGAAGATAATACAAAATTACTCAGGATAGTTAAGTCCAAAGGTGACTGTGAAGAGTTACAAAGGGATCTCACTAAACTGGGTGACAGGGCAACAAAATGGCAGATAAAATTCAATGTTGATAAATGCAAAGTAATGCACATTGGAAAATATAATCCCAGCTATACATAAAAAAGGGTGAGGTCTAAGTTCACTGTTACCATTCAAGAAAGAGATCTTGGAGTCATCGTGAATAGTTCCCTGAAAACATCCACTCAATGTGGAGTAGCATTCAAAAAACAAACAAACAAAAAAACAATAACAACTAATAGGAACCATTAGGGAAGGGGTAGATAATAAGACAGTATATATCATAATGCCATTATATAAATACATGGTAGGCAGACACCTTGAATACTGTGAGCAGTTCTGGTCACCCCATCTCAAAAGAGATATATTAGAATTGGAAAAGGTAAAGAGAAGGGCAATGAAAATTATTAGGGTCTATAAAATCATGAATGGTGTGGAGAAAGTGAATAAGGAAATTTTATTTACCCCTTCACATAACACAAGCCTTAGGAGGTCACTCAATGAAATCAATAGGCTGCAGGTTTAAAACAAAGAACAGGAAGTACTTTTACACACAATGCATAGTCAACCTGTAGAACTCATTGCCATGGGATGTTGTGAAGGCCAAAACTATAACTGGGTTGGAAAAAGATTAAGATATGTTCATGGAATATAGTGCCATCAATGGCTGTTAGCTCAGATGATCAGGGATGCCACCCCATGTTCCAGGTGTCTCTAAACCTCTGACGGCCAGAAGCTGGCACAGGACAACATGGGGATGGATCTCTCAAAATTACCCTGTTCTGCTCATTCCCTCTGAAGCATCTGGCACTGGCCACTGTCAGTGTAGTGGGCTATATAGATCATTGGTCTGACCCAGTATGGCCTTGCTTATGTTCTCACAGACAAGTTAGATCATAGAATGTGGGGGTCAGACTGTGTCGTATTTCCCTAGAAAGTGGGAATCAGGGTGTGTTTCCATTTTAGTATTTTAGAGCTGTACCCAAGTTGTTAGTCGATTCCCTGCCAGTACTGAGGGACCATCTTTCCTAGGTCTGATGGGTTTGGGTTGCAATTTGTTCCACTTTTTAATGTATTTGATAAGCAACATTTTGGGACAGATCCTCAGATGGTGTAAACTGATGCAGCTCCATTGACTTCAAGAGTTCTAAGTTAATTTACACTAGTGTGATAACACACCTTACAGATGTTTGAGGTAAGGCACAGTGGCAATTCCTACTCAATAGAAGTTACAAGTTCTGTGCTCCTTCGACATTCCCATCAAGAGATATTACTGAGAGGGGAATCAGGGTCCTTCCCTCTGTCACTCTGATCCTGACCAGTACCTTTATCCTTCCCTCCATCAGCAAGACACAATGTGCTGAGGAAGAAAATGTCCAGCTGAACCACCATGACCAAGTTCCTTCTCTGATGTTCAGGAGATGCAGATTTTACACTTCCTGGTGTTTCCAGTGCTCTATCTGATGTCCTGGATGAGGAGCCTTTTCATCGTCACAGTCATAGCCCTTGACCACCATCTTCACACCCTTTTCCTAATGAATCCGTCCATCTTCTCCTTCTCTGTCAGTATCCCCAAATCCTTGGCCAGCTCCCTCTTAAACACCAGGTCGATTTCTTATTCTGGATGTTTCACCCTAGACTTTCTCTTCATGTTCTTTGCTTCAGCAGCTATAGCATTATTCCCCATCATGATGTATGACGAATACATTGCCATCTGTCAACCACTGCTCTATGAGAGAGTAATGAACAGGGCAGCTGGTGTCCAAATAGCAGACAGTGCCTGTATCAGTGGAATTCTCAATTCTGCACTGCACACCGGTAATACACTTGAGTTAACCTTCCATGGAGGGAATATGGTGGCTCAGTTCTTCTGTGAAATTCCCCAACTACTCAAGCTTGCCTGCTCTGACTCACATCTCAGTAAAGTTGGGATTCTTGCATTTGGTGCATACTTAGTCTTGAGCTGCTTTGTTTTAATAACTGTGTGTGACAAGATGGCCAATGTTAATATGGTGGGTCCTGTGCTTTTCTTGGTGGGGGGGGGGCTAAGATGCCACCCCTTGCCCCTGCTCTTGGGGCACTGAGGTCCCCGCTAGTGGCCTGAGAAGGTGGTAGAGGAGGGAAGCAGGAGAGGGGTCTGGGTTTGCTCCTCACTCTGAGCCCCAGCCCCTCTCAACCCCTGCGGGTTCTTACACTCTTCCCCTTTGGGTGGGGTTACCCTCTGTCCTTAGATGCTGGGGGAGGGAGTCTCCCTCCCCTGCTGGGGCAGGGTCTCCCTGGTTTTTCTGGTTCTCTGCTTTTTCACCTACAAGCTCCAGTCCTCTCTCCTTCCTCCTCCTCCCTGACTGCCTGAAGCAGGGGTTTTTATTAGGTTCCTGACAGGGCCTTAATTGTCTACAGGTGCTCCAATTAACCTGTAGCAACACTCCCTAGTCTACAGGGAACCATGCCTTAATTAGCCTAGGGCTTATGTATTTCCCCTCTAGCACTTTCCCACTGCTCCCTGGCCCTCCTGTATCACGTGTCATTATGTTCAAATCTTCAAAACAGTGCTGAGAATCCCCTCTGAGCAGGGCCAGCATAAAGCCTTCTCCACCTGCCTTCCTCCCCTCAGTGTGGTCTCTTTGTTTCTTTGCTCTGACATCTTTGCCTACCTGAAAACCTATCTCCAGCTCTCCATTGGGTCTGGATCTCATGGTGTCTGTTCTCTATTCCGTGGTGCCTCCAATGATGAATCCAATCATCTATAGCATAAGGAACTAGGAGATCAAAGCTGCTCTGTGGAAAATGATTAGATCAAGATGAAGCCAAGGTCTAGGATGGACAGATTCATCAGGAAGAAGTACCCAGGACCGTGAATTGTTGTTAGTGCTGCAGAGAGTTGATAAGGCTGCTCAGTGTGGCTGTTCTTGGAGCTTGTATGTCAGCTGCACGAGCAGGGAATTCAGCTTGCTGATTCAGCAGACATCGATGTTGTTCATAAAGAAAGACTAGAGGCTTGGTTAGGTGACAAAGGCGCTCGGCCTGGTTTATTGTCAGCAAAGCATGTTACTAGCGCCCCACAGGAGCTAGAGGTGCACTAACACATGTATGCCTGTGCCAATGGTACTGGTTCAATCAGCACACCAGGACAGTCCCTTCGGCTAGCACGAAGATGCCCCTCTTATGACTTCTCCTTTTATACATTGATACACACAAGTGCCGTATTACACTCCAGATGTTGTTAATTACCACCCTAATCCTCATACCTGCTAGTCTGAACAAAACATACTCATCCATTATCCTGTCATCCCCTCCTTATCTTTATGAGGGGTCAGTGTGTTCTTGTACCATCTCTTAGGAATGCATTTACATAGTTACTTGAGAAAGCTAAGTCTTTTTGTACCATCCTCTCCGGTCAGGAATGTGCTTACTTGGTTAGCTGACACCTAGCGTGTTGCTATTCTGCCAAGGTCAGGCCTACTTTGGTTCACCCCATCAAGTATGCCTAGGGCTCCAGCAAGGCCTACACATGGTGGTGACGCCTTTGTTGAACTTGTTCATCTACAGCCTGAGGAACAAGAAGGTCAAAGAGGGCCTCAGGAGGAAGCTGTATTTCTTCAAGGAGCCCCTGGGCACTGGACTGTGTTTCTAAGTTAGGAATTATGTAAAAGTCAAGGTGTAAAATGTTCTAAAGAATCTAAGTGACTTATTAGCCAAAGTTCCATTTTTAAAAGTGTCCTAGTCAATCAGTAGCCTAAGTCCCATTCAAAGTCAATGAGACTTCAACTTCTAAGTGCTTAAATTGCTTTAGAAAATGAAATTTTGGTTCTTAAATCTCTTAGGTTATTTTAAGAATTTTGCCCAGTGGCAGTGAGTGGAGGAGACTTTGTGCGTGTGTGTGTGTCTGTGAGAGAGAGAGAAAGAGAGACACAGACAGACAGGCAGCATACAGTCAGGAGTACGCTAGGAAAGCTTTGCCCAAATAGCGATACCAGCAAACCTTCCTAGTGTAAATTCAGCTCATGGAGCCGGTAGACCCGTGTTTACCCTCAATAATACCCACTATAGCAATGTCACCCCTGACTGTCATTGCTAAAATGGCAAAACTGACTAGTGCAGATCCAGCCTATATCTGTCTGTTTGTGAGATTCCATTATAAGTGCCCATTTCTGAGTCTTTGCTTTGACTGTGTATCTGCTAGTGAATACATTTGCATGAATGTGTGTGTGTTTGTCAGTGTACTTTATTCTGAGTGTGTTCCTGAGGGTAACCAACATGCATGTGAGTTTTACATTCCTGTGTGTATCTTTGTGAACGTACATGATGTGAATGTGCATTAGTGAATGTATAATGCCATGTATGTGTTAGTGAAGCATATTCTGTTTGTTGTGGTGCTCATTATTTTGTGTGTGTTTCTAGGTGTGTATGGTTCTATATTTAGGAGTGAATATTATTATGTGCGTGTGGTTGTATGTGGGCTTTAACAATGACTGAACAATGAGTCCCAGAACCACAGAGGGCCTTCAACACCTAAACCCCAGATTTAGGAGCCTAAGTCCCAGTTTTAGGCACCACTGTGATCCAGAAAACCCCCACTCGGCTGCCACCTAACCATGTAGGTGCCTAAACTCACTCATTGCCTAAGTTTTTAGGGTAAATGTTCTCCAGGCACTAGCATTTCTTCCTCTGGGCATGTGAACCACTGTCTCATTCTAGGCCCCAGATGCCTAACTCCTGGGTAGGCTTCACAATGATCCACGAACTGAGGGAAGATAGGTGGAGAAGTGCTGTCTTGCGTGTTGGGCTGTGGATTGCTGGCAGAGTTAGGAACCTTCCTGCTGACTGGACTTGGGCGCAGAACTCCAGAAGAGGGGAGGTGCTTAGGACACGCCCTTCTGGTAGACATTTCCTAGAGGCTAGTTTACGTGAGGAGATGTCTGGGAGGCTTGCTTTTGTGGATCCCCTTCTAAGGCACCTATCTCTCCCCATGCATTGTATAGGGAGCTTGGCACCTAATTCAGGCTTGGATTGCATTGCTGTTCCAATGATTTTCTATCACCTAAAATTTAGATGCGGCAGTGCTCTGTATTGCAACAGCTAAATGCCTTTGTAGATCTGGGCCTGAGTCCCCATATAAATGATTAAATTCCTTAGCTTCCTGCAGACAAGGTGAAATTTTCACTGTTCCTGGACTATAAGAGGGTGACATTTTAATTCTTTCATAGGAGGTCAATATGATTCATCAGCCCATGTGCCAAGTCCAGGTAATTTTAGGAATCCGTCAGCAGTACTATTTGCTGTCTTGTTAATATTAAGACAATGTTTGCAATAATTATTTTGAGCCACATCTTCAGATATCGCTTTTATTCTGTCCTAATCCTGAAATGTGACCCACCTGGGCAGACCTTTCTGTCCAGAAATTCTCAAACTCTTTTTTTTCCAAATCATGGTCCATATGTCAGTAGAAAGATAATCTTGGGGAAACTTCTTTCATTCCTGATTGCACCACCTACCTCTCAATCCAGACACAATTATGGGGAGCCCCTCCCTTGTACATTCAACTTCACATAAAATCCCTCACAAGTTACAGCAATTGTGTATATGGAAATATGATACTTGGAAAGAATTTGAGGCTGGATTAAGGGTTAAGCACTATAAGCCAGCATCGAGGACCCAACTCCCGGAGTCATGGCATTGCAGTGGAATCTCAGCTTTCATTTTTTAAATAAAATTAATTTTCTATTCCTCATGGGATGGAAAGTTTGAAAATATAACCCAAGACTAAGACTATAGCCAAGTGTAAATAACAAAGCAACACCCATCTGAGTCTTCAGAAAGCCTGAGCTAATCGCTCTGAGATGGAGAAACTGCGTCAAGTGTGACCAGCACAGGAACACTTGCCTGAGTCTGCAGAGAGCCTGAGCCAGTCAGAAAATTATCTCCATAAGGTTGAGGTGCAAGCTGCTGCTCCCTGACCATGCTTGCCCTCAGTGGATGGACTGGGAAATACAGCCCAGTTAATTACAGAAGTAACACCACTTCTCCCCACCCCACTCTCTCCTGGGGTGCCTCTTAGGTGGCCTCTCTCCCACTGGAGTAGTTCCTTCCCCTGGGTAGGTGTCTCTGCTTTGGCCTGGTCCCCAGTCTCTGATCCCTCTCCATCCCTGCTACGTTTCCTATCAGCCCTAGGCTTACTGTCTATATACTCACCAGCCAGTTCACCAGCTGGGTGCACATGTCTCAGATTTCTGTCTATTAAACCATGATTTTACAACCTTAGAATCTTCCAGGGGTATTGAAATAGGATGGTGGCATTAAGCAATGAGAAACTCCAACACAGGAACAAAAATAAAGCTAGGCCTCATGGTACTCATGTAAACTGCCATAGCTCCATAGCACCATGACCAATTTACACCAGCTGGGGATCTGGCCTCATTGATTCCAATGGAGCTATGGATGATTTTCCCCAGCTGGGGGATCTACCACTTTGACTCCAAAGTAGCGACGCCTATTTACACCAGAAAGGAATCTGGCCCACTGACTCCAGTGGAGTCACATTGATTTACACCACCTTGGAATCTGACCGTTAATAGTTACTCAATCTCTCTGATGTGCCAGAAAACAATGTGAATTAAACATTTTTTAAAAATGTAATGTAGCATTGCATCTTCAGCCTAATGAGCCTTTTGTTTTAGTGTTGTGTGCAGGAAGAAAAATATGTCATTGCAAAGAAAGAAAGATAGATCTAACTATTCATCCTAACAGAAGTTAAAGATCAGATACATGAAATCTCCACCACACTGAATTCCTCCAAAGTTTTATCCGTAATGGGAATGAATCGCTCTGTAACAGTTAAAAGTTACACTCTTGTAATTAATCCCAGTGGACAAAGCGCTAAAATCATGCAGGCTGGTTAATAACTTTTGATTTTCTTCTGTTCAGATTCACTACCAAAAATATGGATTTGAAACTGTGTAATGGGCCAGATCCAGCTGGTGTAAATGAGCATATCTCCATTATTATCAATGGGCCAGACCCCTAGTAGGTGCACACAGCCCTAGTTACTATGAACTCAGTTGTACCAATTAACACTAGCTCATAACCCGGCCCTTAGTTTTTCGTGTTTGCTTCTGTACCTCTTTGTGACCTGCTTCAAACTCCCAGGGCAGCCTGAACTGTGGGTCCCTCCAGTGGCTACACCCCAAGAGCTGCTAATATAATGCAGGAGAAAAAAACAAACAAACCACAACTCTGCTCCCCCAGAGGTAATTATATGGAGTTAATGAAGGAACAGGATATTCCAGGCCAGCTGAGCTTCTGGTGCCACTAGGCTTTTAGCTATTTAGGTCACATGTCTGTGCTTCAAATCAGTGTTTTGTTCTGCAATCCCTTTGGGACACACCCTGGGCCTCAGCCCTGCCTTGTTTTTAGCCAAGAGTCCTTCCAGGGATGCTGCCATCATGTGAGATCCAGGGTGGGTGCTGTTCCCCCTCTGGTGGGTTAGGGTCAGCTCGGCAGGTTGTCTGGCTGGTTTGCTCCAGAGGTGAGATGAGAGCTGGGCTCACAGCCTTGGTGATCGGATTCAGCTATTTAGCCCCAGAGCAGATACATTCTGGGCTGTGACTGTGTCTGATGCCTGCACAAGCCGGGATCAACTCTAGAGCTGGGTAGTGCTTTCAGTTCCCAATCCCATTTAGTCCATCGCCTCTCACCCAAGCCTCCCCTAAGAGGGCAGCAGGGAGCTCCCACTTGGGGGTGAATCCCTGTCTGCTCGGAACTGCAGAAGGAAATCAACTAAGGGACATTGAAATGGCTGTTGGATAATACAGTGATGGGTACATGATAGCTAATGACCAAGCAATCCTGATGCTTGAGAATCGAATGCGTCACAAGTTGGGCCAAATTCCACAAAAAGCATCACAGTAAGTGTCCCTTTTCAATTCAATATGTTTGGGGTTAATATACAGGGGAAATTTAAGAAACTAAATATGAATTTCCGTCTGAAGTCTTAGAATTTTATTACCAGTTTGATCAAATATCTATGTCTGGTAAGATTTTTATTTCCCCTGTGGGAAATTTTGAATTTTCACTGAAAACCTGGTGGGTTTTTTTTCAATGTCTGGCAATCAAAAGGTTTCAGCTGAAAACTTGTCACAGAGTTATCTGATACAACATAGAAGTAACTGAACAGTGCTACTAGCTTTTAATTACACAGAGATGGAATCTAGCCAGTATGTGTTGCTATAAATCAATTTGTAAGCAAGTAGCAGGCTGTCTATGTGATGTTGGGGTGGACTCATGACAGACAATCTTCCACTTAGGAGGCTGGGTGAGTCTATGGCGTTTTTCTCTGAAAAGTGGGAATCAGGGTGTGTTGGTTTGCTAGGATCTTAGTTTCATGCGCAAGTTGTGAGCCCACTGTTTATCACAATAGAGGAACCATCTTGGCTAGAATTGTTGGATTTGGGTTGTACTTTGTTCCATCCTTCAGATTGCATTTGATCAAGCCACATCTTGGCCAGATCCCCAGATGGTGTAAACTGATGCAGCTCCATTGACTGTTAGGGAGCTATGCCGATTTACACGTGTGTGATAACATACAGGACTAATGGTCTGATTTGTAGAGGGGAGGAGCACTCACCACTCCTAGTCAATGAAAGTGATGGGAGAGCTGTGCACTTCTGACATTCACATAATGAGATATTACTGAGAGGGGAATCAGGGCAATTCTGTCTGTCAGTCTAATCCTGACCAGCACCCTTCTCCTGCCCTCCACAGGCAGGACATGATGTGCTGAGGAAGAAAATGTCCAACCGAATCACCATGACTGAGTTCCTTCTCCTGGGATTCTCTGAAGTTCGGGAGCTGCAGATTTTACACTTTGTGGTGTTTCTAGTGCTTTACTTGGCAGTTCTGGCGGGGAACCTTCTCATCATCACAGCTGTAGCCCTCAACCACCACCTTCACACCCCCATGTACTTCTTCCTGATGAATCTGTCCATCCTAGATATTGGCTCCATCTCTGTCACCATCCCCAAATCCATGGCCAACTCCCTCATGAACACCAGGTCAATTTCCTATGCTGGATGCATTTCCCAACTTTTTCTCTTTGTCCTCTTTGTTGCAACCAATGTTGCCTTACTCACTATCATGGCATACGACCGATAGGTGGCCATTTGCCCACCACTGCACTATGAGAGAATGATGAACAGGAGTGCTTGTGTCAAAATGGCAGCCAGTGCTTGGATCAGTGGTATTCTCTACTCTGCACTGCACACTGGGAACACCTTTAGTTTACCCTTCTGCCAGTCCAACATCATCAACCAGTTCTTCTGTGAAATCCCACAGCTACTCAAGCTCACTTGCTCTGACTCATATCTCAGTGAAGTTGTGGTTCTTGCCGTTAGTGCATGTTAAGCTGCTTTGGTTTAATAACTGTATCATATTTTCAGATCTTCACCACAGTGCTTAGAATCCCCTCTGAGCAGGGCCGACATAAAGTCTTCTCCACCTGCCTTCCTCACCTCATTGTGTTCTCCTTGTTCTTTTGCACTTCCTTATTTGCCTACTTGAAGCCCACCTCCAACTCAACCTCAGGTCTGGATCTTGTGTTGGCTGTTCTCTATTCCATGGTGCTGTCAATGATGAATCCGATAAACTACAGCATGAGGAACAAAGAGATCAAAGGTGCACTGAGGAAACTGACTGGGTGGAGGTTATTCACCCAAGAATAAAATGTCTGTCTTTCTCCCTTGATCATGATTTTATTCTGAGTTTCTTTGTAGATATATTCAACTCATGACAACTTTTTTCCATAAAAACATAGAATGCAATCTGTTTATATAATGGTAAAAATCCAGACTATCTCCACTCAAGTCATTGGAGTAACTGTAGAATTACACCAGAGTAAATAAGATCAGAATCTATTCGTCTAAGGGATTTCTGTTGACAGCAACACCATGCTATCTAAGCCCCTTGCACATAAAATGAGTAGCCATAGCTAGGTCCCAGGTAGACTTCATGGAGTCCCTCTGGTTCTTCTTCTTTTTGGGGGGATAAAATTCTGCTTGGGATCTGAGAGGTTTTATTTGCTTCATTGTCTCTATTTTTGTTTTTTGTTTGTTTTGTTTATTGGTTTGTTGGTTTCCTTGTTCCTGGACGTGGGAGTTTGAGAGAGTGGGAAGTGTTTGATTAGATAGGGATCTCATTTTTTTTCTCATATATTGGGTGTGTTAAATTCATCAACTCTTGGTGGGGTTTCTGAGAGAGCTCAAGTTTTGTTTCCAACAATGATGAAGGGGCAGAAAAGAGTCTCTGTAGCTGTCTGAATAGCTGATTTCCTGCTGAAATTATTATTTTAATGCTTCTGGGATTTTGCTGTGTTATTAACTATGGGTTAGGGCAACTAGAGCCTTAGATAGGTGTCTTTTTAGTATTTCCTTATCTAAATAAATAAATTAATGTTGCATCATCCTTGCTATGATGGAAAGGCTTTTTTGAAGAGAAAGGTTTTACATGTTTCCTAAAGACAATCTGACCCTGGATAATGAGGCCCAATTTTGATCCCATTGAAGTTTTTGGTGTGACAAATGTGGAATTGCTATGTAATATTTTCTCTTATGTTATGCTTTGTCTGGCTGTGATAAATAAATCAGACTGTGTTAGGCGAAGGCTGTCTGGTCACTCAACTTACTACTGGTCATAGTTCCTGAGGGAAGAACTGCAGGTACCAAACACAGTTGATCTGCTGAAAAATCGCATTTGGTGCACAAGGTGCTGTAGCCAGGGACCCAGTTTAAGAGTGGAAGAACCATGTAATTCAATCCTAAGAGAGATGCAGGCATGAGGCAGAGACCAGAGGGGGTGTGCTCAGAGACCAGAGAAAGGGCAGAGGTGCAGCTAACCATAACAATTGGGATTTAGCCATTCGCTTCAAAGGGATCTAGATTTGTCCAATGGTTTGTCATACACACAAGGCTTTGACTGTGTCTAAAGGTGCCCTGGATCACAGAATCTGCCTATTATTTATTTATTTATTTATTTATTTATTTATGTATTGATGTATTTATTATTATTATTATTATTATTATAGTATGTTTGTGCATATTAAATATAAGACAGAAAAAAGGAGATTAGATAGATTGATAGATAGGATATGTCTTCACTGCAATGGAAACCTGGGCTCACACTCAGGCTTGAGCCCAACCCCCACTTCCGTCTTCACAAAAATCTTTCAGATTCAGGCTCAGATCTAGTGTCCTAGGACCTTGTGAGTCTGGAGGGTCCAAGCTCAAGTCAAGCTCAGACCAAGGGTTCAAGGCCTATTGCTTTGTAGTGTAGACACAGCCCTCCACACCGACTCAGGTCCTGGGAGTCCGCCAAAAGTATGCCACAATCCCATGGGCCTTTCTCCTTTCTATCCCAAGAATCTCCAGTCCACTCCAGTGAAAACAGAAGCAACCTCCCTTGGTGTACTGCAGCAACATTGTGAGTCAGTGTTTAACCCTTAGCTTGTCTTCTGAATGCCGATCTGCAAACACCCCAGTAAACAGCCTTCTGTGTTTGCAATGGAGACTGACCAGAAGAAGTCTTTTGCAAAGTGCATTGCTTCATGGACAGAGGAGCACAGCCAGATTTGGGGAAATCGCTGGTGCAAGGCTGGCAAAACAGTGGACTTTAGTAAGAGTACCAGGAATGATCATGCATACCAGCAAGTAGTGAAGAAGCTGGCAGCACTGCAAATTTACCAAACCAGTAACAGTGCAGGGAGCGGATTAAGTGTCTCAAGACTGAACACAGGAAAACTAGGGACCAGAACTGTATCTCAGAGAACTCACTGATGTTGTGCCCATTTTATGAGGAATTTGACTAGGTATTGCACTGAGCACAAAGCCAGCGGTGGTGCGTGATGACCTGGTCAGCTGGGATGGCTCCCTGCTGGTCCCAGATTCCAGCATGGGGACTGATGGGAGCCAGCAGCAGGTACCAAGTGAAGCCAGAAAAGTGACTTTGTTGCTGAAACCGGTTCCAGAGGAGGCTTTGGACCAGGAGCAGCAACAGCACATCCTGGGGCCATACTTGGAGGAGCTGTTTGATGCCTGCCCTGAGGAGCAGCCCGCCGCCCAACCTGCAGCAGACAAATATGAGACAATATGTAATTATATAGCTGAGATACATTGATGTGGAACAATGCAAATACAGAATGTGGATACAGAATGTGGAACAATGCAAAAGTTATGAGAAGCCCTTGATAGCAGCATGTATCCATTAATGGCAGATTGTATGCCAGCAGCGTCGCCCCCCATCCCTCTCTCACGCATGGAGTTCAAAATGGCCATTGGGAAATGAAAACAGTAAAAATGCCTTGAAAGTGACCTTTTACTGGAAGAGTGCAGATTTTTGCTAGGGCCATTCCCATTTCTTAAAAATGATAATCTTACACTGCCACGCCTGTAACCACTCAGAGGGATAACGAGCTGACTGGAAAGAGTGAACTTGGGGAGGGGGGAGGTGGAAATGTGTTCCTTTCACAAACCTAGTCCATTTCAGTCAGAGGCAGTCCGTGCAGTCCTCAGGTGACAAAATCATTTGTCCCAAAGTCAAACAGGGTTTGAAAATGGTTTCAGAGTAGCAGCCGTGTTAGTCTGTATCCTCAAAAATAACAGGAGTACTTGTGGCACCTTAGAGACTAACAAATTTATTAGAGCATAAGCTTTCGTGGGCTACAACCCACTTCTTTGGATGCATCCGAAGAAGTGGGTTGTAGCCCACGAAAGCTTATGCTCTAATAAATTTGTTAGTCTCTAAGGTGCCACAAGTACTCCTGTTATTTTTGAGGGTTTGAAAATGTGTCCCAAAATGTGCCGTGGGGGGGAAAGGAGAAGAGGTTTAAGGGGAATGGCTGTGGATTTCTGGGTGTTTGCTTGCAATCATAATCAGCTGAGCCATGAGGGAGCTGATACAACATCCTGTTGATTCCCTCATGAATTCAGGTGCTGATAGATGCAAGCTTTCCCTGAAGCAGGAACTCCAAATAGGTAGTCACTTTGTGGGGAAGGGCATATTTTCCATGGCCACCTTGGTAGCTGGCTAAGCCACTCCACTCATAGATGTGCTGTTTAGTCACTATACATTTGAATGTTTTGGCTGCATACGCTGCAGGTTTCCCATCAGCAGCTTGGAATAACATCTCCTTTTGCCAGTCAGGCACCAGAAGAACAGTTATGTCCTCCAAAATGTGGAAAGCCTGAAATGACAGAAAAAGCTTTTGTAGCAAGGACACTGACTGCCTCCCCTCCCAAACACATATAGTCTGTAATTTTTAGAAAACAAAAAACAGCTTTGAATTCTTAACTTATAATTGCCTCTGCACATCTTTCACTGCCATTAATCAGGCTGTGTCCAGGGAGCTTCTGTGGCCTGAAGCATCCCTCTCACAATATCCTGAAGCTCAGTTTGGAAAAGTAACATTTTATGTCCTTGAAATTCCACTAGGATTTTTTCCTGTGCTCCGCCACTGAGCTATTTGAGACAATACCTTTCTGTGTCTTGTCCTATTCAAGGCCCCTCGACCTCTACGGCTGTAACACCTCCACAGCTCGCCCACAGTGAAGTACAAGCCTGGCCCATCGTACCTTCATGGACAGTTCCAAAAGGAAGCGTTTCTGTGGTGAACTTATGGTTGAAGTTGTTGACACAGCCAACAAGCAGGCCTGGTACCAAAACCAGAGGGACTTATGGTGAGAGGCCAGGGGAAAGGTTCAGGCTGGCTGCACAGCTTGAGTACCAGGTTTCAGGGTGGGAGCAGGCACTTGCTTCGCAGTTCCTGGAACAGGAACGGCAGCTGAGGGAGGAGGACAGAGTTCAGCACAGAGAATGGTTTGAGCAGCTGACATCAATAATGGCTGCAAAAGCACCAGCTACTGCTGCATCACTCTCACCAAGGCCCGAGTCCCCTGCATGGTATCCTGGGATGCAGTCCAGAAACAGCTTGGAATACTCCATGGCTGTGTGGCCCATGCAAGCAGGCCCCATGAACAGCTGGACAGGGCAGCTTAGCCCCATGCAGTTTCCCCATCCTGACCCCCTTCTCTGTGGGTGCCTCCCACTCCCAATGCCAAGTGTGTGGAAAATGGGGAAAGAAGGGAAACGAGACCGGGGGCAGGGGACATGCAACAGTAGGGGTTTTTTGTCTTCTGTTTGCCCTTGCTCATGCACTGTGTTGTTGTTGTTTTTTTTCTTTTTCTGTAAGGTGCTGTTTTTACCGGTGTGTTGTTGTGGTAATGGCTGGTCTGCCTGGCAATGAGTGAATGTTGTACTTTGCTAATACATGTTTATAAATAGAGCTTCTAATTTCATCAAGAATGTTCATTGCTATCACTGCATCACAACATATAATGTGTATTTAAAATGATAAAGGTAAACACATGTGTGATATTACAGTCTATATGATTTTATAAACATATGCTAATGAGTGAATATAATGTAAGTGGAATATGCTTCATGCAAAAGGTCTCTTGTAAGGTATCATTACAAAACTTATAATCTACTGAGTGTGATCATCCTATTTGTATAAAGGTAACACTCTTATAACTGAAACTAGAAATATGAAATAGAACTCTGAGGGCCTATTGTAATTATGCAAAGTGTGGGCCATTAATGGTTGTTTGGAATCTTGATGACTCCCAATAGCCAGGACAATTGACTGAATGGCTCTGTTTGCAAGCAGGCCTTCCTGTGAGTTAGGCTGGGAGGAATGAAGGCTTGAGGTCTTACAGTGACATGTGAGCATATCGCCTGAACTGGAATCCATCTTTAACATGGTGCTTTTCCAGTGAGGAGGGGTGGGAACCCAGAGGGACAAAGGATTCCTGCCTTATGCAAAAGGTATATAAAGGGGTGGAACAGAACAAAAAAGGAGAGGAGAGCCATCATGAAGAATCCCCTAGCTACCACCTGAGCTGGAACAAGAGCTGTACCAGGGGAAAGAATTGTGCCCAGGCCTGGAAGGTGTCCAGTCTGAGGAAAAAACTTACTGAAGCATCTCTAAGGGTGAGATTATCTGCATTCAATTTGATTAGACATAGATTTGGGCATTTTATTTTATTTTGCTTGGTGACTTACTTTGTTCTGTCTGTTACTACTTGGAACCACTTAAATCCTACTTTCTGTATTTAATAAAATCACTTTTAACTTATTCATTAACTCAGAGTATGTATTAATACCTGGGGGAGCAAACAACTGTGCATATCTCTCTATCTGTGTTATAGAGGGTGAACAATTTATGAGTTTACCCTGTATAAGCTTTATACAGGGTAAAATGGATTTATTTGGGTTTAGACCCCATTGGGAGTTGGGCATCTGAGTGCTAAAGACAGGAACACTTCTGTAAGCTGCTTTCAGGTAAACCTGCAGCTTTGGGGCAAGTAATTCAGACCCTGGGTCTTTGTTGGAGCAGACAGGAGTGTCTGGCTCAGCAAGACAGGGTGCTGGGCTCCCAAGCTGGCAGGGAAAGCAGGAGCAGAGGTAGTATTGGCACATCGGGGGGCAGCTCCCCAGGGGGTTTCTGTGATCCAACCCATCACAACATGATCAGGGACAATTAGGAATTAGTAAGCAAACACCATTCCTCTATACAGTTAGGTAAAGCAATCCACACTTCACTCACTTCCTTATATGAATCCATACTATGAAACCACACCCCTCCATTCATAAGTGGTCAAGTCATTCATAAGTACATTGCGTGACAATCAAGCTATCACCCGTCTCCAAGCACTGACCCCTCCAAATCAGTGAGCCCTGTCCCCACCCCTCACAAGCACATTCATAAAGGTACTATTCCCCCTCTTCCATTGGGCCTGCAAGTCCATGATATGGGAGTGCAAAGCATCCCTGACTTCTGTTGCCCAGGTGCATCCGGCACCAGCTGTGGTAGGTGCACTGTCTGGCTGAGTGTACCAATTCAGCAACCCCTCACTGTCATAGATCCATTCAGGGAGAAATGGCTCTCCTCTGGTTCACAAGGATTGTGAAGAGCACAACAAGCCACAGTAATGTGGACAGCATTGATGACACTGGCATCCAAGTGGGTCTGTAGACATCTCCAATGGGATTTCCATCTGCCAGAAGCACATTTAACAACCATTATGCGCCTGCTAAAAGTGTAATTAGACCTTTGTTTCCCAGGGCTTCTGAAATGTGTACAGTTTCAAAGCCGAGTCAAAATGGTGGGGAGAGTAACTCCATTTATGACAATATAATTTGGTGTGAATAGTGTCCCAGCCTGTCCATGAATGTAGACTCTTGATCGATGAAAAAAACTCTGCCATCATGAACTCTCTGTGCCCTAGTTTAAAGATGCTACTTTGTTTAAAACACGTGCTGTGGGTTATCGACTTTGTTGCTTACTCAGTTTAACCATCCTGCAAGTATCCCTTTTAAACAGAATTAAACATGGTTGCAATAGAGTGACTGGATTTGAAACTGTGCAATTATTGGACAACGTTAATGTTCCCCACCCTGGTTTAAAGCTAAGTTTCCAGCTGGGGTGGTCAAGTATGTTCTGCTTGAAATATTTCAAAGGAAAATAGGGTTTTCAAAATATAATTTTCTTTGAAAAACTTTTTTATTGTTATTATTTCCGCTGAAATTGTTTAGTTCTCAGATGCCATAAACCAGAAATATCATCCAATAACACCACAACTTCAAACCCATTTGCTCTATTGCATATTTATTTCTGTTTCAAAGGGATACTTACAGGATGGTTAATCTGAGTAAGGAACAAAGTCAATAGCTCATTCCCCTCGGTCGCCTCTGAGAGCTGTTCTACCTCCAAACCTGACTGGGGAAGCAGCTCAGCTTCCCCATCTCCTCTCCTCCACCTGCCCCCCCCCCACAGCTGAAGAATTGGGAAGGCTTTTGGCAGCAGTTAAGGGGGATGTGGAAGGTTGAGACCTTTCCCAAGTGTCCCCCAGCGACTAGTGGGGAAGCCCCAAGATGGCAGCCCTGGGAAGGGAGCAGATCTGCAGCCCCTGCTGACTGAATCCCCCAACTCTCCCCAGCCAGCAGCTTCCCCCGCTTTTGTGCCTCAGCCCAGCTTGATCAGCCTCTATGGCCCGTTGAATCGTCAGCCTCCAAGGCTGCCAGGGACAGGGCGGCTCTGGATGGTGGCTCTGATGAGATGTACACAAGGCCACGGGGAAGTGGGCTGAGGCCCAAAGGGGTGGGAAAGGCTCGCCGAGGGCACAGGGGAAGTTCCCCACCCTTGGCATGAGCAATGTCAGCTTGGCCTGCTGCTGCTGCCATGCTGTAATTAAATAGCCTGGCTGCAGAACTGGCTCTGAACTGCTCTGAGCTGCTCAGGAGATGAACAGGCTCCATCCTGCTTGTGGAGCTCACTTCATCTCTAACCATGGCTCCTGCTCTGAGTCATTCTCTTCCCTGTGCCCAGGCCACTGAATGGGACGGGAGTGACTTTCGGGGGCCAAGAGGTGAGAGGCCCTGGGTCTTGCCCCCAATCTCCTGAGCCTAATACAGCCTCTCACCTTGTCCCCATCATCTGGGAAGCTTCCCCCAGCATGGAGAAGGCTAGGACCAGCCCAGCCTGGCTGACGGACAGCGGTGGGTCATACATGGCCAGCTGCACCACCTGCAGGAAGGATCTTCTCTGCCCTTTGGAGAAGATCTCTCCAAATCCTTAAAAGTTACAGGGCACGAGCCTTTGTCAGATTGCCCAGAGCCAGGCTTCAAACCCTTGGGCTGGAGTGATATCGTCCTAGAGTAGCCCAGGGGAAGGTAAGATTCCTGCTGTAGCCAAGGCAGCTAAATGCCCTTGAGAAGCTTTGGGGTCCCATGGCTCAGGGAAGCCCCTTCATTATCAGGTCAGAGGATCTGAGGCCTCTAATGGCTCTTTATGGAGCAGGATTCACTGCAGGGGCTATGACATGCTGGGAATTTATCTGTGTGTGTGACCATGGCTCACTCTGGGGTGTATCTCACACAGACCATACAGGACCCTCTGCTAGTCCAGCAGAGAGATCTCCTGTGGCTCAGAGGCTAGAGGCTTGAGGCTGACTCAGGTCCCACTTCCCTCCCCACTGACATTGCCCCCAGGCTTTCGTAGGGTGCACTAATGATGGGAGCTCATCGATTGCCCTGGATATGTCACGTCCCCATGTGGGTGATGCTGCTATAACCCCGAGAGGGCCAGCAGCAATGCCCCCACATATGGCCAGGAAAACAGCCTGCAATCATGGGTAAGTAAAACCACTGCCACATAGAGACACCATCAGGGATTAAACCTGGGCCCTTCAGCATGAGCCTATGGCACCCTTCTATTCAGAAAGCTATGGAAGTCTTTGCTTGCAGAGACCCTTTCTCCATTCCCACTGTCAGACCATTGCACTTGGTGACAAGTGAAGGGGCAGGAGAACTCCTAAGGACTGCACTGTTGGGTTTCACTGTGAAGTCTCTGGGTTCTATTTACAGAGAGTTCTATTGAGGACATTTTCCTTCTCTAATCCAGGGTCTCTCTTCTCCCAGATTATCCTCCAGTGAAGCCACCCTGCAGAATATGGCAGAGCAGTTTGGTGATGGTTTGGAGGAGTCACCATCTAGGTGTGCAGCAGCTGTAGTGCCTGGATGGATAGTGATCCAAAACCTGCAGCCCTAACATCCCAGGCTAGCCTCCCACTGATGACAACGGCAGTTTAGATTTCATAACTAGCTGATGACACCTGGGACATAGACAGAGGACTCAGATATGCAGCAAACCAATGGCAAACTCAGCTCCAGACAAGAAGGGAAGGATGTAAGTGGAAGAGCAACCCTGGGACATCTGGTGAGCTGCTGCAGTCAAGCAGTCACAGCCAGAAGATATAAAATGGGAACCTCTTTGAGGTAGCTGAGAAACAGCAGTTTGGCAGCTAGATCATTAGCAATATTTATGGAATAAATCTCAAAGGCTTTTTTCTGTGCAATGAAGTGTATAAAACGTGTCTCTGTACTATTACACTAAACTTGAAAATAGCCTTGTATAACTTTAGGAAGGGGTTATCAATGTCACAGGGCACTTTAGGAGCTAGAAGTCTCAGATTCATAGAATCATAGAACCATAGAGTTAGGAAGGACCACAAGGGTCATCTAGTCTAACCCCCTGATCAGTCCCTAGGTCTATGCTTCTACCACCTGATCTCAACCAAACAAATGCCTCAGGTGGCAGCAGCAGTAAGATCTATCCTCTTTGTGGACTAGCCACAGGAGAGGGATTTAATACATGCGGTCAAGGACATAGCAGGGCATGAGAGACACCTTGAAGAGTTGCCTGTAAATGCTGCCCTCATGGAGAAGCACATCAGGGTACTGTGGGCTGGGCAGGAGCTGCGTGCCTCCAAACCTGCCCATGCTGAGGCTCCAGTGAACTCTGTTCCAGATCTTGAAGGATCCTCAGTGCAATTGAAGAGCCAGATGGTGCCTGGAGTCTCTCCTCCCTCCCCCAGCAACACAGATGAAGCTGTTTGCAAATATGTCAATGGTCATCTCCTGCAACACTCTCATTTAGTTCACCGAGGGCATGTCTATATGAACATTCACACATGGGGGCAGCGAGAGAGGCTCACACACTGCAAAGGGGAAAGCCCCCCCATCTCAGCTCATATGAGGGAGGGAAGGACAGGGGCTCAGACCCCCCTAGAAGGGCAAGGGCCCCTCAGATCTGGGCACACACATGGCAGGGGAGCATGTGGGGCTTAGAGGTGCCCCTGCCCCTATTCTCACCCAGTCCTCCTGCCACTCAATCCCACATCCCCCAGCCCAGTGTCACATCCCTCCATTCACCCTCACACCTCCCTCACCTGAGCCCCCAAACTCCCTCCCTTCCCCTACCATCCATCCCCATTTATCCCCTTCCCATAATCCCTCACTGCAGTCCCAAATCCTTCTCCCCCATTCCCCCACTCCTTTGCCCCCCAATACCCCTCACCTCCCAGGAACGACTCACACATCTAACTTCCCCCCCCCAAAGACTTTGATTACATTCCCCCCAAAATAAAATTGCTACCTAGGATTCAGAAATTGTAGCATCCTCCAGCTACTCGGCCCAAAATACCTTTTGTCATGGGTGGGAGCTTGTCATTAACTTATCCTTAGTTATAAGAACATAAGAACGGCCATACTGGGTCAGACCAATGGGTCCATCTAGCCCAGTATCCTGTCTTCCAACAGTGGCCAATGCCAGGTACTTCAGAGGGAAAGAACAGAACAGTTAAGCAAGTGATCCATCCTCTGTCACCCATTCCCAGCTTCTGGCAAACAAAGCCTAGGGACACCATCCCTGAACATCCTGGCAAATAGCCATTGATGGACCTATCCTCCATGAACTTGTCTAGTTCTTTTTTGAACCCTGTTATAGTCTTGGCCTTCACAAAATCCTCAGGCAAAGAGTTCCACAGGTTGACTGTGCATTGTGTGAAGAAGTATTTCCTTTTGTTTGTTTTAAACCTGTTGCCTATTAATTTCATTTGGTGACCTCTAGTTCTTGTGTCATGTGAAGGAGTAAATAACACTTCCTTATTCATTTTCACTACACCAGTCATAATTTTATAGACTTCTATCATATCCCCCCTTAATCGTCTCTTTTCCAAACTGAAAAGTCCCAGTCTTATTAATCTCTCCTCATATGGAAGCTGTTCCATACCCCTAATCATTTTTGTTGCCCTTTTCTGTACCTTTTCCAATTCCAATATATCTTTTTTGAGATGGGGCAACCAGATCTGCACACAGTATTCAAGGTGTTAATTGGAGGGTGAGTTCAGAACCAGTAGTCTCAAGGATGTCTGCAATTCATCCAGTCATTAGTTCCCCTCAGTTTAACAGTTCAAAGAAACAGAAGGAAACTGTCTCTTTCAGGAGTTGTACATTGGGAACCCCTCAGTCAAATGACCCCAAATCTGGATCACTAATGCCACCCTAGTCTCCCAAGAGGCACATCAAATTTCAAAGCAATCCAAGTAACCATCCACATTTTAAAACATGCACACTGTAAGTAGTGAACGTTTTCTTAAATGCCATTCTCAGTTTGGGTCCCCCACATTTTTAGTTAATTCCATGCACTACCTTGGGTAAAACTCAACAGATTTAGACCATTTTGACCCGCATCACACCAGTAATTTGATTTCTTGCTCTGAGTAAAAAAAAAAAAAAAAACCACTCTGGAAACTTTTTTATCTTCGCAACCCCTAGCTCAGATGTCCCCAAATTTGGGTCACTAACTCTGCCTTGCAGCTTCCTGAGGCACATCACATTTCAAAGGAATTAGACTGAATATATTGATGTTAGAAAAGTTGACCTTTGAACGGAATACATGACACAACCTTAGTTATAGTGGTGCTGGGATGTCACTATAACAATCATCTGTTCCTTTACGGGCTGGGTACAGATCTCACAGATTTCTGTCTGTTAACCATGGTCTTGGATTATTCTATGAGCATTATAATAGGATTGTGCTGTTAAGCAATGAGAATCTCAGATAAAGGAACAAACATAAAACTAGGCACCACAGTGCAGATATTCAGCTTATGTACATTGGAAAAGCACCATAGAACGATGCCAATAGCTACCAGCTGGACATCTGGCCTAATTGACTTTAATGGGGCTGATTTATAAAAGCTTGGGATCTGGCTTCATTGACACCAATGAAGCCACAGCTGATTTACACCAGCAGGGATCTGGCCCTTCATATTTGTTCAGTCTCTCTGACACATCTACAATCAGTGTGAATTAAACATTTTAAAAATGTCATGCAGCATTGCACCTGAATCCTAATGAGCCTTTTTGTTTAGTGTTGACTGTAATAAGAAAAAAAATGTAATTGCTAAGAAAGAAAGAAAGAAAGAAAGAAAGAAAGAAAGAAAGAAAGAAAGAAAGAAAGAAAGAAAGAAAGTTGGTCCATTCATCACAATAGAAGTTGAATATCAGGGAGAGAGAATCCCCACAACACTGAATTCCTCCAAAGTTCTGTCCTAGTGGGAATGAATCACTCCTCCACCATTAAAAGTTACACTCTTGTAATTAATCACATGGGACAAAGAGCTAAGAAAGTGCTGACGGGTTAGGAACCTTTGTCTGTTCCATTCCGATTCTGAGGCAAAGAATATGGATTTGAAACCGTGTAATGGAGGAGATCTCCAGCAGGTTCCACTGAGATCAATGGACTGTATTCCCAGCTGCTGTAAATCAGCCGTTTTTTCATTGGAGTCAACAGGACAGATCCTCAGTTAGTGTAAATCAGCCATAGCACCATTGAAACCAAAGGGCCAGATACTCAGTGGGCATAAATATCCCTACTTCTCTGAAGTCAATGGAACTGTATCAGTTTACACCAGCTCATGGTCTGGTCCTTAGTTTGTAATGTTTGCATCTGGGTATCTCTTAATGATCTACTTCTAACACGCAGGGTAGCCTCAGCTGTCAGCTCCTCTGGTGGCTGCATCCCAAGAGCTTTTTTTCCCCAAAAAAAATTCTCTGCTCCCCCAGTGGTAATTATGTGGCGTTAGTGAAGAAACAGGCTATTCCAGGTCAGCTGGGCTTCTGGTGCCACTAGACTTTTAGCCATTGTAAGTCACATGTTTGTGCTACAAATCAATGTATTTGCAATCCCTTTGGGACACCCTTTGTGCCTCAGCCCTTCCACGTTTTTAGCCAAGTGTTCTTCCAGGGATGCTGCCATCGTGTGCAATCCAGGGTGGGTGCTGTTCCCCTCTGCAGGATTAGGCTCAGTTAAGGCAGGTTGTCAGCATAGTTTGTTCCTGAGGTGTGATCAGAGCAGGGCTCACAGCCCTGGAGACCAGATTCAGCTATTTAGCCCCAGAGCAGGTGCATCATGGGCTATGACCGTGTCTGAATCCTGTACAAGTTGGGATCAGGTGGGAGGGGCTTTTTAGTCCCTCATCCTATTTAGTCCCTCACCTCTCAGCCAAGCCTGCCCAAGGAGGGGAGCAGGGAGGGCCCATCTGAGAACTGGATCCCTGTCTGCTAGGAACTGCAGAGAGACCCAGCAACACAGGAAATCCAGCAAAGGGACACAAATGACTGCTGGATAATACAGTGTTGCGTGCCTGATAGATAGATAGATAGATAGATAGATAGATAGATAGATAGATAGATAGATAGATAGATAGATAGATAGATACCAATGATTCCTAGCACTGGAGACTGAAATGCTTCAAAATTTGGGAAAAAATCCACAGAGACCAACACAGTAAGTTTGCTCTTTCAATTAAATATGTTAGGATATTAGTATACAGGGAAATTTTAAGAATATAAATATGAATTACAAATAGAACTCTGTTAGATGTTTGCTATCAATTCAAACATCTAGAGTCTGTCAGAATTGTTTTTTATCAGAAAAAACGAGTTTTCAAATAAGTCCCAAAAATCCCCAAATTTTCTAATTTTGGCAACCAATAAAAATAATTTTCAGCTAAAAATGGCAGCACATTGAACATTTTCATTCTAAATTCACCCCCCAAAAATGTTTTTTTCAGTTTTCATATATGAAGATAGCTGAGGCTTTCTATGAAAATTTGATTGCCATGACTTGAGGATTACAGTAACTCAGCCAGAGGTTAGGGGTCTATTACAGAAGTGGGTGGATGAGGTTCTGTGGCCTGCAGGAGGTCAGACTAGATGATCATGATGGTCCCTTCTGACCTTAAAGTCTATGAGTCTATGATTAATTCAAAACCCAATTAATTGAAAATCCCAATTTTCTTTTGAAAACAATTTAAGCAGAAAATTGGAAACTTACAGTTAAGAAAGAGTGGGGAACACTAATATTGTCCAATAATACCGTAATTTCAAACCCATTCATTCTATTACATCCATTTTCATTTCAGTATCAAAGGGAAGCTGTGGGATTGTAAAACTGAGTAAGCAGCAAAGCTGATAGCCCCCAGAATATGTTTTATATAGACTAGCACCTTTACACCAAGGGTCAGAGTTGAACCAAGTAGTCAAAGCCTGTCTATACTGACAGAGAGGATAGATCGCTATAGAGGGGTCAATAGGATTAAAACACAGAGCTCTTGATCTAGCACCATATCCAGTGTACAAAACTTCTATCAGCTGAGCACAAACGCTGTAAATAATAAAACAGAGCCCATTCCTGAAAGAGTCCTAGTAGACAAGGCAGACAATAGGTGGGAGGGGAAACAGAGGCACAGAGAGAGGAAAAAGCCTTGTCTGAGGGCACAGAGAAGGTCTGGCAGAACCAAGAATAGAACCCAAATCTCCTGAGTACTACTGAACCACTCAGCCAGACACAGAGTCGCAGAGGGAAACAATACAACCCAGCAGTAACTGAGTGATGCTGGGATTTGGTGCCATAAATCAACGTGTAATCAGGTGGCAGGCCATCTGGGTGGTGTTGGGCAGGACTCATTACAGACAAGCTGCCACTTAGGATGCTGGGGGAGTCCGTCGCATTTCCCTGGCAAGTGGAAATCAGGATGTGCTGGCATTTAAGTATTTTAAGCTACACCTATAATACGAGTGGGGGTGTGATTCCTCTGCTCATGTACTCATACCTGTGCTAGCTCTTATCAAGTATAAACAGCAGTATAGCTGCGGCAGCACGGGTAGTGGCAGCAGAGGCATGGGTGAGCCATGTCGAGTACATACCCACTGGTTTTAGGCAGATTTGTACTAGTCTCAGTCATGCCTCTGCTGCTGGTACTCATGCTCCAGAGGCTATATTGCTATTTGTATTCACGCTAGCTCACAGAGAGCTAGTGTGAGTGTGCGTACATGAGCAGGGGAATCAAACCCTGGCTCATAGTGTAGACATAGCAATAGTTTCATGCCCAAATTGTGAGCCTAGTGTTTATAGCACTAGGACAACCCTCCAGTGCGGAACAGGTGGATTGGTGTGGTACTTTGCTCCTTCTTTCATACTGCATCTTTATCAAGCCATATCTTGGGCAGAAGGTGTAAACTGATGCAGCTCCATTGACTTTAAGGGAGTTATGCAAATTTACCCTAGTGTGATAATGCACTGGTCTAGTGGTCTGATTGTCGGAGTCAAGGACCACTCACCTCTCCTAGTGAATTAAAGTGATAAGTGTTGTGCACCTTTGACATTCACACCTTGAGATATTACAGAGAGAGAATCGGGGTCATTCCATCTGTCACTCTAATTTGACCATTGCTCTTCTCCTTCCCTCCACAGGCAGGACATCATGTACTGAGAAGGAAAATGTCCAACCGAACCATTGTGACCGAGTTCCTTCTCCTGGGATTCTCTGAGGTTCGGGAGCTGCAGATTTTGCACTTTGTGGTGTTTCTAGTGATTTATCTGGCAGCCCTGGTGGGAAATCTTCTTATTATCATGGTTGTAGCCCTCAACAACCACCTTCAGACCCCCATGTACTTCTTCCTGATGAATCTGTCCATCCTGGACCTTGGCTCCATCTCTGTCACCATCCCCAAATCCATGGCCAATTACATATTGAACACCAGGTCAATTTCTTATGCTGGGTGTGTTGCTCAAGTCTTTCTCTTTGTCTTCTTCACTGAGGCTGACTTTGCTTTCCTCACTGTAATGGCATATGATCGATATGTTGCCATCTGCAAACCACTGCACTATGAGACTGTGATGAACAGGAGAGCTTGTGTCCAAATGGCAACCAGTGCCTGGATAAGTGGTATTCTATACTCTGTGCTACACACCGGGAACACATTTGCATTGGCCTTCTGTGGAGGCAACACGGTGGATCAGTTCTTCTGTGAAATCTCCCAGCTACTCAAGCTCGCCTGCTCCGACTCGTATCTCAGTGAAGTTGGGGTTATTGCATTTAATGCATGTTTAACTTTAAGCTGCTTTGTTTTAATAGTTTTGTCATATGTTCAGGTCTTCACCATGGTGCTGAGAATCCCCTCTGAGCAGGGCCGGCATAAAGCCTTCTCCACCTGCCTTCCTCACCTCATTGTGGTCTCCTTGTTTGTTTGCACTGGCGCCTTTGCTTACCTGAAACCCACCTCCAGTTCAACATCTGCTCTAGATCTCATGGTGGCTGTGCTCTATTCCGTGGTGCCTCCCATGATGAATCCGATCATCTACAGCATGAGGAACAAGGAGATCAAAGGTGCTCTGAGGAAACTGACTGAGTGAACATTATCCACCAAGAATAAAATTTCCAGATTTTTCCCATTCTGTGCGTCTTTACAGGTATAATCAGCTGATGGAATTATTGTCTCCGTGGGAATTTGATGTGCTATCTGTTTATGCAAAATGCTGTATTTCACAGTAATAATAAGCCAAACTGAGTTCATTGAAGTCAGTGTCATTACTCTAGATTTACACTTATGTAAATTAGATAAGAATCTATCTATCTATCATAAATAAATGTCAAAAAAGCAAGCCGTTGTTAACACAGAGTTAAGGTTGCCCGGTGGTATCTCGTGCCCTTCCATAATGTCAGGTTCAGCATAACTCAAACAAACCCAAGAATTACAGAGTTAAAGCGCATGCCCATGTAACCTTCACTCTGGCCCCTGGAGCTGGCAATACCACTGGAAATTATCTGCATGTACTACAGCTGCACACCCTGTGTTAGATGTAGCTGTATTGAATGGTGGAGGCAGTAGGTGATGCAGGTTGGCAGAGGTGTATTTGTGATATGAGGAGATCTGGAGATTAGTTTGAGGAGCATCACAGAGCTGTGATTGTGATAGGAGATCTGGGTCTGACCCTCCTCACCCCCCATCTCCCAAATGTGGGTGATCAAAATAAAGATGTGCACATGTACCTAGAGATTCCCGTGTGCATGATTTCAGTACAGAATTGTGAAGGTGGTGTCAGTAGCAGAGCACTGGGGTCTTCTTTACATGGGTATAGTCAGTAGTGAGGTGGGATATGAGAGCAGGCTGTGGATTTAATGAAGTATAAGTTTAGGTGGTATCCTGTATGCGTGTGTAAAGAGGTTGTAAGAGGGTCGAAAGCGGTTGTTAAATTTTCCAAGTGTGGTATTCTGTGAGGGGTGCAGGCTCAGTGTTTGAGTGTAAGGCAAGTGCAGTGAAAAGTCAGAATGTGAGTATGTCTGTTATGGGTGTTGTGGGGCATCACTCAAAGAGCGCAGATTTATGGGTTGTGAGTGTGTTTAACTTAAGTCTGTATTTCCTGGTTTTCAGAAGCTTTAGTTTTGCTGAACTCTGAATTTTGGAAAGGCACGAGCAGTCACTGGGAAACCTTAATGCTGCGATAACAATTTTTTTTGCTATTTATTTTCCTAGGTTTCTTTAACTATTGGTAGGAGTTAGTGGTCATTGTGGCATTTGTAGATAGCAATGGGTATGGATGACAAGTGGACCAAAAGGCTTTTTTAAGAGCCACCACAATTTTCTGGAAAGAGCTGTACTGTGTCCACTGCTTGGCCAGTCTGGGTTCCCCTCACCTCTGGCTCCAGAGACTCTTGGTAAGTGCAGTACAAAGCTGGACACAACCATCTACAGCATAGGAGGCTCAGTGAAGTGTCCTATTCATCTCAATGAGCTCTTCTCAGAGAAGTGAGAACACCTCAAGAAGATGAATACAGCCTGAAACAATCCTTCTGAGAGGTGTGGGGTCAGACTCCTGAAGATAGGCTGGGTCCCCAGATATTGGCACACACTCAGGGGGGGAATGTAGGGCTGTCAGGTCCCCTTGCCCCTATTTTCCCCCACTCCCCTATCATTTACCCTCTTGTCTTCCTTCCTAGTGCCACACCTCTCCTCTCTTACTCCAACTAGCCCCCAGCCCTCCCCAACCCACCCCATGTATCCTTCTCCCTATAATGACCCCTCTTGTCACGGGCCCCTAAATCCCTTTCCCACTGTTCCCAACAATTCTTCAACCCCTAATCATCCTCCCCTCCCTACAGGCATTTGCATATGTAATTTATTTTCCTTTCAAAAGTAGTTTCAGCACCTTCTGAATGGTCTGCTGTGCTCAGGTGATATTTCCCCCAAATTAAAGATCTTTGGACAGAGGCTGACGCTATTTATCCTGAGTTTCACCTTTTGGTTACCAGTTAGATTTGAACTCATATATCCCACGTGGTGGGGAGGTTTGTGGGCCAGAGCATTCCCCCTTCAGCATCTTAGGGCCTGTGCATCAAAGGTAGCTTTCACACAGCTCATCCTCGCTCCCTACACATGCATGGTGTAATCTGTTGGGCATGGCACAAACACGTCAAAGGTTGATGCGCCTAACTGGAGAGCTAAATTTTTGACTGATAAAACTGTAATTTGATTTCCCCAAAACTTCTGGTGGGTGGACTGCACTCTGCTGGGGTAACCCTTGAGCGTTGGAGACCCTGGTGTGAGGATCTGTGCCCTGGTTTGATCTCTAGCTGTGTGCAAAAAATCAGCACTGACATACCCCAATTTTAAGAAGAATGAGAAGTAAGTCCACTGGTGTCAATGGGGCTGATGCCCCTCTCACTCACCCTGGTGTAAATTAGGAGTATCTGTACTGGGAGTCAATGTGCTTGATTCCCCTCTCACTCACTCCAAGGTAAATCCAGGTTGTTACAGTGGAGTATGTCTGGTCTAAGGAAGAGGAAATTGAGGCCCTTTGACTCCAGCCCCCACCGCATGCTCCACCCACTGAACCCTCGTATTATAGTCCCTGAGCGTCTTGCTCCCTCTGCCTCACACAGCCCAGACCCCCAAACAAACACCCACAGCCCCTAATACCATCTCTCCCCTGTCACAACCCTCCACCCCACAGACCCTCTCAGCCCCTGTTCTTTGAGATTACCCCTCCCACAGCCCAGAGCCAATTCCCCACCCAGAGTTCCTGACTCAGCTTCCTCAGAGATCCCTGCTTAACCCCTCTGCCCACTAGTCCCCCTCCTCTGCTCAGACCCAGAATCCTGACATGCTCCCCAGTTCCACAGAACAGCCCCCCACCCCATGTCCCTTCTGCCCCACCTCCAGACACCAGCCCATCCTCTCCTCCTTCTCCCTATTGACAAGCCCTGGCCACCATTTCCTTCCGCCCCCACCCTCGTCCTTCCTCTGCCTGGCCCAGCTCCCCTCTTCTGAAGAGTGCCTCCAAGGTAGCTGCTGCCCAGCACACAACTAGCCTGGTAAACTCACTGCCACAAGGTATTGCTGAGACAAAGAGCTCAGCAGGGTGAGACATTGGCATGTGTCACGAGATACATCAGATCAGAGGATGAATTAAATTTCCATGGAGCAGGTCTCCAGTCAAACATTCACTCACAGGGAACGTCCCTGACATGGAGATCAATGTAGAATTGTCCATATCGGGGTCCCCTAGCCCTCTCTCTACAGGAGCTGGCGCTGGTCCCCCAGGAGTCACTGCTCTGAGTAGGGCTGTTCCCAGGAGCCTGTGGAAAGATGAACATTTAATCCCATAAAGCTCTGCCAACTCTCAGGGCTGGATTCAGACACTCCAGGGCCACGTATGGAGCTCTTCCCGCTTGACCTGTGCCCCACGTGGAGAAGAAATGGCAGGGTAGCCCCTCAAAGAGAGGCTGGGACAGTGGCATGGATCCCCTGCTCCCTCCCCGAAGAGGTAGAACGGGACCCTCCCCCCCACCTCTAGGGATCAGGTGGCCACAGAGAGGGAGGGGGCAGTAGTGGTCCTTTCAGTCTTTACCTCCCCAGTCAGGGTGTATCTGATTTGTTGAGGGGGTCGGGACTGCTGTGCTCTCCCCCCCTGGGCCCGCACACAGAGCTCCCTGCTGGGATGGGGTTGGTGGAGTCCTCCAGACAAATGGGCAGGGAGATAAACCCCCATGGAGATGCCTGGGGCAGTTACTGTCTCCCAGAACAATTGTCTCAGGCTCTCTGCAGACTCAGGCAGATGCTGCTGCACTGGCTACACTTAGAGAACCTCCCCAACCACCATCTCGAGCTACTGTTCTAGGCCGCAGGTGTTTGCCATCTGGCTCTGGCCCCTGTCAGATTTAGGGTGCTGGACTCTGGAAATTCCTACATTCCTATGGAAAACAGGCACAATCCATTTGAAGAAAATATGACAAATATTTGCCTGGATCTATTAAAATTCATTAAAAGCTCAAACAAAACTGAATTTTGGATCATCTCTAAATGAATGATTAATTATGAATTATTCATCCAATCTCAGTAATTATCCTCCAGGTTACAGGTGGGGAAAGTGAGGCACAGAGAGTTGAGATAATTTAGTTGCATAGCTGGGCTTAGATCACAGGAGCTCAAAGTGTCTTGACCTCGTCTGCCTGGCTGCACTTGTTGTCATCTGATGCTGGGATTCTCAAAGAAGTCTAAGGGACTTAGTCCTCCAAGATGTACATGCCTTAATCGCCTAGGCTCCTTTGCAAATCTCAGCCTTCATATATCTGAAATATATGAATCCCAGGCCATAGAAGTTATCATGGTAGACACAAGGCCAGGATTACCAAGGGGCTTAGGCCTCTAAAGAAGCTGATAGGTGCATAGTGGAATTTACAATAGCACCTAACCAGGGTAGGCTCCTAACTCCCATTGAGTGGTGTGACGGGCTGTACCAGGCCTGGAGGCCCTGCTGGAGGCTTCGCAGCCCTACCACATCCAGCCCCAAGAAAGAGCAGAGGAGATGAGTCCTCCAAGCTGCCTAGAGTGGCTGCAGGGAAGCAACCAATCACAGAGGCTGCAGGAAACAGGCAATCAGAGTCCAGCAGGCTCCTATAAAAAGGAGCTGCTGGACAGAGCAAAATCAGTTGCTGGCTGGAGCCAGAGGAATGAAGCTGGTGCTCCTGGCTGGTTGCAGCAGTTCGAGGGGAGTGAGAAGGAGCAGTTGCTGGGGGGGGGGGGGGAATAAGAAGGAGCCCCTGGCTGGCTGCTGGGACTGAATTCAAGACTTCAGGCTGAGCTAAGGGTGAAGGAAAGCTGGGTGGGGGCTGCGGGGAAGTGGCCCAGGGAACAGAAGTGAGCAGTGAAAGGGACACAGCAGGCAGCTGCTCTTTGTAGGGTCCCTGGATTGGAACCTGGCATAGTGGGTGGGACTGGGTTCCCCCCACCAGACACTGGGGAAGTGGCTTACTCCCAGAAGAAGGAAGTTGATGCAGGCCCAGAGAGGGGCCAAGAAACAGATCCAGGGAAGGGTCAGCAAATTATTGAACTTTGGTATCCCCTGGAAGAGGATTGAATTGATAGTGACTGATAGTGGAGAGCTGGGATCAGAGAGGGTGAAGAGTCTCCAAGGAGGAAGCCCTTGGGGCATGACCCCACACCAGGGCCGGGACTGGTTAAAGACTGACCCAGGGAGAGCTGCAGGAAACAAATGAGGGTGAGAGTGAGAACTGAGCCCGGGGTGGGCTACAGAGATGTTCCAATGGAGGAGTACTGTGATAGGCCCCTGTTGGACTAAATAAGGACGTGAGCCCAGGGAGGGCTGCAGGAGGTGAGACAGACACCAACTGAGGGGTACTGTGATAGGCCCCCTATTGGACTAATTAGGAATTGTGTACCACGGAAGGGGTCTGTTTTGTCTGTCTGTTCATGTACAGACTGAGTATGATGCGGCTGGAGGGCTGAGTCCCTGAAGACCTACCACAATTGGAAAGAGAGTGCAGGCACACCCACTCAGCCAGCAGGAGGCGCTCACGAGAGGTGAGTGGCCACACCATTACAAGTGGCCATAGGACTTAGTTATAGGCCTTGCTGGAGCCCTAGGCATAACTAACAGTGTGAACCAAAGGCTGTGAACCAGAGTTGGCAATATAACAACACACAAGGTATTGGCTAACCAAGTAAGCACATTCCTGATTGGAGAGGATGGTACAAGAATACCCAGAGTTCTCAAGTAACTACATGAACACATTCCTAAGAGATGATACAAGAACTCACCAACCCCTCGTAAGATAAGGATAGGATGATAGGATAACGGATAAGGATGTTTTGTTCGAACTAGCAGGGAAAAGGATAAGGGTGGTAGCTAAAAACATCTGGAGTGTGTTGTCAGTTAGCATGTGTGTGTGCTCTCTCTGTATACTGTACCAGTCCTGCAGAAAGACAGCTCAGCAGACCTTGATAGTACTGCCCAGAAAGACCACAGACTCTGTTCAGTGGCAAAAGCGCTCAGCCAGGTTTATTGTCAACGAAGCACAATACTAGTGCCCCATAGATTCTACAGGTACACTAACACATATATGCCCATTACAATGGACCAGCTCAGTCAGTGGTGGGACTTTCCACTGCCCCCTAGGCCAGACAAAGGATTAAGGTGAAGTATCCCAACATTATAGACTGAGCCAAACAGCTTACGTACCACCTCACGTGTTTCATGACATCTGCTTCTTACCTCCCCTTGTATCTTGCTCCAGGTGTCTTGGGCAAAACATCCCTATTCATCACTTCTGTCAAACCCTCTTATCTTGTGTTAGGTCAGGATGTACCTGTGCTGATCTTCTGGAGTGTGTTCACACACATATTCAGTATCTGTTGCTTCTTAGGAGTACCTGTGTTTTAGCAACACTAGCAATACCTTTGCCAAGGTCACGTATCAGACAGTAAACTTGTAAGGATCTGCTTTTATACATGGCCTGACTTCGGTTCTTGGCATGGCCTGACTTTGCTGACTATGATACAGGCCTTAGGTCATACACTAGGCCCAGTGCTCCAGACTCAATCCCTCCTCTACACTAAACAATTAAACAAAAAAATTGCATTAAAAATTTCTGTCACTCTGCCAAAAGACGAGAGGATATCAGAAATTCTCAGTATGTCATCACTTTCTTACGTGCTGTTTCAACTGCCCAGATACAGAGGAGACATGCGGTGAAATCCATTCCCTGTTGAAGTCAAATCAAGATTTATCACTGATGCCAAGGGGGGGCCCAAGATTTCACAGCATGGATGCTGTTTTTATGATGCAGGAAATCATCTCAGATCATCCTCATTTATTTTCAGCCTAAAACAATTAGCTAAAGATGTCTGAATTCTTGACAAAGCCACAAACTCACTGAGCACTTTGCTTATTGCATCAGCTTCCTTGTTTCTCAGGCTACATCTGAAAGGGTTGATCGGTGGGGTCAGGATAGCATAGAACACCTAGGACTCTTTGTTTGGGTCTCTCAGTCTGTTGTTGTGCATGCAGTGCAAATAGCTTCCTCTGAGTATCTCTTTCCATGCAGGTCTTAACAGCCATCATGAGTAAAGGCCTCCTGTAACTTCATTCCAATTGATAGTAACATGGAGAGAGAGTAAAAGAGCAACCTTCCACTCCAGCTACCATGCAAATGCAGTGATAGGGGCCCTGATGCCAGTTCTTGGAATTGAGAGACACCATTCCCCTCTCCTTGCCTCTCACCAATCTGCTACTCCTATAAAACACAAGTCCTCTTTCTTTGACTGTTGCTTTGCAAAGTTTCTCTCTGTCACAGGGTGCTACTTTGATAGGAAATTCATGCAAAAATAAAATAAAATTAGTTTACACAAAAGGCTGCATTTTCATGGAGTTTGTGCATAAAAATCTTGCTTTGTGCCATTAAAAACACATTTTCAGAGAAAGTCACAACCTTCAGTGGACCTCAGTGGGGTTCAGCTGGTGACCGAAATGTTGTGGGGAATGACTAGAGAAGTTTTGACATCATGGTGTATTTAGATAAATACAAACTTGTGTAGAGACTCAAATCTCTTGCACCTCAAAGAGTAACCATAGTCATGAGATGAAAAAAATGAATTTCACCCCAAGGGGGCGCTGTCCATGATCCCAAGCCTACTAGCATGAGAATGGAGAACACTGAACATAACCCCTTACTCTTCTTTCCTGTCATCAGGCCACACAGCAGGTAGATGGCAGAGCTAGAAGGGAGGGATGCAGTGCAGGTAAAGGTAGGGGGCAGAGGTGGCAGTCGGGGGGGTGGGTTGCGGGAGCTATAGCCACCCCAAAATTTGCCCAGCCCTGAAGGCAGCTGCAGCTGTGCAGGAGTAAGCCTCGGCAGGGAGTCAGGGGGCATCAGAGCAGCCCCCGGTCCATGTCCCAGGGCTCCCAAGGGCTGGAATACCTCCCAAAGCAGTACACCATCCATCTGTGCTTCCCCCTACATTCCTTCCAGCTTCCTACTAGTCCCCGCAACTCCTCCCTTCAATGTAGCCCCTCACTAATTTTGTCTTTCTGTTTAGCCAGTGTCTGATAACACATCCTCTTAGCCACAATAATGTTCAGCAAGCCTGTGCCAAATCGATATGGATAGTTGTACTATTGTCGCAAGTACTATAGCTCATACCCCTCCAGGACCTGGGATAGAATCCAGGAGTCCTGACTCCCAACGTTCCTCTGATGTCTAGCAAATAATTGTGTAACCCACTGGCACAATGTGTCTCCTCCTTTTCTAGTAGTTTACATCTCTCAACCTTCCGACCTGTGCATGTGTGAGAAGGGACCAAAAGGGGGAACATCTGTGTTGTTGGTTGTCATATTTCCACACTGTGTGAATCAAATTGCCAGAGTGGCATATTTGGCTCAATTACAAAGCATGTTTCATAGTTAAAACGTTTCCATCAGCTTTTATTTGTGCTTTCCTGTGTCCATCTCCCATCCCCACCAAGACAGGGGTTCTAAAAAGAGCCTAAAGGAGTTAGGCATCTAGATTCAATTTACTTTTCATGGTGGTAAAGTGCCTAATTCCTTGAGGCTGATTTGAAAATCCTGATTGAAATATCTAATTTGCAAACTCGGGAACAAGTAGACAATATTTCACAGAAATCTTACTGTCCAATTATTATGCTCCCCACTTTGAGAGCCCAGCCCATCATACTTGACCAATGTGGACAACCCTTACTTGGTCATGTTGTCTCACAGAAGGGGGCAGGACTGCTCACATAAGAGAGGATTAGTAATCTGCTTAGGGACAGCAGGATCAGGCCCTTGCTATGTACAGCAGGACATCTCAGTCACACAACTCAATCATCTCGCAGAGAGGAGAGAACTCCTTTGAGCTAAGCAGGCTGATTGCATCAGGACTGGTTTTCGTGCTGTCTATGTTGCAAACAGTAGGAACTCCCCAGAGTCAGCCAATGGAAAACCCCACTCAGAAGTGGCATCAGGAGAGACACAATCTTCTCCTGCAAAAGATACAAATACTAAACTGAAGGTAGGACAAGAAGGAATCGGTTCAAATTGCATCAAGGCAGATTTAGGATAGATATTAAGAAAATCTTTCTAACTCTAAGGGTAGTTAAGTACTGGAACAGGTTACCAAGAGAGGTTGTGAAATCCTCATTTTCAGAGGTTTTTAAGAACAGGATAGGGATGATCTCGGTTTACTTGGTCCTGCTTCAGCATCGGGGGCTGGACTAAATGACCTCTTGAGGTCCCTTCCCGCCCTACATTTCTATGAGGAGGCAACCACGCCCCATCAACAGAGGTAAGAGAACATGGTGCAAGTGAGGTCTCGGTACCTGCTCATCCCATCAGGGGGACCCAGATCTCTTTACTGAGAGAACCGCATTTCTGGGGAGAAATGAGAGAGAAGAACCTGAACACTGGTCACCAAATCCTGAGAGATCCAAGCTAGACGGGAGGCTGAATATGCTGTGGTTGAAGGTGAGTGTTATCTCTCATACTGCCACACACTAAGATAGAGCCTGCCATGCAGTGCTGTCAAAGGGCTGTGCAATCAGTGGTGATTCAGTCTTGCCTTCCCCCAGAGATGCCAGTCAGTGTTAATATTGTCATGTAACCAGCGGGGGGACTGAGGCAGAGAGAGGGGAAATGTCTTCCTATTGCTCACCATCATTGGCAGAACCTGGAACAGAATTATAGAATCTAGAGACAAGAAAGGAAAATTCTGTCCCCTCCAGGCCATATCTCTGCCAGGACTGGCCCTAATAGTACATTTATTAGTGTTTGCTCCACTTTTCTTTTAAATAACCCAATCAATGAAGAACATAGGGATTTCCAGACTGAACCAGATCCCAGATCCATTTAGCCCAGCCTCCTGTCTTTGACAGTGGCATCCCCAGAGGTTGGAGAGGAATGTGTAATAACGCTGCAGTAACACTTGTGGAATGATCTGCCCCCACATCAGATCTCATCCTGATCTCTAATAGTTAGAGGTGGGCTTAAACCCTTAACTCCAATGTGTAAGATCCCTTCCAGAACTGTTGTTAAACTCCGGATAGAATCATAGAAATGTAGGGCTGCAAGGGTCCTTGAGAGGTCATCTAGTCCATCCCCCAGTGCTGAGTCAGTACCAATTATAACTAGACCATCCCAGTCAGGTGTTTGTCCAACCTGTTCTAAAAACTTCCAGTGATGGGGATTCCACAGATCACCTTGGTAACTTGTTCTAATGTTGAACCACCTTATAAATAGGTTTTCTTTCCCAAATATCTAACCTAAATGTCTCTTGCTGCAGAGCAAGCTCTGACTTCTTATCCTTCATTCAGTGGACATGGAGAATAATTGATCACCATCCTCTTTATAACAGCCCTGGACATATTTGAAGACTGTCAGATCCCTGACAGTCTTCTTTTTTCAATACAAGAAAACATTCCTGATTTACATATAAAAGTCAAGTTCCTTTTTGAGTCTTAAGTTCTTGGCCCAAACATCTTCCTGTGGCAATGAGTTCTAATTACTGGCTTCTAAGCAAGGCAGTTTCACAGCCAGCCTGATACTTCTCACTGTCAGGATATATTACCTAATATTCACCTGAAATTTTCCCTTATTTATTTCCTCCCTTTACTTCGAGATTTGCTTTGTTAATCATTTGTCAGCTAATTCCTATTTATATTTTACAATATTTTTAGGTTGTTTTCTCTCTCACTGCTTATGTGTCAATAGAACTGGTTGAAAAATGTTGTTATCTGAAAGTTATTTACATTTATCAGGAAGAAGTTTACATTTTTTCAAACTTTTGATGATTTTTTTTAAAATGAATACATTACATTTAAACTTTTTGTTTTTTTCCTTTTTTCCCCCTGTTTACCACTGGGTGAAATAAAATTAATAGTGACATTTCCCCCCAATCTTCCCCTCCTTTTTTGATTTTTTTCCCTTTTGCAATGCAATACATTTAAAAAGAAATCCTCAAATTTTTAAAAATTACAGAATGGCAAAGTATAAGATTTTCATTTTTCCTGTTAACTCGCAGTAACTTTTTCAAAGTTGTTGAAGTTCAGAGTGGGAAATTGAAAAAAAAGATAAAAAAGATTTGGGAACAAAAAATAAAATACCTCAGACATGATGGATGGCATATTTTCTGAGTCATGTGAGTTTATATTTCTTGTAAATGTACAGCTTTGCTAGTGTAAATGACAATGGGGATTTTGATCATTCAATTTTCAGAATGTTGCTAAGCAGTTTGAATCAACAATATTCCTTAGTAGAGAAATCCAAAAGTTAATATGTGATGATCACATAACAACATAAACACTGATCTACATGGTACAGCATAAATGAAATCAAACAATGACTATCTAAATAGGCTTAAGAGGTGAGGGCTTGGACTGGCACAACCACATTCATAGAGTGTTGGTTTCTGTCAGGGACAAAGGAAGTTTCTGAAGTCCAAACCAAGCTGATTCTCAGCCAGCAAAATTGTGGGGTATTTTACGAGTCCAAATGAGTCTGTCTGAATTCAGGGAATCCAGTGCCTATACCTTCATTTGCCAGACTCCTCCTGGTGAACTGGTTTCCTCACTATACATCACTAGTGTCAATCTTTGGAGCAGATTCAAGGGAGCAAGGCTTAGTCTGCTGTTAGTCAGATAAATCAGGGTCTTTACACAAAACTGAGCTTGCTTTAGCAGCACGTTTGTGTGTCAGTTTTTCTCACTCACTCTCAGATATCATCAGCCTCCATTGTCTCACTCCCAGCCTACCAGCCTATGTGCTCAGCCCAGTATTTGGGCGGGTGACATGACGGAGAGGGAGCATTTGAACATTAATGCTTTTAAATTGATAATGTGATATTGACGTTTAACAAATGCCATTCTTGTTGTATTGTAGAGTTTGGTTCATTTCCCCCATGGCAGACACGGAACAGGGAAATCAAACCTCCTTCACAGAGTTCATCCTCCTGGGATTTGGGAATATCCCCAAACTGCAGATCCTTCTCTTTCTGCTCATCCTTGTGATTTACATTGTGACCATGGCTGGGAGCATCCTCGTTGCTGTGCTAGCTGTGGCTGATCAGCACCTTCACACCCCCATGTACTTCTTTCTGGGAAACTTGTCTTGCTTAGAGACCTGCTATTCCTCGACCATCCTTCCCAGGATGCTGGCCAGTTTCCTGACTGGAAACAAGACCATTTCTGTTGGTGGCTGCATCACACAATGTTACTTTGTTGGTTTCCTTGCAGCCACGGAGTGTTATCTCCTAGCAGCGATGTCTTATGATCGGTACCTAGCGATATGCAAACCACTGCATTATGCAACCCTTATGAATGGCAGTTTCTGCCTCCAGCTAGCAGCAGGGTCTTGGATAAGTGGGTTACTGGCTAGTTCCATAGTAACAGGTATGATGTTACAATTAACTTTCTGTGGTGCAAATGAAATTGATCATTTCTTCTGTGAATCTACACAAATAATACATCTCTACTGCAATGACATCTACCAGGTGGAGCTTGTAATCAGCATTGTGGCTGCTTTACTTACCCTGCCCTCATTTGCTTTAACTGTCACATCCTACATTTGTATCATCTCCACCATCCTGCGAATCCCTTCCACCTCCGGGAGGCAAAAGGCATTTTCTACCTGCTCATCTCATCTCATCGTGGTGACAATTTTCTATGGGACCCTGATCATTCTGTATCTGCTACCAAAAACCAACACACTCAGAGACCTCAACAAAGTGTTCTCTGTCTTCTATGCAATTCTAACTCCTATGGCCAATCCCTTCATATACAGCCTGAGAAACAAGGAGGTGAAAGAGGCTCTGAGAAAAATTGTCAGTAAATGTGTAGATTTTACAAGGATTCAGAAATGCTACTGTAGTTTTTGAAGACAATATAATGATGAGTGCAGCTGATTTAAACTTTATGCTCAGAGGTTGTGTAGCCCTTACTTCATTCTAAGTCTTTGGTAGTGTGAACTTGTAATGCTTGAGGATGTGGAAAGATTTGAAACTGTAAGGTCAATCAGAACCAGGATCTTTGTGTTCAAAATAAAATTGAACTTTATTTTCCTTGTTGATTGTGAGTAGATATTTTGGTGAATTCCATAGACTAAAACAAAGTAAGAATGTAAAATAATGACTTAGAGCTGGATCCACAAAGGGACTTATGGCTTGGCTACACTTGCAGATGTAGAGCGCTTTGGGTTAAACCAGCCTTCGCAGAGCGCACTAGGGAAAGCACTCCAGCCTGTTCACACTGACAGCTGCAAGAGCACCGGCATGGCCACATTTGCGGCACTTGCAGCTGTATTGGGAGCGGTGCATTACGGGCAGCTATCCCAGTGTTCAAGTGGCTGCAACGTGCTTTTCAATTAGGGTGGGGGTAGGTTGGAATGTGACAGGGAGTGTGTTCTGTGAATGTGGGGGGAGAAAGAGTGGGTTTTTGGGGTGCTCAGAGTGTGTCAGCATGCTGTCTTGTAAGTTCAGATGCCCCTCCCCCACACCTCTCTCTCACTCACTCAAAGCAAACAGTAAATGTTTGCTTTTTCTCAGTGCAAATAAGCAGCCGGCTGTCTGAAACAGAGCTTTGAAAGGGCACTTCTGCATTCCTGCAGCCGATTTCACAACAATGAGAAGAGAGGCCACTTGACTTAAGGGGATTATGGGATGTTTCTGGAGGTTAATCAGAGCTCAATAACGCAATTCCTCATTCACACTGATGCTGCAGCATCTCATCCAATACGCATCAGACGTTATCCCTCTTGGGGAGGTGGATTACCAGAAGCGCTCTAGTCAGGGAGTCAGAGCGCTGTATGTGCCGTGCCAGTGTGGACGGGGAGTAAGGTAGAGCGCTCTGGGCGGCTTTATTGCGATATAACGTGCAAGTGTAGCCAAGCCCATAGGCATTGCAAGGCCTAACTTCTCATGCCTTGCTAGTCAGTGGAATCCACACCCAGGCTGGTGGGATCAGGGTTCATGTCTACATTGAAATAAAAAGGCCCACGGCAAGGCTGTTGCTGGCCCAGTTGACTTGGGCTCGTGGGGCTTGGGCCGCAGGGCTAAAAATGGCAGTGTAGACGTTTGGGCTCGGGCTGGAGCCCGGGCTCTGAAACCCTGCGATGCGAGTGGGTCTCAGAGCCCAGGTTGCAGTCGAAGTCTAGACATCTACACGGCTACATTTAGCCCCTCAGCCCAAGCCCTTTGTGCTCGAATCAAATAACCCAGGCTCTGAGACTCGGTGCCATGGGATTTTTATTGCAGTGTAGATGAACTAATACAGTTTAAGGCCAGAAGGGATGGCCAGACCATCTAGTCCAACTCCCTGTATAGCACAGGCCACTGACACCCCCCAGCACCAACACACTAAACCCAACAACCAAAAGGAGACCAAAGTATCACAGCCCTCAGGAGTTGAGACTATGATGTGCCACAGGCAGAGAACAGGAGGGACCGACGGGGACCAGTGCCTGAGGCCCCCACAATGGCAGGGAGATGATTAAGTGAGATACACCCAGATAATCCTGAAAAGTGACCTGCACCACCCACACTGCAAAAGAAAGTGACCCCCCCCCAGATTACTGCCAGTCTCACCAGAGGAAAATTCCTCCCAACCCCACATGTGATGATCAGTAAGACCCTGGTCATGTGAGCAAGAATCAGCCAGCCCATGACCTGAGAGAGAGAGAGAGTGTTTGGTTCCCCCTCAGAGCCCTGGACCTCTCTGCCAATGCCCCATCTCCAGCCATGGCCATCCCTGATGCTTCAGAGGAAGAAGAGAAAAAAATATCAAGGTACAAAAAAAAAAATCCCTTCCTGACCCCTGCACGTGGCCAGCTGAAATCCTGAAACATTGACTTTAAGTAACTTAAGACATAAACAAGAAGTTAACCTCAGGGCTGCCGATTCCTGCCCCCCACTATCTATTCTATGCCCATCTATTCCTGCCCCTGCGTGCTGAGCTTTAGAATCTCCTAGTGGCACATGAGGTAACAATTTCCCCCCACTGCTGTCTGGCAGAGCAAGATGTTTGACTCCATCATAAGTTGTCTCCATAATGGCAGCATCCTTTTAGATCTGGCCTAGGAAGAGTGTCATTGACTGCTCAGGTCTCATTTTCACTTTTGTTCTCATTATATTATATTATATTATATTATATTATATTATATTATATTATATTATATTATATTATATTATATAGCAGCCAAAACTTTTCAACCTTTATATAATATAATATAATATAATATAATATAATATAATATAATATAATAGAATAGAATAGAATAGAATAGAATATAATATAATATAATATAATAAATTAATAGTTATAACAATAAAGTCAAAACAAAACATTTCAGTAATTTCCCCCTCAACAATTTCAAATAAATCGATACATTCCCACAAAACACTTCAGTTACATTGAATCAGGGTTTTTAAATGGAAAGCTGTTCCACTGGAGAAATTTCAACCAGGTCTAATGGTGATGATTGTCTGCACTGCCCCTTACTATCTGCTGTGCCTTAAAGACACCGTCCAGTGCTATAGTCAGAAGGCAGAACTGTCCAGCATCTGAAAATCTTTCCATAAGGATAACAAAGGGGAAACCCTCTCAGGAAACTCAGGAGGATCTGTGTGTGTTTGGGTGGGAGTATGTAGTTCAGAGGATCCATTTTTGTTTTTTCTCTCTCTGCTACAGCAACTCTGCTGCAAGTTTTTAAAGATCCACTAATTCAGAGATTCATAAGTTTTAAGACAAGAAGGGGCCATTTTGATCATAGAGTCTGACCTCCTGCGCAACTAGACTTGGGAGGATTTGATTTTTATCAGTAAATATCAGTAAACATCAATTTTGCCACACAAATACAAACTGAGAAAAAAAACATTTTCATCTATAATAATTATAGATAGGCAAAATAAGAAAAATGCTGCTTAAAATTTTTTAGAGTCAAAATCCAGTGATTAAGACTTTTGAATTAGGCTCATTACAAGCAAACTAATTGTAAAAACAGGTATGATTTGTTGATTTAAGGATATTCATTGTATATTTTGACATAGGATGTTGACAATTTGTGTTTTAATGGTTTATAAACTTTAGCTTTTTGAACCTCAATGTCTATTGTCATTAAATACTTTCCCCCCATAATTTCACACAACCATGAAAATTTAAATCAATAAAAACCTAAAAAAATGCTTAAAATAAGCATTGATATTATCCATCAAAATTATTTAGAAAAATGAATTTTGCCAACCCTATGCACAGCACAGGCCAGAGATTCTCACCCCATGATTCCTGCATTAAGCATATTGCTTCTAGTTGTATCTTCTAGGAAGAAATGTCCAGTCTTGACTTAAAGACTCCAAGTGATGGAGAATTGTTCCCATGGTTACCTACTCTTCCTCTCCATCTCTTGTGACCTGGGCAGAGGAGAATGACTGACTCAGTGGAACATCCCTATGCAAACCTTTCACTGGTCCAATCAGAGGTTGCCAGCTGGCCTGCAGTAGTGGAACTTTGTTAATGGTGATGTAGAAAGGAGATACATATTCTTGGTCCCACAGAACCATGGCTCAAGATTTTTCCCGATGCACTGTTCTTTCTCCCAATATTTTCATAAGTATTTTATTGTCTAAATTTCGGGAAGCTCATCCTTTCTTCAGTGGGGGTTGATGGGTGTGCAAATAAAATAAAATGAAGTAAAATAAAATAAAATATTCAATTGCAAGTTTTCCACTTTTTCACATTTGATTTCATGCATATTTATTTCCTCCCACAATGGGGACCAAGACATAGCTCATATGAATTATTAGTATTAAAGGTGGAATAGAAATAAAATTGCGTTGGAATCCTTTCTCTCTGTGTGTGTATGTGTGTGTTGGTAAAGATGGGGAAGATGTTGAAGGGGGATGTGTTATATACAGAAACCCTGAAAGATTTATTGTTGTTGCTTTCCCTTTGAGAAAAGTTTTATTTTATTTTATTTTAGTTTAGTTTATTAATGTATACTTTAGAAATTTGATGATATCAAGATGTAAAGGCAAATCTTTCTTTTTTTGTTGGAGATGTCCCTTACTGGATCCAGAGATGTGCACTGTGAGCTTTCTCAACCCTTATTTGAAAGTTTTTGAATATTTAACAGAGAGCGCTTTTCTCCACAGTGTGCTTGGGCATTTGAGCTAAAACTAAGAGTCACGATTATAGGGCCAGCTGCACAGTTATCCACTTTCCAGTTTTTTTGAGAGCACCCTAACAGGTGATAGGTCTGTTGGACTTACTTTTCTGGAGGTGAAATTTCCCAATTTTTCCATTTTTATATGAGAACCTGGGAATACTACTCCACACTTTTGGGTTTGGGGCACCTGTGTTTTCTCCCTTCTGAAATCTGTAACCAGTTATATAGTGACCAAATGCTTACTTTTATTTAACAGTTGGACCAAAGCATTAGGATAAAACGATTTAAAAACAGCAAACTGTCTACATACATAGTTTTTCTTAGAAAGCTCACAATAGAGATTTGTGAGGTTGCAATCATAACAGAAAAGTTTTTTGATTAGCAAAAGAGGCATATTGACTTGAAGACTATTTCAAACATTTTTTTCTGCTTTTGCCATTGCTGAGTGTGACCAAATGTGACTATATGGGTCTGTTTTTTTCTATTTTTTCTATTCTAATTAGAATAGGTGGGTCCATTCTAGTCTATTAACTAGAACAGAAGGGTCTATTCTATTCTATTCTATTCTATTCTATTCTAGAACAGATTATATTCTATTCTAACCTAGAACACATGGATCTATTCAATCACAATCCCGTGTCATTGTTTATCATTTAGAGGAGAAAGTGAATCTCCCTAGGCACCTCTGCTGATTGGCATTGTAAATCAATAGGAGGGGAAAGTTAATAGCATATTTATTTTTAGACCATATGAACAATTGTGTTCAATAGAGTCAATCTTCTACCCTCCCCCCCCCCCAAAAATGGCGAAAATCAAAAAATATTTTAATTTGGAAATGCTACCAAGGATGCCTCATGGGAGCTGTAGTTTAGTTGCCTTATGACCGCATTCCTCTCTAAGTTTTGGGCTCCATAGCTGGACTACAGCTGCCATGCTGCACCAACTCCTCTCAACAAGAGAGAGACTATGGTGTGTCATGGGAGTTGTAGTCTGTCCAGGGAATGTAACCCATGCAGTAGAATGGGTGCTTGAAGCACCTGAGCCTCAACTCCCATGAGGCACTATGGCAACATTTCTGAACTGAACTGTTTTGGTTTTCAGCCAAAATGTTTCAGTTTCTGATTTTTCACGAAAAAGTCAAAATTTTCCATTGAGGAAAAAAATATTTCCAACCAGCTCTACAAACAAAACTGCAGAAGGCAATTGTGGAATAAAATGAGCTATTCCGTGATATGAGTCAACAGTGTGCCCTTGTTGCCAAGAAGGCTAACAGCATTTTGGGCTGTATAAGTAGGAACATTGCCAGCAGATCGAGTGACGTGATCATTCCTCTCTATTCAACATTGGTGAGGCCTCATCTGGAGTACTGTGTCCAGTTTTGAGCCCCACACTACAAGAAGGATGTGGAAAAAATGGAAAGAGTCCTGCAGAGGGCAACAAAAATTATTAGGGGGCTGGAGCACATGATTTATGAGAAGAGGCTAAGGGAACTGGGATTATTTAGTCTGCAGAATCTCCTTCCTTAGAGGTTTTTAAGGCCCGGCTTGACAAAGCCCTGGCTGGGATGATTTAGTTAGGGATTGGTCCTGCTTTGAGCAGGGGGTTGGACTAGATGACCTCCTGAGGTCCCTTCCAACCCTGATATTCTATGATTCTATGCAGAAAATCCCCATTCATCCCGTACAGTAAGAAGTAGGTTTAATATGGGATGAGTGCTCAGAAACATTATTAACTGATCATTTGGAACAGTAGGATCAGAAGATATTTGCTATATTCCTTTCTCAACCAAATCGTCCATTGTCCAAGACTGGTGAGGAATTATTTACTATAGTTTGGTACCCAATGTTACTCATGAGCTGGAAGGCCTAAGGCCAGATTTTTAAAGGCATTTAGGCATCTAGTGGTATTTTCAAAAGCACCTCCCATTGAAATCAATGAGTTTTAGGAGTCTAGGTGCTTTTGAAAATCTCACTAGGCACCTAAATACCTTTAAAAATCTGTCCCCAGTGGCCTCACTAGAGTGTTTGGAAGGGAGGAAATGTCTGAGTTGGATTTCCATCTCTTCTTTTGAATTACCTTAATAATATTTTTCACTCCTCTCGGGGCCTCAAATATAATGGTGATGGTTTTATAAAAGGGGTATAATACTTGCCTAACATTGTACAGCATCATCAGCTCTACACACAGAAGCAGGAATATTGCTATCCCTAGTTTTCTGATAAGGAACCTTAAACAGCAACTTTTTCACAAATTTGGGTGCTAAGCATTGGCACCTAAATAGCTGCTGAAAGGCCTAAATAAACAAAGTCTGATTTTCAAAGGCATCAAGCTCCTCAGCATTCATTTATGAAGTCTGCACATTTTGGCTATAAACTTTATGCCCTAGTTCTCCACTTCTGTAATGTGAATACTATTTCCCCCCATGACCTCTGAATTTATCTATTTGATACTCACTGAGGTTGTAGTTTTACTGAGGTTGTAGTTTTTGAAGGGGCTTAGGGGATTTAGGTGCCAATTCCCTTTGGAAGTCTGAGCACTGGGCATATAACTCACTTAGAACCCTATGGAAATCTCAGTGGGAGTGACCAATTCTGGTAATAACACAGAGGCAGCAGTAGGGGTTGATATGGACTGAGCTCCTGGAGGCATTGCATCTCAATAGGGAAGTCCACATAATAAACTTCACTGTGCAATGCTCTATGATCATGTGGGCTCATTCCCTTCTCATCACCTCGGTGCGAATCAGGAGTAACACAACTGGAATCAGTGGGACTTATTCCCCTATTACTCATCATGGTGTAAATTAGGAATAACTCTGTTGGTGTCGGTGGGGCTGATTCCCCTCTTGCTCACCCGACTATCAATCAGGAGTAACTCCATTGAAGTCAAAGGGCCAAATCTACTTCTCACTTATGCTGGTGTAAATTATGAGTAACTCCAGTGAAGTCCTCACAGTTACACTTGTGTAAAACTGTTGTAAGTAAGAGGAGCACCAGACCTATCTCACAGAAGTGGAAGGGACCCTTAAAGGTCATTGAGTCCAGACCCCTGCCTTCACTAGCAGTACCAAGTACTGATCCGTCTCAAGGATTGAACTCTCAACACTGGGTTCAGCAGGCCAATGCTCAAACCACTGAGCTATCCCTCGCCCTCATGGTGTGTGGGGTGGAAACTGCTTCTTCTTGACTCCTGTGAACAATTTCCTCACACCATGAAGGTTGATTACCTGGATAATGTTAGGGACAACATATTCCAACCAACATGGTCTGGCATGTTGCATATGAGGACATCAGTTCTGATTCACTATATAGTCTTGATCTCTGTACATGTTTATATACAGGCAGGGCACTTCTATACAGGTTAAATCATCTGTGCTCAGAACTCCACTGAAGTCAGAGAAATTGGCCAATTATCTATAATCATTCTAGCTGAGCTGCAGTTGTATATCGTTTGATCTTCACATGGGGTATATAAATGCACTTCCAGTAACCTTTAACGAAAAAAATCATGCTGTTTTTATGTGTGTGTGAGCTGATATTAAGTGTTCTCTTGGTCTGTCTCATTATTTATCATGACTCAGTCTCTCACAGATGAGATGGCAGGTGTCATGTATGTATCAAGAAGATGTAAGTCTGAGCTTCATAGGTCAGATACAGATTTTTAAAACAGTGGGTGTGTAGATCTCGGATATAGAAATTAGATGTATGAGCACGGGGATGTTCAGATCTGGGGACCTGTCACAGACCTTAGTAAGTGCTCCTGCCAGCCAGCCACTAGGACTGCTGTGAGGCTCATCCGAGACTCTGCTGTGCCAGATCCCTTGGACTGTGTTAAGCATCTAGATCCTCAGCAATCTGCAGCATTGGTTCCTCCCTTGGCCTCTCTAGAATATTTCCTGGATGCCAACTCTCAGTGGGGTCCTTAGCCCACCTTCCCTAGGCCTCCAGGACCAGCGCTGATCCCCAAGATACCTCAGTTACGTAAACACACCCCTCTCCCAGCACACCTTTCCAAAGGGGTGAAGCTTCTGATTTATGCTTTAGATCTCTTAGGGGCACACAGCAGTGGTGAAACAGTCAGTGCACACACACTTGGTATAGAGTCTGACACCTTTATGCTCTTTTATACTTAATCATGTCAAAGCACAGTGAGTACAGCTCATACAAAACAATAAACACTAAATGCACATCCCTGCCTCAGTTTCCTCACCACTCCAGGCCATTCTTTGGGCTGGGGTCTGAGTCCCTTGGGTTGTCCACAGCTCTTGGGGCCATCTGGGCTCAGCAAAGTGGGCAGGACCCCTCCCCCCCTTCCCCATGAGGCTGCTCCATGCTGAGTGACCTCTCCCTCTTGCAGTCTCTCACCCTGATTCTTTGATCTTGCTCTCCCGTGGCCCACATTTCCTTTTCCTGCTGCCTATTAATTTCATTGGGTGACCCCTGGTTTTTGTATTGAGGGAAAGGATAAATAACACTTCTTTATTCACTTTTTCCACACCATTCATGATTTTACACACCTCCGTCCTGTCCCCGTTTTGTTGTCTCTTTTCTAAGCTGAACAGCCCAAATCTTTGTAGTCTCTCCTCATATGGAAGATGTTCCATATCCTTGATCATCTTTGTTGCCCTTCTCTTAACTTTTTCCAGTTGTAACATATCCTTTTTTGAGATGGCTTGACCAGAACTGGACACAGTATTCAAGGTGTGGGTGTATCATGGATTTATAAAATGGCATTATGATATTTTCTGTCTAATTCTCTCTCTTTTCTAATAGGTCCTAACATTCTGTTAGCCTTTTTGACCACTGTTGGTCAGTGAGCTAAAGTTTTCAGATATCTATCCATTGTGATTCCAAAATCTCTTTCTTGAGTGGTAAGAACAAATTTAGACCCATCATTATATATGTGTAGTTGGGATTACCTTTTCCAATGTGCCTTACTTTGCTTTTATCAATGTTGAATTTCATCTTCCGTTTTCTTGCCCAGTCACCCCGTTTTGTGAGATCCCTTTGTATCTCTTCACAGTCATCTTTGGACTTATTTATCCTGAGTAATTTTGTATAGTCTGTAAATTTTGCCACCTCACTGTTTACCACTTTTCCCAGATCATTTACGAATGTGTTGAACAGCATAGATCCCAGTACAGATCCTTGGGGGACCCCGCTATTTACCTCTCTCCATTCTGAAAATTGACCATTTATTCCTACCCTTTGTTTCCTGTCTTTTAACCAGTTATTGATCCATGAGAGGACCTTCCCTGTTATCCTATTTCATAAATATAAGAAAGAAAGAAAGAAAGAAAGAAAGAAAGAAAATTAGATGTCCAAATCCCATGGAGCTGGGCACCTAACTCCCTTACCCAGCACTGAAATTCCAAGCCTTAAGTGTAAAAACTTGCTCTCATTAAAATCAGTGGCAAAACTTCCCTTTTGTGGGTGAAGAATGTGTTAGGGGAAAACAATTTTTTAGGTGTATAACCGCCTGTGAAAGGTGTCGTTTGAAAGGTATGGAATCCAGTTGATTACACTGCATTGCCAGTTAACTTAATATTTTTGAAATTATATTGCAGAATTTGTTTTACTTAATTTGGGCAATTCCCATGGAAAAGACAGAACACGGAAATCAAATGTTCATCATGGAATTCCTCCCGGGATTTGGGAATCTCCAGGAACTGCACTTTCCTCTCTTCATGCTGTTTTTAGTGATCTACATTGTGATCATGGTTGGGAACGTCCTTACTGTTGCATTAGTTGTGGCTGATCAGCACCTTCACACCCCTATGTATTTCTTCCTGGGGAACTTGTCCTGCTTGGAGACCTGCTACACTTCAACCATCCTGCCCAGGATGCTGGCCAGTTTCCTGACTGGGAACAGAACCATTTCATACAATGGCTGCCTTGTGCAATTTTTTTTCTTTGGTTACTTAGTAGGTACAGAATGTTGTCTCTTATCTGTGATGTCTTATGATCGTTATTTGATGATATGTAAACCATTGTATTAAGCATACCTTATGAATGGCAGGTTTTGCTTCTAACTAGCAGCTGGCTGTTGGATCATCAGACTGCTAGCTACTTTCTTATTACTCTTTTTGATCATGTACTTAACTTTCCGCAGCCTCAACAAAATTGACCGTTTCTTTTGCGACTACACCCCAGTGATAGACCTCTTCTACAGTGACACTTACACAATGAAACTTGTAGCTTCACTCCTGGCCTTTATATTCACCCTATCTCCATTTCTACTGACTGTGACATCCTACATTTTTATTAACTCCAATACCATGAGAATCCCTTCCACTACCGGCAGGAAAAAAGCATTTTCTACCTGCTCCTCTCACCTCATCATGGCAACAGTCGTCTACAGGACTCTAACTATTGCTTATATGTTACCAAGAATCAACACCTTTAGAGACCTAAACAAAGTGATCTCTGTTTTCTACACGGTCATGACTCCACTGATCAATCCCCTCATATACAGTCTGAGAAACAGAGAGGTAAAAGAAGCCCTGAGAAAAGCTGTCAGTAGGCTTATGACTTTGAAAAGAATTTGAATAACCCTACACTATTTGGTTAGGTTGAAACAAAATGGAGCTATCACGAATTAGAGAACTAGAATCTAGGTGATCCCTTTCTCTGGTCCTTTGGCTAATCCCAGAAGAAAAGGAGAGCTAGGGATGCTGTACTGAATTATTTATTCAATATATTTCATATATTTCTTTTTCTCTCTGTTAACTGTCCCAACACAAGACCATCTTACTTAATTGGCCTCTCAGAGTTGGTAAGACAACTCCCACCTGTTCATGCTCTCTGTATGTGTGTATATATATCTCCTCAATATATGTTCCATTCTATATGCATCTGAAGAAGTGGGCTGTAGCCCACGAAAGCTTATGCTCTAATAAATTTGTTAGTCTCTAAGGTGCCACAAGTAGTCCTGTTCCCTTTCCCAAAAGGTTCCTCAGTTCCTAATAAATCTAGGACATATCACTGTGACTCCCCACATGATACATCCTTCCAGTCTGACAGTGAACCATTGATTTCAATGGGGCCAGGATTTCACCTTTAGTTATTGTATAGCACTTTCACGCATGGATCTTAAAGTGTTTTTCAAATGAATTAAATATTATCTACATTATGTAGATAATTATACTACATTATATAGATCAGGATACTACTGTGATATATCAGGGTACAATCCAGACTAATGAGTAGCTGTGTCACCCCTGCCCTCTAACCTAGGCTGCCCTTTACAATGCTTTGCTGCTGTAGCCTCCAGCCTGGACTGCTCACTCCCAACTATGTTTGTGTGTGTGCTGCAGCCAGCCAGCCACTCCTTGGCTCTCACCAGCCTTGGTTAAACTTCAGGATGACCCCAATACACCCTGTCATAACTATAAAGGGAAGGGTAACAGCTCTCCTGTGTACAGTGCTGAGATCCCTCCTGGCCAGAGACTCCAAATCCTTTTACCTGTAAAGGGTTAAGAAGCTCAGGTAACCTGGCTGACACCTGACCCAAAGGACCAATAAGGGGACAAGATACTTTCAAATCTTGGGGGGGGGGAAGCCTTTTGTTCGTGCTCTTTGTTTGGGGGGTGGTTCGCTCTTGGGACTAAGAGGGACCAGACATCAATCCAGGCTCTCCACATCTTTCTGAACAAGTCTCTCATATTTCAAACTTGTAAGTAAACAGCCAGGCAAGGCGTGTTAGTTTCTCTTTGTTTTCTCAACTTGTAAATGTACCTTTTTACTAGGGTGTTTACCTCTGTTTGCTGTGACTTTGAACCCAAGGCTAGAGGGGGGTCCTCTGAGCTCTTTAAGTTTGATTACCCTGTAAAGTTATTTTCCATCCTGATTTTACAGAGATGATTTTTACCTTTTCTTTAATTAAAAGCCTTCTTTTTAAGAACCTGATTGATTTTCCTGTTTTTTAGATCCAAGGGGTTTGGATCTTGATCCAGCAGGAGTTGGTGGGAGAGAAGAAGGGGGATGGTTAATTTCTCCTTGTTTTAAGATCCAAGGGGTTTGGATCTGTATTCACCAGGGAATTGGTGAGGAGTTTCTCAAGGCTACCCAGGGAAGGGACTAGCATCGAGAATGGTGGCAGCGGACCAGATCTAAGCTGGTAGTTAAGCTTAGAACTTTTCATGCAGGCCCCCACATTTGTACCCTAAAGTTCAGAGTCGGGGAGCAGCCTTGACACACCCAGTCTTAGATTTTTCCCCAGAAATGTGTGTCCTGTACTGCCCAGCCCTGTCCTTGACAATGCAAGTTTATATAAAGTCTGCTATTTCTTTAATAGAAATAATATACACACAACTTGCCGCGCCAAATGGAGTTTCCCAGACACTTCCATTTAAAGATTAGATAAAACAATAAAACAAGTTTATTATCTACAAAGAGATAGATTTTAAGTGAGTACAAGTAATGAGGCTTAAAAGTCAGAAATGGTTACAAGAAAATAAAATTAAAATGCTGCTTGTCGCTTACTTAACAAACTATATCAGATTCAAGTTTCTCACCATATGCTTTCATCAGTCTTATTGACCAAATTCTCTAGCTCAGGACCACTTCTCCCAGAATCTAATGAAGGCTTCCTTTGTTGCTTCAGGTGAAGAGAATGTGATGGGCAGGGAGAGAGAGGGGGGTGCCTATGGATGTTTGTCCCTCCTTTTTATAGTGTCAGTCCCCCTCTTGAAAAACATGTCCTGCTGAGATTCAGGAGACAAAGAGTCTATGTAGAAGGATGTTCCCTGCTGTTTTTTTCCACCTGTTTGAACTTCCTTTGTCTCCCCTTCCTGCTTGATGACTCTGTTTACTGCTTAAATGCAAAGTAAGGAGAGCACACCTTCCTTTGTTTAGGACTGACCTGTTTGTCAACTTCTGTTTGGGTAAGGCTGTGGTTTGGAATATGTTGATAACATCATACAGGTAAATCTATAATTTCCTGCATATATTTTATCAGGATGATAATGACCAGCAAATTATGAGTTTTGAAATGATACCTTACAGGGCATACTTTGTACAGAGATTATTACAGTAGTGTGTAGGGTGTGTACACAGGGGTCCATTCTGTCACAACAACATTATGTAGTGTTGTGAGGATTAATTGATTAATGTCTATGATGTGATAGAAATTAATAAATGGATACTACAGTGATAGCTAACATGGAGAAGCTGGAATGAGCTCATGTTTTGCATACAATTAAATCTGCATTTAAAAAAACAACAACCTGGGAGATATATATATTTTTACAAGGAAAACTCAAGAAACCCTTTAACTAAAAAAGTTTCTACATACAAATTTTTGACTAGTAGAAGGATGGATTTCAGGAATTGCCTGAAATAAAAGGTCTTGAATTCCTGTCCTGCCTATGTTACTGAGGGTCCTCAGTTATCATTACACTTTATACCCACAAATGAATTTTGCCCTACAATGCTCCTATAAAATCAGTCAATATCATTCCCCCAAATTTGATTTACAGATGAGGAAACTGCAGATCAGAGACAAGGTCAATTTCCCACAAGACATAAGTAGGTTTGGAACAATCTTTTTTTAAATCAGTAAATGTGGATAAACGTAGATTTCCATCAATAATAATTGAAATGTACAGATAGGCAAAGTTAGAAAAATGCTGCTTCAGAACTTTTTAAAGTCCCACTTTAATGTGTATAAAGCATGCCGTAATGCCAGCATTAAATAGTTATTGTCTGACCCCTCCCCCCTTATGTGAACAGTGAATGTTTAAATCAATAAAAAATGAAAAAAACAAGATTAAAAATAAGCATCAATATTATTTGTCAAAATTAAAACAAAAAATAAAAATGGATTCTGCCAAGCCTAGACATAAGGATGGAATCTTTTATAAGAATTCAAACTGGGATGTTCACAAGAGTTTAAGATATTAATGCATCCAAATACCATCGTATTTTGCTGTGAAATTGGGTACCTATTGTTCCTAGGCTACTTTGAAAAATCTCAGCCTTAATGCCATTTACTTCCATGTCCAGATATAATCTAGTAAATCACAGTGTCTACAAACTAAGAAGTTATCTAGCTAGCTAGCTGTTGGTAGTTTTAATGTGTTAATAATGTTACCTGTCCATACTGTATAAGAAAGAAAGTAAGCATTAACTTTAGAACAAGATTCTCACCTACCTCTGGAACTAGGAATTCTTCCTTCACTGACTCCAATTAATTTAGGGATGGATGGGTTGAGGAGTATTTCAGGTTGCCTTAGGTACCCTGGAGACACAACCTCCAAACCCTCCCTGGTTTCTCCTTTAGCACAGCATTATTCCTAAACCTTATTCAGTAAGGAACGGGAGTATGATGGACTAAGAAGTATCCACTCTTCGTGCCACTACGTAGGGGCTACCCAAATCTTAACTCTGAGTACCTGAGAGTGAAGGGCTTTTGTTGCTATTGGATGTTTATCTTTGGGCAAAAGGAAGGATAGTTAGCACCTGTAGTGCTGAGTACTGCCTATGAGCACCCTCAGCTCCCATTGACTACTGGCTTTGGGTGTATTGAGAAATTTGCAGTTTGCATCCATGTCAATAGCAGTAGTTTATCCAATGTGGATCCCTTACATTGGATATGCCATCTGTCTCCAAAAAGTTGTGTACCCTTGATTTACACTAGTACAAATGAGAGGAGGATAACCCTCATTAGTTTACAGTGTCATTACTCAGTTTCAGACTAGAATAATTGAAAGGTGAATCAACCCCATTGACCAATGGACTTACCCCAGATTTACACTGGGATAAGTGAGAAGATAATCAGCCCCATTGGTTTCAATGGAATTACTCCTCACTCATTCCAGTGTATCTGAGGTCAATATCAGGGCCTCAGAACTTACTCAGGCAAAACTCCCATCAAAATCAATGTGCTAAATCCTAAACAAATTACTCTGTTTTTTATTTGCAGCCCTTATAACACATTGGCTGCCTGTGTCAATCTTCCTCTATAGCCCTGAGCTATAGAGAGGATTCTAGAGAGGTCAGGAAGTCTGCTAATGCTATCAGTTAATGACACTACTTCATTAACTAGACAAATTCAAACTGGAAATAAGGCCTAAATTGTTAACGATGAGCATAATTAACCATTGGAACAATTTACAAGGGTCATGGTGGATTTTCCATCATTGACAATTTTGAAATCAAGATTGGACTTTTTCTAAAAAATCTGTTCTAAGAATTATGTTGGGGACATTCTCTAGCCTGTGTTATACAGGAGGTCAGACTAAACAATCACAGTGTTCCCTTCTGGCCTTAGAATCTATGAATCTATGAACTAGAATGGTAGAGGTAAGAACATATGAATGGCCATACCGGGTCAGAACAATGTTCCATTTAGACACATATCCTGTCAATGCCAGATTCTTCAGAGGGAATGAAGAGAACAAGGTAATTTTGAGTGAGCCATCCCCTGTCTTCCAGTCCCAACTTTTGGCAGTTGGAGGTTTAAGGACAGCCAGAGCATGGGGTTGCGTCACTGACCATCTCGGCTAATAGTCTTTGATGGACCTATCTTCCATGAACTTATCCAATACTTTTTTAAAACAAGTTATATTTCTGGCCTTCACAACACCCATGGCTATGAGTTCTACAGGCTGATTGCGTTCTGTGGAAAAGTACTTCCTTTTGTTTGTTTAAACCCATAACCTATTAATGACAGCAGCCGCAAGCCCCACATAGGCCCTACTGTTCGTAAGGACCGGGTAATGCAGTGGGTGGCATATAGCAACATATCGATCATAGGCTATCACAGCAAGGAAGTGACACTATCACCCTTAGGAAGAGGAGGAAATATGTCTGTGTAAAACAGCCAAGGAAGGAGATGGTTTTATCCTCTGAGAGGGGGTTGGCCAGTATCTTGGGCAGGGTGACCAAGGTGTAAGAGATCTCCAGGAAGGACAAGTTCCTGAGAAAGAAATATATGGGAGTGCAAAGTCTGGAAACTAAAGTGAAGCTGCATATTCCTAAACTCATGAGTCCATAGATTTTAAGTCCAGAAAAATCATTATTATCATCTAGTCTGACCTCCTGTATAACAGGCCATTTACTTTTACCCAGAAATAGCTGCATCAAGCCCATAACTTCTGGATGAGCTAGCCCACATCACTTTGAAAGACATCCATTCTTGAATTAAAAACTCCAGGTCATAGAGAATCCATAAGGAAGTTGTTCCAAGAGTTAAATGCCCTCCATTGTTAAAATTTTATGTCTTATTTACAGGTTGAACTTTTATTATTTCACTTTCCAGCCATTGGATTTTGTTATAACTTTATCTGCTAGATTAAAGAGACCTGTAGCATCAGATATATCTTTTCCCCTGTACACTGAGTAGACTTGTAGACAATGATCAAGTCACATCTTGATAAACTCAATAGAATGAGCAGCCTAAGACTTTCTTCAACATATGGTCTCTTCCTTGCTCCTTTTGCATGGGCTAGTGACTGCAACTGTGGGCTTCTCAATGACTGCAAGAGATTCTAACTTCTGTCTGGGGGAAAAAATCAGTCCACTGAAGAGAATGTAGTTCCCATGGTGTAAATCAGGAGTATTCAAGGTAGCAGAGTAATAGCAGTGTTCATCTGGAGTAACTGCACTAATGTCTATGAAGATACAAAAAATTTACACTGCTGTAGCAGTATAACTCAGAACAGAATTTGGCACACCAAGAATGTTCCTTTTCACTTCAACAGGAAAGGAACTTGGCACTAGAATTGTTCATAGCCCTCTTGAAATGCAGATTTGCCTCACCTTCTTCTGGAGCATGTGGACTGGCCTCTTTGAGGATAAATGTCTGTGTGCAGAATGAGCAGATTTTTTTTTTAAATTCAGTGCCCCCTTGTGACCTTGTCAGGTTTGCCCACCACACTCTGAACTCTGGGGTACAGATGTGGGAACCCGCATGGAAGACCCCTCAAGCTTATATTTTACCAGATTAGGTTAAAACTTCCCCAAGGCACAAATACCTTTCCTTGTCCTTGGATGGTATTGCTGCCTCCACCAAGTGATTTACACAAAAAATCAGGGAAGGGTCACTTGTAATCCCTATCCCCCAAAAATACCCTCCCAAGACCCTTCACCCCCTTTCAGGGAGAGGCTTGAGAATAATATCCCAATCAATTGCCTTAGCAATATGAGCACAGACCAGACCCTTTGTCTTCAGAACACTGAAATCAATCAGGTTCTTAAAAGAAGAACTTTATTTATAAAGAAAAAAAATAAAAAAATAAAAGAATCACACCTGCAAAATCAGGATGGAAGGTACTTTATAGGGTAATAAAAACATTTAAAACACAGAGGATTCCCCTCTGGGCTCAGCTTCAAAGTTACAAAAATATGAATAAAACTACCTCTGTAGCATAGGAAAATTCACAAGCGAAAACAAAAGATAACCTAACACATTTCCTTGCCCTATTTACAATTTCTGTGGTTTTAGATGGATTATTCCAGGTATATTTTCAAGAGATGTACCTGCTTGGTTGCTCCCTCTGTCTGGAGAGGGAACAACAAAAGAGAAAAACAAACAAACCCTCTCCCCACCCCAGATTCGAAAGTATCTTCTTTTCTCATTGGTCCTTCTGGTCAGATGCCAACTAGGCTATTTGAACTACTTAACCCCTTACAGGTAAGGAAGTGGCTACCCTTCCCTCTATTTTCATGACAGACCGCATCAGCATGTCAAATTATGAACCAAACACAGAATATAAAATAACATGGATGTGCTTCTTGGTATGTTATACAGATGGTTAGTCTATCTCTCCATACATCATCTCTGTCTGTCTGTCTCTCTCTCTTGTTTATCAGCATGTATCTTAGCATCCACAAGAAAGGGAACAGAACTAGATGTAATTGGCCTATGGGATTTCTAGTCAAATATTATCTGGGGGTTGAGGTGTTTACAGGGAAAGAGGCAACCCAGGTGTCCTCTTGACTGCTGGAGGCAGGAGCTATCCTGCATGTTGACCTGAACCCCACAATCCACATGGGCAAAGTGGGGTATGCAGAATCACTTGCTTCAATCCCAGCTCATACAAAGTGTTCCAGTGGAAGAAGAGAGGGGATGAGCACTGGCTGTCTCCTCCCTAGTACCTAGTACAGACATTCACACCTATGTAAGATGAGTATAAGAGAGGAAATATTCTACACGTACTTTGAATCAGCCAGATTCTGCACTCACGGGAATAAATCGGGAGTTACTCCACTGAAATGAATGAGGTTACATCAGTGTAAAACTGGTGGTGTCCTGATGGGCCAGTTTTCAACCTTTATTGGTTGGTGGAGATCTTTTGCTAGAAACATTTTTAGATGAAAATGAGCAAAATGTCTGTTGTCAGCGATTTTGCGGGGATTTTTATAATGAAAAATATATTAAAGCACAAAACCCAATACATTTTGGTCAAAGAGCATGGGGACATTTGAAGAAAAAATTGTTGAAAATAAATACATTTTTGTTTTTGTCAAGGTTTAGCACAGGTATAAAAAATTTCTCAACTAGCTCTGTTAACAATGACTACTGCCATACTCCACATGAAGCCCCTCTGGACCAGACAGGTAGTGGAAATCAAAGTGTATGCATTAACTTCACTGGGACTACAATGATTTACCCCACCTGGGTATCTGACTCAGCCAGTCAATGTGGTAGAATCTTACCCTAAGAGTATCAAGGAAACTTGGTCTCAATCACACTTCATTACAGAAGTGAATGGAGTTCCTGCTGGATTTGCAAGCAGAGTTTGGTTTGCTGTGATAAAGCCATTTTGATCAGGGGAATTATGACTGACAAGACTCTTCTCTTCCTCTCTCTGTTTCCTTCTAAATTCTTTCTTTGTTTCTTCCATCAGTGACAGATGGGGGCAGAGGTTGTGTTAGTGGCGTGTTTGAATATTCTGTGCTAGATTTTCAGCTGTTGCACACTGGCATAACTTCAATCACTATAATGGAGCTACACTAATTTACACCAACTGGGGATTGAGTCCTCTGACTCCAGTAGGGCTGTGGCTGATTTATACCATCTCGGGATCTGGGTCATTGCCTCCAATGAAGCAACACTGATTTCTACCAGTTCAGGTTCTGGTCCCAAATGGGATATATGGTTTGAGTCTCCTCTTTTACAATAATGTATATCATTAGAAACTCCAGAGGAGTCATTGGAGTTATACTGGTCAAAAACTGGAGGATGCACAAAGATAATTTGGCTCCTGATTAGGACTAGCTGAAAACTTTTTTTGGATGGAAAATAAAGTTTTTTGTCTAAATGAAAATGTAACCTTTCTTGTGGCAAGCTGATCCCAAAGGGTGGTGGAGTTCCTTATTCCTCCATCTTTATGGGCTTAGTGACTCACCTTAGGACCAGTGATGTCTGGGTTATTTGTGCTGGATACCGCCTCTTAGTGACTGGGTACATAAACTAATATACATCCCCTATGACATCTAGGACATTACAGAAAATCAAGGACTAACAGATAAGGATAAGCAATGATGTATTCCTGGAAAGGAAGTGATAAGATTAAGAAGGAAAAGAAGGCAGGAAAGAAGGACAAATGAAACAACACGAAAATAAAAACATGAAAACAGCGGGATGAATAACTGATTTTTCTGTTCACTGGCAATTCCATTTTTTTTAAATTGGTTTGTGTCAAAAGTTTGAAAACTATTTCATTCAACCAAAAGAAAGTATTGAATTGTATTTTGGGGCACCTTTTCACATACAAGCAAAGGAACTGAAGGGCTAGATTCACAAAATGGATAGAGCATGCCAAATGCATAATTTTTACCCCAGTGGTTAGAGCACCCACCTGAGCTATGAGAGACCTGTGTTCATTTTCCCCTCTGCCTGATGGCGAGCAGGGATTTGAATTTGGTGATCTTAGAAGAATGACCTAGCCACTGGTCTACAGGATACGCTACTGTGGGGCCTGTTGTGACTATTAGGCTATAAAGTGCACCCCTATTGTGACTTCAAATGTTAAAAAGTATGTGACAGTTCATAAGATGTTACAATAACTATGGAAAACTGTGTATGTTATAAACAGGTGCAAGAGAATGAGACAGAGAAACTGGATTAGTCTAAACCAAAAAGGCCATGTTGATATAATCGAAGAACTGTTGAAATTATGTTTGTTAAAAACAGAAAATGTGGAGCCATAAGTTCATAGATCAAAACAATGAGGGGGGTGAACTATGCCACCCATTCCCCCCCTGTGGGGGTTTCCAGCTCGTCTCGTCTCATCTCATTTTGACTTATCTAAAAGACTTTCTTCCTGAGAGGAAGGCCGGTTGGCCTTGTTCTTGTTTAAAGAACTTTGTTCTCACCTGTCAGTGCTGAAAGTCAACACATTATCATGACATCCAATCTCCAGCCCGCCAGTGGGGATATCTAATTACCAGCACCACAAAGGCAAATAAGATCCTGTATTGTGTTCCCTTCCCTTGAGTTCTTTTCTGCCCACTGCTTCTTTCCTCCTATCCTGTCTCAGTCTCTTGGCTTGTAATTGAATCCTGAAGTGAATCATATTGCATCTATCCAAACCTGCCTGGTCTAAAGAGAAAGGATCCAACCAGATGATGGCCCGAACTAGATCGTAACTAACCTGGGTCCAAGCATCAAGTGTCGTGGTCAGCTTGCCAGTCAAAGCACCCACTATTAACTAACCAGAGGTCCAGGGTTCCAAAAACATCAACAAAAGCCATATTTTCCCCATCTTTTCTATCCCATCTCTCCTCCACCTTGTGTCTGTCTGTTTGTTAAGAATAGGATAAGGGAATGCCCTTCCCATCAGGACTGAGAGTAAAATTAACATTTTCCTTTTTATCAAGGAAAGGTTGTTCTGAAAATAAGGAACTCTGATATTTTGACTTCAGAAGGAGAGAGACTTTGATCAGGTTTGACCAAGTTTGTTTTGCATAATCACTCAACCACAGTTTCAATATAAAGGCTAGTTATAATTTCTTGTTCTTTCTCATATATAATCAATAAACTTTCAATGTGAATGAATGCTTTTGGGGGTTTGCCAAGTAATGAAGTAAAACCAAGGCTTCTATTTAAAAATAACCCTGAATCTGCCTATTACTGTTTAGTGTTGGACAGTGAAAGAATTTATAAACACGGTTAGCTCTTTGGGCCTTTATGGTCAATATCCATAAAACAAGACCTTTCAATCTCTCATGTTGATGCTGTTACAAAATGTATGAATAAATAAAGAGCCTTGAAACAGGGACATGAACTTGACTTGACTTTCCCAGCTCCCAAGCTTAACCACCAGGCAATAGCATCCCCCTCACCCAATGACTATTCAAGTATTTTGTCAAATTCACGACTAGTTTCAGGTTGACTGAAGCTTCATGTTTTGGCAAATAAACTATTTGTCCCCAAAAAATTGCCCAGCTCTAATAATCAATTAAATTACTAACCAATGCAACACCAATACTTAAACATTCCCTCCCTTAATTACTCAGAAGACTCAACCTATTTTATTTTTACAAGAACGCACCTGAAGTATCCCCACAGCCTTTAGCTGTTGAACTTCCATCTGCACCAAAGAGCTAAAGCCGGTGGGAAGACTTTCAAGTGCATTCTTGTTACTACAGTCCCTCCAGATTTACCCCAGTGTATCTCCTAGAGATGGACAGGAATCTGACAACAAAACTTTCTGTCAGAAGATGCCTTTTGACAGAACTCCTGATTCAAACAAACTTGAAAGAAAAGTTTTTAAAATGTCAGAATGTCTCATTTTGACATTTTTAAAATGAAAACTTCATTTTCTGCTTCAAAAATACTTCTTTTTATTTAGAAACTTTCGTTAATTTATACAAAAATAACAGTTAAAAACATAAAAAATGTCAAAATTAAAATATTTTTTGAAATTATCAAAATGAAATGTTTCAACTAACACAATCAATTTTATTTTTATTATTATTTAGTACTAGTAGTAGAAGTTCACAAAATTTTTGAGGTTTCAACTTTTCATCCTGTTTCAGGATGGATTTTTTTTTTAATCTCAAGTAATTTTGTGGGATGGGAAAAGCATTTCCTACTCTGCTCTAGTTACTACATTAACTTTGGTGGTACTGTATTACTCCATAATTAAACTCATATACATACGATCAGAACCTGAATCTTAATGAGTTTCATTGCTGAAGAGAAAGAATTGAGCCAGACATATTTACAATAAATCAATTTATGTAATACTGTTGCAAAAAAAGTGAACATCATTCTCGGATGTATTAGCAAGAGCATTGTAAGCAAGACCCAAGAATTAATTATTCCATTCTACTCAGCACTGATAAGGCCTTAGCTGGAGTATTATGTCCAATTCTGGGCACCGCATGTCAAGAAAGATGTGGACAAATTGGAGAAAGTTTAGAGGAAAGCAACAAAAATGATTAAAAGTCTAGAAAACACAGCCTGAAAGGAAAGTTTGAAAAAACTGTGATTTAGTCTGGAGAAGAGAAGATGGAGTGGGGACATGATAACAGTCTTCAAGTATGTAAAAGATTGTTATAAAGAGGAGGGTGATAAATTGTTCTCCGTAATCACTGAGGACAAAACAAAAAGTAATGGCATAAATTGTAGCAAGGGAAATTTAGGTTGGACATTAGGAAAAACATCCTAACTGTAAAGAGTAGTTAGGCACTGGAACAAATTATCTAGGGAAGTTGTGGACTCTCTGTCATGGTGAGGTAAGGGGGTTGAGAACAGGTTAAACAAACATGTGTCAGCAATAGTCTAGAGAATACTTAATCCTGCCACAGTGATTTATGATTTATCTCATGGGATCTGCAGAAGGGTAGGGTGAATACCACGCTGGTGTGACTGAAGGACAAGAGGAGACCAGTGAGCCAGCATCCAGCAGCCAGTCCAGTGGACACCTTCCTGTTCATAACTACGGAGTAATGCAGAGGCTTGCATATTGCAACATAGCGATCGTAGGCCATAGACACTAGGAGAAAGCACTCTGACCCACCAAGGAAAAAAGAGAAATAGGTTTGCACCACACAGCCAATGAAAGAGATGGTCTTATCTTCCGAGAGGAGGTTGGTCAACATTTTAGGGATGGTAACTGATGTATAGCAGATCTCCAGGAAGGAGAGGTTCCTGAGGAAAAAGTACATGGGGGTGTGAAGGGCAGGGTCAGCCAATGTGAGGAGAATGATGAGGAGATTTCCAGTCACAGTGATCAAGTAGCCCAATAAAAACACGGACATTTGACAGAGTTTTCATCAGGAAGGATTTTGAGGAACAGGGCACTCTGGTCACTTCTGGTACCAGAGAGAGAGATACCAAAATTCAAACTCTGACCTTTTCAATCTGAAACCAGCCATTTCAACACAATTCCATTTTCATAGAATTGTAGAACTGGAAGGGACCCGGAGAGGTCATCAAGACCAGTCCCCTGCACTCATGGCAGGACTAAGTATTATCTAGACCATCCCTAATGGGTTTTTCTCTAACCTGCTCTTAAAAATCTCCAATGAGAGAGATTCCACAACCTCCATAGGAAATTTATGCCAGTGCTTAACTACCCTGACAGGAAGATTTTCCCTAATGTCCAACCTAAACCGCCCTTGATGTAATTTAAGCCCATTCCTTCTTGTCCTATCCTTACAGGTTAGTGAGAACAATTTATCTTCCTCCTTCTTCTAACAATGTTTTATGTACTTGAAAACTGTTATCATGTCCCCCCTCTGTCTTCTCTTCCCCAGACTAAACAAACCCATTTTTTCAAATTTCCCTCATAGGTCATGTTTTCTAGACCTTTAATGATTTTTGTTGCTCTTCTCTGGACTTTCTCCAATTTGTCCAAATCTTTCCTGAAATGTGGTACCCAGAACAGGCAGCAATACTCCAGTTGAGGTCTAATCAGTGCAGAGTAGAGCAGAAGAATTACTTCTCGTGTCTTGTTTACAACACTCCTGCTAATACATCCCAGAATGATGTTTGCTTTTTTTGCAACAGAGTTACACAGTTGACTTATATTTAGCTTGTGATCCACTATAACTCCAGATCCCCAGATTCCTTTCTGCAGTACTCCTTCCTAGGCAGTCATTTCCCATTTTGTATGTGTGCAACAGATTGTTCCTTCCTTTTGTGAAAACGTTGGAAAGATTTAGTTTTTATTCCAGTTCTGAACATAAACAACTTAGAATCTTTGAACGTTGTCACATAATGGGATTGTTACAAACACAAACACATACTCGTGAGTAACTTTTTGTGATTTATAGATTACTCCAAGAAATAAAGTAACAGACATAAGGTACAGTTACTCTGCAAAAAAAAATGTGTTCTTAACTCAGGTTAGCTAACCATTATTAGTGAGCTTGGTTTAAAGTAGCAGTGCAGATATGGCAACTCAGCTTTTAACTTAGGTTAGCAAATCAAATCCAACCCCGGGCTAACTTATAGGCTATAACTCAAGCTCCTAATCTGAGTTAAATCCCAAATTGCTGTGTCTTCACTGCTATTTTAAACCAAGTTAGTGATCGTGGATTAGTCTACTTGAGTTAAGCACACCCCTAATTTTTCATACCTAGGGGTATGTCTACACTGGAGCAGGAGGAGTAATTTCCAGCTCAGGTAGACATACCCGCTGTAACTTTTACAAAGCTAACGTGTTGTAAATAGCATTTTAGCCATAGCTGCACAAGCAGTGAGATGAGCTACCCATCCTGAGTCCTATCCCATCTGAAAACCAAGGTATGGATTCAGGAAGTTAGTCCATCCTGCCAACCATGCAGCTGCCACTACATTGATATTTTTTGTGCACTAGTTTGATCAAAGCTAGAGCGGGTACATTTGTCCAAGTTCAAAATTTCACTTCTTGCTGCAGTATAGACACACCAAAAAGTGTTTGCAGGATCGGAACCTTCAAATGTTCCTAGAAATAGGAGCACACTATTAACAAATGGTAAGAAGGCAATTAACTACAGAGTGGTACTTACTGATATATCAGGTTATAGGCACATAGAGATTGAATGCTTTCAAATTTCACTGCAGATCCAAGATTACAAATCTGTATCTGGAACGTCTTCATTGACTCCAAAGGGTGCATGCAACATAGCATGAGAGGATGAGAGTGTTTTATTTATCTGCATTGTATCCGTTGGGAGATAGTCGCTGACGCATTTCATATTGTGACTAGTAATTGATGGAATAGGCAGATCCGTGATTATTCTGCTTTGAAGCAGTATGTGGGTGTCATCTGGTAGCAGAGTATGCATTTTAATTCATTATTTATTATTACTGATTCTCAAAAGATGAACGAGAGCTAAAATTAATTAGTCTTGTCTTTGTGTGTGTGAACTTGTAGGGGTGAAATAAGAAAAGTCTTCAAAAAACACTGCAAACTGAGGTCAGGTTGGAAACTTGGGGTGTGGGGGTGGTTACTTTTCTTTGGGCATGAGTCATCACTCATTTACACCAGATTTAAATCAGTGTAACTCAATTTGGCCATATTTTAGCCCCACTCCAGCACTTTTTCAACACTCCAGCAGTGCAAAGGGTCCATTAAACCAGTTTAATCAGCCTGCTGTGTATTTCCCATGCATAGAATAAATGCCAGACCTGGGTGTAGAAGAAACTAGAGATAGCTGGCTTGGCCATGAGTTTTTTTACCCCCAATAATCCCTGGTTGTTGTAAGGGCCTCTTGACACCATAATCACGTTAGTGCAATTTAGGGAAGCCCAGAGGGTACTCTAAGTGGAAACCAGGTGAATAAGCCTTCAAATTGGCCTAGAGAACAGAGAGTCATAAATGCATCTGGCAGCATCTTGCAGCGATCTTTCCTTCCTCCCACCAAGTTACTGTGCTATGCACGGCACAGTATGGACAAAACAGATTAACTAGGCCACTAACTTCATCAGATTGAGCCTAATTAAAAACCAGTGTAACTGAAAAAAGAATAAGGATCATTGCGTTCAATTGAGTTATTCAGCTGATTTACTTTGGGATGAATGAGCATAGCAACACGCCTTTTGATGTTAATTAAGCTATTCCTGATTCTCACCCAACTGAGTGTGAGAAGAATCACGTCCACTGATTCCATTATAGTTACTCCTGATTCACATTTGGATGAGGAGAGGGAAATTAGCTCCATTGACCCCAGCAGAGTTACCTTGGTTTAAAATGCAGATTTTGCTGGGGCCAGATTCTCAGCTCCACTCTGAGGAACGCATGAAGAACAGTTGCCTCACTTGTTGTGGTTTGAAGCCAAGGAAAGGGTTCCAAAGCAGACAATGCGTAGGGATGTTGAGATATTGGAGTTTTGGTTTGGATCTTGTCAACCTATCAAAGGCCAGGACTACTTAGATCAATAGGAAGCCAGAACAATCAGCTTCTTGCAGTATTGGCACCTTTGTATGCAGCTGTGGAAGAATTTTTCTCTTTGCTAGGAAGCAGATGGTTACCTTTGTGGGGAAATAGAGGAGGGGGGCCTTCTTTTTGATAGCCAGAGCTTTGAATCTGTGGGCCCCAAATAAACCCTCCAACAGAGATCTGTTATGCTGATGGCCTTTACACAGGGTAGGGCAGGCCTAAAGCTTAAACTAGACTAAACTGCACAGTTTTCTGCCAAACTCGGACAAGGGTCATGTCCAGAGGAGGGAATGGGAGAATAACCCCCCCCCCCCCCCCGCAGCAGTACTAATGAAATATGTTCATAACTGATGAAATATAATAACCGCAAGGCTTTAGAAATATAAACCGCAAGTTTATAAAGTTGCTTGACATTAAGAAATTGTTTTTGCAGAAAGTTAATCATCCTTGCTGCTATAATTATTTGCAACCTTTTCCAACTCCAGCTATCTGCAAATTAACCAATGATAGCTCTCCTTTAAGCATCCCCTGAAACCCCCCCTTAAACCCTTACCGAAATCCCCCGGAAAATGACATATACCAAGTCTTAAGAAATGTACCCAAGCTAGGGCCGAGCAACACCCCTGCGGAAACCACCAAGCGCCCCTCTACCCAAATAAACACCCACTTCTCGGAAAAGTTAGGAAAGAAGGGGGGAAGGGGGGGGGAAGGACTGACCCCAACCCCAGCTTCTTAGCTCGTGATCGGCTCGTGATCAACCCATGCCCAGCTTGTGACTAACCCCCAATTTCTTAACTCATGACGTATTGTTTGTACCTTGCTTGTGGTTTAATGAAATAAAAGCAGCCTGCAAGCTGCTGCTCGGAGTGCCAGTTTGAGAACTGCACCCCAACGCTTTGGTATGTATTGCAATAAAGGCCTCAGGCTCTGAGTCTGTGAACTAAAATCACTGCGTGGGTGATTCTTTCCACGACACCTTTTCCTTCTTTGACCATTATCAGAGGGGTAGCCATGTTAGTCTGGATCTTCAAAAGCAGCAAAGAGTCCTGTGGCACCTTATAGACTAACAGACGTATTGGAGCATGAGCTTTCATGGGTGAATACCCACTTCGTCGGATGCATGTAGTGGAAATTTCCAGAGGCAGGTATAAATATGCAAGCAAGAGTGAGTCAGGCTAGAGATAATGAGGTTAGTTCAATCAGGGAGGATGAGGCTCTCTCCTAGCAGTTGAGGTGTGAACACCAAGGGAGGAGAAACTGCTTTTGTAGTTGGCTAGCCATTGGCAGTCTTTGTTTAATCCTGAGCTGATGGTGTCAAATTTGCAGATGAACTGAAGCTCAGAAGTTTCTCTTTGAAGTCTGGTCCTGAATTTTTTTTGCTGCAGGATGGCTACCTTTAAATCTGCTATTGTGTGTCCAGGGAGATTGAAGTGTTCTCCTACAGGTTTTTGTATATTGCCATTCCTAATATCTGATTTGTGTCCATTTATCCTTTTTCGTAAGGACTGTCCAGTTTGGCCGATGTACATAGGATGTACATTGCTGGCATATGATGGTGTATATTACATTGGTGGACGTGCAGGTGAATGAACCGGTGATGGTGTGGCTCATCTGGTCAGGTCCTGTGATGGTGTCGCTGGTGTAGATATGTGGGCAGAGTTGGCATCGAGGTTTGTTACATGGATTGATTCCTGAGTTAGAGTTATTATGGTGCGGTGTGTAGTTACTGGTGAGAATATGCTTCAGGTTGGTGGGTTGTCTGTGGGCGAGGACTGGCCTGCCACCCAAGGCCTGTGAAAGTGAGGGATCGTTGTCCAGGATGGGTTGTAGATCACTGATGATGCATTGGAGAGGTTTTAGCTGGGGACTGTATGTGATGGCCAGTGGAGTTCTGTTGGTTTCTTTCTTGGGCTTGTCTTGCAGTAGGAGGCTTCTGGGTACACATCTGGCTCTGTTGATCTGTTTCCTTATTTCCTCATGCTGGCATCATAGTTTTGAGAATGCTATGTGAAGATTTTGTAGGTGTTTGTCTCTGTCTGAGGGGTTGGAGCAGATACGATTGTATCTCAGTGCTTGGCTGTAGACAATAGATCATGTGGTTTGTCCGGGATGGAAGCTGGAGGCATGAAGGTAGGCATAGCGGTCGGTGGGTTTTTGGTATAGGGTGGTGTTAATGTGACCGTCACTTATTTGCACCGTGGTGTCTAGGAAGTGGATCTCCCTTGTAGATTGGTCCAGGCTGAGGTTGATGGTGGGGTGGAAGCTGTTGAAATCATGGTGGAATTTTCCCAGAGTCTCCTTCCCATGGGTCCAGATGATGAAGATGTCATCAATGTAGCGTAGGTAGAGAAGGGGCGTGAGTGGACGAGAGCTGAGGAAGCGTTGTTCCAGGTCAGCAATAAAAATGTTGGCATATTGTGGGGCCATGCGGGTGCCCATAGCAGTGCCACTGGTCTGGAGATATATATTGTCATCAAATTTGAAATAGTTGTGTGTGAGGATAAAGTCACAGAACTCAGCAACCAGTTGTGCTGTGGCATCCTCAGGGATACTGTTCCTGACAGCTTGTATTCCATCTGTGTGTGGGATGTTTGTGTAGAGAGCCTCTACATCCATGGTGGCTAGGATGGTGTTTTCTGGAAGGTCACCAATTCATTGTAGTTTTATCTGGAAATCAGTGGTGTCACGGAGATAGCTGGGAGTGCTGGTGGCGTAGGGTCTGAGTAGAGAGTCCACATATCCAGACAGTCCTTCAGTGAGAGTGCCAATGCCTGAGATGATGGGGCATCCAGGATTTCTGGGTTTGTGGGTCTTGGGTAGTAGATAGAATAACCCCGGTCGGGGCTCTAAGGGTATGTTGATTTGTTCCTGTGTTACTGTAGGGAGTGTCCTGAGTAGATGGTGCAGTTTCTTAGTGTATTCCTCAGTGGGATCTGAGGGAAGTGGTCTGTAGAATTTGGTATTGGAGAGATGTCTGGCAGCCTCCTTTTGGTAGTCAAACCTGTTCATGATGACAACAGCACCTCCTTTATCAGCCTCTTTGATTATAATGTCAGAGTGGTTTCTGAGGCTGTGGATGGCATTGCGTTCTGCACGACTTAGGTTATGAGGCAAGTGATGTTTTCCCACAATTTCTGCCTGTGCACGTCGGCGGAAGCATTCTATGTATAGGTCCAAACTGTCATTTCGACCCTCAGGAGGAGTCCATGTGGAGTTCTTCTTGTGCTGTTGGTGGGAGGACACAGTATCAGTGTGCTGTTCAGTGTTATCTTGAAAGTATTCTTTGAGTCGAAGATGGCGTAAGTAGGCTTCCAGATCGCCGCAGAACTGTATCCTGTTTGTGGGGGTGGCAGGGCAAAAAGAGAGTCCCCGAGATAGGACAGACTCTTCTGCTGGGTTGAGTGTGTAGTTGGATAGATTGACAATATTGCTGGGTGGGTTAAGGGTACCACTGTTGTGGCCCCATGTGGCAGGTAGGATTTTAGACAGCTTACAGTCCTTTTTCCTTTGTAGAGAGGTGAAGTGTGTAATGTAGATCTCCTGTCTTATTTTAGTGAAGTCCGTTTGTATGGAAGTTTGGTTATTTATGAGATTCTCCAGGTTGGAGAGCTCTTTTTTGATGTTTTCCTGTTTGCTGTATAGGATGCTGATCAGATGGTTCCTCAATTTCTTTGATAGAGTATGGCATAATCTCTCACTGTGGTCTGTGTAGTATGTAGATAGCAATGGATTTTTCACCTTCAGTCCACTTGGTATGATGTCCATCCATTTGCATTTGGAAAGGAAGCTGATATCCATCTGTACTTGTGCAAGTTTCTTCATGAGGTTGATGGATTTCCACTCCATACGGCTAAATGCAGTGCCTTGCATGGTGTCAAGTATCAGAGGGGTAGTCGTGTTAGTCTGGATCTGTAAAAGCAGCAAAAAATTCTGTGGCACCTTATAGACTAACAGACGTATTGGAGCATGAGCTTTCGTGGGTGAATACCCACTTCGTCAGATGCATGTAGTGGAAATTTCCAGAGGCAGGTATAAATATGCAAGCAAGAGTGAGTCAGGCTAGAGATAATGAGGTTAGTTCAATCAGGGAGGATGAGGCCCTCTTCTAGCAGTTGAGGTGTGAACCATGTGGTTCTCCTGATGTATAAAAATTGGTTCTAGAGAATAGTTTGGGAAAGGGGAATTATGGGAGATACTTACTCTTTCTGAAACTCTGCTGTTGCTTGTACTTTGTTTGGGTAGAAGGTAAAGACATATAAACCTGGACTGTATTAAATTTTCTATGATAAATCATGTATAACTGTCACCGAAATATCGGGTCCACCTAGCTGAGAGCCAATAACAGCCAGACAGGAATAAGGAAGAGTTGCTTTATTCTGCAGAAGAAAGGAGAGCTTTGCACCTTAGTACAAAAACTCTGTCTTACACACATTTTACAGATTCTTTATACACATTCAGACCAAGGTCCTTGCAGTGTTAACACTTAATTGGTGGTTGTCAGACCCGTGTTTTTGCTATCTGGTCAGTGAAAACCGGCTTGGGACCAGCTCCAACTACCTTAAGGCCTTGAAGGGAAGACAGTTGAAAAGTTCAGGCTACTGTGTCCTTAAGGTGTCTGCTTCCCCCTAATGGCCGCTGGCTGACATAACGACTGCTCTATTAAGGGGGGTCACTAGTAACTTTCACAGTCCCCCCTTCGGGCCTGACAAATTCAAAAATTGTCAGGCCCATTATGCAATTTGCGATTAAGCTGGAGGGACAGATACTGTTTTTTTTTTTATGGACAGCAGAGCTTTTGATTATAGCATTACATAGGCATTTGGCACATTGTATTATTGTTCAAATAACACATAGAAAAAAAAGAAAGAAAAGAATTCATTTAACAATTGTTTGAAAGAGCACCAATAACCATGACCCAAGGTCTGAAAGGAGGTCCTCAAAACTAAAGGTGTGATTAAGAGATACAGCATGGAAAACAACATCAGCATTTTTAATGGCTTGTAAATCCTGCTTAATTAAGCCAGAATGATTAACATAGAAACAACATTTTTTCCCGATGCGAGCACAAGCCCCCCCAATTCAGCATTTATAGCATTTAAAACACGTCTATTTTGCAAAGCTATTTTTGCCACCTTATTAATTTTCTGTTTTAACTTTCACATAACCTTAACTCTGCCCCCTTGTGTGATAGAATGTGATCCCTTATGTGATAAGGAATATGTAGCCTTAACTCTGACTTCTTAGGCAAGGCACTATGTGTAACTTTAACTCTGCACTCATGTTGATACAGTGATAAGTAGAGAAGAGACAGGGATCAGGGGTAATGGATATAAAACTGAATATTAAGTGTGTCTGCTGGACATGGATCCTGTGGTTCTCTAAGGCTCTCTAGGTCCCAGACCAACTCTCAAAACCTGTGCAGCCAAATTTCACCCCACAGGATCTCCTGGAATCTTGAGATGGAGTACATATTAATGGGAAAGAGTGACCTCTGGTGGTGCGCACAATGCTGCATCTCCAGAATTAATGCATTCCCTCTTTTTGTCTTTCCAACTTAATTTATAATGTGGTTGCATCACTATCCATCTTCCAGATCAACAGCTGTGGTGTCACACCAGATTTACTCTGCTTTCACTAATTGACTTCAGTGGCCTTACTCCAGAATTATACAAGTCTACATGAGCTCAGAAGATGGACCAGAAAGGAAGTGTGGTGCAAGGGTTATGGTGTTAGCCTGGGACTCGGAAGACATGCATTCAACTCCCTGTTCTGCTACAGATTTCTCGTGTGACAAATAACATAGGCACAGGTTTTGAAAGGTATTCAGATATTGAAATTAAGGGGCTTTAGGTGCCCAGGGGCTTTTGAAAATCCCAATAGGCACCTAAATGCCTTTAAAAATTTTGACCCTTGAGAAAAATTTTAAAAGGACATCAGGCCCCAATTTTTAAAAGTATTTAGGCGTTGCATGCTCAGAATTGCAACACCTAACTGATTTAGGAGTCTAAGTCTCATTTTCAAAAGAGATTTAGGCACTTAGGAGACAAAATCTAATTTACAGTCATAGGGATTTAGGCTCCTCAGTGCCTTACTCCGTTTTGAAAATGAGACTTAGACTCCTAAATCAGTTAGGCTGACCACAGCATCATCCATACCTTTAACAATCTTAGGGGCAGATTTTAAAAGGTATTTATTTAGGTACCTAAGGATGCAGATAGATGCCTACTGGAATTCACAAATGTAGCTAGGTCAATGGGAGTTAGGTGCCTAAATGGCTTAAGCATTTCTGAAAGTCCCATTAAGCACCTATCTGCATACTGAGGCACCTAAACACCTTTTCAAATCTGGCCATTGTACCTCATTGCTCCTGTGACATTGCACCCCATAATGCTTTATGGGAATATGCTTATGAATGTATATATAAAAACAACAAGAAGTCTGGTGGCACCTTAAAGACGAACAGATTTATTTGGGCATAAGCTTTCGTGGGTAAAAACCTCACTTCTTCAGATGCATAGAGTGAAAGTTACAGATGCAGGCATTATATACTGACACATGGAGAGCAGGGAGTTACTTCGCAAGTGGAGAACCAGTGTTGACAGGGCCAATTCAATCAGGGTGGATGTAGTCCACTCCCAATAATAGATGAGGAGGTGTCAATTCCAGGAGAGGAAAAGCTGCTTCTGTAATGAGCCAGCCACTCCCAGTCCCTATTCAAGCCCAGATTAATGGTGTTAAATTTGCAAATGAATTTTAGTTCTGCTGTTTCTCTTTGAAGTCTGTTTCTGAAGTTTTTTTGTTCAATGATAGTGACTTTTAAATCTGTAATAGAATGACTAGGGAGATTGAAGTGTTCACTTACTGGCTTTTGTATGTTACCATTCCTGATGTCCGATTTGTGTCCATTTATTCTTTGGCAGAGGGACTGTCCGGTTTGGCCAATGTACATGGCAGAGGGGCATTGCTGGCACATGATGGCATATATAACATTAGTGGATGTGCAGGTGAATGAGCCCTTGATGGTGTGGCTGATGTGGTTGGGTCCTCTGATGGTGTCGCCAGAGTAGATATGGGGACAGAGTAGGCAACGAGGTTTGCTACAGGGATTAGAACATAAGAACATAAGAAAGGCCGTACCGGGTCAGACCAAAGGTCCATCTAGCCCAGTATCCTGTCTACCGACAGTGGCCAATGCCAGGTGCCCCAGAGGAAGTGAACCCAACAGGCAATGATCAAGTGATCTCTCTCCTGCCATCCATCTCCACCCTCTGACAGACAGAGGCTAGGGACACCATTCCTTACCTGTCCTGGCTAATAGTCATTAATAGACTTGACCACCATGAATTTATCCAGTTCTCTTTTAAACTCTGTAATAGTCCTAGCCTTCACAACCTCCTCAGGTAAGGAGTTCCACAAGTTGACTGTGTGCTGCGTGAAGAAGAACTTCCTTTTATTTGTTTTAAACCTGCTGCCTATTAATTTCATTTGATGACCCCTAGTTCTTGTATTATGGGAATAAGTAAATAACTTTTCCTTATCTACTTTCTCCACACACTCATGATTTTATATACCTCTATCATATCCCCCCTTAGTCTCCTCTTTTCCAAGCTGAAGAGTCCTAGCCTCTTTAATCTCTCCTCATATGGGACCTGTTCTAAACCCTTAATAATTTTAGTTGCCTTTTTCTGAACCTTTTCTAGTGCCAGTATATCTTTTTTGAGATGAGGAGACCACATCTGTACGCAGTATTCGAGATGAGGGCGTACCATCGATTTATTGGTTCCTGGGTTGGTGTTTCTGTGGTGTGGTGTGTAGTTGCTGGTGAGTATTTTCTTCAGGTTGGGGGGTTGTCTGTAAGCGAGGACTGGCCTGCCTCCCAAGGTCTGTGAGAGTGAGGGATCATTTTCCAGGATAGGTTGTAGATCGTGGATAATGCGCTGGAGAGGTTTTAGCTGGGGGCTGTATGTGATGGCCAGTGGTGTTCTGTTATTGTCCTTGTTGGGCCTGTCCTGTAGTAGGTGATTTCTGCGTACCCGTCTTGCTCTGTCAATCTGTTTCCTCACTTCCCCAGGTGGGTATTGTAGTTTTACGAATGCTTGATAAAGATCTTGTAGGTGTCTGTCTCTGTCTGAGGGGTTGGAGCAAATTCGGTTGTATCTTAGGGCTTGGCTGTAGACAATGGCTCGTGTGATGTGTCTTGGATGGAAGCTGGAGGCATGTAGGTACGTATAGCGGTCAGTAGGTTTCCGGTATAGGGTGGTGTTTATGTGACCATCACTTATTTGCACTGTAGTGTCCAGGAAGTGGATCTCTTGTGTGGACTGGTCCAGGCTGAGGTTGATGGTGGGGTGGAAATTGTTGAAGTCCAGGTGGAATTCTTCAAGGGCCTCCTTTCCGTGGGTCCATATGATGAAGATGTCATCAATGTAGCGCAAGTAGAGGAGGGGCACTAGGGGACGAGAGCTGAGGAAGCGTTGTTCTAAGTCAGCCATAAAAATGTTGGCATACTGTCGGGCCATGCGGGTACCCATAGCAATGCCACTGACTTGAAGGTATAAGTTGTCCCCAAATCTGAAGTGGTTGTGGGTGAGGACAAAGTCACAAAGCTCAGCCACCAGGCGTGCTGTGGCCTCATCAGGGATACTGTTCCTGACCGCTTGTAGTCCGTCCTCATGTGGAATATTGGTGTAAAGTGCTTCTACATCCATGGAGGCCAGGATGGTGTTTTCAGGAAGAACACCAATGCATTGTAGTTTCCTCAGGAAGTCAGTGGTGCCTCGAAGATAGCTAGGAGTGCTGGTAGCGTAGGGTCTGAGGAGAGAGTCCAAATAACCAGATAATCCTGCTGTAAGAGTGACAATGCCTGAGATGATGGGGCGTCAAGGGTTTCCGGGTTTATGGATCTTGGGTAGCAGATAGAATACCCCTGGTCTGGGTTCTGGGGGTGTGTCCATGTAGATTTGTTCCTGTACTGTAGCTGGGAATTTCTTGAGCAGATGGTGTAGTTTCTTTTGTGTCAGTATGTGTCAGTATATAATGCCTGCATCTGTAACTTTCACTCTATGCATCTGAAGAAGTGAGGTTTTTACCCATGAAAGCTTATGTCCAAATAAATCTGTTAGTCTTTAAGTTGCCACCAGACTCCTTGTTGTTTCTGTAGATACAGACTAACACGGCTACCCGCTGATACTTGAATGTATATATGACATAACTGGGATATGTTTTAAGCTACCTATGCCATCTAACATCTCTGCAAAGGTTATGATCTACTGAATATATTCATCCTATCTTTATGCATGTATCATATTTGTATTCAAAGTTATGAATATTGGCTATGTACTTGTTTGACTTTAAGTAGCCTTAGTAAGGCATTTGGACAGCTTCTTTAGAAAGGAATTTGCAAGTTAAGTGCCCAATCAAGAAACACTTAATGGACAATGGATTTTGGAAGGCTCCAATCCACATAAGAAGTCTACCTGAGGACATTCAAGTAGCATGTTAACAATGGCCACTACCTTTAAGTTCTGAGTCATGCATGGACATGTGACTTGCCCATGTGTCTCTAAAACTTCATCTTGGAGCTGAATTCTGGATAGGAGAGAGGAGGGGGACCACCCATGAGAGAAAGTCTATTTAATCCCCTGGAAACTCCTCCATTTTGTCTTCAGCTGGCTCAAGAGATAACCTCTCCACCCCCAAAGTATACCTGAAAGAAACTGGAACAAAGGACAGTAACCACGAGGGGTGTGAGTGATTTCTGGACCCAGACTAGAAGGAGGCTAGTCTGTAAAAGAAGCTTACTGGGACATCTCTGAGGGTGAGATTTCATCTGTAATCATTTTCTTACTGTATTAGGCATAGACTTTTTTATTTTATTTTGCTTGGTAATTCACTTTTTTCTGTCTGTTATTACTTGGAACCAAGTAAATCCAATTTTTTGTATAAATCATTTTTATACTTATTAATTAACCCAGAGTATGTATTAATACCTGGGGAGGGGGGGGGGCAAACAGCTGTGCATCTCTGTCTATCAGTGTTATATAGGGCGAACAATTTATGATTTTACCCTGTATAAGCTTTTACAGGGTAAAATGGATTTATTTAGGGTTTGGACCCCATTGGGAGTTGGGCATCTGAGTGTTGGAGACAGGAACACTTCTTAAGCTGTTTTCAATTAAGCCTGCTTTTCGGGGATATTGTTCAGATCTGGGTCTCTGTTTGCAGTAGGCAAGCCTGTCTGGCTCAAACCAGAAGTTCTTAGCTGCCAGGGGAAACAGGCTCGGGGTAGTCTCATCACATGAGGCTGCAGTCCCCAAGGGGGTTTCTGTGATTCAACCCATCACAGCTCCATCTTTAAAACTTAAATTATAGCATTTTCCTACTGCACAGAGGTAGTATGAGGTTAAATGCATTAAAGATTGTGAGGTGCTCAGTTACCATGGTAATGGGAACAGATAAGGTCCAAACATAGATATAAAGCCCTTAAAAGAATTGAGCTGGAGACAGTTACAGTCAATCAAATTCCTTTATTCAATGGAACCTTCTTCTCCGCTCCATTCTCCAGAATGCGCCCTTCATCTCCTTGTTCCTCAGGCTGTAAATGATGGGGTTTAGCATGGGCGTGATAACTGTGTAGGACAGAGAGATAAACTTTTCTGTGTCTGGTGAGTAGGAGGAATTGGGCTTCAGATACATAATGCAAGCGGAGCCATAGAACATTGTCACCTCCATGAGGTGTGAGGAGCAGGTGGAGAACGACTTCCTCCTGCCCTCCCCCGATGGCATCCTCAGGATGGTGGAGATGATGCAGACGTAGGACATGAGGATCAGCATGAAGGGGAAGATGACAAAGAACAGAGCCATGATGAAGACAGCCATTTCATTGCGGGAGATGTCTCCTCAGGCCAGCTTCAGCAGTGGAGGGATGTCACAGAAGAAATGATTAATCTCATGGGATCTGCAGAAGGGTAGGGTGAATACCATGCTGGTGTGACCGAAGGATATGAGGAGACCACTGAGCCAGGATCCAGCAGCCAGTCCAGTGGACACCTTCCTGTTCATAACCACAGGGTAATGCAGAGGCTTGCATATTGCAACATAGCGATCGTAGGCCATAAATGCCAAGAGAAAGCACTCTGACCCACCAAGGAAAAAAGAGAAATAGGTTTGCATAGCACAGCCAATGAAAGAGATGGCTTTATCCCCAGAGAACAGATTCCCAAGCATCTTGGGGACATTGACTGATGTGTAGCACATCTCCAAGAACGAAGGAAGGAAGAAGTACATGGGGATGTGAAGGGCTGGGTCAGCCAATGTGAGAACAATGATTAGAAGGTTTCCAGCCAAGGTGACTATGTAGGTCACCAGAAACACTGAAAAAAATAAATGCTGCAGGCTGGGAATGTCAGAAAAGCCCAGGAGAATGAATCCAGTGATTGTCGTGCTGTTTCTTCCCACTGTTTCTTGGCTATTTTTCATCCTGAAAAAGAAAAGGAAACAATAAGTTGTCACAGAATACTTTCCCCCACTCCGTTGTCCTCCACTGTCATACAATTTCTCCAGATAATCTGAGTCTTCCCGTGAATTATAGGAAGCTAAGAAATTTGTCTTTTTTACAATTTGCTGCAACCTGTGTCTCTAACTCACTAATGCTCAGAGCTGTCCTGTGCAACATTTCTTGGAACCTGAATGAATATCGCATAAAGTTTGAATTTCTGGGTACTCTGTGATGGATCTTAGAGCAGTTCAGTGATGGATGTTTTATGTGGCTTTTACCCATGGATCCTTTCCCCCCCAGTTTTGTGACTAAAATGTGTTATGAGATCCAGCAAATTTTCAGACAAGGTTAATTTGGGAGTGAGCAGGAATGTATCTCATGAATCCCTTAACCAAATGACTCCATTTTTAGAACACTATTTCTAACCTAGTCCATCCAATTTTGTGAAAACTCACCTTTTAAACAGACAGCTCTATGTAATGTTAACTTTGGCGCAGTCCCATAAGGCTAAAACTGTAAAAGTGACCAGTGATTTTGTGTGATTCTTCACTCTGTCACGAGCTCAATGCAAATGTAATTGCTTTGGGTCTGATTTGCCACTGAGTTTCTATAGCATTATGCCCATGTAGGTCCAATGGGCCAGAATCATCTGGTGTAAATCAGTTGATGGAGCTATGTGGATTTACACCACCCTTGAATTTCAAAGGAGCTACAATGGTCCTAAAACTGGTGTAGTGGAGTACAAGTAATCAAGACCTATCGGATGTCTGAAAATCAAGCTAAGTTGTTCCAAGTTGGTCATCCAAAATTGGAGACACTCAATATCTGTGGTAATTTGGGTCAGGGCTCATAAGGCATGGATTGCACAATGCATAGTAACTGATATATAGTAAAGGGAAATTACCACTGACCTGAATAGAAAAGGATGTGAATCAAACCCTGGATTGCAAAAAGCCCACGTTATGATGTGTTTGAAATGATTCCTAATTCATTTTGTCCCAGTCTGTACCCGAGATCCTACCACCTCTGTATTTGAGGTGTCTGAAATTCAAATCCAACTTAAGATCAAAATTTTGCAACTGCCCTCTATCTTCAAATGACTGAAAAAGCAGCAATTTTGTTATGGATAAATGACCTGCTAATATGGACATTCTTATTACTTATATATGTATTTGTTAATTACCATATGCTTCGACTAGGTTAGAAATAGTGTTCTAAAACTGGAGTCATTTGGTTAAGGGATTCATGAGATACATTCCCGCTCACTCCCAAATTAACCTTGTTTGAAAATGCTTGGTGCTGTGCACAACTAAATTACCAATATATGAATCACTGGAAGAACAACTCAAAAACAGCAACAAGCCAGATGCCTACAGATCTCTGCATGGAATGATCACATTTGCAAACTCCTCACCACAGTGATATGTGCTAAGCTAAGGCAGACTTCTCACCAAATACAGAATTGGGGATCACAAACTAGAAGTGGAAACTGGGAGGCACAAAAAAGTTTAAATACAGAGATTAGTGATGAAAAATTGGGGGAGGGGCGATTGGATTGACCCAAAACAAAACAAAAAAAATCCATTTTTTTCAGTGAAATGAAAAAGTCAAAAACATTCATTTTAGGTCAAACAAAACATTTAGTTTCACCCAAAATGAAACATTTCATTTCATTTTTGAGGAGTCTCCTTTACTGTTTTAAAAACACAAATTGGAAGTAAAATTTGAAATTAAAAGTCATTCCAAATTGAAAAATCAAAATGTTTCATTTAGAAAATGTCAAAACAAAATGTTTTCAATTTTTCAGGATTTTTTTCAGCTACAACAATTTGCTGAACTCAACATGAATTCATGAACTGTTTTGCTTGACCTGAATACACAGTTTTTAGTGGGAAGAAGTTCCATCTGAAAAAAATTCACCCAGCTCTGGCAGTGATTATGCAGCCAATGTGACAGAGGAAAGATTGTGATGGAGAGACACTTTCATCTCCAATGCACCAAATATGAGAAAGAGCAAGAGATTCTGCAAACTATCAAGAACTATAAAAGATATCCTATCAAAAGCAAGGTGGAAAAAGTGTTCCCAAACTCTGGGAGAAAGGCAGAGACAATATCATGCCACCTACCCAACGAGCCGTGGGTCCGGAGCAGATGATTATGAGAAAGGGACGCAGCGGATCATACCCCAAATCAAAGCTAATATGAAGATATTTTTCCCCCTGTGGAAAATTTAGATAAAAACAAAGACACTTTTATTCCAGAATAAGAGCATCCACACCAGAAGTTAATCAGGAAAAACTATTCCAGAATAACCCTCTCCGTACACAACTTTATGGGAGTGGGTGAATGAATAATCCCAGTGAAGGCTTCTTGTGGCAGTAAGCACTGCCCTCTGAAGTAAGGGATCGCAGGACTGGATGCTCAAATGCTCCTAGAAGTAAGTGGCAATAAACAGTTGGAAGAAGAGCATGAACTTAAAATTGGAGAGTTTTGCACTTACTGAAATTCGGGAGTGTTTCTGTAAAGTCCTCATCAACTAGCTGCACCAAGGACCACTTCCACATGCACATCTGGAACAGAGGGTGGTGATCTCTTCACACACTCCAAAGGATGCATTGCTTCATCAGGCACGATGTCAGTTTTTATTATTTATCTGCACTCTCCCCTTTGGGAGCTGATCTCCCGACCATTTCGTAGTCTGAATAACTCCATGATGATGATAATGATTTGTAATGCAGTAGCACCTAAGAGCTCCAATCATGAACCAAGCCCCCATTGTGCTAGGCACTGTATAAACACATAACAAAAAGACAGTCACTTTCCCAAAGACCTTACAACCTAATGCTTTGATTCAGTATGCAAGGGAACTCTCACAACAGAGCATGCGTATAGTACTATATATTATTAATTCAAATTGTTTTTTAATCATTAAAGATCATGAGATCAGAACTCAAATAGTTTTCTGGGAAGTGCTATTGATGAGATAAGAACAGACCCAAAACCCCATTGCTGGTCAGTTTGGAGATTTGAAGATAAGTTTGTTTGACTTTTCTTGGGCCTTATTTAACATACTGTAGAACAGTAAATTGACTCCTTTGCTCCTGATTTACATTAGCGTAAGATGAAGGGCCCCAAGATTAGTGTCCCATTGTGCTAGGCACTGTACAGACACCCTGGAAGAGACACTTGCAGTCCTCAAAGGTTTAAAATCTAAAGATGCAAGACAGGCAAAAGTGGAGTGGGGGGAGGGGAGGTGGAGAAACAGATCAGTTGCTGGATAGATGAGTGTGTATGGGGATAGATAGATAGATAGATAGATAGATAGATAGATAGATAGATAGATAGATAATCCATGAAAATTTTGTTCCGATTTTTCTGTTCATGATTGCCTATATCCAGATTAGAGGTGGTCAGATCATGCTGATACAGCACAACTGAAGCTATCTGTAGGAATGTGTCAATTCAGTCAAAACATTAAATGGAAACCAGGCTGGGAGGCAGGCTGTCTGGCCAGCATGTCTCTCGCAGCATCCTGCCAGTCCATCTGCCAGCCAGCTAGCCAGCTAGCCATCAGGCGGACCCCCCAGGCTGGCTGCCAGGTTCCCAGGCTCACAGTTCCTCAGAAGCTCACCTGTCAGGGAGCTTGGTAGATGGGTCCTCCAGGCTCCACAGATCACCAGGCAGCTGCCTCCCCGGACTGCCCAACTCTCCAGCTAGCTGGGATTTGGGTAGCCCAGGGAGGCAGCTGCCTGGGAAAAGCTGATCAGCAATTTTTCAAAGAAACTTTTTTCATCCAAAAATGCTGATTCATTGAAACTGGACCTTTTCCCGGGAACATGTCGGTTTCAATTAAACTTTGATCGAGAAGGTTTCTCAGGTGCAGGATGGAATTTCTGGTCAAAATTAGAAAAAGAGAGAGATGACTCCCAAGTAGCAAATAGCCTCGGTGTTAGGGTACTCAACTGGGCTTCTCTGAATTAGGCAGAGCAGGGACTTGAACAGCAGAGAATCCCAGGAGAAGGAATGCGGTCACGGTGGTTCGGTTGGACATTTTCTTTCTCAGTACATTATGAACTGCCTGTAGAGGGAAGGACAATGGTCAGGATTAGACTAGGAAAATATCTCTCCTTTTGTGTAAACCACCATAATTTCCTTGAGTTAAGATCACATCTTTATCTTGTGATGATTGATGTAATCTGGGAATGGGGGTGAGGGAATCAGCCCCATTGACTCCAGTGTAGTTACTCTTGATTTACATTAGGCTGAGTGAGAGAGAGGAGAATAAGTCCCATTGACTACAATGGAGTTACTCCTGATTTACGCTGGCTGAGTGAGAGCATAATCAGGCCCATTGACTGAATGGGATTATAATCAAGACCAATTACTTTTTAGGTCCTTGTGTAACTTTTTCATTCGCAGATGTATAAAGTTAGGTAAATCTTATCCTCATTTTACAGAAGGGAAACTGCAGACCAGATAGCTAGATTCTGCTGGCAGGCACACCAGTGTAAATCTGGAGTAATTTCATTGAAAGCAGTGGAATTACTCTGCATTTACACTGCTGTAAATGGGAGTAGCATCTCCCTCAGAGGTGAAAGGGCTCACTCATGGTCACATGATGACCCAGCTATAGAGTCAGGAACACAGTGCAGGAAGAGTCCTGAAACCCAGTTGGCTGTTCTAGTCATGACCCATCACTCACAACCAAAAACAGAATAAAAGAACCCCAGAGTTCTGACTGGCCTCCCACTTCTCTAACCTTCTAGACCCCAATCCTCTCCCAGAGCTGGGAATAGAACCCAGGAGTCCTGGTGCTGAACCCGTCCCTAATTACTAGATCACACTCTCAGGTGACAGTTGGGAATAGAACCCAAGAACCTTGACTCCAACCCCCATAATCACTACACCATACTGTATCTCTGTTTAAAAATGTGGCAACACTGGACAGAATTTTTATTAGCAGTAATAGCATTTGTAGTAGAACTGCTGCAAGATCAAGATCCAGTGACGATCAGGACACCATGTAGCTGTGCTCTCTTTATTTGTACTGCATTTCACTGCCGTTGATCCCAATGATGGTCTGTCTTGAGTAAGAACTGCAGGATTTAGCATCGTTTTTTTCCATAAGAAATTTAAAATTGCATTGACTAGGAAGAAGATAAATGACATTTGGATCTCATGCAGAAGGACTAATGATTTCTCATTCTGGAACACTCAAATTTAGGGTCAACCAATGCATACCCCTGTCAAAGTCATTAGGGTGCACAAAGTTATTATTTGGCATTTGGGTACTGATTGATGTTATTCTAGGTGCGTTGATAACGCTACCTCTTATTAATGTTGCCTGACACTTCCCATTACAAGGCCCTATTTTCTGTTGCTTATAACTTTACCAAACTTCAACCATTGGGGCTGATATTTTCTATGCCAGGTGTCTGCCTCAAAACAGTTGAGACATTTCCAAGTATGAACAAGGGGAAAATATATTGTTTTGCTCATGTTAAGCTTTAGTGAGTCTATGCTTTGGAGCAGGGACTTGACATTTGGCATGAGGAGTCATTTTATAAAATAAAATATTTATTCTTAAAAAATATATAAACTAAAATAAAAGAATCTAAAACAACATAAAAGTATAATCAACATTGAAACAAAATGCTTCAATTTTATTGAAATGTAATGTTCAAATTGAACCCCAAATTTTTTTTAAAAAATTAATGGGAAATTTTGAAATTCAATTTTTCATTACAATTTAAATGTAAATAAATGTTGAAATCACAGCCTATCCCATGATATGGACATGCGGGTTCTTGCCCAGCCCTTTCATGAAGCACTCATATATTATAGTGATGAGCACCATAGAAAAGCCCAAGATACGATGGATTATTTTGTCTTCAGAGCAAGGTAGAACAGTGTGCAGTGAATAAGGCCTGGGAGCACACAGTGAAGAATGAAAGAAAACAAAGTACTGAATAGTTGCTCACTAAGTCCATCCTATGCACTGAATGAGCCAGGGGTCCAGTGGAAAAAGGAATATATAATTGTGTAATTAAAGACTGCATTATAATTTCATTGAAGATAAACCAAACTAGATCTAATTGGTGGACAATATAATGAGCGGATGGGCTAGTCCGCCCATCACCCCCTTTTGTGGTACTTAAAAGGATGGAGAGGATCAAACAGGGAGCAGAATCCTGTGAGATTCTCAGGTGAAAACTTGACAGGCTTCCCCTTCACTCTGTAGACTCTGTCCTTTGCTCATGAGCCCTGAGGATCATTGATTAATCATACACCCAAATCATTGGTCACCAGTGTGCATGCCTGGACATCACTGCTGGACCACTGAGGACCACAGACTGATACATCTGAGATCCTGTTCTGGTTTCCATTCCCTTTCCACCCCCCACTATCTTCCTCTCTGTTGGCTTTTCACCGGATCCTGAGACCAGTTGCACCATACAGCATGAGCAAATGCAGGGATAGGGGCCCTGATGCCAGGTCTTGGAAGTGAGAGAGAAAGAGACACCATTCCCCTCTCCTTGCCTCTCACCAATCTGCTACTCCTATAAAACACAAGGCCTCTTTTTTTGACCTGTTGCATTGCAAAGTTTCTCTCTGTCACAGGGTGCTACTTTGATAGGAAATTCATGCACAAATAAAATAAAATTAGTTTACACAAAAGGCTGTATTTTCATGGAGTTTGTGCATAAAAATCTTGCTTAGTATCATTAAAAACACATTTTCAGAGAAAGTCACAACCTGCAGTGGACTTCAGTGGGATTCAGCTAGTGACAGACAGGTTGTGGGGAATGACTAGAGAAGTTTTTCCATCATGGTGTATTTAGATAAATACAAACTTGTGTAGAGACTCAAATCTCTTGCACCTCAAACTATAACCATAGTCATGAGATGAAAAAATTGAATTTCACCCCAAGGGGGTGCTGTCAATTATCTCAAGCCTACTAGCATGAGGATGGAGAACACTGGACATAACCCTTTCCTCTTCTTTCCTGTCATCAGGCCACACAGCAGGTAGGTGGCAGAGCTAGATAACAAATCCATTTTTCCAGTGCCTGATCCACCAGAACTTCCTGCCTCAGCCTAGGAAGGAAAGCGATAAGGGCAGCGGTGCTGGCTTAATTCTGCTGCCAGCTGCATAGGGTTACTGAAGAGAACTTTGCATGTCCTGTACTGAAGGATTGATCTGAGAAAGGATATGACAAAAGAGCAGCTACATTGCATAATGCTGCCTAGATGTCAGCAGAAACATTGGGGCGGAAAAAGGGCAGCTGTACTACATGAATCCCTCTACATGGCTGCAGAAAATAAGGGATAAGAAAGAGGGCAGCTATAGGGCTAGTTTCTGAGTCCTAGTAAACTCATAGCCCTATTTACTTTAATGGGGCTACACCAATTTGAATCAGCTGGGGATTTGGCCCATTGACGCCAATGGAGCAACATCAATTTACATCAGATGAGCATGTTGTCCATTGCCTCCAATGGAGCTACATTGGTTTATTCCAGCTGGAGACTGGGCCTATTGATGCCAATGGAGTTACATCAATGTAAATCAGCTGGCAATCTGGTCCACTGTCATCGCTCCGAAAGGTAAACTAGTGCTTCATCACCATGTGCAAGATTTCTTCCCCTCCCCCACCCACCCCCCGCCACGCCTCCAAGAGACTCATTAGGCTGTTTCACTAAATGTAATTACATTTGGGAAAAACAAGTCAAATGGCACCAGTCATTGTTAAATACAAAGCTTTGGAGACACAAAAATTAATGGTGAAGGGTTGAAATAAGACTGCATTAAAAAAAATTGGGACTTGATTGTACTTATTAAAAACTTTGAACTGGACTGGGAATAACAATCTCCCACACAGTTTTGCAATTAGAAAGAAGTGATTAGTCTTATTCCCCTCCTCCCCCCAACACCAGTATAATTCAGGTCAATGTGGGAGAGCTTTCCTCAGAAAACTTACTGATGGAAATGCTAACTTCTGGGAACCAGACATGGGCAATATACAGTGCTGCAGGAATGCAATGGTTATATAGACTCTGCTAGAATGTTTACATTAATTGATGTGTGTATACACACAAATGTGCCTGTGTACCCAGCTACACAAACCACTGTCCTCTTCTGCATGGTTTTAGATCTTCTAAAGTCTGCTCTTTTTTACACTTTGTAGAACTGATTTTCTTGAGCTCAGTTAATGGCCAGTACTTATTAATCCATGATAACCTTGGTGTGTGGCAACCAGGAAGGCTGGGATTTGCAAAGGAAGCTAAGGGAATGAAGCACGCAAATCACATTTGGATATGGGTGCCTAGATCCCTTAGGCTCCTTCAAGAATCCCAGTCAAAGTTCATATTTGGTCAAGGATTAGTTCCGATATTAGCTCCTCAACTATGCAGTCCCATGATATTTAGGATTGAGAAGAAAACAATTCTTCACAGCTGCTTTACCCTCCCTCAAGCCTTGAATACTTCATCACGCACAAAGTTGTATACCTGAGTGTTCTAACTTTTTGGGAGCGATGCCATGCAGGTAAAGTTAGGGGGCAGGGGTGGCCCGGGGGGGGGGCCTTGCAAGAGCTACAGCCACCCCAAATTTTGCGGTATTCACCCAGCAGCTGCCGCCGCTCTCCAACCACCCAGCTCTGAATGCAGAGTGGCGGCTGCTGGCCAGACACCCAGCTCTGAAGGCAGCTGTGGCTGTGCAGGAGTAAGCCCGGGCAGAGGGCCGGGGGGCATCAGAGCAGCCCCCAGCCCATGTTCCTGCTGGCCAGGGTGCACCGCCCAGGGCAGATGGAGTGTCCGGGGCTCCACACAGTGGGCTGGACTGACCAGCATGGGCTCCTGTGCCCTGTCCCCCATGATCACTGCTCCCTGAGGGCTCTGACGGCCTCAGATCTGGGTCCCCCCGCCTGGGCAGCTGTTACAGGCTGCAACAGTTGAAGGGGAGCTGAAGAGCAGCCACATCCCTGGGCAGGGGTGAGTTAGACAGAAAATAGCGGGGCCTGTACCTCCCCCTTGCCACATGGCCCCGCCCCTCTCTGTGGCCCCTTCCACTGCTTCTCCTCAGGTAAATTCTGGACCTGTCTCCTCCTCTCCCCACGCCGAGCCTACAGCCTGCTGGCCAGGTTGGAGGCCGAAAACCGAAGCCAGGCAGTGCGGGGAGGCTGATGCACTGGCTGGTGTCACGGTGCAGGTGACCGCAGCGCTCTCCCGTCTCCTCCTGCTGCTGGTGCCCGGGGACCCAGGGCAGTGGCTGCTGCTCAGCTCCCCGCCGTCCTTCTACTTTTGCATACCATAACAGCCGCCTGGGTGGGGGGACCTGGCACTCGGGCCGGCAGAGCCCTTGAGGAGCAGCGAACATGGGGGGTGCAGGGCCCAGAAGCGGGTCAGTCTCGGCTGCTGTGGGAGCCCTGGACCCTCCCCCTGGCCTGGGCAGCGCTGGTGGATGGAGACATGGACCGGGGGATGGTTTGGGGCCCCCCTGCTCTCTCCACTCTGCCTTAAGAGCTGGGTATCTGGAGAGCAGTGGTGGCTATAGGAGGGGGTAAGGAAAATAGCCCTTGCAAGCTTCCCCTGGCCCAGGGGCCATGGGCACAAACAGCAGCAGGAAACGGGGGAATGCTATGGCAGCCTGCACCATGGTACCAGCCAGCGCACCAGCCACCCTTCACTGCCCAGATCTGGCTTCCAGCCTCTGGCCAGGGGGCAGGGCCTGGGGGGAGGAGGAGGCAGGACTGGCACTTACCTGAGGAGGAGCACAGGGTGGGGCCACAGAGAGAGGCAGGGCCTCATGACGAGGGGGCACAGCCCCCATCACAATTTTCTGTTTTGCCCACCTCAGCCTCCCACCGGAAAGAGGCTGGCACGGCCCCTGGGCTTATCTAAATCTGATCACTTCCCCTACTCTGCTGAGAGAGACCTGAGCAGTCAGGGCAGGGTGCTCCTTAGTCACTGTCAGACAGCCCCTCCATCGCCATCACTGCCGCATTCACATTTCTGCTCCCTTTCTACCCAGTTCAGATCATAGCCTCTTTGCAGGTGTAATTCCAGTGTCAGACACTAGGTTTGCTGCATGGGCAATTTCACCTCCTCTGGGTGTGTGCAGGCTCTCATTCATGAGACAGCCCTGCCTCTCCCTGAGGCTTTGTCTTCACTACCTGCCGATCCGGCGGGTAGCAATCGGTTTTTCGGGGATCGACTTACCGCGTCTAGTCAAGACGCGGTAAAATCGATCCCTGATCGCTCTGCCGTCGACTCCGGAAATCCACCTCGGCAGGAGGTGGCAGCGGAGGCGGCGGCAGCGCGGCAGCGGTCGACTTTCCCGCGTCCTCACCGCTAGGTAAGCCGACCTAAAATACGCAACTTCAGCTACGGTATTCACGTAGCTGAAGTTGCGTATCTTAGGTCGGAACCCCGCTGCAGTGTAGACCTAGCCTAAGGTACTTACCTGCGCGCCATCTGTGTAGTATCTGGGTGACCCACAGCCTTTAGTGTATTTCTTCTCACAATACCCCCAGGGGGTGGGGAACATCTGTTATCTTCATTATACAGCTGGGGAACTGAGGCCCAGAGATCACCTTGGTCAAACCGGCAGTCTTTGGTGGAGCCAGAACTGGAATACAGGGCTCCCAAGGGCTGGAATACCTCCCTAAGCACTACACCATCCATCCGCTCTTCCCCCTACATTCCTTCCAACTTCCTACTAGTCCCCACAACTCCTCCCTTCAACGTAGCCCCTCAGTAATTTTGTCTTTCTATATAGCCTGTCTGATAACACATCCTCTCAGCCACAATAACGTTCAGCAAGCCTGTGCAAAATCGATATGGATTGTTGTACTATTGTCTGCAAGTACTACAGCTTGTACCCCTCCAGGACCTGGGATAGAACCCAGGAGTCCTGACTCCCAACATTCCTCGGATGTCTAGCAAATAGTTGTGTAACTCACTGGCACAATGTGTCTCCTCCCTTTCTAGTGGTTTACATCTCTCAACCTTCAGACCTGTGCATGTGTGAGAAGGGACCGAAAGGGGGAATGTCTCTGTGTTGTTGGTTGTCATATTTCCTCACTGTGTGAATCAAATTGCCAGAGTGGCATATTTGGCTCAGTTACAAAGTAGGTTTCATAGTTAAAATGTTTCCATCAGCTTTATTTGTGCTTTCCTGTGTCCACCCTCCACCCCCACGAAGACTGGGGTTCTCAAAAGAGCATAAAGGAGTTAGGCATCCAGATTCTATTTACTTTTCATGGTGGTGAAGTGCCTAATTCCTTGAGGCTGATTTGAAAATCCTGATTGAAATGTCTAATTTGCAAACTCGGGACCAAGTAGACAATATTTCACAGAAATCTTACTGTCCAATTACTATGCTCCCCACTTTGAGAGCCCAGCCCATCATACCTGACCAATGTGGACAACCCTTACTGGAGCATGTTGTCTCACTGAAGGGGATGGGACTGCTCACATAAGAGAGGATTATTCATCTTCTTAGGGACAGCAGGATCAGGCCCTTGCTAGGTACAGCAGGACCTCTCAGTCATGGAACTCAATCATCTCTCAGAGAGGAGAGAACTCTTTTGAGCTAAGCAGGCTGATTGCATCAGGACTGGTTTTCGTGCTGTGTGTGTTGCAAACAGCAGAAACTCCCCAGAGTCAGCCGATGGAAAACCCCCTCAGAAGTGGCATCAGGGGAGACACAACCTTCTCCTGCAAAGGATACAAATACTAAACTGAAGGTAGGACAAGAAGGACTCGGTTCAAATTGCATCAAGGCAGATTTAGGTTAGATATTAGGAAAAACTTTCTAACTCTAAGGGTAGTTAAGCACTGGAACAGGTTACCAAGAGAGGTTGTGAAATCCTCATTTCCAGAGGTTTTTAAGAACAGGTTAGGGATGATCTAGGTTTACTTGGTCCTGCCTCAGCATCAGCGGCTGGACTAGATGACCTCTTGAGGTCCCTTCCAGCCCTACATTTCTATGAGGAGGCAAACACACCCCATCAACAGAGGTAAGAGAACATGGTCCAAGTATCTTGCGTCTGATGAAGTAGGCATTCACCCACGAAAGCTTATGCTCCAATACTTCTGTTAGTCTTAAAGGTGCCACAGGACCCTCTGTTGCTTTTTATGGTCCAAGTGAGATCTCGGCACCTGCTCATCCCATCAGGGGGACCCAGGTTTCTTTACTGAGAGAACCGCATTTCTGGGGAGAAATGAGAGAGAAAAGCCTGAATCCTGGTCACCAAATCCTGAGAGATCCAAGCTAGACTGGAGGCTGAATATGCTGTGGTTGAAGGTGAGTGTTATCCCTCATACTGCTGCTGCTACACACTAAGATAGAGCCTTCCATGCAGTGCTGTCAAAGGGCTGTGCAATGAGTGGTGATTCAGTCTTGCCTTCCCCCAGAGATGCCAGTCAGTGTTAATATTGCCATGTAATCGACGGGGGGACTGAGGCAGAGAGAGGGGAAATGTTCTCCTATTGCTCACCATCATTGGCAGAACCTGGAACAGAATTATAGAATCTAGAGACAAGAAAGGAAAACTCTGTCCCTTCCAGCCCATCTCTCTGCCAGGACTGGCCCCAATAGTACATATATTAGTGTCTGTTCCACTTTACTTTTAAATAACCCAATCAATGAAGAACATAGGGATTTCCAGACTGGACCAGATCCCAGGTCCATTTATCCCAGTCTCCTGTCTCTGACAGTGGCAGCTCCAGAGGCTGCAGAGGAATGTGTAATAACGCTGCAGTAACACTTGTGGAATGATCTGCCCCCCACATCAGATCTCATCCTGATCTCTAATAGAGATGGGCTTAAACCCTTAACTCCAATATGTAAGATCCCTTCCAGAACTATTGTTAAACTCCAGATAGAATCATAGAAATGTAGGGCTGCAGGGGACCTTGAGAGGTCATCTAGTCGTTGCCACAGTGCTGAGTCAGAACTAACTATACCTAGACCATCCTTGAGAAGTGTTTGTCCAACCTGTTCTAAAAACTTCCAGTGATGGGGATTCCACAGCTCACCTTGGTAACTTGTTCCATTGTTGAACTATCCTTATAAATAGGTCCCCCCCCAAAAATATCTAACCTAAATGTCTCTTGCTGCAGAGCAAGCTCTGACTTCTTATCCTACATTCAGTGGATGTGGAGAACAATTGATCACCATTCTCTTTATAACAGCCCTTTACATATTTGAAGACTATCAGATTCCCTGACAGTCTTCTTTTTTCAATACTAGAAAACATTCCCGTTTTTTTCATATAAAAGTCAAATTACTTTTTGAATCTTGTTAAGCTCTTGGGCCAAACACCTTCCTCTGGCAATGAGTTCTAATTACTGGCTTCCAAGCAAGGCAGTTTCACAGCCATCCTGATACTTCTCGCTGTCAGGATATATTACCTAATATTCACCTGAAATTTTCCCTTATTTATTTCCTCCCTTTACTTCGAGATTTGCTTTGTTAATCATTTGTCAGCTAATTCCTATTTATATTTTCCAATATTTTTAGGCTGTTTTCTCTCTCACTGCTTACTTGTCATTACAACTGGTGGGAAAATGTTGATATTTAAAAGTTATTTCCATTTATCAGGAAGAAGTTTAGAGTTTTTCAAACTTTTGATGTTTTTTAAAAAAATGAATACATTACATTTAAACTTTTTTTTTCCTGTTTACCACTGGGTGTAATAAAATGAATAATGACATTTCCCCCCAATCTTCCCCTTCTTTTTTTTTTTTTTTTTTTTTTTTACCATGCAATACATTTAAAAAGAAATCCTCAAATCTTTAAAAATTACCAAATGGCAAAGTATCAGACTTTCATTTTTCCTTTTAACGCTCAGTAACTTTTTAAAAGTTGTGGAAGTTCAGAGTGGGAAATGGAAAAAAAAAAGATAAAAAGGAATTGTGAACAAAAAATAAAATACCTCAGACATGGTGGATGGCATATTTTCTGAATCATGTGAGTTTACATTTCTTGTAAATGTACAGCTTTGCTAGTGTAGATGACAATGGGGATTTTGATCATTCAATTTTCAGAATGTTGCTAAGCAGTTTGAATCAACAATATTCCTTAGTAGAGAAATACAAAAGTTAATATGTGATGATCACATAGCAGCATAAGCACTGATCTACATGGTACAGCATAAATGAAATCAAACAACGACTACCTACAAAGGCTTAGGAGGTGAGGGCTTGGACTAGCACAACCACATTCATAGAGCGTTGGTTTCTGTCGGGGACAAAGGAAGTTTCTGAAGTCCAAACCAAGCCGATTCTCAGCCAGCAAAATTGTGGGGTGTTTTACCAGCCCAAACGAGTCTGTCTTAATTCAGGGAATCCAGTGCCTTCACCTTCATTTGCCAGACACCTCCTGGTGAACTGGTTTCCTCACTACACACCACTAGTGTCAATCTTTGGAGCAGAATCAAGGGAGCAAGGCTTAGTCTGCTGTTAGTCAGATAAATCAGGGTCTTTACACAAAACTGAGCTTGCTTTAGCAGCACGTTTGTGTGTCAGTTTTTCTCACTCAATCTCAGATATCATCAGCCTCCATTGTCTCACTCCCAGCCTACCAACCTATGTGCTCAGCCCAGTATTTGGGCGGGTGACATGAAGGACAGGGAACATTTGAACATTAATGCTTTTAAATTGATAATGTGATATTGACATTTAACAGATTCCATTCTTGTTGTATTGTAGAGTTTGGTTCATTTCCGCCATGGCAGACACGGAACAGGGAAATCAAACCTCCCTCACAGAATTCATCCTCCTGGGATTTGGGTCTGTCCCCGAACTGAAGATCCTTCTCTTTCTGCTGATCCTTGTGATTTACAGTGTGACCATGGCTGGGAACATCCTCATTGTTGTGCTAGTTGTGACTGATCAGCACCTTCACACCCCCATGTATTTCTTCCTGGGGAACTTGTCCTGGTTGGAGACCTGCTACACCTCCACAGTCCTGCCAAGGATGATGGCCAGTTTGCTGACTGGGGACAGAACCATTTCTATTGGTGGCTGCATCACACAATTTTACTTTGTTGGTTTCCTTGCAGCCACGGAGTGTTGTCTCCTAGCAGCGATGTCTTATGATCGGTACCTAGCGATATGCAAACCACTGCATTATGCAACCCTTATGAATGGCAGTTTCTGCCTCCAGCTAGCAGCTGGGTCTTGGATAAGTGGATTTCTGGGTATTATCATAATAGTTTCTTTTATGTTACAATTAACTTTCTGTGGCGCCAATGAAATTGATCATTTCTTCTGTGAATCTACACAAATAATACATCTCTACTGCAATAACATCTACCAGGTGGAGCTTGTAATCAGCATTGTGGCTGCTTCAATTACCCTGCCCTCATTTGCTTTAACTGTGACATCCTACATTTGTATCATCTCCACTATCCTGCAAATCTCTTCCACCTCCCGGAGGCAAAAGGCATTTTCTACCTGCTCTTCTCACCTCATCGTGGTGACAATTTTCTATGGGACCCTGATCATTCTGTATCTGCTACCAAAAACCAACACACTCAGAGACCTCAACAAAGTGTTCTCTGTCTTCTACACAATTCTGACTCCTATGACCAATCCCTTCATATACAGCCTGAGAAACAAAGAGGTGAAAGAGGCTCTGAGAAAAATTGTCAGTAAATGTGTAGATTTTAAAAGAATTCAGAAATGCTACTGAATTTTTTGAAAGAGAAAATAATGATGAGGGCAGCTGATTTACACTTTAAAGCTCAGAGGTTACGTAGCCCTTACTTCATTCTAGGTCTTTGGTAGTGTGAACTTGTAACGCTTGAGGATGTGCAAAGATTTGAAACTGTAAGATCAATCAGAACCAGGATCTTTGTGTTCAAAATAAAATTGAACTTTATTTTCCTTGTTGAATGTGGGTAGATAACGTTTTGTTGAATTCCATAGACTAAAACAAAGTAAGAATGTAAAATAATGACTTAGGGCTGGATCCACAAAAGGACTGAGGCATTGCAAGGTCTAACTTCTAGTGCCTTGCTAGCCAGTGGAATCCACACCCAGGCTGGTGGGATCAGGGCGCATGTCTACATTGAAATAAAAAGGCCCATGGGAAGGCTGTTGCTGGCCCAGGTCAGCTGACTTGGGCTCGTGGGTCTTGGGCCGCAGGGCTAAAAATGGCAGTGTAGATATTTGGGCTCAGGCTGAAGCCTGGGCTCTGAAACCCTGTGATGCGGGTTTGTCTCAGAGCCCCGGCTGCAGTCGAAGCCCAGACATCTACATGGCTATATTTAGCCCCTCAGCCCAAGCCCTGTGAGCTCGAATCAAATGACCCAAGCTCTGAGACTCAGTGCCATGGAATTTTTATTGCAGTGTAGATGAACTAATACAGTTTAAGGCCAGAAGGGATGGCCAGATCATCTAGTCCAACAGCGCACAGTCAACCTGTGGAACTCCTTTCCTGAAGAGGTTGTGGAGGCTAGGACTATAACAGGGTTTAAAAGAGAACTGGATACATTCATGAAGGTTAAGTTCATTAATGGCTATTAGCCAAGATTGGTAAGGAATTGTGTCCCTAGACTCTGTTTGTCAGAGGGGGGTGATGGATGGCAGGAGAGAGATCACTTGATCATTACCTGTTAGGTTCACTCACTCTAGGGCACCTGGCATTGGCCACTGTCGGTAGACAGGATACTGGGCTGAATGGACCTTTGGTCTGACCCAGTACGGCCATTCTTATGTTCTCCCTGTATAGCACAGGCCACCAGCACCCCCCACCCCACACCCGCACACTAAACCCAGCAACCAAAATGAGACCAAAGCATCACAGCCCTCAGGAGATGAGACTAAGATGTGCCACAGGCAAAGAACAGGGGGGACCGAGCAGCACCAGTGCCTGAGGCCCCCACAATGGCAGGGAGATGATTAAGTGAGATACATCCAGATAATCCTGGCAAGTGACCCGTACCCCCCACACTGCAAAAGAAAGTGACCTCCCGTCCCCCGCCAAGGTCACTGCCAGTCTCACCAGGGGAAAATTATTCCCAACCCCACATATAGCAATCAGTTAGACCCTGGTCATGTGAGCAAGAATCAGCCAGCCCAGCACCTGAGAGAGAGAGAATGCTTGGTGCCCCCTCAGAGCCCTGGACCTTTCTGCCAATGTCCCATCTCCAGCCGTGGCCATCCCTGATTCTTCAGAGAAAGAAGAGAAAAAAATACATCAGGGTACAAAAAAAAAATCCCTTCCTGACCCCTGCAGGTGGCCAGCTGAAATCCTGAAACATGAAATTTAAGGAACATAAGACATAAACCAGAAGTTAATCTCAGGGCTGCCGATTCCTGCCCCCACACTGTCACAAGCACTTCTATTCCTGCGCCTGCGTGTTGAGCACATAAGGTAACCCTTTCCCCCCATTGCAGTCTGGCAGAGAAAGATATTTGACTCCATCATAAGTTGTCTCCATATTGGCCACATCCTTTGATCTGGCCTAGGAATAGTGTCATTGACTGCTGAGGTCTCATTTTCACTTTTGTTCTGATTATTTTATATTATATAACAGCCAAAACTTTTCAACTTTCATCTAATCTAATCTAATCTAATCTAATCTAATCTAATCTAATCTAATATAATAGTTAAAAGCAATAAAGTAAAAAAAAAACATTTCAATAATTCTCCCTCAAAAATGTCAAGTAAATCGATACATTCCAACAAAACACTTCAGTTGCATTGAACCAGGGTTTTTAAATGGAAAGCTGTTCTACTGGAGAAATTTTAACCACATCTAATGATGATGATTGTCTACACTGCCCCTTACTAGGGGCTGTGCCTTAACGACGCCATCCAGTGCTATAGTTGGAAGGCAGAACTGTCCATCATCTGAAAATCTTTCCATAAGGACAACAAAGGAGAGGAAAAGGGGAAGCCCTCTCAGGAAACTCAGAAGGATCTATGTGTGTTTGGGTGTGTTACAAGCAAACAAATAGTAAAAACAGGTATGATTTGTTGATTTAAGGATATTCATTGTATATTTTGACATGGGATGTTGACAATTTGTGTTTTAATGGTTTATAAACTTTAGCTTTTTGAATCTCAATGTCTATTGTCATTAAATACTTCCCCTCCATAATTTTACACAACCATGAAATTTAAATCAATAAAAACCTAAAAAAATGCTTAAAAATAAGCATTTATATTATCCATCAAAATTATTTAGAAAAATGAATTCTGCCAACCCTATGCACAGCACAGGCCAGAGATTCTCACCCCATGATTCCTGCATTAAGCATATCGCTTCTGGTTGTATATTCTAGGAAGAAATGTCCAGTCTTGACTTAAAGACTCCAAGTGATGGAGAATTGTTCCCATGGTTAGCTACTCTTCCTCTCCATCTCTTGTGACCTGGGCCGATGAGACTGACTGACTCAGTGAAACACCCCTATGCAAACCTTTCACCCTGGCCCAATCAAAGGTTGACAGCTGGCCTGCTGTAGTGGAACTTTGTTAATGGTGATGTAGAAAGGGGATACATATTCTTGGTCCCACAGAACCATGGCTCAAGATTTTGCCCAGTGCACTGTTCTTTCACCCAATATTTTCATAAGTATTTTGTCTAAATTTCGGGACACTCATCCTTTCTTTGGTGGGGGTCCATGGGTGTGCAAATAAAATAAAATGGAGTAAAATCAAATAAAATATTAAATTGCAAGTTTTCCACATTTGCACATTGATTTTCCATGTTTGCACATTTGATTTCATGCATATTTTTTCCTACCAGAATGGCAACCAAGACATAGCTCATATAAATTATTAATATTAAAGGTGGAATAGAAATAAAATTGGGTTTCAATCCTTTCTCTCTCTGTGTGTATGTGTGTGTTGGGAAAGATGGGGAAGATGTTGAAGGGGGATGTGTTATATACAGAAATCCTGAAAGATTTATTGTTGTTGCTTTCCCTTTGAGAAAACTTTTATTTTATTTTATTCTATTAATGTATACTTTAGAAATGTCATGATGTCAAGCTGTAAAGCCACATCTTTTTTTGTTGTTGGAGGCGTCCCTTACTGGATCCAGAGATGTGCACTGTGAGCTTTCTCAACCCTTATTTGAAAGTTTATGAATATTTAACAGAGAGCGCTTTCCTCCACAGTGTGCTTGGGCATTTGAGCTAAAACTAAAAGTCATGATTATAGGGCCAGCTGCACAGCTGTCCACTTTCTAGTTTCTTTGTGAGCACCCTCACAGTTGATATGTCTGTTGGCCTTACTTTTCTGGGGGTGAAATTTCCCAATTTTTCCATTTTTATATGAGGACCTGGGAACACTACCCCACACTTTTGGGTTTGGGGCACCTGTGTTTCCTCCCTCTGGAAATATGTGACCACTGATATAGTGACCAAATGCTTACTTTTATTTAGTAGTTGGACCAAAGCATTAGGGTAAAACGATATAAAAACAGCAAACTGTCTATACACATAGACAGTTTTAGTTCGTGTTGGTCCGGCTTTGAGCAGGGGGTTGGACTAGATGACCTCCTGAGGTCTCTTCCAATCCTAATATTCTATGATTATATGATAGTTAGCGTCCCAATTTTCTTAGAAAGCTCACAATAGAGATTTGTGAGGTTGCAATCATCACTGAAAAGAATTTTGATTAGCAAAAGGGGCATATTGACTTGAAGACTATTTCAAACTTTTTTTCTGTTTTTGCCATTGCTGAGTGTGACCAAATGTGACCATATATATCTGTTGCATACTCAGAATTGTGTACTCAGATAATATTGATTTTCCCACTGCAAATGTCTTCCATGCTTTTCTGATCTCCAGGGTAGAACGCTGTAGAGATCTCCTCAGAATTCATCATGGAAAAGGTTTCCCTCTTACAGCACAACAACCTGGAGAAGTATTTGCCCTAGGTTCTTCTACAATATATACTATAGACTATTAACGTCACCTACCAAGCATAACTGCATTGCTTCAATCTCTGGACATCCAAGAAAGAGGATTCATAGAAATATTGTGGTTGATAGTCCATCGCCTTGCACCTTGTGCTGTCATCTATTCTATTCTCATTCTATTCTATTCTGAACTAGAACAGATTCTATTCTAAACTAGAATAGACGGGTCTATTCTATTCATTTCTACAAACTGGTACAGATGGGTCTATTCTAGTCTATTCTAGAACAGATTATATTCTAGTCTAAATTAGAGCACATGGGTCTATTCAATCACAATCCCATATCATTGTTTATCATTTAGAGGAGAAAGTGAATCTCCCTAGTCACCTCTGCTTATTGGCATTGTAAATTAATGAAAAGGGAAAGTTAATAGCATATTTATTTTTAGACCATACGAACTCGAACAATGGTGTTAAATAGAGTCAAACGTCTAACCCAACCCCTTCCTCCCCTGCCCCCCCAAAATGGCCAAAATCAAAAATATTTTAATTTGGAAATGCTACTATGGGTGCCTCATGGGAGCTGTAGTTTAGTTGACTTATGACCCCATTCCTCTCTAAGTTTTGGGCTCCATAGGTGGACTAAAGCTGCCATGCTGCACCAGCTCCTCTAAACACAAGAGAGACTGTGGTGTGTCATGGTAGATGTAGTCTATCCAGGGAATGTAACCCATGCAGTAGAATGAGTGAATTAAGCACCTGAGCTTCAACTCCCATGAGGCACTATGGCAGCATTTCTGAACTGAACTGTTTTGGTTTTCAGCCAAAATGTTTTAGTTTCTGATTTTTCAGGAAAAAGTCAAAATTTTCCATTGAGGAAAAAAATATTTCCAACCAGCTCTACAAACAAAACTGCAGAAGGCAATTGTGGAATAACATGGCCATGCAGAAAATCCCCATTCACCCCCTACAGTAAGAAGTTGGTTTAATATGGGATGAGTGCTCAGAAACATTATTAACTGATCATTTGGAACAGTAGGGATCAGAAGATATTTCCTATTTCCTTGCTCACCCTAATCTTCCATTGGCCAAGACTGTTGAGGAATTATTTACTATAGTTTGGTACCCAATGTTACACATGAGCTGGCCAGATTTTTAAAGGTATTTAGGCATCTAGTGGTATTTTCAAACGCACCTCCCATTGAAATCAATGAGTCTTAGGAGTCTAGGTGCTTTTGAAAATCTCACTAGACACCTAAATACCTTTAAAAATCTGGCCACAGTGGCCTTACTAGAGTGTTTGGAAGGCAGGAAATCTCTGAGTTGGATTCCCATCTCTTCTTTTGAATGGCCTTAATAATATTTTTCACTCCTGTCAGGGCCTCAATTATAATGGTGAAGGTTTTACAGAAGGGGTATAATACTTGCCTAACATTGTACAGCATCATCAGCTCTACACACAGAAGCAGGAATATTGCTATCCCTAGTTCTCTGATGAGGAACCTTAAACAGCAACTTTTCCACACCTTTGGGTACCAAGCATTGTTACCTAAATAGCTGCTGAAAGGCCTAAATAAATGAAGTCTGATAGATAGATAGCATCCACTTTGAAATTCCTTTGGGAAATGATTTCTATGGACTTCTATTAAATGTATTAATTAACTAACAATGGATTGAATTTAACATTGCATTTGTTTTACTATATATTGACTAAGCTCTCTAATATTTGAGAGTCCAATCCTTCGAGCCTGACTTTCTGGAGTACATCTTACCTAGGCAAAGTTAGCATATTAAAGGGGAGGGCACTGTTTTTGGCCCCAGTTCAGCAAAGATGTTAGGCTAGGTCAGTACTACAGAGCCTATGCTGGTATAGTTAGACTGGCATAGCCCTGGAGCATAGACACAACATGCGCTGAGAGAAGGAGTTTTTTCTGCTGGTGTAGGAACACCACCTCCCTGAATCTCATATGCTATGTCCACAGAAACGCTCTTCCATTGACATAGATGCATGTACACTGAGAGGTTTTTACATACCTATGTTCCTGGGGTGTGTGGATTTTTCATATTGCTGTGCCAGTATAAGTCCCATATTAGACTAGTCCCATATTTAATCAAGTGAGGAAGGGCCAGATTTTTAAGGTATTTAGGTGCCTAGTCAGATTTTCAAAAGCATCCAGACACCTAACACTCACTGAAATCAATTACTTTTAGGCACGTAGGTGCTTTTGAAAAATCCCACTAGGCACCTAAATACTTTAAAAATCTGTCCCTAAAAGTGTTTAGTGTTTCCAGGGTGGGAGCCAAAGTGAGTCAGGTGGTGAAGGTTCAATTGTAGATGGGCAGTGCATTGCATTTCATTCCTGAAGAGCAATCATCCCACACAGGTGGGATACGAAGAGAGATTTCCTCTAAGTGATGAAACGTCCATCATGATTTCATATGTCTGAACTGTCCTTACAAAAAAACCCCCAAACAATGGCACAGCAGTAACTCCCTAGACTCAGTAATTCCCCAGAATTGGCACCAGAAGAGACACAATGCTCTATAAAGGATGTAAATATGAGGTGACATCTTCACTATCATACAAAGAGGGGAAATAACATGTTCTGCATGAGATGTGGCCTGCTTCCCTTCAGTGGCATGCTGATATTTTAATGAATTATTTTGGAAGAAAAAGCAGGAGGACCTGACCCATGCAGCCAGAATCCTGCTCACAGAACCCCTAAGAAATATGCAGTCTTTGCTTCAAATCTGAAATAGACCATGGTCTCAGGTAAGCCTGATCCCCGCACAACACTCCGGCTTTGCATTGCAATAACACCTTCCATCCAGGGGAATCAAGGTGTTTTATAGACTTTTAATTAATTCACCTTCACATTCTCCAAGAAATGTCAGCCACTTTTTAGTATTGCCTTTTGTACAGATATGGAGAAGGAGGCAAAGAGCAGGGAAATGTCCTACCAAAGGTGCCTAGGATGGACCCTGATATGGAGTCCATCTTTCTGCCAGTTCACAATTGTACCCTACTGTAGTTTTGGTGTAGTTACAGCCTTTCCCTTGGATTTTATTCCATAGCCTAGTCTAAGGTGTGCTGAGGAACTATTTAGCAAAGTAAAAGGAGGAAAGTTAGGATCAATGGGATCCCATGAATATTTTTTAAAATCCTGACAATTAGCTCTAACGTCATCCAAAGTAAGTGGTGGGAGCTCTCCAGCTGGTCATGCTTTTAATTAATCTGGTCACAGCACTCATAAATGTACATAAGAACTGCAATTCTGCGTCAGACCCACGGTTCACCTAACCCAGTATCCTGTCTCAAACAGTGGCCAGTACCAGACCTTCAGGGGAAGTGCACAGAACAGGGCAATTGGATTGATCCACCCCATCTTCCCCTTCCAGCTTCTGGCAGTCAGACGTTTAGGGTCACCCCAAGCATGGGGTTACATCCCTGACCATCTTGGTTAATAGCCATTGAATCACTTATGCTTCATGAACTTATCTAATTCTTTTCTGAACCCAGTTATATTTTTCACCATCCTCTGGCAATGAGTTCCACAGGTTAATTGTGTGTTGTATGAAAAAAAATACTTCCTCATGTTTGTATTAAAGCTGCTGCCTATTAATTTCATTGGGTGACCCCTGGTTTTTGTATTGTGGGAAAGGGTAAATAACACTTCTCTATTCACTTTTTCCACACCATTCATGATTTACACACCTCCGTCCTGTCCCCCTTTTGTTGTCTCTTTTCTAAGCTGAACAGCCCTAATCTTTTTAGTCTCTCCTCATATGGAAGCTGTTCCATACACTTGATCATCTTTGTTTCCCTTCTCTTAACCTTTTCCAATTGTAACATATCCTTTTTTGAAATGGGTTGACCAAAACTGGACACAGTATTCAAGGTGTGGGTGTATCATGAGTTTATAAAATGGCATTATGATATTTTCTGTCTAATTCTATCTCTTTCCTAATAGGTCCTAACATTCTGTTAGCCTTTTTGACCACTGCTGATCACTGAGCTGTATTTTTCAGAGAACTATCCATTGTGATTCCAAAATCTCTTTCTTGAGTGGTAACAGCGAATTTAGACCCATCATTATATATGTGTAGTTGGGATTACTTTTTCCACTGTGCCTTACTTTGCTTTTATCAATGTTGAATCTCATCTTCTGTTTTCTTGCCCAGTCACCAAGTTTTGTGAGATCCCTTTGTAATTCTTCACAGTCATCTTTGGACTTATTTATCTTGAGTAATTTTGTATAGTCTGCAAATTTTGCCACCTCACTGTTTATCATTTTTCCCTCTTATGTATGTGTTGAATAGCGTAAATCCCAGTACAGATCCTTGGGGGACACCGCTATTTACCTCTCTCCATTCTGAAAATTGACCATTTATTCCTACCCTTTGTTTCCTGTCTTTTAACCTTTTATTGATCCATTAGAGGACCTTCCCTGTTATACTATTACTACTTAGTTTCCTTAAAAGCCTTTGGTGAGGAACCTTGTCAAAGGATTTCTGACAATCCAAGTACACTATATCAACTGGATCACTCTTAGCCAAATGCTTTCTGACACTCTTTTTAAAAATCAGTGTGACATTAGCTATCTTTCATGCATCTGGTACAGAAGATTGTTTCAGCAATAGGTTACATACCATAGTTAAAGGGGGAAAGAAACCCACCCTGCCAAAGGAATTGGATCAGATCAGTCTCTTCTATCTCTAGATTCTGAGGTGTTTTTTTTGTTTTTGTTTTTTTTGTTTTTCATTTTCTAGACTGCAGCGTAAGACCATATCAGAGCATTGGCACATCTGACAGTCACACAATCCATGCATTTGGGAAGTTATTCTGCTTTAATTGTATTGAGGTTGCAGTTAAGATTTTGCTCTCGAGTGAGAAATAGATGGAAGCTGGGGTATGAACTGCTGTCCGGCATCTGTTGGAGATGGAAACAAAAGTCTTGTGGGGTTCTGGAGTCTGTTATGACAATGCTGTAGACAATGTGAAGGTGGAAAGAAATGTAGCAGACATTTCTCTTAACTTCCATGTTTGAAGGTTTGAGGTGTGTTCTGACGTAACCTTAACTCTCACTAAACATAGTTTTTGTTTATTTTTACTCATGTAGCTCTTTCTCATTACTTAGACTAGGATATGGCAGTGGAATGGGTGTCAGGAGGTCTTAGGGTGACCAGATGTCCTGATTTTATAGGGACAGTCCCGATTTTGGGGTCTTTTTCTTATATAGGTTCCTATTACCCCCCACCCCCGTCCCGATTTTTGACACTTGCTGTCTGGTCACCCTAGGAGGTCTTGATATTATTCCTGATTCTATCACTCCCTACTTTGACCAATTACTCCTGTCACAAGACATCCATCACTTTCCTGGAGACATTAGCCCATAATGTGTAACACTCCTTGGAATTATTAACTGAAATTAATTCTAATATTGTCTGCATTCATTATTATCCCATCATTATTACCTTGAACAACAGTAACAATAAACAAGGCAAATCAATTTCTCCTTCTTCTTAATAATTATTTCATAAATATAAGAAAGCAAAAAAGCAAGCAAGCAAGAAAGGGAATTAGATGCCCAAATTCCATGGAGCTGGGCACCTAACTCCCTTAGCCAGCACTGAAATTCCAAGCCTTAAATGTAAAAACTTGCTCTCATTAAAATCAGTGGCAAAACTTCCCTTTAGTGGCTGCAGAATGTGTTAGGGCAATACAATTTTTTAGGTGCGTAACCATCTGGGAAAGGTGGGGTTTGAAAAGTATGAATCCAGTTGATGACACTGCATTGCCAGTTAATTTATATTTTTCAAATTATATTGCAGAATCCGTTTTATTTAATTTGGGTGCTTCCCATGGAAAAGACAGAACAGGGAAATCAAACGTTCATTATAGAATTCATCCTCCTGGGATTTGGGAATTTCCAAGAACTGCACTTTCTTCTCTTCCTGCTCTTTCTAGTGATCTACATTGTGACCATGGTTGGGAACGTCCTTATTGTTGCATTAGTTGTGGCTGATCAGCACCTTCACACCCCTATGTATTTCTTCCTGGGGAACTTGTCCTGCTTGGAGACCTGCTACACTTCAACCATCCTGCCCAGGATGCTGGCCAGTTTTCTGACTGGGAACAGAACCATTTCATACAATGGCTGCCTTATGCAATTTTTTTTCTTTGGTTACTTAGTAGGTACAGAATGTTGTCTCTTATCTGTGATGTTTTACGATCGGTATTTGGCAATATGTAAACCATTGCATTATGCAGCCCTTATGAATGGCAGGTTTTGCTTCCAACTAGCAGCTGGCTGCTGCATCATCGGACTGCTAGCTATTTCCTTATTACTCTTCTTGATCATGCAGTTAATTTTCTGCAGCCCCAATAAAATTGACCATTTCTTTTGCGACTACACCCCAGTGATAGACCTTTCCTGCAATGACACCTACACAATGAAACTTGTGGCTTCAGTCCTGGCTTTTATATTCACCTACCTCCATTTCTACTGACTGTGACATCCTATGTTTTTATTATCTCCAACATCGTGAGAATCCCTTCCACTACCAGCAGGAAAAAAAGCATTTTCCACCTGCTCCTCTCACCTCATTGTGGTGACAGTCTTCTACGGGACTCTTATTGCTTATATGTTACCAAGAATCAACATCCTTAGAGACCTAAACAAAGTGATCTCTGTTTTCTACACAGTCATGACTCCACTGATCAATCCCCTCATATATAGTCTGAGAAACAGAGAGGTAAAAGAAGCCCTGAAAAAAGCTGTCAGTAGGCTTATGACTTTGAAAAAAATATGAATAACCCTACACTATTTGATTAGGTTGAAACAAAATGGAGCTATCATGAATTAGAGAAGTAGAATCTGGGTGATCTCTTTCTCTGGTCCTCTGGCTAATCCCAGAAGAAAAGGAGAACTAGGAATGCTGTACTGAAATATTTATTCAATATATTTCACTTTGTTTTCTCTCTAACTGTCCCAACATAAGACCATCAACCACAGCCTGGACCAGTCCACACAAGAGGTCCACTTCCTAGACACTACAGTGCTAATAAGCAATGGTCACATAAACACCACCCTATATTGGAAACCTACTGACTGCTATACTTACCTACATGCCTCCAACTTTCATCCAGACCACATCACACGATCCATTGTCTATAGCCAAACTCTAAGATACAACTGCATTTGCTCCAATCCCTCAGACAGAGACAAACACCTCCAGGAACTCTATCAAGCATACTTAAAACTACAGTACCCACCTGGTGAAGTTAAGAAACAGATTGACAAAGCCACAAGGATACCCAGAAGTCACCTACTACAAGACAGGCCCAACAAAGAAAGTAACAGAACACCACTAGCTGTCACCTTCTGACCCCAACTAAAACCTCTCTGATGCATCATCAACGATCTACAACCTTTCCTGAAGGATGATCCCTCAATCTCACAGACCTTGGGTGATAGGGCAGTCCTCGCTTACAGAGAGCCCCCAAACCTGAAGCAACTACACACCACACAACAAAAACACTAACCCAGGAACCAAACCCTGGTGCCAACTCTGTCCACATATTTATTCAAGGGACACCATCAGAGGACCTAACCACATCAGCCACATCATCAGGGGCTCGTTCACCTGCACATCTACCAATGTAATATATTCCATCATGTGCCAGCAATGTCCCTCTGCCATGTACATTGGCCAAACCGGACAGTCTGTATGCAAAAGAATAAATGGACACAAATCTGACATCAGGAATTATAACATTCAAAAACCAGTAGGAGAACACTTCAGTCTCCCTGATCACTCAATAATCGACCTAAAAGTGGCAATTCTTCAACAAAAAAACTTCAAAAACAAACTCCAATGAGAAACTGCAGAACTGGAATTAATTTGCACACTGAACACCATCAAATTAGGCCTGAATAAATACTGGGAGTGGTTGGGTCATTACAAAACCTAATTTCCCCCATACTAATTTTCCCCTACTATTACTCACACCTTCTTGTCAACTGTTTGAAATGGGCCACTCTCATTATCACTACAAAAGTGATTTTTCCTCTCTTGGTATCCTACTGTTAATTGAATTGTCTCGTTAGAGTGATCTCCCACTTGGTAAGGCTACTCCCATCTTTTCATGTGCTGTGTTTTTATACCTGCTACTATATTTTCCACTCCATGCAGCTGATGAAGTGGGTTCTAGCCCACGAAAGCTTATGCCCAAATAAATGTGTTAGTCTCTAAGGTGCCACACGGACTACTCATTGTTTTTGCTGATACAGGCTACCACTCTGAAACCAACATAAGACTATGATTTTCAAAATTATTCCAAACAAGATTTATGAATAATCTATGCTTAGGTATGGAAGGATTATATTTTTATCGGTAAATGTCAATAAACATCGATTTCACCATATACACACAAATCGATGAAAAAATATTTCCATTGATAATAATAAAAATGTACAGATAGGCAAAGTAAGAAAAAATGCTGTTGAGAAATTATTAGAGGTTGATTTAAGGATATTTACTTTTTGTATTTTGATGTGATGTTGACAATTTGGGTTTTAACAGTTATTAAGCTTTAACTTTTTGAATCTCAACATCCATCGTCATTAAATAATCATTATCTGACTCCCCCCCCATTGTCTGACCCATCCTCAAAATTTCCTACCACTGTGAAAATGGAAAGAAATAAAAACAGGAAAAATGCTTGGAACACATAATTTTGTGCAACTGTGAAAATTGAAATTGATAAACATATTTTTAAAAGGTTCAAAATAAGCAACAATATTATCTATCAAAATTATCAAAAAATAAAAATGGAATTTGCCAAGCCTATTCATCCTTCATGTTATATACATGGTCTTAAAATACATGATTATGTATCTCTCTAGTAGATAATCCTAATTACTATAACTAGCTGCTGCTGACTGACAGTTAATGGGGATTAGAGAAACAAGGGGGTGAGGTAATATCTTTTATTGGACCAACTTCTGTTGGTGAGAGAGACAAGCTTTTGAACTTACACAGAGCTTCCTGGGACCAACACAGCTACAACAACACTGGATACAGATAATGGAGTTGTCCTTACAGAAGAACTAACAGAGTTTGGTTTGGTGGGGTGGGGTGGGGTGGGGTGTGGTGTGGTGGGGTGAGGGATTTGGTCCCAAAAGACAGGAGATTCTGTGCCTTCTGATAACTATGCAATCTGTATCTATATACTCATTACAAAGAATGAGTAGATGAAGTAGACAATAGAATCATAGAATCATAGCATATCAGGGTTGGAAGGGACCTCAGGAGGTCATATAGTCCAACCCCCTGCTCAAAGCAGGACCAATCCCCAACTAAATCATCCCAGCCAGGGCTTTGTCAAGCCTGACCTTAAATACCTCTCAGGAAGGAGATTCCACCACCTCCCTAGGTAACCCATTCCTGACTGGACAGATGATAATGAGGAGAAAGAGTGAGAAGGAAGAAGGAGGTAAGGAGGAAGAAATTAAGAAAGTAAGAAGAAGAAACATCTTCTAGCAGCACCTGAATCAAAGAGTTTGTGTATTTTGTGGCAATTTTATTGTTGTTTCAGGCACTTAAGTACAAATGTGAGACTGCATAGATAGATAGATAGATAGATAGATAGATAGATAGATAGATAGATAGATAGATAGATAGATAGATAGATTATATGAACAGGCTCACATATGTTCTAATGAAAAAATGGCTTTGTCAGCTATATTGATAATTTTTTCTCTAGTTTCTTCTACTTTCAGCATGCTCCAATTTTGCTGCAGTAATATTGAGTCTTCCAGTAAGGTTGTTCTTCAGTAATATAAAATAAATGATTTTTTTTCATTTAAGCTATATATACTTGAAAATGATTGTGCTGACATTCACTAAATGTTTTACAATAAAAAGGAAAAGAAAAGATTATTGGTATAAACTGACACAGTTTAATCCAAGGCAATGGACCAAGATCCTCAGCTGCTATAAATTGATGTAACTCCTTTGAATCGGTCACCTACAACAATTTACATGAGCTGAGGGTCTGACCAACAAATTATAATTTCCCATTGGCAGAGATTTTAAAAGCCATCTGAGGCCCTGCTCTCAGGGGGTGTGAATAGTCAGGGAACAAAACTGGGAATGACACAATACAAATTATTGAATAGTTTTTGAGACATCAGCTCTAGTCCTAACCTGGACTATTTATAACCCATTGGCCAGATGTTGCTATCATTGAAGTCAGCACAACTCTCACTGACTTCAACAAGAGCAAATCTGTGAAACAAGAGCCAGATCCCCAGCTAATGTAAATCAGTGTAGCTCCTTTGGAGTTAAAGGGCCAGAGCCCTACCTAGCATAAATTGTAGTTCCTCTACAGTCACAGGGGAATTACCTTCAACTAGGCACATATGCACAAAGGGGAAAAACACATGAGAATGAAAGGATTGTCCCTTGCATAATAATGAACTGTTAGGAAAAAAAGCTAGTTGGATGAAGGCTTTCAAGGTCTCTGGACATGTAGAATGATAAAAATGCCTTGACCTATGATGTATCTCTGTAAAACTGAGATGTCCCTGAAGTAGAGCTGGTGAAACAATGGTACGGCCATAGAGAGGGAAAGGAGGAAACCAGGGGGAGAATAGAAGTCCTGGGGTCCTGTCCCTGAGGAGGGTGAAGAACGAGCCTGATAGAGGCAAAGCAGGAGGAGCCCAGGCAAACAGTAGCAATTTTTTGGACTGTGCAGACCATGGCTGCTGGTTGTAGGGTCCCTGATCTGGAACCCAGACTAGTGGACAGGCCTGGGGAAGTGGCAAAGTCAGGGCAGTGGAGTTGGAGACTGCCGGGGATGGTTTGTCCTCTGGGATTTTGATACCCTGAAAGGGAGAAACACACATAGTGACCTAGCCGTAGGGCCAAGTCATGAAAAGGGAGTGCACTGAGTCCCAGAGAATGAGAGAACAGAGGGGTTCTCAGACCTGGAAAGAACTAATTCCCGGAACAACCAGGAGGAGGCGTCCTAGCGGTGAGTGGACCTCGTGGCACCTCCATATAGGAGTATTGTGGGGCAAACAGCCTAACTAGTTTAAAGACAGAACTTGATAAATATATGATCAGGCTTTTATGAAAAGATTGCCTGTGGTAGCAGCGACTGAACTTGATGAGGTCCCTTCCAGTCCCCTGTTCCTTTGAAAATCCCATCCTGAAACATTATATATTCAATATTTTGACAGTTTCCAAAATGTCTTTGTCAATGTATGAGATCAGTGCAGTTACACCAGTGTAAATCAGAAATAATGCTGTGGTGAGTCAGGCTGAACATCTCTCCTGTCAGATCTTCATCTGCTGTAAAAAATCACATCACTGAAGTCAATGGGGATATTACATTTCTGTAAACTCAGTGAAAGTGAGATCAGAATCAAACCATTCATATGCTTGCTTCATACTATTAACCACATCTGGTCGAAAAAAATGGAATTTACACATCATGGGAAATAATGAGATTTTGAAATTTCATTTCACCCCGAATTGGAACAAAAATGCAAAATCTAGGCATTTTTCACAAAGCACAATATTCTGAAAATATTTCTCTTCAACCTCATCAACCCATTTTATTTTGATAAGGGCAGAAAATTTTGTTTTAATTAGGGCAAAATGTTTCATTTTTATGAGGTTGAATAATTTTCTTTCACTTTATCATTTTGAATATTATATTATATTATATTAATGCAGACATGTTTTGATTATTTCTCATTGAAAATGTAAATGAAATTGATATGTTCCCATATAAAATGCTTTAATTTTGTTAAAACAGCATTTTGCAATAGAAAACTGTTCTGTTGGGGGAAAAAATTCTGAATTTAAGCACTTAGGCTCATCTTGAAGCTGTTGTGCAGGTTTCCTTTAAGGACAAAGACTAAGAGGTGAGCTATGGAGTGATGATTTCATGATATGGTGGGTTTTTTTGTTTTCTTTTTACTGAAGAGGACATTTTCATAACCTTTGTCTGTAGTTAGGCACCCAACTCCTGCTCACTATCAGTGTAAATGCTGGCTAAAGATTATACTTCCCTTTCTACTGGCTACTCCACATGTAGGATAACCACCTACTATTGCTATCAGCTAATCATGCCACTTCTTAATTCAGTAACTGATATATGTGTGTAAATTCCCTAGTGTTAGTGCACCATTACTCTCTCCACTGAATGGAATAAATACATCTCTTATTATCATGGTCATAATATATCTTTGCTAAACTGGGGATGGGGGCAGAGGAGAAAAGATGGATCAAAATATTTTCTCTTTTATTGTTAATTGCAATTTGTGATCTGATGAAAAAAATCAATATTTTGGAATCCAAAGAATTTTGACCAACTCCTGAGTTTTGGGTTATGAGCAATCCAGTCCTCAGCTCTCCTTAAACCAAAGAAAGACCATTGGTAATATCTGAGTTAGGCATTTAAAAAAATTGTAATACTGTTGTAAATAAAATAATACATATTTTAGCATTCTCACTAATGTGCAGTTTATTATGTAAATAAACAATGAAAATGAGCAAAGCAAAACAGGTACAATATATACAAAATAGTTACAGAAACAATGATGATGCTGATGATCTCAATTATGAAGGTGTAAATCTGGGGTAGCGCCACTGGAATTGATTCTAGTTTCAGTTACACTAGTGTAAATCAGAGTAACTCAATTAGTTTTAAAGGAGTATCTCTGGAATGACACCTATACCTCTGAGTACAGAATCTAGCCTTTAATACTATACATTATTATAGCACTAATCATATGAGGAACGCAAAGTCATTAACCAACAACTTCCTGGGATCTTTAATAAAGTCTGAATAACGGCCTCTAGCAGAAATTTATATTTTCCCAATTAATGTAATAAAATACAGTAGAACTTTATATTCATTTTCCCTATTAATATAATAAAATCCATGTAAGGTGGTGAAAATCCAGACCAAATTCTCCTCTCATTCATGCCAGTTTAAACAAGGAACAGTTTTGTTGAAGCCATCGGGCCTGTTCCAAATCAGGAGTAACTCCATTGTGAACTCAATAAACATAATCTAATCACCAGTCTGCTTTATTAGACAGTTTATCCTTTTTTTTACATTAGAACTGTTAAAAAAAAGAAAACAAAAGCAAGCAAGAAGCAGAACAAGGTTTCACTGTATTTTGTTTAAATTAAAGGTTTCTCAAAAATTTTAAAGTGTTACATGTTCAAAGTGTTTGATTAAACTGTACTATCATGGGAGTGGGGGGGGGGTGGGGAGGAATGACCACCTCTGTAGTTGATCCAAATCCCAAATATTTTTATGATTTTTTTAAATTTATTTTCATTGAAATTTATAATTTACAACTAAAAATGCCATCAAAATGTCAGAATATAGAAAATTTTAACTAACTCTACTTTATATTCATGCATCAAGCATTTTCCTCCACAGTTTCCTTATGGCTCCTTTCACCTCCTCATTCCTCAAGCTATAGATCATGGGGTTCAAAAATGGAGTCACAATGGTATAGGATAGGGAGAACAGTTTGTCAACAGGTGGAGAGTAGGTGGACTTTGGTCGTAAATACATGAAGCTTGCCGAGCCGTAGAACAGAGTCACCAGCACTAGGTGTGATGAGCAGGTGGAGAAGGCTTTAAGATGACCCTCAGCTGACGGCATCTTGAGGATGGTGGACAGAATGCAGACATAAGATAAAATGACCAGCAGGAATGGGACCATGATGGCAAACACAGCCACCACAATGACCTGAACCTCATTCAGGAAAGTGTCTCCACAGAGCAGCTCTAAGAGCGGCTGGATCTCACAGAAGAAGTGGTTGATGAGTAAGCCACAGAATGGAGAGCTGAATGTAATGATGGTGTGCACCAGACCCACTATGGTCCCACATGCATAAGATCCCACCACCAGTTTCCCACAAACACTGCTACTCATAATGACCATATAGCACAAGGGGTTGCATATCGCAATGTACCAGTCAAATGCCATTGCGGCCAGGAGGAAGCACTCTGCAACCCCGAAGAAGAGAAAGAAGAACATCTGCATGGCACATCCCACAAAGGAAATGCCCATCTTTTCCACCAGCATGTTCTCCAGCATCTTTGGGATGATGACTGACATGTAGCAGACCTCCAAGCAAGACAAGTGAGTAAGGAAGAAATACATGGGGGTCTGAAGGTTGTGATCGGAACTTATTATCATAATAATCAGGGTGTTCGCCATCAAGGTGAGGATATAGAGAGACAACAACACTGCGAAGAGCAAAAGATGGAGGTCATGAAACTCAGAAAACCCCAGGAGTATGAATCTGCTCACAACAGTGTGGTTCTCTAGTGACATTATCTATCTATCTATCTATCTATCTATCTATCTATCTATCTATCTATCTATCTATCTATCTATCTATCTATTCAGTATGACAGTTTCACTTCAGTATCTATCTGCTTATATGGCCCCCGTGATTATTGTATCCTAGAATTATCAAGTGTTCTAATTCTATCATGCCTGTTTATTGATAATATCCATTTATATGTAATAAACTGGCTTAATTCATATGACCATGTCTTCTTCTAGTAAATGTCTCCAGTTAATAGTGCTACAGGGCTAATGGACTTACTCCTTTACCATAAGTTGTAGGGCTTTGGATTTCAGTCCTAAATGAGAATATTTTATGTCTTCTGTTACACATAATATGCAGGTGTCTGAGAAATACACTGCAGTGATTTTCAGTTCACCAGATGATATTGTGTAGGATGAGTAAAGAAGGAAGAAATGACCAGCAGGAACAAAAGGAGAAGATAAGTAAATAAGTAGCAGCAGCTAAAGCAAAGGGAGATGAGTGTTTCATGGCAACTCTTAATTTTGTTTAGTGCACCTAGACAAGATGTTAATAGTCGCATTACAAATAGTATGAATGCTGGACAGATAGACAGACAGATAGATAGAATATGTAGAGTATAGAGGATTTCTAGATGTCTCTCTCTATATATAGATAATCTGAACAGATCAACAAATGTTCTAAAGAACACTTCACACTGTCAGACATGTTGTCAGATGTTGCTGACTGTTCATCCTCTTCCCTTTCAGTGTTCTTCAATGTTTCAGCATTAATATATTTCTTCAGCCTCTCAAATAAGTGTTTGAGTCTGTAGAATAAAAGAAATACATGTTTGCATTTTTGTTTTTCATTAAACAGCAGTCACTTACGAATCCCATTTTTGATATGCACAAAATCAGCAATGGTTTAGGGAGGGGAAAAAAGGATAATAGTCTAGATCCTCAGGTGATGTGAATCAGCTTCATTGGAGTCAATGGGCCAGATCCCCAGATGGTGTAAATCATCTGTAGCTTCATCAATGGGCCAGATCCCCAGATGGTGTAAATCAGCCATAGCACCACTGACCTCAATGGGCCAGATCGCCAACTGGTATAAATGAACATAGCTCTATTGATGTCAATGGGCCAGATTCCCAGCTGGTGTAAATCAGCACAGCTTCAGTGAAATCAGTGGGGCACCCTATAACTGGGATTTTCAAAGAAGACTGAGGGTGTTAGATTCCCACATCCCCTTTTACTATAATGGGGGTTATGTGCCTATCTCAGTTAATAACTTTTTAGAATCCTACTCTATAAACACAAAGGTGAGATGCTCTTACCCTTACTCACATGCAGCAGCCACCTTACTTTCAATGTGAGTCAGGGTGGCACAATCTCATTTTAATTAATCAAGACCCACATCACCAATGTGAGGTACGGAGGGTGAGCTTTATTCTCTCCATTATAAAGACAGGCTAAGATGCTCAGATGAATTAGGAAATTGAATTGGTTTCCCTAAGAATACATAAGTTAGTGATAGATAAAAGAACCCGGGAACCCTGACTCCCATTAGCCTTCTCTCACCACTACTTGCCCCAATGGTCTTTTACATTTATTTCTCATTTTTGCAACCTTTCATCAAAACAACGAGGATGGGGTTTTCAACATGACTAGAGGATTCGAATGCACAGATCCTAATAATTGTGTATCTAAATTCCCTAGGCAGCTTTGAAAATCACAGGATATAACCTGAATTGGCCTAATTAGATAACCTTTGGGTCACATTCTGCTTTAAGAGTTAGTGGTGGAAATAAGGAGTAACTCCATTTAAATTAATGGAATCACACTGGTGCAAATCTGGATTAACTAGGAGGAGAATTAGTTATTCTCAGTTCATCTGCCATTTTGTTGCCCAGTCACCCAGTTTTGTGAGTTCCCTTTGTAACTCTTCACAGTCTGCTTTGGACTTAACTCTCTTGAGTAGTTTTGTATCATCTGCAAATTTTGCCACCTCATTGTTACCCCTTTTTCCAGATCATTTGTGAATGTGTTGACCAGCACCGGTGCCAATACAGACCCCTGGGGGACACCACTCTTTACCGCTCTCCATTCTGAAAACATTTATTCCTACTCTTTGTTTCCTGTCTTTTAACCAGTCACTGATCAGTGAGAGGACCATCCCTCTTATCCCATAACAGCTTACTTTGCTTAAGAGTCTTTGGGGATGGACCTCATCAAAGGCTTTCTGGAAATCTAAGTACACTATATCCACTGGATCACCCTTGTCCACGTGCTTGTTGACCCCCTCAAAGAATTCTAATAGATTGGTGAGGCATGATTTCCCTTTACAAAAGTTGTGTTGACTTTTCCCCAACAAATCGTGTTTATCTACGTGTCTGATAATTCTGTTCTTTATTAAAGTTTCAACCAATTTGCCCAGTACTGAAGTTAGGCTTACCGGCCTGTAATTGCTGGGATCGCCTCTGGAGTCTTTTTTAAAAATTGGCATCACATTAGCTATCCTCAGGTCATCAGGTACAGAAGCTGATTTAAATGATAGGTTACATACCACAGTTAGTACTTCTGCAATTTCACATTTGAGTTCCTTCATAACTCTTGGGTGAATACCATCTGGTCCTGGTGACTTATTATTGTTTAATTTATCAATTTGTTCCAAAACCTCCTTAAATGGCACCTCAATCTGGGACAGTTCCTCAGATTTGTGACCTAAAAGAATGGCTCAGGTTTGGGAATCTCCCTCACATCCTCAGCCATGAAGACCAATGCAAATAATTCATTTAGTTTCTTTGCAATGGCCTTATTGTCCTTGAATGATCCTTTTGCATCTTGATCATCCAGTGGCCCAACTGGTTATTTAGCAGACTTCCTCCTTCTGCTGTACTTAACATTTATTTTGCTGTTAATTTTTGAGTCTTTGGCTAGCTGTTCTTCAAATTCTTTTTTGACCTTCCAAATTATATTTTTTCACTTCACTTGCCAGAGTTTATGCTCCTTTCTCCTTTCCTCAGTAGGATTTAACTTCCACTTTTTAAAGGATGCCTTTTTGTCTCTGCTTCTTTTACTTTAACCACAGTGGCACTTTTTTGGTCCTCTTACTATGTTTTTTTAATTTGGAGTATACATTTAATTTGAGCCTCTATTATGGTGTCTTTAAAAAGTTTCCATGCAGTTTGCAGGGATTTCACCTTTTAATTTCTGTTTAACTAACTTCCTCATTTTTGTGTAGTTCCTCTTTCTGAAATTAAATACTACCATGGTGGGCTGCTATGGTGTTCTCTCCCCCCTGCCCCCCACAGGGATGTTAAATTTTAATATGTTATGGTCACTATTACCAAGCGGTTCAGCTATATTCACCTCTTGGACCATATCCTGTGCTTCACTAAAGACTAAATAACCTTTAGTTATTGCCTCTCCTCTTGTGGGTTCCAGGACTAGCTGCACCAAGAAGCAGTCATTTAAGGTGTCAAGAAACTTTATCTCTGCACCCCTTTCTGAGGTGACATGTACCCAGTCAATTTGGGGATAGTTGAAGTCCCCCATTATTATTGTGTTTGTTGTTGTTGTTTTTATAGCCTCTTTAATCTTCCTGAGCATTTCACAGTCACTATCACCATCCTGGTCAGGTGGTCGGTAGTATAGCCCTACTGCTATATTCTTATTATTTAAGCATGGAATTTCTATCCATAGAGATTCTATGGTACAGTTTGGTTCATTTAAGATTTTACTTTATTTGACTCTATGCTTTCTTTCACATATAGTGCCAGTCCGCGACCAGCATGACCTGTTCTGTCCTTCCGATATATTTTTTACCCTGGTATTACTGTGTCCCATTGATTATCCTCATTCCACCAAGTTTCTGTGATGCCTATTATATCAATATCCTCATTTAATACGAGGCACTTAAGTTCACCCATCTTATTATTTAGACTTCTAGCATTTCTATATAAGCACTTAAAAATTGTCACGTTTTAGCTGTCTGCTATTATGTGATGTAATGAATGGAACTCTTTTTCATTTGACAGTTTCTAATCAGATTCTATCGGTATTTTATCATCTTCCATCCTCTCCTCCTTACTAGGATGTAGAGAATCTACATTAATAGATCCTCCCCTAACGGATGTCTCAGTCCGAACCATGTGTTCCTCCACACCTCTTGACTTTCCCCCAGCCCTTAGTTTAAAAACTGCTCTACGGCCTTTTTGGTTTTACATGCCAGCAATCTGGTTCTGTTTTGGTTTAAGTGGAACCCATGCTTCCTGTATAGGCTCCCCCTTTCCCAAAATGTTCCTCAGTTCCTAATAAATCTAGGACAGATCACTGTGACTCCCCACATGATACATCCTTTCAGTCTGACAGTGAACCATTGATTTCAATGGGGCCAGGATTTCACCTTTAGTTATTGTATCGCACTTTCACCCATGGATCTTTAAGTGTTTTTCAAATGAACTAAATATTATCTACATTATGTAGATAATTATACTACATTATATAGGTCAGGATACTACTGTGACATACCAGGGTACAATCCAGACTAATGAGTAGCTGTGTCACCCCTGCCCTCTAACCTAGGGTGCCCTTTACAATGCTTTGCTGCTGTAGCCTCCAGCCTGGACTGCTCACAAACAGCCTTCAGCATGCAAGTCACTCTCAGTTACATCTGTGTGTGTGTGTACTGCAGCCAGCCAGCCACACCTTGGCTCTCACCAGCCTTGATTAAACTTCAGGATGACCCCAACACACCCCAGTCTTAGATTTTTCCCCAGAAATGTATGTCCTGTACTGCCCAGCCCTCTCCTGGACAATGCAAGTTTATATAAAGTCTGCTATTTCTTTAATAGAAATAATATACACACAACTTAACGTGACAAATGGAGTTTCCCAGACACTTCCATTTAAGCACACGGGATTAGATAAAACAATAAAACAAGTTTATTGGCTACAAACAGACAGATTTTATGTGAGTGCAAGTAATGAGGCTTAAAAGTCAGAAATGGTTACAAGAAAATAAAATTAAAATGCTGCTTGTCGCTAACTTAACAAACTATATCAGATTCAAGCAAAGTTTCTCACCATATGCTTTCATCAGTCTTATTGACCAAATTCTCTAGGTCAGAATCACTTCTCCCAGAATTCAATGACGGCTTCCTTTCTTGCTTCAGGTGAAGAGAATGTGATGGGCAGGGAGAGAGAGGGGGGTGCCTATGGATGTTTGTCCCTCCTTTTTATAGTGTCAGTCCCCCTCTTGAAAAACATGTCCTGCTGAGATTCAGGAGACAAAGAGTCTATGTAGAAGGATGTTCCCTGCTGTTTTTTTCCACCTGTTTGAACTTCCTTTGTCTCCCCTTCCTGCTTGATGACTCTGTTTACTGCTTAAATGCAAAGTAAGGAGAGCACACCTTCCTTTGTTTAGGACTGACCTGTTTGTCAACTTCTGTTTGGGTAGGGCTGTGGTTTGGAATATGTTAATAACATCATACAGGTAAATCTATAATTTCCCGCATATATTTTATCAGGATGATAATGACCAGCAAATTATGAGTTTTGAAATGATATCTTACAGGGCATACTTTGTACAGAGATTATTACAGTAGTCTGTATGGTGTGGAGACAGGGGTCCATTCAGTCACAACAACATTATGTAGTGTTGTGAGGATTAGTTGATTAATGTCTATGATGTGATAGAAATTAATAAATGGATGCTACAGTGATAGCTAACATGGAGAAACTGGAATGAGCTCATGTTTTGCATACAATTAAATCTGCATTTAAAAAAACAACAGCCTGGGAGATGTATATTTTTTTCACAGGGAAAACTCAAGAAACCCTTTCACTAAAAAGTTTCTACATACAAATTTTTGACTGGTAGAGGATGCATTTCAGTAATTGCCACAAGGCTTAGAGGAATATATAGATTTTAGAAATAAAAGGTCATGAATTCCTGTCCTGCCTATGTTACTGAGGGTCCTCAGTTATCATTACACTTTATACCCACAAATGAATTTTGCCCTACAATGCTCCTATAAAATCAGTCAATATCATTCCCCCAAATTTGATTTATAGATGAGGAAACTGCAGATCAGAGACATGGTCAATTTCCCACAAGACATAAGTAGGTTTGGAAGGATCTTTTTTTTTTTTTTTTTTTTTTTTGTCAGTAAATGTGGATAAACGTAGATTTCCATCAATAATAATTGAAATGTACAGATAGGCAAAGTTAGAAAAATGCTGCTGCAGAACTTATTAAAGTCCCACATTAATGTGTATAAAACATGCTGTAATGCCAGCATTAAATAGTTATTGTCTGACCCCTCCCCGCTTATGTGAACAGTGAATTTTTAAATCAATGAAAAATGAAAAAAGATTAAAAATAAGTATCAATATTATCTGTCAAAATTATAACAAAAGATAAAAATGGATTCTGCCAAGCCTAGACATAAGGATGGAATCTTTTATAAGAATTCAAACTGGGATGTTCACAAGAGTTTAAGATATGAATGCATCCAAATACCATTGTATTTTGCTGTGAAATTGGGTACCTATTGTTCCTAGGCTACTTTGAAAAATCTCAGCCTTAATACCATTTACTTCCATGCCCAGATATAATCTAGTAAATCACACTGTCTACAAACTAAGAAGTTATCTAGCTAGGTAGCTTTTGGTAGTTTTAATGTGTTCATAATTTTACCTGTCCATATAAGAAAGAAAGAAAGCATTGACTTTAGAACAAGATTCTCACCTACTTCTGGAACCAGGAGTTCTTCCTTCACTGATTCCAGTTAATTTAGGGATGGATGGGTTGAGGAGTATTTCAGGTTTCCTTAGGTACCCTGGAGACACAACCTCCAAACCCTCCCTGGTTTCTCCTTTAGCACAGCATTATTCCTAAACCTTATTCAGTAAGGAACGGGAGTATGATGGAGTAAGACGTATCCACTCTTCGTGCCACTACATAGGGGCTACCCAAATCTTAACTCTGAGTACCTGAGAGTGAAGGGCTTTTGTTGCTATTGGATGTTTATCTTTGGGCAAAAGGAAGGATAGTTAGCACCTGCAGTGCTGAGTACTGCCTATGAGCACCCTCAGCTCCCATTGACTACTGGCTTTGGGTGTATTGAGAAATTTGCAGTTCTCATCCATGTCAATAGCAATAGTTTGTCCAATGTGGATCCCTTATATTGGCTCTAAACCATTGGTACGCCATCTGTCTACAAAGAGTTGTGTACTCTTGATTTACACTAGTGCAAATGAGAGGAGGATAACCCTCATTTGTTTACAATGTCATTACTCAGTTTCACGCTAGAATAATTGAAAGATGAATCAACCCCATTGACTAGTGGAATTACCCCTGATTTACACTGGGATGAGTGAGAAGATAATAAGCCCCATTGGTTTCAATGGAATTACTCCTCATCTATTCCAGTGTAACTGAGGTCAATATCAGGGCCTCAGAATTTACTCAGGCAAAACTCCCACTAAAATCAATGCGCTAAATCCTAAATGAATTACTCTGCTTTTTATTCACAGCCCTTATAACACATTGGATGCCTGTGTCAATCTTTCTCTATATGACAATTTTGAAATCAAGATTGGACTTTTTCTAAAAGATCTGCTCTAGGAATTATGTTGGGGACATTCTCTGGACTGTGTTATACAGGAGGTCAGACTAGATGATCACAGTGTTCCCTTCTGGCCTTAGAATCTATGAATCTATGAACTAGAATGGTAGAGGTAAGAACATATGAATGGCCATACTGGGTCAGACCAATGGTCCATTTAGACACGTATCCTGTCAATGCCAGATTCTTCAGAGGGAATGAAGAGAACAAGGCAATTTTGAGTGAGCCATCCCCTGTCTTCCAGTCCCAACTTTTGGCAGTTGGAGGTTTAGGGACAGCCAGAGTATGGGGTTGCGTCACTGACCATCTCGGCTAATAGGGCCACGAAAGCTTATGCTCAAATAAATTTGTTAGTCTCTAAGGTTCCACAAGTCCTCCTGTTCTTTTTACAACCTATTAACTTCATTGAGTGACCCCTAGTTCTTGTGTTATGTGAAGGGGTAAATAACACTTCCTTACTCACTTTCTCCATACCATTCATGATTTTATAGACCTCTATCATATCCCCCCTTAGTCATCTCTTTTCTAAATTGAACAGTTCCAGTCTTTTTAATCTCTCCTTGTATGGAAGCTGTTCCATAGCCCTACTCATTTTTGTTGCCCTTCTCTGCACCTTTCCCAATTCTAATATATTTTTTTGACATGAGGCAATCAGAACTTCCTGAACTATTCAAGATTTGTGCATACCATGGATGTATATAGAGGCATTATGATATTTTCTGTCTTATCATCTATCCTTTTCCTAATGGTTCTTAACATTCTGTTGGCTTTTTTGACTGATACTGCACATTGAGTGGATATTTTATTGGAACTATCCACAATGACTTCAAGATCTCTTTCTTGAGTGGAAACAGCTAATGTAGACCCCATCTTTTTGTAAGTATAGTTGGGATTATTTTTTCCAGCGTGCATTACTTTGCATTTATCAACACTGAATTCATTTGACATTTTGTCTCCCAGACACCCAGTTTAATGAAATCCCTTTGCAGTCAGCTTTGGACTTAACTATCTTGGGTACTTTTGTATCATCTTCAAATTTTGCCCCCACTGTAGATTAAACAACTAAAAATAAAAACACCATAGCACCCATTGGCAAAAACTTGTCACAAACAATCATTCCATATCTGACCTTTCAGTTCTCATCCTCAAAGGAAAGCTGCACAGCACCTTCAAAAGACAAGCCTGAGAGCTTAAATCCTTAACTTTGCTAGACAATAAAAGTCATAGTCTTAATAAAGACACTGGATTTATGGCTTATTACGACAATTTGCAACACACTAACCCCCCGTATTTGTCCTATGACTGCAGACGTGTTAATGGGACACTTCACCTTGAATGGTCCCTTTGAATGTGTGTTAACTACTTAAACTAAACAATCTGTTGCACCTTGTATTTAGCTGTGACACTCTGAGCACCTTTTCCAGAACTGAAGAAGTGCTCTGTGTAGCTTGAAAGCTTGTCTGTCATCAACAGAAGTTCGTCCACTACAAAATATTACTTCACCCACCTTGTCTTTCTAATATCCTGGAACAGCTACAACAACACTGCAAGCAACAATCAAAGATATCAAATTTAGGTTTGCAGTCAGCTTAAAACTGGGATGAACATAGTGGGGAAAAATGTATCTCTTAGATGTATCTCTGGTGCCCAACACCTTGGTATCTAAGCACCTTGATCGCTACCTGATCTACTGCCCATATGGATTTTGTAGTGGGGTGGCTGCCCCACTTCAGCAGAACAGGGGTTAAAAGCAGCCCTGGAGAGGGAGTGAGAGTGAGAGCAGCTGAGGGAGTAGCTGACCACTGGTGTGGCCAGCTCAGTTAGGGCATAGCTGGCCCTGATAAGAGGGCTGGGGGGCCAGGAGCTGAAAGGAGATTCACTCCAGCCCTGGAATGAGAAGGGCCTATCTGCCTGGTAGCACAGGGTACCAGAAGCAGAGCAGTGCTGGGGAAGGGCAAGGGGAGCTGGGGAGCTCCAGCCTGGCAACTCCCCAGGCTGAGGCCTTGGTAAAGGCCTAAGCAGGTACTGGGGCTGCAGAGGTGCAGCTTGGGGGTAGGCAGAGGCAGCTGGTCCAACCCCCTTGCGGATGATGAGTGGCCATTACAGACTGCAGTCTGCCCCAGAGAAAGGGGGCTAGATGATGACTGGCAGTAGCCACTGAGGCAAGGTGGGCATAGGGGGAGGGGGTTCCCCTAGGAAGGGAGCCCCAGAGGGAAAGGGGCACTGGGGTCTGGGAGGGATACAGGGGCCTGTAGCAGATGAAACACTGGTCAGCAGGAGGTGCTCTGGGGCTGGAAAAGAGCTAATTCCCGGACTGACCAGCAGGAGGCGCTGTGGTGGTGAGTCAGTGATCTCCTACAACTTTTATTATCATAGAATCATAGAATATCAGGGTTGCAAGGGACCTCAGGAGGTCATCTAGTCCAACCCCCTGCTCAAAGCAGGACCAATTCCCAACTAAATCATCCCAGCCAGGGCTTTGTCAAGCCTGACCTTAAAAACCTCTAAGGAAGGAGATTCTACCACCTCCCTAGGTAACCCATTCCAGTGCTTCACCACCCTCCTAGTGAAAAAGTTTTTCCTAATATCCAACCTAAACCTCCCCAACTGCAACTTGAGACCATTACTCCTTGTTCTATCATCTGGTACCACTGAGAACAGTCTAGATCCATCCTCTTTGGAACCCCCTTTCAGGTAGTTGAAAGCAGCTATCAAATCCCCCCTCATTCTTCTCTTCTGTAGACTAAACAATCCCAGTTCCCTCAGCCTCTCCTCATAACTCATGTGCTCCAGCCCCCTAATCATTTTTGTTGCTCTCCGCTGGACTCTTTCCAATTTCTCCACATCCTTCTTGTAGTGTGGGGCCCAAAACTGGACACAGTACTCCAGATGAGGCCTCACCAATGTCGAATAGAGGGGAACGATCACGTCCCTCGATCTGCTGGCAATGCCCCTACTTATACAGCCCAGAATGTAGTTAGCCTTCTTGGCAACAAGGGCACACTGTTGACTCATATCCAGCTTCTCGTCCACTGTAACCCCTAGGTCCTTTTCTGCAGAACTGCTTCCTTGCCATTCAGTCCCTAGTCTGTAACAGTGCATGGGATTCTTCCGTCCTAAGTGCAGGACTCTGCATTTGTGCTTGTTGAACCTCATCAGGTTTCTTTTGGCCCAATCCTCTAATTTGTCTAGGTCCCTCTGTATCCTGTCCCTACCCTCCAGCGTATCTACCACTCCTCCCAGTTTAGTGTCATCTGCAAACTTGCTGAGAGTGCAGTCCACGCCATCCTCCAGATCATTAATGAAGATATTGAACAAAACCGGCCCCAGGACCGATCCCTGGGGCACTCCACTTGAAACCGGCTGCCAACTAGACATGGAGCCGTTGATCACTACCCGTTGAGCCCGACGATCTAGCCAGCTTTCTATCCACCTTATAGTCCATTCATCCAATCCATACTTCTTTAACTTGCTGGCAAGAATACTGTGGGAGACTGTATCAAAAGCTTTGCTAAAGTCAAGGAATAACACATCCACTGCTTTCCCCTCATCCACAGACCCAGTTATCTCCTCATAGAAGGCAATTAGGTTAGTCAGGCATGACTTGCCCTTAGTGAATCCATGCTGACTGTTCCTGATCACTTTCCTCTCCTCTAAGTGCTTCAGAATTGATTCCTTGAGGACCTGCTCCATGATTTTTCCAGGGACTGAGGTGAGGCTGACTGGCCTGTAGTTCCCAGGATCCTCCTTCTTCACTTTTTTAAAGATGGGCACTACATTAGCCTTTTTCAAGTCATCCGGGACCTCCCCCGATCGCCATGAGTTTTCAAAGATAAGGCCAATGGCTCTGCAGTCACATCCGCCAACTCCTTTAGCACCCTCGGATGCAGCGCATCCGGCCCCATGGACTTGTGCTCGTCCAGTTTTTCTAAATAGTACCAAACCACTTCTTTCTCCACAGAGGGCTGGTCACCTTCTCCCCATACTGTGCTGCCCAGTGCAGCAGTCTGGGAGCTGACCTTGTTCGTGAAGACAGAGGCAAAAAAATCATTATAACGTTATTATAATAATTATAATAACGTTATTGAGCTATAACTTGAATCAATTTATCCCTTCTAAATTAAGCTCTGCTAAGTAGTGGGCAATGAAAGGATGTTACTATTAATGGGTCCCACTGGGCATTATTAAAAAGTCTTTGCCATGATCATGAAAAAGAGTGTCAACTTCAAACAGGCTGCAGAGAGGATTGTTAAAATTCAGTGGGCAAATTTGGTGGAGAACCACTGGAATTGACAGAATTACATTCAGGATGAATTTGGCCCATTTCATTCAATGCCTAGAGATGGGAGGTGCTTAAGGACTTCTCAGTGGTGGTTAAGGCTAATATGAAATTAATGTTAAATTATAGCAACTAAAGGAGATCTTGCAGGATGGACCAAACAGGAGGAACAAAACTTGCTAGGTCATATCCTCAGCTGGTGTAAATTGGCATTGACTCATGTAAATCAATAGAACTATGTTATTTTTCTCCAGCTGGGGATCCGGTCCCATTATGTATAGCAGAATTGATGCATGACTTCATTCTCACAAGAGGAATATCCTCCAAAACTCATCCCCCTTGGGTCCCAGAGTAGCAAGTGATGGAAATGTCTTTGGGGCCAAGGCAATTCTTCCTCAGTAGAAACAAAACAACTATTAACTCCAAAGGGCAACAAGGGGAATCCAGCTAGTTCTGTGTAAACATCAGGGGGCCAGATTTGTTCCTGGACTAACTCCACTCTAGGCAGTGGAATTACACCATGGGTATGTATTGTCTACATGCTATTAGCAGAACCATCAGAACGATTATGAGCTGCACAGCTCAGGGGTGCAGATTGTTTTTCAAGTCTATGTCACACTGGTTAAAATCTGCCATCTCGGGTGCTAGTGACCAGTTCTGGGTGCTAACTGAGGATCCTTTTATGAATCCCTTGGTCACATTAGTGAATAGTAACACACACAAATAGTTCCACTGAAGTCAATGAAGCTATTCATGACAGTAATTGTTTACCAGTACGAGTGAAGGATTCACCATTTTGCCTTTACTTAGCACTCCAAACTCTGAGAATTTAAAGGCCCAATTCTTCCTTCCTCACTCACATGGAGTAGTACCTTACTCTGTGACTAGTCCCACTGATTTCAATAGGTCTACTCAAATTTTTTTGACCAGCTCAATTTATGATTTGAAGAGGCACAATTAGGGCTGTCAATTAACCACAGTTATCTCAAGCACTCTACACTTTGTATTTCTGCATTGTAATTGAAATCAATATATTTGAAAATGTTGAAAAACATCCAAAAATATTTATAATAAATTTGAATTGGTATTCCATTATTTAACAGTGTGATTAAAACTGCGATTAATCGCAAATCATTTTTTTTAAATCTTGCGATTATCTTTTTTAATCATTTGACAGCCCTAGTCACGATCTTCCTTGTGGGTTTGTTCTTGTTCCAAGGGGGACCAACCCTGTGCCAAGTCTGTACCTGATACAATGTACTTCTGTTGGAGTGATGGAATAGCTGTGGTAGCCAGATCCTACCACTTACCCATGGGACATGTGTAATGTAGCAGCCCCACTGAGGTTGTGTTCTCTTTACTCCATGACCTGAAGTGTACATCCCCCTTTTTCCCTTACACCATTGTGTAATCATGACACAAGCTGGCCCAGGGAAAGGGCCTCTTGGCTCCAATAGGACATTTTCCATAGTAAGGTTTTTCTTAGCATAACTTATCTTAGAACAATCTTATAACCCCAACCATCCTTTCAGAAATGGAGGCTGAGATTTTCCAAGCTCTGTAAGGGATTTGGTCTCCCAGCTCCTATTAGCTCAGCCACAGTATCCTTACTTTATTTTATTTTTACAGGATCTCAATGGTGCTCAGAGGAATTCCCCCTGCAGGGCAGAGAGAATCCACAGCCTTGTGCTGGAGTAGCTCCTTTAACAACAGTGGAGTGACTCTGGATTTACCCTGATGTAACGGAGGTCAGGATCTGTGTTGCGGGGTAGACACTCCCAGTCATTCTTTGGAGCAGAGCGGGGCTGTGGCATCCCACAGTCGATGTCTAGGGGTCAGACCTTAGGCTTCTACAGTGTGGCCTAAATGCTAGAGTCGCTATCTCTGTCCTGAGAGTCAGACAGTACAGCCCAACAGCCAGAGTCAATAGCACTGCCCAGGGATCAAGGCAGTACAGTCCAATGGCCAGAGTCATTAGCACTGCCCAGTAGTTCGGGGTAATAAGGCCCAATGGCCTAATCAGCAGAACTGCCCAAGGGTTTGGGGCAGTAAGGCCCAACGGCCGGAGTCAGTAGCACTGCTCGAGGGTTCGGGGCTATAAGGCGGAAGAGCCAGCATTGGAAGGCCACCACCAAGGAGGCAACAGCGGGTATAGGGGGACCCGGACCCTCCCTACTCCACCAGTTCCCAGCCCAGGACCCTGTCAGTGGCAAGTGGGTTCACCACTGGGTCAGCGGGGATTCCACCGCAACACGCTAACTCGGCCTGGGAGTTGGGGCTAATCTCCTTCCCGGGGCTACTTCCTACCCCATCTCCTGTGGTGGCAGTCCGTGGTCCAGCAGGGTCTTCTGGTCCCTCAGCATGGGCAGCTCCTGGGTGGGCAGCCGTAGGCTCTGGGGCTCCTCCTAGGTTCTCCGGGTCTGTGGTTCTCCCAGTCGCAGGCTGAGATGACTCCGGGGCTGGAACCTCCACCAGGCTTCCTTCGTCCTCGACGGTCAGCCTAGAATGAACTGGGCTGCTCCCTTTTGTACCATGGCAGCAGTTGGAGCATGCCTGACTTCCTCCATCCATAATGTGGGATTAGCTGAATCTCTAGTGCGGGGTAGACACATCCCATCACAATCTGCCTCACTGAACGGTGCCTTTCTAATTTAGAAAAATAGAAAAGCCTCCATAAATGTAGAAGAAAATCTTGGTACCTGAGTATAGGGTTTTTTTGAGTTAATCTCCTGAGCATCCCTTTCACCTCTTTGTTCCTCAGGCTGTAGATGATGGGGTTTAGCATAGGGTTATGATGCTCCACACCAGAGCAATAAGTTTTTCATCATTTGGTGAGTGGCTTAATTTGGCTTTCATGTACATGGTGCAGGCCATCCCATAGAAAAGAGTCACCTCCAATAAGTGTGAAGAGCAGCTGGAGAAAGTTTCCTGCCCACCATCAGTTGATGGCATCTTCAGGATGGTGGAGATGATATGAGCGTAGGACACAAGGATGAACATGAACGGCAGCAGGACAAAGAAGAGGGCAACCAGGAGAATTGTGATTTCAGTCCTATGGGTGTCCCCGTAGGCCATTTCCATCACTGGGGGAACATCACATAAGAAATGATGTGATTTCATTAGAGCCGCGGAAGGGTAAGGTGAATATGGTCGCAATGTGATCCATTAACACCAGGAGGCTGGTGACCCAGGAAGCAGCCGCAAGCCCCACATAGGCCCTCCTGTTCATAAGGACTGGGTAATGCAGTGGGTGGCATATAGCAACATATCGATCATAGGCCATCACAGCAAGGAGGTGACACTCCATCCCCCTTACGAAGAGGAGGAAATATGTCTGTGTAAAACAGCCGTGGAAGGAGATGGTTTTATCCTCTGAAAGGGGGTTGGCCAGTATCTTGGGCAGGGTGACCAAGGTGTAAGAGATCTCCAGGAAGGACAAGTTCCTGAGAAAGAAATACATGGGAGTGCAAAGGGCAGTGTCGGACATAGTGATGAGGATGATCATCAGAAGATTCCCAGTCAGAGTAATGAGATAACTAGATAGAAAATGCACAAATAGCACACAGCTCAGCTCAGGGTGGTTGGCAAATCTCAGGAGGATGAAATGGGTCACCAAGATGTGATTCCCTGTGGTCATTCTTTTAATAGACTCTGTCGTGAGGAAAAAATTTGCTAAATAAAGACGTGAGGCTGCATAACGTGTGGGTTTCCAATTCTTTTCAATGATCCATGGTAAAGAAGGTAGATCCTGAACACCGTTTAGCCTAGAAATTGTCCTACCTCAAATTTCATCCCCTGCACCTCTTACCTGCAGGTAGCATCAGGCCAAATTCTAGTGTCTTTACGCATGCTGAATGGTATTTTCCTCCAGCAGTAAGGAATACATGAGAAAGGAATCAAATTGTTTGAATTTACCAATGAACCCTCCAGGCCTAAGACTTGTTTCTTACAGCACATTTTCTCTTCTCCAACATCTATTGCTCTGTGATATGACCATCTGCCTGGAAACTAAAGTGAAGCTGCATATTCCTAAACTCATGAGTCCATACATTTTTAAGTCCAGAAAAATCATTATTATCATCTAGTCTGACCTCCTGTATAACAGGCCATTTACTTTTACTCAGAAATAGCTGCATCAAGCCCATAACTTCTGGATGAGCTAGTCCACATCACTTAGAAAGACATCCATTCTTGAATTAAAAACTCCAGGTCATAGAGAATCCATAAGGAAGTTGTTCCAAGAGTTAAATGCCCTCCATTGTTAAAATTTTATGTCTTATTTACAGGTTGAACTTTTATTATTTCACCTTCCAGCCATTGGATTTTGTTATAACTTTATCTGCTAGATTAAAGAGACCTGTAGCATCAGATATAGCTTCTCCCCCTGTACACCGAGTAGACTTGTAGACTATGATCAAGTCACATCTTGATAAACTCAATAGAATGAGCAGCCTAAGACTTTCTTCAACATATGGTCTCTTCCTTGCTCCTTTTGCATGGGCTAGTGACTGCAACTGTGGGCTTCTCAATGACTGCAAGAGATGATAACTTCTGTCTGGGGAAAAATATCAGTCCACTGAAGATAATGTAGCTCCAATGGTGTAAATCAGGAGTATTCGAGGTAGCAGAGCAATAGCAGTGTTCATCTCGAGTAACTGTACTAATGTCTATGAAGATACAAAAAATGTACACTGCTGTAGCAGTGTAACTCAGAACAGAATTTGGCACACCAGGAATGTTCCTTTTCACTTCAACAGGAAAGGAACTTGGCACTCGAATCGTTCATAGCCCTCTTGAAATGCAGATCTGCCTCACCTTCTTCTGGAGCATGTGGACTGGCCTCTTTGAGGATAAATGTCTGTGTGCAGAATGAGCAGATTTTTTTTTTAAATTCAGTGCCCCCTTGTGACCTTGTCAGGATTGCCCACCACACTCTGAACTCTGGGGTACAGATGTGGGAACCCGCATGGAAGACCCCTCAAGCTTATATTTTACCAGCTTAGCTTAAAACATTCCCCAAGGCACAAATACCTTTCCTTGTCCTTGGATGGTATTGCTGCCACCACCAAGTGATTTACACAAAAATTCAGGGATGGGTCACTTGGAATCCCTATCCCCCAAAAATATCCTCCCAAGACCCTTCACCCCCTTTCCGGGAGAGGCTTGAGAATAATATCCCAATCAATTGTCTTAGCAATATGAGCACAGACCAGACCCTTTGTCTTCAGGACACTGAAATCAATCAGGTTCTTAAAAGAAGAATTTTATTTATAAAGAAAAAAATAAAAGAATCACACCTGCAAAATCAGGATGGAAGGTACTTTATAAGGTAATAAAAATATTTAAAACACAGAGGATTCCCCTCTGGGCTCAGCTTCAAAGTTACAAAAATATGAATAAAACTACCTCTGTAGCATAGGAAAATTCACAATATAATAAAAAATAATTAATGGAGATATCCCATCTCCTAGAACTGGAAGGGACCTTAAAAAGGTCATTAAGTCCAGCCCCCTGCTTTCACTAGCAGGACCAAGTACTGATTTTGCCTTAGATCCCCAAGTGGCCCCCTCATGGATTGAACTTACAACCCTGTGTTTAGCAGGCCAATGCTCAAACCACTGAGCTATCCCTCCCCCCCCATAAAGTGAAAGCAAAAGATAACCTAATGCATTTCCTTGCCCTATTTACAATTTCTGTGGTTTTAGATGGATTATTCCAGGTATATTTTCAAGAGATGTACCTGCTTGGTTTCTCCCTCTGTCTGGAGAGGAAACAACAAAAGGGAACAACAAACAAATCTCTCCCCCCACCCCAGATTTGAAAGTATATTCTTTTCTCATTGGTCCTTCTGGTCAGATGCCAACTAGGCTATTTGAACTACTTAACCCCTTACAAGTAAGGAAGTGGCTATCCTTCCCTCTATTTTCATGACAGACCTCATCAGCATGTCAAATTATGAACCAAGCACAGAATATAAAATAACATGGATGTGCTTCTTGGTATGTTATACAGATGGTTAGTCTATCTCTCCATACATCATCTCTGTCTGTCTGTCTCTCTCTCTTGTTTATCAGCATGTATCTTAGCATCCACAAGAAAGGGAACAAAACTAGATGTAATTGGCCTATGGGATTTCTAGTCAAATATTATTTGGGGTCTGAGGGGTTTACAGGGAAAGAGGCAATTCAGGTGTCCTCTTGACTGCTGGAGGCAGGAGCTATCCTGCATGTTGACCTGAACCCCACAATCCACATGGGCAGTGGGGTATGCAGAATCACGTGCTCCATACCCAGCTCATACAAAGTGTTCCAGTGGAAGAAGAGAGGGGATGAGCACTGGCTGTCTCCTCCCTAGTACCTAGTACAGACATTCACACCTATGTAAGATGAGTATAAGAGAGGAAATATTCTACACGTACTTTGAATCAGCCAGATTCTGCACTCACGGGAATAAATCGGGAGTTACTCCACTGAAATGAATGAGGTTACATCAGTGTAAAACTGGTGGTGTCCTGATGGGCCAGTTTTCAACCTTTATTGGTTGGTGGAGATCTTTTGCTAGAAACATTTTTAGAGGAAAATGAGCAAAATGTCTGTTGTCAGCTATTTTGCGGGGATTTTTATAATGAAAAATATATTAAAGCACAAAACCCAATACATTTTGGTCAAAGAGCATGGGGACATTTGAAGAAAAAATTGTTGAAAATAAATACATTTTTGTTTTTGTCAAGGTTTAGCACAGGTATAAAAATTTTCCCAACTAGCTCTGTTCACAATGACTACTGCTATACTCCACATGAAGCCCCTCTGGACCAGACAGGTAGTGGAAATCAAAGTGTATGCATTAACTTCACTGGGACTACAATGATTTACCCCACCTGGGTATCTGACTCAGCCAGTCAATGTTGTAGAATCTTACCCTAAGAGTATCAAGGAAACTTGGTCTCAATCACACTTCATTACGGAAGTGAATGGAGTTCCTGCTGGATTTGCAAGCAGAGTTTGGTTTGCTGTGATAAAGACATTTTGATCAGGGGAATTATGACAGACAAGACTCTTCTCTTCCTCTCTCTGTTTCCTTCTAAATTCTTTCTTTGTTTCTTCCATCAGTGACAGATGGGGGCAGAGGTTGTGTTAGTGGCGTGTTTGAATATTCTGTGCTAGATTTTCAGCTGTTGCACACTGGCATAACTTCAATCACTATAATGGAGCTACACTAATTTACACCAACTGGGGATTGAGTCCTCTGACTCCAGTAGGGCTGTGGCTGATTTATACCATCTTGGGATCTGGGTCATTGCCTCCAATGAAGCAACAGTGATTTCTACCAGTTCAGGTTCTGGTGCCAAATGGGGTATATGGTTTGAGTCTCCTCTTTTACAATAATGTATATCATTAGAAACTCCAGAGGAGTCATTGGAGTTATACTGGTCAAAAACTGGAGGATGCACAAAGATAATTTGGCTCCTGATTAGGACTAGCAGAAAACTTTTTTTGGATGGAAAATAAAGTTTTTTGTCTAAATGAAAATGTAACCTTTCTTGTGGCAAGCTGATCCCAAAGGGTGGTGGAGTTCCTTATTCCTCCCTCTTTATGGGCTTAGTGACTCACCTTAGGACCAGTGATGTCTGGGTTATTTGTGCTGGATACCGCCTCTTAGTGACTGGGTACATAAACTAATATACATCCCCTATGACATCTAGGACATTACAGGAAATCAAGGACTAACAGATAAGGATAAGCAATGATGTATTCCTGGAAAGGAAGTGATAAGATTAAGAAGGAAAAGAAGGCAGGAAAGAAGGACAAATGAAACAACACGAAAATAACAACATGAAAACAGCGGGATGAATAACTGATTTTTCTGTTCACTGGCAATTCCATTTTTTTTAAATTGGTTTCTGTCATAAGTTTGAAAACTATTTCATTCAACCAAAAGAAAGTATTGTTTTGTATTTTGGGGCACCTTTTCACATAAAAGCAAAGGAAATGAAGGGCTAGATTCACAAAATGGATAGAGCATGGCAAGTGCATAATTTTTATCCCAGTGGTTAGAGCACCCACCTGAGCTATGAGAGACCTGTGTTCATTTTCCCCTCTGCCTGATGGCAAACAGGGATTTGAATTTGGTGATCTTAGAAGAATGACCTAGCCACTGGTCTACAGGATACGCTACTGTGGGGCCTGTTGTGACTATTAGGCTATTAAGTGCACCCCTATTGTGACTTCAAATGTTAAAAAGTATGTGACAGTTCATAAGATGTTACAATAACTATGGAAAACTGTCTATGTTATAAACAGGTGCAAGAGAATGAGACAGAGAAACTGGATTAGTCTAAACCAAAAAGGCCATGTTGATATAATCGAAGAACTGTTGAAATTATGTTTGTTAAAAACAGAATATGTGGAGCCAGAAGTTCATAGACCAAAACTGGTGGACAAAATAATGAGGGGGATGAACTATGCCACCCATTCCCCCCCTGTGGCGGTTTCCAGCTCGTCTTGTCACATCTCATTTTGACTTATCTAAAAGACTTTCTTCCTGAGAGGAAGGCCGGTTGGCCTTGTTCTTGTTTAAAGAACTTTGTTCTCACCTGTGAGTGCTGAAAGTCAACACATTATCATGACATCCAATTTCCAGCCCGCCAGTGTGGATATCTAATTACCAGCACCACAAAGGCATATAAGATCCTGTATTGTGTTCCCTTCCCTTGAGTTCTTTTCTGCCCACTGCTTCTTTCCTCCTATCCTGTCTCATTCCCTTGGCTTGTAATTGAATCCTGAAGTCAATCATATTGCATCTATCCAAACCTGCCTGGTCTAAAGAGAAAGGATCCAACCAGATGATGGCCCGAACTAGATCGTAACTAACCTGGGTCCAAGCATCAAGTGTCGTGGTCAGCTTGCCAGTCAAAGCACCCACTATTAACTAACCAGAGGTCCAGGGTTCCAAAAACATCAACAAAAGCCATATTTTCCCCATCTTTTCTATCCCATCTCTCCTCCACCTTGTGTCTGTCTGTTTGTTAAGAATAGGATAAGGGAATGCCCTTCCCATCAGGACTGAGAGTAAAATTAACATTTTCCTTTTTATCAAGGAAAGGTTGTTCTGAAAATAAGGAACTCTGATATTTTGACTTCAGAAGGAGAGAGACTTTGATCAGGTTTGACCAAGTTTGTTTTGCATAATCACTCAACCACAGTTTCAATATAAAGGCTAGTTATAATTTCTTGTTCTTTCTCATATATAATCAATAAACTTTCAATGTGAATGAATGCTTTTGGGGGTTTGCCAAGTAATGAAGTAAAACCAAGGCTTCTATTTAAAAATAACCCTGAATCTGCCTATTACTGTTTAGTGTTGGACAGTGAAAGAATTTATAAACACGGTTAGCTCTTTGGGCCTTTATGGTCAATATCCATAAAACAGGACCTTTCAATCTCTCATGTTGATGCTGTTACAAAATGTGTGAATAAATAAAGAGCCTTGAAACAGGGACATGAACTTGACTTGACTTTCCCAGATCCCAAGCTTAACCACCAGGCAATAGCATCCCCCTCACCCAATGACTATTCAAGTATTTTGTCAAATTCACGACTAGTTTCAGGTTGACTGAAGCTTCATGTTTTGGCAAATAAACTATTTGTCCCCAAAAAATTGCCCAGCTCTAATAATCAATTAAATTACTAACCAATGCAACACCAATACTTAAACATTCCCTCCCTTAATTACTCAGAAGACTCAACCTATTTTATTGTTACAAGAATGCACCTGAAGTATCCCCACAGCCTTTAGCTGTTGAACTTCCATCTGCACCAAAGAGCTAAAGCCTGTGGGAAGACTTTTGAGTGTATTCTTGTTACTACTCTCCCTCCAGATTTACCCCAGTGTATCTCCTAGAGATGGACAGGAATCTGACAACAAAACTTTCTGTCAGAAGATGCCTATTTGTTAAAACCAAAACTGTTTTCAGGGAAGGGGTAGTTTTGAGGGAACTCCTGATTCAAACAAACTTGAAAGAAAAGTTTTTAAAATGTCAGAATGTCCCATTTTGACATTTTTTAAATGAAACCCTCATTTTCTGCTTCGAAAATACTTCTTCTTCTTTTTATTTAGAAACTTTAGTTAATTTATACAAAAATAACAGTTAAAAACATAAAAAATGTCAAAATTAAAATATTTTTTGAAATTATCAAAATGAAATGTTTCAACTAACACAATCAATTTTATTTTTATTATTATTTAGTACCATTAGTAGAAGTTCACAAAATTTTTGAGGTTTCAACTTTTCATCCTGTTTCAGGATAATTTTTTTTTTTATCTCAAATAATTTTGTGGGATGGGAAAAGCATTTCCTACCCTGCTCTAGTAACTACATTAACTTTGGTGGTACTGTATTACTCCATAATTAAACTCATATACATACGATCAGAAGCTGAACCTTAATGAGTTTCATTGCTGAAGAGAAAGAATTGAGCCAGACATATTTATAATAAATCAATGTATGTAATACTGTTGCAAAAAAAGTGAACATCATTCTCGGATGTATTAGCAAGAGCATTGTAAGCAAGACCCAAGAATTAATTATTCCATTCTACTCAGCACTGATAAGGCCTTAGCTGGAGTATTGTGTCCAATTCTGGGCACCGCATGTCAAGAAAGATATGGACAAATTGGAGAAAGTCCAGAGGAAAGCAACAAAAGTGATTAAAAGTCTAGAAAACACAGCCTGAAAGGAAAGATTGAAAAAACTGTGATTAGTCTGGAGGAGAGAAGATGGAGTGGGGACATGATAACAGTCTTCAAGTATGTAAAAGGTTGTTATAAAGAGGAGGGTGATAAATTGTTCTCCTTAATCACTGAGGACAAAACAAGAAGTAATGGCATAAATTGTAGCAAGGGAAATTTAGGTTGGACATTAGGAAAAACATCCTAACTGTAAGAGTAGTTAGGCACTGGAACAAATTATCTGGGGAGGTTGTGGACTCTCTGTCATGGTGAGGTAAGGGGGTTGAGAACAGGTTAGACAAACATGTGTCAGGGATAGTCTAGAGAATACTTAATCCTGCCCCAGTGCAGGAGACTGGACTGGATGTCCTGTCAATGTCGCTTCCAGGCCTACATTTCTATGATTCAACAAAACCTTTTTCTCCCCATGATTCTCCAGAAGGCGCCCTTCACCTCCTTGTTCCTCAGACTGTAGATAATGGGGTTTAGCATGGGTGTGAGGACTGTGTAGGACAGAGAGAGAAACTTGTCTGTGTCTGGTGAGTAGGAGGAATTAGGCTTCAGATACATAATGGCACCAGAGCCATAGAATAGCATCACCACCATGAGGTGTGAGGAGCAGGTGGAGAAGGACTTCCTCCTGCCCGCCCCCGAGGGCATCTTCAAGATGGTGGAGATTATGCTGATGTAGGACATGAGGATTAGCACAAAGGGGAAGGAGACAAAGAACAGAGCCACCATGAAGACAGCAATTTCATTGCGGGAGGTGTCTCCACAGGCCAGCTTCAGCAGTGGAGGGATGTCACAGAAGAAATGATTAATCTCATGGGATCTGCAGAAGGGTAGGGTGAATACCACGCTGGTGTGACTGAAGGACAAGAGGAGACCAGTGAGCCAGCATCCAGCAGCCAGTCCAGTGGACACCTTCCTGTTCATAACCACGGAGTAATGCAGAGGCTTGCATATTGCAACATACCGATCGTAGGCCATAGACACCAGGAGAAAACACTCTGACCCACCAAGGAAAAAAGAGAAATAGGTTTGCACCGCACAGTCAATGAAAGAGATGGTCTTATCTTCCGAGAGGAGGTTGGCCAACATTTTAGGGATGGTAACTGATGTATAGCAGATCTCCAGGAAGGAGAGGTTCCTGAGAAAGAAGTACATGGGGGTGTGAAGGGCAGGGTCAGCCAACGTGAGGAGAATGATGAGGAGATTTCCAGTCACGGTGATCAAGTAGCTCAATAAAAACACGGAGAATAGCAAGTCTTGCAGTCTGGGAAGGGTGGAAAATCCCAGGAGAATGAATTTGGTCTGTACTGTGTGGTTTCCTCCTGCCATTCCTTTCCCATACTCCATCCTGCAAAAAAAAGGGGGAAACCACCCCAATAGGACAAAAGGTTAAAAAATACTGATCTAAATTCTGGTTCAGATTTTAAACATTCCAAAATTTGAATCCTTGGTTTTGATTCAGGTTCTTCCTGACTGCCCTTTACTACTAACTAGGTAAGGAACTGTGCATTCTTTTAATTGGCCCAGATACTCAACTAGTGTGAAAGCAATTGAATGAGGCCAGACTGCCTGCTGGCTGATGTACAGCAACTGGGCATCTCTCTCATTGACTCAAAAGGAGCTACAGCAGATTTACATCATCAGCAGATCTGGCCCCATTGATTCCAATAGAGCTATGGCTGACTTACAACAGCTGGGGATCTGACCCATTGATTCCAGTGGAGAGATGGCTGGTTTTGCACTAGGTGAGGACTTGGCTTATTGATTCCAATTTACACCAACTGAGGAGATGACCCTCTGTTCCTTTTGTCTTATTAATTATATTAAATATTTTTTTAATTAATGGAGATATCCCATGTCCTAGAACTGGAAAGGACCTTGAAAGGTCATTGAGTCCAGCCCCCTGCCTTCACTAGCAGGACCAAGTACTGATTTTGCCCCAGATCCTCAAGTGGCCCCTCAAGAATTGAACTCACAACCTGGGTTTAGCAGGCCAATGTGCAAACCACTGAGCTATCCCTTCCCCCCACTTGTAAAGGTCCTGGGACAATTTATGCTCTGAATATATTATAGTTATAAATATTATATTAAAATGAAATCAACACCAATAGCAATAACAATAACAATATTTAATAATAATTAATAATAATAATAAATTTTAACCTCTCGTGGTAAAAGTATGTATGTGAAGACATTCAGTAATGTGAAATCAGAGGGGTAATTCTTTCCAGAATAATACACAAGGTGACATGGTATTTGGAACGCCAAATAGAGAGAGAAAGAGAGAGAGAATCTTCCAAATATCCAAGGAGATGTATTAAAAAATGCTGGTAAAAAAAAGTGTGTATTCCATTGGGGGTTCACTTATTTATTTATTTATATTCTCTCCAAATAAATAAGAAATAAAATTAGCCATTTTCACTTCATTCAAAATTCTTCACCTACCCTGTTTTTCTATGGGAAAATGTTCATTTCAAATTTCCAATTTTTTCACCCCTTTTCCAATGTATTTTTTCACCTTTTTTTCCAGTTAGGAATCTGAGGGAAATTAAAAATAGAGAAAGTGATAGGGAAAATATTTTTCCTTCCATTTTAAAACTTGATTCACAACTTTCCTGTAGAGAAAAGCAAACAAAAGTAAAGTATTTGCCCTCACCTTTTCTTTCATTATTCTATTTTTTCCCCAATTTTTTTTTCTAATGGGAAAAAGTAAGTGAATAGAGAAAAGGTTGTGGTTTTTTTGTTACTTTTCATAGGTGCTTAAATTACCCTCCTTTTTCCAGTGGAATAAAAGGTGGTGAAAAGGTAAAAATATGAATGATAGTGCAAATTTTCTCACTATTTCAAAAACAAATATTTGAAATAATAATAACTTAATATGTAGTTACCACTAAGAATATATATCAACAACTTAAGCATAAAAAACACCACAGGTATATTATAATTATCCACCCTCCCCCGCAAAAAAAGAATTGCAAACCTAGGAAATTGAGATTACACTTAAAAACATATGTTAAGGCATGGAAATTCAATTAGAGCACCCAAACAACTTTAACTCTCCTGTATAGATACCATACACTAATCAGGTTCTTATTCATATCCTTATTCCTGCAAACACTGAAGTAATTGTACTTACACTGGTTATCTGAGATATCTGGGTGCCTATCTGCACCTTTAGGTGCCTAAATAACTTTAAAAATCTGGCCCTGATTTCCAAAGGCTGCTAATATGAATTAAACTACATAGGTAAATGTTTTCAGAATGGATGGCTTAAGTTGTTTCAGACAGAGAATCTGTTTTTAGCAGATCTCTGCCAATGATTTCAATGAGAAAATTACTGCTTCTCACTCATACCAGATAAATAATAATAACAATAATTAATAATGCCATGCCCATGCTATGGCCCAGCTTTTGAGTCCTGTTCTGACACCATTTATGCTTGTGAGTAACTTTACGTTTATGGGGCATAATCTGACAAACTGGTCGGGGCATTTTTTAGTAAATGAAATGTCATCAAAATCTGGTGTTTTCTCAAAACCAGTTTGCAAGGACAGTTGACAGAGTTTTCATCACAAAGGATTTTGAGGAACAGGGCTCTCTGGTCACTTTTGGTACCAGAGAGAGAGAGAGAGAGAGACCAGAATTCAAACTCTGACCTTTTCAATCTGAAACCAGCCATTTCAACACAATTCCATTTTCATAGAATTGTAGAACTGGAAGGGACCCCGAGAGGTCATCAAGTCCAGTCCCCTGCACTCATGGCAGGACTAAGTATTATCTAGACCATCCCTGATGGGTGCTTCTCTAACCTGCTCTTAAAAATCTCCAATGACAGAGATTCCACAATCTCCATAGGAAATTTATTCCAGTGCTTAACCTGACAGGAAGATTTTCCCTAATGTCCAAGCTAAACCGCCCTTGATGCAATTTAAGCCCATTGCTTCTTGTCCTATCCTCACAGGTTAGTGAGAACAATTTATCTCCCTCCTCCTTGTAACAATGTTTTATGTACTTGAAAACTGTTATCAAGTCCCCCCTCTGTCTTCTCTTCCCCAGACTAAACAAACCCATTTTTTTTCAATCTTCCCTCATAGGTCATGTTTTCTAGACCTTTAATGATTTTTGTTGCTCTTCTCTGGACTTTCTCCAATTTGTCCACATCTTTCCTGAAATGTGACATCCAGAACTGGCTGCAATAAGCCAGTTGAGGTCTAATCAGCACAGAGTAGAGCAGAAGAATTACTTCTCGTGTCTTGTTTACAACACTCCTGCTACTACATCCCAGAATGATGTTTGATTTTTTTGCAACAGAGTTACACAGTTGACTCATATTTAGCTTGTGATCCACTATAACTCCAGATTCCCAGATTCCTTTCCGCAGTACTCCTTCCTAGGCAGTCATTTCCCATTTTGTATGTGTGCAACACATTGTTCCTTCCTTTTGTGAAAACGTTGGAAAGATTTAGTTTTTATTCCAGTTCTGAACACGAACAAACTTAGAATCTTTGAACGTTGTCACATAATGGGATTGTTACAAACACAAACACATGCTCGTGAGTAACTTTTTGTGTTTTATAGATTACTCCAAGAAATAAAGTAACAGACATAAGGTACAGTTACTCTGCAAAAAAATGTGTTCTTAACTCAGGTTAGCTAACCATTATTAGTGAGCTTGATTTAAAGTAGCAGTGCAGATATGGCAACTCAGCTTTTAACTTAAGTTAGCAAATCAAATCCTACCCCGGGCTCACTTATAGGCTATAACTCAAGCTCCTAATCTGAGTTAAATGCCAAGTTGCTGTGTCTTCACTGCTATTTTAAACCAAGTTGGTGATCGTGGTTTAGCCTACCTGAGTTAAGAACACCTCTAATTTTGCATACCTAGGGGTATGTCTACACTGGAGCTGGAGGAGTAATTTCCAGCTCAGGTAGACATACCCGCTGTAACTTTTACAAAGCTAACATGTTGTAAATAGCATTTTAGCCATAGCTGCACAAGCAGTGAGACGAGCTACCCATCCTGAGTCCTATCCCATCTGAAAACCAAGGTATGGATTCAGGAAGCTAGTCCATCCTGCCAACCATGCAGCTGCCACTACATTACTATTTGTTGTGCACTAGCTGGATCAAAGCTAGAGCGGGTACATTTGTCCAAGTTTGAAATTTCACTTCTTGCTGCAGTATAGACACACCAAAAAATGTTTGCAGGATTGGAACCTTCAAATGTTCCTAGAAATAGGATCACACTATTAACAAATGTGAAGAAGGCAATTAACTACAGAGTGGTACTTACTGAAATATCAGGTTATAGGCACATAGAGATTGAATGCTTTCAAATTTCACTGCAGATCCAAGATTACAAATCTGTATCTGGAACGTCTTCATTGACTCCAAAGGGTGCATGTGTCTATCTGATAGGATGAGAGTGTTTTATTTATCTGCATTGTATCCCTTGGGAGACAGTCGCTGAAGCATTTCATATTGTGACTAGTAATTGATGGAACAGGCAGATCCGTGATTATTCTGCTTTGATGCAGTATGTGGGTGTCATCTGGTAGCAGAGTATGCATTTTAATTCATTATTAATTATTACTGAGTCTCACAAGATGAATGAGAGCTAAAATTAATTAGCCTTGTTTTTGTGTGTGAGAACTCGTAGGGATGAAGAAAGAAAAGCCTTCAAAAAACACTGCAAACTGAGGTCAGGTTGGAAACTTGGGGTGTGTGGGGGGTTACTTTTCTTTGGGCATGAGTCGTCTCTCATTTACACCAGATTTAAATCAGTGTAACTCAATTTGGCCATATTTTAGCCCCGCTCGAGCACTTTTTCAACACTCCAGCAGTGCAAAGCGTCCATTAAACCAGTTTAATCAGCCTGCTGTGTATTTCCCATGCATAGGATGATTGCCAGACCTGGGTGTAGAAGAAACTAGAGACAGCTGGCTTGACCATGAGTTTTTTTACCCCCAATGATCCCTGGTTGTTGGAAGGGCCTCTTGACACCATAATCACATTAGTGCAATTTAGGGAAGCCCAGAGGGTACTCCAAGTGGAAACCAGATGAATAAGCCTTCAAATTGGCCTAGAGAACAGAGAGTCATATAAGCATCTGGCAGCAGCTTGCAGTGATCTTTCCTTCCTCCCACCAAGTTACTGTGCTATGTATGGAGATAAATTAGGCCACTAATATCAGCAGATTTAGCCTAATTAAAAAACAGTGTAACTGAAAAAAGAATAAGGATCATTGCCTTCGATTGAGTTATTGAGCTGATTTACTTTGGGATGAATGAGCATAGCAACACGCCTTTGGATGTTAATTAAGCTATTCCTGATTCTCACCCAACTGAGTGTGAGAAGAATCAGGTCCACTGATTCCATTGTAGTTACTCCTGATTCACATTGGGATGAGGAGAGGGAAATTAGCTCCACTGACCCCAGCAGAGTTACCTTGGTTTACAATGCAGATTTTGCTGGGGATAGATCCTCAGCTCCACTCTGAGGAACGCAGGAAGAACACTGCCTCACCTATTTTGGCTTGAAGCCCAGGAAAGGGTTCCAAAGCAGACAATGTGTAGGGATGTTGAGATATTGGAGTTTTGGTTTGGATCTTGTCAACCTACCAAAGGCCAGGACTACTTACATCAATAGGAGGCAAGAACAATCAGCTTCTTGCAGTATTGGGACCTTTGCTAGGAAGCAGATGGTTACCTTTTCCTTCTTTGGCCATGTGGTTCTCCTGATGTATAAAAATTGGTTCTAGAGAATAGTTTGGGAAAGGGGAATTATGGGAGATACTTACTCTTTCTGAGACTCTGCTGTTGCTTGTACTTTGTTTGGGTAGAAGGTAAAGACATATAAACCTGGACTGGATTAAATGTTCTATGAAAAATCATGTATAACCTTAACTCTACCCCCTTGTGTGATAGAGTGTGATCCCTTATGTGATAAGGAATATGTAGCCTTAACTCTGACTTCTTAGGCAAGGCACTCTGTGCAACTTTAACTTTGCACTCATGTTGCTACAGTGATAAGCAGAGAAGAGACAGGGATCAGGGGTAATTGATATAAAACTGAATATTAAGTGTGTCTGCTGGACATGGATCCTGTGGTTCTCTAAGGCTCTCTAGGTCCCAGACCAACTCTCAAAACCTGTGCAGCCAAATTTCACAGCACAGGAGCTCCTTGAATCTGGGATGGAGTAAATATTAATGAGAAAGAGTGACCTCTGGTGGTATGCACAATGCTGCATCTCCAGAATTAATGCATTCCCTCTTTTTGTCTCTCCAACTTAATTTTTAACATGGTTGCATCACTATCCAGCTTTCAGATCAACAGCTGTGGTGTCACACCAGATTTACGCTGCTTTCACTAATTGACTTCAGTGGCCTTACTCCAGAATTATACAAGTCTACATGAGCTCAGAAGATGGACCAGAAAGGAAGTGTGGTGCAATGGTTATGGTGTTAGCCTGAGACTCGGAAGACATGCATTCAACTCCCTGTTCTGCCACAGATTTCTCGTGTGACCATGGGCAAATAACATCGGCCCAGGTTTTGAAAGGTAATTAGAAATTGAAATCAATGGGTTTTAGGTGCCCAAGGACTTTTGAAAATCCCACTAGGCATCTAAATTCCTTTAAAAATTTTGACTCTTGAGAAAAATTTTAACAGGACATCAGGCCCCAATTTTTAAAAGTATTTAGGCATTGCATGTTCAGAATTGCAACACCTAACTGATTTAGGACTCTAAGTCTCATTTTTAAAAGAGATTTAGGCACTTAGGAGACAAAATCTCATTTACAGTCAGAGGGATTTAGGCTCCTAAGATCCTTACTCCATTTTGAAAATGAGACTTAGGCCTGGTCTACACTACGAGTTTAGGTCGAATTTAGCAGCGTTAAATCGAATTTAGCCTGGACACGTTCACACAGCTAAGTCCTTTTTTTGGACTTAAAGTGCCCTTTAAACCGGTTTCTTTACACCACCTCTGACGAGAGGATTAGCACTAAAATAGGCCTTTGCGGGTTGGAATTGGGGTAGTGTGGAGAGAATTCGACATTATTGGCCTCTGGGAGCTATCCCACAGTGCTTCATTGTGACCGCTCTGGACAGCAATCTCAACTCAGATGCACTGACCAGATAGACAGGAAAAGCCCCGCGAACTTTTGAATTTCATTTCCTGTTTGCCCAGCGTGGAGAGCACAGGTGACCACGCAGAGCTCATCAGCACAGGTAACCAAGATGGAGTCCCAGGATCGCAAAAGAGCTCCAGCATGGACCGAACGGGAGGTACGGGATCTGCTCACCATATGGGGAGATGAATCAGTGGTAGCTGAACTCCATAGCAGTAAACAAAATGGCAAAATATTAGAAAAAGTCACAAAGGCCATGAAGGACAGAGGCCATAACAGGGACGCACAGCAGTGCCGCGTAAAAATTAAGGAGCTAAGGCAAGCATACCACAAAGCCAGAGAGGCAAACGGAAGGTCCGGGGCAGAGCCGCAAACATGCCGCTTCTACGCGGAGCTGCATGTGATGCTAGGGGGTGCAGCCACCACTACCCCAACCGTGTGCTTTGACTCCATCAATGGAGAAACATGCAACAGGGAAGCGGGTTCAGGGTACGAGAAAGATGAGGATGAAGATAATGTAGATAGCGCACAGCAGCAAGGAAGAGGAGAAACTGGTTTCCCCGACAGCCAGGATCTGTTTATCGACCTGGACCTGGAACCAGTAACCCCCAAACTCACCCAAGGCATTCTCCCAGACCCTGAGGGCACACAGGGGACCTCTGGTGAGTGTACCTTTGTAAATATTACACATGGTTTAAAATCAAGCGTGTTTAATGATTAATGATTAATTTGCCCTGGCAATTGCGGCCAGTACAGCTACTGGAAAAGTCTGTTAATGTGTATGGGGATGGAGCGGAAATCCTCCAGGGATATCTCTATAAAGCTCTCCTTCATGTACTCCCAAAGCCTTTGCAAAAGGTTTCTGGGGAGGGCTGCGTTATCCCATCCGCCATGGTAGGACACTTTACCACGCCAAGCCAGCAGCACGTAGTCTGGAATCATTGCATAACAAAGCATGGCAGCGTATGGTCCTGGTGTTTGCTGGCATGCAGACAACATCCATTCCTTATCACTCTTTGTTATCCTCAGGAGAGTGATATCATTCACGGTCACCTGGTTGAAATGGGGTTATTTTATTAAGGGGACATCCAGAGGTGCCCTTTCCTGCTCTGCTGAACAGAAATGTTCCCCGCTGTTAGCCACACGGTGGGGGGGAGGGGTGAAGTGATCATCCTGGGGAATTGGGTGTGGGGGGGGGCGAGATGGGTTTGTGCTGCATGTTAACCCATAAACCGCAGCCACTCCTTTTACATTGCCAACCCATTTTAAATGGCCAACCCAACGGGTGCTTGGTATGGGAAATGAGGGCGCTGCTGTTTGAAACCATTCCCACATGTTAAGAAGGTTAAAAAAGCCAAAAGACTGTGGCTTACCATGGCTGCCTGCAAGCCGAAATCTGTTGCCTGGCACTGTGTGAGTGATCTCTCACACCAAACCGGCAGGCCCTCAATATAAGAGGAAAAATGCGACCTTGTAACGAAAGCACATGTGCTGTGTAATGTCAACATCAAAATTTAACATGAAAGAGTGTACCCATTGTTCTCTAAAATGTGCCTTTTTTAACTACCTCTCCCTTCTCCTCCACCAGCTGCAAATGTTTCTCCTTCGCAGAGGCTAGCGAAGATTAGAAGGAGAAAGCAGCGGACTAGGGATGATATGTTCTCAGAGCTCCAGATGTCCTCCCACGCTGAAAGAGCACAGCAGAATGCATGAAGGCAGTCAATGACTGACTACAGAAAAGCACAATATGAATGAGAGGAGAGGTGGCAGGCTGAATCGTGGGCTGAAAATGATAGGTGGCGTCAGGTTGTAGACAGAAGGCAAGAGTCGATGCTCTGGCTGCTGGAGCATCAAAGTGATATGCTCCAGCGTATGGTTGAACTGCAGGAAAGGCAGCAGGAGCAGAGACTGCCGCTACAGCCCCTGTGTAACCAACAGCCCTCCTCCCCAAGTCCCATTGCCTCCTCACCCAGACGCCCAAGAACACGGTGGGGGGGCCTCCGGCCAGCCAGTCACTCCAACCCAGATGATTGCCCGAGCATGGGAAGGCTGGCCTTCAATAAGAGCTAAAGTTTTCAAGTCTTAAACTGCAGTGTGTCCTTTTCCTTCCCTCCTCCCCCACCCATCCCGGGCTACTGTGGCAATTATCCCCCTAATTGTGTGATGAATTAATAAAGATTGCATGAATGAGAAGTAACAATGACTTTATTGCCTCTGCAAGTGGTGCTTGAAGCGGGGAGGGGAGGGTTGGGTGGTTGGTTTACAGGGAAGTAGAGTGAACCGGGTGGGGGGGGGGGGCGGAGGGTTCATCAAGGAGAAACAATCAGAAGTTTCACACCATAGCCTGGCCAGTAACAACAGGTCTCACTGCTCCTCTTAAAAAAATATTTGATGTCCTAAATGCTGTTTTCCATAGGCAGAGAGAGAGAGTTTAGACAGACAAATCAATAAGTTAGTAGATAGACTAAGAAAACAAAAAGAGAAAATCACAGGTGGGAATGATCTCACCATCTTTATGATCTAAAAGGCAGGTGAGTTTATTATTGTTTTTATTCATTGTAATCTTTTATTTTCCTTTTAATTTCAAAGGACCAAGTTCTGCCCCTACCCATTATCTAAGGGTGGGTCTCTCTGAGGAGTTGCTTTGATGTCTGCCTGAATGCAGCAGTCTGCTCACACAGAGTCAGTAGCAACATAGGGGTCATGGCTGGCAATCCAGCCATCTCTCTCTCTATTTCTCAAGGCAGCACTGAGAAAATTGAGATCAGCTGGTGCAGGAAACAGTAGTTTCAATTTTTGGAGTCTGTGTGTTGTGGGGTGAGTAGATTAGGGGCAGGGCATTCTCTAGAGAAGACACTTAGCTTTTGGTTTCACTGTGCACAGTGACTTTGTTACCGTTTTGCCTCAACCTCCCACCCCGCCATAAATGTCTCCCCCTTACTCTCGCAAATATTGTGGAGCGCACAGCAAGCAGCAATAACAATGGGGATATTATTTTCGCTGAGGTCTGAGCGAGTCAGTAAGCTGCGCCAGCGCGCTTTTAAACATCCAAATGCACATTCCACCACCATTCGGCACTTGCTCAGCCTATAGTTGAACAGGTACTGACTACTGTCCCGGCTGCCTGTGTACAGCTTCATGAGCCATGGCATTAAGGGGTAGGCTGGGTCCCCAAGGATCACGATAGGCATTTCAACATCCCCAACGGTTATTTTCTGGTCCAGGAAGAAAGTCCCTTACTCCAGCTTTCGAAACAGAGCAGAGTGCCTGAAGACGCGAGCATCATGTACCATTTCCGGCCATCCCACGTTGATGTTGGTGAAACGTCCCTTGTGATCCACCAGGGCTTGCAGCAGCATTGAAAAGTACCCCTTGCGGTTTATGTACTCGGTGGCTTGGTGCTGCGGTGACAAGATAGGGATATGGGTTCCGTCTATCACCCCACCACAGTTTGGGAATCCCATTGCAGCAAAGCCATCCACTATGACCTGCACGTTTGCCAGAGTCACTACCCTTGATACCACCAGGTCTTTCATTGCCCTGGCAACTTGCATCACAGCAGCCCCCACAGTAGATTTGCCCACTCCAAATTGATTCCCGACTGACCGGTAGCTGTCTGGCGTTGCAAGCTTCCACAGGGCTATCGCCACTCGCTTCTCAGCTGTGAGGGCTGCTCTCATCCTGGTATTCTGGCGCTTCAGGGCAGGGGAAAGCAAGTCACAAAGTTCGATGAAAGTGCCCTTATGCATGTGAAAGTTTCGCAGCCACTGAGAATCGTCCCACACCTGCAACACGATGCGGTCCCACCAGTCTGTGCTTGTTTCCCGGGCCCAGAATCGGCATTCCACGGCATGAACCTGCTCCAGTAACACAATGATTTGCACATTGCTGGGGCCTGTGCCTTGTGAGAGGTCTAGGTCCATGTCAATTTCCTCATCAATCTTGTCGCCGCGCTGCAATCGGCTCCTCGGCTGGTCCTGGTTTTGCTTTGTCATGTCCTGGCTCTGCATATAGTCCAGGACAATGCACATGGTGTTCATAGTGCTCATAATTGCCGCGGTGATCTGAGCGGGCTCCATGATCCCAGTGCTATGGCGTCTGGTCTAAAAAAAGGCGCGAAACTAGTATCTGAGGGAGGAAAGGAGGGGCGAGTGACGACATGGCATACAGGTACAGGGAATTAAAATCAACAAAGGTGGCTGTGCATCAGGGAGAAACACAAACAACTGTCACACAGAATGGCCCCCCAAAGATTGAACTCAAAACCCTGGGTTTAGCAGGCCATTGATTTCACGGAGGGAGGGGGAAGCAAATGAATACAGAACAAATCTATTTTTTACATCTTAAGCTGGCAGACGATGGTGCAGCATGACTGATAGCCCTCGGCATCTTCTGGGTGCTTGGCCTGTCGCCATAAAGTGATGAGTGAATCCCATTCCTCTGGATCTTTTGCGTGCCCATCCCTGGATATTTCTGCATATACAGCAGATGAGACACCCACCCTTTTCTCACCTGAGCAAGAGGGTACCAGCCTGGTCAGTGTCACTCCCTATGACTCAGGAAATGGCTGCATGGGGCTGGGTGGTATAGGGTTCCAGCACTAAAGAGAAGAATTTCTATTGGATTTGTGGCAGACTGTGTGAAACAAATAACATTTTTATTCTTACAGAACCTAGAACCCGGGACTAAAATTCATGGACAGTTTCCCATTACTACTAAATGATTACACCTTTGCCTTTCTCTAAAGTCTCCTTCCATGTGAAGATCTCAAAGCACTTCACATACATTGATTAATGAACCTCCCACCTCTCACCCTTCTGCTCTGAGATCCTCTCATGTCTGCGATGGTACCTTTAATCTGTCTGTAGCATCAAGGATTATTTTCCCCCAATTCAGAATGTCCCTTTTTCTCTCTCTGAGATGTGCTTTCAGAGCCTTCATTTCTTTAACACCTTTTAAATTTAAATCAAGGTTCATCATTGGTTTCTTATCTATATCTAGATCTGTCTAGATAGGGTCACCCTAGTTATATATCCTTTCTCACAGGAAAAGAGCACCGTTACTTAAACTACGTCTACACTATGAGCAAGGTGTGTGATTCCTCTGCTTGGTACACATACTCATTGAGCTAGCACAAGTATAAATAGCAGTGTAGTCACAGTAGCATGGGTAGAGGCCGCAGAGGCATGGCTTAGCAGTGTGTACCTCCCCCATTTTCAGGTCCCCACCACAACCCCTGCAAGACAGGCCCATAACATCGCATTGGGGCATTGGGGTCAGCCTTGACTGAGAGGGGACAGTGCCCCCTATGGAACCCCTCGCACTCTGCAGCACAGGTCTCCTAGAGTCTCACAGGGACATTGGAGTCAGCATTGACTGTGTGGGGAGAATCCCCCAGTTGAGCCACAGCCACGGTCCCTCCAGCACATTGTCCCCATGAGACATGCTGGGGCACTATGGTTGGCACTGTCTCCAAGGGGACAGTGTCATCCACATTGCTGTCTCCAACCCTTGGGTTGTTCACTGAAGATCTCCCATTCAAGAACTGATCCAGACCATCCTTGCTTAGTGAGATATCTCATAGGATCACTATGAAGAAAGAGATGCTTAGTGAGAGTCCACTGCAGTTCTTTTATTTTGTTTTGTTTTGCAGGTTCTCCAGGATACCCCCCTCGGAAGCCCAGGACTGGAATACAAATGGAATAAATGTCTCCCAAGTTATTCCCAAATAGCTATGCTGATCTTCACAGTCCTGCTGTGACATTGGTGGGAAGTCATTTCGCCTCTCTGTTTCTGAGCTTGTCCCTGTATAAAATGGAGATGATATTATTTATGCCTCTCCAGGAGATAATATTTATAGTGATCCCATGAGACAGACCACTAAACAGGGTCAGGCTGGGTACGTTCTTGGGATGGAGACCTTCAAGGTACAGCTAAAGGGTTGTGAAGTTTAATTAGTGTCTGTAAAGTTCTTTGCGATCCCGAGTTAAAAGCTGCTTTAGAAAGCAAAAAGGATTATCATTCTTATGGGATCTTAACTTTTTTTATTCTGCAAATTAGGGTTTCTCATGCACAAGCTGCTCCCTTAAGGTTTATAGTAGAATCACAAAAAGTTTTAGGATGTCCTGATAATTTTATTCTACAAAGGGTATAGTGGCCAAACCACACACTGTATTCCAGTGGAAAATGGGCATCCAAATACCTTAGGCAGCTTTGAAAATCTCACCCCAGTTATCCATCTTGCTCACAGGCCCTCCCAGTTCTGTCTGTCTCACTTGCAGGATGGTCAGAAAGGAAACATCCATTTATCCCAAAGGGGCAGATATGGGACTAGTCACCCATGTGAGAATTCATCTCCTGCAGTGTTTGCTTTCATTCTACATTTGCAATACATGGAAAATAATGTCTCCCTTGTATATTTAGGTTGAGATTTGTAAAGCCATTTTAATGGGAATTGATATCCAAGTCCCTTAGTCAGCTTTGAAAATCTCAGGCTCTGTCTTGCACAGGGCCTAGCATAGTGGGGTTTTCATCTCAATTGAGCACTACTGGATGATGATGATGATGATTTGCCGGATGGTGAAATGATTAGTCTGTATTTTCCCACAGACTGAAGTATGGGACCATACAGCATGGTTTGCAGGTAATGCAATTAATCAATTTCCTCTGCTTTGCATTATGTTTCAGTGCATAATATTCAGTGAATAATTAATACGTAAGTGAGCTCTGGATGCCAGAGGTATAAATGATACTTCCCTCCTAACTATTAACTATGGTTTGTAACCTGTCCTTTAAATCGGCTTCTGTACCCAATGACTGGAAGAAAGCTAATGTAATGCCTATATTTAAAAAGGGCTGTACAGGTGATCCCAGCAATTACAGACCGGTAAGTCTAACATCAGTACCGGGCAAATTAGTTGAAACAATAGTAAAGAATAAAATTGTCAGACACATAGAAGAACATAACTTGTTTGGGAAAAGTCAACATGATTTCTATAAAGGGAAATCATGTCTTACTAATCTATCAGAGTTCTTTGAAGGGGTCAACAAACATGTGGACAAGTGGGTTCCAGTGGACGTATTGTACTTAGATTTCCAGAAATCTTTTGACAAGGTCCCTCACCAAAGGCTCTTATGTAAATTAAGTTGTCATGGGATAAGAGGGAAGATCCTTTCATGGATTGAGAACTGGTTAAAAGACAGGGGGAAAAGGGTAGGAATAAATGGTAAATTTTCAAAATTGAGAGGGGTATCTAGTGGTGTTCCCCAAGGATCAATCCGAGGACCAATCCTATTCAACTTATTCATAAATGATCTGGAAAAAGGGGTAAACAGTGAGGTGGCAAAGTTTGCAGATGATACTAAACTGCTCAAGATAGTTAAGACCACAGCAGACTGTGAAGAACTTCAAAAAGATCTCACAAAACTAAGCAATTGGACAACATAATGGCAAATGAAATTTAATGTGGATGAATGTAAAGTAATGCACATTAGAAAACATAACCACAACTATACATACCATATGATGGGGGCTAATTTAGCTACAACTAATCAGGAAAGAGATCTTGGAGTCGTTGTGGATAGTTCTATGAAGATGTCCACGCAGTGTGCAGCGGCAGTCAAAAAAGCAAACAGGATGTTGGGAATCATTCCAAAAGGGATAGAGAATAAGACGGAGAATATCTTATTGCCCTTATATAAATCCATGGTACACCCACATCTTGAATACTGTGTACAGATGAGGTCTCCTCATCTCAAAAAAGATATACTGGCATTAGAAAAGGTTCAGAGAAGGGCAACTAAAATTATTACAATTACACACAAATCAGTTCACAGTCCCCCACACAAGGGTGAATCATCAGGAGAAACTCCACTGAAGTCAATAGATTAAAACCAGCATAAATGAGAGGAAAATCATGTTCTCACAAACCTCGGAGCTTATCATATTAATTCTCTATAACTCTCATTTTCTTCTCAGCCACCCTGGTATAAATCAGGAGTAAGTCTGTTGAATCCAATGGTGCTGAATCTGTTCTCATTCAGCCTGGTGTAAATCAGGAGTAATGCCCCAAAGTTGATGGAGTTATAACATTATATCAGGGATTGAAGTTAGGCTGATGATAATTTTTCCATTAAAGTTGTGACGGGTTGGATCACAGAAACCCCCTTGGGAGCTGCCACCCAATGTGCAAAGACTACCCCTGCTTCTATTTTCCCTGCCAGCTCAGGATTCCAGCAGGGTGCCAGACACTCCAGTCTGCTCTAACAAAGACTCAGGGTCTGAATCACTTGTCCCAAAGCTGCAAGTTTACCCAAAAACAGCTCACAGGAGTGTGCTTGTCTTTAGCACTCAGATGCCCAACTCCCAATGGGGTCTAAACCCAGATAAATCCGTTTTACCCTGCATAAAGCTTATGCAGGGCAAACTCATAAATTGTTCGCCCTCTATAACACTGATAGAGAGATATGCACAGTTGTTTGCTCCCTCAGGTATTAATACACACTCTGAGTAAATTACTAAATAAAAAGTGATTTTATTAAATACAGACAGTAGGATTTAAGTGGTTCCAAGTAGTAACAGACAGAACAAAGTAAGTCACAAGCAAAATAAAATAGAATGCGCAAATCTATGCCTAATCAAACTAAATACAGATAATCTCACCCTCAGAGATGCTTCAGTAAGCTTTTTCCCAGACTGGACACCTTCCAGGCCTGGGCACAATTCTTTCCCCTGGTACAGCTCTTGTTGCAGCTCACGTGATAGCTAGGGGATTCTTCATGATGGCTCCTCTCCCTCTCTGTTCTCTTCCACCCCTTTATATATCTTTTGCATAAGGCGGGAACCCTTTGTCCCTCTGGGTTTCCACCCGCCCCCTCACTGGAAAAGCACCAGGTTAAAGATGGATTCCAGTTCAGGTGACATGATCACATGTCACTGCAAGACTTCATTACTCACTTGCCAGCACACACACATACAGGGAGACTCACAGGTAAACAGCCATCTGCAGACAATGGGAGTCATCAAGATTCCAAACCATCATTAATGGCCCACACTTTACATAATTACAATAGGCCCTCAGAGTTGCATTTTATATTTCTAGTTTTAGATACAAGAGTGGTACATTTCTACAAATAGGATGATCACACTCAGTAGATTATGAGCTTTGTAATGATACCTTACAAGAGACCTTTTGCACAAAGCATATCCCATTTGCATTATAGTCACTTATCAAATTTATTATAAAACTATCCCAGTTACATTATATTCACTTATTATCATGTTTTTATAAAACCATGTAGACTGCACAACGTCACAAAAGTCACCTGTGAGTCTAGTGGAAAACAGAAATATATGGGATTATCAAAGGGGTCTAAGAGTAAGGTACCTAGCTCCCATTGTATATAGATGCCTAATTCCCCTAGGCATCTTTGAGAATTCCACCTAATCCCTTTCCAAATGTTGTGAAAAGACTTGTTTCCTTGTTCCTTCCTCTCTTTGTTCCTCAGGCTGTAGACAACTGAGTGTAACATGGGAGTGACACCCATATAGAGCAGAGACAAGAGTTTATTTCTGTCCATACAATCCCTAGACTTGGATCATAAGTGTTAGGGGGTTTATTCCTTCACCCTCTCACCTCCCTGGTCCTTCTTACATGAACAGAGAGCAACAATACCCGAAGTCCAAAGGTGCAAACAATTAGATGTTTATTGGGGTGAACTTCCAGCAAGCATGATTCCAATTTCCTTCCTTAGTGTCCCCCTTCCCAGTTCTGACACCACAGAGCCTGGCCTGTGTCCCTGTTCCTGTTCCCATTCCCTGTTCCCATCCCCCTTAGCAAAACATGAACCCAATTCCCCCACCCCCAGTCCCTGTTCCCATTCCCCCCTTACTTCCTGATTGACTGCAGACTATATAGTAAAACTTGAGTTCTGCTTAGATATACCTTAACCAATTATTTTACTGACATTTAACTAACCAATCCTAACCTACTGTAACATGGTTATTTAACCAATTATATTTCACCACCTTAATTGTTTTACACCCAATAAAATTAATTATACAGCAGACAAAAACAATTACAAAACCAGACAGAGACCATGCAAATAAACATACAAAACAATACAGAAGCAAGGATTTCACATCCCAGCTATTAATACGTGAGTCTTTGCCAGACAGGATGCTATCAAACTAAGTTTCCTTTTATATCTTCTAGGCTCTTTCCTTTCTCTGGAGGTGATAAAAATATCAGGACAGGATTGTATTCCTAACATCCCAATAGCATTTTATTTCCATATGACTAGTTTGGAATGAGAGGATGTGACCATATATTTCCCAGTTTATGGCTGGCCTCTGCTGCTTAGCCGAAGGCCTTAGCCTAAGAACCAGGCCTCAGACTGTTACAGTGAAAGAAGGCCCTTACACAGACAGACAGTGATTTTGATTCTTCTTTTATACCTCTATAACTAGCTAAGTGATAAGAATACACCTACATTCTTAAAGACAGGCCTGAATATCTATATCCTAACACTAAGCACATGAAACCCCCACCCACATAGTACAAAGCCATCTAGGTGTAAGGAACGGGTGCAGAAAGCTTTGAGCCTCTTGGCCCTACCCACAGGCATAAGAACATAATAACGTAAGAATGGCCCTACTGGGTCAGAACAATAGTCCAGTACCCTGTCTTCTAACACTGGCCAATGCCAGGACAATCATCAAATGATCTATCCCCTGTTGTCCAGTCCTAGCATCTGGCTTTCAAAGGCTTACAGACACCCAGAGTATGGGGTTGCATCCCTGACCATCTTGGCTAATAGCCAATGAAGGACCCATCCTCCATGAACTTATCTAACTCTTTTTAAAATCCAGTTATAGTTTTGGCCTTCACAACATCCCGTGGAAATGAGTTCCAACAGGTTGACTGTGCTGAAGAAGTACTTCCTTTTGTTTGTTTTAAACCAGCTGCCTATTCATTTCATTGGGTGACCCATAGTTCTTGTGTTATGTGAAGGGGTAAATAAAACTTCCTTATTCACTTTCTCCACACCATTCATGACTTTATAGATCTCTATCATGTCCCCTCTTAGTCATCTCTGTTCCAAGTTTAATAGTCAAGTCTTTTTAATCTCTCATCATATGGAACCTGTCCCATGCCACTAAAAGGGAGAGGGATAGCTCAGTGGTTTGAGCATTGGCCTGCTATACCTAAGGTTGTGAGTTCAATTCTTGAGGGGGCCACTTACAGTTCTGGAATAAAATCAGTACTTGGTCCTGCTAGTTTTCTATATTTTTGGGGGGGAGGGATAGCTCAGTGGTTTGAGCATTGGCCTGCTAAACCCAGGGTTGTGAGTTCAATCCTTAAGGACACCATCTAGGGATCTGGGACAAAAATCTGTATGGGGATTGGTCCTGCTTTGAGCAGGGGGTTGGACTAGATGACCTCCTGAGGTCCCTTCCAACCCTGATATTCTATGATTCTATGATCATTTTTGTTGCCATTCTCTGTACCTTTTTCTAATATATCTTTTTTGAGATGGGGTATCCAGAACTGCTCACAATATTCAAGTTGTGGGCATACCATGGATTTATAAAGTGGCATTATCATATTTAATGTCTTATTATCTATCCCTTTCCTAATGATGTCTAACTTTTTTTTGGACAACTGCTGGACATTGAGTGGATGTTTTCAGAGAACTATGCACGTTGACTCCAAGATCTCTTTCTTAAATCATAACAACTAATTTGGACACCATCATTGTGTATGTATAATTGGGATTATATTTTCCAAAGTGCATTACTTTGCATTTATCAACACTGAATTTCATCTGCGATTTTGTTGCCCAGTCACCCGGTTTTGTGAGATCCCTCTGTAAATCTTCCCAATCTGCTTTAGACTTAACTATCTTGAGCAATTTTGTATTGACTGCAAACTTTGCCACTTCACTGTTTCCTCCTTTTTTCAGATCATTTATGACTAGGTTGAACAACATTAGTCCCAGTACAGATCCCAGGGGACACCAATATTTACCTCTCTCCATTCTGAAAACTGACCTTTTATTCCTACCCTTTGTTTCCTGTCTTTTAACCAGTTACTGATCCAGACCTTCCCTCTTATCCCACAACTGAGTACTTTCCTTAAGAAACCTTTGGTGAGGGACCTTGTCAAAGGCTTTCTTCAAGTCCAAGTACACTATATGCACTGGATCACCCTTGTCCACATGTTTGTTGACCACCTCAAAGAATTGTAATAGATTTGTGAGGCATGATTTCCCTTTATAAAAGCTGTGTTGACTCTTCCCCAACAAATCATGTTTATCTATATGTCTGATAATTCTGGTCTTTACTATAATTTCAACCAATTTGCCTGGTACTGAAGTTAGGCTTACTGGCCTGTAATTGCCAGGACCGTCTCTGGAGTCTTTTTGGTAGAGAAGCTGATTTAAGTGATAGATTACATTCCACAGTTAGTAGTTCTGCAATTTCATATTTAAGTTCCTTCAGAATTCTTCGGTGAATACCATCTGGTGACATATTACTGTTTAATTTATCAATTTGTTCCAAAATCTCAGTCTGGGACAGTTCCTCAGATTTGTCACCTAAAAAGAATGGCTCAGGTGTGGGAACCTCACGTCCTCTGCCATGAAGACCAATGCAAGCTAATTTGGAATAAAGCACTCTTATTCTGGATTAAGAGCATGCACATAGGGAGTTAATCAGGAATAGATATTCCAGAATAACTCCCCATCTAGGCAAGCCCTTATTCCCTTCAGCCCATTTTTGAAAGTCCCTGGTTTAGGGCTTATTGCAATGTAAATTTTACTCATTTCTTTGAAGTTCTGAAAATTGATACTTAAAACTTCTGCCAGCTAAGGAAGTTGAATTTCACTCTTTCTCTCTGTGACAAGTTCTAGTCTAATTTATACCACTGAGTTAGTGTGGAGTAAGTCCAGTAAAGTCAATGGAGGTTCTCTAGATTTAACCCAATGCAAGTGAGTGGTGTCTCTGACTTCAACTCTATGTAATTAGTGCTTTATCTCTTTTCTTCTCTGTATGTGTTACACCTTATTCATTCCCAGTGTCTCTTTTTTAGCTACATTGGATAAACATCAGGATGAATTTGTTGCATTTAGGCTCTGATGCAGCAAAATATTTAATTTAAATGGTATTATTATTAATATTGGTAACACCAGTTATGGATCAGGAACCTATTGCACCAAGTTCTGTAGAAATACAAAACAAAAAAATGGTCCCTGCTTCAAACAGCTTACAGTCTAATTAAAAGATATGAGACAACAGGTGGAGACCGACAGGGGAGGACAAGGAAGCGATGAGACAATGCTGGTCATCATGATGGGCAGTTTTCCCAGAACAACTGCTCCCTGACGGTGGTTGAGTATTTTGTAGGTATCATGGTAAAGGAGAGTTTTAAAGAGGGATTTGAAAGAGGTAACTGTGATGTTGCACTCCATAATGCTTTATGGGAATATGTTTATGAATCTGATTATGACATAATTGAAATATGTTGTATGCTACATATGCCATGTAACAGATCTCTGTAAAGGTTATGTTCTACTGAATATATTCATCCTATTTGTATGCATGTATCATTTTTGTATGCAAAATTATGAATATTGGCTCTGTACTTGTTTGAGTTCAAGTAGCCTTAGTAAAGCATTTGGTCAGCTTCTTGAGAAAGGAATGTGCAAATTAAGTGCCCAATCAAGAAGTCTTCCTGGAGACATTCAAGATAGCATGTCGGCAATGGCTGTTGTCTATAAAAGCTGAGTCATGCATGGACATGTGGATTGAGCTGGATTTTGCATGGGAGAGTGGAGGGGATCTCCACCCACAAGAGAAAGTCTATTTAAGCCCCTGGGAGACCCCTCCATTTGGCCTTCAGCTGGCTTAAGAGATAGCCTATCCACCCCGAAAGAATACCTGAAAGAAACTGGAACAAAGGACAGTAACCATGGGGGTGTGAGCGATTGCTGGACCCAGACTATAAAGGAGGCTAGTCTGTAAAATAATCTTACTGGAACATCCCTGAAGGTGAAATTTCATCTGTAATCACTTTCTTACAGTATTAGGTTTAGACTTGCATGTTTTGTTTTATTTTACTTGGTAATTCATTTTGTTCTGTCTGTTATTACTTGGAACCACTTAAATCCTACATTCTGTATTTAATAAAATCACTTTTTACTTATTAATTAACCCAGAGTATGTATTAATATCTGGGGGGGGGGGGTTTAAACAGTTGTGCATATCTCTCTATCAGTGTTATAGCGGGTGAACAATTTATGAGTTTACCGTGTATAAGTTTTATACACAAGGAAGAAAGGAGAGGAGCAGAATACGGACCCTGGACATCAGAAAAGCAGACTTTGACTCCCTCAGGGAACTGATGGACAGGATCCCCTGGGAGAATAACATGAGGGGCAAAGGAGTCCAGGAGGGCTGGCTGTATTTTAAAGAATCCTTATTGACGTTGCAGGAACAAACCATCCCGATGTGTAGAAAGAATAGTAAATATGGCAGGCGACCAGCTTGGCTTAACAGTGAAATCCTTGCTGATCTTAAACACAAAAAAGAAGCTTACAAAAAGTGGAAGATTGGACAAATGACCAGGGAGGAGTATAAAAATATTGCTCAGGTATGCAGGAGTGAAATCAGGAAGGTCAAATCACACTTGGAGTTGCAGCTAGCAAGAGATGTTCAGAGTAACAAGAAGGGTTTTTTCAGGTATGTTAGCAACAAGAAGAAAGTCAAGGAAAGTGTGGGCCCCTTACTGAATGAGGGAGGCAACCTAGTGACAGAGGATGTGGAAAAACTAACATACTCAAGATTTTTTTTGCCTCTGTCTTCACAAACAAGGTCAGCTCCCAGACTGCTGCTCTGGGCTGCACAGCATGGGGAGTAGGTGACCAGCCCTCTGTGAAGAAAGAAGTGGTTTGGGACTATTTAGAAAAGCTGGATGAGCACAAATCCATTGGGCCAGATGCGCTGCATCCGAGGGTGCTAAAGGAGTTGGCAGATGTGATTGCAGAGCCATTGGCCATTATCTTTGAAAACTCATGGCAATCGGGGGAGGTCCCGGATGACTGGAAAAAGGCCAATGTAGTGCCCATCTTTAAAAAAGGGAAGAAGGAGGATCCAGAGAACTACAGGCCAGTCAGCCTCACCTCAGTCCCTGGAAAAATCATGGAGCAGGTCCTCAAGGAATCAATTCTGAAGCACTTAGAGGAGAGGAAAGTGATCAGGAACAGTCAGCATGGATTCACCAAGGATAAGTTATGCCTGACTAACCTAATTGCCTTCTGTGAGGACATAACTGGGTCTGTGGATGCGGGGAAAGCAGTGGATGTGTTATTCGTTGACTTTAGCAAAGCTTTTGATACGGTCTCCCAAGGTATTCTTGCCAGCACGTTAAAGAAGTATGGGCTGGATGAATGAACTATAAGGTGATTAGGAGGCTGGAACACATGACTTATGAGGAGAGACTGAGGGAACTTGGATCACTTACTGTGATGGGTTGGATCACAGAAATCCCCTTGGGACTGCCAACTGATATGCTGGGACTACTTCTAAGCCATTTTTCCTGCCAGCTTGGGACTCCAGAACCTTGTCTTGTTTGCGCCAGACATGCTTTCCTGCTGCAAACATAGACCCAGGTCTGAACAACATCCCTGAAAAGGTTGCAGACTTAACGGAAAACAGCATAAGAAGTGTTCCTGTCTCCAACACTCAGATGCCCAGCTCCCAGTGGGGTCCAAACCTCAAATAAATCTGTTTAGCCTGTATAGAATCATAGAATCATACAATATCAGGGTTGGAAGGGACCTGAGGAGGTTATATAGTCCAACCCCCTGCTCAAAGCAGGACCAATCCCCAACTAAGGCCTTGGGTACACTTGCGAGTTACAGCACTGTAAAGCCTCCCCCAGTGCTGTAACTCACTCCCCATCCACACTGGCAGGGCACTTACAGTGCTGTATCTCCCTGGATACACCGCTGCAGTTACTCCACCTCCCCGAGAAGCATAAGAGATACAGCAGAGGGGCTACGACTCTCCCCTGTGAGTGTGTACCACGAATCAACCTGCAGCGCTGTACTGATCATCTTGTCAAGTGGCCAATCCTCTCCATTGTTGTGACCGGCTGCAGGAATGCGGAAGTGCCGGTTTCAAAGCTCGTACCACAGAGAAAAAGTGAGTGAATGAATGAGCAGGGGGCCTTGAGTTCGGAACTTGCAAAATAGAGGCTGAAACGCTCCAAAAAGCACTCTCTCTCCCCCCACACTCCCTGTCACACTCCACCTCACCCCCCCCCCGTTTTGAAAAGCACATTGCAGCCATATGAATGCTGGGATAGCTGCCCATAATGCACCGCTCCCAACACAGCTGCAAATGTTGCAAGTGTGGCCACACCACTGCGCTGTCAGCTCTCAGTGTGGACAGACTGCAGTGCTTTCCCTACTCAGCTGTACGAAGACAGGTTTACCTCACAGCGCTGTACAGCTGCAAGTGTAGCCAAGCCCTAAATCATCCCAGACAGGGCTTTGTCAAGCCGGGCCTTAAAAACCTCTGAGGAAGGAGATTCCACCACCTCCCTAGGTAACCCATTCCAGTGCTTCACCACCCTCCTAGTGAAAAAGTTTTTCCTAATATCCAACCTAGACCTCCCCCACTGCAACCTGAGGTCATTGCTTCTTGTTCTGTCATCTGCCACCACTAAGAACTTTGCCACTTCACTGTTTCCTCCTTTTTTCAGATCATTTATGACTAGGTTGAACAACATTGGTCCCAGTACAGATCCCAGGGGACACCAATATTTACCTCTCTCCATTCTGAAAACTAACCTTTTATTCCTACCCCTTGTTTCCTGTCTTTTAATCAGTTACTGATCCATACCTTCCCTCTTATCCCATGACTGCATACTTTCCTTAAGAAACCTTTGGTGAGGGACTAGATAGGTGAAGCATGATTTCCCTTTACAAAAGCTGTGTTGACTCTTCCCAAACAAATCATGTTTATCTATGTGTCTGATAATTCTGTCTTTACTACAGTTTCAACTAATTTGCCCAATACTGAAGTTAGGCTTACTGGCCTGTAATTGCCAGGATCGTCTCTGGATACATTTTTTTAAAATGATGTCGCATTAGCTATCTGCCAGTCCTCTGATACAGAAGCTGATTTAAGTGATAGATTACATACCACAGTTAGTAGTTCAGCAATTTCATAGAATGATAGAATCATAGAATATTAGGGTTGGAAGACACTTCAGGAGGTCATCTATTCCAATCCCCTGCTCAAAGCAGGACCAACATCCACTAAATCATCCCAGCCAGGGCTTTGTCAAGCCGGGCCATAAAAACATCTGAGGAAGGAGATTCCACCACCTCCCTAGGTAACCCATTCCAGTGCGTCACTACCCTCCTAGTGAAATAGTGTTTCCTAATATCCAACCTAGACTTCCCCCACTGGAACCTGAGGCCATTGCTTCTTGTTCTGTCATCTGCCACCACTGAGAACAGCCTAGCTCCATCCTCTTTGGAGCCCCCCTTCAGGTAATTGAAGGCTGCTATCAAATCTCACCTCACTCTTCTCTTCTGTAGACTAAATAATCCCAGTTCCCTTAGCCTCTCTTCATAAGTCATGTGCCCCAGCCCCCTAATCATTTTCATTGCCCTCCACTGGTCTCTCTCCAATTTGTCACATCCCTTCTGTAGTGGGAGGGGGGGACCACAACTGGACGCAATACTCCAGGTGTGGCCTCACCAATGCCAAATAGAGGGGAATAATCACTTCCCTCAATCTGATGGCAATACTCCTACTAATACAGCCCAATATTCTGTTGACCTTCTTGGCAAAAAGGGCACAGTGCTGACTCATATCCAGCTTCTCATCCACTGTAATCCCCAGGTCCTTTTCTGAAGAACTGCTGCTTAGCCAGTCAGTCCCCAACCTCTAGCAGTGCAGGATTCTTCCTTCCTAAGTGTAGGACTCTGCACTTGTCCTTCTTGAACCTCATCAGATTTCTTTTGGCCCAATCTTCCAATTTGTCTAGGTCACTCTGGACCCTATCTCTACCCTCCAGCGTATCTACCTCTCTCCCCAGCTTAGTGTCAGCTGCGAACTTGTTGTGAGTGAAATTCATCACATTATCCAGATCATTCATAAAGTTGTGGACCAATGGGGCACATCACTTGATACGGGCTGCCAACTAGACATTGAGCCGTTGATCACTAACCATTTAGACCAACAATCTAACAAGCTTTCTATCCACCTTATAGTCCATTCATCCAATCCATACTTTTAAAACTTTCTGGCAAGAATACTGTGGTAGACCGTATCAAAAGCTTTTCTAAAGTCAAGATATATCACTTCCACCACTTTCCCCATATCCACAGAGCCAGTTATCTCATCATAGTAGGCAATCAAGTTGGTCAGGCATGACTTGCCCTTGGTGAATCCATGTTGATTGTTCCTGATCACCTTTCTCTCCTCCATGTGTTTCAAAATGAATTCCTTGAGAACCTGCTCCATGATTTTGCCAGGGACTGAAGTGAGGCTGACCAGTCTATAGTTCCCTGGGTTCTCTTTCTTCCCTTTTTAAAATATGGGCACTATATTTGCCTTTTCCCAATCATCTGGGACCTCCCCCGATCACCATGAATTTTCAAAGATAATGGCCAATGGCTCTGCAATCACATCAGCCAACTCCCTCAGCACCCTTGGATGCATTAGAGCTGGACCTATGGACTTTTGCATGTCCAGCTTTTCTAAATAGTCCTTAACCTGTTCTTTCACCACTGAGGGTTGTTCACCTCCTCCCCATACTATCTTGCCCAGTGCAGCAGTCTGCGAGCTGACCTTGTCTGTGAAGATAGAGGCAAAAAAAGGTTTGAGTACATCAGCTTCTTCCACATCTTCTGTCACTATGTTGCTTCCCCCATTCAGTAAGGGTCCCACACTTTCCCTGACCTTCTTCTTGTTGCTAACCTACCTGTAGAACCCTTCTTGTTACCCTTCATATCCCTTTCTAGCTGCAACTCCAATTGTGCCTTGGCCTTCCTGATTACATCCCTGCATGCTCTAGCAATATTTTTATACTCCTCCCTAGTCATCTGTCCAAATTTCACTTCTTGTAAGCTTCCTTTTTGAGTTTAAGCTCACCAAAGATTTCACTGTTAAGCCAAGCTGGTCGCCTGTCATATTTGCTATTCTTTCTGAACTTCGGGATGGTTTCTTCCTGCGCCCTCAATAAGACTTCTTTAAAATACAGCCAGCTCTCCTGGACTCCTTGCCTGCTTATATTAGCCTCCCAGGGGATCCTGCCCATCAGTTCCCTAAGGGAGTCTAAGATTGCTTTTCTGAAGTCCAGGGTCTCCATATTTTGCTACTCTCCTTTCTTCCTTTTGTCAGGATCCTGAACTCAACCATCTCATGGTCACTGCTGCCTAGGTTGCCACCCACTTCTACTTCCCCTGCCAATTCTTCCCTGTTTGTAAGCAGCAGATCAAGAGAAGCATGGCCCCTAGTGGGTTTCTCCAGCACTTGTACCAGGAAGTTGTCCCCAACACTTTCCAAAACCTTTCTGAAAAGATCATATTTCAAAGTTCACATTTGAGTTCCTTCAGAATTCTTGGGTGAATACCATCTGGTGACTTAGTACTGTTACATTTATCAATTTGTTCCAAAATCTCAGTCTGGGACAGTTCCTCAGATTTGTCACCTAAAAAGAATCGCTCAGTTGTGGGAACCTCCCTCACATCCTCTGCCATGAAGACCAATGCAAATAATTCATTTAGCTTCTCTGCAAAATCCTTTTCTTCCTTGAGTGCTCCTTTAGCACCTCAATCGTCTAGTGGCCCCATTGATTGTTTGGCAGACTTCCTGCTACTGATGTACTTAAAAATATTTTGCTGTTAGTTTTTGTGTCTTTTGCTAGTTGCTCTTCAAATTCTTTTTTTTCACCTGCCTAATTATACTTTTATACTTGACTTCCTTTCTATTTTCCTCAGTAGGATTTGACTTCCAGTTTTTAAAGGATGCCTTTTTGCCTCTAACTGCTACTTTTACTCTGTTGTTTAGCCATTGTGGCATTTTTTTAGTCCTCTTACTATTCTTTTTTAATTTGGCTATGCATTTAATTTGAGCCTCTATTATAGCTTTTTTTTAAAATGTCCATGCAGGTTGCAGGCATTTCACTGCTGTGACTGTTCCTTTTAATTTCCCTTTAACTAGCTTCCTCATTTTTGCATAGTTCCCCTTTCTGAAGTTAAATGCTAATGTGGTGGGCTTCTTTGGTATCCCCCCCTTAAATATGTTAAATTTAATTATATTATTGTCACTATTACCGAGTGGTTCAGCTATAATCACCTCTTGGAACAGATCCTGTGCACCACTTAGGACTAAATCAAGAATTGCATCTCTCCTTGTGGGTTCCAGGACTAGCTGCTCCAAGAAGCAGTCATTAATGGTGTCTAGAAACTTTATTTCTGCATCCCGTCCTGAGGTGACATGTACTCAGTCAATATGTGAATAGTTGAAGTCCCCCATTATTATTGAGTTCTCTGTTTTTATAGCCTCTCTAATATCCCTGAGCATTTCAAAATCACCATCCTTGTCAGGTGGTCGGTAATATAGTCCTACTACTATACTCTTATTAGTCGAGCATGGATTTTCTATCCATAGAGATTCTATGGCACAGTCTGATTCATTTAGAATTTTTACTATATTTGACTCTATGCGTTCTTTCACATATAGTGCTGCTCCCTCCCACCAGCACAAACTATTCTGTCATTCATATATATTTTCTATCCCGGTATTAAAGTGTCCTATTGATTGTCATCATTCCACCAAGTTTTTGTCATGTCTATTACATAAATATCCTCATTTAATACCAGGCACTCAAGTTCACCCATCTCAATGCTCAGAAGAGGTATGGCTGATACAGAGATTGTCACGAGCATCGTGTCCAAATCAGAGCTCCCAGTCATGCAACCAGTCATCCACAGGCAATTTTAAAGGGCCAAATTTAGCCAGGAAAAGTTCACTATGACAGGATACACCTGTGGGAAGTTAGTAGCTCTTGTCAGGCAGAAGATGGAAGGTGAAGGTTTAGTCTGGGAGTTTCGGAGTCCTAGGGGTCTTAGTCACCACACTTGACTTCCAGTGGGAGTCAGAAGACTTTGGATATAAATGGATTAAGTACATTCAGAATAAAGCACTCTTATTCTGGAATAAGAGCATCCACGCAGGGAGTTCATCTGGAATAGCTACTCCAGAATAGCTCCCTATCTAAACAAGCCTTTATTCCCAAATTCAGCCGATATTTGAAAGTTCCTGGTTTAGGGTTAATTGCAATGTAATTTTTACTTATTTCTTTGAAATTCTGAAAATTGATACTTAAAACTTCTTCTGTCAGCTAAGGAAGTTAAATTGTACTCTGTCTCTCTGTGCCAAATTCTAGTTTAATTTATACTGACTTAGTGTGGAGTAAGTTCATTGAAGTCAAATGAGGTTCTCTAGCTTTAACCCAATGCAAGTGAGTGGTGTCTCTGACTTCAACTCTGTGTAATTAGTTCTTTATCTCTTCTTGTCTCTGTGTGTTACACCTTATTCTTTTTAATATTTGATGCTAAATTCATCCCCAGTGTTTCTTTTTTAGCTACATTGGATAAACATCAGGATGAATTTGTTCCATTTAGGTTCTGATGCAGCAAACTTTGTGAATGTTAACACATGGCTCTTCCCATGCGATAGGGGCAAATTGGGAGAAAGCAAGAAGGTGCATTACCAAAGGCTTAAAAGTGGGTTTGTGTTTTAGCACCTTGCTGAACTAGGGCTGACATTTATTCCTTTAGACACTACTTTTGAAAATAAAATGTGAATAGGACTCTTGACCATAGACAATACTATCTTTTACATGGCCTTGGCAGTATTTAATTTATATATATTATTTTGACTGATAATATTGATGTTTATAATTAAGCATTTTTTTTATTTTCACAATTGCAGGAAATTATGGAGGGATCAGACAATAGTTATTTAATGACGGTACATGTTGAGATTCAAAACATTAAAACTTAAGAACTGTGAAAGCCGAACGTTTCAACATGACGTCAAAATATACAAAGTCAATAACCTTAAATCAAACACTCATAAGTTTTCAAGCAGCATTTTTCTTACTTTGCCTCGCTGCAAATATTGATTGTTGAAGGAAATATTTTTTCATTGGTTTGTGTGTGTATGGTGAAATCAACGTTTGCCAATATTTACTGATAAAAATCTAATCCTTCCAAGATTAGTTATAGAAGTAGAAATGGAAAGAGCATTGCATAAGCAAGACAAGACCATAACAATGAACTATTAGTTTAGTTTTCCTAAAAGATTAAAGCAGAGGTCTGCATTGTGCATAATTCTCATTCAAATGTTGCATGTGAACAAGAAATAATAACCAGAGTGTTTTTTTTCTTGAAGTCCTTGAGCTATACTGTCCTCTCCATTATGCCAGTTTTATGCTACCGCAACTCCACTGATTTTAGTGAGCATACACCACTGTAAAACTGGTACAATAGGGTGGACAGCTTTTACTCTGTCTTTACTCAGGCAAAACTCACAGTGGAGGTAATTCTCATCTCAGGGATGAAGCCAAAATAAGTCCAATTACTTCAGCTTTACTCTCGTGTTACTGAGATCCCATTCTGGCCCAACCAGAGTCTTGCTTGATTAAACACTGATAAGTAACTCAAAATTTGGTTCCTAAATAGGCTTGTTCAGCAATTTATAACTGTAGATCAATACATCAACTGCAGATATTCCATACCCAATTGTCTTCTCTCACGTACCTTGGAGAAAGGCAAAAATGCTACCCAGAAATAAGGACCTGGAGCCAATACATGATGTGAATATTCCTCTCATTCACAACATGCGTCTAGCCAGTGATTCCGCATTTTGTAGTTGTGCATTTGATTTTTTCTTGGTAAGAGAAGAACTTTGCACTTGTCTTTATTGAATTTCTTCTTGTTTATTTTAGACCAATTCTCCAATTTGTCAAGGTCATTTTGAATTCTGATCCTGTCCTCCAAAGTGTTTGCAACCCCTCCCAGCTTGGTGTCATCTGCAAGTTTTAAAAGCATATTTTCTCCTCTGTTATCCAATTCATTAATAAAAATATTGAATAATGACCTTAAAAATGCCACCAGTGGCAGGTTTTGATCGTAAAATTATGGGTGGAGACTTTCACCTAGGGGACTGGGATTCCCAAATCCGATAAAAACTAATTGGAATTTTGGTGGCCAAATATCTATAGGTAACCTTGAAAATACCATCACTGGTCAGGTTGGCCCCACCATGAACAAAAAATAGCCTACATTGCCGAGAGAGATGGAGATGCGTTACTCTGAGGTGTTGCCTAATTCAGGTAAAATCTCCCAGAAATAATTTTAATAGATCTGGTCAATAAATGGGGGCATAGGATCAGAATCCTCTTTCCCGCTTAAAACATTTGAAACTTTCTTTAAATAATTCATAGTACTTTAGAATTTAGAATTTAGATTTTTTTTAAAAATCTACCTTTTTGTGAGGTTTTTGGAGAAACTTTGTTCCCATTTTTGGTGGAGTTCAAATTAGATTAATGGATTTCAAGGCCATCAGGGACCATAGTGACTGTCTACGCTGACCTCCTGTATAACCCAGCCCAGAGAACATTCCCAAAATAATACCTAGAATAGATCCTTTAGAAAAACATCCAATCTTGATTTGAAAGTTGTCAGTGATGGAATTGACAAAATAAGTAATTCATAATAAACTAAATGAGATATTCAAAGGGGATTAATGGAGCTGGGCAATCCACTCCTGTCAAAAGCCAATGGGAATGAGGCACTCAAATCCAGTAGGTTCCTTTGAATATTCTGGCCTATTTGGAAAAGGGGGGCATACAGTTACTTTGTAGTAGATAAAACTGTATGGGGTTGTAGTGGGGTGGCTACCTGCTCCAGCCCTGACAGGGTTGGAACAGCCCTTGGAAAGGGTTGTGGCAGGGGAAAAGCTGGGCTGATTGGGGAAGCAGCTGCAGCTGGGCCACACCCCAATCAGGCCACAGCTGGCCGGTATAAAAAGGCTGTGAGCCAGAGGCCAAACAGTCTCTCTCTGCGTTCAGAAAGAGAAGGGCCTGGCTGCAGGGAGCTTAACTAAGTGCCTGGAGTGGAGCAGGGCTGGGGAAAGGCCAAGGAAGCGGGGAGCTCCAGCCTAGGAAAGCTCCAGGCTGCAGGCCTGGTAAGGCCTATTAGGTACTGGGTTGCCCATGGGTAGGCAGAGGCAGCAGGTCCAAACCACTTTGCCTGTGATGAGTGGCTTATACTGCAGTCTGCCCCAGTGAACAGGGCTAGATGGAGACTGGGCAGTAGCCAAGACTGAGGTGAAGTGGGAATAGTGGGTAGGGGTTCCCCTGGGAGGGGGAGACGCAGAACTGTGGGGGTACTGCCAGGGGGCAGCAACCAGCAAAAGGGGTACCGGGGTCCTGGGAGGGACATGGGGACAGTGGCAAGGCAGATCACTGGCCTGCAGAGGGCGCTCCAAGGCTGGGAGAGCTAATTCCCTAGATGACCAGCAGGAGGCGCCGCAGGGGTGAGTCCGCGCTTTGTTTCAAGGGGTAGAAACTCATCTTCCTCAGACCATAGACCATTCACTAGCTGAGGATGATGAGATTCCACCATAGGCAGGTTATTCAAGAATTGTCCTCTATAGGGCTTCTTAAGCTAGGTCTACACTGCAGCGGGGGTCCGACCGAAGATACGCAACTTCAGCTACGTGAATACCGTAGCTGAAGTTGCGTATTTTAGGTCGGCTTACCTGGCGGTGAGGACGCGGGAAAGTCGACCGCTGCCGCCGACTCCGCTGCCGCCTCTTGCCGAGGTGGATTTCCGGAGTCGACGGCAGAGCGATCAGGGATCGATTTTACCGCGGCTTCACTAGACGCGGTAAGTCGATCCCCGAAAAACCGATTGCTACCCGCCGGATCGGCGGGTAGTGAAGACAAAGCCTTAGACTTTCCTCTGAATCAGGTGGTACTGGCTACTATCAAGGCCAGAATACTGGACTGCATGGTCAAAACGTCTGAAAAGCAGATGTTGTCAAATAAAAATGCAATGAATCTTGCACCCACATCAACTCAAATGCATTTAATTTAGTTTTAATTACTCATTATTAAAGCTGGTCAACAATGAAAATTATATATTTGAGGGAAATGTCATTGTTTTGTTTTCATGGAAATATCCCATAATATTGCTTTTGGATGGGGGTGGGCAAAAAAATGAAACTGGAGATTGAAATGTGTTTGGTTTTCAATAAACTTCTCTAGTAAAAATGCCAGCTTATGGTAAATATTTTCTAGTTTTGGGAAATGATTTCTGAAAAAATATGCAAAACAGTTTTTCATCCCCATGTTTTCATAAAAACAAAAGCAAAAACAGCTTACCCCCCACCAAAAACAACAACCCATAGAAAAAAGAAGATCAACATTAATTTTTTTCCACACCAAAATTATTTTCAATGACAAGCAATTTTTCTTCAAAAAGCTGTTTTGACAGGAAGATATTTTTGATCATCTCCACTCGTTAAGAATTATCCTCCAAGTTGTAACTATTAACCCCATTGGACAGATGATAAACTGAGGAATGGAGTGTGAAGTGACTGAACAAAACCAGAGGAATAATTGGGATCAGATCTCAGGACTCCTTGGACCTTAGCTTTTTAATAATAATAAATTGAATAACATTAAATGATTAAACAATGATATATAATAATATTCAGATAATATATATTATATTATATATAATATATTAAGCTATATATCTAATATAATGCAATTAATATAACAATATTTTTCATATTTGATATTAAATAAATAATTAAATAATAATAAATTGAACCTGATCTGAGAGGCCCATTATAGCATGTAAGACACAGTCTCCGCCCCAAGGAACCTAAGGAACCCAAAGAAAAGACAGGCAAAGGGTGGGAGGGAAAAGACAGCTCCAGGGAATGACTTTCCCAAGGTAACAAAGGAGGTCAGAGGCAGGGCTAGGAATTGATTCAAGATGTCTGTGTACCCCCAGTGTTTGCCTCACAATCTTTCCTGTAGACCCTGCTGCCTCATTGTAATTGAGATTATTTTAGATTATGGAAACTCTTCGGAGAAGCAAATGGCAAGATAAATGAACTGTTGCTTCTGGGCTGTTGAGGGCTCCAAGGAGTGAGTCCCAGAAGCCCTTAGAAAACAGACATGGATAAATCACCTTCCTGCAGCACCAACGTTTTTGTCACACAGCTCATCTGCAGACAGCACAGATCTCAGTGTATTTCCAGCAGCTCAGCCTCAGTGTGATCGGGGAACGGCCTCTCATAATACAGTGATAGGGCATTAGATAGAGAGATTGATCGATAGAGGGGTGTGCATGGGGCTAGACAGAGAGGGGAAATCAATTTCAGTCTGTAGCTGGAGGAGAAAAGACATCTCAGTCTGGGAGGATTCCACACAGACCGGCACCGTAAGTTTGCTCTTGCAATGAAATATATTTGGGAGTTAGAGTGGCTCTTTAAGGACAAAATTGTAAGTGACAAGTTAGTTTGTGTTAGTTCTGTGTTTCTCTCTTACTCTCTGTATCAATGTTTTTCTTACATCTGTCTCACTGTTAGTTTGTTGATCTATCTATCTATCTATCTATCTATCTATCTATCTATCTATCTATCTATCTATCTCTTTGTGTATAGTTCTCTCTCTCTCTTTCTCTCTCTCTATATTTATTGCTATTTCTGTCTATTAGATTACTTCAAGGGGAGTTGATTGTAGAGGGTAAGAATAGCAAGGACTGAGAGACAGGACTCCTGAATTTTATGTGTGGCTCTGGGAGGAAGTTCAGTCCAGTGTGAAGAAGAGAGAACTTGAAGCTGAGTGGTTAGGGCACTCTGCTGGCATGTGACAGACTCCGCTTCAATCCCTCCCTCTGAATCATGATGAGAAGGGATCTGAATTCCCACTTTACAGGACGGTACCTGAGCCGGTAGGCTACGGGGTGCTCTAAAATAAGAATTTCTCAGTCTCTCCTGTTGAAGCTGCTCCACTTTGTATCAATAATTAAATAGTAATTGGAGCAGGGACTTGAATTTGGCTCTTCCAAACACCAGGTGAGTGCCCCAAGTACCACACTGGAGAATCACTCTCACTTGTGTTTGCTGGCCCAAAGTTCTCCATTGTCACTCACAGCAGTCATTCCTGATGGCAATGGAGAGTCACTGGGCCAAAGGCTGAGATGCAGTCTGATGTATTGGTTAGAGGAGGGGACTGGGAGTCGAGACACCTCACTTGTGTTCTTAGCTCTGAGAGGGAGTTGAGTCCAGTGGGTAGAGCCATAAATCCTGAATTGTATTTCCAGCTCTGGGAGGGGTTTTGGATTTAGTGGGTTAGAGCAGAGGGCGAACTGGGAGTCAGGACTTCCAAACTCTGGGAGGGAGTTTAGTTGAGTGGTTAGAGAGGCAGGAGGAGAGCCGGAACATCTGTCTCTCACAGCGAGCGTGGAACCCCAGCTAGTACGGAGAATGGGGCACCGTAAGTTTGATCTTGCAATGAAATATATTTGGTAGTTAGAGTGGCTCTTTAAGGACAAAATTGTAAGTGACAAGTTAGTTTGTGTTGGTTCTGTGTTTTTCTCTTACTCTCTGTATCAATGTATTTCTTACTTCTGTCTCGCTGTTAGTTTGTTGATACATCTATCTATCTATCTATCTATCTATCTATCTATCTATCTATCTATCTATCTATCTATCTATCTATCTATCTATCTATCTATCAGTTTGTGTCTAGTTCTCTCTCTCTCTTTCTCTCTCTATATGTTTATTGCTACTTCTGTCTACTAGATTGCCTCAAGGGGAGTTGATTGTAGTGGGTTAGAGTAGTGGGGACTAGGAGCCAGGACTTGTGGGTTCTATCTCCAGCTATGGGAAGGGAGTGGGGTCTAGTGAGTAAGAATAGCAAGGACTGAGAGCGAGGACTCCTGAATTTTATGTGTGGCTATGGGAGGAAGTTCAGTCCAGTGTGTAGAAGAGAGAACCTGAAGCTGAGTGGCTAGGGCACTCGGCTGGCATGTGACAGACTCCGGTTCAATCCCTCCCTCTGACTGATCATGAGAAGGGATTTCAATTCCTACTTTACAGGACGGTACCTGAGCCGGTAGGCTATGGGGTGCTCTAAAATGAGACTTTATCAGTTTCTCCTGTTGAAGCTGCTCCACTTTGTATCAAAAATAGTCATTGGAGCAGGGACTTGAATTTGGCTCTTCCAGACACCAGGTGAGTGCCCCAAGTACCACGCTGGAGAATCACTCTCACTCGTGTTTGCTGGCTCAAAGATTCTCCATTGTCACGCACAGCAGTCATTCCTGATGGCAATGGAGAGTCACTGGGCCAAAGGCTGAGATGCAGTCTGATGTATTGGTTAGAGGAGGGGACTGGGAGTCAAGCCGCCTCACTTGTGTTCTCAGCTCTGAGAGGGAGTTGAGTCCAGTGGGTAGAGCCAGAATTCCTGGCTTGTATTTCCAGCTCTGGGAGGGGTGTTGGATTTAGTGGGTTAGAGCAGAGGGAGAACTGGGAGTCAGGCCTTCCAAGCTCTGGGAGGGAGTTTAGTTGAGTGGTTAGAGAAGCAGGAGGGGAGCTGGAACGTCTGTCTCTCGCAGCGAAAAGTGGAACTCTGGCTAGTACGGGGAATAGGCCGTCAGAACTCCTGGGCTGTATTCCTGACTCGAGTTCACTGTGTAAATATGGCTGGGTTCGGTCACCTCTATGAGAGATGCTGCTCCCATTTAGAGCAGTGTAAATGGGGAGTAATTCCATGGCATGCAGTGAAATTACCCCACATTCACAGCAGTGCCCCTGACAGCAGAATCTGGCCTGCCAGACCCCCGATTCCTCTCCATAAACTGAGGATAGTAACATTTATACAGTGTTATCCAGAGTTCGCCCACCTCTGGGTGACAGAGGTATACAAATATCTCGAAAGCAATTGTACTAATTCTCTTCTCCATCACCCTGGTGTAAATCAGGAATAACTGAACTGGAGTCCATTAAGCTGATTCTACTTTCTCTTACACCAGTGTAAATCAGGAGTAATCCATTCGAGTTAGTGGGGTTGATTTCTCCACCCTTGTTCCCATATTACACCAATCTTCACAAGAAAAGGGTCTGACTAAAGGAAATTAAGGTGTTTTTCAAAAAGGGAGAGTTATTTTATTGATCTAATCCCGGCCCCTGCTCTTGTCCCTCCCTCTGCAGCCATCACACGATGTCCTGAGAAAGAAAATGTCCAACCGAACCACCGTGACCGAGTTCCTTCTACTGGGATTCTCTGAAGTTCAGGAGCTGCAGATTTTGCACTTTGTGGGGTTTCTAGTGATTTACCTGGCAGCTCTGATGGGGAATCTTCTTGTCTTCATGGCCATAGCCTTCGACCACCACCTTCACACCCCCATGTACTTCTTCCTGATGAATCTATCCATCCTAGACCTTGGCTCCATCTCTGTCATTGTCCCCAAATCCATGGCCAACTCCCTCATGAACACCAGGTCTATTTCCTATGCTGGATGTGTTGCACAAGTCTTTCTCTACTTCTTCTTGCTGGGAGCGGATTTTTCCCTTCTCACCGTCATGGCGTACGACCGATATGTTGCCATCTGCCAACCACTGCACTATGAGACAATAATGAACAGCAGAGCTTGTGTCCAAATGGCAGCTGGTGCCTGGATCAGTGGAATTCTCTACTCTGTGCTACACACTGGGAACACATTTGCATTGACCTTCTGTGGAGGCAACATGGTGGATCAGTTCTTCTGTGAAATCCCCCAGCTACTCAAGCTCACCTGCTCTGACTCATATCTGAGTGAAGTTGGGCTTCTTGCCTTTAGTGTGTGTATAGTCTTAGGCGGCTTTGTTTTTATCATTGTGTCATATGCTCAGATCTTCAAATCAGTGCTCAGAATCCCCTCTGAGCAGCGCCAGCATAAAGCCTTCTCCACCTGCCTTCCTCACCTCACTGTAGTCTCCTTGTTTGTTTGCACTGGGGCCTTTGCCTACCTGAAACCCATCTCCAGTTCCCCATCTGCTCTGAATCTTGTGGCGGCTGTTCTCTATTCCATATTGCCACCAATCATGAATCCAATTATCTACAGCATGAGGAACAAGGAGATGAAAGCTGCCCTGAGGAGACTGACTGGGTGTAGGTAATTCACAATGAATTAATTTTGTATCATTCTCTAATTAAAGTTTCCTTACTTAGTATCTGTTCATTAATGTCAGTTATTTCCATGACCACACAATGTCAGACCACAAACAGGTCTGATTCTGATCTCAGCTGCACCAATGCAAATCCAGATTATCTCCGCTGATGTCACTGCCACTGCCGTGATTTACACCAGTAGAAAATCTGGTCAAGTTGTGGAGTTAAATGTGTGTAAATTGCATGCACGAGAGGAATCAGACTTTTATTCTGTGCCAAAACTATATCGGATATACTGCTTGGCCACTTGCACCCATTCCATGGCCACTGAAAACAATGATGGAGAGTTGTCTTGCTTGTTTGTGTGTATAAATCAGGAGTGGCTTCATTGGAACTAAAGGACTCAGACTGGAGTAAGACTGGGGTAGGTGAGAGAAGACATTTGGGGTAGATCCTCAACACATCCGTGTAATTCCATTGACTTTGCTGGTGCTAAAGCAATTTGCAGCATCTGTTGATCTGGCCTACTGCCTCCAATGGAGCTGTATATCCATTGCCACCAGCTGAGGACTGGGCCCATTGTCTTATAAACCACCATTCATGGCCTAACCACTAGGTGGGGGACAAGGAGCCAGACTGTGTCAGTCTGGCTCACATGTACATTCAGGCGTGTGAGAGATGGAGAGACTGGCTAGAAATTACAGGGAGGTTTCTAACCACCATCGCGGCGAGATTCTGGAGCAGCCTCACAATACGAGTTGTGGGGGTCCAATGACAGAATAGTTTGAAGATAGAGCTGGACACATGTCTGAGTGGGATTGTATGATGGGGCTGCTTGTGATGGTGGGGGGCAGGGCTCAGCAGCCCTGGGGCTCACTTGCGGCATATGTCTTATGCTCCTAAATGCTTATGCTTCAAGCTTTCATCTGGCCTCTGGCAGGGGTCAGGAAGGGATTCCTCCCCCCGACCAGTATATTCTGGGAGGGTTTTTTTTTTAATCTCTGAAGCATCAGGCAGCCCTGGCTGGAGTTGGGACATTGGGTGGATGTGCCAGGGCTCTGAGATGGCACTGAGACATTCTCTCTCTCTCTCTCTCTCTCTCTCTCTCAGATGCTTGGCTGGCTGGTTCTTGCTCACATGATCAGGGTCTAATGATTACCATGTTGGGGTAAGGAAGGAATTTTCCCCCTGGCCAGATTGGCAGGGATCTTTTTGTGTGTGGGGGGGTTCGCTTTCCCCTGCAGCGTGTGGTGTCCATTTGATTCCAAAACTTAATCTCTGCTAGCGAAAAATGAACCAGGGGAATATAGGTGCGTGCTCGGTCCGGGGCCCAATCTGGTAGTACCCGATACTTGATGACATCAAATGGACACTCCCATATAATCAAACATACCTCACCCTCCCAAACCCCCACCCACCAAAAACATCTGGAACAAAGGAGTTTTGTTTTGACTCTCCTATTGACTTTCTACAGGAAAGGATTGCCCAGCTCCATTAATCCTCTTTGAATATCTTACTTAGTTTATTATTAATTACTTACTTTGTAGAGTACAAAATAAGTAATTAATAATTACTTTATTTAATTAATTAAATAAGTAATTAAGTAATTTGGTTCCGCAATCACATCCGCCAACTCCTTTGTTCCAGATGTTTTTGGTGGGTGGGGGTTTGGGAGGGCGAGGTATGTTTGATTATATGGGAGTGTCCATTTGATGTCATCAAGTATCGGGTACTACCAGATTGGGCCCCGGACCGAGCACGCACCTATATTCCCCTGGTTCGTTTTTCGCTAGCAGAGACAGGGGCTTCCCTGACTGGACTTAAGCATCTCTCTCTGAGCTAGCACACACTCCTCTCGTCGGCATCTCCCATTGCCTAGCTCAGGAGCCTCCCCTCCTAGTGTGCTGGATTTCGTCATTCCCATTCTTAGGTGTCTGTCTCTCCCTATCCATTGTATATGGAGCCCGGAGGCCTGACTCAGGCTGTGTGTGACCCTTTTGTTGTCCCAGTGATTTTCTAGGTGCCTAAAAGTTAGGTGATGCCACACTGCGGGTCACCGTGCCTGGGTCTCTTTATGGATCCAGGCCCCTAGTGGGTTTTTCAAAAGCAACTAGGCATCTAAATCCCATTGAAATCAATGAGTTTTGGACACCTAAATGCTCTACAAAAACTTACCTGGCACCTAAACACCTTTGAAAACCGGGCCTTAGGTGATGAAGTGCAGGTTTCTATACTGGGTTAGAAAACTTTTTGTAATCTCTAACCAAAATATCCCTTTTTGCAGATTGGGCCAAGTACTTCTTGTCCTATCTTCAATGGACATGGAAGACAATTGATCACCATCCTCTTTATAACAGCCCATAACATATTTGAAGACTGTTATGAGATCCCCACTCTGGGGCGGTCTTTCCCCTCCAGTCTTTTCTACTGTAAGCTCCTTGGTGGGGAGAATGTGTCTTGCCTAATATTATGGGCCTCGCATATCAGGTTCAACTATCAGATAATTAATTAATTTAAAAGCTAAGGTCCAAGGTGTCCTGAGAGCTAATTCCAACTATTCCTCTGGCTTTGTTCAGTCCCTTCACCGCTCCATTCTTCAGTTTGTCATCCGTCCAATGGGGATAATAGTTACAACTTTGAGGATAATTCATAATGAGTGGAGATACTCAAAAATATGTTGCTGAAAAAACAGCTTTTTAAAGAAAAATTGCTTGTCATTGAAAATAATCTTGGTGTGGATAAAATTCATTTTGAACTCATTTTTCTATGGGTTTTTGTTTGTCGGTGGGGGGAAGTTGCTTTTGGGTTTGGTTTTATGAAAACCTGGAGATGGAAAACTCTTTGGTATACTTTTCAAAGTTTTGGGGGGAAAGATTTCAATATCAGAAATCTTTTCCCAAACAGAAAAAATATTTACCATAAACTGGCATTTTTACCAGAGAAGTTTATTGATATGCAAATGTTTTAGTCTTCAGTTTCATTTTTTGTCCACTCACCCCCATCCAAAAGCAATATTATGGGATGTTTCTATGAAAACAGAACAATGACATTTCCCACAAAAATATAATTTTCATTTTTGGCTAGTGTTAATAATGAGTAATTAAAACTAAATTAAATGAATTTGAGTTGATGTGGGTGCAAAATTCATTGTAATTTTATTTGACAGCATCTGCTTGTCATAAGAACTGTCTAACTGGGTAAGACGTTTTGACCATCTAGTCCAGTATTCTGTCCCTGACAGTGGCCAGTACCACCTGATTCAGAGGAAAGTCTAAGAGGCTCTATAGAGGACAGTTCTCAAATAACCTGCCCATGCCGGAGTCTCATCATCCTCAGCTAGTGAATGGTCTATGGCATGAAGAAGGTGAATTTCTACCCCTCATTATCTGCTACAAAGTAATTGCATGCTCTCATTATCCAGATAGGGTGCAGTAATCAAAGGAACCTACTGGATTTGTGTGTCTAAATCCTATTGACTTTCTACAGGAGAGGATTGCCCAGCTCCATTAATCCTCTTTGAATATCTCGCTTAGTTTATTATTAATTACTTATTTTGTAGAGTACAAACATTGGCCATTATCTTTGAAAACTCATGGCGATCGGGGGAGGTCCCGGATGACTGGAAAAAGGCTAATGTAGTGCCCATCTTTAAAAAAGGGAAGAAGGAGGATCCTGGGAACTACAGGCCAGTCAGCCTCACCTCAGTTCCTGGAAAAATCATGGAGCAGGTCCTCAAGGAATCAATTCTGAAGCACTTAGAGGAGAGGAAAGTGATCAGGAACAGTCAGCATGGATTCACCAAGGGCAAGTCATGCCTGACTAACCTAATTGCCTTCTATGATGAGATAACTGGGTCTGTGGATGAGGGGAAAGCAGTGGATGTGTTATTCCTTGACTTTAGCAAAGCTTTTGATACAGTCTCCCACAGTATTCTTGCCAGCAAGTTAAAGAAGTATGGATTGGATGAATGGACTATAAGGTGGATAGAAAGCTGCTAGATCGTCGGGCTCAATGGGTAGTGATAAACGGCTCCATGTCTAGTTGGCAGGCGGTTTCAAGTGGAGTGCCCCAGGGGTCGGTCCTGGGGCCGGTTTTGTTCAATATCTTCATTAATGATCTGGAGGATGGCGTGGAGTGCACTCTTAGCAAGTTTGCAGATGACACTAAACTGGGAGGAGTGGTAGATACACTGGAGGGTAGGGACAGGATACAGAGGGACCTAGACAAATTAGAGGATTGGGCCAAAAGAAACCTGATGAGGTTCAACAAGGACAAATGCAGAGTCCTGCACTTAGGACGGAAGAATCCCATGCACTGTTACAGACTAGGGACCGAATGGCTAGGAAGCAGTTCTGCAGAAAAAGACCTAGGGGTTATAGTGGACGAGAAGCTGGATATGAGTCAACAGTGTGCCCTTGTTGCCAAGAAGGCTAACTACATTCTGGGCTGTATAAATAGGGGCATTGCCAGCAGATCGAGGGACGTGATCGTTCCCCTCTATTCGACATTGGTGAGGCCTCATCTGGAGTACTGTGTCCAGTTTTGGGCCCCAAACTACAAGAAGGATGTGGAGAAATTGGAAAGAGTCCAGCGGAGAGCAACAAAAATGATTAGGGGGCTGGAGCACATGAGTTATGAGGAGAGGCTGAGGGAACTGGGATTGTTTAGTCTGCAGAAGAGAAGAATGAGGGGGGATTTGATAGCTGCTTTCAACTACCTGAAAGGGGGTTCCAAAGAGGATGGATCTAGACTGTTCTCAGTGGTACCAGATGATAGAACAAGGAGTAATGGTCTCAAGTTGCAGTTGGGGAGGTTTAGGTTGGATATTAGGAAACACTTTTTCACTAGGAGGGTGGTGAAGCACTGGAATGGGTTACCTAGGGAGGTGGTAGAATCTCCTTCCTTAGAGGTTTTTAAGGTCAGGCTTGACAAAGCCCTGGCTGGGATGATTTAGTTGGGAATTGGTCCTGCTTTGAGCAGGGGGTTGGACTAGATGACCTCCTGAGGTCCCTTCCAACCCTGATATTCTATGATTCTATGATTCTATGACATTGGCCACTGTGTGTAGACAGGATAATGGGCTAGATGGACCTTTAGTCTGACCCAGTATGGCCATTCTTATGTTCTTAGATAGACAGATAGATAGATTTTGATCTTATTTATATAGGTGTAAATTTGTAGTAACTCCATTGACCTGAGTGGAGTTTTTCTAGATATTTACCAGTGTTAAAACCTCAGTGAGCATAAATTGATTGAATGTTATGTTCTCATGGAAACAATAATGTCAACAGTTGATTATATTTATAAAGAAACACAGAATGAGACGATGGTCCTGGGAGAAAGATAGCCATTTTCTTTTTTTGACAATAGCCTTGACCCAATCATTTTCCACAGGGCAGCATTGATATCCTCGTTCGTCATGCTATAAATGATCGGATTCATCGTGGCAGGCACCATGGAATAAAAAAACTTCCACCATGTGATCCAGACCTGAGATTGAGCTGGAGGTGGGTTTAATATAGGCAAAACTAGCACTGCAAACAAATACGGAGACAACAATGAGGTGAGGGAGGCAAGTGGAGAAGGCTTTATGCCGGCCCTGCTCAGAGGTGATTCTCAGCACTGTTTTGAATATCAGAACATATGACGCAATTATATGACACTGAAAAACTGATACAGTGGGGTGGAAAGTTTTTACTCTGTCTTTACTCAGCCAAAGCTCACAGTGGAGGAAATTCTGATCTCAGGGATGAAGCCTAAATAACTCCAATGACTTCAGCTTTACTCTGGTGTTATTGAGAACCCAGTCTGGCCCAACCAAAGTCTTGCTTGATTAAACACTTATAAGTAACTCACAATTTGGCTCCTAAATAGGCTTGTTCAGCAATTTATAACTATAGATCAATACATCAGCTTCAGATATTCCAAACCCAATTGTCTTCTCTCACATACCTTGGAGAAAGTCAAAAATGCTACCAAGAAATAAGAACCTGAAGCCAATCCCAGGTGTGAATATTCCTATGATTCACAACATGCATCTAGCCAGTGATTCCCAATTTTGTAGTTGTACATTTGATTTTTCCTTGGTTAGAGAAGCACTTTGCACTTGTCTTTATTGAATTTCCTCTTGTTGATTTTAGTCCAATTCTCCAATCTGTCAAGGTCATTTTGAATTCTTATACTGTCCTCCAAAGTCTTTGCAACCCCTCCCAGTTTGGTGTCATCTGCAATATTTATAAGCATATTCTCTCCTCTGTTATCCAAGTTGTTAATAAAAATATTAAATAATGGCCTTAAAAATGCCACCAGAAAAGAGTTGTAGGTTTTGATCATAAAACTATGGGTGGAGATTTTCACCTAGTGGACTGGGATTCCCAAATCCCATTGAAACTAATTGAAATTTTGGTGGCCAAATATCTATAGGCAACCTTGAAAATCCCATCACTGGTCATGTTGGCCCCCCCATGAACACAAAATAGCCTACATCGCCAAGAGAGAGATTGAGATGTGTTACTCTGAAGTGTTGCCCAATTCAGTTAAAATCTCACAGAATTAATTTTAATAGATCTGGTCAATAAATGGGGCAGAGGATCAGAATCCTGTTACTCCCTTCAAACAATTCACACTTTCTTTAAATAATTCATAGAAATTTAGATTTTTTTTTTTAAATCTACTATTTTGTGGGTTTTTTGGAGAAAAACTCCAAACATAGTGACTGAGTAGACTGACCTCCTGTATAACCCAGCCCAGAAACCATCCCCAAAACAATACCTAGAGCGGATCCTTTAGAAAAACATCCAATCTTGATTTCAAAGTTGTCAGTGATGTACTCTACAAAATAAGTAATTAATAATAAACTAAGTAAGATATTCAAAGAGGATTAATGGAGCTGGGCAATCCTCTCCTGTAGAAAGTCAATAGGATTTAGACACACAAATCCAGTAGGTTCCTTTGATTACTGCACCCTATCTGGATAATGAGAGCATGCAATTACTCTGTAGCAGATAATGAGGGGTAGAAATTCACCTTCTTCATGCCATAGACCATTCACTAGCTGAGGATGATGAGACTCCGGCATGGGCAGGTTATTTGAGAACTGGCCCATAATATTAGGTAAGACACATTCTCCCCACCAAGGAGCTTACAGTAGAAAAGACTGGAGGGGAAAGACAGCCCCAGAGAATTACTTTCCCAAGGTAACACAGCAGGTCAGTGGCTGGGCTAGGAATTGATGCCAGATTTCTGGAGTACAGTCCTGTGTGCCCTTAGTGTTTGCCTCACAATCTTTCCTCTAGACGCTGCTGCCTAATTTTAACTGTGATTATCTTAGTTTCTGGAAACTCTTTAGAGAAATAAAGGGCCAGAGAAATTAATTGTTGCCTCTGGGCTGTTGAGGACTCCAGGGACTGAGTCCCACAAGCCCTTTGAAAACATACGTGGATTCCTGCAGCACCAACGTTTTTGACGCACAGCTCACCCGCAGACAGCACAGATCTCAGTGTATTTCCAGCAGCTCAGCCCCAGTATGAGGGGGGAACAGCCTCTCATAATACAGTGACAGGGGCATTAGATAGAGAGATTGATCGATAGAGGGGTGTGCATGGGGCTAGAGAGAGAGGGGTAACCAATTGCAGTCTGTAGCTGGAGGAGAAAAGACATCTCAGTCTGGGAGGATTCCACACACAGACCGGCACCGTAAGTTTGCTCTTGCAATGAAATATATTTGTGAGTTACAGAGTGGCATTTTAAGGAAGAAATTGTAAGTGCCAATAGATTTTTTTTTCATATTTTTACTCTTACCTCAATTTGGGCATGGGAAACTGAGGCAGTCCAAAGCATTTACCTTAGGAAAGAGGGGGCAGAATATTCGTGCCTCAGTTTCATTCTATTGGGAGTGGGGGAATTGATCAAATTGACACATATTTTTTAGAATGGATCGAGGGTTTATGTTAAAATTGTCCAAAAATAGTGACAATCACTATTGGCTTGTTGTTGCTTTTCTCTCTGTATACATTAGTTTCTTGTTATTTCTGTCTATCTGTCTGTTTATACTTTTCTCTATATATTAGTTTGTTTATACTTCTCTATCTACCTGTTAGTTTGGGTTCGTTCTGTTTTTCTCTCTCACTCTCTGTATCGGTTCTTTTCTTACTTGTGTCTCTCTGTTAGTTTGTTGTTAGATCTATCAAACTATCTATCTATCTATCTAGCATCAGTTTGTGTCTAGTTCTCAGTTTATTGTTTCATCTGTCTATTAGATTTCTGCAAAGGTAGTTGAGTCAAGTGGGTTAGCAGTAGTGGGGACTAGGAGCCTGGATTCAATCCCCAGCTCTGGAAACGGAGTGGGGTCAAGTGGGTAAGAGTAGCAAGGACTGAGAGCCAGGACTCCTGAGTTTTATATGTGGCTCTGGGAGGAAATTCAGTCCAGTGTGTAGACGAGCCAGAACTGGGGGGTTCTATTTCTGTCTCTCATAAAGACTGTGGGACTGGCATCCCTCATAACTTAAAGCTGAGTGGTTAGGGCACTCATCTGGCCTGTGACAAACTCAGATTAAATCCCTCCCTCATACTGATGAAGAGAAGGGATTTGAATTCCCAATTTACAGGAGGGTGCCTGAGCCGTTAGGCTATGGGCTGTTCTGAAATGAGACTGTCTCAGTCTCTCCTTTTGAAGCTGCTCCACTTCGTATCAATAATTAAATAGTCATTGGAGCAGGGACTAGAACTTGGCTCTACCAGACACCAGGGGAGTGCCCCAAGTACCACGCTGGAGAATCACTCTCACGCCCCTACCCTGGCCCAATGACTCTCCATTGTCACTCACAGCAATCATTCCTGTTGGCAATGGAGAGTCACTGGGACAGAGGCTGAGATGCAGTCTAATGTACACGCTAGAGGAGGGAACTATGAGTCATGACACCTCACTTTGTTCCCAGCTGTGGGAGGGAGTTGAGTCCAGTGAGTAAAGCCAGAACTCTTGGCCTGTATTTCCAGCTCCGGGCGGGCTGTTGGATTTAGTGGGTTAGAGCAGGGAGCGAAATGGGAGTCAGGACTCCTGGTTTCTCTTCCAAGCTCTGGGAGGGAGTTTAGCTGAGTGGGTAGAGAAGCAGGAGGGGAGCCGGAACATTCGTGTCTCGCAATGAGCGTGGAAATTCGGCTAGAAGGGGGGACGAGGCATCAGGACTTCTGAACTGTATTCCTGACTCGAGTTTAATGTGTAATTATGCCTGGGTTTGGTCACCTCCATGCAAAATGCTGCTCCCATTTAGAGCAGTATAAATGGGGAATAATTCCATGGCATGCAGTGAAATTACCCCACATTCACAGCAGTGCCCCTGACAGCAAAATCAGGCCTGCCAGACCCCCGATTCCCCTCAGTAAACTGAGGATAGTAACATTTATACTCCATTATCCAGAGTTCGCCCACCTCTGGGTAACAGAGGTATACAAATACCTCAAAAGCAATTGTTCCTAATTCTCCCCTCCATCACCCTGGTGTAAATTAGGAGTAACTGCACTGGAGTCCATTGAACTGATTCTACTTTCTCTCACCCCAGTGTAAATCAGGAGTAAATCAGGAGTAACTCCATTGGAATCAGTGGGACTGTTTCCCCCATTCTCATTCCCAAAGGACTAGTAAAAGGAATTTACAAGCTGAATTGTTTTTTTTTTCTTTTTACATCCTCGGGAGTAGCTAGTTAGAAAGTCGCTGTTAACTCAGCAGCAGCCTGAGCTAAGTGCATCCCAGTTTCAGTCAACTGCAGAGGGGTGTGACCCAGCACAAGAAAACAGGAAAATGACTACAAAAGAAGAAAAAGCCAAAGAGGAGGCCCACAAGATAGCTATGGAGCTGAGAGAAAGAGAAGAGAAAGCCAAAGAGGAGGCTCACAAGAGAACTATGGAGCTGGAAAAAGCCAAAGAGGAGGCGAGAGAAAAAGAAAGGAAGCATGAACTGGAAGTAGCAAGGGCTAGGCAGGATGCACCAGCCCATCCTAGCAACTCCTCTCCAGGTACCACTTCCCATCCCAGAAAATTCCCCACCTACAAGGCAGGCGATGATACTGAGGCCTTCTTAGAAAATTTTGAAAGGGCCTGCCTTGGAAAGAGCATCACTCCAAACCAGTACATGGTAGAGCTGAGGCCGCAGCTCAGTGGACCCTTAGCAGCGGTGGCGGCTGAAATGCCTAAGGAACACATGAACAGTTATGAACTTTTTAAAAACAAGGCCAGACTCAGAATGGGGCTAACACCCGAGCATGCCCGTCGGCGGTTCAGAGCCCTAAGGTGGAAACCAGACGTGGCATTTACCCGGCATGCCTACCACATTGACAAAAATTGTGATGCCTGGATATCAGGAGCAAATGTTAAATCTCTAGAAGATCTGGTTTCCCTAGTAAAAATGGAGGAGTTTTTAGAGGGTGTTCCTGAGGAAATAGAAAGGTACATCCTAGATAGGAAGCCCAAAACTGTAACCGAGGCAGGGGAGATTGGAGCCAAATGGGTGGAGGTGGCAGAAAAGAAAAAAACTAGTAGCAGTTGGAGCGAATACCAGAAGGGGAAAGCCGAAACAAAACCTTACCACCGGGGACAACCAAAGGCCCAACCCACATCCCAAGGGAAACCCCAGACGCCTTCTCACCCCACCCCACCAGTCTCCACCAACCAACATCGCCCCAGTGATACCTTAGCCGGGCGATGTTTTAAATGTAATGAACTGGGACATATAAAGGCTCACTGCCCCAAGAACCCCAACCAATTACAGTTCATTACACCCCAATCACACCAAAGATCCCCAGACCCAGATGCCTCTCTCATACCCTCGGAGCAAAGGGAAACCTTGAGAGTGGGCGGAAAGAAGGTTATCGCTTGGAGGGACACTGGGGCACAAGTGTCAACTATCCACCAATCCCTAGTGGACCCCAAACTCATCAACCCGGAGGCTCCAGTGACACTTCAACCCTTCGTGTCACAGTATGTAACCTTGCCTACAGCCAAGTTGCATGTCCAGTACAAGGGCTGGTCAGGAATGTGGACTTTTGCAGTCTATGATAATTATCCCATTCCCATGCTGCTGGGGGAAGACTTGGCCAACCATGTGAAGCTAGCCAAGAGGGTGGGAATAGTCACCCGCAGCCAGGCTAAGCAAGCTTTCACCCCCATCCCTGTTCCTGAGCTGTCCAGCAGGGCCCCGTCTGTGTTACTGGAGACCCAAACAGAGGTGGTGGAACCGGATCCCCTGCCAATGACTGCAACAGCCGTAGTGGATCCAATCCCAGAGACCCAGCCACAGCTAGTCCCAGAACTGGAACTGGCAATGCAACCAGCAGCAGAACCATTGCCAGCACTGAGTCCAGCGCTTGCAAACCCGTCTACAACTCCAATGCCAGAGGGCACCAGCTAGTCTGAACTGGCGGAAGCAGCAGATAACCCTACCCAAGAGGCTCAGCCAGAGCCTGAGATACCACATAGTGCACCAGCGGACAGCGGTTCACAGTCAATGGAAACAGCCCCAGCACCTGCATCGCTTTCAGAGGGACCAAGCCCCAGTCCACAGTCCAAGGAGGAATTTATGTCTCCAGCATCAACGGAACAGTTCCAGGCCGAGCAGGAAGCAGATGACAGCCTTCAGAAAGCTTGGGTAGCGGCACGGAGCACCCCACCGCCTATCAGCTCTTCTAACCAATCCCGGTTTGTTGTAGAACAAGGACTTTTATACAAGGAGACTCTTTCTGGTGGGCACCAGGAAGACTGGCATCTTCAAAGACAGTTGGTAGTTCCCACTAAGTATCGGGTAAAGCTCTTGAGCTTAGCCCATGATCATCCCAGTGGCCATTCTGGGGTGAACAGAACCAAAGACCGGTTGGGGAAGTCCTTCCACTGGGAGGGAATGGGCAAGGACGTTGCTAATTATGTTCGGTCTTGTGAGGTGTGCCAACGAGTGGGAAAGCCCCAAGACCAGGTTAAAGCTCCTCTCCAGCCACTACCCATAACTGAGGTCCCATTTCAGCGAGTAGCTGTGGATATTCTGTATCCTTTCCCAAAGAAGACACCCAGAGGAAAGCAGTACGTACTGACTTTCATGGATTTTGCTACCCGATGGCCGGAAGCTGTACCCTTAAGCAACACCAGGGCTAAAAGTGTGTGCCAGGCATTAGCAGACATTTTTGCCAGGGTAGGGTGGCCCTCCGACATCCTTACAGATTCGGGAACTAATTTCCTGGCAGGGACCATGAAAAACCTGTGGGAAGCTCATGGGTGAATCACTTGGTTGCCACCCCTCATCACCATCAAACCAATGGTCTGGTGGAGAGGTTTAATGGAACTTTGGGGGCCATGATACGTAAATTCGTAAATGAACACTCCAATGATTGGGACCTAGTGTTGCAGCAGTTGCTTTTTGCCTACAGTGCTGTACCACATCCCAGTTTAGGGTTTTCACCATTTGAACTTGTGTATGGCCGCGAGGTTAAGGGGCCATTACAGTTGGTGAAGCAGCAATGGGAGGGGTTTACGCCTTCTCCAGGAACTAACATTCTAGACTTTGTAAGCAACCTACAAAGCACCCTCCGACACTCTTTAGCCCTTGCTAAAGAAAACCTAAAGGATGCTCAGGAAGAGCAAAAGGCCTGGTATGATAAACATTCCAGAGAACGGTCCTTCAAAGTAGGAGACCAAGTCATGGTCTTAAAGGCGCTCCAGGCCCATAAAATGGAAGCGTCATGGGAAGGACCATTCACGGTCCAAGAGCGCCTAGGAGCTGTTTACTATCTCATAGCCTCCCCCACCTCCCACATAAAGCCTAATGTATACCATGTTAATTCTCTTAAGCCCTTTTATTCCAGAGAATTAAACGTTTGCCAGTTTACAGCCCAGGAAACAGATGACGCGGAGTGGCCTGAAGGTGTCTACTACGAAGGAAAAAAGGATGGTGGCGTGGAAGAGGTGAACCTCTCCACGACCCTTGGACGTCTGCAGCGACAGCAGATCAAGGAGCTGTGCACAAACTTTGCACCGATTTTCTCAGCCACTCCAGGATGAACCGAACGGGCATACCACTCCATTGACACAGGTAATGCTCACCCAATTAGAACCCCACCCTACCGGGAGTCACCTCATGCCCAAACTGCTATACAAAGGGAGATCCAGGACATGCTACAGATGGGTATAATCCACCCCTCTAATAGTGCATGGGCATCTCCAGTGGTTGTAGTTCCCAAACCAGATGGGGAAATACGCTTTTGCGTGGACTACCGTAAGCTAAATGCTGTAACTCGTCCTGACAACTATCCAATGCCAAACACAGATGAGCTATTGGAAAAATTGGGACATGCCCAATTCATCTCTACTTTAGACTTAACAAAAGGGTACTGGCAAGTACCACTAGATGAACCCGCTAAGGAAAGGTCAGCCTTCATCACCCAGGCAGGGGTGTATGAATTCAATGTACTCCCTTTCGGGTTGCGAAATGCACCCGCCACCTTCCAAAGACTTGTAGACGGTGTCCTAGCGGGATTGGGAGAATCTGCAGTTGCCTACCTCGATGATGTGGCCATTTTTTCTGATTCATGGACAGAACACCTGGAGCACCTGGAAAAAGTCTTCGAGCGCATCCGGCAGGCAGGACTAACTGATAAGGCTAAAAAGTGTCAAATAGGCCAAAACAGAGTGATGTACCTGGGGCACCAGGTGGGTCAAGGAACTATAAATCCCCTACAGGCCAAAGTGGATGCTATCCAAAAGTGGCCGGTTCCAAAGTCAAAGAAACAGGTCCAATCCTTCTTAGGCTTGGCCGGATATTATAGACGATTTGTACCACACTACAGCCAAATCGCCACCCCACTGACAAACCTAACCAGAAAGAAACAGCCAAATGCAGTTCAGTGGACTGATGAGTGTCAAAAGGCCTTTCACCAGCTTAAGGCAACACTCATGTCTGACCCTGTGCTAAGGGCCCCAGACTTTGACGAACCGTTCCTAGTAACCACAGATGTGTCCAAGCGAGGCGTAGGAGCAGTTTTAATGCAGGAAGGACCGGATCAAGAATTTCATCCTGTCGTGTTTCTCAGCAAGAAACTGTCTGAGAGGGAAAGCCACTGGTCAATCAGCGAAAAGGAATGCTACGCCATTGTGTATGCGCTGGAAAAGCTACGCCCATATGTTTGGGGACGGCGTTTCCAACTACAAACAGACCATGCTGCGCTACAGTGGCTTCATACCGCCAAGGGGAATAACAAAAAACTTCTTCGGTGGAGTTTAGCCCTCCAAGATTTTGATTTTGAAATACAACACATTTCAGGAGCTTCTAACAAAGTGGCTGATGCACTCTCCCGGGAAAGTTTCCCAGAGTCAACTGGTTAAAAAATTGGTTCTTGGACTGGAACATATTGTTAGTTTTTATATAATCAGTAGTATGTCTAAAGGTACATGTGTCTTATTAACTCTGTTTTCTCCTAGAGCTCCAGGAAGAAATCACAGCCAGTGTGGAACCGGACGTCCAACACTATCTGTGATTTGGGGGGCGTGTCATAACTATAAAGGGAAGGGTAACAGCTCTCCTGTGTACAGTACTATAAAATCCCTCCTGGCCAGAGACTCCAAAATCCTTTTACCTGTAAAGGGTTAAGAAGCTCGGGTAACCTGGCTGACAGCTGACCCAAAGGACTAATAAGGGGACAAGATACTTTCGAATCTTGGGGGGTGGGGAAAGGCTTTTGTTTGTGCTCTTTGTTTAAGGGGTTGTTCGCTCTTGGGACTGAGAGGGACCAGACATCAATCCAGGTTCTCCCCATCTTTCTAAACAAGTCTCTCATATTTCAAACTTGTAAGTAAAAAGCCAGGCAAGGCGTCTTAGTTTTACTTTGTTTTCTCAACTTGTAAATGTACCTTTTACTAGAGTGTTTATCTTTGTTTGCTGTACTTTGAACCTGAGACTAGAGTGGAATCCTCTGAGCTCTTTAAGTTTGACTACCCTGTAAGGTTATTTTCCATACTGATTTTACAGAGATGATTTTTACCTTTTTCTTTAATTAAAAGCCTTCTTTTTAAGAACCTGATTGATTTTTCCTTGTTTTTAGATCCAAGGGAGTTGGATCTGTATTCACCAGGAGTTGGTGAAAGGAAGGAGGGGGGAAGGGTCAATTTCTCCTTGTTTTTAGATCCAAGGGAGTTGGATCTGTATTCACCAAGAGTTGGTGAAAGGAAGGAGGGGGGAACGATCAATTTCTCCTTGTTTTAAGATCCAAGGGGTTTGGATCTGTATTCACCAGGGAATTGGTGAAAGGTTTCTCAAAGCTTCCCAGGGAAGGGAATTAGCTTGTGGGAAATGGTGGCAGCGGACCAGATCTAAGCTGGTAGTTAAACTTAGAAGTCTTCATGCAGGCCCCCACACTTGTACCCTAAAGTTCAAAGTGGGGATACAGCCTTGACAGGAGTAATTCCATGGCATGCTGTGAAATTACCCCACATTCGCAGCAATGCCCCTGACAGCAGAATCTGACCAGTCAGACACCTGATTCCCCTCAGTAAACTGAGGATAGTAACATTTATACAACATTATCCAGAGTTCGCCCACCTTTGGGTGACAGAGATATACAAATACCTCAAAAGCAATTTTTCCTAATTCTCCTCTCCATCACCCTGGTGTAAATTAGTAGTCACTGCACTGGAGTCCATTGAGCTGATTCTACTTTCTCTCACCCCAGTGTAAATCAGGAGTAACTCCTTTGGAGTCAATGAGACTGTTTTCCCCCTCCTCATTCCCATATTATACCAATCTTCACAAGCTAAGGGTCTGACTCAAGGAAATTCAGGTGGTTTTCACAAAAGGAGAGTTATTTTACTGATCTAATCCTGGTCCTTGCTCTTGTCCCTCCATCTGCAACCATCACACGATGTCCTGAGAAAGAAAATGTCCAACCGAACCACCGTGACCGAGTTCCTTCTCCTGGGATTCTCTGATGTTTGGGAGCTGCAGATTTGGCACGTTGTGGGGTTTCTAGTGATGTACTTGGCAGCCCTGGTGGGGAATCTTCTTATCTTCATTGCCATCGCCTTCGACCACCACCTTCACACCCCCATGTACTTCTTCCTGATGAATCTGTCCATCCTAGACGTTGGCTCCATCTCTGTCACTGTCCCCAAATCCATGGCCAACTCCCTCATGAACACCAGGTCCATTTCCTATGCTGGATGTGTTGCCCAAGTCTTTTTCCTCTCCTTCTTCATCACAGCGGATTTTTCCCTTCTCATTGTCATGGCGTATGACCGATATGTTGCCATCTGCCAACCACTGCACTATGAGAGAATGATGAACAGCGGAGCTTGTGTCCAAATGGCAGCTGGTGCCTGGGTCAGTGAGATTCTCAACTCTGTACTACACACCGGGAACACGTTTGCATTGACCTTCTGTGGAGGCAACATGGTGGATCAGTTCTTCTGTGAAATCCCCTATCTACTCAAGCTCACCTGCTCTGACTCCTATCTAAGTGAAGTTAGGGTTCTTGCATTTAGTGTGTGTTTAGTCTTAGGCTGCTTTGTTTTTATGATTGTGTCATATGTTCAGCTCTTCAAATCAGTGCTCAGAATCCCCTCTGAGCAGGGACGACATAAAGCCTTCTCCACCTGCCTTCCTCACCTCACTGTGGTCTCCTTGTTTGTTTGCACTGGGGCCTTTGCCTACCTGAAACCCACCTCCAGCTCCCCATCTGCTCTGGATCTTGTGGCGGCTGTTCTTTATTCCGTATTGCCACCAATCGTGAATCCAATAATCTACAGCATAAGGAACAAAGAGATCAAAGCTGCCCTGAGGAGACTGACTGGGTGTAGGTAATTCACCAAGAATTAATTTTCTGTCTTTCTCTAATTAAAGTTTGCTTATGTAGTATCTTTAGGTATTCATTAATGTCAGTTATTTTCATAACCACACAGATTGCACACAAACACATCTGATTTTGACCTAGTTGCACCAATGCAAATCTAGATTAACTCCGCTGATGTCACTGCCGCTGGGGTGATTTACACCAGTAGAAAATCTGGTCCAGTTGTGGAGCAAATGGGTGTAAATTGTGTGCACAAGAGGAATCAGACTTTCATTCTGTGCCAAAACAATACCCGTTACACTGCTTAGCCACTAGCGCCTGTTCCATGGCGACTGAAAAGAATGATGGGAGTTGTCTTGCTTGTGTGTATAATCAGGGAGTGGCTTCATTGGAACCAGAGGAGTCAGACTGGTGTAAGACTGGGGTAGGTGAGAAGACATTTGGGGTAGATCCTCAACATATCAGTGTAGTTCCATTGACTTTGGTGGCAGAAAATCAAATTGCAGCATCTGTGGAGCTGACCTACTGCCTCCAATGGAGCTGTATATCCATTGCCACCGGCTGGGGACTGGGCCCATTGTCTTATAAACCACCATTCATGCCCTAACCACTAGGTGGGGGACAAGAGGCCAGACTGTGTTAGCTCACATGTACATTCGGGCATGTGGGAGATGGAGAGACTGGCTAGAAATTACAGGGAGGTTTCTAACCACCAGCAGGGTGAGGTTCTGGAGCATCCTCCCAGTAGGAGTTGTGGGGGGAAAATGACTGAATTAGTTTGAAGAGAGCTGGACAAATGTCTGAGTGGGACTGTATGACAGGGCTGCTTGTGCTGGTGGCGGGAAGGGCTCAGCAGCCCTGGGGCTCACTTGCATCGTATGTCTTATGTTCCTAAAAGCTCATGCTTCAGGGTTTCATCTGGCCCCTGGCAGGGGTCAGGAAGGGATTCCTCCCATCGACCCAGTGTATTCTGGGAGGCTTTTTTTTAAATCTCTGAAGCATTGGGCAGCCCGGGCTGGAGATGGGACATTGGGCGGGATGTGCCAGGGCTCTGAGATTACACCGAGCCATTCTCTCTTTCTCTGGTTCTTTGCTGGCTGGTTCTTGCCCACATGCTTAGGGTCTAACTGATCATCATGTGGGGGTCAGGAAGGAACTTCCCCCCCTGGTCAGATTGGCAGGGACGTTGTGGGTGGTCACTTTCCTCAGAAACGTGTGGTGCAGATCACTTGCCAGGATTTTCTGGGTGTATCTCAATTATTTCCCTGCCATTAAGGGGGCCTCAGGCACTGGTGCCCCTCGGTCTCTCCTATTATCAGGTTTATTCCTGGATCATCTCAGACATGCCCATTCCTAGTCCCTCTGCACCCTGGAGACCAAAGATGCATGGCATTGGCAGGGGTGCTCTCAGCTCAGGTTGGTAGAGCTGGTCAAAGTAACTTGTCACTGGGAAATGGTTTCCTCAACCTGTTCATGACAAATGCTGCTATGTTTTTAGATGAGTTAAACAGTCTGAGAATATCTTAGAAAAATGTTTCCCAGCTCCTCCCTCAACTAGGTTGGCCACTGAGGCATTCCCAGCATACGAGATCTGACGGGTTCGATCACAGAAACCCCCTTGGGAACTGCCACCTGTTGTGCCTGGACTACTTCTGAGCCTGTCTTCCCTGCCAGCTTGGGACTTTAGTGCCTTGCCTGGTTTGAGCCCGACATGCTAGCCTGGTACAAACACAGACCCAGGTCTGAACCACATCCGCCAAAAGCTGCAGGCTTATCTGAAAACAGCTTAAGAAGTGTTCCTGTCTCCAACACTCAGGTACCCTACTCTGAATGCGGTCCAACCCCCAAATAAATCAGTTTTACCCTTGTACAAGGGTTAACCGGGGCTCGACCCTCTCCGGGGCGGCGGGGAGCCACACGGGCTCACTACAGACAGTTATTGTTTGGGGAATTAGTCTGTCCGCGGGGGTCTTGCTCGGAAGCCCTTGCGGTAACTGAAATAAACAATGTAAGCCCAGGCCCGAGTCAGGGCGGGCAACAATGAGTCAGTGGCTCAGACCCTCAGGCAGGGCTGAGCAGGAGCAGTACAATCAATAGTAGGCCCAGGAACTAGGTCAGGGCAGGGCAATGCAGAGTCAGAGCTCAGTCCCTTAGGCAGGGCTGAGCAACAACAGTATACACAGTAGGGAGCCCAGGCCCTGGGCCAGGGCGGGGCAACAATGGGTCAGGGCTCAGGCCCACAGTCAGGGCTGAGCAACAACAGTACAAATAGTGTTGAGCCCAGGCCCTAGGTCAGGGCGGGGCAATGCAGAGTCAGAGCTCAGGCCCTTAGGCAGGGCTGAGCAACAACTGTACAAATAATAGGAGGCCCAAGCTCTAGGTCAGGGCGGGGCAACAATGCTGAGTTAGTAGCTCAGGCCCTCAAGCAGGGCTGAGCAGTAACAGTACAAACAATAGCACTAGGCCCAAGCCTCCTCAGGCCTGGGAGAGGGGGAGACTGCCACCCACGAGTTGGGTGGCAGAGGGGACGCAGGCCCTCCCACTCCACTGCATCCCAGCCCAGGGCCCTAGCAGCGGCAGAAGACCCGCTGCATAGTCAGTGGGGATCCTGGCCACAACACACTGACATGGGCTCTGGCAGTGCTGCAGCCAGACTGGCGTCGGCTGCCCCTGGGCTACTTCCAGACTCCCCCTCGGGTAGTACCTGGGTCAGAGTGTTGTCCTCTGGGGGGTCCAGCACCACAGGTTCCTCTGGATAGCGAGCGTCGGGCAGGTCCAGCAACTCCTCCGGGTAGCAGGTGCAGGGCAGGCCCGGGCAGTCCTGGCGGCTGCCTTGGGCCGCAGAGTTTTCCAGGTCATGAGCTGGGCTGGAGGTATCTGGCCCCTCCGATGGCTTGGGCCTTACTGATCTCTGAGGGCGAACCTTTATACTTCCGGGTTGCCGCCTGACCCTCTGAGGTGTGGGCTCTGTGCTCCCTAGCTCCGCCCACTCTGGCCTCCGGCTGGGCTCTTCCCTCTCTGGGGCGGCAGGGAGCCACACCGCCTCACTACAACCCTGTATAAAGTTTATACAGGATAAACTCATAAATTGTTCACCCTATATAATGTTGATAGATAGATATGCACAGCTGTTTGCCCCTCCCCCCAGGTATTAATACATTCTCTGGGTTAATTAATAAGTCAAAAGTGATTTAATTCAATACAAAGAGCAGGATTTAAGTGGTTCCAAGTAATAATAGTCACAACAAAATGAATTACCAAGAATAATAAAATAAAACATGCAAGACTATGCCTAATACAGTAAGAAAGTGATTCCAGATGAAATCTCACCCTCGGAGATGTTCCAATAAGCTTCTTTTACAGACTAGCCTCCTTCTAGTCTGGGTCCAGCAATTACTCACAGCCCTGTGGTTACTGTCCTTTGTTCCAGTTTTTTTCAGGTATCATAACTTCGAATAAAAAAATATATATGCATGTAAATAGGATGAATATATCCAGTAGATCATAACCTTTGCAGAGATATGTTAAATGGCACATCTAACATAAAACATATTCCAGTCATGTCATATTTACACTCATAAGCATATTTCCATAAAGCATGATGGGGTTTATTATTTCTAGAAAGCAACGCCACACCGGACATTCTGGTACTCTGGGAAAGCTGTGGCCCCGCCCCTACCTCATGGTCCTGCCTGCCAGTGTGACCTTGCATGCGTCCCTCATCCGTGATACTGGATGAGGGACGCATGCAGTACCAGAGAGGGGACAAACCACACAGAAAGGGGATTATCCAGCTTAAAACGAAATGAATGGCCAGCTACCCACCATGCTCACCACTCCCAAAGAGCTTCTGCGTGGCTTCCTAGAAATCTCCTCTACCAGGAATAAGTTCCAACAAACTGGATCTCCTGCATTCTGTCGCAAAAGCACTGAGTAGATATGATTGGGTCAAGTCTATTCTCCAAAAAATTTCTCCCGTGACCATCATCTCATTCTGTGTTTCTTTATAAATATAATCAACTCTTGACATTATTGTCTACATGAGAACATAATGTGCAATATGTTTATGCACACTGAGGTATTTAAACTGGTCAATATCTAGAAAAACTGCACTCGGGTCAATGGAGTTACTATAAATTTACACCTATATAAATATCCTGTATTCACACAGTGGTCAATGTCAGATCCTTCAGAGAGAATGAACAGAACAGGACAATTATTGAGTGACCCATCCTGTGTTGTCCAATTCCAGCATCTGGAGTAGGGCCTAATGGACTTAAAGGAGTCCTTGGGAACTTGTGTTTAACTCCTTAGGCCTCTTAGAAAATCACAGCTCTGGTCTTAGATCAACCTCCTGTCTTCTCCCTAGACATGGCACCTCTGGGTTAGGTGTCATACACACTGCCTTGGAGAATTTCAGTTGCTTTGTAGGTGAAAAGAAGGATTTAGTTCTCCAGGGTTGTCAATTACATACCAAACAAACAAGAAACTGAAAACAGGCTTTAATTTAGAATTTTAAAGGTCCCTAGGGGGTTTGGACCATAGGTCCCATCAATGGAATAGGCTGCCAAGGGAGCTTGTGGAATCCCCATCATTGGAGATTTTTTGAAAAACAGGTTGGACAAGCAACTGTCAGTGCTGGTCTAGATTTACTAGATCCTGCCTCAGCTTCTCAAGGTCCTTTTCAGCCTCACATTTCTATGGTTCTGTGATTCTATAATATATCTACAAAAGACATTTTTTTCTATTAGGTGGGCTGGCACCATCCGCAGAATTAGCAGAGATATGGGAATGTTCTTCAAAGGCGAGGACTATTCTTTCCAGGAATTTAGGATGGGATTTTCAAAGAGCCAGGCACCCAATTTCCCTTTGCTTCCAGTCCCTCCCAGAACAGTATTTCTGTGATTCTAGGATCTCTGGTGGATATCGAAGTTCATAAGTCAATGGACCCATAGCTGCACACCAGGGTATCATTGCCCAATATAAACACCTGCACTTCATCACCTAAGGCCTGGTATTCAAAGGTGTTTAGGTGCCTGGGAGATTTTTATAAAGCCTCTTGGTGTCCAAAACTTATTGTTTTCAGTGGGAATTAGCTGCCTAGTTGCTTTTGAAAAACCCTCTAGGTGCCTAAATACCCCCTGGGGCCTGGATCCATAAAGAGACCCAGGCATGGTGACCCACAGTGCGGCAACACCTAACTGTTAGGCACCTAGAAAATCACTGGGGCAACAATAGGGTCACACACAGCCTGAGTCAGGCCCTGGGCTCCCATATGACGGATAGGGAGAGACAGACACCTAAGAATGGGTGTCACAAAATCCAGCATGCTAGGAGAGGAGGCACCTGAGCTAGCCGATGGGAGATGCCGAGTAGAGGAGTGTGTGCTAGCTCAGAGAGAGATGCTTAAGTCCAGTCAGGGAGGCCCTTGTCTCTGCTAGCGAACCACGAACCAGGGGAAGATAGGGGCATGCTCGGTCTGGGGCCTGATCTGGTAGTACCCGATACTTGATGACATCAAATGGATTCTCCGATCTAATCAAACATACCTTGCCCTCCCAAACCCCCACTCACCAAAAACATCTGGAACAAAGAAACAAATCAATCAACCAACAAAATACAGTACATCCTCGCTATAATGAACCCCTGGGGATCCAAGCCATTTCTTCGTTAAAGCCAAGGGTTCATTATAGAAAAAGAGGCCAGCCGCCGGAGCAGCGGCTGACACCTTGAACCCCATGGCCATGGCGGAGGCTGACAGGTCTTCCGGCCCTGGGTCAATACTAGGGGCAGAGAGGTCCTCTGGCCTCGCGGACGCAGCAGGGGCAGAATTTTTACTCCCCACTCTGGAAAAAGGAGAAGAGACAGAGACCCCATGTGTGAATTTGATATGGTAACTAATTTTACGTGGAAAGTGCTCTGATACCATGTTGATGTGTGGCAGTACAAAAGCCTCATACGAATCAATCGATCAATAGATGGAGGGGTATATATGGGGATGGATGGATAGATAGACATGATAAGTTCATGGAGGATAGATCCATCAATGGCTATTAACCAAGAGGGTCAGGGATTCAACCCTATGCTCTGGGTGTCCCTAAGCCTCTGACTGCCAGATGCTGGAATTGGACAACACCGGATGGGTCACTCAATAATTGTGCTGTTCTGTTCATTCTCTCTGAGGCATCTGATATTGGCCACTGTGTGAATACAGGATATTTATATAGGTGTAAATTTATAATAACTCCATTGACATGAGTGGAGTTTTTCTAGATATTTACCAGTGTAAATACCTCAGTGTGCATAAACGGATTGAACGTTAAGTTCTCATGGACACAATAATGTCAAGCGTTGATTATATTTATAAAGAAACACAGAATGAGACGATGGTCATGGGAGAAAGATGGCCATTTTATTTTTTGGAGAATAGCCTTGACCTAATCATTTTTCACATGGCAGCACTGATATCCTTGTTCTTCATGCTAAAAATTATCGGATTCATCATGGGAGGCACAACAGAATACAAAACAGCCACCATGAGATCCAGGTATGAGATTGAGGTGGAGGTGGGTTTAATATAGGCAAAACTAGCAGTGCAAACAAACACGGAGACCACAATGAGGTGAAGGATGCAGGTGGAGAAGGTTTTATGCCGGCCCTGCTCAGAGGAGATTCTCAGCACTGTTTTGAAGATCAGAACATAAGATAAAATGATAAAATAAAGCAGTTTAAGGCAAAGTACACGCTAAAGGCAATAGCCCCAGTTTCACTGAGATATGAGTCATACCAAGCAAGTTTGAGGAGCTGGGGGATTTCACAGAAGAACTGATCCATCTCATTGTCTCCACAGAAGATTATTGCAAATGAGTTCCAAGTGTGCAGTGCAGAATTGAGAACCCCACTGATCCAGATACTGGCTGCCATTTGGACACAAGCTCTCCTGTTCATCATTGACTTGTAGTGCAGTGGTTGGCAGATGGAAATGTACCAGTCGTACGCCATGATGATTATTAAGGAAAGCTCAGCTGTAGCAAAGAAAAGGAAGGGAAAGACTTGGATGACGCAATCCGTATAATGAAATGGCCCTGGTGCTCATGAGGGAATTGGCCATGGACTGGGGTCGACAATGGAGATGGAGCCAAGGTCTAGGACGGACAAATTCATTAGGAAGAAATACATGGGTGTGTGAAGATGATGGTCGAGGGCTATGGCTGTGATGAGGAGAAGATTCCCAGTCAGGGCTGCCAGGTAAATCCCTAGAAACACCATGAAATGCAAAATCCGTAGCTCCCGAATGTCAGAGACTCCCAGGAGAAGGAACTCAGTCACGGTGATTTGGTTGGACATTTTCTTCCTTTGTACATCATGTGATGGCTGTGAAGGGAAGGACAAGGGCAATGGCCAGGGTTCGGTTGCAGTCACTAAAGTATAGGCCTTGCTGGAGCACTAGGCATAACTAACGGTATGAACCAAAGGCTGCAAATAAGAAGAGATGTAATAGAATGTATGGGTTTGAAATTATTGTCTTTTTGGACAATATTTGCATTCCCCAGTCTTTCTTAAAGCTCACTTTCCAATTAAGTGTTGATTGACTTGATAGCAAAAGTCTTAAAGAGTTCCAACCTTAATTCAAATTTATGTTCTTAAATTAGCCCTGTATATTAATACTCTAATATATTTAATTGAAATGGCAAACTTACTGTGCTGGTCTTTGTGGAATTTTTCCCAGCTTGAAATGAATTCAAGCCTCCAGTGTTAGGAATCTTTGGTCATATCTATCTATCTATCTATCTATCTATCTATCTATCTATCTATCTATCTATCTATCTATGCACCCCCTGCCTGTATTGTTTTGTTATCCCTCTCTCTCATGCCCCCATCACTGTATTACCCAGCAGCCATTGTCGTGTCCCTTCTCTGGATGTCCTGAGTTGCTGGGTCTCTCTGCAGTTCCTAGCAGACAGGGATCTACTCCACAGATGGGCACTCCCTGCTCCCCTCCTTGGGTGGGCTTGGCTGAGAGGTGATGGACTAAATGGGATGAGGGACTGAAAGCCTCTCCCAGCTCTAGAGAGGGCCAGGCACAGGAAGGAGGAGAGTGGGGTGGGAAGGAAGTAGTAGCCAGTGTTGGCCAATGGAGAGAAGCAGGAGAGAATGTCTGGTGTTTGGAGGTGGGACACAAGCAAGCAGGGATGGGGGGCTGTTCCGTGGGTCTGGGGCCATGTCAGGGGAGTGGGGCTGAGCAGAGAAGGAGACTGGTGGGCAGAGGGGTTCAGCCGGGATCTCTGAGGAAGCTGAATGAGGAACTGTGGATGGAGAATTGTCTCTGGCCATGGGAGGGGGAATCTCAAAGAACAGGAACCGAGAGCATCCGTGAGTTGGAGGGTTGTGAGAGGGGAGGGAGGGGATTAAGGGGTGGGGTGGTTGTTTGGGGGTCTGGGCTGTGTGAGGCAGATGGAAGGAGACACTCAGGGATGAGAGTAAGAACATTCAGGGGGTGGAGGATGTGGCAGAGGCTGGATTCAAAGGGCCTGAATCTCCTCTCCCTGAAACCAGACATACTCCAGTGTAACACCATGGACTACCCCTGAGATGAGTGATGGGGGAAACAGCCCCATTGACTCCAATGGGGTTACTCCTGATTTACACCAGGGTGACTGAGAGGGAAATCAGTTGACTGCAGTGGAGTATTTCTAACTTTTTTTACAGTTGGTGTGTTATGGTGATAAATTGTGCACAGCTACAGATCAAACCGGGGCTCAGATCCTCATGCCAGAGTCTCCAAAGCTCAAGGGCCAACTCACCAGAGTGCAGTCCACCCACAATAAAGTGACAGCGTTATTAGCCACAAAGTTTAGTTTTCAGTTAGGTTCCTCAGCCTTTGAAGTGCTTGGAGTCGTGCAAAAGGAATTGCATTGTGCATGTGCATGGCGAGAGGAGGAGCTTGTTGAAAGTTGTTTCTGACGTGCAGCCCCATAGCTGCTGAAAGGAAAATGTTCTGGCCAACAAACCTAGGCCTTGTGACTTAAAATCTAACCCTGGGCAGAAATCTGTGCCTAAAAACAGGAGGCATCTGCCTCTGTTGAAGGGTTTCTAATCTTGGGGAACTGTCACTTGAGCACACCTGAATATTGAGAAGGTGCTGAAACTATTTTTGAAATGAAAATAAATAACCCATACACATGCTCACTGGGAGGGGGGATGATTGGGGGGGGGAAGAGTTGGTGGGAAAGGAAGAGAGGAGTTTTGGGCGCAGTGAGAGGAGGAGTGATTATTGAGAGGAGGATAAATGAAGAGGGTGGATAGGAGATGAGTTGGGGGTCAGGAGACAGGTTGGGGGTTGGGAGATGGGGAGGGTAACATAAGGGTCAGTGATAGCAGCCTGGGGAAAAATGGGGACAGGAGCACCTGACAGCCCCACATTCCCCTCCCATGTCTGTGCCAATATCTGGGGGTTCCCAAGCTATCTATGGGGGTCCAACCCTCCCTGCTCCCCTCACATAATCTTGGGATCATGTGTGCCAGGTCTAGGGAAGTGATGCCCCTTGGGGTGTGAAGCTGAGAAGAGGCACATGTGGAGCGTGCACCAACAACACCGTGAAGACCCTGCTGGCACTGGGGTGCTCGTACAAGTGGAGCAGTTCACACCTCTCAAAGCGATTGTTTCAGGCTGCACCGTCTCTTGGCGGGGTTCTCACTCAGCTTAGAATAGCTCATTAAGATAAATAGGCCACTTCACTGGAAGATAGATGTGTCCGGCTTTGTGCTGCGCTTATGGAGAGGTTCTGGGGGTGGATGTGAGGGGAGCCCAGACAGGCACAGAATACAGCTCCTGTCCAGAAAAATGTGGTGGTTGCGAAAAGATCCTTTTGCTTCTCTCGTCATCCATATCCACTGCTATCTACAGACGCTACAACCACCACTTACTCCTACCAACATTTTTCTTTCTCTTCAAACAGCTAGAAAATTAAATACCCAAAAACTTCATTGAAACAGAGTTAAGGTCTCCCAGTGAGAGCTTGGGCCCGTCCAGAAGGTCCAGTTCAGCAAAACTCAAGCTTCTGAAAACCAGGACATACAGAATTAAGGTAAATGCTCACATAACCTTAATTCTGCCCCCTTTGGGCAATGCCCCACAACACCCGTAACACCCACACTCCTGCTCTGCCTTGTGACTGCGATGGACAGATGCTACCTGCGCTTGCCCTACGCTCGAACACTGGGCCTGCTCCCCCCACAGAATGCCACATTGGTACAATTTAACTACATCCCCTTTTACAGCCCCTTCACACTTGCACACAGGAGACCACCTAAACCTCTACTTCCCCATACCCCTCATTAAACCCACAACCTGCTCTCATATTCCCCTCACCACTGACAAGATGACCCCAGGGCCCTGCTACTGACACGATCTACACAATTCTGTAGATGGGAGCCTCAAGGGACATGTGCACCTCTTCCTTTGGTCACACACATGGGGTGCGGGGGTGAGACCAGATCTCCCCATATCACAAACACAGCTCTATGGTGCTCCTCATCTAATCCCCAGAGCTCCTCATATCACAAACACACCACCCTTCTCCCTCCACCATTCAAGTCAGCTACAGCTAACACCATAAATGCAGAGGGAGTTTAATGCAGAGAATTCCATGGGGCTATTGTCAGCTCCTGGGGGCAGAGTTAAGGTTGTATGAGCTTGTATCTTAACTCTCTATTTCTTGGCTTTCCAAAGTTTAAATTTTGCAGTACAACACAATATTCTGGAAGGGTCTGAACTATCACTGGGCAACCTTAACTCTGTGTTAACAAAGTGTTATTGTTTTTGGCCATATATAGCTTGATCGATCAATCAATTCTTATCTGATTTACACTTGTGTAAACCTAGAGTAACTCCACTGACTTCAGTTAATTTAGTCTGGATTATTACCACACAGAATGAAACCATGGTCATGGGAGACATCTGGAAATTTTATTTTTGGTGAATAACCTCCATTCAGTTAGTTTCTTCCAGGCACCTTTGATCTCCTTGTTCCTCATGCTGTAGATGATCGGATTCATCAGAGGAGGCACCACGGAATAAAGCACACTCACCACAAGATCCAGACCTGATGGAGAGTGGGAAGTGGGCTTCATGTAAGCAAAAATAGCAGTGCAAAATAACAAGGAGACCACAATGAGGTGAGGAAGGCAGGTGGAGAAGGCTTTATGCCAACCCTGCTCAGAGGGAATTCTCAGCACTGTTTTGAAGATCTGAACATATGACACTATTAAAAAACCAAAGCAGCTAAAGCCTAAGAATATGTTAAAGGAAAGAACCACAGTTTCACCAAGGTACAGGTCAGAGCAGGCCAGCTTGAGTATTTGGGGGATTTCATAGTACAGCTGACCCATCATGTTGCCTCCACAGAAGGTTATTGCAAATGTGTTCCCACTGTGCAGTATACAAAGGAGAATTCCAGTGATCCAGGCACTGGCTGCCATTTGGGCACAAGCTCTCCTGTTCATTATAATCTCATAGATCAGTGGTTGGCAGATGGCGACATATCGGTTGTACGCCATGATGGTGAGAAAAGCAAAGTCAACCGCAGTGAAGAAGATGAAGAGAAAGACTTGGGTAACACATACAGAATAAGAAATTGACGTGGTGTTTAACAGGGAGTTGGCCACGGACTTGGGGACAGTGAGGGAGATGGATCCAAGGTCTAAGATGGACAGATTCATCAGGAAGAAGTACATGGGGGTGTAAAGATGATGGTCAAGCAGAGCAAGGATGATAACAAGTAGATTCCCTGTCAGGGATACCAGGTAAATCCCTATAAACAGGATAAAGTGTAAAATACGCAGCCCCCGAAAATCAGAGAATCCCAGAAGAAAGAACTCAGTCACGGTGGTTTGGTTGGACATTTTCTTTCTCAGTACATCATGTGCTGCCTGGGGAGGGGTAAGGACAACGGCAATGTCAGGAGAGATGGTTCCTCACCTGTAACAATCTCACCAGTAGTGAACTGCATTGTGACACCAGTGTAAATTGCCACAGCTCCCTTACAGTCGAGCAGTTTCCATTTCCACCATCTGAGGATCTGTTCCCAGATGCGGCTTGATAAAATGCCATGTAAATATGTAACCAATTACAATCCAAACCCTACAATCTTAGGAACCACAGTCCTCCTATTGCGACAATGGAGAGCTATTTTACGAGAGGAGAGTGAGGCTACTTCTACACTATGAACCAGGGGAGTGATTCCCAGCTCGGGTCCATGTCCTTGAGATGGCCCGATGAGAGCTAGCACAAGTATAAATCCTGTATAGCCGTGGTAGCATGGGCAGCCACGCTGAGTAGGTGGCCCCGAAGTTCAGACAAGCTTGTACGTGGCATGACGAAGCTATGGTGCCGCCCATGCTATTGCAGCTGCACTGTGATATATACCCATCCATCTAGCACAAGCGCATGCACGTGAGCTAGGGAAGCACAGCCCTAGCTTGTAATGTATATGTAACCTAAAAGAATTTGTCTTGTTTAGCTGAGCAAAAAGTCAGCTGAGAGGGGATGTGGTCGCTCTCTATAAATAGATCAGGGGGATAAACACCAGGGAGAGAGAAGAGCTATTGATGCTAAAGGACAATGGTGGCACAGGAACTAATGCGGATAAGCTGGCCATGAGTAAATTTAGGCTGGAGATGAGAAGTAGGTTTTTCCCCAGCAGAAGAGGGCTGAACTAGGGCTGACATTTATTCCTTAAAAAAAGCAACTTTAGATACTACTTTTCAAAAGAAAATGCAAATAGGACTCCTGACCATAGACAATACTATTTTGTACTTAGGCTTAGCAGTATTTAATTTATATATATATATAATTTTGACTGATAATATTGATATTTATAATTAAACATTTTTTTTATTTTTATCAGTTTAAATTTTCACAGTTGCAGGAAATTATGGAGGGATCAGACAATAGTTATTTAATGACAGTACATGTTGAGTTTCAAAAAATTAAAACTTGAGAACTGTGAAAGCACAATGTTTCAACATGACGTGAAGATATAGAAAGTCAATAACCTTAAATCAAACACTCATAAGTTCTCAAGCAGCATTTTTCTTACTTTGCCTCACTGGAAATGTTGATTGTTGAAGGAAATATTTTTTTTGCTGGCTTTGTGTGTATGGTGAAATCAACATTTGCAAATACTTACAAAGGCAGACCCTGTGCAGATTTTGCAGAGCTGCCACTTTTTCACCAAAGATAAGTAATAATAATATTGGGTGTTTTCTGAGGGCAATATAAATAAATACTCTCATGTAGGAGAATTGGCAGCAGCCCTACACATTCCTCAAATGTCACAGTGATGGATATGGAGTGGAGATTAAGGATAATCTAGGCATGGCACAATATCTAAATGAATATTTTGCATCGGTCTTTAAGAAGGCTAATGAAGGGCTTAGGAATAGAGGGAGCAGGACAGAGGGGAATAAAGGAGGGGGGATTGACATTACAGTATCAGAGGTGGAAGCCAAACTTGACCAGCTAAACGGGACTAAATCGGGCGGACTGGATGATCTTCATCCTAGAATATTGAAGGAACTGGCACAATAAATTGCAAGCCCCTTAGCAATAATTTTTAATGAATCTGTATACTCGGGGGTGGTACCGTTGGACTGGAAAATAGCTAATGTGGTTCCTATTTTCAAGAAGGGGAAAAAAAGTGACCCGGGTAACTACAGGCCTGTTAGTTTAACTTCTGTAGTATGCAAGGTCTTGGGGAAAAAATTGAAGGAGAAAGTAGTTAAGGACCTTGAGGTGAATGGCAATTGGGACAAATTACAACATGGGTTTACGAAAGGCAGATCGTGCCAAACCAACCTGATCTCCTTCTTTGAGAAAGTAACAGACCTTCTAGATAAAGGAAATGCGGTGGATCTAATATACCTTGATTTTAGTAAAGCATTTGATACTGTACCGCATGAGGAATTATTGGTTAAATTGGAAAAGATGGGGATCGATATGAAAATCCAGAGGTGGATAAAGAACTGGTTAAAGGGGAGACTGCAGCGGGTAGTTCTGAAAGCTCAACTGTCAGGTTGGAGGGAGGTCAACAGTGGGGTTCCTCAAGGTTCGGTTTTGGGTCCAAATTTATTTAATCTATTCATTACTGACCTCGGAACCGAATGTAGGAGTGGGCTGATAAAGTTTGCGGATGACACAAAGTTGGGAGGTATTGCCAATTCGGAGAAGGATCGGGATATTCTGCAGGGAGACTTGGATGACCTTGTAAATTGGAGTAATAATAATAGGATGAGATTTAATAGTGAGAAGTGTAAGGTGATGCATTTATGGATGACTAACAAGAATTTTAGTTATAAGCTGGGGACGCATCGGCTGGAAGTGACGGAGGAGGAGAAGGACCTCGGAGTCCTGGTTGATCGCAGGATGACTATGAGTCGGCAATGTGACGTGGCTGTGAAAAAAGCTAATGCGATCTTGGGATGCGTTAGGCGAGGTATTTCTAGTAGGGACAAGGAGGTGCTGCTTCCGTTATACAAGGCGCTGGTGAGACCTCATTTGGAGTACTGTGTGCAGTTCTGGTCTCCTATGTTTAAAAAGGATGAACTCAAACTGGAACGGGTACAGAGAAGGGCCACTAGGATGATCCGAGGAATGGAAAACTTTTTCTATGAAAGGAGACTCGAGGAGCTCGGTTTGTTTAGCCTAACCAAAAGAAGGCTGAGGGGGGATATGATTGCTCTCTTTAAATATATCAAAGGGATAAATACCAGGGAGGGAGAGGAATTATTTCAGCTCAGTACTAATGTGGACACGAGAACAAATGGATATAAACTGGCCGTCGGGAAGTTTAGGCTTGAAATTAGACGAAGGTTTCTAACCGTCAGAGGGGTGAAATTTTGGAACAGCCTTCCGAGGGAAACGGTGGGGGCGAAAGACCTCTCTGGCTTCAAGATTAGGCTAGATAAGTTTATGGAGGGAATGGTTTGATGGGATAATGTGATTTTAGTAAATTAGGCAATAACGTGCCATAGCTGGTAAAATGAGGGTCCGGCTGGAGAATCTTGCCTGTATGCTCGGGGTTCTACTGATCGCCATATTTGGGGTCGGGAAGGAATTTTCCTCCAGGGTAGATTGGCAGAGGCCCTGGAGGTTTTTCGCCTTCCTCCGCAGCATAGGGCAGGGGTCGTAAGCTGGAGGATTCTCTGCAACTTGAAGTCTTTAAATCACGATCTGGAGACTTCAACAGCTGAGTTAAGGGAAAGTGGGTGGGTCAGCTTTTGTGGCCTGCATCATGCGGGAGGTCAGACTAGATGACCATATTGGTCCCTTCTGACCTTAAAGTCTATAAGTCTATGAGTCTATAGTTCAGACAGAAGATTCAAGACAGTGGGGCAACAGATTATGTACAGGAATAAAGAGATAGATCATGCAAGTGCCGCAGCACCAAGAAGCTAGCAGATTTCTAATGGATTCCCATGCTTCCATTTCAGTGATAGGATCTGGTTGTGGGAGGGGTTTGTAGACACCCCCTCCACTATGTGCATTGCCAATTCCGAGCTCATATTCCTAAATGTGGGAACTGCTGTCTTGGCCCACAAAATGTTTTGTTCTCATTGTCAAACTCAGATCTGGTTCCTTGTTTTGTAACATCATTATGTACAGTATACGATCTAAACTGGGACCAGTGAGATATATGGGACATAACGGTGTTGTGTTTGTGTGTGAGAGACAATGAGTGTGTGTCTATGATTGTTTTTGTGCTGGGGGAAAGAGTGCGTTTGGTGCATTTAGGCTGGTGTGTTAGAGTGAGTGTTTGCATGTTGGATAGTGTACGTGTGCCTGCTTGTGTGAAGTGTGAGTGAGCATCATGGTGTGTGTGTGTGCATCAGTCTATGGAAGATTCTGAATGGGTGTTTGTGTGAGTGTTTGCCTGTGTGTTTAAATAGCAACAATTGAACGCAATAAAAGTTATCAGGTGAATCAAAAAGTCAAACACAATTTTGTACCAGGTTCCATTTTGACAAAATCTAAACATTTTGTTTCAATGTTGACCATGTTTTAAAGTAAAATTAAGGAAAAAGTTAAATGAAAAGTTGTTTTGTACTGGAAAATCAAAACGTTTAATTCCAAAAAGGTCAATTATTTTCACTTCAACTGACAATGCCACTTTTTTAACCTCTGACCAGCGCAAATTTTGTGGTCTATTTTAAGAATGGGCTTAATTCTTCTCACACACTGTTATAAATCCTGCTTCTTTCCATTGACTGTACTTTAGTGTCAGTGGATTTAATGTAATCTATATCAGTCTAAACTAGGAGCTGAACTTTTCTCTGGCAGCTTGATCAACATGCCCAGGTTTTTTTAACTGTTTATTTAGGAAGTTTTAACAAGTTTACAAATCCTTGCCATGTAAATATCAGAAACAAAACAATCATTACAACAGTGAACTTCGGTTTAAAGAGACATCATATGGGAATATAGTCACCAAATCTTTCTATTTAACAGGTTGTTACCATAGTACAGAGTGAGGATCATTAGAACTCCTTCATCATTTCTGGTGATTTTATTAAATAGAGTGAAATTTCTGTATTCACATATTTAACAGAACAGGTTTGTCTATTAAATGTTCCTATGCAAAGCAATTGGACAGATGTGCTGGGATTTTTTTTCAGGTGAATATAATTTGAGCACTGAATAAGAGGTGGGTAGAGCCAGAACTCCTGGACTGTATTTCCAGCTCCGGGAGAGGTGTTGATTTTAGTGGGTTACAGCAAGGGTGAACTGAGAATCAGGATTCCTGTGTTTTCTTCGAAGCTCTGGGGGGAAGTTTAGTTGAGTAGTTAGAAAAGCAGGAAGGGAGCCAGAACGTCTTTCTCTCGCCGCGAGCATGGAAAACTGGCTAGAACGGGGGACGAAGCATCAGGAGTCCTGAGCTGTATTCATGACTCAAGTTTACTGTGTAATTATGGTTGAGGTTTGGTCACCTCCAGGCGAAATGCTACTCCCATTTAGAGCAGTATAAATGGGGAGTAATTCCATGGCATGCAGTGAAATTAACCCACATTCACAGCAGTGCCCCTGACAGCAGAATCTGGCCAGCCAGACCCCTGATTCCCCTCGATAAACTGAGGATAGTAACATTTATACAATGTTATACAGAGTTCGCCCACCTCTGTGTGACAGAGGTATACAAATACTTCAAAAGCAATTGTTCCTAATTCTTCTCTCCATCACCCTGGTGTAAATTAGGAGTAACTGCACTGAAGTCCATTTAGCTGATTCTACTTTCTCTTACCCCAGTGTAAATCAGGACTAAAGCCATTGGAGTCAGTGGGGCTGTTTTCCTCCTCCTCATTCCCATATTATACCAATCTTCACAAGCTAAGGGTCTGACCCAGGGAAATTAAGGTGGTTTTCACAAAAGGAGAGTTATTTTACTGATCTAATCCTGGCCCTTGCTCTTGTCCCTCTCTCTGCAACCATCACACAAAGTCATGAGAAAGAAGATGTCCAACTGAACCACCCTAATGGAGTTCCTTCTGCTGGGATTCTCTGATGTTTGGGAGCTGCAGATTTTGCACTTTGTGGTGTTTCTAGTGATTTATCTGGCAGCCCTGATGGGGAATCTTCTTATCTTCCTGGCCATAGCCTTCGACCACCACCTTCACACCCACATGTACTTCTTCCTGATGAATCTCTCCGTCATAGACCTTGGCTCCATCTCTGTCATGGTTCCCAAATCCATGGCCAACTCCCTCATGAACACCAGGGCCATTTCCTATGCTGGATGTGTTCATATGCAAAGCAATTGGACAGGTGTGCTGGGATATTTTTGCAGGAGAATATACTTTGAGCACTGAATAAGAGGTAACCAAATATCTAAGTATCTATTTGTCCTCTGTCTATTTTTCTATTACATAATTTTTGTGTTAATTTTTCCATAACCAACTTCCCATATTGTTTTGAACTATTCCTCAATGTTTAGACTATGTTTCATTTCCAATTGAGAGGTTACTAATAACTGAGCAGTTACTAGCAGATCAGAGGTTAATTTTTCATTTCCTGTTGTGTGACCATTTCCACCAGTAAGCCCCAGGAGGATCACCAGAAGGTTATTACATAATAAATAGCCAACAATTGGGTCATTTAGTTATAGACTGCTTCCAATATTCTAACAACTGGACATGTCCAATGCATCAAATCTCCTCTTTCACCACAATTTCTCTAATATTTAGTCTGTATATATATATAAATATATATTTAACCTGCCTGTGCGAGGTACCATTCAAACAGTATTTTAAAGAAATTTTCTTGTATTGTGCTACAGACTGGAGTTGCTGGTCCTCTTTTCCAGATCAAACCCCATTCCTCTGCATGCTGTTTTTTTTCAGTGTTCCTTACAGGTCAGGTTTTCTAAACCTTTGATCATTTTTGTTGGTCTCCTCTGAACTCTCGCCAATCTGTCCACATCTTTCTTAAAGAGTGGCACCCAGAACAGGGCACAATACTCCAGCTGAGGCCTCAACAGTGCCAAGTAGAGCGGGACAATTACCTCCCGTTTCTTACATATGACATTCCAGTGCTTCACCAACCCATTCCAGTGCTTCAACAACCTCCTAGTGAAAAAGTTTTTCCTAATATTCAACCTAAACCTCCCCCACTGCAACTTGAGTCCATCACTCCTTCTTCTGTCATCTGGTACCACTGAGAACAGATTTCAGTGGGATGTAGATGCCTAGTTGCTTTTGAAAAACCTACTAGGTCCTAAAATACCCCTGGGGCCTGGATCCATAAAGAGGCCCAGGTGTCGTAACTCGCAGTGCGGCAACACCTAAAGTTTAGGCACCTAGAAAATCACTGGGACAAGAATAGGGTCAGACACAGCCTGAGTCAGGCACCGGGGTTCCCTAAACAACAGATAGGGAGAGACAGACACCTAAGAATGTGAGTCAAAAATTCCAGCACATTAGGAGGGGAGGCGCCTGAGCTAGCCGATGGGAGATGCTGAGGAGAGGAGTGTGTGCTAGCTCAGAGAGAGATGCCTAAGTCCAGTAAGGGCGGCCCCTGTCTCTGCTAGGGAACCACGAACCAGGGGAAGATAGGCACATGCTCCGTCCGGGGCCTGATCTGGTTGTACCCACTACTTGATGACATCAAATGGATACTCCCATCTAATCAAACATACCTCGCCGTCCCAAACACACACACACCAAAAACATCTGAAACAAAGAAATAAATCAACCAACCAACAAAATACAGTACATCCTCACTATAACGAACCCCTGGGGATCCAAGCCATTTATTTGTTAAAGCCAGGGGTTCATTATAGCAAAAGAGCCCTGACACCGGGGGCAGCGGCTGACACCTTGAGCCCATGGCCATGGCCGAGGCTGACAGCTATTCCGGCCTTGGTTTGGTAGTGGGAACAGAGAGCTCCTCTGGCCTCGGGGACGTGGAGGGGGCAGAATCTTTACTCCCCATCCTGAAATAAGGAGAAGAGCCAGAGACCCCATGTGTGACTTTGATATGGTAACTGATTTTATATGGAAAGTGCTCTGATACCAGTGGCAGTACATAAGTGATGGGTGGCAGTACATAAGCCTCAGACAGATCGATCGATCAATAGATAGAGGGGTATGTATGGGTATGGATGGATAGCTAAACATGATAAGGTCATGGAGGATAGGTCCATTAATGGCTATTAACCAAGAGAGTCAGGCATGCAACCCTATGCTCTGGGTGTCCTAAGCCTCTGATTGCCAGATGCTGGAATTGGACAACACAGGATGGGTCACTCAATAATTGCCCTGTTCTGTTCATTCTCTGTGAAGCATATGACATTGGCCACTGTGTGAAGACAGGATATTTATATAGCTGTAAATCTGTAATTACTCCATTGATCTGAGTGGAGTTTTTTCTAGATATTTACCAGTGTAAATAACTCAGTGTGCCAAAACGGATTGCACGTTATGTTCTCATGGAGACAATAATGTCAAGAGTTGATTATATTTATAAAGAAACACAGAATGAGACGATGGTCATGGGAGAAAGTTGGCCATTTTATTTTTTGGAGAATAGCCATAACCCAATCATTTTCCACAGGGCAGATTTGATATCCTTGTTCCTCATGCTATAAATGATCAGATTCATCATGGGAGGCACCAGGGGATATAAAACTGGCACCACGAGATCCAGACATGAGATTGAGCTGGAGGTGGGTTTAATATAGGCAAAACTAGCAGTGCAAACAAACACAGAGACCACAATGAGGTGAGGGAGGCAGGTGGAGAAAGCTTTATGCCAGTCCTGCTCAGAGGGGACTCTCAGCACTGTTTTGAAGATCAAAACATATGACACAATTTTAAAGACAAAGCAGTTTAAGGCAAAGTACAAGCTAAAGGCAATAGCCCCAGTTTCACTGAGATATGAGTCATAAGAAGCAAGTTTGAGGAGCTGGGGGATTTCACAGAAGAACTGCTCCATCTCATTGTCTCCACAGAAGATTATTGTAAACGTGCTTCCAGTGTGCAGTGCAGAATTGAGAACCCCACTGATCCAGATACTGGCTGTCATTTGGACACAAGCTCTCCTGTTCATCATTGACTCATAGTGCAGTGGTTGGCAGATGGAAATGTACCAGTCATACGCCATGATGATTATTAAGGAAAGCTCAGCTGCAGCGAAGAAAAGGAAGAGAAATTATTGGGCGGCACATCCATAATACGTAGTGGCCCTGGTGCTCATGAGGGAATTGGCAATGGACTTGGGGATGACAATGGAGATTGAGCTAAGGTCTGGGACGGACATATTCTTCAGGAAGAAATACATGGGTGTGTGAAGACGGTGGTTGAGAGCTTTGGCTGTGATGATGAGAAGATTCCCAGTCAGGGCTGCCAGGTAAATCCCTAGAAACAGCATGAAATGCAAAATTTGCATCTCCCAAATGTCAGAGAATCCCAGGAGAAGGAACTCTGTCACAGTGATTTGGTTGGACATTTTCTTCCTCAGTATATTATGTGATGGCTGTGAAGGGAAAGACAAGGGCAATGGCCAGGGTTCGTCTGCCGTAAGTAGAGGCCTTGCTGGAGCCCTAGACAGGGCCGGCTCCAGCGTTTTTGCCGCCCCAAGCAGCAAAATAAAAAAAAATTAAAAAAGCTGTGATCGCAAGCGGCGGCAGCTCTACCGCCGCTTCATTCTACGGCGGCAATTCGGCGGCAGGTCCTTCGCTTCGAGAGGCAGTGACGCCCTTGCTGCTCAATTGCCGCCGAACGACCGTACATGCCGCCCCCCTCTTCATTGGCCGCCCCAGGCACCTGCTTGTTACGCTGGTGCCTGGAGCTGGCCCTGGCCCTAGGCATAACTAACAATGTGAACCAAAGGCTGCAAACCAAAGTAGGCCTGACCTTGGCAGAATAGTAACACACCAGGTATTGACTAACCAAGTAAGCACATTCCTGATTGGAGAGTATGGAACAAAAACACCCAGTTTTCTCAAATAACTTTGTAAACAAATTCCGAAAAGATGATACAGGAGCACACTGACCCCTCATAAGATAAGGCGGGGAGGACAGGATAATGGATGAGGATGTTTTTCTTGACCCAGCAGGTACTAGGTGTAGGGCTGGTAACTAACAACATCTAGAATGTAATATGAAATTTGTTTCTATCAATGTATAAAAGGAGAAGTCATGGTGGGGCATCTTTGAATTGGCCAAGGGCACAGGATCCTGTTATGTTGACTGAGCCTTTACCTTGTCATGGGCATACATATGTTTGTGCCCCTGTGACCTGTTGGACAGGGTGCTAGTAATGTGCTTTGCTGACAATAAACTTGGCTGAGCACCTCTGCAACTGAACCAAGCCTCTCTTATGAACAACATCAAGGTCTACTGAATCTGGCAGCAGTGTTGCACAGCAGATATGGTGCTAGACGAAGATGTCTGGGTTCTGGTCCTCTTGATCTCCCCAAATCCAACTGTCCTCCATGTCAGGATAGATTGGTTTTGGCTGCTTGGTTCAACTCTCATCCTGAATTTTAAGACACTAGTTGGTACAAAACAAATTCTGTGGGCTATCAGCTTTGTTGCTTACTCAGTTTTACCATCTGGCAGCTACCCTCTGAAACAGAAATAAGAAGAGATTCAAGAGAGTGTACGGGTTTGAAATTATTGTATTATTGGACAATATTTGCATTCCCCAGTCTTTGTTAAAAGCTCGGTTTACAATTAAGGGTGGTCAGAAATGTTCTGCTTAAATTGTTTTCAAAGGAGAATTGTGTTATCAATTAATCAAATTTTCATAGAAAGTCTCAGGTATCCTCAAATATATTTCATGGATACGTCATATGGGTGGTTCTAGTCAGAAAAATATCAGTTTTCTGCAATTTTTAGTGGAAAATGTTTTTTTCTCAGTTGCCCAAATATGAATAATTGGAGATTTTTTTTTTTTGAGAAAAGAAATTCTGATAGGCTCTAGATGATTGATTGACTTGATAGCAAAAGTCTTAAAGAGTTCCAAACCTAATTCAAATGTATGTTCTTAAATTAGCCTTGTATATTAATACTCTAACATATTTAATTGAATTGGCAAACTCACTGTGCTGGTCTTTGTGGAATTTTTCCCAGTCTGTGAGGCATTCGAGCCTCCAATGTTAGGAGTCATTGGTCCTATCTATCTATCCACTGCCAGGATTGTTTGGTTCTCTCTCTCTCTCATGCCCCCATCACCGTATTATCCAGCAGCCATTGCGGTGTCCCTTCGCTGGATGTCCTCAGTTGCTGGGACTCTCTGCAGTTCCTAGCAGACAGGGATCTACTCCACAGATGGGCGCTCTCTGCTCCCCTCCTTGGGCAGGCTTGGCTGAGAGGTGATGGACTAAATGGGATGAGGGACTGAAAGCCTCTCCCAGCTCTAGAAAGGGCCAGGCACAAGAAGGAGGAGAGTGGTGTGGGAAGGAAATGGTGGCCAGGGCTGGCCAAAGGACAGAATCAGGAGAGAATGTCTGGTGTTTGGAACTTTGACAGGAGGAAGCAGAGGTCGTGAGCTGATCCCTGGGGCTGGGGCCATATCAGGGGAGTGGAGCTGAGCAGAAGAGGGGACTGGTTTGCAAAGGGGATCAACAGGAATCTCTGAGGAAGCTGAGTCAGGAACTCTGGGTGGAGAATTGGCTCTGGGCCATGGAGGGGGACTCTCAAAAAACAGGGACCGAGAGCGTCCGTGAGTTGGAAGGTTGTGAGAGGGGAGGAAGGGGATTAGGGGTTGGGAGGGTTGTTTGCAGGTCTGGGCTGTGTGTGGCAGAGGGAAGGAGACACCCGGGGACTAGAATAAGAGCGTTCAGGGGGTGGAGGATGCATCAGAGGCTGGAGTCAAAGGGCCTGAATCTCTTCTCCCTGAAACCAGACATACTCCAGTGTAACACCATGGACTACCCCTGAGATGAGTGATGGGGGAATCAGCCCCATTGACTCCAGTGGGGTTACTCCTGATTTACACCAGGGTGACTGAGAGGGAAATCAATTGACTGCAGTGGAGTATTTCTAACTTTTCATACAGTTCGTGCATTTTGGTGCTGATTCATTGTGCATAGCTAGAGATCAAACCGGGGCTCAGATCCTCATGCAGGGTCTCCAAAGCTCAAGGGCCAACTCATCAGAGTGTAGTCCACCCACTGACCCTCAGGGGGAAATAAAGTGACAGTGTTATTAGCCACAGTGTTTAATTCTCAGTTAGGCGTGTCAGCCTTTGAAGTGCTTGGAGTCACGCCAAACGAATTGCACTGTGCATGTGCCTGGCGAGAGGAGGAGATGGTTGAAAGCTGTTTCTGACTTGCAGCCCCATAGCTGATGAAAGGAGAATGTTCTGGCTAACAAACCTAGGTCTTGTGAGTCAAAATCTAACCCTGGGCAGAAATCTGTGCCTAAAAACAGGAGGCATCTGCCTCTGTTGAAGAGTTTTTAATCTTGGGGAACTAATCCTTGAGCACAGCTGAATATTGAGAAGGTGCTGAAACTATTTTTGAAATGAAAATAAATACCCCATACACATGCTCACTGGGAGGTGGGGGGGATGATGGGGGTGGAAGAGTTGGTGGAAAAGGAAGGACGAGTTTGGGGGGCAGTGAGAGGAGGGGTGATATGGGGAGGAGGATAAATGAGGAGGTGGGATAGGAGATAGGTTGGGGGTTAGGAGATGGGGAGGGGTGGGGCACTGGGAAGGGGAACATGAGGGTGAGTGACAGCAGCCTGGGGGAATATTGGGGACAGGGGCACCTGACAGCCCCACATTCCCCTTCCATGTATGTGCCAATATCTGGAGGTTCCCAATCCATCTATGGGGGTCCAACACTACCTGCTCCCATCAGGTGATCTTGAGGGATTTGTCCTTGCCCTTCTGGGGGGCTTAACCTGTCTCCCTTACCCCTTCCTCATGTGTGCCGGGTCTAGGGAAGCGCTGCCTCTTGGGGTGTGAAGCTGAGACGAGTCACATGGAAAGCGTGCACCAACAACACCGTGAATACCCTGCTGACCCTGGGGTGACTGGCACGAGTGATACAGTTAACACCTCTCGGAGCTATTGATTCTGGCTGCACCATCTCCTGGAACGGTATTCACTCAGCTCAGAACAGCTAATTAAGATTAACAGGCCACTTCTCTGAGCCTCCAATGTAGCAGATGGATGCATCCGACTTTGTGCTGCACTTATGGAGAGGTTCTGGGGGTGGATGTGAGGGGAACCCAGACAGGCACAGAATAGAGTTCCTGTCCAGAAAAACATGGTGGTTCTGAAAAGAGCCTTTTGCTTCTCTTGTCCTCCATATCCATTGCTATCTACAGCTGACACAAGGACCACTTACTCCTACTAACATTTTTCTTTCTCTTCAAACAGCTAGAAAATTAAATAGCCAAAAACTTCATTGAAACAGAGTTAAGGTCTCCCAGTGAGAGTTCGTGCCCATCCAGAAGGTCCCGTTCAGCAAAACTCAAGCTTCAGAAAACCAGGACATACAGAATTAAGGTAAGATAAGGTAAGGTAAATGCCCACATAACCTTAACTCTGCCCCCTTTGGGCGATGCCCCACAACACCCATAACACCCACACTCAGGCTCTGCCTTGTCACTGCAATGGACAGGCACTACTAGCGCTTGCCCTATGCTCGAACACTGTGTCTGGACTATCACTGGGCAACCTTAACTCTGTGTTAACAAAGGATTTTGTGGGGTTTTTTTTGCCATTTATAGCTAGATTGATCAATCGATTCTTATCTGATTTACACTGGTGTAAAACTAGAGTAACTCCACTGACTTCAGTGAATTTAGTCTGGATTATTACCACTGTAAACACAGCATTTCGTATAAAAAAGATTGCACATCATCTTCCCACTGAGGCAATAATGTCATCATTTGATTATATCAGTAAGGAAACACAGAATGAAACCATGGTGAAGGGAGAAATCTTAAAATGTAATTTTTGATGAATAACCTCCATCCGGTTAGTTTCTTCAGGGCACCTTTGATCTCCTTGTTCCTCATCCTGTAGATGAGGAAGGCACCATGGAAGAAAGCACACCTATCACAAGATCCAGACCTGATGGAGAGCAGGAGGTGGGCTTCACGTAAGCAAAAACAGCAGTGCAAAATAACAAGGAGACCACAGTGAGGTGAGGAAGGCAGGTGGAGAAGGCTTTATGCCAAACCTGCTCACAGGGGATTCTCAGCACTATTTTGAAGATCTGAACATACGACACAATTATAAAACCAAAGCAGCTTAAGCCTAAGAATAGGTTAAAGGAAAGAACCAGAGTTTCACCAAGGTACAGGTCAAAGCAGGCCAGCTTGAGTATTTGGGGGATTTCACAGTACAACTGACCCACCATGTTGCCTCCACAGAAGGTTATTGCAAACGTGTTCCCAGTGTGCAATATAGAAAGGAGAATTCCAGTGATCCAGGCACTGGATGCCAGTTGGACACAAGCTCTCCTGTTCATTGTCGTCTCATATTGCAGTGGTTGGCAGATGGTGACATATGAGTCATACGCCATGATGGTGAGAAAAGCAAAGTCAACTGCAGTGAAGAAGATGAAGAGAAAGACTTGGGTAACACATCCAGCATAAGAAATTGACGTGGTGTTTAAAAGGGAGTTGGCCACGGACATGGGAACAGTGAGGGAGATAGATCCAAGGTCTAAGACGGACAGATTTATCAGGAAGAATTACTTGGGGGTGTGAATGTGATGGTCAAGCAGTGCAAGGATGATAACAAGGAGATTCACTGTCAGGGATACCAGGTAAATCCCTAGAAACAGCACAAAGTGTAAAATACGCAGCCACCGAACATCAGAGAATCCCATTATATATATTTAATCTGGCTGTGTAAGGTACCATACAAAAAGTATTTTAAATAAATGTTCCTGTATTGTGCTACAGACTGAGGTTGCTGGTCCTCTTTTCAGGTCAAACCCCATTCCTCTGCTTTTCACAGTTCCTCATAGGTCAGGTTTTCTAAACCTTTGATCATTTTTGTTGGTCTCTTCTGAACTCTTTCCAATCTGTCCACGTCTTACTTAAAGTGTGGCACCCAGAACCAGACACAGTACTCCAGCTGAGGCCTCACCATTGCCAAGTAGAGTGAGACAATTACCTCCCATGTCTTACATACAACATTTTTTTAATACACTCCAAATGATATTAACCTTTTTCGCAACTACATCACATTGTTGACTCATATTCAATTTGTGAACCATTCTAGCCCCGAGATCCTTTTCAGCAATGCCACCACCTAGCGAGTGATTCCCCATTTTGTAGTTGTACATTTGATTTTTCCTTGGTAAGAGAAGAACTTTGCACTTGTCTTTATTGAATTTCCTCTTGCTGATTTTAGACCAATTCTCCAATTTGTCAAGGTCATTTCAAATTCTGATCCTGTCCTCAAAAGTGTTTGCAATCCTTCCCAACTTGTGTCATATGCAAGTTTTATAAGCATATTCTCTACTCCATTATCCAAGTCGTTAATAAAAATGCCACCAGAAAAGTGTTGCAGGTTTTGATCATAAAACTATGGGTGGAGATTTTCACCTTGGGGACTGGGATGACCAAATCCCATTAAAACTAATTGGAATTTTGGTGGCCAAATATCTATAGACAAGCTTGAAAATCCAATCACTGGTCATGTTGGCCCCTCCAGGAACACAAAATAGCCTACATCGCCTAGAGAGAGGTGGAGTTGTGTTACCCTGAGGTGTTGCCTAATTCAGCTAAAATCTCCCGGAATTAATTTGAATAAATCTGGTCAAAAACAGGAGAGAGGATCAGAATCCTCCTATACCATTATTTAAAGGAAATTTTATTTTTTTTAATTCATAGAAATTTAGAATCTTTTTTAAAAAATCTACCATTTTGTCAATTTTTGGAAAAATGTTGTTCCTATTTTTGGTGGAGATCAAATTAGATTAATAGATTCCAAGGCCAGAAGGGACCATAGTGACTGTCTAGTCTGACCTCCTGTATAACCCATCCCACAGAACATCTCCAAAATAATACCTAGAGCAGATCCTTTAGTAAAACATCCAATCTTGATTTGAAAATTTTCAGTGATGGAATCTACAAAATAAGTAATTAATAATAAACTAAGCGAGATATTCAAAGAGGATTAATGGATCTGGGCACTCCTCTCTTGTCAAAAGCCAATGGGATTTAAACACACAAATCCAGTATGTTCCTTTGAATATTTCAGCCTATCTGTATAATGAGAGCATGCAGATACTTTGGAGTACATAAAACTCTATGAGGGATAGAAACTCACCTTCCTCATGCCATAGACCATTCACAAGCTGATGATGAGACTCCGCCATGGGCAGGTTATTCAAGAACTGTCCTCTAAGGGGCCTCTTAAACTTTCCTCTGAATCAGGTGGTACTGGCCACTATCAGGGACAGAATACTGGACTGGATGGTCAAAACATCTTACCTAGTTAGACAGTTCCTATGACAAGCAGATGCTGTCAAATAAAATTGCAATGAATGTTGTACCCACATCAACTCAAATGCATTTAATTTAGTTTTAATTACTCATTATTAAAGCTGGTGAAAAATGAAAATTATATTTTTGTGGGAAATGTCATTGTTTTGTTTTCATAGAAACATCCCATAATATTGCTTTTGGATGTGGGGGTGGGAAAAAAATGAAACTGCAGACTGAAAAGCGTTTCTTTTACAATAAACTTCTCTAGTAAAACAGCAAGTTTATTGGTAAATATTTTCTAGTTTTGGGAAGAGATTTCTGATATTGAAAACTTTCCCACAAAAACCTGAAAAAATATGCAAAAAAGTTTTCCATCTCCATGTTTTCATGAAACCAAAACCAAAAACAACTTCACCCCACCGACAAACAAAAACCCATAGAAAAATGACTTCAAAATGATTTTTTCCACACCAAAATTATTTTCAATGACAAGCAATTTTTCTGCAAAAAGCTGTTTTGACAGGAAAATATTTTTGAGCATCTCCACTCATTATGCATTATCCTCCAAGTTGTAACTATTATCCCCATTGGACGGATGACAACTGAGGAATGGAGCGGTGAAGGGACTGAACAAAGTCAGAGGAATAGTTGGGATCAGATCTTGGGACACCTTGGACTTTGCTTTTTAATAATAATTAATTAATTATCTGATAGTTGAACCTGATATGAGAGGCCCATTACATTAGGTAAGACACAGTCTCCGCCCAAAGGAGCTTACAGTAGAAAAGACAGAAAAAGGGTGGGAGGGAAAAGACAGCCCCAGGGAATGACTTTCCCAATGTAACACAGCAGGTCAGCGGCAGGGCTAGGAATTGATGCCAGAAGTCTGGAGTACATTCCTGTGTGCCCTTAGTGTTTCCCTCACAATCTTTCCTCCAGACGCTGCTGCCTAATTTTAACTGTGATTATCTTAGTTTCTGGAAACTCTTTAGAGAAATAAAGGGCCAGAGAAATTAATTGTTGCCTCTGGGCTGTTGAGGACTCCAGGGACTGAGTCCCACAAGCCCTTTGAAAACATATATGGATTCCTGCAGCACCAACGGTTTTGACACACAGCTCATCTGCAGAGAGCACAGATCTCACTGTATTTGCAGCAGCTCAGCCTCAGTATGAGGGGGGAACAGCCTCTCATAATACAGGGACAGGGGCATTAGATAGAGAGATTGATCGATAGAGGGGTGTGCATGGGGCTAGAGAGAGAGGGGTAACCAGTTGCAGTCTGTAGCTGGAGGAGAAAAGACATCTCAGTCTGGGAGGATTCCACACACACCGGCACCGTAAGTTTGCTCTTGCAATGAAATATATTTGGGGATCACAGAGTGGCACTTTATGGACGAAATGGAAAGTGCCAATAGATTTTTTTCATACTTTCACTCTTAGCTCAATTTGGGCATGGGAAACTGAGGCAGTCCAAAGCATCTACCTTAGGAAAGAGGGGGCAGAATATTCGTGCCTCAGTTTCATTCTATTGGGAGTGGGGGAATTGATCAAATTGACACACATACATTTTAGAATGGATCGAGGGTTTACATTAAAATTGTCCAAAAATTGTAACAAACACTATCGGCTCATTGTTGCTTTTCTCTCTGTATACATTAGTTTCTTGTTATTTCTGTCTATCTGTCTGTTTATACTTTTCTCTCTATATTAGTTTGTTTATACTTCTCTATCTACCTGTTAGTTTGGGTTCGTTCTGTTTTTCTCTCTCACTCTCTGTATTGGTTCTTTTCTTACTTGTGTCTCTCTGTTAGTTTTTTGTTAGATCTATCAAACTATCTATCTACCTATCTAGCATCAGTTTGTGTCTAGTTCTCAGTTTATTGTTTCATCTGTCTATTAGATTGCTGCAAAGGTAGTTGAGTCAAGTGGGTTAGCCCTAGTGGGGACGAGGAGCCTGGATTCAATCCCCAGCTCTGGAAACGGAGTGGGGTCAAGTGGGTAAGAATAGCAAGGACTGAGAGCCAGGACTCCTGAGTTTTATATGTGGCTCTGGGAGGAAATTCAGTCCAGTGTGTAGAGGAGCCAGAACTGGGGGGTTCTATTTCTGTCTCTCATAAAGACTGTGGGACTGGCACCCCTCATAACTTGAAGCTGAGTGGTTAGGGCACTCATCTGGCCTGTGACAAACTCAGATTCAATCCCTCCCTCTGACTGATGAAGAGAAGGGATTTGAATTCCCAATTTACAGGAGGGTGCCTGAGCCGCTGGGCTACGGGCTGTTCTGAAATGAGACTGTCTCAGTCTCTCCTGTTGAAGCTGCTCCACTTTTTATCAATAATTAAATAGTCATTGGAGCAGGGACTTGAACTTGGCTCTGCCAGACACCAGGTGAGTGCCCCAAGTACCACGCTGGAGAATCACTCTCACTTGTGTTCGCTGGCCCAATGACTCTCCATTGTCACTCACAGCAATCATTCCTGATGGCAATGGAGAGTCACTGGGACAGAGGCTGAGATGCAGTCTAATGTACACGCTAGAGGAGGGAACTGGGAGTCATGACACCTCACTTTGTTCCCAGCTCTGGGAGGGAGTTGAGTCCAGTGAGTAAAGCCAGAACTCTTGGCCTGTATTTCCAGCTCCGGGATGGGTGTTGGATATAGTGGGTTAGAGCAGGGAGCGAAATGGTAGTCAGCACTCCTGGTTTCTCTTCCAAGCTCTGGGAGGGAGTTTAGCTGAGTGGGTAGAGAAGCAGGAGGGGGGCCGGAACATTTGTCTCTCGCAATGAGCGTGGAAATTCGGCTAGAAGGGGGGACGAGGCATCAGGACTCCTGAACTGTATTCCTGACTCGAGTTTAATGTGTAATTATGCCTGGGTTTGGTCACCTCCATGCAAAATGCTGCTCCCATTTAGAGCAGTATAAATGGGGAATAATTCCATGGCATGCAGTGAAATTACCCCACATTCACAGCAGTGCCCCTGACACCAGAATCAGGCCAGCCAGACCCCCAATTCCCCTCAGTAAAGTGAGAATATTAACATTTATACACGATTATACAGAGTTCGCCCACCTCTGGGTAACAGAGGTATACAAATACCTCAAAAGCATTTTTTCCTAATTCTCCTCTCCATCACCCAGGTGTAAATTAGGAGTAACTGCACTGGAGCCCATTGAGCTGATTCTACTTTCTCTCACCCCCGTGTAAATCAGGAGTAACTCCACTGGAATCAGTGGGCCGGTTTCCCCCATTCTCATTCCCATATTACTTCAATCTTCAGAAGCTAAGGGTCTGACTCAAGGAAATTCAGGTGGTCTTCACAAAAGGAGAGTTATTTTACTGATCTAATCCTGGCCCTTGCTCTTGTCCCTCCCTCTGCAACCATCACACGATGTCCTGAGAAAGAAAATGTCCAACCGAACCACCATGACCGAGTTCCTTCTCCTGGAATTCTCTGATGTTCGGGAGTTGCAGATTTGGCACTTTGTGGGGTTTCTAGTGATGTACTTGGCAGCCCTGGTGGGGAATCTTCTTATCTTCATCGCCATCGCCTTTGACCACCACCTTCACACCCCCATGTACTTCTTTCTGATGAATCTGTCCATCCTAGACCTTGGCTCCATCTCTGTCACCGTCCCCAAATCCATGGCCAACTCCCTCATGAACACCAGGTCCATTTCCTATGCTGGATGTGTTGTCCAAGTCTTTTTCCTAGTCTTCTTTGTGACAGCGGATTTTTCCCTTCTCAGTGTCATGGCGTATGACCGATATGTTGCCATCTGCCAACCACTGCACTATGACACAATGATGAACAGCAGAGCTTGTGTCCAAATGGCAGCTGGTGCCTGGATCAGTGGGATTCTCAACTCTGTACTACACACCGGGAACACGTTTGCATTGACCTTCTGTGGAGGCAACATGGTGGATCAGTTCTTCTGTGAAATCCCCCAGCTACTGAAGCTCACCTGCTCGGACTCCTATCTGAGTGAAGGTTGGGTTCTTGCATTTGGTGTGTGTTTAGTCTTAGGCTGCTTTTTTTTTATGATTGTGTCATATGTTCAGCTCTTCAAATCAGTGCTCAGAATCCCCTCTGAGCAGGGACGACATAAAGCCTTCTCCACCTGCCTTCCTCACCTCACTGTGGTCTCCTTGTTTGTTTGCACTGCCTCCTTTGCTTACTTGAAACCCACCTCCGGCTCCCCATCTGCTCTGGATCTTGTGGTGGCTGTTCTTTATTCCGTATTGCCACCAATCGTGAATCCAATTATCTACAGCATGAGGAACAAAGAGATCAAATCTGCTCTGAAGAGACTGACTAGGTGTAGGGAATTCACCAAGAATTAATTTTCTGTCTTTCTCTAATTAAAGTTTGCTTATGTAGTACCTTTAGGTATTCATTAATGTCAGTTATTTTCATAACCACACAGATTGCACACAAACACGTCTGATTTTGACCTAGTTGCACCAATGCAAATCTAGATTAAGTCCGCTGATGTCACTGCCGCTGGGGTGATTTACACCAGTAGAAAATCTGGTCCAGTTGTGGAGTAAATGGGTGTAAATTGTGTGCACGAGAGGAATCAGACTTTCATTCTGTGCCAAAACAATACCCGTTACACTGCTTGGCCACTAGCGCCGGTTCCATGGCCACTGAAAAGAATGATGGGAGTTGTCTTGCTTGTGTGTATAAATCAGGGAGTGGCTTCATTGGAACCAGAGGAGTCAGACTGGTGTAAGAATGGGGTAGGTGAGAGAAGACATTTGGGGTAGATCCTCAACACATCAGTGTAGTTCCATTGACTTTGGTGGCACAAAATCAAATTTCAGCATCTGTGGAGCTGACCTACTGCCTCCAATGGAGCTGTATATCCATTGCCACCGGCTGGGGACTGGGCCCATTGTCTTATAAAAAACCATTCATGGCCTAACCACTAGGCAGGGGACAAGAGGCCAGACTGTGTTAGCTCATATGTACATTCGGGAGTGTGGGAGATGGAGACACTGGCTAGAAATTACAGGGAGGTTTCTAACCACCAGCGGGGCGAGGTTCTTGAGCAGCCTCACAATAGGAGTTCTGGGGGTCCAATGACTTAATTAGTTTGAAGATAGAGCTGGACTCATGTCTGAGTGGGATTGTATGACGGGCCTGCTTGTGATGGTGGGGGGTAGGGCTCATCAGCCCTGGGGCTCAGTTGTGGCGTATGTCTTATCTTCCCAAAAGCTCATGCTTCAGGGTCTCCTCTGACCACTGGCAGGGATCAGGAAGAGATTCCTCCCTCCCCAACCAATGTATTCTGGGAGCATTTTTTAAATCTCTGAAGCATCGGGGCAGCCCTAGCTGGAGATGGGACATTGGGTGGGATGTGGCAGGGATCTGAGGTGGCACCAAGCCATTCTCTCTCTCAGGTGCGTGTCTGGCTGGTTCTTGCACACATGTTCCTGATCAAACTGATCACCATCTGGGGGTCAGGCAGAAATTTCTTCCCCGGCCAGATTTGCAGGGACCTTAGGAGGGTTTCGATTTCATCTCCAGAGTGTAGTGCAGGTCACCTGCCAGGATTTTCTGGGTGTATCTCTATCATTTCCCTGCCTTTGCGGAGACCACAGGCACTGGTGCACCTCAATCTCTCCTATTCTCTGCCGGTGGCACAGAACTGTCTAGTCTTGTCAAGGCTGTATCCCCACTTTGAACTTTAGGGTACAAGAGTGGGGGCCTGCATGAGGACTTCTAAGCTTAACTACCAGGTTAGTTCTGGTCCGCTGCCACCATTCCCTACCCTGGGAAGCTTTCAGAAACCTCTCACCAATTCCCTGGTGAATACAGATCCAAACTCCTTGGATCTTAAACAAGGAGAAATTGACCCTTCCCCCCTCCTTCCTTTCACCAACTCCTGGTGAATACAGATCCAAACCCCCTTAGATCTTAAAACAAGGAGAAATTGACCCTTCCCCCCTCCTTCCTTTCACCAACTCCTGGTGAATACAGATCCAAACCCCCTTGGATCTTAAAACAAGGAGAAATCAATCAGGTTCTTAAAAAGAAGGCTTTTAATTAAAGAAAAAGGTAAAAATCATCTCTGTAAAATCAGTATGGAAAATAACTTTACAGGGTAATCAAACTTAAATAGCTCAGAGGACCCCCCTCTGTCTTAGGTTCAAAGTACAGCAAACAAAGATAAACACTGTAGTAAAAGGTACGTTTACAAGTTGAGAAAATAAAGTAAAACTAAGACGCCTTGCCTGGCTTTTTACTTATAAGTTTGAAATAAGAGAGACTTGTTTAGAAAGATGGGGAGAACCTGGATTGATGTCTGGTCCCCTTAAAACAAAGAGCACACACAAAAGCCTCCCCCCCCCAAGATTTGAAAGTATCTTGTCCCCTTAGCTTCTTAACCCTTTACAAGTAAAAGGATTTTGGAGTCTCTGGCCAGGAGGGATTTTAGTACTGTACACAGGAGAGCTGTTACCCTTCCCTTTATAGTTATGACAAGTCTCCTGAGGGCTGTGACACTTTGGTCTAATTTCAGTTGTTGGGTTTGGTGTTGGAGTACAGGAAATCTGACTAGGTGATCTGGTCGTTCCTTCTGGCCTTGAACTCTATGACTCTGTGTCATTATGAATGTGTAGGGATGGGGGAGAGGAGAAGAGGCTACACAGAAAATAAACACTAGTAGAGTCCATGGCATTGAATTAGTACAACTGTCTGTGAGGCCCTGTCCTCCTGGCTGAGGGAGGTGACTTCAGTTCAGATGGAGCCCTTGACCTGTGTAGCTGTGCAGTGTCACTGTATAAACAACACCCATGGGCAGTGCATGTTATGAGTCCCCTCTGTGCCGCACCTGAGGATCGGAGCCTGTTCCAGTGGCTTCAGACAGCCTGGTTCTTCAGCTCAAGCTATAAAAGCTTGAACTTTTGGCCCTAGATGACTCTGTTTGAGTCTCCCGGGTGCCAGCCTAGATTAGATGGTGACCCTCGCATACACGCAAGCGGCCTGAGAACTTCAGGGGACCTTATTCCTGCACCAATCAGAGGCTGATGTTGCCTACCAAGCTACTGCAGAACAGCAGTGGGAGTGAGACCTAAGAGGGGAGGGACTCCCTAGTGAACAGAGGGGCAGGTTTATTCCCGGATCATCTCTGACATGCCCATTCCTAGTCCCTCTGTACCCTGGAGACCGAAGATACATGACATGGGCAGGGGTGTGTGTGTTACTCTCAGCTCAGGTTGGTAGAGCTGGTCAAAGTAACTTGTCATTGGGAAATGGTTTCCTCAACATGTTCATGACAGATGCTGCTATGTTTTTAACTACGTTAAACAATCTGCCAAAGGCTTGGAAAAATGTTACCCATTTCTGCCCTCAACTAGGTTGACCATTAATGCATTGCCAGAATACCGGACATTCTGGTATTTGTGGGAAAGCTGTGGTCACACCCCTCCCTGCGTGGCCCTGCCAGACAGTGTGACCTTGATTGAGTCCCTCATCCATGATAATGGACAAAAACATGCCTGCAGACAAATCACAAAAAAAGGGGATTATCTGGCTTAAACCCAAATAAATAGCCAGCTACCTCGACCCACCATGCTCACCTCTCCCGAACACCTTCTGCACGGCTGCCTAGATACCTCCTCTGCCAGGAATATGTTCCAACAAACTGGATCTCCTGCATTCTGTCCCAGAGGCACTAGTGGTGGGTATATTGCCCAACAGGGAATATTGTGGCTCCCTTCTGGAGTAGGGCCTAATGCAGTTAAAGGAGTCTTGGGAACTTGCGTTTAACTCCTCAGGACTTTTAGAAAATCCCATCTTTGCTCTTAGAATAACCTCCTGTCTTCTCCCTAGACATGATGTCTCTGGGTTAGGTGTCAGACACACGGCCCTGGGCACGTGAACTTGCTTTATAGGTGAAAAGAAGGATTTAGTTCTCCAGGGCTTTCAGTTAAGGACCAAACTATAACTCTAAAGGCTGTTTTCATCTCTTTTTAAAGGTTCCTAGGGGATTTGGACACTAGGTCCCATCAATGGAAATTTTTGCAGAATATTCATAGCATTTAAATCCAGAAAAAACCAATAGATCTCCCAGTCTGAGCCTTCTGACCTCCTATAGATCAAAGGGCATTTTCCCCTGTCATGAGCCCAATAAGTTATGTTTGACGAATGCATGTTCCAGAAGGGCATTCAGTCTCGATCTAAAGACATCAAGAGATGGAGAATCCACGACTAGCCTTGGTAAAAGCTATCAAGGTGAATTGGACGTGCAGTCCCTATTGAAGGGAATTTTCAAAGCTAATTAGGGAATTTGATAGATTTGAAGTTCTGAGCCTTATTGTATTTGTTGTCCCATCATATGGTTTAGCATATGGCACAAGGGATTTTGCTGCTCTTTGATAATTTCCTCAATTGTAGTTGCCGTACTCGGAAGAGAAAAGAAGGCTGAGTGGGGACCTGATAACAGTCTTCAAATATGTTATGGGCAGTTATAAAGAGGATGGTGATCTATTGTCCTCCATGTCCACTGAAGATAGAACAAGAAATAATGGGCTGAATCTGCAGCAAGGGAGATTTAGGTTAGAGATTAAGAAAAGTTTTCTAACTCTAAGGACACTTAAACTCTGAAATAGTCTGCCAAGGCAGGTTGTGGAATCCCCATCACCGAAGGTTTTTAAGAACAGGTTGGACAAGCAACTGTCAGGGCTGGTCTAGGTTTACTAGGTCCTGCCTCAGCTTCTCGAGGTCCTTTTCAGCCCCACATTTTTAAGGTTCTGTGATTCTGTAACATACATACGAAAGACAGGAGTTCACTTTTTTGTATTAGTTGAGCTGGCGCCAGCCGTGGAATCAGCAGAGATATGGGCATGTTCTTCAAAGGAGAGGGCTATTTTTTCCAGGAATTTAAGATGGGATTTCAAAGAGCCAGGCACCTGATTCCCCTTGGCTTTCAGTCCCTCCCAGCCCAGCATTTCTGTGATTCTATGATCTCTGGTGGATTTCAGACCCACAGCTGCAAACCAGGGTATCATTGCCCAGTATAGATACCTGCACTTCATCACCTAAGGCTTGGTTTTCAAAGATGTTTAGGTGCCTGGTAGGTTTTTATAAAGCATCTAGGTGTCCAAAACTCATTGATTTCAATGGGATTTAGATGCCTAGTTTCTTTTGAAAAACCCATTGGTGCCTGGATCCATAAGCAGACCCAGGCGTGGTGACCTGCAGTGCGGCAGCACCTAACTTTTAGGCACCTAGAAAATCACTGGGAGAACAATGAGCCCCCAAGCTCCCTATATAACAAATAGGGTGAGACAGACAGCCACAAAAACCAGTGTGCTAGGAGGGGAGGCGCCTGAGCTAGCCGATGGGAGATGCTGAGGAGAGGAGTGTGTGCTAGCTCAGACAGATGACTAAGTCCAGTCAGGGAGGCCCCTGTGTCTGCTAGAGAACCTCGAACCAGGGGAAGATAGGCGCATGGTCCATCTGGGGCCTGATCTGGTTGTACCCACTACTTGATGACATCAAATGGATCCTCCCATCTAATCAAACATACCTCGCCCTCCCTAAACACCATTCACCAAAAACATCTGCAACATAGAAACTAATCAACCAACCAAAAAAATACAGTACATCCTCACTATATCGAATCCCTGGGGATCCAAGCCATTTCTCCGTTAAAGCCAGGGGTTCATTATAGAAAAAGAGCCCTGCTGACGGGGGCAGAGGCTGACACTTTGAACCCCATGGCCATAGTGGAGGCCGACAGCTCTTCTGACCCTGAGTTGCTAGTGGGGGCAGAGAGCTCCTCTGGCCTCGGAGCCGCAGCAGGGGCAGAATGTTTGCTCCCCACCCTGAAAAAAGGAGAAGAGCCAGAGACCCCATGTGTAACTTTGATATGGTAACTGATTTTACGTGGAAAGTGCTCTGATACCATAGCGATGGATGACAGTAAAAAAGACTCAGATGGATCAATCGATCAATAGATAGAGGGGTATGTATGGAGATGGATGGATAGCTAGACATGATAAGTTCATGGAGGATAGGTCCATCAATGGCTATTAACCAAGAGGGTCAGGCATGCAACCCTGTGCTCTGGGTGTCCCTAAGCCTCTGACTGCCCGATGCTGGAATTGGACAAAACATGAGGGGTCACTCAATAATTGTCCTGTTCTGTTCATTCTCTCTGAATCATCTGATATTGGCCACTGTGTGAAGACAGGGTATTTATATAGGTGTAAATTTATAGTAACTCCATTGACCTGAGTGCAGTTTTTCTAGATATTTACCAGTGTAAATACCTCAGTGTGCATAAACGGTTGCACGTTATGTTCTCATGGAGAAAATAATGTCAAGAGTTGATTATGTTTATAAAGAAACGCAGACTGAGACGATGGTCATGGGAGAAAGATGCCATCTTATTTTTTTGGAGAATAGCATTGACTCAATCATTTTCCACAGGGCAGCTTCCATATACTTTTTCCTCATGCTATAAGTAATTGGATTCATCATGGGAGGCACCACGGAATAAAAAGAGTCACCATGAGATCCAGACCTGAGATTGAGCTGGAGGTGGGTTTAATATAGGCAAAACTAGCAGTGCAAACAAACACGGAGACCACAATGACGTGAGGGAGGCAGTTGGAGAAGGCTGTATGCCGGCCCCGTCAGAGGGGATTCTCAGCACTGTTTTGAAGATCAGAACATAAGACACAATTATAAAAAACAAAGCAGTTAAAGCAAAGTATACGCTAAAGGCAATAGCCCCAGTTTCACTGAGATATGAGTCATACCAAGCAAGTTTGAGGAGCTGGGGGATTTCACAGAAGAACTGATCCATCTCATAGAAGATTATTGCAAATGTGTTCCCAGTGTGCAGTGCAGAATTGAGAACCCCACTGATCGAGATACTGACTGCCATTTGGACACAAGCTCTCCTGTTCATCATTGACTTATAGTGCAGTGGTTGGCACATGGCGATGTACCGGTAGTACGCCATGATGGTCAGTAAGGGAAGCTCAGCTGTTGTGAAGAAAAGGAAGAGAAAGACTTCCGTAATACATACGGAGACACAAAAGCCAGCACACTGGATGGAAGGCGCCTGAGCTAGCCGATGGGAGATGCGTGTTTGCTATCTCAGAGAGAGATAGCTAAGTCCAGTTAGGGAGGCCCTGTCTCTGCTAGCTAACCACGATCCAGGGGAAAGTAGGTGTGTGCTCGATCCGGGGTCTGATCTGGTAATACCCACTACTTGATGACATCAAATGAATACTCCCATCTGATCAAACATATCTCACCCTCCCAAACCCCCACCCACCAAAAACATCTGGAACACAGAAACAAATCAACCAAACTACAAAATACAGTACATCCTCGCTAGAAAGAACCGCTGGGGATCCAAGCCATTTGTTAATTAAAGCCAGAGGTTCATTATAGCAAAAAAGCCCTGCCACCAGGGGCAGCAGATGACACCTTGAGCCCCATGGCCATGGCGGAGGCTGACAGGTATTCAGGCCCTGGGTTGGTAGTAGGGGCAGAGAGCTCCTCTGGCGTTGGGGGAACGGCGGGGACAGAATGTTTACTCCCCACCCAGAAAAAAGAAGAAGAGCCAGAGACCCCATGTGTGACTTTGATATGGTAATTGAGTTTATGGGGAAAGTGCTCTGATACCATGGTAATGGGTGGCAGTACAAAAGCCTCTGACTGATCGATTGATCAATAGATAGAGTGGTATGTATGGTGATGGATAGAGAGCTAGACATAGAGGATAGGTCCATAAATGGCTATTAACCAGGTGGGTCAGGGATGTAACCCCATGCTCTAGGTGTCCCTAAGTCTCTGACTGCCAGATGCTGGGATTGGACAACATAGGATGGGTCACTTAATAATTGCCCTATTCTGTTCATTCTCTCTGAAGCGTCTGACACTGGCCACTATAGGAAGACAGGATAATAGGCTACATGGACATTTGGACTGATCCAGTATGGCCAATCCTTTGTAGATAGATAGATAGATAGATAGATAGATAGATAGATAGATAGATAGATAGATAGATAGATAGATAGATAGATAGATAGATAGATAGATTTTGATCTTATTTATAAAGGTGTAAATTTGTAGTAACTCCATTGACCTGAGTGGAGTTTTTCTAGATATTTACCTGTGTAAATACCCCAGTGTGCATAAATGCATTGCACATTTTGTTCTCATGGAAACAAGAATGTCAACAGTTGTTTATTTTTATAAAAAAACACAGTATGAGACGATGGTCATGGGAGAAAGATGGACATTTTATTTTTTGGTGAATAGCCTTGACCCAATCATTTTCCACAGGGCAGATTTGATATCCTTGTTCCTCATGCTATGAATGATCGGATTCATCATGGCAGGCACCATGGAATAAAAAACAGGCACCATTTGATCCAGACCTGAGATTGAGCTGGAGGTGGGTTTAATTTAGGCTAAACTAGCAGTGCAAACAAACACGGAGACCACAATGAGATGAGGGAAGCAGGTGGAGAAGGCTTATTCCGGCCGTGCTCAGAGGGGATTCTCAGCACTGTTTTGAAGATCAAAACATATGACACAATTATAAAAATAAAGCAGCTTAAGGCAAAGTATACGCTAAAGGCAATAGCCCCAGTTTCACTGAGATATGAGTGATAGTAAGCAAGTTTGAGGAGCTGGGGGATTTCATAGAAGAACTGAACCATCTCATTATCTCCACAGAAGATTATTGCAAACGTGTTCCCAGTGTGCAGTGCAGAATTGAGAACCCCACTGATCCAGATACTGACTGCCATTTGGTCACAAGCTCTCCTGTTCATCATTGACTTGTAGTGCAGTGGTTGGCACATGGCGATGTACCGGTAGTACGCCATGAGGGTCAGTAAGCGTAGCTCAGCTGTAGTGAAGAAAAGGAAGAGAAAGACTTCCGTAATACAAAATGGCCCTGGTGCTCATGAGGGAATTGGCCATGGACTTTGGGACGATGATGGAGATGGAGCCGAGGTCTAGGACGGACAGATTCATTAGGAAGAAATACATGGGTGTGTGAAGATGGTGGTCAAGGGCTATGGCTGTGATGATGAGAAATTTCCCACCGGGGCTGCCAGGTAAATCACTAGAAACAACATGAAATGAAAATTCTGCAGCTCCCTAATGTCAGAGAAGTCCAGGAGAAGGAACTCAGTCACAGTTATTTGGTTGGACATATTCTTCCTCAGTACATCATGTGATGGCTGTGGAGGGAAGTACAAGGGCAATGGCCAGGCTTCAGCTTCAGTCACTATAGGCCTTGCTGGAGCCCTAGGCATAACTAACAGGCCTGTCCTTGGCAGAATAGTAACACACCAGGTATTGACTAACCAAGTAAGCACATTCCTGATCGGAGAGGATGGTACAAGAACACCCAGAGTTCTCAAATTCCCAAGAGATGATACAGGAGCACACTGACCCCCTCGAAAAATAAGGCGGGGAGGACAGGATAATAGGTGAGGAAGTTTTGTTTTACCCAGCAGGTACAAGGTGTAGGGCTGGTAACTAACAACATCTGGAGTGTAATATGTAATTTGTCTCTATGAATGTATAAAAGGAGAAGTCATGGTGGGGGCATCTTTGTATCAGCCGAGGGCACAGGCTCCTATTATGTTGACTGAATCTTTACCTTGTCATGGACATACATGTGTTAGTGCCCCTGTGACCTGTTGAACAGGGCGCTAGTACCGTGCTTTGCTGACAATAAACCTGGCTGAGCACCTTTGCCACTGAACTGAGCCTGTGGTCTCTCTTTATGAACAACATTGATGTCTGCTGAATCTGCCAGCATCGTTGCGCACCAGATATGGTGCTGCAGTAGGAGGTCTGAGTTGTGGTCCTCTTGATCTCCTCCAAGTCCACCTGTCCTCCATATCAGGATAGAAAGGAAAAACTCACAGTGGAGGAAATTCTGATCTCAGAGATGAAGCCAAAGACTTCATCTTTACTCTGGTGCTACTGAGATCCATGTCTGACCCAACCAGAGTCTTGCTTGATTAAATACTGATAAGTAACTCAACATTTTGCTCCTAAATAGGCTAGTTCAGCAATTTATAACCATAGATCAATACATCAGCTGCAGATATTTCAAACCCAATTGTCTTCTTTGACGTACCTTAGACAAAGGCAAAAATGCTACCCAGAAATAAGGACCTGGAGCCAATACAAGGTATGAATATTCCTATTCACAACATGCATTTGACCACAAAACATCTCTACGGTGGTAAGAAAAATAAGTCACCACACTGCTTTGGCCTCACTCTAGGAGAAGGCAGGCCCTGTGCAGATTTTGCAAAGCTGCCACTTTTCCACCAAAGATAGGTAATAATAATATTGGGTGTGTTCTGAGGGCAATATAAATAAAAATTCTCATGTGGGAGAAATGACAGCAGCCCTACACATTCCTCAAATGTCACAGTGATGGATATAGTTCAGAACTCTGTCAGTTTTGCTGAATATGTAATTGTTGTGTTAATTTTTCCATAACCAACCTCCCATATTGTTTTGAGGCATTCCTCAATGGTTGGACTATTTTTCTTTTCCCATTGAGGGGTTACTAATAGCTGAGCAGTTACTGTCAGATCAGAGGTTAATTTTTCATTTCCTTTTGTGTGACCATATCCACCAGGAAGCCCCCAGAGGATCACCAAAAGGTTATTAGGTAATAAATATCCAACAATTGGGTCATTTTGTTACAGATTGCTTCCAAGTCATAAATTAAAAGATTGAATAATGGCCTTAAAAATACCACCAGAAAAGAGTTGCAGGTTTTGATCATAAAGCTATGGGTGGAGATTTTCACCTAGGGGACTGGGAAGTCCAATTCCCATTAAAACTAATTGGAATTTTGGTGGCCAAATATTTATAGGCAGCCTTGAAAATCCTATCACTGGTCACGTTAGCCCCACCATGAACACAAAATAGCCTACCTCACCAAGAGAGAGGTGGAGATGTGTAACTCTGAGGTGTTGCCTAATTCAGCTTAAATCTCCCGGAATTAGTTTTAATAGATCTGGTCAAAATATGGGGAAGAGGATCAGAATTCTTACTCCACTAAAACAATTCAAACTTTATTTAAATAATTCATAGTAATTTAGAATTCTGTGAGGTTTTTGGATAATTTTCCCCTCATTTTTGGGGGAGTTCAAATTAGATTAATAGATTCCAAGGCCAGCAGGGACCATAGTGACTGTCTAGTCTGACCTCCTGTATAACCCAGCCCAGAGAACATTCCCAAAATAATACCTAGAGCAGGTCCTTTAGAAAAAACATCCAGTCTTGATTTGAAAGTTGTCAGTGATGGAATCTACAAAATAAGTAATTAATAATAAACTAAGTGAGATATTCAAAGGGGATGAATGGAGCTGGGCACTCCTCTCCAGTGGAAAGCCAATGGGATTTTGGCACACAAATCCAGTATGTTCCTTTGAATATTCCAGTCTATCTGGATAATGAGAGCATGCAGTTACTTTGGATAAGATAAAACTCTATGAGGGGTAGAAATTCACTTTCCTCACGCCATAGACCATTCACAAGCTGATGATAATGAGACTCCGCCATGGGCACGTTATTCGAGAATTGTCCTCTACAGGGCCTCGTAGACTTTCCTCTGAATCAGGTGGTACTGGCCACTGTCAGGGACAGAATAGTGGACTGGATGGTCAAAACGTCTGACCTAGTTAGACAGTTCCTATGACAAGCAGATGCTGTCAAATAAAATTGCAATGAATGTTGTACCCACATCAACTCAAATGCATTTAATTTAGTTTTAATTACTCATTATTAAAGCTGGTGAAAAATGAAAATTATATTTTTGTGGGAAATGTCATTGTTTTGTTTTCATAGAAACATCCCATAATATTGCTTTTGGATGTGGGGGTGGGAAAAAAATGAAACTGCAGACTGAAAAGCGTTTCTTTTACAATAAACTTCTCTAGTAAAACAGCAAGTTTATTGGTAAATATTTTCTAGTTTTGGGAAGAGATTTCTGATATTGAAAACTTTCCCACAAAAACCTGAAAAAATATGCAAAAAAGTTTTCCATCTCCATGTTTTCATGAAACCAAAACCAAAAACAACTTCACCCCACCGACAAACAAAAACCCATAGAAAAATGACTTCAAAATGATGTTTTTCCACACCAAAATTATTTTCAATGACAAGCAATTTTTCTGCAAAAAGCTGTTTTGACAGGAAAATATTTTTGAGCATCTCCACTCATTATGCATTATCCTCCAAGTTGTAACTATTATCCCCATTGGACGGATGACAACTGAGGAATGGAGCGGTGAAGGGACTGAACAAAGTCAGAGGAATAGTTGGGATCAGATCTTGGGACACCTTGGACTTTGCTTTTTAATAATAATTAATTAATTATCTGATAGTTGAACCTGATATGAGAGGCCCATTACATTAGGTAAGACACAGTCTCCGCCCAAAGGAGCTTACAGTAGAAAAGACAGAAAAAGGGTGGGAGGGAAAAGACAGCCCCAGGGAATGACTTTCCCAATGTAACACAGCAGGTCAGCGGCAGGGCTAGGAATTGATGCCAGAAGTCTGGAGTACATTCCTGTGTGCCCTTAGTGTTTCCCTCACAATCTTTCCTCCAGACGCTGCTGCCTAATTTTAACTGTGATTATCTTAGTTTCTGGAAACTCTTTAGAGAAATAAAGGGCCAGAGAAATTAATTGTTGCCTCTGGGCTGTTGAGGACTCCAGGGACTGAGTCCCACAAGCCCTTTGAAAACATATATGGATTCCTGCAGCACCAACGGTTTTGACACACAGCTCATCTGCAGAGAGCACAGATCTCACTGTATTTGCAGCAGCTCAGCCTCAGTATGAGGGGGGAACAGCCTCTCATAATACAGTGATAGGGCATTAGATAGAGAGATTGATCGATAGAGGGGTGTGCATGGGGCTAGAGAGAGAGGGGTAACCAGTTGCAGTCTGTAGCTGGAGGAGAAAAGACATCTCAGTCTGGGAGGATTCCACACACACCGGCACCGTAAGTTTGCTCTTGCAATGAAATATATTTGGGGATCACAGAGTGGCACTTTATGGACGAAATGGAAAGTGCCAATAGATTTTTTTCATACTTTCACTCTTAGCTCAATTTGGGCATGGGAAACTGAGGCAGTCCAAAGCATCTACCTTAGGAAAGAGGGGGCAGAATATTCGTGCCTCAGTTTCATTCTATTGGGAGTGGGGGAATTGATCAAATTGACACACATACATTTTAGAATGGATCGAGGGTTTACATTAAAATTGTCCAAAAATTGTAACAAACACTATCGGCTCATTGTTGCTTTTCTCTCTGTATACATTAGTTTCTTGTTATTTCTGTCTATCTGTCTGTTTATACTTTTCTCTCTATATTAGTTTGTTTATACTTCTCTATCTACCTGTTAGTTTGGGTTCGTTCTGTTTTTCTCTCTCACTCTCTGTATTGGTTCTTTTCTTACTTGTGTCTCTCTGTTAGTTTTTTGTTAGATCTATCAAACTATCTATCTACCTATCTAGCATCAGTTTGTGTCTAGTTCTCAGTTTATTGTTTCATCTGTCTATTAGATTGCTGCAAAGGTAGTTGAGTCAAGTGGGTTAGCCCTAGTGGGGACGAGGAGCCTGGATTCAATCCCCAGCTCTGGAAACCGAGTGGGGTCAAGTGGGTAAGAGTAGCAAGGACTGAGAGCCAGGACTCCTGAGTTTTATATGTGACCCTGGGAGGAAATTCAGCCCAGTGTGTAGAGGAGCCAGAACTGGGGGGTTCTATTTGTGCCTATCATAAGGACTTTGGGACAGACCGCCCTCATAACTTGAAGCTGAGTGGTTAGGGCACTCAGCTGTCCTGTGACAGGCTCAGGTTCAATTCCTCTCTCTGACTGATGATAAGAAGTGATTTGAATTCCCACTTTACAGGACAGTGCCTGTGCTGCTGGGCTACGGGCTGTTCTGAAATGAGACTGTCTCAGTCTCTCCTGCTTAAGGTGAACAGACAAAAAGTGTCAAAAATAGGGACAGTGGGTTGGGGGTACTAGGAGCCTATATAAGAAAAAGACCCAAAAAGCAGGACTGTCCCTATAAAATCGGAACATCTGGTCACCCTACTCCTGTTGTAGCTGCTCCATTTTCTATCAATAATTAAATAGTCATTGGAACAGGGACTTGAACTTGGCTCTACCAGACACCAGGTGAGTGCCCCAAGTAACACGCTGGAGAATCACTCTCAGGCCCCTACCCTGGCCCAATGACTCTCCATTGTCACTCACAGCAGTCATTCCTGATAGCAGTGGAGAGTCACTGGGACAGAGGCTGAGATGCAGTCTGACGTAGTCATTAGAGGAATGAACTGGGAGTCATGACACCTCACTTGTGTTCCTAGCTCTGGGAGAGAGGTGAGTCCAGTGGGTAGAGCAAGAACTCCTGGCCTGTATTTCCAGATCCAGGAGGCGTGTTGCATTTAGTGGGTTAGAGCAGGGGGCAAACTGGGAGTCAGGACTCCTGGGTTCTCTTCCAAGCTCTGGGAGTGTGTTTAGTTGAGTGGTTGGAGTATGAGGAGGGAACCGGAAGGTCTGTCTTCCACAGCAAGCGTGGAAATCAGTCTAGAATGGGGGGCGGAGCATCGGAACTCCTGAGCTGTATCCCTGACTAGAGTTCACTGTATAATTATTTAGAGCAGTTTAAATGGGGAGTAATTCCATGTTATGCAGTGAAATTACCACACATTCGCAGCAGTGCCCTGACAGCAGAATCTGGCCAGCCAGACCCTCGATTCCTCTCGGTAAGCGAAGGATAGTAACATTTATACAACGTTATCCAGAGTTCGCGCACATCTGGGTGACAGAGGTATACAAATACCTCAAAAGCAATAGTTCCTAATTCTCCTCTCCATCACCCTGGTGTAAATCAGGAGTAACTCCACTGGAGTCCATTGAGCTGATTCTACTTTCTCTCACCCCAGTGTAAATCAGGAGTAACTCCACTGGAATCAGTGGCGCTGTTTTCCCCATCCTTATTCCCATATTACACCAATCTTCACAAGCTAAGGGTCTGACTGAAGAAAATTAAGGTGTTTTTTAAAAAGGAGAGTTATTTTACTGATCTAATGCTGGCCCTTGCTCTTGTCCGTCCCTCCGCAGACATCACACGATGTCCTGAGAAAGGAAATGTCCAACCGAACCATTGTGACTGAGTTCCTTCTCCTGGGATTCTCTGATTTTCAGGAGCTGCAGATTTTGCACTTTGTGGTGTTTCTACTGATTTACCTGGCAGCCATGATGGGGAATCTTCTTATCTTCATGGTCATAGCCTTCGACCACCACCTTCACACAATCTGGAAGGCAGGTGCTAGATTCCCTTTCTGAATATTAGCTAATTCTGGAAAGGAAAAGTCAATTTCTGCTTCCATGGCTCAGAAGTGGAAATCCTCCTAAGTGCCTGGTACTGTATCTGAAGCTGCCCAGGTCCAGAGCCTCCCCTCCCTTACTTTTTATTTTAAATTCTAGTGGGATCCATGTACCTCCCTTGCTAGGCTTCAGATAGAGAGGGGCACTGTCCATTTAGTCCACCCAATTCCTTCTTTGGGGGCTGCAAGGTGAGGTTACACCAGTATCCCTAATCCAGTCTGGGGAAGTCTTCTGATGGGGATATCTGGGGCAAAGCCTTCTACTCCATGGGCACACTTGTTACCCATTCACAGTGCCATCCCTTTCGACTCACAGCAAGCTGCAGCATGGTTCAGCTACCTCACTCAATACCCCTCCCTTTCCTCTTGATAGCTGCCAAGGGATTGCTGGGAAATGTAGTTCTTTCCCTGCTCCAGGGCTGGCTCTATAGGCAGGGAGCTGGCCACGGAACTATAGCTCCCAGGGTCCCGTTGGTTCTCAGCTCCCATGCTGGATCCCTAGCTGCTCCATGGCTCCGCTTCTGCACGGTTGTGAGAAGGGAGGAAGTAAGTAAAAAAAAAAAAGGATGGTCCAAATGCCGCCCCCTGCAAATGTGCCGCCACAAACACCTGCTTGTTTTGCTGGTGCCTAGAGCCAACCCTGGGCTCTGGGAGGAAGTTCAGTCCAGTGTGTAGAGGGGAGGAACCAGAACTGGGGGGCTCTATATCTGTCTCTCATAAGGACTGTGGGACTCATAACTTGAAGCTGAGTGGTTAGGGCACTCGGCAGGCCTGTGACATACTCAGATTCAATCCCTCCCTCTGATTGACGATGAGAAGGGATTTGAATTCTCACTTTATAAGACAGTGCCTGAGCAGCTAGGCTATGGGCTGTTCTGAAATGAGACTGTCTGAGTCTCTCCTGTTGAAGTTGCTCCACTTTGTATCAATAATTAAATAGTCATTGGAACAGGGACTTGAACTTGGCTCTACCAGACACCAGGTGAGTGCCCCAAGTACCACGCTGGAGAATCACTCTCACACCCCTACCCTGGCCCAATGACTCTCCATAGTCACTCACAGCAGCCAATCCTGATGGCAGAGGAGAGTCACTGGGACAGAGGCTGAGATGCAGTCTGATGTAGTCATTAGAGGAATGAACTGGGAGTCATGACACCTCACTTGTGTTCCTAGCTCTGGGAGAGAGGTGAGTCCAGTGGGTAGAGCAAGAACTCCTGGCCTTTATTTCCAGATCCAGGAGGCGTGTTGCATTTAGTGGGTTAGAGCAGGGGGCAAACCGGGAGTCAGGACTCCTGGGTTCCCTTCCAAGCTCTGGAAGGGAGTTTAGGTGAGTGATTAGAGAAGCAGGAGGGGAGCTGGAATGTCGGTCTCTCGCAGCGAGCATGGAAATCTGGCTAGAATGGGGGACGAAGCATCGGAACTCCTGAGCTGTATTCATGATTTGAGTTTACAGCGTAATTATGGCTGGGTTTGGTCACCTCCATGCGAGATGCTGCTCCCATTTAGAGCAGTATAAATGGGGAGTAATTCCATGGCATGCTGTGAAATTACCCCACATTCACAGCAGTGCCCCTGACAGCAGATTCTGGCCAGCCAGACACCCGATTCCCCTCAGTAAACTGAGGATAGTAACATTTATACACCGTTATCCAGAGTTCGCCCACCTTTGGGTGACAGAGATATACAAATACCTCAAAAGCAATTATTCCTAATTCTCCTTTCCATCACCCTGGTGTAAATTAGTAGTCACGGCACTGGAGTCCATTGAGCTGATTCTACTTTCTCTCACTCCAGTGTAAATCAGGAGTAACTCCATTGGAGTCAGTGGAACTGTTTTCCCCATCCTCATTCCCATATTACACCAATCTTCACAAGCTAAGGGTCTGACTCAAGGAAATTAAGGTGGTTTTCACAAAAGGAGAGTTATTTTACTGATCTAATCCTGGCCCTTGCTCTTGTCCCTCCCTCTGCAACCATCACACGATGTCCTGAGAAAGAAAATGTCCAACCGAACCACCGTGACCGAGTTCCTTCTCCTGGGATTCTCTGATGTTCGGGAGCTGCAGATTTTGCACTTTGTGGGGTTTCTAGTGATCTACTTGGCAGCCCTGGTGGGGAATCTTCTTATCTTTATGGCCATCGCTTTCGACCACCACCTTCACACCCCCATGTACTTCTTCCTGATGAATCTGTCCATCCTAGACCTTGGCTCCATCTCTGTCACCGTCCCCAAATCCATGGCCAACTCCCTCATGAACACCAGGTCCATTTCCTATGCTGGATGTGTTGCCCAAGTCTTTTTCTTCCTCTCCTTCATGACAGCCGATTTTTCCCTTCTCATTGTCATGGCATACGACCGATATGTTGCCATATGCCAACCACTGCACTATGACACAATGATGAACAGCAGAGCTTGTGTCCAAATGGCAACTGGTACCTGGATCAGTGGGATTCTCTACTCTGTGCTGCACACCGGGAACACGTTTGCATTGACCTTCTGTGGAGGCAACATGGTGGATCAGTTCTTCTGTGAAATCCCCCAGCTACTGAAGCTCACCTGCTCTGACTCCTATCTGAGTGAATTTGGGGTTCTTGCATTTGGTGTGTGTTTAGCCTTAGGCTGCTTTGTTTTTTTGATTGTGTCATATGTTCAGCTCTTCAAATCAGTGCTCAGAATCCCCTCTGAGCAAGGACGGCATAAAGCCTTCTCCACCTGCCTTCCTCACCTCACTGTGGTCTCCTTGTTTGTTTGCACTGCCTCCTTTGCCTACCTGAAACCCACCTCCAGCTCCCCATCTGCTCTGGATCTTGTGGTGGCTGTTCTTTATTCTGTATTGCCACCAATCGTGAATCCAATTATCTACAGCATGAGGAACAAAGAGATCAAAGCTGCCCTGAGGAGACTGACTGGGTTATAGGTAATTCACCAAGAATTAATTTTCTGACTTTCTCTAATTAAAGTTTGCTTATGTAGTATATTTAGGTATTCATTAATGTCAGTTATTTTCATAACCACACAGATTGCACACAAACACGTCTGATTTTGACCTGGTTGCACCAATGAAAATCTAGATTAAGTCCGCTGATGTCACTGCCGCTGGGGTGATTTACACCATTAGAAAATCTGGTCCAGTTGTGGAGTTAAATTGGTGTAATTCTGTGCGCAAGAAGAATCAGACTTTCATTCTGTGCCAAAACAATATCCGTTACACTGCTTAGCCACTAGCACCCATTCCATGGCCACTTAAAACAATGATGGCAGTTGTCTTGCTTTTGTGCATAAATCAGGAGTGGCTTCGTTGGAAGCAAAGGAGTCAGACTGGTGTAAGACTGGGGTAGGTGAGAGAAGACATTGGTGGTAAATCTTCAACACATCAGTGTTGTTCCATTGACTCTGGTGGCACTAAAGCAATTTTCAGCATCTGTGGATCTGACCTACTGCCTCCAATGGAGCTGTATATCCATTGCCACCAGCTGGGGACTGGGCCCATTGTCTTATAAACCACCATTTGTGGCCTAACCACTAGAGGGGGACAAGGAGCCAGACTGTGTTAGCCTGGCTCACGAGTACATTTGGGCATGTGAGAAATGGAGAGACTGGCTAGAAATTACAGGGAGGTTTCTAACCACCAGCAGGGCGAGGTTCTGGAGCAGCCTTTGTGGGGAGCAAATGACTGAATTAGATTGAAGAGCAAGATGGAGACATGTCTGAGTGTGATTGTATAATGGGGCTGCTTGTGAAGGTGGGGGGCCAGTCTCAACAGCGCTGGGGCTCATTTGCTGCATATGTCTTTTGGTTCTGAAAGGTCATGCTTCAGGGTTTCATCTGGCCACTGGCAGGTGTCAGGACGGGATTCCTCCACCCCAACCAATATATTTCTGGGAGGTTTTTTTTTTTTTAATCTCTGAAGTATCGGGGCGGCCCAACTGGAGATGGGCCAATGGGTGGGATGTGCCGGGGCTCTGAGGTGGCACTGAGCCATTATCTCTCACTCGGGAACTTGGCTGGCTTGGTCTTGCTCACATGCTCTAACTGATCGCCATATGGGGGTCAGAAAGGAATTTCCCCCCCCCCCAATCAGATTGGCAGGGACCTTGGGGGAGGCGGGGTTTGCATTCCTCTACAGCATGTGGGTGCAGGTCACTTGCCAGGATTTTCTGGGTGTATCTCAATCATTTCCCTGCCATTGCGGGGGCTTCGGGCACTGGTGCCCCTTGGTCTCTCCTATTCTCTGCCGGTGGCACAGAACCGTCTAGTCTCCTGAGGGCTGTGACACTTCAGTCTAATTTCAGTTGTTGGATTTGGTCTGTGGGTGTCGGCTGGTGTTGGCATAGAGCATGTCAGACTGGATGATCTGAACGTTCCTTCTGGCCTTGAAATCTATGACTCTGTGACTTTATGGATGTTCATGGACGGGGAAGAGGAGAAGGGGCCACACAGAGAATAAACACCAGTAGAGTCCATGATGTTGCATTAGTACAACTGTCTGTGAAGCCCTGTCCTCCTGGGTGAGGGAGGTGACTCAAGCGCAGATGAAGCCTTTGACCTCTGCAGCTGTGCGGTGTCACTGTATAAACACCACCCATGGACAGTGCGTGTTATGAGGCCCCTCTGTGCCCCACCTAGAGGATAGGGGGCTGTTCCAGTGGATGTCAGGCAGCCTGGCTGTTCAGCTCAAGCTGTAGAAGCTCGTACTTTGGGCCCTAGATGTTTCTGGTTGAGTCCCCCGGGTGCCAGCCTAGATTATATGGTGACCCTCGCATATGCGCAAGTGTCCTGAGAACTTCAGGGGACCTTATCCCTGCACTAATCAGAGGCTGATGTTGCCTACTAAGCTACTGGAGAACAGCAGTGGGAGTGAGACCTAAGAGGGGAGGGACTCCTTAGTGAGATCAGGGGCAGGTTTATTCCCGGATCATCTCAGACATGCACATTCCTAGTCCCTCTGCACCCTAGAGACCAAAGATGCATGGCATGAGCAGGGGTGTGTGTGTTGCTCTCAGCTCAGGTTGGTAGAGGTGGTCAAACTTGACATTGGGAAATGGTTTCCTCAACCTATTCGTGACAGATGCTCCTATGTTTTTAGCTGAGTTAAACAATCTGCCAATGGCTTGGAAAAATCTTGCCCCGCTCTTCCCTTGACTTGGTTGGCCACTGACGCTTTCCCAGAATACTGGACATTCTGGTACTTCTGGGAATGCTGTGGCCCCGCCCCTGCCTGCATGGGTTTTCATAGACTTCCCCAAAATCTCCAATTGTTCATGTTTTGACAAGTGAGAAACAAACATTTTCACAAAAAAATTGCAGAAAACTGATTTTTTCTGCCTAAATCCACCCAAAAAACATGAGTTTTCAATTTTCCTATGTATATATTTGATGCATCTGTGAAATATATTTGAGTATACCTGAGACTTTCTATGAAAATTTCATTAATTGAAAACACAATTTTCCTTTTAAAACAATTTAAGTAGAAAATTTCTGACCACCCTTAATTGGAAAATGAGCTTTAAGAAAGACTGGGGAATTCAAATATTGTCCAATAATACAATAATTTCAAAACCATACACTCTATTGCATCTCTTCTTATTTCTCTTTCAGAAGGGTAGCTGACAGATGGTAAAACTGAGTAAGCAGCAAAGCTGATAGCCCACAGAATTTGCTTTGTACAGACTAGTGCCTTTAAATTCAAGGTGAGATTTGAACCAAGCAGCCAAAATCTATCTATCCTGACATGGAGGACAGGTGGACTTGGAGGACATCAAGAGGACCAGAACCTCTTGCTCTAGCACCATATCTGGTGTGCAACACTGCTGCCAGTTTCAGCAGACCTAGATGTTGTTCATAAAGAGAGTCCACAGGCTCAGTTCAGTGGCAAAGGTGCTCAGCCAGGTTTATTGTCAGCAAAGCAGGGTGGGGATGGCTTCAAAGCACGGTGGGGGAGGGGAGATGTGTATGGGAATGCAAAATGCTCAACCAGGAGGCCAGCACCTTTGTAATAGCTACCATGGTACCTGGAAATGGAATGGCAACTAAGGTGGTCCCCACAAGCCCTATGGGAATAATGAGAAAGGGGAGGAACTCACTGGGAATCAATGGAGGGGTGTGTGAAATGGTGTAAATCCAGAGAAGATGTTTGGATGTGTCCCTCTCCTATGACTATGGAGGAGCAGGCTCAATGGCCTATGGAAAGGGGTGGACAATTGGGTGTACTGTGTATGAGGTGTTTTGCTGGAAATGTAGATATTACTGGGGGCACAATTACACCAGCCCATAACCATCTATATGCTGTTATACGGACTTTGGTGCACAAATAGATCTGTAAATCTTATTGCTGTAAATAATCGAACCAGGGCATATGGTCTGATTCCATACCAAGTGGTTAAGTTGGTTTGGATAATAACCCATTTATCTGTGGACATTCAATGGATATGGACAAAAGCACGCAAAACCTGCAGGGGCAGCTTGCTGCAGGTGCCAACAGTTGGACACACTTACAATACACACTACAGGATGGCGCTGACAAAATTTTAACCCTAGCAAAGGAGGAGAAGCAGTGTTTTGGTGGTGGCTCGGATGTTGGACCATACTGCAGTGGTCAGGACTCGGTGTTGCTGTGGATTGTGGATTGTTAACTGTACTTGTGTTATGTTGCATATGGAGATAACCTATAAGTAATGTAGTAAGCCCTCCCCACCCCACAGTGTACTAGACAACCTGGACCCAACCTTCTCAGGCCCACTATAATGGGAAGTCTGGAACACTAATTGGAACAGGTGTGGTATGCCCGTATGAGAGAAGGTGCAGGGCACTATACTACACAAGGGGCAGTGGGATAAATGGAATATCAACACCTTCCCCCTTGATGCCTGGCCCTATCAGGAAATGTGTCACCATATGTCCTATGCTTTTCCAGGGATACCTGGGCAGGAGGATCCCAAAAGAAAAATAAAAAAAAGGGGTGGAGTGTTAGGATATAGATATTCAGGCCTGTCTGCAAAGGCCTATACTTTAAGAATTTAGGTGTATTCTTATCACTTAGTTATAGAGGTATAAAAGAAAGAATCAAAATCACTGTCTGCCGGTCTAAGGGCCTTCTCTTACTGTGACAGTCTGAGGCCCTGTTCTTAGGCTAAGCCTTTGGCTAAGCAGCAGAGGCAGCAATAAGCTGGGAAGCGAACGGTCACATCCTCACATTCCAAACTAGTCACATTGAAATAAGGCAATCCGAACTATCATCTCCAGAGAAAGGGAAGAGCCTAAAAGATTTAAAAGAAACTTAGTTTGATAGCATCCTGTCTGGCAAGAACTCGCTTATCAATAGTTGGGATGTGAAATCCTCATTTCTGTATTGTTCTATCACTGTAGTCTCCACTTCCCTATTGTTTGTCTGTATAATCTCTGTCTGGTTCTGTGATTGTTTCTGTCTGCTGTGTAATGAATTTTGTTGGGTAGAAATCAATTAAGGTGGTGCGATATAATTGGTTAAATAATTATGTTACAATGTGTTAGGATTGGTTAGTTAAATTTCAGTAAAATGATTGGTTAAGGTATAGCTAAGCAGAACTCAAGTTTTACTATATAGTCTGCAGTCAATCAGGAAGTAAGGGGGGAATGGGAACAGGGAATGGGGTGCGGGAATTGGAATCATGTTTTGCTAAGGGTGGGAATGGGAATGGGAACAGGGACACAGGCAAGGCTCTGTGGTGTCAGAGCTGGAAAGGGGGACATTGAGGAAGGAAACTGGAATCATGCTTGCTGGAAGTTCACCCCAATAAACATTGAATTGTTTGCACCATTGGACTTCGGGTATTGTTGCTCTCCGTTCATGCGAGAAGGACCACAGAAGTGAGAGGGTGAAGTAATAAGCCCTCTAACAACAAGGTAAAGGCTCAGTCAATATAACAGGGTCCTGTGCCCTCAGCCGACACAAAGATACCCCCCCCCATGACTTCTCCTTTTTTACATTGATAGAAACAAATCACATATTACACTCCAGACGTTGTTAATTACCAGCCCTAAACCTTGTACCTGCTGGGTCAAACAAAACATCCTCATCCATTATCCTGTCCTGCCCTCCTTATCTTACAAGGGGTCAGTGTGCTCCTGTATCATCTCTTGGGAATTTGTTTATGAAGTTATTTGAGAACTCTGGGTGTTCTTGTACCATCCTCTCCAGTCAGGAATGTGCTTACTTGGTAAGTCAATATCTGGTGTGTTACTATTCTGCCAAGGTCAAGTCTGCCTTGTTTTGCAGTCTTTGGTTCATACTATTAGTTATGCCTAGGGCTCTGGCAAGGCCTATACTGACTGCAGCTGAACCCTGGCTGTTGTCCTTGTCCTTCCCTCCACAGCCGTCACATGATGTACTGAGGAAGAAAATATCCAACCGAATCACCATGACTGAGTTCCTTCTCCTGTGATTCTCTGATGTTCGGGAGCTGCCAATTTTGCATTTTATGGTGTTTCTAGGGATTTACCTGGCAGCCCTGACAGGGAATCTTCTCATCATCACAGCCATAGCTCTCGGCCACCATCTTCACATGCCCATGTATTTCTTCCTGATGAATCTTTCCATCCTAGACCTTAGCTCCATTTCCATCATCGTCCCAAAGTCCATTGCCAATTTCCCCATGAGCACCAGGGCCATTTCGTATTACGGATGCATTGCCTAAGTCTTTCTCTTCCTTTTCTTCGCTACAGCTGAGCTTCCCTTACTGATCGTCATGCCGTAGAACCGATACATCGCCATCTGCCAACCACTGCACTATGAGACAGAGAGTTTGTGTCCAAATGGCAGCCAGTACCTGGATCAGTGGGGTTCTCATTTCTACACTGCACACTGGGAACACATTTGCAATAATCTTCTGTGGAGACAATGAGATGGATCAGTTCTTCTGTGAAATCCCCCAGCTCCTCAAACTTGCTTGCTATGACTCATATCTCAGTGAAACTGGGGCTATTGCCTTTAGCGTGTACTTTGCCTTAAGCTGCTTTATTTTTTTAATTGTGTCATATGTGCTGAGACTCCCCTCTCAGCAGGGCTATCATAAAGCCTTCTCCACCTGCCTTCCTCACCTCATTGTGGTCTCTGTGTTTGTTTGCACTGCTAGTTTTGCCTATATTAAATGCACCTCCAGCTCAATCTCATGTCTGGATCTCATGGTGGCTGTTTTTTATTCCGTGGTGTGTCCCATGATGAATCCGATCATTTATAGCAAGAGGAAAAAGTATATGGAAGCTGCCCTGTGGAAAATGACTGCATCAAGGCTATTCTCCAAAAAATAAAATGGCCATATTTCTCCCATGACCATCACCTCATTCTGTGTTTCTTAAAAAATATAATCAACTGTTGACATAATTGTTTCCATGAGATCATAACGTGCAATCCGCTTAGGCACACTGAGGTATTTACACTGGTAAAGAACTAGAAAAAACTCCACTCAGGTCAATGGAGTTACTATAAATTTACACCTATATAACTAAGATCAAAATCTATCTATCTGTCTATCTAAGAACATAAGAATGACCATACTGGGTCAGACCGAATGGTCCATCTAGCCCATTCTCCTGTCTTCACACACTGGCCAATGTCAGATGCTTCAGAGAGAATGAACATAACAGGGAAATTATTGAGTGACCCATTCTGTGCTGTCCAATCCCAGCATCTGGCAGTCAGAGGCTTAGGGACACCCAGAGCACAGGGTTGCATCCCTGACCCTATTGGTTAATCGCCATTAATGGACCTATCTTCAATGAATTATCCCTGTCTAGCTATCCATCCTCCCCATACATACCCCTCCATCTATTGATCAATTGATCAGTGTGAGTCTTTTGTACTGCCACCCATCACCATGGTATCAGAGAACTTTCCACATATAATCAGTTACCATATCAAAGTTACACATGGGGTCTCTGCCTCCTCTCCTTTCTTCAGGTTGGGGAGTAAACATTCTGCCCCCGCCACAGCCCCGAGGCCAGAGAAGCTCTCTGCCCCCACTACCGACCCAGGTCTGGAAGAGCTGTCAGCCTCCACTATGGCCATGGGGCTCAAGGTGACAGCTGCTGCCCCGGCGGCAGGGCTCTTTCCTATAATGAACCCCTGGCTTTAAGGAACAAATGGCTTGGATCCCCAGGGGTTCGTTATAGCGAGGATGTACTGTATTGGTTGGTTGGTTGACTTGGTTCTTTATTCCACATGTTTTTGGTGGGTGGAGGTTTGGGAGGGCGAGGTATGTTTGATTAGATGGGAGTATCCATTTGATGTCATCAAGTAGTGGGTACTACCAGCTCGGGTCTCGGATTGAGCACACGCCTATCTTCCCCAGGCTTGTGGTTCTCTAGCAGAGACAGGGGCCTCCCTGACAGGACTTAGGCATCTCCCATCGGCTAACTCGGGCGCCTCCCCTCCTAGCATGCTGACTTTTGTGGCTCCCGTTCTTAGGTGTCCGTCTCCCCCTATCTGTCATATAGGGAGCCCGGGGGGCTGACTCAGGCTGTGTGTGACCCTATTGTTGTCCCAGTGATTTTATAGGTGCCTAAACGTTAGGTACTGCCACACTGCAAGTCACGATGCCTGGATCTCTTTATGGATCCAGGCCCTGGCGGGTATTTAGGCACCTAGTAGGTTTTTCAAAAGCAACTAGACATCTAACTCCCATTGAAATCAATGAGTTTTGGACACCTAAATGCTTTAGAAAAACCTACCAGGCACTTAAACACCTTTGAAAACCAGGCCTTAGGTGATGAAGTGCAGGTGTCTATACTGGGCAATGACACCCTGGTATGCAACTGTGGGTCCATTGACTCATGATCTTTGATATCCACCAGAGATCATAGAATCACAGAAATGTCGGGCTGGGAGGGACAGAAAGCCAAGGGGAATCAGGTGCCTGGGTCTTTGAAATCCCATCTTAAATTCCTGGAAAAAATAGTCCTCCCCTTTGAAGAACATACCCATATCTCTGCTAATTACATGGCTGGTGCCAGCCCACCTGATGGAGAAAAGTGAACTCTGTCTTTTGTAGGTATATCATTGAATCACAGAACCATTGAAATGTGGGGCTGAAAAGGACCTTGAGAAGCTGATGCAGGACCTAGTAAACCTAGACCAGCCCTGACAGGTGCTTCTCCAACCTGTTCTTCAAAAAACCTCCAGTGATGGGGATTCCAAACCCTCCCTTGGCAGGCTGTTCCAGAGTCCTTAGAGTTAGAAAACTTTTCCTAATCTCTAACCTAAATCTCCTTTGCTGCAGATTCAGCCCATTACTTCTTGTCCTAACTTCATTGGACATGGAGGACAATTGATCACCATCCTCTTTATAACAGCCCATAACATATTTGGAGACTGTTATCAGGTCCCCACTCAGCCTTCTTTTCTCTTCCCAGTACGGCAACTACCATTGAAGAAATGATCAAAAAGCAGCAACATCCCTTGTGCCATATGCTAAACCATATGATGGGATACGAATACAATAAGGCTCAGAACTTCAGATCTATCAAATTCCCCAAGTAGCTTTGAAAATTCCGTTCAATGGGACTGGATGTCCAATTCACCTTGACAGCTTTTACCAAGGCCAGTGGTGGATTCTCCATCTCTTGATGTCTTTAGATCAAGATTGAATGCCCTTCTGGAACATGTGTTCGTCAAACATAAGTTATGGGGCTCAAGACAGGGGTAAATGGCCTGTGATCTGTAGGAGGTCAGAAGACTCAGACTGGGTGAGCTAATGGTCCCTTCTGGCCTTAAATTCTATGAATATTCTGCAAAAAATTCCATTGATGGGACCTAGGGTTCAGATCCCCTAGGTACCTTTAAAATTCTAGACTAAAGCCTGTTTTCAGTCTCTTGTTAATTTGTTCCTTAATTGAGAGCCCTGGAGAACTAAATCCTTCCTTTGACCTATAAAGCAAGTGCACTTCTCCAAGGCAGTGTGTCTGACACCTAACCTGGAGGCCTCATGTCTAGGGCAAAGACAGGACATTGGTCTAAAAGCAGAGCTGTGATTTTTTAAGTGGCCTGAGGAGTTAAACGCAAGTTCCCAAGGACTCCTTTAACTCCATTAGGCCCTAATCCAGAAGGGAGCCACAATGTTCACTGTTGGACAATATACCCGCCAACAGTGCCTCTAGGACAGAATGCAGGAGATCTAGTTTGTTGGAACATATTCCTGGCAGAGGAGGTATCTAGGAAGCCGTACAGAAGCTGTTTGGGGTGGGGGTGGTGAGCATGGTGTGTCGAGGTAGCTGGCCATTCATTTGGTTTTAAGACGGATAATCCCCATTTTGTGTGACTTGTCTCCTTTCTGGTACTGACACAAAATCAGATGTGGTTTTGTCCAGTATCATGGACAAGAGTCGCATGCAAGGTCACACTGGCTGGCGGGGACACGCAGGCAGGGCCACAGCTTTCCCAGAAGTACCAGAATGTCTGGTATTCTCAGGAATGGTGGGTGAGGAATCAGCTCTGGGCCATGAGAGGGGGAATCTCAAAGAAGAGGGACCGAGAACGTGCGTGAGGTGGAGGGTCGTGAGAGGGGAGGGAGGGGATTAGGGGCTGGGGGGGGGGTGTTTGCGGGTCTGGGCTGTGTGTAGCAGAGGGAAGGTGACACCCAGGGACTAGAGTAAGAGCGTTCAGGGGGTGGAGGATGTGGCAGAGGCTGGAGTCAAAGGGCCTGAATCTCCTCTCCCTTTAACCAGACATACTCCAGTGTAACACCATGGAATTACCCTGAGAAGAGTGACGGGGGAATCAGCCCCATTGACTCCAGTGGGGTTACTCCTGATTTACACCAGTGTGACTGAGAGGGAAATCAATTGACTGCAGTGGAGTATTTCTAACTTTTCTAATAGTTGGTGCATTTTGATGCTGATTTATTGTCCACAGCTAGAGATCAAACCGGGGCTCAGATCCTCACACCAGGATCTCCAAAGCTCAAGGGCCACCTCAGCAGAGTGCAGTCCACCCACTGGACCTTGGGGGGAAATATGTGACAGCATTATTAGCCACAGTGTTTAGTTCTCAGTTAGGAGCATCAGCCTTTGAAGTGCTTGGAGTCGCGCCAAACGGATTGCATTGTGCATGTGCATGATGAGAGGAGGAGATGGTTGAAAACTGTTTCTGACTCACAGCCCCATAGCTGCTGAAAGGAGAATGTTCTGGCTAACAAACCTTAGCCCTGTGACTTAAAATCTAACCCTGGGCAGAAGTCTGTGACTAAAAACAGAAGGCATCTGCCTCTGTTGAAGGGTTTATAATTGTGTGGAACTGTCACTTGAGCACAGCCAAAAATTGAGAAGGTGCTGAAACTATTTTTGAAATGAAAATAAATAACCCATGCACACGCTCACTGGGAGGTGGGGTGGGGTGGGGGAGTAATTGGGGATGAAAGAGTTGGTGGGAAAAGGAGAGAGGTGTTTTGGGGGCAGTGAGAGGAGGGGTGATTCTGGCAAGCTGGATAAATGAGGAGGGTGGATAGGAGACGGGTTGGGGGTTAGGAGATGGGGAGGGGTGGGACACTGGGAAGGGAAACATGAGGATGAGTGACCGCAGCCTGGGGGAATATTGGGGACAGGGGCACCTCACAGCCCCACATTCCCCTCCCATGTCTGTGCCAATAGCTGGGGGTTCCCAACCCATCTATGGGGGTCCAAACTTCCCTGCTCCCCTCACATGACCTTGGGGGCTTTGTCCTTGTCCTTCTGGGGGGCTTAATCTTCTACCTAACCCCTTCCCCATGTGTGCAGGTCTAGGGAAGTGCCTCCTCTTGGGGTGTGAAGCTGAGAAGAGGCACATGGGGAGCATGCACTGACAACACCATGAAGACCCTGCTGGCACTGGGGTGACTGGTACGAGTGGAGCGGTTCACACTTTCAGCCTGCACCGTCTCCTGGAGGAGTTCTCGCTCAGCTCAGAATAGCTCATTAAGATCAACAGGCCACTTCTCTGAGTGTCCAATGTGGCATAAATGAGTCCAACTTTGTGCTGCACTTATGGAGAGGTTCTGGGGGTGGATGTGAGGGGAACCCAGACAGGCACAGAATACAGCTCCCGTCCAGAAAAAAAAAATCATGGTGGTTCTGAAAAGAGGCTTTTGCTTCTCTCATCCTCCATATCCATTGCTATCTACAGCTGAAACAAGGACCACATACTCCTACCAACATTTTTCTTTCTCTTCAAACAGCTAGGAATTTAAATAGCCAAAAACTTCATTGAAACAGAGTTAAGGTCTCCCAGTGAGAGCTCTTGCCCATCCAGAAGGACCAGTTCAGCAAAACTCAAGCTTCTGAAAACCAGGACATACAGAATTAAGGTAAGGTAAGGTAAATGCCCACATAACCTTAACTCTGCCCCCTTTGGGCAATGCCCCACAACACGCGTAACACTCACACTCCTGCTCTGCCTTGTCACTGCAATGGACAGGTGCTACCTGTGCTTTCCCTATGCTTGAACACTGGGCCTGCTTCCCCCACAGAATGCCACATTGGTACAATTTAACAACATCCCCTTTTACAGCCCCCTCACACTTGTACACAGGAGATCACCTACACTCTACTTCCCCCTATCCCTCATTAAACCCACAGCCTGCTCTCATATCCCCCCTTACCACTGAGAAGATGACCCCAGGGCCCTGCTACTGACATGACCTACACAATTCTGTATTGAAACAATGCAGACAGGACCCTCAAGTGACACGTGCACCTCTTCCCTTTGGTCTCACACATGGGGTGCGGGGGTGAGACCAGGTCTCCCCATATTACAAACACAGTTCTATGGCACTCCTCAACTAATCCCCAGAGCTCCTCATATCACAAACGCACCATCCTTCTCCCTCCACCATTCAAGTCAGCTACAGCTAACACAATGAATGCAGCTAGAGTTTAATACAGAGAATTCCATGGGGCTATTGTCAGCTCCTGGGGGCAGAGTTAAGGTTGTATGAGCATGTATATTAACTCTCTATTTCTTGGCTTTCCAAAGTTTACATTTTTCTGTACAACACAATATTCTGGAAGGGTCTGAACTATCAATGGGCAATCTTAAATCTGTGTTAACAAAGGATTTTGCAGGGTTTTTTTGCCATTTATAGCTAGATCGATCAATCGATTCTTATCTGATTTACACTGGTGTAAATCTAGAGTAACTCCACTGACTTCAGTGAATTTATTCTGGATTATTACCACTGTAAACACAACATTTTGTATAAAAAAGATTGCACATCACATTTCTATGGAGACAATAATGTCACCATTTGATTATATCTGTAAGGAAACACAGAATGAAACCATGGTCATGGGAGAAAACTTGAAATTTTATTTTTGGTGAATAACCTCCATCCAGTTAGTATCTTCAAGGCACCTTTGATCTCCTTGTTCCTCATGCTGTAGATGATCGCACCACACTGCTACAGACTGGGACCGAGTGGCTAGGCAGGCAGTTCTGCAGAAAAGGACCTAGGGGTTAAAGTGGACAAGAAGCTGGATATGAGTCAACAGTGTGTCCTTGTTGCTAGGAAGGCTAACAGCTTTTTGGGCTGTATAAGAAGGAGCATTGACAGCAGATCAAAGGAAGTGATCATTCCCCTCTATTCAACATTGGTGAGGACTCATCTGGAGTACTGTGTCCAGTTTTGGGCCCCACACTACAAGAAGGATGTGGAAAAAATTGGAAAGAGTCCAGCGGAGGCCAACAAAAATTATTAGAGGGCTGGAGCACATCACTTATGAGGAGAGTCTGAGGGAACTGGGATTATTTAGTCTGCAGAAGAGAAGAATGAGAGGGGATTTTATAGCTGCTTTCAACTACCTGAAAGGGGGTTCCAAAGAGAATGGATCTGGACTGTTCTCAGTGGTAGAAGATGACAGAACAAGGAGTAATGGTCTCAAGTTGCAGTGGGGGAGGTTTAGGTTGGATATTAGGAAACACTATTTAACTAGAAGGGTGGTGAAGCGCTGGAATGGGTTACCTAGGGAGGTGGTGGAATCTCCTTCCTTAGAGGTTTTTAAGGTCAGGCTTGACAAAGCCCTGACTGGGATGATTTAGTTGGGTATTGGTCCTGCTTTGAGCAGGGGGTTGGACTAGATGACCTCCTGAGGTCCCTTACAATCCTGATATTCTAGGATTCTATGATTCATCAAAGGAGGCACCACAGAATAAAGCACACACACCACAAGATCCAGACCTGATGGAGAGCGGGAAGTGGGCTTCACATAAGCAAAAACAGCAGTGCAAAATAACAAGGAGACCACAATGAGGTGAGGAAGTCAGGTGGAGAAGGCTTTATGCCGACCCTGCTCAGAGGGAATTCTCAGCACTGTTTTGAAGATCTGAACATACGACACAATTATAAAACCAAAACAGCTTAAGCCTAAGAATATGTTAAAGGAAATAACCACAGTTTCACCAAGGTACAGGTCAGAGCAGGCCAGCTTGAGTATTTGGGGGATTTCACAGTAGAACTGACCCACCATGTTGCCTCCACAGAAGGTTATTGCAAACGTGTTCCCAGTGTGCAGTATAGAAAGGAGAATTCCAGTGATCCAGGCACTGGATGCCATTTGGACACAAGCTCTCCTGTTCATTATAATCTCATAATGCAGTGGTTGGCAGCTGATGATGTATCAGTCATACGCCATGATGGTGAGAAAAGCAAAGTCAACTGCAGTGAAGAAGATGAAGAGAAAGACTTGGGAAGTTCATCCAGCATAAGAAATTGACCGGATGTTTAATAGGGATTTGGCCACGGACTGGGGAAAGTGAGGGAGATGGATCCAAGGTCCAAGATGGACAGATTCATCAGGAAGAAGTACATGGGGGTGTGAAGGTGGTGGTCAAGCACTACAAGGATGATAAAAAGGAGATTCCCTTTCAGGGCTACCAGGTAAAGCCATAGAAACAGCACAAAGTATAAAATCTGCAGCTCCGAACCTCAGAGAATCCCAGGAGAAGGAACTCAGTCACGGTGGTTTGGTTGGACATTTTCTTCCTCAGCACATCATGTCCTGCCTGTGGAGGGCAGGATAAGGGCATTGCTCAGGATTAAAGTGTCAGAGGAAATGATCCTGATTCTCTTTCTGTAATATACCCTAAAAGAATTTGGCGTGTTTAGCCAAGCAAAACGCTGGCTGAGAGGGGATGTGGTCGCTTTCTATAAATAGATCAGGGGGATAAACACCAGGGAGGGAGAAGAGCTATTGATGCTAAAGGACAGTGCTGGCACAGGAACTAATGAGGATAAGCTGGCCATGAGTAAATTTAGGCTGGAGATGCAAAGAAGGTTTGTCCCCAGCAGAAGAGGGCTGAACTAGGGCTGACTTTTATTCCTTAAAAAAACAACAACACGTTAGATACTACTTTTCAAAAGAAAATGCAAATAGGACTCCTGACCATAGACAATACTATCTTATACATAGGTTTGGCAGTATTTAATATATATATATAATTTTGACTGACAATATTGATGTTTATCATTAAGCATTTTTTTTATTTTTATCAGTTTATATTTTCACAGTTACAGGAAATTATGGAGGGGGTCAGACAATAGTTATTTAATGACAGTGCATGTTGAGATTCAAAAAGTTAAAACTTGAGAACTATGAAAGCACAGCGTTTCAACATGACATCAAAATATACAAAGTCAATATCCTTAAATCAAACACTCATAAGTTCTCAAGCAGCAATTTTCTTCCTTTGCCTCACTGGAAACGTTGATTGTTGAAAGAAATATTTTTTCGCTGGTTTGTGTGTGTATGGTGAAATCAACATTTGCAAATATTTACTGATAAAAATCTAATCCTTCCAAGACTACTTATAGAGGTAGCAATTGAAAGAGGATAGCATAGGCAAGACAAGACCGTACCAATGAACTATTAGTTTAGTTATCCTAAAAGATTAAAGCAGTGGTCTGCATTGTGCATAATTCTCATTCAAATGTTGCACATGAACAAGAAATAATAACAAGAGTGTTTTTTCTAAAAATCTTGATGTCCTTGAGCTATATTGTCCTCTCCATTATACCAGTTTTATGCCACCGTAACTCCACTGATTTTAGTGGGGTTACACCACTGCAAAACTGGTACAATGGGGTGGACAGTTTCTACTCTGTCTTTACTCAGGCAAAACTCACAGTGGAGGAATTTCTGATCTCAGGGATGAAGCCAAAATTACTCCAAGGACTTCAGCTTTACTCTGGTGTTACTCAGATCCCAGTATGTCCCAACTAGAGTCTTGCTTGATTAAACACTTATAAGTAACTCAAAATTTGGCTCCTAAATAGGCTTGTTCAGCAATTTATATCTATAGATCAATACATCAGCTGCATCTATTCCAAACCCAATTGTCTTCTCTCACGTACCTTGGAGAAAGGCAAAAATGCTATCCAGAAATAAAGACCTGGAGCCAATACACAGTGTGAATATTCCTTTCATTCACAACATGCATCTGATCCCAAAGCATCTCAAAGGTGGTTAGAAAAATAAGCCACCACACTGCTTTGGCCTGACTCTAGGACAGGGGTGGGAAAACTTTTTGGCCCGAGGGCCACATCGGGGTTGCGCAACTGTATGGAGGGCCGGGTAGGGAAGGATGTGCCTCCCCAAACAGCCTGGCTTCCGCCCCCTGACTGCCCCCCTCAGTACCCACAACCCATCCAACCCCCCCGCTCCTTGTCCCCTGACCGCCCCCTCCCGGAACCCCCACCCACATCCAACCCCCCTGCTGCCTGTCCCCTGACTGCCCCGTCCCCTGTCCAAACCCCTGCCCCCTGACAACCCCCCAGGATTCCCACCCCCATACAAGCTCCCTGTGCTCCTCGTCCCCTGATCGCCCCCTCCCGGAACCCCCCACCCATAACTGGCCCCGGGATCCCACCCCCTTATCTAGCCCCCCTACTCCCTGCCCCCTTCCAAATCCTATCCACACCCCCGCCCCCTGACAGGCCCCTGGGACTCCCACTCCCAACCCTCCCTGTTCCCCATCCCCTGACTGCCCCCCAGGACCCCCTGCTCCCTTACCCAACCCCCCCGTTCCCCGCCCCCTTACCAGCAGTAGGAGCTTGCAGCTGTGCCACCCAGCCAGAGCCAGCTGCGCTCCCCACGCTGACCAGCAGGAGTGGCGGGCCAGAGCGCAGCCCATGCGGTGGCATGGCTGCGGGGGAGGGGGAACAGCAGGGGAGGGGCCGGGGACTAGGCTCCCCAGCCAGGAGCTCAGGGACCGGGCAGGACAGTTCTGTGGGCCGGATGTGACCCGCGGGCCGTAGTTTGCCCACCCCTGATCTAGGAGAAGGCAAACCCTGTGCAGATTTTGCAGAGCTGCCACTTTTCCACCAAAGATAGGTAATAATAATATTGGGGGTGTTCTGAGGGCAATATAAATAAATACTCTCATGCAGGAGAAATGACAGCAGCCCTTCACATTCCTCAAATGTCACAGTAATGGATATAGTTCAGACAGAAGGCTCAAGATAGTGTGGCACCAGAATATGTATGGGAATAAAGAGATAGATCATGCAAGTGCCTCAGCACCAAGAAGCCAGCAGATTTCTGATGGGTTCCCATGTTTCCATTTCAGTGATGGGGAGCTGGTTGTGGGAGGGGTTTATAGACACCCCCTCCACTATGTGCATTGCCAATTCTCAGTTCATCTTCCTAAGTGTGGGAACTGATGCCTTGGCCCACAAAGTGTTGTGTTCTCATTGCCAACCTCAGATCTGGTTCCTTTTTTTGTAATATCACTATACACCGTACACCATCTAAACTGGGACCCGTGAGATATATGGGACATAAAGCTGTTGTGTTTGTGTGTGAGAGCTAGTGAGTGTGTGTCTATGGTTGTTTTTATGCTGGGGGAAAGAGTGTGTTCAGTGCATTTATGCTGGAGTGTTAGAGTGAGTGTTTGCATGTTGGATAATGTATGTGTGCCTGCTTGTGTGAAGTGTGAGTGAGCATTTTCTTTCAATGTTGACCATGTTTTAAAGTAAAATTAAGGAAAAATTTTAAATGAAAAGTTGTTTGTACTGGAAAATGAAAATGTTTCATTCCAAAAAGGTCAATTGTTTTATACTTCAACTGACAATACCACTTTTTTAACTTTTGACCAGCACAAAATTTTGCGGTCCATTTTAAGAATGGGCTTAATTCTTCTCACACACTGATATAAATCCTGATTATTTCCATTGAATCTACTTTAGTGCAAACTTATATCCATCTAAACAAGGAGCTGAACTTTTCTCTGGCAGCTTGATCAATGTGCCTAGTTTTTTAAACTGTTTATTTAGGAAGTTTTAACAAGTTTACAAATCCTTGCCATGTACATATCAGAAACAAAACAATCATTACAACAGTGAACATTGGTTTAAAGAGACATCATACTGGAATATAGTCACAAGATCTTTCTGTTTAACAGGGTGTTAGCATAGTACAGAGTGAGGATCATTACAACTCCTATGTCACATCTGGTGATTTTATTAAATTGAGTGAAATTTCTGTATTCACATATTTAACGGAAAAGATATGTCTAACAAGTGTTCATATGCAAAGCAATTGGACAGGTGTCCTGGGATTTTTTTGCAGGTGAATATACTTTGAGCACTGAATAAGAGGTAAACAAATATCTAAGTATCTATCTATCCTCTGTCTATTTTGCTGAACACGTAATTGTCGTATTAATTTTTTCATAACCAACCTCCCATATTGTTCTTAATCATTCCTCAATGGTTGGACTATTTTTCTTTTCCCATTGAGAGGTTACTAATAGCTGAGCAGTTACTAGCAGATCAGAGGTTAATTTTTCATTTCTTTTTGTGTGACCATTTCCACCAGGAAGCCCCAGGAGAATCACCAGAAGGTTATTAGAAATTATTATCCAACAATTGGGTCATTTTGTTACAGATTGCTTCCAATACTCTCTAATGACTGGACATGTCCAATGCATCACATCTCCTCTTTCACCACAATTTCTCTAACATTTATCCCCATTTAATCTGTTTATATATTTTTAACCTGGCGGTGTGAGGTACTATTCAAAAAGTATTTTAAAGAAATTTTCTTGTATTGTGCTACAGACTGAAGTTGCTGGTCGTCTTTTCCAGATCAAACCCCATTCCTCTGCACACTGTTTTTTTTTAAACTGTTCCTCATAGGTCAGGTTTTCTAAACCTTTGATCATTTTTGTTGGTCTCCTCTGAACTCTCTCCAATTTGTCCACATCTTTCTTAAAGTGTGGCACACTCTTTCACCACAATTTCTCTAACATTTATCCCCATTTAATCTGTTTATATATTTTTAACCTGGCGGTGTGAGGTACTATTCAAAAAGTATTTTAAAGAAATTTTCTTGTATTGTGCTACAGACTGAAGTTGCTGGTCGTCTTTTCCAGATCAAACCCCATTCCTCTGCACACTGTTTTTTTTTAAACTGTTCCTCATAGGTCAGGTTTTCTAAACCTTTGATCATTTTTGTTGGTCTCCTCTGAACTCTCTCCAATTTGTCCACATCTTTCTTAAAGTGTGGCACCCAGAACGGGACACAGTACTCCAGCTGAGGCCTCACCAGTGCCAAGTAGAGCGGGACAATTACCTCCCTTGTCTTACATATGACACTCTTTTTAATACACCCCAAATGACATCAACCTTTTTCGCAACTACATCACATTGTTGACTCATATTCAACTTGTGATCCACTCTAGCCCTGAGATCCTTTTCAGCAATGCCACCAGCTAGCCAGTGATTCCCCATTTTGTAGTTGTGCATTTGATTTTTCCTTGGTAAGAGAAGAACTTTGCACTTTTCTTTATTGAATTTCCTCTTGTTGATTTTAGACCAATTCTCCAGTTTGTCAAGGTAATTTTGAATTCTGATCCTGTCCTCCTAAGTGTTTGCAACCCCTCCCAGCTTGGTGTCATATGCAAGTTTTATATGCATATTCTATCCTCCATTATCCAAGTGGTTAATAAAAATATTGAATAATGGCCATAAAAATGCCATCAGAAAAGAGTTGCAGGATATGATCATAAAACGATGGGTGTTCAATTCCCATTAAAACTAATTGGAATTTTGGTGGCCAAATATCTATAGGCAATCTTGAAAATCCCATCACTGGGCATGTTGGCCCCTCCATGAACAGAAATAGCCTACATCGCCGAGAGAGGTGGAGTTGTGTTACTCTGAGGTGTTGCCTATTTCAGCATTCTACCATTTTGTGAAGTTTTTGGAGAAACTTTGTTCCCAGTTTTGGGGGAGTTCAAATTTGATTTACAGATTCCAAGGACAGAAGGGACCATAGTGACTGTCTAGTCTGACCTCCTGTCTAACGCAGCCCAGAGAACATCCCCAAGATAATACCTAGAGAAGATCCTTTAGAAAAACATCCAAACTTGATTTGAAAGTGGTCAGTGATGGAATCTACAAAATAATCAATTAATAATAAACTAAGCAAGATATTCAAAGTGGATTAATGGAGCTGGGCACTCCTCTCCTGTAGAAAGCCAATGGGATTTAGACACACAAATCCAGTATGTTCCTTTGAATATTCCAGCCTATCTGGATAAAGAGAGCATGCAGTTACTTTGTAGTAGATAAAACTCTATGAGAGGTAGAAACTCACATTCCTCACGCCATAGACCATTCACTAGCTGATGATGATGAGACTCCGCCATGGGCACGTTATTTGAGAATTGTCCTCTATAGGGCCTCTTAGACTTTCCTCTGAATCAGGTGATACCTGCCACTGTCAGGGACAGAATACAGGACTGGATGATCCAAATGTCTTACCCAGTTAGACAGTTCCTATGACAAGCAGAATATTGCACCCACGCCAACTCAAATGCATTTAATTTAGTTTAATTACTCATTATTAAAGCTGGTCAAACATGAAAATTATATTTTTGTGGGAAATATCATTTTTTTGTTTTCATAGAAATATCCCATAATATTGCTTTTGGATGGGGGGTGGGCAAAAAAATAAAACTGAACCCTGAAAAGTGTTTGGTTTTCAATAACTTTCGCTAGTAAAAATGCAAGTTTATGGTAAATATCTTCTAGATTTGGAAAAAGATTTCTGATATTGAAAACTTTTCCCCAAAAACCTGAAAAAATATACAATTTTTTTTCCATGTCCAGGATTTCAGAAAAACAAAACCAAAAACAACTTCCCCCACCGACAAACAAAAACCCATTGAAAAATGAGTTCAAACTAATTTTTTTCCACACCAAAATTATTTTCAATGACAAGCAATTTTTCTTCAAAATGCTGTGTATTGACAGGAACAGATTTCTGAGCATCTCCGCTCATTATGAATTATCCTCCAAGTTGTAACTAGTATCCCAATTGGACGGATGACAAACTGAGGAATGGAGCGCTGAAGGGACTGAACAAAGCCAGAGGAATAGATGGGATCAGATCTGAGAACACCTTGGACCTTAGCTTTTAAATAATAATTAATTAATTATCTGATAGTTGCACCTGATATGAGAGGCCCATTTTATTAGGTAAGACACAGTCTCTGCCCCAAGGAGCCTACAGTAGAAAAGACAGAAAAAGGGTGGGAGGGGAAAGACAGCCCTAGGGAATGATTTTCCCAAGGTAACACAGCAGGTCAGCGGCAGGGCTAGGAATTGATGCCAGATGTCTGGAGTACAGTTCTGTGTGCCCTTAGTGTTCGCCTCACAATCTTTCCTCTAGACCCTGCTGCCTCATTGTAATTGTGATTATTTTAGTTTTTGAAAACTCTTCAGGGAAGTAGAGGGGAAGAGAAATAAATTGTTGCCTCTGGGCTGTTGAGGGCTCCAGGGAGTGACTCCCACAAGCTCTTAGAAAACACACATGGATAAATCACCTTCCCGCAGCACCAAAGTTTTTGACACACAGCTCATCTGCAGACAGCACAGATCTCAGTGTATTTCCAGCAGCTCAGCCTCACTGTGGTGGGGGAACGGCCTCTCAAAATACAGTTATGGGGCATTAGATAGAGAGATAGATCGATAGAGGGGTGTGTATGGGGGTATAGAGAGAGGGGTAACCAATTGCAGTCAGTAGCTGGAGGAGAAAAGACTTCTCAGTCTGGGAGGATTCCACACAGACCGGCACCGTAAGTTTACTCTTGCAATGAAATATATGTGGGGGTGACAGAGAGGCACTTTAAGGATGAAAGTGTAAGTGACAATAGATTTTTTTTTTCATAGTTTCACTCTCAGCTCAATTTGAGCATGGGAAACTGAGGCAGTCCAAAGCATTTACCTTAGGAAAAAGAGGGCAGAATATTCATGCCAGAGTTTCCTTCTATTGGGAGTCGCGAATTGATCAAATTGACACATATTTTTTAGAATGTATTGAGGAGTTTACATTCAAGTTGTCCAAAATTGTGACCAACACTACCAGCTCGTTGTTACTTTTCTCTCTGTATATATTAGTTTGTTGTTACTGCTTTCTATCTGTCTGTTGTTACTTTTCTCTCTCTAGTAGTTTGTTTCTACTTCTCAATCTACCTGTTAGTTTTGGTTAGTTCTGTGTTTCTCTGTCTCTTTATCTGTTCTTTTCTTACTTGTGTCTCTCTGTTGGTTTGTTGTTACATCTATCTATCTATCTATCTATCTATCTATCTATCTATCTATCTATCTATCTATCTATCTATCTATCTATCTAATCAGTTTGTGTCTAGTTCTCAGTTTATTGTTTCTTCTGTCTGTTAGATTGCTAAAAGGGCAGTGGAGTCAAGTGGGTTAGAATAGTGGTAACTAGGAGCCAGAACGCCTGGGTTTTATCCCCAGCTCTTGAAAGGGAGTGGGGTCAAGTGGATAAAAGTAGCAGAGACTGAGAGCCAGGAACCCTGAATTTTATGTGTGGCTCTGGGAGAATGTTCAGTCCATTGTGTAGAGGAGAGAAGCTAGAACTGGGGGGTTCTATTTCTGTCTCTTATAAGGACTCTGGGACAGGCACCTCTCATAACTTGAAGCTGAGTGTTAAGGGCACTAGGTTGGCCTGTGACAGACTCAGGTTCAATCCCTCCCTCTGACGAAAAAGGATTTCAATTCCCAGTTTATAGGAGAGTGTCTGAGCCGCTAGGCTACGGGCTGTTCTGAAATGATACTGTCTCCTATTGAAGCTGCTCCACTTTGTATCAATAATTAAAAAGTCATTGGAGCAGGGACTTGAACTTGGCTCTTCCAGACACCAGGTGAGTGCCCCAAGTAAAGGGGGGGAAAAGGCAGTATTTCATAGAGCTGAAAGAGATGCTGAAAAGTCATTGAGTCCAGCCCCCTGCCTTCACTAGCAAGACCAAATACTGATTTTTACCCCAATCCCTAAGTGGCCCCCTCAAGGATTGAACTCACAACCCTGCATTTAGCAGGCTAACATGCAAACCACTGAGCTATTCCTCCTTCCCATAACTCAATAGAGAATCACTCTTACTCATATTCGTTAGCCCAATGACTCTCCATTGTGACTCCCAGCAGGAGAGTCACTGGGACAGAGACTGAGATGCAGTCTGACATAGTAGTTAGAGTAGGGGACTGGGAGTCATGACACCTCACTTGTGTTCCCAGCTCTGGGAGGGAGTTGAGTCCAGTGGGTAGAGCCAGAACTCCTGGCCTGTATTTCCAGCTCCAGGAGGGGTATTGGATTTAATTGGTTAGAGTAGGGGGTAAACTGGGAGTCAGGAATCCTGGGTTCTCTTCCAAGCTCTGGGAGGGAGTTTAGTTGAGTGGTTAGAGAAGCAGGAAGGGAACCGGAACATCTGTCTCTCACAGCGCGCATGGAAATCTGGCTAGAACGGGGGACGGGGTATCAGGACCCCTGAGCTCTATTCATGACGCGAGTTTACTGTGTAATTATGGCTGGGTTTGGTCACCTCCATGCGAGATGCTACTCCCATTTAGAGCAGGTTAAATGGGAAGTAATTCCATGGCATGCAGTGAAATTACCCCACATTCGCAGCAGTGCCCCTGACAGCAGAATCTGGCCAGCCAGACCCCCGATTCCCCTCAGTAAACTGACGATAGTAACATTTATACACCGTTATCCAGAGTTCACCCACCTCTGGGTGAAAGGTATTCAAATACCCCAAAAGCAATTGTTCCTAATTCTCCTCTCCATCACCCTGGTGTAAATTAGGAGTAACTGCACTGGAGTCCATTGAGATGATTCTATTTTCTCTCACCCCAGTGTAAATCAGGAGTAACTCCATTGGAGTCAGTGGGACTGTTTCCCCCATCCTCATTCCCATTTTACACCAATATGCACAAGCTAAGGGTCTGACTCAAGGAAATTCAGGTGGTTTTCACAAAAGGAGAGTTATTTTACTGATCTAATCCTGGCCTTTGCTTTGTCCCTTCCTCTGCAACCATCACATGATGTCCTGAGAAAGAAAATGTCCAACCGAACCACCGTGACCGAGTTCCTTCTTCTGGGATTCTCTGACATTTGGAAGCTGCAGATTTTGCACTTTGTGGGGTTTCTAGTGATTTACCTGGCAGCTCTGATGGGGAATCTTCTTATTTTCATGGCCATAGGCTTCAACCACCACCTTCACACCCCCATGTACTTTTTCCTGATGAATCTGTCCATCATAGACCTTTGCTCCATCTCTGTCATCATCCCCAAATCCATGGCCAACTCCCTCATGAACACCAGGTCCATTTCCTATGCTGGATGTGTTGCCCAAGTCTTTTTCCTCATTTTCTTGCTGGGAGTGGATTTGTCCCTTCTCACCGTCATGGCGTAGGACCGATATGTCGCCATCTGCCAACCACTGCACTATGAGACAATAATGAACAGCAGAACTTGTGTCCAAATGGCAGCCGGTGCCTGGATCAGTGGGATTCTCTACTCTGTGCTACACACTGGCAACACATTTGCATTGACCTTCTGTGGAGGCAACATGGTGGATCAGTTCTTCTGTGAGATCCCCCATCTACTCAAGCTCGCCTGCTCTGACTCATATCTCAATGAAGTTGGGGTTCTTGCATTTAGTGCGTGTTTAGTCTTAGGCAGCTTTGTTTTTATCATTGTGTCCTATGTTCAGATCTTCAAATCAGTGCTCAGAATCCCCTCTGAGCATGGCCGGCATAAAGCCTTCTCCACCTGCCTTCCTCACCTAACTGTGGTCTCCTTGTTTGTTTGCACTGGCATCTTTGCCTACCTGAAACCCACCTCCAGCTCCCCATCTCCTCTGGATCTTGTGGTGGCTGTTCTCTATTCCGTATTGCCACCTATCATGAATCCAATTATCTACAGCATGAGGAACAAGGAGATGACAGCTGCCCTGCGGAGACTGACTGGGTGTAGGTAATTCACCAAGAATTAATTTTCTGTCCTTCTCTTATTAAAGTTTGCTTACATATTATCTGTTCATTAATGTCAGTTATTTCCATGACCACACAGCTTGCACACGAACAGGTCTGATCTTGATCTCAGTTGCATCTATGAAAATCCAGATTAACTCCACTGATGTCACTGCCGCTGGGGTGATTTACACCAGTAGAAAATCTGGTCCACTTGTGGAGTTAAATGGGTGTAAATTGTGTGTGCAAGAATCAGTCTTTCATTCTGTGCCAAAACAATACTGTGACGGGTTGGATCACAGAAACCCGCTTGGGAACTGCCAACTGATGTGCATAGACTACTTCTTCCCCTGCTTTCCCTGCCAGCCTGGGACCCCAGCACCCTGTCTTGCTGAGCCAGACACACCCATCTGCTCCAACACAGAGCCAGGGTCTGAATTACTTGCCCCAAAGCTGCAGACTTAACTGCAGGCTTTAACACTCAGATGCCCAACTCCCAATTGGGTCTAAACCCAAATAAATCTGTTTTACTCATAAATCGTTCACCCTCTATAACACTGATAGAGAGATATGCACAGCTGTTTGCTCCCCCCAGGTATTAATACATACTCTGAGTTAACTAATAAGTTAAAAGTGATTTTATTAAATACAGAAAGTAGGTTTTAAGTGGTTTCAAGTAGTAACAGACAGAACAGAGTGAATTACCAAGTAAAATAAAATAAAACACGCGTCTATGGCTAATACAGTAAGAAACTGAATACAGATAAGATCTCACCCTCAGAAATGTTTCAATACGTTTCTTTCACAGACTGGACACCTTCCTAGTCTGGGCACAGTCCTTTCCCCTGGTACTCCCCTTTTTACAGCTCAGGTGGTAGCTAGGGGATTTCTCATGACTGCAGCCCCCTTTGTTCTGTTTCACCCCCTTATATAGCTTTGGCACAAGGCAGGAATCTTTTCTCTCTTTGGGTCCCCACCCCTCCTTCTAAATGGAAAAGCCCCAGCTTTAAGATGGATTCCAGTACCAGGTGACATGGTTACATGTCCTGTGAGACCCCAAGCCTTCATTCTTCCCAGCCTGACTCACAGGAAGGCTTGAAAGTAAACAGAGCCATCTACAGACAATTGTCCTAGTTGATGGGAGCCATCAAGATTCCAAACTACCATTAATGGCCCACACTTTGCATAATTACAATAGGACCTTGGAGTTATATTTCATATTTGTAGTTTCAGATATAACAGCGATACATTTATACAAATAGGGTGACCACACTCAGTAGATTATAAGCTTTGTAATGATATCTTACAAGAGACCTTTTGCATGAAGCATATTCCAGTTACATTATATTCACTCATTAGCATATTTTTATAAAATCATATAGACTGCAACGTTAAAAATCCCCATTACACTGCTTGGCCACTAGCACCGGTTCGATGGCCACTGAAAACAATGATGGGAGTTGTCTTGCTTGTGTGTATAAATCAGGAGTGGCTTTGTTGGAACCAAAGGAGTCAGACTGGTGTAAGACTGGGGTAGGTGAGAGAAGATGTTTGGGGTAGATCTTCAACACATCAGTGTAGTTCCATTGACTTTGGTGGCGCTAAAGCAATTTGCAGCATCTGTGGATCTGAGCTACTGCCTCCAATGGAGCTGTATATCCATTGCCACCGGCTGGGGACTGGGCCCATTGTCTTATAAACCACCATTTGTGGCCTAACCACTGAAGGGGGACAAGGAGCCAGACTTTGTTAGCCTGGCTCACTTGTACATTCGGGCATGTGAGAGATGGAGAGACTGGCTAGAAATTACAGGGAGGTTTCTAACCACCAGCGGGGCGAGGTTCTGGAGCAGCCTCCAAATAGAAGTTGTGGGGGGCAAATGACTGAATTCATTTTAAGAGAGAGCTGGACACATGTCTGAGTGGGATTGTATGATGGGGCTGCTTGTGATGGTGGAGGGTAGTGCTCAGCAACCCTGGATCTCACTTGCGGCATATGTCTTATATTTCTAAAAGCTCATGCTTCAGGGTTTCATCTGGCCACTGGCAGGGGTCTGGAAGGGATTCTCCCCCCCCCCAGCATATTCTGGGAGGGTTTATTTTTAATCTCTGAAGCATTGGGGCAGTCCTAGCTGGAGATGGGACATTAGGAGGGTTGTGCCAGGGCTCTGAGGTGGCACTCAGCCATTCTCTCTCTCTCTCGGGTGCTTGGCTGGCTGGTTCTTGCCAACATGCTCAGGGTCTAACTGATCATCATGTGGGGATCAGGAAGGAATTTTCCCCCCGGTCAGATTGGCAGGGACCTTGTGGGGGGTTTGTTTTCCTCTCCAGCGTGTGGTGCGGGTCACTTGCCAGGATTTTCTGGGTGTATCTCAATCATTTCCCTGCCATTGTGGGGGCCTTGGGCACTGGTGCACCTCAGTCTCTCCTATTCTCTGCCAGTGGCACAGAACCATCTCGTCTCCAGAGGGTTGTGACACTTTGGTCTAATTTCAGTTGTTGGGTTTGGTGTGCAGGTGCCAGGTGGTGTTGGCGTACAGTATGTCAGACTGAATGATCTGGTCGTCCCTTCTGGCCTTGAACTCTATGACTCTGTGACTTTATGGATGTGTAGGGATGGGGGAGAGGAGAAGGGGCCACACAGAGAATAAACACTAGTAGAGTCCATAGCGTTGCATTAGTACAACTGTCTGTGAGGCCCTGTCCTCCTGGCTGAGGGAGGTGTCTCCAGCTCAGATGGAGCCCTTGACCCGTGTAGCTGTGCAGTGTCGCTGTATAAACCCCACCCATGGGAAATGGTTTCCTCAACCTGTTCGTGACAGATGCTGCTATGTTTTAAGCTGAGTTAAACAATCTGCCAATGGCTTGGGAAAATGTTACCCAACTCTGCCCTCAATTAGGTTGGCCACTGACGCATTCCCAGAATACCGGACATTCTGGTAGTTCTGGAAATGCTGTGGCCCTGCCCGTGCCTGCGTGGCCCCACCCACCAGTGTGACCTGGCATGCCTCCCTAGTCCGTTATACTGGTCAAAACCACGTCTGGTTTTCTCTCAGTACCAGACGGGACAAGCCACACCAAAAGGGGGTTATCTGGCTTAAAACCAAATGAATGGCGAGCTACCTTAACCCACCATGCTCACCCCTCCGAACAGCTTCTGCACGGCTTCCTAGATACCTCCTCTACCAGAAATATGTTCCAAAAAACTGGATCTCCTGCATTCTGTCCCAGAGGCAATGGTGGCGGGAATATTGTCCAACAGTGAACATTGTGGCTCCCTTCTGGAGTAGGGCCTATTGGAATTAAAGGAGTCCTTGGGAACTTGCGTTTAACACCTCAGGCCTCTTAGAAAATCACAGCTCTGGTATTAGACCAACCTCCTGTCTTTTCCCTAGACATGGTACCTCCAGGTTACATGACAGACACATTGCCTTAGACAAGTGAACTTGCTTTATAGGTGAAAAGAAGAATTTAGTTCTCCAGGGCTCTCAATTAAGGACCAAACTAACAAGATACTGAAAACAGTCTTTAGAATTGTAAAGGTCCCTAGGGGATTTGGACACAATTATAAAAACAAAGCAGCTTAAGGCAAAGCACACACTAAAGGCAATAGTCCCAGTTTCACTGAGACATGAGTCATAGCAAGCAAGTTTGAGAAGCTGGGGAATTTCACAGAAGAACCGATCCATCTCATGGTCTCCACAGAAGATTATTGCAAACGTGTTCCCAGTGTGCAGTGTAGAATTGAGAACCCCACTGATCCAGGTACTGGCTGCCATTTGGACACAAGTTCTCCTGTTCTTGATCTCCTTGAAGCCCACCTTTTCTCCATGTCAGGATAGATAAGTTCTGGCTGCTTGGTTCAAGTCTCACCCTGAATTTAAAGGCACTAGTCTACAAAACAAATTTTGTGGACTATCAGCTTTCCTGCTTACTCAGTTTTACTATCTGGCAGCTACCCCTCTGAAACAGAAATAAGAAGGGATGCAATAGAGTGTATGGGTTTGAAATTATTGTATTATTGGACAATATTTGCATTACCCGGTCTTTCTTAAAGGTCAGTTTCCAATTAAGTGTGGTCAGAAATTTTCTGCTTAAATTGTTTTCAAAGGAAAATTGTGTTTTCAATTAATCAAATTTTCACAGAACGTCTCAGGTATCCTCAAATATATTTCACTGATACTTCATATATATACATAGGAGAACTGAAAACCCATGGTTTTTTGGGTGGATTTAGGCAGGAAAAAATCAGTTTTCTGCTATTTTTAGCTGGAAATGTTTGTTTCTCACTTGCCAAAAGATGAACAATCAGAGATTTTTGGGAATTCTATGAAAGCCCAATTTTTTTTTGATAAAAATAATCTGATAGACTCTAGATGTTTGGTTGACTTGATAGCAAAGGTCTTAAAGAGTTCCAAACATAATTCAAATTTATGTTCTTAAATTAGCCCTGTATATTAATACTCTAACATATTTAATTGAAATGGCAAACTTCCTGTGCTGGTCTTTGTGGAATTTTGCCAGCTTGCGATGCATTTGGGCCTCCAGTGTTAGCAATCTTTGGTCCTATCTATCTACTCCACAGATGGGCACTCCCTGCTCCCCTCCTTGGGCAGGCTTGGCTGAGAGGTGCTGGATTAAATGGGATGAGGGACTGAAATCCTACCCCCAGCTCTAGAGAGGGCCAGGCAGAGGAAGGAGGAAAGGGGGGTGGGAATGAAGTGGTGGTCCGGGATGGCAAAAGGAGAGAAGCAGGAGAGAATGTCTGGTGTTTGGAGGTGGGACAGAAGGAAGCAGGGGTGGGTTTTTTTTCCCTGGGGCTGGGGTCATGTCAGAGGAGTGGAGCTGAGCAGAGGAGGGGACTGGTGGGCAGAGGGGTAAAGCAGGGATCTCTGAGGAAGCTGAGTCAGGAACTCTGGGTGGAGAATTGGCTCTGGGCCATGGGAGGGGGAATCTCAGAGAACGGGGCCCGGGAGCGTTTGTGAGGTGGAGGGTTGTGAGAGGGGAGGGAGGGGATTAGGGGCGGGGGGGGGTTGTTTGGGGATCTGGGATGTGTGAGGCAGAGGGAAGGTGACACCCAGGGACTAGAGTAAGAACATTCAGGTGGTGGAGGATGTGGCAGAGGCTGGAGTCAAAGGGCCTGAATCTCCTCTCCCTGAAACCAGACATACTCCAGCGTAACACCATGGACTTACCCTGAGATGAGTGATGGGAGAATCAGGCCCATTGACTCCAGTGGGGTTACTCCTGATTTACACCAGGATGGGGGACAGGGAAATCAGTTGATTGCAGTGAAGTATTTCTAACTTTTCTTACAGTTGGTACATTTTGGTGCTGATTTATTGTGCACAGCTAAAACTGGGGCTCAGATCCTCACACCAGGGACTCCAAAGCTCAGCAGAGTGCAGTCCACCCACTGGCCCTCGGGCGGAAATAAAGTGACAGCGTTATCAGCCACAGTGTTTAGTTCTCAGTTAGGCCCGTCAGCCTTTGAAGTGGTTGGAGTCGCGCCAAACAAATTGCACTGTGCATGTGCCTGGCGAAAGGAGGAGCTGGTTGCAAGCTGTTTCTGACTCGCAGCCCCATAGCTGCTGACAGAATGTTCTGGCTAACAAACCTAGGCCCTGTGAGTTAAAATCTAACCCTGGACAGAAATCTGTGACTAAAAGCAGGTGAGATCTGCCTCTGTTGAAGGGTTTCTAATCTTGGGGAACTGTCACTTGAGCACAGCCGAATATTGAGAAGGTGCTGAAACTATATTTGAAATGCAAATAAATAACGCATGCACACGCTCACTGGGAGGAGGGATTATTGGCGGTGGAAGAGTTGGTGGGAAAGGGAGAGAGGAGTTTTGGGGGCCGTGAGAGGAGGGGTGATTATGGGGAGGAGGATAAATGAGGAGGTGTTTAGGAGATGGGTTGGGTGTGAGGAGATGGGGAGGGGTGGGGCACTGGGAAGGGGAACATGAGGGTGAGTGACAGCAGCCTGGGGGAAAATGGGGACAGGGACACCTGACAATCCCACATTCCCATCCCATATCTTTGCCAATACCTGGGGGTTCCCAACCGATGTATGGGGGTCCAACCCTCCCTGCTCCCCTCACGTGATCTTGGGGGCTTTGTCCTTGCCCTTCTGGGGGGCTGAATCTGTCTCCCTAACCTCTTCCCCATGTGTGCTGGGTCTAGGGCAGCACCACTCCTTGGGGTGTGAAGCTGAGAAGAGGCACATGTGGAGCATGCACCAACACTGAGATGGCTGGTACAAGTGCAGCAGTTCACACCTCTTTGAACGATTGTTTCAGGTTACACCATCTCCTAGAGGGTTCTCACTCAGCTCAGAATAGCTCATTAAGATGAACAGGCAACTTCACTGAGCTTCCTATGTGGCAGATGGATGCATCTGGTTTTGTGCTGCACTTATGGAGAGGTTCTGGGGGTGGATGTGAGGGGAACCCAGACAGGCACAGAATACAGCTCCTGTCCAGAAAAAAACATGGTGGTTCTGAAAAGAGCCTTTTGCTTCTCTTGTGATCCATATCCACTGCTATCTACAGCTGATGCCCAATGGGCGTCCCCAGGGGTTTGTAGAAATAAATATGTGTTTGCCGCACAGACATGTGACCTACAATAGCTAAGAGCCCAGTGGCACCAGAACCTCAGCTGGCCTGGAATAGCCTGTTCCTTCATTAACAAATCACACAATTATCTCTGGGGGAGCAGAGATTCTTTTTCTCCTGCTTTGCAGCAGCAGCTCCTTGGATGCAGCCATGAGAGGAACCCACAGCTCATGCTGCCCCGGCTGCTTGAAGTTGGTACCCAGAGGCAAAGACTAAAAATTAAGGGCCAAGTCCTGAGCTGGTGTAAATTGATACAGTTTCGTTGAGTTCAGCAAGCTAGGGCTATTTACATCAATGGTGTATCTGACCCATTAACATCCATGGAGCTACTTCAATTTACACCAGGTGAGGATCTGGCCCATGACACAGGTTCAAATTCATATTCTTTGCCCGTGTAACTGAACTGAAGATGAGTCAAAAATTCCTAACCAGTCTGCACATTCCTAGCTCTTTGTCCTTTAGGATTAATTACAAGTGTAACTTCTAATGGTGATGGAGCGATTGATTCCGACTGGGGACAGAGCTTGGGAGGAAATCACCATTGCTAAGATTTTCTCTATCTGATCTTCAACTCCTATGAATGGGATGAATGTCCCAACTTATACTGGCACTAGAAAAGGTTCAGAAAAGGGCAACTAAAATGATTAGGGGTTTGGAACGGGTCCCATATGAGGAGAGACTGAAGAAAAGAGGAGACTAAGGGGGGATATGATAGAGGTATATAAAATCATGAGTGATGTGGAGAAAGTGGATAAGGAAAAGTTATTTACTTATTCCCATAATACAAGAACTAGGAGTCACCAAATGAAATTAATGGGCAGCAGGTTTAAAACAAATAAAAGGAAGTTCTTCTTCATGCAGTGCACAGTCAACTTGTGGAACTCCTTCCCTGAGGAGGTTGTGAAGGCTAGGACTATAACAGCGTTTAAAAGAGAACTGGATAAATTCATGGAGGTTAAGTCCATTAATGGCTATTAGCCAGGATGGGTAAGGAATGGTGTCCCTAGCCTCTGTTTGTCAGAGGGTGGAGATGGATGGCAGGAGAGAGATCACTTGATCATTGCGTGTTAGGTTCACTCCCTCTGGGGCACCTGGCATTGGCCACTGTCGGTAGACAGGACACTGGGCTAGATGGACCTTTGGTCTGACCCGGTACGGCCGTTCTTATGTTATAACTTTTCTTTCTTCCTTTCTTCCTTCCTTTCTCTGCAATTTTTTTCTTTTTTTTTTTCTGACAGTAGACAATAGTAAAACAAAAGACTCCTTTGGCTGCAGATGCAATGCTGCATGGTGTTTTTAACATGTTGAATTCACTTTGGTTGCAGGTATGTCAGAGAGAGTGAATAGCTGTGAAGGGTCAGCCTCCTAAATGGTGACAATTGGTGTCATTCTACTGAAGGCAATGGACCAGATTCCCAGCTAGCTTAAATAGCCATTGCTTCACAGAAACCAATGGGGTCAGATCCCCAGCTGGTGTGAATAGGTCATAGCTCCATAGGAATCAATGGGGCCAGATCCCCAGATAATGTAAATCACCGTAGCTCCATTGAAGGCAATGGAGTTGCCCTAATTTACACCAGCTGAGCATTTGGCCTGTTATCAAGACATTTAATTGGTGTTAAAGTTTCTATCTTGAGTGTCCTGGTCGCCACCAAGCTCAGACCCTGCCGGTTCATTGTATGGCTCTCCAGGGCCCACACACAGAGACAGGAAATCCATCCATAGGCAGAGCTGACTTGGGACATTTCTGCTCAGAGCCCTGAAGGTGATGGGAGAGCATTCCTGCTGTATTTTCAGCTGTGATGTGACCATGGGTAGCTGGCACTACCTCCTCCAGGGGCGGTGAGCCAATGGGTATTGTCCCTATGTGTTGGATTCTCCGGCCTGCGCTGTATGGGAGGGCAGACGAGAGGTGACTTGGTTACAGTAAAAGTACCTTCCTGGGGAGAAAATATCTGGTACTAAATGGCTCTTTAACCTAGCAGAGAAAGGAAGAACAAGAACCAATGGCTGGAAGCTGAAGCCAGACAGTCAAATGGGAAATTAGGCATCAATGTTTACCAGTGAGGGTGATCAACCACTGGAACAAATACCCAAAGGAAGTCTCCAGCTGAAGCCAGACAGTCAAATGAGAAATTAGGCATCAATGTTTACCAGTGAGGGTGATCAACCACTGGAACAAATACCCAAAGGAAGTCTCCATCACTTGATGTCTTCCAATCCAGACTGGAGGCCCTTCGGGAAGATGCTTTAGACACACACAAGTTATTTGGCTCAATACAGGGGGAACCAGATACCTTTTAATGGCCAGTGATATACAGGTCAGACAGGAGGCTCTAATCAAAAGGTCCTTTCTAGTCTTAAAACCTATGAAGCTCCAAGTCTGTTTACACAGGCCCTGGAATGCAGCTGTTTGACTCCTAATTTGCATCTAATGTTTAACTCCTATTTGGTTTTTGTCTTTTCTATCACATCTGAAAGAGATGTCAGGATGTCAGATCTTGGGATTTGTGTGGCAGATTATTTGAGAAGAGCTTTAAACTACAAAGTGTAAATGCAATGACAAGAAAGGGTAGGTTGCACAGGACTCAGTCTCCATGTGCTGATTGCCATGGTTTGGCTGCCTAATGAGCAGACCAAAAGATTCACTGGAGTTTTATTCATCCGAAGGGAATTTGAAGATAAAACAGGAACCACGGGAAGAAAAACAAATCTGGTTTCTGTGAGACAAGACAAGTGTCATCTCTTACAAGCGGATTTACCTTCAAGAGGACAATTGTAATGTGGGACCAGGACACACCCATTTGGACAGGTGCAACTGGTGACACAAAGCTGGAATAAAAAGGAGAATGATTGTGGTTCATTATGACTTGGCGTGTCAAAAGAGCATGAGGGAGTTAGGAAAACCACTAACCTGGGGGACCTAATTCTGACCCACTGACTCCAATGAGTGATTTACAGCAGCTGGGGATCTGGCCAGTTGACTCCAGTGGAGCTACAGGTGATTCACACTAGCTACTGATGGGATCCATTGACTCCAATGGAGCTACAGACAATTCACACCAGCTGTGAGCATTCAGCACATTTAGTCTGACCTCCGGCATATTGTCGGCCAGGGAACCTTTCCCATGGTTCCTGCATTGTGCTCAACTCCGCGAGTTAAAATGATAACATTCGGTTCTGGAGGCTGACATTAAGAAAGGACCAGAGACAAAGAGACAAAACTAGAAGTATTGGATTTAACCATCAGGCCTAAAACACCCCCACTAAATGAACCAATGCAGTCACATCCAGGATTCTCCCCCGGGAATATTGCTATAGCCACAGGGACCACATCACACACCTAACCGGTCATTGATGTACAAGTGCCCATTGGCAAACACTCCCCAGAGTTACAGTCACAGTAACCTTGCAATACATCCACCCAGAGAGTGATTATGGGCATTGGATGGGACAGACAATCAGCTGTTTGGGGCAGGAAACTCCTTTTAATTCTGTCTGTACAGCACCTAGCACAATGGGGCTCTGTTCCATGACTCTGGTTCACAGGGCTCCAGCAATACCAATAATAAATAATAAATGATTAAATAATCGATTCTCAATTATCAGCTACCCATAGTTATTAGTCATTAAGTCCTCTCTGGATGTGCTATCCATGCTGATGGTAAAACATATTTCACCCAACCATTTTTCCAAGGAACAAGGGTTTTTTTCACCAAATCAGAAATGTTTCCAGGAAAATGACATTTTTGTTGACAATTTCCAGTTTTCCATTGAAACCGCAGAAACTAAACATTTTTCAATTTTTGTAAAAAATGTCTGTTTAAACAATTCTGTTTTCAAAAACAATATTTTTTTATTGTAAAAGGTTTTTAACCAAATTTTTTACCCAACAGCAGATGCTTTTACCAAAAACTGAAACATTTATCCCAAAATGCTTTTTGAAACTGAAGATTTTTATGAACCATTGGATATTTTTATTATAACGTAATATTGTTACAAAGAACTGTTTTTGAAAAAAATGATTTTGGGGGTGTCAAGGCTGCTTCCCCACTTTGAACTTTAGGGTACAAATGTGGGGGCCTGCATGAAAACTTCTAAGCTTAACTACCAGCTTAGATCTGGTCTGCTGCCACCATCCCAAAGCTAATTCCCTTCCCTGGGTAGCCTTGAGAGACCTTCACCAATTCCCTGATGAATACAGATCCAAACCCCTTGGATCTTAAAACAAGGAGAGATTAACCATCCCCCCTCCTTCCTCCCACCAACTCCTGGTGGATCAAGATCCAACCCCCTTGGATCTAAAAACAAGGAAAAATCAATCAGGTTCTTAAAAAGAAGGCTTTTAATTAAAGAAAAAGGTAAAAATCCTCTCTGTAAAATCAGGATGGGAAAATAACTTTACAGGGTAATCAAACTTAAAGAGCTCAGAGGACCCCCCTCTAGCCTCAGGTTCAAAGTACAGCAAACAGACATAAACACTCTAGTAAAAGGTACATTTACAAGTTGAGAAAACAAAGATAAACTAACACGCCTTGCCTGGCTGTTTACTTACAAGTTTGAAATATGAGAGACTTGTTCAGAAAGATTTGGAGAACCTGGATTGATGTCTGGTCCCTCTCAGTCCCAAGAGCGAACAACCCCCAAAACAAAGAGCACAAACAAAAGCCTTCCCCCCCGCCAAGATTTGAAAGTATCTTGTCCCCTTATTGGTCCTTTGGGTCAGCTGTCAGCCAGGTTACCTGAGCTTCTTAACCCTTTACAGGGAAAAGGATTTTGGAGTTTCTGGCCAGGAGGGATTTTATAGTACTGTACTCAGGAGAGCTGTTACCCTTCCCCTTTATAGTTATGACACGCCCCCCAAATCACAGATAGTGTTGGACAGCCGGTTCCACACTGGCTGTGATTTCTTCCTGGAGCTCTAGGAGAAAACAGAGTTAATAAGACACATGCACCTTTAGACATACTACTGATTATATAAAAACTAACAATATGTTCCACATTCCAAGAACAATTTTTAACCAGTTGATTCTGGGAAACTTTCCCGGGAGAGTGCATCAGCCACTTTGTTAGAAGCCCCTGAAATGTGTTGTATTTCAAAATCAAAATCTTGGAGAGCTAAACTCCACCGAAGAAGTTTTTTGTTATTCCCCTTGGCGGTATGAAGCCACTGTAGCGCAGCATGGTCTGTTTGTAGTTGGAAACGCCGTCCCCAAACATATGGGCGTAGCTTTTCCAGCGCGTACACAATGGCGTAGCATTCCTTTTAGCTGATTGACCAGTGGCTTTCCCTCTCAGACAGTTTCTTGCTGAGAAACACGACAGGATGGAATTCTTGATCCGGTCCTTCCTGCATTAAAACTGCTCCTACGGCTCGCTCGGACGCATCTGTGGTTACTAGGAACGGTTTGTCAAAGTCTGGGGCCCTTAGCACAGGGTCAGACATGAGTGTCGCCTTAAGCTGGTGAAAGGCCTTTTGACACTCATCAGTCCACTGAACTGCATTTGGCTGTTTCTTTCTGGTTAGGTCTGTCAGCGGGGCAGCGATTTGGCTGTAGTGTGGTACAAATCGCCTATAATATCCGGCCAATCCTAACAAGGATTGGACCTGTTTCTTTGACTTTGGAACCGGCCACTATTGGATAGCATCCACTTTGGCCTGTAGGGGATTTATAGTTCCTTGACCCACCTGGTGCCCCAGGTAAGTCACTCTGTTTTGGCCTATTTGACACTTTTTAGCCTTAACAGTTAGTCCTGCCTGCCGGATGCGCTCGAAGACTTTTTCCAGGTGCTCCAGGTGTTCTGTCCATGAATCAGAAAAAATGGCCACATCATCGAGGTAGGCAACTGCAGATTCTCCCAATCCCACTAGGAGACCATCTACAAGTCTTTGGAAGGTGGCGGGTGCATTTCGCAATCCGAAAGGGAGTACATTGAATTCATACACCCCTGCCTGGGTGACGAAGGCTGACCTTTCCTTAGCGGGTTCATCTAATGGTACTTGCCAGTACCCTTTGGTTAAGTCTAAAGTAGAGATGAATTGGGCATGTCCCAATTTCTCCAATAGCTCATCTGTGCATGGCATTGGATAGTTGTCAGGACGAGTTACAGCATTTAGCTTACGGTAGTCCACGCAAAAGCGTATTTCCCCATCTGGTTTGGGAACTACAACCACTGGAGATGCCCATGCACTATTAGAGGGGCGGATTATACCCATCTGTAGCATGTCCTGGGTCTCCCTTTGTATAGCAGTTTGGGCATGAGGTGACTCCCGGTAGGGTGGGGTTCTAATTGGGTGAGCATTACCTGTGTCAATGGAGTGGTATGCCCGTTTGGTCCGTCCTGGAGTGGCTGAGAAAATTGGTGCAAAGCTTGTGCACAGCTCCTTGATCTGCTGTCGCTGCAGATGTCCAAGGATCGTGGAGAGGTTCACCTCTTCCACGCCACCGTCCCTTTTTCCTTCGTAGTAGACACCTTCAGGCCACTCCGTGTCATCTGTTTCCTGGGCTGTAAACTGGCAAATGTTTAATTCTCTGGAATAAAAGGGCTTAAGAGAATTAACATGGTATACCTTAGGCTTTATGTTGGAGGTGGGGGAGGCTATGAGATAGTTAACAGCTCCTAGGCGCTCCTGGACCGTGAATGGTCCTTCCCACGACGCTTCCATTTTATGGGCCTGGAGAGCCTTTAAGACCATGACTTGGTCTCCTACTTTGAAGGACCGTTCTCTGGAATGTTTATCATACCAGGCCTTTTGCTCTTCCTGAGCATTCTTTAGGTTTTCTTTAGCAAGGGCTAAAGAGTGTCGGAGGGTGCTTTGTAGGTTGCTTACAAAGTCTAGAATGTTAGTTCCTGGAGAAGGCGTAAACCCCTCCCATTGCTGCTTCACCAACTGTAATGGCCCCTTAACCTCGCGGCCATACACAAGTTCAAATGCAGAAAACCCTAAACTGGGATGTGGTACAGCCCTGTAGGCAAAAAGCAACTGCTGCAACACTAGGTCCCAATTATTGGAGTGTTCATTTATGAATTTACATATCATGGCCCCCAAAGTTCCATTAAACCTCTCCACCAGGCCATTGGTTTGATGGTGATGAGGGGTGGCAACCAAGTGATTCACCCCATGAGCTTCCCACAGGTTTTTCATGGTCCCTGCCAGGAAATTAGTTCCCGAATCGGTAAGGATGTCGGAGGGCCAACCTACCCTGGCAAAAATGTCTGCTAATGCCTGGCACACACTTTTAGCCCTGGTGTTGCTTAAGGGTACTGCTTCCGGCCATCGGGTAGCAAAATCCATGAAAGTCAGTATGTACTGCTTTCCTCTGGGTGTCTTCTTTGGGAAAGGACCCAGAATATCCACAGCTACTCGCTGAAATGGGACCTCAATTATGGGTAGTGGCTGGAGAGGGTCTTTAACCTGCTCTTGGGGCTTTCCCACTCGTTGGCACACCTCACAAAACCGGACATAATTAGCAACGTCCTTGCCCATTCCCTCCCAGTGGAAGGACTTCCCCAACCGGTCTTTGGTTCTGTTTACCCCAGAATGGCCACTGGGATGATCATGGGCTAAGCTCAAGAGCTTTACCCGATACTTAGTGGGAACTACCAACTGTCTTTGAGGATGCCAGTCTTCCTGGTGCCCACCAGAAAGAGTCTCCTTGTATAAAAGTCCTTGTTCTACAACAAACCGGGATCGGTTAGAAGAGCTGAGAGGCGGTGGGGTGCTCCGTGCCGCCACCCAAGCTTTCTGAAGGCTGTCATCTGCTTCCTGCTCGGCCTGGAACTGTTCCCTTGATCCTGGAGACATCAGTTCCTCCTTGGACTGTGGACAGGGGCTTGGTCCCTCTGGAAGCGATGCAAGTGCTGGGGCTGTTTCCATTGACTGTGAACCGCTGTCCGCTGGTGCACTATGTGGTATCTCAGGCTCTGGCTGAGCCTCTTGGGTAGGGTTATCTGCTGCTTCTGCCAGTTTAGGCTCGCTGGTGCCCTCTGGCGTTGGAGTGGTAGACAGGTTTGCAAGCGCTGGACTCAGTGCTGGTAATGGTTCTGTTGCTGGTCGCGTTGCCAGTTCCGGTTCTGGGACTGGCTTTGGCTGGGTCTCTGGGATTGGATCCACTATGGCTGTTGCAGTCGTTGGCAGGGGATCCGGTTCCACCACCTTTGTTTGGGTCTCTGGTAACACAGACGGGGCCCTGGTGGATGGCTCAGGAACAGGGATGGGGGTGAAAGCTTGCTTAGTCTGGCTGCGGGTGACTATTCCCACCCTCTTGGCTAGCTTCACATGGTTGGCCAAGTCTTCCCCCAGCAGCATGGGGATGGGATAATTGTCATAGACTGCAAAAGTCCACATTCCTGACCAGCCCTTGTACTGGACATGCAACTTGGCTGTAGGCAAGGTTACAGACTGTGACATGAAGGGTTGAATTGTCACTGGAACCTCCGGGTTGATGAGTTTGGGGTCCACTAGGATTGGTGGATAGTTGACACTTGTGCCCCAGTATCCCTCCAAGCGATAACCTTTTTTCCGCCCACTCTCAAGGTTTCCCTTCGCTCCGAGGGTATGAGAGAGGCATCTGGGTCTGGGGATCTTTGGTGTGATTGGGGTGTAATGAACTGTAATTGGTTGGGGTTTTTGGGGCAGTGAGCCTTTATATGTCCCAGTTCATTACATTTAAAACATCGCCCTGCTAAGGTATCACCGGGGCGATGTTGGTTGGTGGAGACTGGTGTGGTGGGGTGAGAAGGCGTCTGGGGGTTCCCTTGGGATGTGGGTGGGGCCTTGGGTTGTCCCCAGTGGTAAGGTTTTGTTTCGGCTTGCCCCTTCTGATATTCGCTCCAACTGCTACTAGTTTTTTTTGTTTTCTGCCACCTCCACCCATTTGGCTCCAATCTCCCCCGCCTCGGTTACAGTTTTGGGCTTCCCATCTAAGATGTACCTTTCTATTTCCTCAGGAACACCCTCTAAAAACTGTTCCAGTTTTACTAGGGAAACCAGATCTTCCAGAGATTTAACATTTGCTCCTGATACCCAGGCATCACAATTTTTGTCAATGTGGTAGGCATGTCGGGTAAATGACACATCTGGTTTTCACCTTTGGGCTCTGAACCGCCGACGGGCATGCTCGGGTGCTAGCCCCATTCTGAGTCTGGCCTTGTTTTTAAAAAGTTCATAACTGTTCATGTGTTCCTTAGGCATTTCAGCCGCCACCTCAGCTAAGGGTCCACTGAGCTGCGGCCTCAGCTCTACCATGTACTGGTCTGTAGTGATGCTGTATCCAAGGCAGGCCCTTTCAAAATTTTCTAAGAAGGCCTCAGTATCATCGCCTGCCTTGTAGGTGGGGAATTTTCTGGGATGGGAAGGGGTACCTGGAGAGGGGTTGTTAGAATTGGCTGTTATAGCCGGTCTAGCCCGTGCTAATTCCAGTTCATGCTCCATCTCTTTTTCTCTTAGCTCCATAGTTCTCTTGTGGGCCTCCTCTTTGGCTTTCTCTTCTCTTTCTCTCTGCTCCATCTCTTTTTCTTTCAGCTTCATAGCTCTCTTGTGGGCCTCCTCTTTGGCTTTCTCTTCAGCTTCTTGCTCGAGTTTTTTTAATTGAAGCAGTCTCTGATGTTTTTTTTCATTTTCTTCTGCTTCTAGTCTGGCCAGTTCTATTTTGTTAGTTACTTCTTTGGTAGTCATTTTCCTGTTTTCTTGTGCTGGGCCACACCCCTCTGCAGTTGACTGAAACTGGGATGCACTCAGCTCAGGCTGCTGCTGAGGTAACAGAGACTTTCTAACTGTCTATCCCCGAGTAGAAAGAAAAAAAAAAACAATTCAGCTTGTACATTCTTTTTACCAGTTGTTTGCTCACTGATTGAACCCTTCTCTTAACAAAGACCCTTGTTAAAAAAACTTAACACCTCTGCCTTCAGGCAAGGAGAGATAAGATATGCATCTACTTTCAGCTCTGCTTTCCAAGCAGCTAGAAGGAGAAAAAAAATCTTACTGGCTTTTGGTTTAAAATGATCCCACCTTTGCCACCATGTCAAGGCTGCTTCTGCACTTTGAACTTTAGGGTACAAATGTGGGGGCTTGCATGAAAACTTCTAAGCTTAACTACCAGCTTAGATCTGGTCTGCTGCCACCATCCCAAAGCTAATTCCCTTCACTGGGTAGCCTTGAGAGACCTTCACCAATTCCCTGGTGAATACAGATCCAAACCCCTTGGATCTTAAAACAAGGAGAAATTAACCATCCCCCTCCTTTCTCCCACCAACTCCTGGTGGATCAAGATCCAAACCCCTTGGATCTTAAAACAAGGAGAGATTAACCATCCCCCCTCCTTCCTCCCACCAACTCCTGGTGGATCAAGATCCAACCCCCTTGGATCTAAAAACAAGGAAAAATCAATCAGGTTCTTAAAAAGAAGGCTTTTAATTAAAGAAAAAGGTAAAAATCCTCTCTGTAAAATCAGGATGGGAAAATAACTTTACAGGGTAATCAAACTTAAAGAGCTCAGAGGACCCCCCTCTAGCCTCAGGTTCAAAGTACAGCAAACAGAGATAAACACTCTAGTAATAGGTACATTTACAAGTTGAGAAAACAAAGATAAACTAACACGCCTTGCCTGGCTGTTTACTTACAAGTTTGAAATATGAGAGACTTGTTCAGAAAGATTTGGAGAACCTGGATTGATTTGGAGAACCTCTCAGTCCCAAGAGCGAACAACCCCCAAAACAAAGAGCACAAACAAAAGCCTTCCCCCCGCCAAGATTTGAAAGTATCTTGTCCCCTTATTGGTGCTTTGGGTCAGGTGTCAGCCAGGTTACCTGAGCTTCTTAACCCTTTACAGGGAAAAGGATTTTGGAGTTTCTGGCCAGGAGGGATTTTATAGTACTGTACTCAGGAGAGCTGTTACCCTTCCCCTTTATAGTTATGACAGGGGCCTTTATTTTTGTTGCAAAAACCCAACCAAACAAAAAACCCCAAACCATTTTTGTGGATTTTTTTTTTTTTCAAAACAAAGCTTTTATTTATTTATTTATTTATTTATTTATTTATTTATTTATTTCCTGTGAAAATAATTGGTATTTTTCAACCAGTTCTGAGATTTCTGCAGTTAGCAAAACAGCTTCATAACAGGAGATGATACACATAAACTATGGATATACCACTCTGTGATCCTTGTCAAGCATCTTGGACTGAGGTTTTCCAGCTACAAATTTCAACAACTGAGGCAGGAACAAGTGAGAGTGTTTGTCATGATGCTGCGCTACCCATTCTTCCTCCCAATGGGAATATGACTCCTCAGAAATTGTTGACTTATGGTCTGAAAACTGAAAATGGACTTTTTTAGATTTTTTTAAAGGTTTTCAGCAAAGAAAAAACAAACTATTTTGCCCCAAACCACAAAATGTTACACCCAATCCTGCTGAAAACTGGAAAATAGTCAGACAAAAACAGAAAAAAAACCTTTCAGCTTTGGCACCTGGAATAACAATCCCTTGTGTATACACATACACGCACTGAGTTTTCCCCTCAACTGGGTGTGGAACTTAGGAATCCTGACTCTCACATCCCCATGCTTTATCCATTAGTCTCCACACCCCTCCCAGAGCTGGAATAAAACCCAGGAGTCCTGACTTCCAGCCCCCCAAACATTCTAGGCCCCACTCCGCTCCCAGAACCAGACATAGAACCCAGGAGTCCTGGCTCCCAAGCAACTGCAACTTCCCTTCACCTGCCTAGCTCCTAGCCAGGGCTTTTCGGAGTGCCCCTTTCATCTGCTTCTTCCTCAGGCTGTAGATAATGGGGTTGAGCATGGGGGTGACGATGCCATAGAGCACGGGCTGTGCCCGGTCCTGATGCTTTGAGATGGTGGAGTTGGGGTGGATGTAGGTGAACATAACAGTGTCAAAATAGAGGCTGACCATGGCCAGGTGGGAGGTGCAGGTGGAGAAGGCCTTGAGGTGCCCTTCCCTTGTGCGGATCCTGAGGACGGCCAGCACAATGTACACATAGGACGGACACCAGGGTCCCCAGCAAGGAGCCCAGGATCACAGCACCACTCAAGGTGAAGGTGATAGCCTGGTTGGCCCAGGTGTTGGAGCAGGAGAGCTGAAAGAGTGGGGGGATGTCACAGAAGAAGTGGCAGAGGACGTTGCCCCAGCAGAAGGACAGGATGGACATCAGGGATGAGTGCACAGCCGCATGCCCGCCGGCTCATGAACGTGCCGTAGTACAGAGGGTGACAGATGGCAACGTAGTAGTCCTAGGCCATGACCTCCAGCAGCAGGCACTCGATCCCCCCGAAGGAGATGAAGAAGAATATCTGAGAGAGGCAGCCAGTCCATGAGATGGACTTGTCCTGCAACAGGTAATTGGCTAACATCTTGGGCATGGTGGAGCTGGTGGAGCCAATGTCCACCACTGAGAAGTTGCCCAGGAGGAAGTACATGAGTGTGTGGAGCCAGGAGTCCAGGCTAATCAGAGGTAAGATGAGCACGTTGCCCATCAGGGCCACCAGGTAGATGGCTGTGAAGACCCCAAAGAGGATGAGCTGCTCCTGCAGGTTGCTGGAGAGACCTAGGAGGATGAATTTGGTCACCAAGGTGCTGTTCTCCCCCCTCATCGGCTCCAGGAGGTCCATCTCCTACAAGCAGAGGAAGGGCAGTGGTGTGATAAGTGGGTTGACAAATTCACCCTCTGTGAGCTCAACTGTAAAAAGCATATGAAAGTTCTTAAGCTGCCACAACGACCTACAGTAACAAAGGTTGATGGGAAAAGGTAGGAAAGGGAGACAGAAAGACTGAATTAGTCCAAACAAAAGGCCTCCTGATATCACTCAAGGCCTGTGTTAGGATCATGTCTGGTAAACAAGAGAAGTGTGGGGCTGGAAATCAGTGAACTCAAATTGTCTGTTGGAAACTAGGCCTAATTGATGGACAAAATAGCAAGGGGATGGGCTATTCCGCCCATCAATCCCTTTGGGGTCCTTCAAGAAAGACTGGGGGGGGGGGGGAATGAGGAAGAACAACAGAGGCTACTGGAGCCAGATTCACCATCAGGTCTGCCACGCACACCATCCTTGGGACTCTTCATCTTCCTGATCCTGAGAGATGTCCTGGCGAGACCGGGCCAGAGAGAGGGACCCAGAGGACATCGTCACCCCCACCTACTCCAGCTGAATCCCAAACCCCACCCGAGATGAAATGGGAATGAACTTCAACAGCAGCATCTACGACAACAACTGTCAAAACTCTAATCATAGAATCATAGATCTGGAAGGGACCTCAAGAGGTCATCTAGTCCAGTCCCCTGCACTCAAGGCAGGACTAAGTATTATCTAGAATATCCCTGACAGGTGTTTGTCCAACCTGCTCTTAAAAATCTCCAATGATGGAGATTCCACAACCTCCCTAGGCAACTTATTCCAGTGCTTAGCCACTCTGACAGTTAGGAACTTTTTCCTAATGTCCAACCTAGACCTCCCTTGCTGCAGTTTAAGCCCATTGCTTCTTGTCCTATCCTCAGAGGTTAAGAAGAACAATTTTTCTCCCTCCTCCTTATAACAACCTTTTATGTACTTGAAAACTGTTTTCACGCCCCCTCTTCTCCAGACTAAACAAACCCAATTTTTCCAATCTTCCCTCATAGATCATGTTTTCTAGACCTTTAATCATTTTTGCAATGCTTCCAAGCCTTGGTTCTATCTCAGTGCCAAAAACAGAACCGGACGATCATGGGATTTCCCCTCATTTGATGACCAATCAAATGTCCCATTCTTCCACTGTGTTCCAGATAGCCTCCTTGTGTCAGCCCTCATATAAATCTACATAGAAGGGAATGTTCAAAACCTCCTGTGTTTGCATGGCTAAAATAAACACACGAAGAATATGAAGTATTCCGTGAAGTTTTAATGACTCCTCTTGTGAAAGAATCCCCAAATCTCCAAAGCACCAACTTTCTTGATCGTGCCTACTAAAGCTCAAGGGGATTTCAGATATGCTTTTCTCCTAGCACCAGCCATAGTGGGGGCTCAATAATTTTATAAGGGGAAGATTTCTGGGGCTATCTCCTCTTTGCAACCAGGTCCTTTTCCCTTGCTGCTCAGGATCACAGTGATCAGCAGTGAGGTTTGACTTCCCCAGGTCATCCTCAATAGTTTGGAGGCAGCTGGCTCTGAGATCATAGAAACGGCAGGTTGTGTGAGGTATTGACTCTTGACTCATACATTGTGCAATGTGATACTAAGTATAGGTATTTTAGGTGCTCAGAGCCCCCACTGATAGAGACAGAGAGATCTGGTTGGGGAGATAACATTTTGTACTTACTGAGTGCATTGTTCTCTAAAGGGCTTTACAGATATTACCTGGGGTTTGCAGAGGATTTAAGTAAGGTAGGAGGGAGAATGGACCACAGATGCTTTGCTGCCATGGTTATCGGTGGCATTTCTGTGCCTAGCTCTCTCAGACTGGGTTTCTTCCATGTCAGGGGCTCTGTGGGTATGTCTACACTGAAAAAAACAACAACCCTGCAGCAGCGAGTCTCAGAGCCTGGGTCAACTGAATCAAGCTCATGCCACAGGGCTAAAAATATCAGTGTAGATGTTCCAGTTTGGGCTCTGAAGCGCAGCTAAGGGGTGTCTCAGGAGTACAGGAAGTGCCTTCCCCCCCAGGATTTAACCTTACAGCCCTCCTGTGAAGTAGGGGAAATGCAGCATTATCCCCATTTCAGAAAGGGAAACTGAGGCACAGAGGCTGTGATTTTCATCCAGGGCATCAGCCCCCTAACTCCCTTATTCTCCTTGGAAAATCCCCAACATGGAGGAGATGCGAGTTATCCGTGGGCACAAAGGTTGTCTATGGCAGGGTAAGCATGGAGCCCAGCTCCCCAGAATCACGGTCAGTGACTTACCCACAAAACCATTTTCCCCCATTGCTCACAGCAGCACCTCACTGTCCTTTGTGGCTGAGAGTTTTAGAGCTGGTTGATGTTCCATTGCAATAAATGTCGACAAATTGAGGATGGGAAATCTGTGTTTGTTTGTTTGTTTTTGATGTGGGTTTTTAAACTTTTTTTTCATGTTTTCATCACAAAATTTCAAACAAAATATTTTTTCTTTTAATTTTGACTCAGAAATGTCAATCTTATTTTTTTCAAGAGGGAAAGTGATTTTTCCCAGTTTCAGAAACCTTTTCCATCTCCGCCCCTCTTTTCCCAAAAGATAAATTAAAAATGGGACAGTCAATGGGAAAAGGCGAAACTGAAAACACAAAAAAACCCAAAATTGAAAACCAAAATTATTTCTTCTTTCAAAAGCTGAATCAAACCTAAAATTTCAATACAAATGGACTCAAACCAAAAATGTAGCTTGAATAGCAAGGAGATTAAAATTGATTTTTTCTTGGCTTTATACATTTAACTGTGAAAAAGTCAAAGACAAATGATCAAATATTTCTTCTAAAATATTACAGTGGGAAAAAAAGAGATTTTTTTAAAAATTGTAATAAATGTCGACAAATTGAGGATGGGAAATCTGTGTTTGTTTGTTTGTTTTTGATGTGGGTTTTTAAACTTTTTTTTCATGTTTTCATCACAAAATTTCAAACAAAATATTTTTTCTTTTAATTTTGACTCAGAAATGTCAATCTTATTTTTTTCAAGAGGGAAAGTGATTTTTCCCAGTTTCAGAAACCTTTTCCATCTCCGCCCCTCTTTTCCCAAAAGATAAATTAAAAATGGGACAGTCGATGGGAAAAGGCGAAACTGAAAACACAAAAAAACCCAAAATTGAAAACCAAAATTATTTCTTCTTTCAAAAGCTGAATCAAACCTAAAATTTCAATACAAATGGACTCAAACCAAAAATGTAGCTTGAATAGCAAGGAGATTAAAATTGATTTTTTCTTGGCTTTATACATTTAACTGTGAAAATGTCAAAGACAAATGATCAAATATTTCTTCTAAAATATTACAGTGGGAAAAAAAGAGATTTTTTTAAAAATTGTAATGAGAGTTGGGCACCCATCATAGAACCATAGGACTGGAAGGGACCTCGAGAGGTCATTTAGTCCAGTCCCCTGCACTCATGGCAGGACTAAGTATTATCTAGAATATCCCTGACAGGTGTTTGTCTAACCTGCTCTTAAAAGTCTCCAATGATGAAGATTCCACAACCTCCCTAGGTAATTTATTCCAGTGCTTAACCATGCTGACGGTTAGGAACTTTTTCCTAATGTCCAAGGAAAACTGTCCTTGCTGCAATTTAAGCCCATTGCTTCTTGTCCTATCAGCAGAGGTTAAGAAAAACAATTCTTCTCCCTCCTCCTTGTAACAACCTTTTATGTACTTGAACACTGTTGTCATGTCCCCTCTCAGACTTCTGTTCTCCAGACTAAACAAATCCAATTTTTTCAATCTTCCCTCATAGGTCATGTTTTCTAGACCTTTCATCATTTTTGTTGCTCTTCTTTGGACTTTCTCCAATTTGTACACATCTTTCCTGAAATGTGACACCCAGAACTGGACACGGTACTTCAGTTGAGGCCTAATCAATACGCAGTAGAGTGGAAGAATTAATTCTCGTGTCTTGCTTACTACACTCCTGCTAATACATCCCAGATTTATGTTTGCTTTTTTTGAAACAGTGTTACACTGTTGACTCATATTTAGCTTGTGATCCACTATGACCCCCAGATCCCTTTCCGCAGTACTCCTTCCTAGGCAGTCCTTTCCCATTTTGTATGTGTGCAACTGATTGTTCCCTCCTACGTGGAGTACTTTGCATTTGTCCTTATTGAATTTTATACTATTTACTTCAGACCATTTCTCCAGTTTGTCAAGATCATTTTGAATTATAATCCTATCCTTCAAAGCACTTGCAACCCCTCTCCATTTGGTATTGTCTGCAAAGTTTATAAATGTACTCTCTATGCCATTATCTAAATCATTGATGAAGATATTGAACAGAACCGGACACAGAAATGATCCCTGTGGGACCCCACTCGTTATGCCCTTCCAGCATGACTGTGAACCACTGATAATCACTCAGTGACAGTGAACATCTCAGCCTGAGTGCATGGATGGAAATCTTTATGTGGTCAGTTTTCCAGTGCTGGTGCTTAAATGTAAGTACCAGAATCTGTAGGCACCAAACTACAGCAAATTGGTTCCAGAGGTGCTGAGCACCGACTCCTCCCTGATCAGTCAGTCAGAGTCACCCTCTTCAGTGGATGAGCCACTACAGAGGGACAATGTTCCTCAGTGTGCTCATGGGGTTACAGGTGCTACACACCTCTGATAGCCGTCCAAGAATCCAAATCCATGAAATCAGTGGTTCTCAAGCTTTTCCATTCCAATTCCCCTCCCTTCTAGCAAGGATCTAACTGGGACCTCCCTCCCATTCAGCAATGTCGGTAGGTAGGTTTGGTGGTTGTGACCTCCTAGCAGCTCCTTGTTGAGAACCCCTGGACTCTGAGAATCTCTGGCTATATGTACCCCCTGCAACCCACATCCTTCCCATCCCAGAACCTCTAGGCCCCAAGAGGACTGTATGGACCTTTGGAGGACTGCACCATCCGGGCTGCATATAGATGAATGCAGACTGTGACTAGCAAGGGCCTCTTTTTGGTGAGCAGACCACTCCTCTTCTCTCACAAGCTCCCCATGGTTGCAGCTCCCCACTGGTGGAGTTCCTAGGGTCGGCTGAAGCAGGGTTTCCCTGCAGCAGAACTGAGAACACAGTGTTGAATTTAGAAAACTAAAGACATTTCCAAATCCAATGTCTTTGTGAAGGTGGAGTTAACATTGATTTAATATCAGTAAATTTCTGGTTTTTTTCCTGGTAGATTTTAAGAACACAAAATGGAAGAGCAGAACCTCTCCACCCCAGTGACAGAATTTTTTCCTCTTGGGCCTCACCCAGAATCCTGAGTTGCAGCACTTCCTCTTTGTGGTTTTCCTCATAGTTTACGTGAACACCTGGCTGGGAATCTTCATCATCATCACCGTGATCACCAACCACCAACTCCACACCCCCATGTACTTCCTGAACTTGGCTTTCCTGGATGTCAGTGAATTATCAGGAAATGCTCCAAATATGCAGGTCTCCTTTCCCAGTGTAAAACCATCTTGTTCAGTGAGTGCATCCTCCAGATGTTCTTCTACCACTTAATTTGTTTTGTGGGAATGGCAATCGCTCGGTATGTGGCCATCTATAAACCACTGCGGTACTTGAGTATCATGAACCAGGATGTGTGAATGGGGCTAGTGGCGCTGGCATGGCTGGGTGGATTGGCTCACTCTGCTGTTCGGCTTTGACTGCTCCTCCAGCTACCGTTCTGTGGTCCAAATGTCCTGGACAATTTCTACTGTGATGTCCCACAGGTCATCAAACTGGCCTGCACTGACACCCACGTGGTAGAACTGCAGATGGTCTTCAATGGTGGAGTGCTGCTCATAATAGTATTAATTGTTCTGCTTATTTCCTACACCATCATCTTAGTGAAGATCAGGACACACATCACAGAAGGGAAATGCAAGGCTCTGTCCAAATGAGGAGCCCAGATTTCCATGGTATGTTTACACTTCATACCAAGCATCTTCATCTATGTTGAGTGATTTTTAAGTGTCTAAAAGCCAAAGTCCATTTTGAATCTAGCCCTAAGATCCATAACTCTTTAAAATCAGCTTCCGTCACACAGATCGAGGTGTAGCAAAACCTAATGTGTCATGGGGGGCATCTGCATTGCCTTTCCTCCAAACTCTCTGCATAAATACTGGTACCACACCTGTCAGGATTGTACTTGAGCACCTCACGATCCTTAAAGCATTTAACCTCACCACACTCCTGCAAAGTAGGGAAACTATGTTACCCTATTTCAGAGATGGGGAACTGAAGCAGGGAGGCTGGGATATTCAAAGGATCCAGGGGGGCTCAGTCATCAAACTCCCAGTGAATTTCTATGGGAATTGGGCACCTATCTTCCTCTCTCTTGAAAATCCCAGAATGCGGGGTGTGGGGGATGAGTTACCCAGGGTCACAGAGGACGTCCACAGCAGGGCAGTAATGAAATCCATCTCCCCACAGCCTCAACTTTTTCTTCTGTCAAAAGTTTTCACAGCAGCAAAAGTTGAGTCTGCGGGGATATGGATTTCATTTCTGCCCTGCTCACTGTCGAAAAAGAGGTTTTGATGGAATCAAAACATTTGATGGGAAAATGGCTTTTTTAATGAAAATTTGTGATGTTGCATGAGAAAATTTCAAACTAAAATGAAACTTTTGCTTTCTTTTGGGTGTTTGCAGTGTTGTAGCCATGTTGGTCCCAGGATATGAGAGAGACAAGGTGGGTGAGGTAATATCTTTTATTGGACCAACTTCTGTTGGTGAAGGAAAGAAACTCTATGGGGCTCAAAAGCTTGTCTCTTTTACCAACAGAACGTGGTCCAATAACAGATATTAGCTCACCCGCCTTGTCTAGCTTCTTTCATTTGGATTTATATCTTAAACTTCATAGCCAGGAGTTCACATTTGTTACTGGCTTGGTGAAATCTAATAATAGAGCATACCACCAGTGTGGGGTGTCCGCTCTGTTTTTGACAGCCTGCCCAGAGGCAGGCACTTATGGTTGTGAGCCAGGGTGACACCTCCATATAAGTTGAAAAACCCAATCAGTGTAAATCAGACTGTCTCCCTGAGGGTAAATGGGCCGGTTCCCCAGCTGGCAGAAGTGGTTGCATCTTACTACAGGGCTTCCATCAGTTGGGGCTTTGGCACTGAGAATGGCTAGTCAAAATTATCCTATGAATGATTTCAATTAATGAGGATAAAAAATGCAATTATAAATAGAGGTTGCAAAGATTGTTTTCTAAACTGGCTTTTTTTTATTGATAATAGATATATAACATCTTCTAAAAAATCCCTTAGCACATTTTCCAGATCTTAAATTTCAAGAAAAATAAAAGAACATGTAACTTTCCTAAATAGATTTAGATTTTGTTTTTTCAAAGAAAAAAAATTAGATAAAAAGGAAAAACATTTATGAAATTTTACTACAAGAGAAAAAAAGTTCATTTCAAAAATTTGAAAATAGAAATATTTTTGTAAATATTAAAAAATATTGTGATTCTTTTTTCTTTCCCAACAAGTTCTATATTTCCAAAGTTTAAGTACTAATGAGGCTCTTCTACACTGAAAAATATTTCAATAAAAATGGATACGTCTTCCTGAACAGATCTACACTCCCTGTGTATCAGAATTGGATTTTCAGATCCAAAAATAAACTATAACTCTCTATAGTCCTGTAAGATCTCCTGAACCAACACTACTTTGACAGAAGAGTGAAAAGCTAGTTCTGACAGTATTTTTTTTAAATAATATTCTCAATGAATTTCAGATCAGTTACACCTATGAATGAATGAATGAAGTCAACAGGAATATAAAAAATAAAAGGAATGGTATTCAACAGAGGTGAGTGGGGACAGAAAGTGAAGGGGACGGGCTGCACTGGGGTCAGCGAGGGCAGGATATGAAGGGTACATGACTGCACAGGGGTCACTGAAGGAAGAGTCTGAAAGGCACGTGGTTGTAAAGGGGTCACTGAGGGCAGAGGTTGAAAGGTAAGAGGATGCCCAGTGTTTAAGATGGGCAGAGAGCTATAAAGTTGCCTCACTCTCTTTCCCTTGTCCAATGACTATCCAGTATCACCATGAAAGACTGTGAATTGCCATTATGAATTGCAATGTATAGTCTTCGGCGTGGGTGATAGTGAGTATTGCTCTACTGCATGTCGGCCAGGGGGTCACCTGAGATGTTGGAGACTCAAGCTCAAGGTCCTTCTCCATTGACTGTTTAATTATTTATTTAAAAGTTGAACATCTTCAAGAGGAGAGACTGAGAAGAACTCAACCCAGACTAACCCATAGTCCAATGTCAGGGATGTTTTCCTGTAATGGGGGAGACCAATATTCAATTTCTTTATCCTCATCAGATGGCAGCTGCGGGGAATGAATCCAGGTTTCTTAAGCATCTTTGGTGAATGTCCTGACCACTGGGTAAGGCTCATGAGGGAGCACCCTACCACTACCATCATGGAGTTCGCCTTCTGTGGCTTTGGAAATCTTTACTTGGCTTTTTGCAAACTGCCTGAAAGTCTAAACACAATTTTTCAGGATGATACAGAATGAAACACTTTGCCTTGACATTACCAATGTATTGGCTCATTTCGAGGTCAAAACTTCTTTGACTTTTCAATCACCAAAAATTGTTTTTAAAAATGTTATTTTCAATTTGACCTGAAACTAAACATTAGTTTCAATTTTTTTTAAATAGCCAGTGAACCAAAAAAGTCCATTATTCACCCAACTCTACCCATAGTGACTTGGCCAGTCAGAACCCAACAGATTAGATCTCTATTCTATTCTATTCTATTCTATTCTATTCTAAGCACTAAAAAAGATCCCATCCCTGTTGTTGCTGAAGTGCCTGATAAAATGAGAAAGAAGGATGTTCTAAATGAGATGTTTATACCTCGTTGACACATTATGTCCCCAGGTGCCTGCTGAGTGTCAGTGTTGAACTTTCAGGTCTCTGATTGTATATTGGCTGCTGACTCCTAAAGCAAACCAACGTTGATCTTTTAATCATATCTCACCAAAAAGGTATAAGTCCTTGAGTAGAGTTCTTGGACAATATATGTCAAAGGGGCGCATGAGGGATCCACAAATACAATTCTCCCCTGCTTTAATCATTGTGTTTGCTCCCCACCTAGAATTGACATGGAACCAAGAAGCCCTGAATATTTCTCTCCTGCTCTAACTCCTGGCTTAGCTCTTCCATCTCAGTGCCAGAACCAAAATCCAGCGGTCATGGGATTTCATCTGCTTTGGAGATGAGTCAAATGTCCAGTTCTTCCTCTCTGTCCCAAATAGCCTCCTTGTGCCATCTCAGCACAGGAAGGAATTTTCAAAGCCTCTAATATTTGCATGGCTAGAATAAACACATAAAGAGACTGAAACACTCTATGAAGTTTTTAATGACTCCTCTTGTGAAAGAATCCCCAAATCTCCAATGCAGCAACTATCTTGATCAGGGGTGGGCAAACTAGGCCCCCCCACACCTCCCGTTTTTATCTGGTCGGCGAAGGGGGGTGGGGGTCTGGCCGTGCTCCGCTGGGGGAGCTGGGCTGGGGGTCTGGCCGCGCTCCGCCCTGCTCTCCGGCCGGGGGTGCGGAGCCGACGGTCTGGCCGCGCATCTCCTGGCGCTCCGGCCGGGGGAGCGCGGCTGGAGTTTTGGATGCGTTCCGCCCGGGACTCCGGATGGGAGAGCAGGTCCGGGGGTCTGGCGCACTCCGGCCGGCGCTGCAACTGGAGTAGCGGGTCCCGGCGCTTCGGCCGCGGGAGCAGGTCTGTGCGTTTCGCTGCCCTCCGCCTGGGGCTCTGGCGGGGGAGCAGGGCCGGGGTCTGGCCGCGCTCCGACCGTCGCTGCAACCGAGGGAGTGAGGTCTGGTGCTCCAGCCGGGAGAGCTAGGACTGGGGCTTGCGGCACTCTGCCCGGCGCTCTGGCCGGGAGAGCGGGGCCGCGGGGCTGGCCGCGCTCTGCCCGGCGCTCCGGCCTGGAGAGCGGGTCCAGAGGTCTCGCGGTGCTCCGGGGGGTGCTGCAACTGGAGCCGGGAGCGGGGTCCGGCGCGCCGACCAGGATAGCAGGGCCGGGGGTTTCGCTGCGCTCCGTCCGGGGCTCTGGCCGGGAGAGCGGGTCCGGGGGTTTCTCTGCGCTCCGCCCGGGGCTCGGGCCGGGAGAACGGGTCCGGGGGTCTGCTCGTGCTCCGGCCAGCGCTGCAACCGGGGGAGCGGGGTCTGGTGCTCTGGACGGGATAGCGGGGCCGGTGTTTTGGCACATTAGCCAGGAGGAAGCAGATCGATCAAAGGGGCCACTCTGGTATCGCCTTGGGCTCAGGGGTATGCTCCGTAACCCCAAACCTTACCTCCCTTTTCACGGATTCACACACAAAAAAGTGAAACAGCGCGCCTCAAACATCCAATAGGTCAATTTGGAACATTAGCCAGGAGGAAGCAGATCGTGAGTGTTTTTGACCACAAACCCCATCCCTCCTGATTCGCAACCATATCCCTGGACCAGTGACAGGTGCATGAGCAGCCAAGTCATTGGAAATAAACAAGGAAATAAACAGTGAAAAAAATCAAAGGGGCCACTCTGGTATAACCTTGGGCTCAGGGGCATGCTAGCCGGAGGAAGCAGATCGATCAAAGGGGCCACTCTGGTATCACCTTGGGCTTAGGGGCATGCTCTGTACCCCCAAACCTTACCTCCCTTTTCACGGATTCACACACAAAAAAGTGAAACAGCACGCCTCAATCGTCCAATAGATCAATTTGGCACATTAGCCAGGAGGAAGCTGATCGATCAAAGGGGCCACACGGGTATCACCTTGGGCTCAGGGGTATGCTCCGTACCCCCAAACCTTACCTCCCTTTTCACGGATTCACACACAAAAAAGTGAAACAGCGTGCCTCAATCATCCAATAGGTCAATTTGGCACAGTAGCCAGGAGGAAGCAGATCGTGAGTGTTTTCGACCACAAACCCCATCCCTCCTGATTCGCAACCCCATGGAACAGGCAGTAGCAAGTAGCCCAGATGGTGACCGCACCCAGTTGCAAAACGGGAGGGTTGCTATACGTGTAGTCACACCGTGTCGTCACACACGATGCAAACAGCTCTCACTCCCAATTCCTTACTTTGGGTGTACTGAGCATGCCCAGTAACCTTTGCTGTAGCCACTGCCCTCTCTCTGCCCTTACTTCTACTTATGATTTGCTGCCTCTTCTTTGGAGGGGTTTAAAAGGTTTAAGGGGGGGCAAATCACAGTGGGGGGGCTGTCAGGGTCTGCACAGGGGGCAGAAATTTACTGGCCAGGGGCGATCAAGCTACTGTAGGTAGGGGCAGAAGAGGGGCTGGAGGGGAAAAATCAGGGGTGGGGGGTAGGATAGGGTTACCATACGTCCGGTTTTTCCCGGACATGTCCGGCCTTTTGGTAATCAAACCCCCGTCTGGGGGGAATTGCCAAAAAGCCAAACATGTCCGGGAAAATACCGGCCGGGCACTTCCCCTCCCGGGCTCCAGCTGCTCTGCTCCAGCGGCGCAGGGTCCAGAGGCAAGGGGACTGCCCGAAGCCGGAGCGCTCGGGTAGCTCGGCTCTTAAACAGAGCCAAAGAGTCAGGGGAGGAGCAGAGCAGCTGGAGCCCGGGAGGGGAAGTGCCTGGCCGGGGGCGCAGGGTCCAGAGGCATGGGGGCTGCCCAAATCCCGAGCGCTACCGGCTTCACGGTTTGCCAGGCAGCCTCCAGACTGGGGAAGCGCCGGCCAGGGGCACAGGGTCTGGGGGCTGCCCGGCAAACCGTGAAGCCGGTAGCGCTTGGGCAGCCCTTTTCGCGTGGCTGGGAGGGAGGAGGGGGAGTTAGGGCGGGGACTTTGGGGAAGGGGCAGGGAATGGGCGGAGTTGGGTGGGGAATGGGCGGGGTTGGGGCGGGGCCGGGGCGGGAAAGGGGCGGGGTCAGGGCCCCGTGGAGTGTCCTCTTTTTTTATTTTTTAAATATGGTAACCCTAGGGTAGGAGCCGGGGTTAAGCCTGCGGGGGAGAGGCTGCCAGACCCCGTGCGGGGACAAAACCCCCGTTTAGGGAGGGGGAGAGGGGGGAACAGTGACCCTGTGGAATGAGGCACCCGCTGTGCTCGCTAATCTAGGGGTGGGGGTGGGGGTGCAGAGGCTGTTTTCATTCTGCTCACAGGACACTGCATGTCAGCCCCGGAGCAGAGGGCGGGTTCCTGGGGCTGGGGTCTTAAAGGCACAGGCCTCCCAATTCCTAGACTGCCAAAGCTTTAGACACCGCAGCTCCTCTCTATCCTATACAAGTGCTGCGGGGCTACTTTACTGCTCCAGCCAGGAGACTGAATGGTGTGAAATATTGTACAGACACTCCCTCCCTCCAACTCTACATCACACATTTTGAATATGTAAAAGTCTCTTCTATTAGTTTCTATGTCTATATGAAATCACTGCAGCTCCTCTCTCTTATACAACATGCTGAGTTCCTAACTCCCTCCCAGAGCCCACATGTCCGCACCCCCTCCTATACCCCAATCCCCTGCCCCAGGGCAGATCCTGCACCCTCACTCAAACTCCCCATAGCCTGCAACCCTCCTGCACCCCAAAAAGAGCCCGATTAACCTTTTGTGGGCCCGGTGCTAAACATATTTGTGTGCCCTCATGGGGGAAATGGGGACATGGGGCAGGGGGGCAGAGTCCTCAGAGCGAGGGGCTGGCCGGGGGCAATAGGAGATGGGTCATTGCATGGCAGGGACAGCCCCGTTCCACTCAGCCCAGTACAAGGGCACTGTTTACAGACCGGGACCTGCCAGACCCACACTGTCCAGCCCGGCCCTGCGCTACCATCGTGCATCTTCCCCTTCGGGGTGGGCCCATGCTGCACCATGCTACCCCCCTGCCCAGCACCCCCCTGACTCCCTACGCCCAGTGCCACACCACCCACAGACCCCCACAAATCCCCATGCCCAGTGCCCTCCCAGACCACTCGCCCACCCACTCAGAACCCCCCCGCCACAGATCCTCTCACTGCCTAGTGTCCCCCTAGCTGAAGACCCCCCACAGCCCTCCCACAACTGCACAGTGCCCTGCACCTCCCCGCCCAGAGCCCCCCCCCCACAGATTCCCTCACTGCCCAGTGCCCCCCACTGTCCCACCGCCACAACTGCACAGTGCCCCGCTCAGACCCCCACACACTTCCCAGCTCCCTGACACACACAGATCTCCCCCACTGCACAGCCCCCCAACACACACAGACCTTCCCACCCCCCACTGCCCAGCACCCTCCCAGACCCACTAGAGACCTACTCTCCCACACCCTAACCCCCAGGCATCATAGCCGGCCCTGATGGGAGGTGACTGTGTCTGCCAGGCTGAGCCAGCAGCGCAGCCAGAGCTGGTCCTGGGACAGGATAATTCCAGCCCCTCGGGAGTGGTGCAGTCAGCCAGCCTGGAGCAGGAGCAAAGTCTACCCGGGCCAGGCTCCCTCAGGACCCAGCTGAGGCTCCCCCTCCCTCACTGTCCCCTGTGACTGGCTGAGACTGGCCCAGCCTCTGCACCAGTCCCAGGTGGCTCTTCCCCCGGGGAGGCAGGTGGGGCCCCATAGGTCCCAGGCAGGGGAGACAGCTCAGAGCTGGAGCAGTGCTGGGGAGCGGGGCAGATCCCTGAGACGTGACTCCCGAGATCCCACCCAGCCCACCCACACCCATTGGCCCCGTGGCCAGCAGCCCTGCCGAGCCCGCATGGTGGCCCCCAGCTGCTAGGCGATGAGCCCCCTACAGCAGTGGCGTAGCCAAGTTCTAACATCAGGGGAGCAAACACATAAAACAAGGCACCACCCGACATATCAAATGACTACTTAGATACTTTAAAATTTGTTATACATATTTATTTTGTACTTAAAATAAAAACACAAGAATGATCCAGCCACAGAAGGGTTTGCACAGCCGGCATTTTGCAGGAGAACTTTAGATTATACTTAGATATACTTTTGATTCTAGAAAGTAAATGACAGAATACAGGAATTTATAATTGTCACAGGTTTAAAAAAATACTGGCCATTTTTTCCAGTTACTAATTTCATTTTAAAATCAATCAATGAAATGCATTTTATTTATAATAGATCGTAATACTAAAGTCACAAAAAGGCATAACAAATACAACTTTTATGAGAATTGGTGAGCAAAGATCTCGCAGCTCTTCGGGGTTGGACAAAGCAGTAATTTCCCTTAAAATAGCTTTATTCATGGGTTTTTTTTAAAAACAGAAGACATCTCTATGACACAGGTTGGCAGTATAACATTTTTGAAACACTGAGTACTGACAGCTAGGCTATTTAACCAATTTAAGACATGCACTCTCTCTCTCTCTCTCTCTCTCTGTCTTCCTGCTTTCCTATCAACAGTTCTGTTACTACAGGAATGAAATCTAGACATCCTTTAAAAAGGACAGTTACCTGTTCCGTAACTGGCATTCTTCAAGATGTGTTGCTCCTGTGTATTCCACAGTAGGTGTGCGTGCTCGCCACGTGCACCGGTGCAGGAAGTTTTTCCCTTAGCAGTACCCATAGTGAGGGAGCACCGCTGCGACCCCTGGAGTGGCGCCTCTATAGCGCTATAAGGGGAGCTGCGCACTTCCCCCACCCTCAGTTCCTTCTTGCCAGACAACTCTGACAGAGGAGAAGGAGGGCAGTATGTGGAATAGACAGGAGCAACACATCTTGAAGAACGCCAGTTACGGAGAGGTAACTGTCCTTTCTTCTTCGAGTGATTGCTCCTGTGTATTCCACAGTAGATGACTCCAAGCTATATCTGATGGAGGTGGGTAGGAGTTTAAGGGTTATCGGGACAGAGTACCACCTTACCAAACCCGGCGTCATCCCGTGCTTGGGAGACGATCACATAGTGCGAGGAAAAGGTGTGGACAGAGGACCACGTGGCAGCCCTACATATGTCCTGGATAGGGACGCGGGCTACATAGGCAGCCGACGAAGCTTGCACTCTCGTAGAATGCGCCTTCACTATAGGCGGTGGGGGAACCCCTGCCAAGTCGTAACACATGCGTATGCACGAGGTGATCCAGCGGGAAATGCGCTGGGTGGAAACTGGTTGCCCCCTCATCCGCTCGTCCGATGCAAGGAATAGTTGCGAGGACTTCCTGAACGGCCTGGTTTGGTCCAGGTAGAAGGCCAGCACTCTACGTATGTCTAGCATGTGTGGAGGAATGGGGCTTAGGACAGAGTACCGGTAGGAAAATGTCCTGATTCATATGGAAGGCGGAGACCACCTTCGGGAGAAAAGCGGGGTGTGGGCGAAGCTGGACCTTATCTTTGAGGGAAACAGTATACGGGGGTTCCGAGGTCAAGGCCCTAAGCTCCGAGACCCGACGGGCTGAGGTGATAGCCACCAAGAAAGCAACTTTCCAGGATAGGTGGGACCAGGAACATGTGGCCAAGGGTTCAAAGGGAGGACCCGTGGGGTGGGATAACACTAGGTTCAGATCCCATTGTGGGACTGGGGCCCTGGCGTACGGGAATGCACGATCTAGGCCCTTTAAAAAATGGGAGGTCATCTGGTGGGAGAACACCAATTGACCTTGCACTGGAGGGTGGAAGGCCGAAATGGCCGCTAAATGAACCCTGACGGAGGCAGGAGCTAGCCCTTGGGTCCTAAGGGACAGGAGGTAATCGAGAATAAGCTGGAGGGATGTGGATGACGGGGAGGTGCCCCGCTCCCCCGCCCACCTGGAGAACCTAGACCATTTGGCAAGGTACGTCCGCCATGTGGACAGCTTTCTGCTCTCCAGCAGGATTTGTCGCACATCCTCCAAACACCTTCCCTCCTCCTGGTTTAACCATGGAGCAGCCACGCTGTCAGGTGGAGCGCGGCCAGGTTGGCATGGAGAAGGCATCCCCTGTCCTGGGAGAGGAGGTCCGGACGAAGCGGCAGCCTTCGTGGGGGGGCCACTAAAAGCTGCAGAAGGGTCCCATACCAATGTTGATGGGCCCAATCCAGAGCTATGAGGATAACCCTAGACCTGTCTGCCCTTACTTTCTGCAGAACCTTTCCTATCCGGGGGAAGGGTGGAAAGGCATAGAACAGTTTTCCTGACCACCAGAGGAGGAATGCTTCCAAGATCGCCTCCCTTTCTGCCCCTGCCCTGGAGCAGAACTGGGGGCAGCGCCTGTTCTGGGCGGTAGCGAAGAGGTCGACCCAGGGAGCTCCCCACTCTTGGAAGAGCTGATGGGCGACCTTCCAATGGAGTGACCACTCGTATTGGGAAAACACCCTGCTGAGGTGATCGGCTCGCACATTGTGTGCACCGGGTAGGTGGAAGGCCCGTAGGAAGATATCGTGGTTATACAAAACTCCCAGAGGTCCAGGGCTTCCTGGCACAGGGCCGAGGAGCACGTGTCCCCCTGCCTGTTGATGTAATACATCGCGGACGTGTTGTCCGTGAGGATTCTGACCGCCTTCCCGCGAAGGTGCAAACTGAACACTATGCACACCAGGCATACTGCCCTGAGCTCCCTGACGTTTATGTGCAGAGACAATTCCAAGGTCTACCATCTGCCTTGGGTTTGAATGTCCCCTATATGGGCTCCCCAGCCCAGGTCCGAGGCATCCAACACCAAGTCTAGTGAGGGAGGGGTGTCCTGGAAGGGGATCCCATTTAGCATATTGCTCGGGAGGGACCACCATTGCAGCGCGGCCACCACGTTGGGTGGCATCATGACTACCTTGTCCAGGCTGTCCCTGGACTGGGAATACTGGGAGGCCAACCAGAGTTGGAGGGGCCTCATTCTGAGTCTGGCATGTCGCACCACGGACGTGCATGCTGCCATGTGACCCAGGAGTTGAAGGCACACCCTTGCTGTCGTCACGGGGAAGGTCGTGACTGAGGCTACGAGACTTTTGAGTGTCTCGAATCTGTCCCGGGGAAGAGAGGCTGTGGCCTCTACGGAGTCTAGCAGAGCCCCTATGAAGTGTATGCGTTGGGCCGGTACCAACGTGGACTTGGCCTCTTTCACCACAAGGCCCAGACCCACGCACATGGACAGCAGGAATTGCATCTGGGCCTGCACCTGGGACTGAGAGCTGCCTTTGAGGAGCCAATCATCCAGGTAAGGGAAAATTTGCAGCCCGTTCCTCCGGAGGTGGGCTGCCACCACTGCCATGCATTTGGTAAAAACCCTGGGGGCCGTGGAAAGGCCAAAGGGGAGGACCGCAAACTGGTAATGGTCCCACCCTACCAGGAAGTGGAGGAAGCACCTGTGACCCTCGAAAATATGGATGTGGAAATACGCATCCTGGAGGTCCAGGGACGCAAACCAATTCCCCGGGTCTAAGGAGGGAATGATGGAGGTCAGGGATACCATGCGGAACTTGTAGCGGACCATAAACCTGTTGAGGTTCCGCAGGTCGAGGATGGGCCTGAGCCCGCCTTTTACCTTTGGGATCAGGAAGAACCGGGAGTAAAATCCCTTGCCCTGAAATTCCGCTGGTACCCTCCCCACTGCACCCAGGTTGAGAAGGCGCACCACCACTTGGTTTAGGAGGGTGGCATGTTCCCGGTCCCCGAGGTCCTCCCGGGACGGGGGGTAGTGGAGGGGGGGTGAGGTGAACTGCAACGTGTAGCCCCTGGAAATCGTGCTGAGGACCCACTGGTCTGACGTTATATGGCACCGCTGCACTGGGAAGGCAGATAAACGGTTGCAGAACACAAATGTTATTAACTGGGGGGCGTCTGTGCCAACAGGCCCGGTGGCACCCCACAAAGAGTCAAAACAGCCTCTTCCCCTGCCTCTTGCCCTTCGAGGGGCCTGGTCGTGGGGCTGAGCGGGACTGATGCTGAGACCTGTGTCTCTGCTCCCTTGGTCACTTAGGAGGGGGTTCATATCTACCCCTAGCAGAGGTCTGCGGCTCAGGTTTGTCCTTTGCTGGAGGGACATATAGGCCCAGAGTTTGCAAGGTGGTATGGGAGTCTTTCATCCCATGCAGGTGAACATCGGTTTGGTCCGCAAACAGTGCTTTCCCATTGAAGGGAAGGTCCTGCTTCAGAGACTTAGGGCAGGTCTTCACTACAGGGGAGGTCGATTTAAGATACGCAAATTCAGCTACGCGACTAGCGTAGCTGAATTTGACGTATCAGAGCCGACTTACCCCGCTGTGAGGACGGCGGCAAAATCGACCTCCGTGGCTCCCCGTCGACGGCGCTTACTCCCACCTCCGCTGGTGGAGTAAGAGCGTCGATTTGGGGATCAACTGTCGCGTCCCGACGAGACACGATAATTCGATCCCCGAGAGATCGATTTCTACCCGCCGATTCAGGTGGGTAGTGTATACCTAGCCTGAGATTCTGCAGACAGACCAGACAGGAGAAGCCACGATGCCCTTCGCATGAATACGGCAGACACCATAGAACGGGCTGCCGTGTCCATCATGTCCGAGGCGGCTTGGAGGGCTGCTTTCGCCGCTGCTGCCCCTTCCTCCACCAGAGCCTTGAACTCTTTTTTGTCCCGCTCCGGGAGAAGAGGCTTGAATTTCGGTAGAGACCCCGACAAGTTAAAATCATAGTGGCTCAACAGGGCTTGGTGATTCATAGATTCATAGATTCTAGGACTGGAAGGGACCTCGAGAGGTCATCGAGTCCAGTCCCCTGCCCGCATGGCAGGACCAAATACTGACTAGACCATCCCTGATAGACATTTATCTAACCTACTCTTAAATATCTCCAGAGATGGAGATTCCACAACCTCCCTAGGCAATTTATTCCAGTGTTTAACCACCCTGACAGTTAGGAACTTTTTCCTAATGTCCAACCTAAACCTCCCTTGCTGCAGTTTAAGCCCATTGCTTCTTGTACTATCCTTAGAGACTAAGGTGAACAAGTTTTCTCCCTCCTCCTTATGACACCCTTTTAGATCCCTGAAAACTTCTATCATGTCCCCTCTCAGTCTTCTCTTTTCCAAACTAAACAAATCCAATTCTTTCAGCCTTCCTTCATAGGTCATATTTTCAAGACCTTTAATCATTCTTGTTGCTCTTCTCTGGACCCTCTCCAATTTCTCCACATCTTTCTTGGCCACCCGAAGTTGAAAGCTTGCAGAAGAATAAACTTTCCTGCCAAAAGAATCAAGTCTCTTGGTGTCTTTGTCCTTGGGGGTGCAGGCTGGCCGTGGCGTTCCCGATGGTTGACTGACTCCACCACCAGGGAGTTAGGTGCTGGGTGGGAGTACAGGTACTCGTGTCCCTTAGCCAGAACAAAGTACTTTTTTTCTGCTTTCTTGGAGATGAGCACCAAGGAAGCTGGGGTCTGCCACAGGGCAGTCGATATGTTTGCCCCACCTTGGTGAAGGGGTAAGGTCACACGGCCCGGTGCCGAGGAGGACAGAACATTGAAAAGGGTGTCCGATGGCTCCTCCATCTCCTCAGCCTGGAGTTGGAGATTCGAGGCTACCCTTTTGAGGAGCTCCTGGTGAGCTTTAAAGTCCTCTTGTACAATGGACAGAGGTGCCACTATGGTCTCCTCCAGTGCCAGCGAGGGGGCCGGTCCGGCTACCAGGGTATCGGGAGGTGCCGCTGGTTCAACTCCCAAGACCAAGTCGGGGCCCGGTGCTGCCTGTTCGGTGCCCGTCAACTTCTGACTCTGTCGAGGGGGACACACCGAATAGGTCGGGGATGCCCCGGCTACCGAGCGGGGTCTAGCCTGGGCAGGCAATTGCGGCCATGGTGCCCATTGACACCATTGGCCCTGCCATGGCGCCCCTTGCCAGACTGGCTTGGATGCCGAGTGGTGCGGGCTGCTCTTGGGGCCTGGAGCGGCTCAGGGACGGGTGGCTGGGTGCCGAGGCCGAGGTCGCTGTTGACTGCACGGTGCCGTAGGAGTGATGGGAGCGTCTACGGTCATGCCGGTGCCGACCTCGAGATCTGGACCTCGATGATGATGAGGAGCGGTACTCGACTGAAGTGCTGCTCTCATAGTCGTCCCGGCAATCATAGCTTCAACGCTTAGGTGCCGGTAACGCCCGAGGAGAGCTCCGTCTATGGTGTCTAGCGGAGCGGGCACTCGAGCCCGAGCGTCCATAACGATGGCGTCGGGATCTGCTCCTGTAGCTCCTATCCCAAGAGGAGCATCAACACCGCTTGTCTAGGTGCCTGCGCTCCCGGTGGGGGAGTGGAGGACCTTCGAGGCTCCCGCGCAGGTGACTCACCCAGTCTGATCGGATGCGAGCTATGTGAGGACCTCGGCGAATGGGGCGAACGGTCCTTGGAGCGCGGGCTGTCTCTTGCCAGGGAGGGCTGTTGTGCTCCCAACGGCGTCTTCCCTCAAGACTGGGGGCCCCTCTTGGGTGGCGCACCAGGCACCAGGAGGGAAAGGATGTCATGCGTGGCCTGTGCAGCCTCCGGCATCGACGGCATTCTCAGCGCGGGAGAGGCACGCGTGGACGGGACCGGACTACTCCACTCGTCGCGTGTCAGAGGTCTGGGTCCCGGCGGGGATCGTGGGCTGCCCACCTTGGGTCCGGCCTCACTCCTGTCCTTTTGTCGGTGCCACTGAGACTTCCCTTGCTTCTTAGCAGGTGAGCGGTGCCGACTGGTGGAGGGTGCCTCGCTCCGCACCGAGGATGAGGCACCTGGTGCCGAGTCCGATCAGTGTGCCGGTGCCGGGGCCAACACAGATTCCATCAGCAGGGCCCAGAGCCGGATCTCTTTCTCACGTTTAATTCGAGACTTGAACGACCGACAGATCTTACAGCGATCGGTTACGTAAGTCTTGCCCAAGCAGCGAAGACACTGAGTGTGCAGGTCACTTCTTGGCATAGAACTGCGACAGGAGTCACACAACTTGAAACCTGGGGCATGGGGCATGCCCCACACCAGGCACCAAACTAAAGAAGTTATCCAACTAAGGAGAAGATGAATACTACTAAGGCTACTGGAAGGGCTACAGCAAGGCTGGAGCACAAAGTCCCAACTACCTTCACTGGCGGCAAGAAGGAACTGAGGGTGTGGGGAGTGCGCAGCTCCCCTTATAGCGCGCTATAGAGGTGCCACTCCAGGGGTCACAGTGGTGCTCCCCCACTATGGGTACTGCTAAGGGAAAAACTTCTGGCACCGGTGCACGTGGCGAGCACGCACACCTACTGTGGAATACACAGGAGCAATCACTCGAAGAAAGGACAGTTACCTGTTCCGTAACTGGCGTTCTTCGAGATGTGTTGCTCAGGTGTATTCCACTATAGGTGTGCGTGCTCGCCACGTGCACCGGTGCCAGAAGTTTTTCCCTTAGCTATATCCTGAATAGTGGTGACTGGGAATGGGGGTGGGGGAGTGTAGCAGATGCCAATTTGAGGTGAATATTCTCTTGTTATAACATTGTAAACCCTACTACCTGATTTTTATATTAAACACTTACTATACATAATACAATAAATCCAACAGAAACAAAACCTAGGAAAGTTTATGTTTGCTGTCTTATTTAAAGTTTTCCAGTACTCTCCTCTTGCTTCAGAATGCCTCATGTCTCACCCATACTGTTTGCTATAAGAGTCAACCTGTGGCTTGACTGATGACTCTTTACTGCTTCCTGAAGAGCTGGGAGCTCAATATTCATCTCAGATAGATACTATATGCAGAAGCACAACTCTGTATATATGGGGGGAATTACTGACCTTGTGCATATGTAATGGTGTTTGGTGTTTGTAAGACAAGGTATAATAATCACACTTCCCAAATTGCAATGAACTGTGGAAAAGTTCCTGTTTGGTGTGAGAGGTGTTACTTATACCTAGATGCACTACCCTTCCCCACCCCCAGCCCTACGCATGCTGGCTTGGGAATATCACTGCTGTAGTGTCAGCTTTTAAGAGAGCTTCACATGCACCACTTCTAGTATTACGGTAAGTTAAAACAAGCTACAGTACATTGGGACATTAATACTCTATTACAGTGTTTGCATTAGTATATTAAAAGCAATAACACTTAACAGACCAGTGTATCCAGGACATTACTAGCACACTTTCCCCCCACCGATACCTAGTAGTTGCACTGTTATCTCCCATAGCTACTTACATTGCAGCTTTTTTTGTTAAAACTAAATTGGGAAGAAAGACTACTGATTCAGGGCTTGTTTAATGGTTACGTTATTGCTAAAGGCGGTAGTGGGGTGTAGGCTTGGAGGGAGGAAGGTTTCTATGATGTAGGCAATATCAGGTGTTTTATCCAAAACCAGAATATGAATGGTGCTGGTCTTCTTGGTCTTCTTATTGATAAAGGGATTGGCCTCAAATACCTGGTTGTAGGACTCTTCCATGGTGTAGTTTTCATCTTGGGTGGCCAGGTCCTAATTATATTAAAGCATGTACTTTAGTCTCTATAATTATCTGTTATAACTCTGTAGCTTTTTATGAAAGCAGGAGTAAAATAAAAGTAGCTGCAATAGTTCCACAGTTAACTAAAACTGAAAATTTACATAATTTAAATCAGACTCCTAATCTTAATTTTTGCTTAATAATTAAATCCATAAGAAAACTGTTGGGAAACTGCTACAGTTTACTAAGAAAGTGCACTTCTCCTATATAGGTGATAAGGATCCTATCTGTCTGAATACTGGCTGCTCTTTCTTTCTTTGATCTGCAGAGTGACTGATGCTTTTCAGACATCAGTTGTGGGTCCTCAAGGGTTTCATTGCATCTTCTCTCTTGGCCCCAGCTACTGTTCTCCCTCCTTGTTGCATTGATAGTGGGTGGGTGTGTCTCACCTTTTTTTTAAATCATATATGCTAGGGACAGTCTTGTCTTCTTCTCCTCTCCGGATGTCAGTATAGATGCAGGCAGTGCAAAACATACTACAGTCATATAGTATCTCAAATGCACAGCTGCATTTCAATGATCTGAGGTTTGAAGAACAATGTGGAACTAGCTATTCTTCTTCTTCGAGTGATTGCTCATGTGTATTCCACTATAGGTGTGCGTGCTCGCCATGTGCATCGGTACCGGAAGTTTTTCCCTTAGCAATATCCATAGTGGGGGAGCACCGCTGCAACCCCTGGAGTGGCGCCGACATATCGTGCCATAAAGGGGACTGCGTACTCCCCCCACCCTCAGTTCCTTCTTGCCGCCAGTAAAGGTAGTTGGAACTTGCTCCAGCCTTGGCTGCAGCATTATAGCCTTAATGGTATCTAGTTCACTGAACCGTTTCTTTGCTGAACTTTTCTTCTGTTAGTGCCTGGCTCGGGGCATGCCCCATGGCCCAGGCTTCAAGTCATGCGACTCTTGTCCCAATTCTATGCCCAGAAGCGATCCACACTCTCAGTGTCTTCGCTGTCTGGGCGAGTCTCACATTAGTGAGAAGTGTAAGATCTGCCGCTCCTTCAAGCCACGAACGAAGAAGGAGCGTGAGATCCGACTCCAAGCGCTCTTAATGGAGTCGGCATTGGCCCCAGCACCGGCGCGTCGAGCCGGCACCGCGCCGGGCTCCGCGTCGTCGACACACGGTGAAGTGCCTCCAGTGTGCCGCTCCGAATCGGCACCCGGCACCGCGTCCTCGGTGCGCAGCGAGGCACCTTCGACGTCCCGGCACCGTTCCCCAGCGAAAAAGACAGGGAAATCGCAGAGGCACCGGGAAAAGAGCAGGGGTGAGGCCAGATTCAAGTTGGGCAGCCCGCGATCCCCATCGGGACAGAGACCTCCGACTTGCGCTGAGCGGAGTAGTCCAGTCCCCGTCCGCGTGAGCCTGTCCGGAGGTGTGCATGCCTTTGACGCCAGAGGCAGCTCAGGCCGCGCGTGATATACTGATGCTTCCGGTGCCGGCAGCGCCACAGCACTCGGGCCCCCAGTCCCACGGGAAGACGTCCTTGATTGCCCACCAGCCTTCCCCGGAGGAGTCGGAGATTGAAGCACCTTCCCAGGTTGAGGCACCTAGCAGGGCTTCACGACGCACATCGAGCCGCGTCATGACTCCACCATGAGTGTTTCCCACTCTTCTGGTCCTGAGCGCCGTTGTGCAGGGAGAAAGAGGCGACACCATCCCTCTTCTTCCAGTGACTCCGAGAGGAATAGGTCGCGATGCCGTTGGCACCGACGCTCCCACTCCAGGACCCGGCACCGTAGAGGTCAGGCTCGCAGCGCGTCCCTGCATTCCCCGCACTGAGGCACCGGGCCCACAGGCGCCGCGGACAGTCCAGATGCAGCTTCTCGGATGTTTACATCTCGTCCTCCTCCAGGTCGAAGTCCCGGGGCAGGAGCCGTCACGATCGGGACCGTTCCAGCCATTCTTACGGCACCGTTCGCTCTTCCCGAACCTCAGTGTCGACACGCAGTCGTCTACCAATGACTACCTGAACCTCCGGCACCTGACGTGCCTCTACTCCAGGTTGTGCCATGGCAGGGTCAGTGGTGCCAGCTAGTGCCGTGGCCTCAGGCTCCGGAGCACCGCGGTCCATGCTCCGTGGTGGGAGCCTTCCAGGGCCGCCCCGCGTCGCTGCGGTACCGGGTTCAAGCTGTGGGTGCCGATCCCCCGATGCCAGCTCCGGCACCAGACCCCGAAGTAGAGCCAACGGTGCCGCTTGCCGTTTAAGGTGCTGTACCTTCCACCTCGACAGCGCAGGGTGATTCGGTTGCAGTACCGCCTCCCTCTTCGCAAGAGAACTTTAAGGCCCATCAAGAGCTGCTTCGGAGGGTGGCAGCCAACCTCGAGCTCCGGGCCGAGGAGATGGAGAAGCCCTCTGACACACATTTTAATGTCCTCGCCTCCTCGGTCCCGGCGGGGGTAGCGCTCCCCTTTCATCAAGGAGTTGCCAATATCACCGCTGGCCTTTGGCAAACGCCGGCCTCCCTTGCCCCTATTTCCAAAAAGGCTGATAGGAAGTACTTCGTCCCTGCCAAAGGTCTTGAGTACCTCTACACTCACCCAGCCCCTAACTCCCTGGTGGTAGAGTCGGTCCGCCACCGCGAGAGGAATGGTCAGCCTGCGCCCACGCCCAATGACAGGGACGCTCGTAGACTTGACTCTTTCAGATGAAAGTCTTACTCGTCGACGAGTTTCCAACTCCGCATGGCCAACCATCAGGCGCTTCTAGGCCGCTACGAGTTTAACCTTTGGGGATCTCTCCCCAAGTTTGACCGCTTCTTCCCTGATACCGAGGTGAAGGAGTTTCGGGCGCTCGTCCAAGAAGGGGCGACTGCGGCCAAGGTGGCTTTCCAGGCTGCTTCGGACGCAGCGGACACGGCCGCTCGCTCCTTGGCTACAGCCGTCTCCATGCTGCGAGCATCGTGGCTTTCCCTCTCAGGGCTCTCCTCTGAATCGCAGTCGATAATGCAGGACCTGCCGTTTGATGGCAAGGCCCTGTTTGCTGATCAGACTGATACCTGTCTGTACGGGAATCCTTCATCCACCCTGAAGACGCTGGGCCTGTACGTCCCACCTGCAAAGGACAAACCCAGGCCTCAACCCCCCGCTCCACAAGCTAGGGGTAGATATGAACCCCCACCTAAGCGGCAGAGGGATCAGAGGCGTCGGTCACAGCGCCAATCCCATTCGGCCCAGCGACCTGGTGCCTCAAAGGGCAAGCGCCCCGGGAAATGGCGTTTTTGACTTGTTGAGGGGGGGTCACCGGGCCTGTTGCCAGTGCTCCCCCCACCCAGTTAATAAAGTTGCCTTTTTTCAACCATTTATCGGCTTTCCGAATCCAATGGTCCAGTATAACAACAGATCAATGGGTCCTCAGCACCATCTCCCAAGGCTACAGGCTCCAGTTTGTGGCAACCCCTCCCAATTGCCCCCTGTCAGGGTGCCAGACCATGGTTCCGGAGCATGCCCTCCTCCTTCGTCAGGAGGTACAATGCCTTCTTTCCTTGGGAGCAGTGGAAAGGGTGCCTCGAGAGTACCAGGGCAAGGGGTTTTACTCCAGGTATTTCCTCGTCCCCAAGGCGAAGGGCGGGCTTCGGCCCATCCTTGACCTGCAGAATCTCAACCTGGTGCGTTACAAATTTCGCATGGTGTCCCTGGCCTCCATTATTCCATCCCTAGACCAGGGGGGTTGGTTTACGTCACTGGACCTCCAGGATGCATATTTTCACATCCACATTTTCGAGGGTCACAGGCACTACTTCCGTTTCCTGGTGGGACAGGACCACTTCCAGTTTACGGTCCTCCCTTTTGGCCTCTCTACGGCCCCCAGGGTGTTTACGAAGTGTATGGCGGTGGTTGCAGCCCACCTCAGGAGGAAAGGGCTGCAGATCTTCCCCTACTTAGACGACTGGCTGCTCAAGGGCCGGTCTCGATCCCTGGTGCAGCAGCGGATGAGCTACTTGCTAGGCGCCTGTGGCACCCTAGGCCTGCTGGTAAACGAGGAGAAATCCACGTTAATCCCAGTTCAGCGCATAACCTTTATAGGCACGCTGCTAGATTCCCGGGTAGCCTCAGCCTCCCTCCCAAGGGACAGGTTTGAGACGCTCAAAGCTCTCATCGCCCGGATCACAGCCTTTCCAGTAACCACGGCACGGGTGTGCCTTCAGGTCCTAGGCCACATGGCAGCATGCACCTATGTAGTGCAACATGCCAGGCTTCGAATGAGGCCCCTCCAGCTGTGGTTGGCCTCCAGGTATTCCCAGGCCAGGGACAGCCTGGACATGGTGGTCACAGTGCCGCCCAGGGTGGTGGCAGGCCTCCAATGGTATTCTCCCAGCAGCACGAGTGGTCCCTTCACAGGGACGTGGCCAGCTGGATCTTCCTACAGTGGGGCACTCCCCACGTAGACCTGTTCGCCACCGCCCAGAATCGACAGTGTCATCGATTCTGCTCCAGGGCGGGGCAGGGCGACGGGGCGATATCGGATGCGTTCCTGCTCCCATGGTCGGGGCCCCTGTTGTACGCCTTCAGGCCTTCCCCTTAATAGACAAGGTGTTGCAGAAGGTGAAGTCAGATGGAGTGAGGATGATCCTCATAGCCCCGGATTGGGCCCATCAGCATTGGTATGGGTCCCTCCTGCAACTCTTAGCGCCCCCCCCCCCCCCTCCTTGCAGGCTGCCACTATGCCCGGACCTCCTCTCCCAGGAGGCAGGACGTCTCCTCCATCCCAACCTAGCCGCGCTTCATCTGACAGCGTGGCTGCTTCATGGTTGAATGCGGAGGAGGGCAGGTGTTCTGAGGACGTCAGGAGGGTCCCGCTGGAAAGTAGGAAACCCTCCATGCGGTGAACCTACCTGGCTAAGTGGTCTAGGTTCTCTAGGTGGGCAAGAGATATAGGTTCCTCTCCCTCCTCTGCACCTATCCAACAGATCCTCGATTACCTCCTGTCCCTTAGGACTCAAGGTCTTGCGCCCTCCTCTGTCAGGGTGCACCTGGTGGCCATCTTGGCCTTCCATCCTCCGGTGCAGAGCCTCTCTGTGTTTTCACATCACATGATGGCCTGGTTTCTGAAAGGGTTAGATCGGGCATTCCCTTACGCCAGACCCCCAGTCCCACTATGGGATCTAAACCTGATACTCTCCCGCCTCACAGGGCCTCCTTTTGAGCCATTAGCCACATGTTTGTGGTCCCACCTGTCGTGGAAGGTGGCGTTCTTAGTAGCTATCACCTCAACCCACCGGGTCTCCGAGCTCAGGGCCCTGACTTCTGAACCGCCGTATATGGTTTTTCATAAGGACAAGGTTCAGCTCTGCCCTCACCCTGCCTTTTTGCCGAAGGTAGTCTCGGCTTTACACATGGATCAGGACATTTTCCTCCCCATCCTCTGTCCTAAGCCTCATTCCTCTAATGAGGAACGCCACCTGCACATGTTAGATGTGCGCAGAGCACTGGCCTTTTACTTAGACAGAACCAAGCCCTTTAGGAGGTCCCCCCAGCTTTTCACGTATTCACACACAAAAAAGTGAAACAGCGCACCTCAATCATCCAATAGATCAATTTGGCACATTAGCCAGGAGGAAGCAGATGGATCAAAGTGGCCACTCGGGTATCACCTTGGGCTCAGGGGTATGCTCCATACCCCCAAACCTTACCTCCCTTTTCACAGATTCACACACAAAAAAGTGAAACAGCGCGCCTGAATCATCCAATAGGTTAATTTGGCACATTAGCCAGGAGGAAGCAGATCGTGAGTGTTTTTGACCACAAACCCCATCCCTCCTGATTCTCAACCCTGTGGACCAGGTGGTAGCAAGTAGCCCAGATGGTCACGTTGCGTGGCGGAAACCACACCCAGTTGCAAAATGGGAGGGTTGCTATACGTGTCGTCCTCCTGTGAAGACTTGACTGGAGTCTCTGCCTTTTGCGTTAATGCTACTTCATATGTCTCTCTGTTTCTATTCCTTAACTCCTCATATGAGACACTTTTTCTTTTAGGACTTTCTTCTAGTAATGGAACAGGTTCTTTTAAAAAAAAACAAACAGTGAGAATTAGCAACACCCAACTACACTTGATTACAGCTGCAATTAACCAAACATTTTTTTAGCATGCCGATCAATTGTAGCTCAATTTAGATTGAAATAGGACACATTACAGCCACAATCCTAAATTGCAATTCAGTTTTTTAAAAGTATTGTAAAAGCACTCTAAACACTCATAAGGATCCCTCCTGAAACCTTTCATTTTATTCTCAGATGCCACCAATGTTATGAAGTAGTTGTATGCTGGAAAAACTGAGTAGTGACACACAAATAAGAACATAAAGCAGAATTTCTATGCACAGCACTACCACAAACAGCTTTTCAAGCAGATAGCAGTTCACCTAGATCATGACTGACAGCCATGTTTTGCTCTGTTGGGAGTACATCAGTATGGTACAGCAGTCTAGTCTGAGCAGATAGCACAACCCAGAGCAAGAGTTTTCCATATTTTCAGATTCTAGAGAATAGAGAAGAGAATTCTGTGCACTCCAAGCACAGCCAAACTTTTTAAAAATGAAGACTTTGGAGAAGGGGAAATCAAACTGGTCTGAAGAGAAAAGGATGTTATGGATCAGCCACCTACATATTTATAAAGTGCCCAAACTCCATGGCATTTAAGCACTATTAGGCTTGTGGGTTTGCTTTCATTCATCCCCCCCATTTTAAATAGGTCAAAAATGTATTGCTCTTAGGATGGAGAAAGGTTTTCTTTTTCTTATTTTATCCAAGAAAAAGCCTAGCCATCCCCCAATAATATTAAAAATGTCATATCTTTGAGGGATCCTGAGTAAAAGTAAGAATGTCTAGTCCATTAATGTTTAGGAAATAAGAACATATTCATGTATTAAAGCACCATGATTTGGTGCTGCTACTACTACTGACAGAGCATTTCAAATAATATATAGTGGTGATTAATAAAGGAAACCTTTGGTGAACGGAAAATCAGATGCATCACTTTTTTCTTTCTTTTTTTTTGAAGAACCACAAATTTGAGCTGTTTTACATCTTGAGTTGTTCTACAACTATTAGAGTCACTTTGCTAGGTTGGCTAGTGAAGAACCTCAGTTTAATTATTATGGAGATTATCAAACAAATAAAAGAAACGATAAATAGGTTGAACTCTCTGAAATAAGACTCAAATTTCATGAGTTAATGCAAATGCTTGGGCTCACTTATTCCTTGGGTCAAATTCTGGCTCTATTGACTTCAATGGCAAACTCCTATTGACTTCAATAGGGCCAGGATTTCAACTCATGACCTCAGAGGAGGAGGAAGATGTCTAGACAAAGTGACAAACTGTTGATCTTGATTTATACACCATTAATGATGTTACAATCTGCAAGATTTCTCCCATCCAAGAAACTGAGCAGTAAACACTATCATGGGTGGCTGCAACTATGTGAATGATCATATCTGGGACTATGAGTTACAATTAATAAGGCAAAGGGGATAACGTTATTTCAGGGTGTGATGGCTCTTCTAGGGCCTGATTACATTTTCTTTTTGTTCTTCAAGTTTTTTTGGCTGAACTATTATTAATTTTGAATGACACATGCTCAGCTTTGTAAATCCCAAGAAAGTAGCTAAATTTATAAATCAGATCACAATCAGAAATGGAGATAAACAAGGGTTTTACTTTTTTTTAAGATCAAGATTGATTTTTGAGCTTACTTCATTGATTTTTTCTTATTTATGCTTGAGGTAGACAAACTATCAGTCTCTATCCACACGTGAGAACTGTAAGGCACTAACTAATTTATGTTTTCTGATTCTGATATTGCTAAATTACCAGAAAGAGATTTAGGCTGTTTAACATTTGGTGGATGAGAACGTTTTGGTCACTTGACAAAAGCATAACAAGGCAAATTTATTCCAAAATTATTTAAAGTTTATAAATTACTTTTCAGAAATCCAGCTAAGTTTATGATTTGCATACAGGCTTGCAGTCCTTCCAGAAACAGCAAAACCATGTACAGCAGGTCCTCCAACAGAGCAAGATATCAGTCTATCTGTATATTAAAGGCAATCGTTTCTGGAGAAACCCTCAGTCTAGGGTGACCAGATGTCCCGATTTTGGGGTCTTTTTCTTATATAGGATCCTATTACCCCCCAAACCCCATCCCGATTTTTCACACTTGCTGTCTGGTCACCCTACCTCAGTCTGCATTAAATGGTAAAGGTTATCAGGATTTGTGATAGAATGTGATGTTTTATACATTAAAATGCTGCTGTTATCAATAGGTGCGTTGTTGCTTAAGACTTATTTGGATAACTGGACTTGGAAAAACTCCATATTGGATTACATATTTATTTTATTATTCTTTCATGCTATTCCTTACTGTCCAGTTTTATAAACCCAGTTCATTAAAAACAGTTAAAAATCAAAATCAACCTATGCATGATGTTAATATGTGTAAATTGCCAGCTCCAATTTCACTTTTGCAAGCATTCATTTATGCATTTCTGCACACATTTCCTCCTCTGAATATCACTTCTATACTTTATTTGGGGATTTTTTTTCCTTCACATATTATCAATTATTGTATAAATTCAGCACACATGGAGAGAGCAACTCCTGGTTTCTGTTAAAATTGCAGTTTTCAAGTGCTTCAGTATAAGGAGTCATAAAGATTATGAATATATATATATATGGAAAATCATCATTTTTTTAGGTATCATCCGAGACCTGAGTTCACGATCTTGTGTTTCCCCTGTAACAATCCAGGACATCTCAACACCTAAAGCAGCATGAAGGCTGCAGGAAATTTTAGGCTCAGTGATGTCCTCAGTTGTTGCAGGAGAAAATAGAACCCTATATTCAGATTTTGAAAAGCTAAAAACACAAACCTATCACATTTTTAAAACCCTGTTCCATTGGCATGGGATTAAGGCATTATACAGTTAAAATGATATCACTAACAGCAAGGCAATAAGCCAGAAAGGCTAGTAGGAAACAAAAGAAGCTACGTCTTAGTCAAGATTTTAGATGGATTTAAATGGCTGAATCATTCCACTCAATTTCAAATAAAAATCCCCCCTCCCCCAACAAAAACTAGTAATGTAGAACCTGAACCCTCCCTGTAGACCACTGATGATGGACATTTCAGCAGTTCTTCCATTAGCATCTTTGTTTGGTTTCTGAGACCTTAACTTCAATTTATTTTCCTAGCAATGGCAGATTTATATGTCACCCTCTTTCCCTCCTCCCCATACGCTTGTTGCCAGCCCAAAAGGGCTCAAGGGGACAACAGTGGTTTGTTGCCCGGTGTGCTTGGCACCAATAAAGACACCGAGGGGAGAAAGCAAGCCAAATTTATTTCAGAGCTCTGAAAAGGCACTAGGAGACCAGCATGTCTCAAATCAAGTGCAACAAATACAAACAAATTTTCCCTTTTATATTCCAAGCAGTTTCTGTGCAAGCCTTTGTCTGTTACTCCCTCTTACCCCTCCCTGCCCAAGCAGTTACAGCAGGTACACAGTGTGCATGTTAGAAACTTTCCCTTCGCCTGCTTATCTTTTGGCCTTGCAAGGCCTGTTTACAGCAGTCTTCCCCCGTCTTATCACTACAGCGTTTGTGAGTGAGCAAAACAGCAGCTGTCTGCTAGAAAAGCTGACCATTACATATTCTGCTTCAGCATCAAGGCAATTACCATGGAAGTAGGTGAGCGTTCACAAGATGGAGTTCTGTGGTTCAGGTAGGCCCAGAGCAAAAGAGTTTCATCGGCACTTTTGGCCTTCCACTCTCCCGAGTTACCTGGTACATAGCTAGTGACACCAACACGTTCAAGGCTCAAAATAAATGTATGTACCAAACACGGGTGACAATTTTAATTATACTTTACAAGCAAAAGTAGTCCTGTAGGTCTGCAATGGGAAAGACCTTCCTTAAAAAATTTGAATGGTTAATCTGTAATCCTGAAACAAAGAAGTGAAAACTATCACTGATTCCCATTACAGATGGTAGTAATATGTTAACTTAAAAAGCTTCATTTTATATATAGGTTTCAAATTTAAATGACTAACACATATGCAATGATTAAATCCATGACCATTAAATGATTAGAGAAATGGAAGGGGATAATTATCCTTCCACCACATAGAAGTGTCAAAATTTAAACAAAAGCTGACTAGAGCTAAATCAGAGATAGCTGCATATATAAATAAAATAATAAAAATTTTGCTATATATAAAAAGGAAAAACTCCCCCACCTATGTTCGTGTTGCCCCTGGCCATTTTGTTCAGTTGCCAAGGTTAAAAGAAAATCTGTAGGGACCAAACTTCATGTGGGAGACATATGTATGTTTGTTTAATTTTCCAAACAGAGTGGTCTTTGTAAATTACAATTTTTACTTGCAATTATCTTTTTAAAAAAGATAGACGTTAAATTGGTTTTAAAGAGACAAATGTTAAAACAGAAATATACTGTAGATAGATGTGCTTTGTGTCAACATACTTTTCTTTTTGGAACTTCAACACATTCCTGTATCAAAAACCACTGAGATCTACAAAATACTGTATATTTGGACAGGTGCTGATATAAGGCAATTTGAATATACAGAATGTATACATCCAAGCAAATTAAGGGGATATACCGTATTTATCATCATGACAAAAGAAGTTTTACTTTCACATTCTTCCCACCTCTGAAGACAAAAGACATCCAGGACAGAGACAAGAATTAATGTACTATAAAGTTATAAACTTTATTAAGACAAGCCATACCTGGGGCATTACGTTCAGTAATTCCAGTAGGAGAGGATTCATTCAGAGAAGAACTGAATGGAATTGGTGCATAATTAGAGACAGACTGATCTGCTGAACTATATTCATGTGAATAGCTGGAAGAAAGTGGAGCTTCAGCTGTTGGAGAAGATCCAAAAGGTGACTGAGAAGGCAAATTTGCAAACGCTGATTTTTGAGCAGCATATCTGGAAAAATAACACAATTGGATATTAAGATTGGAAATAATTAATTAAAGCACATGACACACGATGGGTTAAGGAATAAAATGTCCTTGATTAAAGGTTTTAATACAATTATTTTTTTAAAACTTTAAGTATTAACAGATTTTAAAAGAAAAAGGTAATCGATTCTGCTTACACTGTCCAAAAAGATCTATATGTCCCCCTCCCTAACACATACACACTTTAAAAAAGGAGCATACATGAGAAACTTGAGTCATATCTGAAAAAAAAATACAGAATATAGACAGAGTACCAGCCATGGGCTTGGAACTTTACAAGATAAATACTGTAAGACACAATCCCTGCCCCCAAAGACAATTCAGACACAGACAAAACACGTCAGACACAAATAGAACAGGGTGTGCCTGCATGAGCTAGTGGTGGCATAAGAATCTAGCAGTAGCTTCCATTTTTGAATGTTTTGGGGGAAGAATTGTGGTTTGAGACGCCAAGATGCAACTTAAAACCCTTCATTAGAAGCTGCTACGACTGATCAATACCAAAAAAAGTCACAGTAGCTATCCTGGGGGCAAAAGAATTATCTTGAGGAAACAGAAGTCTTATGTTCCTCCCTCCTATATGGAATTGCTGAATTAGTTTTCCGGCACAAAATTAACAGGGGGAATGATGATTAAAAACATTTTTTTTTAAAAGAAGATGATATCAATTGGTTACATGCAAAAAAAATTGTGTACTATAGTAATTTAGGCCTGATTCAGCACAGCACTTAAGTACATGCTTTAATTGTAAGTATATGCTTACATGCTTCACTGAATAGCGAAGGATTTAAGCCCATACTTCTAATGGCCCTGTACACTACTGAATTATTTACTCAGCTGCCCATCTCTTACTTTTTTGGGGGGAGAAGGAGACTTTATTTATTCATATTTTGGATCATTTACAATACAGTAAGACATTACAGTTACATTGTCTTTACACATATAGGTACATATATCTTATTACAGAATTAACAATATAAAGCAACATCTTTTATATTGACCATATATTGTTATTTTAACCTTTCCCTTCCCCCCCATTATTTAAATACCACCTTAACATGGTGTGTATATTTGCATTTAAGCATTCATATTCATTTGGGGGGGGGGGAGGGAAGCTGAACGTTTTATGAGGGGGCATGGAAGAGTCTCAGGGGAATAGAAAAAGGAAAGCAAAAGGTGGCTGGGATGTAATTCAGTTGTCCTGTTTATGTATTCTTCTTGACTCTCGTATAGCTATAGGATTACCATGTCTATGGGTAAATCTACACTTCAAGCTGGGAGTGGGATTCCTAGTTTGAGGAGACATACTTGAGTTACCACACTAATAGAACGTAAGCAGCAAAAGGGGCTAGCTGCTGAGTGCATGTCCATCAGATGCTAGGAACGTACTGGAGGCAGCCAGCCCGCACCGCCTCCCTCCCACCCTGCCCTCTTTGTGCTGCCCTGGCTATGATCTATTTTTAGTGCACTAGAGCTTGATGAGAGCCAGCCTGAGTATGTCTCCTCACACTGGGAATTACTCCTCCAGCTTGATGCATAGACATACCCTATATCAAAGCATCTCAATGATTTCAGTGTTTCTATTGTATTGTTTTCCTGTGCAAGGTATATTATTACTTTAATCCATTTTTGTGAATTTGGCTGGCACTGTCTCACAAATTTTGAGAAGTCTTCCATTATAAGATATTCTATTTTTTTTTTCAGTGATCTACAATAGGAAGTGTTGCCTGAAACAACAAATTTAAGATTGCTTTTCTTTTTTTTTACTCTAAACAGCAAAAACAGGAGTAGCTTTGTTATTCCCAAATTGAATCTTTACAAAGGGTACGTCTTCACTACCCACCGTATCGGCGGGTAGCAATCGATTTATCCGGGATCGATATATCGTGTCTCGTTAAGACGCGATATATCGATCCCCGAACGTGCTCACCGTCGACTCCGGAACTCCACCAGAGCGAGCGGCGGTAGCGCAGTCGACAGGGGAGCTGCGGCCGTCAATCCCGCGCCGTGTGGACCCCAGGTAATTCGATCCAAGATACTTCGACTTCAGCTACGCTATTCGCGTAACTGAAGTTACGTATCTTAGATTGATCCCCCCGTTACTGTAGACCAGCCCAAACAGCCCAACTCCCAAAGTCTAAGTCCTGTTCAAGTTCTCTCTCTAGTTTTATTATTATTATTTCCTTCAGGACGGTTTTCCAAAGGGCGGGGGGGTGGTTTTTTTTTGTTTTTTTTTTTTTACCATCCAGCAGTCACATTTTATGTGCATGAAAGAGGGCCTGGCTATTTGCATTTCATACAGCTATCTAGGGCAATATTATGTATTTTATTATACAGAAATGGAGAAACATACATTCTGTAAACTAAATAATATTAAACTTGCACTATTTTGTTAGTATTAGGGCCAACAGTTATCTGTATTATCTCATCCCATTCTTTTGCTGTTATTTCATATTTACAGTCTGCACTTAACAGCTTTATGCTGTTTGTCGTTTAAAAACAGTCATGATTCTAAAGAATCTTGACTGCTGAAACGTCAAGCCCTGGTGTAAAATTTTCAAATACAGGTAGCTTTGTTGGTTCCTGTCTTCTCTGACAGTGATTTTTAATAAAGTAAGCCACCTGTATAAACTCATATTATGCATTCTTCTCTTTTTTTAATATATCAGCTATATCTGCTTGTTTTGCCCATCTCTTAAACAGATTAATAAATGCTGTGCATTTGTTCTCTCTGGGTTCTGGTGGTTCTTTATGTAAATTTTACATGACATAATTTCTCATCAGTTCTATCCTGTTCAGTTCCACATTGGCAATATCTTGAATTATCTTGTTATTTCTCCCTTTATAATGCATTCTATGCCCAGAGGTGGTTGCACCTGTCTTGCCTCATCTATGAGTGTACAGTGGCATATAAAGGACAATTTTAAAGAAATAAAAATCCTTTATTTGCCTAGGTCTTGCTAATTGCAAACCAAAATGTTTTTAAAGCCATTTGTTTTGTATGAATTTAGTTAGCATGAAAGTGAAATGATTGATATCACTGGCTTCAAAGCAGGGCAGTGTATGTGGACAATATTGCAGTTCGGACAAATTACTGCTAATTACTGTCTACCAGACAGAACCACAACATTCTCATTCATAACCTAAAACAATTTAAACCCATGTTATGGAAGCAAAAGGATGAGCTATTAACCTACTACATCATCAAGACACCTAAATCTTTTGTTCGTTTAAACAAGTTTTTACAGTTTCAAATCTTCACCCACTCTTGACAAAGATATGAGCCACTATAATTTCTTGATTGTAAAAGATTTAGTTTTGAATGATCACCCCCAAATCAACTGAGATAAGAACATGGAGTTTAAAGGGAACTAAGTATTTAGGGTGATGTTATCTAATACAATCGAATTTAGTGCAGTAAGTTCAATTCTTTCAGTATAAAAACATGTTCAGCACACAAAGCTTTCAAAAATCCTAGTTTGGAAAGCAGTTAAGAGATTAATCAAGTCCTTGTTAAAAGGTTTTAAAAAATATGTGTGTCTGTCTATGTAACAGTAACCATTACATAAACTGGACTACTGCTCACTGCTATCCAAATAACATTTTCTGAGCAGTGAATTATATAAACTAATATAAAGATTTATATAGGTCAGAGATTAGAAAACTAATGTTATTAAAAACCATATCAAATAGAAAAACATTTCTGAAACAAAACAGGAAATATTTTAAAGAACTTGATGAGTTTTTCATCAATACAGCATAATGGTGTCATGCTTCTCCACTATTAGAGATTTTAAAGTTGTGAACAAAGGAAAGTAATAAGTTTGTCCACCATACTTCTTCCTCAGCTAATATTGTTTACTGATCTCTTTCCTTTTATTATTATTTCCGCCCTCTTTCTACTTCACCATCAGTCAAACTAAACTACTGGAAAACTTCCAACAAGTGAAGCTATTTTATTTTAGTTGTCTTCTAAACTATCAAGAGAAAACTTGTGTAACATTATTGTGAGTAAATCCCACAGGAAACCAAAGCCTTAGTGTACACTCTAGTACATTTTTGCTTGACTCGACAAAATACTCAGTTGTACATAACAGAGCTCAAACTATAATTTTCAGTTGATGCCGCTGCTTTGTAAATTCACAAAGAATGAGTTTCCTGGAGGTAACAAGTTGCTGGAAGGGAAGGAAAAATTCAGCTTTCAAGATCACCGCAAGTTGCAAATGCAGCCCTGATCTTTCTATGAACTTATTACAAGAAAAAAAAGTTTAAGAACTTAAAGAAAGAAAGTGAAAGAATTGAAGTCTTACTCATGTGGAAGAGGTCTGCGCCCTTGTCGTATACTTTCTCCTATTGGGGAATTCTCCAGTCTCTTAAATTTCTCCTGGCAGGCCGACATGTAAGAAATCTTTCCAGCAATATATCCACATATACCGGCAACTTATATGTAACGAAAAGAGCAACTCTGACATACTCTGCACCATAACATCAATATACTTTACAATAAAAGTAGTCATTAAAAAATGTAGTACATGGTGCCATAGTATCAAATGAAAATAAGTTAGTCTTCAGTTTTGATTTAAAGAACAAAAAAGGCAGCATCTTTAATATTTCTTTGGTACTGCTGTCCAGAGAAGGTACTAAAAGGGTAAGGTGACAGCTGAACAAAGTCATAATGAAGTGTCTGAGACAAGCAGGCAACCATCAGATGTGGCAGTTGAGAGGAGAGAAGGATGACAATCATAAAGTTCTCTGGACCAAGATTCCCAAGGGTCTCAAACTAGGGCTCTCAACACTTTGGGTTCCCTGTTGCACAACAGTAAACCTGGCAACCCTGAAAACTTTGACTAGAGCTAGGCTCTAAGGTTTCCAGCTGAGTAGCTCAGAGAGCCTCATCAATTTCATTCAGAATATGTAGAAACAAACTTTTTTATTTTTTTAAAACAAAAATTTAGACTCCATAGGAAATTTGGAAATTGTAGAAAATTCCAAAATTAAAAAAAAAAAAAGGTTCCACATTGGAACAAAAACTCAAAGAAAAGTAATTTCAAGTTGTGAATAGCCCTACTTCACGGTCAAGAATATCACTTTGAATTTAATAAAAGAATCTGACTGGCAATAAGTCATTAAGGCAGAGAAGGTGTCTGTCTATTCACTTCATTTAATGCTATTTTTTTTTTAAAAGGGACAGACTATAGTTTATTAAAGGGAAACATCAATGACCCGGAACTTGCCTAGCTAAATCAGTATTTCTTAAGGAACTGTTTCTTCAAGCACTTCATATATTGTCAAGAATATGCATTTATAGCTCTTTCTCCATAACCCCTTTTAAAAGAAAACTAGGTAAATCAGAACATATACAAAGTTATTAACATTTAACACTCAAAATTCATAAATAAAAACCGAAAGTTCTTTTATCCTCTGCCTACTTTTTAAATGTGTTGCATATCAATTTTAAGTGTATTCGATACAATCTATGTGGAACATGGATGAGTTTGTTAACATCGGAGCCTTTATTTATTTTTCATTACCTGACTTGAGTTTTAAGAACAGTAACAAAATAAGACACATTTTTGTATTTCAATATATATTACAAGTGACCCTCCAAAACAGCTCTCAATATATTAAAGGGACACAACTTACATTATTTTTAAACGGACTTAAAAAAATCAGTTGTCCATAGAGCATCCTTTAAATAATATGCCCTGTATTGATTAAAAATTCTTTTCAAATAATTACAGGTTTTTTCCACTCCTCTATTGATGTTCAGAAGGCTCTTTTGGGCATGCCCAAGACAACCACCAAACATGCTCAACACACCCCTCATTCCAGGGGTGAGCAAACTGTTTGGCCCAAAGGCCATATCTGGGAATAGAATTTGTATGGCGGGCCATGAATGCTCACAACATTGGGGCTGGGTTGCCGGAGGGGTGGAGGGCTCTGGTTGGGGGTGCAGGCTTCAGGGTGGGGCCAGAAATGAAGAGTTCAGGGTACGGGAGGGGGCTCCGGGCTGGGTGCAGGGGGGAGGTGAGGGCTCTGGCTGGGGGTGCAGGCTCTGGAGTGGGGCTGGAGATGAGAAGTTTGGGTGTAGGAGGGTGCTCTGGGCTGGGACCGAGGGATTCAGAGGGTGGGAAGGGGATCAGGGCTCAGGCAGGGGGTTGGGGTACAGGAGGGGGTGCAGGCTCTGGCTGGGGGTGTGGGCTCGGGGGTGGGGCTGTATATGAGGGGTTTGGTGTGCAGGAGGGTGCTCCGGGCTGGGATCAAGGGGTTTGGAGGGCAGAAGGGGGATCAGGGCTGGAGCAGAGGTGCGGGGGGAGGCTCAGGGGTGCAGGCTCCGGGCATCACTTACCTCAAGTGGATTTCAGAAGCAGTGGCATGTCCCTTCTCTGGCTCCTATGCGGCGGCGCGGCCAGGCGGCTCTGCACTCTGCCCCATCCGCGGGCACCACCCCTGCAGCTCCCATTGGCTGTCGTTCCCAGCCAATGGGAGCTGCGGGGGTGGCGCTTGGGGCAGGGACAGCATGCAGGGCGGTGCACCCTGGCTACCGCCCACACTATCACACCTGGGTGGAGCAGGCCTCTGACCCTGCTCCCTGGCTGGAGCACCGGAGCAGAGCAAGCCCCAGATCCTGCTCCCCAGTGGGAGCTCGAGGGCTGCATTAAAATGGCTGGCGGGCTGGATCTAGAGAGATCATTTTTAATGAATTTTGGAATACTAGGTAAATTCCAGAAGACTGGAACATTGCTAACATTGGCACAACATTAGCAAAGTGGGCAAGCAGGGTGATTGGTACCAATAGGTCAGTAAGACTGATATCAATTCTGGGCAAAATAATGGAAAAAGGTGATACGGGATTCAATCAATACATAATTAAAGGTTAGTAATAAAATGAATGCCAATCAACACTGTTTTATGGACGACTGATCTTATCAAACAAATCTGATTTCATTTTTTTATGAGATTACAAATTTGATTGATAAAGATAAATGCTTAGATGGAATATACTCGTACTTGAGAAAAACGTTTGCTTTAGTACCACGCAATATCCAAAGCACTATACAGCATCAATAAAGAACACATTACATCAGTTAAGAACTGGCTAACTGATAGATCTAAAAAAATAGTTGTCAATGGGGAATCATCATAGAATGGGATATTTCTAGTGGTGTTCCTCAGGGAACAGAACTTAGAGCCAGCTTTATTCAAAATATTCGTCAATGATCTGGAAGTAAATATAAAATCACTGCTGATAAAATTTGCAGATGACACACAGATTGGAGGAATAGTAGATAAGGAGGAATACAGGGCAGTCATACAGAGTGATCTGGATAGTTTGGTTACATGGGGCTGTTCAAACCATGTTTTAGTACAGCCAAATGCAAAGTTATTCATTTAGGAGCAAGGGATGCAGAACTAGGAACTACACAATGGGGGAATGTATCTGAGAAGGATTTAGGGGTCACAGTAGACAAGTAACAGAACATGAGCTCCCAGTGGAATGCTCTGTCAAGAAGGGCTAAAGTGTTCCTTGGATATATGAACAGTGGAGTAGCAAGTAGGAATAGGGAGGTGATTTTTACCTCTATACATGGCACTGCTAACATTGATACTAGAATACTGCTTCCAGTTCTGGTGCCCACATTTTTAAAGGATGTTGAAAAATTGTAGAGGGTGAAGAAAAGACACACATATTATTCAACGATTAGAAAAAATACCTTACAGTAAGGGACTAAGAATTCAATCTGTTTAGTTTATCAAGAAGAAGACTGAGTGTGGACTGAATTCCAGTGTATAAGTACTTTCATAGGGAGAGACTAACAGGTATCAAAGGGCTCTTTAATCTAAGAGAAAAACATAGCAAAACCCAATGGCTGGAAGTTGAAGCCCAACAAATTCACATTAGAAATTAGATACAAAATTTTAACAGTTAGAGTGATTAATCACTGAAACAAGATAGCAAAGGAAGTGATGGATTCTCTGTCTCTTGAGATCTTCAATCAAGACTGGATGCCTTTCTAGAAGATATGCTTTGATGATCTGGGGAATCAATGTACAACTTAGAAATTCTAGTTTGCTTTATGAACTGTGTGTAAGACATCCTTATGTCTTAGAGCTGCCTTTTACTGTGCTATGGGGCAGGGGGTTGGCACTGGGGCATTTGCCTAGGAATAGGTTGGTTGTTAAAAACCATCAACACCTGAAAAGATCTTGCCTGGGCAGAAAAAAGGAGTAACTGCATCCTACAGAAAAGCAGTTTTCTTCAACTTCCCTTCCAAGGGCTAGGGTTTGAAGGAATGGAATTTCCCCAGGACAGGGGACAAAGAAGGTGTTGGTAAAGCCCTTTAAAAACAAAGATAGACTTAAAGAAAGGAACAAAAGGGACTGGGTACCTGTTGACTGCAGGACTAGTCCAAGTTGAAGAAAACTGACTCAGAGGTGAGAGACTCCAGGATTTGGAGAAGAAAGCATAAACTGGAGAAGTGAGGCCCAGCAAAGGGGACCTGGAACACTGAAAGGACACTGACCCGAATGCTTGAGTAATGGGGAAACCAAGGCAGGGGTTTACCTGCAAGTGTTTCTTTTGCCTAGTTCTACAAACTTTACAGACCATAAGAGATAAAGGAAAATTGTTTTTAGAAACTGCTTTTGCAAAGTAGTGACTGCATCTTACCCTTCTTTGGAGAGAGAATTAGAGGAAGAGACATGTCAGACTGGCCTCCTACAGTTGCTTGACTATTAAAAAGTTACAGGAGGTCCCTGCCAATATGGAAAAATTATCCATGGATTAACTGGAGACAACAGAAAGGAATCTACATAACACTATCACACACTACCAAGCAGGTCACTGAGGAAAAAAAATAGTGACACCTGAAGAAGAGAATGTGATCTCACCGGAATCCAAAATGCCATTATCCAGGGAGCCATGACAGTGAGCCTCCTATCCTCTCCCAAACAGTACCAGGAGAGAGAGACGGAAAGACCCAAAATCAAGGCTCTGGAACAGAAGATTCAGTTAAATCCTCTGGATTTACAAGACGACTCCACCAGATCTCTGCAACAAAGAATGTGCACTGTGCAGAACACACCTATTGTTCCAGGTTGCCTGTAGATTCAGGCAACTGACATTTCATCTGTGTGTACAGTTTCCTATTCAAGGTTTTCTCCACAGCCATAGAGACTAGAACCATATTTTCTTTAAATGAAAGCTCAAGTTCTGGAGTAGCACTTTGTGGCAAGGAGTAAACAGCAAAGTCTATGGCTATGGAATTGCAGAATACAAAGGTTCAAAATTTTATTTATGCTTTTTAATATAGGATTTTTTTCACTATGGAACAATGTTTAAACATAACATAGGATCACAATAGATAGAATGGTATGTTACTTTTATATTTATCTTCAGCTTTTGAAAATGGAACATGAGTAGTTCACTGAGCTTTCTACAAATAACTTGTAAATGTGGTTGCTTGCACTGTTGAAGAAAGTGGAGTAAAAGCAAAACTAAAATAAATGTAAATATTTGCTGGATAATACATGACACAAAAATGCATGAAAGTCTGAAATTAATTTCAGGGAACTTACTGATGTCAATAGCAGAGATGGTTCAATAGCAGAGCTCAGGGATTTTTCAGCCTGTTTGTTTACTTCTTTTCTTTTGAAATGTTAGATAGCTTTATAATAATGAGTAAGAACAGGAACTAAAATTTATGGTTTGCCTGCTTTGGGTTTAACCTCTGTGCTCTTAGTGTGCCTGCGTAATGCCTGCTAAATTGCTGAGGAGTGGATGCTCTTCAGCAGCAGTCAAATGATGATAAGCAATAGGGATCCCCTACAGCAGTTTTGGGGGGATGGGAGCAGAAATCAGCACAAATCCTCAAAATTGAAATTATATTGAGAGGGTAGGAGGAACATCTACAACACCCTTCTCCTGTCCATGCCACCCTCAAACACCTCCAGTAGAGTCTTTTATCACTCTGGTATCAGAGGGGTAGCCGTGTTAGTCTGAATCTGTAAAAAGCAACAGAGGGTCCTGTGGCACCTTTAAGACTAACAGAAGTATTGGGAGCATAAGCTTTCGTGGGTAAGAACCTCACTTCTTCAGATGCAAGTAATGTCCATTACTTGCATGTGAAGAAGTGAGGTTCTTACCCACGAAAGCTTATGCTCCCAATACTTCTGTTAGTCTTAAAGGTGCCACAGGACCCTCTGTAGCTTTTATCACTCTGTGCACTCACAGATAACCCTGAGGCAAGCCCCAGTGCCCACAAGTGCCTCTTTCCCTGGAGATACATCTCCTTTTTTCTGGCCTTTACATAAGAAAAGTGCACTGGTTTAACTAAAACTGATTGGGTTAAACCAGTGCAAAGAGCTCTGTGGACCCTTTTCCTTTGGTTTTAAGCCATGATATTTCAGTTTAGCTTGTCAATTAGACATCAACTCAAGTTAAACTGAAATAAACCTGGTTTAAACTGAAATAAGAGAGTCCACACAACCTTTTGCATGGATTTAACCAAATCTATTTAAAATTGCTCTTTTAAGATGAAGTCATTGCAACTTCCTCATGTAGATGTGCCACTGTCATTGTTGACAATACTACCATCCTCGTAGTCACTCAAGCCCATTACTTGGGTATCCTCTTTGAATCCACCCTCTCTCTAACCCCAAACATTCAGGCTGAAGCCAAGGCTTGCTTCTTCCTTCTATGTAATATGTCCAATATCCAGTTCTCTGTGTGAACCACATAAACTCTCCTACTGTCTTTTCTTCTCTGACCACCTCCTTTCTGGCCTCCTGACATTCCCCTCTCCTTTAGAATCTTTGGCTGGTCTGACCATATTGCTCTCACTTTCACACAATTTCTGACAGCCCAGATCCTCCTACTGGCTCTCACTTCTCTCTTGCATTAAATTCAAGCTTCCCCTCCCTTTAAGGTAGGGTGACCAGATGTCCCGATTTTATAGGGACAGTCCCGATTTTGGGGTCTTTTTCTTATATAGGCTCCTATTACCCCCCACCCCGATTTTTCACACTTGCTGTCTGGTCACCCTACTTTGAGGACCAGCACAACTCAGCACCTACTGTCTATCTTAGGTACTTGTATACTATAGTAATGGAGGCCTCACAATCATTAATGTACTTATCCTCTCAACACCCTTGTGAGGTAGAAAAGTACTGTTAACCCCATTTTAGAGAGGGGGAACTGAGACACAGACCAAGGGACTGGTCCAAGGTCCCACAAAACATGTGGCAGATCAGGGAACCCAGCTCTCCAGAGTCATAACCATTGGTCCATCTTTCCTCTTTCTCTTTATATTTATTCTTGTATCTTATTGTAATCTAACTCTATCCCCTAAGTGATGCCAGCCTCTATCTCCTGTTTGTCCATGTTTCTCCCAAACAAGCACCTTTTCACTTTCTTCCACACTGCCCTCACTGGACTGATCCATAAAACCATTACCCTTTCCTCCTTCAGGTCTGTCTCCAAAACCCACTTCTACATTGTAGGCAGTTGCCAACTGTTAATGGCTAGGTAGTTGGCCAGTGGGGATTACAAACATCTCCTTTTTGTTTAAAAAAATAAATAAATTAAATATATAACACATTACATTGTAGCCACCTAACTGTTCATATAACAAGACTATGCATCCACATATTTGTATCTGTTATTCTGTCCCTGTTTCTTCCAATTGTTTGGTATACCCACTTGTATTTAAATTGTTTTAAATGAATTATAAACTCTGCAGGGTAGGGATTAATGTAATTGGTCCCTAACCTGACTGGGGCCTTTTAATACTGCTATAATAAAAACTAGTAATGCCCTCTTTACCTCTTCCCTCATTTTAAAAATTACTAGACACACACTGAAGTGTAACTGTCCCTAAACCTCACACTTTGAAAATATAACACATTTGCCACAATTTCAAAGCATTATGTAAATTAAACTTATGTATTTAAACTATTTAGCTGTATGTGATATTCTTTTTCTTTTTTCTAGTTAAAGTAAACAAGTATGGAGATGCTTGGGAAGAGTGAGAACTGAAGGACGTTATCGTCAATCAGCTAACTTCAGCTCTATCTATCTTGGTCATAAATATCTGCACACTTTGGTGTATTCTGCCAAACTGAAATATGTTATAATAAAGGAGACTAGATTTTATTTTTGACTTTCCAGAAGAGTGAAAAATTATGGATTGTAGGCTTAACATTGTGAAGCTTTGCACCATTGAGGAACTAGACTATTGATGAGAACAGTGAATTTAAACAGTATGATATTGTTAAGAAATAATGAAAAAGGGATAGCTCGCACTAATTTTTTAAATTTGTAATGAGAGATAAGACACTGGTATATGCCGTGGCGGATTAATAATTTTGCCGCCCCTAGGCCGGGAAATAATTGCCACCCTGGCCCCACCCCAACTCCGCCCTTTTCCCGCCCCCATTCCAACCACCTCCCCAAAGTCCTCGCCCCAACTCCGCCCACTCCCTTCCCCTATTGGATCCCTTCCACAAATCCCCGCCCCCGGCCCCGCCTCTTCCCCCAGCGCGTGGCGTTCCACCTCCTCCCCCCTCCCTCCCTGCCCCACGAAACAGCTGTTTTGCGGCTCAAGCGCTGGGAGGGGAGAGAAACAGGATGCCACGGCGTGCTTGCAGAGGAGGCGGAGGTGAGCTGGAGCAGGGGAGTGGGGGCACGGAGGGGAGCTTCCACCCCTGAAAATTTGCCGCCCTAGGCCTAGGCCTTGTCGGCTTAGGCAATAATACGGTGCTGGGTATATGTTGTGACAAAGTTCCTCCTCTATCTTGGTGGGTCCTGCGCTTATTGGCGGATTTTCTTGCCTCAGAGATTCACCATGTGGGTTGGGGAATAGCCCAGAGACCTTCCCCTCTGGAAGAACCCACAGTCCAGGTCAATTGGGAGGTTTGGGGGGAATCCAGGCCCGCCCTCTACTCCAGGTTCCAGCCCAGGGTCCTGTGGACTGCAGCTGTCTATAGTGCCTCCTGTAACAGCTGCATGACAGCTACAACTCCCTGGGCTACTTCCCCATGGCCTCCTCCAAACACCTTCCTTATTCTCACCACAGGACCTTCCTCCTGGTGTCTGATAACACTTGTGCTCCTCAGTCCTCCAGCAGCACACCCTCACTCTCAGCTCCTTGCGCCTCTTGCTCCCAGCTCCTCACACTCGCAACACAAACTGAAGTGAGATCCTTTTAAAACCCAGGTGCCCTAATTAGCCTGCCTGCCTTAACTGGTTCTAGCAGGTTTCTGATTACTCTAGTGCAGCCCCTGCTCTGGTCACTCAGGGAACAGAAAACTACTCATCCAGTGACCAGTATATTTGCCCTCTACCAGACTCCTGTACCCCACTGGTCTGGGTCTGTCACAATGTAAACAGACTAAGTCAGATGTACTGGTGTTGAGAGGGGGAAAAAACAATCTTTTCAGATTATTCAGGAGTCCCATTAAAAGTCACTCAGTAAAACATACCCTCTTATTTTGTTTGTTTGTTCTGAAAGTAATGTGACGTAAAATCCCAGTGGTATTTACCCCCATCTAATTAATAAGGTATTAAAATAGATTTTAATTTCTCCCATATTTTTGGGGACTTCAAAGTCAGATCTTATTAACCTGCGATAAATCTTTAGGACTAAACAGTAAAAATAGACAGTGATGAGGAACTAGCCAGGTACCAGAGTAAATGTACACCTTTCACCCTCTTCAAAAACGTTTCATAATAACATGCACATTTTAGTGAGTTATCCTGATTCATCTACAACTGAGTGATTGTCCTGACAAGTCCCAAGTTACCAGAAGCACAGAAAATGATTAAATGAAAGAAAATGGAAACATTAAAAAAGCATCTGTATTTAGGCATAGTGGGGTAAGTGTATTAGTTACTTTAATTTTGGTGACTTGGGTTCAAATTCTGGCCTGGATTGAAAAATAATTTTGTGGTCTTATTCTTATTCCCATGTTTACACATGTCACAAAACCACCACACAGTTTGTCACCACTTTCTGTCTCTCGAGAAGAGATCCTCTTGAGTAGAATATAGCATTAGTATTTCTGTTCAGTACTGAGATACATTGGCAGAGCTGTGCTGACACATTTTCCTAGTATCTGCTTTACCTCCCACATATCTGGATCAAAACAGTGCCACCAATTTTTCTTTCATGAGCACTAGAATCTCATCTTCAAGCTGTGACCTTCAGCTGCTCTACTTATATTCTTAGCCTGTCAGCACTGTCCCTTTCTGGTTTGGGGTCTTTGGTTAAAGGTGTGCTGAAACTGATCAATATCAACCCTAACTTAATGAGAGAAGAGAAGGAATTATATTACCAGACAAGAAAAATGCTCTTGAGGACCTCATTGATTCAATGGACCAACAACAGAGCAACATGGACAGAAAGATTCACCAGGGTGGTGCAGAGTAAGCTGAAATGAGGATGTCAAATAAATGTAGAAAAGATGAGTTCTTAAAGAACCAAACAATGTTTAAGAACATCTGAATAACAGAGAAAGGAAATGCCAAACTACTTCTGACCATAAATGGATGACTGGCATCAGGTTATCTTGAAGCTAACTATAAAAAAGACCCCAATTTACCTTGATGAGAGAAGGTTTTCAGGTCTGAAATGAGAGGTCCATGAAAGTACTAGAAGTCAGCAGGATTTGTAGTGTTGTTGAATGATGGGGACAGTCCAGAATACTGAAAGTGGTCAGAAAAGTACTGTTATCATGGGAGAAATTCATATAACATTTTCTTGATTTCTCCTTGTTGTACCCACCATACAAAAAAGGAGACAATAACTCACTAAGCTGCAAAATAGTAACAGGAAGTTGTAACACTTATCTTTGCGTATCTGATCTTTAAAGAGAGAAGGTACATTTTTCTGGCACTATGTTGAAGCAGACAATCTCTAAGTGAAGGAAGGACCCACGGACAAACCTCAAGTAATAAGTATGAGGGAAAACACTGATATTTTTCACTCCCTCACAATGCCTAAAGGAGGTAGTATTTTGGACAATCATCTTGCCAAGAAAAATGTCTTGTTTTTTATTTTTGTGAAATGTGGACTACATTAGACTTTTTTGGAACGTGTTTGTAAGAGTCTGGTGACTCTCTCTTTGTCTCAGTAATCCGAATTAATATTTGCTTGTACTGAAGGTTCTTAAAATTTCTCTTCGTGTGTGTGTGTGTTTTATGTAGATGAATGTTTTCTACCTTTAAGGCTTGTCTACATGGGGAAATTTGCTGGTATAACCAGTATAACTCCCCATGGGGACGCTCAGATTCAAGAATGAGTGCGATTTTTCCAGTTTAGTTTGTCACTTTGGAAGCAGTCTAAGCTAAACCTGAAGAAGGCGCTCTTATTCCAGAAGATGAGTGTTTACGCAGGGAGTTATACTGGTATAACTGTACCATTAAATTTCCCTGTGTAGACAAGTCCTTCATAATGAGTTAGCACAATGAAAACATGGGGCTGCAGTCTGATCCTTCTTCCTTTCATCCCTTCTCTCCATAAATCAGTGGACAGATGTTGCACTGCATGTGAGAATCCATTTGGACTATCGTTAGAAATATTTTAATCTGCCTCACTATTTATTTGTAATTGTGTGCTTATTTTAGGTAGTATGATGATTGTGGACCATCTGGGGCAGAACAGCAGTTGATGGGAGATTATTTTACCCTTTTTCCGTTTAAATATTGAAAAAGGAAAAGTCATCTACTCCATTAATATTATACCTTAATCTTGCATACTAAAGTGAGTGCTTTCTAAAAGCTGTAAGCAGTTTGTGTATTGATCTGAAGCCAAAGGTTTTGAAAATGAGATTGACATCTCACCCCAAAATAATTATTTTATGTATGCAAAAATCATTTTATATAATACTGTGAGAAGTATTTTCATTTTTTGTAACTATGAAAATAAAGGGCATATCTCATATGTGGGAAACACTATTTTAAATGCTGTTTTTATTAAGAAGAACTAGCTATGTTAATATATGTAGCATAAACAAATATCAGAGAAAATTCAAAATTAAGTGTGGAGCTTGGTCTCTCAACCTTGCCTTTTTGTACCTAGTTATTGCTGTAAGTTGGATATGTAAATACTCTTCCTCACTTTAACACAACATGGTGGGTTGAGGTGGTTTTTTGTTGGTCTGTATCATGTCCGAAATGTATATAAATACCCGGGGTTTGTATGGTCATAACTTTTAACCTCAATGGTGGTTTGAAAAACAAAACCCTAATATTCTATCAAAGCAGGGCCTTTTACCTTTTAGACAGTATGATTCTGCATAGTGAGTGTGAGATTGTCATGCAGGCAACTGGAAGGATGTTGTCACTGGCATTGCAGGAGGCATGAACTGGCTACATTACAGGTGTGAATTGGGCTATATTTTAAAATAGCTACATACTGAGACCCAGCATCCCTTCATTTCTCTTAGCTTGGAATAGGAAGAGCTGCACTTTGGGTTTGAGCCTTAGATTGATAAGAACTTTTCACATTCTTCAAATATCTTGTCAGGATCCCCCAGAAAAGATGGAGAGGTAATGGCTTGATTTTTCTACTGTGAAAAAGGTGCCCAAACGTAAAACTTTGAGAATGTATTAGATATCAAGAACCAGTAGGTGCGAGAGAATGCCAAAACAACCCTGTGTGTGAATATTAAAATTTTGCTTAGATTAACTTTCACAGGTAACCACTATCATTTTCGGTTAGACAAGTTTCTAATCTGGTTCAACCAAAAGGATAGTTGGTTTAAAATAGACTCAATTGAAATAGAAGACAGCTTTTCTTTTAAGTAATCTTACCTGTATGTCTGTTAACAAAGAATCCAGCATTTTATACAACTTGGAAGTCCTTTTCTCACGTAGCATAGAACTAATCATCCTAAAAATGCATCTCTTCAGTTTTACTCTTTAGGTCAGAAAGTGTTCACTGCTGTATTCTGTGTGAGCACCAAAAGGAATGAACACAAAAGGATTATGTATTAATTAGGACTGTTGATTAATTGTAGTTAACTCACAATTTAAAAAAATTAATCGTGATTAATCACAGTTTTAATCGCACTGTTAAACAATAGAATGCCAATTGAAATTTATTAGATATTTTGCATGTTTTTCTACATTTTCATATATATTGTATTCTGTGTTGTAGTTGAAATCAGAGTGTATATTTTTATTACAAATACTTGCACTGTTAAAATAATAAACAAAAGAGATAGTATTTTTCAATTCACCGCATACAAGTGCTGTAGTGCAATCGCTTTATTGTGTAAGTGCAATTTACAAATGTAGATTTATTTTTGTTACATAACTGCACTCAAAAACAAAACAATGTAAAACTTCAGAGCCTACAAGTCCTACTTCTTGTTCAGCCAATTGCTAAGACAAACAAGTTTGTTTACATTTACAGGAGATAATTCTGTCCTCTTCTTATTTACAATGTCACCTGAAAGTGAGAACAGGCATTTTCATGGCACTTTTGTAGCCGGCATTGCAAGGTATTTACGTGCCAGATATGCTAAACATTCGTATGCCCCTTCATGCTTCAGCCACCATTCCAGAGGACATACTTCCATGCTGATGATGGTCGTTAAAAAAAAAAGCATTAATTAAATTTGTGACTGAACTCCTTGGGGGAGCTTTGTATGTCTAGTGCTCTGTTTTACCCACATTCTGCCATATATTTCCTGTTATAGCAGTTTCGGATGATGATCCAACACATGTTCATTTTAAGAAGACTTTCGCTGCAGCTTTGACAAAACGCAAAGAAGTTACCAATGTGAGATTTCTAAGGATAGCTACAGCACTCGATCCAAGGTTTAAGAATCTGAAGTGCCTTCCAAAATCTGAGAGGGATGAGGTGTGGAGCATGCTTTCAGAAGTCTTAAAATAGCAACACTCCGATGTGGAAACTACAGAACCTGAACCACCAAAGAAGAAAATCAACCTTCTGCTGGTGGCATCTGACTCTTATAATGAAAATGAACATGTGTTGGTCCACACTGCTTTGGATTGTTATTGAGCAGAACCCATCGTCAGCATGGACGCATGTCCCCCGGAATGGTGGTTGAAGCATGAAGGGACATATGAATCTTTAGCACATCTGGCATGTAAATATCTAACAACACTGGCTACAACAGTACCATGAGAATGCCTGTTCTCGCTTTCAGGTGACATTGTAAACAAGAAGCGGGCAGCATTATCTCCTGCAAATGTAAACAAACTTGTTTGTCTGAGCGATTGGCTGAACAAGAAGTAGGACTGAGTGGACTCGCAGAGTCTAAAATTTTACATCGTTTTATTTTTGAATGCAGTTTTTTTACATAATTCTACATTTGTAAGTTCATCTTTCATGATAAAGAGATTGCACTACAGTACTTGTATTAAGTGAATCGAAAAATACTATTTCTTGTTTTTTACAGTGCAAATACTTGTAATCAAAAATAAATATAAAGTGAGCACTGTACACTTTGTATTCTGTGTTGTAATCAAAATAAATATATTTGAAAATGTAGAAAACAGCCAAAATATTTAAATAAATGGTATTTTATTATTGTTTAACAGCGCAATTAATTGTGATTAATCTTTTTAATCGTGCAATTAATCACAATTAATATTTTAATTGCTTGACAGCCCTATTATTAATTATAGATTAACCTTCTTGGAAATGTTTAAAATAATTGATTTTCCTAATTCTTAAAATCTTTACAATTTTTAAGCTGCAAGGCCAAATTATTAAAAAATAAAGGTAGTGGCCTGAAACTGGGGGCTGTTGACATGCATTGTGAGCATTTGGCTTAGCTCCTTCACATTTGTTACAGCCTCATTAAAAGTTACAATGTCAGTTGCTTCTGTATTGCAGATATTTGGAGAATTGAGTTTACAATGCTGTCTTCCAAAATCTACAGCAAGATTCATAATCCAAAATAAGCAAACAGTCTAATTTTTCAGTAACTGCTTTCAGCAAATGTTCATTCATATTACATGGATCTGTTTGGTACCCAGTTAAACAACAGATCATCCCAAAAGAAAATAACTCCTGCTGCTCATTCAAAGAAAGCCCAGGTGGGGGCTGAATTGTGGGGGACTGGAGAGTCGTGGGTACTATTCCAAGTTGCACCCATAAATCACACTGCCCATTTGAGATGCAAAAATAAGATGTCACAGTATATTGTGCAGATGTTCAAAGTACGATCCTGTGTAATCAAAGTGTGATCATTGTCTTAGGCCTGGTCTACACTGGGGGATGGGGGATCGATTTCTCTAAGTCGACGTACTTAGATCTACTCACCGCGGTGTCTTCACTGGGGTAAGTCAACGGCTGATGCTCCCCCGTCGACTCCGCCTGTGCCTCTCGCTCCGGTGGAGTACCGGAGTCGACGGGAGAGCGCTCGGCGGTCGATTTATCACATCTTCACTAGACGCGATCAATCAACCCCTGCTGGATTGATCGCTGCCCATTGGTACAGCGGGTAATATAGACAAGCCCTTAGCTTCCCCTTCGTGGGGCTCAGATACCCTTCTGGATGCTGGATTTCTCACAGTTGGCACTCTCTTCATAGAGTTCACCTGCCTCCTGGGCTTTGCAAGCTTGGCTTCCCCTCTGTGAGGCTCAGATGGCCCCATGGCTTGTTTGGCTCCAGGAATCCAATGTGGGGACTGCTGGTGTACTCAAGCTTTGCTTAGTACCCAGGCTTCACCCACTCTTGGCACCAAGGTAAGATTTCATGCTCAACAGATTAGACAGACTTTCATATTATGAGTGTCCATTTCCTTTCTTGTGTGATTTGATCAGCCATGAATGAAATAGTTAATGTGGACATTTAAATTATTATTGGATACTAATGCTCATAAATCCATTCTCAGTTTATCCATTACTTACAAATATCTATCTTGTTTTTGATGTCCACTACTTGCTTTTCCTGTTTCTATAAATTTGTTCTAACACATTTTCAAAATGAAACAAAATTTCTAAATTTGTACCATTTTTACATGCGCACCATACTCTAGAAAGTATGTTAAAATCCACACACAAATCGTTACCTCCTGTTGAATGATAGACAGTTTTCTAAAACATAAAAACAACAAAGCCCTTGCTTGGGTGATTTCTCTAATCCTGCACTGCAGTAAATGAAAGATATTTTTAAATATATTCCCTGCATTGTACAGTGTACATATCCTCACTCATGCTTTTTTCAGTGGATTTGTGTACTTGCAGTGCATTTTTTTAAAAAAACCTTTAGATGGAGCTAAAAAAATCAGCTCTGCAAAAATATAATGCAATAATGACCCAAACTTGGAAATATAGTGTGGTGTATTGTTTAATTATTTTCTGCATTTGAAATAGAATGCTCACACTAATCTCAATCTCATTGGATTACAAGTCTTTTTTAATTAAAAAAATGTAATTCACACTAAAACTTACACAAGTGGTGAACTTGGTGTCCCTGCTGTTCATATTAGATTGACATCAATGCACTCCAGTTATTAATACTTCACTGACAGCAAGAGACATTCCTATTTTCTAACTAGGCTAGAAGAAGTACAAGACAATCCTTTTGGTACAATACAGGTCATGCTTTGATTCAGTTTATATAGCAGTGGGCCTGCTGTTGTGTACCACAGATGGTATTTAGGGCTTGTCCTATACTTTATGGAACCTTGGGTTCATTCCTCTTCATAGGTCCCTTGCACCTCTGCATACCAGACACTCAGCTGGCTGCTAACTGTTGTTGTATAGACAAAGCCATTGCCATGCCAGGAGTGCAGCAAGTGAAGCAGAAGGAACACCTCAAAGGATGCCTTAGGCAGCAATCACGCTATGCAAGCCCAGGCTATGGATAGGGAAGGAATAGATGCTAAGCAAGGAAAAATAGACTGCTGAGAGAGCAAGCTGTCAATTGACAGGTGTCTTTCTAGAGCTGGCAACTGTTTAGCAGGGGTTGTATGAAGACTCTTGCTGGACAGGGCCGTGTGCAGCTTTGTGCATAGTATAGGCATAAGGCAATTACAGAAGATATTACAGTTGACTTGATTTTACAAGCATTTGCCTCAGGATAAGGTTTATAATGCACATGCATGTATGATAATCCAGCATTTAACATTCGACAAGTTAGGGCTTGTATCAATTTAGTCATAGCAGACTATGCTGAGACCTAACATCCAGCTGTAGTAAATGAAGTATTATTACTGAAATGTGCATATAGAAAAAGGTAGAAAAAGCATTTGTTACTTACTATGAGATACCTGAAGTTGCCCATGTGCTAACCTGCATAGCTGCCTACTGCTACCTCAGTGGACACATCTGATGAATAGTAATATCAAACTCTCTACAAGCTGAATAAAGTTAATTGCCAGGAGTGGAAGACAAGCTTTTTCAGGGATAGTCTGAGACTGTGGAATGAACTTCCCCCAGAACTAAGGACCATCACAAACTTCACCACTTCCTGCTCCAAGTGTAAAGCACATTTCTTTGATCATGTCTTCTCTAACAGAAGCACATAACAACATGTTTATTTAAAAAAAACAAAAAGAACAAAAAAATATCCTACCAAAACAAGACACTCCATTGCACATGCTTGCTGGAGAGAAATTGAGAACAACAAACATGACAGATGTTAGTAATGTCTCTTAATGCACTATGGGAAGGTGCTCAAATGCTACAGTAATGAGCACAGTATAAGATTGTGTATAGAATAAAATAGACAATCCTCTTTCCTTAATTAGAAAACTATCAGAGGTTCCAGTATCTGATCTGCAAATACATTAATCTTTCAGAAAATCTTTCTGACGTTGAAGGGAACTGAAAACATTTCCCTGCTCCATCTTGGTTTTTTTCCCCCCTTTCACATTTAATGGATACAGTAATGGTGATACTGTATTTTAGTCTGAAAAAGATGTTAGATCTATTTACTAAGTAATTCTGAATCATCTGCAGTTTGCATATGAGAATTTTTCACTACTTTCACTAAGTTCATTAATTAAATTTGTTATATTTCATTTTGCAAGACTTTTAACCTTACGTTTTCCAAGCTGTAGCATAACATCTGACTATTTTAGTGGGAGTTGGTCAACAAAAACTCTTCAAATGTAGGTGTTAGAGTTCAAATTAGAGTTCATAACAGTAGCCTGTGATGATCTGGGGAATCTGTGTACAACTTATGAATTCCGGTTAGTTTTATGAAATTGTTGTATCACTCAATCATCAATGTGCAGTGAGTCAACCAGGAGCTGACAGCATCCCTGATGTGTATTATCCCTGCATGTTTGGAAGAAGCTATAGAACAAAAAAAGATGTTGACCTTAAGGGCTCCATCTGAACAGTGCTAAGGAGGATGCCTGAGCTGGGAGAACAGTTCTACCCAGGTGGTCTGACGGAAAGGGAGAATGGAAAATCCGCAAAATGCAGCTTCCCCGGGCCTGGGAGGGGGTGTGAAGAACTCCAGGAGGGGTAGAGGGGGGAGGGGCTGAACTGATGGCTGTGGGGCTTTGTGGAGAGAACTGGTGGGGGCAGAGGATGGGCAGATATGAGAGACATGAGAGAGTGCTTCTTCCGCAGGGGCCAAAATCACTTTATCCAATAAATGTAGGAGTGAGTAGCGCTCTCTCTCACTCACACACACACTCTTTCTCTCTCTCAAAAAATCAAGAGAGACCAAAAAGCACAATACAGTGGGGTTTTTTTTTAAATCTCATGGTGTTTTTTGGGATCCAATTCATGAGTTTTGATCTCTTGAGGCCACATGGGGGACTCAGACACAAAGGAAGTTTGGGCAGGAGAGAGGAATAGAGGGGCCTGTTTTGTAGCAACAGGGCAATTTTTAACTATGAAACCGAGGAAGAAAGAGGTGGCCTGCAGAAGAGAGAGGCTCCATGATTTGGAGGAGAAGCTATGTGCATGTGGGGATCTGGACTCCTTTGTGGCTCTGACCTAAACCTGAAGAATGTTCAAGTGTGAAGCGGAACCTGAGGGAGGAAAATGTGTCCAGGTGATTTATTGTTTGTCTAGATCTGGCTTTAGAATATTCTGCAGAGCCTGTGTATCTGCTTACTTTCACTACTGCATGCCCCTGAAGAGATGAACTGTAAAGCCAGAATACTCACAAGGTGGAATGCTGGGAAAGGTGTGCATATGCAACTGGGGTGTCTATGGGGGGTCAGCACTGGACTGGGGGTATAAGGCAGCTGGACCATGAGGTCCCATTTCTGTGAAAAGGTAACAGAGAGTCAATGCCAAGGAAGTTTTATCTTAGGCTGCTTTCTAGATATATTTTTTTCTTATTAAAGAAACTAAATCCTGACTTCCCTTTGTTCCTGATTAAAGCCTGGATTGTCCTGTGGGGATCTGTACACACAGAGGGTCCTCTGAGTGAGAGTGCTCATGGAGAAGGGGATATTAGCCAGAAGCACAACACTTTTGAACTTAAAAATTCTAAAAGAACAAAGTATTATTAAAGCATTTTTATTAATATGCAAACAGTAATTAACTGGGTTTTTCTGTAATTCATTATTTTTTTTCTTTTCTAATGTCAGATTAGAGCAAACCTAAATAACATAGGTTTCTGAGCTTGCTTTCACTTCTTTCCCCAATGTTCATGTTTTGAGAAAGAAAACTTCTTTTTATTAAGTTGTCTATTTAGGAATAATGTTCAGAACGTCTTCCAAAGAGATTTGACTAGACAGGCATAAATAAAATGTCACTTTCCTCTCTTAAGTCCAGATTCAAAGCCCACTGAAGTCAATGGGATTCTTTCTAATAGTACCCAGAGGATACCTATTGTCAAGTATGGTGATACATGCAGTCCTTGCCCAGTACAAAGAGTTATGCAAAACTGATCACAGTATAGGGGGCTTGATGGGCTGCTTAGCAGTGCAATGTCATTTAAATACTCTTGCATTCTTTTTCTTTCATGCAGGAGACAAATGCTTCCAATTATGGCCTTTTGCAGGTTGCACTGAGATTAGGTCATTGCCACTTACAAGAATTGCAATATCTAAGTTTTCAGTGCCAAGAGCTAAAATGCATCTAAGGAAAAAAGAAACATACTGGGGTGTGATACCAACAGAAAAAAATAGAAACTGTATTACTAGAAATTAGCATTTATTATATAGGCAAACTTTTTTAAAAACAACCCAATCCTCACAGTGTACTGGTTTACACCTGACTGTAGGCTTAATTTCTTCTGTCCAGAATAAGCTATTGAAGGAAGAGACTTTTAGTGCAGGATTTTGTCATCTTTGTCAGTTCTACAATTCAGATACCAAGATATGAAGTAACTTCTTAAAAAGAAGAAACGTGATCTGAAACAAACAAACAAACAAACAAACAAACAAACAAACAAACAAACAAACAAACATTTTTTATAAAAAATACTGAGCTCTGAGAGGTAAGTTCTCCTCAGATGTACATGTGCATCGGGTGACTTCAGAGGGAGTTCTGCACAAGTCTCTGAGGTAAGAATTTGGCCCTGAATTTGTGTGCAGTACAATAATTTTAATTAGATGTAATCTGAGGGTAAGTTTGTGCATGATACACATTTTTAGCATGAGAAGTGATGGAAATGCAATATCCACCATCTATCACACTTGTAGCTCATTGACTGTACATATTTTAAAAAGGAAAGAAGTGATCATCAAACAACACAATATTTTGTGTATTCTAATTGAAATGTTCAGTGAGTCTCTAATCTCAAATTTTTTTATGTTTAATTGTATAAAAAAACCCGCTTAACGTTTTTCCTAAATTTCAAAGTTCTTCCATCAGAACTGACTCTGGGTACATGTAAAACATAGTTTTCAAAGCTAGCCAGTACATGTATATTAAACAACACAGCTCACAATAATTCCTTTGTCAAAAGCTTGAGAAAGGAGATGGCCTTTGCGTTTGGATCCGGGGGTTAACAAACTCAGTCTTTGCCAGACCAGTAGAGTAAGCAAACTAAAATATGCACCAATTCCTGCTCTCAACTTGACTCAAACATCTTTAATTAAACATACTATGGACTCTTTATTTTAAGTCAATGGAAATAATCATATGTGAATGAGGCAAGCAAGATTTGGGGCAAAATTCCCAAAAACACTTAATGACTTAGGCACCTAAGTCCCATTGGTTTTCAAGTCAGTTTGGTGCTTTTGAGAATCTTACCTTGTCCCTATATCACTGCAGATTTGGAGTGCAATAATCATGTAGGCTAGGTTCAAATGAGGCCTCACTGTTTACTTACTCCACTGGCTAACTATTGTAGCCACTAAAAAAGGCCATAGGTGTAACAAAATTCCTCCAGACTATTAAAGTCCAGATGGGACGCTCTAATGATGCCACACTTCAGTCTAATGTCTTCTTCAATGATAATACATTACATCAACATGTTTCATTGTGATTACCATGCACTGACAAAATCCATCAAAATCACACAGTTTTGGGTCAATGAACAGGATCTGCTAAGATATCCCTCTCAATGTCATTCACAGAGATTTTAAAGAGAGAGGGAACCCTTTATGATCATCTAGCCTGACTTCCTGTATAACACAGGCCAAAGAGCCTCACCCAATAATTTCTGCATCAAACCCATACTTTCTGTTTGAGCTAGAGTATAGTATTACATGCAAATAGTAAGGACATTATTTACTGTTCATGTTCTTAAAACATCAATATTTCAGCTGTATTTTTGACATACCAAAAATGATCAGACCATACATGTTCAACTTAAAAAAGATATTAGGAACAGAAAACAGCATTCAAACTAGAAGAGAAATATTTATTTCTTTTCTTCTAACTTACAACTAGCCAGAGAATCCCACTGAATTCTAGCTGGATCAAAAAAAATAGTGCTGTTTGTATGAGAATTTTGGAGCTAAATTAGGAGTTCCTCAGAAGTGGGAATTTAAAATTAATGTTAAATGTATGTAAAGAGAAAATGTAGAATCAAGGTTAACTTCAGAACCATAAATAGAATTCCTAATTATCAGTCTTTCATCTCATGAAGTTTATGTTTATATTGTATTGTGGCAAGTGTTTTAAACTAGAATACTGTTCAAAATAAAGAATAAAATCAAAAGCTTCCTTAAGATTCAAATGTGTGTACCTGGGATTATGAAGCTGAAGGCTTTGAGTTTTCCTGTCCATTAGATCCAAAATTTGCTTCGCATTCCTTGCAGGTATGATGACAGTGCCTAAAATCAGGAGGAAAATAGAGCATTCAAGATTTTTGCTCATATTTCTCTAACACAGCTGTCATCTTTGTGTCGTATATTGGTAAAAGTATTCTTTTAGAAGGAATTTGTTGAACAGGCTTTATAGAAGGAATCTCTTGTTGTTTTCCATTCATCCGATTTACGTTCTTCGGTCCTTCCAGATGTCTTATGCTATGGGATGATGTCTGAATGCCCCAGCAAAACAACCTTATTATTCTTATGTATTGTTTGTTTTCAGTAGTGCCCAAAATATAGTAGAGCTTTCCAAGCAGGAAAAGGAAGCATGATCCCTGAAAAAAGGAACTCACAATCTAGACAAGACCAGTGGGTAAAGGCAAGGGTTACCAAACTATAGATGGCCAATTGGTCACATCTTTGTAATACAGTGTTGTATTAACACAACAGGTTTTTTGGGGGGGGAGCGGGGGTTTAAGTGGGGGAGGGAAGATTTTATTAAAAAAATATTGGTTTAGGATTTTTAAATTATTTCAAAATACCCTTCCAATTTCCCATTATCAGTCAGCTAATTTACATAGGCATCACAGCACAAATGAGCTTTCAGAAGGGATTTTAATACAGAGAGGTGGCCTTGTGGATGAGCTTTTGGAAATGCATTTCCTATGCGGGGAGCAGTGTAGTACACATGGACAAATTGAGGGAGATATCACTGGCTCGGGGGAGGAGGTGGGAGTTAATACAAAATGAGATGTGGGTGGGAGCAGCATTTGGTTTTGAAGGCAGTGACAACAAACTTGAACTTGATGTGTTGGACGGGGGAGCAAGTAGAGAGATTCAAAAGAGGGGATGACATGGTCTGAGGTAAGGAAAATGATCTTAGCAGCTGCATTTTGTATGGACTGGAGACAGGATGGGTGTTCAGGAAGCTAGAGAAGAGGAGGCTGCACTGATTATGGCAGAGAACAATGAACTGTAGGGATATGAAGATGTGGTGCAGGAAAAAGCTGCAGGATTTGGATACATACATCTTGGACGTATGGAACAAAGGAGAATTCAAAGGTGAGTTACAGGCCAGACGGATGGGATAGATGGTGTGATATTTAATGGCACCAGACAGAAGGTAAATTGCTAACTGTTGATCTTTTATAATTAATTAGTATATAGAGAGGCTGAGGATTTAATCCTTTAAATTACAGGATTATTTATGTCTTCCAAACAATGCAGATTACATTGAATTTAATTTGTAACTTTCTAATAAGTTCCACATAATCTGGAACTACATAACTGCAATATATATCCTTAGGTATAGCATTCAAGAGTGTCCTATGAGCTGAAGCAAAAGGTTTAAATGTATGCTGTAGCTGCCTCTCTCTTTCATTCTATTTTCAATAACTATGTTTTGATCTAAGAATAAGTGATCTATATTCAAGACAAACCTTTTATATTCTGGACCAAATGGCTGAACTCCTATACTCTGGAACTTTCTCTGGCATACTCGTATGTATTACATCGTCCCAATGGCAAGACCAAAGGCACCAGCAACTGTACAAACAGATCACAAAATATTGTTAATTCAAGAGTCTAACTCAAGATACTATTATTTGTCCTTTGTACAGTAAATTGCACTTATGTAGGACTTTTTCATCCCAAAGTACTTTATAAACATATACAAAGATTATACTGTAATAGTGGTAAGTTCTCTTATCACTGAAATGCAACCATCTGTGGAGTGAAACACTGCAGCTGGTTAAGAATACACAGCAACACGGCACAACAGTTTAGATGTAAAAAAGAAAACTATATATACTTGGAATTTCAGGGGGAATTTAGATGAGGAGTGTAATAATAGCCCATGGTGAAATTTGACAAAGACATAAGAGTTGACTCCCCCTACCTTTGCAAAATGCCCCATGGGTTTTTTTTTTTTTTTTTTTTTTGATTATTACAAATAGCTAGGACTTCAGTTTAAGTCTTGTCTTCCTATGTCAAAGGCTTCTTTAATACCACTGGGCTCTGGTTCAGTACTCATTCAAAAAGAAAAACTAATTCTGGCAACATGTTGAATTTTCTGTGGAGGTCTCACATCCAAGTATACACCAAATGAAACCTGCTTAGCTTTTGAAAACAGATGAGATTACGTCATTTAAATGGCGTGGTTGCATTATGTAAATGCAATACAAAACAATTTCTGTGCAAACAATTTTTTTAACAAAATGTTCCAAAGTTAGACACGGAGGATACATTGAATTTGTATTATTATTTCTTTATTTGAGCAGTTACATTGCTGTAATACTTAGAGAATTTAACCATGTTGAGAACTTGTTATGGTAGTCATATGGTATTGCCAGGGCCTTACTGCTGTACATTATGTAATAAACGACAGTACCTGCCCCACAAAAGTTTATAATCTAAAAGACTAGACATAACAGGCAGATAAAATAAGCAAGGTCGTGAGAGCAGGGAGAGAACATGGGAACAAAATTGTAGGATATTGTAGCATAGATTAGCTATGTCCACAATCAGCAGTCCAAACTCACCATTGGCCTACCCATGATCAGATGGCAGAATTCTGTGTGCATTATGGCAAGATGACAGTTAATGAGGCTAAGGTGGGGAGGTACAGATTTTGATTGGAAGTTTTTCCCACAAGAAAGAGGTGGCATGGGAGAGGTGCTTGTGGAAGAAGCAGACAAGCAGACCATTGAGAATGGTGTTATTGACAGAACCATGGTGAGGGTTGACCTTGCAATAATATAATAATGCAGATAGGACAATTAAAAATTGAATATATACTCTTACTGAAAAAATCTTCATTAAACAAGCTTTACTTAATAAATTAGTTTGTAAACTTAGTAGAATCCTATTTACCTAGACTGCTATACTGACACCTTATGGGTTCAGATAAGCAGAAGTTTGCATAATTGACATTCACTAAAACAGGGAGACACACAGTTAGCTCACAAAGGAAGTCTGGATAGTGGAGGTTTGGAAAGTTCAGATTCTACTGTTAATAAATATCCCCCAATCTTTTTTTTCCTTTTAAAATAAAAGTACTGACTTACATGCAATTTTAGGTAATGATCCAAATCTTGGGTTCGATGAGAGCAAGCCTAAAATAAAACGCAATAGTTAAGAATGCCTATCCACTTGAGAAACTCATCATCATCTAACAACAAAAGTGGTCTTTTTCTAACAAGCCTTTCTCATTTCTCAGAGCAAGGGCTATACAATACTTAAAAGTATGGTAGCTTTGATTTAGGAAAATACACCATTCCCAAAGCATTCTGGTAATTTCCAATGCAATTATTTGTGTGGTGGCACACAAGTATCAGGGAAAAATATTTTGTGCTGCCATGTGGGGGATTGGAGTCCAGGTCTCTTGTTCAATTTCTTCCTCGTTGGAAGAATAAATTAAAGGCAGAGCCAATGATAGCTGGAGGGACAGACACATAGAATGCGAGGACAGTAGTCTTCAATTTTAACTTGGAGCTAGAGATGTGATTTCCAGGTCAAGGACACATACCTGCGCTAGCTCTGCGCTAAAAATAGTGTTGCCATGGCAGCATGAGAGGTGGATGGGCTAGCCGCCCTAATTATGTGCCTATGATACCTTGGGTGGGTACATAATTAGAGTGGCTAGCCAATCCTGCCAGCCCTGCTGCCATGGCTACACTCTATTTTTAATATGCTAACTCAATCACCACTGATGTGGGTATGTTTCCTCAGCGGAGAATCGCACCCCCAGCTCCAACTGGAGATATACCCATGCTGACATGTACCAACCCAATGTTAGCCCTGTTAGTTTTGTAACCCTGGTGATGAAATAGGTTTATTGGCTGCAGTCATTATTAAATTTTCAGGTAATGGATGCCCCAGTCCTCATTCAAACACAACTCCTACTAAAGTTAGTGGGAGTGTTGCTTGAATACAGCCTTCAAATTGATCACAAACTGAGTTTCATAGCAATGTGTGATGGGGTGTGCTCCCCACACTGGCCCTGCAAGAGCTGAGTTGGGCCAGGTGGGCCCAATCAGCTAATTAGGCTGCAAACAGGGGAGAGCTTTAGGCAACTAATTAGAGAGAAGCTCATGTGTGAAGGACAGGTGGGGCTTCTACAAAAGATAGGAAATTGGAAGCAGAAGTGGCTGCAGGAAGGTGGTGTATAGTCACACCCTGGGAGAAGGGAGGTGTGTTTGGCGGCTATAGAGGAAGTAGCCAATGGTTGTTCCCTGGGAGGAGGGAGTAGAGTGGTTGGCAAACCTCAGAGAGTGGGGGAGTGCTGGGGTAGGAAGCAACCCAGGGAGTAAGCAGTGAGGTTGGAGACTGAGCAGACCTTGGCTGCATGTTGTAGGGTCCCTGGGCTGGAACCCAGAGTAGAGGGTGGGCCTGGGTTCCCCTACCCACCACTGGGGCAGTGAACTGGAAGACCATTGGGGTCACTGTGGGAGTGACAGAATTTGAAGGACTGTACCCAGGAAGGGGGGAATGCTGAGTGACCTGGCCAGAGAGCTGAGTTACAAAGGGGACTGCTGTGGTTCCTGAGAGCAAGAGAGAGGCTGCAGAGGAGAAACTGATGGGATATACCTGCTGGAAGGGGTGTTGACCTGACTAAGCTAATCCCCAGAACCACCAGCAGGTGGTGCCCTCCAGCAGTGAGTAGAGCAAACCTGTCACACAAGGTTATAGTATATGAAACTTGAACTGCTCATAAACTATGTCAAATATAACAAAACCTCTACAATAGTACAAATAACAGATAAGGAAGTAAATGATTATGAACAGGGTTATTTCATATCAAAATTACTTAGTTAAATGTTCGCCTATGGCACAAAGTGGTGGAATCTGGCCCTAACAGGCCTGTTGAGATTTCTTCAGCATAGGGGAGCTTGCAGCTGGTGTAAAGCAGTGTAACCAAATCCTAATGCCCACCCCCACTTCACTCCACCTGATTTGGATGTTGAGGATGAGCCAGATAGCACCTGTGCTCTACTGGTTTTAACAGAGGTATGGTCCTTTGGGAACCACAGCCAGCTGGCATAAACTACAGCAGATTAGCTGGGATTGGGACCGGGACCAAGATAGCTTGACTATAATTAGCAGGTGGTTGTAACTGCCCTCTGCCTTTTCTGCACTGAGCAGAATTTGGCACAGAGTCTGGGCCATAACACAAAGAAGGCTGGATTTTTTTCCAGAAATTGTGAACATGAACATACTGAAACCTTGTATAGAGCTCAGAGAAGTATAATACAGTAACTCCACACTTAACATTGTCCCGGTTAATGTCACTTTGTTGTTACATCGCTGATCTATTAGAGAACATGCTCATTTAAAGTTGCGCAATGCTCTCTTATAACGTTGTTTGGTAGCCACCTGCTTGTCCACTGCTTGCGGGAAGAGCAGCCTTTTGGAGCTAGTGGTGGGGGCTGGGAACCAAGGTGGGCTGGCAGCCCCCCCATCAGCTCCCCTAATTTCCTGTGTGGCAGCTGCCAAGCAGTTCAGGTGTCCCTCCCCGCACTGCTGTGTGCTGCTCCTGCCCTCTGCCTTGGAGTTGCTCCCGAGAGCCTCGTGCTTGCTGTGCAGGGAGTTGGGGGAAGAGGGGTGCTGATGTCAGGATGTCCCCCTCCCCCTGTATTCCATCTCCACAGAGCTGGGGAGGAGGGAGACATGACAGGGCTCAGGAGTGAGGGAGCTTGCTGGCAGCAGCAGCAGCTGCTGTCTCAACTTGCTGATCTACATAAAAAGGCAGTGTACTTAGAGTGGAGCCAGCATACTAAAAGGGGCAATGTGCGTCTCTCACTCACGCACACTTTGGAAAGTGGAGGGAGTGGTGCGCTCCAGTGGGATAGCGTGGGTTCATCATCTTGGTCAGTTTCCACAGGGAATGTTTGCAGCGACTGCCATGCTGCTGTCTCCTCCCTCCATTTGTGCTGCCTTGTAGAGTGTGAGGCTACATTAACAACAGCGTATTAACCCTTGAGGGCTCAGCCAAGTGCTGCATTTAGCAGCAAAGCATTCTCTGGGAAATATCCCACCCTCTGATTCCACCACAATTTATAGTGTGTGTGTGTGTGTGTGTGTGTGTGTGTGTGTATATATATATATATATTTATATATATATAAATCTTTTGCCTGGCCAAAAAAATTTCCCTGGAACCTAACCTCCCCCTAATTACATTAATTCTTATGGGGAAATTGGATTCGCTTAACATTGTTTTGCTTAAAGTAGCATTTTTCAGGAACATAACTACAACATTAAGCAAGGAGTTACTGTATATATAGAAAATTGTGCAAGAACTTATGATTCTAAAACCAAATGTGCTCTATTTTTAATATTGTATGGGATACTATAAACTCTATTTAAATTACCTACAGTTATATAGCATCAATACACATATTATAAACCTAGTTTTTTAGAAATTTCTAACTTGTGTAAAAATATACTTTGGATTGAAATATGAAAAGCAAAATCTCAGCACAGCAGAAGGGGTAGAAGTCCTTAAACACACTTAATGACATGGACTAGATCTGTTATCAACATTAAGAGACATTCTAACCGAATGCAGGCTTTGTTTTTTCATATTTTATATATTTAATTCTGTAGAAAAATATCATGCTAAAAATTAAGAGCTGTTCCAGGAAGTACAAAGTGAAAGCTGTGATGCTATAATTAACCTATCTATAGTCTATAGGACTGGACATTGTCATTTAATATCTTACACCATAAATGCTGCATATTCCAGGTATAGAAGGGAAGCATGGGCAGACCTGTAGCCATTTTAGGGTGGAGTTTAAGCCATAAGATTTATTTTATTGTTTTTGACAGTCTGTATTAAACTAAACTTAAACATAAGACCAAAGGCTGCCCTCAGTTACACCTGTGCAACCCCACTGACTTTGTAAAATACTGTATTGCTAGCTTCTGCATTTTCATTTGGTTGTGAATAAATGCCTCCCCGAATCTTGCTTGTATCACGAAGAAAATATCTCACAAAAAGGCCTTCTGACATGAGGCCATCTTTCTTGGGAAAATGTAAAAGCTTTATATATCACCAGTATCTCCTAAAGGGCTGAAACCTTGCCCTAAACAGACAGATACACCTGAGAAAGCTGCCATGAGTGTAGTGGATGCAGACACCTGACCTGGAGACCAGCAATCTATTAATATTTGCTAATGGATCAGCAGGAACTCCACAGAGGAATACTGGCAAGCCCCTCCTCCTCATCACTTATATGTATAAGTCCCTCTGTTCAGACAACTGTTCACCTGGATTCTATTTGATAGTAAGAATATAAAAATGCCAGTCATTGGCTAAAGATAGCATTCAACAGAAAGGGGAAGCAACTCCAATTTACCTGTTTGTTTTGTTGCTGTAAAGATGCCTGAACTTTACTTTGGTCTGTCTCTGAAGACATGTCTGTCTGTCCTTCCCCCTTTCCTCCTAATAATCTTGGTAAACAGCAAAGTCAGCAACGCTGTCTTTCACAGCTGGCTCCTCCTCTCACTGTTTGGTACAAAGGTAAAAAGAGTAAAAGTATTACATTGTTATAGGCAACTGTTTACCCAGAGAAAACACCCATTTTGAAAGCAGCATTGTTTTTATTGCAGATACTATTTGAATAACCTGATATTAAATGTAACTAAAAAGAGATACAATACCTGAACTCTAAGGCCTTGTCTACACTACGAGAGTACTTCGATTTTAGTTAATTTGACTATGTGGAATCGATATTACTAAGTCGAACGTGTGTGTCCACACTAAGGACAGTAATTCGACTTTGTGAGGCTTTGTGAGTCCACACTAACGGGGCAAGCGTCGACATTGGAAGCGGTGCACTGTGGGCAGCTATCCCACAGTTCCCGCAGTCCCCCCTGCCCATTGGAATTCTGGGTCGAGCCCCAAATGCCTTCTGGGTAAAAAAATGTGTCGAGGGTGCTTTTGGGCGCCTGTCGTCATCCGTCCGTCACTCAAGCCCGCCCTCCCTCCCTCCCTGAAAGCGCCGGCGGGAAATCAGTTCGCGCGCTTTTCTGATTACTGACAGCGCGGACGCCACAGCAGTGCGAGCATGGATCCCTCTGCGACCATCGCTGCAGTTGTGGCAGTTCTCAACGCCTCGCATCTTCTCCTCCACCTGTACCAGAGGCAGCTGCAGATCAATCATGAGAGGAGGCTACGGCACTACCGTGACGGCATGAAGTCGGACACTAGCTCCGACCTCTCTGAGAACATGAGACCCAGCGCCCAGGACATCTCGCTGTCACTGGGTCTTGTTGATACTGTTGAACAGCGATTCTGGGCCCGTGAAACCAGCATGGAATGGTGGGACCGCATAGTGCTGCAGGTCTGGGATGAATCCCAGTGGCTGCGCAACTTTCGCATGCGGAAGGGGACTTTCCTCGAACTGTGTGAGTTGCTGTCCCCTTCCCTGAAGCGAAAGGACACCCGGATGCGGGCAGCCCTGACTGTCCAGAAGCGAGTGGCCATAGCCCTCTGGAAGCTCGCAACGCCAGACAGCTACCGGTCCGTCGCTAACCAGTTTGGCGTGGGGGTTGCTGTTATGCAAGTAGCCAGGGCAATCGTCAAGCTACTGCTATCTAAGGTAGTGACCCTGGGAAACGTGGAGCTCATCAGAGATGGCTTTGCCGAGATGGGATTCCCAAACTGCGGTGGGGCTATAGATGGGACTCACATCCCTATCCTGGCACCGGACCACCAGGCTAGCCAGTACATCAACCGGAAGGGCTACTTTTCCATGGTGCTGCAAGCACTGGTGGACCATCGGGGACGTTTTACCAATATCTACGTTGGATGGCCTGGCAAGGTTCATGACGCTAGGGTGTTCAGGAACTCTGGTCTGTGTAGACGGCTGCAGGACGGTCTTTACTTCCCGGACCACAAAGTAACTGTTGGGGATGTGGAGATGCCTACAGTCATCCTCGGGGACCCCGCATACCCGCTAATGCCCTGGCTCATGAAGCCCTACACTGGCGCACTGGACTCAGGGAAAGAACTATTCAACTACCGGCTCAGCAAGTGCAGAATGGTGGTGGAGTGTGCTTTTGGCCGTCTCAAGGGGAGATGGAGGAGCCTACTCACTCGCTGTGATCTCAGCGAGACCAATATCCCCATTGTGATAGCTGCTTGCTGTGTGCTCCACAATTTGTGTGAGAGCAAGGGGGAGACCTATATGTCAGGGTGGGAGGTTGAGGCAAATAGCCTGGCTTCTGATTACGTCCAGCCAGACAGCAGGGCGATTAGAAGATCACAGCGGGACGCGCTGTGCATCAGGGAGGCTTTGAAAGCCAGGTTCCTGACTGAACAGGGTCTCCAGTGACTTTTTACTTTGTGCACACAGATGCTGAACTTGCCCCCGTTTCTTTACCCAGTTACTGTTGACTATCCTTCCAAGTTACATACCCCCTTCCCCACCTTCCCAACAAATAAAATCTTTTCTGTTCCGTTAATGCACAAGGTTCTCTTTTTTACTGTTTTCGCGGGAATGTTTTAAACCGGGGACGCAGACTGTGGCGGGGGGGCGGGCTTAGTGTTTTGATGCAAATGATGCTTCTAAAGTCCAGGAATGACAGGCTCCGCAGTGCTGGACTGGTTGTTTCAACGCAGCCTGCCAGCAGTCCTGGGCGGGACTGGATGTATGTGTCGGCCAAGTGACTTTCTGGCAGGGGGCGGAGGGTAACAGATCCCCTGCTGCGTGGCTCTGTGATCCAGGATAAGGACCGCGGCATAGGATCTCTAACTGCCCTCCCCCGACACAAAGTCACAGATCAACCCCCTCGCACCCCAGAACAAGAAAACCGCCTCCCAGACTGACCAGGGTAACTGGTGACTGTGCTGTGTATGTGTCCTGATGCTGGACCTGCCCCCGCCTCTGTAGCCTGCTACAGGTGACTGTCCTGTCCAAGTAACAAACCCCTTCCCCCCCTTCAGACAGAATCCCCTCCAAAAGACACTCTCGGAAACAGTACTTAACAGAAACAGATGTTTTATTGTGAACCGCACATGAAAAGGGGGGGGGGGGTGGATGAAACTTGGACATGGGCTAGTGTGAGATGGGTAGGAAAGGACTTTTCAAACTTTGGAACGAGAGCCTTCCATTGCTGCAGCAGTGTGCAGTGGCCGACTGACAGTTTTAATGGACCTTGCCACCCCTCCTTCTTTGTACTTTTGGTGAGGGGGGTGTGGGACTTGGTGGCGGGGGAGGGCGGTTAGAGATAGACAGCAGCAGTGCTCTGTCCTCCTGCCTCCGGTCTTGCAGAACATCCACTAGGCGCCGGAGCGTCTCCGTTTGATCCCTCATTAGTCCAAGCAGGGTTTGAGTAGCCTGCTGGTCCTCCTGGCGCCACCTCTCCTCCCGTTCCATGACTGCTCTGTGCATTTGTGACAAGTTCTCCCTCCACTGTGTCGTCTGGGCTGCCTGCTCTCGTGAGCACTCCATAAGTTCATAAAACATGTCTTCACGAGTTTTTCTCTTCCTTCTTCTAATCTGCGCTAGCCTCTGGGAGTGTGATGCCAGGCTGGGTTGGGAGACAGTCGCAGATGTGTCTGTGGGAATGGGAAAAAGGGAGTAAATTCCTGAGACAGATACATGAAGTTGCTAACAAAGAGCATAGTCTTTCTCTGTGAACAACACCATGCACTGCACCTTTCACATGCGCACTCAGGACAAGGTCGAATTTTCGGCCCTCGCCTTATGTGTCTGGGGTCCTGCAGTTGCGATCAGAGAAGCGTTGCAGGACACCTCTACTTCTGCTGCAGGAAAACATGGTAAGCCGTAGACTTGTGGCAGCTTAAACATGTAATAGTAGCACTGGGCTCCTTTCGCACTGAATGCAAGGCCACTCTCTGCTGGCAGCAATCAGGGAAGCATGAGCTCTGCCCCTGTCCCACCACCTCGCGGCTGTCCCCGGGAAAGATCCCTGTATGCTGCCCCTCTGCCGCCTCCTCAGCGTGGCTGTAAAGCAGTCCCAATACTAACATTCCCCTCCCTAATTTAAAGCAGGGCGTCATGTGTGACATAACCCTCATGAGGATCTCGGAGACCGAGAGGGGAAGGATGCTGCGTGAAAGCATGCAGAGGCCTGGGCCGTATGCCGCCATGCTGTGCCGCGCACTGATCCCCGACTACCTGATGGACTCATGGCGTGGGAACGTGTGTTACCACGGGGGACCAAACAAGATCGCCCTGCCATTGAACCTCGTGCGCATGCTGGAGCGGTACCTGCAGGAGAGCTATGCCGAGCTATCCCAGGAGGACTGTCTGTCCATTCCCGGGCACATTGACCGCCTTTTCCTTTAAGTTCAGCATAACGGACTACAGAGTGGAGCGTCCTGTGGTGGACTAATCATGAATATCCGGACAGTACTTGATTTTCTATATATAGTTAGTAGTAAATAGTTCACTAAGCCAACCAAATCATGAACAACAAATTACTAATATAGTTAATATTCCTGTTTTGTTATAAATAAAAGTTTCTATGTTTAAATGAGTGACTGAAAAGCCCATTCTTCACAATATAAATATTCCACTTATGTTAAAATGAAATGTTTAGATGTTTAAAGCACTCACTGCTTGATCCTTCCCCTGATTCGGTGTCCGGGGTAAGGGCTGTGGACGGTTGGTAGGGGATCTCGGTAAGGGTGATGAAGAGCTCCTGGCTGTCGTTGAAATCAGCGGTGCAAGCGCTGTCGACTGCCTCGTCCTCCTCATCTCCTTCCTCATCTTCCCCGTCACCTAACATTTCCGAGGAGGAACCGGCCGTGGACAATATCCCATCCTCGGAGTCCACGGTCAGTGGTGGGGTAGTGGTGGCGGCCGCACCTAGGATGGAATGCAGTGCCTCGTAGAAACGTGATGTGTGGGGCTGGGATCCGGAGCGTCGGTTTGCCTCTTTGGTTTTTTGGTAGCCTTGTCTCAGCTCCTTGATTTTCACGCGGCACTGCGTTGCATCCCGGCTGTATCCTCTCTCTGCCATGGCTTTCGAGATCTTCTCGTAGATCTTTGCATTCCTTCTTTTGGAGCGCAGCTCTGAAAGCACGGACTCATCGCCCCACACAGCGATGAGATCCAAGACTTCCCGATCAGTCCATGCTGGGGCCCTCTTTCTATTAGATTGCACGGCCAACTCTGCTGGAGAGCTCTGCATCGTTGCCAGTGCTGCTGAGCTCTCCACGCTGTCCAAACAGAAAATGAGATTCAAACTGGCCAGACAGGAAAAGGAATTCAAATTTTCCCGGGGCTTTTCCTGTGTGGCTGGTCAGAGCATCCGAGCTCGAAGTGCTGTCCAGAGCGTCAACAGAGTGGTGCACTGTGGGATAGCTCCCGGAGCTATTACCGTCGATTTCCATCCACACCTAGCCTAATTCGATATTGCCATTTCGAATTTAGCGCTACTCCTCTCGTTTTCGAGGATTACAGAAATCGAATTTAAAAGAGCTCTATTTCGAACTAAGTAGCTTCCTGGTGTGGACGGGTGCAGGGTTAATTCGATGTAACGGCGCTAAATTCGATATAAGCTCCTAGTGTAGACCAGGCCTAAGTGAATTATATTAGGCCACACAATGCATTGTTCCCTTTCAGTTATCAGAAATATTGGGTTTGTACTGAGTCAAGCAGGCACGTGTACAGGGAAGGATTATATGCTGGGGCTTGTGGAGTGCAGCACAAAACTCTCAGTGCTGGAGAGGAGTGAGGACAAATGTGGCTTCAAGCCACCTCGCACCTTCCTGATTTCTGACTGCACTGGAAGCCAAAATGGCCCCTGGCCTGAATGAGGTGGCTCAGAGTGTTGGTCTAATTTACAGCAGCCTGTCCTGAGTGGTGGCCAGAATTTCCACAGTACAATGAGCTCTGGGGCTACCCCTCCTAGCCATGCCCTGCCTTTAACCCCTGACACACACTTCTTATTTTTCCACCACAGGACTTACCCATCAAGCCTAACATGAACTAAGTCTGTATTTCAGACCAAGATCCATCATAATCCCAGTTATTTTTCTGATTTTTTTTAAATCATATTTAAAGGTACCCACAAAGGGGTTTAGTTACTTAAGCCCCAAATTTAGGTGCCACTGCAATCCACAAAACCCCCAAAGGGCTGCTGCATAAACCTGTAGGCTTGTGAACTCTCTGCACCTAAATTTTTTTGTTGTAAAGTGTCTAAGTTTCTGCCTTTGGTCATGCACACAACACCTCACTCTAGGCCTCGGGATACCTCTTTCATGCCTACCCTCAGTGGGTTCTTAGATGTTCCCCCACCCCTTTTGCCTGCAGGGCCTGGTTCAGTGTTGGGGTCCATTCAAAAGCAATGACAGGGTGGTGGTGCTTCCCTTATAACTTTCAGCCCATTGGTTAGAGCATCACCTGGGATGTGGGAGACCCAGGTTCAATTTCCCCCCTGCCTTATGTGGGGGAAGAGAGGATTTGAACAGGTGTTTTCCCACCTCTCAGGAGACTGCCATACCAAATGGGCTCTGGGATATTCCTGTGTGGGTGCCCTGCAGTCTTTCCTGTTGAAGCTGTTCCACTTTTTGGATAAATAATTAGTCATTGGAGAAGGGGGACTGAACCTTGGGTCTCCCATCTCTCAGATTAGTGCTCTAACCCCCAGGCTCTAGAGCCCCTCTCTCTCTCTCATTTTCTCTAGCCCAATCTCTATTTATGTATTTATACAAAGCGGAACAGCTTCAAAAGTCCGTTCTCCTAAGTGTGAACTGTTCCAACTCTTCTCTGTACTGTGCTTTAGTTCTGAGACAGTTACAAAGTTATAACACTCACAAGAAGCCCTGTATTCTTATTTAGCATTGGGACTTCAGATAACCCTTTTTTGTTTGGTTTTTAATGGCAGGGCTGAAGAACTGACCTTTCTCCTTGCTAAAAAGACTCAGTTAAAGCATTGTGTTGGTACAAATCTGTAGTAATGGTCATTCTTTTCCTATGCTCAGTTTTACCACATTCTACACCGTTTTCAGAGCACTGTATATTGATACTGTTTCTCTGAAAAATGTAATTTTGAAGCTCTGTGGAAGGTGGGAAAAACTGTCAACTCTTCACTGTTTGTCTCATTCTATCAGTCTCTTGTCACTTAGAAAAGAGCAAGGGAAAGGGGAGGGAACTTTAGAAAAGTTTGACAATCACAGGCTGTCAAGGCTGTATCCCCACTTTGAACTTTAGGGTACAAATGTAGGGGCCTGCATGAAAACTTCTAAGCTTATCTACCAGCTTAGCTCTGGTCCGCTGCCACCATCTCAAGAATTCCCTCCCTGGGAAGCCTTGAGAAACCTTTCACCAATTCCCTGGTGAATACAGATCCAAACTCCTTGGATCTTAAACAAGGAGAAATTGACCCTTCCCCCCTCCTTCCTTTCACCAACTCCTGGTGAATACAGATCCAAACCCCCTTTGGATCTTAAAACAAGGAGAAATCAATCAGGTTCTTAAAAAGAAGGCTTTTAATTAAAGAAAAAGGTAAAAATCATCTCTGTAAAATCAGTATGGAAAATAACTTTACAGGGTAATCAAACTTAAAGAGCTCAGAGGAATCCCCTCTGTCTTAGGTTCAAAGTATAGCAAACAAAGATAAGCACTCTAGTAAAAGGTACATTTACAAGTTGAGAAAAACAAAGTAAATCTAAGACGCCTTGCCTGGCTTTTACTTACAATTTTGAAATAAGAGAGACTTGTTTAGAAAGATGGGGAGAACCTGGATTGATGTCTGGTCCCTCTCAGTCCCAAGAGCGAACCACCCCTTAAAACAAAGAGCACACACAAAAGCCTTTCCCCCCCCAAGATTTGAAAGTATCTTGTCCCCTTATTGGTCCTTGGGGTCAGGTGTCAGCCAGGTTGCCCGAGCTTCTTAACCCTTTACAGGTAAAAGGATTTGGAGTCTCTGGCTAGGAGGGATTCCATAGCACTGTACACAGGAGAGCTGTCACCCTTCCCTTTATAGTTATGACACAGGCACTAAATCTTGGAATTCATATTCTATTCAATAAACCTAGCTGTGTAGGAAGTTGTATTTAAAAAAAAAAAAAAACATCTCAGGAGATTGCAGTAGAATCTGGATCCTTTACCACTGCAGCAGAATTTAAACTCTGCATCACTTTTTCATCATTGTTTTCCAGATTCAGAAAAGTAAAGAAGAGAGACAGGCTTTTTTAGGATTCTATAATGTGTTTTAGTAACTTGTAGCTTGTAATTCATCTTTTATTACACCCATAAAATCTTGGAAGTATTTCCTATGTTACTAAACTACACTTCAGTTTCAACGTAATAAAGAATCCCAGAAATGGGTAGACTTTGAAGGAACTTCCTGGTACCCATCCCAGTAGAGATGGAGGTTGAGAGCCCTGCTGGCAAGAACATGTCAAACAGAGTCTATGATGGTGAAATGTTAAAAATGGGATTAATAATACTTAGTACTTATATAGTGCCTTCCATCTGAGGAAGGCACTATACATAGGGTGCTTCATAATCATTGGATATTACTTTTGGGAAATTCAGGCACCCTCATCATCTCAGACAAAACTATCCTTGCACTGATCTACTGGGAAAACATGATGTTTTCTCTTGCATATTTACTGTGCTTCTGCTGCTGCCTTCTTTCTGAAGCTAAGTGGGTTTAAATGGATGGCATAGTTTATTAGCTATTTTTAGCTTGGGACAAATTCCCTGTTTCCTTTATTCTTGTTATCTAACTAAAATGCTCACTCTGTACAGAACTTGTTAGATAAAAAAATCCATCTGGTCTGAAGGGAATTACCTGCTTGAGGCATTTTTATTTCTTTGGTTTTCCTTGCTTCATATTTCCAGTTCCTTTATTCAGGAATAGAAGAGGGTGGATGAAGGCTTCCTGCATAGAAAATATTTTGATGCTTCTAGCTGGGCGATGAAGGGGCAGCATATGAGGGAAATGGCTGGGGTTTCTTTTTGGGGAAGAGCGGGGGAAGTTTAATCTTTATGTACGTATTTGTTTTTCTGTATTAAGAAGGCTCGGGGTGGATAAAAATCGAAGGTTTTCCCCTCAAAAATCCGATTTAAATAAAAACAGATTAAAAAAAAACAATCTAAAGATACATTATAGCTCAAGGATATCTCATCATGGAATTCTAAATCTGTAGTATGAGACAATATATTCATGTAATGTTTAAGAAAAGTTTTGTAAATGAGTTCCAATAGTTCATGGATTAGGGACCCAATCTTATGGGGTTCCAGGGGCTTCTGTATAGATTATTTAGGTTAATCTTTCTATCTAGCCAATGGGACTCAGTGCTCAGTCTAGAAGATACCATCAGAGATGCTTAGTTTTGCAGTTCTCAAACTGTGAATTTGTGTCTCCAGAGAGAACATGCTTGTTAACAGCAAAAATGTTTTTAAATAAATACATAAATAACAGACCCTACTGTACCTCTGCAAATGTGTGTACACCGAGTCAATCCCTTACCTCTCTCTGAAGTGCAAAGTTTCAAAAAGTTTAATGAATAGAAGATTGTTGGGGGCGGAATAGATCTGGACAAGGAGAAGTCTGGAGATAAATGTGAGAAGGGAGGGACAGGCAGTAGAAACAAAAGTGAAACTGTCTGAGCAGCATATTCCAGAAGTCTTGAGGTCTTTCTGAGTGTAGCCTTCATTGATTTGAGGTCTACCATACCATTCTCTCACTAGAAGGGAAAACCTATAATGGCAGCAGCCCGTAAAAGAGACCCAGTTTGGGAATATTTTAATGAAGTTCCTCTACCTGTGGGTAAGACAGGCATGCGTGCAAAGTGCAAACAGTGCAACAAAGAAATGCAAGGCCTGGTTTCCCGAATGAAACAACATCATGAGAAGTGTTCCTTCTCAGGAGGAAGCTGCGTTGAAGATGATTAAAGGAACATGTCTGTGTTGGATTAAAGTAATAATACATTTATGTTGTGGAAAATGTAAGAAAGAATGATTCCACAACAGACCCCGAATTTGGCCCGACCATTAGACAGAAATATGTGTCTCAGCCTGCTCTCTCAACCTGCTGAGTTTGTGCTAATTGAAATAGGACTGCCAGTTTGCAAGGTCTGTGCTATTTGTAGAAAAACATCCAGAGACAAAGAGTTTGTTCTAAAAGTAACAAGATAACAGCTGTCCTTTATGGCTGGTACAACTTTGTTTTCCTGAACTCTGGAATAAGATGTGTGAACCCCCCCAACCCTTGCATGCTTGTCTTGTTCTTTTCCTTTTAGATATAACAAGTGGGATGAATCTCAGCCTGCTCTCTCAACCTGCTGAGTTTGTGCTAATTGAAATAGGACTGCCAGTTTGCAAGGTCTGTGCTATTTGTAGAAAAACATCCAGAGACAAAGAGTTTGTTCTAAAAGTAACAAGATAACAGCTGTCCTTTATGGCTGGTACAACTTTGTTTTCCTGAACTCTGGAATAAGATGTGTGAACCCCCCCAACCCTTGCATGCTTGTCTTGTTCTTTTCCTTTTAGATATAACAAGTGGGATGAATAGACTTATTGAAGTCTGCCATGTCCCACTGATTTTAGAATGGTTATGTTAAAGGATGGGTAGGTGATAAAATGCAGATGTGACAGCATTTATTTTGGAGTGTGAGTGTACGTATGTATGATTGAATGAGGACTGAAAGATTAAAGGTTGAGGTGCCAGCCTTAAAATAAGACCGTTTGGCTGAAGAATACAGTGGACGAGACAGCCCGATAACCCTGAGGGCATACTTGCCCCAGGGACAGGGGGGCCAAAAAGCCGAGGAACAAGATAACAACATACTGTTATTTTGTCATTGCTGTGCCATCTGCGTGATTGACTATCCCCTCAAACGTGAGAACAGTGATTGATTATCACTTGAAACATGAGAACAGCATGACGAAGCAAACGCTATAAACCTGCATGAGGATAAATCCCTATAAAAACAGACCCTGAAGACTGAAGATTTTGGGTCTGATTCTGCAAACCAACCTCCAGGCGCATCGGATGCGCATCTGACAAAGCCCTGCTCCACCCTCGTGTCCAGGCCACCTGGCCAGTGACTTGGCACGAACAACTCCTAGGCTGGTAACTACAACAACATTGCAGAACTTGTGTGTGAGGGAATGAGATGTTCTAGCTATAACTGATTGCTTACTCTGATTCTTTCTGTATTCACAATAAACGTGGCATTTTGCCTTATCCCCTTTAATAAGATCCTGCTGGTTTTTATTTTATTGGTATAACATCTGAACATGCAGGCGCTTCAGGTTGGTAAACTTTTTTTATTTCATACTTCTTTCTTAAGGACTGCCTGTCTTCCTTCTGCACTATTCCTGAATTCTCATGTTTGAGGGGAAAATATAGTTGTTACTCTATGGTACTATCATTTTAGATGCAGTTGTGATAAAAAATAAATTGCTGAAATAAGCAGCTCTTCCTTTTACAATTTCACCTTTAAAGTAGTGCTGAGTGTCAGTGAATGTAATGAATAATACTAAATGAGCAGTATGACAATAATAATTAAATAACTGCATTGACTTATTTTGTTTAGGAGAATCCATCCGCAACATACAGGATTCTCAAGACTATCCAGCTTCAAGCTCACCATCATTTTCTGTAGTTTCAAAATTATCTGCCCATAATAGTGTTTCAGTCAGATCATGTATGTCACATAGCCACAGTATATCACCTGTAGCAAAAAGAAAGAAAAAATCTCCATCATCCAGAAACAACCATAGATAAGTCATAAGAACTAGCAGATTACAAAAAGAGATAATTGATGACAAAATTGCCTGGTTTGTTTATGCAACAAACTCTCCTTTCCGTATGACTGAGAACCCACACTTCATTAACATGGTTCAGTCATTAAGACCAGGATACAGTCCACCCAACAGAGCAGATGTCGCAGGCAAATTGATGGATAAAGTATATGAGAGAGAAATTGAGCAGTGTGCAAAAGGTTTAGAGGGTAAAATTGTTAACCTGAGTCTTGATGGGTGGAGCAATGTCCACAATGATCCTGTTGTATGTGCTTGTGTGACAACAGAAGAAGGGAATATTTTCCTTACAGAAACAATGGATACATCAGGAAATGCACACACAGCAGAATACTTACAAGAAGTAACAGTAAAAGCTATAACAAACTATGAAAAAAAAATTCAAATGTCTAGTACGCAGCTTGGTCACAGACAATGCTGCGAATGTATCCAAGATGAGAAGAAATTTAGAAGAGAATGAAGAAAGTCGCAAGCTAATAACATATGGTTACAGTGCTCATTTGATGCACCTCCTAGCCAAAGACTTCAGTGTTCCAGAAATAAAGGCTAATGTTGTTGAAACTGCAAAATACTTCCGTAACAACCACTTTGCAGCAGCTGCTCTGAAAAAAGTGGGAGGAACCAAGCTAACTCTCCCAAAAGACGTGTGATGGAACTCAGTAGTGGACTGTTTTGAGCACTATATCAAGAACTGACCTAATCTGATGACAGTTTGTGAACAAAATTGTGAAAAAATAGATGGCACTGTCACAGCCAAAGTTCTTAACATTGGGCTTAAGAGAAATGTTGAACACATGCTGAGTACCCTGAATCCTATTTTTGTAGCCTTGAACAAAATGCAGGGAAATAGCTGTTTTATTGTTGACGCTGCTGAAATTTGGAAAGAACTGAGTGAGATCTTAAAAAGAGAAATATGCAATGACAGAGTTAAATTACAAGCATTAAAAAAACGAATGGGACAAGCACTACCTCCAGCACATTTTCTTGCAAATATTCTCAATACTTGGTACCAGGGTCAAACCTTAACTGCTGAAGAAGAGGAGTTAGCTATGACATGGACATCCAGCAATCATCCCTCCATAATACCAACTATAATAAACTTCAGAACTAAGGATGAACTATTCAAGAAATATGTGTTTGCTGATGACGTTTTAAAGAAAGTCACACCAGTGAACTGGTGGAAGTCACTTAAGCACTTGGATTCAGAGACTGTTGAAGTGATAATCTCACTTTTAACAGCAGTAGTTTCTTCTGCCGGTGTAGAAAGAATATTTTCTTCCTTTGGACTAATTCATTCCAAATTGAGAAATCGTTTGGGACCTGAAAAAGCAGGAAAGCTTGTTTTTCTTTTCCAGATAATGAACAAACAGGAAAATGAAGGTGGAGACGACTGAGTTAGCTGCAGAAGCCAATATTTTAAGTTTCTCATGTTGACCTGGCTTACACAGTCGATTTTATTTTTGTGGTTTTTTTAAAATATTTCATTTAACTATTTTAGTTAAAAACAATTTTAACAAAAACAAACCTGATTTTAAAGAACTTGAATGTTTAACTAAATTCAAAAATTCATATGCTTGTTTTGTTAAAATATTATGTTTGCTGTTGAAGAAAAAAATCCAGAATACATAATGTTATTGTTTTAGTTAAATAAAACAATTTAAATGTCTGTCTGGTGATGTTCTCCTCCTAATACAGCATGGCAAAAAATCCTCCAAATATTAATGATTAACCTGTTGAATTGGCGATAGTTCACTTCCCAATGACTTCATAAATATCTGCTTCAATCAATCTGCTTTTGGTAAATGAAATAACCAATCATTCATTTTCTGATATAGCTGTAAAACTAATCTGAAAAGTTTTCAAAATAAATCACTTAAAAATGTATAATGTGTACCTTCTAAAAATGAAACCAAACTATCTGAGTTGTGAAGACTATGTATTAAGGTTATAACAACCAACAAGAATGCACTTTTATGTAGAAATCCATGATTAAATCGAGTCTTCCTGACTAGTGATTTAAATCAAATCCACCCTGAAAAGTTGTTGGTAGTGACCACACCACTCTGTGAGATTACTGTGAGAAATAGATGGGAATTTTTTCCCCCACTCTTTCAAAGATCTGTTTTAATTGCCAGAGACTTTGTCTTATTGTGTGGGTGCTTCTGGAATAAAGTACTAATTAATCATTGTGACATTTAGCCCAGCACTGTTTGGCATCCAGTAGGGTGCAAGGGGAAATACTTGCCAGGAGATATTATAAGAGCCCTCTAAATTGGAACCTTTATTTTAATTATGGGACTCTTATTTTGGTATAGACTGACCAGATAGCAAGTGTCAAAAATCGTGACAGAAAGTGGGGGGTAATAGGTGCCTATGTGAGAAAAAGACCCAACAATCAGGACTGTCCCTATAAAATCAGGACATCTGGTCACCCTATTTTGGTGCAGGGTACATAGTTTAGTTTCAGGCAACATCACTAGAAGCTTAACAGGATTAAAATGAAAGAGTGACTAGACACTATTCTTAAAGGTATGTGCTCAGATGTTTGACATCCATTTCCAGTGTTTACAGAGGAATAATCTGGGAGGCACTATCACTTTTTCTTCATTGTTTTTGAAGGGATTATGAATATATTTGGGGGGGGGAAATTTGATCACTCTCTTTCTTAGGAAGGATGGCATGGGGTTTATAGGCACAGGCAATCTGGATTCTGTTCCTGGCCTTGCAGCAGACTTCCTGTGTGATGTTGGGCGAGTCACTCAATCTTGTTAAATCTTAATTTCCTCCTAAGTAAAATACTCTTCTTGCCGCTGGGTTGTGAGGCTTAACTAATGCATGGGCAATCACATGCTTTGAGATTGTTAAGTAGAAGAATCTATATAGAGCAAGACCTAAAACTTTTATTACACCCCTACCCCGATATAACGTGACCTGATATAACATGAATTCGGATATACCACGGTAAAGCAGCGCTCCGGGGGGCGGGGCTGTGCACTCCGGCGGATCAAAGCAAGTTCGATATAACGCAGTTTCACCTATAATGCGGTAAGATTTTTTGACTCCCGAGGACAGCGTTATATCGGGGTAGAGGTGTACTTATTGTTATTATTTTCACTATACACTAGCATGACTGAGGGCAAATTTTGGCTCATTGGGGAAAAAACTTTATTTCTATTATTTTCCCCAATATGCCAAATTTTGCCCTCCATCTGAATAGCCCTAGCTCTTATACTGGTCAGGTGGAAGATTTTTAGCACCTCCCAGGAGCAGTGAAGGCGGCAGGAGGGGGGAGAGAGGATGCCAGCCCATCAGCAGAGCAAAAATGAGACCAACCCCATGAGCAATGCTCTGCCACCTACAAGTTGGCACCCAGGGTGTCTGCCCTGATTGCCTACCCCCAAAACTGACCCTGCCCTCAGTTCTAGTGTAACCTCATTGAGACATTTGTGTATTTTTGATTGCAGAACTTGGCCCAGTGTCTTGTTACTTTCTGGTATGTAATTATCCCTCCATATTTAGTCCCATTTATTTTATGTGCATTTTATAGTATTTTTCTCAATATAAAATCTAGGTAGGGTTTTTAAACATGCTTTCCACAAAGCACATACAATCTCTCATTAAAACCACCTGCTACAAAATCTGCACTTTGTGATATACATGCAAGAGCTTGGTTACTAGTAAACAGATCTAGGGGGGAAATGCTGTCCAAAATGTGGGCCTTACAGGAGGTATTAGAACAAAAACTCCTTTTGTGCTGATGCATCGATGAGGAAATTCCCTGAGCACAGCGTGTACTCGCTGTTCTCTAATGTCCAAACCCACATCAGTGCAGAGGCCTACTGGAGCATTCTTTGTGCAGTTCTTGTGTTTGAAAACCCAGGAGATGAGACTAAAGGAAATCAGCAGAGCGAAGAGCAACTTTGCAGAGACAAAGAGGAAAAAAACTTACAATCTTTCCGGACTCTAGTTGGGAAGTAGCTGATTTTGTATTAGTTCTAAAACTGGGCCCAGTTCATACTTCCTACCGCGCAAACGCCTGGTAGCTGTACCTTGCTCTCCGGAGCAGAGACGCAGCACCAGCAGGCTGTATTCAATTCCTGTTTCACTGACGACCCAAACAGCTCTCGCTCCCAATTCCCTACTTTGGGTGTACTGAGCATGCTCACCTGAACCCTCCCTGTAGCCACTGCCCTCTCTCTGCCCTTACTTCTACATATGATTTGCTGCCTCCTCTTTGGAGGGGTTTAAAAGGATTAAGGGGGGCAAATCGCAGCAGGGGGCTGTCAGGGTCTGAGCAGGGGGCAGAAATTTACTGGCCAGGGGGGATCAATCTACTGTAGGTAGCAGCAGAAGAGGGGCTGGAGGGGAAAAATAGGGGGTGGAGGGTAGGAGCCGGGGTTAAGCCTGGGGAGGGTGGGGAGACGCTGCCAGACACCATGCGGGGACAAAACCCCCGTTTAGGGAGGGGGAGAGGGGGGAACAGTGACCCCGTGGCATGAGGCACCCGCTGTGCTCGCTAATCTAGGGGTGGAGGGGTGCAGAGGAGGTTTTCATTCTGCTCACAGGAAGCTGCATGTCAGCCCTGGAGCAGAGGGCGGGTTCCTCGGGCTGTGGTCTTAAAGGCACAGGCCTCCAATTCCTAGGCTGTCAAAGCTTAGACACCGCTGCTCCTCTCTATCCTATACAAGTGCTGCGGGGCGACGTTACTGCTCCAGCCAGGAGACTGAATGCTGTGAAATATTGTACAGACACTCCCTCCCTCAAACTCTATATCACACATTTTGAATATGTAAAAGTGTCTTCTATCAGTTTCTATGTCTATATGAAATCACTGCAGCTCCTCTCTCTTATAACACGTGCTGAGTTGCTAACTCCCTCCCAGAGCCCACATGTCCACACCCTCTCCTGTACCCCAATCCCCTTTCCCAGGTCAGAGCCTGCACCCTCACTCAAACTCCCCGTAGCCTGCAACCCTCCTGCACCCCAACTCCATTCCAGAGCCTGCACCCCCAAAAAGAGCCGGATTAACCTTTGGTGGGCTAAACATATTTGTGTACCCCCATGGGGGGAATGGGTACATGGGGTAGGGGGGCAGAGTCCTCAGAGTGAGGGGCTGGCTGGGGGCAATGGGAGATGGGTCATGGCATGGCAGGGACAGCCCCGCTCCACCCACCCCAGTACAAGGGCACTGTTTACAAACCGGGAGCTGCCAGGCGCACACTGGCCAGCCCGGCCCTGCACTGCCATCATGCTTCTTCCCCTTCGGGGTGGGCCCATGCTGCACCATGCTACCCCCCTGCCCAGCACCCCTCTGACTCCCTATGCCCAGTGCCACACCACCCAGAGTCCTCCACAAACCCCCATGCTCAGTGCCCTCCCACAGACCACTCCCCCACCCAATCAGAACCCCCCACAGATCCTCTCACTGCCCAGTGCCCCCCTAGCTGACGACCTCCCACAGCCCTCACACAACTGCACAGTGCCCTGCACCTCCCCACCCAGAGCCCCCCCACAGATCCCCTCACTGCCCAGTGCCCCCCATTGCCACAACTGCACAGTGCCCCGCACCTCCCCACCCAGAGCCCCCCCACAGATCCCCTCACTGCCCAGTGCCCCCCACTGCCACAACTGCACAGTGCCCCGCACCTCCCCACCCAGAGCCCCCCAGATCCCCTCACTGCCCAGTGCCCCCCACCGCCATAACTGCACAGTGCCCCGCACCTCCCCACCCAGATCCCGCAGATCCCCTCACTGCCCAGTGCCCCCCACTGCCACAACTGCACAGTGCCCTGCACCTCGCCACCCAGAGCCCCCCAGATCCCCTCACTGCCCAGTGCCCCCCACCGCCCCACCACCGCAACTGCACAGTGCCCTGCACCTCCCCGCCCAGAGGCCCCCCACAGATCCCCTCACTGCCCAGTGCCCCCCACTGCCACAACTGCACAGTGCCCTGCACCTCCCTGCCCAGAGCCCCCTCACAGATCCCCTCACTGCCCAGTGCCTCCCACCACCCCACCACCACAACTGCACAGTGCCCCACACAGACCCCCCACACTTCCCAGCGCCCTGACACACACAGATGTCCCCACCCCCCACTGCCCAGCATCCCCCCAGACCCACTAGATACCTACTATCCCACACCCTAACCCCCAGCCACAGTAGCCAGCCCTGATGGGAGGTGACTGTGTCTGCCAGGCTGAGCCGGCAGCGCAGCCAGAGCTGGTCCTGGGGCAGGATAACTCCGGCCCCTTGGGAGCCAGGCTGGAGCAGAGCAGAGCCTACCAGGCTCCCTCAGGACTCACATGCCTGGCAGGACCCAGCTGAGCCTCCCCCACACACACACACACTGTCCCCTGTGACTGACTGAGACTGGCCCAGCCTCTGCACCAGTCCCAGGTGGCTCTTCCCCCGGGGAGGCAGGTGGGGCCCTACAGGTCCCAGGCAGTGGAGACAGCTCAGAGCTGGAGCAGTGCTGGGGAGCGGGGCAGATCCCTGGGACATGATTCCTGAGATCCCACCCAGCCCACCCACACCCATTGGCCCCGTGGCCAGCAGCCCTGCTGAGCCTGCATGGTCGCCCCCAGCTGCTGGGTGATGAGCCCCCTACAGCAGTGGCATAGCCAGGTTCTAACATCAGGGGAGCGAACACATAAAAAAAAAGGCACCACCCAACATATCAAATTACTAATTACATACTTTTAAATTCCTTATTCATATTTATTTTGTATGTAACCCTTCTGCCCATCTAAGTTGGCAGCAACAAGGGCCGGGTTCTGTATCTAGGGGTTCTGTTTCAATAACACAATGCAAAACCGGCTCGAGCCCCCACCCAGTGACCTGGGACAATTACATGCCACCCCCCTGGGTACCTCTAAGAGGCAATACTTCCCCTCTCGCAAGCACGGAGTCTGAGTGTAGCAGAAAATGTTTAATAACATGAGGTAAACGACATCAGCATAAGATTGGAAAAAACACCACAAACAGGATTCATAACACAAACCATGAGCAAAACCCACCCCAGCAAATTGGGCTGTGTCCTTTCCCTTTGTCTCTTGAATCCAACAACCCCAAAAATCACCCAGAGTCCCCAAAGTCCAACACCCCCAAAGTCTCTTGGGTCCAGCAACCACCCAAAGTCCCAAAAGTCCAACAACCCCCAGTCTCTGTCCCTGGTCAGTGCAGCCCCAGAGCAAAAAGGGGGGGCACGCAGGGTGTTAAGGGGCACCTTACGTGATCTGAGGCTGGCCAGCCGTCTGTTTCTCCGTGGGGGTTCCGCCGCAGCCTTCACCACGAGCCAGTCCACTTTCCTGCCATCCCACGAACTGCTCCGCTCTACAAGCTGCTCCGCTCCACTCCACTCCGCTCTGCTCACCGACCTGTGAGCCGTTCCAGCCGTCCCCGCAAACAGCTCCGCTCGCCGTTCCTTGGGCCACTCCAACCAGCCCCACAAGGCTCCACGCCGCTCGCTGCTCCTCCAGTCGTCCCCACAAATTGCTCCACCAGCTGCTGAGCAATATAGCTTCAGGCTCCCCCACTTGTTAACACTTCACTCAGTGATCTCAGCTCTTAATAACTTTAGCTCTTTTGTGATTTCAGCTCTTAGTGATTTCAGCTCAATAGTAGGGGAGCCCTAGTGCTGGTGCACCATTGGCCCAAAGTGAATTCAGCTCAGCAGCCTGTAACTAGACTCCTAATGGAATCAAAGTTAGCTCTGACATTCAACAGTGGAGAGAGAAGGTGGTGCAATTGGTGTTTCAAACCCTCAGAGGGGGCCCATACCATCAGGTACAAATACCTGTCCCCATCCTCTCTCAATTCACTGGGTTTTGTAACCCATGCCCCTTGTCAAGCAAGTGCTACTTAGGTAATGGTGAAGGACTCACTCAGTCCTTCTGTCATACAACAGTTCCACTGGCCTTGATTCACAGAATCAGGGTAACAAAACTTTATTCTTCCTGCCCCAATAATAGAGAAACTGGGGATCCCACACCAGCCAAAGTAACCACTTTCAGTTGCTGTTGTTCCATGCCAGGCGAGTGGGTGTGCCTATGCAAACAAGATCAGCCCCTGGAGTTCTTTTCCACACTCGCCATAATTCACCACCAGATGTCAGGGTAGAGCTCATCCTGACACTGCTTACATGTATTTAAGCTAGAAAAGACCTTTTGAGTAGAATCTCCTGTCTGAACTGTATAGCACTGGCCATTACATGACATCTGGTTCCTCCAGTATTGAGCCAAATAACTTGTGTGTGACTAAAGCATCTTCCCAAAGGGCCTCCAGTCTGGATTGGAAGACATCAAGTGATGGAGACTTCCTTTGGGAATTTGTTCCAGTGGTTGATCACCCTCACTGGTAAACATTGATGCCTAATTTCTCATTTGACTGTCTGGCTTCAGCTTCCAGCCATTGGTTCTTGTTCTTCCTTTCTCTGCTAGATTAAAGAGCCCTTTAGTACCAGATATTTTCTCCCCAGGAAGGTACTTTTACTGTAACCAAGTCACCTCTCGTCTGCCCTCCTGTACAGCGCAGGCTGGAGAATCCAACACAGAAGGACAATGGCCTTTGGCTCACTGCCCCTGGAAGAGGTAGTGCCAGCTAGCCATGGTCACATCACAGCTGAAAATACAGCAGGAATGCTCTCCCACCACCCTCAGGGCTCTGAGCAGAAATGTCCCAAGTCAGCTCTGCCTGTGGACGGATTTCCTGTCTCTGTGTGTGGGCCCTGGAGAGCCATAAAATGAACCGGCAGGGTCTGAGCTTGGTGGCGACCAGGACACTCAAGATAGAAACTTTAACACCAATTGATTGTCTTGATAACGGGCCAAATGCTCAGCTGGTGTAAATTAGTGCAACTCCATTGCCTTCAGTGGAGCTATGGTGATTTACATCATCTGGGGATCTGGCCTCATTGACTCCTATGGAGCTAAGACCTATTCACACCAGCTGGGGATCTGGCCCCATTGGTTTCAGTGAAGCAATGGCTATTTAAGCTAGCTGGGAATCTGGTCCATTGCCTTCAGTAGAATGACACCAATTGACACCATGTAGGAGGCTGACCCTTCACAGCTATTCACTTTCTCTGACATACCTGCAACCAAAGGGAATTCAACCTGCTAAAAACACCATGCAGCATTGCATCTGCAGCCAAAGGAGTCTTTTGATTTACTATTATCTACTGTCAGAAAAAAAAGAAAAAAATTGCAGAGAAAGGAAGGAAGAAAGAAAAGTTGGGCCATTCATCCCATTCATAGGAGCTGAAGATCAGATTGAGAAAATCTTAGCAATAGTGATTTCCTCCCAAGTTCTGTCCCCAGTGGGAATGAATCGCTCCATCACCATTAGAAGTTACACTTGTAATTAATCCTCAAGGACAAAGAGCTAGGAATGTGCAGACTGGTTAGGAACTTTTGACTCATCTTCAGATCAGTTACACAGGCAAAGAATATGAATTTGAACCTGTGTAATGGGCCAGATCCTCACGTGATGTAAATTGAAGTAACTCCATGGATGTCAATGGGTCAGATACACCATTGATGTAAATAGCCCTAGCTTGCTGAACTCAACGAAACTGTATCAATTTACACCAGCTCAGGACTTGGCCCTTAGTTTTTAGTCTTTGCCTCTGGGTACCAACTTCAAGCAGCCTGGGCAGCCTGAGCTGTGGATTCCTCTCATGGCTGCATCCCAAGAGCTGCTGCTGCAAAGCAGGAGAAAAAGAATCTCTGCTCCCCCAGAGATAATTGTGTGATTTGTTAATGAATGAACAGGCTATTCCAGGCCAGCTGAGGTTCTGGTGCCACTGGGCTCTTAGCTATTGTAGGTCACATATCTGTGCCACAAACACATATTTATTTCAACAAAGCCCTGGGGACGCCCATTGGGCATCAGCTGTAGATAGCAGTGGATATGGATGACGAGAGAAGCAAAAGGCTCTTTTCAGAACCACCATGTTTTTTCTGGACAGGAGCTTTATTCTGTGCCTGCCTGGGTTCCCCTCACATCCACCCCCAGAACCTCTCCATAAGTGCAGCACAAAGACGGATGCATCCATCTGCCACATAGCAGGCTCAGTGGAGTGGCCTGTTCATCTTAATGAGCTATTCTGAGCTGAGTGAGAATCCCTCCGGGAGATGGTGGAGCCTGAAACAATCTCTCAAAGAGGTGTGAACTGCGGCACTTGTACCAGCCACCCCAGTTCCAGCAGGGTTTCATGGTGTTGTCGGTGCATACTTCACGTGTGCCTCTTCTCAGCTTCACACCCCAAGGGGTGGCGCTTCCCTAGACCCGGCACACATAGGGAGACGGGTTCAGTCCACCAGAAGGGCAAGGACAAAGCCCCCAAGATCAAGTGAAGGGAGAAGGGAGGGTTGGACCCCCATAGATGGGTGAGTGAACTTGTGAGTGGCGAGGTCCTGACACCCAATCACACCCCTGCCACAAAGGGGCGGTGTGGTACCAAGCCCGCCACATCCCCCCTCCCATGGCCCAGAGTCAATTCCCCACCCGGAGTTCCTGACTCAGCTTCCTCAGAGATCCCTGCTGAACCCCTCTGCCCACCAGTCCCCTCCTCTGCTCAGCCCCACTCCTCTGACATGACCCCAGTCCTAGGGCAAAAAACCCCATCCCTGCCCTACCTCCAATCATCAGACATTCTCTCCTGTTTCTCTCCATTGGCCAGCCCTGGCTATCACTTCCTTCCCACACCATTCTCCTCCTTCCTCTTTCTGGCCCTCTCTAGAGCTGGGGAGGCCAGGGCGGGATTTCAGTCCCTCATCCCATTTAGTCCATCACCTCTCAACCAAGCCTGCCCAAGGTGGGGAGCAGGGAGTGCCCATCTGTGGAGTAGATCCCTGTCTGCTAGGAACTGCAGAGAGATCCAGCAACTCAGGACATCCAGAGAAGGGACACAACAATGGCTGCTGGATAATACAGTGATGGGGGCATGAGAGAGAGAGAACCAAACAATCCTGGCAGTGGGTGCATAGATAGATAGATAGATAGATAGATAGATAGATAGATAGATAGATAGATAGATAGATAGATAGATAGAAAGAAAGAAAGAAAGAAAGAAAGAAAGAAAGAAAGAAAGGACCAAAGATTGCTAACACTGGAGGCTCAAATGCATTGCAAGCTGGGAAAAATTCCTCAAAGACCAGCACAGTAAGTTTGCCATTTCAATTACATATGTTAGAGTATTAATATACAGAGCTAATTTAAGAACATAAATTTGAATTATGTTTGGAACTCTTTAAGACCTTTGCTATCAAGTCAATCAAATATCTAGAGCCTATCAGCATTTTTTTTATCAAAAAAAAATTGGGCTTTCATAGAATTCCCAAAAATCTCTAATTGCTCATGTTTTGGCAAGTGAGAAAACAAACATTTTCAGCTAAAAATTGCAGAAAACTCATTTTTTTCTGCCTAAATCCACCCCAAAATCCATCGGTTTTCAGTTCTCCTATGTATATATATGAAGTATCAGTGAAATATGTTTGAGGATACCTGAGACATTCTGTGAAAATTTGATTAATTGAAAACACAATTTTCCTTTGAAAACAATTTAAGCAGAAAATTTCTGACCACCCTTCATTGGAAACTGAGCTTTAAGAAAGACCGAGTAATGCAAATATTGTCCAATAATACAATAATTTCAAACCCATGCACTCTATTGCATTCCTTCCTATTTCTGTTTCAGAGGGGTAGCTGCCAGATAGTAAAACTGAGTAAGCAGGAAAGATGATAGCCCACAGAATTTGTTTTGTAGACTAGTGCCTTTAAATTCAAGGTGAGAGTTGAACCAAGCAGCCAAAACCTATCTATCCTGACATGGAGGACAGGTGGACTTCAAGGAGATCAAGAACAGAAGACCTTGTGTCCAAATGGCAGCCAATACCTGGATCAGTGGGGTTTTCAATTCTGCACTACACACTGGAAACACGTTTGCAATAATCTTCTGTGGAGACAATGAGATAGATCAGTTCTTCAATGAAATTCCCCAGCTCCTCAAACTTGCTTGCTATGACTCATATCTCAGTGAAACTGGGGCTATTGCCTTTAGCGTGTACCTTGCCTTAAGCTGCTCTGTTTTTATAATTGTGTCCAAATCCCCTAGGGACCTTTAAAATTCTAAAGACTGTTTTCAGTATCTTTTTAGTTTGGTCCTTAATTGAGAGCCCTGGAGAACTAAATCCCTCTTTTCACATATAAAGCAAGTGTACTTGCAATGTGTCTGACATATAACCTGGAGGTGACATGTCTAGGGAAAAGACAGGATGTTGGTCTAATACCAGAGCTGTGATTTTCTAAGGGTCCTGAAGTGTTAAACGCAAGTACTCAAGGACTCCTTTAATTCCATTAGGCCCTACTCCAGAAGGGAGAAACAATGTTCACTGTTGGACAATATACCCGCCACCAGTGCATCTGGGACAGAATGCAAGAGATTCAGTTTGTTAGAACATATTTCTGGTTGAGGAGGTATCTAGGAAGCTGTTCAGAAGCTGTTCGGAGGGGTGAGCATGGTGGGTTGAGGTAGATGGCCATTCATTTGGTTTTAAGCTGGATAATCCCCTTTTGGTGTTGCTTGTCCCGTCTGGTACTGAGAGAAAACCAGACATGGTTTTGTCCAGTATCACGGACTAGGGAGGCATGCAAGGTCACACTGGTGGGTGGGGCCATGTAGGCAGGGGTGGGGCCACAGCTTTCCCAGAAGTACCAGAATGTCCGGTATTCTGGGAATGCGTCAGTGGACAACCTAACTGAGGGCAGAGTTAGGCAACATTTTTCCAAGCCATTGGCAGATTGTTTAACTCAGCTAAAAACATAGCAGCATCTGTCACGAACAGGTTGAGGAAACCATTTCCCAATGAGAAGTTACTTTGACCAGCTCCACCAACCTGAGCTGACAGCAACACAGACACCCCTGCCCATGCCATGCCTCTTCGGTCTCCAAGGTACAGAGGGACTAGGAATGGGTATGTCTGAGATGATCCAGGAATAAACCTGCCCCTCCTCTCCCTAGGGAGTCCCTCTCCTCTTAGGTCTCACTCCCACTGCTGTTCTCAAGTAGCTTGGTAGGGAACATCAGCCGCTGATTAATGCAGGAATAAGGTCCCCTGAAGTTCTCAGGCCACTTGCACATATGCGAGGCTCACCATCTAATCTAGGCTGGCATCCGGGGGACTCAAACAGAGATATCTAGGGCCCAAAGTACGAGCATTTACAGCTTGAGCTGAAGAACCAGGCTGCCTGACAGCCACTGGAACAGCCTCCGATCCTCAGGTGTGGCACAGAGGGGCCTCATAACATGCACTGCCCACGGGTGGTGTTTATACAGCAACACTGCACAACTACATGGGTCAAGGGCTCCATCTGAGCTGGAGACACCTCCCTCAGCCAGGAGGACAGGGCCTCACAGACAGTTGTACTAATGCAACACCATGGACTCTACTAGTGTTTATTTTCTGTGTGGCCCCTTCTCCTCTCCCCCATCCCTGCACATCCATAAAGACACAGAGTCATAGAGTTCAAGGCCAGAAGGAACGACCAGATCATCCAGTCTGATCTCCTGTACTCCAATACCACCCAGCACCCGCACACCAACAACTGAAATTACACCAAAGTGTCACAGCTCTCAGGAGACTAGACGGTTCTGTGCCACCGGAAGAGAATAGGAGAGACTGAGGTGCACCAGTGCCTGAGGCCCCCACAATGGAAGGGAAATGATTGAGATACACCCAGAAAATCCTGGCAAATTACCCGCAGCACATGCTGGAGAGGAAAGTGAACCCCGCCTCCCCCAAGGTCCCTGCCAATCTGACAAGGGGGGAAATTCCTTCCTGACTGCCAGATGATGATCAGTTAGACCCTGAGCATGTGGGCAAGAACCAGCCAGCCAAACACCCGAGAGAGAGAGAGAGAATACCTCAGTGCCACCTCAGAGCCCTGGCACATCCCACCCAATGTCCCATCTCCAGCTAGGGCCGCCCCGATGCTTCAGAGATTTAAAAAAACACCCTCCCAGAATACACTGGGGGGGGGGGAGAATCCCTTCCAGACCCCTGCCAGTGGCCAGATGAAACCCTGAAGCATCAGCTTTTAGAAACATAAGACATACGCTGCAAGTGAGACCCAGGGTTGCTGAGCCCTGCCCTCCACCATCACAAGCAGCCCCATCATACAATCCCACTCAGACGTGTCCAGCTCGCTCTTAAAATGAATTCGGTCATTTGCCCCCCACAACTTCTATTTGGAGGCTGCTCCAGAACTTCACCCCGCTGGTGGTTAGAAACCTCCCTGTAATTTCTAGCCAGTCTCTCCATCACTCACACACCCAAATGTACACGTGAGCCAGGCTAACACAGTCTGGCTCCTTGTCCCCCTTTAGTGATTAGGCCATGAATGGTGGTTTATAAGACAATGGGTTCAGTCCCCAGCTGGTGGCAATGGATATACAGCTCCTTTGGAGGCAGTAGGTCAGATCGACAGATGCTGAAAATTGTTTTAGGGCCAACACAGTCAATGGAACTACACGGATGTCTTCTCTCACCTACCCCAATCTTACACCTGTCTGATTCCTTTTGTTCCAACAAAGCCACTCCTGATTCATACACACAAGCAAGACAACTCCCGTCATTGTTTTCAGTGGCCATGGAACAGGTGCTAGTGGCCAAGCAGTGTAACAGGTATTGTTTGGGCACAGAATGAAAGTCTCATTCCACTCATGCACACAATTTACACCCATTTAACTCCACAATTGGAGCATATTTTCTACTAGTGTAAATCAGCCCAGCAGCAGTGACAGCAGTTAATCTGAATTTGCATTGGTGCAACTGAGATCAGAATCAGACCAGTTTGTGTGCAAGCTGTGTGGTCATGGAAATAACTGACATTAATGAACAGATACTAAGTAAGCAAACTTTAATTAGAGAAAGACAGAAAATTAATTCTTCATGAATTACCTATAACTAGTCAATCTCCTCAGGGCAGCTTTGATCTCCTTGTTCCTCATGCTGTAGATAATTGGATTCATGACTGGTGGCAATACGGAATAGAGAACCGCCATCACAAGATCCAGAGCAGATGCGGAGCTGGAGGTGGGTTTCAGGTAGGCAAAGGCCCCAGTGCAAACAAACAAGGAGACCACAGTGAGGTGAGGAAGGCAAGTGGAGAAGGCTTTATGCCGGCCCTGCTCAGAGGTGATTCTGAGCACTGATTTGAAGATCTGAACATAAGACACAATCATAAAAACAAAGCAGCCTAAGACTAAACACACACTAAATGCAAGAACCCCAACTTCACTCAGATAGGAGTCAGAGCAGGTGAGCTTCAGTAGCTGGGGGATTTCACAGAAGAACTGATCCACCATGTTGCCTCCACAGAAGGTCAATGCAAACGTGTTCCCGGTGTGCAGCACAGAGTAGAGAATCCCACTGATCCAGGCACCAGCTGCCATTTGGACACAAGCTCTGCTGTTCATCATTGTGTCATAGTGCAGTGGTTGGCACATGGCAACATATCGGTCGTACGCCATGACGATGAGAAGGGAAAAATCCGCTGTCACGAAGGAGATGAGGAAAAAGACTTGGGCAACACATCCAGCATAGGAAATGGAACTGGTGTTCCTGAGGGAGTTGGCCATGGATTTGGGAACCGTGACAGAGATGGAGCTAAGGTCTAGGATGGACAGATTCATCAGGAAGAAGTACATGGGGGTGTGAAGGTGGTGGTCGAAGGCGATGGCCATGAAGATAAGAAGATTCCCCACCAGGGCTGCCAAGTACATCACTAGAAACCCCACAAAGTGCAAAATCTGCAGCTCCCGAACATCAGAGAATCCCAGGAGAAGGAACTCGGTCATGGTGGTTTGGTTGGACATTTTCTATCTCAGTACATCTTGTGATGGTTGCAGAGGGAGGGACAAGAGCAAGGGCCAGGATTAGATCAGTAAAATAACTCTCCTTTTGTGAAAACCATCTTAATTTCCTTGAGTCAGACCCTTAGCTTGTGAAGATTGGTGTAATATGGGAATGAGGATGGGGAAAACAGTTCCACTGACTCCAATGGTATTACTCCTGATTTACACTGGGGAGAGAGAAAGTAGAATCAGTTCAATGGACTCCAGTGCAATTACTCCTAATTTACACCAGGGCAATGGAGAGGAGAATTAGGAATAATTGCTTTTGAGGTATTTGTATATCTCTGTCACCCAAAGGTGGGCGAACTCTGGATATCTTTGTATAAATGTTACTATCCTCAGTTTACCGAGGGGAATCGTGGGTCTGGCTGGACAGATTCTGCTGTCAGGGGCACTGCTGTGAATGTGGGGTAATTTCACAGCATGCCATGGAATTACTCCCCATTTATACTGCTCTAAATGGGAGCAGCATTTTGCATGGAGGTGACCAAACCCAGGCATAATTACACATTAAACTCAAATCATGAATACAGCTCAGGAGTCCTGATGTCCCATCCCCCGTTCTAGCCAGATTTCCATGCTTGCTGCGAGAGACAGACATCGTGGCTCCTTTCCTGCTTCTCTAACCACTCAACTAAACTCCCTCACAGAACTTGGAAGAGAATCCAGTTCACCCCCTACTCTAACCCACTATCCCCTTCCGGAGCTGGAAATACAGGCCCAGAGTTCTGGCTCTACTGACTGGACTCAACTCCCTCACAGAGCTGGGAACACACGTGAGGTGTCATGACTCCCAGTTCCCTCCTCTAATCAGTACATTACACTGCATCTCAGCCTCTGTCCCAGTGACTCTTCATATCAGGAATGACTGCTGCGAGTGACAATGGAGAGTCATTGGGCCAGCGAACGCGAGTGAGAGTGATTCTCCAGCGTGGTACTTGGGGCACTCACCTGATGTCTGGAAGAGCCAGGTTTAAGTCCCTGCTCCAATGCGTATTTAATTATTGATACAATGTGGAGAAGCTTCAACAGGAGAGACTGAGACCATCTCATTTCAGAACAGCCCGTAGCCTAGCGGCTCAGGCACCCTCTTGTAAATTGAGAATTCAAATCCCTTCTCATCATCAGTCAGAGGGAGGGATTGAACCTGAGTTTGTCACAGGCCAGCCGAGTGCCCTAACCACTCAGCTTCAAGCATTGAGGGGTGCCAGTCCCACAGTCCTTATGAGAGACAGAAATGGAACTGCCCAATTCTGGCTCCTCTACACACTGGACTGAACTTCCTGTCAGAGCCACATATAAAACTCAGGAGTCTTGGCTCTCAGTCCCTGCTACTCTTACCCACTTGACCACACTCCCTTTCCAGAGCTGGGGATAGAATACAGGAATCCCTAGTCCCCACGACTCTAAACCACTTGACTCAACTACCCTTGCAGCAATCTAATAGACAGACGAAACAATAAACTGAGAACTAGACACAAACTGATGCTAGATAGATAGATAGATAGTTTGATAGATCTAACAACAAACTAATAGAGAGACACAAGTAAAAAAAGAACAGATATAGAGAGTGAGAGAGAAAGACAGAGCTAACCCAAACTAACAGGTAGATTGAGAAGTATAAACAAACTAATATAGAGAGAAAAATATAAACAGACAGATAGACAGCAATAACAACAAACTAATGTATACAGAGAGAAAAGCAACAACGAGCCGATAGTGTTTGCCACAATTTTTGGACAATTTTAATGTAAACCCTCGATCCATTCTAAAAAATATGTGTGTCAATTTGATCACTTCCCCCACTCCCAATAGAATGAAACTGAGGCATGAATATTCTGTCCCCTGTTTCCTAAGGTAAATGCTTTGGAATGCCTCAGTTTCCTGTGCCCAAAGTGAGGTAAGAGTGAAACTATGAAAAAAAATCTATTGTCACTTACAATTTCATCCTTATAGTGCCACTCTGAAACCCACAAATATATTTCATTGCAAGAGCAAACTTACGGTGCCGGTCTTTGTGGAATCCTCCCAGACTGAGATGTCTTTTCTCCTCCAGCTACAGACTGCAACTGGTTACCCCTCTCTCTCTAGGGTGACCAGACAGCAAGTGTGAAAAATCAGGATGGGGTGGGGGGATAATAGGAGCCTATATAAAAAAAAGCCCCAAATATTAGGACTGTCCCTATAAAATCGGGACATCTGGTCACCCCATCTCTCTCTAGCCCCATGCCCACCGCTCTATCAGTCTATCTCTCTATCTAATGCCCCGATCACTGTATTATGAGAGGCCGTTCCCGCACCACACTGAGGCTGAGCTTCAGGAAATACACTGAGATCTGTGCTGTCTGCAGATGAGCTGTGTGTCCAAAACTTTGGTGCTGTGGGAAGGTGATTTATCCATGTCTGTTTTCTACAGGTTGTCGGACTCACTCCCTGGAGACCTCAACAGCCCAGAGGCAACAATTAATTTCTCTTGCCCTCTACTTCCCTGAAGAGTTTCCAGAAACTAAAATAATCACAATTAAAACAAAGCAGCAGGGTCTAGAGGAAAGATTGTGAGGCAAACACTAAGGGCACACAGGACTTAGCCCTGCTGCTGACCTGCAGTGTTACCTTGGGAAAGTCATTCCCTAGGGCTGTCTTTTCCCTCGCACCCTTTGCTTGTCTTTTCTACTGTAGGCTCCTTGGGGTGGATACTGTGTCTTACCTAATATAATGAGCCTCTCATATTAGGTGCAACTATCAGATAATTAATTTATTACTTAATAAAAAGCTAAGGTCCAAGGTGCCCTGAGATCTGATCCCAACTATTCCTCTGGCTTTGTTCAGGCCCTTCACAGCTCCTTTCCTCAGTTTGTCATCAGTCCAATGGGACTGGAGGATAATTCATATTGAATTATTACTTGGAGGATAATTCATATTGAGTGGCGATGGTGTGGGGAAGTCGTTTTTGGTTTTCCGAAGACTAGAACATGTTTACCATAAACTTGCATTTTTACTAGAGAAGTTTATTGAAAACCAAACAGTTTTCAGTCTCCAGTTTCATTTTTTTGTCCACCCCCATCCAGAAGCAATACGTGGGATGTTATAAAACAATGACATTTCCCACAAAAATATAATTTTCATTTTTGAGCAGCTTTAATAATGAGTAATTAAAAATAAATTAAATGCATTTGAGTAAATGTGTGTGCAACATTCATTGCAATTTTATTTGACAGCATTTGCTTGTCATAGGAACTGTCTAACTAGGTAAGTATTCTGTCCCTGACAGTGGCCAGTACCACCTGATTCAGAGGAAAGTCTAAGAAGCCCTATAGAGGACAGTTCTCGAATAACCTGCCCATTGTGGATCTCATCATCATCAGTTTGTGAATAGCCTATGGCATGAGGAAGGTGAGTTTCTTCCCATCATAGAGTTTAATCTACTACAAAGTAACTGCATGCTCTCATTATCCAGATAGGCTGGACTATTCAAAGCAACCTACTGGATTTGTGTGTCTAAATCCCATTGGCTTTTGACAGCAGAGGAGTGCCCAGCTCCATTAATCCTCTTTGAATATCTCGATTAGTTTATTATTAATTACTTATTTTGTAGATTCCATCACTGACAACTTTCAAATCAAGATTGGATGTTTTTCTAAAGGATCCGCTCTAGGTATTATTTTGGGGATGTTCTGTGGGCTGGGTTATACAGGAGGTGAGACCAGACAGTCACTACGGTCCCTTCTGGCCTTGGAATCTATTAATCTAATTTCATCTCCACCAAAAATAGGGGAAAAAATTCTCAGAAAAACCTCACAAAATGGTAGGTTTTAAAAAAAGATTCTAAATTTCTATGAATTAAAAAAAATAAAAAATTCTTTACATAATGGTGTAGAATGATTCTGATCCTCTCCCCTATTTTTGACCAGAAGTATTAAAATTAATTCCAGGAGATTGTAGCTGAATTAGGCAACACCTCAGAGTAACACAACTCCACTTCTCTCGTGGTGATGTAGGCTATTTTGTGTTCATGGAGGGGCCAACATGACCAGTGATGGGATTTTCAAGGTTGCCTATAGATATTTGGCCACCAAAATGCCAATTAGTTTTAATGGGAATTTCACATCCTAGTTCCCTAGGTGAAAATCTCCACCCATAGTTTTACGATCAAAACCTGCAACTCTTTTCTGGTGGGATTTTTAAGGCCATTATTCAATATTTTTATTAACGACTTGGATAACGAAGGATAGCATATGCTTACAAAACTTGCAGATGAAACCAAGCTGGGAGGGGTTGCAAACACTTTGGAGGACAGGATGAGAATTCAAAATGACCTTGACAAATTGGAGAATTGGTCTAAAATCAGCAAGAGGAAATTCAATAAAGACAAGTGCAAAGTTCTTCTCTTACCCAGGAAAAATCAAATGTATAACTACAAAATGGGGAATCACTGGCTAAGTGGTGGCATTGCTGAAAAGTATCTCAGAGCTAGAGTGGATCACAAATTGAATATGAGTCAACAATGTGATGTAGTTGTGAAAATATCATTTGGGTGTATTAAAAAGAGTGTCGTATATAAGACATGGGAGGTAATTGTCCTGCTCTACTTGGCACTTGTGAGGCCTCAGCTGGAGTACTGTGTCCGGTCCTGGGTGCCACACTTTAAGAAAGATGTGGACAGATTAGAGAGAGTTCAGAGGAGACCAACAAAAACGATCAAAGGTTTAGCAAACCTGACCTATGAGGAACAGTTAAAAAAACAGCATGCAAAGGAATGGGGTTTGATCTGGAAAAGAGGACCAGCAATCTCAGTCTGTAGCACAATACAAGGAAATATCTTTAAAATACTGTTTGAATAGTACCTCACACAGCCAGGTTAAACATATATATACAGACTAAATGGGGATAATGTTAGAGAAATTGTAGTGAAAGAGGAGATTTGATGCATTGGACATGTCCAGTCATTAGAGAGTATTGGAAGCAATCTGTAACAAAATGACCCAATTGTTGGATATTTATTATCTAATAACCTTCTGGTGATGCTCCTGGGGCTTCCTGGTGGAAATGGTCACACAAAAGGAAATGAAAAATTAACCTCTGATCTTCTAGTAACTTCTCAGCTATTAGTAAGCTCTCAATGGGAAAAGAAAAATAGTCCAACCATTGAGGAATGGTTCAAAACAATATGGGAGGTTGGTTATGGAAAATTAACACAACAATTACATATTCAGCAAAATAGACAGAGGACAGATAGGTACTCAAATAATTGTTTACCTCTTATTCAGTGTCAAAGTATAATCACCTGCAAAAAAAAAAAAAAAATCCCAGCACACCTGTCCAATACTTTGCATATGAATATTTGATAGACATACCTGATCTGTTATATATGGGAATACAGAGATTTCACTCCATTTAATAAAATCACCAGAAATGACATAGGAGTTGTAATGATCCTCAGTCTGTACTATGGTATCACCCTGTTAAGTAGAAAGATCTGGTGAGTATATTCCCGTATGATGTCTCTTTAAACCAAAGTTCACTGTTGTAATGATTGTTTTGTTTCTGATATTTACATGGCAAGAATTTGTAAACTTGTTAAAACTTCCTAAATAAATAGTAAAAAAAAACCTGGGCATGTTGATCAAGCTGCCAGAGAAAAGTTCAGCTCCTAGTTTAGATTGATATAAATTTGCAGTAAATCCACTGACAGTAAAGTAGATTCAATGGAAATAATCAGGATTTATATCAGTGTGAGAGAAGAATTAAGCCCATTCTTAAAATGGACCACAACATTTGCGCTGATGAGAGGTTAAAAAAGTGGCATTGTCAGTTGACGTGTAAAACAATTGACCTTTTCGGAATGAAACATTTTGATTTTCCAGTACAAAACGACTTTTCATTTAAAATGTTTCCTTAATTTTACTTCAAAATGTGGTCAACATTGAAACAAAATGTTTAGATTTTGTCAAAATGCAACCTGAAACAAGATTGTTTTTGACTTTTTGATTCACCTGAAATTTGGAAAATACCATTTTCAGGTTGACCCACAATTATTTTTTATTCTGATTTTTCAAAATTGCCAGTGAAATGAAAAATCTATTATTCGCCCAGCTCTATTTCGCTTTGCTTCCCGCATATCATGGGGAATTTGATGTTCTAGAGTAGGAGCAATAAAGAAGAAGGAAGGTAACTTTTATTGTGTTCAATTGTTGCCATTTAAACACACAAACACTCACACAAACACCCACGCAGTATCTTCCATAGACTGAGGCACACTCACACCATGATGCTCCCTCACTCTTCACACAAGCAGGCACACATACATTAGCCAACATGCAAACACTCACTCTAACACACCAGCCTAAATGCACCGAACACACTCTTTCCCCCAGCACAAAAGAGACACACACTCACTGGCTCTCACACACAAACACAACACCTTTATGTCCCATATATCTCACTGGTCCAAGTTTAGATGGTGTACTGTGTATAGTGATATTACAAAACGAGGAACCAGATCTGAGTTTGGCAATGAGAAGAAAACACTTTCTGGGCCAAGGCATCAGTTCCCACACTTGGGAATATGGGCTGAGAATTGGCAATGCAGAGTGGAGGGAGTGTCTACAAACCCTTCCCACACCAGCTCCTGATCACTGAAATGGAAATACGGGAACCCATCAGAGATCTGCTGGCTTCTTGGTGCTGAGGCACTTGCATGATCTATCTCTTTATTCCCGTACATAATCTGTTGCCCCTCTGTCTTGAACCTTCTGTCTGAACTGTGACATTTGAGGAATGTGTAGGGGTACTGTCATTTCTCCTATATGAGAGTATTTATTTATATTGCCCTCAGAACACACACAATATTATTATTACCTATCTTTGGTGAAAAAGTGGCAGCTCTGCAAAATCTGCACAGGGTCTGCTTCTCCTAGAGTGAGGCCAAAGCAGTGTGGTGGCTCATTTTTCTTACCACCTTAGAGATGCTTTGGGGTCAGATGCATGTTGTGAATGAGAGGAATATTCACACCGTGTATTGGCTCCAGGTCCGTATCTCTGGGTAGCATTTTTGCCTTTCTCCAAGGTACGTGAGAGAAGACAATTGGGTTTGGAATAGATGCAGCTGATGTATTGATCTATAGTTATAAATTGCTGAACAAGCATATTTAGGAGCCACATTTTGAGTTACTTATAAGTGTTTAATCAAGCAAGACTCTGGTTGGGCCAGACTGGGATCTCAATAACACCAGAGTAAAGATGAAGTCATTGGAGTTATTTTGGCTTCATTCCTAAGATCAGAATTTCCTCCACTATGAGTTTTGTCTGAATAAAAACAGAATAAAAACTGTCATAAGAACATAAGAACGGCCGTACTGGGTCAGACCAAAGGTCCATCTAGCCCAGTATCCTGTCTACCGACAGTGGCCAATGTCAGGTGCCCCAGAGGGAGTGAACCTAACATGTAATGATCAAGTGATCTCTCTCCTGCCATCATCTTCACCCTCTGTCAACAGAGGCTAGGGATACCGTTCATTACCCATCCTCAGGCAAGGAGTTCCAAAAGCTGTGTGAAGAAGAACTTCCTTTTATTTGTTTTAAACCTGCTGCCTATTAATTTCATTTGGTGGCCCCTAGTTCTTGTATTATGGGAATAGGTAAACAACTTTTCCTTATCTACTTTCTCCACATCACTCATGATTTTATATACCTCTATCATATCCCCCCTTAATCTCCTTTTTTCCAAGCTGAAAAGTCCTAGACTCTTTAATCTCTCCTCATATGGAACCCGCTCCAAACGCCTAATCATTCTAGTTGCCGTTCTCTGAACCTTTTCTAATGCCAGTCTATCTTTTTTGAGATGAGGAGACCACATCTGTACGCAGTATTCAAGATGTGGGCGTACCATAGATTTATATAAGGGCAATAATATATTCTTTGTCTTATTCTCTATCCCCTTTTTAATGATTCCTAACATCCTGTTTGCTTTTTTGACTGCCTCTGCACACTGCGTGGATGTCTTCAGAGAACTATCCACGATGACGCCAAGATCTTTTTCCTGATTGTTTTAGCTAAATTAGCCCCCATCATATTGTATGTCCACCCATTGTACCAGTTTTGCAGTGGTGTAAACCCAATGAAATCAGTGGAGTTAAGGTGCATTAATCTGGTATAATGGAGAGGACAATATAGCTCAAGGACTTCAATATTTTTTTAAAAAAATACTATGGTTATTATTTCTTGTTCACGTGCACCATTTTAATGAGAATTATGCACAATGAAGATCGCTGCTTTAATCTTTTAGGAAAACTAAACTAATAGTTCATTGTTATGGTCTTGTCTTGCCTATGCAATCCTCTTTCCATTGCTACCTGTATAAGAAGTCTTGGAAGGATTAGATTTTTATCAGTAAATATTTGCAAATGTTGATTTCACCATATACACACAAACCAGTGAAAAAATATTTCCTTCAACAATCAACATTTCCAGTGAGGCAAAGTAAGAAAAATGCTGCTTGAGAACTTATGAGTGTTTGATTTAAGGTTATTGACTTTGTATATCTTCGCGTCATGTTGAAACATTGTGCTTTCACAGTTCTCAAGTTTTAGCTTTTTGAAACTCAACATGTACTGTCATTAAATAACTATTGTCTGATTCCTCCATAATTTCCTGCAACTGTGAAAATTTAAAATGATAAAAATAAAAAAAAATGTTTAATTATAAACATCAATATTATCAGTCAAAATTATATATATATAAATTAAATACTGCTAAGCCTAAGTATAAAATAGTATTGTCTATGGTCAGGAGTCCTATTTGCATTTTCTTTTGAAAAGTAGTATCTAAAGGTTTTTTTTTTTTTTTTTTGAAGGAATAAATGTCAGCCCTAGTTCAGCCCTCTTCTAGTGGGGAAAAACCTTCTTCTCATCTCCAGCTTAAATTTACTCCTGGCCAGCTTATCCACATTAGTTCCTGAACCAGCATTGTCCTTTAGCATCAATAGCTCTTCTCTCTCCCTGGTGTTTATCCCCCTGATCTATTTATAGAGAGCGACCACATCCCCTCTCAGCCGACTTTTTGCTCGGCTAAACAAGACAAATTCTTTTAGGCTACATCTACATTACAAGCTAGGGCTGTGCTTCCCCAGCTCACGTGCATGTGCTTGTGCTAGATGGATGGGTATATATAACAGTGCAGCTGCAGTAGCATGGGCGGCACCATAGCTTCGTCATGCCACCTACAAGCTTGTCTGAACCTCAGGGCCACCTACTCAGCGTGGCTGCCCATGCTAGCATGGCTATACAGGATTTATACTTCTGCTAGCTCTCTTAGGGCCATCTCAAGGACATGGACCTGAGCTGGGAATCATTTCCCTCGTTCATAGTGTAGATATAGCCTCACTTTCCTCTCATAAAATAGCTCTCCATTGTCGCAATAGGAGGACCATTGTTCCTAAGATTGTAGGGTTTGGATTGTAATTGGTTCCATATTTACATGGCATTTTATCAAGCCCCATCTGGGACCAGATCCTCAGATGGTGGAAATGGACACTGCTCGACTGTAAGGGAGCTGTGGCAATTTACACTGGTGTCACAATGCAGTTCATTACTGGTGAGATTGTTACAGGTGAGGAACGGTCTCTCCTGACATTGCCGTTGTCCTTACCCCTCCCCAGGCAGCACATGATGTACAGAGAAAGAAAATGTCCAACCGAACCACCGTGACTGAGTTCTTTCTTCTGGGATTCTCCGATTTTTGGTGGCTGCGTATTTTACAATTTATCCTGTTCCTAGGGATTTACTTGGTAGCCCTGACAGGGAATCTCCTTGTTATCATCCTTGCACTGCTTGACCATCACATTCACACCCCCATGTACTTCTTCCTGATGAATCTGTCCGTTTTAGACCTCGGATCCATCTCCCTCACTGTCCCCAAGTCCGTGGCCAACTCCCTGTTAAACACCAGGTCAATTTCTTATGCTGGATGTGTTACCCAAGTCTTTCTCTTCATCTTCTTCACTGCGGTTGACTTTGCTTTTCTCACCATCATGGCGTACGACCGATATGTCACCATCTGCCAACCACTGAACTATGAGATTATAATGAACAGGAGAGCTTGTGTCCAAATGGCAGCCAGTGCCTGGATCACTGAAATTCTCCTTTGTATACTGCACACTGGGAACATGTTTGCAATAATCATCTGTGGAGGCAACATGATGGGTCACTTCTACTGTGAAATCCTCCAAATACTCAAGCTGGCCTGCTCTGACCTGTACCTTGGTGAAACTGTGGTTCTTTCCTTTAACATATTCTTAGGCTTAAGCTGCGTTGGTTTTATAATTGTGTCGTATGTTCAGATCTTCAAAACAGTGCTGAGAATTCCCTCTGAGCAGGGTTGACATAAAGCCTTCTCCACCTGACTTCCTCACCTCATTGTGGTCTCCTTGTTATTTTGCACTGCTGTTTTTGCTTACATGAAGCCCACTTCCCACTCTCCATCAGCTCTGGATCTTGTGGTGAGTGTGCTTTATTCCGTGGTGCCTCCTCTGATGAATCCGATCATCTACAGCATGAGGAACAAGGAGATCAAAGGTGTCTGGAAGAAACTAACTGAATGGAGGTTATTCACCAAAAATAAAATTTCCAGATGTCTCCCATGACCATGGTTTCATTCTGTGTTTCCTTACAGATATAATCAAATGATGACATTATTGTCTCCATGGGAAGGTGATGTGCAATCTTTTTTATACAAAATGCTGTGTTTACAGTGATAATAATCCAGACTAAATTAACTGAAGTCAGTGGAGTTACTCTAGGTTTACACAAGTGTAAATCAGAAAAGAATTGATTGATTGATCAAGCTATATATGGCAAAAAAACAACAACACTTTGTTAACACAGAGTTAAGGTTGCCCAGTGATAGTTCAGACCCTTCCAGAATATTGTGTTGTACAGCAAAATTTAAACTTTGGAAAGCCAAGAAATAGAGAGTTAAGATACAAGCTCATACAACATTAACTCTGTCCCCAGGAGCTGACAATAGCCCCATGGAATTCTCTGCATTAAACTCCCGCTGCATTCATTGTGTTAGCTGTAGCTGACTTGAATGGTGGAGGCATAAGGGTGGTGTGTTAGTGATATGAGGACCTCTGGGGATTAGTTGTGGAGCACCATAGAGCTGTGTTTGTGAGATGGGGAGATCTGGTCTCACCCCCGCACCCCATGTGTGTGACAAAAGAGAAGAGGTGCACGTGTCCCTTGAGGCTCCCGTCTACAGAATTGTGTAGATCATGTCTGTAGCAGGGCCCTGGGGTCATCTTGTCAGTGATGAGGGGGGATATGAGAGCAGGTTGTGGGTTTAATGAGGGGTAGTGGGAAGTAGAGGTTTAGGTGGTCTCCTGTGTGCAAGTGTGAAGGAGCTGTAAAAGGGGATGTAGTTAAATTGTACCAATGTGGCATTCTGTGGGGGGAGCAGGCTCAGTGTTCGAGCGTAGGGCAAGCACAGGTAGCATCTGTCCATCGCAGTGACAAGGCAGAGCAGGAGTGTCGGTGTTACGGGTGTTGTGGGGCATTGCCCAAAGATTGCAGAGTTAAAGTTATGTGAGCATTTACCTTAATTCTGTATGTCCTGGTTTTCAGAAGCTTGAGTTTTGCTGAACTGGACCTTCTGGACGGGCACAAGCTCTCACTGGGAGACCTTAACTCTGTTTCAATTAAGTTTTTGGGTATTTAATTTCCTAGCTGTTTGAAGAGAAAGAAAAATGTTGGTAGGAGAAAGTGGTCCTTGTGGCGGCTGTAGATAGCAGTGGATATGGATGACGAGAGAAGCAAAAGTATCTTTTCACAACCACCACGTTTTTCTGTACAGGAGCTGTATTCTGTGCCTGTCTGGGCTCCCCTCAGATCCACCTCCAGAACCTCTCCATAAATGCAGCACAAAGCCAGACACATCTATCTGCCAGTGAAGTGGCCTATTTATCTTAATGAGCTATTCTGAGCTGAGTAAGAACCCCTCCAGGAGACGGTGCAGCCTGAAACAATCGCTTTGAGAGGTGTGAACTGCTCCACATGTACCAGCTCCCCAGTGCCAGCAGGGTCTTCGCGGTGTTGACGGTGCACGCTCCAAATGTGCCTCTTCTCAGCTTCACACCCCAAGGGGCATCGCTTCCCTAGACCTGGCACACATCATCCCAAGATTATATGAGGGGAGCAGGGAGGGTTGGACCCCCATAGATAGTTTGGGAACCCCCAGATATTGGCACAGACATGGGAGGGGAATGTGGGGCTGTCAGGTGCTCCTGTCCCCATTTTCCCCCAGGCTGTTGTCACTCACCCTTATGTTACCCTCCCCATCTCCTGACCCCCAACCTGTCTCCTGACCCCCAACTCATCTCCTATCCACCCTCTTCATTTATCCTCCTCCCAATAATCACCCCTCCTCTCACTGCCCCCAAAACTCCTCTCTTCCTTTCCCACCAACTCTTCCACCCACAATCATCCCCCCTCCCAGTGAGCATGTGCATGGGTTATTTATTTTCATTTCAAAAATAGTTTCAGCACCTTGTCAATATTCAGCTGTGCTCAAGTGACAGTTCCCCAGGATTAGAAACCCTTCAACAGAGGCAGATGCCTCCTGGTTTTAGGCACAGATTTCTGCCCAGGGTTAGATTTTAAGTCACAAGGCCTAGGTTTGTTGGCCAGAATATTTTCCTTTCATCAGCTATGGAGCTGTGAGTCAGAAACAAATTTCAACCAGCTCCTCCTCTCGCCATGCACATGCACAATGCAATCCGTTTTGCACGACTCCAAGCACTTCAAAGGCTGACGCGCCTAATTGAAAACTAAACATTGTGGCTAATAACGCTGTCACTTTATTTCCCCCCGAGGGCCAGTGGGTGGACTGCACTCGGATGAGTTGGCCCTTGAGCTTTGGAGACTCTGGCATGAGGATCTGAGCCCCGGTTTGATCTCTAGCTGTGCAAAATAAATCACCATAACACACCAAGTGTAAAAAAGTTAGAAATACTCTACTGCAGTCAACTGATTTCCCTCTCACTCACACTGGTGTAAATCAGGAGTAACCCCACTGGAGTCAATGGGGCTGATTCCCCCGTCACTCATCTCAGGGGTAGTCCATGGTGTTACACTGGAGTATGTCTGGTTTCAGGGAGAGGAGATTCAGGCCCTTTGACTCCAGCCTCTGCCACATCCTCCATCCCCTGAATGTTCTTACTTTAGTACCCGAGTGTCTCCTTCCCTCTGCCTCACACAGCCCGGACCCCCAAACAACCCCCCCAACCCTTAATCCCCTCCCTCCCCTCTCACAACCCTCCAACTCACGGATGCTCTCGGTCCCTGTTCTTTGAGATTCCCCCTCCCATGGTCAGAGCCAATTCTCCATCCAGAGTTCCTGACTCAGCTTCCTCAGAGATCCTGGCTGAACCTCTCTGCCCACCAGTCCCCTCCTCTGCTCAGCCCCACTCCCCTGACATGGCCGCAGCCCCATGGAACAGCCCCCCATCCCTGCTTCCTTCTGTCCCATCTCCAAACACCAGATATTCTCTCCTACTTCTTTCCACTGGCCAAACCTGGCCACTACTTCCTTCCCACACCACTCTCCTCCTTCCTGTGCCTGGCCCTCTCTACAGCTTGGAGAGGCTTTCAGTCCCTCATCCCATTCTGTCCATCACCTCTCAGCCAAGCCCACCCAAGGAGGGGAGCAGGGAGAGCCCATCTGTGGAGTAGATCCCTGTCTGCTAGGAACTGCAGAGAGACCCAGCAACTCAGGACATCCAGCGAAGGGACATGACAATGGCTGCTGGGTAATAAAGTGATGGGGGCATGAGAGAGAGGGATAACAAAACAATCCTGGCAGAGGGTGCATAGATAGATAGATAGATAGATAGATAGATAGATAGATAGATAGATAGATAGATAGATAGATAGATAGATAGATAGATAGATAGATAGATATGACCAATGATTCCTAACACTGGAGGCTTGAATTCATTGCAAGCTGGGAAAAATTCCACAAAGACCAGCGCAGTAAGTTTGCCATTTCAATTAAATATGTTAGAGTATTAATATACAGGGCTAATTTAAGAACATAAATTTAAATTAGGTTTGGAACTTTTTTAGACTTTTGCTATCAAGTCAATCAAGCATCTAGAGCCTATCAGCATTTTTTTTTTTGTAAAAAAAATAGGTTTTTCATAGACTTCCCAAAAATCTCCAACTTTTCATGTTTTGGCAAGTGAGAAACATCCATTTTCAGCAAATATTGCAGAAAACTGATTTTTTTCCTGCCTAGATCCACCCCAAAAACATGAGTTTTCAGTTTCCCTGTGTGTATATATATGAAGTATCTGTGAAATATATTTGAGGATACCTGAGAGTTTCTATGAAAATTTGATTAATTGAAAACACAATTTTCCTTTGAAAACAATTTAAGTAGAAAATTTCTGACCACGCTTAATTGGAAACTGAGCTTTAAGAAAGACTGGGGAATGCAAATATTGTCCAATAATATGATAATTTCAAACCCATACATTCTATTACATCTCTTCTTATTTGCAGCCTTTGGTTCATACTGTTAGTTATGCCTAGGGCTCCAGCAAGGCATATACTTTAGTGACTGCAACCGAACCCTGGCCATTGCCCTTGTCCTTCCCTTCACAGGCATAACATGATGTACAGAGGAAGAAAATGTCCAACCAAATCTCTGTGACCGAGTTCCTTCTCCTGGGATTCTCTGACATTCGAGAGCTGCAGATTTTGCATTTCATGGTGTTTCTAGGGATTTACCTGGCAGCCCTGACTGGGAATCTTCTCATCATCACAGCCATAGCCCTCGACCATCATCTTCACACACCCATGTATTTCTTCCCAATGAATCTATCCTTCCTAGACCTTGGCTCCATCTCCATTGTCGACCCCAGTCCATTTTGGCCAATTCCCTCATGAGCACCAGGGCCATTTCATTATACAGATGCGTCATCCAAGTCTTTCCCTTCCTTTTCTTCGCTACAGCTGAGCTTTCCTTAATAATCATCATGGCGTACGACTGGTACATTTCCATCTGCCAACCACTGCAGTACAAGTCAATGATGAACAGGAGAGCTTGTGTCCAAATGGCAGCCAGTATCTGGATCAGTGGGGTTCTCAATTCTGCAGTGCACACTGGGAACACATTTGCAATAATCTTCTGTGGAGACAATGAGATGAATCAGTTATACTGTGAAATCACGCAGCTCCTCAAACTTGCTTCGTATGACTCATATCTCAGTGAAACTGGGGCTATTGCCTTTAGCGCGTACTTTGCCTTAAACTGCTTTATTTTATAATTCTGTCTTATGTTCTGATCTTCAAAACAGTGCTGAGAATCCCCTCTGAGCAGGGCCGGCATAAAACCTTCTCCACCTGCATTCTTCACCTCATTGTGGTCTCCGTGTTTGTTTGCACTGCTAGTTTTGCCTATATTAAACCCACCTTCAGCTCAATCTCATGTCTGAATCTCATGGTGGCTGTTTCGTATTCCGTGGTGCCTCCCATGCTGAATCCGATAATTTTAAGCATAAAGAACAAGGATATCAGTGCTGCCATGTGGAAAATGATTAGGTCAAGGCTATTCTCCAAAAAATAAAATGGCCATTTTTCTCCCATGACCATCGTCTCATTCTGTGTTTCTTTATAAATATAATCAACTCTTGACATTATTGTCTCCATGAGAACTTAACGTTTAATCCGTTTATGCACACTGAGGTATTTACACTGGTAAATATCTAGAAAAAGTCCACTCATGTCAATGGAGTTATTATAAATTTACACCTATATAAATATCCTGTATTCACACAGTGGCCAATGTTGGATGCCTCAGAGAGAATGAACAGAACAGGACAATTATTGAGTGACCCATCCTGTGTTGTCCAATTCCAGCATCTGGCAGTCAGAGGCTTAGGGACACCCAGAGCATAGGGTTGCATCCCTGACCCTCTTGGTTAATAGCCATTGATGGATCTATCCTCCATGAACTTATCATGTCTATCTATCCATCCATCCCATACATACCCCTCCATCTATTGATCTATTGATCCATCTGAGGCTTTTGTACTGCCACCCATCACCATGGTATCAGAGCACTTTCCACATATAATCAGTTACCATATCAAATTCACACATGGGGTCTCTGTCCTTTTTCCAGAGTGAGGAGTAAAAATTCTGCCCTGCTGCGACCCCGAGGCCAGAGGAGCTCTCTGGCCCTAGTATTGACCCAGGGCCGGAAGACCTGTCAGACTCCGCCATGGCCATGGGGTTCAAGGTGTCAGCCGCTGCCCCGGCGGCAGGGCTCTCTTTCTATAATGAACCACTGACTTTAACGAACAAATGGCTTGGATCCCCAGGGGTTCGTTATAGCGAGGATGTACTGTATTTTGTTGGTTGATTGATTTGTTTCTTTGTTCCAGATATTTTTGGTGAGTGGGGGTTTGGGAAGGCGAGGTATGTTTGATTAGATCGGAGTATCCATTTGATGTCATCAAGTATCGGGTACTACCAGATCAGGCCCCGGACCGAGCATGCACCTATCTTCCCCTGGTTTCTGGTTCACTAGCAGAGACAAGGGCCTCCCTGACTGGACTTAAGCATCTCTCTCTGAGCTAGCACACACTCCTCTCCCCGGCATCTCCCATCGGCTAGCTAATGTGACTTCCCTCCTAGCATGCTGGATTTTGTGACTCCCATTCTTAGATGTCTGTCTCTCCCTATCCGTCATATGGGAGCCCGGGGCCTGACTCAGGCTGTGTGTGACCCTATTGCTGCCCCAGTGATTTTCTAGGTGCCTAACAATTAGGTGTTTCCGCACTGTGGGTCACCATGCCTGGGTCTCTTTATGGATCCAGGCCCCAGGGGGTATTTAGGCACCTAGAGAGTTTTTCAAAAGCAACTAGGCAGCTAATTCCCACTGAAACCAATAAGTTTTGGACAGCCTATTCCATTGATGGGACCTATGGTCCAAACCCCCTAGGGACCTTTAAAATTCTAGACTAAAGCCTGTTTTCAGTTTCTTGTTTGTTTGGTCCTTAATTGAGAACCCTGGAGAACTAAATCCTTCTTTTCACCTACAAAGCAAGTGAAATTCTCCAAGGCAGTGTGTCTGACACCTAACCAAGAGGTGCCATGTCTATGGAGAAGACAGGAGGTTGGTCTAAGACCAGAGCTGTGATTTTCTAAGAGGCTTAAGGAGTTAAACACAAGTTCCCAAGGACTCCTTTAAGTCCATTAGGCCCTACTCCAGATGCTGGAATTGGACAACACAGGATGGGTCACTCAATAATTGTCCTGTTCTGTTCATTCTCTCTGAAAGATCTGACATTGACGACTGTGTGAAGACAGGATATTTATATAGGTGTAAATTTATAGTAACTCCATTGACCTAAGTGCAGTTTTTCTAGATATTTACCAGTGTAAATACCTCAGTGTGCATAAACGTATTGCACGTTATGTTCTCATGGAGACAATAATGTCAAGTGTTGATTATATTTATAAAGAAACACAGAATGAGATGATGGTCATGGGAGAAAGATGGCCCTTTTATTTTTTGGAGAATAGCCTTGACCCAATCATATCTACTCAGTGCCTTTGGGACAGAATGCAGGAGATCCAGTTTGTTGAAACTTATTCCTGATAGAGGAGATTTCTAGGAAGCCACGCAGAAGCTCTTTGGGAGTGGTGAGCATGTTGGGTAGCTGGCCATTCATTTAGTTTTAAGCTGGATAATCCCCTTTATGTGTGGTTTGTCCCCTGTCTGGTACTGAGACAAAACCAGACATGGTTTTGTCCGGTATCACGGATGAGAGACGCATGCAAAGTCACACTGGCAGGCAGGACCATAAGGTAGGGGTGGGGCTACAGCTTTCCCAGAAGTACCAGAATGCCCGGTGTGGCGTTGGTTTCTAGAAATAATAAACCCCATAATGCTTTATAGAAATATGCTTATGAGTGTAAATATGACATGACTGGAATATGTTTTATGTTAGATGTGCCATTTAACATATCTCTGCAAAGGTTATGATCTACTGGATATATTCATCCTATTTACATGCATATATCTTTTTGTATTCAAGGTTATGATACCTGAAAGAAACTGGAACAAAGGACAGTAACCACAGGGGTGTGAGTAATTGCTGGACCCAGACTAGAAGGAGGCTAGTCTGTAAAAGAAGCTTACTGGAACATCTCGGAGGCTGAGATTTCATCTGGAATCAGTTTCTTAATGTATTAGGCATAGACTTGCATGTTTTATTTTATTATTCTTGGTAATTCATTTTGTTGTGTCTGTTATTACTTGGAACCACTTAAATCCGACTCTTTGTATTTAAAGATGTGGTTCAGACCTGGGTATGTGTTTGCACCAGGCTAGCATGTCGGGCTCAAACCAGGCAAGGCACTGAAGTCCCAAGCTGGCAGGAAAGACAGGCTCACAAGTAGTCCAGGCACAACAGGTGGCAGTTCCCAAGGGGGTTTCTGTGATCGAACCCGTCAGATCCGGTATTCTGGGAATGCCTCAGTGGCCAACCTAGTTGAGGGAAGAGCTGGGAAACATTTTTCTAAGACATTGTCAGTCTGTTTAACTCATCTAAAAACATAGCATTTGTCACGAACAGGTTGAGGAAACCATTTCCCAATGACAAGTTACTTTGACCAGCTCCACCAACCTGAGATGAGAGCAACACACACACCCCTGCCCATGCCACGCATCTTTGGTCTCCAGGGTGCAGAGGGACTAGGAATGGGCATGTCTGAGATGATCCAGGAATAAACCTGCCCCTCCTCTCACTAAGGAGTCACTCCCCTCTTAGGTCTCCCGCTGCTGTTCTGCAGTAGCTTGGCAGGCAACATCAGCCTATGATTAGTGCAGGAATAAGGTCCCCTGAAGTTCTCAGGCCATTTGCGCATATGCGAGGGTCACCATCTAATCTAGGCTGGCAAAGAATAGGAGAGACTGAAGGGCACCTGTGCCCGAGGCCCCTGCAATGGCAGGGAAATGATTGAGATACACCCAGAAAATCCTGGCAAGTGATCTGCACCACACGCTTCTGAGGAAACTGATCCCCCACAATGTCCCTGCCAATCTGACCAGGGGGGAAATTCCTGCCTGACCCCCACATGATGATCAGTTAGACCCTGAGCATGTGGGCAAGAACCAGCCAGCAAAGAACCCGAGAAAGAGAGAATGGCTCGGTGTAACCTCAGAGCCCTGGCACATCCCGCCCAATGTAACATCTCCAGCCCGGGCTGCCTGATGCTTCAGAGATTTAAAAAAATCCTCCGAGAATACACTGGGTCGAGGGGAGAAATTCCTTCCTGACCCCTGCCAGGGGCCAGATGAAACCCTGAAGCACGAGCTTTTAGGAACATAAGACATACGATCCAAGTGAGCCCCAGGGCTGCTGAGCGCTTCCCGCCACCAGCACAAGCAGCCCCGTCATACAGTCCCACTCAGACATGTGTCCAGCTCTCTCTTCAAACTAATTCAGTCATTTTCCCCCCACAACTCCTATTGGGAGGATGCTCCAGAACCTCGCCCCACTGGTGGTTAGAAACCTCCCTGTAATGTTTAGCAAGTCTCTCCATCTCCCACATGCCTGAATGTACATGTGAGCCAGACTGACACAGTCTGGCTCCTTGTACCCTTCTAGTGGTTAGGCCACAAATGGTGGCATATAAGACAATGGACCCACTCCCCAGCTAGTGGCAATGGATATACAGCTCTATTGGAGGCAGTAGGTCAGATCCACAGATTCAGCAAATTGCTTTAGCACCACCAAAATAAATGGAATGTGTTGAGGATCCACCCCAGTTTTACACCAGTCTGACTCCTTTGGTTCCAATGAAGCCACTCATGATTTATACACACAAGCAAGACAACTCCCATCATTGTTTTCAGTGGCCATGGTATAGGTGCAAGTGGCCAAGCAGTGTAACGGGTATTATTTTGGCACAGAATGAAATTCTGATTTCTCTCTCACACACAATTTACACCCATTTACACCACAACTGGACCAGATTTTCTACTGGTGTAAATCACCCCAGCGGCAGTGACATCAGCAGAGTTAATCTGGATTTGCATTGGTGCAACTAGGTCAAAATCAGACGTGTTTGTGTGCAAGCTGTGTGGTTATGAAAATACTGGCATTAATGAATACCTAAAGATACTACGTAAGCAAACTTTAATTAGAGAAAGACAGAAAATTAATTCTTCGTGAATTACCTACACCGCGTCAGTCTCCTCAGGGCAGCTTTGATCTATTTGTTCCTCATGCTGTAGATAATTGGATTCACGATTGGTGGCAATACGGAATAAAGAACAGCCACCACAAGATCCAGAGCACATGTGGAGCTGGAGGTGTGTTTCATATAGGCAAAGATGCAAGTGCAAACAAACAAGGAGACCACAGTGAGGTGAGGAAGGCAGGTGGAGAAGGCTTTATGCCGTCCCTGCTCAGAGGGGATTCTGAGCACTGATTTGAAGATCTGAACATATGACACGATCATAAAAACAAAGCAGCCTAAGACTAAACACACACTAAATGCAAGAACCCTAACTTCACTCAGATATGAGTCAGAGCAGGTGAGCTTCAGTAGCTGGGGGATTTCACAGAAGAACTGATCCACCATGTTGCCTCCACAGAAGGTCAATGCAAATGTGTTCCCGGTGTGCAGCACAGAGTAGAGAATCCCACTGATCCAGGCACCAGCTGCCATTTGGACACAAGCTCTGATGTTCATCATTGTGTCATAGTGCAGTGGTTGGCAGATGGCAACATATCGGTCGTACGCCATGACGATGAGAAGGGAAAAATCCGCTGTCACGAAGGAGATGAGGAAAAAGACTTGGGCAACACATCCAGCATAGGAAATGGACCTGGTGTTCCTGAGGGAGTTGGCCATGGATTTGGGAACGGTGACAGAGATGGAGCCAAGGTCTAGGATGGACAGATTCATCAGGAAGAAGTACATGGGGGTGTGAAGGCGGTGGTCGAAGGCGATGGCCATGAAGATAAGAAGATTCCCCACCAGGGCTGCCAAGTACATCACTAGAAACCCCACAAAGTGAAAAATCTGCACCTCCCGAACATCAGAGAATCCCAGGAGAAGGAACTCGGTCATGGTGGTTTGGTTGGACATTTTCTATCTCAGGACATCGTGTGATGGTTGCAGAGGGAGGGACAAGAGCAAGGGACAGGATTATATCAGAAAAATAACTCTCCTTTTGTGAAAACCACCTTAATTTCCTTCAGTCATACCCTTAGCTTGTGAAGATTGGTGTAATATGGGAATGAGGATGGGGAAAACAGTTCCACTGACTCCAATGGAGTTACTCCTGATTTACACTGGGGTGAGAGAAAGTAGAATCAGCTCAATGGACTCCATTGCAGTGACTACTAATTTACACCAGGGTGATGGAGAGGAGAATTAGGAATAATTGCTTTTGAGGTATTTGTATATCTCTGTCACCCAAAGGTGGGCTAACTCTGGATAACCTTGTATAAATGTTACTATCCTCAGTTTACTGAGGGGAATCGGGTGTCTGGCTGGCCAGATTCTGCTGTCAGGGGCACTGCTGTGAATGTGGGGTAATTTCACAGCATGCCATGGAATTACTCCCCATTTATACTGCTCTAAATGGGAGCAGACTCTCGCATGGAGGTGACCAAACCCAGCCATAATTACGCGGTAAACTCAAATCATGAATACAGCTCAGGAGTTCCGATGTTTCGTCCCCCATTCTAGCCAGATTTCCATGCTCGCTGCAAGAGACAGACATTCCAGCTCCCCTCCTGCTTCTCTAACAACTCAACTAAACTCCCTTCCAGAGCTTGGAAGGGAACCCAGGAGTCCCGACTCCCAGTTTGCCCCCTGCTCTAACCCACTAAATGCAACACACCTCCCAGATCTGGAAATGCAGGCCAGGAGGACTCAACCCACTGGACTCAACTCCCTCCCAGAGCTAGGAACACAAGTGAGGTGTCATGACTCCCAGTCCCTTCCTCTAATGACTACATCAGACTGCATCTCAGCCTCTGTCCCAGTGACTCTCCACTGCCATCAGGAATGACTGCTGTGAGTGACAATGGAGAGTCATTGGGCCAGAGTAGGGGCGTGAGAGTGATTCTCCAGTCTCATTTCAGAACAGCCCATAGCCTAGCTGCTCAGACACTGTCCTGTAAAGTGAGAATTCAAATCCCTTGTCATCATCAATCAGAGGGAGGGATTGAATCTGAGTATGTCACAGGCCAGCCGAGTGGCCTAACCACTCAGCTTCAAGTTATGAGTCACGCAGTCCTTAAGAGAGACAGATATAGAACCCCCCAGTTCTGGTTCCTCTCCTCTACACACTGGACTGAACTTCCTCCCAGAGCCCAGGGCTGTCTCTAGGCACCATCAAACCAAGCAGGTGCTTGGGGCGGCACATTTGCAGGGGGAGGCATTTGGACCGTCCTTTTTTTTTTTTTTTTTTACTCACTTCCTCCCCTCTCACAACCCTGCAGAAGCGGAGCCATGGAGCAGCTGGGGATCCAGCATGGGAGCTGAGAACCAATGAGACCCTGGGAGCTGTAGTTCCATGGCCAGCTCCCTGCCAATAGAGCAGGGAAAGAACTACATTTCCCAGCAATCCCTTGGCAGCTATCAAGAGGAAAGGGAGGGATAGAGAGTGAGGTAGCTGAACCATGCTGCAGCTTGCTGTGAGTCGAAAGGGGTGGCACTGTGAATGGGGAACAAGTGTGCCCAAGGAGTAGAAGGCTTTGCCCCAGATATACCCTTCAGAAGACTACCCCAGACTGGATGAGGGATACTGGTGTGACCTCACATTGCAGCCCCCAAAGAGGGAATTGGGTGGACTAAATGGACAGTGCCCCTCTCTATCTGAAGCCTAGCAAGGGGGTACGTGGATCCCACTAGAATTTAAAATAAAAAGTAAGGGAGGGGAGGCTCTGGACCTGGGCAGCTTTAGATACAGTACCAGCACTTAGGAGGATTTCCACTTCTGAACCATGGAAGCAGAAACTGACTTTTCCTTTCCAGACTTAGCTAATATTCAGAAAGGGAATCTAGCACCTGGCTTCCAGATTGTGTGAAGGTGGTGGTCGAAGGCTATGACCATGAAGATAAGAAGATTCCCCGTCATGGCTGCCAGGTAAATCAGTAGAAACACCACAAAGTGCAAAATCTGCAGCTCCTGAAAATCAGAGAATCCCAGGAGAAAGAACTCAGTCACAGTGGTTCGGTTGGACATTTCCTTTCTCAGGACATCGTGTGATGCCTGCGGAGGGACGGACAAGAGCAAGGGCCAGCATTAGATCAGTAAAATAACTCTCCTTTTTAAAAAACACCTTAATTATCTTGAGTCAGACCCTTAGTTTGTGAAGATTGGTGTAATGTGGGAATGAGGATAGGGAAAACAGACCCACTGATTCCAGTGGAGTTACTTCTGATTTGCTTTTGAGATATTTGTATACCTCTGTCACCCAGATGTGCGCGAACTCTGGATAACGTTGTATAAATGTTAACATTCTCAGTTTACTGAGGGGAATCAGGGGTCTGGCTGGCCTGATTCTGGTGTCAGGGGCACTGCTGTGAATGTGGGGTAATTTCACTGCATGCCATGGAATTACTCCCCATGTATACTGCTCTAAATGGGAGCAGCATTTTGCATGGAGGTGACCAAACCCAGGCATAATTACACATTAAACTCGAGTCTGGAATACAGTTCAGGAGTCCTGACTCCCCGTCCCCCATTCTAGCAAAATTTCCACGCTCATTGCGAGAAACAAATGTTCCGGCTCCCCTCCTGCTTCTCTACCCACTCAGCTAAACTCCCTCCCAGAGCTTGGAAGAGAAACCAGGAGTCCTGACTCCCATTTCGCTCCCTGCTCTAACCCACTAAATCCAACACCCCTCCCGGAACTGGAAATACAGGCCAAGAGTTCTCACTCTACCCACTGGAATCAACTCCCTCCCAGAGCTGGGAACAAAGTGAGGTGTCATGACTCATAATTCCCTCCTCTAGCGAGTACATTAGACTGCATCTCAGCCTCTGTCCCAGTGACTCTCCATTGCCATCAGGAATGATTGCTGCGAGTGACAATGGAGAGTCATTGGGCCAGCGAACGCAAGTGAGAGTGATTCTCCAGCGTGGTACTTGGGGCACTCACCTGGTGTCTGGAAGAGCCAGGTTTAAGTCTCTGCTCCAATGACTATTTAATTAACGATACAAAGTGGAGGAGCTTCAACAGGAGAGACTGAGACAGTCTCATATCAGAACAGCCCGTAGCCTAACGGCTCAGGCACCCTCCTGTAAATTGGGAATTCAAATCCCTTCTCTTCATCAGTCAGAGGGAGGGATTGAACCTGAGTTTGTCACAGGCCAGCTGATTGCCCTAACCACTCAGCTTCAAGTTATGAGGGATGCCAGTCCCACATTCCTTATGAGAGACAGAAATAGAACCCCCCAGTTCTGGCTCCTCTACACACTGGACTGAATTTCCTCCCAGAGCCACATATAAAACTCAAGTATCAGAGGGGTAGCCGTGTTAGTCTGAATCTGTAAAAAGCAACAGAGGGTCCTGTGTCACCTTTAAGACTAACAGAAGTATTGGAGCGTAAGCTTTCGTGGGTGAATGCCCACTTCATCAGACGGGCATTCACCCACGAAAGCTTACGCTCCAATACTTCTGTTAGTCTTAAAGGTGCCACAGGACCCTCTGTTGCTTTATATAAACCTCAGTAGTCCTGGCTCTCAGTCCCTGCTAGTCTTACCCACTTGACCCCACTCCATTTCCAGAGCTGGGATTGAATCCAGGCTCCTAGTCCCCACTATTGCTACCCACTTGACTCAACTACCTTTGCAGCAATCTAATAGACAGATGAAACAATAAACTGAGAACTAGACACAAACTGATGCTAGATAGATAGATAGATAGTTTGATAGATCTAACAACAAACTAACAGAGAGACACAAGTAAGAAAAGAACCGATACAGAGAGTGAGAGAGAAAATCAAAACGAACCCAAACTAACAGGTAGATAGAGAAGTATAAACAAACTAATATAGAGTGAAAAGTATAAACAGACAGATAGACAGAAATAACAAGAAACTAATGTATACAGAGAGAAAAGCAACAACAAGCCGATAGTGTTTGTCAAAATTATTGGACAATATTAACGTAAACCCTTGATCCATTATAAAAAATATGTGTGTCAATTTGATCAATTCCCCTACTCCCAAGAGAATGAAACTGAGGCACAAATATACTGCCAACTATTTCCTAAGGTAAATGCCTCAGTTCCCCATGCCCAAATTGAGGTAAGAGTAAAAATATGAAAACACATCTATTGGCACTTACAATTTCTTCCTTAAAATGCCACTGTGTAGCTCACAAATATATTTCATTGCAAAAGCAAACTTACGGTGCCGGTCTGTGTGGAATCCTCCCAGACTGAGATGTCTTTTCTCCTTCAGCTACAGACTGCAATTGGTTGCCCCTCTCTCTCTAGCCCCATGCACACCGCTCTATCGATCAATCTCTCTATGTAATGCCCCGATCACTGTATTATGAGGCCGTTCCCCCACCACACTGAGGCTGAGCTGCTGCAAATACAGTGAGATCTGTGCTCTCTGCAGATGAGCTGTGTGTCAAAAACGTTGGTGCTGCGGGAAGGTGATTTATCCATGTCTGTTTCCTACGCGTTTGTCGGACTCACTCCCTGGAGCCCTCAAGGGCTCAGAGGCAAGAATTAATTTTCTTGCCCTCTAGTTCCCTGGAGAGTTTTCAGAAACTAAAATAATCACAATTAAAACAAGGCAGCAGCGTCTAGAGGAAAGATTGTGAGGCAAACACTACGGGCACACAGGACTGTACTCCAGACTTCTGGCATCAATTCCTAGCCCTGCCGCTGACCTGCTGTGTTACCTTGGGAAAGTCATTCCCTAGGGCTGTCTTTCCCCTCCCACCCTTTGCCTGTCTTTTCTACTGTAAGCTCTTTGGGGCGGAGACTGTGTCTTACATAATATAAAGGGCCTCTCATATCAGGTGCAACTATCAGATAATTAAGTTATTATTAAAAGCTAAGGGTCAAGGTGTCCTGAGATCTGATCCCAACTATTCCCCTGACTTTGTTCAGTCCCTTCACCGCTCCTTTCCTCATTTTGTCATCTGTCCTATGGGGATAATAGTTACTTGGAGGATAATTCATAATGAGTGGTGATGGTGGGGGGAAGTCATTTTTGGTTTTATGAAAACCTGGAAATGGAAAACATTTTTGTATATTTTTTCAGGTTTGGGGGGGAAGTTTTCAATATCAGAAATCTTTTCCCAAAACTATAAAATGTTTACCATCAACTTGCATTTTTACTAGAGAAGTTTATTGAAAACCAAACACTTTTCAGGCTCCAGTTTCATTTTTTTGCCCCACCCCCATCCAAAAGCAATATTATGGGATGTTACAAAACAATGACATTTCCCATAAAAATATAATTTTCATTTTTGACCAGCTTTAATAATGAGTAATTAAAACTAAATTAAATGCATTTGAGTTGATGTGGGTGCAACATTCATTGCAATTTTATTTGACAGCATCTGCTTGTCATAGGAACTAACTAGGTAAGTATTCTGACCCTGACAGTGGTCAGTACCACCTGATTCAGAGGAAAGTTTAACAGGCCCCTTAGAGGACAGTTCTTGAATAACCTGCCAATGGCAGAGTCTCATCATCAGCTTGTGAATGGTCTATGACGTGAGGAAGGTGAGTTTCTATCCCTCATAGAGTTTTATCTACTCCAAAGTAACTGCATGCTCTCTTTATCCAGATAGGCTGAAATATTCAAAGGAACATATTGGATTTGTGTGTCTAAATCCCATTGGCTTTTGACAGGAGAGGAGTGCCCAGCTCCATTAATCCTCTTTGAATATCTCACTTAGTTTATTATTAATTACTTATTTTGTAGATTCCATCACTGACAATTTTCAAATCAAGATTGGATGTTTTACTAAAGGATCTGCTCTAGGTATTATTTTGGGGATGTTCTGTGGGCTGGGTTATACAGGAGGTCAGACTAGACAGTCACTATGGTCCCTTCTGGCCATGAAATCTATTAATCTAATTTGATCTCCACCAAAAATAGGAACAACATTTTTCCAAAAATTGACAAAATGGTAGATTTTTTAAAAAAGATTCTAAATTTCTATGAATTAAAAAAAATAAAATTTTCTTTAAATAATGGTGTAGGAGGATTCTGATCCTCTCTCCTTTTTTTGACCAGATTTATCAAATTTAATTCCGGGAGATTTTAGCTGAATTAGGCAACACCTCAGGGTAACACAACTCCACCTCTCTCGTGGTGATGTAGGCTATTTTGTGTTCATGGAAGGGCTAACATGACCAGTGATGGGATTTTCAAGGTTGCCTATAGATATTTGGCCACCAAAATTCCAATTAGTTTTAATGGGAATTGGTCATCCCAGTCCCCTAGGTGAAAATCTCCACCCATAGTTTTACGATCAAAACCTGCAATACTTTTCTGGTGTCATTTTTAAGGCTATTATTCAATATTTTTATTAACGACTTGGATAACGGAGGAGAGAATATGCTTATAAAACTTGCATATGACACAAAGCTGGGAAGCATTTCAAACACTTTTGAGGACAGGATCAGAATTCGAAATGACCTTGACAAATTGGAGAATTGGTCTAAAATCAGGAAGAGGAAATTCAATAAAGACAAGTGCAAAGTTCTTCTCTTACCAAGGAAAAATCAAATGTAGAACTACAAAATGGGGAATCACTCGCTAGGTGGTAGCATTGCTGAAAAGGATCTTGGGGCTAGAATGGTTCACAAATTGAATACGAGTCAACAATGTGATGTAGTTGCATTAAAAAGGTTAATATCATTTGAAGTGTATTAAAAAGAATGTTGTATGTAAGACACGGGAGGTAATTGTCCCACTCTACTTGGCACTGGTGAGGCCTGAGCTGGAGTACTGTGTCTGGTTCTGGGTGCCACACTTTAAGAAAGATGTGGACAGATTGGAAAGAGTTCAGAGGAGACCAACAAAAATGATCAAAGGTTTAGAAAACCTGACCCATGAGGAACAGTGAAAAGCAGAGGAATGGGGTTTGACCTGAAAAGAGGACCAGCAACCTCAGTCTGTAGCACAATACAAGAAAATGTATTTAAAATACTGTTTGAATGGTACCTCACACAGCCAGGTTAAATATATATAATGGGATTCTCTGATGTTCGGTGGCTGCGTATTTTACACTTTGTGCTGTTTCTAGGGATTTACCTGGTATCCCTGAGAGGGAATCTCCTTGTTATCATCCTTGCACTGCTTGACCATCACATTCATACCCCCATGTACTTCTTCCTGATAAATCTGTGTGTCTTAGACCTTGGATCTATCTCCCTCACTGTTCCCAAGTCCGTGACCAACTCCCTGTTAAACACCAGGTCAATTTCTTATGCTGCATGTGTTACCCAAGACTTTCTCTTCATCTTCTTCACTGCAGTTGACTTTGCTTTTCTCACCATCATGGCGTATGACTCATACGTCGCCATCTGCCAACCACTGTACTATGAGATGACAATGAACAGGAGAGCTTGTGAATTTTCAGATTTCTCCCTTCACCATGGTTTCATTCTGTGTTTCCTTACCGATATAATCAAATGATGACATTATTGCCTCAATGGGAAGATGATGTGCAATCTTTTTTATACAAAATGCTGTGTTTACAGTGGTAATAATCAAGACTAAATTAACTGAAGTCAGTGGAGTTACTCTAGGTTTACACCAGTGTAAATCAGAGAAGAATCAATTGATCGATCTAGCTATAAATCGCAAAAAAAAAAAAAACCAAAAAACCCGCAAAATCCTTTGTTAACACAGAGTTAAGGTTGCCCAGTGATAGTTCAGACACAGTGTTTGAGCGTAGGGCAAGCGCAGGTAGTGCCTGTCCATTGCAGTGACAAGGCAGAGCCTGAGTGTGGGTGTTACGGGTGTTGTGGGGCATCGCCCAAAGGGGGCAGAGTTAAGGATATGTAGACATTTATCTTACCTTATCTTACCTTAATTCTGTATGTCCTGGTTTTCTGAAGCTTGAGTTTTGCTGAACAGGACCTTCAGGATGGGCACGAGCTCTCACTGGGAGACCTTAACTCTGTTTCGATGAAGTTTTTGGCTGTTTAATTTTCTAGCTGTTTGAAGAGAAAGAAAAATGTTAGTAGGAGTAAGTGGTCCTTGTGTCAGCTGTAGATAGCAATAGATATGGAGGACAAGAGAAGCAAAAGGCTCTTTTCAGAACCACCTTGTCTTTCTGGACAGGAACTCTATTCTGTGCCTGTCTAGGTTCCCCTCACATCCACCCCCAAAACCTCTCCATAAATGCAGCACAAAGTCGGATGCATCCATCTGCCACATTGGACGCTCAGAGAAGTGGCCTGTTAATTTTAATTAGCTGTACTGAGCTGAGTGAATACAGTTCCAGGAGATGGTGCAGCCAGAATCAATAGCTCCAAGAGGTGTGAACTGTTTCACTCGTACCAGTCACCCCAGGGCTATCAGGGTCTTCACGGTGTTGTTGGTGCACGCTTTCCATGTGACTCTTCTCAGCTTCACACCCCAAGAGGCAGCGCTTTCCTAGACCCGGCACACATGAGGAAGGGTTAAGGGAGATGGATTAAGCCCCCCAGAACGGCAAGGACAAATCCCTCAAGATCACGTGAGGGGAGCAGGTAGTGTTGGACCCCCATAGATGGATTGGGAACCTCCAGATATTGGCACATACATGGGAGGGGAATGTGGGGCTGTCAGGTGCCCCTGTCCCCAATATTCCCCCAGGCTGCTGTCACTCACCCTCATGTTCCCCTTCCCAGTGCCCCACCCCTCCCCATCTCCTAACCCCCAACCTGTCTCCTATCCCACCTCCTCATTTATCCTCCTCCCAATAATCACCCCTCCTCTCACGGCCCCCAAAACTCCTCCTTCCTTTTCCACCAACTCTTCCACCCCCATCATCCCCCCCCCACCTCCCAGTGAGCGTATGCATGGGTTATTTATTTTCATTTCAAAAATAGTTTCAGCACCTTCTCAATATTCGGCTATGCTCAAGGGATAGTTCCACAAGATTAGAAACCCTTCAACAGAGGCAGATGCCTCCTGTTTTTAGTCACAGATTTCTGCCCAAGGTTAGATTTTAACTCACAGGACCTAGGTTTGTTGGCCAGAACATTCTCCTTTCATCAGCTATGGGGCTGCAAGTCAGAGACAGCTTTCAACCATCTCCTCCTCTCACCAGGCACATGCACAGTGCAATTCGTTTGGCGTGACTCCAAGCACTTCAAAGGCTGACATGCCTAACTAAGAATTAAACACTGTGGCTAATAACGCTGTCAATTTATTTCCCCCTGAGGGTCAGTGGGTGGACTGCACTCTGCTGAGTTGGCCCCTGAGCTTTGGAGACCCTGCATGAGGATCTGAGCCCCGGTTTGATCTCCAGCTATGCACAATGAATCAGCACCAAAATGCACCAACTGTACGAAAAGTTAGAAATACTCCACTGCAGTCAATTGATTTCCCTCTCACTCACCCTGGTGTAAATCAGGAGTAACCCCACTGGAGTCAATGGGGCTGATTCCCCCATCACTCATCTCAGGGTAATTCCATGGTGTTACACTGGAGAATGTCTGGTTTCAAGGAGAAGAGATTCAGGCCCTTTGACTCTAGCCTCTGCCACATCCTCCACCCGCTGAACGCTCTTACTCTAGTCCCCAGGTGTCTCCCTCCCTCTGCCACACACAGCCCAGACCTGCAAACAACCCCCCTAGCCCCTAATCCCCTCCCTCCCCTCTCACAACCCTCCACCACACGGACGCTCTCAGTCCCTGTTTTTTGAGATTCCCCCTCCCATGGCCCAGAGCCAATTCTCCACCCAGAGTTCCTAACTCGGCTTCCTCAGAGATTCCCGTTGAACCCCTTTGCCCACCAGTCCCCTCTTCTCCTCAGCTCCACTCCTCTGATATGGCACCAGGGATCAGCTCCCGACCTCTGCTTCCTCCTGTCAAAGTTCCAAACACCAGACATTCTCTCCTGATTCTGTCCTTTGGCCAGCCCTGGCCACCATTTCCTTCCCACACCACTCTCCTCCTTCCTGTGCCTGGCCCTCTCTAGAGCTGGGAGAGGCTTTCAGTCCCTCATCCCACTTAGTCCATCACCTCTCAGCCAAGCCTGCCCAAGGAGGGGAGCAGAGAGCGCCCATCTGTGGAGTAGATCCCTGTCTGCTAGGAACTGCAGAGAGACCCAGCAACACAGGACATCCAGCGAAGGGACACCGCAATGGCTGCTGGATAATACGGTGATGGGGGCATGAGAGAGAGAGAGAACCAAACAATCCTGGCAGTGGATAGATAGATAGATATGAACAATGATTCCTAACACTGGAGGCTCGAATGCATCACAGACTGGGAAAAATTCCACAAAGACCAGCACAGTAAGTTTGCCATTTCAATAAAATCTGTTAGAGTATTAATATACAAGGCTAATTTAAGAACATACATTTGAATTAGGTTTGGAACTCTTTAAGACTTTTGCTATCAAGTCAATCAATCGTCTAGAGCCTATCAGAATTTCATTATTAAAAAAAAAAGAGGGGGGGTTCATAGAATTCCCCAAAATCTCCAATTTTTCATGTTTGGGCAACTGAGAAAAAAACATTTTCAGCTAAAAAATTGCAGAAAACTGATATTTTTCTGCCTAGATCCACCCATATGAAGTATCTGTGAAATATATTTGAGGATACCTGAGACTTTCTATGAAAATTTGACTAACTGATAACACAATTCTCCTTTGAAAACAATGTAAGCAGAAAATTTCTGTCCGCCCTTCATTGTAAACTGAGCTTTTAACAAAGACTGGGGAATGCAAATATTGTCCAATAATACAATAATTTAAAACCTGTACACTCTGTTGAATCTCTTCTTATTTCTGTTTCAGAGGGGTAGCTGCCAGATGGTAAAACTGAGTAAGCAACAAAGCTGATAGCCCACAGAATTTGTTTTGTACCAACTAGTGTCTTTAAATTCAGGATGAGAGTTGAACCAAGCAGCCAAAACCAATGTATCCTGACATGGAGGACAGTTGGATTTGGGGAGATCAAGAGGACCAAAACCTAGACATCGTGGTCTAGCACCATATATGTTGTGCAACACTGCTGCCAGATTCAGTAGACCTTGATGTTTTTCATAAAGAGAGGCTTGGTTCAGTTGCAGAGGTGCTCAGCCAGGTTTATTGTCAGCAAAGCATGGTACTAGCGCCCTGTCCAACAGGTCACAGGGGCACAAACACATGTATGCCCATGACAAGGTAAAGGCTCAATCAACATAACAGGATCCTGTGCCCTTGGCCGATTCAAAGATGCCCCACCATGACTTCTGCTTTTATACATTGATAGAAACAAATTTCATATTACATTCTAGGGCCTGGTCTACACTACGAGTTTAGGTCGACTTTAGCAGCGTTAAATCGAATTAAGCCTGGACACGTTCACACAGCTAAGTCCTTTATTTCGACTTAAAGTGACCTTTAAACCGGTTTCTTTACTCCACCTGCGATGAGGGGATTAGCGCTAAAATCGACCTTAGCGGGTCGGAATTGGGGTAGTGTGGACGGAATTCGACCTTATTGGCCTCCGGGAGCTATCCCACAGTGCTTCATTGTGACCGCTCTGGACAGCACTCTCAACTCAGATGCACTGGCCAGGTAGACAGGAAAAGCCCCGCGAAATTTTGAATTTCATTTCCTGTTTCCCCAGCGTGGAGAGCACAGGTGACCACGCAGAGCTCATCAGCACAGGTAACCGTGATGGAGTCCCAGGATCGCAAAAGAGCTCCAGCATGGACAGAACGGGAGGTTCGGGATCTGCTCGCCATATGGGGAGATGAATCAGTGCTAGCTGAACTCCGTAGCAGTAAGCGAAATTGCAAAATATTAGAAAAGGTCTCAAAGACCATGAAGGACAGAGGCCATAACAGGGACACACAGCAGTGCCGCGTGAAAATTAAGGAGCTAAGGCAAGCCTACCACAAAGCCAGAGAGGCAAACGGAAGGTCCGGGGCAGAGCCGAAAACATGCCGCTACTACGCGGAGCTGCATGCCATCCTAGGGGGTGCAGCCACCACTACCCCAACCGTGTGCTATGACTCCTTGAGTGGAGAAAGACACAGGGAAGATGGTTCGGAGAACGAGGGAGATGAGGATGGAGATAATGGAGAGAGCTCCCAGCAGCAAGGAAGCAGAGAAACCTGTTTCCCCAACAGTCAGGATCTGTTTATCACCCTGGACCTGGAACCAGTAACCTCCGAACTTTCCCAAGGCGTGCTCCCAGACCCTGAGGGCACAGAGGAGACCTCTGGTGAGTGTACCTTTGTAAATATTACACATTGTTTAAAATCAAGCGTGTTTAATGATTAATGATTAATTTTCCCTGGCAGTCGCGGCCAGTACAGCTACTGGAAAAGTCTGTTAACGTGTATGGGGATGGAGTGGAAATCCTCCAGGGACATCTCCAGAAAACTCTCCTTCATGTACTCCCAAAGCCTTTGCAAAAGGTTTCTGGGGAGGGCTGCCTTATCCCGTCCACCATGGTAGGACACTTTACCACGCCAAGCCAGTAGCACGTAGTCTGGAATCATTGCATAACAAAGCATGGCAGCGTATGGTCCCGGTGTTTGCTGGCATGCAGACAACATCCATTCCTTATCGCTCTTTGTTATCCTCAGGAGAGTGATATCATTCGCGGTCACCTGGTTGAAATGGGGTGATTTTATTAAGGGGACATTCAGAGGTGCCCGTTCCTGCTCTGCTGAACAGAAATGTTCCCCGCTGTTAGCCATGCGGTGTGTGTGGGGGGGGAGGGGTGAAGTGATCATCCCAGAGACTTGGGTGTGTGTGTGGGGGGGAAGGGGTGAAGTGATCATCCCAGAGACTTGGGTGTGTGTGTGTGGGGGGGAGGGGTACTTGGGTTTGTGCTGCATGTTAACCCAGAAACCGCAGCCCCTCCTTTTACATTGCAAACCCATTTTAAATGGCCAACCCAACGGGTGCTTGGTATGGGAAATGAGGGTGCTACTGTTTGAAACCATTCCCACATGTTAAGATGGTTAAAAAAGCCAAAAGACTGAGGCTTACCATGGCTGCTGCCTGCAAGCAGAAATCTTTTGCCTGGCACTGCGTGAGTGATCTCTAACACCAAACCTGCAGGCCCTCAATATAAGAGGAAAAATGCGACCTTGTAACGAAAGCACATGTGCTGTGTAATGTGAACATCAAAATGTAACGTGAATGAGTGTACCCATTGTTCTCTAAAATGTGTCTTTTTTAACCACCTCTCCCTTCTCCTCCACCAGCTGCAAATGTTTCTCCTTCACAGAGGCTAGCGAAGATTAGAAGGAGAAAACGGAAGACTAGGGATGATATGTTCTCGGAGCTCCAGATGTCCTCCCACGCTGACAGAGCACAGCAGAATGCGTGGAGGCAGTCAATGACTGACTACAGAAAAGCACAATATGAACGAGAGGAGAGGTGGCGTGCTGAATCGCGGGAAGAACAGAGCAAGTTGCGGGCTGAAGATGATAGGTGGTGTCAGCTTGCAGACAGAAGGCAAGAGGCGATGCTCCGGCTGCTGGAGCATCAAACTGATATGCTCCAGCGTATGGTTGAGCTGCAGGAAAGTCAGCAGGAGCAGAGACCGCCGCTACAGCCCCTGTGTAACCAACAGCCCTCCTCCCCAAGTCCCATTGCCTCCTCACCCAGACGCCCAAGAACACGGTGGGGGGGGCATCCAGCCACCCAGTCACTCCACCCCCGATGATAGCACGAGCCTGCGAAGGCTGGCCTTCAATAAGTGCTAAAGTTTTAAAATGTAGTGTGTCCTTTTCCTTCCCTCCTCCCCCACCCATCCCGGGCTACTGTGGCAATTATCCCCCTAGTTGTGTGATAAATTAATAAAGATTACATGAATGAGAAGTAACAATGACTTTATTGATTCTGCAAGCGGTGCTCAAAGGGGGGAGGGGAGGGTGGGGTGGTTGTTTTACAGGGAAGTAGAGTGAACCGGGTGGGGGGGGTGGGGAAGGTTTCATCAAGGAGAAACAAACAGACGTTTCACACCGTAGCCTGGCCAGTCACAAAACTGGTTTTCAAAGCTTCTCTGATGCGCACCGCGCCCTGCTGTGCTCTTGTAACCGCCCTGGTGTCTGGCTGCGCGTAATCAGCAGACAGGCGATTTGCCTCAACCTCCCACCCCGCCATAAATGTCTCCCCCTTACTTTCACAGATATTGTGGAGCGCACAGCAAGTAGCAATAACAATGGGGATATTCTTTTCGCTGAGGTCACAGCGAGTCAGTAAGCTGCGCCAGCGCGCTTTTAAACAGCCAAATGCACATTCCACCACCATTCGGCACTTGCTCAGCCTATAGTTGAACAGGTACTGACTACTGTCCCGGCTGCCAGTGTACAGCTTCATGAGCCATGGCATTAAGGGGTAGGCTGGGTCCCCAAGGATCACGATAGGCATTTCAACATCCCCAACGGTTATTTTCTGGTCCGGGAAGAAAGTCCCTTCCTCCAGTTTTCGAAACAGATCAGAGTGCCTGAAGACGCGAGCATCATGTACCTTTCCCGGCCATCCCACGTTGATGTTGGTGAAACGTCCCTTGTGATCCACCAAGGCTTGCAGCACCATTGAAAAGTACCCCTTGCGGTTTATGTACTCAGTGGCTTGGTGCTCCGGTGACAAGATAGGGATATGGGTTCCCTCTATCGCCCCACCACAGTTTGGGAATCCCATTGCAGCAAAGCCATCCACTATGGCTTGCACGTTTCCCAGAGTCACTACCCTTGATATCACCAGGTCTTTCATTGCCCTGGCAACTTGCATCACAGCAGCCCCCACAGTAGATTTGCTCACTCCAAATTGATTCCCGACTGACCGGTAGCTGTCTGGCATTGCAAGCTTTCTGGACAGGAACTCTATTCTGTGCCTGTCTAGGTTCCCCTCACATCCACCCCCAAAACCTCTCCATAAATGCAGCACAAAGTCGGATGCATCCATCTGCCACATTGGACGCTCAGAGAAGTGGCCTGTTAATTTTAATTAGCTGTACTGAGCTGAGTGAATACAGTTCCAGGAGATGGTGCAGCCAGAATCAATAGCTCCAAGAGGTGTGAACTGTTTCACTCGTACCAGTCACCCCAGGGCTATCAGGGTCTTCACGGTGTTGTTGGTGCACGCTTTCCATGTGACTCTTCTCAGCTTCACACCCCAAGAGGCAGCGCTTTCCTAGACCCGGCACACATGAGGAAGGGTTAAGGGAGATGGATTAAGCCCCCCAGAACGGCAAGGACAAATCCCTCAAGATCACGTGAGGGGAGCAGGTAGTGTTGGACCCCCATAGATGGATTGGGAACCTCCAGATATTGGCACATACATGGGAGGGGAATGTGGGGCTGTCAGGTGCCCCTGTCCCCAATATTCCCCCAGGCTGCTGTCACTCACCCTCATGTTCCCCTTCCCAGTGCCCCACCCCTCCCCATCTCCTAACCCCCAACCTGTCTCCTATCCCACCTCCTCATTTATCCTCCTCCCAATAATCACCCCTCCTCTCACGGCCCCCAAAACTCCTCCTTCCTTTTCCACCAACTCTTCCACCCCCATCATCCCCCCCCCACCTCCCAGTGAGCGTATGCATGGGTTATTTATTTTCATTTCAAAAATAGTTTCAGCACCTTCTCAATATTCGGCTATGCTCAAGGGATAGTTCCACAAGATTAGAAACCCTTCAACAGAGGCAGATGCCTCCTGTTTTTAGTCACAGATTTCTGCCCAAGGTTAGATTTTAACTCACAGGACCTAGGTTTGTTGGCCAGAACATTCTCCTTTCATCAGCTATGGGGCTGCAAGTCAGAGACAGCTTTCAACCATCTCCTCCTCTCACCAGGCACATGCACAGTGCAATTCGTTTGGCGTGACTCCAAGCACTTCAAAGGCTGACATGCCTAACTAAGAATTAAACACTGTGGCTAATAACGCTGTCAATTTATTTCCCCCTGAGGGTCAGTGGGTGGACTGCACTCTGCTGAGTTGGCCCCTGAGCTTTGGAGACCCTGCATGAGGATCTGAGCCCCGGTTTGATCTCCAGCTATGCACAATGAATCAGCACCAAAATGCACCAACTGTACGAAAAGTTAGAAATACTCCACTGCAGTCAATTGATTTCCCTCTCACTCACCCTGGTGTAAATCAGGAGTAACCCCACTGGAGTCAATGGGGCTGATTCCCCCATCACTCATCTCAGGGTAATTCCATGGTGTTACACTGGAGAATGTCTGGTTTCAAGGAGAAGAGATTCAGGCCCTTTGACTCTAGCCTCTGCCACATCCTCCACCCGCTGAACGCTCTTACTCTAGTCCCCAGGTGTCTCCCTCCCTCTGCCACACACAGCCCAGACCTGCAAACAACCCCCCTAGCCCCTAATCCCCTCCCTCCCCTCTCACAACCCTCCACCACACGGACGCTCTCAGTCCCTGTTTTTTGAGATTCCCCCTCCCATGGCCCAGAGCCAATTCTCCACCCAGAGTTCCTAACTCGGCTTCCTCAGAGATTCCCGTTGAACCCCTTTGCCCACCAGTCCCCTCTTCTCCTCAGCTCCACTCCTCTGATATGGCACCAGGGATCAGCTCCCGACCTCTGCTTCCTCCTGTCAAAGTTCCAAACACCAGACATTCTCTCCTGATTCTGTCCTTTGGCCAGCCCTGGCCACCATTTCCTTCCCACACCACTCTCCTCCTTCCTGTGCCTGGCCCTCTCTAGAGCTGGGAGAGGCTTTCAGTCCCTCATCCCACTTAGTCCATCACCTCTCAGCCAAGCCTGCCCAAGGAGGGGAGCAGAGAGCGCCCATCTGTGGAGTAGATCCCTGTCTGCTAGGAACTGCAGAGAGACCCAGCAACACAGGACATCCAGCGAAGGGACACCGCAATGGCTGCTGGATAATACGGTGATGGGGGCATGAGAGAGAGAGAGAACCAAACAATCCTGGCAGTGGATAGATAGATAGATATGAACAATGATTCCTAACACTGGAGGCTCGAATGCATCACAGGCTGGGAAAAATTCCACAAAGACCAGCACAGTAAGTTTGCCATTTCAATAAAATCTGTTAGAGTATTAATATACAAGGCTAATTTAAGAACATACATTTGAATTAGGTTTGGAACTCTTTAAGACTTTTGCTATCAAGTCAATCAATCGTCTAGAGCCTATCAGAATTTCATTATTAAAAAAAAAAGAGGGGGGGTTCATAGAATTCCCCAAAATCTCCAATTTTTCATGTTTGGGCAACTGAGAAAAAAACATTTTCAGCTAAAAAATTGCAGAAAACTGATATTTTTCTGCCTAGATCCACCCATATGAAGTATCTGTGAAATATATTTGAGGATACCTGAGACTTTCTATGAAAATTTGACTAACTGATAACACAATTCTCCTTTGAAAACAATGTAAGCAGAAAATTTCTGTCCGCCCTTCATTGTAAACTGAGCTTTTAACAAAGACTGGGGAATGCAAATATTGTCCAATAATACAATAATTTAAAACCTGTACACTCTGTTGAATCTCTTCTTATTTCTGTTTCAGAGGGGTAGCTGCCAGATGGTAAAACTGAGTAAGCAACAAAGCTGATAGCCCACAGAATTTGTTTTGTACCAACTAGTGTCTTTAAATTCAGGATGAGAGTTGAACCAAGCAGCCAAAACCAATGTATCCTGACATGGAGGACAGTTGGATTTGGGGAGATCAAGAGGACCAAAACCTAGACATCGTGGTCTAGCACCATATATGTTGTGCAACACTGCTGCCAGATTCAGTAGACCTTGATGTTTTTCATAAAGAGAGGCTTGGTTCAGTTGCAGAGGTGCTCAGCCAGGTTTATTGTCAGCAAAGCATGGTACTAGCGCCCTGTCCAACAGGTCACAGGGGCACAAACACATGTATGCCCATGACAAGGTAAAGGCTCAATCAACATAACAGGATCCTGTGCCCTTGGCCGATTCAAAGATGCCCCACCATGACTTCTGCTTTTATACATTGATAGAAACAAATTTCATATTACATTCTAGGGCCTGGTCTACACTACGAGTTTAGGTCGACTTTAGCAGCGTTAAATCGAATTAAGCCTGGACACGTTCACACAGCTAAGTCCTTTATTTCGACTTAAAGTGACCTTTAAACCGGTTTCTTTACTCCACCTGCGATGAGGGGATTAGCGCTAAAATCGACCTTAGCGGGTCGGAATTGGGGTAGTGTGGACGGAATTCGACCTTATTGGCCTCCGGGAGCTATCCCACAGTGCTTCATTGTGACCGCTCTGGACAGCACTCTCAACTCAGATGCACTGGCCAGGTAGACAGGAAAAGCCCCGCGAAATTTTGAATTTCATTTCCTGTTTCCCCAGCGTGGAGAGCACAGGTGACCACGCAGAGCTCATCAGCACAGGTAACCGTGATGGAGTCCCAGGATCGCAAAAGAGCTCCAGCATGGACAGAACGGGAGGTTCGGGATCTGCTCGCCATATGGGGAGATGAATCAGTGCTAGCTGAACTCCGTAGCAGTAAGCGAAATTGCAAAATATTAGAAAAGGTCTCAAAGACCATGAAGGACAGAGGCCATAACAGGGACACACAGCAGTGCCGCGTGAAAATTAAGGAGCTAAGGCAAGCCTACCACAAAGCCAGAGAGGCAAACGGAAGGTCCGGGGCAGAGCCGAAAACATGCCGCTACTACGCGGAGCTGCATGCCATCCTAGGGGGTGCAGCCACCACTACCCCAACCGTGTGCTATGACTCCTTGAGTGGAGAAAGACACAGGGAAGATGGTTCGGAGAACGAGGGAGATGAGGATGGAGATAATGGAGAGAGCTCCCAGCAGCAAGGAAGCAGAGAAACCTGTTTCCCCAACAGTCAGGATCTGTTTATCACCCTGGACCTGGAACCAGTAACCTCCGAACTTTCCCAAGGCGTGCTCCCAGACCCTGAGGGCACAGAGGAGACCTCTGGTGAGTGTACCTTTGTAAATATTACACATTGTTTAAAATCAAGCGTGTTTAATGATTAATGATTAATTTTCCCTGGCAGTCGCGGCCAGTACAGCTACTGGAAAAGTCTGTTAACGTGTATGGGGATGGAGTGGAAATCCTCCAGGGACATCTCCAGAAAACTCTCCTTCATGTACTCCCAAAGCGTTTGCAAACGGTTTCTGGGGAGGGCTGCCTTATCCCGTCCACCATGGTAGGACACTTTACCACGCCAAGCCAGTAGCACGTAGTCTGGAATCATTGCATAACAAAGCATGGCAGCGTATGGTCCCGGTGTTTGCTGGCATGCAGACAACATCCATTCCTTATCGCTCTTTGTTATCCTCAGGAGAGTGATATCATTCGCGGTCACCTGGTTGAAATGGGGTGATTTTATTAAGGGGACATTCAGAGGTGCCCGTTCCTGCTCTGCTGAACAGAAATGTTCCCCGCTGTTAGCCATGCGGTGTGTGTGTGGGGGGAGGGGTGAAGTGATCATCCCAGAGACTTGGGTGTGTGTGTGGGGGGGAAGGGGTGAAGTGATCATCCCAGAGACTTGGGTGTGTGTGTGGGGGGGGGAGGGGTACTTGGGTTTGTGCTGCATGTTAACCCAGAAACCGCAGCCCCTCCTTTTACATTGCAAACCCATTTTAAATGGCCAACCCAACGGGTGCTTGGTATGGGAAATGAGGGTGCTACTGTTTGAAACCATTCCCACATGTTAAGATGGTTAAAAAAGCCAAAAGACTGAGGCTTACCATGGCTGCTGCCTGCAAGCAGAAATCTTTTGCCTGGCACTGCGTGAGTGATCTCTAACACCAAACCTGCAGGCCCTCAATATAAGAGGAAAAATGCGACCTTGTAACGAAAGCACATGTGCTGTGTAATGTGAACATCAAAATGTAACGTGAATGAGTGTACCCATTGTTCTCTAAAATGTGTCTTTTTTAACCACCTCTCCCTTCTCCTCCACCAGCTGCAAATGTTTCTCCTTCACAGAGGCTAGCGAAGATTAGAAGGAGAAAACGGAAGACTAGGGATGATATGTTCTCGGAGCTCCAGATGTCCTCCCACGCTGACAGAGCACAGCAGAATGCGTGGAGGCAGTCAATGACTGACTACAGAAAAGCACAATATGAACGAGAGGAGAGGTGGCGTGCTGAATCACGGGAAGAACAGAGCAAGTTGCGGGCTGAAGATGATAGGTGGTGTCAGCTTGCAGACAGAAGGCAAGAGGCGATGCTCCGGCTGCTGGAGCATCAAACTGATATGCTCCAGCGTATGGTTGAGCTGCAGGAAAGTCAGCAGGAGCAGAGACCGCCGCTACAGCCCCTGTGTAACCAACAGCCCTCCTCCCCAAGTCCCATTGCCTCCTCACCCAGACGCCCAAGAACACGGTGGGGGGGGCATCCAGCCACCCAGTCACTCCACCCCCGATGATAGCACGAGCCTGCGAAGGCTGGCCTTCAATAAGTGCTAAAGTTTTAAAATGTAGTGTGTCCTTTTCCTTCCCTCCTCCCCCACCCATCCCGGGCTACTGTGGCAATTATCCCCCTAGTTGTGTGATAAATTAATAAAGATTACATGAATGAGAAGTAACAATGACTTTATTGATTCTGCAAGCGGTGCTCAAAGGGGGGAGGGGAGGGTGGGGTGGTTGTTTTACAGGGAAGTAGAGTGAACCGGGTGGGGGGGGTGGGGAAGGTTTCATCAAGGAGAAACAAACAGACGTTTCACACCGTAGCCTGGCCAGTCACAAAACTGGTTTTCAAAGCTTCTCTGATGCGCACCGCGCCCTGCTGTGCTCTTGTAACCGCCCTGGTGTCTGGCTGCGCGTAATCAGCAGACAGGCGATTTGCCTCAACCTCCCACCCCGCCATAAATGTCTCCCCCTTACTTTCACAGATATTGTGGAGCGCACAGCAAGTAGCAATAACAATGGGGATATTCTTTTCGCTGAGGTCACAGCGAGTCAGTAAGCTGCGCCAGCGCGCTTTTAAACAGCCAAATGCACATTCCACCACCATTCGGCACTTGCTCAGCCTATAGTTGAACAGGTACTGACTACTGTCCCGGCTGCCAGTGTACAGCTTCATGAGCCATGGCATTAAGGGGTAGGCTGGGTCCCCAAGGATCACGATAGGCATTTCAACATCCCCAACGGTTATTTTCTGGTCCGGGAAGAAAGTCCCTTCCTCCAGTTTTCGAAACAGATCAGAGTGCCTGAAGACGCGAGCATCATGTACCTTTCCCGGCCATCCCACGTTGATGTTGGTGAAACGTCCCTTGTGATCCACCAAGGCTTGCAGCACCATTGAAAAGTACCCCTTGCGGTTTATGTACTCAGTGGCTTGGTGCTCCGGTGACAAGATAGGGATATGGGTTCCCTCTATCGCCCCACCACAGTTTGGGAATCCCATTGCAGCAAAGCCATCCACTATGGCTTGCACGTTTCCCAGAGTCACTACCCTTGATATCACCAGGTCTTTCATTGCCCTGGCAACTTGCATCACAGCAGCCCCCACAGTAGATTTGCTCACTCCAAATTGATTCCCGACTGACCGGTAGCTGTCTGGCATTGCAAGCTTTCTGGACAGGAACTCTATTCTGTGCCTGTCTAGGTTCCCCTCACATCCACCCCCAAAACCTCTCCATAAATGCAGCACAAAGTCGGATGCATCCATCTGCCACATTGGACGCTCAGAGAAGTGGCCTGTTAATTTTAATTAGCTGTACTGAGCTGAGTGAATACAGTTCCAGGAGATGGTGCAGCCAGAATCAATAGCTCCAAGAGGTGTGAACTGTTTCACTCGTACCAGTCACCCCAGGGCTATCAGGGTCTTCACGGTGTTGTTGGTGCACGCTTTCCATGTGACTCTTCTCAGCTTCACACCCCAAGAGGCAGCGCTTTCCTAGACCCGGCACACATGAGGAAGGGTTAAGGGAGATGGATTAAGCCCCCCAGAACGGCAAGGACAAATCCCTCAAGATCACGTGAGGGGAGCAGGTAGTGTTGGACCCCCATAGATGGATTGGGAACCTCCAGATATTGGCACATACATGGGAGGGGAATGTGGGGCTGTCAGGTGCCCCTGTCCCCAATATTCCCCCAGGCTGCTGTCACTCACCCTCATGTTCCCCTTCCCAGTGCCCCACCCCTCCCCATCTCCTAACCCCCAACCTGTCTCCTATCCCACCTCCTCATTTATCCTCCTCCCAATAATCACCCCTCCTCTCACGGCCCCCAAAACTCCTCCTTCCTTTTCCACCAACTCTTCCACCCCCATCATCCCCCCCCCACCTCCCAGTGAGCGTATGCATGGGTTATTTATTTTCATTTCAAAAATAGTTTCAGCACCTTCTCAATATTCGGCTATGCTCAAGGGATAGTTCCACAAGATTAGAAACCCTTCAACAGAGGCAGATGCCTCCTGTTTTTAGTCACAGATTTCTGCCCAAGGTTAGATTTTAACTCACAGGACCTAGGTTTGTTGGCCAGAACATTCTCCTTTCATCAGCTATGGGGCTGCAAGTCAGAGACAGCTTTCAACCATCTCCTCCTCTCACCAGGCACATGCACAGTGCAATTCGTTTGGCGTGACTCCAAGCACTTCAAAGGCTGACATGCCTAACTAAGAATTAAACACTGTGGCTAATAACGCTGTCAATTTATTTCCCCCTGAGGGTCAGTGGGTGGACTGCACTCTGCTGAGTTGGCCCCTGAGCTTTGGAGACCCTGCATGAGGATCTGAGCCCCGGTTTGATCTCCAGCTATGCACAATGAATCAGCACCAAAATGCACCAACTGTACGAAAAGTTAGAAATACTCCACTGCAGTCAATTGATTTCCCTCTCACTCACCCTGGTGTAAATCAGGAGTAACCCCACTGGAGTCAATGGGGCTGATTCCCCCATCACTCATCTCAGGGTAATTCCATGGTGTTACACTGGAGAATGTCTGGTTTCAAGGAGAAGAGATTCAGGCCCTTTGACTCTAGCCTCTGCCACATCCTCCACCCGCTGAACGCTCTTACTCTAGTCCCCAGGTGTCTCCCTCCCTCTGCCACACACAGCCCAGACCTGCAAACAACCCCCCTAGCCCCTAATCCCCTCCCTCCCCTCTCACAACCCTCCACCACACGGACGCTCTCAGTCCCTGTTTTTTGAGATTCCCCCTCCCATGGCCCAGAGCCAATTCTCCACCCAGAGTTCCTAACTCGGCTTCCTCAGAGATTCCCGTTGAACCCCTTTGCCCACCAGTCCCCTCTTCTCCTCAGCTCCACTCCTCTGATATGGCACCAGGGATCAGCTCCCGACCTCTGCTTCCTCCTGTCAAAGTTCCAAACACCAGACATTCTCTCCTGATTCTGTCCTTTGGCCAGCCCTGGCCACCATTTCCTTCCCACACCACTCTCCTCCTTCCTGTGCCTGGCCCTCTCTAGAGCTGGGAGAGGCTTTCAGTCCCTCATCCCACTTAGTCCATCACCTCTCAGCCAAGCCTGCCCAAGGAGGGGAGCAGAGAGCGCCCATCTGTGGAGTAGATCCCTGTCTGCTAGGAACTGCAGAGAGACCCAGCAACACAGGACATCCAGCGAAGGGACACCGCAATGGCTGCTGGATAATACGGTGATGGGGGCATGAGAGAGAGAGAGAACCAAACAATCCTGGCAGTGGATAGATAGATAGATATGAACAATGATTCCTAACACTGGAGGCTCGAATGCATCACAGGCTGGGAAAAATTCCACAAAGACCAGCACAGTAAGTTTGCCATTTCAATAAAATCTGTTAGAGTATTAATATACAAGGCTAATTTAAGAACATACATTTGAATTAGGTTTGGAACTCTTTAAGACTTTTGCTATCAAGTCAATCAATCGTCTAGAGCCTATCAGAATTTCATTATTAAAAAAAAAAGAGGGGGGGTTCATAGAATTCCCCAAAATCTCCAATTTTTCATGTTTGGGCAACTGAGAAAAAAACATTTTCAGCTAAAAAATTGCAGAAAACTGATATTTTTCTGCCTAGATCCACCCATATGAAGTATCTGTGAAATATATTTGAGGATACCTGAGACTTTCTATGAAAATTTGACTAACTGATAACACAATTCTCCTTTGAAAACAATGTAAGCAGAAAATTTCTGTCCGCCCTTCATTGTAAACTGAGCTTTTAACAAAGACTGGGGAATGCAAATATTGTCCAATAATACAATAATTTAAAACCTGTACACTCTGTTGAATCTCTTCTTATTTCTGTTTCAGAGGGGTAGCTGCCAGATGGTAAAACTGAGTAAGCAACAAAGCTGATAGCCCACAGAATTTGTTTTGTACCAACTAGTGTCTTTAAATTCAGGATGAGAGTTGAACCAAGCAGCCAAAACCAATGTATCCTGACATGGAGGACAGTTGGATTTGGGGAGATCAAGAGGACCAAAACCTAGACATCGTGGTCTAGCACCATATATGTTGTGCAACACTGCTGCCAGATTCAGTAGACCTTGATGTTTTTCATAAAGAGAGGCTTGGTTCAGTTGCAGAGGTGCTCAGCCAGGTTTATTGTCAGCAAAGCATGGTACTAGCGCCCTGTCCAACAGGTCACAGGGGCACAAACACATGTATGCCCATGACAAGGTAAAGGCTCAATCAACATAACAGGATCCTGTGCCCTTGGCCGATTCAAAGATGCCCCACCATGACTTCTGCTTTTATACATTGATAGAAACAAATTTCATATTACATTCTAGGGCCTGGTCTACACTACGAGTTTAGGTCGACTTTAGCAGCGTTAAATCGAATTAAGCCTGGACACGTTCACACAGCTAAGTCCTTTATTTCGACTTAAAGTGACCTTTAAACCGGTTTCTTTACTCCACCTGCGATGAGGGGATTAGCGCTAAAATCGACCTTAGCGGGTCGGAATTGGGGTAGTGTGGACGGAATTCGACCTTATTGGCCTCCGGGAGCTATCCCACAGTGCTTCATTGTGACCGCTCTGGACAGCACTCTCAACTCAGATGCACTGGCCAGGTAGACAGGAAAAGCCCCGCGAAATTTTGAATTTCATTTCCTGTTTCCCCAGCGTGGAGAGCACAGGTGACCACGCAGAGCTCATCAGCACAGGTAACCGTGATGGAGTCCCAGGATCGCAAAAGAGCTCCAGCATGGACAGAACGGGAGGTTCGGGATCTGCTCGCCATATGGGGAGATGAATCAGTGCTAGCTGAACTCCGTAGCAGTAAGCGAAATTGCAAAATATTAGAAAAGGTCTCAAAGACCATGAAGGACAGAGGCCATAACAGGGACACACAGCAGTGCCGCGTGAAAATTAAGGAGCTAAGGCAAGCCTACCACAAAGCCAGAGAGGCAAACGGAAGGTCCGGGGCAGAGCTGAAAACATGCCGCTACTACGCGGAGCTGCATGCCATCCTAGGGGGTGCAGCCACCACTACCCCAACCGTGTGCTATGACTCCTTGAGTGGAGAAAGACACAGGGAAGATGGTTCGGAGAACGAGGGAGATGAGGATGGAGATAATGGAGAGAGCTCCCAGCAGCAAGGAAGCAGAGAAACCTGTTTCCCCAACAGTCAGGATCTGTTTATCACCCTGGACCTGGAACCAGTAACCTCCGAACTTTCCCAAGGCGTGCTCCCAGACCCTGAGGGCACAGAGGAGACCTCTGGTGAGTGTACCTTTGTAAATATTACACATTGTTTAAAATCAAGCGTGTTTAATGATTAATGATTAATTTTCCCTGGCAGTCGCGGCCAGTACAGCTACTGGAAAAGTCTGTTAACGTGTATGGGGATGGAGTGGAAATCCTCCAGGGACATCTCCAGAAAACTCTCCTTCATGTACTCCCAAAGCGTTTGCAAACGGTTTCTGGGGAGGGCTGCCTTATCCCGTCCACCATGGTAGGACACTTTACCACGCCAAGCCAGTAGCACGTAGTCTGGAATCATTGCATAACAAAGCATGGCAGCGTATGGTCCCGGTGTTTGCTGGCATGCAGACAACATCCATTCCTTATCGCTCTTTGTTATCCTCAGGAGAGTGATATCATTCGCGGTCACCTGGTTGAAATGGGGTGATTTTATTAAGGGGACATTCAGAGGTGCCCGTTCCTGCTCTGCTGAACAGAAATGTTCCCCGCTGTTAGCCATGCGGTGTGTGTGTGGGGGGAGGGGTGAAGTGATCATCCCAGAGACTTGGGTGTGTGTGTGGGGGGGAAGGGGTGAAGTGATCATCCCAGAGACTTGGGTGTGTGTGTGTGGGGGGGAGGGGTACTTGGGTTTGTGCTGCATGTTAACCCAGAAACCGCAGCCCCTCCTTTTACATTGCAAACCCATTTTAAATGGCCAACCCAACGGGTGCTTGGTATGGGAAATGAGGGTGCTACTGTTTGAAACCATTCCCACATGTTAAGATGGTTAAAAAAGCCAAAAGACTGAGGCTTACCATGGCTGCTGCCTGCAAGCAGAAATCTTTTGCCTGGCACTGCGTGAGTGATCTCTAACACCAAACCTGCAGGCCCTCAATATAAGAGGAAAAATGCGACCTTGTAACGAAAGCACATGTGCTGTGTAATGTGAACATCAAAATGTAACGTGAATGAGTGTACCCATTGTTCTCTAAAATGTGTCTTTTTTAACCACCTCTCCCTTCTCCTCCACCAGCTGCAAATGTTTCTCCTTCACAGAGGCTAGCGAAGATTAGAAGGAGAAAACGGAAGACTAGGGATGATATGTTCTCGGAGCTCCAGATGTCCTCCCACGCTGACAGAGCACAGCAGAATGCGTGGAGGCAGTCAATGACTGACTACAGAAAAGCACAATATGAACGAGAGGAGAGGTGGCGTGCTGAATCGCGGGAAGAACAGAGCAAGTTGCGGGCTGAAGATGATAGGTGGTGTCAGCTTGCAGACAGAAGGCAAGAGGCGATGCTCCGGCTGCTGGAGCATCAAACTGATATGCTCCAGCGTATGGTTGAGCTGCAGGAAAGTCAGCAGGAGCAGAGACCGCCGCTACAGCCCCTGTGTAACCAACAGCCCTCCTCCCCAAGTCCCATTGCCTCCTCACCCAGACGCCCAAGAACACGGTGGGGGGGGCATCCAGCCACCCAGTCACTCCACCCCCGATGATAGCACGAGCCTGCGAAGGCTGGCCTTCAATAAGTGCTAAAGTTTTAAAATGTAGTGTGTCCTTTTCCTTCCCTCCTCCCCCACCCATCCCGGGCTACTGTGGCAATTATCCCCCTAGTTGTGTGATAAATTAATAAAGATTACATGAATGAGAAGTAACAATGACTTTATTGATTCTGCAAGCGGTGCTCAAAGGGGGGAGGGGAGGGTGGGGTGGTTGTTTTACAGGGAAGTAGAGTGAACCGGGTGGGGGGGGTGGGGAAGGTTTCATCAAGGAGAAACAAACAGACGTTTCACACCGTAGCCTGGCCAGTCACAAAACTGGTTTTCAAAGCTTCTCTGATGCGCACCGCGCCCTGCTGTGCTCTTGTAACCGCCCTGGTGTCTGGCTGCGCGTAATCAGCAGACAGGCGATTTGCCTCAACCTCCCACCCCGCCATAAATGTCTCCCCCTTACTTTCACAGATATTGTGGAGCGCACAGCAAGTAGCAATAACAATGGGGATATTCTTTTCGCTGAGGTCACAGCGAGTCAGTAAGCTGCGCCAGCGCGCTTTTAAACAGCCAAATGCACATTCCACCACCATTCGGCACTTGCTCAGCCTATAGTTGAACAGGTACTGACTACTGTCCCGGCTGCCAGTGTACAGCTTCATGAGCCATGGCATTAAGGGGTAGGCTGGGTCCCCAAGGATCACGATAGGCATTTCAACATCCCCAACGGTTATTTTCTGGTCCGGGAAGAAAGTCCCTTCCTCCAGTTTTCGAAACAGATCAGAGTGCCTGAAGACGCGAGCATCATGTACCTTTCCCGGCCATCCCACGTTGATGTTGGTGAAACGTCCCTTGTGATCCACCAAGGCTTGCAGCACCATTGAAAAGTACCCCTTGCGGTTTATGTACTCAGTGGCTTGGTGCTCCGGTGACAAGATAGGGATATGGGTTCCGTCTATCGCCCCACCACAGTTTGGGAATCCCATTGCAGCAAAGCCATCCACTATGGCTTGCACGTTTCCCAGAGTCACTACCCTTGATATCACCAGGTCTTTCATTGCCCTGGCAACTTGCATCACAGCAGCCCCCACAGTAGATTTGCTCACTCCAAATTGATTCCCGACTGACCGGTAGCTGTCTGGCATTGCAAGCTTTCTGGACAGGAACTCTATTCTGTGCCTGTCTAGGTTCCCCTCACATCCACCCCCAAAACCTCTCCATAAATGCAGCACAAAGTCGGATGCATCCATCTGCCACATTGGACGCTCAGAGAAGTGGCCTGTTAATTTTAATTAGCTGTACTGAGCTGAGTGAATACAGTTCCAGGAGATGGTGCAGCCAGAATCAATAGCTCCAAGAGGTGTGAACTGTTTCACTCGTACCAGTCACCCCAGGGCTATCAGGGTCTTCACGGTGTTGTTGGTGCACGCTTTCCATGTGACTCTTCTCAGCTTCACACCCCAAGAGGCAGCGCTTTCCTAGACCCGGCACACATGAGGAAGGGTTAAGGGAGATGGATTAAGCCCCCCAGAACGGCAAGGACAAATCCCTCAAGATCACGTGAGGGGAGCAGGTAGTGTTGGACCCCCATAGATGGATTGGGAACCTCCAGATATTGGCACATACATGGGAGGGGAATGTGGGGCTGTCAGGTGCCCCTGTCCCCAATATTCCCCCAGGCTGCTGTCACTCACCCTCATGTTCCCCTTCCCAGTGCCCCACCCCTCCCCATCTCCTAACCCCCAACCTGTCTCCTATCCCACCTCCTCATTTATCCTCCTCCCAATAATCACCCCTCCTCTCACGGCCCCCAAAACTCCTCCTTCCTTTTCCACCAACTCTTCCACCCCCATCATCCCCCCCCCACCTCCCAGTGAGCGTATGCATGGGTTATTTATTTTCATTTCAAAAATAGTTTCAGCACCTTCTCAATATTCGGCTATGCTCAAGGGATAGTTCCACAAGATTAGAAACCCTTCAACAGAGGCAGATGCCTCCTGTTTTTAGTCACAGATTTCTGCCCAAGGTTAGATTTTAACTCACAGGACCTAGGTTTGTTGGCCAGAACATTCTCCTTTCATCAGCTATGGGGCTGCAAGTCAGAGACAGCTTTCAACCATCTCCTCCTCTCACCAGGCACATGCACAGTGCAATTCGTTTGGCGTGACTCCAAGCACTTCAAAGGCTGACATGCCTAACTAAGAATTAAACACTGTGGCTAATAACGCTGTCAATTTATTTCCCCCTGAGGGTCAGTGGGTGGACTGCACTCTGCTGAGTTGGCCCCTGAGCTTTGGAGACCCTGCATGAGGATCTGAGCCCCGGTTTGATCTCTAGCTATGCACAATGAATCAGCACCAAAATGCACCAACTGTACGAAAAGTTAGAAATACTCCACTGCAGTCAATTGATTTCCCTCTCACTCACCCTGGTGTAAATCAGGAGTAACCCCACTGGAGTCAATGGGGCTGATTCCCCCATCACTCATCTCAGGGTAATTCCATGGTGTTACACTGGAGAATGTCTGGTTTCAAGGAGAAGAGATTCAGGCCCTTTGACTCTAGCCTCTGCCACATCCTCCACCCGCTGAACGCTCTTACTCTAGTCCCCAGGTGTCTCCCTCCCTCTGCCACACACAGCCCAGACCTGCAAACAACCCCCCTAGCCCCTAATCCCCTCCCTCCCCTCTCACAACCCTCCACCACACGGACGCTCTCAGTCCCTGTTTTTTGAGATTCCCCCTCCCATGGCCCAGAGCCAATTCTCCACCCAGAGTTCCTAACTCGGCTTCCTCAGAGATTCCCGTTGAACCCCTTTGCCCACCAGTCCCCTCTTCTCCTCAGCTCCACTCCTCTGATATGGCACCAGGGATCAGCTCCCGACCTCTGCTTCCTCCTGTCAAAGTTCCAAACACCAGACATTCTCTCCTGATTCTGTCCTTTGGCCAGCCCTGGCCACCATTTCCTTCCCACACCACTCTCCTCCTTCCTGTGCCTGGCCCTCTCTAGAGCTGGGAGAGGCTTTCAGTCCCTCATCCCACTTAGTCCATCACCTCTCAGCCAAGCCTGCCCAAGGAGGGGAGCAGAGAGCGCCCATCTGTGGAGTAGATCCCTGTCTGCTAGGAACTGCAGAGAGACCCAGCAACACAGGACATCCAGCGAAGGGACACCGCAATGGCTGCTGGATAATACGGTGATGGGGGCATGAGAGAGAGAGAGAACCAAACAATCCTGGCAGTGGATAGATAGATAGATATGAACAATGATTCCTAACACTGGAGGCTCGAATGCATCACAGACTGGGAAAAATTCCACAAAGACCAGCACAGTAAGTTTGCCATTTCAATAAAATCTGTTAGAGTATTAATATACAAGGCTAATTTAAGAACATACATTTGAATTAGGTTTGGAACTCTTTAAGACTTTTGCTATCAAGTCAATCAATCGTCTAGAGCCTATCAGAATTTCATTATTAAAAAAAAAGGGGGGGGGTTCATAGAATTCCCCAAAATCTCCAATTTTTCATGTTTGGGCAACTGAGAAAAAAACATTTTCAGCTAAAAAATTGCAGAAAACTGATATTTTTCTGCCTAGATCCACCCATATGAAGTATCTGTGAAATATATTTGAGGATACCTGAGACTTTCTATGAAAATTTGACTAACTGATAACACAATTCTTCTTTGAAAACAATGTAAGCAGAAAATTTCTGTCCGCCCTTCATTGTAAACTGAGCTTTTAACAAAGACTGGGGAATGCAAATATTGTCCAATAATACAATAATTTAAAACCTGTACACTCTGTTGAATCTCTTCTTATTTCTGTTTCAGAGGGGTAGCTGCCAGATGGTAAAACTGAGTAAGCAACAAAGCTGATAGCCCACAGAATTTGTTTTGTACCAACTAGTGTCTTTAAATTCAGGATGAGAGTTGAACCAAGCAGCCAAAACCAATGTATCCTGACATGGAGGACAGTTGGATTTGGGGAGATCAAGAGGACCAAAACCTAGACATCGTGGTCTAGCACCATATATGTTGTGCAACACTGCTGCCAGATTCAGTAGACCTTGATGTTTTTCATAAAGAGAGGCTTGGTTCAGTTGCAGAGGTGCTCAGCCAGGTTTATTGTCAGCAAAGCATGGTACTAGCGCCCTGTCCAACAGGTCACAGGGGCACAAACACATGTATGCCCATGACAAGGTAAAGGCTCAATCAACATAACAGGATCCTGTGCCCTTGGCCGATTCAAAGATGCCCCACCATGACTTCTGCTTTTATACATTGATAGAAACAAATTTCATATTACATTCTAGGGCCTGGTCTACACTACGAGTTTAGGTCGACTTTAGCAGCGTTAAATCGAATTAAGCCTGGACACGTTCACACAGCTAAGTCCTTTATTTCGACTTAAAGTGACCTTTAAACCGGTTTCTTTACTCCACCTGCGATGAGGGGATTAGCGCTAAAATCGACCTTAGCGGGTCGGAATTGGGGTAGTGTGGACGGAATTCGACCTTATTGGCCTCCGGGAGCTATCCCACAGTGCTTCATTGTGACCGCTCTGGACAGCACTCTCAACTCAGATGCACTGGCCAGGTAGACAGGAAAAGCCCCGCGAAATTTTGAATTTCATTTCCTGTTTCCCCAGCGTGGAGAGCACAGGTGACCACGCAGAGCTCATCAGCACAGGTAACCGTGATGGAGTCCCAGGATCGCAAAAGAGCTCCAGCATGGACAGAACGGGAGGTTCGGGATCTGCTCGCCATATGGGGAGATGAATCAGTGCTAGCTGAACTCCGTAGCAGTAAGCGAAATTGCAAAATATTAGAAAAGGTCTCAAAGACCATGAAGGACAGAGGCCATAACAGGGACACACAGCAGTGCCGCGTGAAAATTAAGGAGCTAAGGCAAGCCTACCACAAAGCCAGAGAGGCAAACGGAAGGTCCGGGGCAGAGCCGAAAACATGCCGCTACTACGCGGAGCTGCATGCCATCCTAGGGGGTGCAGCCACCACTACCCCAACCGTGTGCTATGACTCCTTGAGTGGAGAAAGACACAGGGAAGATGGTTCGGAGAACGAGGGAGATGAGGATGGAGATAATGGAGAGAGCTCCCAGCAGCAAGGAAGCAGAGAAACCTGTTTCCCCAACAGTCAGGATCTGTTTATCACCCTGGACCTGGAACCAGTAACCTCCGAACTTTCCCAAGGCGTGCTCCCAGACCCTGAGGGCACAGAGGAGACCTCTGGTGAGTGTACCTTTGTAAATATTACACATTGTTTAAAATCAAGCGTGTTTAATGATTAATGATTAATTTTCCCTGGCAGTCGCGGCCAGTACAGCTACTGGAAAAGTCTGTTAACGTGTATGGGGATGGAGTGGAAATCCTCCAGGGACATCTCCAGAAAACTCTCCTTCATGTACTCCCAAAGCCTTTGCAAAAGGTTTCTGGGGAGGGCTGCCTTATCCCGTCCACCATGGTAGGACACTTTACCACGCCAAGCCAGTAGCACGTAGTCTGGAATCATTGCATAACAAAGCATGGCAGCGTATGGTCCCGGTGTTTGCTGGCATGCAGACAACATCCATTCCTTATCGCTCTTTGTTATCCTCAGGAGAGTGATATCATTCGCGGTCACCTGGTTGAAATGGGGTGATTTTATTAAGGGGACATTCAGAGGTGCCCGTTCCTGCTCTGCTGAACAGAAATGTTCCCCGCTGTTAGCCATGCGGTGTGTGTGGGGGGGGAGGGGTGAAGTGATCATCCCAGAGACTTGGGTGTGTGTGTGGGGGGGAAGGGGTGAAGTGATCATCCCAGAGACTTGGGTGTGTGTGTGTGGGGGGGAGGGGTACTTGGGTTTGTGCTGCATGTTAACCCAGAAACCGCAGCCCCTCCTTTTACATTGCAAACCCATTTTAAATGGCCAACCCAACGGGTGCTTGGTATGGGAAATGAGGGTGCTACTGTTTGAAACCATTCCCACATGTTAAGATGGTTAAAAAAGCCAAAAGACTGAGGCTTACCATGGCTGCTGCCTGCAAGCAGAAATCTTTTGCCTGGCACTGCGTGAGTGATCTCTAACACCAAACCTGCAGGCCCTCAATATAAGAGGAAAAATGCGACCTTGTAACGAAAGCACATGTGCTGTGTAATGTGAACATCAAAATGTAACGTGAATGAGTGTACCCATTGTTCTCTAAAATGTGTCTTTTTTAACCACCTCTCCCTTCTCCTCCACCAGCTGCAAATGTTTCTCCTTCACAGAGGCTAGCGAAGATTAGAAGGAGAAAACGGAAGACTAGGGATGATATGTTCTCGGAGCTCCAGATGTCCTCCCACGCTGACAGAGCACAGCAGAATGCGTGGAGGCAGTCAATGACTGACTACAGAAAAGCACAATATGAACGAGAGGAGAGGTGGCGTGCTGAATCGCGGGAAGAACAGAGCAAGTTGCGGGCTGAAGATGATAGGTGGTGTCAGCTTGCAGACAGAAGGCAAGAGGCGATGCTCCGGCTGCTGGAGCATCAAACTGATATGCTCCAGCGTATGGTTGAGCTGCAGGAAAGTCAGCAGGAGCAGAGACCGCCGCTACAGCCCCTGTGTAACCAACAGCCCTCCTCCCCAAGTCCCATTGCCTCCTCACCCAGACGCCCAAGAACACGGTGGGGGGGGGCATCCAGCCACCCAGTCACTCCACCCCCGATGATAGCACGAGCCTGCGAAGGCTGGCCTTCAATAAGTGCTAAAGTTTTAAAATGTAGTGTGTCCTTTTCCTTCCCTCCTCCCCCACCCATCCCGGGCTACTGTGGCAATTATCCCCCTAGTTGTGTGATAAATTAATAAAGATTACATGAATGAGAAGTAACAATGACTTTATTGATTCTGCAAGCGGTGCTCAAAGGGGGGAGGGGAGGGTGGGGTGGTTGTTTTACAGGGAAGTAGAGTGAACCGGGTGGGGGGGGGTGGGGAAGGTTTCATCAAGGAGAAACAAACAGACGTTTCACACCGTAGCCTGGCCAGTCACAAAACTGGTTTTCAAAGCTTCTCTGATGCGCACCGCGCCCTGCTGTGCTCTTGTAACCGCCCTGGTGTCTGGCTGCGCGTAATCAGCAGACAGGCGATTTGCCTCAACCTCCCACCCCGCCATAAATGTCTCCCCCTTACTTTCACAGATATTGTGGAGCGCACAGCAAGTAGCAATAACAATGGGGATATTCTTTTCGCTGAGGTCACAGCGAGTCAGTAAGCTGCGCCAGCGCGCTTTTAAACAGCCAAATGCACATTCCACCACCATTCGGCACTTGCTCAGCCTATAGTTGAACAGGTACTGACTACTGTCCCGGCTGCCTGTGTACAGCTTCATGAGCCATGGCATTAAGGGGTAGGCTGGGTCCCCAAGGATCACGATAGGCATTTCAACATCCCCAACGGTTATTTTCTGGTCCGGGAAGAAAGTCCCTTCCTCCAGTTTTCGAAACAGATCAGAGTGCCTGAAGACGCGAGCATCATGTACCTTTCCCGGCCATCCCACGTTGATGTTGGTGAAACGTCCCTTGTGATCCACCAAGGCTTGCAGCACCATTGAAAAGTACCCCTTGCGGTTTATGTACTCAGTGGCTTGGTGCTCCGGTGACAAGATAGGGATATGGGTTCCGTCTATCGCCCCACCACAGTTTGGGAATCCCATTGCAGCAAAGCCATCCACTATGGCTTGCACGTTTCCCAGAGTCACTACCCTTGATATCACCAGGTCTTTCATTGCCCTGGCAACTTGCATCACAGCAGCCCCCACAGTAGATTTGCTCACTCCAAATTGATTCCCGACTGACCGGTAGCTGTCTGGCATTGCAAGCTTCCACAGGGCTATCGCCACGCGCTTCTCTACTGTGACGGCTGCTCTTATCTTGGTATTCTGGCGCTTCAGGGCAGGGGAAAGCAAGTCACAAAGTTCCATGAAAGTGCCCTTACTCATGCGAAAGTTTCGCAGCCACTGGGAATCGTCCCACACTTGCAAAACGATGCGGTCCCACCAGTCTGTGCTTGTTTCCCGGGCCCAGTATCGGCGTTCCACGGCATGAACCTGCCCCAGTAACTCCATGATTTCCACATTGCTGGGGCCTGTGCCTTGTGAGAGGTCGATGCCCATGTCAATTTCCTCATCAATCTCGTCGCCGCGCTGAAATTCCCTCCTCGGCTGGTCCTGGTTTTGCTTTGGCCTGTCCTGGCTCTGCATATACTGCAGGACAATGCGTGTGGTGTTCATAGTGCTCAGAATTGCCGCGGTGATCTGAGCAGGCTCCATGATCCCAGTGCTATGGCGTCTGGTCTGAAAAATGGTGCGAAAATTGTATCTGAGGGAGGGAGGGAGAGAGGGAGGGAGGTTTGAGTGACGACATGGCGTTCAGGTACAGGGAATTAAAATCAACAAAGGTGGCTGTGCATCAGGGAGACACACAAACAACTGTCACACAGAATGGCCCCCCAAAGATTGAACTGAAAACCCTGGGTTTAGCAGGACGTTGATTTTACGGAGGGAGGGGGAAGCAAATGAATACAAATCTATTTTTTACATCTTTAGCTGGCGGACGACAGTGCAGCATGACTGATAGCCCTCAGCATCTTCTGGGTGCTTGGCAGCAAATACTGGGCGCTTGGCAGAAAATAGTGTACTAAGATTGATAGCCATCACCATCAAGATGGTTCCATAGGACTGAGCATGTCTGCCCAGATGCCCCTGATCGAACCACAATATGAAGATGATGGATATCAATCTTAATACACCATCTACTGCCAAAAGGCAAGGGGCTGCTGCTGTGTAGCAATGCAGCCCCACGTCTGCCAGCCCCACGTCTGCCAGCACCCAGATCACCATCGGCCTCTTCTGGGTGCTTAGCAGACAATACTGGGCAGCCCCACATCTGCCAGCACCCAGATCGCCATCGGCCTCTTCTGGGTGCTTAGCAGACAATACTGGGCAGCCCCACGTCTGCCAGCACCCAGATCACCATCGGCCTCTTCTGGGTGCTTAGCAGACAATACTGGGCAGCCCCACATCTGCCAGCACCCAGATCGCCATCGTCCTCTTCTGGGTGCTTAGCAGACAATACTGGGCAGCCCCACGTCTGCCAGCACCCAGATCGCCATCGGCCTCTTCTAGGTGCTTAGCAGACAATACTGGGCGCTTGGCAGAAAATGGCATACTATGACTGATAGCCATCATCATCATCGTGAAGACAGCAGATTAGGGGAAGGGAGATTGGGGGACATACGGAGTTCCAGCCAGCCACTGCTGCAGTATGACGACGACGGATACCAGTCATAATAAGCCATATACTGCCAAAAGGCAGAAGGAAAAGGGCTGGTGCAATGCAGCCCTAAGGCTGCCAGCCCCACGGCTGCCAGCACCCAGATCGCCAATGAAGGCTACCAGTCATGCTGCACCATCTACCGCCAAAAGGCAGATAGCTGCTGCTGCTGTGTAGCAATGCAGTACCAATCTGCCAGCACCCAGATGACATATGGTGACGGTGAGCTGAGCTGAGCTGAGCTGAGCCGGCTCCATGCTTGCCGTGGTATGCTGTCTGCACAGGTAACCCAGGTAAAAAGGCGCGAATCTATTGTCTGCCGTTGCTCTGATGGAGGGGGAGTGGCCTGACGACATCTACCCAGAACCCCCCGCGACACGGTTTTGCATCATTCAGGCATTGTGATCTCAACCCAGAATTCCAATGGGCGGCGGAGACTGCGGGAACTGTGGGATAGCTACCCCTAGTGCAATGCTCCGGAAGTCGACGCTAGCCTCGGTACTGTGGACGCGGACCGCCGACTAGAGCACCTGGGAGCATTTTATGTGGGGACACACAGAATCGGCTGTATACAACCGATTTCTATAAAACCGGCTTCTATAAATTCGAACTACTCTCGTAGTGTAGACATACCCTAGGTGTTGTTAGTTACCAGCCCTACACCTAGTACCTGCTGGGTCAAGAAAAACATCCTCATCCATTATCCTGTCCTCCCCTGCTTATCTTACGAGGGGTCAGTGTGCTCCTGTATCATCTTTTAGGAATTTCTCAAAGTTATTTGAGAAATCTGGGTGTTCTTGTTCCATCCTCTCCGATCAGGAATGTGCTTACTTGGTTAGTCAATACCTGGTGTATTACTATTCTGCCAAGGTCAGGCCTACTTTTGTTTGCAGCCTTTGGTTCACACTGTTAGTTATGCCTAGGGCCAGGGCCAGGCACCAGCGTAACAAACAGATACCTGGGGTGGACAATGAAGAGGGGGGCGGCACGTCCGGCGGCAATTCGGCAGCAAGGCTGTCACTGCCTCTCGGAGCGAAGTACCTGCCGCTGAATTGCCACCGTAGAATGAAGCGGAGGTAAAGCTGCCACCGCTTGCGATCACGGATTTTTTTTTTTTTTTTTTTTTTTTTTTTTTGCTGCTTGGGGCGGCAAAAACCCTGGAGCTGGCCCTGTCTAGGGCGCCAGCAAGGCCTCTACTTACAGCAGCCAAACCCTGGCCATTGCCCTTGTCTTTCCCTTCGAGGAAGAAAATGTCCAACCAAATCACTGTGACCGAGTTCCTTCTCCTGGGATTCTCTGACATTTGGGAGCTGCAAATTTTGCATTTCATGCTGTTTCTAGCGATTTACCTGGCAGCCCTGACTGGGAATCATCTCATCATCACAGCCATAGCTCTCAACCACCATCTTCATACACCCATGTATTTCTTCCTGAACAATCTGTCCATCCTAGACCTTAGCTCAATCTCCATTGTCGTCCCCAAGTCCATAGCCAATTCCCTCATTAGCACCAGGGCCATTTCGTATTATGGATGTGCCGCCCAATACTTTCTCTTCCTTTTCTTCACTGCAGCTGAGCTTCTCTTACTGACGATCATGGCATATGACCGGTATTTCACCATCTGCCAACCACTGCACTATGAGTCAATGATGAACAGGAGAGCTTGTTTCCAAATGGCAGCCAGTATCTGGATCAGTGGGGGGGTCTCAATTCTGCACTGCACACTGGAAACACGTTTGCAGTAATCTTCTGTGGAGACAATGAGATGGGGCAGTTCTTCTGTGAAATCCCCCAGCTCCTCAAACTTACTTGCTATGACTCATGTCTCAGTGAAACTGGGGTTATTGCCCTTAGCGTGTACTTTGCCTTAAACTGCTTTGTTTTTATAATTGTGTCTTATGTTCTGATCTTCAAAACAGTGCTGAGACTCCCCTCTGAGCAGGGCTGGCATAAAGCCTTTTCCACCTGCCTCCCTCACCTCATTGTGGTCTCCGGGTTTGTTTGCACTGCTAGTTTTGCCTATATTAAACCCACCTCCAGCTCAATCTCAGGTCTGGATCTCATGGTGCCAGTTTTTTTGTGCCCTGGTGCCTCCCATGATGAATCCGATCATTTATAGCATGAGGAACAAGGATATCAAATCTGCCCTGTGGAAAATGATTGGGTTACGGCTATTCTCCAAAAAATAAAATGGCTATCTTTCTCCAATGACCATCGTCTCATTCTGTGTTTCTTATAAATATAATCAACTCTTGACATTATTGTCTCCATGAGACCATAATGTGCAGTCTGTTTTGGCACACTGAGGTATTTACATTGGTAAATATCTAGAAAAACTCCACTCAGGTCAATGGAGTTACTACAAATTTACACCTATATAAATATCCTGTCTTCACACAGTGGCCAATGTCATATGCTTCACAGAGAATGAACAGAACAGGGCAATTATTGAGTGACCCATCCTGTGTTGTCCAATTCCAGCATCTGGCAATCAGAGGCTTAGGGACACTTAGAGCACAGGTTTGCATGCCTGACTCTCTTGGTTAATAGCCATTAATGGACCTATCCTCCATGAACTTATCATGTCTAGCTATCCATCCATACCCATACATACCCCTCCATCTATTGATCGATCGATCAGTGTGAGGCTTATGTACTGCCACCCATCACCATGGTATCAGAGCACTTTCCATATAAAATCAGTTACCATATCAAAGTCACATATGGGGTCACTGGCTCTTCTCCTTTTTTCAGGATGGGGAGTAAAGATTCTGTCCCCTCCACGGCCCCGAGGCCAGAGGAGCTCTCTGCTCCCACTACCGAACCAAGACCGGAAGGGCTTTAAACTAGGTTCGACGGGGACAGGTGAGCAAAGCCCGCAGGTAAGTGGGGAACATGGAGACCTGGGAGATGGGTCGGAAACGAGAGGCAGTGTGGGCTATATTGGCAGAGAGAAAGGAGGGTCAGGACAAAACTGGGAGGAAAGATCAAACCAGTATCTTAGATGCCTATATACAAATGCGAGAAGTATGGGTAATAAGCAGGAAGAACTGGAAGTGCTAATAAATAAATACAACTATGACATTGTTGGCATCACTGAAACTTGGTGGGATAATACACATGATTGGAATGTTGGTGTGGATGGATACAGCTTGCTCAGGAAGGATAGACAGGGGGAAAAGGGAGGAGGTGTTGCCTTATATATTAAAAATGTACACACTTGGACTGAGGTAGAGATGGACATAGGAGATGGAAGTGTTGAGAGTCTCTGGGTTAGGCTAAAAGGGGTAAAAAAACAAGGGTGATGTCATGCTAGGAGTCTACTACAGGCCACCTAACCAGGTGGAAGAGGTGGATGAGGCTTTTTTTAAACAACTAACAAAATCATCCAAAGCCCAAGATTTGGTGGTGATGGGGGACTTCAACTATCCGGATATATGTTGGGAAAATAACACAGCGGGGCACAGACTATCCAAAAAATTCTTGGACTGCATTGCAGACAACTTTTTATTTCAGAAGGTTGAAAAAGTTACTAGGGGGGAAGCTGTTCTGGACTTGATTTTAACAAATAGGGAGGAACTCGTTGAGAATTTGAAAGTAGAAGGCAGCTTGGGTGAAAGTGATCATGAAATCATAGAGTTTGCAATTCTAAGGAAGGGTAGAAGGGAGAACAGCAAAATAGAGACAATGGATTTCAGGAAGGCGGATTTTGGTAAGCTCAGAGAGCTGATAGGTAAGGTCCCATGGGAATCAAGACTGAGGGGAAAAACAACTGAGGAGAGTTGGCAGTTTTTCAAAGGGACACTATTAAGGGCCCAAAAGCAAGCTATTCCGCTGGTTAGGAAAGATAGAAAATGTGGCAAAAGACCACCTTGGCTTAACCACGAGATCTTGCATGATCTAAAAAATAAAAAGGAGTCACACAAAAAATGGAAACTAGGACAGATTACAAAGGATGAATATAGGCAAACAACACAGGAATGCAGGAGCGAGATTAGAAAGGCAAAGGCACAAAATGAGCTCAAACTAGCTACGGGAATAAAGGGGAACAAGAAGACTTTTTATCAATACATTAGAAGCAAGAGGAAAACCAAAGACAGGGTAGGCCCACTGCTTAGTGAAGAAGGAGAAACAATAACAGGAAACTTGGAAATGGCAGAGATGCTTAATGACTTCTTTGTTTCGGTCTTCACCGAGAAGTCTGAAGGAATGCCTAACATAGTGAATGCTAATGGGAAGGGGGTAGGTTTAGCAGAAAAAATAAAAAAAGAACAAGTTAAAAAATCACTTAGAAAAGTTAGATGCCTGCAAGTCACCAGGGCCTGATGAAATGCATCCTAGAATACTCAAGGAGCTAATAGAGGAGGTATCTGAGCCTCTAGCTATTATCTTTGGAAAATCATGGGAGACAGGAGAGATTCCAGAAGACTGGAAAAGGGCAAATATAGTGCCCATCTATAAAAAGGGAAATAAAAACAACCCAGGAAACTACAGACCAGTTAATTTAACTTCTGTGCCAGGGAAGATAATGGAACAAGTAATTAAGGAAATCATCTGCAAACACTTGGAAGGTGGTAAGGTGATAGGGAACAGCCAGCATGGATTTGTAAAGAACAAATCATGTCAAACCAATCTGATAGCTTTCTTTGATAGGATAACGAGTCTTGTGGATAAGGGAGAAGCTGTGGATGTGGTATACCTAGACTTTAGTAAGGCATTTGATACAGTCTCGCATGATATTCTTATCGACAAACTAGGCAAATACAATTTAGATGGGGCTACTATAAGGTGGGTGCATAACTGGCTGGATAACCGTACTCAGAGAGTTGTTATTAATGGTTCCCAATCCTGCTGGAAAGGCATAACGAGTGGGGTTCCGCAGGGGTCTGTTTTGGGACCGGCTCTGTTCAATATCTTCATTAACGACTTAGATATTGGCATAGAAAGTACGCTTATTAAGTTTGCGGATGATACCAAACTGGGAGGGATTGCAACTGCTTTGGAGGACAGGGTCATAATTCAAAATGATCTGGACAAATTGGAGAAATGGTCTGAGTTAAACAGGATGAAGTTTAACAAAGACAAATGCAAAGTGCTCCACTTAGGAAGAAAAAATCAGTTTCACACATACAGAATGGGAAGAGACTGTCTAGGAAGGAGTACGGCAGAAAGGGATCTAGGGGTTATAGAGGACCACAAGCTAAATATGAGTCAACAGTGTGATGCTGTTGCAAAAAAAGCAAACATGATTCTGGGATGTATTAACAGGTGTGTTGTGAGCAAGACACGAGAAGTCATTCTTCCGCTCTACTCTGCTCTGGTTAGGCCTCAGCTGGAGTATTGTGTCCAGTTCTGGGCACCGCATTTCAAGAAAGATGTGGAGAAATTGGAAAGGGTCCAGAGAAGAGCAACAAGAATGTTTAAAGGTCTTGAGAACATGACCTATGAAGGAAGGCTGAAAGAATTGGGTTTGTTTAGTTGGAAAAGAGAAGACTGAGAGGGGACATGATAGCAGTTTTCAGGTATCTAAAAGGGTGTCATAAGGAGGAGGGAGAAAACTTGTTCACCTTAGCCTCTGAGGATAGAACAAGAAGCAATGGGCTTAAACTGCAGCAAGGGAGGTCTAGGTTGGACATTAGGAAAAAGTTCCTAACTGTCAGGGTGGTTAAACACTGGAATAAATTGCCTAGGGAGGTTGTGGAATCTCCATCTCTGGAGATATTTAAGAGTAGGTTAGATAAATGTCTATCAGGGATGGTCTAGACAGTATTTGGTCCTGCCATGCGGGCAGGGAACTGGACTCGATGACCTCTCGAGGTCCCTTCCAGTCCTAGAATCTATGAGCTGTCAGCCTCCGCCATGGCCATGGGCTCAAGGTGTCAGCCGCTGCCCCTGGTGTCAGGGCTCTTTTGCTATAATGAACCCCTGGCTTTAACGAATAAATGGCTTGGGTCCCCAAGGGTTCATTCTGACAAGGATGTACTGTATTTTGTTGGTTGGTTGATTTGTTTCTTTGTTCCAGATGTTTTTGGTGGGTGGGTGTTTGTGAGGGCAAGGTATGTTTGATTAGATGGGAATATCCATTTGATGTCATCAAGTAGTGGGTACTATCAGATCAGGCCCCGGACGGAGCATGTGCGTATCTTCCCCTGGTTCGTGGTTCCCTAGCAGAGACAGGGGCCTCCCTGACTGGACTTAGGCATCTCTCTCTGAACTAGCACACACTCCTGTCGTCGGCATCTCCCATCGGCTAGCTCAGGCGCCTCCCCTCCTAGTGTGCTGGAATTTGTGACTCACATTCTTAGGTGTTTGTCTCTCCCTATCTGTTGTATAGGGAACCCGGGGGCCTGACTCAGGCTGTGTGTGACCCTATTGTTGTCCCAGTGATTTTCTAAGTGCCTAAACTTTAGGTGTTGCCGCACTGCGAGTCACGATGCCTGGGCCTCTTTATGGATTCAGGCCCCAGAGGTATTTTAGCACCTAGTAGGTTTTTCAAAAGCAACTAGGCATCTACATCCCATTGAAATCTGTTCTCAGTGGTACCAGATGACAGAAGAAGGAGTAATGATCTCAAGTTGCAGTGGGGGAAGTTTAGGTTGGATATTAGGAAAAACTTTTTCACTAGGAGCTTGGTGAAGCACTGGAATGGGTTGGTGAAGCACTGGAATGTCATATGTAAGACACGGGAGGTAATTGTCCCGCTCTACTTGGCACTGTTGAGGCCTCAGCTGGAGTATTGTGTCCTGTTCTGGGTGCCACACTTTAAGAAAGATGTGGACAGATTGGAGAAAGTTCAGAGGAGACCAACAAAAATGATCAAAGGTTAGAAAACCTGACCTGTAAGGAACAGTGAAAAAAAACCAGCATGCAGAGGAATGGGGTTTGATCTGGAAAAGAGGACCAGCAACTCCAGTCTGTAGCACAATACAAGAAAATTTCTTTAAAATACTGTTTGAACGGTACCTCGCACAGGCAGGTTAAATATATATATACAGACTAAATGTTAGAGAAATTGTGGTGAAAGGAGATTTGATGCATTGGACATGTCCAATTGTTAGAATATTGGAAGCAATCTGTAACTAAATGACCCAATTGTTGGATATTTATTATCTAATAACCTTCTGGTGATCCTCCTGGGTCTTACTGGTGGAAATGGTCGCACAACAGGAAATGAAAAATTAACCCCTGATCTGCTAGGAACTGCTCAGTTATTAGTAACCTCTCAATTGGAAATGAAACAGTCTAAACATTGATGAATAGTTCAAAACAATATGGGAGGTTGGTTATGGAAAAATTAACACAACAATTATGTATTAGGAAAATAGACAGAGGACAAATAGATACTTAGATATTTGGTTACCTCTTATTCAGTGCTCAAAGTATATTCTCCTGCAAAAATATCCCAGCACCCCTGTCCAATTGCTTTGCATATGAACACATCCAGCATAGGAAATGGCCCTGGTGTTCATGAGGGAGTTGGCCATGGATTTGGGGATGATGACAGAGATGGAGCCAAGGTCTATGACAGAGAGATTCATCAGGAAGAAGTACATGTGGGTGTGAAGGTGGTGGTCGAAGGCTATGGCCATGAAGATAAGAAGATTCCCCATCCGGGCTGCCAGATAAATCACTAGAAACACCACAAAGTGCAAAATTTGCAGCTCTGAAACATCAAAGAATCCCAGCAGAAGGAACTCAGTCACGGTGGTTCGGTTGGACATCTTCTTTCTCATGACTTTGTGTGATGGTTGCAGAGAGAGGGACAAGAGCAGGGAGCAGGATTAGATCAGTAAAATAACTCTCCTTTTGTGAAAACCACCTTAATTTCCTTGGGTCAGACCCTTAGCTTGTGAAGATTGGTGCAATATGGGAATGAGGAGGGGGAAAACAGTCTCATTGACTCCAGTGGTTTTACTCCTGATTTACACTGGGGTGAGAGAAAGTAGAATCAGCTCAATGGACTTCAGTGCAGTTACTCCTAATTTGTACCAGGGTGATGGAGAGAAGAATTAGGAATCATTGCTTTTGAAGTATTTGTATACCTCTGTCACCCAGAGGTGGGCGAACACTGGATAATGTTGTATAAATGTTACTATCCTCAGTTTACCGAGGGGAATCAGGGGTTTGGCTGGCCAGATTCTGCTGTCGGGGCACTGCTGTGAATGTGGGTTAATTTCACTGCATGCCATGGAATTACTCCCCATTTATACTGCTCTAAATGGAAGCAGCATTTCACCTGGAGGTGACCAAACCCAGCCATAATTACACAGTAAACTTGAGTCATGAATACAGCTCAGGACTCGTGATGCTTTGTCCCCCGTTCTAGCCAGTTTTCCATGCTCGCTGTGAGAAAGACGTTCTGGCTCCCTTCCTGCTTCTCTAACTACTCTACTAAACTTCCCCCCCAGAGCTTCGAAGAGAACCCAGGAATCCTGTCTCTCAGTTCACCCCTGCTGTAACCCAGTAAAATCAACACCTGTCCCAGAGCTGGAAATACAGTCCAGGAGTTCTGGCTCTACCCACCTCTTATTCAGTGCTCAAATTATATTCACCTGCAAAAAAATCCCAGCACACCTGTTCAATTGCTTTACATATGAACATTTGATAGACAAACCTGTTCTGTTAAATATGTGAATACAGAAATTTCACTCAATTTAATAAAATCACCAGAAATGATGAAGGATTTCTAATGATCCTCACTCTGTACTATAGTAACACCCTGTTAAATAGAAAGATTTGGTGACTATATGCCCATATGAAGTCTCTTTAAACCAAAGTTCACTGTTGTAATGATTGTTTTGTTTCTGATATTTACATGGTAAGGATTTGTAAACTTGTTAAAACTTCCTAAATAAACAGTTTAAAAAAACTGGGCATGTTGATCAAACTGCCAGAGAAAAGTTCAGCTTCTAGTTTAGACTGATATAAATTACATTAAATCCACTGACACTAAAGTAGATTCAATGGAAATAATAAGGATTTATATCAGTGTGAGAGAAAAATTAAGCCCATTCTTAAAATGGACCACAAAATTTGCACTGGTCAGAGGTTAAAAAAAGTGGCATTGTCAGTTGAAGTGTAAAACAATTGACCTTTTTGGAATGAAATGTTTTGATTTTCCAGTAGAAAACAACTTTTCATTTAATTTTTTCCTTAATTTTACTTTAAAACGTGGTCAAAATTGAAACAAAATGTTTAGATTTTGTCAAAATGGAACCTGATACAAAATTGTGTTTGACTTTTTGATTCACCTGATAACTTTTATTGTGTTCAATTATTGCCATTTAAACACACAGGCAAACACTCACACAAACACCCATGCAGTATATTCCATAGACTGATGCACACACACACACCATGATGCTCACTCACACATCACACAAGCAGGCACACGTACATTATCCAACATGCAAACACTCACTCTAACACACCAGCCTAAATGCACCAAACAGACACTTTCCCCCAGCACAAAAACAATAATAGACACACACTCACTGGCTCTCACACACAAACACAACACCGTTATGTCCCATATATCTCCCATGATGAATCCGATCATTTATAGCATGAGGAACAAGGATATCAGTGCTGAACTGTGGAAAATGATTGGGTCAAGGCTATTTTCCAAAAAATAAAATGGCTATCTTTCTCCCATGACCATTGTCTCATTCTGTGTTTCCTTATAAATATAATCAACTCTTGACATTATTGTCTCCTTGAGAACATAACGTGTAATCCGTTTATGCACACTGAGGTATTTACACCCATGCAAATATCTAAAAAAACTGCACTCAGGTCAATGGAGTTACTATAAATTTACACCTATATAAATATCCTGTCTTTACACAGTGGTCAATGTCAGATGCTTCAGAGGGAATGAACAGAACAGGACAATTATTGAGTGACCCATCCTGTGTTGTCCAATCCCAGCATCTGGCAGTCAGAGGCTTAGGGACACCCAGAGCACAGGGTTGCATCCCTGACCCTCTTGGTTAATAGCCACTGATGGATCTATCCTGCATGAACTTATCATGTCTAGCTATCCATCCATCCACATACATATCCCTCCATCTATTGATCGATTGATCTGTTTGAGGCTTTTGTACTGCCACCCTTCACCATGGTATCAGTGCACTTTCCACATAAAATCAGTTACCATATCAAAGTCACATATGGGGTCTCTGTCTCTTCTCCTTTTTTCAGAGTGGGGAGTAAAAATTCTGCCCCCGCTACTGACCCAGGGCTGGAAGAGCTGTCAGCCTCCGCCATGGCCGTGGGGCTCAAGGGGCCAGCCGCTGCCACCAGAGGCAGGGCTCTTTTTCTATAATGAACCCCTGGTATTAATGAACAAATGGCTTGGATCCCCAGGGGTTTGTTATAGTGAGGATGTACTGTATTTTGTTGGTTGGTTGATTTGTTTCCTTGTTCCAGATGTTTTTGGTGGGTGGGGGTTTGGGAGGGTGAGGTATGTTTGATTAGATCGGAGTATCCATTTGATGTCATCAAGTATCGGGTATTACCAGATCAGGCCCCGGACGGAGCATGTGCCTATCTTCCCCTGGTTCGTGGTTCACTAGCAGAGACAGGAGCCTCCCAGACTGGACTTAGGCATCTCTCTCTGAGCTAGAACACACTCCTCTCCTCGGCATCTCCCATCGGCTAGCTCAGGCGCCTCCCCTCCTAGTGTGCTGGATTTTCTGACTCCCATTCTTAGGTGTCTGTCTCTCCCTATCCATCGTATAGGGAGCCCGAAGGCCTGACTCAGGCTGTGTGTGACCCTATTGTTGTCCCAGTGATTTTCTAGGTGCCTAAAAGTTAGGTGTTGCCACACTGTAGGTCACCATGAATCATAGAATCATAGAATATCAGGGTTGGAAGGGACCTCAGGAGGTCATCTAGTCCAACCCTCTGCTCAAAGCAGGACCAATTCCCAACTAAATCATCGCAGCCAGGGCTTTGTCAAGCCTGACATTAAAAACCTCTAAGGAAGGAGATTCCACCACCTCCCTAGGTAACCCATTCCAGTGCTTCACCACCCTCCTAGTGAAAAAGTTTTTTCCTAATATCCAACCTAAACCTCCCCAACTGCAACTTGAGACCATTACTTCTTGTTCTATCATCTGGTACCACTGAGAACAGTCTAGATCCATCCTCTTTGGAATCCCCTTTCAGGTAGTTGAAAGCAGCTATCAAATCCCCCCTTATTCTTCTCTTCTGTAGACTAAACAATCCCAGTTCCCTCAGCCTCTCCTCATAACTCATGTGCTCCAGCCCCCTAATCATTTTTGTTGCTCTCCGCTGGACTCTTTCCAATTTCTCCACATCCTTCTTGTAGTGTGGGGCCCAAAACTGGACACAGTACTCCAGATGAGGCCTCACCAATGTCGAATAAAGGGGAACGATCACGTCCCTCGATCTGCTGGCAATGCCCCTACTTATACAGCCCAGAATGTAGTTAGCCTTCTTGGCAAGAAGCGCACACTGTTGACTCATATCCAGCTTCTCGTCCACTATAACTTCTAGGTCTTTTTCTGCAGAACTGCTTCCTAGCCATTCGGTCCCTAGTCTGTAACAGTACATGGGATTCTTCTGTCCTAAGTGCAGGACTCTGCACTTGTCCTTGTTGAACCTCATCAGGTTTCTTTTGGCCCAATCCTCTAATTTGTCTAGGTCCCTCTGTATCCTGTCCCTACCCTCCAGTGTATCTACCACTCCTCCCAGTTTAGTGTCATCTGCAAACTTGCTGAGAGTGCAGTCCACGCCATCCTCCAGATCATTAATGAAGATATTGAACAAAACCGGCCCCAGGACCGACCCCTGGGGCACTCCACTTGAAACCGGCTGCCAACTAGACATGGAGCCGTTTATCACTACCCGTTGAGCCCGACGATCTAGCAGCTTTCTATCCACCTTATAGTCCATTCATCCAATCCATACTTCTTTAACTTGCTGGCAAGAATACTGTGGGAGACTGTATCAAAAGCTTTGCTAAAGTCAAGGAATAACACATCCACTACTTTCCCCTCATCCACAGACCCAGTTATCTCGTCATAGAAGGCAATTAGGTTAGTCAGGCATGACTTGCCCTTGGTGAATCCATGCTGACTGTTCCTGATCACTTTCCTCTCCTCTAAGTGCTTCAGAATTGATTCCTTGAGGACCTGCTCCATGATTTTTCCAGGAACTGAGGTGAGGCTGACTGGCCTGTAGTTCCCAGGATCCTCCTTCTTCCCTTTTTTAAAGATGGGCACTACATTAGCCTTTTTCCAGTCATCCGGGACCTCCCCCGATCGCCATGAGTTTTCAAAGATAATGGCCAATGGCTCTGCAATCGCATCCGCCAACTCCTTTAGCACCCTCGGATGCAGCGCATCCGGCCCCATGGACTTGTGCTCGTCCAGTTTTTCTAAATAGTACCAAACCACTTCTTTCTCCACAGAGGGCTGGTCACCTTCTCCCCATACTGTGCTGCGCAGTGCAGCAGTCTGGGAGCTGACCTTGTTCGTGAAGACAGAGGCAAAAAAATCATTGAGTACATTAGGTTTTTTCACATCCTCTGTTACTAGTTTGCCTTCCTCATTCAGTAAGGGGCCCACACTTTCCTTGACTTTCTTCTTGTTGCTAACATACCTGAAGAAGCCCTTCTTGTTACTCTTAACATCTCTTGTTAGCTGCAAGTCCAAGTGTGATTTGGCCTTCCTGATTTCACTCCTGCATGCCTGAGCAATATTTTTATACTCCTCCCTGGTCATTTGTCCCATCTTCCACTTCTTGTAAGCCTCTTTTATGCGTTTAAGGTCAGCAAGGGTCTCTTTATGGATCCAGGCCCAACGGGATATTTAGGCACCTAGTAGGTTTTTCAAAAGCAACTAGGCAGCTTACTCCCATTTAAATCAATACTTTTGGACACCTGGATGCTTTAGAAAAACCTACCGGGCACCTAAACACCTTTGAAAACCTGGCCTTAGGTGATGAAGTGCAGGTGTCTATACTGGGCAATGATACCCTGGTGTGCAGCTGTGGGTCCGTTGACTCATGATCTTCGATATCCACCAGAGATCATAGAATCACAGAAATGCCGGGCTGGGAGGGACTGGAAGCCAAGAGGAATCGGGTGCCTCGCTCTTTGAAAATTCCATCTTAAATTCCTGGAAAGAATAGTCCTCCCCTTTGAAGAACATTCCCATATCTCTGCTGATTCTGTGGCTGGCGACAGCTCATCTGACAGAAAAAAAATGTCTTTTGTAGGTATATTATAGAATCACAGAACCATAGAAATGTGAAGCTGAAAAGGACCTTGAGAAGCTGAGGCAGGACCTAGTAAATCTAGATCCGCCCTGACAGTTGCTTGTCCAACCTGTTCTTCAAAACATCTACAATGATGGGAATTCCACAACCTCCCTTGGCAACCTTTAAAATTCTAGACTAAAGCCTGTTTTCAGTCGCTTGTTTGTTTGGTTCTTAATTGAGAGCCCTGGAGAACTAAATCCTTCCTTTCACCTATAAAGCTAGTGCACTTCTCCAAGGCAGTGTGTCTCACACCTAACCCAGAGGTGCCATGTCTAGGAAGAAGACAGGAGGTTGGTCTAAGACCAGAGCTGTGATTTTCTAAGAGGCCTAAGGAGTTAAAAACAAGTTCCCAAGGACTCCTTTAACTCCATTAGGCCCTACTCCAGAAAGCAGCCATGATGTTCATTGTTTGGACAATATACCCACCATCAGTGCCTCTGGCACAGAATGCAGGAGATCCAGTTGGTTGGAACACATTCCTGGTAGAGGAGATTTCTAGGAAGCCGCACAGAAGCTGTTTGGGAGGAGTGAGCATGGTGGGTAGCTGGCCATTCATTTGGTTTTAAGCTGGATAACCCCCTTTTCGTGTGGTTTGTCCCCTGTCTGGTACTGAGACAAAACCAGATGTGGTTTTGTCCAGTATCAAGTATGAGGGATGCATGCAAGCTCACACTGGCAGGCATGGCCATGTGGTAGGGGAGGGGCCACAGCTTTCCCAGAAGTACCAGAATTTCAGGTATGACGTTGCTTTCTAGAAATAATAAACCCCATAATGCTTTATAGAAATATGCTTATAAGTGTAAATATGACATGACTGGAATATGATTTATGTTAGATTTGCAATATAACATATCTCTGCAAAGGTTATGATCTACTGGATATATTCATCCTATTTACATGCATGCATCATTTTTGTATTCAAAGTTATGAATATTGGCTTTGTATTTGTTTGATTTTAATTAGCCTCAGTGAAGCAGTTGGTCAGCTTCTGGAAAAAGACTATTCTCAGTAAGTGCCCAATGAAGAAACATTTAAACTAACAATGAACTCCGAGAGACGCCAATCCACAGCTGAGCTTTCCTGGAAATGTGGCATTCGCCAGTAAAGTTCTGAGTCATGCATGGCCATGTCACTTGCCCAGGTGACTCCAAAATTCCATCTTGCAACTGGAATCTGCATAGGAGAGGAGAAGTGGTTTCCACCCACAAGAGAAAGTCTATTTAAGCCCTGGAAACACCTCCATTTTGTCTTCAGCTGGCTCAAGAGATAGCCTCTCCACCCCCAAAGGATACCTGAAAGAAACTGGAACAAAGGACAGTAACCACAGGTGTGTGAGTAATTGCTGGAATTCCAGAAGCTTACTGGAACATCTCTGAGGGTGAGATTTATCTGGAATCACTTTCTTACTGTATTAGGCTTAGACTTGCGTGTTTTGTTTTATTTTGCTTGGTAATTCACTTTGTCGTGTCTGTTATTACTTGGAACCACTTAAATCCTACTTTTTGTTTTTAATAAAATCACTTTTGACTTATTAAATACCCAGAGTATGTATTAATACCTGGGGGGAGGGGCAAACAGCTGTGCATATGTCTCTATATGCGTTATAAAGGGTGAAAATTTTATGAGTTTATCCTGTATAAACTTTATACAGGGTAAAACTGATTTATTCGGGGTTTGGACCCCATTCAGAGTACGGTACCCGAGTGTTGAAGACAGGAAAACTTCTTAAGCTGTTTTAAGTTAAGCCTGCAGCTTTCGGTGGACATGGTTCAGACATGGATCTGTCTTTGTAGCAGACAAGCGTGTCGGGCTCAAACCAGACAAGGCACTGATGTCCCAAGCTGGCAGGGAAGACAGGCTCAGAAGTAGTCCAGGCACAACAGGTGGCAGTTCCCAAGGGGGTTTCTGTGATCCAACCCGTCAGATCCGGTATTCTGGGAATGCCTCAGTGGCCAACCTACTTAAGGGAAGAGCTGGGAAACATTTTTCTAAGCCTTTGTCAGATTGTTTAACTCAGCTAAAAACATAGCAGCATTTCTCATGAACAGGTTGAGGAAACCATTTCCCAATGACAAGTTACTTTTACCAGCTCTACCAACCTGAGCTGAGAGCAACACACACACCCCTGCCCATGCCATGCATCTTCGGTCTCCAGGGTGCAGAGGGACTAGGAATGGGCATGACTAAGCTGATCCATGAATAAACCTGCCCCTCCTCTCACTAAGAAGTCCCTCCCCTCTTAGGTCTCACTCCCGCTGCTGTTCTGCAGTAGCTTGGTAGGCAACATGAGCCTCTGATTAGTGCAGGAATAAGGTCCCCTGAAGTTCTCAGGGCACTTGCGCATATGCGAGGGTCACCATCTAATCCAGGCTGGCACCTGGGGGACTCAACCAGAGACAACCAGAGTACGAGCTCCTACAGCTTGAACTGAACAGCCAGGTTGCCTGTAAGCCCCTGGAACAGCCCCCTATCCTCTAGGTGGGGCACAGAGGGGCCTCATAACATGCACAGCCCATGGGTGGTGTTTATACAGTGATACTGCACGGCTTCAGAGGTCAAGGGCTCTGGAGCTGGAGTCGCCTATCCCCAGCCAGGAGGACAGGGCATCACAGACAGTTGTACTAATGAAACGCCATGGACTCTACCGGAATTTATTCTCTGTGTGGCCCCTTATCCTCTCCCCCATTCATGCACATCCATAAAGTCACAGAGTTCAAGGCCTGAAGGGATGACCAGATGATCCAGTCTGACCTGCTGTATGCCAACACCACTCAGCATCTGCACACCAAACCCAACAACTGAAATTAGACCGAAGTGTCACAACCTTCAGGACACCAGACAGTTCTGTGCAATTGGCAAAGAATAGGAGAGAGTGAAGGGCACCATTTCCCGAGGCTCCCACAATGGCAGGGAAATGATTGAGATGCACCCAGAAAATCCGGGCAAGTGACCTGCACCACACGATGCTGATGAAAGTGACCCCCCACAATGTCCCTGCCAATCTGACCAGGGGGGAAATTCCTTCCTGACCCCAGCATGGTGATCAGTTAGACCCTGAGCTTGTGGGCAAGAAACAGCCAGCCAAGAACCCGAGAAAGAGAGAATGGCTCTGTGTCACCTCAGAGCCCTGGCACATCCCGCTCAATGTGCTATCTCCAGCCAGGGCTGCCCGATGCTTCAGAGATTTTAAAAAACCCTCCCAGAAGACACTGGGTCCGGGGCAGGAAGCCCTTCCTGACCCCTGCCAATGGCCAGATGAAACCCTGAAGCATGAGCTTTTAGGAACATAAGACATACGCTGCAAGTGAGCCCCAGGGTTGCTGAGCCCCGTCCCCCCACCATCACAAGCACCCCTGTCATACAATCCCACTCAGACATGTGTCCAGCTCTCTCTTCAAACTAATCCAGGCATTTGCCCCCCACAACTCCTATTGGGAGGCTGCTCCAGAACCTCGCCCCACTGGTGGTTAGAAACCTCCCTGTAATTTCTAGCCAGTCTCTCCATCTCTCACATGCCTGAATGTACATGTGATCCAGACTGACACACTCTGGCTCCTTGTCCCCCTTTAGTGGTTAGGCCATTAATGGTGGTTTAGAAGACAATGGGCCCAGTCCTCAGCTGGTGGCAATGGATATACAGCTCCATTGGAGGCAGTAGTACAGATCCACAGATGCTGAACATTGCTTTAGCACCACCAAAGTCAATGGAACGTGTTGAGGATGTACCCCTGTCTTACACCAGTCTGACTCCTTTGGTTCCAATGAAGCCACTACTGATTTATACACACAAGCAAGCAAGACAACTCCCATCATTGTTTTCAGTGGCCATGGAATGGGTACATTAGGCAAGTAGTGCACTGTGTATTGTTTTGGCATAGAATGAAAGTCTGATTCCTCTAGCACAGAGAATTTACACCCATTTACTCCACAACTGGACCAGATTTTCTACTGGTGTAAATCACCCCAGCGGCAGTAACAACAGTGGAGTTAATCTGGATTTGCATTCGTGCAACTGTGGTCAAAATCAGACCTGGTTGTGTGGAAGCTGTGTGGTCATGGAAATAACTGACATTAATGAATACTTAAAGATACTATGTAAGCAAACTTTAATTAGAGAAAGACAGAAAATTAATTCTTGGTGAATTACCTACACCCAGTCAGTCTCCTCAGGGCAGCTTTGATCTCTTTGTTCCTCATGCTGTAGATAATTGGATTCATGACTGGTGGCAATACGGAATAAAGAACAGCCACCACAAGATCCAGAGCAGATGGGGAGCTGGAGGTGGGTTTCAGGTAGGCAAAGGCCCCAGTGCAAACAAACAAGGAGACCACAGAGAGGTGAGGAAGGCAGGTGGAGAAGGCTTTATGCTGGCCCTGCTCAGAGGGGATTCTGAGCACTGATTTGAAGATCTGAACATACGACACAATCATAAAAACAAAGCAGCCTAAGACTAAACATACAGTAAAGACAATAACCCCAACTTCACTCAGATATGAGTCAGAACAGGTGAGCTTCAGCAGCTGGGGGATTTCACAGAAGAACTGATCCACCATGTTGCCTCCACAGAAGGTCAATGCAAATGTGTTCCCGGTGTGTAGCACAGAGAAGAGAATCCCACTGATCCAGGCACTACCTGCCATTTGGACACAAGCTCTGCTGTTCATCATTGTGTCGTAGTGCAGTGGTTGGCAGATGGCGACATATCGGTCGTACGCCATGACGGTGAGAAGGGAAAAATCTGATCCCAGCAAGAAGAGGAGGAAAAATACTTGGGCAACACATCCAGCATAGGAAATGGACCTGGTGTTCATGAGGGAGTTGGCCATGGATTTGGGAACGGTGACAGAGATGGAGCCAAGGTCTAGGACGGACAGATTCATCAGGAAGAAGTACATGGGAGTGTGAAGGTGGTGGTCGAAGGCTATGACCATGAAGATAAGAAGATTCCCCACCAGGGCTGCCAGGTAAATCAGTAGAAACACTACAAAGTGCAAAATCTGCAGCTCCTGAAAATCATAGAATCCCAGGAGAAGGAACTCGGTCACGCTGGTTTGGTTAGGCATTCTTTCTCAGGACATCATGTTCTGGTTGCAGAGGGAGGGACAAGAGCAAGGGCCAGGATTAGATCAGTTGAATAACTCTCCTTTTGTGATAACCACCTTAATTTCCTTGAGTCTGACCCTTAGCTTGTGAAGATTGGTGTAATATGGGAATGAGGATGGGGAAAGCAGCCCCACTGACTCCAATGGAGTTACTCCCAACTTACACTGGAGTGAGAGAAAGTAGAATAAGCTCAATGGACTCCAGGGCAGTTACTTCTGATTTACACCAGTGTGATGGAGAGGAGAATTAGGAACAATTGCTTTTGAGGTATTTGTATACCTCTGTCACCCAGATGTGGGTAAACTCTGGATAAAGTTGTATAAATGTTACAGTCTTCAGTTTATCAAGGGGATTCGGGGGTCTGGCTGGCCAGAGTCTGCAGTCAGGGTACTGCTGCGAATGTTGGGTAATTTCACTTCATGCCATAGAATTACTCCCCATTTAAACTGCTCTAAACAGTAGAAGCATCTTGCATGTCGGTGACCAAACCCAGCCATAAATACACAGTAAACTCGAGTCAGGAATACAGCTCTGGAGTTCCGATGCTTCGTCCCCCATTCTAGGCTGATTTCCACGCTCGCTGTGAGAGACAGACATTCCGGTTCCCTTCCTGCTTCTCTAACCACTCAACTAAAGTCCCTCCCAGAGCTTGGAAGAGAACCCAGGAGTCCTGACTCCTAGTTTGTCCCCTGCTCTAACTCACTAAATGCAACACGCCTCCCGGAGCTGGAAATACAGGCCAGGAGTTCTGGCTATACCCACTGGACTCAACTCCCTCCCAGAGTTGGAAACACAAGTGAGGTGTCGTGACTCCCTGTCTCCTCCTCTAATGACTACATCAGACTGCATCTCAGCCTCTGTCCCAGTGACTCTCCACTGCCATCAGGAATAACTGCTGTGAGTGACAATGGAGAGTCATTGGGCCAGGGTAGGGGCATGGGAGTGATTCTCCAGCTTGGTACTCAGGGCGCTCACCTGGTGTCTGGAAGAGCCAAGTCCCTGCTCCAATGACTATTTAATTATTGACACAAAGTGGAGCAGCTTCAACAGGAGAGATTGAGACAGTTTCATTTCAGAACAGCCCGTAGCCTAGCTGCTCAGGCACTGTCCTGTAAATTGGGAATTCAAATCCCTTCTCATCATCAATCAGAGAGAGGGATTGAACCTGAGTCTGTCACAGGCCAGCTGAGCACCCTAACCACTCAGCTTCAAGTTATATGGGGTGCCGGTCCCACAGTCCTTATGAGAGACAGAAATCGAACCCCACCCCGTTCTGGTTCCTCCCCTCTACACACTGGACTGAACTTCCTACCAGAGCCACACATAAAACTCAGGAGTTCCGGCTCTCAGTCCCCACTACTCTTACCCACTAGACCCCACTCCCTTTCCAGGGCTGGGAATAGAACCTAGGAGTCCTGGCTCCTAATCCTCACTGTTCTAACACACTTGACTCAACTGTCCTTGCAGTAATCTAATAGACAGAAGTAACAATAAACTGAGACCCAGACACAAACAGTTGATGTGTGATAGATAGATAGATAGATAGATAGATAGATAGATAGATAGATAGATAGATAGATAGATAGATGTAACAACAAACTAACAGCACGACACAAGTAAGAAAAACATAGATACAGAGAGTGAGAGAGAAACACAGAACTAACACAAACAGGTAGATAGAGAAGTAAAAACAAACTAATTGAGAGAGAAAAGTGCAAACAGACAGCAAGACAGCAATAACAACAAACTAATGGATACAGAGAGAAAAGTAACAATGAGCTGATAGTGTTTGTCACAATTTTTGGACAATTTTAATGTAAACTCCTCAATCCATTCTAAATATATGTGTCTCAATTTGATCCATTCCCCCACTCGCAATAGAAGGAAACTGAGAAAAGTACAGATGCGGTCTCCTCATCTCAAAAAGTATATACTGGCATTAGAAAATGTTCAGAGAAGGGCAACTAAAAGGATTAGCGGTTTGGAACAGGTCCCATATGAGGAGAGACTAAAGAGGCTAGGACTTTTCATCTTGGAAAGCAGGAGACTAAGGGGGATATTATAGAGGTATACAAAATTATGAGTGGTGTGGAGAAAGTGAATAAGGAAAAGTTATTTACTTGTTCCCATAATATAAGAACTAAGGGCCACCAAATGAAATTAATGGGCTGCTGGTTTAAAACAAATAAAAGGAAGTTCTTCCTCACACAGCAGACAGTCAACCTGTGGAACTCCTTGCCTAAGGAGGTTGTGAAGGCTAAGAATATAACAGGGTTTAAAAGAGAACTGGATACATTCCTGGAGGTTAAGACCATTAATGGTTATTAGCCAGGATGGGTAAAGAATGGTGTCCCTAGCCTCTGTTAGTTAGAGTGGGGGTGATAGATGGCAGGAGAGAGATCACTTGATCATTACCTGTTAGGTTCACTAACTCCGGGGCACCTGGCATTGGCCACTGTCGGTAGACAGGATACTGGGCTGGATGTACCTGTGGTCTGGCCCAGTACGGCCATTGTTATACCCTTATGTTCTTAATGAATATTCTGCCCCCTCTTTCCTAAGATAAATGCTTTGGACTGCCTCAGTTTCCCATGCCCAAATTGAGCTAAGAGTGAAACTATAAAAAAGTCTATTGTCACTTACCATTTTGTCCTTAAAGTGCCACTCTGTAATCCCCAAATATATTTCATTGCAATAGCAAACTTACGGTGCCGGTGTGTGTGGAATCCTCCCAGACTGAGATGTCTTTTCTCCTCAAGCTACAGACTGAAATTGATTTCCCCTCTCTGTCTAGCCCCATACACACCCCTCTATCGATCAATCTCTCTATCTAATGTCCCATCCCTGTATTATGAGGCCGTTCCCCCACCACACTGAGGCTGAGCTGCTGGAAATACACTGAGATCTGTGCTGTCTGCAGATGAGCTGTGAGTCAAAACTTTGTTGCAGCAGGAAGGTGATTTATCCGTGCGTGATTTCTAAGGGCTTGTGGGACTCAGTCCGTGGAGCCCTCAACAGCTCAGAGGCAATAATTAATTTCTGTGGCCCTTTATTTCTCTAAAGAGTTTCCAGAAACTAAGATAATCACAATTAAAATTAGGCAGCAACGTCTAGAGGGAAGATTGTGAGGCAAACACTAAGGGCACACAGGACTGTACTCCAGTCATCTGGCAACAATTCCTAGCCCTGCCACTGACCTGCTGTATTACCTTGGGAAAGTAATTCTCTGGGGCTGTCTTTCCCCTCCAGTCTTTTCTATTGTAAGCTCCTTGGGGAGGAGACTGTGTCTTACCTAATATTATGGGCCTCTCATATCAGGTTCAACTATCAGATAACACTGCTCTACAGCCAAAATGCTTCTGAAATAAATGTAGTCAAACTTTACTAATTCTGGGTCACTGAGAATGAAAATGATGCTGAAAATTGTTGATTGGCTCTAGTTTTCAAGATATGCTATTGGGTCAGTATATATGACCATTGACTTGGGAATGGCGGAGGATAAGTGAGTTATAAAGGGAAGGGATCTCAATTTAAACCAGAAATGACTAAAATACATCTTTGACAGGATCTATGAATAAATCTATGACTGGGTTTGGACAGTACTTGCTTTTTAGGCAAAACAATGCATGATGCAATCTGAAGCTGGTATTGCGTCATACAGGATATGAATTGCATCATGTTATTCCTAGAAGTCATGGATGATGCAATCATAACGAAGCATCACACTGCTGAACAAATTGCCCTATGTCAGCTCTAGAAATCACACAGTGTCATGCTCTCTTATTTGTCAGTGTTTGATTTTTCAAAGGGACACAGTTCTGTTTAGCCAAAGTGAGCAGAGATGCCTCGTACTTGTGTGAACAGTGCAGATAACTTCTGCTATGTTTGTGGTGAAGTGACTTTTGCATCACAAAAGCGCAGTATAACCACTATGGTTAAGAAAGCCTATCACCTTTAGTTTGGCGGCAAAATTGGAGATCAGGACAAGAGGTGGGCCCCACACATATGCTGCAACACTTGTGCAACAAATCTTTGCCAGTGGTTGAACAGGAAAAGGAAATCTATGCCTTTTGCAGTGCCAATGATTTGGAGAGAGCCAACAGATCATACCAGCAAATGTTACTTCTACATGGTGCCTCCAGTTGGGAAAGGTGTGTCAAAGAAGAAAAAGTGAACTGTGCATTATCCAAACATTCCATCAGCTATACGCCCAGTACCCCACGGAGAAGGACTGCCAGTTCCTGATGCACCAGCATCATTCTCACTTGAGTCAGACGAGGAAGAGGAAGAGGATGAAACTTCTGGTCCTGAGCCATCAATGTCACAGGACCCACATTTTCTCCCATCCTCCTCCTCTGAACCACACCTCGTAACACAAGGTGAACTGAATGACCTTGTCAGGGATTTGGAACTACCCAAGAGTAAGGCAGAGCTGTTGGGCTCCAGACTACAGCAGTAGAAACATTTAAGCTAACAATGAACTCTGAGAGACGCCAATCCACATCTGAGCTTTCCTGGGAATGTGGCATTCGCCAGTAAAGTTCTGAGTCATGCATGGACATGTGACTTGCCCAGGTGACTCCAAAACTCCATACTGCCACTGGAATCTGCATAGGAGAGGAGAAGTGGTTTCCACCCACAAGAGAAAGTCTATTTAAGCCCTGGAAACCCCTCCATTTTTTCTTCGGCTGGCTCAAGAGATAGCCTCTCTACCCCCAAAGGATACCTGAAAGAAACTGGAACAAAGGACAGTAATCACAGGTGTGTGAGTAATTGCTGGATCCAGAAGCTTACTGGAACATCTCTGAGGGTGAGATTTGATCTGGAATCACGTTCTTACTGTATTAGGCTTAGACTTGTGTGTTTTGTTTTATTTTGCTTGGTAATTCACTTTGTTGTGTCTGTTATTACTTGGAACTTAAATCCTATTTTTTGTTTTTAATAAAATCACTTTTGACTTGTTAATTAACCCAGAGTATTTATTAATACCTGGGGGGAGGGGCAAACAGCTGTGCATATGTCTCTATATGCGTTATAAAGGGTGAACAATTTATGAGTTTATCCTGTATAAACTTTATACAGGGTAAAACTGATTTATTCGGGGTTTGGACCCCATTCAGAGTAGGGTACCCGAGTGTTGGAGACAGGAACACTTCTTAAGCTGTTTTCAGTTAAGCCTGGAGCTTTTGGCGGACGTGGTTCAGACCTGGGCAAGGCACTGATGTCCCAAGCTGGCAGGGAAGACAGGCTCAGAAGTAGTCCAGGCACAACAGGTGGCAGTTCCCAAGGGGGTTTCTGTGATCCAACCCGTCAGATCCGGTATTCTGGGAATGCCTCAGTCAAGGGAGGAGCTGGGAAACATTTTTTGTAAGCCTTTGTCAGATTGTTTAACTCCTCTAAAAACATTGCAGCATCTGTCATGAACAGGTTGAGGAAATCATTTCCCATTGACAAGTTACTTTTACCAGTTCTACCAACCTGAGCTGAGAGCAACACACACATCCCTGCCCATGCCATGCATCTTCGGTCTCCAGGGTGCAGAGGGACTAGAAATGGGCAGTCTGAGATGATCCGGGAATAAACCTGCTCCTCCTCTCACTAAAGAATTCTTCCCCTCTTAGGTCTCACTCCTACTGATGTTCTGCAGTATCTTGGTAGGCAATATGAGCCTCTGATTAGTGCAGGAATATGGTCCCCTGAAGTTCTCAGGCCACTTCCGCGTATGTGAGGGTCACCATCTAATCTAGGCTGGCACCCGGGGGACTGTATGAGCTTCTACAGCTTGAGCTGAACAGCCAGGCTGCCTGACAGCCATGGGAACAGCCCCCTATCCTCTAGGTGGGGCACAGAGGGGCCTCAAAACACACACTGCTCATGGGTGGTGTTTATACAGCGACAGTGCATGGCTGCAGAGGTCAGGGGCTTCATCTTAGCTGGAGTCACCTATCCCCAGCCAGCAGGACAGGGCATCACAGACAAATGTACTAATGCAACGCCATGTGTCATTGGCAGAGAATAGGAGAGACCGGGGGCCTGAGGCCCCCTTAATGGCAGGGAAATGATTGAGATACACCCAGAAAATCCTGGCAAGTGACCAGCACCACACGCTGCCGAGGAAAGTGAACCCATTACCCCCCCCGCCCCCCATGGTCCCTGCCAATCTGACCAGGGGAGGAATTCCTTCCTGATGCCCACGTGGTGATCAGTTAGACCCTGAGCATGTGAGCAAGAACCAGCCAGCCAAGAACCTGAGAAAGAGAGAATATCTCGGTGTCACCTCAGAACCCTGGCACATCCCACCCAATGTCCCATCTCCAGCCAGGGCTGCCCGATGCTTCAGAGATTTTAAAAACCCCTCCCAGAATACACTGGGTCGGGGGGAGAAAACCCTTCCTGACCCCTGCCAGTGGCCAGATGAATCCCTGAAGCATGAGCTTTTAGGAACATAAGACATGCTCCTCAAGTGATCCCCGGGGCTGCTGAGCCCTGCCCACCACCATCACAAGCAGCCCCATCATACAATCCTACTCAGACCTGTGTCCAGCTCTCTCTTCAAACGAATTTTGTCATTTGCCCCCCACAACTCCGATTGGGAGGTTGCTCCAGAACATCACCCCGCTGGTGGTTAGAAATCTCCCTGTAATTTTTAGCCAGTCTCTCCATCTCTCACAGTCCTGAATGCACATGTGAGCCAGACTGAAATAGGGTGGCTCCTTGTCCCCCTCTTGTGGTTAGGCCATGAATGGTGGTTTATAAGACAATGGGCCCAGTCCCCAGCTGGTGGCAATGGATATACAGCTCCATTGGAGGCAGTCGGACAGATCCACAGATGCTGCAAATTGCTTTAGCACCACCAAAGTCAATGGAACGTGTTGAGGATCTACCCCAGTCTTACACTAGTCTGACTCCTTTGGTTCCAATGATGCCACTACTCATTTATACACACAAGAAAGCAAGACAATTCCCATCATTGTTTTCAGTGCCCATGGAATGGTTGTAAGTGACCAAGCAGTGGAGCGGGTATTGTTTTGGCACAGAATGAAAGTCTGATTCCTCTCGTGCACACAATTTACACCCATTTAACTTCACAACTTGACCAGATTTTCTACGGGTGTAAATCACCCCAGCGGCAGTGACATCAGCGGAGTTAGTCTGGATTTGCATTGGTGCAACTGACGTCAAAATCAGACCTGGTTGTGTGCAAGCTGTGTGGTCATGGAAATAACTGACGTTAATGAATACTTAAAGATACTATGTAAGCAAATTTTAATTAGAGAAGGACAGAAAATTAATTCTTGGTGAATTACCTACACCCAGTCAGTCTCCTCAGGGCAGCTTTGATCTCTTTGTTCCTCATGCTGTAGATAATTGGATTCATGATTGGTGGCAATACGGAATAGAGAACAGCCACCACAAGATCCAGAGCAGATGGGGAGCTGGAGGTGGGTTTCAGGTAGGCAAAAGCCCCAGTGCAAACAAACAAGGAGACCACAGTGAGGTGAGGAAGGCAGGTGGAGAAGGCTTTATGCCGGCCCTTCTCAGAGGGGATCCTGAGCAGTGATGTGAAAATCTGAACATATGACACAATGATAAAAACAAAGCAGCCTAAGACTAAACACACAGTAAAGGCAAGAACCCCAACTTCACTCAGATATGAGTCAGAGCAGGTAAGCTTTAGCAGCTGGGGGATTTCACAGAAGAACTGATCCACCATGTTGCCTCCACAGAAGGTCAATGCAAATGTGTTCCCGGTGTGTAGCACAGAGTTGAGAATCCCACTGATCCAGGCACCAACAGCCAGTAAGACACAAGCTCTCCTGTTCATCATTTCCTCATAGTGCAGTGGTTGGCAGATGGCGACATATCGGTCATACGCCATGACGGTGAGAAGGGAAAAATCTGATCCCAGCAAGAAGAGGAGGAAAAATACTTGGGCAACACATCCAGCATAGGAAATGGACCTGGTGTTCATGAGGGAGTTGGCCATGGATTTGGGAATGGTGACAGAGATGGAGCCAAGGTCTAGGATGGACAGATTCATCAGGAAGAAGTACATGGGGGTGTGAAGGTGGTGGTCGAAGGCTATGACCATGAAGATAAGAAGATTCCCCATCAGGGCTGCCAGGTAAATCAGTAGAAACACCACAAAGTGCAAAATCTGCAGCTCCTGAAAATCAGAGAATCCCAGGAGAAGGAACTCGGTCACGCTGGTTTGGTTCGGCATTTTCTTTCTCAGGACATCATGTTCTGGTTTCAGAGGGAGGGACAAGAGCAAGGGCCTTGATTAGATCAGTTAAGTAACTCTCCTTTTGTGAAAACCACCTTAATTTCCTTCAGTCAGACACTTAGCTTGTGAAGATTGGTGTAATATGGGAATGAGGATAGGGAAAACAGCCCCACTGATTCCAGTGGAGTTACTCCTAATTTACACTGGGGTGAGAGAAAGTAGAATCAGCTCAATAGACTCCAGTGCAGTTACTCCTGATTTACCCCAGGGTGATGGAGAGGAGAATTAGGAACTTTTCCTTTTGATGTGTTTGTATACCTCTGTCACCCAGATGTGCGCGAACTCTGGATAACGTTGTATAAATGTTACTATCCTTAGTTTAACAAGGGGAATCGGGGGTCTGGCTTGCCTGATTCTGCTATCAAGTCACTGCTGCGAATATGTGGTAATTTCACTGCATAACATGGAATTACTCCCCATTTAAACTGCTCTAAATGGGAGCACCATCTCACATGGAGGAGACCAAAACCAGCCATAATTAAATAGTAAACTCAAATCAGGAATACAGCTCAGGAGTTCCGATTATCCGTCCCCCATTCTAGCCTGATTTCCATGCTTGCTGCAGGAGACAGACCTTCCGGCTCCTGATACTCCAACCACTCAACTAAACACCCTCCCAGAGTTTGGAAGACTCCCCTTTTGCCCCCTGCTCTAACCCTCTAAATGCAACATGCCTCCCGGAGCTGGAAATATATGCCAGGAGTTCTCACTCTACCCACTGGCCTGAACTCCCTCAGAGAACTGTGAACACGAGTGAGGTGTCATGACTCCCAGTCCCCTCCACAAACCACTACATCAAACTGCATCTCAGCCTCTCTCCCAGTTACTCACCACTGCCATCAGGAATGACTTCTGCGATTGACAATGGAGAGTCACTGGGCCAGCGAACGTGCGTGAGAATGATTCTAGAGCCTTGGTAGTTGGGGCAGTCACATGGTATCTGGAAGAGCCAAGTTCAAGTCCCTTCTCCAATGACTATTTAACTATTGATAGAAAATGGAGCAGCTTCAACAGGAGTAGGGTGTCCAGATGTTCCGATTTTATAGGGACAGCCCTGATTTTTGGGTCTTTTTCTTATATAGGCTCCTATTACCCCCACCCCCCGTCCCGATTTTTCACACTTGTTGTCTGGTCACCCTAAACAGGAGAGACTGAGACAGTCTCATTTCAGAACAGCCCATAGTCCAGCGGCGCAGGCACTGTCCTGTAAAGTGGGAATTCAAGTCACTTCTTATCATCAATCAGAGAGAGGGATTGAACCTGAGTCTGTCACAGGCCAGCTGAGTGCCATAACCACTCAGCTTCAATTTCTGAGGGGTGCCTGTCCCACAGTCCTTATGAGAGACAGAAATCGAACCCCTCCCCGGTCTGGTTCCTCACCTCTACACACTGGACTGAACTTCCTCCCAGAGCCACACATAAAACGCAGGAGTTCTGGCTCTCAGTCCCTACTACTCTTACCCACTAGACCCCACTCCCTTTCCAGAGCTGGGGATAGAACCCAGGAGTCCTGGCTCCTAGTCCTCACTCCTCTAACACACTTGACTCAACTGCCCTTGCAGAAATCTAATAGAGAGAAGTAACAATAAACTGAGAATGAGACACAAACAGATGATGTATGATAGATAGATAGATAGATAGATAGATAGATAGATAGATAGATAGATAGATAGATAGATAGATAGATAGATAGATAGATAGATGTAACAACAAACTAACAGAGAGGTACCAGTAAGAAAAGAACACATACAGATAGTGTGGGAGAAACACAGAACTAACACAAACAGGTAGATAGAGAAGTAAAAACGAACTAATTGGGTGAGAAAAGTACAAAAAGATAGATAGACAGCAATAACAACAAACTAATGTATACAGAGAGAAAAGTAACAATGAGCTGATAGTGTTGGTCACCATATTTGGACAATTTTAATGTAAACGCCTCAATCCATTCTAAATATATGTATCTCAATTTGATCAATTTCCCCACTCCCAATAAAAGAAAATTGAGGAACGAATATTTTGCCTCCTCTTTTCTAAGGTAAATGCTTTGGACTGCCTCAGTTTCCCATGCCCAAATTGAGCTAAGAGTGAAACTATAAAAAAAAATCTATTGTCACTTACCATTTTGTCCTTAAAGTGCCACTCTGTAATCCCCAAATATATTTCATTGCAATAGCAAACTTACGGTACTGGTGTGTGTGTGGACTCCTCCCAGACTGAGATGTCTTTTTTCCTCCAGATACAGACTGCAATTGGTTACCCCTCTCTCTCTAGCCCCATGCACACCGCTCTATCGTTCTATCTCTCTATCTAATGCCCCCATCACTGTATTATGAGAGGCCGTTCCCCCAATGCACTGAGGCTGAGCTGCTGGAAATACAGTGAGATCTGTGCTGTCTGCGGGTGAGCTGTGCGTCAAAAACGTTGGTGCTGCAGGAATCCACGTAGGTTTTCAAAGGGCTTCTGGGACTCCAGTCCCTGGAGTCCTCAACAGCCCAGAGGCAACAATTAATTTCTCTGGCCCTTTATTTCTCTAAAGAGTTTCCAGAAACTAAGATAATCACAGTTAAAATTAGGCAGCAGCGTCTAGAGGAAAGATTGTGAGGCAAACACTAAGGGCACACAGGACTGTACTCCAGAAATCTGGCATCAATTCCTAGCCCAGCCACTGACCTGCTGTGTTACCTTGGGAAAGTAATTCTCTGGGGCTGTCTTTCCCCTCCAGTCTTTTCTACTGTAAGCTCCTTGGTGGGGAGAATGTGTCTTACCTAATATTATGGGCCTCGCATATCAGGTTCAACTATCAGATAATTAATTAATTTAAAAGCTAAGGTCCAAGGTGTCCTGAGAGCTAATTCCAACTATTCCTCTGGCTTTGTTCAGTCCCTTCACTGCTCCATTCTTCAGTTTGTCATCCGTCCAATGGGGATAATAGTTACAACATTGAGGATAATTCATAATGAGTGGAGATACTCAAAAATATGTTGCTGAAAAAACTGCTTTTTTAAGAAAAATTGCTTGTCATTGAAAATAATCTTGCTGTGGATAAAATTCATTTTGAACTCATTTTTCTATGGGTTTTTGTTTGTCGGTGGGGGGAAGTTGTTTTTGGGTTTGGTTTTATGAAAACCTGGAGATGGAAAACTCTTTGGTATACTTTTCAAAGTTTTGGGGGGAAAGTTTTCAATATCAGAAATCTTTTCCCAAACAGAAAAAATATTTACCATAAACTGGCATTTTTACCAGAGAAGTTTATTGATATGCAAACGTTTTAGTCTTCAGTTTCATTTTTTGTCCACTCACCCCCATCCAAAAGCAATATTATGGGATGTTTCTATGAAAACAGAACAATGACATTTCCCACAAAAATATAATTTTCATTTTTGGCTAGTGTTAATAATGAGTAATTAAAACTAAATTAAATGAATTTGAGTTGATGTGGGTGCAAAATTCATTGTAATTTTATTTGACAGCATCTGCTTGTCATAAGAACTGTCTAACTGGGTAAGACGTTTGGACCATCCAGTCCAGTATTCTGTCCCTGATAGTGGCCAGTACCACCTGATTCAGAGGAAAGTCTAAGAGGCTCTATAGAGGACAGTTCTCAAATAACCTGCCCATGCCGGAGTCTCATCATCCTCAGCTAGTGAATGGTCTATGGCATGAAGAAGGTGAATTTCTACCCCTCATTATCTGCTACAAAGTAATTGCATGCTCTCATTATCCAGATAGGGTGCAGTAATCAAAGGAACCTACTGGATTTGTGTGTCTAAATCCTATTGACTTTCTACAGGAGAGGATTGCCCAGCTCCATTAATCCTCTTTGAATATCTTACTTAGTTTATTATTAATTACTTATTTTGTAGAGTACAAACATTGGCCATTATCTTTGAAAACTCATGGCGATCGGGGGAGGTCCCGGATGACTGGAAAAAGGCTAATGTAGTGCCCATCTTTAAAAAAGGGAAGAAGGAGGATCATGGGAACTACAGGCCAGTCAGCCTCACCTCAGTCCCTGGAAAAATCATGGAGCAGGTCCTCAAGGAATCAATTCTGAAGCACTTAGAGGAGAGGAAAGTGATCAGGAACAGTCAGCATGGATTCACCAAGGGCAAGTCATGCCTGACTAACCTAATTGCCTTCTATGACGAGATAACTGGGTCTGTGGATGAGGGGAAAGCAGTGGATGTGTTATTCCTTGACTTTAGCAAAGCTTTTGATACAGTCTCCCACAGTATTCTTGCCAGCAAGTTAAAGAAGTATGGATTGGATGAATGGACTATAAGGTGGATAGAAAGCTGCTAGATCGTCGGGCTCAACGGGTAGTGATAAACGGCTCCATGTCTAGTTGGCAGCCGGTTTCAAGTGGAGTGCCCCAGGGGTCGGTCCTGGGGCCGGTTTTGTTCAATATCTTCATTAATGATCTGGAGGATGGCGTGGACTGCACTCTCAGCAAGTTTGCAGATGACACTAAACTGGGAGGAGTGGTAGATACACTGGAGGGTAGGGACAGGATACAGAGGGACCTAGACAAATTAGAGGATTGGGCCGAAAGAAACCTGATGAGGTTCAACAAGGACAAATGCAGAGTCCTGCACTTAGGATGGAAGAATCCCATGCACTGTTACAGACTAGGGACCGAAAGGCTAGGAAGCAGTTCTGCAGAAAAGGACCTAGGGGTTATAGTGGACGAGAAGCTGGATATGAGTCAACAGTGTGCCCTTGTTGCCAAGAAGGCTAACTACATTCTGGGCTGTATAAATAGGGGCATTGCCAGCAGATCGAGGGACGTGATCGTTCCCCTCTATTCGACATTGGTGAGGCCTCATCTGGAGTACTGTGTCCAGTTTTGGCCCCAAACTACAAGAAGGATGTGGAGAAATTGGAAAGAGTCCAGCGGAGAGCAATAAAAATGATTAGGGGGCTGGAGCACATGAGTTATGAGGAGAGGCTGAGGGAACTCGGATTGTTTAGTCTGCAGAAGAGAAGAATGAGGGGGGATTTGATAGCTGCTTTCAACTACCTGAAAGGGGGTTCCAAAGAGGATGGATCTAGACTGTTCTCAGTGGTACCAGATGATAGAACAAGGAGTAATGGTCTCAAGTTGCAGTTGGGGAGGTTTAGGTTGGATATTAGGAAACACTTTTTCACTAGGAGGGTGGTGAAGCACTGGAATGGGTTACCTAGGGAGGTGGTAGAATCTCCTTCCTTAGAGGTTTTTAAGGTCAGGCTTGACAAAGCCCTGGCTGGGATGATTTAGTTGGGAATTGGTCCTGCTTTGAGCAGGGGGTTGGACTAGATGAGCTCCTGAGGTCCCTTCCAACCCTGATATTCTATGATTCTATGATTCTATGACATTGGCCACTGTGTGTAGACAGGATAATGGGCTAGATGGACCTTTAGTCTGACCCAGTATGGCCATTTTTATGTTCTTAGCTAGACAGATTTTGATCTTATTTATATAGGTGTAAATTTGTAGTAACTCCATTGACCTGAGTGGAGTTTTTCTAGATATTTACCAGTCTTAAAACCTCAGTGAGCATAAATTGATTGAATGTTATGTTCTCATGGAAACAATAATGTCAACAGTTGATTATATTTATAAAGAAACACAGAATGAGACGATGGTCCTGGGAGAAAGATAACCATTTTCTTTTTTGGACAATAGCCTTGACCCAATCATTTTCCACAGGGCAGCATTGATATCCTCGTTCGTCATGCTATAAATGATCGGATTCATTGTGGCAGGCACCATGGAATAAAAAAACTTCCACCATGTGATCCAGACCTGAGATTGAGCTGGAGGTGGGTTTAATATAGGCAAAACTAGCACTGCAAACAAATACGGAGACAACAATGAGGTGAGGGAGGCAAGTGGAGAAGGCTTTATGCCGGCCCTGCTCAGAGGTGATTCTCAGCACTGTTTTGAATATCAGAACATATGACGCAATTATATGACACTGAAAAACTGATACAGTGGGGTGGAAAGTTTTTACTCTGTCTTTACTCAGCCAAAGCTCACAGTGGAGGAAATTCTGATCTCAGGGATGAAGCCTAAATAACTCCAATGACTTCAGCTTTACTCTGGTGTTATTGAGAACCCAGTCTGGCCCAACCAAAGTCTTGCTTGATTAAACACTTATAAGTAACTCACAATTTGGCTCCTAAATAGGCTTGTTCAGCAATTTATAACTATAGATCAATACATCAGCTTCAGATATTCCAAACCCAATTGTCTTCTCTCACATACCTTGGAGAAAGTCAAAAATGCTACCAAGAAATAAGAACCTGAAGCCAATCCTAGGTGTGAATATTCCTATGATTCACAACATGCATCTAGCCAGTGATTCCCAATTTTGTAGTTGTACATTTGATTTTTGCTTGGTTAGAGAAGCACTTTGCACTTGTCTTTATTGAATTTCCTCTTGTTGATTTTAGTCCAATTCTCCAATCTGTCAAGGTCATTTTGAATTCTTATACTGTCCTCCAAAGTCTTTGCAACCCCTCCCAGTTTGGTGTCATCTGCAATATTTATAAGCATATTCTCTCCTCTGTTATCCAAGTTGTTAATAAAAATATTAAATAATGGCCTTAAAAATGCCACCAGAAAAGAGTTGTAGGTTTTGATCATAAAACTATGGGTGGAGATTTTCACCTAGGGGACTGGGATTCCCAAATCCCATTGAAACTAATTGAAATTTTGGTGGCCAAATATCTATAGGCAACCTTGAAAATCCCATCACTGGTCATGTTGGCCCCCCCATGAACACAAAATAGCCTACATCGCCAAGAGAGAGATTGAGATGTGTTACTCTGAAGTGTTGCCCAATTCAGCTAAAATCTCCCAGAATTAATTTTAATAGATCTGGTCAATAAATGGGGCAGAGGTTCAGAATCCTGTTACTCCCTTCAAACAATTCACACTTTCTTTAAATAATTCATAGAAATTTAGATTTTTTTTAAAAATCTACTATTTTGTGGTTTTTTTGGAGAAACTTTGTTCTCATTTTTGGTGGAGTTCATATTAGATTAATAGATTCCTAGGCCATCAGGGACCATAGTGACTGAGTAGACTGACCTCCTGTATAACCCAGCCCAGAAACCATCCCCAAAACAATACCTAGAGCGGATCCTTTAGAAAAACATCCAATCTTGATTTGAAAGTTGTCAGTGATGTACTCTACAAAATAAGTAATTAATAATAAACTAAGTAAGATATTCAAAGAGGATTAATGGAGCTGGGCAATCCTCTCCTGTAGAAAGTCAATAGGATTTAGACACACAAATCCAGTAGGTTCCTTTGATTACTGCACCCTATCTGGATAATGAGAGCATGCAATTACTTTGTAGCAGATAATGAGGGGTAGAAATTCACCTTCTTCATGCCATAGACCATTCACTAGCTGAGGATGATGAGACTCCGGCATGGGCAGGTTATTTGAGAACTGTCCTCTATAGAGCCTCTTAGACTTTCCTCTGAATCAGGTGGTACTGGCCACTATCAGGGACAGAATACTGGACTGGATGGTCCAAACGTCTTACCCAGTTAGACAGTTCTTATGACAAGCAGATGCTGTCAAATAAAATTACAATGAATTTTGCACCCACATCAACTCAAATTCATTTAATTTAGTTTTAATTACTCATTATTAACACTAGCCAAAAATGAAAATTATATTTTTGTGGGAAATGTCATTGTTCTGTTTTCATAGAAACATCCCATAATATTGCTTTTGGATGGGGGTGAGTGGACAAAAAATGAAACTGAAGACTAAAACGTTTGCATATCAATAAACTTCTCTGGTAAAAATGCCAGTTTATGGAAAATATTTTTTCTGTTTGGGAAAAGATTTCTGATATTGAAAACTTTCCCCCCAAAATTTAGAAAAGTATACCAAAGAGTTTTCCATCTCCAGGTTTTCATAAAACCAAACCCAAAAACAACTTCCCCCCACCGACAAACAAAAACCCATAGAAAAATGAGTTCAAAATGAATTTTATCCACAGCAAGATTATTTTCAATGACTAGCAATTTTTCTTAAAAAAGCTGTTTTTTCAGCAACATATTTTTGAGTATCTCCACTCATTATGAATTATCCTCAAAGTTGTAACTATTATCCCCATTGGACGGATGACAAACTGAAGAATGGAGCGGTGAAGGGACTGAACAAAGCCAGAGGAATAGTTGGAATTAGCTCTCAGGACACCTTGGACCTTAGCTTTTAAATTAATTAATTATCTGATAGTTGAACCTGATATGCGAGGCCCATAATATTAGGTAAGACACATTCTCCCCACCAAGGAGCTTACAGTAGAAAAGACTGGAGGGGAAAGACAGCCCCAGAGTGGGGATCTCATAACAGTCTTCAAATATGTTATGGGCTGTTATAAAGAGGATGGTGATCAATTGTCTTCCATGTCCATTGAAGATAGGACAAGAAGTACTGGGCCCAATCTGCAAAAAGGGATATTTTGGTTAGAGATTACAAAAAGTTTTCTAACTTAGAACAAAGGAGTTGGCGGATGTGATTGCGGAACCAAATTACTTAATTACTTATTTAATTAATTAAATAAAGTAATTATTAATTACTTATTTTGTACTCTACAAAATAAGTAATTAATAATAAACTAAGTAAGATATTCAAAGAGGATTAATGGAGCTGGGCAACCCTCTCCTGTAGAAAGTCAATAGGAGAGTCAAAACAAAACTCCTTTGTTCCAGATGTTTTTGGTGGGTGGGGGTTTGGGAGGGTGAGGTATGTTTGATTATATGGGAGTGTCCATTTGATGTCATCAAGTATTGGGTACTACCAGATTGGGCCCCGGACCGAGCACGCACCTATATTCCCCTGGTTCGTTTTTCGCTAGCAGAGACAGGGGCTTCCCTTACTGGACTTAAGCATCTCTCTCTGAGCTAGCACACACTCCTCTCCTCGGCATCTCCCATTGCCTAGCTCAGGAGCCTCCCCTCCTAGTGTGCTGGATTTCGTCATTCCCATTCTTCGGTGTCTGTCTCTCCCTATCCATTGTATATGGAGCCCGGAGGCCTGACTCAGGCTGTGTGTGACCCTTTTGTTGTCCCAGTGATTTTCTAGGTGCCTAAAAGTTAGGTGATGCCACACTGCGGGTCACCGTGCCTGGGTCTCTTTATGGATCCAGGCCCCTAGTGGGTTTTTCAAAAGCAACTAGGCATCTATATCCCATTGAAATCAATGAGTTTTGGACACCTAAATGCTCTACAAAAACTTACCTGGCACCTAAACACCTTTGAAAACCGGGCCTTAGGTGATGAAGTGCAGGTTTCTATACTGGGTTAGAAAACTTTTTGTAATCTCTAACCAAAATATCCCTTTTTGCAGATTGGGCCCAGTACTTCTTGTCCTATCTTCAATGGACATGGAAGACAATTGATCACCATCCTCTTTATAACAGCCCATAACATATTTGAAGACTGTTATGAGATCCCCACTCAGACTTCTTTTCTCTTCCCAGTACGGCAACTGCCACTGAGGATATGATCAAAGAGCAGCAAAATCCCTTGTGGCATATGCTAAACCATATGATGGGACACAAAAACAATAAGGCTCAGAACTTCAAATCTTTGAAAATTCCCTTCAATGGGCACTGGACATCCAATTCACCTTGGCAGCTTTTACCAAGGCCAGTGATGGATTCTCCATCTTTTGATGTCCTTAGATCAAGACTGAATGCCCTTCTGGAACATGAGTTCGTCAAACATAAGTTATTGGGCTCAAGACAACGGTAAATGACCTGTGATCTATAGGAAGTCAGAAGACTCAGACTGGATCATCTAATGGTCCCTTCTGGCCTTAAATCCTATGAATATTCTGCAAAAGTTTCCACTGATGGGACCTAGGGTCCAACCCCCCTAGGGCCCTTTAAAATTCTAGACTAAAGCCTGTTTTCAGTCTCTTGTTAGTTTGGTCCTTAATTGAGAGCCCTGGGGAACTAAATCTTTCCTTTCACCTATAAAGCAAGTGTACTTGGCCAAGGCAGTGTGTCTGACACCTAACCCGGATGCGTCATGTCTAGGGAGAAGACAGGAGGTTGGTCTAAAACCAGAGCTGTGATTTTCTAAGAGGCCTAAGGAGTCAAACACAAGTTCCCAAGGACGTCTTTAACTCCATTAGGCCCTACTTCAGAAGGGAGCCACGATGTTCACTGTTGGACAATATACCCACCGTCAGTGCCTCTGGGACAGAATGCAGGAAATCCAGTTGGTTGGAACATATTCCTGGTAGAGGAGATTTCTAGGAAGCTGCTCAGAAGCTGTTTGGGAATGGTGAGCATGGTGGATCCAGGTAGCTGGCCATTGATTTGATTTTAAACTGGATAATCCCCTTTTTGTGTGGCTTGTCCCCTGTCTGGTACTGAGACAAAACCAGATGTGGTTTTGTCCAGTATGAAGGATGAGGGACACATGCAAGGTCACACTGACAGGCAGGGCCATGAGGAAGGGGCGGGGCCACAGCTTTCCCGGAAGTACCGGTATGTCAAGTGTGACGTTGCTTTATAGAAATAATAAACCCCATTATGCTTTATAGAAATATGCTTAGGAGTGTAAATATGACATGACTGGAATATGTTTTATGTAAGATTGCCATGTAACATATCTCTACAAAACTTATGATCTACTGGATATATTCATCCTATTTACATGCATGTATTATTTTTGTATTCAAAGTTATGAATATTGGCTATGTACTTGTTTGATTTTAAGTAGCCTCAGTGAAGCAGTTGGTCAGCTTCTGGAGAAAAGACTATTCTCAGTAAGTGCCCAATGAAGAAAGATTAAGCTAACCATGAACTCTGAGAGATGGCAATCCACATCTGAGCTTTCCTGGTTATGTGGCATCGTCTGGTAAAGTTCTGAGTCATGCATGGACATGTGACTTGTCCATTTGATTCCCAAACTTAATTTTGTTGCTGGACTCTGCATAGGAGAGGAGAAGGGGTTTTCACCCACAAGAGAAATTCTATTTAAGCCCCTGGAAACCTCTCCATTCTGTGTTCAACTGGCTCAAGAGATAGCTTCTCCATTCCCAAATGATACCTGAAAGAAGAGACCGAGGGGCACCAATGCCCAAGGCCCCCGCTATGGCAGGGAAATGATTGAGATACACCCAGAAAATCCTGGCAAGTGACCCACACCACACGCTGCAGGGGAAAGCGAACCCCCCCCCCCACAAAAAGATCCCTGCCAATCTGGCCAGGGAAATTCCTTCCTTACCCCAACATGGTAATCATTAGACCCTGATCATGTGAGCAAGAACCAGCCAGCCAAGCATCTGAGAGAGAGAGAGAGAGAGAGAGAGAGAGAGAGAGAGAATGTCTCAGTGCCATCTCAGAGCCCTGGCACATCCACCCAATGTCCCAACTCCAGCCAGGGCTGCCTGATGCTTCAGAGATTAAAAAAAAAACCCTCCCAGAATACACTGGTCGGGGGGAGGAATCCCTTCCTGACCCCTGCCAGAGGCCAGATGAAACCCTGAAGCATAAGCATTTAGGAGCATAAGACATATGCTGCAAGTGAGCCCCAGGGCTGCTGAGCCCTGTCCCCCACCATCACAAGCAGCCCCGTCATACAATCCCACTCAGACATGTGTCCAGCTCTCTCTTCAAACTAATTCAGTTGTTTGCCTCCTACAACTCCTAATGGGAGGCTGGTCCAGAGACTCGCCCCATTGATGGTTAGAAACCTCCCATTAATTTCTAGCCAGTCTCTCCATCTCCCACACGCCCAAATGTACATGTGAGCCAGGCAAACACAGTCTGGCTCCTTGTCCCCCTCCAGTGGTTAGGCCTCATATGGTGGTTTATAAGACCATGGGCCCAGTCCTCAGCTGGTGGCAATGGATATACAGCTCCATTGGAGGCAGTAGGACAGATCCACAGATGCTGCAAATTGCTTTAGCACCACCAAAGTCAATGGAATTACACGGATGTGTTGAGGATCTACCCCAAATGTCTTCTGTCACCTACCCCAGTCTTACTCCAGTCTGAGTCCTTTAGTTCCAATGAAGCCACTCCTGATTTATACACACAAACAAGCAAGACAACTCTCCATCATTGTTTTCAGTGGCCATGGAATGGGTGCAAGTGGCCAAGCAGTATATCTGATATAGTTTTGGCACAGAATAAAAGTCTGATTCCTCTCGTGCATGCAATTTACACACATTTAACTCCACAACTTGACCAGATTTTCTACTGGTGTAAATCACGGCAGTGGCAGTGACATCAGCGGAGATAATCTGGATTTGCATTGGTGCAGCTGAGATCAGAATCAGACCTGTTTGTGGTCTGACATTGTGTGGTCATGGAAATAACTGACATTAATGAACAGATACTAAGTTAGGAAACTTTAATTAGAGAATGATACAAAATTAATTCATTGTGGATTACCTACACCCAGTCAGTCTCCTCAGGGCAGCTTTCATCTCCTTGTTCCTCATGCTGTAGATAATTGGATTCATGATTGGTGGCAATATGGAATAGAGAACAGCCGCCACAAGATTCAGAGCAGATGGGGAGCTGGAGATGGGTTTCAGGTAGGCAAAGGCCCCAGTGCAAACAAACAAGGAGACTACAGTGAGGTGAGGAAGGCAGGTGGAGAAGGCTTTATGCTGGCGCTGCTCAGAGGGGATTCTGAGCACTGATTTGAAGATCTGAGCATATGACACAATGATAAAAACAAAGCCACCTAAGACTAAACACACACTAAAGGCAAGAAGCCCAACTTCACTCAGATATGAGTCAGAGCAGGTGAGCTTGAGTAGCTGGGGGATTTCACAGAAGAACTGTTCCACCACGTTGCCTCCACAGAAGGTCAATGCAAATGTGTTCCCAGTGTGTAGCACAGAGTAGAGAATTCCACTGATCCAGGCACCAGCTGCCATTTGGACACAAGCTCTGCTGTTCATTATTGTCTCATAGTGCAGTGGTTGGCAGATGGCAACATATCGGTCGTACGCCATGACGGTGAGAAGGGAAAAATCCGCTCCCAGCAAGAAGAAGTAGAGAAAGACTTGTGCAACACATCCAGCGTAGGAAATATACCTGGTGTTCATGAGGGAGTTGGCCATGGATTTGGGGACAATGACAGAGATGGAGCCAAGGTCTAGGATGGATAGATTCATGAGGAAGAAGTACATGGGGGTGTGAAGGTGGTGGTCGAAGGCTATGGCCATGAAGACAAGAAGATTCCCCATCAGAGCTGCCAGGTAAATCACTAGAAACCCCACAAAGTGCAAAATCTGCAGCTCCTGAACTTCAGAGAATCCCAGTAGAAGGAACTCGGTCACGGTGGTTCGGTTGGACATTTTCTTTCTCAGGACATCGTGTGATGGCTGCAGAGGGAGGGACAAGAGCAGGGGCCGGGATTAGATCAATAAAATAACTCTCCCTTTTTGAAAAACACCTTAATTTCCTTCAGTCAGACCCTTATCTTGTGAAGATTGGTGTAATATGGGAACAAGGGTGGAGAAATCAACCCCACTAACTCAAATGGATTACTCCTGATTTACACTGGTGTAAGAGAAAGTAGAATCAGCTTAATGGACTCCAGTTCAGTTATTCCTGATTTACACCAGGGTGATGGAGAAGAGAATTAGTACAATTGCTTTTGAGATATTTGTATACCTCTGTCACCCAGAGGTGGGCGAACTCTGGATAACACTGTATAAATGTTACTATCCTCAGTTTATGGAGAGGAATTGGGGGTCTGGCAGGCCAGATTCTGCTGTCAGGGGCACTGCTGTGAATGTGGGGTAATTTCACTGCATGCCATGGAATTACTCCCCATTTACACTGCTCTAAATTGGAGCAGCATCTCGCATAGAGGTGACCGAACCCAGCCATATTTACACAGTGAACTCGAGTCAGGAATACAGCCCAGGAGTTCTGACGGCCTATTCCCCGTACTAGCCGGAGTTCCACTTTTCGCTGCGAGAGACAGATGTTCCAGCTCCCCTCCTGCTTCTCTAACCACTCAACTAAACTCCCTCCCAGAGCTTGGAAGTCCTGACTCCCAGTTCTCCCTCTGCTCTAACCCACTAAATCCAACACCCCTTCCAGAGCTGGAAATACAAGCCAGGAATTCTGGCTCTACCCACTGGACTCAACTCCCTCTCAGAGCTGAGAACACAAGTGAGGCGGCTTGACTCCCAGTCCCCTCCTCTAACCAATACATCAGACTGCATCTCAGCCTTTGGCCCAGTGACTCTCCATTGCCATCAGGAATGACTGCTGTGAGTGACAATGGAGAATCTTTGAGCCAGCAAACACGAGTGAGAGTGATTCTCCAGCGTGGTACTTGGGGCACTCACCTGGTGTCTGGAAGAGCCAAATTCAAGTCCCTGCTCCAATGACTATTTTTGATACAAAGTGGAGCAGCTTCAACAGGAGAGACTGATAACGTCTCATTTTAGAGCACCCCATAGCCTACCGGCTCAGGTACCGTCCTGTAAAGTAGGAATTGAAATCCCTTCTCATGATCAGTCAGAGGGAGGGATTGAACCGGAGTCTGTCACATGCCAGCCGAGTGCCCTAGCCACTCAGCTTCAGGTTCTCTCTTCTACACACTGGACTGAACTTCCTCCCATAGCCACACATAAAATTCAGGAGTCCTCGCTCTCAGTCCTTGCTATTCTTACTCACTAGACCCCACTCCCTTCCCATAGCTGGAGATAGAACCCACAAGTCCTGGCTCCTAGTCCCCACTACTCTAACCCACTACAATCAACTCCCCTTGAGGCAATCTAGTAGACAGAAGTAGCAATAAACATAGAGAGAGAGAACTAGACACAAACTGATAGATAGATAGATAGATAGATAGATAGATAGATAGATAGATAGATAGATAGATAGATAGATAGATAGATAGATGTATCAACAAACTAACAGCGAGACAGAAGTAAGAAATACATTGATACAGAGAGTAAGAGAAAAACACAGAACCAACACAAACTAACTTGTCACTTACAATTTTGTCCTTAAAGAGCCACTCTAACTACCAAATATATTTCATTGCAAGATCAAACTTACGGTGCCCCATTCTGCGTACTAGCTGGGGTTCCACGCTCGCTGTGAAAGACAGATGTTCCGGCTCTCCTCCTGCCTCTCTAACCACTCAACTAAACTCCCTCCCAGAGTTTGGAAGTCCTGACTCCCAGTTCGCCCTCTGCTCTAACCCACTAAATCCAAAACCCCTCCCAGAGCTGGAAATACAATTCAGGATTTATGGCTCTACCCACTGGACTCAACTCGCTCTCAGAGCTAAGAACACAAGTGAGGTTTCTCGACTCCCAGTCCCCTCCTCTAACCAATACATCAGGCTGCATCTCAGCCTTTGGCCCAGTGACTCTCCATTGCCATCAGGAATGACTGCTGTGAGTGACAATGGAGAACTTTGGGCCAGCAAACACGAGTGAGAGTGATTCTCCAGCGTGGTACTTGGGGCACTCACCTGGTGTTTGGAAGAGCCAAATTCAAGTCCCTGCTCCAATTACTATTTAATTATTGATACAAAGTGGAGCAGCTTCAACAGGAGAGACTGAGAAATTCTTATTTTAGAGCACCCCATAGCCTACCGGCTGAGGTACCGTCCTGTAAAGTGGGAATTCAGATCCCTTCTCATGATGTCAGAGGGAGGGATTGAACCGGAGTCTGTCACATGCCAGCCGAGTGCCCTAACCTCTCAGCTTCAGGTTCTCTCTTCTACACACTGGACTGAACTTCCTCCCATAGCCACACATAAAATTCAGGAGTCCTGTCTCTCAGTCCTTGCTATTCTTACCCTCTACAATCAACTCCCCTTGAAGTAATCTAATAGACAGAAATAGCAATAAATATATAGAGAGAGAAAGAGAGAGAGAGAACTATACACAAAGAGATAGATAGATAGATAGATAGATAGATAGATAGATAGATAGATAGATAGATAGATAGATCAACAAACTAACAGTGAGACAGATGTAAGAAAAACATTGATACAGAGAGTAAGAGAGAAACACAGAACTAACACAAACTAACTTGTCACTTACAATTTTGTCCTTAAAGAGCCACTCTAACTCCCAAATATATTTCATTGCAAGAGCAAACTTACGGTGCCGGTCTGTGTGGAATCCTCCCAGACTGAGATGTCTTTTCTCCTCCAGATACAGACTGCAATTGGTTACCCCTCTCTCTCTAGCCCCATGCACACCGCTCTATCGATCAATCTCTCTATGTAATGCACCGATCACTGTATTATGAGGCCGTTCCCCGATCACACTGAGGCTGAGCTGCTGGAAATACAGTGAGATCTGTGCCGTCTGCAGATGAGCTGTGAGTCAAAAACGTTGGTGCTGAGGGGAGGTGATTTATCCATGTCTGTTTTCTAAGGGCTTCTGGGACTCACTCCTTGGAGCCCTCAACAGCCCAGAAGCAACAGTTCATTTATCTTGCCATTTGCTTCTCCGAAGAGTTTCCATAATCTAAAATAATCTCAATTACAATGAGGCAGCAGGGTCTACAGGAAAGATTGTGAGGCAAACACTGGGGGTACACAGACATCTTGAATCAATTCCTAGCCCTGCTTCTGACCTCCTTTGTTACCTTGGGAAAGTCATTCCCTGGAGCTGTCTTTTCCCTCCCACCCTTTGCCTGTCTTTTCTTTGGGTTCCTTAGGTTCCTTGGGGCGGAGACTGTGTCTTACATGCTATAATGGGCCTCTCAGATCAGGTTCAATTTATTATTATTTAATTATTTATTTAATATCAAATATGAAAAATATTGTTATATTAACTGCATTATATTAGATATATAGCATAATATATTATATATAATATAATATATATTATCTGAATATTATTATATATCATTGTTTAATCATTTAATATTATTCAATTTATTATTATTAAAAAGCAAAGATCCAAGGAGTCCTGAGATCTGATCCCAATTATTCCTCTGGTTTTGTTCAGTCACTTCACACTCCATTCCTCAGTTTATCATCTGTCCAATGGGGTTAATAGTTACAACTTGGAGGATAATTCTTAACGAGTGGAGATGATCAAAAATATCTTCCTGTCAAAACAGCTTTTTGAAGAAAAATTGCTTGTCATTGAAAATAATTTTGGTGTGAAAAAAAATTAATGTTGATCTTCTTTTTTCTATGGGTTGTTGTTTTTGGTGGGGGTAAGCTGTTTTTGCTTTTGTTTTTATGAAAACATGGGGATGAAAAACTGTTTTGCATATTTTTTCAGAAATCATTTCCCAAAACTAGAAAATATTTACCATAAAGTGGCATTTTTACTAGAGAAGTTTATTGAAAACCAAACACATTTCAGTCTCCAGTTTCATTTTTTTGCCCACCCCCATCCAAAAGCAATATTATGGGATATTTCCATGAAAACAAAACAATGATATTTCCCTCAAATATATAATTTTCATTGTTGACCAGCTTTAATAATGAGTAATTAAAACTAAATTAATTGCATTTGAGTTGATGTGGGTGCAAGATTCATTGCATTTTTATTTGACAGCATCTGCTTTTCAGACGTTTTGACCATGCAGTCCAGTATTCTGTCCTTGACAGTAGCCAGTACCACCTGATTCAGAGGAAAGTCTAAGAAGCCCTATAGAGGACAATTCTTGAATAACCTGCCTATGGTGGAATCTCATCATCCTCAGCTAGTGAATGGTCTATGGTCTGAGGAAGATGAGTTTCTACCCCTTGTAACAAAGCGCGGACTCACCCCTGCGGCGCCTCCTGCTGCTCATCTAGGGAATTAGCTCTTCCAGCCTTGGAGCGCCCTCTGCAGGCCAGTGATCTGCCTTGCCACTGTCCCCATGTCCCTCCCAGGACCCCGGTACCCCTTTTGCTGGTTGCTGCCCCCTGGCAGTACCCCCACAGTTCTGGGTCTCCCCCTCCCAGGGGAACCCCTACCCACTATTCCCACTTCACCTCAGTCTTGGCTACTGCCCAGTCTCCATCTAGCCCTGTTCACTGGGGCAGACTGCAGTATAAGCCACTCATCACAGGCAAAGCGGTTTGGACCTGCTGCCTCTGCCTACCCATGGGCAACCCAGTACCTAATAGGCCTTACCAGGCCTGCAGCCTGGGGCTTTCCTAGGCTGGAGCTCCCCACTTCCTTGGCCTTTCCCCAGCCCTGCTCCACTCCAGGCACTTAGTTAAGCTCCCTGCAGCCAGGCCCTTCTCTTTCTGAACGCAGAGAGAGACTGTTTGGCCTCTGGCTCACAGCCTTTTTATACCGGCCAGCTGTGGCCTGATTGGGGTGTGGCCCAGCTGCAGCTGCTTCCCCAATCAGCCCAGCTTTTCCCCTGCCACAACCCTTTCCAAGGGCTGTTCCAACCCTGTCAGGGCTGGAGCAGGTAGTCACCCCACTACACCCCTCATACAGTTTTATCTACTACAAAGTAACTGTATGCCCCCCTTTTCCAAATAGGCCAGAATATTCAAAGGAACCTACTGGATTTGAGTGCCTCATTCCCATTGGCTTTTGACAGGAGTGGATTGCCCAGCTCCATTAATCCCCTTTGAATATCTCATTTAGTTTATTATGAATTACTTATTTTGTCAATTCCATCACTGACAACTTTCAAATCAAGATTGGATGTTTTTCTAAAGGATCTGTTCTAGGTATTATTTTGGGAATGTTCTCTGGGCTGGGTTATACAGGAGGTCAGCATGGACAGTCACTATGGTCCCTGATGGCCTTGAACTCCATTAATCTAATTTGAACTCCACCAAAAATGGGAACAAAGTTTCTCCAAAAAAATCACAAAAAGGTAGATTTTTAAAAAAAATCTAAATTCTAAATTCTAAAGTACTATGAATTATTTAAAGAAAGTTTCAATTGTTTTAAGCGGGAAAGAGGATTCTAATCCTATGCCCCCATTTATTGACCAGATCTATTAAAATTATTTCTGGGAGATTTTACCTGAATTAGGCAACACCTCAGAGTAACGCATCTCCATCTCTCTCGGCGATGTAGGCTATTTTTTGTTCATGGTGGGGCCAACCTGACCAGTGATGGTATTTTCAAGGTTACCTATAGATATTTGGCCACCAAAATTCCAATTAGTTTTTATCGGATTTGGGAATCCCAGTCCCCTAGGTGAAAGTCTCCACCCATAATTTTACGATCAAAACCTGCCACTGGTGGCATTTTTAAGGTCATTATTCAATATTTTTATTAATGAATTGGATAACAGAGGAGAAAATATGCTTTTAAAACTTGCAGATGACACCAAGCTGGGAGGGGTTGCAAACACTTTGGAGGACAGGATCAGAATTCAAAATGACCTTGACAAATTGGAGAATTGGTCTAAAATCAACAAGAAGAAATTCAATAAAGACAAGTGCAAAGTTCTTCTCTTACCAAGAAAAAATCAAATGCACAACTACAAAATGCGGAATCACTGGCTAGACGCATGTTGTGAATGAGAGGAATATTCACATCATGTATTGACTCCAGGTCCTTAGTTCTGGGTAGCATTTTTGCCTTTCTCCAAGGTACGTGAGAGAAGACAATTGGGTATGGAATATCTGCAGTTGATGTATTGATCTATAGTTATAAATTGCTGAACAAGCCTATTTAGGAACCAAATTTTGAGTTACTTATCAGTGTTTAATCAAGCAAGACTCTGGTTGGGCCAGAATGGGATCTCATAGTGACCAGTTTTACAGTGGTGTATGCTCACTAAAATCAGTGGAGTTGCGGTAGCATAAAACTGGCATAATGGAGAGGACAATATAGCTCAAGGACTTCAAGAAAAAAACACTCTGGTTATTATTTCTTGTTCACATGCAACATTTGAATGAGAATTATGCACAATGCAGACCTCTGCTTTAATCTTTTAGGAAAACTAAACTAATAGTTCATTGTTATGGTCTTGTCTTGCTTATGCAATGCTCTTTCCATTTCTACTTCTATAACTAATCTTGGAAGGATTAGATTTTTATCAGTAAATATTGGCAAACGTTGATTTCACCATACACACACAAACCAATGAAAAAATATTTCCTTCAACAATCAATATTTGCAGCGAGGCAAAGTAAGAAAAATGCTGCTTGAGAACTTATGAGTGTTTGATTTAAGGTTATTGACTTCGTATATTTTGACGTCATGTTGAAACGTTCGGCTTTCACAGTTCTTAAGTTTTAATGTTTTGAATCTCAACATGTACCGTCATTAAATAACTATTGTCTGATCCCTCCATAATTTCCTGCAATTGTGAAAATAAAAAAAAATGCTTAATTATAAACATCAATATTATCAGTCAAAATAATATATATAAATTAAATACTGCCAAGGCCATGTAAAAGATAGTATTGTCTATGGTCAAGAGTCCTATTCACATTTTATTTTCAAAAGTAGTGTCTAAAGGAATAAATGTCAGCCCTAGTTCATCAAGGTGCTAAAACACAAACCCACTTTTAAGCCTTTGGTAATGCACCTTCTTGCTTTCTCCCAATTTGCCCCTATCGCATGGGAAGAGCCATGTGTTAACATTCACAAAGTTTGCTGCATCAGAACCTAAATGGAACAAATTCATCCTGATGTTTATCCAATGTAGCTAAAAAAGAAACACTGGGGATGAATTTAGCATCAAATATTAAAAAGAATAAGGTGTAACACACAGAGACAAGAAGAGATAAAGAACTAATTACACAGAGTTGAAGTCAGAGACACCACTCACTTGCATTGGGTTAAAGCTAGAGAACCTCCTTTGACTTCAATGAACTTACTCCACACTAAGTCAGTATAAATTAAACTAGAATTTGGCACAGAGAGACAGAGTACAATTTAACTTCCTTAGCTGACAGAAGAAGTTTTATGTATCAATTTTCAGAATTTCAAATAAATAAGTAAAAATTACATTGCAATTAACCCTAAACCAGGGACTTTCAAAAATGGGCTGAATTTGGGAATAAAGGCTTGTTTAGATAGGGAGCTATTCTGGAGTAGCTATTCCAGATGAACTCCCTGCGTGGATGCTCTTATTCCAGAATAAGAGTGCTTTATTCTGAATGTACTTAATCCATTTATATCCAAAGTCTTCTGACTCCCACTGGAAGTCAAGTGTGGTGACTAAGACCCCTAGGACTCCGAAACTCCCAGACTAAACCTTCACCTTCCATCTTCTGCCTGACAAGAGCTACTAACTTCCCACAGGTGTATCCTGTCATAGTGAACTTTTCCTGGCTAAATTTGGCCCTTTAAAATTGCCTGTGGATGACTGGTTGCATGACTGGGAGCTCTGATTTGGACACGATGCTCGTGACAATCTCTGTATCAGCCATACCTCTTCTGAGCATTGAGATGGGTGAACTTGAGTGCCTGGTATTAAATGAGGATATTTATGTAATAGACATGACAAAAACTTGGTGGAATGATGACAATCAATAGGACACTTTAATACCGGGATAGAAAATATATATGAATGACAGAATAGTTTGTGCTGGTGGGAGGGAGCAGCACTATATGTGAAAGAACGCATAGAGTCAAATATAGTAAAAATTCTAAATGAATCAGACTGTGCCATAGAATCTCTACGGATAGAAAATCCATGCTCGACTAATAAGAGTATAGTAGTAGGACTATATTACCGACCACCTGACAAGGATGGTGATTTTGAAATGCTCAGGGATATTAGAGAGGCTATAAAAACAGAGAACTCAATAATAATGGGGGACTTCAACTATTCACATATTGACGGAGTACATGTCACCTCAGGACGGGATGCAGAAATAAAGTTTCTAGACACCATTAATGACTGCTTCTTGGAGCAGCTAGTCCTGGAACCCACAAGGAGAGAGGCAATTCTTGATTTAGTCCTAAGTGGTGCACAGGATCTGTTCCAAGAGGTGATTATAGCTGAACCACTCGGTAATAGTGACAATAATATAATTAAATTTAACATATTTAAGGGGGGGATACCAAAGAAGCCCACCACATTAGCATTTAACTTCAGAAAGGGGAACTATGCAAAAATGAGGAAGCTAGTTAAAGGGAAATTAAAAGGAACAGTCACAGCAGTGAAATGCCTGCAACCTGCATGGACATTTTAAAAAAAAAGCTATAACAGAGGCTCAAATTAAATGCATACCCAAATTAAAAAAGAATAGTAAGAGGACTAAAAAAATGCCACAATGGCTAAACAACAGAGTAAAAGTAGCAGTTAGAGGCAAAAAGGCATCCTTTAAAAACTGGAAGTCAAATCCTACTGAGAAAAATAGAAAGGAAGTCAAGTATAAAAGTATAGTTAGGCAGGTGAAAAAAAAAGAATTTGAAGAGCAACTAGCAAAAGACACAAAAACTAACAGCAAAATATTTTTAAGTACATCAGTAGCAGGAAGTCTGCCAAACAATCAATGGGGCCACTAGACGATTGAGGTGCTAAAGGAGCACTCAAGGAAGAAAAGGATTTTGCAGAGAAGCTAAATGAATTATTTGCATTGGTCTTCATGGCAGAGGATGTGAGGGAGGTTCCCACAACTGAGCGATTCTTTTTAGGTGACAAATCTGAGGAACTGTCCCAGACTGAGATTTTTGAACAAATTGATAAATTTAACAGTACTAAGTCACCAGATGGTATTCACCCAAGAATTCTGAAGGAACACAAATGTGAACTTTGAAATATGAACTTTTCAGAAAGGTTTTGGAAAGTGTTGGGGACAACTTACTGGTACAAGTGCTGGAGAAACCCACTAGGGGCCATGCTTCTCTTGATCTGCTGCTTACAAACAGGTAAGAATTGGTAGGGGAAGTAGAAGTGGGTGGCAACCTAGGCAGCAGTGACCATGAGATGGTTGAGTTCAGGATCCTGACAAAAGGAAGAAAGGAGGGTAGCAAAATTCGGACCCTGGACTTCAGAAAAGCAGACTTAGACTCCCTTAGGGAACTGATGGGCAGGATCCCCTGGGAGGCTAATATAAGCAGGCAAGGAGTCCAGGAGAGCTGTCTGTATTTTAAAGAAGTCTTATTGAGGGCACAGGAACAAACCATCCCGAAGTTCAGAAAGAATAGCAAATATGACAGGCGACGAGCTTGGCTTAACAGTGAAATCTTTGGTGAGCTTAAACTCAAAAAGGAAGCTTACAAGAAGTGAAATTTGGACAGATGACTAGGGAGGAGTATAAAAATATTGCTAGAACATGCAGGGATGTAATCAGGAAGGCCAAGGCACGATTGGAGTTGCAGCTAGAAAGGCATATGAAGGGTAACAAGAAGGGTTCTACAGGTAGGTTAGCAACAAGAAGAAGGTCAGGGAAAGTGTGGGACCCTTACTGAATGGGGGAAGCAACATAGTGACAGAAGATGTGGAAGAAGCTGATGTACTCAAACATTTTTTTGCCTCTATCTTCACAGACAAGGTCAGCTCGCAGACTGCTGCACTGGGCAACATAGTATGGGGAGGCGGTGAACAACCCTCAGTGGTGAAAGAACAGGTTAAGGACTATTTAGAAAAGCTGGACATGCAAAAGTCCATGGGTCCAGCTCTAATGCATCCAAGGGTGCTGAGGGAGTTGGCTGATGTGATTGCAGAGCCATTGGCCATTATCTTTGAAAATTCATGGTGATCGGGGGAGGTCCCAGATGATTGGAAAAAGGCAAATATAGTGCCCATATTTTAAAAAGGGAAGAAAGAGAACCCAGGGAACTATAGACTGGTCAGCCTCACTTCAGTCCCTGGCAAAATCATGGAGCAGGTCCTAAAGGAATTCATTTTGAAACACATGGAGGAGAGAAAGGTGATCAGGAACAATCAACATGGATTCACCAAGGGCAAGTCATGCCTGACCAACTTGATTGCCTACTATGATGAAATAACTGGCTCTGTGGATATGGGGAAAGTGGTGGAAGTGATATATCTTGACTTTAGAAAAGTTTTTGATACGGTCTACCACAGTATTCTTGCCAGAAAGTTTTAAAAGTATGGATTGGATGAATGGACTATAATGTGGATAGAAAGCTTGTTAGATTGTTGGTCTCAATGGTTAGTGATCAACGGCTCAATGTCTAGTTGGCAGCCCGTATCAAGTGAAGTGCCCCATTGGTCCACAACTTTATGAATGATCTGGATAATGTGATGAATTTCACTCACAACAAGTTCGCAGCTGACACTAAGCTGGGGGGAGAGGTAGATACGCTGGAGGGTAGAGATAGGGTCCAGAGTGACCTAGACAAATTGGAAGATTGGGCCAAAAGAAATCTGATGAGGTTCAAGAAGGACAAGTGCAGAGTCCTACACTTAGGAAGGAAGAATCCTGCACTGCTAGAGGTTGGGGACTGACTGGCTAAGCAGCAGTTCTTCAGAAAAGGACCTGGGGATTACAGTGGATGAGAAGCTGGATATGAGTCAGCAGTGTGCCCTTGTTGCCAAGAAGGTCAACAGAATATTGGGCTGTATTAGTAGGAGTATTGCCATCAGATCGACGGAAGTGATTATTCCCCTCTATTTGGCATTGGTGAGGCCACACCTGGAGTATTGCGTCCGGTTGTGGTCCCCCCCCCACTACAGAAGGGATGTGGACAAATTGGAGAGAGACCAGTGGAGGGCAATGAAAATGATTAGGGGGCTGGGGCACATGACTTATGAAGAGAGGCTGAGGGAACTGGGATTATTTAGTCTACAGAAGAGAAGAGTGAGGTGAGATTTGATAGCAGCCTTCAATTACCTGAAGGGGGGCTCCAAAGAGGATGGAGCTAGGCTGTTCTCAGTGGTGGCAGATGACAGAACAAGAAGCAATGGCCTCAGGTTGCAGTGGGGGAAGTCTAGGTTGGATATTAGGAAACACTATTTCACTAGGAGGGTAGTGAAGCACTGGAATGGGTTACCTAGGGAGGTGGTGGAATCTCCATCCTTAGAGGTTTTTAAGGCCCGGCTTGACAAAGCCCTGGCTGGGATGATTTAGTGGATGTTGGTCCTGCTTTGAGCAGGAGATTGGAATAGATGACCTCCTGAAGTGTCTTCGAACCCTAATATTCTATGATTCTATCATTCTATGAAATTGCTGAACTACTAACTGTGGTATGTAATCTATCACTTAAATCAGCTTCTGTATCAGAGGACTGGCAGATAGCTAATGCGACATCATTTTTAAAAAATGTATCCAGAGACGATCCTGGCAATTACAGGCCAGTAAGCCTAACTTCAGTATTGTGCAAATTAGTTAAAACTGTAGTAAAGACAGAATTATCAGACACATAGATAAACATGATTTGTTTGGGAAGAGTCAACACAGCTTTTGTAAAGGGAAATCATGCTTCACCTATCTAGTCCCTCACCAAAGGTTTCTTAAGGAAAGTATGCAGTCATGGGATAAGAGGGAAGGTATGGATCAGTAACTGATTAAAAGACAGGAAACAAGGGGTAGGAATAAAAGGTTAGTTTTCAGAATGGAGAGAGGTAAATATTGGTGTCCCCTGGGATCTGTACTGGGACCAATGTTGTTCAACCTAGTCATAAATGATCTGAAAAAAGGAGGAAACAGTGAGGTGGCAAAGTTTGCAGTCAATACAAAATTGCTCAAGATAGTTAAGTCCAAAGCAGACTGCGAAGAGTTACAAAGGGATCTCACAAAACTGGGTGACTGGACAACAAAATGGCAGATGACATTCAATGTTGATAAATGCAAAGTAATTCACTTTGGGAAATATAATCCCAACTATACATACACAATGATGGGGTCTAAATTAGTTGTTATGACTCAAGGAAGAGCTTTTGGAGTCAATGTGTATAGTTCTTTGGAAACATCTGTTCAATGTGCAGCAGTTGTCAAAAAAGCTAACAGAATGTTAGGCACCATTAGGAAAAGTATAGATAATAAGACATAAAATATGATAATGCCACTTTATAAATCCATAGTATGCCCACATCTTGAATACTGTGAGCAGTTCTGGTCAACCCATCTGAAAAAAAGGTATATTAGAAATGAAAAAGGTACAGCGAAGGGCAACAAAAATGATTAATGGTATTGAACAGCTTCCATATGAGGAGAGATTAAAAAGACTTGACTATTAAACTTGGAAAAGAGATGACTAAGAGGGGACATGACAGAGGTCTATAAAGTTATGAATGGTGTGGAGAAAGTGAATAAGAAAGTTTTATTTACCCCTTAACATAACACAAGAATTATGGGTCACCCAATTAAATGAATAGGCAGCTGGTTTAAAACAAACAAAAGGAAGTACTTCATTTCCATGGGATGTTGTGAAGGCCAAAACTATAACTGGATTCAAAAAAGAGTTAGATAAGTTCATGGAGGATAGGTCCTTTACTGGCTATTAGCCAACATGGTCAGGGATGCAACCCCATGCTCTGGGTGTCTGTAAGCCTTTGACTGCCAGATGCTGGGACTGGACAACAGGGGATAGATCTCTTGATGACTGTACTGGCATTGGCCACTGTCAGAAGACAGGATACTGGGCTAGATGGACCATTGGTCCAACCCAGTATGGTCGTTCTTATGTTATTATGTTATTATGCCTGTTGGTGGGGCCAGCAGGCTCAAAGCTTTCTGCACCCATTCCTTATATGTAGATGATTTTGTATTACTGGGGTGGGAGTTTCATGTGTTTATGATCCAACTCTAGGGATTCCATGGACAGAAATAAACTCTTGTTTCTGCTCTATATGGATGTCACACCCATGTTAAACTCAGTTGTCTACAGCCTGAGGAACAAAGAGAAGAAGGAACAAGGAAACAAGTCTTTTCACAACATTTAGAAAGGGGTTGGGTGGAATTTTCAAAGATGCCTACGGGAATTAGGCACCTAGATACAATGGGAGCTGGGTACCTAACTCTTAGAGCCGTTTGATAATCCCATATATGGCTGTTTTCTCCTAGATTCACAGGTGACTTTAATGGAAAAATTATCATCAGCCTAACTTCAATCCCTGACATAATGTTATAACTCCACCGATTTAGGTGCATTACTCCTGAGTCCTGGTTTACACTGGGGTGAGTGAGAACAGAGTCAGCCCCATTGGATTCAACAGAGTTACTCCTGATTAATACCAGGGTGAATGAGAGGAGAACAATTCCTACTGGCTTCAGTGGAGTTACTCCTGATTTATACCAGGTAGCTCAGAAAAAAATGAGAGTTACAGAGAATTAATATGATAAAACTAATATGATCAAACTAATTTCCCCATACTAATTTCCCCTTACTGTTACTCACACCTTCTTGTCAATTGTTTGAAATGGGCCACCCTGTTTACATTGTCCTCATTACCACTTCAAAAGTGATGTTTCCTCCCTTGGTATTCTACTTTTGAGATTAGCCCACTTCCACTTTAATTGTATTGTCTCGTTAGCACTGACTCCCCGCTTGGTAAGGCATCTCCCATCTTTTCATGTACTGTGTATATATACCTGTCTACTGTTTTTTTTCCACTCCATGTGTCTGATGAAGTGGGGTTTAGCGCAAGAAAGCTTATAACCAAATAAATTTGTTAGTCTCCTCATTGTTTTTGCTGATACAGACTAACACGGCTACCACACTGAAATCCAAGGTTTGTGAGAACCCGATTTTCCTCTCATTTATGCCGCTTTAATTTCATTGACTTCAGTGGAGTTTCAGCCTTGTGTGGGTGACTGTGAACTGATTTGTGTGTAGTGGTATGCTATATTTTCCCCATTAGTATTTAGTTTAAAATGTATATGCTGGTCTAAATTCACCCCGGGTGTAACTAGGATAAATTTGGTCCAGTTAATTAAATACAAAAAGATGATTGCAAAGAATCACAGGGCATTTTAACACACCATATTGCAAACACAACATATAACATGCAATTGGAAAATTACAAAGCAATAAAGTTAGGAGGGAAGTATCATTTGTACTTCTGGCATCCAGAGCTCATGTACGTATTCATTATTCATTGAATATTATTCACTGAAACATAATGCAAAGCAGAGGAAATTGACTTAATTGCATTACCTGCAAACCATGTTGAATGGTTCCATACTTCTGTCTCTGGGAAAATACAGACTAATCATTTCACCATCCTGCAAATTATCATCATCATCATCATCATCATCATCATCATCATCATCATCATCATCCAGTAGCGCTCAATTGAGATCAAGACCCCACTGTGGTAGGCCCTGTGCAAGACAGAGCCTCAGATTTTCAAAGCTGACTAAGGGACTTGGATATCAATTCCCATTAAAATGGCATTACAAATCTCAACCTAAATATACAAGGGAGACATTATTTTCCATGTATTGTAGATGCGGAATGAAAGCAAGCACTGCAGGGGCTAGGAGCTGAATTCTCACATGGGCGACTAGTCCCATATCTGCCCCTTTGGGATAAGTGGATGTTTCCTTCCTGACCATCCTGCAAGTGAGACAGACAGAACTGGGAGAGTCTGTGAGCAAGATGTATAGCTGGGATGAGATTTTCAAAGCTTCCTACAGGATTTGGATGCCCATTTTCCACTGCAATACCGTGTGTGGTTTGGCCACTAAACCCTTTTTGTGATTCTACTATAAACCTCAAGGGAGCAGCTTGTGCATGAGAAACCCTAATTTGCAGAATAAAAAAAGTTAAGATCGCATAAGAATGATAATCCTTTTTGCTTTCTAAAGCAGCTTTTATCTCAGGATCGCAAAGAACTTTACAGACACTATTTAAACTTCACAACCCTTTAGCTGTACCTTGAAGGTCTCTGTCAAGGCTGTTTCCCCACTTTGAACTTTAGGGTACAAACTGTGGGGGCCTGCATAAAAACTTCTAAGCTTAACTACCAGCTTAGATCTGGTCCGCTGCCACCATTCTCGATGCTAGTCCCTTCCCTGGGTAGCCTTGAGAAACTCTTCACCAATTCCCTGGTGAAATACAGATCCAAACCCCTTGGATCTTAAAACAAGGAGAAATTAACCTTCCCCCTTCCTCTCTCCCACCAACTCCTGCTGGATCAAGATACAAACCCCTTGGATCTAAAAAACAGGAAAATCAATCAGGTTCTTAAAAAGAAGGCTTTTAATTAAAGAAAAAGGTAAAAATCATCTCTGTAAAATCAGGATGGAAAATAACTTTACAGGGTCATCAAACTTAAAGAGCTCAGAGGACCCCCCTCTAGACTTAGGTTCCAAGTACAGCAAACAGAGATAAACACTCTAGCAAAAGGTACATTTACAAGATGAGAAAACAAAGAGAAACTAACACGCCTTGCCTGGCTGTTTACTTACAAGTTTGAATAGGAGAGACTTGTTCAGAAAGATTTGGAGAACCGGGATTGAGGTCTGGTCCCTCTTAGTCCCAAGAGCGAACCCCCTCTAACAAAGAGCACAAACAAAGGGCTTCCCCCCCCCCAGGATTTGAAAGTATCTTGTTCCCTTATTGGTCCTTTGGGTCAGGTGTCAGCCAGGTTACCTGAGCTTCTTAACCCTTTACAGGTAAAAGGATTTTGGAGTCTCTGGCCAGGAGGGATTTTTAGTACTGTACACAGGAGAGCTGCTACCCTTCCCTTTATAGTTATGACAGTCTCCATCCCAAGTATTTACTCAGCCTAAAACTGTTTAGTGGTCTGTCTCATGGGATCACTATAAATATTATCCCCTGGAGAGGCATAAATATTATCATCTCCATTTTATACAGGGACAAGCTCAGAAACAGAGAGGCGAAATGACTTCCCACCAATGTCACAGCAGGACTGGGAAGATCAGCATAGATATTTGGGAATGACTTGGGAGACATTTATTCCATTTGTATTCCAGTCCTGGGCTTCCGAGGGGGGTATCCTGGAGAACCTGCAAAACAAAACCAAATAAAAGAACTGCAGTGGACTCTCACTAAGCATCTCTTTCTTCATAGTGATCCTATGAGATATCTCACTAAGCAAGGATGGACTGGATCAGTTCTTGTATGGGGTATCCTCAGAGAACAACCCAAGGGTTGGAGAGAGCAATGTGGATGACGCTATCCTCTTGGAGACAGTGCTAACCACAGTGCCCCGGGGCCACATCAGAGCTGGCCTCCCTTGAGGGGAAAGGCCCCATGCCCCATTCCCTGCCCCCCTGAGTCAGCCAATCACCCTGCCCTGGAGCAGGATTGGAACCAGCACCCCCTAGAGAAGAGAGGATCTGTAAGCTCTAACCACTAGCCCCCACTTCCCTCCCGGAGCTGGGAATACAACCCAGGAGTCTTGACTCCCACCCCCCTTTTCAAACTACTGGACACTGATGAAGGCAGGATACCTGACTAGTTGGACCTGTGGTCTGATGTGTTGTGGCAATGCCCTTTTAATACCCGTAGCTTAGGAAGTGTGCTCATATCTCTTGCTAAGTGAGGTAACCCACTGTATGTCTGTTAGTGGGGAGAAGCTTCTGTGGTCAAGTGGTGGGCACTCGTGAAACCTCACTAGCATGCATGGTCTCTGTGTCCATGGCTCATCACAGGTGTCCATGGCTCATGGCATTAGGGCCAACATTTCTGCAAGTGACCAGAGATTTGGGGTATCTCCATTTTACACATTGAGGTATTTACACTTGTAAATATCTAGAAAAACTCCACTCATGTCAAGGGAGTTACTGTAAATTTACACCTATATAAATAAGATCAAAATCTATCTATCTGTCTATCTAAGAACATAAGAATGGCCATACTGGGTAAGACCAATGATCCATCTAGACCATTATCCTATCTTCACACAGTGGCCAATGTCAGATGCTTCAGAGAGAATGAACAGAACAGGGCAATTATTGAGTGACCTATCCTGTGTTGTCCAATTCCAGCATCTGGCAGTCAGAAGCTTAGGGACACCAAGAGCATGGGGTTGCATCCCTGACCCTCTTGGTTAATACCCATTGATGGATCTATCATCCATGAACTTATCACTGTCTAGCTATCCATCCATCCCCATACATACCCCTCCATCAATTGATCAGTTTGAGGCTTTTGTACTGCCACCCATCACCATGGTATCATTTCCACATAAAATCAGTTACCGTATCAAAGTCAATAGTGGACTTCATGGGGTCTCTGTCTCTTCTCCTTTTTTCAGTGTGGGAAGTAAAAATTCTGCCCCCGCCACAGACCGAGGCCAGAGCAGCTCTCTGCTCCCACTACCGACCCAGAGCCGGAAAAGCTGTCAGCTTCTGCTATGGCCATGGTGCTCAAGGTGACAGCTGCTGTCCCCGGAGGCAAGGTTCTTTTGCTGTAATGAACCCCTGGCTTTAATGAAAAAATGGCTTGGATCCCCAAGGGTTCGTTATAACAAGGATGTACTGTATTTTGTTGGTTGGTTGATTTGTTTCTTTGTTCCAGATGTTTTTGGTGCGTGGGAGGTTTGGGAGGGCGAGGTATGTTTGATTATATGGGAGTATCCGTTTGATGTCATCAAGTATTGGGTACTACCTGATCGGGCCCTGGACCAAGCATGTGTCTATCTTCCCCTGGTTCGCGGTTCATTAGCAGAAACAGGGGCCTCCCTGACTGGACTTAGGTGTCTCTCTGAGCTAGCACACACTCCTCTGCTTGGCATCTTCCATCGGCTAGATCAGTTTCATGCCCTCCTAGCTTGCTGTCTTTTGTGGCTCCCATTCTTAAGCTTGTCCCTATTCATCATATAGGGATCCCGGGGGCCTGACTCAAGCTGTGTGTGACCATATTATTGTCCCAGTGATTTTCTAGGTGCCGAAAAGTTAGGTGTTGCCGTACTATGGGTCACCACACCTGGGTCTCTTTATGGATCCAAGCCCCTGGAAGTATTTAGGCACCTAGTGGGTTTTTCAAAAGCAACTAGGCATCTAACTCCCATTGAAATCCATGAGCTGTGGACACCTAGATGCTTTAGAAAAACCTACCAGGCACCTAAACACCTTTGGAAACCGGGTCTTTGGTGATGAAGTGCAGGTGTCTATACTGGGAAATGATACCCTGGTATGCAGCTGTGGGTCTATTGACTCATGATCTTTGATATTCACCAGAGATCATAGAATCACAGAAATTCTGGGCTGGGAGGGACTGAAAGCAAAGGGGAATCGGGTGCCTGGGTCTTTGAAAATCCCATCTTAAATTCCTGGAAAAAATAGTCCTCCCCTCTGAAGAACATGCCCATATCTCTGCTGACTCTGCGGATGGCGCTAGCTCACCTTATAGAGAAAAGTGAACTCCTTTAGCTTTGAAAATTCCATTCCCTTCAATGGGCATTGGACGTCCAATTCACCTTGGCAGCTTTTACCAAGGCCAGTGGTGGATTCTCCATCTCGATGTCTTTAGATCAAGAATGAATGCCCTTCTGGAACATGCGTTCATCAAACATAAGTTATTGGGCTCAAGACAGGGGTAAATGGCCTGTGATCTTTAGGAGGTCAGAAGACTCAGACTGGGTGATCTAATGGTCCCTTCTGGCCTTAAATTCTATGAATATTCTGCAACAATTTCCATTGATGGAGCTTTAAAATTCTAGACTAAAGCCCATGTTCAGTCTCTTGTTAGTTTGGTCCTTAATTGAGAGCCGTGGAGAACTAAATCCTCCTTTTCACCTATAACGCAAGTGCACTTCCCCAAGGCAGTGTGTGTCACCTAACCTGGAGGCACCATATCTAGGGAGAAGACAATGGGCCCTGCCCCCAACTGGTGGCGATGCATATACAGCTCCATTGGAGGAAGTAGGTCAGATCCACAGATACTGAAAATTGCTTTAGTGCCACCAAAGTCAATGGAACTAAAAAGATGTGTTGAGGATCTACCCCAAACATCTTCTCTCACCGACCACAGTCTTACACCAGTCTGACACCTTTGGTTCCAATGAAACCACTCCTTATCTATACACACAAGCAAGACAACTCCCATCATTGTTTTCAGTGGCCTTGGAACCATTGCAAGTGGCCAAGCAGTGTAACGGATATTGTTTTGGAACAGAATGAAAAATCTGATTCCTTTCATGCACACAATTTACACCCATTTAACTCCACAATTTGATCAGATTTTCTACGGGTGTAAATCACCGCAGTGGCAATGACATCAGTGGAGTTAATCTGGATTTGCATTGGTGCAACTGAAATCAGAATCAGACCTGTTTGTGTGCAAGATGTGTGGGCATGGAAATGACATTAATGAACAGATACTAAGTAAGGGAACTTTAATTATAGAATGACACAAAATTAATTCTTGGTGAATTACCTACACCCAGTCAGTCTCTTCAGGGCAGCTTTGATCTCCTTGTTCCTCATGCTGTAGATAACTGGATTCATGATTGGAGGCAATACGGAATAGAGAACAGACGCCACAAGATCCAGAGCAGATGGGGAGCTGGAGATGGGTTTCAGGTAGGCAAAGATGCCAGTGCAAACAAACAAGGAGACTACAGTGAGGTGAGGAAGGCAGGTGGAGAAGGCTTTATGCCGGAGCTGCTCAGAGGGAATTCTGAGCACTGATTTGAAGATCTGAACATATGACACAATGATAAATACAAAACAGCCTAAGACTAAACACACACTAAAGGCAAGAAACCCAACTCAGATATGAGTCAGAGCAGGCGAGCTTGAGTAGCTGGGGGATTTCACAGAAGAACTGATCCACCATGTTGCCTCCACAGAAGGTCAATGCAAATGTGTTCCCAGTGTGTAGCACAGAGTAGAGAATTCCACTGATCCAAGCACCAGCTGCCATTTGGGCTCAAGCTCTGCTGTTCATCATTCTCTCATAGTGCAGTGGTTGGCAGATGGCGACATATCGGTCGTACGCCATGACAGTGAGAAGGGAAAAATCCGCTGCCAGCAAGAAGAAGAGGAAAAACACTTGGGCAACACATCCAGTATAGGAAATGGACCTGGTGTTCATGAGGGAGTTGGCCATGGATTTGGGGATGGTGACAGAGATGGAGCCAAGGTCTAGGATGGACAGATTCATCAGGAAGAAGTACAAGGGGGTGTGAAGGTGGTAGTCGAATGCTATAACCATGAAAATAAGAAGATTCCCCACCAGGGCTGCCAGGTAAATCACTAGAAACCCCACAAAGTGCAAAATCTGCAGCTCCTGAACTTCAGAGAATCCCAGTAGAAGGAACTCGGTCACGGTGGTTCGGTTGGACATTTTCTTTCTCAGGACATCGTTTGATGGCTGAAGAGGGAGGGACAAGAGCAGGGGTCAGGATTGCATCAATAAAATAACTCTCCCTTTGTGAAAACAACCTTAATTTCTTGAGTCAGACCCTTAGCTTGTGAAGATTGGTGTAATATGGGAATGAGGGTGGGGGAAATAGTCCCACTGACACGAATGGATTACTTCTGGTTTACACTAGTGTGAGAGAAAGAGATCAGCTCAATGGATTCCAGTTCAGTTATTCCTAATTTACACCAGGGTGACGGAGAGGAGAATTAGTTACAATTGAGATATTTGTATACCTCTGTCACCCAGAGGTGGGCGAACACTGGATAATGGTGTATAAATGTTATTATCCTCAGTTTATGGTCAGGAATTGGGTGTCTGGCTGGCCAGATTCTGCTGTCAGGGGCGCTGCTGTGAATGTGGGGTAATTTTACTGCATGCCATGGAATTACTCCCCATTTACACTGCTGTCAACGGGAGCAGCATCTCACATGGAAGTGACCGAACCCAACCATATTTACAGAGTGAACTCAAGTCAGGAATACAGCTCAGGAGTTATGACGTCCCATCCCCCATTCCAGCTGGGGTTCCAAGCTCGCTGCGAGAGACAGACGTTCTGGCTCCCCTCCTGCTTCTCTAACCACTCAACTAAGCTCCCTCCCAGAGTTCGGAAGTCCTGACTCCCAGTTTACCCTCTGCTCTAACGTGCTAAATCCAACACCCCTCCTGGAGCTGGAAATACAGGCCAGGAGTTCTGGCTCTGCCACTGGACTCAACTCCCTCCCAGAGCTGAGAACACAAGTGAGGTGTCTCAACTCCCAGTCTCCTCCTCTAACCACTACATCAGACTGCATCTCAGCCTCTGTCCCAGTAACTCTCCACTGTCATCAGGAATGACTGCTGTGAGTGACAATGGCGAATCTTTGGGCCAGCAAACACAAATGAGAGTGATTCTCCAGCGTGATACTTGGGGCACTCACCTGGGCACTCACCAAGTTCAAGTCCCTACTCCAATGACTATTTAATTATTGATACAAAGTGGAGCAGCTTCAACAGGAGAGACTGAGACAGTCTCATTTTAGAACAGCCCATAGCCTAGCGGCTCAGGCACCGTCCTGTAAAGTGGGAATTCAAATCGCTTCTCATCATCAGTCAGAGGGAGGGATTGAACCTGAGTCTGTCACAGGCCAGCAGAATGCCCTAGCCACTCAGCTTCAAGTTATAAGGGATGCCTGTCTCACAGTCCTTATGAGAGACAGAAATAGAATCCCCCATTTCTGGTTCCTCTCTTCTACACACTGCACTGAACTTCCTCCCAGAGCCACACATAAAACTCAGGAGTACGGGCTCTCAGTCCCCGCTACACCCAACTCCCTTCCCAGAGCTGGGGAAAGAACCCAGCAGTCCCGGCTCCTAGTCCCCACTACTCTAACGCACTACAATCAACTCCCCTTGCAGCAAGCTAATAGACAGAAGTAACAATAAACATAGAGATAGAGAAAGAGAGAGAGAGAACTAGACAGAATCTGATTAGATAGATAGATGATGGATGGATGGATGGATGTAACATCAAAGTAACAGCGAGACACAAGTAAGAAAAACATAGATACAGAGAGTGAGAGAGAAACGCAGAACTAACACAAGCTAACAGGTAGATAGAAAAGTAAAAACAGACTAATAAAGAGAGAAAAGTACGAACAAACACATAGATAGAGAGACAGAAAGCAATAACAACAAACTAATGTATACAGAGAGAAAAGTAACAACAAGCTGATAGTGTTTGTCAAATGTACGTGCATCAATTTGTTCAATGCCCCCACTCCCCACAGGATCTAACTGACACACGGATATTCTGCCCTCTCTTTCCTAAGGTAACTGCTTTGGATTGCCTGAGTTTCCCATGCCCAAATTGAGCTAAGAGTGAAACTCTGAAAAAATATCTATTCTCACTTAAAATTTCGTCCTTAAAGAGCCACTCTGTAACTCCCAAATATATTTCATTCAAGAGCAAACTTACGGTGCCGGTCTGCGTGGAATCCTCCCAGAATGAGATGTCTTTTCTCCTCCAGATACAGACTGCAATTGGTTACCCCTCTCTCTCTAGCCCCATGCACACCCCTTTATATCGATCAATCTCTATCTAATGCTCAATCAGTGGATTATGAGAGGCCATTCCCCCATCACACTGAAGCTGAGCTGCTGGAAATATACTGAAATCTGTGCTGTCTGCAGATGAGCTGTGTGTCAAAAACGTTGGTGCAGCAGGAAGGTGATTTATCCATGTCTGTTTGCAAAGGGCTTGTGGGACTCACTCCCTGGAGCCCTCAACAGCCCAGAGGCAACAGCTCATTTCTCTTGCCATTTACTTCCCTGAAGAGTTTCCAGAATCTAAAATAATCACAATTACAATGAGGCAGCAGGGTCTAGAGGAAAGATTGTGAAGCAAACACTGGGGGGACACAGGACTGTACTCCATATATGTGGCATAAATTTCTAGCCCTGCCACTGACCTGCTGGTTACCTTAAGAAAGTAATTTCCTGGGGCTGTCTTTTCCCTTCCACCCTTTGCCTGTCTTTCCAACTTTAAATTCCTTGGGGCGGAGACTGCGTATTACCTAATATAATGGGATTCTCATATTGGGTTCAACTATCAGGTAATTAATTAATTAATTAATTAATTATTAAAAAGCTAAGGGTCAAGGTGTCCTGAGATCTGATCCCAATTATTCCTCTGGTTTTGTTCAGTCACTTCACACTCCATTCCTCAGTTTATCATCTGTCCAATGGAGTTATTAGTTACAACTTAGAGGATAATTCATAATTAGTGGAGATGCTCAAAAATATCTTCCTGTCAAAACAGCTTTTTGAAGAAAAATTGCTTGTCATTGAAAATAATTTTGGTGTGGAAAAAAATCATTTTGATCTCATTTTTCTATGGGTTTTTTTTTGGTGGGGGAAATCTGGTTTTAGTTTTGTTTTTATGAAAACCTGGAGATGGAAAACTTTTCTGTATATTTTTTTCAGGTTTTTGAGGAAAAGTTTTCAACATCAGAAATCTTTTCCCAAAACTAAAAAATATTTGCCATAAAGTGGCATTTTTACTAGAGAAGGTTTTTGAAAACCAAACATTTTTCAGTCTCCAGTTTCATTTTTTGCTCACTCCCCCCTCCAAAAGCAATATTATGGGATGTTTCTATGAAAACAAAGCAATGACATTTCCCACAACAATATAATTTTCATTTTTGACCAGCTTTAATAATGAGTAACTAAAACTAAATTAAATGCTTTTGATTTGATGTGGGTGCAACATTCATTGTAACTTTATTTGACAGCATCTGCTTGTAATAGGAACTGTCTAACTGGGTCAGACGTTTTGACCATTCAGTCCAGTATTCTGTCCCTGCCATTACCACCTGATTCAGAGGAAAATCTAAGAGGTCCTGTAGAGGACTGTAGACGTCCGGGGTGGGGCTCATCCCTCACGGGGGCGCTCGGGAGCCAGGCCAACTCACGTCACGAGGTTGGGAAACAGGTCAGTCCGGCAAGTCCAAGCCCTAGGTCAAGGCGAGGCCGCACCGTCGTCAGAGCTCAGTCCCTCGGGGCGGGCTGAGCAAACAAATAATAGTTCAGGGCTCAGGCCTTCAGGTGGGGGCTGAGCTAACACCCAGTCTTTCAGGGCTCAGGCCCTCAAGCAGGGGCTGAGCAAATACACAGTCTTTCAGGGCTCCGGCCCTTAGGCAGGGGCTGAGCAAATACACAGTCTTTCAGGGCTCCAGCCCTTAGGCAGGGGCTGAGCAAATACACAGTCTTTCAGGGCTCAGGCCCTCAGGTAGGAACTGAGCAAACAAACAGTGAGTCAGTGGCTCAGGCCCTTAGGCAGGGGCTGAGCAAACAAACAATAGTTCAGGGGCTCAGGCCCTTGGGCAGGGGCTGAGCAAACAAACAATAGTTCAGGGGCTCAGGCCCTTAAGGCAGGGCTGAGCCTTGGTCAGAAGTTTGGGGAGGGGAGAGACTGCCACCCGAGTTGGGGTGGCAGGGGGGACACAGGCCCACCCACTCCACTGTGTCCCAGCCCGGGGCCCTAACAGCAGCAGTCTGTCTGCTGCTGGGTCAGTGGGGATCCTGACCCCAACACACTGACATGGGCTCGGGGTCTCCTACAGCCAGACTGGGGTCGGCTATCCCTGGGCCACTTCCAATCTCCCCCTCCTCCATTGGTACCTGTCCGTCGCCCATCTCCTCCACCGTGTCCCAGACCATGGGCTCCTCAGGGCAGTGAGTGCTGGGTAGGTTGGGCGGCTCCGCAGGATCCTCGGCGAGGGGAAGCGCAGGCCGCTCCTCAGGATACCGGGCTCGGGGCAGGCTTGGCCAGTCCACCTCCGGGTACCGGGCTCGGGGCAGGCTCGGCCCAGCAGGAGCTCGGGCACCAGCATCTGTCCTCTCCAATGGCCGGCCAGCAACTGAGCGCTGGGGCTGGGCCTTTATACTTCCTGTCCCACCCCTTGACTTCCGGGGGGCGGGGACAGGTGGCAGTGACTCCGCCCACTCCGGCGGCTGTTCTGGGTCGTCCCTCACCGGGGCGCTCGGGAGCCAGGCCAACACACTACAAGGACAATTCTCAAATAACCTGCCCATGGTGGAGAATCATCATCATCAGCTAGTGAATGGTCTATGGCATGAGGAAGGTGAGTTTCTGTCCCTCATAGAGTTTTATCTACTCCAAAGTAACTGCATGCTCTCTTTATCCAGATAGGCTGGAATATTCAAAGGAACCTATTGGATTTGTGTGTCTAAATCCCATTGGCTTTCGACAGGAGAGGAGTGCCAAGCTCCATTAATCCCCTTTGAATATATCACTTAGTTTATTATTCATTACTTATTTTGTAGATTCCATCACTGACAACTTTCAAATCAAGATTGGATGTTTTTCTGAAGGATCTGCTCTAGGTATTATTTTGGAGATATTCTCTGGGCTGGGTAATACAGGAGGTCAGACTAGACAGTCACTATGGTCCCTTCTGGCCTTGGAATTATTAACCTAATTTGAACTCCACCAAAAATGGGAACAAAGTTTCTCCCAAAAATGGGAACAAAGTTTCTCCCAAAACCTCACAAAATGGTAGATTTAAAAAAAAATCTAAATTACTATGAATTATTTAAAGAAAGTTTGAATTGTTTTAGGGGAGTAATAATTCTGATCCTCTCCCCCATTTTTTGAGCTGATCTATTAAAATTAATTCTGGGAGATTTTAGCTGTATTAGGCAACACCTCCGAGTAATACATCTCCACCTCTCTCTTGGTGATGTAGACTATTTTGTGTTCATGGTGGGGCCAACATGACTTGTATAATGGAGGAGAAAATATGCTTATAAAACTTGCAGATGACACCAAGACGGGAGGGGTTACAAACACTTTGGAGGGCAGGATCAGTATTCAAAATAACCTTGACAAATTGGAGAATTGGTCTAAAATCAACAAGAGGAAATTCAATAAAGATAAGTGCAAAGTTCTTCTCTTACCAAGATAAATCAAATGTAGAACTACAAAATGGGGAAACACTGGCTAGGTGGTGGCATTGCTGAAACAGATCTCCTGGCTAGAGTCGATCACAAATTTAATATGAGTCAACAATGTAATGTAGTTGCAAAAAAGGTTAATATAATTTGGGGTGTACTGTATCCAGTTCTGGGTACCACACTTTAAGAAAGATGTGGACAGACTGGAGAGAGTTCAGAGGAGACAAACAAAAATGATCAAAGGTTTAGAAAACCTGAGCCACGAGGAACAGTTAAAAAAAAAAAAAACAGTGTGCAGAGGAATGGGGTTTGACCTGAAAAGAGGACCAGCGACCTCAGTCTGTAGCACAATACACAAACATTTCTTTAAAATACTGTTTGAGTAGTACCTCACACAGCCAGGTTATAAATATATAAACAGACAAAACAGGGATAAATGTTAGAGAATTTGTGGTGAAAGACAAGATTTGATGCATTGGACATGTCCAGTCATTAGAGAGTATTGGAAGCAATCCGTAACAAAATGACTCCTTTGTTGGATATTTATTATCTAATATCCTTTTCATGATCCTCCTGGGGCTTCCTGGTGGAAATGGTTACACAAAAGGAAATGAAAAATTAACCTCTCATCTGCTAGTAACTGCTCAGCTATTAGTAACCTGCCAATGGGAAAAGAAAAATAGTCCAACCATCGAGGAATGGTTCAAAACAATATGGGAGGTTGGTTATGGAAAAATTAACACAACAATTACGTATTCAGCAAAATACACAGATGACAGATAGATACTTAGATATTTGGTTACCTCTTATTCAGTGCTCAAAGTATATTCACCAGCAAAAAAAAAAAAAAAAAAAATCCAAGCACACCTGTCCAATTGCTTTGCATATGAACATTTGATATACATACCTTGTCTGTTAGGAATATTCATACCTTGTATTGGCTCCAGGTCCTTATTTCTGGGTAGTATTTTTGCCTTTCTCCAAGGTACGTGAGAGAAGACAATTGGGTTTGGAATATAGGCAGCTGATGTATTGATCTATAGTTATAAATTGCTGAATAAGCCTATTTAGGAGCCAAATTTTAGCCACTTATAAGTGTTTAATCAAGTAAGACTCTGGTTGGGCCAGACTGGGATCTCAGTAACACCAGAGTAAAGCTGAAGTCATTGGAGTTATTTTAGCTTCATACATAAGATCAGAATTTCCTCCACTGTGAGTTTTGCCTGAGTAAAGACAGAGTAAAAACTGTCCATCCCATTGTACCAGTTTTGTAGTGGTGTAACCTCACTGAAAAGGACCTAACAGAAAAGGACCTAGGGGTTACAGTGGACGAGAAGCTGGATATGAGTCAACAGTGTGCCCTTGTTATAAAGAAGGGTAACGGTATTTTGGCTGTATAAATAGGAGCATTGACAGCAGATTGAGGGATGTGATCATTCCCCTCTATTTGGCATTGGTGAGGCCGCATCTGGAGTACTGTGTCCAGTTTGGGGCCACACACTACAAGAAGGATGTGGAAAAATTGGAAAGAGTCCAGCGGAGGGCAACAAAAATGATTAGGGGGCTGGAGCACATAAGTTATGAGGAGAGGCTGAGAGAACTGGGATTGTTTAATCTGCAGAAGAGAAGAATGAGGGGGGATTTGATAGCTGCTTTCAACTACCTGAAAGAGGGTTCCAAAGAGGATGGATCTAGACTGTTCTTAGTGGTGGCAGATGACAGAACAAGAAGCAATGACCTCAGGTTGCAGTGGGGGAGGTTTAGGTTGGATATTAGGAAACACTGTTTCACTAGGAGGGTGGTGAAGCACTAGAATGGCTTACCTAGGGAGGTGGTGGAATCTCCTTCCTTAGAGGTTTTTAAGGCCCGGCTTGACAAAGCCCTGTCTGGGATGATTTAGGGCTTGGCTACACTTGCAGCTGCACAGCGCTGTGCGGTAAACCTGTCTTCGTACAGCTGAGTAGGGAAAAGCGCTGCAGTCTGTCCACACTGTGACAGTTGACAGCGCAGTGGTGTGGCCACACTTGCAACATTTGCAGCTGTGTTGGGAGCGGTGCATTATGGGCAGCTAACCCAGCATTCATATGGCTTCAATGTGCTTTTCAAAATGGGGGGGGAGGTGAGGTGGAGTGTGACAGGGAGTGTGGGGGGAGAGAGAGTGCTTTTTGGAGCATGTCAGCCTCTATTTTGCAAGTTCCGAACTCAAGGCCCCCTGCTCATTCATTCACTCACTCAAAGCAAACAGCAAACTGTTTGCTTTTTCTCTGTGGTACGAGCTTTGAAACCAGCACTTCCGCATTCCTGCAGCCGGTCACAACAACGGAGAGGATTGGCCACTTGACAAGGTGATCAGTACAGTGCTGCAGGTTGATTCGTGGTACACACTCACAGGGCAGAGTCGTAGCCACTCTGCTGTATCTCTTATGCTTCTCGGGGAGGTGGAGTAACTGCAGCGATGTATCCAGGGAGATACAGCACTGTAAGTGCCCTGCCAGTGTGGATGGGGAGTGAGTTACAGCGCTGGGGGAGGCTTTACAGTGCTGTAACTCGCAAGTGTACCCAAGGCCTTAGTTGGGGATTGGTCCTGCTTTGAGCAGAGGGTTGGACTATATAACCTCCTCAGGTCCCTTCCAACCCTGATATTGTATGATTCTATGATTCTATACAGGCTAAACAGATTTATTTGAGGTTTGGACCCCACTGGGAGCTGGGCATCTGAGTGTTGGAGACAGGAACACTTCTTATGCTGTTTTCAGTTAAGTCTGCAGCCTTTTCAGGGATGTTGTTCAGACCTGGGTCTATGTTTGCAGCAGGAAAGCGTGTCTGGCTCAAACAAGACAAGGTTCTGGAGTCCCAAGCTGGCAGGAAAAATGGCTTACAAGTATTCCCAGGATATCAGTTGGCAGTCCCAAGGGGATTTCTGTGATCCAACCCATCACAGTAACTGATCCAAGTTCCCTCAGTCTCTCCTCATAAGTCATGTGTTCCAGCCTCCTAATCACCTTATAGTTCATTCATCCAGCCCATACTTCTTTAACGTCCTGGCAAGAATACCTTGGGAGACCGTATCAAAAGCTTTGCTAAAGTCAACGAATAATACATCCACTGCTTTCCCCTCATCCACAGACCCAGTTATCTCCTCACAGAAGGCAATTAGGTTAGTCAGGCATAACTTATCCTTGGTGAATCCATGCTGACTGTTCCTGATCACTTCCCTCTCCTCTAAGTGCTTCAGAATTGATTCCTTGAGGACCTGCTCCATGATTTTCCAGGGACTGAGGTAAGGCTGACTGGCCTGTAGTTCTCTGGATCCTCCTTCTTCTCTTTTTTAAAGATGGGCACTACATTGGCCTTTTTCCAGTCATCCGGGACCTCCCCCGATCGCCATGAGTTTTCAAAGATAATGGCCAATGGCTCTGCAATCACATCTGCCAACTCCTTTAGCACCCTCGGATGCAGCACATCTGGCCCAATGGATTTGTGCTCATCCAGCTTTTCTAAATAGTCCCGAACCACTTCTTTCTTCAAAGAGGGCTGGTCACCTACTCCCCATGCTGTGCTGCCCAGTGCAGCAGTCTGGGAGCTGACCTTGTTTGTGAAGACAGAGGCAAAAAAAATCTTGAGTACGTTAGTTTTTCCACATCCTCTGTCACTAGGTTGCCTCCCTCATTCAGTAAGGGGCCCACACTTTCCTTGACTTTCTTCTTGTTGCTAACATACCTGAAAAAACCCTTCTTGTTACTCTGAACATCTCTTGCTAGCTGCAACTCCAAATGTGATTTGACCTTCCTGATTTCACTCCTGCATACCTGAGCAATATTTTTGTACTCCTCCCTGGTCATTTGTCCAATCTTCCACTTCTTGTAAGCTTCTTTTTTGTGTTTAAGATCAGCAAGGATTTCACTGTTAAGCCAAGCTGGTCGCCTGCCATATTTACTATTCTTTCTACACATCGGGATGGTTTGTTCCTGCAACATCAATAAGGATTCTTTAAAATACAGCCAGCCCTCCTGGACTCCTTTGCCCCTCATGTTATTCTCCCAGGGGATCCTGCCCATCAGTTCCCTGAGGGAGTCAAAGTCTGCTTTTCTGATGTCCAGGGTCCGTATTCTGCTCCTCCCCTTTCTTCCTTGTGTATAAAACTTATACACGGTAAACTCATAAATTGTTCACCCTCTATAACACTGATAGAGAGATATGTACAACTGTTTAACACCCCCCCAGGTATTAATACATTATCTGGGTTAATTAATAAGTAAAAAGTGATTTTATTAAATACAGAATGTAGGATTTAAGTGGTTCCAAGTAATAACAGACAGAACAAAATGAATTACCAAGTAAAATAAAACAAAACATGCAAGTCTAAACCTAATACTGTAAGAAAGTGATTACAGATGAAATTTCACCTTCAGGGATGTTCCAGTAAGATTCTTTTACAGACTAGCCTCCTTTATAGTCTGGGTCCAGCAATCGCTCACACCCCCATGGTTACTGTCCTTAGCTGGCAGAAGTTTTAAGTATCAATTTTCAGAACTTCAAAGAAATGAGTAAAATTTACATTGCAATAAACCCTAAACCAGGGACTTTCAAAAATGGGCTGAAGGGAATAAGGGCTTGCCTAGATGGGGAGTTATTCTGGAATATCTATTCCTGATTAACTCCCTATGTGCATGCTCTTAATCCAGAATAAGAGTGCTTTATTCCAAATTAGCTTGCATTGGTCTTCATGGCAGAGGACGTGAGGTTCCCACACCTGAGCCATTCTTTTTAGGTGACAAATCTGAGGAACTGTCCCAGACTGAGATTTTGGAACAAATTGATAAATTAAACAGTAATATGTCACCAGATGGTATTCACCGAAGAATTCTGAAGGAACTTAAATATGAAATTGCAGAACTACTAACTGTGGAATGTAATCTATCACTTAAATCAGCTTCTCTACCAAAAAGACTCCAGAGACGGTCCTGGCAATTACAGGCCAGTAAGCCTAACTTCAGTACCAGACAAATTGGTTGAAATTATAGTAAAGACCAGAATTATCAGACATATAGATAAACATGATTTGTTGGGGAAGAGTCAACACAGCTTTTGTAAAGGGAAATCATGCCTCACGAATCTATTACAATTCTTTGAGGGGGTCAACAAACATGTGGACAAGGGTGATCCAGTGCATATAGTGTACTTGGACTTGAAGAAAGCCTTTGACAAGGTCCCTCACCAAAGGTTTCTTAAGGAAAGTACTCAGTTGTGGGATAAGAGGGAAGGTCTGGATCAGTAACTGGTTAAAAGACAGGAAACAAAGGGTAGGAATAAAAGGTCAGTTTTCAGAATGGAGAGAGGTTAATATTGGTGTCCCCTGGATCTGTACTGGGACTAATGTTGTTCAACCTAGTCATAAATGATCTGAAAAAAGGAGGAAACCGTGAAGTGGCAAAGTTTGCAGTCAATACAAAATTGCTCAAGATAGTTAAGTCTAAAGCAGACTGGGAAGATTTACAGAGGGATCTCACAAAACCGGGTGACTGGGCAACAAAATAGCAGATGACATTCAATGTTGATAAATGCAAAGTAATTCACTTTGGAAAATATAATCCCAATTATACATACACAATGATGGTGTCCAAATTAGTTGTTATGACTCAAGAAAGAGATCTTGGAGTCAACGTGCATAGTTCTCTGAAAACATCCACTCAATGTCCAGCAGTTGTCCAAAAAGAATGTTAGACATCATTAGGAAAGGGATAGATAATAAGACATTAAATATGATAATGCCACTTTATAAATCCATGGTATGCCCACAACTTGAATATTGTGAGCAGTTCTGGATACCCCATTTCAAAAAAGATATATTAGAAAAAGGTACAGAGAATGGCAACAAAAATGATCATAGAATATCAGGGTTGGAAGGGACCTCAGGAGGTCATCTAGTCCAACCCCCTGCTCAAAGCAGGACCAATCCCCATACAGATTTTTGTCCCAGATCCCTAGATGGTCTCCTCAAGGATTGAACTCACAACCCTGGGTTTAGCAGGCCAATGCTCAAACCACTGAGCTATCTCTGCAACCCCATATAGAAAACTAGCAGGACCAAGTACTGATTTTACTCCAGACCTGTAAGTGGCCCCTTAAAGGATTGAACTCACAACCTTGGGTATAGCAGGCTAATGCTCAAACCACTGAGCTATCCCTCTCCCTATTAATTGTATGGGACAGGTTCCATATGATGAGAGATTAAAAAGACTTGACTATTAAACTTGGAAAAGAGATGACTAAGAGGGGACATGATAGAGATCTATAAAGTCAGGAATGGTGTGGAGAAAGTGAATAAGGAAGTTTTATTTACCCCTTCACATAACACAAGAACTATGGGTCACCCAATGAAATGAATAGGCAGCTGGTTTAAAACAAACAAAAGGAAGTACTTCTTCAGCACAGTCAACCTGTTGGAACTCATTTCCATGGGATGTTGTGAAGGCCAAAACTATAACTGGATCTTAAAAAGAGTTAGATAAGTTCATGGAGGATGGGTACTTCAGTGGCTATTAGCCAAGATGGTCAGGGATGTAACCCCATGCTCTGGGTGTCCGTAAGCCTTTGAAAGCCAGATGCTAGGACTGGACAACAGGGGATAGATCATTTGATGATTGTCCTTGCATTGGCCAGTGTCAGAAGACAGGGTACTGGACTAGAAGAACTATTGTTCTGACCCAGTAGGGCCATTCTTACGTTATTATGTTCTTATGCCTGTGGGTAGGGCCAAGAGGCTCAAAGCTTTCTGCACCCGTTCCTTACACCTAGATGGCTTTGTACTATGTGGGTGGGGGTTTCATGTGCTTAGTGTTAGGATATAGATATTCAGGCCTGTCTTTAAGAATTTAGGTGTATTCTTATCACTTAGCTAGTTATAGAGGTATAAAAGAAGAATCAAAATCACTGTCTGTCTGTGTAAGGGCCTTCTTTCACGGTACTTTGCACGCACTGAGCATCTGAGAGTAATGGAGTCCCCAATGAGGTAAGTGGAATATTGAGGGAACACAGTAAGTGTCAGGACTGGGATAGCGATGCCTGAAAACAAATAGGAATTTAAAAGAAGACCAACAAATTAGGACTAGAGCTGGTTGGAATTTTTTGCAAAATTAAAAAAAAAACAGACTGGAATTTTTCAAGGAGTTTCTAGTTTAATTTCTTTTTATTTTGGTTGTTGAAAACTGATATTTTTTTCAATTTTAAAATTTTGGATTTTATTTATTCTTGCCTTTCCCTCCATGAATGAATGTCTAGGTTGCGGGGGGGGGGGGAAGGGAGGAGGTTGTTCTTCACTTATTTCTTTTACTTTTCATTTCCCTTTTTCCACTCTATACATTTAGAACACTTCCTCCACTTTGGAAAAGGTGCTGAGCAGCAAATAGAAAAATTCAAATCTGTAACTCTGACACTCACTTGCTTTTCTGAAGTTGGAGAAGTTCTGAAATGTTTCAGAGGGGGGAGGAAAGTAAAAAAAAAATAAACAAACCCATGACCCTGGATATTATTCATTTTATTGCACTCAGTGGTAAAAGGGAAAAGAGAGGGAATGGGCAGAAAAGACACAAATTCAAAATATGTGAAATTTTTGAAAATTTTCAAAACAAAAGTGATGAACATTTTTTTAAAAAATGATTTTTTTTCTATTTCAAACAGTGAACAATTGAAATAAATTTTAAATTTCAAAATTGTTCATTCAATTGTTTGCCCATTTTCCAGTCAGCCCTACTCCGGAGTATGGTGGATACTAATTTTTATTTGTTTATTATTTGTACTGTGGTAGTACCTAAGTGCTCCAGGCACAGACCAGGACCCCACAGTGCTAGTACAAACACAGAACAAAAAGATGGATCCTTCCCCAAATAGCTTACAATCTAAGTATAAGACAAAGAAACAACAGGTGGATATAGAAAAACAGAGAAATAGCTGGCAGGTTGATCCCTAGGGCTCAATCCAGCCTCTCTCTGAATCTTCCCATGTAGGAAATTTCACTGCTGCTTCCAAAAGACCATTCCATTTTACTGGGTAACTCTCAATTTCACATCAACCTCAGAGTCTGTGGTGAGTTACAGCTCCAGGGAGGTTGGAAACAGAGAAGGTGGAACTGGTTGGAACACAGCAAACCATGTTCTAGCAGGGGACAAAGAAGAAGAGTGATTTTATTTACTTATTTATTGTTTATACCCTGGATCTCCCCATTCTTGATTCAAGGCATGTATCCCCTTCAACACTACATCTTAATTGGCCTGAAGAGGTTAAATGTTAGGTCTTCACAGAAGATAGTTGTGAGGGGAGAATTATTCACATAAACCACATTTCCTCTGCCACTGTGGATCTATTTATAACTTATATTTTAAGCTACTTCTGAAAGGCACCAGCTCAACCGCCTCTCAAGTCCTTCCAGTGGGTGATGGGGAGTCAGTCTCCTTGGACCTGTGCATTCTCATTGCCTTTACTGAGGCTGCCAATCATAGGGTCACTTAGTGCCGGTTTGTGTGGTGTGGGCATCTGTCCTGCTGGGAATGAGGCTGAAAACTCACCCAGTCATTTCATATAGGAAACAAGATGTAGCCATCAGAAGGGAACTAGAGCTGGCTGAAAATGTTGTGTGTGTGGTGGAAAGCTCTTTCTTTTTCTATGGAAAACGACTTTTTGACAAAAGGGAAGTTAAAGAGGAAATCTCCATTTTTGTTGAAAACTGAAAATTCCCAAACAATTTTTCTTCATTTTTTGACCTTCCTGCCCCAAAACTTCAACTAAAAAAAACCAACAAAAAATAAAAACAAAAAAGATATGTTTGTCATTATTTCCCCCTTGGAAACAGACAAACAAACAAAAAACAACATGGAAAAGAAGTAATGGGCTTAATCTACAGCAAGGGAGAAAGGATAGACAGCATACGGTAAGATGTTTATACACCAATGCGAGAAGCCTAGGTAACAAAATGGAGGAATTGGAGCTCCTGGTCCAAAAAATGAAACCTGATATCGTAGGAATAACCGAAACGTGGTGGAACGGTAGTCATGACTGGAGTACAGGTATGGAAGGGTATGTGCTGTTTAGGAATGATCGGAAGAAAGGTAAAGGTGGGGAAGTGGCATTGTATGTCAATAATGAGGTTAAATGTAAAGAAATAATAAGTGATGGAATGGATAAGACGGAGTCTGTCTGGGCAATAATTACACTGGGTAAAAGAACTACTAGAGCCTCCCCTGAGATAGTGCTTGGGGTGTGCTATAGACCGCCAGGATCTAGCCTGGATGCGGACAGAGAACTATTTAATGTTTTTAGGGAAGTAAAAACTAATAAGAACTGTGTGATCATGGGGGACTTTAACTTCCCAGATATAGACTGGGGAACAAATGCTAGTAACAATAATAGGGCTCAGATGTTCCTAGACGTGCTAGCAGATGAATTCCTTCATCAAGTAGTAACTGAACCGACGAGGGGGGATGCTGGTGAGTAGTGAGGACCTCGTTGAGGAAATGGTTATAGGGGACAACCTTGGCTCGGGTGACCATGAGCTAATTCGGTTTAAACTAAATGGAAGGATTAACAGAAATAAAACTGTGACTAAGGTTTACGATTTCAAAAAGGCCAACTTTAATAAATTAAGGCAACTACTTAGGGAAGTGCATTGGGCTAACATACTTAGGGATCTAAAGGCAGATGACGCCTGGGATTATTTCAAGTTGAAGTTGCACGAGCTGTCCGAGGCCTGTATCCCGAGAAAGGGAAAACGGTTAATAGGCAGGAGATTTAGACCTAGCTGGATGAGCGGGCGTCTCAAAGGGGCGATTAAGAAAAAACAGAAAGCATACAAAGAATGGAAGAGGGGAGGGATCAGCAAGGAAACCTACCTTATTGAGGTTAGAGCATGTAGGGATGCAGTGAGAAAGGCCAAAAGCCGTGTAGAGTTGGACCTTGCGAGGGGAATTAAATCCAATAGTAAGAGGTTTTATAGCCATATAAATAGGAAGAAAACAAAGAAAGAGGAAGTGGGACCGCTGAAGAATGTAGATGGAGTGGAGATTAAGGATAATCTAGGCATGGCACAATATCTAAATGAATATTTTGCGTCGGTCTTTAATAAGGCTAATGAAGGGCTTAGAAATAGAGTGAGCAGGACAGAGGGGAATAAAAGAGGGGGGATTGACATTACAGCATCAGAGGTGGAAGCCAAACTTGACCAGCTAAACCGGACTAAATCAGGCGGACCGGATGATCTTCATCGTAGAATATTGAAGGAACTGGCACGAGAAATTGCAAGCCCCTTAACAATAATTTTTAATGAATCTGTAAACTCGGGGGTGGTACCGTTGGACTGGAAAATAGCTAATGTGGTTCCTATTTTCAAGAAGGGGGAAAAAAGTGACCCGGGTAACTACAGGCCTGTTAGTTTAACATCTGTAGTATGCAAGGTCTTGGAAAAAATTTTGAAGGAGAAAGTAGTTAAGGACCTTGAGGCGAATGGCAATTGGGACAAATTACAACGTGGGTTTACGAAAGGCAGATCGTGCCAAACCAACCTGATCTCCTTCTTTGAGAAAGTAACAGACCTTCTAGATAAAGGAAATGCGGTGGATCTAATATACCTCGATTTTAGTAAAGCGTTTGATACTGTGCCGCATGAGGAATTATTGGTTAAATTGGAAAAAATGGGGATCGATATGAAAATCCAGAGGTGGATAAAGAACTGGTTAAAGGGTAGACTACAGCGGGTAGTACTGAAAGGTGAACTGTCAGGTTGGAGGGAGGTCACCAGTGGGGTTCCTCAAGGTTCGGTTTTGGGTCCGATTATATTTAATCTATTTATTACTGACCTCGGAACCGAATGTAGGAGTGGGCTGATAAAGTTTGCGGATGACACAAAGTTGGGAGGTATTGCCAATTCGGAGAAGGATCGGGATATTCTGCAGGGAGACTTGGATGACCTTGTAAATTGGAGTAATAATAATAGGATGAGATTTAATAGTGAGAAGTGTAAGGTGATGCATTTAGGGATGACTAACAAGAATTTTAGTTATAAGCTGGGGACGCATAGGTTGGAAGTGACGGAGGAGGAGAAGGACCTCGGAGTCCTGGTTGATCGCAGGATGACTATGAGTCGGCAATGTGACGTGGCTGTGAAAAAAGCTAATGCGATCTTGGGATGCGTTAGGCGAGGTATTTCTAGTAGGGACAAGGAGGTGCTGCTTCCGTTATACAAGGCGCTGGTGAGACCTCATTTGGAGTACTGTGTGCAGTTCTGGTCTCCTATGTTTAAAAAGGACGAACTCAAACTGGAACGGGTACAGAGAAGGGCCACTAGGATGATCCGAGGAATGGAAAACCTTTCCTATGAAAGGAGACTCGAGGAGCTCGGTTTGTTTAGCCTAACCAAAAGAAGGCTGAGGGGGGATATGATTGCTCTCTTTAAATATATCAGAGGGATAAATACCAGGGAGGGAGAGGAATTATTTCAGCTCAGTACTAATGTGGACACGAGAACTAATGGATATAAACTGGCCGTGGGGAAGTTTAGGCTTGAAATTAGACGAAGGTTTCTAACCGTCAGAGGGGTGAAATTTTGGAACAGCCTTCCGAGGGAAACGGTGGGGGCGAAAGACCTCCCTGGCTTCAAGATTAGGCTAGATAAGTTCATGGAGGGAATGGTTTGATGGGATAACGTGATTTTAGTCAATTAGGCAATAACGTGCCATCGCTGGTAAAATGAGGGTCCGGCTGGAGATTCTTGCCTGTATGCTCGGGGTTCTACTGATTGCCATATTTGGGGTCGGGAAGGAATTTTCCTCCAGGGTAGATTGGCAGAGGCCCTGGAAGTTTTTCGCCTTCCTCCGCAGCATAGGGCAGGGGTCGCAAGCTGGAGGATTCTCTGCGACTTGAAGTCTTTATATCACGATCTGGAGACTTCAACAGCTGAGTTAAGGGAAAGTGGGTGGGTCAGCTTTTGTGGCCTGCATCATGCGGGAGGTCAGACTAGATGACCACAATGGTCCCTTCTGACCTTAAAATCTATGAGTCTATGAGTCTATTAGGAAAAACTGTCTAACTACAAGGATAGTTAAGCTCTGGAATAGGCTTCCCACTAAGGTTGTGGAATCCCCATTATTGGAGGTTTTTAAGACCAGGTTGGACAAACACCTGTCAGAGATGGTCTAGGTTTATGTGGTCCTATCTCAGCACAGGGGCTGGGCTTGATGACTTCTCGAGGTCACTTCCAGCCTGACATTTCTATGATTCTATGAACCTGAGCAGCTGTAATGATCTTTGGTCTTTTAGTCTCCACTGAGCCTGGGCCTGGAAGGAAGTTTGATGCCAAACAAGATCCTGTGAGTGGGGGAAACTCCAGGAAGGTCACAAGATGCCCCAGCTATAAACTCACTCCCTGAACTTTGAAACCGCACAATAAAGGTGGAAGATTCATAGATTCCAAGACCAGACCACTGTGATCTTCTAGTCTCTGACCTCTAGCATAGCACACAACAAAGAACTCCTCCCCCCACAAAAAATTCCTGTTTGAACTAGAGAAGATTGTTTAGGGAGAAAAAAATCCAATCTTGATTTTAAAATTGCCAGTGCTGGAGAATACATCACCAACTTTGGCAAGTTGTTCCAATGGTTGTTTCAAGACAGACCTACCTACCCGTTTCCATTCGCCTCCTGTATATCCCCACCCTAAGATAGCACCACAGAAAACACAGCACCATCATTACCTGCAGGGGACACCAGCTCAGGAAGAACCTGAAGACAGACTGTAAGAGAAGGAAAGAAAGGGAGTGAGAAATCTAGGGATGAAAGAAAGGTGGTGAAATGGGGAAGGGATCCTGGGAACAGAGGGTGTGAGGTAAGGAACCCTGGAGATGGAACTAAAGGAAAAAGGGGCCCCAAAGTGTATGTATTTTGTGTTCTGGACATACAGGGTGTGGGGCAGAGAACTCAGCAGATGATAGAGAAGGAAAAAGGGTTATTGGTTGGTTTTGGTTCTGGGATGATGGGATATGGGGAGGCTTGGCAGAATTAGATTTTTATATTTTTGTAATTTGATGGATAATACCAATTTTAAAGCAATTGTTATCAATTTAAATGTTCATAATTGAGCAAGATTTTGGGTTTTAAGCATTTGCCCCCATTTTTATCAATTTAAATTTTCACAGTTGCAGAAAATTATGGAGGCGTCAGAAAATGGGGGGAGTCAGAAAATAATTATTGAATGACAGTAGTAGACATAGAGAGCTAAAGAACTAAAGCTTTAGAACCATTAAAACACATATTGTCAACATCATATGTTAAAATATACAAAGTAAATATCCTTCCATCAAATGCTAATAAATTATCAATCAATATTCTTCTTACTTTGCCTATCTGTACATTTAAATTATTATTGATGGAAATATTTTTTCATCATTTTAGGTGAATGGTGAAATTGATGTTTACTGATAAAAATCTAATCCTTCCAAACCTAGATATGGACAGGCAACTCTAAGGATGAGATTGCATGGGAAAGGGGAGTTGCAGTAGAGGGTAGGGTGTTGTGGGATACAGGGTGTAGTCCACTAAACTCTAGGCATGGAATGGAAGAGGTCGGGGTCTCAAGGTGAGGAAGAGATGCTCTAGAGAAAAGGGCAATGGGACAGGAATTTCCAGGGTCGATCGATAATTGATCTACGGGAAGAAAGAAAGAACTTACCCAGAGTGGAGAAGAGGACATTTATTTCCATGGTGACTGTAGCCATCTGTGGCTTGAAGCTGGACCTCCTTTGCTAGTGAGAATTACAGCCACTGCCCCTCTGATAACTGCAGACTAAGCTCCACACAGGTAGCACAGAATACATGCACAGAGAGATGTGGAGGACACCAGGCAATGCCAAGAAATAAGACATCAGTCTTACAGGAAGCACTGCAGCCATTCTGGTCAACTGACCACAATCTGGGTTATCACCTCTCCGTTACAGTGACTTGCAGCAGGGACCGGGCGATTGATTCAGAGCACGTCAATGTGCACAATTTCAGAATTGATTATGTCTGTTTAATAGTGCCCAGTGTTTGTGAAACTGAGGAGATGGTTCTGTGGAGCTGGTTAAATCAGTTCATTAATAACTTTCAATATATATTAAATGATTCACAGGCCAGATCTTCGTTGTGATGGAGCTGCATTAATTCATAGCTGGGAATCTGGCCCCAATGACTCCAAAGGCGTTACAGCTTATTTACACAGCTGGGTATTGATTTATTGTTTTCATTGGAGTGACACTGATTTATACCAGCTGTTGATATGTCCCATTGAGTCCAATGGAGCTACAGCTGATTTACACCAGCTGGGGATCTGACTTATTGACCTGAATGGAGTGACACCTGTTCACACCAGTTGAGGACCTGTCCCATTGACTCCAATGGAGCTACACCAATTTGGAATGGAATCTGAATGGAACATCTCTTAATTTATTGTGGAATATCTATTTTATGCTGATAACTTGGATTCTTCCTGCTCAATGTCACTCCCTTCAAGATGGAATTGGAATTGCAGGAAGCTCTGATTTAGTGAGCCCACAAAAGAGGTAAGTTTAGGAGGCAAAGCTCACCACATATACCACTGCTTTCCTTCCTGCTTATGGACCCAAAACCAACTCCCCCTGCATGGCTCTAATGGGAAGGTCAGAGGGGAATGGCATAGACAACACCAGAGGTTCCTCTGAGAAACCATTTCCAAACCCCAGTGGCATGGAATTAAATATCTAGCATCTGGAGAAGGAGAACTGACCTTCCTTCCTCTTGGTCTATCTGTATCTCTCTGGAGCAGCCTTCTGCCCCTTCCAATCTCCATTGACTGGTGTCACCTGCAAAGAGTGCTATTCACTCTGACAAGTTGCTTTTGGGATAGCAGGTTTCTGCCTGGGAGTGGGGTAGAGAGAGGCTCCCCTTTGCTGATGCTGTGGGGCTCAGAAGCTCAGGTAGTGGTTATCTATAGGGAGCAGCCTGCATGGAGGATGCATGCTGCTCCCTGTAACTCAGACTCTCAATTCACAGGATTCTCCTGTGGGATAAAACTTCAGCATCATCAAACCGGGTTTTTTTTTTTTTAAAGGAAATCTGTTTTTATTACAGGAAAATTTCCACAGAAAGTGTCTGTTTTCCTCAGAAATATTTCATTTTTCATTGGAAAACCCCAAACTGATGAATTTTGGCCCAAACCAAAAACTAATTAGGTTTTTGGGTGAAACTTTTGGGGGGTTCCCAGCAGTTTTTGGATGAAAACTTTTTGTTGTCAGACGTAACATTCAGTTTTTGGATCCCCTCAAACTGTTGGGGTTTTTTTTTTTGGCTTTTTTGATGATGGAAATTTTCTTTACTCTGAAAATATAGATAAAAATTATTATTGTTTTGTTTTTGTCAAAGTTTTCAATGGACAAAATAACCCAGAGCATTATCTTGCCTGCTGCAGGTCCATAGCTGAGCCAACAGCTAATATCTGAGAACCCACCTAATATCTGAATATTGAATAATCTCCATCCCTCCTATCCTGGATTCTCTGCTCATCTCTTACTGTTACACAGTGTCCCCAGGTGGCTTGTCACTAATGGGGACTGAACTGGGTTCACTGGATCTAAGAGTACAAACCTCAGCTGAAAGAGCCAGCTCTGTTAGCCAAGGCAGCAGGTCTCTATGAAGCTTCAACCTATCTATGAGCCTACACAGGCACTACATGGGACAGAGGCCACACTGAGTGGGAGTGGGTAACACTAGCAGGACTCACACTTCGGCACTGACTGGTTTGCTCATTGTCACACTCCATGCAAAAGTTGGGGATTTAACCAGTCCCCCAAATTGAGCTGATCTCCATCTGATGTGGACGTGGAAATAGGGCTCACCCTGTTGCTACCCAGACTGCACCCCCTCTCACAAAGCAGGCTCCGTTTGAAGATAACTGATGCAAAGGCCCCCAGCCACAGAGGAAATGTGGTTTGTGTGTAGCACCTGTCCCTCCCCACTGCACATCCGGCTACATTTCCTGTTTTCTCTTTCTCTCTAACCCTTCTGCTGCCAGCTAAGATGCAGGTCTGGTGGGTTCTGGCTACCGGCCCCTCCACATGGAAAGTGTGTGGGGTGATGCCAGGCAGAATGGCTGAGCCTGATCCTGCCCACCCCACTGCCATGGGGATCCTTTGCTGGTCTCCGGTCCAGTGACAGTCCGGACTTGCCTGTGGCCTATTTGAACCCTGGAACAGAACCTGTAAGAGTCAGAGCTGAGGCCAGTTACCAGGGGTCAGTGCATGCAGGATGCTCAGGGTTAGTGGAACTTCTGCCCCCGTCCAGCTGTGAACTAGATGTAATGATTTGTGGCACTTGGGGAAGTTCGGCAGCTGGCTGGTTGTCTGCGCACAGAGACTCCTGCTTTGCCAGGCTCGTGCGTGTGCTTTGTCTCCAGGCTGCAGCCAGCAGGTGGCGGATCCCAGCTGCTGAGATGGGGATGGGCAGCCACTCCCCTGCTGGGCAAGAGGCACAAACATGTTTTTCTCAGCTGTAAATAGACACAGAGACAAGGTTCAGATTCTCCCCACTGCCTAGGGTGACCAGACGTCCTGATTTTATTGGGACTGTCCCGATATTTGCTTGTTTGTCCCGCATCCCGACCGATGTTAGGTCGGGACACTGGACAAACAAGCAGATGCTCCGGAGCCCAGAAGTGCTCTTGCGCCCCCCCGCCCCGACTCCGCCCCCGCTCCCTCTTTCCCCCATTGGCTCTCTCCCCAAATCCCCGCCTCTTCCCCAGGATCACCATTCCTCCTCCCTCCACAAGCGCTGGAGGGAGGCCCGGAGACGCAGGGGAAGCACGGGGCTGGGGTGAGTGAGAGTCCGGCCTGGCCCTGAGCGCAGGCAGGAGGATGGCTGAAGCCCTCCTGCTGTAATCACTAGAACCCACTCCCATTACAGAACTGGGGATAAAATCCAAGATTTTTTTTATGCTGATAAAAATTCCATGAACATTCTTGAAAAAAAAATAAAAGCTCATTTTGAAAATGAACAAAAATGAAAATGATTTCAAAATATTTTCGAAAATGTTTTTGGTTTCTTGACCAAGGGTAATCATATCTGATTATCTGAAAGTCATACATAATCCCTGCTGCAGCTCCACTGAAGACAGGAGGTTACAATAAGCATTAGTTTTGGAGAACAAAATTGAGAACAAGAAGCAAAGGCTGGAAGTTAAAGCCAGACACATTCAAATTAGAAATAAGGTACACGTTTTTAGCAGTGAGGGTGGTTAATAATTGGAACAAACTCCCAAGGGAAGTGGTGGATTTTCCATCTCCCAAAATCTTCAGAGTAAGACTGAATGCCTTTCTGGATGATAAGTTTTAGTCAAACACAAATTATTGGGTTCAAAATAGGAATGACATTCTCTGGCCTGTGTTATGCAGGAGGTCAGACTACATGAGCTAATGGCCTCTTCTTGTTTTAAAATCTAATAAATATCTGATTTTACCACTGAGTTGCTAAACCTAAACCAGTCAGATGTGTCCTTCTACAGCAAGAAAATCTCCATATTTCCATAGGATTTGGGATCAATAGGATTTGGGCACTAAAGCCCCTCTGAAAATTCCAGCTTTAATCTCACTGAGTTTTAGCAGTGCATTTGTAAAATAGGGAAGATTATACTCCCTTCTCCCCACAGGTGTGTCTCTTGCTTACTTAAATGTAAGTTCTATAGGGCAGGAAGTGTCTCTCACTACGTGTTTGTAAAGTGGCTAGAGGAAGGGAACCTCGATCTAGGTTGAAGGAAGTGTTTATATGCTCATATAGAAACAGTACTGCTCCTAAGTATTACATCTCTGCCTCGATATAATTCTGTGCTTGGGAGCCAAAAAATCTTATCGTGTTATAGGTGAAACCGCATTATATTGAATTTGCTTTGATCCACCAGAGTGCGCAGTCACGCCCCGCCCCGCCCCAGAGCACTGCTTTACTGTGTTATATCTGAATTTTTGTTATACTGGGTCACGTTATATCAAGGTAGAGGTGTATTATTAAAATATCAAATACATACTCCCCCATTCAAACATCTCTGTGCTATAATTAAGAGATGAACAAAACCTTCCAGCAACCACAAAGAAATGGATATTGTGTTGGTAGCATAATGTGCGGTACTAAATAATTGGAAATGTGAGGCCAGTTGGGATACATTGGCAGACCACCAGTGAAGTCAACAGAGCTGCTCCAATTTACAGGAGCTGAGAGACTGCTCTCCTGATCTGTTCCATTCATCACCAGGTATTTGTGGTTTAATCAGAATCATTTACAGAAATGTGAACACCACAAGTTTTATTGGGAAAAATACAGTTAATCTGATGATAAAGTGGGGGTGAAATAGGCTGACATCTGGTGTGATACTGACCTGTTAATATAGTTCTGCAATACCATATGCTTTATATATTATGGGTTTTTTTTTATTTAAAATCAGCATAGAGGCCAGATTCTTAGCAGGGGACAGTTTAGTTCCATAATCTTGGTCAGAGTCCAATGAATGAATGGGTTTGGGGTCCCAGTTAGGGGGAGGGTTATGGTTAATATCAGACTTATGGTTTAGTGTTAAGGTTATAGTTTGATTTAAAAATTTGGGATGGGGTAGGATTTAGATGAGGGTATAGGGTAAGGATTAGAGTTAGAGTTAGGAGTTAAGAGTTAGGGTGAAAGGGTTAAGTTAGGGGTAAAAGTTAAGGGCTAGTTATCAAGGTAAGGGTTATTAATTAGGATAAAGGATTGGGGTTAGGGCTAAAATGAGCAGTTAAGGTTAGATTTAGGAGTAAGGTAAAGGTAAAGAGTAGGGGTCAAGTTAAGGGTTATTGATTAGGTGTTATAGAAAAATTTAGGGTTAGGGTAAGGATTAGAGTTATGGATTTGGTTTTAGAGTTAGAGTCAGTTCCTTAGTCTAGCCTGAACTCCCACAAATTTTATGCCTAAAATTGTATTCACAATTAATCCCAAGTTTCCTCACACTGTGTTGGAGATTGGCTATGATTAGTGCTATGGGTCAGGGTTAACTCTGTAGCGTTCTCCCAGCTCCCGCAAATGTCCTGCCACAATTCTAATTACAATTCATCCTGAAGCTCTTCTCACTGCTCAGAAAATAGAACACTGTGTCCCTCAAAATCTCCTTGACCATCTGGTTCCTCAGGGTGTAGATGAACGGGTTCAACAAGTGGGTGACAATGGCAGTCTATCAGAATCTCAACCATAAATATTTGTGCTTCAGGGTATGAAATAACCCCTACCTGAAGGAAGTTAGGGAGAAACATACACTATGGAAAGTTAGTCCATAATCTCCCAGTTCAGGGTTTGTTGCACTTTCTTCTGAAGCAGCTGATGTTGTCCACTCCTAGAGACAGGAAACTGGGCTATGCGAAACTATGGCCTCTTTCAGGCTGGCTGTTCCTACAGACATGAGAATAGCACTCCACATACTTTACAATATTAGCAGGGTAGTGTTGGATATTTTTGATGGTTTCCTTGTGATAGATAGATAGATAGATAGATAGATAGATAGATAGATAGATAGATAGATAGATAGATAGATAGATAGATAGATAGATAGATAGATAGATGTAACAACAAAGATTTGAATGGAATGTAGGCACCTAGGTGCTTTTCAAAAATTGCACTTGGTGTCTAAACATTTTTAAAATGTGTCTTATGAGATTCATTCATAGTTTCAAAAATGTCTTGGGTTCTTTTTCACAGATTCCAAGGCCAGAAGAGACCATTGTGATCATCTAGTCTGACCTCCTGTATAACACAGGCCATAGAACTTCCCCAACATAATTCCTAGAGCTGATCTTTTAGAAAAACACCCAGTCTTGATTTTAAAATTGTCCATCATGGAGAATCCAACATGACCCTTGGTAAATTGTTCTAATGGTTAATTACTTTTGCTGTTAAAAATTTGACTTATTTTCAGTCTGAATTTGTCTAGCTTCAACTTCCAGCCATTGAATCATTTAAGACCTTTCTCTGTTACAGTGAAGAGCCCATTATTAAAAATTTGTTCCCATGTAGATACTTATAGATTGTAATCAAGTCACCCCTTAACCTTCTCTTGGTTAAGTTAAATAGATAGAGCTCTTTGAGTCTATCACTATAAGGCAGGGGAGGGTAATTTTTTTGGCCCGAGGGTCACATTGGGGTTGCAAAACTGTATGGAGGGCCAGGTAGGGAAGGCTGTGCCTCCCCAAAAAGCCTGGCCCCTGCCCCGTATGCGACCCCTCCCACTTCCCGCCCCCTGACTGCCCCCCTCAGAATCCCTCACCCATCCAACCCCCCCTGCTCCTTGTCTCTTAACCACCCCTTCCTGGGACCCCTCGCCCCTAACCGCCCCTGGGACCCCACCCCCTATCTACCACCCCCCACAACCAGTCTCCTGACCCCTATCCATACCCCCACCCCCTGACAGGCCCCCTGGGACTCCCACGCCTATCCAACCCCGCCATCACCCGACCGCCCACCACAACCTCTGCCCCATCCAACCGCACCCTGTCCCCTGACTGCCCCCTGGAATCCCCCACCCCTTATCCAACCCCCCGGACCCAGCCCCCTTACCATGCTGCTCAGAGCAGCATGTCTGGCAGCTGCGCCACCCGGCAGGAGCCAGACACACTGCCGTGCTGCTCGGCAGGAGAATGCAACCCCGCCACCCAGAGTGCTGCCCGTGCGGCAGCATGGCTGCAGGGGAGGTGGAACAGCGCGGTAGGGGGCAGGGGCTAGCCTCCCTGGCCGGGAGCTCAAGGGCAGGGCAGGATGGTCCCGCAGGCCAGATGTGGTCCCCGGGCCGTAATTTGCCCACCTCTGCTATAAAGCGTGTTTTTCTAATCCTTTAATCATTCTCATGGCTTTTCTCTGAACCCTCTCCAATTTAGCAACATTCTTCTTGAATTGTGGACACAATTCCAATATTGGTATGAGGCTGCAGAATGCGTTAAAGCAATGGTTAAAACCTGCTAGGCTTTTTTTGAAAATCCCTTTGAATATCATTGGGATCTATGTAACTAACTACAGTCCTCAGCTTAAACCTCTGATATGTGCATTGGCCAAATTGGACAGTCACTACGCAAGAGGATAAATGGACACAAGTCAGATATCAGGAATGGCAATATACAAAAACCTGTAGGAGAACACTTCAACCTCCCTGGCCATACAATAGCAGATGTAAAGGTAGCCATCTTACAGCAAAAAAACTTCAGGACCAGACTCCAAAGAGAAACTGCTGAGCTCCAGTTCATTTGCAAATTTGACACCATCAGATCAGGATTAAAAAAAGACTGTGAATGGCTATCCAACTACAGAAGTAGTTTCTCCTCCCTTGGTGTTCACACCTCAACTGCTAGCAGAGCACCTCACCCTCCCTGATTGAACTAACCTCGTTATCTCCATACTGACTTATACCTGCCTCTGGAAATTTCCATTACTTTCATCTGATGAAGTGGGCATTCACCCACGAAAGCTTACGCTCCAATACTTCTGTTAGTCTTAAAGGTGCCACAGGACCCTCTGTTGCTTTTTACAGACTCAAAGTAACACGGCTACCCCTCTGATACTTACCAAGGGTAGTGGTGGATTCTCCATCACTGACCATTTTTAATCAAGATTGAATGTTTTTCTAAAAGATCTGGTTTAGGAATTATTGTGGGGAAGTTCTATGACCTGTGTTATTCAGGAGGTCAGACAAGATTATTACAATGGTCCTTCTAGGCCTTGGAATCTATGAATCTATGATGAAGAGCTCATTCTGACTATTAATACTGAGACAGTGAGTATTTCGATTTTCAATGGAGCCTAAAAGAGTTGGGACAGATTTTTAATGGTATCACTGCTCTACAGCCAAAATGTTTCTGAAAAAAATGTAGTCAAACTTTACTAATTCTGGGTCACTGAGAACAAAAATGATGCTTAAAATTGTTGATTGGCTCTAGTTTTCAAAATATGCTATTGGGTCAGTATATACGACCCTTGACTTGGGAATAGCGGAGGATAAGTGAGTTATAAAGGGAAGGGATCTCAATTTAAACCAGAAATGACTAAAATACATCTTTGACTGGATCTATGAACAAATCTATGACTGGGTTTGGACAGTACTTGCTTTTTAGGCAAAACAATGAATGATGCAATCTGAAGCTGGTATTGAGTCATACATGATATGAATTGCATCATGTTGTTTCTAGAAGTCATGGATGATGCAATCATAACGAAGCTTACATCATTCTGCTGAACAAATTGCCCTATATCAGCTCTAGAAATCATACAGTGTTGTGCTCTCTTATTTGTCAGTGTTTGATTTTGCAAAGGGACACAGTTCTGTTTAGCCAAAGTGAGCAGAGATGCCTCGTACTTGTGTGAACAGTGCAGATAACTTCTGCTATGTTTGTGGTGAAGTGACTTTTGCATCACAAAAGCGCAGTATAACCACTATGGTTAAGAAAGCCGATCACCTTTATTTTGGCTGCAAAATTGGAGATCAGGACAAGAGGTGGGCCCAACACATATGCTGCAACACTTGTGCAACAAATCTTCGCCAGTGGTTGAACAGGAAAAGGAAATCTATGCCTTTTGCAGTGCCAATGATTTGGAGAGAGCCAACAGATCATACCAGCAATTGTTACTTCTGCATGGTGCCTCCAGTTGGGAAAGGTGTGTCAAAGAAGAAAAAATGGACTGTGCATTATCCAAACATTCCATCAGCTATACGCCCAGTACCCCACGGAGAAGGACTGCCGGTTCCTGATGCACCAGAATCATTCTCACTTGAGTCAGACGAGGAAGAGGAAGAGGATGAAACTTCTGGTCCTGAACCATCAATGTCACAGGACCCACATTTTCTCCCATCCTCCTCCTCTGAACCACACCTCATAACACAAGGTGAACTGAATGACCTTGTCAGGGATTTGGAACTACCCAAGTGTAAGGCAGAGCTGTTGGGCTCCAGACTACAGCAGAGGAATCTCCTGGCAGGTGATGTTAGTGTTTCCATGTTCCGTGACCGTCAAAAGGATCTTGTCCCATTCTTCTTCATGGAAGGTGATCTTGTAGCCTGCAAGAACATCGATGGTGTGATGGCAGCCCTCAACATCGTTCACGATCCAGATGAGTGGAGACTGTTCATTGATTCATCGAAGACGAGTCTTAAAGCTGTTTTACTGCATAATGGCACTGTTTTGCCATCAATTCCAGTTGGTCATGCAGTCCGTATGAAGGAAACCTATGACAATATGAAACAACTTTTGAGGTGCATAAACTATGACCAACATCAGTGGCAGCTTTGTGGTGATTTGAAGGTTGTTGCTCTCTTGCTTGGTCTGCAGATTGGATGCACAAAGTACTGCTGTTGTCTCTGCGAATGGGATAGTCGTGCAAGAGATTCCCACTACATCAAGAAAGATTGGCCACTCCGACAGTCATTGGAGCCTGGGAGGAAAAGTGTTCAACATCCACCACTTGTTGAATCAAGGAAGATTTTGTTACCACCCTTACACATCAAGCTGGGTCTGATGAAGAACTTTGTCAAGGCCATTGACAAAACACAAGCAGCTTTCAAGTACCTCCATGGAAAATTTCCAAGGTTAAGTGAAGCTAAGATAAAGGAAGGTGTCTTTGTTGGTCCTCAGATTCGTGAACTTCTTCGAGATGATGCATTTGACCATGCCCAGCTTGGCAAGGAAAAGACGGCATGGAATGCCTTCCAGTTAGTGGCAATAAATTTTCTCGTAAACAACAAGGCAGACAACTACAGGTTGTTGGTGGAAAACCTCCTCAAGGAATACAAAAGCCTTGGTTGCAACATATCACTAAAGATACATTTTTTGCACTCTCATATAGATTTTTTTCCACCGAACTGCGGAGCAGTGAGCAACGAGCACAGTGAGCGATTTCACCAGGACATTGCAACAATGGAGAAACGCTATCAGGGCAAATGGAGCCCATCAATGCTTGCAGACTATTGCTGGACAGTGACAAGAGATGCTCCATTTAATGAATACAAGAGACAAGCCAAGAAGCGCCGAGTAGACACTGAATAGGACTAAACTATGTACAGAATAGTTTTTTGCCTTTTGTTTCATAATACATTTTATTTATATAACCCTTTTGCTGATTTTTAAAGTGTTACATAAACAGGACAGGTGAAATATTACTATGTAAAGCAACCATAAACACATGAAAAGACCTAGGTTTACAATTTATGATTAAAACTCTACTATCTACACAATATACATAGACATAAAATGTAAAAACGTAAATATCTTAGAAACAGTAGCCAATCAGTTGTTTTAATTGTCATATTTGCATTCAGCACATCAAAATACATAATAAATAGCACATTTTATCTCTGAAGCAGACGACTTCTCAAAAATTGTAGACCAGTGTATTTAGGCACCTAAACATGCAGATGGACATGCAGTGGGATTTTGAAAAGTGCCTAGTTGCCTATCTTCCATTGAAATCATTGAGAGTTAGGCATCAAGAGGCATATTTTCAAAGGTATTTAGGCAGTGGGATTTTCAAAAGCATCAAAATTCCTAGCACCCATTGAAATCAATGGCCCCTCAACCTCAAATCTCATTGCAATTTAATAGCAGGTGGATGTCTAACTCCCTTAGACCCCTTTGGAAATCCAAGGAACTCTTTTTATTATTCTATATGAGTGCCTTTACACAGAGATTGGGACCCCATTGTGCGAGGCACTGTATAAACAGATGGTGCCAGGAGACAATTCTTGCCCTGAAGAGCTTATAGTCGAAGAGTGGGGATGTCAAAAGCAATGGCTTGATTGGGGAGTTGGGACTTGAGCTTTTAAATTACTTAGATGTTTTGAAAATCCTAGCCCAAATGAACAAAGGGTGGGAGGGGAAACAGACTCTGCTAAGGTCACACAGCAGGTCCAGGAATAGAACCCAGGAATCCTTAGCCTAAGTCAAGCTCCCACCCCACTAAAGAACAATGCCACACAATGGATAAAAGCAGCAATTCATTATTGAGATGAAGATGTATGTGTATCAAGGCTCTAGTTGCAGAACAGAGCTCTTTATAGTCAAGCATTCCTTGAGGGCCTCTTTAACCTTCTTATTCCTTAAGGTGTAAATGAAAGGATTCAATAAAGGGCTCACTATGACCGTGAACACAGCCACCACCTTCTGGATGTCCAGGGAGCGGCCCTGGCTGGGCCCGGAGTACATGAAGATGGCACTGCCGTAGAAGTTAGAGGCTACCGTGATGTGGGAGGTGCAGGTGGAAAAGGCTTTTCGCCTGCCTGTGGCTGAGGGGATGTGCAAGACTGTTGCGATGATGTAAAGGTAGGACACTGCAGTAAAAGACAGGGATGTGAGCAGAACCACCGAGGAGAGGACATACTCGATCATGAGGAGGAAGTGTGTGTCGACGCAGGATAGCCTCACTAGTGGGGCATAGTCGCAGAAGAAATGGTTTATCACATTGGGGCCACAGAAGGGAAGCTGGCACAGCAAAACAAGTGGGCAGAGGGTGGAGAGAAACCCACCCAACCAACAACCCATGACCAGGAAGACACAGACATGCCCACTCATGATGACAGGGTAGTAGAGCGGGTGGCAGATGGCCACGTAGCGGTCGAAGGACATGACGGCGATGAGGATGAAATCTGTAGTGCCCAGGAAGAAGTAGAAGTAACACTGAGTGATGCAGCCCCAGAAGGAGATGACTTTGGCCTGGGAGAGCAGGTTCTCCAGCATCTTTGGCGTGATGGAGAGGACAAAGAGTATCTCCAAGAGGGATAGGTTACAGAGGAAGAAGTACATGGGGGTATAGAGGCGAAGATCCACATACACAACGATGATGATGGCCATGTTCCCCATTAGAGTCAAGGCAAAGATGGCCAATAGCAGCATGAAAACCAGAAGCTCCACGGGCTGTGACAGCGAGAAGCCCAAAAGCACAAACTCCATCACCACATTACTCTGATTGTTCATTCTTAATTCAGCTTTCGCCTGCAGAATAGAGGAAGTTGAAAAAGGCTGAAAGTCAAGTTTTTGACAAATTAATTTTAATAAAATAAAATAATAATGAGAATACAAACAAACTAAATAACCCTCCAAAACTGAAATACATTTCTAGGGTTTTTCTGGCCAGTTACAGAGCTCATGAAAAATTTATGACACTTAAAAGTTGACAAAATCTTGACATTTTCAAAAATATAGATTTTCTGGAAAAAACTGTATTTTCTATTTTTAAATTCCCATTGAAGTTTTTTCCATTCTATTAACCATGCCTGGAGATAAATGATTAGTATTTATGAGGTTCAATTGAACATAAATCTTCATTCTAAAACTTTTTGCTAGGCTCTCTCCTGGTGGGATCAGAAAACCAACAATGCAATCAACCTCTCAAGGGGTCCTATGTTGGCCACATAACTGCTCCCCAGTTTAGCACAATGAAAGAAAGATCTAAAAGCCAAGATATGTTTCTATTAGTGTCAGACATATTTTATACAGTATCAGTTTTGACAGATAGATTGGTACATAGATATCCAAAAGTATAGCAAAAGGGTTGCATGGGGATAGATAGATAGAGCTATTTACAAATGTGAGACTGCATAGATAGATAGATAGATAGATAGATAGATAGATAGATAGATAGATAGATAGATAGATAGATAGATAGATAGATAGAGGGAGGGAGGGAGGTAGAGGCAGAGATATAGAATTATTCATTTCAATCCCTTTCACTCTTCAATGCTCTTCAAAAAATCATGCATAGAAACAAATTTTGGAATGTTTTACCTTACGCCATAGGTGTAATGTGGTTGAGGCCTTGGCTTCTGACTCCCATGGAAATCTCTCTCTGTGTCTGTGCATCCCAAGTTTGTCTCCCAAGATTCTGTCTCCCAAGATTCTGTATACATATGCGGGGGGAAAAGTGCCCCTCTGTTATTTATATTTTCCTCTTGCTTCCTAGTGCCTTACCATTGTTATGTTCAAAGTGTTCATCTCCATTCACAGAATATCACAAACAGTGAGTGCAGGTGGTTATTTACATTCATACCGCTGGGTATCTAGGGAACCATATACCCACACCATCTAAATTCAGTTCAGATAGGCAAATGTCTTTGGGACAACAACACTCTGTAAACACAGCCCTCCCTTGAATTGTGCTCAGCACTGGCTTTGGTGGTGACAGCGTCCCATTCTGCTCCCTGGAGCACAATTCCCCCTAGCACCATGCTGGGACATTGGGCTCAGCATGACTGTGAGGGGAAAGCACGTACTGAGTCATGCACACTGCTCCGGAAACGCAAAACCCCCTATTGCTGCACCAGGACATCTGGGTAAGTAGTGGCTGAGTCACCATCACAAATGCTATTTCCTACAGTTATGGTATTCATTGTTGGTGCCCCATCTAAATGTTGCCCCTATCCTAAATCAAGAAGTGATGTAAAAGGTCCGAACATAAGGCAGGTAAATCAATAGGTACATGTTACCCAGGTACTTCTGGCACAGATTTCATAATGCACCAGAGACACAAAGTGTGCTGGATATATTGGACAATAGATGGTTAATGAGTCAGATCCTCAGATGGAATAACTTGGCATAGCTCCATCAAAGTCAATGGACCAGATGATCCCCAACTAGTGAAAATCAGCTGTCCCCTCACTGAAGTAAATAGGACAGATCATCAGCTAGTGTAACTTGACATTAAAGTCAGTGGATCCAATCCACAGCTGGTGTTAATCAGCAGAGCTCAATTGAAATCATTGGGCCTAGACTGATCTACACCAGCTGAAGATCTGGCACCAGCTGAAGATCTGGTCCATTGCTGACCTGTCAGAATCTTCCTGTATTTCTACAGCTCCTGCCAATGCTAGACCCTGTCTTTGAATTTGTCTTGGAAGGAGTTTGGTGTACGGGGCATGGAACAGGAGAGCTGGATTTATGGAATAGTCTACTGTAGCTGGACAAGAAAAGAGGTCCCAAAAAAAGTTAGGAGCAAAGATTTTCCAAACTGACTAGAGATTCTGGATGACCCAATTTCTGGCAGCCCACCTTGAGATGCCTTAAAAGGGGGCTCCTTTTAAGAAAGTGCTAAGCTTCTTTCCTTAAAAATCAGGTGTCTCAAGTTGGGCACTCTAGTGTCCAAAGTTATTAGCCATTTTAGAAAAGCTTGGCCTAAAAGCCCACTCATCTCAATGTTGGCACACTGGAAAAGAAAAGAAATAAAATTTCAGCAGCTTCTAATCTTCTGTCACAGAAGCAAGTTACCAGAGGTTAATTCCCAGCTGCAAAACCAGTGCAGAATTAAATGAACTTTCCTTAACTTTATTCCCAGAAGTTTTAATTATCAAGAAATAAAGGTTTTAATGACAAAGAGACAAGTTGCGTCCCTTTGAGACATCTACACAAACAAAACATTGTGACTTGGGGGAGCCTTGGAACTAATTAGTTGCTGAAAGTTTTGGGGAAGACTGTTCACCAACTTTTCCTGAAGTGCCTTATGTCACCAGCTTCTGAAGCAATCAGCACAAGAGAAGAGCACTGTTTATCCAGGTTCAGTCTCAGCTTTGCAACTGGACCTTGCAGAAAATTAGTTCTAATGCTTATCTTTCATGACCCACATTTTCACCTTAAAGGGACATAATTTGAAGAAGGTGGGTGCTCCACCCTTTTTGACCATCCGGCCCCTTCAATGTGTCTCAAGTTGGGCACAATAAATAAATAAATCCATAAACCAAAGCACCAAAAATCACTAGTCGCTTTTGAAAATGAGAGCCTCAGACATCCAGCTAGATAGGGCTGACACAGAGATATTGATTCTGCTCCTACTCAAGTCAATGGGAAAACTCCTGTTGACTTGAATGGTGCAGGATCATACCATAGTTGTTAACCATCTCAATGGTTAAATGACCCAGTTTGTTTGGAAGTTACTCTTAGTCTATACTTGGAGGTTAGGAGGAATTTTATCCTGGAAGTTAATCCCATAACTGACTGCTCTGCACAGTTATTTGTGTTGTCTGATGCCACCGGTGTGGTGCTCTGCTCTATCCAATGTTGATAACAGTCGGCTGTGTGCGTGTGTTCCCCTCTGTTTGCTGCCCCAGCTTTGTGCAGATGGCTGACACAGCAGACCCCGAGAGAACCGCCAATGACCACAGACTCCGATAAGGTACGAAGGCACCCGGCCAGGTTTATTGTCAAACAAAACACAGTCTCTAGCTCCCCAGATCAGATGTCTACAGTTCTGCTAGTACATATGTGCTCCCTGACAATGGACAAAGCTCAGTCAGTGGCAAGACACTCCACTGCCCCCTAGGCCAGACAAAGACACAATCCCAGGGATGCATTCTTATACACAGGTACAAACAAGTTACACATCACTCCTGATGTATTGAGGTGCAACCCCTCTGTGTAGCAAGGTGCCGCCTCTCACCTTGCACATGTTGGTTTGGGTCCTCTGATGGTGTCGCTAGACTAGATATGGGGACAGAGTAGGCAACGAGGTTTGCTACAGGGATTGGTTCCTGGGTTGGTGTTTCTGTGGTGTGGTGTGTAGTTGCTGGTGAGTATTTGCTTCCAGTTAGGGGGTTGTCTGTAAGCGAGGACTGGCCTGTCTCCTAGGTCTGTGAGAGTGAGGGATCGTTTTCCAGGATAGGTTGTAGATCGTTGATAATATGCTGGAGAGGTTTTAGCTGGGGACTGTACGTGATGGCCAGTGGTGTTCTGTTATTTTCCTTGTTGGGCCTTCCTGTAGTCGGTGATTTCTGGGTACCTGTCTAGCTCTGTCAATCTGTTTCCTCACTTTCCCAGGTGGGTATTGTAGTTTACGAATTCTTGATAAAGATCTTGTAGGTGTTTGTCTCTGTCTGAGGGATTGGAGCAAATTTGGTTGTAGCTTAGGGCTTGGCTGTAGACAATGGATTGTATGATATGTCCTGGATGGAACTGGAGGCATGTAGGTAAGTATAGCTGTCAGTAGGTTTCTGGTATAAGGTGGTGTTTATGTGACCATCACTTATTTGCAATGTAGTGTCCAGGAAGTGGATCTCTTGTGTGGACTGGTCCAGGCTGAGGTTGATGGTGGGGTGGAAATTGTTGAAACCCAGATGGAATTCTTCAAGGGCCTCCTTTCTGTGGGTCAATACGATGAAGATGTCATCAATGTAGCGCAAGTAGAGGAGGGGCACTCTATGGACAATGTAGTGTCCAGGAAGTGGATCTCTTGTGTGGACTGGTCCAGGGTGAGGTTGATGGTGGGGTGGAAATTGTTGAAACCCAGATGGAATTCTTCAAGGGCCTCCTTTCTGTGGGTCAATACGATGAAGATGTCATCAATGTAGCGCAAGTAGAGGAGGGGCACTAGGGGACGAGAGCTGAGGAAGCATTGTTCTAAGTCAGCCATAAAAATGTTGTCATACTGTGGGGCCATGCGGATACCCATAGCAGTGCCACTGACTTGAAGGTATAAGTTGTCCCCAAATCTGAAATTGTTGTGGGTGAGGACAAAGTCACAAAGCTCAGCCACCAGGCGTGCTGTGGCCTCATCAGGGATACTATTCCTGACAGCTTGTAGTTCATCCTCATATGGAATATTGGTGTAAAGCGCTTCTACATTCATGGTGGCCAGGATGGTATTTTCAGGAAGATCACCAATGGATTGTAGTTTCCTCAGGAAGTCGGTGGTGTCTCGAAGATAGCTGGTAGTGCTGGTAGTGTAGGGTCTGAGGAGAGAGTCCAAATAGCCAGATAATCCTGGTGGCAGTCCCAAAGGGGGTTTCTGTGATCCAACCCATCACAGTATATTTGTGCTAACTATCTGTGACCCTTCCAGACTGCCCTGATATACTGAGCCTCTCAGTGACCCTAGAGCACTGAGTCTGAATAATGGGACAATCCCTGAATCTGACGTGATTGGCTCCTGGCAATCCCAAACTCTGGAGGAGGTACTTTTACAGGGTCAGTGAAAAAATGGCCTGCATCCTGCTGCCCCCATATGTGCTTGTTGGCTCCATCCATGCTTCAGATGCTCAGGGTGGCCTGGTCCCTGTCCAGAGTGTACGACTGCCAGAACTGGACTGCAGAGTCCACCCAAATTCCTTGGTCCAAGAAGGGTAACAAAATGCATATATCTATGATGGTGGCAGCCTCGTTCCCTTGCAAACATTGGGGGTGTTTGTCATCAGGGAAATATGCTGGGGACCACAATATCATGCAGCAGCAGCATAGGCTGGGATGGATTTAAGTGAGTTAGGAACCCCATGCCCACTGAAATCTAGTGGGAGTTAGATGCCTAATTCTTTTAGGTCCATTTGAAAATATCACTACATTGGTTAGTTGCAGCTGGTGTTATGTGTTCGATGAGAGTTGGGGGCCTAACTCACTTATGCCCATCTGAAAATGTCCCCTGCCACATTCATCACTCCCATTCCCATTGGGTCACATGGGATTGTGATAGCTGGAGATATGGGACATCTCAGGTAGAGCTGGTCAGAAAATGGGGACTTTTTGGTGAAACTATTTTAGCAACCAAAACCCAAATATTTACAGCCCCAAATGGGCACTATTTAAGCATGGAAGGCATTCCAGGAAGCTGTATGTGTAACCTGGCAGGACCTGGCCTGTTCCTACAACAGCGCCCGCTCTTGTTCCCTGCTTCGGACTCTGGCTGTGTTCTCCAGCTCTGATTCCTGGCTTGACTCCTGACCTGTCTCTGGCCCTTGGCTTGGATCTTGATCCCTGACTAGACTCCTGATGCTGACTCTGAATTTAGGACTGACTCCTGGTTTCTGACTCTGGCTCTGACCCCTGCTCCAGCCACTAGGCCCTTCTACTGCTCTGACCACATGACCTGAGTCCTGGGCCAGACTGCCCACATCCTGGTCATGACTGCTATGGCTGGAGAGCACCATAGACTCACATGTAAAACTCAGACCATCTTGTTGCAAAAGTGCCATCTCTGGCCACTTGAGCTCACGGAGTTCAGCCCTTTGCTGTTCACCATGTAAGGGTGGGATTGTCACAAGTACCAGAGCATGAATGGGACTCTTGCTCCTAGATGACTTAGGATTCATCTACACTGCAATAAAAACTCACGCATGGCCATGGCTGGCCTGGGTCAGCTGACTTGGGCTCATGGGCTATAAAACTGCAGTGCAGATGCTCCCACTTGGGCTGGAGCCTGGGCTCTGAAACTTGGTAAGGGGGGAGGGTCTCAGAGCCTGGGCTCCACACCAAGCAGGAACATCTATGCTGCTATTTTTAACCCTGCAGCCCAAGACCCATGAGCCCAAGTCAATTGAGACTCAGTGCTGCAGATTTTTTATTGCAGTGTTGATGTACCTTTAGGGGCTTTTGAATATCTCACCCAAAGGGTCTATGGCACATTGCTGTGCAGTGCCAGCTCTCAGAGGATAAAGCTATCTCCTTCGCTGGCTGTGCCACACAGATGTATTTCCTCCTCTTCTTGGATACAGTCAAGTGTTTGCTTCCATGTCCTACAACCATTACCTGGCAATATGCCACCCACTGCATTACACGTCCAGAATGACCAAGGGGGCATGTGTACGGCTGACACTGATCTCCTGGCTATGTGGCATCCTCATCCCACTGGGAAGCGTGGCTTGGCTATTCATCCTGCCATTCTGTGGGCCTAATGAGATTGAACATTTCTTCTGTGACTTCCTTCTGGTGCTAAAGCTGGCCTGCGTCAACACGTCCCCAGACATGGTCTCAATCCTAGCTAGCAGCACGCTCATCACTGTCCTGCCCTTGCTCTTCACAGTGGGATCTTACACATGTATCATAGGCACCATCCTGAAGATGCCATTGGTGGAGGGCAGGTCTAAGCCTTCTCCACCTGTTCCTCTCACCTCATCGTGATGGCACTCTTCTAGTGCTCTGCTAGCATTATGAACTTACAACTCATATCCAGCTACTACCTGGACTGGGACAGGTTCCTTTTCCTGTTCTACACAGTGGTAATGACCATGCTAAACCCAATCATCTACAGCTTGAGGAGCAAGGAGGTAAAAGGGGCTCTGTGGAGAACCTTATAGAGAAAATTGTTCTCCTAAGAATCACTTGGTTGGCATTTTCAAGGGAACTCATTGGCGTTACGTGTAAAATTTGGGTAGAGCTAGTCATAATGTTTTTGACCATTTTTTTTTTCAAAGAAAAAGACAATATCATATAAATCACAATACTTTGTAAAAACCGGTTGATTTAAATGATTTTTTTTTCAATGGAAAAATATGATTTTTCATTTATTTTCAGACACCTACTTGTGTTTTGTTTCTGTTTTCAAAACCTAGAAAAAATAATCAGTTTTTGGATTTTTTCCCTCCACCCTGTTTTTTTAACATTTCCGCCTTTTTTTTCCCCACTGGGGGTGAAAGAATGAGAGGAAGAGGAGAAAAAGTGGGGAGTGGGAATTCGAAAAACAAAATTTCAAAAACAAAATGAAAAGAAAATTAGGATTCAAAACAAAACAAAAAATATTGTTTAGAATATTTAGTCAAAAAATTGAAAAGTTTCACTGAAAAACGTTAAAAGGGAAATTTTTCTTCAAAATTTTTAATCGGAGAAAGATTTTTTTTTTTTACAAGCTATGTCTGTTTTTTTAACTAACTGTTTTAGTCCCCTTTGAGAATCCCAACTTTCTTTCCCTTCTCCCTTCTTCATGTTCACTCACCTCCTTGCCCTTTGTCAGCCTTGTCTATCTAGGCTGAGATTTTCAAAGCCACCTATTAGATGGGGATGACCACATCACAACAAATTTAATGGGAATTGGGAATTCAAATTGCTTACACACCTTTGAAAATCTAAGCCTTAGATTGCTTTAGGCCAGGGATTCTGCATGTGTGTCTTTACAGCATCTGGCACAGTGGAGCCCCGATCTCTCTTACCATGGTCAGAGCTATTAGTTGCTCCTTTAATACAAGTAATAAATAGTAATAATCTGCAGGATAGTGAAATTATGAGTCTGCATTTTCTCAGGGTGCTGGCTGAAAGTGGATTGGGGTTGTGATCTAGGACACTGTCTCCCATCGTTTGATTCCTTCCATGGTCAGGGAAACAGGACTTTGTACATTTTTTTTGTAAATAAACAGGATTGCATCATAGATAGTAGGCTCCAGCATCAATATGTCCTAACTGGAGCAACTTGCAAGACCCTGATTTTTTGGCTAGCTGCTCAGGACAACAGGGCTAATATTTAGGGCTGTCAATTAATCACTATTAACTCAAGTGATTAACTCAAACAAATTAACTTTATTAAAAAAATTAATTGTGATTAATCACAGTTTTAATCTCACTGTTAAACAATAATAGAACACCCATTTAAATTTATTATAAGTGTTTTTGGATGTTTTTCTACATTTTCAAATATATTGATTTAAATTACAACACAGAATACAAAGTGTACAGTGCTCACTTTATATTATTATTTAAATTGTATTATTATTAAAATTATTAATACTAAATTAAATCACTATTCTATTATTGTTTAACACAGCGATTAATTGAGATTTATTTTTTTAATCTCATGATTAATCGTGATTGATTTTTTTAATAGTTTTACAGCCCTAATAAACATCCATCCCTTTTTTGAACAGTTAAACCCAGACCTCAATGACATGCAGCAGTGAGTCACCATGCATTTTTTCAAAAAGTATTTATTTTCCTGAGCTTTAAATTTGTTACCTTGTCAGTATCACTGGATGCTCTTTTTATGCCGCACCATCTCACTAGGAGGTCCCGTTTACTTGTTTGTCCACTGAAATCCCTAAATAATTTTCATTATTAGTATTATTTTATTATTTGTATTACCATAGTGTATAGGATCCCTAGTCATGGATCAAGACTCCACTGGGTGAGGTGCTGTACAAACATAAAACAAAAAAGACAGCCTCTGCCTCAGAGAGCTTAGAATTCAAATATAAGAGAAGACACAACGAATGGATACAGATAGACCAGCAGGGGTGTACAAGAAAAACAATACTGGTCAGCATGACAGGGAGTGGTCTCAACGCCCCAGCAGCCTACTTGTCAAGTTTTTGTACACATCATTGCAAAGGAGAGTTTTAAGGCAGACTTTGAAGGATAATAAGTTTGTTTTGCAGGTGTTTATGGGGAACTTCTCCCAGAAATAAGGGGAGAAGTTCCCTTCCACAACGGATAGACATCTCCCTTCCCCCACATCATTCCCAGCTACCCAGCCACCTGATTCTGTAAAAATTATCACACTATCTTGCCCTCCTCTTTCCTCCTTCATCCAATGGCCCCAAAGTATTTAGACACCAATTCCCACCATGAGTCACCAGCAGAGGCTGAATCTGGAGGTAAAGGAGTAGTGCTGTCATCTGGGTAGCAGTAGCAGACTGTTATCCTCCATGATGCCCAGCCACTAGAGGGTGACACAGCACATTAGGAGACCATGTTCCTCAGTGGATTGATCATTAGGGCTGGCCAGAAAACAAGAATTCTATTTTGTGAAAAGCTGAGGTTTCAAAATTTGTTTTCAGTCCACACTGGAATGAAAAAGAAACCTTTCAAAAGAGAGTGAGACACACTCCAGATCAACCAATAGCACAGTGGTTAGGGCACTTACCTGAGCTGTGAGAGGTCAACATTCAAGTTCCTGCTCTTCCTGAGTGAGAGGAAGAACTTCAAAGGGGGTCTCCCACATCCCAGGTGATAGCTCTAACCACCAGGCTACTGGCTATTCTGGGATAGCTCTGGCTCTTTCTTACCAAAAATTCCATCCTGGCCCTGAAAAACCTTCCCAAATTTCCCAATGAAATTGTCATTGAAACTGATATGCTTCTAAAAAACATTTTGGTTTGGTGAAAAGCCATTTTTTTTAATGGAAAATGTTTTTTCTTGAATATTTTTCTATCAGCTCGATTGAGAATGGGCCTCATACACAGGAGACCTATTTCTGCTCCCAGCTCTATGGAAACTTTTCATTGTCATAATGGCAAAACTTTCTGTTTGGATTTTATCATTTCAATGTGTTTTGTTCTGGCTTTTATATTATATTGAAATAGCAATTCCCTGGTTCTGGAGTAAAATTTATCTGAATATTTATTCTGCAGGAAATTTTGGCTTTTCATCCCAATTTGGAATGAAAACAAATTTTGTTATTTCCCGTGGAATGGAAACTCTGTGTTGCAACCATCTCTAGACATGAACTTGATACTTGCCCAGAAGGAGGGAGCATAGAATCACATCCTGGCTTCCGGGCTAACGTTCCATCCATGGGAGAGGCTGGGTGACCCTAACAGGATGAGGAGCCCTCCTGAGATGGCCCCGCACCTATATCCACCATGCACCTCATTTTTCTTGTTGGTGACCTCCAACATCACTCCCTCTACCTCACTGCTGACAGCAAAGCCACAGGCTCCCATCTCCATTCCCAGATGCTGTGTTACCCTCAGGTGCTCAGCTCCTCAAGGGGAAGGGGAATGTGGCCTCTGCCAGAATGCCAAAGCGGGATATTTGGAGCTACCAGCTGACCAGCACTGGTATAATGGACTCTGGGTCATACACATGCTATATACACTGGATACCCGCCAGGTGAAGGAAAGACCCTGTCTTATAAGAGCAGTTCCCTCTCCATGTCTGTCTCTGGTTGACCCACACCATCAGTATCTGTGGCAGGAGCGTCATGATTCCTCTGCTGATTGATTCACAGATTCCAAGGCCAGAAGGGACCATTGTGATCATCTCGTCTGACCTCCTGCATAGCATGTGCCACACAACTTCCCCAACGTAATTCCTGTTTGAACAAGAGAGGCCCCCTGAAAATAGTCTGGAGGTTAGTCTCGGTCAATTCTTTACCTTAACATATTTCTGTGGCAATGAGTTCCACCTTTGCTGGTGTTGCTGTTGTTGTGTTTTGGTTTTTGAAACTTTTGGATATTTGGAAATTTGGAATTCTCATGCGCCCCTCTTTGTGACCTTGAGCACAGACACACACACTTATTCTTTTCCTTTCCCCACTCTGTAACTTGTCAAAATGTTTCTCGCTTTCCCAAAGTTCAGAGGGAGCTCCCCAGGGTAAGCTATGTCCAACTCTAATTCATCTTGCAGTGCCTCAAAGGGCCTTGTGCACAGGGCTGGCTTCACCCACCCGCCGAAATGCAGCCGCCTCTGGGTAGAGAATGGCAACTGTTCTGGGACTGGAGGGGAAGGAGAATCCTGTGGCCCACTTAATAATTTCCCTGCCATTGTGGGGGCCTCAGGCATTGGTGCACCTCGGTCCCTCCTGTCCCCTGTCTGTGGCACATCATAGTCTAGTCTCCTGTGGGCTGTGATGCTTTGGTCTCATTTTGGTTGTTGGGGTTAGTGTGAGGGTGCTGGGTGGTGCTGGTGGCCTGTGATACACGGGAGGTCAGACTAGATGGTCTGGTTCCCTTCTGGGTTCAAATACTATGGCTCCATGACTGAATCCAAATGAAAAGATGGAGAGAGGGGGAAAGGAGGAGGAAGTTGACAGATCTGGGATTTGGCCAGACTTGAAACCTTGAGTACAGGGGACATTGACGGTGGTATTTTTAAATGACCCTGAGGGCTCTAGGTGTCCAACAACCATCCAATTTCAGTGGGATTTAGGTGCCCAACTCACTTAGGTGCCTTTCAAAATCCAAGCCATAGAAATTACAAGCTGAAGGGCATCGGTGTTGTTATTTTTCAGCCAAAAGATGGTGCATCCTGCAGTTCATCGTCCACTTGCCAAATCCTAGGACATTGGTATCAACATTAGCACAGAGGGGAGAGCGCCCCCCATGGAGCCCCCACCCAGATACCTGCAAGATAAAAAATGCCCTAGCACTGCACTCGGGCACTGGGCTTAGCACTGACTGTCAGGGGGGAGCGCCCCCTATGGAGCCCCCACCCTAGTCCTTGCAGCATGGCTGGGTATCATGGTCAGCACCCAGTGGGAGAGCAGCACACCACCTGTTTTGTCATCCACACCACCTCCTATAGAACAGTGCCCTCTAGTGTCACACTGGGGTCAGCAGCAGGGTAGTACTCTCTCTACTGAGCTTCCCACTCTGTTCCTTCCCATTGAACAGCTCAGCTATGGTTCATCTTTTCTTCTTCTCTCTAACCCTCCTTTGGTCAGCTAAGCTGCAGGGCTGGTGGGCTCTAGCCTCCATCCCCCCAGAGGGAAAGTGTGTGGGGTGATGCCAGTGAGGATTTCATCCCGACCCCACCCCTCTGCCATGGGGAATTCTTTGCCGGTGAATGTTCTTCTGTAAATTTAAGCTTAGTTTTTACATAAACCTCTGTTTTGGAAATAGTGGTTAAGTTTATGTTTATAAGTTGCCACCATTAGCTGAACCGTTGTGCTGCCACCTATTGAACAGTCACAGTAATTGCAGTGGGTACTCTATTGCATTGTCATTGTATCTCACTATATTACTTGTAAGTAAAGTTGTTCCTCATGCCAACTTGGATGTTTAATGCTTTCTGTAGAGCACTAAGTATCATTTGCCCTTATCTGCGAGGCCTATTGCTGGTTTAGGCTGGAGTTGTAACTGGAAGCGACCAAGGTACCCTAAGAGGTGTACAGTGCATATCCAGGAGGAGGCACCGCCAACAGTCGTTCTTCCTATGAGAAGAGAGATGCTGCAGATGGGTGGATAGAAGCTTCCCACCTATCCAATACCACCTTTGGGACCACCCCAGGATCTCCATTATCCACAGGAACACCTGGTGACCAGGGAAGAGAGGGTTACACATTAAAAAACACATAAAAACCTGACAAATACTTTTATTTGGGGCAATCAAACATTTTCAGAAAAAAATGAACAACAAATCAGTTTTCTGATGATTTATTGTTTGTTTCTGACAAACAGTTGGGATTTTGAAAGGAAAGCAGATGAAACCCAATTTTCTGTCAGAAAAAAAAATTTGAACATTTTTGACCTGCCCTAAGTGTGAGTTTAATGTCCCAGGCTCTGCTCGCAAGGCCAGTGGAAGGGTGAGGAGCTAATGGGGTTTCTGAGTCTCTGAACATAGCAGCTGTGCACTGTGTGTGTAAACAATGAGAGTGAGTCACTAGAACCTGTAAAGAAACAGAGGCAAGCAGACGGACTCTTCTTAGGACAGTGCTAATGTTCCTGTTTTGGATTTCAGCCAATAGGAGCTGCCCACATGCAGTTTTCTCTGGGGATAAAAGGAATAGACTTTGCCCAGGAAATCTTCAGGGAAGTGCACAATGCTTCTGGGAGAGGGGTGGCCTGAAGTCAGCATCCCTGACTCAAGGCTGAAGGATCCTCACCATCATACCTCTGTAGTCAATGGCCCTTAGGGGCTGGATTGCATATTCAGTTTATCAGTCTGTGTAGTATTTTACAGCCATGATGTAGAAGATAATTGCATCTTCATTTCTGGCAACCCTAGCAGTGCAATCTTCTGTGTTACCAAAATGTGCCCGTGTTCCACAAAGGGCGAGAGCCAGAAGAACTGAGTGCTTGGCTTGCCTCCACCACGTGCCTCCACGCCCATGGTCCACCCAGCGCTCTAGGAGACTCTAGGGACTGCTGTAGCACAGCACCCCCAGCCGCACCCTACCATGGGGTTGGTTATAATGCTTTCACATTAACAGATTCATTCACAGAGACCACAACTGGATACAAAGTAGTTGCTACCCCAAAATTACATGCAAATGCTGCATCCCCCAAGTGGGCAGAGTTAAGGCTGTGCTGGAATACAGGCCTACATTAGGCCTGAGTCAACTGTGGTTTTAAACTGAGTTTGTATGTTAGCATGAGCGATAGGCCCAAAAAGCATGTGACCAAAAAGACCTGAGATCATGAGAAAAGAAAAGGGTTGTTTGTGTTAAACTAGAAGTGAGCCTTGAAATACAGCGGTAGCTTATTTAAGGGTTGGGTTCAGGTCATCAAAATAAAGAAAAAATGGTTAATTGGGTACCTGCTGCAGTCAATAATTAATGCTATATGGGTTGTTTAAAAAGACATGCTTAGTCCAGTTGCTGGGAAGAAATATGGCAAAATAAGATATGAAGAAAACCTTGACGAGAGAGGTCCTATCATTAATCTTGTCTTTACTGAAAACAGGGTTCAGTCCTAACTGCCTCTTCTGGCTTTAGCTATGTGTCAAGATCCAGCAATGACATCACTTGTTTATTATAGTGTATAAAAGATGAGGTATGTAGAGGTTTCTTTGTCAGAGCTTTTTCTTACCCCTGTGGAGTCACATCATGATTGGAAATTATCTCCCGAGCCTGATCCTCTTTTGGGTATTTGGCCAATGCTTATAACTGAATTATTTCTAGGAGGTCGAGTTTAACACAAACAAATATGTTTGTATTTGTATTTGGGATGTAATCAACACCGAGTGACCTTTTGATCAATAAAGGAATACTTGTGTGGAAACTGAGTCATGGTAAACTTTAATAAATGTATTAGGAGTTTTTTTCCCAACAGGCTGCATTACGCTACATTGCACAGGACAGCAGTGGAGTGTGCAACTTCATCATTTCCTGAATGTTAAGGGCCTAACTCTGCAATTTCACACACTTGGGTAGTTTATCTTTTGTTGTGGAATTTACAGTTACATCATCAGATGACATCACCTTCCATAAGAGACTGAGAAAAAAAAAAGTGAGCACAACTTCTTGTGATGGCCTTGTCCTGACCCCAATTTTCCTGTGGCTAGAATGCAGCTGCATTTACACTCTGAATGCAAGAAAAAGGGAGACTATTGGCATTGCTGCCAACATTACATACCTCTGACAGGCAGATCTGGGTGTAGATATATGAGGGGGTAAACCATCTTATGTAGTTGCATAGCAGGTATACAGTGATAGAGCTTTGAACAGAACCAAGGCCCCAAATGTCTTGACTCCAGTGGCCTACCCCTAGACCATGCTGCTCATCAATGTTTTCCTGATGGCTAGCTAGGTAGATGCAGCGTGTCTCCTAGGTAGAACATATGGTTCTATTTTTGGCTCAACCACTCACCTGCTGGCTGACCTTGGAACAAGTCATTTCTCCTCTCTGGGCCTCTGTTTCTCCACCTTCCCTCTCCCTGCCCGACCTTTGCCCGTCTTGCATCTTTAGATTTTAAGCCTTTGATGACTGAAAGTGTCTCTTCCAGTGTGTCTGTACAGTACCTAGCACAATGGGACACTAATCTTGGGGCCCTTCAATCTTCATGCTCACGTAAATCAGGAGCAAAGGAGTCAATTTACTGTTCTACAGTATGTTAAATAAGGCTCATGAAAAGTCAAACCAACTTATCTTCAAATCTCCAAACTGACCAGCTGTGGGGTTTTGGGTCTTTTCTTATCTCATCACTAGCACTTCCCAGAAAACTAACTGAGTTCTGATCTAATTTGTTTTGTGGCAATCAGTAATAGTTAATGATTAAAAACCAATTTGAAGTAACAATTTTAATTAATAATATATAGTACTATACGCATGCTCTGTTGTGAGAGTTCCCTTGCATACTGAATCAAAGCAGAACAATCTTATACTAACACATTACTTAGGTTGTAAGGTCTTTGGGGAAGTGACTGTCTTTTTGTTGTGTGTTTATACTGTGCCTAGCACAATGGGGGCTTGGTCCATCATTGGAGCTCTTAGGTGCTACTGCATTACAAATCATTATCATCATCATGGAGTAATTCAGACTATGAAATGGTCAGGAGATCAGCTCCCAATGGGGACAGTGCAGATAAATAATAAAAACTGCCATCCTGCCTGATGAAGCAATGCATCCTTTGGAGTGTGTGAAGAGATCACCACCCTCTGTTCCAGATGTGCATGAGGAAGTGGTCCTTGGTGCAGCTAGTTGGTGAGGACTGTACAGAAATGCTCCCAAATTTCAGTAAGTGCAAAACTCTCCAATTTTAAGTTCATGCTCTTCTTCCAACTGTTTATTGCCACTTACTTCTAGGAGCATTTAAGCGTCAAGCCCTGCAATCCCTTACTTCAGAGGGCAGTGCTTACTGCCACAAGAAGCCTGGATTGGGATTATTCATTCACCCACTCCCATAAAGATTTACACCGTTGTGTACGGAGAGGGTTATTCTGGAATAGTTTTTCCTGATTAACTCCTGGTGTGGATGCTCTTATTCTGGAATAAAAGTGTCTTTGTTTTTATCTAAATTTTCCACAGGGGGAAAAAAAGTCTTCATATTAGCTTTGATTTGGAGTATGATACGCTGTGTCCCTTTCTCAGAATCATCTGCTCCGGACCCACGTCTCGTTGCGTAGGTGGCATGATGTTGTCTCTGCCTTTCTCCCAGAGTTTGGGAACACTTTTTCCACCTTGCTTTTCATAGGATGTCTTTTATGGTTCTTGATAATTTGCAGAATCTCTTTCTCTTTCTCATATTTGGTGCATTGGAGATGAAAGTGTCTCTCCATCACTATCTCTCATCTGTCACACTGGCTGCATAATCACTGCCAGAGCTGGGTGAATTTTTTTTTAATGGAAATTTTTCCCACTAAAAACTGTGTATTCAGGTCAAGCAAAACAGTTCATGAATTCATGTTGAGTTCAAGAAATTGTTGTAGCTGAAAAAAAAATTCTGAAAAATTGAAGACATTTTGTTTTGACATTTTCTAAATGAAACATTTTGATTTTTCAATTTGGAATGTCTTTTAAAACAATAAAGAAGACTCCTCAAAAATGAAATGAAATGTTTCATTTTGAGTGAAACTAAATGTTTTGTTTGACCTAAAATGAACTTTTTTGACTTTTTCATTTCACTGAATAAAAATTGATTTTTTTTGTTTTGCTTTGGGTCAATCCAATTCCCCCACACCCAATTTTTCATCACTACTTTCTGTGTTTAAACTTCTTTGTGCCTTCCAATTTCCACTTCTAGTTTGTGATCCGCAATTCTATTTGGTTAGAAGTCTGCCTTAGCTTTGCACATGTCACTGTGGTGAGGAGTTTGCAAATGTGATCATTCCGTGCAGAGATCTGTAGGCATCTGGCTTGTTGCTGTTTTTGATTTGTTCTTCCAGTGATTCATATATTGGTAATTTAGTTGTGCACAGCACCAAGCATTTTCAAACAAGGTTAATTTGGGAGTGAGCGGGAATGTATCTCATGAATCCCTTAACCAAATGACTCCAGTTTTAGAACACTATTTCTAACCTAGTCGAAGCATATGGTACTTAACAAATACATATATAAATAATAAGAATGTCCATATTAGCAGGTCATTTTTCTATAACAAAATTGATTCTTTTTCAATCATTTGAAGATAGAGGGAAGTTGGATTTGAATTTCAGACACTTCAAATATGGGAGTGGTAGGATCTCAGGTATAGATTGGGACAGAATGAATTAGGAATCATTTCAAACACATCATATCTTGGGCTTTTTGCAATCCAGGGTATGATTCACATCCTTTTCTATTCAGGTCAGTGGTAATTTCCCTTTACGATATATCAGTTACTATGCATTGTGCAATCCTTGCTTTATGAGCGCTGAACTAAATTACCACAGATATTAAGTGCCTCCACTTTTGATGGATAACTCGGGACAACTTAGCTTGATTTTTCAGTCATCCTATATTCTTGATTACTTTTACTCCACTTCACCAGTTTTAGGACCATTGTAGCTCCTTTGAAATTCAAGGGCCAGATCCTTATCTGGTGTAAATGCACATAGCTCCATTAACTGATTTACACCAGATGATTCTGGCTCATTGGACCTACATGGGCATAATGCTATAATGCTATAGAAACTCAGTGGCGCATCAGACCCAAAGCAATTACATTTGCACTGAGCTCATGAGAGAGTGAAGAATCACACAAAATCACTCGTCACTTTTACTGTTTTGGCCTTATGGGACTGCGCCAAAGTTAACATTACATAGAGCTGTCTGTTTAAAAGGTGAGTTTTCACAAAATTGGATGGACTAGGTTAGAAATAGTGTTCTAAAACTATTTGGTCATTTGGTTAAGGGATTCATGAGATACATTCCTGCTCACTCCCAAATTAACCTTGTTTGAAAATTTGCTGGATCTCATAACACATTTTAGTCACAATACTGGGGGGGGGGGGGGGCAAGGATCCATGGGTAAAAGCCACATAAAACATCCATCACTGAACTGCTCTAAGATCCAGCACAGAGTACCCGGAAATTCAAACTTTAGCAGATATTCATTCGCGTTCTAAGAAATGTTGCACAGGACAGCTCTGAGCATTAGTGAATTAGAGACACAGGTTTCAGCAAATTGTAAAAAAGACAAAATTCTTAGCTTCCTAAAATTCACAGGAAGACTCTGATTATCTGGAGAAATTGTTTGACAGTGGAGGACGGCAGAGTGGGGGAAAGTATTCTGTGACAACTTATTGTTTCCTTTTCTTTTTCAGGATGAAAAATAGCCAAGAAACAGTGGGAAGAAACAGCACAACAATCACTGGATTCATTCTCCTGGGATTTTCTGACATTCCCAGCCTGAAGCATTTATTTTTTTCAGTGTTTCTGGTCACCTACATAGTCACCTTGGCTGGAAACCTTCTAATCATTGTCCTCACATTGGCTGACCCAGCCTTTCACACCCCCATGTACTTCTTCCTAAGGAACCTGTCTTTCTTGGAGATGTGGTACACATCCATCAATGTCCCCAAGATGCTTGGGAATCTGTTCTCTGGGGAAAAAAACATCTCTTTCATTGGCTGTGCTGTGCAAACCTATTTCTCTTTTTTCCTTGGTGGGTCAGAGTGTTTTCTCTTGGCGTCCATGGCCTACGATCGCTATGTTGCAATATGCAAGCCTCTATATTACCCCGTGGTTATGAACAGGAAGGTGTCCACTGGACTGGCTGCTGGATCCTGGCTCAGTGGTCTCCTCATGTCCTTCGGTCACACCAGCATGGTATTCACCCTACCCTTCTGCAGATCCCATGAGATTAATCATTTCTTCTGTGACATCCCTCCACTGCTGAAGCTGGCCTGTGGAGACACCTCCCACAATGAAATGGCTGTCTTCATGGTGGCTCTGTTCTTTGTCACCTTCCCCTTTGTACTGATCCTCATGTCCTATGTCTGCATTATCTCCACCATCGTGAGAATGCCCTCGGTGGAGGGCAGGAGGAAGTCCTTCTCCACCTGCTCCTCACACCTCATGGTGGTGACAGTGTTCTATGGCTCCGCTTGTGTTATGTATCTGAAGCCCAATGCCTCCTACTCACCAGACACAGACAAGTTTCTCTCTCTGTCCTACACAGTTATCACACCCATGCTAAACCCCATCATCTACAGCCTGAGGAACAAGGAGGTGAAGGATGCATTCTGGAGAATGGTACGGAGAAGAAGGTTCCATTGAATAAAGGAATTTGATTGACTGTAAATGTCTCCAGCTCAATTCTTTTAAGGGCTTTATATCTATGCTAGGCCCTTATCTGGCCCCATTACCATAGTAGCTGAGCATCTCACAATCTTTATTGGATTTAACCTCACATTTCCTCTGTGCAGTAGGAAAATGCTATAATTTAAGTTTTAAAGATGGAGCTGTGACAGGTTGAATCACAGAAACCCCCTTGGGGACTGCCATCTGATGTGCTGAGACTACCCCTGAGCCTGTTTCCCCTGGCAGCTAAGGACTTCAGTGCCCTGTCAGGTTTAAGCCAGACATCCTTGCCTGCTGCAAACAGAGACCCAGGTCTGAACAATGCCCCCGAAAAGCAGGGTTAACTGAAAACAGCTTAAGAAGTGTTCCTGTCTCCAACACTCAGATGTCCAACTCCCAATGGGGTCCAATCCCTAAATAAATCTGTTTTACCCTGTATAAAGCTTATACTTTAAACTCATAAATTGTTCGCCCTCTATAACACTGATAGAGCGATATACACAGCTGTTTGCCCCCCCCCCCCCAGGTATTAATACATACTTTGGGTTAATTAACAAGTAAAGAGTGATTTATTAAATACAAAAGTAGGATTTAAGTGGTTCCAAGTAATAACAGACAGAGCAAAGTGAATTACCAAGCAAAATAAAATAAAACACGCACATCTATGCCTAATATAGAAAGAAAATGATTATAGATGAAATCTCACCCTCAGAGATGTTCCAGTAAGCTTCTTTTACAGTCCAGTATCAGAGGGGTAGCCATGTTAGTCTGAATCTTTAAAAAGCAACAAAGGGTCCTGTGGCACCTTTAAGACTAACAGGAGTATTGGAGCATAAGCTTTTGTGGGTGAATGCCCACTTCATCAGATGCAATTCTCCCACGAAAGCTTATGCTCCAATACTTCTGTTAGTCTTAAAGGTGCCACAGGACCCTCTGTTGCTTTTTACAGACTAGTCTCCTTCTAGTTTGGGTCCAGAAATCACTCACACCCCTTGTGGTTACTGTCCTTTGTTCCAGTTTCTTTCAGGTATCCTTTGGGGGTGGAGAGGCTATCTCTTGAGCCATCTGAAGACAAAATGGAGGAGTTTCCAGGGACTTAAATAGACTTTCTCTCATGGGTGGTCCCCCTCCTCTCTCCTATCCAGAATTCAGCTCCAAGATGGAGTTTTAGAGACACATGGGCAAGTCACATGTCCATGCATGACTCAGAACTTACAGGTAGCGACCATTGTTCACATGCTATCGTGAATGTCTTCAGGTAGACTTCTTATGTGGATTGGAGCCTTCCAAGATCCATTGTCCATTAACTGTTTCTTGATTGGGCACTTAACTTGCAAATTCCTTTCTAAAGAAGCTGCCAAAATGCCTTACTAAGGCTACTTAAAATCAAACAAGTACACAGCCAATAGTCATAACTTTGAATACAAAAATGATACATGCATACAAACAGGATGAATATATTCAGTAGATCATAACCTTTGCAGAGATATGTTACAAAGCATATGTAGCTTAAAACATATTCCAGTTATGTCATATATACATTCATAAGCATATTCCCATAAAGCATTATGGGGTGCAACGTCACAGGAGCAATGAGGTACAATGGCCAGATTAGAAAAGGTGTGTAGGTGTGTCAATATGCAGATAGGTGCCTAATGGGACTTTCAGAAATGTTTAAGCAGTTTAGGCATCTAACTCCCATTGACCTAGCTACATTTGTGAATCCCAGTAGGCATCCATCTGCATCCTTAGGTACCTAAATAAATACCTTTGAAAATCTGTCCCTAAGATTGTTAAAGGTATAGATGATGCTGTGGTCAGCCTAACTGATTTAGGAGTCTAAGGGTATGTCTACACTACGAAATTAGGTCGAATTTACAAAAGCCGGTTTTATAGAAATCGGTTGTATACAGCCGATTGTGTGTGTCCCCACATAAAATTCTCTAAGTGCATTAAGTCGGTGGACCGCGTCCACAGTACTGAGGCCAGCGTCGACTTCTGGAGCGTTTCACTATGGGTAGCTATCCCACAGTTCCCGCAGTCTCCACCGCCCATTGGAATTCTGGGTTGAGATCCCAATGCCTGAATGATGCAAAACAGTGTCGGGGGAAGGGGGGGGGGTTCTGGGTACATGTCGTCAGGCCCCTCCCCCTCCGTCAGAGCAATGGCAGACAATCGATTCACGTCTTTTTACCTGGGTTACCTGTGCAGACAACATACCACGGCAAGCATGGAGCCCGCTCAGCTCAGCTCAGCTCACCGTCATCATATGTCATCTGGGTGCCGGCAGACATGGTACTGCATTGCTACACAGCAGCAGCTAACTGCCTTTTGGTGGTAGACGGTGCAGTATGACTGGTAGCCTTCATCGGTGATCTGGTGGCTGGCAGATGTGGGGCTGGTAGACGTGGGGCTGCATTGCTACACAGCAGCAGCCCCTTGCCTTTTGGCAGTAGATAGTGTATTACGACTGGTATCCATCGTCATCACCATCGCCGTGCCTGAAACTCCATATATCCCCCAGTCCTATTCTGCTGTCTTCCCAATGATTCCTTCCCAGTGATGCTGATGATGGATGGCTATCAGTCGTAGTACGCTATTTTCTGCCAAGCACCCAGTATTTTCTGCCAAGCACCCAGAAGATGCCGAGGGCTATCAGTCATGCTGCACCATCGTCTGCCAGCTTAAGATGTAAAAAAATAGATTTGTTCTATATTCATTTGCTTCCCCCTCCCTCCATGAAATCAATGGCCTGCTAAACCCAGGGTTTTGAGTTCAATCTTTGGGGGGCCATTCTGTGTGACAGTTGTTTGTGTTTCTCCCTGATGCACAGCCACCTTTGTTGATTTTAATTCCCTGTATCTGTACGCCATGTCATCACTCGCCCCTCCTTCCCTCCCTCAGATACTAGTTTCGCGCCTTTTTTTAGACCAGATGCCATAGCACTGGGATCATGGAGCCCGCTCAGATCACCGCGGCAATTATGAGCACTATGAACACCACGTGCATTGTCCTGGACTATATGCAGAGCCAGGACATGACAAAGCAAAACCAGGACCAGCCGAGGAGCCGATTGCAGCGCGGCAACAAGATTGATGAGGAAATTGACATGGACCTAGACCTCTCACAAGGCACAGGCCCCAGCAACGTGCAAATCATTGTGTTACTGGAGCAGGTTCATGCCGTGGAATGCCGATTCTGGGCCCGGGAAACAAGCACAGACTGGTGGGACCGCATCGTGTTGCAGGTGTGGGATGATTCTCAGTGGCTGCGAAACTTTTGCATGCATAAGGGCACTTTCATCGAACTTTGTGACTTGCTTTCCCCTGCCCTGAAGCGCCAGAATACCAGGATGAGAGCAGCCCTCACAGCTGAGAAGCGAGTGGCGATAGCCCTGTGGAAGCTTGCAACGCCAGACAGCTACCGGTCAGTCGGGAATCAATTTGGAGTGGGCAAATCTACTGTGGGGGCTGCTGTGATGCAAGTTGCCAGGGCAACGAAAGACCTGGTGGTATCAAGGGTAGTGACTCTGGCAAACGTGCAGGTCATAGTGGATGGCTTTGCTGCAATGGGATTCCCAAACTGTGGTGGGGCGATAGACGGAACCCATATCCCTATCTTGTCACCGGAGCACCAAGCCACCGAGTACATAAACCGCAAGGGGTACTTTTCAATGCTGCTGCAAGCCCTGGTGGATCACAAGGGACGTTTCACCAACATCAATGTGGGATGGCCGGAAATGGTACATGATGCTCGCGTCTTCAGGCACTCTGCTCTGTTTCGAAAGCTGGAGTAAGGGACTTTCTTCCCGGACCAGAAATTAACCGTTGGGGATGTTGAAATGCCTATCGTGATCCTTGGGGACCCAGCCTACCCCTTAATACCATGGCTCATGAAGCTGTACACAGGCAGCCGGGACAGTAGTCAGTACCTGTTCAACTATAGGCTGAGCAAGTGCCGAATGGTGGTGGAATGTGCATTTGGACGTTTAAAAGCGCGCTGGCGCAGCTTACTGACTCGCTCAGACCTCAGCGAAAATAATATCCCCATTGTTATTGCTGCTTGCTGTGCGCTCCACAATATTTGCGAGAGTAAGGGGGAGACATTTATGGCGGGGTGGGAGGTTGAGGCAAATTGCCTGGCCGCTGCTTATGTGCAGCCAGACACCAGGGCAATTAGAAGAGTACAGCAGGGTGCGGTGCGCAATAGAGAAGCTTTGAAAACGAGTTTTGTTACTGGCCAGGCTATGGTGTGAAACTTCTGTTTGTTTCTCCTTGATGAACCCTCCGCCCCCCCCCCACCCGGTTCACTCTACTTCCCTGTAAACCAACCACCCCACCCTCCCCTCCCCCCTTCGAGCACCGCTTGCAGAGGCAATAAAGTCATTGTTACTTCTCATTCATGCAATCTTTATTAATTCACCACACAACTAGGGGGATAATTGCCACAGTAGCCCGGGATGGGTGGGGGAGGAGGGAAGGAAAAGGACACACTGCGGTTTAAGACTTGAAAACTTTAGCTCTTATTGAAGGCCAGCCTTCCCATGCTCGGGCAATCATCTGGGGTGGAGTGACTGGCTGGCCGGAGGCCCCCCCACCGTGTTCTTGGGCGTCTGGGTGAGGAGGCAATGGGACTTGGGGAGGAGGGCTGTTGGTTACACAGGGGCTGTAGCGGCAGTCTCTGCTCCTGCTGCCTTTCCTGCAGTTCAACCATACGCTGGAGCATATCACTTTGATGCTCCAGCAGCCAGAGCATCGACTCTTGCCTTCTGTCTACAACCTGACGCCACCTATCATTTTCAGCCCGCGATTCAGCCTGCCACCTCTCCTTTCATTCATATTGTGCTTTTCTGTAGTCAGTCATTGACTGCCTTCATGCATTCTGCTGTGCTCTTTCAGCGTGGGAGGACATCTGGAGCTCTGAGAACATATCATCCCTAGTCCGCTGCTTTCTCCTTCTAATCTTCGCTAGCCTCTGCGAAGGAGAAACATTTGCAGCTGGTGGAGGAGAAGGGAGAGGTGGTTAAAAAAGGCACATTTTAGAGAACAATGGGTACACTCTTTCATGTTAAATTTTGATGTTGACATTACACAGCACATGTGCTTTCGTTACAAGGTCACATTTTTCCTCTTATATTGAGGGCCTGCCGGTTTGGTGTGAGAGATCACTCACGCAGTGCCAGGCAACAGATTTCGGCTTGCAGGCAGCCATGGTAAGCCACAGTCTTTTGGCTTTTTTAACCTTCTTAACATGTGGGAATGGTTTCAAACAGCAGCGCCCTCATTTCCCATACCAAGCACCCGTTGGGTTGGCCATTTAAAATGGGTTGGCAATGTAAAAGGAGTGGCTGCGGTTTATGGGTTAACATGCAGCACAAACCCATCTCGCCCCCCCCACACCCAATTCCCCAGGATGATCACTTCACCCCTCCCCCCCACTGTGTGGCTAACAGCGGGGAACATTTCTGTTCTGCAGAGCAGGAAAGGGCACCTCTGGATGTCCCCTTAATAAAATAACCCCATTTCAACCAGGTGACCGTGAATGATATCACTCTCCTGAGGATAACAAAGAGAGATAAGGAATGGATGTTGTCTGCATGCCAGCAAACACCAGGACCATACGCTGCCATGCTTTGTTATGCAATGATTCCAGACTACGTGCTGCTGGCTTGGCGTGGTAAAGTGTCCTACCATGGCGGATGGGATAACGCAGCCCTCCCCAGAAACCTTTTGCAAAGGCTTTGGGAGTACATGAAGGAGAGCTTTCTGGAGATATCCCTGGAGGATTTCCGTTCCATCCCCATACACATTAACAGACTTTTCCAGTAGCTGTACTGGCCGCAATTGCCAGGGCAAATTAATCAATAATCATTAAACACGCTTGATTTTAAACCATGTGTAATATTTACAAAGGTACACTCACCAGAGGTCCCCTGTGTGCCCTCAGGGTCTGAGAGAATGCCTTGGGTGAGTTTGGGGGTTACTGGTTCCAGGTCCAGGTCGATAAACAGATCCTGGCTGTCGGGGAAACCAGTTTCTCCTCTTCCTTGCTGCTGTGCGCTATCTACATTATCTTCATCCTCATCTTTCTCGTACCCTGAACCCGCTTCCCTGTTGCATGTTTCTCCATTGATGGAGTCAAAGCACACGGTTGGGGTAGTGGTGGCTGCACCCCCTAGCATCACATGCAGCTCCGCGTAGAAGCGGCATGTTTGCGACTCTGCCCCGGACCTTCCATTTGCCTCTCTGGCTTTGTGGTATGCTTGCCTTAGCTCCTTAATTTTTACGCGGCACTGCTGTGCGTCCCTGTTATGGCCTCTGTCCTTCATGGCCTTTGTGACTTTTTCTAATATTTTGCCATTTTGTTTACTGCTATGGAGTTCAGCTAGCACTGATTCATCTCCCCATATGGTGAGCAGATCCCGTACCTCCCGTTCGGTCCATGCTGGAGCTCTTTTGCGATCCTGGGACTCCATCACGGTTACCTGTGCTGATGAGCTCTGCGTGGTCACCTGTGCTCTCCACGCTGGGCAAACAGGAAATGAAATTCAAAAGTTAGCGGGGCTTTTCCTGTCTATCTGGTCAGTGCATCTGAGTTGAGATTGCTGTCCAGAGCGGTCACAATGAAGCACTGTGGGATAGCTCCCGGAGGCCAATAATGTCGAATTCTCTCCACACTACCCCAGTTCCAACCCGTAAAGGCCTATTTTAGTGCTAATCCCCTCATCAGAGGTGGTGTAAAGAAAACCGGTTTAAAGGGCACTTTAAGTCCAAAAGAAGGACTTAGCTGTGTGAACGTGTCCAGGCTAAATTCGATTTAACGCTGCTAAATTCGACCTAAACTCGTAGTGTAGACCAGGCCTAAGTCTCATTTTCAAAATGGAGTAAGGATCTTAGGAGCCTAAATCCCTCTGACTGTAAATGAGATTTTGTCTCCTAAGTGCCTAAATCTCTTTTAAAAATGAGACTTAGAGTCCTAAATCAGTTAGGTGTTGCAATTCTGAACATGCAATGCCTAAATACTTTTAAAAATTGGGGCCTGATGTCCAGTTAAAATTTTTCTCAAGAGTCAAAAATTTTAAAGGAATTTAGATGCCTAGTGGGATTTTCAAAAGTCCTTGGGCCGATGTTATTTGCCCATGGTCACACGAGAAATCTGTGGCAGAACAGGGAGTTGAATGCATGTCTTCCGAGTCCCAGGCTAACACCATAACCATTGCACAACACTTCCTTTCTGGTCCATCTTCTGAGCTCATGTAGACTTGTATAATTCTGGAGTAAGGCCACTGAAGTCAATTAGTGAAAGCAGCGTAAATCTGGTGTGACACCACAGCTGTTGATCTGAAAGCTGGATAGTGATGCAACCACGTTAAAAATTAAGTTGGAGAGACAAAAAGAGGGAATGCATTAATTCTGGAGATGCAGCATTGTGCATACCACCAGAGGTCACTCTTTCTCATTAATATTTACTCCATCCCAGATTCAAGGAGCTCCTGTGCTGTGAAATTTGGCTGCACAGGTTTTGAGAGTTGGTCTGGGACCTAGAGAGCCTTAGAGAACCACAGGATCCATGTCCAGCAGACACACTTAATATTCAGTTTTATATCAATTACCCCTGATCCCTGTCTCTTCTCTGCTTATCACTGTAGCAACATGAGTGCAAAGTTAAAGTTGCACAGAGTGCCTTGCCTAAGAAGTCAGAGTTAAGGCTACATATTCCTTATCACATAAGGGATCACACTCTATCACACAAGGGGGTAGAGTTAAGGTTATACATGATTTTTCATAGAAAATTTAATCCAGTCCAGGTTTATATGTCTTTACCTTCTACCCAAACAAAGTACAAGCAACAGCAGAGTCTCAGAAAGAGTAAGTATCTCCCATAATTTCCCTTTCCCAAACTATTCTCTAGAACCAATTTTTATACATCAGGAGAACCACATGGCCAAAGAAGGAAAAGGTAACCATCTGCTTCCTAGCAAAGAGAAAATTTCATACAAAGGTCCCAATACTGCAAGAAGCTGATTGTTCTTGCCTCCTATTGATGTAAGTAGTCCTGGCCTTTGGTAGGTTGACAAGATCCAAACCAAAACTCCAATATCTCAACATCCCTACACATTGTCTGCTTTGGAACCCTTTCCTGGGCTTCAAGCCAAAATAGGTGAGGCAGTGTTCTTCCTGCGTTCCTCAGAGTGGAGCTGAGGATCTATCCCCAGCAAAATCTGCATTGTAAACCAAGGTAACTCTGCTGGGGTCAGTGGAGCTAATTTCCCTCTCCTCATCCCAATGTGAATCAGGAGTAACTACAATGGAATCAGTGGACCTGATTCTTCTCACACTCAGTTGGGTGAGAATCAGGAATAGCTTAATTAACATCAAAAGGCGTGTTGCTATGCTCATTCATCCCAAAGTAAATCAGCTCAATAACTCAATCGAAGGCAATGATCCTTATTCTTTTTTCAGTTACACTGTTTTTTAATTAGGCTAAATCTGCTGATATTAGTGGCCTAATTTATCTCCATACATAGCACAGTAACTTGGTGGGAGGAAGGAAAGATCACTGCAAGCTGCTGCCAGATGCTTACATGACTCTTTGTTCTCTAGGCCAATTTGAAGGCTTATTCATCTGGTTTCCACTTGGAGTACCCTCTGGGCTTCCCTAAATTACACTAATGTGATTATGGTGTCAAGAGGCCCTTCCAACAACCAGGGATCGTTGGGGGTAAAAAAACTCTTGGTCAAGCCAGCTGTCTCTAGTTTCTTCTACACCCAGGTCTGGCAATCATCCTATGCATGGGAAATACACAGCAGGCTGATTAAACTGGTTTAATGGACGCTTTGCACTGCTGGAGTGTTGAAAAAGTGCTGGAGCGGGGCTAAAATATGGCCAAATTGAGTTACACTGATTTAAATCTGGTGTAAATGAGAGACGACTCATGCCCAAAGAAAAGTAACCCCCCACACACCCCAAGTTTCCAACCTGACCTCAGTTTGCAGTGTTTTTTGAAGGCTTTTCTTTCTTCATCCCTACGAGTTCTCACACACAAAAGCAAGACTAATTAATTTTAGCTCTCATTCATTGTGTGAGACTCAGTAATAATTAATAATGAACTAAAATGCATACTCTGCTACCAGATGACACCCACATACTGCATCAAAGCAGAATAATCACGGATCTGGCTGTTCCATCAATTACTAGTCACAATATGAAATGCTTCAGCGACTGTCTCCCAAGGGATACAATGCAGATAAATAAAACACTCTCATACTATCAGATAGACACATGCACCCTTTGGAGTCAATGAAGACGTTCCAGATACAGATTTGGAATCTTGGATCTGCAGTGAAATTTGAAAGCATTCAATCTCTACGTGCCTATAACCTGATATTTCAGTAAGTACCACTCTGTAGTTAATTGCCTTCTTCACATTTGTTAATAGTGTGATCCTATTTCTAGGAACATTTGAAGGTTCCAATCCTGCAAACATTTTTTGGTGTGTCTATACTGCAGCAAGAAGTGAAATTTCAAACTTGGACAAATGTACCCGCTCTAGCTTTGATCAAGCTAGTGCACAACAAATAGTAATGTAGTGGCAGCTGCATAGTTGGCAGGATGGACTAGCTTCCTGAATCCATACCTTGGTTTTCAGATGGGATAGGACTCAGGATGGGTAGCTCATCTCACTGCTTGTGCAGCTATGGCTAAAATGCTATTTACAACATGTTAGCTTTGTAAAAGTTACAGCGGGTATGTCTACCTGAGCTGGAAATTACTCCTCCAGCTCCAGTGTAGACATACCCCTAGGTATGCAAAATTAGAGGTGTTCTTAACTCAGGTAGGCTAAACCACGATCACCAACTTGGTTTAAAATAGCAATGAAGACACAGCAACTTGGCATTTAACTCAGGTTAGGAGCTTGAGTTATAGCCTATAAGTGAGCCCGGGGTAGGATTTGATTTGCTAACTTAAGTTAAAAGCTGAGTTGCCATATCTGCACTGCTACTTTAAACCAAGCTCACTAATAATGGTTAGCTAACCTGAGTTAAGAACACATTTTTTTGCAGAGTAACTGTACCTTATGTCTGTTACTTTATTTCTTGGAGTAATCTATAAAACACAAAAAGTTACTCACGAGCATGTGTTTGTGTTTGTAACAATCCCATTATGTGACAACGTTCAAAGATTCTAAGTTTGTTCGTGTTCAGAACTGGAATAAAAACTAAATCTTTCCAACGTTTTCACAAAAGGAAGGAACAATGTGTTGCACACATACAAAATGGGAAATGACTGCCTAGGAAGGAGTACTGCGGAAAGGAATCTGGGAATCTGGAGTTATAGTGGATCACAAGCTAAATATGAGTCAACTGTGTAACTCTGTTGCAAAAAAATCAAACATCATTCTGGGATGTAGTAGCAGGAGTGTTGTAAACAAGACACGAGAAGTAATTCTTCTGCTCTACTCTGTGCTGATTAGACCTCAACTGGCTTATTGCAGTCAGTTCTGGGGGATGTCACATTTCAGGAAAGATGTGGACAAATTGGAGAAAGTCCAGAGAAGAGCAACAAAAATCATTAAAGGTCTAGAAAACATGACCTATGAGGGAAGATTGAAAAAAAATGGGTTTGTTTAGTCTGGGGAAGAGAAGACAGAGGGGGGACATGATAACAGTTTTCAAGTACATAAAACATTGTTACAAGGAGGAGGGAGATAAATTGTTCTCACTAACCTGTGAGGATAGGACAAGAAGCAATGGGCTTAAATTGCATCAAGGGCGGTTTAGCTTGGACATTAAGGAAAATCTTCCTGTCAGGGTAGTTAAGCACTGGAATAAATTTCCTATGGAGATTGTGGAATCTCTGTCATTGGAGATTTTTAAGAGCAGGTTAGAGAAGCACCCATCAGGGATGGTCTAGATAATACTTAGTCCTGCCATGAGTGCAGGGGACTGGACTTGATGACCTCTCGGGGTCCCTTCCAGTTCTACAATTCTATGAAAATGGAATTGTGTTGAAATGGCTGGTTTCAGATTGAAAAGGTCAGAGTTTGAATTCTGGTCTCTCTCTCTCTCTCTCTGGTACAAAAAGTGACCAGAGAGCCCTGTTCCTCAAAATCCTTTGTGATGAAAACTCTGTCAACTGTCCTTGCAAACTGGTTTTGAGAAAACACCAGATTTTGATGACATTTCATTTACTAAAAAATGCCCCGACCAGTTTGTCAGATTATGCCCCATAAACATAAAGTTACTCACAAGCATAAATGGTGTCAGAACAGGACTCAAAAGCTGGGCCATAGCATGGGCATGGCATTATTAATTATTGTTATTATTATTTATCTGGTATGAGTGAGAAGCAGTAATTTTCTCATTGAAATCATTGGCAGAGATCTGCTAAAAACAGATTCTCTGTCTGAAACAACTTAAGCTATCCATTCTGAAAACATTTACCTATGTAGTTTAATTCATATTAGCAGCCTTTGGAAATCAGGGCCAGATTTTTAAAGGTATTTAGGCACCTAAAGGTGCAGATAGGCACCCAGATATCTCAGATAACCAGTGTAAGTACAATTACTTCAGTGTTTGCAGGAATAAGGATATGAATAAGAACCTGATTAGTGTATGGTATCTATACAGGAGAGTTAAAGTTGTTTGGGTGCTCTAATTGAATTTCCATGCCTTAACATATGTTTTTAAGTGTAATCTCAATTTCCTAGGTTTGCAATTCTTTTTTTGCGGGGGAGGGTGGATAATTATAATATACCTGTGGTGTTTTTTATGCTTAAGTTGTTGATATATATTCTTAGTGGTAACTACATATTAAGTTATTATTATTTCAAATATTTGTTTTTGAAATAGTGAGAAAATTTGCACTATCATTCATATTTTTACCTTTTCACCACCTTTTATTCCACTGGAAAAAGGAGGGTAATTTAAGCACCTATGAAAAGTAACAAAAAAACCACAACCTTTTCTCTATTCACTTACTTTTTCCCATTAGAAAAAAAAATTGGGGAAAAAATAGAATAATGAAAGAAAAGGTGAGGGCAAATACTTTACTTTTGTTTGCTTTTCTCTACAGGAAAGTTGTGAATCAAGTTTTAAAATGGAAGGAAAAATATTTTCCCTATCACTTTCTCTATTTTTAAGTTCCCTCAGATTCCTAACTGGAAAAAAAGGTGAAAAAATACATTGGAAAAGGGGTGAAAAAATTGGAAATTTGAAATGAACATTTTCCCATAGAAAAACAGGGTAGGTGAAGAATTTTGAATGAAGTGAAAATGGCTAATTTTATTTCTTATTTATTTGGAGAGAATATAAATAAATAAATAAGTGAACCCCCAATGGAATACACACTTTTTTTTACCAGCATTTTTTAATACATCTCCTTGGATATTTGGAAGATTCTCTCTCTCTTTCTCTCTCTATTTGGCGTTCCAAATACCATGTCACCATGTGTATTATTCTGGAAAGAATTACCCCTCTGATTTCACATTACTGAATGTCTTCACATACATACTTTTACCACGAGAGGTTAAAATTTATTATTATTATTAATTATTATTAAATATTGTTATTGTTATTGCTATTGGTGTTGATTTCATTTTAATATAATATTAATAACTATAATATATTCAGAGCATAAATTGTCCCAGAACCTTTACAAGTGGGGGGAAGGGATAGCTCAGTGATTTGCACATTGGCCTGCTAAACCCAGGGTTGTGAGTTCAATTCTTGAGGGGACCACTTGAGGATCTGGGGCAAAATCAGTACTTGGTCCTGCTAGTGAAGGCAGGGGGCTGGACTCAATGACCTTTCAAGGTCCCTTCCAGTTCTAGGACATGGGATATCTCCATTAATTAAAAAATTATTTAATATAATTAGTAAGACAAAAGGAACAGAGGGTCATCTCCTCAGTTGGTGTAAATTGGAATCAATAAGCCAAGTCCTCACCTAGTGCAAAACCAGCCATCTCTCCACTGGAATCAATGGGTCAGATCCCCAGCTGTTGTAAGTCAGCCATAGCTCTATTGGAATCAATGGGGCCAGATCTGCTGATGATGTAAATCTGCTGTAGCTCCTTTTGAGTCAATGAGAGAGATGCCCAGTTGCTGTACATCAGCCAGCAGGCAGTCTGGCCTCATTCAATTGCTTTCACACTAGTTGAGTATCTGGGCCAATTAAAAGAATGCACAGTTCCTTACCTAGTTAGTAGTAAAGGGCAGTCAGGAAGAACCTGAATCAAAACCAAGGATTCAAATTTTGGAATGTTTAAAATCTGAACCAGAATTTAGATCAGTATTTTTTAACCTTTTGTCCTATTGGGGTGGTTTCCCCCTTTTTTTTTGCAGGATGGAGTATGGGAAAGGAATGGCAGGAGGAAACCACACAGTACAGACCAAATTCATTCTCCTGGGATTTTCCACCCTTCCCAGACTGCAAGACTTGCTATTCTCCGTGTTTTTATTGAGCTACTTGATCACCGTGACTGGAAATCTCCTCATCATTCTCCTCACGTTGGCTGACCCTGCCCTTCACACCCCCATGTACTTCTTTCTCAGGAACCTCTCCTTCCTGGAGATCTGCTATACATCAGTTACCATCCCTAAAATGTTGGCCAACCTCCTCTCGGAAGATAAGACCATCTCTTTCATTGACTGTGCGGTGCAAACCTATTTCTCTTTTTTCCTTGGTGGGTCAGAGTGTTTTCTCCTGGTGTCTATGGCCTACGATCGGTATGTTGCAATATGCAAGCCTCTGCATTACTCCGTGGTTATGAACAGGAAGGTGTCCACTGGACTGGCTGCTGGATGCTGGCTCACTGGTCTCCTCTTGTCCTTCAGTCACACCAGCGTGGTATTCACCCTACCCTTCTGCAGATCCCATGAGATTAATCATTTCTTCTGTGACATCCCTCCACTGCTGAAGCTGGCCTGTGGAGACACCTCCCGCAATGAAATTGCTGTCTTCATGGTGGCTCTGTTCTTTGTCTCCTTCCCGTTTGTGCTAATCCTCATGTCCTACATCAGCATAATCTCCACCATCTTGAAGATGCCCTCGGGGGCGGGCAGGAGGAAGTCCTTCTCCACCTGCTCCTCACACCTCATGGTGGTGATGCTATTCTATGGCTCTGGTGCCATTATGTATCTGAAGCCTAATTCCTCCTACTCACCAGACACAGACAAGTTTCTCTCTCTGTCCTACACAGTCCTCACACCCATGCTAAACCCCATTATCTACAGTCTGAGGAACAAGGAGGTGAAGGGCGCCTTCTGGAGAATCATGGGGAGAAAAAGGTTTTGTTGAATCATAGAAATGTAAGCCTGGAAGCGACATTGACAGGACATCCAGTCCAGTCTCCTGCACTGGGGCAGGATTAAGTATTCTCTAGACTATCTCTGACACATGTTTGTCTAACCTGTTCTCAACCCCCTTACCTCACCATGACAGAGAGTCCACAACCTCCCCAGATAATTTGTTCCAGTGCCTAACTACTCTTACAGTTAGGATGTTTTTTCCTAATGTCCAACCTAAATTTCCCTTGCTACAATTTATGCCATTACTTCTTGTTTTGTCCTCAGTGATTAAGGAGAACAATTTATCACCCTCCTCTTTATAACAACCTTTTACATACTTGAAGACTGTTATCATGTCCCCACTCCATCTTCTCTCCTCCAGACTAATCACAGTTTTTTCAATCTTTCCTTTCAGGCTGTGTTTTCTAGACTTTTAATCACTTTTGTTGCTTTCCTCTGGACTTTCTCCAATTTGTCCACATCTTTCTTGACATGCGGTGCCCAGAATTGGACACAATACTCCAGCTAAGGCCTTATCAGTGCTGAGTAGAATGGAATAATTAATTCTTGGGTCTTGCTTACAATGCTCTTGCTAATACATCCGAGAATGATGTTCACTTTTTTTGCAACAGTATTACATACATTGATTTATTATAAATATGTCTGGCTCAATTCTTTCTCTTCAGCAATGAAACTCATTAAGGTTCAGCTTCTGATCGTATGTATATGAGTTTCATTATGGAGTAATACAGTACCACCAAAGTTAATGTAATTACTAGAGCAGGGTAGGAAATACTTTTCCCATCCCACAAAATTATTTGAGATAAAAAAAAAAAATTATCCTGAAACAGGATGAAAAGTTGAAACCTCAAAAATTTTGTGAACTTCTACTAATGGTACTAAATAATAATAAAAATAAAATTGATTGTGTTAGTTGAAACATTTCATTTTGATAATTTCAAAAAATATTTTAATTTTGACATTTTTTATGTTTTTAACTGTTATTTTTGTATAAATTAACTAAAGTTTCTAAATAAAAAGAAGAAGAAGTATTTTTGAAGCAGAAAATGAGGGTTTCATTTAAAAAATGTCAAAATGGGACATTCTGACATTTTAAAAACTTTTCTTTCAAGTTTGTTTGAATCAGGAGTTCCCTCAAAACTACCCCTTCCCTGAAAACACTTTTGGTTTTAACAAATAGGCATCTTCTGACAGAAAGTTTTGTTGTCAGATTCCTGTCCATCTCTAGGAGATACACTGGGGTAAATCTGGAGGGACAGTAGTAACAAGAATACACTCAAAAGTCTTCCCACAGGCTTTAGCTCTTTGGTGCAGATTGAAGTTCAACAGCTAAAGGCTGTGGGGATACTTCAGGTGCATTCTTGTAACAAAAAAATAGGTTGAGTCTTCTGAGTAATTAAGGGAGGGAATGTTTAAGTATTGGTGTTGCATTGGTTAGTAATTTAATTGATTATTAGAGCTGGGCAATTTTTTGGGGACAAATAGTTTATTTGCCAAAACATGAAGCTTCAGTCAACCTGAAACTAGTCGTGAATTTGACAAAATACTTGAATAGTCATTGGGTGAGGGGGATACTATTGCCTGGTGGTTAAGCTTGGGAGCTGGGAAAGTCAAGTCAAGTTCATGTCCCTGTTTCAAGGCTCTTTATTTATTCATACATTTTGTAACAGCATCAACATGAGAGATTGAAAGGTCCTGTTTTATGGATATTGACCATAAAGGCCCAAAGAGCTAACCGTGTTTATAAATTCTTTCACTGTCCAACACTAAACAGTAATAGGCAGATTCAGGGTTATTTTTAAATAGAAGCCTTGGTTTTACTTCATTACTTGGCAAACCCCCAAAAGCATTCATTCACATTGAAAGTTTATTGATTATATATGAGAAAGAACAAGAAATTATAACTAGCCTTTATATTGAAACTGTGGTTGAGTGATTATGCAAAACAAACTTGGTCAAACCTGATCAAAGTCTCTCTCCTTCTGAAGTCAAAATATCAGAGTTCCTTATTTTCAGAACAACCTTTCCTTGATAAAAAGGAAAATGTTAATTTTACTCTCAGTCCTGATGGGAAGGGCATTCCCTTATCCTATTCTTAACAAACAGACAGACACAAGGTGGAGGAGAGATGGGATAGAAAAGATGGGGAAAATATGGCTTTTGTTGATGTTTTTGGAACCCTGGACCTCTGGTTAGTTAATAGTGGGTGCTTTGACTGGCAAGCTGACCACGACACTTGATGCTTGGACCCAGGTTAGTTACGATCTAGTTCGGGCCATCATCTGGTTGGATCCTTTCTCTTTAGACCAGGCAGGTTTGGATAGATGCAATATGATTGACTTCAGGATTCAATTACAAGCCAAGGGAATGAGACAGGATAGGAGGAAAGAAGCAGTGGGCAGAAAAGAACTCAAGGGAAGGGAACACAATACAGGATCTTATATGCCTTTGTGGTGCTGGTAATTAGATATCCACACTGGCGGGCTGGAGATTGGATGTCATGATAATGTGTTGACTTTCAGCACTGACAGGTGAGAACAAAGTTCTTTAAACAAGAACAAGGCCAACCGGCCTTCCTCTCAGGAAGAAAGTCTTTTAGATAAGTCAAAATGAGATGTGACAAGACGAGCTGGAAACCCCCACAGGGGGGGAATGGGTGGCATAGTTCATCCCCCTCATTATTTTGTCCACCAGTTTTGGTCTATGAACTTCTGGCTCCACATATTCTGTTTTTAACAAACATAATTTCAACAGTTCTTCGATTATATCAACATGGCCTTTTTGGTTTAGACTAATCCAGTTTCTCTGTCTCATTCTCTTGCACCTGTTTATAACATACACAGTTTTCCATAGTTATTGTAACATCTTATGAACTGTCACATACTTTTTAACATTTGAAGTCACAATAGGGGTGCACTTAATAGCCTAATAGTCACAACAGGCCCCACAGTAGCGTATCCTGTAGACCAGTGGCTAGGTCATTCTTCTAAGATCACCAAATTCAAATCCCTGTTTGCCATCAGGCAGAGGGGAAAATGAACACAGGTCTCTCATAGCTCAGGTGGGTGCTCTAACCACTGGGATAAAAATTATGCACTTGGCATGCTCTATCCATTTTGTGAATCTAGCCCTTCATTTCCTTTGCTTTTATGTGAAAAGGTGCCCAAAAATACAAAACAATACTTTCTTTTGGTTGGATGAAATAGTTTTCAAACTTCTGACACAAATCAATTTAAAAAATATGGAATTGCCAGTGAACAGAAAAATCAGTTATTCATCCCGCTGTTTTCATGTTGTTTCATTTGTCCTTCTTTCCTGCCTTCTTTTCCTTCTTAATCTTATCACTTCCTTTCCAGGAATACATCATTGCTTATCCTTATCTGTTAGTCCTTGATTTTCTGTAATGTCCTAGATGTCATAGGGGATGTATATTAGTTTATGTACCCAGTCACTAAGAGGCGGTATCCAGCACAAATAACCCAGACATCACTGGTCCTAAGGTGAGTCACTAAGCCCATAAAGAGGGAGGAATAAGGAACTCCACCACCCTTTGGGATCAGCTTGCCACAAGAAAGGTTACATTTTCATTTAGACAAAAAACTTTATTTTCCATCCAAAAAAAGTTTTCTGCTAGTCCTAATCAGGAGCCAAATTATCTTTGTGCATCCTCCAGTTTTTGACCAGTATAACTCCAATGACTCCTCTGGAGTTTCTAATGATATACATTATTGTAAAAGAGGAGACTCAAACCATATACCCCATTTGGGACCAGAACCTGAACTGGTAGAAATCACTGTTGCTTCATTGGAGGCAATGACCCAGATCCCAAGATGGTATAAATCAGCCACAGCCCTACTGGAGTCAGAGGACTCAATCCCCAGTTGGTGTAAATTAGTGTAGCTCCATTATAGTGATTGAAGTTATGCCAGTGTGCAACAGCTGAAAATCTAGCGCAGAATATTCAAACACGCCACTAACACAACCTCTGCCCCCATCTGTCACTGATGGAAGAAACAAAGAAAGAATTTAGAAGGAAACAGAGAGAGGAAGAGAAGAGTCTTGTCAGTCATAATTCCCCTGATCAAAATGTCTTTATCACAGCAAACCAAACTCTGCTTGCAAATCCAGCAGGAACTCCATTCACTTCCGTAATGAAGTGTGATTGAGACCAAGTTTCCTTGATACTCTTAGGGTAAGATTCTACCACATTGACTGGCTGAGTCAGATACCCAGGTGGGGTAAATCATTGTAGTCCCAGTGAAGTTAATGCATACACTTTGATTTCCACTACCTGTCTGGTCCAGAGGGGCTTCATGTGGAGTATAGCAGTAGTCATTGTGAACAGAGCTAGTTGGGAAAATTTTTATACCTGTGCTAAACCTTGACAAAAACAAAAATGTATTTATTTTCAACAATTTTTTCTTCAAATGTCCCCATGCTCTTTGACCAAAATGTATTGGGTTTTGTGCTTTAATGTATTTTTCATTATAAAAATCCCCGCAAAATAGCTGACAACAGACATTTTGCTCATTTTCATCTAAAAATGTTTCTAGCAAAAGATCTCCACCAACCAATAAAGGTTGAAAACTGGCCCATCAGGACACCACCAGTTTTACACTGATGTAACCTCATTCATTTCAGTGGAGTAACTCCCGATTTATTCCCGTGAGTGCAGAATCTGGCTGATTCAAAGTACGTGTAGAATATTTCCTCTCTTATACTCATCTTACATAGGTGTGAATGTCTGTACTAGGTACTAGGGAGGAGACAGCCAGTGCTCATCCCCTCTCTTCTTCCACTGGAACACTTTGTATGAGCTGGGTATGGAGCACGTGATTCTGCATACCCCACTTTGCCCATGTGGATTGTGGGGTTCAGGTCAACATGCAGGATAGCTCCTGCCTCCAGCAGTCAAGAGGACACCTGAATTGCCTCTTTCCCTGTAAATCCCTCAGACCCCAAATAATATTTGACTAGAAATCCCATAGGCCAATTACATCTAGTTTTGTTCCCTTTCTTGTGGATGCTAAGATACATGCTGATAAACAAGAGAGAGAGACAGACAGACAGAGATGATGTATGGAGAGATAGACTAACCATCTGTATAACATACCAAGAAGCACATCCATGTTATTTTATATTCTGTGCTTGGTTCATAATTTGACATGCTGATGAGGTCTGTCATGAAAATAGAGGGAAGGATAGCCACTTCCTTACTTGTAAGGGGTTAAGTAGTTCAAATAGCCTAGTTGGCATCTGACCAGAAGGACCAATGAGAAAAGAATATACTTTCAAATCTGGGGTGGGGGGAGAGATTTGTTTGTTGTTCTCTTTTGTTGTTCCCTCTCCAGACAGAGGGAGAAACCAAGCAGGTACATCTCTTGAAAATATACGTGGAATAATCCATCTAAAACCACAGAAATTGTAAATAGGGCAAGGAAATGCATTAGGTTATCTTTTGCTTTCACTTTATGGGGGGGAGGGATAGCTCAGTGGTTTGAGCATTGGCCTGCTAAACACAGGGTTGTAAGTTCAATCCATGAGGGGGCCACTTGGGGATCTAAGGCAAAATCAGTACTTGGTCCTGCTAGTGAAAGCAGGGGGCTGGACTTAATGACCTTTCAAGGTCCCTTCCAGTTCTAGGAGATGGGATATCTCCATTAATTATTTTTTATTATATTGTGAATTTTCCTATGCTACAGAGGTAGTTTTATTCATATTTTTGTAACTTTGAAGCTGAGCCCAGAGGGGAATCCTCTGTGTTTTAAATATTTTTATTACCTTATAAAGTATCTTCCATCCTGATTTTGCAGGTGTGATTCTTTTATTTTTTTCTTTATAAATAAAATTCTTCTTTTAAGAACCTGATTGATTTCAGTGTCCTGAAGACAAAGGGTCTGGTCTGTGCTCATATTGCTAAGGCAATTGATTGGGATATTATTCTCAAGCCTCTCCCTGAAAGGGGGTGAAGGGTCTTGGGAGGATATTTTTGGGGGATAGGGATTCCAAGTGACCCATCCCTGAATTTTTGTGTAAATCACTTGGTGGTGGCAGCAATACCATCCAAGGACAAGGAAAGGTATTTGTGCCTTGGGGAAGTTTTAAGCTAAGCTGGTAAAATATAAGCTTGAGGGGTCTTCCATGCGGGTTCCCACATCTGTACCCCAGAGTTCAGAGTGTGGTGGGCAATCCTGACAAGGTCACAAGGGGGCACTGAATTTAAAAAAAAAATCTGCTCATTCTGCACACAGACATTTATCCTCAAAGAGGCCAGTCCACATGCTCCAGAAGAAGGTGAGGCAGATCTGCATTTCAAGAGGGCTATGAACAATTCGAGTGCCAAGTTCCTTTCCTGTTGAAGTGAAAAGGAACATTCCTGGTGTGCCAAATTCTGTTCTGAGTTACACTGCTACAGCAGTGTACATTTTTTGTATCTTCATAGACATTAGTACAGTTACTCGAGATGAACACTGCTATTGCTCTGCTACCTCGAATACTCCTGATTTACACCATTGGAGCTACATTATCTTCAGTGGACTGATATTTTCCCCCAGACAGAAGTTATCATCTCTTGCAGTCATTGAGAAGCCCACAGTTGCAGTCACTAGCCCATGCAAAAGGAGCAAGGAAGAGACCAAATGTTGAAGAAAGTCTTAGGCTGCTCATTCTATTGAGTTTATCAAGATGTGACTTGATCATAGTCTACAAGTCTACTCGGTGTACAGGGGGAGAAGCTATATCTGATGCTACAGGTCTCTTTAATCTAGCAGATAAAGTTATAACAAAATCCAATGGCTGGAAGGTGAAATAATAAAAGTTCAACCTGTAAATAAGACATAAAATTTTAACAATGGAGGGCATTTAACTCTTGGAACAACTTCCTTATGGATTCTCTATGACCTGGAGTTTTTAATTCAAGAATGGATGTCTTTCAAAGTGATGTGGGCTAGCTCATCCAGAAGTTATGGGCTTGATGCAGCTATTTCTGGGTAAAAGTAAATGGCCTGTTATACAGGAGGTCAGACTAGATGATAATAATGATTTTTCTGGACTTAAAAATCTATGGACTCATGAGTTTAGGAATATGCAGCTTCACTTTAGTTTCCAGACAGATGGTCATATCACAGAGCAATAGATGTTGGAGAAGAGAAAATGTGCTGTAAGAAACAAGTCTTAGGCCTGGAGGGTTCATTGGTAAATTCAAACAATTTGATTCCTTTCTCATTTATTCCTTACTGCTGGAGGAAAATACCATTTAGCATGCGTAAGGACACTAGAATTTGGCCTGATGCTACCTGCAGGTAAGAGGTGCAGGGGATGAAATTTGAGGTAGGACAATTTCTAGGCTAAACGGTGTTCAGGATCTACCTTCTTTACCATGGATCATTGAAAAGAATTGGAAACCCACACGTTATGCAGCCTCACGTCTTTATTTAGCAATTTTTTTCCTCAGGACAGAGTCTATTAAAAGAATGACCACAGGGAATCACATCTTGGTGACCCATTTCATCCTCCTGAGATTTGCCAACCACCCTGAGCTGAGCTGTGTGCCATTTGTGGGTTTTCTATCTAGTTATCTCATTGCTCTGACTGGGAATCTTCTGATGATCATCCTCATCACTATGTCCGACACTGCCCTTTGCACTCCCATGTATTTCTTTCTCAGGAACTTGTCCTTCCTGGAGATCTCTTACACCTTGGTCACCCTGCCCAAGATACTGGCCAACCCCCTTTCAGAGGATAAAACCATCTCCTTCCTCGGCTGTTTTACACAGACATATTTCCTCCTCTTCGTAAGGGGGATGGAGTGTCACCTCCTTGCTGTGATGGCCTATGATCGATATGTTGCTATATGCCACCCACTGCATTACCCAGTCCTTATGAACAGGAGGGCCTATGTGGGGCTTGCGGCTGCTTCCTGGGTCACCAGCCTCCTGGTGTTAATGGATCACATTGTGACCATATTCACCTTACCCTTCCGCGGCTCTAATGAAATCACATCATTTCTTATGTGATGTTCCCCCAGTGATGGAAATGGCCTACGGGGACATCCATAGGACTGAAATCACAGTTCTCCTGGTTGCCCTCTTCTTTGTCCTGCTGCCGTTCATGTTCATCCTTGTGTCCTACGCTCGTATCATCTCCACCATCCTGAAGATGCCATCAACTGAGGGTGGGCAGGAAACTTTCTCCAGCTGCTCTTCACACTTATTGGAGGTGACTCTTTTCTATGGGATGGCCTGCACCATGTACATGAAAGCCAAATTAAGCCACTCACCAAATGATGAAAAACTTATTGCTCTGGTGTGGAGCATCATAACCCTATGCTAAACCCCATCATCTACAGCCTGAGGAACAAAGAGGTGAAAGGGATGCTCAGGAGATTAACTCAAAAAAAACCTATACTCAGGTACCAAGATTTTCTTCTACATTTATGGAGGCTTTTCTATTTTTCTAAATTAGAAAGGCACCGTTCAGTGAGGCAGATTGTGATGGGATGTGTCTACCCCACACTAGAGATTCAGCTAATCCCACATTATGGATGGAGGAAGTCGGGCATGCTCCAACTGCTGCCATGGTACAAAAGGGAGCAGCCCAGTTCATTCTAGGCTGACCGTCGAGGACGAAGGAAGCCTGGTGGAGGTTCCAGCCCCGGAGTCATCTCAGCCTGCGACTGGGAGAACCACAGACCCAGAGAACCTAGGAGGAGCCCCAGAGCCTATGGCTGCCCACCCAGGAGCTGCCCATGCTGAGGGACCAGAAGACCCTGCTGGACCACGGACTGCCACCACAGGAGATGGGGTAGGAAGTAGCCCCGGGAAGGAGATTAGCTCCAACTCCCAGGCCGAGTTAGCGTGTTGCGGTGGAATCCCCGCTGACCCAGTGGTGAACCCACTTGCCACTGACAGGGTCCTGGGCTGGGAACTGGTGGAGTAGGGAGGGTCCGGGTCCCCCTATACCCGCTGTTGCCTCCTTGGTGGTGGCCTTCCAATGCTGGCTCTTCCGCCTTATAGCCCCGAACCCTCGAGCAGTGCTACTGACTCCGGCCGTTGGGCCTTACTGCCCCAAACCCTTGGGCAGTGCTGCTGATTAGGCCATTGGGCCTTATTACCCCGAACTACTGGGCAGTGCTAATGACTCTGGCCATTGGACTGTACTGCCTTGATCCCTGGGCAGTGCTATTGACTCTGGCTGTTGGGCTGTACTGTCTGACTCTCAGGACAGAGATAGCGACTCTAGCATTTAGGCCACACTGTAGAAGCCTAAGGTCTGACCCCTAGACATCGACTGTGGGATGCCACAGCCCCGCTCTGCTCCAAAGAATGACTGGGAGTGTCTACCCCGCAACACAGATCCTGACCTCCGTTACATCAGGGTAAATCCAGAGTCACTCCACTGATGTTAAAGGAGCTACTCCAGCACAAGACTGTGGATTCTCTCTGCCCTGCAGGGGGAATTCCTCTGAGCACCATTGAGATCCTGTAAAAATAAAATAAAGTAAGGATACTGTGGCTGAGCTAATAGGAGCTGGGAGACCAAATCCCTTACAGAGCTTGGAAAATCTCAGCCTCCATTTCTGAAAGGATGGTTGGGGTTATAAGATTGTTCTAAGATAAGTTATGCTAAGAAAAACCTTACTATGGAAAATGTCCTATTGGAGCCAAGAGGCCCTTTCCCTGGGCCAGCTTGTGTCATGATTACACAATGGTGTAAGGGAGAAAGGGGGATGTACACTTCAGGTCATGGAGTAAAGAGAACACAACCTCAGTGGGGCTGCTACATTACACATGTCCCATGGGTAAGTGGTAGGATCTGGCTACCACAGCTATTCCATCACTCCAACAGAAGTACATTGTATCAGGTACAGACTTGGCACAGGGTTGGTCCCCCTTGGAACAAGAACAAACCCACAAGGAAGATCGTGACTAGGGCTGTCAAACGATTAAAAAAGATAATCGCAAGATTTAAAAAAATGATTTGCGATTAATCGCAGTTTTAATCACACTGTTAAATAATGGAATACCAATTCAAATTTATTATAAATATTTTTGGATGTTTTTCAACATTTTCAAATATATTGATTTCAATTACAATGCAGAAATACAAAGTGTAGAGTGCTTGAGATAACTGTGGTTAATTGACAGGCCTAATTGTGCCTCTTCAAATCATAAATTGAGCTGGTCAAAAAAATTTGAGTAGACCTATTGAAATCAGTGGGACTAGTCACAGAGTAAGGTACTACTCCATGTGAGTGAGGAAGGAAGAATTGGGCCTTTAAATTCTCAGAGGTTGGAGTGCTAAGTAAAGGCAAAATGGTGAATCCTTCACTCGTACTGGTAAACAATTACTGTCATGAATAGCTTCATTGACTTCAGTGGAACTATTTGTGTGTGTTACTATTCACTAATGTGACCAAGGGATTCATAAAAGGATCCTCAGTTAGCACCCAGAACTGGTCACTAGCACCCGAGATGGCAGATTTTAACCAGTGTGACATAGACTTGAAAAACAATCTGCACCCCTGAGCTGTGCAGCTCATAATCGTTCTGATGGTTCTGCTAATAGCATGTAGACAATACATACCCATGGTGTAATTCCACTGCCTAGAGTGGAGTTAGTCCAGGAACAAATCTGGCCCCCTGATGTTTACACAGAACTAGCTGGATTCCCCTTGTTGCCCTTTGGAGTTAATAGTTGTTTTGTTTCTACTGAGGAAGAATTGCCTTGGCCCCAAAGACATTTCCATCACTTGCTACTCTGGGACCCAAGGGGGATGAGTGTTGGAGGATATTCCTCTTGTGAGAATGAAGTCATGCATCAATTCTGCTATACATAATGGGACCGGATCCCCAGCTGGAGAAAAATAACATAGTTCTATTGATTTACATGAGTCAATGCCAATTTACACCAGCTGAGGATATGGCCTAGCAAGTTTTGTTCCTCCTGTTTGGTCCATCCTGCAAGATCTCCTTTAGTTGCTATAATTTAACATTAATTTCATATTAGCCTTAACCACCACTGAGAAGTCCTTAAGCACCTCCCATCTCTAGGCATTGAATGAAATGGGCCAAATTCATCCTGAATGTAATGCTGTCAATTCCAGTGGTTCTCCACCAAATTTGCCCACTGAATTTTAACAATCCTCTCTGCAGCCTGTTTGAAGTTGACACTCTTTTTCATGATCATGGCAAAGACTTTTTAATAATGCCCAGTGGAACCCATTAATAGTAACATCCTTTCATTGCCCACTACTTAGCAGAGCTTAATTTAGAAGGGATAAATTGATTCAAGTTATAGCTCAATAACGTTATTATAATAATGTTATAATGATTTTTTTGCCTCTGTCTTCACGAACAAGGTCAGCTCCCAGACTGCTGCACTGGGCAGCACAGTATGGGGAGAAGGTGACCAGCCCTCTGTGGAGAAAGAAGTGGTTTGGTACTATTTAGAAAACTGGATGAGCACAAGTCCATGGGGCCGGATGCGCTGCATCCGAGGGTGCTAAAGGAGTTGGCGGATGTGACTGCAGAGCCATTGGCCTTATCTTTGAAAACTCATGGCGATCGGGGGAGGTCCCGGATGACTGGAAAAAGGCTAATGTAGTGCCCATCTTTAAAAAAGTGAAGAAGGAGGATCCTGGGAACTACAGGCCAGTCAGCCTCACCTCAGTCCCTGGAAAAATCATGGAGCAGGTCCTCAAGGAATCAATTCTGAAGCACTTAGAGGAGAGGAAAGTGATCAGGAACAGTCAGCATGGATTCACTAAGGGCAAGTCATGCCTGACTAACCTAATTGCCTTCTATGAGGAGATAACTGGGTCTGTGGATGAGGGGAAAGCAGTGGATGTGTTATTCCTTGACTTTAGCAAAGCTTTTGATACAGTCTCCCACAGTATTCTTGCCAGCAAGTTAAAGAAGTATGGATTGGATGAATGGACTATAAGGTGGATAGAAAGCTGGCTAGATCGTAGGGCTCAACGGGTAGTGATCAACGGCTCCATGTCTAGTTGGCAGCCGGTTTCAAGTGGAGTGCCCCAGGGATCGGTCCTGGGGCCCGTTTTGTTCAATATCTTCATTAATGATCTGGAGGATGGCGTGGACTGCACTCTCAGCAAGTTTGCAGATGACACTAAACTGGGAGGAGTGATAGATACGCTGGAGGGTAGGGACAGGATACAGAGGGACCTAGACAAATTAGAGGATTGGGCCAAAAGAAACCTGATGAGGTTCAACAAGGACAAATGCAGAGTCCTCCACTTAGGATGGAAGAATCCCATGCACTGTTACAGACTAGGGACTGAATGGCAAGGAAGCAGTTCTGCAGAAAAGGACCTAGGGGTTACAGTGGACGAGAAGCTGGATATGAGTCAACAGTGTGCCCTTGTTGCCAAGAAGGCTAACTACATTCTGGGCTGTATAAGTAGGGGCATTGCCAGCAGATTGAGGGACGTGATCGTTCCCCTCTATTCGACATTGGTGAGGCCTCATCTGGAGTACTGTGTCCAGTTTTGGGCCCCACACTACAAGAAGGATGTGGAGAAATTGGAAAGAGTCCAGCGGAGAGCAACAAAAATGATTAGGGGGCTGGAGCACATGAGTTATGAGGAGAGGCTGAGGGAACTGGGATTGTTTAGTCTACAGAAGAGAAGAATGAGGGGGGATTTGATAGCTGCTTTCAACTACCTGAAAGGGGGTTCCAAAGATGATGGATCTAGACTGTTCTCAGTGGTACCAGATGATAGAACAAGGAGTAATGGTCTCAAGTTGCAGTTGGGGAGGTTTAGGTTGGATATTAGGAAAAACTTTTTCACTAGGAGGGTGGTGAAGCACTGGAATGGGTTACCTAGGGAGGTGGTGGAATCTCCTTCCTTAGAGGTTTTTAAAGTCAGGCTTGACAAAGCCCTGGCTGGGATGATTTAGTTGGGAATTGGTCCTGCTTTGAGCAGGGGGTTGGCCTAGATGACCTCCTGAGGTCCCTTCCAACCCTGATATTCTATGATTCTATGATAATAAAAGTTGTAGGAGATCACTGACTCACCACCACAGCGCCTCCTGCTGGCCAGTCCGGGAATTAGCTCTTTTCCAGCCCCAGAGCACCTCCTGCTGACCAGTGTCTCATCTGCTACAGGCCCCTGTATCCCTCCCAGACCCCAGTGCCCCTTTCCCTCTGGGGCTCCCTTCCTAGGGGAACCCCCTCCCCCTATGCCCACCTTGCCTCAGTGGCTACTGCCAGTCATCATCTATCCCCCTTTCTCTGGGGCAGACTGCAGTCTGTAATGGCCACTCATCATCCGCAAGGGGGTTGGACCAGCTGCCTCTGCCTACCCCCAAGCTGCACCTCTGCAGCCCCAGTACCTGCTTAGGCCTTTACCAAGGCCTCAGCCTGGGGAGTTGCCAGGCTGGAGCTCCCCAGCTCCCCTTGCCCTTCCCCAGCACTGCTCTGCTTCTGGTACCCTGTGCTACCAGGCAGATAGGCCCTTCTCACTCCAGGGCTGGAGTGAATCTCCTTTCAGCTCCTGGCCCCCCAGCCCTCTTATCAGGGCCAGCTAGGCCCTAACTGAGCTGGCCACACCTGTGGTCAGCTACTCCCTCAGCTGCTCTCACTCTCACTCCCTCTCCAGGGCTGCTTTTAACCCCTGTTATGCTGAAGTGGGGCAGCCACCCCACTACAAAATCCATATGGGCAGTAGATCAGGTAGCGATCAAGGTGCTTAGATACCAAGGTGTTGGGCACCAGAGATACATCTAAGAGATACATTTTCCCCCACTATGTTCATCCCAGTTTTAAGCTGACTGCAAACCTAAATTTGATATCTTTTGATTGTTGCTTGCAGTGTTGTTGTAGCTGTTCCAGGATATTAGAAAGACAAGGTGGGTGAAGTATTATTTTGTAGTGGACGAACTTCTGTTGATGACAGACAAGCTTTCAAGCTACACAGAGCACTTCTTCAGTTCTGGAAAAGGTGCTCAGAGTGTCACAGCTAAATACAAGGTGCAACAGATTGTTTAGTTGAAGTAGTTAACACACATTCAAAGGGACCATTCAAGGTGAAGTGTCCCATTAACACGTCTGCAGTCATAGGACAAATACGGGGGGTTAGTGTGTTGCAAATTGTCGTAATAAGCCATAAATCCAGTGTCTTTATTAAGACTATGACTTTTATTGTCTAGCAAAGTTAAGAATTTAAGCTCTCAGGCTTGTCTTTTGAAGGTGCTGTGCAGCTTTCCTTTGAGGATGAGAACTGAAAGGTCAGATATGGAATGATTGTTTGTGACAAGTTTTTGCCAATGGGTGCTATGGTGTTTTTATTTTTAGTTGTTTAATCTACAGTGGGGGCAAAATTTGAAGATGATACAAAAGTACCCAAGATAGTTAAGTCCAAAGCTGACTGCAAAGGGATTTCATTAAACTGGGTGTCTGGGAGACAAAATGTCAAATGAATTCAGTGTTGATAAATGCAAAGTAATGCACGCTGGAAAAAATAATCCCAACTATACTTACAAAAAGATGGGGTCTACATTAGCTGTTTCCACTCAAGAAAGGGATCTTGAAGTCATTGTGGATAGTTCCAATAAAATATCCACTCAATGTGCAGTATCAGTCAAAAAAGCCAACACAATGTTAAGAACCATTAGGAAAAGGATAGATGATAAGACAGAAAATATCATAATGCCTCTATATACATCCATGGTATGCACAAATCTTGAATAGTTCAGGAAGTTCTGATTGCCTCATGTCAAAAAAATATATTAGAATTGGGAAAGGTGCAGAGAAGGGCAACAAAAATGAGTAGGGGTATGGAACAGCTTCCATACAAGGAGAGATTAAAAAGACTGGAACTGTTCAATTTAGAAAAGAGATGACTAAGGGGGGATATGATAGAGGTCTATAACATCATGAATGGTATGGAGAAAGTGAGTAAGGAAGTGTTATTTACCCCTTCACATAACACAAGAACTAGGGGTCACTCAATGAAGTTAATAGGTTGTAAAAAGAACAGGAGGACTTGTGGAACCTTAGAGACTAACAAATTTATTTGAGCATAAGCTTTCGTGGCCCTATTAGCCGAGATGGTCAGTGACGCAACCCCATACTCTGGCTGTCCCTAAACCTCCAACTGCCAAAAGTTGGGACTGGAAGACAGGGGATGGCTCACTCAAAATTGCCTTGTTCTCTTCATTCCCTCTGAAGAATCTGGCATTGACAGGATACATGTCTAAATGGACAATTGGTTTGACCCAGTATGGCCATTCATATGTTCTTACCTCTACCATTCTAGTTCATAGATTCATAGATTCTAAGGCCAGAAGGGAACACTGTGATCATCTAGTCTGACCTCCTGTGTAACACAGGCCAGAGAATGTCCCCAACATAATTCCTAGAGCAGATCTTTTAGAAAAAGTCCAATCTTGATTTCAAAATTGTCAGTGATGGAAAATCCACCATGACCCTTGTAAATTGTTCCAATGGTTAATTATGCTAATCGTTAACAATTTAGGCCTTATTTCCAGTTTGAATTTGTCTAGTTAAAGAAGTAGTGTCATTAACTGATAGCATTAGCAGACTTCCTGACCTCTCTAGAATCCTCTCTATAGCTCAGGGCTATAGAGAAAGATTGACACAGGCATCCAATGTGTTATAAGGGCTGTGAATAAAAAGCAGAGTAATTCATTTAGGATTTAGCGCATTGATTTTAGTGGGAGTTTTGCCTGAGTAAGTTCTGAGGCCCTGATATTGACCTCAGTTACACTGGAATAGATGAGGAGTAATTCCATTTAAACCAAAGGAGCTTATTATCTTCTCACTCATCCCAGTGTAAATCAGGGGTAATTCCACTAGTCAATGGGGTTGATTCATCTTTCAATTATTCTAGCGTGAAACTGAGTAATGACATTGTAAACAAATGAGGGTTATCCTCCTCTCATTTGCACTAGTGTAAATCAAGAGTACACAACTCTTTGTAGACAGATGGCGTACCAATGGTTTAGAGCCAATATAAGGGATCCACATTGGACAAACTACTGCTATTGACATGGATGAGAACTGCAAATTTCTCAATACACCCAAAGCCAGTAGTCAATGGGAGCTGAGGGTGCTCATAGACAGTACTCAGCACTGCAGGTGCTAACTATCCTTCCTTTTGCCCAAAGATAAACATCCAATAGCAACAAAAGCCCTTCACTCTCAGGTACTCAGAGTTAAGATTTGGGTAGCCCCTATGTAGTGGCACGAAGAGTGGATACGTCTTACTCCATCATACTCCCGTTCCTTACTGAATAAGGTTTAGGAATAATGCTGTGCTAAAGGAGAAACCAGGGAGGGTTTGGAGGTTGTGTCTCCAGGGTACCTAAGGAAACCTGAAATACTCCTCAACCCATCCATCCCTAAATTAACTGGAGTCAGTGAAGGAAGAACTCCTGGTTCCAGAAGTAGGTGAGAATCTTGTTCTAAAGTCAATGCTTTCTTTCTTTCTTTCTTATATGGACAGGTAAAATTATGAACACATTAAAACTACCAAAAGCTAGCTAGCTGGATAACTTCTTAGTTTGTAGACAGTGTGATTTACTAGATTATATCTGGGCATGGAAGTAAATGGTATTAAGGCTGAGATTTTTCAAAGTAGCCTAGGAACAATAGGTACCCAATTTCACAGCAAAATACAATGGTATTTGGATGCATTCATGTCTTAAACTCTTGTGAACATCCCAGTTTGAATTCTTATAAAAGATTCCATCCTTATGTCTAGGCTTGGCAGAATCCATTTTTATCTTTTGTTATAATTTTGACAGATAATATTGATACTTAGTTTTAATCTTTTTTCATTTTTCATTGATTTAAAAATTCACTGTTCACATAAGCGGGGAGGGGTCAGACAATAACTATTTAATGCTGGCATTACAGCATGTTTTATACACATTAATGTGGGACTTTAATAAGTTCTGCAGCAACATTTTTCTAACTTTGCCTATCTGTACATTTCAATTATTATTGATGGAAATCTACGTTTATCCACATTTACTGACAAAAAAAAAAAAAAAAGATCCTTCCAAACCTACTTATGTCTTGTGGGAAATTGACCATGTCTCTGATCTGCAGTTTCCTCATCTGTAAATAAAATTTGGGGGAATGATATTGACTGATTTTATAGGAGCATTGTAGGGCAAAATTCATTTGTGGGTATAAAGTGTAATGATAACTGAGGACCCTCAGTAACATAGGCAGGACAGGAATTCATGACCTTTTATTTTAAACTCTATATATTCCTCTAAGCCTTGTGGCAATTACTGAAATGCATCCTCTACCAGTCAAAAATTTGTATGTAGAAACTTTTTAGTGAAAGGGTTTCTTGAGTTTTCCCTGTGAAAAAAATATACATCTCCCAGGCTGTTGTTTTTTTAAATGCAGATTTAATTGTATGCAAAACATGAGCTCATTCCAGCTTCTCCATGTTAGCTATCACTGTAGCATCCATTTATTAATTTCTATCACATCATAGACATTAATCAACTAATCCTCACAACACTACATAATGTTGTTGTGACAGACTACTGTAATAATCTCTGTACAAAGTATGCCCTGTAAGATATCATTTCAAAACTCATAATTTGCTGGTCATTATCATCCTGATAAAATATATGTGGGAAATTATAGATTTACCTGTATGATGTTATTAACATATTCCAAACCACAGCCCTACCCAAACAGAAGTTGACAAACAGGTCAGTCCTAAACAAAGGAAGGTGTGCTCTCCTTACTTTGCATTTAAGCAGTAAACAGAGTCATCAAGCAGGAAGGGGAGACAAAGGAAGTTCAAACAGGTGGAAAAAAACAGCAGGGAACATCCTTCTACATAGACTCTTTGTCTCCTGAATCTCAGCAGGACATGTTTTTCAAGAGGGGGACTGACACTATAAAAAGGAGGGACAAACATCCATAGGCACCCCCCTCTCTCTCCCTGCCCATCACATTCTCTTCACCTGAAGCAAGAAAGGAAGCCGTCATTGGATTCTGGGAGAAGTGATTCTGACCTAGAGAATTTGGTCAATAAGACTGATGAAAGCATATGGTGAGAAACTTTGCTTGAATCTGATATAGTTTGTTAAGTTAGCAACAAGCAGCATTTTAATTTTATTTTCTTGTAACCATTTCTGACTTTTAAGCCTCATTACTTGCACTCACATAAAATCTGTCTGTTTGTAGCCAATAAACTTGTTTTATTGTTTTATCTAATCCCGTGTGCTTAAATGGAAGTGTCTGGGAAACTCCATTTGGCATGTTAAGTTGTGTGTATATTATTTCTATTAAAGAAATAGCAGACTTTATATAAACTTGCATTGTCCAGGAGAGGGCTGGGCAGTACAGGACATACATTTCTGGGGAAAAATCTAAGACTGGGGTGTGTTGGGGTCATCCTGAAGTTTAATCAAGGCTGGTGAGAGCCAAGGTGTGGCTGGCTGGCTGCAGCACACACACACACAGATGTAACTGAGAGTGACTTGCATGCTGAAGGCTGTTTGTGAGCAGTCCAGGCTGGAGGCTACAGCAGCAAAGCATTGTAAAGGGCACCCTAGGTTAGAGGGCAGGGGTGACACAGCTACTCATTAGTCTGGATTGTACCCTGGTATGTCACAGTAGTATCCTGACCTATATAATGTAGTATAATTATCTACATAATGTAGATAATATTTAGTTCATTTGAAAAACACTTAAAGATCCATGGGTGAAAGTGCGATACAATAACTAAAGGTGAAATCCTGGCCCCATTGAAATCAATGGTTCACTGTCAGACTGAAAGGATGTATCATGTGGGGAGTCACAGTGATCTGTCCTAGATTTATTAGGAACTGAGGAACATTTTGGGAAAGGGGGAGCCTATACAGGAAGCATGGGTTCCACTTAAACCAAAACAGAACCAGATTGCTGGCATGTAAAACCAAAAAGGCCGTAGAGCAGTTTTTAAACTAAGGGCTGGGGGAAAGTCAAGAGGTGTGGAGGAACACATGGTTCGGACTGAGACATCCGTTAGGGGAGGATCTATTAATGTAGATTCTCTACATCCTAGTAAGGAGGAGAGGATGGAAGATGATAAAATACCGATAGAATCTGATTAGAAACTGTCAAATGAAAAAGAGTTCCATTCATTACATCACATAATAGCAGACAGCTAAAACGTGACAATTTTTAAGTGCTTATATAGAAATGCTAGAAGTCTAAATAATAAGATGGGTGAACTTAAGTGCCTCGTATTAAATGAGGATATTGATATAATAGGCATCACAGAAACTTGGTGGAATGAGGATAATCAATGGGACACAGTAATACCAGGGTAAAAAATATATCGGAAGGACAGAACAGGTCATGCTGGTCACGGACTGGCACTATATGTGAAAGAAAGCATAGAGTCAAATAAAGTAAAATCTTAAATCAACCAAACTGTACCATAGAATCTCTATGGATAGAAATTCCATGCTTAAATAATAAGAATATAGCAGTAGGGCTATACTTCCGACCACCTGACCAGGATGGTGATAGTGACTGTGAAATGCTCAGGGAGATTAAAGAGGCTATAAAAACAACAACAACAAACACAATAATAATGGGGGACTTCAACTATCCCCAAATTGACTGGGTACATGTCACCTCAGAAAGGGGTGCAGAGATAAAGTTTCTTGACACCTTAAATGACTGCTTCTTGGTGCAGCTAGTCCTGGAACCCACAAGAGGAGAGGCAATAACTAAAGGTTATTTAGTCTTTAGTGAAGCACAGGATATGGTCCAAGAGGTGAATATAGCTGAACCGCTTGGTAATAGTGACCATAACATATTCAAATTTAACATCCCTGTGGGGGGCAGGGGGGAGAGAACACCATAGCAGCCCACCATGGTAGTATTTAATTTCAGAAAGAGGAACTACACAAAAATGAGGAAGTTAGTTAAACAGAAATTAAAAGGTGAAATCCCTGCAAACTGCATGGAAACTTTTTAAAGACACCATAATAGAGGCTCAAATTAAATGTATACTCCAAATTAAAAAAACATAGTAAGAGGACCAAAAAAGTGCCACTGTGGTTAAAGTAAAAGAAGCAGAGACAAAAAGGCATCCTTTAAAAAGTGGAAGTTAAATCCTACTGAGGAAAGGAGAAAGGAGCATAAACTCTGGCAAGTGAAGTGAAAAAATATAATTTGGAAGGTCAAAAAAGAATTTGAAGAACAGCTAGCCAAAGACTCAAAAATTAACAGCAAAATAAATGTTAAGTACAGCAGAAGGAGGAAGTCTGCTAAATAACCAGTTGGGCCACTGGATGATCAAGATGCAAAAGGATCATTCAAGGACAATAAGGCCATTGCAAAGAAACTAAATGAATTATTTGCATTGGTCTTCATGGCTGAGGATGTGAGGGAGATTCCCAAACCTGAGCCATTCTTTTAGGTCACAAATCTGAGGAACTGTCCCAGATTGAGGTGCCATTTAAGGAGGTTTTGGAACAAATTGATAAATTAAACAATAATAAGTCACCAGGACCAGATGGTATTCACCCAAGAGTTATGAAGGAACTCAAATGTGAAATTGCAGAAGTACTAACTGTGGTATGTAATCTATCATTTAAATCAGCTTCTGTACCAGATGACCTGAGGATAGCTAATGTGATGCCAATTTTAAAAAAAGACTCCAGAGGCGATCCCAGCAATTACAGGCCAGTAAGCCTAACTTCAGTACTGGGCAAATTGGTTGAAACTTTAATAAAGAACAGAATTATCAGACACGTAGATAAACACGATTTGTTGGGGAAAAGTCAACACAACTTTTGTAAAGGGAAATCATGCCTCAACAATCTATTAGAATTCTTTGAGGGGGTCAACAAGCACGTGGACAAGGGTGATCCAGTGGATATAGTGTACTTAGATTTCCAGAAAGCCTTTGATGAGGTCCATCCCCAAAGACTCTTAAGCAAAGTAAGCTGTTATGGGATAAGAGGGATGGTCCTCTCACTGATCAGTGACTGGTTAAAAGACAGGAAACAAAGAGTAGGAATAAATGTTTTCAGAATGGAGAGCGGTAAAGAGTGGTGTCCCCCAGGGGTCTGTATTGGCACCGGTGCTGGTCAACACATTCACAAATGATCTGGAAAAAGGGGTAACAATGAGGTGGCAAAATTTGCAGATGATACAAAACTACTCAAGAGAGTTAAGTCCAAAGCAGACTGTGAAGAGTTACAAAGGGAACTCACAAAACTGGGTGACTGGGCAACAAAATGGCAGATGAACTGAGAATAACTAATTCTCCTCCTAGTTAATCCAGATTTGCACCAGTGTGATTCCATTAATTTAAATGGAGTTACTCCTTATTTCCACCACTAACTCTTAAAGCAGAATGTGACCCAAAGGTTATCTAATTAGACCAATTCAGGTTATATCCTGTGATTTTCAAAGCTGCCTAGGGAATTTAGATACACAATTATTAGGATCTGTGCATTCGAATCCTCTAGTCATGTTGAAAACCCCATCCTCGTTGTTTTGATGAAAGGTTGCAAAAATGAGAAATAAATGTAAAAGACCATTGGGGCAAGTAGTGGTGAGAGAAGGCTAATGGGAGTCAGGGTTCCCGGGTTCTTTTATCTATCGCTAACTTATGTATTCTTAGGGAAACCAATTCAATTTCCTAATTCATCTGAGCATCTTAGCCTGTCTTTATAATGGAGAGAATAAAGCTCACCCTCCGTACCTCACATTGGTGATGTGGGTCTTGATTAATTAAAATGAGATTGTGCCACCCTGACTCACATTGAAAGTAAGGTGGCTGCTGCATGTGAGTAAGGGTAAGAGCATCTCACCTTTGTGTTTATAGAGTAGGATTCTAAAAAGTTATTAACTGAGATAGGCACATAACCCCCATTATAGTAAAAGGGGATGTGGGAATCTAACACCCTCAGTCTTCTTTGAAAATCCCAGTTATAGGGTGCCCCACTGATTTCACTGAAGCTGTGCTGATTTACACCAGCTGGGAATCTGGCCCATTGACATCAATAGAGCTATGTTCATTTATACCAGTTGGCGATCTGGCCCATTGAGGTCAGTGGTGCTATGGCTGATTTACACCATCTGGGGATCTGGCCCATTGATGAAGCTACAGATGATTTACACCATCTGGGGATCTGGCCCATTGACTCCAATGAAGCTGATTCACATCACCTGAGGATCTAGACTATTATCCTTTTTTCCCCTCCCTAAACCATTGCTGATTTTGTGCATATCAAAAATGGGATTCGTAAGTGACTGCTGTTTAATGAAAAACAAAAATGCAAACATGTATTTCTTTTATTCTACAGACTCAAACACTTATTTGAGAGGCTGAAGAAATATATTAATGCTGAAACATTGAAGAACACTGAAAGGGAAGAGGATGAACAGTCAGCAACATCTGACAACATGTCTGACAGTGTGAAGTGTTCTTTAGAACATTTGTTGATCTGTTCAGATTATCTATATATAGAGAGAGACATCTAGAAATCCTCTATACTCTACATATTCTATCTATCTGTCTATCTATCTGTCCAGCATTCATACTATTTGTAATGCGACTATTGACATCTTGTCTAGGTGCACTAAACAAAATTAAGAGTTGCCATGAAACACTCATCTCCCTTTGCTTTAGCTGCTGCTACTTATTTACTTATCTTCTCCTTTTGTTCCTGCTGGTCATTTCTTCCTTCTTTACTCATCCTACACAATATCATCTGGTGAACTGAAAATCACTGCAGTGTATTTCTCAGACACCTGCATATTATGTGTAACAGAAGACATAAAATATTCTCATTTAGGACCGAAATCCAAAGCCCTACAACTTATGGTAAAGGAGTAAGTCCATTAGCCCTGTAGCACTATTAACTGGAGACATTTACTAGAAGAAGACATGGTCATATGAATTAAGCCAGTTTATTACATATAAATGGATATTATCAATAAACAGGCATGATAGAATTAGAACACTTGATAATTCTAGGATACAATAATCATGGGGGCCATATAAGCAGATAGATACTGAAGTGAAACTGTCATACTGAATAGATAGATAGATAGATAGATAGATAGATAGATAGATAGATAGATAGATAGATAGATAGATAGATAGATAGATAGATAGATAGATAATGTCACTAGAGAACCACACTGTTGTGAGCAGATTCATACTCCTGGGGTTTTCTGAGTTTCATGACCTCCATCTTTTGCTCTTCGCAGTGTTGTTGTCTCTCTATATCCTCACCTTGATGGCGAACACCCTGATTATTATGATAATAAATTCCGATCACAACCTTCAGACCCCCATGTATTTCTTCCTTACTCACTTGTCTTGCTTGGAGGTCTGCTACATGTCAGTCATCATCCCAAAGATGCTGGAGAACATGCTGGTGGAAAAGATGGGCATTTCCTTTGTGGGATGTGCCATGCAGATGTTCTTCTTTCTCTTCTTCGGGGTTGCAGAGTGCTTCCTCCTGGCCGCAATGGCATTTGACTGGTACATTGCGATATGCAACCCCTTGTGCTATATGTTCATTATGAGTAGCAGTGTTTGTGGGAAACTGGTGGTGGGATCTTATGCATGTGGGACCATAGTGGGTCTGGTGCACACCATCATTACATTCAGCTCTCCATTCTGTGGCTTACTCATCAACCACTTCTTCTGTGAGATCCAGCCGCTCTTAGAGCTGCTCTGTGGAGACACTTTCCTGAATGAGGTTCAGGTCATTGTGGTGGCTGTGTTTGCCATCATGGTCCCATTCCTGCTGGTCATTTTATCTTATGTCTGCATTCTGTCCACCATCCTCAAGATGCCGTCAGCTGAGGGTCGTCTTAAAGCCTTCTCCACCTGCTCATCACACCTAGTGCTGGTGACTCTGTTCTACGGCTCGGCAAGCTTCATGTATTTACGACCAAAGTCCACCTACTCTCCACCTGTTGACAAACTGTTCTCCCTATCCTATACCATTGTGACTCCATTTTTGAACCCCATGATCTATAGCTTGAGGAATGAGGAGGTGAAAGGAGCCATAAGGAAACTGTGGAGGAAAATGCTTGATGCATGAATATAAAGTAGAGTTAGTTAAAATTTTCTATATTCTGACATTTTGATGGCATTTTTAGTTGTAAATTATAAATTTCAATGAAAATAAATTTTAAAAAATCATAAAAATATTTGGGATTTGGATCAACTACAGAGGTGGTCATTCCTCCCCACCCCCCCCCCCCACTCCCATGATAGTACAGTTTAATCAAACACTTTGAACATGTAACACTTTAAAATTTTTGAGAAACCTTTAATTTAAACAAAATACAGTGAAACCTTGTTCTGCTTCTTGCTTGCTTTTGTTTTCTTTTTTTTAACAGTTCTAATGTAAAAAAAAAGGATAAACTGTCTAATAAAGCAGACTGGTGATTAGATTATGTTTATTGAGTTCACAATGGAGTTACTCCTGATTTGGAACAGGCCCGATGGCTTCAACAAAACTGTTCCTTGTTTAAACTGGCATGAATGAGAGGAGAATTTGGTCTGGATTTTCACCACCTTACATGGATTTTATTATATTAATAGGGAAAATGAATATAAAGTTCTACTGTATTTTATTACATTAATTGGGAAAATATAAATTTCTGCTAGAGGCCGTTATTCAGACTTTATTAAAGATCCCAGGAAGTTGTTGGTTAATGACTTTGCGTTCCTCATATGATTAGTGCTATAATAATGTATAGTATTAAAGGCTAGATTCTGTACTCAGAGGTATAGGTGTCATTCCAGAGATACTCCTTTAAAACTAATTGAGTTACTCTGATTTACACTAGTGTAACTGAAACTAGAATCAATTCCAGTGGCGCTACCCCAGATTTACACCTTCATAATTGAGATCATCAGCATCATCATTGTTTCTGTAACTATTTTGTATATATTGTACCTGTTTTGCTTTGCTCATTTTCATTGTTTATTTACATAATAAACTGCACATTAGTGAGAATGCTAAAATATGTATTATTTTATTTACAACAGTATTACAATTTTTTTAAATGCCTAACTCAGATATTACCAATGGTCTTTCTTTGGTTTAAGGAGAGCTGAGGACTGGATTGCTCATAACCCAAAACTCAGGAGTTGGTCAAAATTCTTTGGATTCCAAAATATTGATTTTTTTCATCAGATCACAAATTGCAATTAACAATAAAAGAGAAAATATTTTGATCCATCTTTTCTCCTCTGCCCCCATCCCCAGTTTAGCAAAGATATATTATGACCATGATAATAAGAGATGTATTTATTCCATTCAGTGGAGAAAGTAATGGTGCACTAACACTAGGGAATTTACACACATATATCAGTTACTGAATTAAGAAGTGGCACGATTAGCTGATAGCAATAGTAGGTGGTTATCCTACATGTGGAGTAGCCAGTAGAAAGGGAAGTATAATCTTTAGCCAGCATTTACACTGATAGTGAGCAGGAGTTGGGTGCCTAACTACAGACAAAGGTTATGAAAATGTCCTCTTCAGTAAAAAGAAAACAAAAAAACCCACCATATCATGAAATCATCACTCCATAGCTCACCTCTTAGTCTTTGTCCTTAAAGGAAACCTGCACAACAGCTTCAAGATGAGCCTAAGTGCTTAAATTCAGAATTTTTTCCCCCAACAGAACAGTTTTCTATTGCAAAATGCCGTTTTAACAAAATTAAAGCATTTTATATGGGAACATATCAATTTCATTTACATTTTCAATGAGAAATAATCAAAACATGTCTGCATTAATATAATATAATATAATATAATATTCAAAATGATAAAGTGAAAGAAAATTATTCAACCTCATAAAAATGAAACATTTTGCCCTAATTAAAACAAAATTTTCTGCCCTTATCAAAATAAAATGGGTTGATGAGGTTGAAGAGAAATATTTTCAGAATATTGTGCTTTGTGAAAAATGCCTAGATTTTGCATTTTTGTTCCAATTCGGGGTGAAATGAAATTTCAAAATCTCATAATTTCCCATGATGTGTAAATTCCATTTTTTTCGACCAGATGTGGTTAATAGTATGAAGCAAGCATATGAATGGTTTGATTCTGATCTCACTTTCACTGAGTTTACAGAAATGTAATATCCCCATTGACTTCAGTGATGTGATTTTTTACAGCAGATGAAGATCTGACAGGAGAGATGTTCAGCCTGACTCACCACAGCATTATTTCTGATTTACACTGGTGTAACTGCACTGATCTCATACATTGACAAAGACATTTTGGAAACTGTCAAAATATTGAATATATAATGTTTCAGGATGGGATTTTCAAAGGAACAGGGGACTGGAAGGGACCTCATCAAGTTCAGTCGCTGCTACCACAGGCAATCTTTTCATAAAAGCCTGATCATATATTTATCAAGTTCTGTCTTTAAACTAGTTAGGCTGTTTGCCCCACAATACTCCTATATGGAGGTGCCACGAGGTCCACTCACCGCTAGGACGCCTCCTCCTGGTTGTTCCGGGAATTAGTTCTTTCCAGGTCTGAGAACCCCTCTGTTCTCTCATTCTCTGGGACTCAGTGCACTCCCTTTTCATGACTTGGCCCTACGGCTAGGTCACTATGTGTGTTTCTCCCTTTCAGGGTATCAAAATCCCAGAGGACAAACCATCCCCGGCAGTCTCCAACTCCACTGCCCTGACTTTGCCACTTCCCCAGGCCTGTCCACTAGTCTGGGTTCCAGATCAGGGACCCTACAACCAGCAGCCATGGTCTGCACAGTCCAAAAAATTGCTACTGTTTGCCTGGGCTCCTCCTGCTTTGCCTCTATCAGGCTCGTTCTTCACCCTCCTCAGGGACAGGACCCCAGGACTTCTATTCTCCCCCTGGTTTCCTCCTTTCCCTCTCTATGGCCGTACCATTGTTTCACCAGCTCTACTTCAGGGACATCTCAGTTTTACAGAGATACATCATAGGTCAAGGCATTTTTATCATTCTACATGTCCAGAGACCTAGAAAGCCTTCATCCAACTAGCTTTTTTTCCTAACAGTTTATTATTATGCAAGGGACAATCCTTTCATTCTCATGTGTTTTTCCCCTTTGTGCATATGTGCCTAGTTGAAGGTAATTCCCCTGTGACTGTAGAGGAACTACAATTTATGCTAGGTAGGGCTCTGGCCCTTTAACTCCAAAGGAGCTACACTGATTTACATTAGCTGGGGATCTGGCTCTTGTTTCACAGATTTGCTCTTGTTGAAGTCAGTGAGAGTTGTGCTGACTTCAATGATAGCAACATCTGGCCAATGGGTTATAAATAGTCCAGGTTAGGACTAGAGCTGATGTCTCAAAAACTATTCAATAATTTGTATTGTGTCATTCCCAGTTTTGTTCCCTGACTATTCACACCCCCTGAGAGCAGGGCCTCAGATGGCTTTTAAAATCTCTGCCAATGGGAAATTATAATTTGTTGGTCAGACCCTCAGCTCATGTAAATTGTTGTAGGTGACCGATTCAAAGGAGTTACATCAATTTATAGCAGCTGAGGATCTTGGTCCATTGCCTTGGATTAAACTGTGTCAGTTTATACCAATAATCTTTTCTTTTCCTTTTTATTGTAAAACATTTAGTGAATGTCAGCACAATCATTTTCAAGTATATATAGCTTAAATGAAAAAAAATCATTTATTTTATATTACTGAAGAACAACCTTACTGGAAGACTCAATATTACTGCAGCAAAATTGGAGCATGCTGAAAGTAGAAGAAACTAGAGAAAAAATTATCAATATAGCTGACAAAGCCATTTTTTCATTAGAACATATGTGAGCCTGTTCATATAATCTATCTATCTATCTGTCTATCTATCTATCTATCTATCTATCTATCTATCTATCTATCTATCTATCTATCTATCTATGCAGTCTCACATTTGTACTTAAGTGCCTGAAACAACAATAAAATTGCCACAAAATACACAAACTCTTTGATTCAGGTGCTGCTAGAAGATGTTTCTTCTTCTTACTTTCTTAATTTCTTCCTCCTTACCTCCTTCTTCCTTCTCACTCTTTCTCCTCATTATCATCTGTCCAGTCAGGAATGGGTTACCTAGGGAGGTGGTGGAATCTCCTTCCTGAGAGGTATTTAAGGTCAGGCTTGACAAAGCCCTGGCTGGGATGATTTAGTTGGGGATTGGTCCTGCTTTGAGCAGGGGGTTGGACTATATGACCTCCTGAGGTCCCTTCCAACCCTGATATGCTATGATTCTATGATTCTATTGTCTACTTCATCTACTCATTCTTTGTAATGAGTATATAGATACAGATTGCATAGTTATCAGAAGGCACAGAATCTCCTGTCTTTTGGGACCAAATCCCTCACCCCACCACACCCCACCCCACCCCACCAAACCAAATTCTGTTAGTTCTTCTGTAAGGACAACTCCATTATCTGTATCCAGTGTTGTTGTAGCTGTGTTGGTCCCAGGAAGCTCTGTGTAAGTTCAAAAGCTTGTCTCTCTCACCAACAGAAGTTGGTCCAATAAAAGATATTACCTCACCCCCTTGTTTCTCTAATCCCCATTAACTGTCAGTCAGCAGCAGCTAGTTATAGTAATTAGGATTATCTACTAGAGAGATACATAATCATGTATTTTAAGACCATGTATATAACATGAAGGAAGAATAGGCTTGGCAAATTCCATTTTTATTTTTTGATAATTTTGATAGATAATATTGTTGCTTATTTTGAACCTTTTAAAAATATGTTTATCAATTTCAATTTTCACAGTTGCACAAAATTATGTGTTCCAAGCATTTTTCCTGTTTTTATTTCTTTCCATTTTCACAGTGGTAGGAAATTTTGAGGATGGGTCAGACAATGGGGGGGGGAGTCAGATAATGATTATTTAATGATGATGGATGTTGAGATTCAAAAAGTTAAAGCTTAATAACTGTTAAAACCCAAATTGTCAACATCACATCAAAATACAAAAAGTAAATATCCTTAAATCAACCTCTAATAATTTCTCAACAGCATTTTTTCTTACTTTGCCTATCTGTACATTTTTATTATTATCAATGGAAGTATTTTTTCATCGATTTGTGTGTATATGGTTAAATCGATGTTTATTGACATTTACCGATAAAAATATAATCCTTCCATACCTAAGCATAGATTATTCATAAATCTTGTTTGGAATAATTTTGAAAATCATAGTCTTATGTTGGTTTCAGAGTGGTAGCCTGTATCAGCAAAAACAATGAGTAGTCCGTGTGGCACCTTAGAGACTAACACATTTATTTGGGCATAAGCTTTCGTGGGCTAGAACCCACTTCATCAGCTGCATGGAGTGGAAAATATAGTAGCAGGTATAAAAACACAGCACATGAAAAGATGGGAGTAGCCTTACCAAGTGGGAGATCACTCTAACGAGACAATTCAATTAACAGTAGGATACCAAGAGAGGAAAAATCACTTTTGTAGTGATAATGAGAGTGGCCCATTTCAAACAGTTGACAAGAAGGTGTGAGTAATAGTAGGGGAAAATTAGTATGGGGGAAATTAGGTTTTGTAATGACCCAACCACTCCCAGTATTTATTCAGGCCTAATTTGATGGTGTTCAGTGTGCAAATTAATTCCAGTTCTGCAGTTTCTCATTGGAGTTTGTTTTTGAAGTTTTTTTGTTGAAGAATTGCCACTTTTAGGTCGATTATTGAGTGATCAGGGAGACTGAAGTGTTCTCCTACTGGTTTTTGAATGTTATAATTCCTGATGTCAGATTTGTGTCCATTTATTCTTTTGCGTACAGACTGTCCGGTTTGGCCAATGTACATGGCAGAGGGACATTGCTGGCACATGATGGAATATATTACATTGGTAGATGTGCAGGTGAACGAGCCCCTGATGATGTGGCTGATGTGGTTAGGTCCTCTGATGGTGTCCCTTGAATAAATATGTGGACAGAGTTGGCACCAGGGTTTGGTTCCTGGGTTAGTGTTTTTGTTGTGTGGTGTGTAGTTGCTTCAGGTTTGGGGGCTCTCTGTAAGCGAGGAGTGCCCTATCACCCAAGGTCTGTGAGATTGAGGGATCATCCTTCAGGAAAGGTTGTAGATCGTTGATGATGCATCAGAGAGGTTTTAGTTGGGGTCAGAAGGTGACAGCTAGTGGTGTTCTGTTACTTTCTTTGTTGGGCCTGTCTTGTAGTAGGTGACTTCTGGGTATCCTTGTGGCTTTGTCAATCTGTTTCTTAACTTCACCAGGTGGGTACTGTAGTTTTAAGTATGCTTGATAGAGTTCCTGAAGGTGTTTGTCTCTGTCTGAGGGATTGGAGCAAATGCAGTTGTATCTTAGAGTTTGGCTATAGACAATGGATCGTGTGATGTGGTCTGGATGAAAGTTGGAGGCATGTAGGTAAGTATAGCAGTCAGTAGGTTTCCAATATAGGGTGGTGTTTATGTGACCATTGCTTATTAGCACTGTAGTGTCTAGGAAGTGGACCTCTTGTGTGGACTGGTCCAGGCTGTGGTTGATGGTCTTATGTTGGGACAGTTAGAGAGAAAACAAAGTGAAATATATTGAATAAATAATTCAGTACAGCATTCCTAGTTCTCCTTTTCTTCTGGGATTAGCCAGAGGACCAGAGAAAGAGATCACCCAGATTCTACTTCTCTAATTCATGATAGCTCCATTTTGTTTCAACCTAACCAAATAGTGTAGGGTTATTCATATTTTTTTCAAAGTCATAAGCCTACTGACAGCTTTTTTCAGGGCTTCTTTTACCTCTCTGTTTCTCAGACTGTATATGAGGGGATTGATCAGTGGAGTCATGACTGTGTAGAAAACAGAGATCACTTTGTTTAGGTCTCTAAGGATGTTGATTCTTGGTAACATATAAGCAATAGTTAGAGTCCCGTAGAAGACTGTCACCACAATGAGGTGAGAGGAGCAGGTGGAAAATGCTTTTTTCCTGCTGGTAGTGGAAGGGATTCTCACGATGTTGGAGATAATAAAAACATAGGATGTCACAGTCAGTAGAAATGGAGGTAGGTGAATATAAAAGCCAGGACTGAAGCCACAAGTTTCATTGTGTAGGTGTCATTGCAGGAAAGGTCTATCACTGGGGTGTAGTCGCAAAAGAAATGGTCAATTTTATTGGGGCTGCAGAAAGTTAACTGCATGATCAAGAAGAGTAATAAGGAAGTAGCTAGCAGTCCGATGATGCAGCAGCCAGCTGCTAGTTGGAAGCAAAACCTGCCATTCATAAGGGCTGCATAATGCAATGGTTTACATATTGCCAAATACCGATCGTAAAACATCACAGATAAGAGACAACATTCTGTACCTACTAAGTAACCAAAGAAAAAAAATTGCATAAGGCAGCCATTGTATGAAATGGATCTGTTCCCAGTCAGAAAACTGGCCAGCATCCTGGGCAGGATGGTTGAAGTGTAGCAGGTCTCCAAGCAGGACAAGTTCCCCAGGAAGAAATACATAGGGGTGTGAAGGTGCTGATCAGCCACAACTAATGCAACAATAAGGACGTTCCCAACCATGGTCACAATGTAGATCACTAGAAAGAGCAGGAAGAGAAGAAAGTGCAGTTCTTGGAAATTCCCAAATCCCAGGAGGATGAATTCTATAATGAACGTTTGATTTCCCTGTTCTGTCTTTTCCATGGGAAGCACCCAAATTAAATAAAACGGATTCTGCAATATAATTTGAAAAATATAAATTAACTGGCAATGCAGTGTCATCAACTGGATTCATACTTTTCAAACCCCACCTTTCCCAGATGGTTACGCACCTAAAAAATTGTATTGCCCTAACACATTCTGCAGCCACTAAAGGGAAGTTTTGCCACTGATTTTAATGAGAGCAAGTTTTTACATTTAAGGCTTGGAATTTCAGTGCTGGCTAAGGGAGTTAGGTGCCCAGCTCCATGGAATTTGAGCATCTAATTCCCTTTCTTGCTTGCTTGCTTTTTTGCTTTCTTATATTTATGAAATAATTATTAAGAAGAAGGAGAAATTGATTTGCCTTGTTTATTGTTACTGTTGTTCAAGGTAATAATGATGGGATAATAATGAATGCAGACAATATTAGAATTAATTTCAGTTAATAATTCCAAGGAGTGTTACACATTATGGGCTAATGTCTCCAGGAAAGTGATGGATGCCTTGTGACAGGAGTAATTGGTCAAAGTAGGGAGTGATAGAATCAGGAATAATATCAAGACCTCCTAGGGTGACCAGACAGCAAGTGTCAAAAATCGGGACGGGGGTGGGGGGTAATAGGAACCTATATAAGAAAAAGACCCCAAAATCGGGACTGTCCCTATAAAATCAGGACATCTGGTCACCCTAAGACCTCCTGACACCCATTCCACTGCCATAGCCTAGTCTAAGTAATGAGAAAGAGCTACATGAGTAAAAATAAACAAAAACTATGTTTAGTGAGAGTTAAGGTTACGTCAGAACACACCTCAAACCTTCAAACATGGAAGTTAAGAGAAATGTCTGCTACATTTCTTTCCACCTTCACATTGTCTACAGCATTGTCATAACAGACTCCAGAACCCCACAAGACTTTTGTTTCCATCTCCAACAGATGCCGGACAGCAGTTCATACCCCAGCTTCCATCTATTTCTCACTCGAGAGCAAAATCTTAACTGCAACCTCAATACAATTAAAGCAGAATAACTTCCCAAATGCATGGATTGTGTGACTGTCAGATGTGCCAATGCTCTGATATGGTCTTACGCTGCAGTCTAGAAAATGAAAAACAAAAAACAAACAAAAAAAAAAAACCTCAGAATCTAGAGATAGAAGAGACTGATCTGATCCAATTCCTTTGGCAGGGAATTCTTTCCCCCTTTAACTATGGTATGTAACCTATTGCTGAAACAATCTTCTGTACCAGATGCATGAAAGATAGCTAATGTCACACTGATTTTTAAAAAGAGTGTCAGAAAGCATTTGGCTAAGAGTGATCCAGTTGATATAGTGTACTTGGATTGTCAGAAATCCTTTGACAAGGTTCCTCACCAAAGGCTTTTAAGGAAACTAAGTAGTAATAGTATAACAGGGAAGGTCCTCTAATGGATCAATAAAAGGTTAAAAGACAGGAAACAAAGGGTAGGAATAAATGGTCAATTTTCAGAATGGAGAGAGGTAAATAGCGGTGTCCGCCAAGGATCTGTACTGGGATTTACGCTATTCAACACATACATAAGAGGGAAAAAATGATAAACAGTGAGGTGGCAAAATTTGCAGACTATACAAAATTACTCAAGATAAATAAGTCCAAAGATGACTGTGAAGAATTACAAAGGGATCTCACAAAACTTGGTGACTGGGCAAGAAAACAGAAGATGAGATTCAACATTGATAAAAGCAAAGTAAGGCACAGTGGAAAAAGTAATCCCAACTACACATATATAATGATGGGTCTAAATTCGCTGTTACCACTCAAGAAAGAGATTTTGGAATCACAATGGATAGTTCTCTGAAAAATACAGCTCAGTGATCAGCAGTGGTCAAAAAGGCTAACAGAATGTTAGGACCTATTAGGAAAGAGATAGAATTAGACAGAAAATATCATAATGCCATTTTATAAACTCATGATACACCCACACCTTGAATACTGTGTCCAGTTCTGGTCAACCCATTTCAAAGAAGGATATGTTACAATTGGAAAAGGTTAAGAGAAGGGAAACAAAGATGATCAAGTGTATGGAACAGCTTCCATATAAGGAGAGACTAAAAAGATTAGGGCTGTTCAGCTTAGAAAAGAGACAACAAAAGGGGGACAGGACGGAGGTGTGTAAATCATGAATGGTGTGGAAAAAGTGAATAGAGAAGTGTTATTTACCCTTTCCCACAATACAAAAACCAGGGGTCACCCAATGAAATTAATAGGCAGCAGCTTTAATACAAACATGAGGAAGTATTTTTTTTCATTCAACACACAATTAACCTGTGGAACTCATTGCCAGAGGATGGTGAAAAGTATAACTGGGTTCAGAAAAGAATTAGATAAGTTCATGAAGCATAAGTGATTCAATGGCTATTAACCAAGATGGTCAGGGATGTAACCCCATGCTTGGGGTGACCCTAAACCTCTGACTGCCAGAAGCTGGAAGGGGAAGATGGGGTGGATCAATCCAATTGCCCTGTTCTGTGCACTTCCCCTGAAGGTCTGGTACTGGCCACTGTTTGAGACAGGATACTGGGTTAGGTGAACCGTGGGTCTGACGCAGAATTGCAGTTCTTATGTACATTTATGAGTGCTGTGACCAGATTAATTAAAAGCATGACCAGCTGGAGAGCTCCCACCACTTACTTTGGATGACGTTAGAGCTAATTGTCAGGATTTTAAAAAATATTCATGGGATCCCATTGATCCTAACTTTCCTCCTTTTACTTTGCTAAATAGTTCCTCAGCACACCTTAGACTAGGCTATGGAATAAAATCCAAGGGAAAGGCTGTAACTACACCAAAACTACAGTAGGGTACAATTGTGAACTGGCAGAAAGATGGACTCCATATCAGGGTCCATCCTAGGCACCTTTGGTAGGATATTTCCCTGCTCTTTGCCTCCTTCTCCATATCTGTACAAAAGGCAATACTAAAAACTGGCTGACATTTCTTGGAGAATGTGAAGGTGAATTAATTAAAAGTCTATAAAACACCTTGATTCCCCTGGATGGAAGGTGTTATTGCAATGCAATGCCGGAGTGTTGTGCGGGGATCAGGCTTACCTGAGACCATGGTCTATTTCAGATTTGAAGCAAAGACTGCATATTTCTTAGGGGTTCTGTGAGCAGGATTCTGGCTGCATGGGTCAGGTCCTCCTGCTTTTTCTTCCAAAATAATTCATTAAAATATCAGCATGCCACTGAAGGGAAGCAGGCCACATCTCATGCAGAACATGTTATTTCCCCTCTTTGTATGATAGTGAAGATGTCACCTCATATTTACATCCTTTATAGAGCATTGTGTCTCTTCTGGTGCCAATTCTGGGGAATTACTGAGTCTAGGGAGTTACTGCTGTGCCATTGTTTGGGGTTTTTTTTGTAAGGACAGTTCAGACATATGAAATCATGATGGACGTTTCATCACTCAGAGGAAATCTCTCTTCGTATCCCTCCTGTGTGGGATGATTGCTCTTCAGGAATGAAATGCAATGCACTGCCCATCTACAATTGAACCTTCACCACCTGACTTACTTTGGCTCCCACCCTGTAAACACTTAGGGACAGATTTTTAAAGTATTTAGGTGCCTAGTGGGATTTTCAAAAGCACCTACGTGCCTAAAACTAATTGATTTCAGTGAGTGTTAGGTGTCTGGATGCTTTTGAAAATCTGACTAGGCACCTAAATACCTTAAAAATCTGTCCCTTCCTCACTTGATTAAATATGGGGCTAGTCTAATATGGGACTTATACTGGCACAGCAATATGAAAAATCCACACACCCCAGGAACATAGCTATGTAAAAACCTCTCAGTGTACATGCATCTATGTCAATGGAAGAGCGTTTCTGTGGACATAGCATATGAGATTCAGGGAGGTGGTGTTCCTACACCAGCAGAAAAAACTCCTTCTCTCAGCGCATGTTGTGTCTATGCTCCAGGGCTATGCCAGTCTAACTATACCAGCATAGGCTCTGTAGTACTGACCTAGCCTAACATCTTTGCTGAACTGGGGCCAAAAACAGTGCCCTCCCCTTTAATATGCTAACTTTGCCTAGGTAAGATGTACTCCAGAAAGTCAGGCTCGAAGGATTGGACTCTCAAATATTAGAGAGCTTAGTCAATATATAGTAAAACAAATGCAATGTTAAATTCAATCCATTATTAGTTAATTAATACATTTAATAGAAGTCCATAGAAATCATTTCCCAAAGGAATTTCAAAGTGGATGCTATCTATCTATCAGACTTCATTTATTTAGGCCTTTCAGCAGCTATTTAGGTAACAATGCTTGGTACCCAAAGGTGTGGAAAAGTTGCTGTTTAAGGTTCCTCATCAGAGAACTAGGGATAGCAATATTCCTGCTTCTGTGTGTAGAGCTGATGATGCTGTACAATGTTAGGCAAGTATTATACCCCTTCTGTAAAACCTTCACCATTATAATTGAGGCCCTGACAGGAGTGAAAAATATTATTAAGGCCATTCAAAAGAAGAGATGGGAATCCAACTCAGAGATTTCCTGCCTTCCAAACACTCTAGTAAGGCCACTGTGGCCAGATTTTTAAAGGTATTTAGGTGTCTAGTGAGATTTTCAAAAGCACCTAGACTCCTAAGACTCATTGATTTCAATGGGAGGTGCGTTTGAAAATACCACTAGATGCCTAAATACCTTTAAAAATCTGGCCAGCTCATGTGTAACATTGGGTACCAAACTATAGTAAATAATTCCTCAACAGTCTTGGCCAATGGAAGATTAGGGTGAGCAAGGAAATAGGAAATATCTTCTGATCCCTACTGTTCCAAATGATCAGTTAATAATGTTTCTGAGCACTCATCCCATATTAAACCAACTTCTTACTGTAGGGGGTGAATGGGGATTTTCTGCATGGCCATGTTATTCCACAATTGCCTTCTGCAGTTTTGTTTGTAGAGCTGGTTGGAAATATTTTTTTCCTCAATGGAAAATTTTGACTTTTTCGTGAAAAATCAGAAACTGAAACATTTTGGCTGAAAACCAAAACAGTTCAGTTCAGAAATGCTGCCATAGTGCCTCATGGGAGTTGAAGCTCAGGTGCTTAATTCACTCATTCTACTGCATGGGTTACATTCCCTGGATAGACTACATCTCCCATGACACACCACAGTCTCTCTCGTGTTTAGAGGAGCTGGTGCAGCATGGCAGCTTTAGTCCACCTATGGAGCCCAAAACTTAGAGAGGAATGGGGTCATAAGGCAACTAAACTACAGCTCCCATGAGGCACCCATAGTAGCATTTCCAAATTAAAATATTTTTCATTTTGGCCATTTTGGGGGGGCAGGGGAGGAAGGGGTTGGGTTAGACGTTTGACTCTATTTAACACCATTGTTCGAGTTCGTATGGTCTAAAAATAAATATGCTATTAACTTTCCCTTTTCATTAATTTACAATGCCAATAAGCAGAGGTGACTAGGGAGATTCACTTTCTCCTCTAAATGATAAACAATGATATGGGATTGTGATTGAATAGACCCATGTGCTCTAATTTAGACTAGAATATAATCTGTTCTAGAATAGACTAGAATAGACCCATCTGTACCAGTTTGTAGAAATGAATAGAATAGACCCGTCTATTCTAGTTTAGAATAGAATCTGTTCTAGTTCAGAATAGAATAGAATGAGAATAGAATAGATGACAGCACAAGGTGCAAGGCGATGGACTATCAACCACAATATTTCTATGAATCCTCTTTCTTGGATGTCCAGAGATTGAAGCAATGCAGTTATGCTTGGTAGGTGATGTTAATAGTCTATAGTATATATTGTAGAAGAACCTAGGGCAAATACTTCTCCAGGTTGTTGTGCTGTAAGAGGGAAACCTTTTCCATGATGAATTCTGAGGAGATCTCTACAGCGTTCTACCCTGGAGATCAGAAAAGCATGGAAGACATTTGCAGTGGGAAAATCAATATTATCTGAGTACACAATTCTGAGTATGCAACAGGTATATATGGTCACATTTGGTCACACTCAGCAATGGCAAAAACAGAAAAACAGTTTGAAATAGTCTTCAAGTCAATATGCCCCTTTTGCTAATCAAAATTCTTTTCAGTGATGATTGCAACCTCACAAATCTCTATTGTGAGCTTTCTAAGAAAATTGGGACGCTAACTATCATACAATCATAGAATATTAGGATTGGAAGAGACCTCAGGAGGCCATCTAGTCCAACCCCCTGCTCAGAGCCGGACCAACACGAACTAAAACTGTCTATGTGTGTAGACAGTTTGCTGTTTTTATATCGTTTTACCCTAATGCTTTGGTCCAACTGCTAAATAAAAGTAAGCATTTGGTCACTATATCAGTGGTCACATATTTCCAGAGGGAAGAAACACAGGTGCCCCAAACCCAAAAGTGTGGGGTAGTGTTCCCAGGTCGTCATATAAAAAATGGAAAAATTGGGAAATTTCACCCCCAGAAAAGTAAGGCCAACAGACGTATCAACTGTGAGGGTGCTCACAAAGAAACTAGAAAGTGGACAGCTGTTCAGCTGGCCCTATAATCATTACTTTTAGTTTTAGCTCAAATGCCCAAGCACACTGTGGAGGAAAGCTCTCTCTGTTAAATATTCATAAACTTTCAAATAAGGGTTGAGAAAGCTCACAGTGCACATCTCTGGATCCAGTAAGGGACGCCTCCAACAACAACAAAAGATGTGGCTTTACAGCTTGACATCATCAAATTTCTAAAGTATACATTAATAGAATAAAATAAAATAAAACTTTTCTCAAAGGGAAAGCAACAACAATAAATCTTTCAGGGTTTCTGTATATAACACATCCCCCTTCAACATCTTCCCCATCTTTCCCAACACACACATACACACAGAGAGAGAAAGGATTGAAACCCAATTTTATTTCTATTCCACCTTTAATATTAATAATTTATATGAGCTATGTCTTGGTTGCCATTCTGGTAGGAAAAAATATGCATGAAATCAAATGTGCAAACATGGAAAATCAATGTGCAAATGTGGAAAACTTGCAATTTAATATTTTATTTGATTTTACTCCATTTTATTTTATTTGCACACCCATGGACCCCCACCGAAGAAAGGATGAGTGTCCCGAAATTTAGACAAAATACTTATGAAAATATTGGGTGAAAGAACAGTTCATTGGGCAAAAACTTGAGTCATGGTTCTGTGGGACCAAGAATATGTATCCCCTTTCTACATCACCATTAACAAAGTTCCACTACAGCAGGCCAGCTGTCAACCTTTGATTGGGCCAGGGTGAAAGGTTTGCATAGGGGTGTTTCACTGAGTCAGTCAGTCTCATCGGCCCAGGTCACAAGAGATGGAGAGGAAGAGTAGCTAACCATGGGAACAATTCTCCATCACTTGGAGTTTTTAAGTCAAGACTGGATATTTCTTCCTAGAATATACAACCAGAAGCGATATGCTTAATGCAGGAATCATGGGGTGAGAATCTCTGGCCTGTGCTGTGCATAGGGTTGGCAGAATTCATTTTTCTAAATAATTTTGATGGATAATATAAATGCTTATTTTTAAGCATTTTTTTAGGTTTTTATTGATTTAAATTTTCATGGTTGTGTAAAATTATGGAGGGGAAGTATTTAATGACAATAGACATTGAGATTCAAAAAGCTAAAGTTTATAAACCATTAAAACACAAATTGTCAACATCCCATGTCAAAATATACAATGAATATCCTTAAATGAACAAATCATACCTGTTTTTACTATTTGTTTGCTTGTAACACACCCAAACACACATAGATCCTTCTGAGTTTCCTGAGAGGGCTTCCCCTTTTCCTCTCCTTTGTTGTCCTTATGGAAAGATTTTCAGATGATGGACAGTTCTGCCTTCCAACTATAGCACTGGATGGCATCGTTAAGGCACAGCCCCTAGTAAGGGGCAGTGTAGACAATCATCATCATTAGATGTGGTTAAAATTTCTCCAGTTGAACAGCTTTCCATTTAAAAACCCTGATTCAATGCAACTGAAGTGTTTTGTTGGAATGTATCGATTTACTTGACATTTTTGAGGGAGAATTATTGAAATGTTTTTTTTTTACTTTATTGCTTTTAACGATTAGATTAGATTAGATTAGATTAGATTAGATTAGATTAGATTAGATTAGATGAAAGTTGAAAAGTTGTGGCTGTTATATAATATAAAATAATCAGAACAAAAGTGAAAATGAGACCTCAGCAGTCAATGACACTATTCCTAGGCCAGATCAAAGGATGTGGCCAATATGGAGACAACTTATGATGGAGTCAAATATCTTTCTCTGCCAGACTGCAATGGGGGGAAAGGGTTACCTTATGTGCTCAACACGCAGGCGCAGGAATAGAAGTGCTTGTGACAGTGTGGGGGCAGGAATCGGCAGCCCTGAGATTAACTTCTGGTTTATGTCTTATGTTCCTTAAATTTCATGTTTCAGGATTTCAGCTGGCCACCTGCAGGGGTCAGGAAGGGATTTTTTTTTGTACCCTGATGTATTTTTTTCTCTTCTTTCTCTGAAGAATCAGGGATGGCCACGGCTGGAGATGGGACATTGGCAGAAAGGTCCAGGGCTCTGAGGGGGCACCAAGCATTCTCTCTCTCTCAGGTGCTGGGCTGGCTGATTCTTGCTCACATGACCAGGGTCTAACTGATTGCTATATGTGGGGTTGGGAATAATTTTCCCCTGGTGAGACTGGCAGTGACCTTGGCAGGGGAGGGGAGGTCACTTTCTTTTGCAGTGTGGGGGGTACGGGTCACTTGCCAGGATTATCTGGATGTATCTCACTTAATCATCTCCCTGCCATTGTGGGGGCCTCAGGCACTGGTGCCGCTCGGTCCCCCCTGTTCTTTGCCTATGGCACATCTTAGTCTCGTCTCCTGAGGGCTGTGATGCTTTGGTCTCATTTTGGTTGCTGGGTTTAGTGTGCGGGTGCGGGGTGGGGGGTGCTGGTGGCCTGTGCTATACAGGGAGAACATAAGAATGGCCGTACTGGGTCAGACCAAAGGTCCATTCAGCCCAGTATCCTGTCTACCGACAGTGGCCAATGCCAGGTGCCCTAGAGTGAGTGAACCTAACAGGTAATGATCAAGTGATCTCTCTCCTGCCATCCATCACCCCCCTCTGACAAACAGAGTCTAGGGACACAATTCCTTACCAATCTTGGCTAATAGCCATTAATGGACTTAACCTTCATGAATGTATCCAGTTCTCTTTTAAACCCTGTTATAGTCCTAGCCTCCACAACCTCTTCAGGAAAGGAGTTCCACAGGTTGACTGTGCGCTGTTGGACTAGATGATCTGGCCATCCCTTCTGGCCTTAAACTGTATTAGTTCATCTACACTGCAATAAAAATTCCATGGCACCGAGTCTCAGAGCCTGGGTCATTTGATTCGAGCTCACAGGGCTTGGGCTGAGGGGCTAAATGTAGCCATGTAGATGTCTGGGCTTCGACTGCAGCCGGGGCTCTGAGACAAACCCGCATCACAGGGTTTCAGAACCCAGGCTTCAGCCTGAGCCCAAATATCTACACTGCCATTTTTAGCCCTGCGGCCCAAGACCCACGAGCCCAAGTCAGCTGACCTGGGCCAGCAACAGCCTTCCCATGGGCCTTTTTATTTCAATGTAGACATGCGCCCTGATCCCACCAGCCTGGGTGTGGATTCCACTGGCTAGCAAGGCACTAGAAGTTAGACCTTGTAATGCCTCAGTCCTTTTGTGGATCCAGCCCTAAGTCATTATTTTACATTCTTACTTTGTTTTAGTCTATGGAATTCACCAAAACATTATCTACCCACATTCAACAAGGAAAATAAAGTTCAATTTTATTTTGAACACAAAGATCCTGGTTCTGATTGATCTTACGGTTTCAAATCTTTGCACATCCTCAAGCGTTACAAGTTCACACTACCAAAGATCTAGAATGAAGTAAGGGCTACGCAACCTCTGAGCTTTAAAGTGTAAATCAGCTGCACTCATCATTATATTGTCTTTCAAAAAATTCAGTAGCATTTCTGAATTCTTATAAAATGTACACATTTACTGACAATTTTTCTCAGAGCCTCTTTCACCTCTTTGTTTCTCAGGCTGTATATGAAGGGATTGGTCATAGGAGTCAGAATTGTGTAGAAGACAGAGAACACTTTGTTGAGGTCTCTGAGTGTGTTGGTTTTTGGTAGCAGATACACAATGATCAGAGTCCCATAGAAAATTGTCACCACAATGAGGTGAGAGGAGCAAGTAGAAAAGGCCTTTTGCCTCCCAGTGGTGGAAGGGATTCGCAGGATGGTGGAGATGATACAAATGTAGGATGTCCCAGTTAAAGCAAATGGGGGCAGGGTAAGTAAAGCAGCCACAATGGTGATTACAAGCTCCACCTGGTAGATGTCATTGCAGTAGAGATTAATTATTTGTGTAGATTCACAGAAGAAATGATCAATTTCATTGGCGCCACAGAAAGTTAATTGTAACATAAGAGAAACTATTATGATAATAGCTAGAAATCCATTTATCCAAGACCCAGCTGCTAGCTGGAGGCAGAAACTGCCATTCATAAGGGTTGCATAGTGCAGTGGTTTGCATATCGCTAGATATCGATCATAAGACATCGCTGCTAGGAGATAACACTCCGTGGCTGCAAGGAAACCAACAAAGTAAAATTGTGTGATGCAGCCACCAATAGAAATGGTTCTGTCCCCAGTCAGGAGATGGGCCAGCATCCTGGGCAGGATGGTGGAGGTGTAGCAGGTCTCCAAGCAGGACAAGTTCCCCAGGAAGAAGTACATTGGGGTGTGAAGGTGCTGATCAGCCACAACTAGCACAACAATGAGGATGTTCCCGGCCATGGTCACAATGTAAATCACAAGGAACAGCAGAAAGAGAAGGATCTGCAGTTTGGGGACAGTCCCAAATCCCAGGAGGATGAATTCTGTGAGGGAGGTTTGATTTCTCTGTTCTGTGTCTGCCATGGCGGAAATGAAGAAAACACTACAATAAAACAAGAACAGAATTTGTTAAACATCAGTATCACATTATTAATTTAAAATCATTAATGTTCAAGTGCTCCTTCTCCTTCATGTCACCTGCCCAAGTACTGGGCTGTGCACATAGGATGATAGGCTGGGAGTGAGACAATGGAGGCTGACAACATCTGAGAGTGAGTGAGAAAAACTGACACACAAACATGCTGCTAAGGCAAGCTCAGATTTGTGTAAAGACCTTAATTTGTCTGACTAACAATAGATTAAGCCTTGCTCCCTTCATTCTGCTCCAAAAAGCTGACACTAGTGGTGTGTAGTGAGGAAACCAGTTCATCAGGAGGAGTCTGGCAAATGAAGGTGTAGGCACTGGATTCCCTGAATTCAGACAGACTCATTTGGGCTCGTAACACACCCCACAATTTTGCTGGCTGAGAATCGGCTTGTTTGGACTTCAGAAACTTCCTTTGTCCCTGACAGAAACCAATGCTCCATGAATGTGGTTCTGGTGCCAGTCCAAGCCCTCAACTGCTAAGCCTTTTTAGGTAGTCATTGTTAGAGTTCATTTATACTGTACCATGTAGATCAGTTTTTATGCTGCTTTGTGATCATCACATATTAACTTTTGGATTTCTTTACCAAGGAATATTGTTGATTCAAACTGCTTAGTGAGATTCTGAATATTGAATGATCAAAATCCCCATTGTCAGCTACACTAGCAAAGCTGTACATTTACAAGAGATATAAACTCACATGATTCAGAAAATATGCCATCCATCATGTCTGATGTATTTTATTTTTTGTTCACAATTCCTTTTTATCTTTTTTTTCCATTTCCCACTCTGAACTTCCACAACTTTGAAAAAGTTACTAAGAGTTAAAAGGAAAAATGAAAGTCTGATACTTTGCCATTCGGTAATTTTTAAAAATATGAGGATTTATTTTTAAATGTATTGCATGGCAAAAAGAAAAAAAGAATAAAAGCAGGGGAAGATTTGGGTGGGGTGGGGGGGAATGTCACTATTCATTTTATTGCGCCCAGTGATAAATGGGGAAAAAAAGAGGAAAAAAACACAAAAAGTTTAAATGTTTTCTTGTATTGAAAAAAGAAGACTTACAGGGGATTTGATAGTCTTCAAATATGTAAAGGGATGTTATAAAGAGGATGGTGATCAATTGTTCTCCACGTCCACTGAAGGTAGGATAGGAAGTCAGAGCTTACTCTGCAGCAAGAGAGATTTAGGTTAGATATTTGGGGGGGAAAAACTATTTATAAGGATAGTTCAACATTGGAACAAGTTACCAAGGTGATCTGTGGAATCCCCATCACTGGAAGTTTTTAGAACAGGTTGGACAAACAGCAGCCAGGGATGGTCTAGGTATAATTAGTACTGACTCAGCACTGGGGGGATGGACTAGATGACCTCTTAAGGACCCTTGCAGCCCTACATTTCTATGATTCTATCTGGAGTTTAACAATAGTTCTGGAAGGGATCTTATACATTGGAGTTAACAGTTTAAGCCCATCTCTAACTATTAGAGATCAGGATGATGTGGGGGGCACATCATTCCACAAGTGTTACTGCAGCGTTATTACACATTCCTCTGCAGTCTCTGGAGCTGCCACTGTCAGAGACAGGAGACTGGGATCAATGGACCTGGGATCTGGTCCAGTCTGGAAATCCTTATGTTCTTCATTGATTGGGTTATTTAAAAGAAAAGTGGAGCAAACACTAATAAATGTACTATTGGGGCAAGTCCTGGTAGAGAGATGGCCTGGAGGGGACAGAGTTTTCCTTTCTTGTCTCTAGATTCTATAATTCTGTTCCAAGTTCCACCAGTGATGGTGAGCAACAGGAAGACATTTCCCGTCTCTATGCCTCAGTCCCCCTGTCGGTTACATGGCAATATTAATACTGACTGGCATCTCTGGGGGAAGGCGAGACTGAATCACCACTGATTGCTCAGTCCTTTGACAGCACCCACATGGCAGGCTCTATCTTAGTGTGTGGCAGCAGCAGTATGAGGGATAACACTCACCTTCAACCACAGGATATTCAGCCTCCAGTCTTGCTTGGATTTCTCAGGATTTGGTGACCAGGATTCAGATTCTTCTTTCATTTCTCCCCATAAATTTGGTTCTCTCAGTAAAGAGATGGGATGAGCAGGTGCCGAGATCTCACTTGGACCATGTTCTCCTCCCTCTGTTGATGGGGTGTGGTTGCCTCCTCATAGAAATGTAGGGCTGGAAGGAACCTCAAGAGGTCATCTAGTCCAGCCCCCGATGCTGAGGCAGGAACAAGTAAACCTAGATCATGCCTACCCTGTCCTTAAAAACCTCTGAAAATGAGGATTTCACAACCTCTCTTGGTAACCTGTTCCAGTGCTTAACTACCCTTAGAGTTAGAAAGTTTTTCCTAATATCTAACCTAAATCTGCCTTGATGCAATTAGAACTGATTCCTTCTTGTCCTACCTTCAGTTTAGTATTTGTATCCTTTTCAGGAGAAGGTTGTGTCTCCCCTGATGCCACTTCTGAGTGGGGTTTTCCATTGGCTGACTCTGGGGAGTTCCTGCTGTTTGCAACACAGACAGCACGAAAACCAGTCCTGATGCAATCAGCCTGCTTAGCTCATAGGAGTTCTCTCCTCTCTGAGAGATGATTGAGTTGCGTGACTGAGAGGTCCTGCTGTAACTAGCAAGGGCCTCATCCTGCTGTCCCAAAGCAGATGAATAATCCTCTCTTATGTGAGCAGTCCCGCCCCCTTCCGTGAGACAACATGCCCCAGTAAGGGTTGTCCACATTGGTCAAGTATGATGGGCTGGGCTCTCAAAGTGGGGAGCATAGTAATTGGACAGTAAGATTTCTGTGAAATATTGTCTACTTGGTCCAGAGTTTGCAAATTAGACATTTCAATCAGGATTTTCAAATCGGCCTCAAGGAATTAGGCACCTAACCACCATGAAAAGTAAGTTAAATCTGGATGCCTAACTCCTTGATGCTCTTTGAGAATGCCAGTCTTGGTGGGGGTGGGGAGTGGACACAGGAAAGCCCAAATAAAAGCTCATGGAAACATTTTAACTATGAAACCTGCTTTGTAACTGAGCTAAATATGCCACTCTGGCAATTTGATTCACACAGTGGGGGCTGGAGCGCATGACTTATGAGGAGAGGCATAGGGAGCTGGGATTGTTTAGTCTGCAGAAGAGAAGAATGAGGGGGGATGTGATAGCTGCTTTCAACTACCTAAAAGGGTGTTCCAAAGAGGATGGATCTAGACTGTTCTCAGTGGTACCAGATAACAGAAGAAGGAGTAATGGTCTTAAGTTGCAGTGGTGGAGGTTTAGGTTGGATATTAGGAAAAGCTTTTTCACTAGAAGGGTGGTGAAGCACTGGAATGGGTTACCTAGGGAGGTGGTGGAATCTCCTTCCTTAGAGGTTTTAAGGTCAGGCTTGACAAAGCCCTCACTGGGATGATTTAGTTGGGAATTGGTCCTGCTCTGAGAAGGGGGTTGGACTAGATGACCTCCTGAGGTCCCTTCCAACCCTGATATTCTATGATTCTATGAAATATGACAACCAACAACACAGATCCCCCTTTTGATCTATTCTCACACATGCACAGGTCTGAAGAGAGATGTAAACCACTAGAAAGGGAGGAGACACATTGTGCCAGTGAGATACACAATTATTTGCTAGACATCAGAGGAATGTTGGGAGTCATGACTCCTGGGTTCTATCCCAGGTCCTGGAGGGGTACAAGCTGTAGTACTTGCAGACAATAGTACAACTATCCATATCAATTTGGCACAGGCTTGCTGAACGTTATTGTGGCTGAGAGGATGTGTTATCAGAGACTGGCTAAATAGAAAGACAAAATTAATGAGGGACTATGTTGAAGAGAGGAGTTGCGGGGACTAGTAGGAAGCTGGAAGGAATGTAGGGGGAAGAGCGGATGGATGGTGTAGTGCTTAGGGAGGTATTTCAGCCCTTGGGAGCCCTGTATTCCTGTTCTGCCTCCACCAAAGACTGCCTGTTTGACCAAGGTGATCTCTGGGCCTCAGTTCCCCAGCTGTATAATGGAGATAACAGATGTTCCCCACCCCCTGGGGGTATTGTGAGGAGAAATACACTAAAGACTGTGGGTCACCCACATACTACACAGATGGTGCGCAGGTAAGTACCTTAGGGAGAGGCAGGGCTGTCTCATGAATGAGAGCCTGCACACACTGAGAGGAGGTGAACTTGCCCATGCAGCAAACCTAGTGTCTGACACTGGAATTACACCTGCAAAGAGGCTATGATCTGAACTGACCACTGGGTGGAAAGGGAGCAGAAATGTGAGTGTAGGAATACAGCAGTGATGGCGATGGAGGGGCTGTCTGACAATGACTAAGGAGCACCCTGCCCTGCCTGTTCAGGTCTCTCTCAGCAGAATAGGGGAAGTGATCAGATTTAGATAAGCACAACGACCGTGCCAGCCTCTTGCCGGTGGGAGGTGAGGTGGGCAAAACACAAAATTGTGAGAGGGGGCTGTGCCCCCTCATCATTACCGGCCCTATCTCCTCCTCTCCCCACACTGAGCCTCTTGCCCTCTGGCCAGGTTGGAGGCCAGAAACCAGAGCCAGGCAGTGCGGGGAGGCTGCTGTATTGGCTGGTGTCACGGTGCCGGTGACCGCGGCGCTCTCCCGTCTCCTCCTCCTGCTGGTGCCTGGGGCCCCAGGGCAGTGGCTGCTGCTCAGCTCCCCGCCATCCTTCGACTGTTGCATCCCATAACAGCCGCCCGGGTGGGGGGACCCGGCACTCAGGCTGGCAGAGCCCTTGAGGAGCAGCGAACATGGGGGGTGCAGGGCCCAGGAGCGGGTCAGTCCATGCCGCTGTGGGAGCCCTGGACCCTCCCCCTGCCCTGGGCAGCGCCGGTGGGTGGAGACATGGACCGGGGGTTGCTTTGGGGCCCCCTGCTCTCTCCACTCTGCCTTCAGAGCTGGGTGTCTGGAGAGCGGTGGTGGCTATGGGAGGAGGTAAGGAAAATAGCCCCCGCAAGCTTCCCCTGGCCCAGGGGCCATGGGCACAAACAGCAGCAGGAGACGGGGGAGTGTTATGGCAGCCTGCACCATGGCACCAGCCAGCGCACCAGCCAACCTGCACTGCCCAGGTCTGGCTTCCAGCCTCTGGCCAGGGGGCGGGGTCTGGGGGGAGGAGGAGGAGGTGGGACTGGCACTTACCTGAGGAGGAGCACAGGGTGGGGCCACAGAGAGGGGTGGGGCCTCGTGGCAAGTGGGAGGTACAGGCCCCACTATTTTCTGTCTAACCCATCTCAGCCCTTCCACCAGGAAGAGGCTGGCACCACCCCTGCCCAGGGCTGTGGCTGCTCTTCAGCTCCCCTTCAACTGTTGCAGCCTGTAACAGCTGCCCAGGCAGGGGGACCCAGATCTGAGGCCGTCAGAGCCCTCAGGAGCAGTGACCATGGGGGACAGGGCACAGGAGCCCAGGCTGGTCAGTCCAGCCCATTGTGGGGAGCCCTGGGCCCTCCACCTACCCTGGACTGGGGGCTGCTCTGATGCCTCCCGGCCCTCTGCCTGGGCTTACTCGTGAACAGCCACAGCTGCCTTCAGAGCTGGGCGCGTGGCCAGCAGCCGCCACTCTGCATTCAGAGCTGGGTGGTTGGAGAGCAGCGGCAGCTACGGGGTGGCTAAGGCAAATTTTGGGGTGGCTATAGCTCTCGCAAGGCCCCCCCGGCCACCCCTGCCCCCTACCTTTACCACCATGGCATCCCTCCCAAAAAGTTAGAACACTCAGGTATACAACTTTGTGCGTGATGAAGTATTCAAGGCTTGAGGGAGGGTAAAACAGCTGTGAAGAATTATTTTCTTCTCAATCCTAAATATCATGGGACTGTGTAGTTGAGGAGCTAATATCGGAACTAATCCTTGACCAAATATGAACTTTGACTGGGATTCTTGAAGGACCCTAAGGGATCTAGGCACCCATATCCAAATGTGATTTGGGTGCTTCATTCCCTTAGCTTCCTTTACAAATCCCAGCCTTCCTGGTTGCCACACACTAAGGTTATCATGGATTTATAAGTACTGGCCATTAACTGAGCTCGAGAAAATCAGTTCTACAAAGTGTAAAAAAGAGCAGGCTTTAGAAGATCTAAAACCATGCAGAAGAGGACAGTGGTTTGTGCAGATGGGTACACAGGCACATTTGTGTGTATACACACATCAGTTAATGTAAACTTTCTAGCAGAGTCTATATAACCATTGAATTTCTGCATCACTGTATATTGTCCACGTCTGGTTCCCAGAAGTTAGCATTTCCATCAGTAAGTTTTCTGAGGAAAGCTCTCCCACATTGACTTGAATTATACTGGTGTTTGGGGGGAGGGGGGAAATAAGACTATCCACTTCTTTCTAATTGCAAAACTGTGTGGAAGATTGTTATTCCCAGTCCAGTTCAAAGTTTTTAATAAGTACAATCAAGTCCCAATTTTTTTTGATACAGTCTTATGTCAACCCTTCACCATTAAGCTTTTGTGTCTCCGAAGCTTTGTTTTTAACAATGTCTAGTGCCATTTGACTTGTTTTTCCCAAATGTAATTGCATTTAGTGAAACAGCCTAATGAGTCTCTTGGAGGCGTGTGTGGGGGGGGGGGGTAGGAGGGGAAGAAATCTTGCACATGGTGATGAAGCACTAGTTTACCTTTCGGAGCGATGACAGTGGACCAGATTGCCAGCTGATTTACATTGATGGAACTCCATTGGCATCAATGGGCCCAATCTCCAGCTGGTGTAAACCAATGTAGCTCCATTGGAGGCAATGGACAACATGCTCATCTGATGTAAATTGATGTTGCTCCATTGGCGTCAATGGGCCAAATCCCCAGCTGATTCAAATTGGTGTAGCCCCATTAAAGTAAATAGGGCTATGAGTTTACTAGGACTCAGAATCTAGCCCTATAGCTGCCCTCTTTCTTATCCCTTATTTTCTGCAGCCATGTAGAGGGATTCATGTAGTACAGCTGCCCTTTTTCCGCCCCAAAGTTTCTGCTGACATCTAGGCAGCATTATGCAATGTAGCTGCTCTTTTGTCATATCCTCTCTCAGATCAATCCTTCAGTACAGGACATGCAAAGTTCTCTTCAGTAACCCTGTGCAGCTGTCAGCAGAATTAAGCCAGCATAACTGCCCTTATCTCTTTCCTTGCCAGGCTGAGGCAGGAAGTTCTGGTGAATCAGGCACTGGAAAAATGGATTTGTTATCTAGCTCTGCCACCTAACTGCTGTGTGGCCTGATGACAGGAAAAAAGGGGGAAGGGGTTATGTCCAGTGTTCTCCATCCTCATGCTAGTAGGCTTGGGATCATGGACAGCGCCCCCTTGGGGTGAAATTAAATTTTTTCATCTCATGACTATGGTTATAGTTTGAGGTGCAAGAGATTTGAGTCTCTACACAAGTTTGTCTCTATCTAAATACACCATGATGGAAAAACTTCTCTAGTCATTCCCCACAACCTGTCTGTCACCAGCTGAACCCCACTGAGGTCCACTGAAGGTTGTGACTTTCTCTAAAAATGTGTTTTTAATGGCACTAAGCAAGATTTTTATGCACAAACTCCATGAAAATGCAGCCTTTTGTGTAAACTAATTTTACTTTATTTTTGCATGAATTTCCTATCAAAGTAGCAGAGTGAAGGGGAAGCCAGTCGAGTTTTCATCTGAGAATCTCACAGGAGTCTGCTCCCTGTTTAATCCTCTCCATCATTTTAAGTACCACAAAAAGGGGTGATGGGCGGATTAGCCCATCCGCTCATTATATTGTCCACCAATTAGATCTAGTTTGGTTTATCTTCAATGAAATTATAATGCAGTCTTTAATTACACAATCATATATTCCTTTTTCCACTGGACCCCTGGCTCATTCAGTGCATAGGATGGACTTAGTGAGCAACTATTCAGTACTTTGTTTTCTCCTCATTCTTCACTGTGTGCTCCCAGGCCTTATTCACTGCACATTCTTCTACCCTGCTCTGAAGACAAAATAATCCATCATATCTTGGGCTTTTCTATGGTGCTCATCACTATAATATATGAGTGTTTCATGAAAGGGCTGGGCAAGAACCCGCATTTCCATATCATGGGATAGGCTGTGATTTCAACTTTTATTGTCATTTAAATTGTAATGAAAAATTGAATTTCAAAATTTTCCATGAATTTTTGTTTTAAATTTGGGGGTCAATTGGAACATTATATTTCAATAAAATTGAAGCATTTTGTTTCAATGTTGACTATATTTTTATGTTGTTTTAGATCATTTTATTTTAGTTTATATATTTTTTATGAATAAATATTTTATTTTATAAAATGACTCCTCATGCCAAATGTCAAGTCCCTGCTCCAAAGCATAGTCTCACTAAAGCTTAACATGAGCAAAACAATATATTTTCCCTTGTTCATACTTGGAAATGTCTCAACTGTTTTGAGGCAGACACCTGGCATAGAAAATACCAGCCCCAATGGTTGAAGTTTGGTAAAATTATAAGCAACAGAAAATAGGGCCTTGTAATGGGAAGTGTCAGGCAACATTAATAAGAGGTAGCGTTATCAACGCACCTAGAATAACATCAATCAGTACCCAAATGCCAAATAATAACTTTGTGCACCCTAATGACTTTGACATGTATGCATTGATTGACCCTAAATTTGAGTGTTCCAGAATGAGAAATCATTAGTCCTTCTGCATGAGATCCAAATGTCATTTATCTTCTTCCTAGTCAATGCAATTTTTAATTTCTTATGGAAAAAAACAATGATGCTAAATCCTGCAGTTCTTACTCAAGACAGACCATCATTGGGCTCAATGGTAGTGAAATGCAGCACAAATAAAAAGAGCCCAGCTACATGGTGTCCTGATTGTCACTGGATCTTGATCGTGCAGCAGTTCTACTACAAATGCTATTACTGCTAATAAAAGTTCTGTCCAGTGTTGCCACATTTTTAAACAGAGATACAGTATGGTGTAGTGATTATGGGGGTTGGAGTCAAGGTTCTTGGGTTCTATTCCCAACTCTCACCTGAGAGTGTGATCTAGTAATTAGGGACGGGTACAGCACCAGGACTCCTGGGTTCTAGTCCCAGCTCTGGGAGAGGAGTGGGGTCTAGCAGGTTAGAGAAGTGGGAGACCAGTCAGAACTCTGGGGTTCTTTTATTCTGTTTTTGGTTGTGAGTGATGGGTCATGACTAGAACAGCCAACTGGGTTTCAGGACTCTTCCTGGCTTGTGTTCCTGACTCTATAGCTGGGTCATCATGTGACCATGAGTGAGCCCTTTCACCTCTGAGGGAGATGCTACTCCCATTTACAGCAGTGTGAATGCAGAGTAATTCCACTGCTTTCAATGAAATTACTCCAGATTTACACTGGTGTGCCTGCCAGCAGAATCTAGCTATCTGGTCTGCAGTTTCCCTTCTGTAAAATGAAGATAAGATTTACCTAACTTTATACATCTTTGAATGAAAAAGTTATACAAAGATTTAAAAAGTAATTGGTCTTGATTATAATCCCATTCAGTCAATGGGCCTGATGATGCTCTCACTCAGCCAGTGTAAATCTGGAGTAACTCCATTGTAGTCAATGGGACTTATTCTCCTCTCTCTCACTCAGCCTAATGTAAATCAAGAGTAACTACACTGGAGTCAATGGGGCTGATTCCCTCACCCCCATTCCCAGATTACATCAATCTTCACAAGATAAGGATGTGATCTTAACTCAAGGAAATTATGGTGGTTTACACAAAAGGAGAGATATTTTACTAGTCTAATCCTGACCATTGTCCTACCCTCTACAGGCAGTTCATAATGTACTGAGAAAGAAAATGTCCAACCGAACCACCGTGACCGCATTCCTTCTCCTGGGATTCTCTGATGTTCCAGAAGTGCAGATTGTATATTTCATACTGTTCTTAGTAATTTACCTGGCAGCACTGCTGGAGAATCTTCTTATCATCACAGCCATAGCACTTGACCACCACCTTCACACTCCCATATACTTCTTCTTGATGAATCTGTCTGTCCTAGACCTTGGCTCCATCTCTGTCAACATCCCCAAATCAATGGCTAATTCCCTAACCCACACTAGGTCAATTTCCTATGCTGGATGTGTCACCCAGGTTTTTTTCCTTGTCTTCTTGATAAGAGCACCTTTATTCCTTCTTACTGTCATGGCATACGACCGATATGTTACCATCTGCCAACCACCGCACTATGAGAGAGTGATGAACAGCAGAGCTTGTGTCCAAATGGCAGCAAGTGCCTGGATCAGTGGTAGTCTCAATTCTGCACTGCACACCGGGAACACGTTTGCATTAACCTTCTGTGGAGGCAACATGGTGGATCAGTTCTTCTGTGAAATACCCAAGCTACTAAAGCTCACCTGCTCTGACTCATACCTCAGTGAAGTTCAGGTTCTCACCTTTAGTGCATGCTTAGGCTTAAGCTGCTTTGTTTTAATAACTTTTTCTTATGTTCAGTTCTTCAAAACAGTGCTGAGAATCCCCTCTGAGCAAGGACGCCATAAAGCCTTCTCCACCTGTCTTCCTCACCTCATTGTGGTCTCTTTATTTGTTTTCACTTGCATCTTTGCCTACCTGAAACCAATCTCTAGTTAGGCAACTGAAAACTTTTAGCTTAAAAGTGCTCATTTTGAGAAGAAAACCAGGAGGTTTTTGATGAAAAGTTGTATTTTTCTGTAGGAGAAATTTTAAAAATTTTATGTTTTTGTTATATTCTGACTAACTGTAGATGAGTAAATTGATAGTAAAAATGTAAAAGAATTCTGATTGTGTTTCTTTGTTGTGTTCTTAAATTTCCCCTGGATGTTAATCCTTAAACATATTAAATTGAATTAGTAAATTTACTGTACCAATGTCTGAGGATTTTTTACAACACATAATGCACTCAGTCGTCCAGCCCCAGGATTCTTTGGTCAGAATCTATCTATCGATCTAGTAGTATCTAGAAGACAAACACACAACTATATAAGAGGCCTTTCACCCTCCATTCTGAGACTGAACTGACAGAACTAGATTCAAATATGTTCCTTTCTGCAGAGGAGCTGTGTGGAGCTGGCGTTGAGCATCGCTGGCACTAAAGGACCAATGCTGCGGGAAGGTGATTTAGCCATGTCTATTTTCTAAGAGCTTGAGGGACTCACTCCCTGGATCCCTGAATAGCTCAAAAGCGGAGGCCCACAAGCTATAGTACATAGATTCATAGATTGTAGAGCCAAAAGAGGTCATTCTAATCCTCTAGGCTGACCCCCTGAATAGCACAGGCCCTAGACTCTCCCCCAGGGTTTACTGAATCTAGCCCAGCTTCTGTGTTATCTGTGGACCAGGATTACCAAGTGGTTTAGGCACCTAAAGATGGTAGCAGATGCCTAGGGGATTTATGAATGAGCCTTAGTGAGCTAGGTGGCTAATTCCCTTTGAATGTTAATGGGAGTTCGGTGCCTAACCTGCTTAGGAGATATTGTGGATCCCAATAGGCACCTATTGCCATCTTTAGGTACATAAACCCCTTTCTAATCCTGGGCCTTGCTAATTTCCAAGCCCTGCACTTCTCTTGAATTGCAGGAGAAAAAAACAGAAGCCTGGGATTTGCAAAGGAGCCGCAGGGATTGAAGCATGGGTGCCTCACTCCCTTACACTCCCTTGAACATCCCAGACTAAACGATAATGAAGACAGCCAGGCAGCAGTGTCTAGAGAGAGGATGTCAGGAGCGCTAAGCAACTAATTGTTCTCAACTGTCTGTGCCTCAGTTTCCACACCTGTAACCTAGGGGATAATAACTGAGACTGAATGGATAATTCATAAGGAATAACTTATTTAGGGCCTGATGGAGGATTCAGTTTTGTTCAAGCCCTTACATCTTTCACATTTTTTTCAGGCCGAAATCGCCTATTTTCCACAGGAACGTAGGAATTGCCAGAGGCCAGTGCCCTTGGCCTGACTGGGGCCAGCACCAGATGCTGCACCACCCACAGACTGGAACAACAGTTTGGGTGTGAGGAGACCTGCACCCAGTGCAGCAGCTGCAGCAGCATCTGTCTGAGTCTGCAGATGGCATAAGACAATGGTTCTGGGAGAGGGGAACTGCCCCAGGTAACTCCATGTGGTTTGAACTCCCGCCTCACTGCTCTGGAGGACCCCACCAACTCTGCCCCAGCAGGGGGCTCTGTGTGCAGGGGGAAGGGAGGTAAGGACTGGGGGGACCACGACTGCCCCCTGCCTCTATGTGGGCACCATGCTGATCCCAAGAGGTAGGGGTGAGTCACCTACTGCATCTTCCGGGAGGGAGCAGGGGTCCCATGCCACTGTCCCATCCTCTCTTTGAGGGCCCCCCCCGCCACTGACACTCCACGTGGGGCACAGGGTCAAGGGGGCAGAGCCCTATGCCTAATATATTTAAAAAACTCCATCTTAATGTCTTCACCTCTACTAGCCATAGATTTCTCCTTGTGTCCCTTCACTTCCCTTATCAATTTTCTGCAATTCCTAACTTCTGATTTATATTCATCTATATCAACTTTCCTTTTCTTCCATTTGTTTCTATATATAATGTTCCCCTTTTCCCATACCATTCATAATCTTATAGACATCTATCCTATCCCCCGTTAGTCATCTCTTTTCTAAGCTGAACAGCCCTCAACTTTTTTTGTCTCTCCTTGTTTGGAAGCTGTTCCACACTCTGGATCATCTTGGTTGCCCTTCTCTCAACCTTTTCCAGTTCCTATTGAGCTGATCAAAGCTCCAAGGGTTAGAGTCTTGTGGCCTTCAGCAAGGCATCCTGCTTATTCAGGGGCCCATGAGCCAGCTACTCAACCTGTACACAGAGAACAAACAAACAGTCAACCAGCGAACCCAGAGACAGAACAAACACACCATTCTCCAAGTCCCGCTTCCTCCAAGCATGGAGTCTGCAGCTGCTCCCTCCGAAACGCCCTTGTTACAGCATCTCTTCACGGCTCTCGAGTTCACCGAGGAAATGATATTTTATACTAAGTCTTCCCTGCATCCTGGCCACTGTGTTATATTCTGCAGTGTCCCCAGTAATAAATCTGCTCATTTACAATCTGAGAAACAAGGAAATAAAAGAAGTTTTAGACAAAATTTTAGATATTTTTCACCAAGAGAAGATTTTCTTCTTAACATATGTGTATAGGTTAATATTCCCTCTCTGCTACAGGGGCACATGCTAATAAAACTAATGAAGGGGGGGTGAGGGGGCGTAGGATCTGAGATTCTGGTTTTGGCCCACGGCCCATCCCTACAGAACAAACAGTTTCCTTGAAAAATTGCTGATCAGCTTTTCCCAGGCAGCTGCCTCCCTGGGCTACCCAAATCCCAGGTAGCTGGAGTGTTGGGCAGTCCGGGGAGGCAGCTGCCTGGTGATCTGTGGAGCCTGGAGGACCCATCTATCAAGCTCCCTAACAGGTGAGCTTCTGAGGAACTGTGAGCCTGGGAACCTGGCAGCCAGCCAGGTAGGCTGCTGTGGGGCCTGGGGACCCCGCCTGATGGCTAGCTGGCTGGCAGATGGACTGGCAGGACGGCAGGGGAGACATGCTGGCCAGACAGCCTGCCTCCCAGCCTGGTTTCCATTTAATGTTTTGACTGAATTGACACATTCCTACAGATAGCTTCAGCTCTGCTGTATCAGCATGATCTGACCACCTCTAATCTGGATATAGGCAATCATGAACAGAAAAATCGGAACAAAATGTTCATGGATTATCTATCTATCTATCTATCCCCATACACACTCATCTATCCAGCGACTGATCTGTTTCTCCACCTCCCCTCCCCCCACTCCACTTTTGTCTGTCTTGCATCTTTAGATTTTAAAACTTTGAGGACTGCAAGTGTCTCTTCCAGGGTGTCTGTACAGTGCCTAGCACAATGGGACACTAATCTTGGGGCCCTTCATCTTACGCTAATGTAAATCAGGAACAAAGGATTCAATTTACTGTTCTACAGTATGTTAAATAAGGGCCAAGAAAAATCAAACAAACTTATCTTCAAATCTCCAAACTGTCCAGCAATGGGGTTTTGGGTCTGTTCTTATCTCATCACTAGCACTTCCCAGAAAACTAACTGAGTTCTGATCTCATTCATTTTGTGGCAATCAGTAATAGTTAATGATTAAAAACAATTTGAATTAATAATATATAGTAGTATACACATGCTCTGTTGTGAGAGTTCCCTTGCATACTGAATCAAAGCATTAGGTTGTAAGGTCTTTGGGAAAGTGACTGTCTTTTTGTTATGTGTTTATACAGTGCCTAGCACAATGGGGGCTTGGTCCATGATTGGAGCTCTTAGGTGCTACTGCATTACAAATCATTATCATCATCATGGAGTTATTCAGACTACGGAATGGTCGGGAGATCAGCTCCCAAAGGGGACAGTGCAGATAAATAATAAAAACTGCCATCGTGCCTGATGAAGCAATGCATCCTTTGGAGTGTGTGAAGAGATCACCACCCTCTGTTCCAGATGTGCATGAGGAAGTGGTCCTTGGTGTAGCTAGTTGGTGAGGACTGTACAGAAACGCTCCCGAATTTCAGTAAGTGCAAAACTCTCCAATTTTAAGTTCATGCTCTTCTTCTAACTGTTTAATGCCAATTACTTCTAGGAGCATTTGAGCAGCAAGTCCTGCGATCCCTTACTTCAGAGGGCAGTGCTTACTGCCACAAGAAGCCTTTACTGGGATTATTCATTTACCCACTCCCATAAAGATTTACACAGTTGTGTACGGAGAGGGTTATTCTGGAACAGTTCTTCCTGATTAACTCCTGGTGTGGATGCTCTTATTCTGTAATAAAAGTGTCTTTGTTTTTATCTAAATTTTCCACAGGGGGAAAAAATCTTCATATTAGCTTTGATTTGGAGTATGATCCGCTGTGTCCCTTTCTCATAATCATCTGCTCCGGACCCACGGCTCGTTGGGTAGGTGGCATGATATTGTCTCTGCCTTTCTCCCAGAGTTTGGGAACACTTTTTCCACCTTGCTTTTGATAGGATATCTTTTATAGTTCTTGATAGTTTGCAGAATCTCTTGCTCTTTCTCATATTTGGTGCATTGGAGATGAAAGTGTCTCTCCATCACAATCTTTCCTCTGTCACATTGGCTGCATAATCACTGCAAGACCTGGGTGAATTTTTTTCAGATGGAACTTCTTCCCATTAAAAACTGTGTATTCAGGTCAAGCAAAACAGTTAATGAATTCATGTTGAGTTCAGCAAATTTTTGTAGCTGAAAAAAATCCTGAAAAATTGAAAACATTTTGTTTTGACATTTTCTAAATGAAACATTTTGATTTTTCAATTTGGAAAAACTTTTAATTTCAAATTTTACTTCCAATTTGTGTTTTTAAAACAGTAAAGAAGACTCCTCAAAAATGAAATGAAATGTTTCATTTTGGGTGAAACTAAATTTTTTGTTTGACCTAAAATGAAAGTTTTTGACTTTTTCATTTCACTGAAAAAAAATGGATTTTTTTTTGTTTTGTTTTGGGTCAATCCAATCGCCCCTCCCCCAATTTTTCATCACTAATCTCTGTGTTTAAACTTTTTTGTGCCTCCCAGTTTCCACTTCTAGTTTGTGATCCCCAATTCTGTATTTGGTGAGAAGTCTGCCTTAGCTTTGCACATGTCACTGTGGTGAGGAGTTTGCAAATGTGATCATTCCATGCAGAGATCTGTAGGCATCTGGCTTGTTGCTGTTTTTGAGTTGTTTTTCCAGTGATTCATATATTGGTAATTTAGTTGTGCACAGCACCAAGCATATTGTTAGTCCTTAACAAATACATATATAAGTAATAAGAATGTCCATATTAGCAGGTCATTTTTCCATAACAAAATTGCTGCTTTTTCAGTCATTTGAAGATAGAGGGCAGTTGCAAAATTTTGATCTTCAGTTGGATTTGAATTTCAGACACCTCAAATATGGGGGTGGTAGGATCTCGGGTATAGACTGGGACAAAATGAATTAGGAATCATTTCAAACATATCATATCTTGGGCTTTTTGCAATCCAGGGTTTGATTCACATCCTTTTCTATTCAGGTCAGTGGTAATTTCCCTTTACTATATATTAGTTACTATGCATTGTGAAATCCATGCTTTATGAGCCCTGACCCAAATTACCACAGATATTGAGTGCCTCCAATTTTGGATGACCAACTTGTTGTTGCCTGCCCAGAACCGGGCCTCGAGATGGCAAACAGGGGTTCGTTGCCCGGTGTGCTTGGCACCAATAAAGACGCCGAGGGGAGAAAGCAAGCCAAGTTTATTTCAGAGCTCTGAAATGGCACTAGGAGACCAGCATGTCTCAAATCCAGTGCAGCACATACAAATAAAATTTTCCCTTTTATATTCCAAGCTGTTTCTGTGTAAGCCTTTGTTCTGTTATTCCCTCTTACCCCTCCCACCTCGAGCAGTTACAATTAGAAAAATTCCCATTCGTCTGCTTATCTTTTGGCCTTGCAAGGCCTGTTTACAGCAGCTGCCTGCTAGAAAAGCTGACCCTTACATTTCTGCTTCAGCATGTAAGCAGTTAGCACAGAAGTAGGTGAGAGTGCACAAGATGGAGTCACTGTGGTTCAGGTAGGCCCAGAGCAGAAGAGCTTCATCGGCTCTTTAGCCTTCCACTCTCCCAAGTTACCTGGTAGCTATGCCTAGTGACACCAACAATCCCTCCTTTGAGAACACTCAACAAATCTTTGTCAGAGTTTTCTCATACTCTAAAGACAAAATGCGATTAAGCTCCATACAATCAGGATTATTAATAAGAGAATATAAAGGAACCTCTGGGAAGGGGGAGGTACAAATCTTACATATGAGCACTTTACAGCAAGTGAGCAAAAGGAAAAAGACAAAACATATTACAACACCTGTGAGCAAGATGTGAACAATACTTCCCCTTATACCCCCTAGTTCCCCTAAACCAAGTAGCCAACCCCAAAGGGAATCCAAAATAGTGGGATCCCCTTCCTGGGCCTTCCACTGATTTAAGGCCTGTTTGGCTGACAAGATATGCTTGTTAATATCCTGTGAAAACTCTGGGACATAGGTACAACATTCTTCTCCAATAAGGGCACATACATCGCCCCGTGAGGCTAACACATAATCTAGAGCCTGACGGTTCTGCAAAGCCAGCAGTCGAAGCTGGTACAGCTCAGCACTTATGCATTTCTCTATGGCCAGGGTATCATTGGCAAACTGAGTGAGAAATTTAGACAGTCTTCTGTAGAGTTGGGTTAGCCGTCCCACCCCATAGGTAGGGAGGGATATCATCCCAAACCTGTCTCCTTCTTCGATAGGTTCAATGGAAGCTCTCAGGGACCAATAGTACCTAGGGCGACCTGAGGAAGCCTTGGTAGAACACAGAGGGGAGGAGCAAGATAGCCTTTGTAACAGCTACCATGCCAACCATGAGGGAGCCATTTATAGGCACTATTACCACAAACCCAGAATGCTTCACCATAACTAGCCTTTCCATTGGTACCTTGTAGGTCCCGTAGGGTGGCTTGTGGGAAAGGGCAAAGAATGCAGCGCCGGTTTGCCAACCAGTGGCATTTAGTAAAGGAACAGTGAGACTTATACCAGGACCAATATAAAATCTACACCTACTAATGCCTGCAAACCAGGTATGATTACTTCTACTGGCTTGCTGATAACATATGAGACCAGTGGGTGGAGAACATAAACGAATAGGCTGGGGCTTAAGAGTGCTACTATAGTGAGAATTTCAAGAGCCATTGTGTAGGCCATAAGGAGCTTCCGCAGTACAGTTAGATAGTAAACTCAAATTGTCAGAGGTGCTACTGCCGGTAACCATCCACCTTTGACAATAGTCTGACCAATTTTGAGGAACTACTCTCCAGGGCAATCCAGCCGAATGGTGGGGAGTCTGGGCACATATCCAACAGTTGGAGAGATTGAACTCACGGGCAAAGGCAATTTTCAGGGCCTCATAGGTATTGGTAGCCATATCTGCAGGGATGGCTCCCCATCCTGCATGCGATGTGGATGAAACAGTAGGTAACAGAAGAATTGCCTCGGTGATAAAAAGAAATGCTGTGAGAGACCCTAAACCTGAATCCATATTGTGATTACAACAACACAAATGCCCAGAAGATTAAGAATTATTGACACTAAACAAGTCAAAAAATAACAAGACCAAATACATAGGCCAGGTTGGCCTTCTGTGAATAGATAAAACCAATGCTCAGGGTTCTCGCGGGGAGTATGCTGTGGCTGTTCAGAGAGATCACAAAGCATTCCCAATGACCCTTACTGTCTTTTGAATAACAGCTTAAGTTCCAAATCGTCGTTAGCAGTTTTCTCAGCAGGCTGGACAGTCCACTGTTCAGGAGCGGGTACTGCTTTCAGTCGAGAGTGATGAATCCAGTTCTTGGGTCCTTCGACCTTTGCCGCTGTGTGGGAGACAAGCAGGACGATGTGGGGTCCCTTTCCACTTCTCTTGGAGAGGCTCGTCCTTCCAGGTCCACACGAGAACGGAGTCATCAGGCTGCAGGGCGTGGACCCAGGGTATCCAGCAGAAGAGGCTGTGAATCTTTGGTGTACCTGTGAAGAGAAGAAAGAACAGCAGACAGAGAGCACATGTACTGAGACAAGAAACCATACCCCATCTCCCACTCCCCTGCCAGAACCGGGGTACCATTCAGAGGCCATGCCCTTCCAAACATAATCTCGAAGGGACTAAGCCCTAATCTACCCTTGGGGAGAGCACGAATGCATAGTAACACAAGGGGCAAAGCATCAGGCCACCCAAGAGAGGCCTCCTGACAGACCTTTGAGAGGTGTCGCTTGAGCGTCTGATTTGTGCGTTCCACTACTCCACTGGCTTGTGGTCGCCATGGTGTGTGGAGCTTCCAGGGGATTTGCAGAGCACTTGATATCTTTTGAACCACTTGAGATGTGAAGTGTGTTCCATTATCAGATTCCATCCATTGGGGGAGGCCGAAGCGAGGAATGATCTCCTTGACAAACTTAAGAGCCACTGTCTTGGCAGTGTTGTTACGACATGGGAAGGCTTCAGGCCATCCACTGAATCGATCCACCAAGACGAGGAGGTACCTGTATCCTTGGGTCCTGGGAAACTCAGTAAAGTCTATTTGCCACACCAATCCTGGGCCTGGGGTAGGTTCCAGAGTGGCTGGTAACACTGCTACTCCTGGTCGAGGGTTGTTCTTTTTGCAGATTAAACATTCAGCTTGTACCTGTGATGCTAGGGGTTTAAGTCTAGAGGTTAGAAAATATTTATTCATAAGCTGGATAAGAGCCTCTCTGCCTGCGTGTGTGTTTTGATGCAGTTTCTGCAACACCGGTCGGATCAGGCCCTTGGGCAGGAGGATTTTTCCCTCTGTGGAATAAAGCCATCCCTCCTTTTCCTGGAGACTGAGACTGTCAGCCAGGTTTCTGTCATCATGGGAGTACTGAGGGGCTGCAAGCTCACCTACTGATGGGATAAGGGCATGCATTTGGGCATTCTCCTCAGTTGGTGATTTCAGGGTAGCAACACGCTTAGCTTCCCTGTCTGCTCTGGCATTGCCCTTGGTTACATCTTGATCTTCCTCCTGATGAGCTTTGCAATGTACCACTGCTACTGCTGAGGGGAGTTGTACCACTTCTAACAGCCGGAGAATTTGAGACCCATGCTTAACCGGAGAGCCTTGGGCTGTTAGCATTCCCCTTTGCTTCCACAAACCAGCATGAGCATGCAATACCCCAAAAGCATACTTTGAATCAGTAAAGATATTAACCCGTTTGTCTTTTGCAGGCTCGAGTGCACGAGTCAGGGCCACTAGTTCAGCAAGCTGGGCAGATGTTCCCGCAGGTAAACTCTCATTTTCCATGGTATCATGAAGAGAGACAATAGCATAACCCGCCCTCCTTTGCCCATCCACCACAGTACTACTTCCATGTGTATACCATTCCAAATCAGCATTTGGGAGTGGCTGATCTTTTAGATCTGGGCGGCTAGAATACTGAACATCTATGATTTCTAGACAGTCATGTTCCTGCTTTTCTGTCTCTGGTAGCAGGGTAGCTGGATTAAGGGAGGGACAGATCTGCAGGGTGACTTCAGGATTCTCTAACAGCTTCGCCTGGTACCGAGCAACCTGAGCCTGTGTGAGCCAAAGACCACCCTTAGTATCCAGCAAGGTTCGGACCATATGGGGAACATACACTTGCACAGTTTCTCCCAGTGTCAGTTTTTCAGCTTCCCCAAGCACTAGGGCAGTGGCTGCGACCGCCCTCAAAGAGGCTGGCTATCCCTTTGAAACTTGATCCAGTTGCTTAGAAAAATATGCCACAGGACATTTCCAGGCACCTAGTAACTGAAATGCCCTGTCCGCTTCTGGGGACCAGTGAAAGGGGTCATGATCCGCTCCCTTAACACATTCATACAGAGGTTTAGCCCACAGTCCACTACCCTGTATCCTCAGAGTCCAATACAATTCAGGAGATTCACAGTAGCTTTAAGACAAGGAATTAGACCCACAGCAGCAATTAGCAAAACATCTACATATTGCAGTAGGAGGGCTTTGTCTTCATTATCCCACTCCTCCAAGTCTCTGGCCAGAGCCTGTCCAAACATAGTGGGGGAATTTTTAAATCCTTGAGCCAATACTGTCCAGCAAAGCTGCCTCTTAACCCTTCTGTTGTCCTCATTATGCCTGGCAGTATTTTGCTGATCTCATAGTTGCTTGGGCACATTTAGGCCCCCCTTTCTCTTGGTTGTCAGCCAAGTCTTGGCTGCAAACAATGTCCTTGGAGAAGGCCAGCATGACTGAGCTGCTAGCTATATTTTCCTGTTAACTCATTCTGTGCTTTTTCCTTCTCCCTTTTTCGGCTTTTTCTAACTTACAAAGGAACCTAAAATGAATGTTTTTGACTTTTTCATTTCACTGAAAAAAAAAGGATTTTTGTTTTGTTTTGTTTTGGGTCAATCCAATCGCCCCTTCCCCAATTTTTCATCACTAATCTCTGTGTTTAAACTTTTTTGTGCCTCCCAGTTTCCACTTCTAGTTTGTGATCCCCAATTCTGTATTTGGTGAGAAGTCTGCCTTAGCTTTGCACATGTCACTGTGGTGAGGAGTTTGCAAATGTGATCATTCCATGCAGAGATCTGTAGGCATCTGGCTTGTTGCTGTTTTTGAGTTGTTTTTCCAGTGATTCATATATTGGTAATTTAGTTGTGCACAGCACCAAGCATATTGTTAGTCCTTAACAAATACATATATAAGTAATTCATATTGTAATTGAGTGATCCTCCCGGTGGCCACCTTTCTTGGCACTCTAGCTGATACTGAGGCCAATCAACTGTACAGAACCTTTTCGATTTACTTTTAATCAACTGGTCAGATCCAGACACTTCCCAGTTCCCCAGAATGCATGCTAAGGGTGTACACTGTACCATGCCGGCTGTACTCTGTTCCTGCCCCATACTGAGGGAGACTCTGGGCGTCCCCAGGTCAAAACAGGTAGACACAGGGCGTCCCCAGGTCACAACAGATAAAGTCCCCACTGGACTGTCCCTACCTTATCCAAGGGTCCGGTTCTGCACCGTCGCCCTATCCACGGGACCGGTTCCCCACCGTCGCCCGCAGCTGCTTCTCCACTGTCTGTGTGCGTTGCACCGTTGTGCCCTCCAGGGTCGAGCAAACCACGTCTCCGCCGAGGCCCCCGATGAAGTCACCGGTGTGCGCTGGCCGTCAGTCATCGCTATAATCTGTCGGCCACCAGGAGGGATCCGGGCAAGGCTAAATTTCAGTCTCGAGCCCCACGTTGGGCGCCAAAACTGTTGCCTGCCCAGAACCGGGCCTCGAAATGGCAAACAGGGGTTCGTTGCCCGGTGTGCTTGGCACCAATAAAGACACCGAGGGGAGAAAGCAAGCCAAGTTTATTTCAGAGCTCTGAAATGGCACTAGGAGACCAGCATGTCTCAAATCCAGTGCAGCACATACAAATAAAATTTTCCCTTTTATATTCCAAGCTGTTTCTGTGTAAGCCTTTGTTCTGTTACTCCCTCTTACCCCTCCCACCTCGAGCAGTTACAATTATTAAAATTCCCATTCGTCTGCTTATCTTTTGGCCTTGCAAGGCCCGTTTACAGCAGCTGCCTGCTAGAAAAGCTGACCCTTACATTTCTGCTTCAGCATGTAAGCAGTTAACACAGAAGTAGGTGAGAGTGCACAAGATGGAGTCACTGTGGTTCAGGTAGGCCCAGAGCAGAAGAGCTTCATCGGCTCTTTTAGCCTTCCACTCTCCCAAGTTACCTGGTAGCTATGCCTAGTGACACCAACATTGTGACAACTTAGCTTGATTTTCAGACATCCTATAGGTCTTGATTACTTGTAATCCACTACACCAGTTTTAGGACCATTGTAGCTCCTTTGAAATTCAAGGGTGGTGTAAATCCACATAGCTCCATCAACTGATTTACACCAGATGATTCTGGCCCATTGGACCTACATGGGCATAATGCTATAGAAACTCAGTGGCAAATCAGACCCAAAGCAATTACATTTGCATTGAGTTTGTGACAGAGTGAAGAATCACACAAAATCACTGGTCACTTTTACAGTTTTGGCCTTATGGGACTGTGCCAAAGTTTACATTACATAGAGCTGTCTGTTTAAAAGGTGAGTTTTCAAAGTGCCCAAAGTCCACATGCATAGGCAGACCCACTTGAAAATTGGATGGACTAGGTTAGAAATAGTGTTCTAAAACTGGAGTCATTTGGTTAAGGGATTCATGAGATACATCCCCGCTCACTCCAAAATTAACCTTGTTTGAAAATTTGCTGGATCTCATAACACATTTTAGTCACAAAACTGGGGGGGAAAGGATCCATGGGTAAAAGCCACATAAAACATCCATAACTGAACTGCTCTAAGATCCAGCACAGAGTACCCAGAAATTCAAACTTTATCAGATATTCATTCAGGTTCCAAGACAAAAAAAAAAAAGACAAAATTCTTAGCTTCCTAAAATTCATGGGAAGAGTCAGATTATCTGGAGAAATTGTATGACAGTGGAGGGCGGCGGAGTGGGGGAAAGTATTCTGTGACAACTTATTGTTTCCTTTTCTATTTCAGGATGAAAAATAGGCAAGAAACAGTGGGAAGAAACAGCACGACAATCACTGGATTCATTCTCCTGGGCTTTTCTGACATTCCCAGCCTGAAGCACTTATTTTTTTCAGTGTTTCTGGTGACCTACATAGTCACCTTGGCTGGAAACCTTCTAATCATTGTCCTCACATTGGCTGACCCAGCCCTTCACATCCCCATGTACTTCTTCCTCAGGAACCTGTCCTTCTTGGAGATGTGCTACACATCAGTCAATGTCCCCAAGATGCTTGGGAATCTGTTCTCTGGGGATAAAGCCATCTCTTTCATTGGCTGTGCTATGCAAACCTATTTCTCTTTTTTCCTTGGTGGGTCAGAGTGTTTTCTCTTGGCGTTCATGGCCTACGATCGCTATGTTGCAATATGCAAGCCTCTGCATTACCCCGTGGTTATGAACAGGAAGGTGTCCACTGGACTGGTTGCTGGATCCTGGCTCAGTGGTCTCCTCATGTCCTTTGGTCACACCAGCATGGTATTCACCCTACCCTTCTGCAGATCCCATGAGATTAATCATTTCTTTTGTGACATCCCTCCACTGCTGAAGCTGGCGTGTGGAGACATCTCCCGCAATGAAATGGCTGTCTTCATCATGGCTCTGTTCTTTGTCATCTTCCCCTTCATGCTAATCCTCATGTCCTACGTCTGCATCATCTCCACCATCCTGAGGATGCCATCGGGGGAGGGCAGGAGGAAGTCCTTCTCCACCTGCTCCTCACACCTCATGGTGGTGACAGTGTTCTATGGCGCCGCTTGTGTTATGTATCTGAAGCCTAATTCCTCCTACTCACCAGACACAGACAAGTTTCTCTCTCTGTTCTACACAGTCATCACGCCCATGCTAAACCCCATCATCTACAGCCTGAGGAACAAGGAGGTGAAGGGTGCATTCTGGAGAATGGTGCGGAGAAGAAGGTTCCATTGAATAAAGGAATTTGATTGACTGTAACTGTCTCCAGCTCAATTCTTTTAAGGGCTTTAATCTATGTTAGGACCTTATCTGGCCCCATTACCATGGTAACTGAGCACCTCACAATCTTTAATGGATTTAACCTTATACTACCTCTGTGCAGTAGGAAAATGCTATAATTTAAGTTTTAAAGATGGAGCTGTGATGGGTTGAATCACAGAAACCCCCTTGGGGACTGCCACCTCATCTGATGAGACTACCCCGAGCCTGTTTCCCCTGGCAGCTAAGAACTTCAGTACCCTGCCTGGTTTGAGCCAGACACGCTTGCCTGCTGCAAACAGAGACCCAGATCTGAACAATATCCCCGAAAAGCAGGGTTAATTGAAAACAGCTTAAGAAGTGTTCCTGTCTCCAACACTCAGATGCCCAACTCCCAATGGGGTCCAAACCCTAAATAAATCCATTTTACCCTGTAAAAGCTTATACAGGGTAAAATCATAAATTGTTCGCCCTCTATAACACTGATAGAGAGATATGCACAGCTGTTTGCCCTCCCCCCCCCCCAGGTATTAATACATACTCTGGGTTAATTAATAAGTGTAAAAATGACTTATTAAATACAAAAAGTAGGATTTATTTGGTTCCAAGTAATAACAGACAGAAAAAAGTGAATTACCAAGCAAAATAAAATAAAAAAGTCTATGCTTAATACAGTAAGAAAATGATTACAGATGAAATCTCACCCTCAGAGATGTCCCAGTAAGCTTCTTTTACAGACTAGCCTACTTCTAGTCTGGGTCCAGAAATCACTCACACCCCTCGTGGTTACTGTCCTTTGTTCCAGTTTCTTTCAGGTATACTTTGCGGGTGGAGAGGCTATCTCTTAAGCCAGATGAGGACAAAATGGAGGAGTTTCCAGGGGCTTAAATAGACTTTCTCTCATGGGTGGTCCCCCTCCTCTCTCCTATCCAGAATTCAGCTCCAAGATTGAGTTTTAGAGACACTTGGGCAAGTCACATGTCCATGCATGACTCAGGCCTTGGCTACACTTGCAGCTGTACAGCGCTGTGAGGTAAACCTCTCTTCGTACAGCTGAGTAGGGAAAAGCGCTGCAGTCTGTCCACACTGACAGCTGACAGCGCAGTGGTGAGGCCACACATTCAACATTTGCAGCTGTGTTGGGAGCGGTGCATTATGGGCAGCTATCCCAGCATTCATGTGGCTGCAACGTGCTTTTCAAAACGGGGGGGGGGGTGGATTGTGACAGGGAGTTTGGGGGGAGAGAGAGAGTGCTTTTTGGAGCATGTCAGCTCTCTATTTTGCAAGTTCCGAACTCCCGGCCCCCTGCTCATTCATTCACTCACTCAAAGCAAGCTGCAAACTGTTTGCTTTTCTCTGTGGTACGAGCTTTGAAACCGGCATTTCCGCATTCCTGCAGCCGGTCACAACAATGGAGAGGATTGGCCACTTGAAAAGGTGATTAGTACAGCACTGCAAGCGTTTACACTCACACCCGTGAGTCGTAGCCACTCCGCTGCAGCTGTTATTCCTCTCAGAGATGTGGAGTACCTGCAGCGGTGTACCCAGGGAGATACAGTGCTGTAAGTGCCCTGCCAGTGTGGACGAGGAGTGAGTTACAGCAATGGAGGAGGCTTTACAGTGCTGTAACTTGCAAGTGTAGCCAAGGCCTCAGAACTTACAGGTAGCGGCCATTGTTAACATGCTACCTTGAACGTCCTCAGGTAGACTTCTTATGTGGATTGGAGCCTTCCAAAATCCATTGTCCATTAAGTGTTTCTTGATTGGGCACTTAACTTGTAAATTCCTTTCTAAAGAAGCTGTCCAAATGCCATACTAAGGCTACTTAAAGTCAAACAAATACATAGCCAATATTCATAACTTTGAATACAAATATGATACATGCATACAAATAGGATGAATATATTCAGTATCTCATAACCTTTGCAGAGATATGTTACATGGCATATGTAGCTTAAAACATATCCCAGTTATGTCATATATACATTCATAAGCATATTCCCATAAAGCATTATGGGGTGCAACGTCACAGGAGCAATGAGGTACAATGGCCAGATTAGAAAAGGTGTGTAGGTGCCTCAGTATGCAGATAGGTGACTAATGGGACTTTCAGAAATGCTTAAGCCGTTTAGGCACCTAACTCCCATTGACCTAGCTACATTTGTGAATCCCAGTAGTCATCTATCTGCATCCTTAGGTACCTAAATAAATGCCTTTTAAAATCTGTCCCTAAGATTGTTAAAGGTATGGATGATGCTGTGGTCAGCCTAACTGATTTAGGAGTCTAAGTCTCATTTTCAAAAGGGAGTAAGGCACTTAGGAGCCCAAATCCCTATGACTATAAATTAGATTTTGTCTCCTAAGTGCCTAAATCTCTTTTGAAAATGAGACTTAGACTCCTAAATCAGTTAGGTGTTGCAATTCTGAGCATGCAACACCTAAATACTTTTAAAAATCAGGGCCTGATGTCCTTTTAAAATTTTTCTCAAGGGTCAAAATTTTTAAATGTATTTAGGTGCCTAGTGGGATTTTCAAAAGTCCCTGGGCACCTAAAACCCATTGATTTCAATATCTGAATACCTTTCAAAACATGTGCCTATGTTATTTGTCACACGAGAAATCTGTGGCAGAACAGGGAGTTGAATGCATGTATTCCGAGTCCCAGGCTAACACCATAACCCTTAAAAATAACAGGAGTACTTGTGGCACCTTAGAGACTAACAAATTTATTAGAGCATAAGCTTTCGTGGGCTACAACCCACTTCTTCGGATGCATATAGAGTGAAACAGATATTGAGGAGATATATATACACACATACAGAGAGCATGAACAGGTGGGAGTTGTCTTACCAAGTCTGAGAGGCCAATTAAGTAAGATTACTTGACTTGGTAAGACAACTCCCACCTGTTCATGCTCTCTGTATGTGTGTATATATATCTCCTCAATATCTGTTTCACTCTATATGCATCCGAAGAAGTGGGTTGTAGCCCACAAAAGCTTATGCTCTAATAAATTTGTTAGTCTCTAAGGTGCCACAAGTACTCCTGTTATTTTTGCGGATACAGACTAACACGGCTGCTACTCTGAAACCATAACCCTTGCATCACACTTCCTTTCTGGTCCATCTTCTGAGCTTATGTAGACTTGTATAATTCTGGAGTAAGGCCACTGAAGTCAATTAGTAAAAGTGGGGTAAATCTGGTGTGACACCACAGCTGTTGATCTGAAAGCTGGATAGTGATGCAACCACATTAAAGATTAAGTTGGAGAGACAAAAAGAGGGAATGCATTAATTCTGGAGATGCAGCATTGTGCATACAACTAGAGGTCACTCTTTCCCATTAATATGTACTCCATCCCAAGATTCAAGGAGACACTGTGGGGTGAAATTTGGCTGCACAGGTTTTGAGAGTTGGTCTGGGACCTAGAGAGCCTTAGAGAACCACAGGATCCGTGTCCAGCAGACACACTTAATATTCAGTTTTATATCCATTACCCCTGATCCCTGTCTCTTCTCTACTTATCACTGTAGCAACATGAGTGCAGAGTTAAAGTTGCACATAGTGCCTTGCCTAAGAAGTCAGAGTTAAGGCTACGTATTCCTTATCACATAAGGGATCACATTCTATCACACAAGGGGGCAGAGTTAAGGTTATACATGATTTATCATAGAAAATTTCATCCAGTCCAGGTTTATATGTCTTTACCTTCTACCCAAACAAAGTACAAGAAACAGCAGAGTCTCAGAAAGAGTAAGTATCTCCCATAATTCCCCTTTCCCAAACTATTCTCTAGAACCAATTTTTATAGATCAGGAGAACCACATGGTTCACACCTCAACTGCTAGAAGAGGGCCTCATCCTCCCTGATTGAACTAACCTCATTATCTCTAGCCTGACTCACTCTTGCTTGCATATTTATACCTGCCTCTGGAAATTTCCACTACATGCATCCGACAAAGTGGGTATTCACCCACAAAAGCTCATGCTCCAATGTGTCTGTTAGTCTATAAGGTGCCACAGGACTCTTTGCTGCTTTTACAGATCCAGACTAACACAGCTACCCCTCTGATACTTGACAACATGCAAGGCACTGCATTTAGCCGTATGGAGTGGAAATCCATCAACCTCATGAAGAAACTTGCACAAGTACAGACAGCTATCAGCTTCCTTCCCAAATGCAAATGGATGGACATCATATCAAATGGACTGAAGGTGAAAAATCCATTGCTATCTACATACTACACAGACCACAGTGAGAGATTATGCCATACTCTATCAGTGGGTATTCACCCACAAAAGCTCATGCTCCAATAAGTGGGTATTCACCCACAAAAGCTCATGCTCCAATACGTCTGTTAGTCTATAAGGTGCCACAGGACTCTTTGCTGCTTTTACAGATCCAGACTAACATGGCTACCCCTCTGATAAGGGTCAAAGAAGGAAAAGGTAACCATCTGCTTCCTAGCAAAGAGAAAAATTCTTCCACAGCTGCATACAAAGGTCCCAATACTGCAAGAAGCTGATTGTTCTGGCTTCCTATTGATCTAAGTAGTCCTGGCCTTTGGTAGGTTGACAAGATCCAAACCAAAACTCCAATATCTCAACATCCCTACACATTGTCTGCTTTGGAACCCTTTCCTGGGCTTCAAGCCACAACAAGTGAGGCAAGTGTTCTTCATGCATTCCTCAGAGTGGAGCTGAGGATCTGGCCCCAGCAAAATCTGCATTGTAAACCAAGGTAACTCTGCTGGGGTCAATGGAGCTAATTTCCCTCTCCTCATCCCAATGTGAATCAGGAGTAACTACAATGGAATCAGTGGACCTGATTCTTCTCACACTCAGTTGGGTGAGAATCAGGAATAGCTTAATTAACATCAAAAGGCGTGCTGCTATGCTCATTCATCCCAAAGTAAATCAGCTCAATAACTCAATCAAAGGCAATGATCCTTATTCTTTTTTCAGTTACACTGGTTTTTAATTAGGCTAAATCTGCTGAAGTTAGTGGCCTAGTTTATCTGCTTTGTCCATACATAGCACAGTAACTTGGTGGGAGGAAGGAAAGATCGCTGCAAGATGCGGCCAGATGCGTTAATGGCTCTCTGTTCTCTAGGCCAATTTGAAGGCTTATTCACCTGGTTTCCATTTAGAGTATCCTCTGGGCTTCCCTAAATTGCACTAACGTGATTATGGTGTCAAGAGACCCTTCCAACAACCAGGGATCATTGGGGGTAAAAAAAACTCATGGCCAAGCCAGCTAACTCTAGTTTCTTCTACACCCAGGTCTGGCATTCATCCTATGCATGGGAAATACACAGCAGGCTGATAAACTAGTTTAATGGACCCTTTGCACTGCTGGAGTGTTGAAAAAGTGCTGGAGTGGGGCTAAAATATGGCCAAATTGAGTTACACTGATTTAAATCTGGTGTAAATGAGAGATGACTCATGCCCAAAGAAAACTAACCCCCCACACACCCAAGTTTCCAACCTGACCTCAGTTTGCAGTGTTTTTTGAAGACTTTTCTTATTTCATCCCTACGAGTTCACACACACAAAGACAAGGCTAATTAATTTTAGCTCTCGTTCATCTTTTGAGAATCAGTAATAATTAATAATGAATTAAAATGCATACTCTGCTACCAGATGACACCCACATACTGCATCAAAGCAGAATAATCAGGGATCTGCCTATTCCATCAATTACTAGTCACAATATGAAATGCTTCAGCGACTATCTCCCAAGGGATACAATGCAGATAAATAAAACACTCTCATCCTATCAGATAGACACATGCATCCTTTGGAGTCAATGAAGACGTTCCAGATACAGATTTGGAATCTTGGATCTGCAGTGAAATTTGAAAGCATTCAATCTCTATGTGCCTATAACCTGATATTTCAGTAAGTACCACTCTGTAGTTAATTGCCTTCTTCCCAATTGTTAATAGTGTGATCCTATTTCTAGGAACATTTGAAGGTTCCAATCCTGCAAACACTTTTTGGTGTGTCTATACTGCAGCAAGAAGTGAAATTTCGAACTTAGACAAATGTACCCGCTCTAGCTTTGATCAAGCTAGTGCACAAAAAATAGCAATGTAGTGGCAGCTGCATGGTTGGCAGGATGGACTAACTTCCTGAATCCATACCTTGGTTTTCACATGGGATAGGACTCAGGATGGGTAGCTCGTCTCACTGCTTGTGCAGCTATGGCTAAAATGCTATTTACAATGTTAGCTTTGTAAAAGTTACAGCGGGTATGTCTACCTGAGCTGGAAATTACTCCTCCAGCTCCAGTGTAGACATACCCCTAGGTATGCAAAATTAGAGGTGTTCTTAACTCAGGTAGGCTAAAGCACGATCACCAACTTGGTTTAAAATAGCAATGAAGACACAGCAACTTGGCATTTAACTCAGGTTAGGAGCTTGAGTTATAGCCTATAAGTGAGCCCGGGGTTGGATTTGAATTGATAACCTAAGTTAAAAGCTGAGTTGCCATATCTGCACTGCTACTTTAAACCAAGCTCACTAATAACACTGGTCTAAAATTTTTGAAAAGTCGTCTGCTTCAGAGATAAAATGTGCTATTTATTATGTATTTTGATGTGCTGAATTCAAATATGACAATTAAAACAACTGATTGGCTACTGTTTCTAAGATATTTAAGTTTTTACATTTTATGTCTATGTATATTTTGTAGATAGTAGAGTTTTAATCATAAATTGTAAACCTAGGTCTTTTCATGTGTTTATGGTTGCTTTACATGATAATATTTCACCCTGTCCTGTTTATGTAACACTTTACAAATCAGCAAAAGGGTTATATAAATAAAATTTATTATGAACCAAAGGAAAAAAACTATTCTGTACATAGTTTAGTCCTATTTAGTGTCTACTCAGCGCTTCTTGGCTTGTCTCTTGTATTCATTAAATGGAGCATCTCTTGTCACTGTCCAGCAATAGTCTGCAAGCATTGATGGGCTCCATTTGCCCTGATAGAGTTTCTCCATTGTTGCAATGTCCTGGTGAAATCACTTGCCATGCTCGTCGCTCACTGCTCCGCAGTTCGGTGGAAAAAAATCTAGATGAGAGTGCAAAAAATGTATCTTTGGTGACATGTTGCAACCAAGGCTTTTGTATGCCTTGAGGAGGTTTTCCACCAACAACATGTAGTTGTCTGCCTTGTTGTTTCTGAGAAAATTTATTGCCACTAACTGGAAGGCTTTCCATGCCGTCTTTTCCTTGCCACACAGTGCATGGTCAAATGCATCATCGCGAAGAAGTTCACGAATCTGAGGACCAACAAAGACACCTTCCTTTATCTTAGCTTCACTTAACCTTGGAAATTTTCCACGGAGGTACTTGAAAGCTGCTTGTGTTTTGTCAATGGCCTTGACAAAGTTCTTCATCAGATCCAGCTTGATGTGTAAGGGTGGTAACAAAATCTTCCTTGATTCAACAAGTGGTGGATGCTGTACACTTTTCCTCCCAGGCTCCAATGACTGTCAGAGTGGCCAATCTTTCTTGACGTAGTGGGAATCTCTTGCACGACTATCCCATTCGCAAAGAAAACAGCAGTACTTTGTGTATCCAGTCTGCAGACCAAGCAAGAGAGCAACAACCTTCAAATTGCCACAAAGCTGCCACTGATGTTGGTCATAGTTTATGCACCTCAAAAGTTGTTTCATGTTGTCATAGATTTCCTTCATATGGACTGCATGACCAACTGGAATTGATGGCAAAACATTGCCATTATGCAGTAAAACAGCTTTAAGATTTGTCTTTGATGAATCAATGAACAGTCTCCACTCATCTGGATCGTGAACGATGTTGAGGGCTGCCATCACACCATCGATGTAGTTGCAGGCTACAAGATTACCTTCCATGAAGAAGAATGGGACAAGATCCTTTTGACGGTCACGGAACATGGAAACCCTAACATCACCTGCCAGGAGATTCCACTGCTGTAGTCTGGAGCCCAACAGCTCTGCCTTACTCTTGGGTAGTTCCAAATCCCTGACAAGGTCATTCAGTTCACCTTGTGTTATGAGGTGTGGTTCAGAGGTGGAGGATGGAAGAAAATGCCGGTCCTGTGACATTGATGGTTCAGGACCAGAAGTTTCATCCTCTTCCTCTTCCTCGTCTGATTCTGGTGCATCAGAAACCGGCAGTCCTTCTCCGTGGGGTACTGGGCGTATAGCTGATGGAATGTTTGGATAATGCACAGTCCACTTTTTCTTTTTTGACACACCTTTCCCAACTGGAGGCACCATGCAGAAGTAACAATTGCTGGTATGATCTTTTGGCTCTCTCCAAATCATTGGCACTGCAAAAGGCATAGATTTCCTTTTCCTGTCCAATCACTGGCGAAGATTTGTTGCACAAATGTTGCAGCATATGTGTGGGGCCCACCTCTTGTCCTGATCTCCAATTTTGCAGCCAAAAGAAAGGTGATAGGCTTTCTTAACCATAGTGGTTATACTGCACTTTTGTGATGCAAAAGTCACTTCACCACAAACATAGCAGAAGTTATCTGCACTGTTTACACAAGTACGAGGCATCTCTGCTCACTTTGGCTAAACAGAAATGTGTCCCTTTGCAAAATCAAACACTGACAAATAAGAGAGCACAACACTGTATGATTTCTAGAGCTGATATAGGGCAATTTGTTCAGCAGAGTGATGTAAACTTCTAGGAATAACATGATGCAATTCATATCATGTATGACGCAATACCAGCTTCACATTTCATCATTCATTGTTTTGCCTAAAAAGGAAGTACTGTCCAAACCCAGTCATAGATTTATTCATCGATCCAGTCAAAGATGTATTTTAGTCATTTCTGGTTTAAATTGAGATCCCTTCCCTTTATAACTCACTTATCCTCCGCCATTCCCAAGTCAAGGGTCGTATATACTCAGGGCCGGCTTTAGGAAGTGCGGGGCCCAATTCGAACATTTTCGGCGGGGCCCCGACAGGGATGACTTAAAAAAAAAAACACGTAAAAAACACCTTTCATTTCTTCCATGTATTATTTACTTTCCATAACTATATAAATAATAACAAAATTATATATTACATACATTGCGTAATGTATGCGGATGCATGCTAAGCCTACCTAAAGTTATTGACACACACCCCGGGACCCCTGCCCCATCCACCCCCCTTCTCTGTCCCCTGACTGCCCCCTGCCGCCCCATCCAACCCTTCCTCTCATTCCTGATGGCCCACTGGGACCCCTGCCCCATCCAACCACCCCTTCTCTCTGTCCCCGACTGCCCCTGGAAACCCTGCCCCTGACTGCCCCCCACCGCCCAACCCAACCCCTGCTCCTTCCTGACTGCCCCCCCAGGACCCTTGCCCCCATTCAATCCCCCTGTTCCCTGCCCTCTGACCGCCCCGACCCCTATCCACCCCCCACAACCCTCCGAACTCCCCTGCCCTCTTCCAACACCTGCTCCCTGCCCCCTTACCGCGCTGCCTGGAGCCGCTCGGCTGGGTCCGGGTCTGGGCCGGGTCCGCTCAGTCCGGGCTGGGTCCAGGGCCGGGTCCGGTCCGGGCCCGCTCAGCCCGGGCCTGGGTACGGGTCCGGGTCCAGGTCTGGCCCGGTGCCGCTGGGCCAGGGCCGGGCCGGAGCCTCTTAGTCCACGCTGGCGCCGCTCGGCTGGGGCCGGCGCCGCAGGGCCCAAGCTGAGCCGGGCCAGAGCCGCTCGGCCGGGTCCACACCTCTCGGGCCGGGCCGGCGCCACTTGGCCAGGGCCGGCGCCGCGGGGCCCGAGCCGGGCCGGAACCGCTCGGCCAGTTCTGTGTCCGGGTCTGGGCCGAAACCGCTCAGCCGGGCCCGAGACCGGCGCCGCGGGGCCCGAGCCAGGCCGGGCCAGAGCCACTCGGCCGGGACCGGGCTGGGGGTGTCTGGCCGGGGCCAGGCCGGGAGGCCAGGCCGGAGGGAGCCGCGCACTCAGCCAGGGCCGGACTGGGCCGCACTGCGCCTCCCTGGAACTCTCCTCGTGCCCCCCCCCCACTTACCTCCTGCCTGCTGCTTGTTTCAGGCTTCCCGCGAACATCTGATTTGCTGGAAGCAGGGGAGGGGGAGGGGGAGGAGAAGGTGGGCGGAGCGTTCAGGGGAGGAGGGGGAAGTGGGCCGGGGGTGGGGTGGACAGCTGCGTGGGGCCCTCTAGGCGCGGGGCCCCATTCAGGGGAATCGGCCGAATCGGCCTAAAGCCGGCCCTGTGTATACTGACCCAATAGCATATCTTGAAAACTAGAGTCAATCAACAATTTTAAGCATCATTTTCGTTCTCAGTAACCCAGAATTAGTAAATTTTGACTACATTTATTTCAGAAGCATTTTGGCTGTAGAGCAGTGTAATGGTTAGCTAACCTGAGTTAAGAACACATTTTTTTTTGCAGGGTAACTGTACCTTATGTCTGTTACATTATTTCTTGGAGTAATCTACAAAACACAAAAAGTTACTCATGAGCCTATGTTTTTGTTTGTAACAATCCCATTATGTGACAACATTAAAAGATTCTAAGTTTGTTTGTGTTCAGAACTGGAATAAAAACTAAATCTTTTCAATGTTTTCACAAAAGGAAGGAACAATCTGTTGCACGCATACAAAATGGGAAGTGACTGCCTAGGAAGGAGTACTGCAGAAAGGAATCTGGGGATCTGCAGTTATAGTGGATCACAAGCTAAATATGAGTTAACTGTGTAACTCTGTTGCAAAAAAATCAAACATCATTCTGGGATGTATTAGCAGGAGGTTGTAAACAAGACACGAGAAGTAATTCTTCTGCTCTACTCTGCGCTGATTAGACCTCAATTGGAGTATTGCGGCCAGTTCTGGGTTCCACATTTCAGGAAAGATGGGGAGAAATTGGAGAAAGTCCAGAGAAGAGCAACAAAAATTATTAAGGGTCTAGCAAAAATGACCTATGAGGGAAGATTGAAAAAAAATGGGTTTGTTTAGTCTGGGGAAGAGAAGACAGAAGGGGGACATGATAACAGTTTTCAAGTACATAAAACATTGTTACAAGGAGGAGGGAGGTAAACTGTTCTCACTAACCTGTGAGGATAGGTCAAGAAGCAATGGGCTTAAATTGCATCAAGGGCAGTTTAGCTTGGACATTAGGGAAAATCTTTCTGTCAGGGTAGTTAAGCACTGGAATAAATTTCCTATGGAGGTTGTGGAATCTCCATCATTGGAGATTTTTAAGAGCAGGTTAGAGAAACACCCATCAGGGATGGTCTAGATAATACTTAGTCCTGCCATGAGTGTAAGGGACTGGACTTGATGACCTCTCGGGGTCCCTTCCAGTTCTACAATTCTATGAAAATGGAATTGTGTTGAAATGGCTGGTTTCAGATTGAAAAGGTCGGATTTTGGATTCTGGTTTTCTCTCTTGTACCAGAAGTGACCAGAGAGCCCTCTTCCTCAAAATCCTTCCTGATGAAAACTCTGTCAAATGCCTGTGCAAATTGGTTTTGACAAAACACCAGATTGACGACATTTCATTTACTAAAAAATGCCCCAATCAGTTTGTCAGATCATGCCCCATAAATGTAAAGTTACTCACAAGCATAAATGGTGTCAGAACAGGGCTCAAAAGCTGGGCCATAGCATGGCATTATTAATTATTATTATTATTTATCCGGTATGAGTGAGAAGCAGTAATTTTCTCATTGAAATCATTGGCAGAGATCTGCTAAAAACAGATTCTCTGCTGGAAACAACTTAAGCCATCCATTCTGAAAACATTTACCTATGTGGTTTAATTCATATTAGCAGCCTTTGGAAACCAGGGCCAGATTTTTAAAGGTATTTAGGCACCTAACGGTGCAGATAGGCACCCAGATACATCAGATAACCAGTGTAAGTACAATTACTTAAGTGTTTGCAGGAATAAGGATATGAATAAGAACCTGATTAGTGTATGGCATCTACACTGGAGAGTTAAAGTTGTTTGGGTGCTCTAATTGAATTTCCACGCCTTAACATATCTTTTTAAGTGTAATCTCAATTTCCTATAAAAAGCAACAGAGGGTCCTGTGGCACCTTTAAGACTAACAGAAGTATTGGGAGCATAAGCTTTCGTGGGTAAGAAAGAAGTGAGGTTCTTACCCACGAAAGCTTATGCTCCCAATACTTCTGTTAGTCTTAAAGGTGCCACAGGACCCTCTGTTGCTTTTTACAGATTCAGACTAACACGGCTACCCCTCTGATACTCAATTACCTATGTTTGCAATTCTTTTTTGCGGGGGAGGGTGGATAATTATAATATACCTGTGGTGTTTTTTATGCTTAAGTTGTTGATATATATTCTTAGTGGTAACTACATATTAAGTTATTATTATTTCAAATATTTGTTTTTGAAATAGTGAGAAAATTTGCACAATCATTCATATTTTTACCCTTTCACCACCTTTTATACCACTGGAAAAAGGAGGGTAATTTAAGCACTTATGAAAAGTGACAAAAAAAACAAAAACCTTTTCTCCATTCACTTATTTCTTCCCACTAGAAAAAAACTTGGGGAAAAAAAACAGAATAATGAAAGAAAAGGTGAGGGAAAATACTTTACTTTTGTTTGCTTCTCTCTACAGGAAAGTTGTGAATCAAATTTTAAAATGGAAGGGAAAATATTTTTCCCTATCACTTTCTCTATTTTCAATTTCCCTCAGATTCCTAACTGGAAAAAAAGGTGAAAAAATTTATTGGAAAAGGGGTGAAAAAATTGGAAATTTGAAATGAACATTTTCCAATAGAAAAACAGGATAGGTGAAGAATTTTGAATGAAGTGAAAATGGCTCATCTTATTTCTTATTTATTTGGAGAGAATATAAATAAATAAATAAGTGAACCCCCAATGGAATCCACACTTTTTTTTACCTGCATTTTTTATACATCTCCTTGAATATTTGGAAGATTCTCTCTCTCTTTCTCCTTCTATTTGGCGTTCCAAATACCATGTCACCATGTGTAGGATTCTGGAAAGAATTACCCCTCTGGTTTCGCATTACTAAATGTCTTCACATACATACTTTTACCATGAAAGGTTAAAATGTATTATTATTATATTATTATTATTATTGTTAATTATTGTTATTGCTATTGGTGTTGATTTCATTATAATAAAATATTAATAACTATAATATACTCAGAGCATAAATTGTCCCAGGACCTTTACAAGACATAAAAGGAACAGATGGTCATCTCCTCAGTCGGTGTAAATTGGAATCAATAAGCCAAGTCCTCACCTGGTGCAAAACCAGCCATCTCTCCACTGGAATCAATGGGTCAGATCCCCAGCTGGTGTAAGTCAGCCATAGCTCCATTGGAGTCAATGGGGCCAGATCTGCTGCTGATGTAAATCGGCTGTAGCTCCTTTCGAGTGAATGAGAGAGATGACCAGTTGCTGTACATCAGCCAGCTGGCAGTCTGGCCTCATTCAATTGCTTTCACACTAGTTGAGTATCTGGGCCAATTAAAAGAATGCACAGTTCCTTACCTAGTTAGTAGTAAATGGAGAGTCAGGAAGAACCTGAATCAAAACCAAGGATTCAAACTTTGGAATGTTTAAAATCTGAACCAGTATTCAGATTAGTATTTTTGAACCTTTTGTCCTATTGGGGTTGTTTCCTCCTTTTTTCTGCAGGATGGAGTATGGGAAAGGAATGGCAGGAGGAAACCACACACATTACAGACCAAATTCATTCTTCTGGGATTTTCCACCCTTCCCAGACTGCAACACTTGCTATTGTCTGTGTTTTTATTGAGCTACTTGATCACCGTGACTGGAAATCTCCTCATCATTCCCCTCACGTTGGCCTACCCTGCCCTTCACACCCCTATGTACTTCTTCCTCAGGAACCTCTCCTTCCTGGAGATCTGCTATACATCAGTTACCATCCCTAAAATGTTGGCCCACCTCCTTTCGGAAGATAAGACCATCTCTTTCATTGGCTGTGCGGTGCAAACCTATTTCTCTTTTTTCCTTGGTGTGTCAGAGTGTTTTCTCCTGGTGTCTATGGCCTACAATCGCCATGTTGCAATATGCAAGCCTCTGCGTTACCCCGTGGTTATGAACAGGAAGGTGTCCACTGGAATGGCTGCTGCATCCTGGCTCACTGGTCTCCTCTTGTCCTTCAGACAAACCAGCGTGGTATTCACCCTACCCTTCTGTAGATCCCATGAGATAAATCATTTCTTCTGTGACATCCCTCCACTGCTGAAGCTGGCCTGTGGAGACACCTCCCGCAATGAAATTGCTGTCTTCATGGTGGCTCTGTTCTTTGTCTCCTTCCCGTTTGTGCTAATCCTCATGTCCTACATCAGCATAATCTCCACCATCTTGAAGATGCCCTCACGGGCAGGCAGGAGGAAGTCCTTTTCCACCTGCTCCTTGCACCTCATGGTGGTGATGCTGTTCTATGGCTCTGGTGCCATTATGTGTCTGAAGCCTAATTCCTCCTACTCACCAGACACAGGGTATGTCTACACTACGAGAGTAGTTCGATTTTAGTTAAATCGAATATGTGGAATCGATATTACAAAGTCGAACGTGTGTGTCCACACTAAGGACAGTAATTCGACTTTGTCAGTCCACACTAACGGGGCAAGCGTCGACATTGGAAGCGGTGCACTGTGGGCAGCTATCCCACAGTTCCCGCAGTCCCCGATGCCCATTGGAATTCTGGGTCGAGCCGCCATTGCCTTCTGGGTAAAAAAATTTGTTGAGGGTGCTTTTGGGTAACTGTCCTCATCCGTCCGTCACTACCGCCCTCCCTCCCTCCCTGAAAGCGCCGGCGGGAAATCAGTTCACGCACTTTTCTGGTCAGTGACAGCACGGACGCCACAGCACTGCGAGCATGGATCCCGCTGCGACCATCGCTGCAGTTGTGGCCGTTGTCAACGCCTCGCAGCTCATCATCGACCTTTCACTGAGGCAGATAGAGAGAAATCAGGCGAGGAGGGTACGGCACCGGGGTGAGGACCTGAACTCCGAGAGTAGCACACGCCTGTCTGAAACCACGACACCCAGTGCCGAGGACATCACGGTGGCAATGGGGCATATGGATGTTGTTGAACGGCGATTCTGGGCACGGGAAACAAGCACGGACTGGTGGGACCGCATAGTGCTTCAGGTCTGGGATGAATCCCAGTGGCTGCGAAACTTTCTCATGCAGAAGGGGACTTTCCTCGAACTTTGTGAGTTGCTGTCCCCTGCCCTGAAGCGCAATGACACCCGGATGCGAGCAGCCCTGACTGTCCAGAAGCGAGTGGCCATAGCCCTCTGGAAGCTTGCAACGCCGGACAGCTACCGGTCAGTCGCGAACCAGTTTGGCGTGGGCAAATCTACCGTGGGGGTTGTTGTCATGCAAGTAGCCAAGGCAATCGTGAAGGTACTGCTGTCAAAGGTAGTGACCCTGGGAAACGCGCAGGTCATCATAGATGGCTTCGCCGCGATGGGATTCCCAAACTGCGGTGGGGCTATAGATGGGACTCACATCCCTATCCTGGGACCGGACCACCAGGCCAGCCAGTACATCAACCAAAAGGGCTACTTTTCAATGGTGCTGCAAGCACTGGTGGACCATAAGGGACGTTTTACTAACATCAACGTCGGATGGCCGGGCAAGGTTCATGACGCTCGCGTGTTCAGGAACTCTGCTCTGTTTAGACGGCTGCAGGAAGGTATTTACTTCCCGGACCACAAAATAACTCTTGGGGATGTGGAGATGCCTACAGTGATCCTCGGGGACCCAGCATACCCGCTAATGCCCTGGCTCATGAAGCCCTATACTGGTGCCCTGGACACAGAAAAAGAACTGTTCAACTACCGTCTCAGCAAGTGCAGAATGGTGGTGGAGTGTGCTTTTGGCCGTCTCAAGGGGAGATGGAGAAGCTTACTGACTCGATGTGATCTCAGCAAAACCAATATCCCCATTGTTATAGCAGCTTGCTGTGTGCTCCACAATCTCTGTGAGAGCAAGGGGGAGACCTTTATGGCGGGGTGGGAGGTTGAGGCAAATTGCCTGGCTGCTGATTACTCCCAGCCAGACAGCCGGGAGATTAGAAGAGCCCAGCGGGACGCACTGTGCATCCGGGAGGCTTTGAAAGACAGTTTCCAGACTGAGCAGGGTAACCTGTGATTTTTAAGTTTGTGGACACAGAAGCTGAACTTGCCACCATTTCTTTACCCAGTTACCGTTGACTATCCTCTCCAGTTACATACCCCCTTCACCCCCATCCCAAAAAATAAAATCTGTTCTGTTTTGTTAATGAACACCGTTGTCTTTATTACTGTTTTCGCGGGAATGTTTTAAACCTGGGACGCAGACTGTGGCGGGGTGCGGGTTTAGTGTTGTGATGCAAATGATGCTTTTAAACTCCAGGAATGACAGGCTCCGCAGTGGTGGACTGGTTGTTTCAACAGATCCTGCCAGCCCTCCTGGCAGGACAGCATGTATGTGTCGGCTATGTGACTGTCTGGCAGGGGGAGGAGGGTTACAGCTCCCCTGCTGCGCCGCTCTGTGATGCATTAGATCTGTAACTGCCCTCCCCCGCCACAAAGTCACAGAGCAACCCCCACCGCCCCCCAGAACATGAAAACCACCTCCCAGATTGACCAGGCTCACTAGTCACTGCACTGGGTATGTGTCCTGATGCTGGACCTGACCCCGCCTCTGTACCCTGCTAAAGGTGACTGGCCTGTCCAATTACCAAGCCCCTTCCCCTCCTTCAGACAGACTCTCCTCCAAAAGAAAATAATGGAAACAGTAATTAACAGAAACAAATATTTTATTATGAACCACACATGAAACGTGGGGGTTGAAACTTGCACGGGGGCTTCTGTGAGGTGTGTAGGAAAGGACTTTTAAAATTTTTGGGAATGAGAGCCTTCTAATGCTAGAGCAGTCTGCAGGGGTTGACTGAAAGTTTTAACGGCCCTTGCCGCCCCTCCTTCTTTGTACTTTGGGTGAGGGGGGTGTGGGACTTGGTGGCGGGGGAGGGCGGTTAGAGATAGACTGCAGCGGGGCTCTGTCCTCCTGCCTCCGGTCTTGCAGAACATCCACAAGGCGCCGGAGCGTGTCCGTTTGCTCCCTTATTAGTCCAAGCTGCTTTTCAGTAGCCTGCTGGTCCTCCTGACGCCACCTCTCCTCCCGTTCCATGACTGCTCGGTGCATTTGTGAAAAGTTCTCCCTCCACTGTGTCTGCTGGGCTGCCTGGGCTCGGGAGCAGCTCATTAGTTCTGAGAACATGTCCTCCCGCGTCTTCTTCTTCCTCCGCCTAATCTGCGCTCGCCTCTGGGAGTGTGCTGACAGGCTGGGTTGGGAGACAGTCGCAGATGTGTCTGTGTGAATGGGAAAAATGGAGTGAATTCCTGAGACAGATAAATGAAGTTGTGTACAAAGAACCTAGTCTTTCTCTGTGAACAAGACCATGCACTGCACCTCTCACATGCGCACTCAGGACAAGGTCGAATTTTCGGCCCTCGCCTTCAGTGCCTGGGGTCTTGCAGTGGTCTTGCAGTTATCTGAGAAGCGTGGCAGGACACCTGAACTTCTGTAGCGTGCAATCATGGTAAGCCGTAGACTTCTGGCTGCTTAAAACTGTACTAGTAGCACTGGCCTCCTTTCACATTGAAAGCAATGCCAGTCTCTGCTGCCAGCAATCAGGACAGCATGAACTATGCCCCTGTCCCACCCCCTCGCGGCTGTCCCAGGGAAAGATCCCTGTATGCTGCCCCTCTCCCTCCACCGCGTGGTTGTAAAGCAGTCCCAATACTAACATTCCCCTCCCTAATTCAAAGCAGGGCGTCATGAGCGACATCACCCTGCTGAGGATCTCGGAGTCCCAGAGGGAAAGGATGCTTCGAGAAAGCCTTCAGAAACCAGGGCCGTTTGCCGCCATGCTCTGCAGGGCAATGATACCAGAGTACCTGATGGTGTCGTGGCGCGGAAACGTGTCCTACCACGGAGGGCCCAATAAGATCGCCCTACCCAGGAACCTGATGAACAGGGTGGAAATGTACCTTCATGAGACCTATGAGGAGTTCTCCTATGAGGATTTCGCCTCTATCCCCAGCCATATTGACTGGATTTTCGCCTAGGTGCACTGGGACTAAAGAGTAGAGTGTCTTGGGCAGCAGAATCATGACTTACCGGACATTGTAAAAAAATTTTTAAATACTTGGGACTAAATTGTGAAGAGCCTAAGGCAGACAAATCATGAAAAACCCTTTGTTACTATTGTAAATATTCCAGTTTTTTTGCAGATAATTGTTTACATGTTTAAGCACTTTAGGAAAAAGCCATTGTTAATATTATAAATATTTCAGTTCTTGTAAAAATAAATGTTTAGATATTTAAAGCACTTACTGCTTGATCCTTCCCCTGATTCTGTCTCCGGGGTAAGGGATGGGGACAGTTGGTAGGGGATCTCGGTAAGGGTGATGAAGAGCTCCTGGCTGTCGGGGAAATCAGCGGTGCCAGCGCTGTCGACTGCCTCGTCTTCCTCATCTCCTTCTTCATCTTCCCCGTCCGCTAACATGTCCGACGAGGAACCTGCCGCGGACAATATCCCATCCTCAGAGTCCACGGTCAGTGGTGGGGTAGTGGTGGCGGACGCACCTAGGATGGAATGCAGTGCCTCGTAGAAACGGGATGTGTGGGGATGGGATCCGGAGCGTCCGTTTGCCTCTTTGGTTTTTTGGTAGCCTTGTCTCAGCTCCTTGATTTTCACGCGGCACTGCGTTGCATCCCGGCTGTATCCTCTCTCTGCCATGGCTTTAGAGATCTTCTCGTAGATCTTTGCATTCCGTCTTTTGGAGCGCAGCTCTGAAAGCACGGACTCATCGCCCCACACAGCGATAAGATCCAAGACTTCCCTATCAGTCCATGGTGCGCCCCTCCTTCTCTTAGATTGCACGGCCATCTCTGCTGGAGAGCTCTGCATCGTTGCCAGTGCTGCTGAGCTCGCCACGATGTCCAAACAGGAACTGAGATTCAAACTGCCCAGACAGGAAAAGGAATTCAAATTTTCCCGGGGCTTTTCCTGTGTGGCTGGTCAGAGCATCCGAGCTCGGACTGCTGTCCAGAGCGTCAACAGAGTGGTGCACTTTGGGATAGCTCCCGGAGCTATTACCATCGATTTCCATCCACACCTAGCCTAATTCGATATGGCCATTTTGAATTTAGCGCTACTCCTCTCGTTGGGGAGGAGTACAGAAGTCGAATTTAAGAGAGCTCTATATCGAACTAAATAGCTTCGTGGTGTGGACGGGTGCAGGGTTAATTCGATGTAACGGCGCTAAATTCGACATAAAAGCCTAGTGTAGACCAGGCCACAGACAAGTTTCTCTCTCTGTCCTACATGGTCCTCACACCCATGCTAAACCCCATTATCTACAGTCTGAGGAACAAGGAGGTGAAGGGCGCCTTCTGGAGAATCATGGGGAGAAAAAGGGTTTGTTGAATCATAGAAATGTAGCCTGGAAGGGACATTGACAGGACATCCAGTCCAGTCTCCTGCACTGGGGCAGGATTAAGTATTCTCTAGACTATCCCTGACACATGTTTGCCTAACCTGTTCTCAACCCCCTTCCCTCCCCATGACAGAGAGTCCACAACCTCCCTAGATAATTTGTTTCAGTGCCTAACTACTCTTACAATTAGGATGTTTTTCCTAATGTCCAACCTAAATCTCCCTTGCTACAATTTACGCCATTACTTCTTGTTTTGTCCTCAGTGATTAAGGAGAACAATTTATCACCCTCCTCTTTATAACAACCTTTTACATACTTGAAGACTGTTATCATGTCCCCAGTCCATCTTCTCTTCTCCAGACTAATCAAACACAGTTTTTTTCAATCTTTTCTTTCAGGCTGTGTTTTCTAGACTTTTAATCATTTTTGTTGCTTTCCTCTGGACTTTCTCCAATTTGTCCACATCTTTCTTGACATGTGGTGCCCAGAATTGGACACAATACTCCAGCTGAGGCCTTATCAGTGCTGAGTAGAGTGGAATAATTAATTCTTGGGTCTTGCTTACAATACTCTTGCTAATACGTCCGAGAATGATGTTCACTTTTTTTGCAACAGTATTACATACATTGATTTATTGTAAATATGTCTGGCTCAATTCTTTCTCTTCAGCAATGAAACTCATTAAGGTTCAGCTTCTGATCGTATGTATATGAGTTTAATTCTGGAGTAATACAGTACCACCAAAGTTAATGTAGTTACTAGAGCAGGGTAAGAAATGCTTTTCCCATCCCACAAAATTATTTGAGATTAAAAAAAAAATCCATCCTGAAACAGGATGAAAAGTTGAAACCTCAAAAATTTTGTGAACTACTACTACTTCTAAATAATAATAAAAGTAAAATTGATTGTATTAGTTAAAACATTTCATTTTGATAAATTCAAAAAATATATATTTTGATTTTGACATTTTTAATGTTTTTAACTGCTATTTTTGTATAAATTAACTAAAGTTTCTAAATAAAAAGAAGTATTTTTGAAGCAGAAAATGAAGGTTTCATTTAAAAAATTTCAAAATGGGACATTCTGACATTTTAAAAACTTTTCTTTCAAGTTTGTTTGAATCAGGAGTTCTGTCAAATCTACCCCTTCCCTGAAAACAGTTTTGGTTTTAATAAATAGGCATCTTCTGACGGAAAGTTTTGTTGTCAGATTCCTGTCCATCTCTAGGAGATACAGTAGGGTAAATTTGGAGGGACAGTAGTAACAAGAATGCACTCAAAAGTCTCCCCACAGGCTTTTGCTCTTTGGTGCAGATGGAAGTTCAACAGCTACAGGCTGTGGTGACACTTCAGGTGCAGTCTTGTAACTATGTCTTCTGAGTAATTAAGGGAGGGAATGTTTAATTATTGGTGTTGCATTGGTTAGTTATTTAATTGATTATTAGAGCTGGGCAATTTTGGGGGGACAAATAGTTTATTTGCCAAAACATGAAGCTTCAGTCAACCTGAAACTAGTTGTGAATTTGACAAAATACTTGAATAGTCATTGCGTGAGGGTGATGCTATAGCCTGGTGGTTAAGCTTGGGAGCTGGGAAAGTCAACTCAAGTTCATGTCCCTGTTTCAAGGGCTCTTTATTTATTTATACATTTTGGAACAGCATCAACATGAGAGATTTAAAGGCCCTGTTTTATGGATATTGACCATAAAGGCATAAAGAGCTAACCATGTTTATAAATTCTTTCACTGTCCAACATTAAACAGTAATAGGCGGATTCAGGGTTATTTTTAAACAAAAGCCTTGGTTTTACTTCATTACTTGGCAAACTCCCAAAAGCATTCTTTCAAATTGAAAATTTATTGATTAAATATGAGAAAGAACAAGAAATTAAAACTAGCCTTTATATTAAAACTGTGGTTGAGTGATTATGCAAAACAAACTTGGTCAAACCTGATCAAAGTCTCTCTCCTTTTGAAGTCAAAATATCAGCGTTCCTTATTTTCAGAACAACCTTTCTTTGATAAAAAGGAAAAGGTTAATTTTACTCTCAGTCCTGATGTGAAGAGCATTCCCTTATCCTATTCTTAACAAACAAACAGACACAAGGTGGAGGAGAGATGGGATAGAAAAGATGGGTAAAATATGGCTTTTGTTGATGTTTTTGGAACCCTGGACCTCTGGTTAGTTACTAGTGGGTGCTTTGACTGGCAAGCTGACCATGACACCTGATGCTTGGACCCTGGTTAGTTACGATCTAGTCTGGGCCATCATCTGGTTGGATCCTTTCTCTTTAGACCAGGCAGGTTTGGATAGATGCAATATGATTGACTTCAGGATTCAATTACAAGCCAAGAGAATGAGACAGGATAGGAGGAAAGAAACAGTGGGCAGAAAAGAACTCAAGGGAAGGGAACACAGCTTGGAAATTCTCAGCCTCCATTTCTGAAAAGTAATGGGGGTTATAAGATTGTTCTAAGATAGGTTTTACTCAGCATAACTTTACTCTGGAAAATGTCCTATTGAAGCCAAGAGGCCCTTTCCCTGGGCCAGCTTGTGTCATGATTACACAGTGGTGTAAGGGAGAAAGGGGGAGGTACACTTCAGGTCATGGGTTAAAGGGAACACAACCTTAGTGGGTCTGCTACATTCCATATGTCCCCTGGGTAAGTGGTAGGATCTGGCTACCACAGCTATTCCATCACTCCAAGCGAAGTACATTGTATCAGGTATAGACTTGGCATAGGGATGGTCCCCCTTGGAACAAGGATCAACCCACAAGGAAGATTGTGACTAGGGCTGTCAAACGATTAAAAAAATTAATCGCAAGATTTAAAAAAATGAATTACGATTAATCGCAGTTTTAGTCGCACTGTTAAATAATGGAATATCAATTCAAATTTATTATAAATATTTTGGATGTTTTTCAACATTTTCAAATATATTGATTTCAATTACAATGCAGAATACAAAGTGTAGAGTGCTTGAGTTAACTGCGGTTAATTGACAGCCCTAATTGTGCCTCTTCATGTCATAAATAGAGCTGGTCAAAAAAATTTGAATAGATCTATTGAAATCAGTGGGACTAGTCACAGAGTAAGGTACTACTCCATAAAAGCAACAAAGAGTCCTGTGGCACCTTACAGACTAACAGACGTCTGTTAGTTTATAAGGTGCCACAGGACTCTTTGCTCCTTTTACAGATCCAGACTAACACGGCTACCCCTCTGATACGTACTACTCCATGTGAGTGAGGAAGGAAGAATTGGCCCTTTAAATTCTCAGAGGTTGGAGTGCTAAGTAAAGGCAACATTGTGAATCCTTCACTCGTACTGGTAAACAATTAGTCACTAATAGCTTCATTGACTTCAGTGGAACTATTCAAGTGTGTGACTATTCACTAATGTGACCAAGGGGTTCATAACAGGATCCTCAGTTAGCACCCAGAACTGGTCACTAGCACCCGAGATGGCAGATTTTAACTAGTGTGACATAGACTTGAAAAACAATCTGCATCCCTGAGCTGTGCAGCACATAATTGTTCTGATGGTTTTGCTAATAGCATGTAGACCATACTTACCCATGGTGTAATTCCACTGCCTAGAGTGGAGTTCGTCCAGGAACAAATCTGGCCCCCTGATGTTTACACAGAACTAGCTGGATTCCCCTTGTTGCCCTTTGGAGTTAATAGCTGTTTTGTTTCTACTGAGAAAGAATTGCTTTGGCCCCAAAGACATTTCCATTACTTGCCACTCTGGGACCCAAGGGGGATGAGTGTTGGAGGATATTCCTCTTGTGAGAATGAAGTCATGCATCAATTCTGCTGCACATAATGGGACCGGATCCCCAGCTGGTGAAAAATAACATAGTTCTATTGATTTGCATGAGGCAATGCCAATTTACACCAGCTGAGGATATGGCCCAGCAAGTTTTGTTCCTCCTGTTTGGTCCATCCTGCAAGGTCTCCTTTAGTTGCTATAATTTAACATTAATTTCATATTAGCCTTAACCACCACTGAGAAGTCCTTAAGCACCTCCCATCTCTAGGCATTGAATGAAATGGGCCAAATTCATCCTGAATGTAATGCTGTCAATTCCAGTGGTGCTACACCAAATCTGCCCACTGAATTTTAACAATCCTCTCTGCAACCTGTTTGAAGTTGAAACTCTTTTTCATGATCATGGCAAAGACTTTTTAATAATGCCCAGTGGGACCCATTAATAGTAACATCCTTTCATTGTCCGCTACTTAGCAGAGCTTAATTTTGAAGGGATAAATTGATACAAGTTATAGCTCAATAACATTATTATAATAAAAGTTGTAGCAGATCGCTGACTCACCACCATGGTGCCTCCTGCTGGTCAGTCTAGGAATTAGCCCTTTTCCAGCCCCAGAGTGCCTCCTGCTGGCCGGTGTCTCATCTGCTACAGGCCCCTGTATCCCTCCCAGACCCCAGTGCCCCTTTCCCTCTGGGGCTCCCTTCCCAGGGGAACCCCCTCCCCCTATGCCCACCTTGCCTCAGTGGCTACTGCCAGTCATCATCTAGCCCCCTTTCTCAGGGGCAGACTGCAGTCTGTAATTGGCCACTCATCATTAGCAAGGGGGTGGGACCAGCTGCCTCTGCCTATCCCCAGGCTGCACCTCTGCAGCCCCAGTACCAAGGCCTCAGCCTTGGGGAGTTGCCAGGCTGGAGCTCCCCAGCTCTCTTGCCCTTCCCCAGCACTGCTCTGCTTCTGGTACCCTGTGCTACCAGGCAGATAGGCCCTTCTCACTCCAGGGCTGGAGTGAGTCTCCTTTCAGCTCCTGGCCCCCCAGCCCTCTTATCAGCGCCAGATAGGCCCTAACTGAGCTGGCCACACCTGTGGTCAGCTACTCCCTCAGCTGCTTTCACTATTACTCCCTCTCCAGGGCTGCTTTTAACCCCTGTTCTGCTGAAGTGGAGCAGCCGCCAGTGGTGTAGCCAGGTTCTAAGAGCAGGGGGAGAAAACATTAAAAAGGCGCCCTCCCTTGGCTCCTCCTCTGGCCATGCCCCCTTGGCTCCTCCTCCAGCCACTCCACACCCCGCCCCCTTGGCTGGCTCCTCCGACCGCGCCACGCCCCCCCATGGCTCCTCCAGCCGTGCCCCCCCCATGGCTCCTCTGGCCGTACCACCCCCCCTTGCCTGCAGGAGCCCAGCGCCGGACCAGCAGGCCAAGCTTCAGAGCGGAGCATGGGGCCTACCTGCTGGTGCCATGGTAACCCCTAACTAAAGCCCCGCTTTTGGAAAATGTGTTGAGGGGAAGCGGCTGCTTCCCCTGCACCCCCCTAGCTACGCTACTGGCAGCCGACCCACTACAAAATCCATATGGGCAGTAGATCAGGTAGCGATCAAGGTGCATAGATACCAAGGTGTTGGGCACCAGAGATACATCTAAGAGATACATTTTTCCCCACTATGTTGATCCCAGTTTTAAGCTGACTGCAAAGCTAAATTTGATATCTTTGATTGTTGCTTGCAGTGTTGTTGTAGCTGTTCCAGGATATTAGAAAGACAAGGTGGGTGAGGAAATATTTTGTAGTGGATGAACTTCTGTTTATGTCAGACAAACTTTCAAGCTACACAGAGCACTTGTTCAGATCTGGAAAAGGTGCTCAGAGTGTCACAGCTAAATACAAGGTGCAACAGATTCTTTAGTTTAAATAGTTAACACACATTCAAAGGGACTATTCAAGGTGAAGTGTCCCATTAACACATCGGCAGTCATAGGACAAATAAGGGGGGTTAGTGTGTTGCAAATTGTTGTAATAAGCCATAAATCCAGTGTCTTTAGTAAGACTATGATTTTTAGTGTCTAGCAAAGTTAAGAATTTAAGCTCCCAGGCTTGTCTTTTGAAGGTGTTGTGCAGCTTTCCTTTGAGGATGAGGACTGAAAGGTCAGATATGGAATGATTGTTTGTGAAAAGTGTTTGCCAATGGGTGATATGGTGTTTTTATTTTTAGTCATTTAATCTACAGTGAGATTGCAAAACTTGAAGATGATACTGTGACAGGCCCAGACCAGTGCGGTACAGGAGTCTGGTAGATGGCAAATATACTGGTCACTGGATGAGTAGTTTTCTCTTCCCTGAGTGACCAGACCTATTGGGATCCAGGAAGTGGGCGAAGCCCGCCCACTGCTAAAGGATCCCCCCCAGCCTAAGGGGGGGTCCACAGGACCTGGAGACCAAAAAATTATGGGGGACAACTAATAAAAGAACAGGGACAGGAGTGAGGTCAAAGGGTCAAACGAAGCGAACCAGATGGGGACACCGAGCAGAGAACCCCGGACAGCGCCCACTGCTCCTCGAAGGCGTCAAGGGAGCCAGTGGACGCCGCCCAGAGGAACTCTGCCCGAATACGTGAAAGAACGGAGGACCTGAAATACGCCCCACAGTCACAGGAAACTCCATCGGCCAACCTCCTCACTCGGGTTTTATAGATGGCCAGTTTCGCTAGGGCCAGAAGGAGGTTGACCAGGAGGTCCTGCGACTTTGTGGGGCGACGGATAGGGAGTGCATAAATAAAAAGGTGAGGAGAAAAGTGCAACCAAAATCTTAACAAAATATCCGTGAGGAGCCGGAATAGGGGCTGCAGCCTGGCGCACTCCAGGTAAACATGCGCCAGGGTCTCCCTCACGCTGCAAAAGGGGCAGGTGTCTGGGATAGGGGTAAACCACGCCAAGTACACGCCCGTGCTCACGGCTCCGTGAAGGAGCGGCCAACTGATGTCCCTGGTGGGCTTCGGGATCAGAGCAGAATAAAGGCTGGCCCACCGGGGCTCCTCACCCTCCAGAGGTGGCAGAAGGTCCCGCCACTTCGTATCGGGGCGGGACGCGAGGGTGAGGACATGAAGAACATGGAGCACGAGCGTGTATAGATGTTTCCTTGGCGCGGTCCGGAACAGAACCGGCTGCAGATGGTGCAGCAGGCTCATGGTGAATGGACGGGGAGGGGGCGGGTTAGGTCCACGGGGCAGGGGCCGGATGAAAAAGTCTGGAGGGCTCGGAGTGGAGGGTGGGCGGGGCGTGCCCTCTCGCAGGACCCGGTCGAGATAGTCCCGAGCAGTGGGCGGCAAAGCGGCCCTCACCTCCTGAAGTATGCGCCGGGGAGTACGAGGTCTGGAGAGCCCCATGCGCTGAGCGAGCGTCAGGGGATCCAGCGAGTCTCCCCGGTCGTAGTCCAGGAGGTCTCCGACTTTGGTGACTTCTGCCAGGACCAACCTCTGGCGCACCATGGGGGACTCCGCCACCTGCACACGAAGCTGGGGGTTGTGTAGCAGGGGATCCGCGAGGAGATCTGCCCCCACGGTGGCCGCCACGGACCTGGTCACTGAAAACAGTTTCCAGGTCCGGAGGAGGTCCTGGTAGAAGACCGGCAGCTCGGAGAGGCCTCGCGGAAGACCTCTCGGATGGAGACAAAGGAGCTGCCGGTCATATCGGAGCCCTCGGAAGCGGCGCAGGAAGGCGTGCGCCAATACGCTCCATGCCGGACTACCTGCACCATAAAGGAGCCTCTGCAGGGCCTGGAGGCGGAAGACGTGGACCTGAGCGTGCAGACACTTCAGGCCCTGCCCTCCCTCCTCCACGGGTAGATGGAGAACCCCCGCAGAGACCCAGTGCAGTCCTGACCAAAAGAACTCCAGAATCAACGTCCGGAGGGTGGTCAGGAAGCCCGGGGCCGGGACCAGGGTGTTGAGCCGGCACCAGAGCATGGACAGGACTAGTTGATTGAGCACCTGTGCTCTCCCTCGAAGGGAGAGACACCGGAGCAGTCCTGTCCATTTCCGGAGCCGCTCCGACACCCTGCCCTCTAAACCTAGCCAGTTCTCCGGCGGAGACGGATGCGTGGCAGATGGGTAAACGCCGAGATAGACCAGCGGACCCGCGCTCCACCGGATGGCCTGAAGTGCGGGTGGGAGGGAGCTCGCCTGCCACCCATCCCCTACCACCATTCCAGAGCTCTTGACCCAATTGACCCGGGCGGAGGAGGCCGCCGAATAGATGGTCTGGCAAGCCTCCACCCGCACCAAGTCGCCCGGGTCCTGGACCACGAGGAGCACGTCGTCGGCGTACGCCGACAGGACCAGCCGCAGCTCCGGCTCCCGCAGCACCAACCCTGCCAACCTCCAACGGAGGAGACAGAGGAAGGGCTCGATCGCCAGAGCATACAGCTGGCCCGAGAGGGGGCACCCTTGATGTACTCCTCGCCCGAAGCTGACCGGTTCGGTCAGGGTCCAGTTGAGCCTGACCAAACACTCTGCGGAGGCATACAGCACCTGGAGAAAACCCACAAACTGGGGCCCGAAGCCAAACGCTCACAGAATGCCCAGGAGATACCCGTGGTCCACCCTGTCGAACGCCTTCTCCTGATCCAGGGACAGAAGGGCGAACGACAGACCATCCCTACACCCGAGTTCCAAGAGGTCCCGGACCAGATACAAGTTGTCGAAGATGTTGCGGCCCGGGACGGTGTAGGTCTGGTCTGGGTGGATCACGTCCGCCAGCACGGACCCTAGCCGCAGCGAGATGGCCTTTGCTATGATTTTATAGTCCGTGCTGAGGAGCGAGATGGGACGCCAATTCCGTAAATCGCGGAGGTCCCCCTTCTTCGGCAATAAGGCGAGCACGGCTCGCCTGCACGAAAGAGGGAGGACCCCACCCTGCAAGGACTCGGCCCAGACGGTGACAAGGTCCGGGCCGAGGACGTCCCAAAACATGCGGTAGAACTCCACGGTCAGCCCGTCCATGCCCGGAGATTTATTGGTGGGCATGTGGCGGAGGGCTTCCGAGAACTCGGCCAGAGTGAGAGGCAGCTCCAGCCGGTCTCGGTCGCCCGCGCTGACCATCAGGAGTTCATCCCAGAGCATTCTGCAAGCGTTAGGATCGGTCGGATCTGGGGAGAAAAGGCCTGTGTAGAAGGCCCTGGCCCTCCCGCACATTTCCGCCGGATCCGTGAGGGGGGTGCCGTCCTCTGCTAGAAGGCAGGTGACGTGCTTCTTGGCCCCCCTCTTTTTCTCCAGGGCGTAGAAGAAGCGGGAACCGCGATCCATCTCCTGAAGGAGGCGGATGCGGGATCGAACAAAGGCACCTCAGGTCCGATGGTCCTCGAGGGCCCGGAGCTCTTCCCGCTTCTCCCGGCATGCTCCGCAGAGGGATGGATCACCGGGGCTGGCAGCCAGACGCCTCTCCAGCTCTAAGACCTCCCGTTCCAACTGCCCTATCGCCGCATCCCTCCGTCGGCTGGCACCCCGGGTGTAGTCACGGCAGAAGAGCCGGGCGCGCACCTTCCCCAGGTCCCACCACCGCCGCGCCAAGGGAAACGCACGCCGCTGCCCTCGCCAGGCCAGCCAGAACTCCCGGAAGGATGCCACGAAGCCCACATCCTCCAACAAGCTATTATTAAAGTGCCAATAGGCCGGCCCCGGCCTCTCCGCGCAGAGAGAGGCTGTCACGGTGGCTAGATGGTGATCTGAAAAAGGGGCCGGCCGGACGCTGGAGGAGTGGGCCCGGGAAAGATGGAAGCGTGACATATAGATGCGGTCCAACCGGGAGTGGTACGACCGATGGACCTCCACCCGGACAAAAGTGAATGTCGAAACGTCATCCGGGTGGTGGTCGCGCCAGACGTCCACCAGGGAGTGATGTTCGACGATCTCCCGGAGGACATCCGCAGCGGCCGGGTGCTGCTCGGTCCCCGAGCAGTCCCGTTCCTCAAGGGTGGCGTTAAAGTCCCCGCCCAGGACCAGGCACTCGCGAGGATCCAAGGTGCCAAGGAAGGCGGACGCCTGCTGATAAAAACACAACCTCTCCGGGCCCAATGTCGGGGTGTAAACGTTGACGAGATTAACCACAAGCCCCTCCATGCGGATCCGGAGGTGTAGCAGGCGGCCCGGCACAGCCTCGGCGACCCCCAGCACCTCGGGCCGTAGGTCGGGGGAGAACAGGGTTGCCACTCCAGCCATACGAACTGTGAGGTGGCTAAAATAGACCCTGTCCCCACACTCCAGCCGCCAGCTAGCTTCAGCGGCCGGATCCGTATGGGTCTCCTGCAGGAAAATCACAGAGTACCCCCCCTCCCGAAGGAAGGAGAGCACCTGGCTCCTGCGGAGACCCATCCTACAGCCCCGGGTGTTCAACGTTGCGAAGATGATCGGTGCCATAAGGAGGGCTGGGGGGGATCCTCGCCGGCAGAAACACCCACGGCCTCCGTCGGGCCGCGCAACAATCCGTGACCTACCCTGTAGGCGATTAAGGAGTCACGGAAGAGGCGGACCCGTTGGTAGGCCGTGGCGGCCTGCCTCCCGGTCCTCTTACCCTCCCCCATGAGGGCCCTCGCGGCCCGGAGGATCTGATGAAAATCCCCCCATCGCTGGAGTGCAAGCTGTACCTTGTTGCGGGAGCCACGGACGTCCTCAAGGAACTCTCGGAGCTCCTCTCTCAGTGTATGGGGGGGTGGGGTTACCGATCTATGGCTATCCCCCAGCGGGGCCCCTGTCACAGCCCCGTGGCCCACCGAGATGGGCAAGCAGGGGGCAGACCCTCGACGTGGCGTCCGATGGGCCGACGCCACGTGGCCTGCCTCAGATCCTGGCTCAATGGGGGATGGCGGAGGGAAAATAGCAGCCCGTGGTGGGTCGGGACAGGGAAAAACAAAGGCCGCTCCTTGGGGGTCATCCTCTGGGATATAGAAGGAGACAGCTGCAGGGGCGGCAAAAGCATCATGGGAAGTGGAGGGGACAGGGACGGGGTCGGTGTCTGGGGTAGGGCTGGAATCAGGAATAGGGACAGGGGAAGGGGCAATATTGGGATCGGGGGTCCCAGCAGCCAGGCCACTGGGCAAATGGGCTCAGGAATTTGCGGGGAGGGAGGTAGGCCCTCGGAGATGCCGGACTCGTGCGCCAAGGCAGATGGTAAAGCCACGGCATCCGTAGGTGGAGAATCAGCGATGGGGCCCCCACCCGGAAAGGAGGTCGGCTGCCCCTCAGCCATGAGGGAGTCCCCTGGCAACTCGGGTCCCGGTTGCATGGCACTGGCTGTCGCCTCAAGAGGCTCGGCGGCCGCTAGCGGGGTGCCATCTGCTGCCGGGTTGGTGGAAGAGTCCAGGGGCTCCTCAGAGGCGGGAGCAGAAGCAGTGGGTAAGGGGACGGAACATGGGAGAAGGGGGGCCGAGGCGAGGTCGCTCAGATCGAGGCCTGCTGGTAGAGGGTCGTCCTCCCCCTGGGTAACCGGGGTCAGACCCAGGGCCTCGATCTCCTCATAAATGGAAGGGAGATCACCTTCCACCACCCCAGGGCTCTCCCCGCCTGCACCCGAAGCGACGCTCGCCTTGGTGCTTGCAGGGGCTTCAGATTGTAAGGGGGCGAGAGGGGCTCCATCAGGGGTTTCCATAGGAAGGGACTCCGGAGGAGGGGTAGTGCTATCCTCCGATGCTGCCACGTCTTCCCCAGCCGGCAACGGTGGACAAAACCCACCCGGGGGCAAAGCGGAAGGCTCAGCATCGGTGCCCCCCTTCCTGGTCTTCCGGGGGGCTACCGCATCAGATGGAAGGAGCGGAGCTCGAGCCTTCCGCTTGCCCCCTGTACTAAGGACCAGCCCTCCATGGCATCATCCGGGGGCTGGCTAACAGGAGTCGGGTCAGGGAGCAAGGGCGAAGGCTTAGGGACTCGGGGAGGCAATGGTGGGGTAGCATGTAGGAGGGAGGATTCTCCCTGGGGCATGCCCTCTTCTATGCCCGGCGATATCCCTACCTCACCCTCCTCCACAGGCCCCGCCACATCGCAGGCGGCAGAGGTGGGGCCCTCCCGCTCGTCTAGGCGCACTGGGGGAGATACCCCTTGGGCCCGAGCGGGAGCATTGGTGGGCCGGAAAGGAGGAGGGGCGGCTTCAGGCGCCGGGCAGCTAGGGGCGCCGGCGATGACGGGGCCGGCGCCCTGCTGGGCCTTGGGGGTCCCGGATGTCCCTCCGTGCCGGGCCAAGGGGCAGTCCCTCCGGACGTGTCCCATCGCCCGGCAGAGGTAGCACCGGGCCTCCCCCGTTGAATAATGCACCCAGTAGCGGGCCCCCTGGTAGGGGACCAAGAAGGACCCCTCGAGTGCCTCACCGTCACGTGCCGCCGGTGGCAGTTGTAACTGTACCTGCCGGTGGAACGAGAGGACATGACGGAGGGTGGGGTCTTTGCAGCCCAATGGGAGAGGGCTGACCACAGAGATAGGCCTCCCAAGGGTAGAGAGGGCGGGTAACAGGGTGGCATTTGGAAGGAAGGGAGGGACAGAAGTCAGGACCAGTCAGGCACCCAGGTCTTCTAGCGGCTCCAGGGGGACGTACACGCCCCCCACCACCAGGCCCTTCTCCACTGCCTCCTGGGCAGCGGCTTCCGATGCTAGGAAGAAGACAACCTTTCCGTACATCTTGGAGGCCGCCACAATGGCCGTGGGCCCCACCACCCTCGCCAACGCCCGCACATAGGTCTCCACGTGGGGCGAGGCGGGTACCAGGAGGCAACGGATGCCATGCTTCCTGGTCAAGGTGGGGAAGGGGCCCCGGCCGCTATAGATGGTAGCGGAGGTGGTGGATGGGGGAGATGACGTAGCGGCAGGCGGGGGGGCGCCGCCACCTGGGCGTATGCTCTGGGGGCTGGGGGAGGGACACCCACAGAACTGGTGGAGGGAACAACAGGGAGGGATGCGGCGGCCGGTTGCGGGGCCGCGTCAGTGGGGGCACCCCCTGCCATGGAGGGTCTGGCTTTTTTAGCGGGGCCTTTACCCTTCTTTGTGCCCTGGCCCTTCCTGCCGGCTGGGGGGACTCCCCCAGAGTCATGGGGGCGAGGGACGTGGCAGCAGCGGAGGTCACCTTGTTACCCGCCGCTGCCGGTGTTCCAGCAGGGGTGGTAGTAGGTGGCTCAGGAGCGGCGGTTGAGGTAGAGGCTAGGGGGGACGATGGTGGGGCGGGTGGAGGAGCGGCAGCAGGGTCTGCCCGAGGGGTCTCACTCTCCTCGTCCCCTGCCATAATGAGGACGGGGGGAGAGCAAACACTGGAGGGGGGGTAGGTAAGGGGGAAGCAGGTCGACCACTCCTCCCCGGTAGGCTGTAGGCAGGGGAGGAGGGCGCCAAAAAAGGGGGGGGTGGATGGGGGGGCTATCAAGGGCTAGGGGTCAGTCACCGACTCAGGGAACGTTTCTGGCTCCTCTTGTTGCACCAAGGAAGGGAGGATATAACAGCATTGGGGGGTGCAGTGAGACAGAATCAAACTAAAACAGGGAGGGGTACAAGTGCAAGGGAGGGGACATGGGCGCACGAGGGGAGGGGCTAATCAGGGCAAGGGGACCGCAGGGGGAAGGGAGCAACCAAGCGGGAAATGGGGCAGAGGAACCATGGGGCTAGCTTCAGAGGCTGGGGCGGGTCAAACAAACAAAGGCTGCAGAGGGAAAGGGCGGGGCAGGCAAACAAACTGGAGCTAGCAAGGGGCTGGGGCAAGGGGGAGGGGCAAAAGGCAGCAAGGGGCAAATGGGTAGGCAGCAGGGGCAAAGCTGGGGGCTTGCTGCAGGGGGGAGGGGGTTAGTCCAAAAGGGGGGGGAACGTGCACCCACGTGCACTTGTAACAAAAGAAAGTCTTTGGAAGCTGGCTGCTGTTTCAGGCCCAATGGTGGCAACAGGGCATAGCAAGCCTAGGTGAGCAGCTGAAATCCCAGAGGCAGGAGCTCAAGGTAGATGGTAAGTAGCCAGTGGGGGTGGTGGAGGGGGCAACAATGATGGTGGTGGTGGGGATTGGGGGGCGGGGACACAGATGGACCAGGGGGCAGGATCCACGCCACACCTTCTGTGTCCCCACAAACACAGTCTAGATCCCCACCACAAGAGCACAGTTCAAAAGTTACTCAGTCCGGGAGGGCCCCCTCCACGGTGGTCTGTAGAATTCCTACACGCTCCCCCACTGGCAGATGGTCCTCTTCTTCTCCTCAGGGCTCCAGCAGCTCCCCAGCAGCAAACGCAGCAGCTCCAGGCGGCAGTCTGGTGGCCAGCAGGAAGGACCCTTCTCAGGTGGAGGTGGTGGTGGCATCCCCAGCAGCAGAAGCAATGGCTGGGGTCTCTCCCTCCCCTCCTCTGGGGAGTGGGCCAGCAGGCCCCCCCCCAAGGGGCTGTAGCTGGAGCAGCAGCAACCAAGGGTGTGAGTGAGTCTAGCAGCCAGCCAGCAAGCAGGTAGCAGAGAAAGAGAAGGAGCAGCCCCCTACCTCCCTCCCTCCCTCCAGGCCAGAGAGCTACAGGAGAGTGATCTATTAGTCCCAGGTCAGATAGGGTTTCTGTTCCCTGAGTGACCAGAGCAGGGGCTGCACTAGAGTAATCAGGAACCTGCTAGAACTAGTTAAGGCAGGCAGGCTAATTAGGACACCTGGAGCCAATTAAGAAGAAGCTGCTAGAATCAATTAAGGCAGGCTAATCGGGGCACCTGGGTTTTAAAAAGGAGCTCACTTCAGTTTGTGGTGCGAGTGTGAGGAGCTGGGAGCAAGAGGTGCAAGGAGCTGAGAGTGAGAGGGTGTGCTGCTGGAGGATTGAGGAGCGCAAGCGTTATCAGACACCAGGAGGAAGGTCCTGTGGTGAGACTAAGGAAGGTGTTTGGAGGAGGCCATGGGGAAGTAGCCCAGGGAGTTGTAGCTGTCATGCAGCTGTTACAGGAGGCACTATAGACAGCTGTAGTCCACAGGGCCCTGGGCTGGAACCCAGAGTAGAGGGCGGGCCCGGGTTCCCCCCAAACCTCCCAATTGACCTGGACTGTGGGTTCTTCCAGAGGGGAAGGTCTCTGGGCTGTTCCCCAACCCACATGGTGAATCTCTGAGGCAAGAAAATCCACCAATAAGCTCAGGACCCACCAAGATAGAGGAGGAACTTTGTCAAACTGGTGTCAGGGGTGGGATCTTGGGGTGCACAGTGCGGCGGAAGTAGGAGGGTGATTTAAACAAAAAACAAAAAAAAAAGGGAGAAGGTTTATTTTTTTTCACCACAATGGATGACGTAGTGCGGGCACTGATACAAGCTACGGCGGCCCAGCAGGAGGCTACCCGTGTCCAGGCAGCCGCCCAACTGGAGGCAATGCGGCTGCAGCAAGAGACTAATCGCCTGCTGATGGACCAGGCTGCTCAAGCCCGAGCTATGTTTCGGGAACTGGTAAACCAGGTAAAGTCCCTTACAGAGCTGAATCGCGGCCATGATGGGACGCGGCTCATACGGGCCAGCCATTGGCTGCAGAAAATGACACGGGAGGATGATGTAGAGGCATACCTTCTGGCCTTTGAGAGGACAGCCCTACGGGAGGCCTGGCCTCGAGATCAGTGGTCTGGCATCCTTGCCCCATTCCTGTGTGGGGAGGCCCAGAAAGCCTACCATGATCTGCCTGAAGATGCTGCAGCAGACTACCCCCAGCTGAAAGCAGAGATCCTGGCCAGATCTGGTGTAACGACAGCAGTGCGGGCCCAACAGTATCACGGTTGGAGGTACCAGGAAGACAAAACCCCGCAGTCCCAATTGTATGACCTCATCCATCTCGCACGAAAGTGGTTGCAAACAGAGTCCCAGAGTCCGGAAGAGATACTAGCGGTTCTCGTCATCGACCGATACATGAGCGGACTACCGCCAGACCTTCGTGCCTGGGTAAGCCAGAACGAACCCTCCACCTATGATGAGGTTGTCGCCCTGGTAGAGAGGCGAAGGACAGCGAGGGAGCTGACCTGACCAGTTAAGGAAGAGGCACCCCGGGTTAAACTAGCAGCACCAAGCCCTAAAGTTCGGGTGACTGGGCCACCAGGAGGGCCCAGGTGGAAAAAGAGAGAGGCTGAAGGCCCATTAGAGGCCACAAAGAGTCGGAGCACTGAGGGAGAAGAGGATCGTGATGTTAGACTGCCCAAACCAAGAGACCGGGGAACGCCTAGGGCTCCATACAGATGTTATGCCTGCGGGGAGTGGGGACACATAGCTGCACAGTGTCCCAATGCTGAGGAGCCTATGCAGTGTAACCTGGGGAACTGGGCAGATCCATGCTCCCTAATCCACCTTGTGGGGGTCTCACTAACCCCACATATGTATACCGGACCAGTGAAACTAAATGGGGTAGGGACCACGGCACTGGTTGATTCGGGGAGTGCTATCACGCTTATCTCAGGGAAGCTCGTGAAGCGTAGTCAGCTGCTGCAGGCTAAACATACGGGGATAACATGTGTCCATGGGACAGTTAGTTACTACCCCACAATCCCAGTAAAAATCGAGATCCAAGGGAACACTACTGAGGTAGCAGCAGATGTAGTCCCTAAACTTCCATACCCGGTGCTCATAGGGAGGGACTTCCCAGGGTTTGGAAACTTACTCCCAGTAGGGGGATTGGAGAAAGATGGGGACCTAAAATTGATGAGGCATCCACAGCAGACTGTCAACCCCCAATCTTCTCTGAAATATCCCCAGATTTGTTCTCCACTCCCAGACAGGGTAGAAAGACAAAAAGGGAAAGAAGGGCAGCTAAGGCCTTGGGAACCCGAATACTGACCCAAAGCCAGCGGGTCGCTCTTGTAGGTAGGTGGACCCGCACAGCTGAAAAGGAGGCCACGCAGGAGGGAGAAGCACCTGAGTCTGACCCCCACCCTAATGCTTCTGAACCAGTAGAGGCAACAGAGACTGGGCCCCTAGATCTTGGGCAGATTAGCCCCAGGAGAGGAAATTTTGGACGGGACCAGGCAGAAGACCCAAGATATGACAACATTAGGAAGGAGGTGACTGAAATAGATGGGGTCCCCGTGGAAGGAAAAACCCAGGGACCAGGACCCTACTTCATAATGAAGAAGGATCTCTTATACCGGGTTGCACCAGTACAGGGGCAGAAGGTACAGCAGATCCTAGTACCTCAAAAACACCAGAATGCTCTATTAAGTCTTGCTCATAGTCATCATTTTGGGGGGCATTTGGGGTAGAGAAGACCATGGCACGAGTCCTACGACGGTTCTTCTGGCCAGGAGTACATGAAGAAGTGCAGAGGTACTGTGCCTCCTGCCCGGAGTGTCAGCTGCACAGTCCCCGTCCCAAATTGAGGGTACCTCCCATCATAGAGGTCCCCTTCGAGCGAATAGCCATGGACCTAGTGGGACCCCTGGAGAAGACGGCTCGGGGCCACCAATATATACTTGTTGCTTTGGACTACGCTACTCGCTACCCAGAAGCCGTGCCCCTGCGGAACACGGCCTCTAAAACTATAGCCAAAGAGCTGGTGGGGATCTTTGCCCGAATGGGGCTTCCGAAGGAGATATTAACCGACCAAGGAACCCCATTTATGTTGAAGCTAATGAACCGAACCCTCAAGGCTATGATAAGGAAGGTGGTAAGTCGGGACGGGAAGGATTGGGATACCCTACTACCCTACCTTATGTTCGTTATCCGGGAGGTACCACAGGCCTCAACTGGATTTTCCCCCTTCGAGTTAATATACGGGCATCACCCCCGTGGCATACTAGATATCGCCAAAGAGATCTGGGAAGAGGAACCCAATGAGGGGAGAAATATAATAGAGCATGTAATGCAGATGCGAGACCGGATAGCCCGGGTTACCCCTATTGTACGGGAACATTTGGAGAAGGCACAGGAGGCCCAGCAAACCCATTACAATCGCCAGGCAAAAGTGCGACAGTTCCAACCAGGGGATCGGGTTATGGTGTTGGTACCCATGGCAGAAAGCAAGCTTCTGGCCCAATGGCAGGGGCCCTATGAGGTGGTTGAACCCGTGGGGGAAGTAACCTACAAGGTGCAGCAGCCAGGACGCAGAAAACAAGAACAGATTTATCACGTTTACCTTCTGAAACCCTGGCATGCACAAGAGGCATGCACAACGGTCCAAAAAGACCTAACCCAGGAAAACAAGCCTTCCAAACAGGTGAGAGTGTCTCCCGATTTAACACCAGACCAGAAGAATGAGGTGTCTGAGATGATCTTCCGGAACCAAGATGTGTTCTCGACAAAACCGGGTCAAACAACCGAGACATATCACCACATCGTCATGAACCCTGGGGCCAGAGTAATAATGAGGCCCTATCGGGTGCCAGCGGCAAAAAGGGAGGAAATAAAAGCAGAAGTAAAAAAAATGCTAGAGTTGGGGATCATCGAAGAATCCCACAGTCAGTGGTCCAGCCCAATCGTGCTGGTGCCCAAACCTGATGGCACCACAAGATTTTGCAATGACTTCCGGTGACTAAACGAAGTATCCCAGTTCGACGCGTACCCCATACCTCGCATAGATGAGCTAGTGGACCGTCTGGGTAATGCCCGGTACTTGACTACCCTAGACTTGACAAAGGGGTACTGGCAGATTCCCCTTGCAGAAGATGCAAAGGAAAAGACTGTGTTCTCTACACCAGAGGGTCTTTTTCAATATACTGTCCTCCCTTTTGGACTACATGGGGCCACAGCTACCTTCCAGCGCCTCATGGACAAGCTATTACGCTCGCATAACAGATATGCTGCTGCCTACATGGACGATGTGGTCATTCATATCCCAGACTGGGAAACCCACCTGGAGAAGGTGGAGGCAGTCCTCGATACCTTCAGGCTAGCTGGCCTTACAGCACACCCTGCCAAGTGCGCTGTAGGGTTTACAGAGGCCAAATATCTTGGCTACATTGTGGGAAAAGGTCTGGTAAAATCCCAAGTGAACAAGTTAGAGGCCATCCAAAATTGGCCCCGACCAAGTCGCAAGAAACAAGTCCGGGCGTTCCTAGGTGTGGTGGGGTATTACCGACGATTTATCCCCCACTTTGCCACAAGGGCAAGCCCCCTGACAGACCTAGTGAAAGCCCATGGACCTGATCTGGTGAGATGGTTTGACGCAGCAGAGGAAGCATTTACATACCTACAGACTGCCCTCTGCAATAACCCCGTACTGATAACCCCTGATTTCACCAAGGAGTTTATCCTGCAGACGGATGCATCGGAAGTAGGGTTGGGGGCCGTTCTATCACAGATGGTCTGGGAGGAGGAACACCCAATTCTATACCTCAGTCGGAAACTCCTTCCAAGGGAACAAAAATATGCAGTGGTGGAGAGAGAATGCCTCGCTGTAAAATGGGCCATGGAAACATTGTGCTACTACCTGCTTGGGCGCAGATTTGTCCTCATGACCGACCATGCCCCTCTTCAATGGATGCAGCGGAACAAGGAGAAGAACACAAGGGTGACCAGACGGTTCTTATCCCTCCAATCTTTCCAGTTCCATGTGCAACACAGAGCAGGGAGCCGTCATGGCAATGCCGATGGCTTGTCACGTGTGCACTGTCTGGCGTCCCAAGCTGCCCAACCCCTTGGCGTTGAGCGGGGGGAGGGATATGTGACAGACCCAGACCAGTGGGGTACAGGAGTCTGGTAGAGGGCAAATATACTGGTCACTGGATGAGTAGTTTTCTGTTCCCTGAGTGACCAGAGCAGGGGCTGCACTAGAGTAATCAGGAACCTGCTAGAACCAGTTAAGGCAGGCAGGCTAATTAGGACACCTGGAGCCAATTAAGAAGAAGCTGCTAGAATCAATTAAGGCAGGCTAATCAGGGCACCTGGGTTTTAAAAAGGAGCTCACTTCAGTTTGTGGTGGGAGTGTGAGAAGCTAGGAGCAAGAGGCGCAAGGAGCTGATAGTGAGAGGGTGTACTGCTGGAGGACTGAGGAGCACAAGCGTTATCAGACACCAGGAGGAAGGTCCTGTGGTGAGAATAAGGAAGGTGTTTGGAGGAGGCCATGGGGAAGTAGCCCAGGGAGTTGTAGCTGTCATGCAGCTGTTACAGGAGGCACTATAGACAGCTGTAGTCCACAGGGCCCTGGGCTGGAACTCGGAGTAGAGGGCGGGCCCGGGTTCCCCCCAAACCTCCCAATTGACCTGGACTGTGGGTTCTCCCAGAGGGGAAGGTCTCTGGGCTGCTGTCCAACCCACATGGTGAATCTCTGAGGCAAGAAAATCCGCCAATAAGCGCAAGACCCACGAAGATAGAGGAGGAACTTTGTCACAGTACAAAAGAACCCAAGATAGTTAAGTCCAAAGCTGACTGCAAAGGGATTTCATTAAACTGGGTGACTGGGAGACAAAATGTCAAATGAAATTCAGTGTTGATAAATGCAAAGTAATGCACGCTGGAAAAAATAATCCCACCTATATTTTCAAAATGATGGGGTCTACACTAGCTGTTTCCACTCAAGAAAGGGATCTTGAAGTCATTGTAGATAGTTCCAATAAAATATCCACTCAATGTGTAATATCAGTCAAAAAAGCCAACAGATGTTAGGAACCATTAGGAAAGGGATAGATGATAAGACAGAAAATATCATAATGCTACTATAAAAATACATGGTATGCCCACATCTTGAATAGTTCAGGAAGTTCTGATTGCCTCATGTCAAAAAAAATATATTAGAATTGGAAAAGGTGCAGAGAAGGGCAACAAAAATGATTAGGAGTATGGAACAGCTTCCATACAAGGAGAGATTAATAAGACTGGAACTGTTCAATTTAGAAAAGAGATGACTAAGGGGGGATATGATAGAGGTCTATAACATCACAAATGGTATGGAGAAAATGCATAAGGAAGTGTGATTTACCCCTTCACATAACACAAGAACTAGGGGTCACTCAATTAAGTTAATAGGTTGTAAAAAGAACAGGAGTACTTGTGGTACCTTAGAGACTAACAAATTTATTTGAGCATAAGCTTTCGTGGCCCACAAAAGCTTATGCTCAAATAAATTTGTTAGTCTCTAAGGTGCCACAAGTACTCCTGTTCTTTTTGTGGATACAGACTAACACGGCTGCTACTCTGAAACCTGTCATTAATAGGTTGTGGGTTTAAACAAACAAAAGGAAGTACTTTTCCACAGAACGCAATCAGCCTGTGGAACTCATAACCATGGGATGTTGTAAAGGCCAGAAATATAACTTGTTTAAAAAAAAATTGGATAAGTTCATGGAAGATAGGTTCATCAAAGGCTATTAGCCGAGATGGTCAGTGACGCAACCCCTAAACCTCCAACTGCCAAAAGTTGGGAGTGGAAGACAGGGGATGTCTCACTCAAAATTGCCTTGTTCTGTTCATTCCCTGTGAAGAATCTGGCATTGACAGGATATGTGTCTAAATGGACCATTGTTCTGACCCAGTATGGCCATTCTTATGTTCTTACCTCTACCATTCTAGTTCATAGATTCATAGATTCTAAGGCCAGAAGGGAACACTGTGATCATCTAGTCTGACCTCCTGTATAACACAGGCCAGAGAATGTCCCCAACATAATTCCTAGAGCAGATCTTTTACAAAAAGTCCAATCTTGATTTCAAAATTGTCAGTGATAGAAAAATCCACCATGACCCTTGGTAAATTGTTCCAATGGTTAATTATGCTCATCGTTAACAATTTAGGACTTATTTCCAGTTTGAGTTTGTCTAGTTAAAGAAGTAGTGTCATTAACTGTTAGCATTAGCAGACCTCCTGACCTCTCTAGAATTCTCTCTATAGCTCAGGGCTATAGAGGAAGATTGACACAGGCAGCCAATGTGTTATAAGGGCTGCGAATAAAAAGCAGAGTAATTCGTTTAGGATTTACCGCATTGATTTTAATGGGAGTTTTGCCTGAGTAAGTTCTGAGGCCCTGATATTGACCTCAGTTACACTGGAATAGATGAGGAGTAATTCCATTGAAACCAATGGGGCTGATTATCTTCTCACTCATCCCAGTGTAAATCAGGGGTAATTCCATTGGTCAATGGGGTTGATTCACCTTTCAATCATTCTAGTGTGAAACTGAGTAATGACACTGTAAACAAATGAGGGTTATCCTCCTCTCATTTGCACTAGTGTGAATCAAGAGTACACAACTCTTTGGAGACAGATGGTGTAGCAATGGTTTAGAGCCAATGTAAGGGATCCACATTGGACAAACTACTGCTATTGACATGGATGAGAACTGCAAATTTCTCAATACACCCAAAGCCAGTAGTCAATGGGAGCTGAGGGTGCTCATAGGCAGTACTCAGCACTGCAAGTGCTAATTATCCTTCCTTTTGCCCAAAGATCAACATCCAATAGCAACAAAAGCCCTTCACTCTCAGGTACTCAGAGTTAAGATTTGGGTAGCCCCTACATAGTGGCACGAAGAGTGAATACTTCTTACTCCATCATATTACCGGTCCTTACTGAATAAGGTTTAGGAATAATGCAATGCTAAAGGAGAAACCAGGGAGGGTTTGAAGGTTGTGTCTCCAGGGTACCTAAGGAAACCTGAAATACTCCTTAACCCAACCATCCCTAAATGAATTGGAGTCAGTGGAGGAAGAACTCCTGGTTCCAGAGGTAGGTGAGAATCTTGATCTAAAGTCAATGCTTTCTTTCTTTCTTATACAGTATGGACAGGTAAAATTATTAACACATTAAAACTACCAACAGCTAGCGAGCTAGATAACTTCTTAGTTTGTAGACAGTGTGATTTACTAGATTATATCTGGACATGGAAGTAAAGGGCATTAAGGCTGAGATTTTTCAAAGTAGCCTAAGAACAACAGGTACCCAATTTCACAGCAAAATACAATGGTATTTGGATGCATTAATATCTTAAACTCTTGTGAACATCCCAGTTTGAATTCTTATAAAAGATTTCATCCTGATGTCTAGGCTTGGTAGAATCCATTTTTATTTTTTGTTATAATTTGACAGATAATATTGATGCTTATTTTTAATCTTTTTTTCATTTTTTATTGATTTAAACATTCACTGTTCACATGGGGGGAGGGGTCAGACAATAACTATTTAATGCTGGCATTACAGCATGTTTTATACACATTAATGTGGGACTTCAATAAGTTCTGAAGCAGCATTTTTCTAACTTTGCCTATCTGTACATTTCAATTATTATTGATGGAAATCTATGTTTATCCACATTTACTGATAAAAAAAAAGATCCTTCCAAACCTACTTATGTCTTGTGGGAAATTGACCACGTCTCTGATCTGCAGTTTCCTCATCTGTAAATCAAATTTGGGGGAATGATATTGACTGATTTTATAGGAGCATTGTAGGGCAAAATTCATTTGTGGGTATAAAGTGTAATGATAACTGAGGACCCTCAGTAACATAGGCAGGACAGGAATTCAAGACCTTTTATTTCAGGCAATTCCTGAAATGCATCCTTCTACTAGTCAAAAATTTGTATGTAGAAACTTTTTTAGTGAAAGGGTTTCTTGAGTTTTCCCTGTAAAAAATATATATATCTCCCAGGTTGTTGTTTTTTAAATGCAGATTTAATTGTATGCAAAACATGAGCTCATTCCAGCTTCTCCATATTAGCTATCACTATAGTATCCATTTATTAATGTCTATCACATCATAGAAATAAATCAATTAATCCTCACAACACTACATTGTGTAGTTGTGACAGAATGGACCCCTGTGTCCACACCCTACACACTACCATAATAATCTCTGTACAAAGTATGCCCTGTAAGATATCATTTCAAAACTCATAATTTGCTGGTCATTATCATCCTGATAAAATGTATGTGGGAACATTGTATGTGAAATTATAGATTTACCTGTATGATGATATTAACATATTCCAAACCACAGCCCTACCCAAACAGAAGTTGACAAACAGGTCAGTCCTAAACAAAGGAAGGTGTGCTCTGCTTACTTTGCATATAAGCAGTAAACAGAGTCATCAAGCAGGAAGGGGAGACAAAGGAAGTTCAAACAGGTGGAAAAAAACAGCAGGGAACATCCTTCTATATAGACTCTTTGTCTCCTGAATCTCAGCAGGACATGTTTTTCAAGAGGGGGACTGACACTATAAAAAGGAGGGACAAACATCCATAGGCACCCCTCTCTCTCACCCTGCCCATCACATTTTCTTCACCTGAAGCAACAAAGGAAGCCTTCATTAGATTCTGGGAGAAGTGATCCTGACCTAGAAAATTTGGTCAATAAGACTGCTGAAAGCATATGGTAAGAAACTTTGCTTGAATCTGATATAGTTTGTTAAGTTAGCGACAAGCAGCATTTTAATTTTATTTTCTTGTAACCATTTCTGACTTTTAAGCCTCATTACTTGTACTCACTTAAAATCTATCTGTTTGTAGATAATAAACTTGTTTTATTGTTTTATCTAATGTTTAAATAGAAGTGTCTGGGAAACTCCATTTGGCATGGCAAGTTGTGTGTATATTATTTCTATTAAAGAAACAGCAGACTTTATATAAACTTGCATTGTCCAGGAGAGGGCTGGGCAGTACAGGACACACATTTCTTGGGAAAAATCTAAGACTGGGTGTATTTGGGTCATCCTGAAGTTTAACCAAGGCTGGTGAGAGCCAAGGAGTGGCTGGCTGGCTGCAGCACACACAGAAACATAGTTGGGAGTGAGCAGTCCAGACTGGAGACTACAGCAGCAAAGCATTGTAAAGGGCACCCTAGGATAGAGGGCAGGGGTGACACAGCTACTCATTAGTCTGGATTGTACCCTGATATGTCACAGTAGTATCCTGATCTATATAATGTAGTATAATTATCTACATAACGTAGATAATATTTAATTCATTTGAAAAACACGTTAAGATCCATGCATGAAAGTGCTATACAATAACTAAAGGTGAAATCCTGGCCCCATTTAAATCAATGATTCACTGTCAGACTGGAAGGATGTATCATGTGGGGAGTCACAGTGATATGTCCTAGATTTATTAGGAACTTGGGAACCTTTTGGGAAAGGGGGAGCCTATACAGGAAGGATGGGCTCCACCTAAACCAAAACGGAACCAGATTGCTGGCATGTAAAATCAAAAAGGTTGTAGAGCAGTTTTTAAACTAAGGGCTGGGGGAAAGGCAACAGGTGTGGAGGAACACGTGGTTCGGACTGAGATATCCCTTAGGGGAGGATCTATTAATGTAGATTCTCTACATCCTAGTAAGGAGGAGAGGATGAAAGATGATAAAATACCGGTAGAATCTGGTGAGAAACTGTCAAATGAAAAAGAGTCCCATTAATTACATCACATAATAGCAGACAGCTAAAAAGTGACAATTTTTTTAAGTGCTTATATACAAATGCTAGAAGTCTAAATAATAAGATGGGTGAACTTAAGTGCCTCATATTAAATGAGGATACTGATATAATAGGCATCATAGAAACTTGGTGGAATGAGAATAATCAATGGGACACAGTAATACCAGGGTACAAAGTATATTGGAAGGACAGAACAGGTCATGCTGACCGGTGAGTGGCACTATATGTGAAAGAAAGCATAGAGTCAAATGAAGTAAAAATCTTAAATGAACCAAACTATACCATAGAATCTCTATGAATAGAAATTCCATGCTTAAATAATAAGAATATAGCAGTAAGGATATACTACTGACCACCTGACCAGAATGGTGATGGTGACTGTGAAATGCTCAAGGAGATTAGAGAGGCTATAAAAATTAAAAAAACCCTCAATAATAATGGGGGACTTCAACTATCCCCACATTGACTGGGTACATGTCACTCAGAACGGGGTACAGAGATAAAGTTTCTTGACACCTTAAATGACTGCTTCTTGGTGCAGCTAATCCTGGAACCCACAAGAGGAGGCAATTCTTGATTTAGTCCTTAGTGAAGAACAGTATATGGTCCAAGAGGTGAATATAGCTGAAGCGTTTTGTAATAGTGACCATAACATATTAAAATTTAACATCCCTGTGAGGGGGTGGAGGGAACACCACAGCAGCCCACCATGGTAGTATTTAATTTCAGAAAGAGGAACTACACAAAAATGAGGAAGCTAGTTAAACAGAAATTAAAAGGTGAAATCTCTGCAAACTGCATGGAAACTTTTTAAAGACACCATAATAGAGGCTCAAATTAAATGTATACTCCAAATTAAAAAACATAGTAAGAGAACCAAAAAAGTGCCACTGTGGCTAAAGTAAAAGAAGCAGAGACAAAAAGGCATCCTTTAAAAAGTGGAAGTTAAATCCTACTGAGGAAAAGAGAAAGGAGCATAAACTCTAGCAAGTGAAGTGTAAAAGTATAATTTGGAAGGCCAAAAAAGAATTTGAAGAACAGCTAGCCAAAGACTCAAAAAGTAACAGCAAAAAAAAAAATGTTAAGTACAGCAGAAGGAGGAAGCCTGCTAAATAACCAGTGCTCTGTGCATTGGTGACCTCCCAGAAAACACCATCCTAGCCACCATGGATGTAGAGGCTCTCTACACAAACATCCCACACACAGATGGAATACAAGCTGTCAGGAACAGTATCCCTGATGATGACACAGCACAACTTATTGCTGAGCTCTGTGACTTTATCCTCACGCACAATTATTTCAAATTTGGTGACAATATATACCTCCAGACCAGTGGCACCGCTATGGGCACCTGCATGGCCCCACAATATGCCAACATTTTTATGGCTGACCTGGAACAACGCTTCCTCAGCTCTCGTCCACTCACGCCCCTTCTCTACCTACGCTACATTGATGACATCTTCATCATCTGGACCCATGGGAAGGAGACCCTGGAAGAATTCCACCATGATTTCAACAGCTTCCACCCCACCATCAACCTCAGCCTGGACCAATCTACACGGGAGGTCCACTTCCTAGACACCACCGTACAAATAAGCGATGGCCACGTTAACACCACCCTATACCGAAAACCCACCGACCGCTACGCCTACCTTCATGCCTCCAGCTTCCACCCCGGACACACCACACGATCCATCGTCTACAGCCATGCACTGAGGTACAATCGCATCTGCTCCAACCCCTCAGACAGAGACCAGCGCCTACAAGATCTTCACCAAGCATTCTCAAAACTACGATACCCACACAAGGAAATAAAGAAACAAATCAACAGAGCCAGACGTGTACCCAGAAGCCTCCTGCTACAAGACAGGCCCAAAAAAGAAACCAACAGAACTCCACTGGCCATCACCTACAGTCCTCAGCTTAAACCTCTCCAACGCATCATCAGTGATCTACAACCCATCCTGGACAATGATCCCTCACTTTCACAGACCTTGGGAGGCAGGCCAGTCCTCGCCCACAGACAACCAGCCAACCTTAAGCATATTCTCACCAGCAACCACGCACCGCACCATAACAACTCTAACTCAGGAACCAACCCATGCAACAAACCTCGATGCCAACTCTGCCCACATATCTACACCAGCAACACCATCACAGGACCTAACCAGATCAGCTACAACATCACCGGCTCATTCACCTGCACGTCCACCAATGTTATATATGCCATCATGTGCCAGCAATGCCCCTCTGCTATGTACATTGGCCAAACTGGACAGTCACTACGCAAGAGGATAAATGGACAGAAGTCAGATATCAGGAATGGCAATATACAAAAACCTGTAGGAGAACACTTCAACCTCCCTGGACACACAATAGCAGATGTAAAGGTAGCCATCTTACAGCAAAAAAACTTCAGGACCAGACTCCAAAGAGAAACTGCTGAGCTCCAGTTCATTTGCAAATTTGACACCATCAGATCAGGATTAAACAAAGACTGTGAATGGCTATCCAACTACAGAAGCAGTTTCTCCTCCCTTGGTGTTCACACCTCAACTGCTAGCAGAGCACCTCACCCTCCCTGACTGAACTAACCTCGTTATCTCCATACTGATTTATACCTGCCTCTGGAGATTTCCATTACTTGCATCTGAAGAAGTGAGGTTCTTACCCACGAAAGCTTATGCTCCCAATACTTCTGTTAGTCTTAAAGGTGCCACAGGACCCTCTGTTGCTTTTTAAAGTTTCATTGTGTAAGTGTCACTGCAGGAGAGGTCTATCACTGGGGTGTAGTTGCAAAAGAAATGGTCAATTTTGATGAGGCTGCAAAAAGTTAACTACATGATCAAAAAGAGTAATAAGAAAGTAGCTAGCAGTCTGATGATCCAAGAGCCAGCTGCTAGTTAGAAGCAAAATCTGCCATTCATAAGGGATGCTTAATACAATGGTTTACATATCATCAAATAACGATCATAAGACATCACAGATAAGAGACAACATTCTGTACCTACTAAGTAACAAAAGAAAAAAAATGCACAAGGCAGCCATTGTATGAAATGGTTCTGTTCCCAGTCAGGAAACTGGCAAGCATCCTGGGCAGGATGGTTGAAGTGTAGCAGGTCTCCAAGCAGGACAAGTTCCCCAGTAAGAAGTACATGGGGGTGTGAAGGTGCTGATCAGCCACAACTAATGCAACAATGAGGATGTTCCCAGCCACTGTCACAATGTAGATCACTAGAAACAGCAGGAAGAGAAGAAAGTGCAGTTCCTGGAGATTCCCAAATCCCAGGAGGATGAATTCCATGATGAACATTTGATTTCCCTGTTCTGTCTTTTCCATGGGAATTACCCAAATTAAGTAAAACAAATTCTGCAATATAATTTCAAAAATATAAAGTTAACTGGCAATGCAGTGTAATCAACTGGATTCCCTACCTTTCAAAAGACACCTTTCCCAGGTGGTTACACACCTAAAAGTTGTGTTGCCCTAACACATTCTTCACCCACTAAAGGGAAGTTTTGCCACTGATTTTAATGAGAGCAAGTTTTTACACTTAAGGCTTGGAATTTCAGTGCTGGCTAAGGGAGTTAGGTGCCCAGCTCTACGGGATTTGGACATCTAATTTTCTTTCTTTCTTTCTTTCTTTCTTTCTTTCTTTCTTTCTTTCTTTCTTTCTTTCTTTCTTTCTTATATTTATGAAATAGGATAACAGGGAAGGTCCTCTCATGGATCAGTAACTGGTTAAAAGACAGGAAACAAAGGGTAGGAATAAATGGTCAGTTTTCAGAATGGAGAGAGGTAAATAGCAGGGTCCCCCAAGGATCTGTACTGGGCTCTATGCTGTTCAACACATTCATAAATGATCTGGGAAAAGGGGTAAACAGTGAGGGGGCAAAATTTACAGACTATACAAAATTACTCAAGATAAATAAGTCCAAAGATGACTGTGAAGAGATACAAAGGGATCTCACAAAACGGGGTGACTGGGCAAGAAAACGGAAGATGAAATTCAACATTGATAAAAGCAAACTAAGGCACATTGGAAAAGGTAATCCCAACTACACATATGTAACGATGGGTCTAAATTTGTTCTTACCACTCAAGAAAGAAATTTTGGAATCACAATGGATAGTTAGCTGAAAACTTCAGCTCAATGATCAACAGTGGTCAAAAAGGCTAACAGAATGTTAGGACCTATTAGAAAAGAGCGAGAATTAGACAGAAAATATCATAATGCCATTTTATAAATCCATGATACATCCACACCTTGAATACTGTGTCCAGTTCTGGTCAACCCATCTCAAAAAAGGATATGTTACAACTGGAAAAAGTTAAGAGAAGGGCAACAAAGATGATCAAGGGTATGGAACAACTTCCATATGAGGAGAGACTAAAAAGATTAGGGTTGTTCAGCTTAGAAAAGAGACAACAAAACGGGAAAAGGACGGAGGTGTGTGAAATCATGAATGGTGTGGAAAAAGTGAATAAAGAAGTGTTATTTATCCTTTCCCTCAAAACAAAAACCAGGGGTCACCCAATGAAATTAATAGGCAGCAGGAAAAGGAAATGTGGGCCACGGGAGAGCAAGGTCAAAGAATCAGGGTGAGAGACTGCAAGAGGGAGAGGTCACACAGCATGGAGCAGCCTCATGGGGAAGGGGGGGAGGGGTCCTGCCCACTTTGCTGAGCCCAGATGACCCCAAGAACTGTGGACAACCCAAGGGACTCAGACCCCAGCCCAAAGAATGGCCTGGAGTGGTGAGGAAACTGAGGCAGGGATGTGCATTTAGTGTTTATTGTTTTGTATGAGCTGTACTCACTGTGCTTTGACATGATTAAGTATAAAAGAGCATAAAGGTGTCAGACTCTATACCAAGTGTGTGTGCACTGACTGTTTCACCACTGCTGTGTGCCCCTAAGAGATCTAAAGTGTAAATCAGAAGCTTCACCCCTTTGGGAAGGTGTGCTGGGAGAGGGGTGTGTTTATGTAACTGAGGTATCTTGGGGATCAGCGCTGGTCCTGGAGGCCTAGGGCAGGTGGGCTGAGGACCCCACTGAGAGTTGGCATCTAGGAAATATTCTAGAGAGGCCAAGGGAGGAACCAATGCTGCACATTGCTGAGGATCTAGATGATTAACACAGTCCAAGGGATCCGGCACAGCAGAGGCTCGGATGAGCCTCACAGCAGTCCTAGTGGCTGGCTGGCAGGAGCACTTACTAAGGTCTGTGACAGGTCCCCAGATCTGACCATCCCCATGCTCATACATCTAATTTCTATATCCGAGAGCTACACACCCACTGTTTTAAAAATCTGTATCTGACCTATGAAGCTCAGACTTACATCTTCCTGATACATACATGACACCTGCCATCTCATCTGTGAGAGACCGAGTCATGACAAATAATGAGACAGAGTGGACTTTGAGCTTACTGGCCATGAGTCAACACCTTGCTGCAAGGATTTTAGTGGGGTTACATCAGTATAAAATCACAGACAGTTATGATTTGTGCTCACTGTATGAAGGTGTGTAAAAGTAATATGATTGGTAGCAGCTGCATAGCTGGAAATAAATCTAGAGTTGGTGTTACATGAGCATCTTCCTTTCCTCATGAATGGAGAATATTTCAACTACACCCACTGGAGTCCAGGGTAAGGACACTGAGTCAGTAGAATTACACTGGTGCTAATGTGGAGATAATCAATGCAACAGTAGCGTAAGTGGGAGGAGAATCAGACCGTATAATAACATTATCCAGGTAATCAACCTTCATGGTGTGAGGAAATTGTTCACAGGAGTCAAGAAGAAGCAGTTTCCACCCCACACACCATAAGTGGGAGGGATAGCTCAGTGGTTTGAGCATTGGCCTGCTAAACCCAGTGTTGAGAGTTCAATCCTTGAGGGGGATCAGTACTTGGTACTGCTAGTGAAGACAGGGGGCTGGACTCAATGACCTTTCAGGGTCCCTTCCAGTTCTATGAGATAGGTCTGGTGCTCCTCTTACTTACAATAGTTTTACACAAGTGTAACTGTGAGGACTTCACTAGAGTTACTCATAATTTACACCAGCATAAGTGAGAAGTAGATTTGGACCTTTGACTTCAATGGAGTTACTCCTGATTGGTAGTTGGGTGAGCAAGAGGGGAATCAGCCCCACCGACAACAACGGAGTTATTCCTAATTTACACCATGATGAGTAAGAGGGGAATAAGCCCCACTGATTCCAGTTGTGTTACTCCTGATTTGCACCGAGGTGATGGGAAGGGAATGAGCCCACATGGTTATAGAGCATTGCACAGTGAAGTTTATTATGTGGACTTCCCTATTGAGACGCAATGCCTCCAGGAGCTCAGTCCATATCAACCCCTACTGCTGCCTCTGTGTTATTACCAGAATCGGTCACTCCCACTGAGATTTCCATAGGGTTCTAAGTGAGTTATATGCCCAGTGCTCAGACTTCCAAAGAGAATTGGCACCTAACTCCCCTAAGCCCCTTCAAAAACTACAACCTCAGTGAGTATCAAATAGATAAATTCAGAGGTCATGGGGGGAAATAGTATTCACATTACAGAAGTGGAGAACTAGGGCATAAAGTTTATAGCCAAAATGTGCAGACTTCATAAATGAATGCTGAGGAGCTTGATGCCTTTGAAAATCAGACTTTGTTTATTTAGGCCTTCCAGCAGCTATTTAGGTGCCAATGCTTAGCACCCAAAGGTGTGGAAAAGTTGCTGTTTAAGGTTCCTTATCAGAAAACTAGGGATAGCAATATTCCTGCTTCTGTGTGTAGAGCTGATGATGCTGTACAATGTTAGGCAAGTATTATACCCCTTCTATAAAACCATCACCATTATATTTGAGGCCCTAAGAGGAGTGAAAACTATTATTAAGGTAATTCAAAAGAAGAGATGGGAATCCAACTGAGACATTTCCTCCCTTCCAAACACACTAGTGAGGCCACTGGGGCCAGATTTTTAAAGGTATTTAGGTGCCTAGTGAGATTTTCAAAAGCACCTAGACTCCTAAAACTCACTGATTTCAATGAGAGGTGCTTTTGAAAATACCAATAGATGCCTAAATGCCTTAGGCCTTCCAGCTCATGAGTAACATTGGGTACCAAACTATAGTAAATAATTCCTCACCAGTCTTGGACAATGAACGATTTGGGTGAGAAAGGAATATAACAAATATCTTCTGATCCCTACTGTTCCAAATGATCAGTTAATAACGTTTCTGAGCACTCATCCCATATTAAACCAACTTCTTACCGTACGGGGTGAATGGGGATTTTCTGCATAGAATCATAGAATATTAGGGTTGGAAGGGACCTCAGGAGGTCATCTAGTCCAACCCCCTGCTCAAAGCAGGACCAATCCCTAACTAAATCATCCCAGCCAGGGCTTTCTCAAGCCTGACCTTAAAAACCTCTAAGGAAGGAGATTCTGCAGACTAAATAATCCCAGTTCCCTCAGCCTCTCCTCATAAATCATGTGCTCCAGCCCCCTAATCATTTTTGTTGCCCTCTGCAGGACTCTTTCCAATTTTTCCACATCCTTCTTGTAGTGTGGGGCTCAAAACTGGACACAGTACTCCAGATGAGGCCTCACCAATGTCGAATATAGAGGAATGATCACGTCCCTCAATCTGCTGGCAATGTTCCTACTTATACAGCCCAAAATGCTGTTAGCCTTCTTGGCAACAAGGGCACACTGTTGACTCATATCACTGAATAGCTCATGTTATTCCACAATTGCCTTCTGCAGTTTTGTTTGTAGAGCTGGTTGGAAATATTTTTTTCCTCAATGGAAAATTTTGACTTTTTCGTGAAAAATCAGAAACTGAAACATTTTGGCTGAAAACCAAAACAGTTCAGTTCAGAAATGCTGATATAGTGCCTCATGGGAGTTGAGGCTCAGGTGCTTCATGCACCCATTCTACTGCATGGGTTACATTCCCTGGACAGACTACATCTCCCATGACACACCATAGTCTCTCTCTTGTTTAGAGGAGCTGGTGCAGCATGGCAGCTGTAGTCCAGCTATGGAGCCCAAAACTTAGAGAGGAATGGGATCATAATGCAACTAAACTACAGCTCCCATGAGGCATCCATGGTAGCATTTCCAAATTAAAATATTTTTTTGATTTTGGCCATTTGGGGGGGGGGGGGGTTAGAAGTTTGACTCTATTTAACACCATTGTTCATATGGTCTAAAAATAAATATGCTATTAACTTTCTCCTCTCATTGATTTACAATGCCAATCAGCAGAGGTGCCTAGGGAGATTCACTTTCTCCTCTAAATGATAAACAATGACATGGGATTGTGATTGAATAGATCCATGTGTTCTAGGTTAGAATAGAATATAATCTGTTCTAGAATAGAATAGAATAGAATAGAATAGAATAGACCCTTCTGTTCTAGTTAATAGACTAGAATGGACCCACCTATTCTAATTAGAATAGAAAAAATAGACTAGAACAGACCCATATGGTCACATTTGGTCACACTCAGCAATGGCAAAAACAGAAAAAAATGTTTGAAATAGTCTTCAAGTCAATGTGCCCCTTTTGTTAATAAAAATTCTTTTCTGTTATGATTGCAACCTCACAAATCTCTATTGTGAGCTTTCTAAGAAAAATGGAAAGCTAACTATGTATGTAGACAGTTTGCTGTTTTTAAATCCTTTTATCCTAATGCTTTGGTCCAACTGTTAAATAAAAGTAAGCATTTGGTCACTATATCACTGGTTACAGATTTCAGAAGGGAGAAAACACAGGTGCCCAAAACCCAAAAGTGTGGAGTAGTATTCCCAGGTTCTCATATAAAAATGGAAAAATTGGGAAATTTCACCCCCAGAAAAGTAAGGCCAACAGACCTATCATCTGCAAGGGTGTTCTCAAAAAAACTGGAAAGTGGATAACTGTGCAGCTCGCCCTATAATCGTGACTCTTAGTTTTAGCTCAAATGCCCAAGCACACTGTGGAGAAAAGCCCTCTCTGTTAAATATTCAAAAACTTTCAAATAAGGGTTGAGAAAGCTCACAGTGCACATCTCTGGATCCAGTAAGGGATATCTCCAACAAAAAAAGAAAGATTTGCCTTTACATCTTGATATCATCAAATTTCTAAAGTATACATTAATAAACTAAACTAAACTAAAATAAAATAAAACTTTTCTCAAAGGGAAAGCAACCACAATAAATCTTTCAGGGTTTCTGTATATAACACATCCCCCTGCAACATCTTCCCCATCTTTACCAACACACACATACACACACAGAGAGAAAGGATTCAAACCCAATTTTATTTCTATTCCACCTTTAATACTAATAATTAATATAAGCTATGTCTTGGTCCCCATTCTGGGAGGAAATAAATATGCATGAAATCAAATGTGCAAAAGTGGAAAACTTGCAATTGAATATTTTATTTTATTTTACTTCATTTTATTTTATTTGCACACCCATCAACCCCCACCGAAGAAAGGATGAGCTTCCCGAAATTTAGACAATAAAATACTTATGAAAATATTGGGTGAAAGAACAGTGCATCGGGAAAAATCTTGAGCCATGTTTCTGTGGGACCAAGAATATGTATCCCCTTTCTACATCACCATTAACAAAGTTCCACTACAGCAGGCCAGCTGGCAACCTCTGATTGGACCAGTGAAAGGTTTGCATAGGGGTGTTTCACTGAGTCAGTCCTTCTCCTCTGCCCAGGTCACAAGAGATGGAGAGGAAGAGTAGGTAACCATGGGAACAATTCTCCATCACTTGGAGTCTTTAAGTCAAGACTGGACATTTCTTCCTAGAAGATACAACTAGAAGCGATATGCTTAATGCAGGAATCATGGGGTGAGAATCTCTGGCCCGTGCTGTGCATAGGGTTGGCAAAATTCATTTTTCTAAATAATTTTGATGGATAATATCAATGCTTATTCTAAGCATTTTTTTAGGTTTTTATTGATTTAAATTTTCATGGTTGTGTGAAATTATGGGGGGAAAGTATTTAATGACAATAGACATGGAGGTTCAAAGAGCTAAAGTTTATAAACCATTAAAACACAAATTGTCAACATCCCATGTCAAAATATACAATGAATATCCTTAAATCAACAAATCATACTGTTTTTACAATTTGTTTGCTTGTAATGAGCCTAATTCAAAAGTCTTAATCACTGGATTTTGACTCTAAAAATTTTTAAGCAGCATTTTTCTTACTTTGCCTATCTATAATTATTATCAATGAAAATGTTTTTTTCTCAGTTTGTATTGTGTGGCAAAATTGATGTTTACTGATATTTATTGATAAAAATCAAATCCTCCCAAGTCTAGTTGCGCAGGAGGTCAGACTCTATGATCAAAATGGCCCCTTCTTTTCTTAAAACCTATGAATCTCTGAATTATTGGATTTGTAAAAACTTGCTGCACAGTTGCTGTAGCAGAGAGAGAAAAAACAAAAATGGATCCTCTGAACTACATACTCCCACCCAAACACACACAGATCCTTCTGAGTTTCCTGAGAGGGTTTCCCCTTTGTTATCCTTATGGAAAGATTTTCAGATGCTGGACAGTTCTGCCTTCCGACTATAGCACTGGATGGTGTTGTTAAGGCACAGCCGATAGTAAGGGGCAGTGTAGACAATCATCACCATTAGACCTGGTTGAAATTTCTCCAGTGGAACAGCTTTCCATTTAAAAACCCTGATTCAATGTAACTGAAGTGTTTTGTGGGAATGTATCGATTTACTTGAAATAGTTGAGGGGGAATTATTGAAATGTTTTGTTTTGACTTTATTGTTATAACTATTAATTTATTATATTAATTATATTATATTATATAAAAGTTGAAAAGTTTTGGCTGCTATATAATATAATATAATATAATATAATATAATATAATATAATCTAATCTAATCTAATCTAATCTAATCAGAACAAAAGTGAAAATGAGACCTGAGCCGTCAATGACACTCTTCCTAGGCCAGATCAAAAAGGATGCTGCCATTATGGAGACAACTTATGATGGAGTCAAACATCTTGCTCTGCCAGACAGCAATGGGGGGAAAGGGTTACCTCATGTGCCACTAGGAGATTCTAAAGCTCAACACTCAGGGGCAGGAATAGAAGTGCTTGTGATGGTGGGGGACAGGAATCGGGAGCCCTGAGGTTAACTTCTGGTTTATGTCTTAAGTTCCTTAAAGTTCATGTTTCAGGATTTCAGCTGGCCACCTGCAGGGGTCAGGAAGGGATTTTTTTTGTACCCTGATGTATTATTTTTCTCTTCTTCCTCTGAAGCATCAGGGATGGCCACGGCTGGAGATAGGACATTGGCGGAGAGGTCCAGCGCTCTAAGGGGGCACCAGGCATTCTCTCTCTCCCAGGTTGTGGGCTGGCTGATTCTTGCTCACATGACCAGGGTCTTACTGATCATCACATGTGGGATTGGGAAGAATTTTCCACTGGTGAGACTGGCAGTGACCTTGGAGGGGGGAGGGGGTCACTTTCTTTTGCAGTGTGGGGGGTATGGGTCACTTGCCAGGATTATCTGGGTGTATCTCACTTAATCATCTCCCTGCCATTGTGGGGGCCTCAGGCACTGGTGCCCATCAGCCTCTCCTGTTCTCTGCCTGTGGCACATCCTAGTCTCATCTCCTGAGAGCTGTGATACTTTGGTCTCCTTTTGGTTGTTGGATTTAGTGTGTGGATGCTGGGGGGTGTCGGTGCACTGTGCTATACAGGGAGTTGGACTCGATGATCTGGCCATCCCTTCTGGCCTTAAACTGTATTAGTTCATCTACACTGCAATAAAAATCCCATGGAACCGAGTCTCAGAGCCTGGGTCATTAGACTCGAGCTCACAGGGCTTGGGCTGAGGGGCTAAATATAGCCATGTAGATGTCTGGGCTTTGACTGCAGCCGGGGCTCTGAAACCCACCCGAATCACAGGGTTTCAGAGCCCAGGCTCCAGCCGGAGCCCAAATGTCTACACTGCCATTTTTAGCCCTTCGGCCCAAGCACCACGAGTCCAAGTCAGATGAACTGGGCCAGCAACAGTCTTGCCGTGGGCCTTTTTATTTCAATGTAGACATGAGCCCTGATCCCACAAGCCAGGGTGTGGATACCACTGGCTAGCAAGGCACTAGAAGTTAGACCTTGTAATGCCTCAGTCCTTTTGTGGATCCAGCCCTAAGTCATTATTTTACATTCTTACTTTGTTTTAGTCTATGGAATTCACCAAAATATCTACTCACAATCAACAAGAAAAATACAGTTCAATTTTATTTTGAACACAAAGATCCTGGTTCTGACTGATCTTACGGTTTCAAATCTTTGCACATCCTCAAGCGTTATAAGTTCACACTACCAAAGACCTAGAATGAAGTAAGGGCTACGCAACCTCTGAGCTTTAAAGTGTAAATCAGCTGCACTCACCATTATTTTCTCTTTCAAAAAATACAGTAGCATTTCTGAATTCTTATAAAATCTACACATTTACTGACAATTTTTCTCAGAGCCTCTTTCACCTCTTTGTTTCTCAGGCTGTATATGAAGGGATTGGCCATAGGAGTCAGAATTGTGTAGAAGACAGAGAACACTTTGTTGAGGTCTCTGAGTGTGTTGGTTTTTGGTAGCAGATACACAATGATCAGAGTCCCATAGAAAATTGTCACTACAATGAGGTGAGAGGAGCAAGTAGAAAATGCCTTTTGCCTCCCAGTGGTGGAAGGGATTCGCAGGATGGTGGAGATGATACAAATGTAAGATGTCCCAGTTAAAGCAAATGGGGGCAGGGTAAACAAAGCAGCCACAATGGTGATTACAAGCTCCACCTGGTAGATGTCATTGCAGTAGAGATGTATTATTTGTGTAGATTCACAAAAGAAATGATCAATTTCATTGGCGCCACAGAAAGTTAATTGTAACATAAGAGAAACTATTATGATAATAGCTAGAAATCCATTTATCCAAGACCCAGCTGCTAGCTGGAGGCAGAAACTGCCACTCATAAGGGTTGCATAATGCAGTGGTTTGCATATCGCTAGATATCGATCATAAGACATCGCTGCTAGGAGATAACACTCCGTGGCTGCAAGGAAACCAACAAAGTAAAATTGTGTGATGCAGCTACCAATAGAAATGGTTCTGTCCCCAGTCAGGAAACTGGCCAGCATCCTGGGCAGGACGGTGGAGGTGTAGCAGGTCTCCAAGCAGGACAAGTTCCCCAGGAAGAAGTACATGGGGGTGTGAAGGTGCTGATCAGCCACAACTAGCACAACAATGAGGATGTTCCCGGCCATGGTCACAATGTAAATCACAAGGATCAGCAGAAAGAGAAGGATCTGCAGTTTGGGGACAGTCCCAAATCCCAGGAGGATGAATTCTGTGAGGGAGGTTTGATTTCCCTGTTCTGTGTCTGCCATGGCGGACATGAAGCAAACACTACAATAAAACAAGAACAGCATTTGTTAAATGTCAGTATCACATTATTAATTTAAAAGCATTAATGTTCAAGTGCTCCCTCTCCGTCATGTCACCCGCCCAAATACTGGGCTGAGCACATAGGCTGATAGGCTGGAAGTGAGACAATGGAGGCTGACGACATCTGAGAGTGAGTGAGAAAAACTGACACACAAACGTGCTGCTAAGGCAAGCTCAGATTTGTGTAAAGACCCTAATTTGTCTGACTAACAGCAGATTAAGCCTTGCTCCCTTCATTCTGCTCCAAAAAACTGACACTAGTGGTGTGTAGTGAGGAAACCAGTTCACCAGGAGGAGTCTGGCAAATGAAGGTGTAGGCACTGGATTCCCTGAATTCAGACAGACTCATTTGGGCTCGTAACACACCCCACAATTTTGCTGGCTGAGAATCGGCTTGTTTGGACTTCAGAAACTTCTTTTGTCCCTGACAGAAACCAACGCTCTATGAATGTGGTTGTGGTGCCAGTCCAAGCCCTCGCCTGCTAAGCCTTTTTAGGTAGTCATTGTTTGAGTTCATTTATACTGTACCATGTAGATCAGTTTTTATACTGCTTTGTGATCATCACATATTGACTTTGGATTTCTTTACCAAGGAATGTTGTTGATTCAAACTGCTTAGTGAGATTCTGAATATTGAATGATCAAAATCCCCATTGTCATCTACACTAGCAAAGCTGTACATTTACAAGAGATATAAACTCACATGATTCAGAAAATATGCCATCCATCATGTCTGAGGTATTTTATTTTTTGTTCACAATTCATCTTTATCTTTTTTTTTTTTCCATTTCCCACTCTGAACTTCCACAACTTTGAAAAAGTTACTGAGAGTTAAAAGGAAAAATGAAACTCTGATACTTTGCCATTAGGTAATTTTTAAAAATATGAGGATTTATTTTTAAATGTATTGCATGGCAAAAAGAAAAAAAAGAACAAAAACAGGGGAAGATTGGGGGGGGGGGGGAATGCCACTATTCATTTTATTGCACCCAGTGATAAATGGGAAAAAAAAGAAGAAAAAAAACAAAAAGTTTAAATGTTTTCTTGTATTGAAAAAAGAAGACATACAGGGGATCTGACAGTCTTCAAATATGTCCCGGGGCTGTTATAAAGAGGATGGTGATCAATTGTTCTCCACATCCACTGAAGGTAGGATAAGAAGTCAGAGCTTACTCTGCAGCAAGAGAGATTTAGGCTAGATATTTGGGGGGAAAAAAACTATTTATAAGGATAGTTCAACATTGGAACAAGTTACCAAGGTGATCTGTGGAATCCCCGTGACTGGAAGTTTTTAGAACAGGTTGGACAAACAGCAGCCAGGGATGGTCTGGGTATAATTGGTACTGACTCAGCACTGGGGAATGGACTAGATGACCTCTCAAGGACCCTTGCAGCCCTACATTTCTATGATTCTATCTGGAGTTTAACAATGGTTCTAGAAGGGATCTTACACCTTGGAGTTAAGGGTTTAAGCCCATCTCTAACTATTAGAGATCAGGATGAGATCTGATATGGGGGGCACATCATTCCACAAGTGTTACTGCAGTGTTATTACACACTCCTCTGCAGCCTCTGGGGCTGCCACTGTCAAAGACAGGAGACTGGGCTAAATGGACCTGGGATCTCGTCCAGTCTGGAAATCCCTATGTTCTTCATTGATTGCGTTATTTAAAAGAAAAGTGGAGCAAACACTAATAAATGTACTATTGGGGCCAGTCCTGGCAGAGAGATGGCCTGGAGGGGACAGAATTTTCCTTTCTTGTCTCTAGATTCTATAATTCTGTTCCAGATTCTGCCAATGATGGTGAGCAATAGGAAGACATTTCCCCTCTCTCTGCCTCAGTCCCCCCGCCGGTTACATGACAATATTAACACTGACTGGCATCTCTGGGGGAAGGCGAGACTGAATCACCACTGATTGCTCAGCCCTTTGAAAGCACTGCCTGGCAGGCTGTAGCTTAGTGTGTGGCAGCAGCAGTATGAGGGATAACACTCACCTTCAACCACAGCATATTCAGCCTCCAGTCTAGCTTGGATCTCTCAGGATTTGGTGACCAGTGTTCAGGTTCTTCTCTCTCATTTCTCCCCAGAAATGCAGTTCTCTCAGTAAAGAGATCTGGGTCCCCCTGATGGGATGAGCAGGTGCCGAGATCTCACTTGGACCATGTTCTCCTCCCTCTGTTGATGGGGTGTGGTTGCCTCCTCATAGAAATGTAGGGCTGGAAGGGACCTCAAGAGGTCATCTAGTCCAGCCCCCGATGCTGAGGCAGGACCAAGTAAACCTAGATCATCCCTAACCTGTTCTTAAAAACCTCTGAAAATCAGGATTTCACAATCTCTCTTGGTAACCTGTTCCAGGGCTTAACTACCCTTAGAGTTAGAAAGTTTTTCCTAATATCTAACCTAAATCTGCCTTGATGCAATTAGAACTGATTGCTTCTTGTCCTACCTTCAGTTTAGTATTTGTATCCTTTGCAGGAGAAGGTTGTGTCTCCCCTGATGCCACTTCTGAGGCGGGTTTTCCATTGGCTGACTCTGGGGAGTTCCTGTTGTTTGCAACACAGACAGCACGAAAACCAGTCCTGATGCAATCAGCCTGCTTAGCTCAAAGGAGTTCTCTCCTCTCTGAGAGATGATTGAGTTGCATGACTGAGAGGTCCTGCTGTACCTAGCAAGGGCCTCATCCTGCTGTCCCAAAGCAGATGAATAATCCTCTCTTATGTGAGCAGTCCCGCCCCCTTCCGTGAGACAACATGCCCCAGTAAGGGTTGTCCACATTGGTCAAGTATGATGGGCTGGGCTCTCAAAGTGGGGAGCATAGTAATTGGACAGTAAGATTTCTGTCAAATATTGTCTACTTGGTCCAGAGTTTGCAAATTAGACATTTCAATCAGGATTTTCAAATCAGCCTCAAGGAATTAGGCACTTAACCACCACGAAAAGTAAATTGAATCTGGATGCCTAACTCCTTGAGGCTCTTTTGAGAAAGCCAGTTTTGGTGGGGGTGGGGGGTGGATACAGGAAAGCCCAAATAAAAGCTGATGGAAACATTTTAACTATGAAACCTGCTTTGTAACTGAGCCAAATATGCCACTCTGGCAATTTGATTCACACAGTGGGGGCTGGAGCACATGACTTATGAGGAGAGGCATAGGGAACTGGGATTGTTTAGTCTGCAGAAGAGCAGAATGAGGGGGGATGTGATAGCTGCTTTCAACTACCTAAAAGGGTGTTCCAAAGAGGATGGATCTAGACTGTTCTCAGTGGTACCAGATGACAGAAGAAGGAGTAATGGTCTTAAGTTGCAAGTTTAGGTTGGATATTAGGAAAAGCTTTTTCACCAGAAGGGTGGTGAAGCACTGGAATGGGTTACCTAAGGAGGTGGTGGAATCTCCTTCCTTAGAGGTTTTTAAGGTCAGGCTTGACAAAGCCCTGGCTGGGATGATTTAGTTGGGAATTGGTCCTGCTCTGAGCAGGGAGTTGGACTAGATGACCTCCTGCGGTCCCTTCCAACCCTGGATTGGAATTCTATGATTCTATGAAATATGACAACCAACAACACAGATCCCCCTTTTGATCTCTTCTCACACATGCACAGGTCTGAAGGTTGAGAGATGGAGGGGATGGTTTGATGGGATAACGTGATTTTAGTCAATAGGTCAATAACGTGCCATCGCTGGTAATTAGTATCAATGGTCAATGCGGGTCTGGCTGGAGAATCTTGCCCACATGCTCGGGGTTCTGCTGATCGCCATATTTGGGGTCAGGAAGGAATTTTCCTCCAGGGTAGATTGGCAAAGGCCCTGGAGGTTTTTCGCCTTCCTCCGCAGCATGAGGCAGGGGTCACTTGGTGGAGGATTCTCTGCGACTTGAAGTCTTTAAATCATGATTTGGGGACTTCAACAGCTGAGTCAAGGGAGAGAATTATTCCAGGAGTGGGTGGGTCAGCTTTGGTGGCCTGCATCATGCGGGAGGTCAGACTAGATGATCATAATGGTCCCTTCTGACCTTAAAGTCTATGAGTCTATGAGCCTATGAGATAACAGATGTTCCCCACCCCCTGGGAGTATTGTGAGGAGAAATACACTAAAGACTGTGGGTCACCCACATACTACACAGATGGCGCGCAGGTAAGTACCTTAGGGAGAGGCAGGGCTGTCTCATGAATGAGAGCCTGCACACACCCAGAGGAGGTGAAATTGCCCATGCAGCAAACCTAGTGTCTGACCCTGGAATTACACCTGCAAAGAGGCTATGATCTGAACTGACCACTGGGTGGAAAGGGAGCAGAAATGTGAGTCTGGGAATGCAGCAGTGATGGCGATGGAGAGGCTGTCTGACAATGACTAAGGAGCACCCTGCCCTGCCTGTTCAGGTCTCTCTTAGCAGAGTAGGGGAAGTGATCAGATTTAGATAAGCCCAGGGGCCGTGCCAGCCTCTTCCCGGTGGGAGGCTGAGGTGGGCAAAACAGAAAATTGTGAGGGGGGCTGCCCCATCATTACCGGCCCTGTCTCCTCCTCTCCCCACGCCGAGCCTCTAGCCTGCTGGCCAGGTTGGAGGCCAGAAACCAGAGCCAGGCAGTGCGGGGAGGCTGCTGTACTGGCTGGTGTCACGGTGCGGGTGACCGCAGCGCTCTCCCGTCTCCTCCTCCTGCTGGTGCCTGGGGCCCCAGGGCAATGGCTGCTGCTCAGCTCCCTGCCATCCTTCGACTGTTGCATCCCATAACAGCTGCCTGGGTGGGGGGACCCGGCACTCAGGCTGGCAGAGCCCTTGAGGAGCAGCGAACATGGGGGGTGCAGGGCCCAGGAGCGGGTCAGTCCAGGCCGCTGTGGGAGCCCTGGACCCTCCCCCTGCCCTGGGCAGCACCGGTGGGTGGAGACATGGACCGGGGGCTGATTTGGGGCCCCCTGCTCTCTCCACTCTGCCTTCAGAGCTGGGTGTCTGGAGAGCGGTGGTGGCTATGGGAGGAGGTAAGGAAAATAGCCCCCGCAAGCTTCCCCTGGCCCAGGGGCCATGGGCACAAACAGCAGCAGGAGACGGGGGAGTGTTATGGCAGCCTGCACCATGGCACCAGCCAGCGCACCAGCCAATCTGCACTGCCCAGGTCTGGCTTCCAGCCTCTGGCTGGGGGGGGGCCTGGGGGAAGGAGGAGGAGGCGGGACTGGCACTTACCTGAGGAGGAGCACAGGGTGGGGCCACAGAGAGGGGCGGGGCCTCATGGCAAGTGGGAGGTACAGGCCCCACTATTTTCTGTCTAACCCATCTCAGCCCTTCCACCAGGAAGAGGCTGGCACCACCCCTGCCCAGGGCTGTGGCTGCTCTTCAGCTCCCCTTCAACTGTTGCAGCCTATAACAGCTGCCCAGGCAGGGGGACCCAGATCTGAGGCCGTCAGAGCCCTCAGGGAGCAGTGACCATGGGGGACAGGGCACAGGAGCTCAGGCTGGTCAGTCCAGCCCACTGTGGGGAGCCCTGGGCCCTCCACCTACCCTGGACTGGGGGCTGCTCTGATGACTCCCGGCCCTCTGCCTGGGCTTACTCGTGCACAGCCACAGCTGCCTTCAGAGCTGGGCGCGTGGCCAGCAGCCGCCACTCTGCATTCAGAGCTGGGTGGTTGGAGAGCGGCGGCAGCTACGGGGTGGCTACGGCAAATTTTGGGGTGGCTATAGCTCTCGCAAGGCCCCCCCGGCCACCCCTGCCCCCTACCTTTACCACCATGGCATCCCTCCCAAAAAGTTAGAACACTCAGGTATACAACTTTGTGCGTGATGAAGTATTCAAGGCTTGAGGGAGGGTAAAGCAGCTGTGAAGAATTATTTTCTTCTCAATCCTAAATATCATGGGACTGCATAGTTGAGGAGCTAATATCGGAACTAATCCTTGACCAAATATGAACTTTGACTGGGATTCTTGAAGGAGCCTAAGGGATCTAGGCACCCATATCCAAATGTGATTTGGGTGCTTCATTCCCTTAGCTTCCTTTGCAAATCCCAGCCTTCCTGGTTGCCACACACCAAGGTTATCATGGATTTATAAGTACTGGCCATTAACTGAGCTCAAGAAAATCAGTTCTACAAAGTGTAAAAAAGAGCAGACTTTAGAAGATCTAAAACCATGCAGAAGAGGACAGTGGTTTGTGTAGATGGGTACACAGGCACATTTGTGTGTAAACACACATCAATTAATGGAAACTTTCTAGCAGAGTCTATATAACCATTGAATTTCTGCATCACTATATATTGTTCATATCTGGTTCCCAGAAGTTAGCATTTCCATCAGTAAGTTTTCTGAGGAAAGATCTCCCACATTGACTTGAATTATACTGGTGTTTGGAGGGGTGTGGGGGGGGGGGGCGGAATAAGACTATCCACTTCTTTCTAATTGTAAAACTATGTGGGAGATTGTTATTCCCAGTCCAGTTCAAAGTTTTTAATAAGTACAAGCAAGTCCCAATTTTTTTTAATACAGTCTTATGTCAACCCTTCACCATTAAGCTTTTGTGTCTCCAAAGCTTTGTTTTTAACAATGTCTGGTGCCATTTGACTTGTTTTTCCCAACTGTAATTGCATTTAGTGAAACAGCCTAATGAGTCTCTTGGAGGCGTGGTGGGGGAGGGGAAGAAATCTTGTACATGGTGATGAAGCACTAGTTTACCTTTCGGAGCGATGACAGTGGACCAGATTGCCAGCTGATTTACATTGATGGAACTCCATTGACATCAATGGGCCCAATCTCCAGCTGGTGTAAACCAATGTAGCTCCATTGGAGGCAATGGACAACATGCTCATCTGATGTAAATTGGTGTTGCTCCATTGGCGTCAATAGGCCAAATCCCCAGCTGATTCAAATTGGTGTAGCCCCATTAAAGTAAATAGGGCTATGAGTTTACTAGGACTCAGAATCTAGCCCTATAGCTGCCCTCTTTCTTATCCCTTATTTTCTGCAGCCATGTAGAGGGATTCATGTAGTACAGCTGCCCTTTTTCCGCCCCAAAGTTTCTGCTGACATCTAGGCAGCATTATGCAATGTAGCTGCTCTTTTGTCATATCCTCTCTCAAATCAATGCTTCAGTACAGTACATGCAAAGTTCTCTTCAGTAACCCTGTGCAGCTGGCAGCAGAATTAAGCCAGCATAACTGCCCTTATCTCTTTCCTTGCCAGGCTGAGGCAGGAAGTTCTGGTGAATCAGGCACTGGAAAAATGGATTTGTTATCTATCTCTGCCACCTAACTGCTGTGTGGCCTGATGACAGGAAAAAAGAGGAAGGGCTTATGTCCAGTGTTCTCCATCCTCATGCTGGTAGGCATGGGATCATGGAAAGCACCCCCTTGGGGTGAAATTTAATTTTTTCATCTCATGACTATGGTTATAGTTTGAGGTGCAAGAGATTTGAGTCTCTACACAAGTTTGTCTCTATCTAAATACACCATGATGGCAAAACTTCTCTAGTCATTCCCCACAACCTGTCTGTCACCAGCTGAACCCCACTAAGCTCCACTGCCAGTTGTGACTTTCTCTGAAAATGTGTTTTTAATGGCACAAAGCATGATTTTTATGCACAACCTCCATGAAAATGCAGCCTTTTGTGTAAACTAATTTTATTTTATTTTTGCATGAATTTCCTATCAAAGTAGCACCCTGTGACAGAGAGAAACTTTGCAATGCAACAGGTCAAAGAAAGAGGCTTTGTGTTTTATAGGAGTAGCAGATTGGTGAGACGCAAGGAGAGGGGAATGGTGTCTCTTTCTCTCTCACTTCCAAGACATGGCATCAGGGCCCCATTCCTGCATTTGCATGGTAGCTGGAGTGGAAGGTTGCTCTTTTACTCTCTCACCATGTTACTATCAATTGGAATGAAGCTACAGGAGACCTTTACTCATGATGGCTGTTAAGACCTGCATGGAAAGAGATACTCAGAGGAAGCTATTTGCAGTGCATGCACAACAACAGACTGAGAGACCCGAACAAAGAGTCCTAGGTGTTCTATGCTATCCTGACCCCACCGATCAACCCTTTCAGATGTAGCCTGAGAAACAAGGAAGCCGATGCAATAAGCAAAGTGCTCAGTGAGTTTGTGGCTTTGTCAAGAATTCAGACTTCCCTAGCCAATTGTTTTAGGCTGAAAAGAAATGAGGATGATCTGAGATGATTTCCTGCATCATAGAAACAGCATCCATGCTGTGAAATCTTGGCCCCCTTGACATCAGTGGTAAATCTTGATTTGACTTCAACAGGGAACGGATTTCACTGCATGTCTCCTCTGTATCTGGCCAGTTGAAACAGCACGTGAGAAAGTGATGACATACTGAGAACTTCTGATATCCGCTCGCCTTTTGGCAGAGTGACAGAAGTTTTTAATGCAATTTTTTGGTTAATAGAAAGCTGGGCTGTTTTTGACATTTTTATACAAAAATATATATTTTTATTATTTTCCATTTTATTTGATGACACACCAAAATGAAAGTTTTTCAGTTTTTATTTTTAATTGTTTAGTGTAGGGGAGGGATTGAGTCTGGAGCATTGGGCCTAGTGTATGACCTGAGGCCAGAACCATAGTCAGCAAAGTCAGGCCATGCTGGGAACCAAAGTCAGGCCATGTATAAAAGCAGATCTTTACAAGTTTACTGTCTGGTACGTGACCTTGGCAAAGGTATTGCTAGTGTTGCTAAAACACAGGAACTCCTAAGAAAAAACAGATATTGAAAATGTGTGTGAACACACTCCAGAAGATCAGCACAGGTACATCCTGACCTAACACAAGATAAGAGGGTTTGACAGAAGTGATGAATAGGGATGTTTTGCCCAAGGCACCTGGAGCAAGATACAAGGGGAGGTAACAAGCAGATGTCATGAAACACGTGAGGTGGTACGTAAGCTGTTTGTCTCAGTCTATAATGTTGGGATACTTCACCTTAATCCTTTGTCTGGCCTAGGGGGCAGTGGAAAGTCCCACCACTGACTGAGCTGGTCCATTGTAATGGGCATATATGTGTTAGTGTACCTGTAGAATCTATGGGGCACTAGCACTGTGCTTCGTTGACAATAAACCTGGCTGAGCGCTTTTGCCACTGAACAGAGTCTGTGGTCTTTCTTGGCAGTACTATTGAGGTCTGCTGAGCTGTCTGTCTGCAGGACTGGGACAGTATACAGAGAAAGCACACACACATGCCTACTGACAACACACTCCAGATGTTTTTAGCTACCACCCTTATCTTTTTCCCTGGTACTTCGAACAAAACATCCTTATCCATTATCCTATCATCCTATCCTTATCTTACGAGGGGTTGGTGAGTTCTTGTATCATCTCTTAGGAATGTGTTCATGTAGTTACTTGAGAACTCTGGGTATTCTTGTACCATCCTCTCCAGTCAGGAATGTGCTTACTTGGTTAGCCAATACCTAGTGTGTTGTTATATTGCCAAGGCCAGGACAACTCTGGTTCACAGCCTTTGGTTCACACTGTTAGTTATGCCTAGGGCTTCAGCAAGGCCTACAACTAAGTCCTATGGCCACTTGTAATGGTGTGGCAACTCACCTCTCGTGAGCGCCTCCTGCTGGCTGAGTGGGTGTGCCTGCACTCTCTTTCCTCTTCAGGGACTCAGCCTTCCAGCTGCATCATACTCAGTTTGTACATGAACAGACAGACAAAATAGACCCCTTCCGCGGTACACAATTCCTAATTAGTCCAATAGGGGGCCTATCACAGTACCTCTCAGTTGGTGTCTGTCTCACCTCCTGCAGCCCTCCCTGGGCTCACATCCTTATTTAGTCCAACAGGGGTCTATCACAGTACTCCTCCATTGGAACATCTCTGTAGCCCACCCCGGGCTCAGTTCTCACTCTTACCCTCGTTGGTTTCCTGCAGCTCTCCCTGGGTCAGTCTTTAACCAGTCCCGGCCCTGGTGTGGGGTCGTGCCCCAAGGGCTTCCTCCTTGGAGACTCTTCACCCTCTCTGATCCCAGCTCTCCACTTCAGTCACTATCAATTCAATCCCCTTCCAGGGGATACCAAAGTTCAATAATTTGCTGACCCTTCCCTGGACCTGTTTCTTGGCCCCTCTCTGGGCCTGCATCAACTTCCTTCTTCTGGGAGTAAGCCACTTCCCCAATGTCTGGTGGGGGGAACCCAGTCCCACCCACTATGCCAGGTCCCAACCCAGGGACCCTACAAAGAGCAGCTGCCTGCTGTGTCCCTTTAACTGCTCACTTCTGTTCCCTGGGCCACTTCCCTGCAGCCCCCACCCAGCTTTCCTTCACCCTTAGCTCAGGCTGAAGTCTTGAACTCAGTCCCAGCAGCCAGCAAGGGGCTCTTTCTTACTCCCCCCCAGCAACTGCTCCTTCTCACTCCCCTGGAACTGCTGCAACCAGCCAGGAGCACCACCTTCATTCCTCTGGCTCCAGCCAGCAACTGATTTTGCTCTGTCCAGCAGCTCCTTTTTATAGGAGCCTGCTGGACTCTGATTGCCTGTTTCCTGCAGCCTCTGTGATTGCCTGTTTCCTGCAGCCTCTGTGATTGGCTGCTTCCCCGCAGCCACTCTAGGCAGCTTGGAGGAGTCATCTCCTCTGCTCTTTCTTGGGGCTGGATGTGGTAGGGCTGCGAAGCCTCCAGCAGGGCCTCCAGGCCTGGTACAGCCCGTCACACCACTCAATGGGAGTTAGGAGCCTACCCTGGTTAGGTGCTATTGTAAATTCCACTATGCACCTATCAGCTTCTTTAGAGGCCTAAGCCCCTTGGTAATCCTGGCCTTGTGTCTACCCTGACAACTTCTATGGCTTGGGCTTCATATATTTCAGATATATGAAGGCTGAGATTTGCAAAGGAGCCTAGGCGATTAAGGCATGTACATCTTGGAGGACTAAGTCCCTTAGACTTCTTTGAGAATCCCAGCATCAGATGATAACAAGTACAGCCAGGCAGACGAGGTCAAGACACTTTGAGCTCCTGTGATCTAAGCCCAGCTATGCAACTATCTCAACTCTCTGTGCCTCACTTTCCCCACCTGTAACCTGGAGGATAATTACTGAGATTGGATGAATAATTCATAATGAATCATTCATTTAGAGATGATCCAAAATTCAGTTTTGTTTGAGCTTTTAATGAATTTTAATAGATCCAGGCAAATATTTGTCATATTTTCTTCAAATGGAATGTGCCTGTTTTCCATGGGAATGTAGGAATTTCCAGAGTCCAGCACCCTAAGTCTGACAGGGGCCAGAGGCAGATGGCAAACACCTGCGACCTAGAACAGTAGCTCGAGATGGTGGTGGGGGAGGTGCTCTAAGTGTAGCCAGTGCAACAGCATCTGCCTGAGTCTGCAGAGAGCCTGAGACAATTGTTCTGGGAGAGGGTAACTGCCCCAGGCATCTCTATGGAGGTTTATCTCCCTGTCCATTTGTCTGGAGGACTCCACCAACCCCATCCCAGCAGGGAACTCTGTGTGCGGGCCCAGGGGGGAGAGCACAGCAGTCCTGACCCCCCTCAACAAATCAGATACACCCTGACTGGGGAGGTAAAAACTGGGAGGACCACTACTGCCCCCTCCCTCTCTGTGGCCACCTGATCCCTAGAGGTGGGGGGAGGGTCACATTCTACCTCTTCTGGGAGGGAGCAGGGGATCCATGCCACTGTCCCAGCCTCTCTTTGAGGGGCTACCCTGCCATTTCTGCTCCACTTGGGGCACAGGTCAAGGGGGAAGAGCTCCATACATGGCCCTGGAGTGTCTGAATCCAGCCCTGAGAGTTGGCAGAGCTTTATGGGATTAAATGTTCCTCTTTCCACAGGCTCCTGGGAACAGCCCTTCTCAGAGCAGTGACTCCTGGAGGGACCAGCGCCAGCTACTGTAGAGAGAGGGGTAGGGGACCCCCATATGGACAATTCTACATTGATCTCCATGTCAGGGACGTTCCCTGTGAGTGAGTGTTTGACTGGAGACCTGCTCCATGGAAGTTTAATTCATCTTCTGATCTGATGTAACTCGTGACCCATGCCAATGTCTCACCCTGCTGAGCTCTTTGTCTCAGCAATACCTTGTGGCAGTGAGTTTACCAGGCTAGTTGTGTGCTGGGCATCAGCTACCTTGGAGGCACTCTTCAGAAGAGAGGAGCTGGGCCAGGCAGAGGCAGGACGAGGGTGGGGGCAGAAGGAAATGGTGGCCAGGGCTTGTCAATGGGGAGAAGGCGGAGAGGATGGGCTGATGTCTGGAGGTGGGGCAGAAGGGAGCAGGGGTGGGGGGCTGTTCTGTGGAGCTGGGGAGCATGTCAGGGTTCTGGGTCTGAGCAGAGGAGGGGACTAGTGGGCAGAGGGGTTAAGCAGGGATCTCTGAGGAAGCTGAGTCAGGAACTCTGGGTGGGGAATTGGCTCTGGGCTGTGGGAGGGGTAATCTCAAAGAACAGGGGCTGAGAGGGTCTGTGGGGTGGAGGGTTGTGACAGGGGAGAGATGGTATTAGGGGCTGTGGGTGTTTGTTTGGGGGTCTGGGCTGTGTGAGGCAGAGGGAGCAAGACGCTCAGGGACTATAATAAGAGGGTTCAGTGGGTGGAGCATGCGGTGGGGGCTGGAGTCAAAGGGCCTCAATCTCCTCTTCCTTAGACCAGACATACTCCACTGTAACAACCTGGATTTACCTTGGAGTGAGTGAGAGGGGAATCAAGCACATTGACTCCAGTACAGATACTCCTAATTTACACCAGGGTGAGTGACAGGGGCATCAGCCCCATTGACACCAGTGGAGTTACTTCTCATTCTTCTTAAAATTGGGGTATTTCGGTGCTGATTTTTTGCACACAGCTAGAGATCAAACCAGGGCACAGATCCTCACACCAGGGTCTCCAACGCTCAAGGGTTACCCCAGCAGAGTGCAGACCAGCCAGCAGAAGTTTAGGGGACATCAAATTAGAGTGTTATTAGTCAGAAAGTTTAGCTCTCCAGTTAGGCGCATCAGCCTTTGAAGTGTTTGGTGTCATGCCCAACGGATTACACCATGCATGTGCAGGGAGCGAGGATGAGCTGTGCGAAAGCTACCTTTGACTCACAGGACCTAAGTTGCTGAAGTGGGAATTCTCTGGCCCACAACCCTCCCCACCATGTGGGCTCTATGAGTTCAAATCTAACTGGTAACCAAAAGATGAAACTCAGAATAGATAGTGTCAGCCTCTGTCCAAAGATCTTTAATTTGGGGGAAATATCACCTGAGCACAGCAGACCATTCAGAAGGTGCTGAAACTACTTTTGAAAGGAAAATAAATTACATGTGCAAAGCCTGTAGGGAGGGGAGGATGATTAGGGGTTGAAGAATTGTTGGGAACAGTGGGAAAGGGATTTAGGGGCCCGTGACAGGAGGGGTCATTATAGGGAGAGGGATACATGGGGTGGGTTGGGGAGGGCTGGGGGCTAGTTGGAGTGAGAGAGGAGAGGTGTGGCACTGGGAAGGCAGACAAGAGGGTAAATGATAGGGGAGTGGGGGAAAATAGGGGCAAGGGGACCTGACAGCCCTACATTCCCACCCTGAGTGTGTGCCAATATCTGGGGACCCAGCCTATCTTCAGGAGTCTGACCCCACACCTCTCAGAGGGATTGTTTCAGGCTGTATTCATCTTCTTGAGGTGTTCTCACTTCTCTGAGAAGAGCTCATTGAGATGAATAGGACACTTCACTGAGCCTCCTATGCTGTAGATGGTTGTGTCCAGCTTTGTACTGCACTTACCAAGAGTCTCTGGAGCCAGAGGTGAGGGGAACCCAGACTGGCCAAGCAGTGCACACAGTACAGCTCCTTTCCAGAAAATTGTGGTGGCTCTTAAAAAAGCCTTTTGGTCCACTTGTCATCCATACCCATTGCTACCTACAAATGCCACAATGACCACTAACTCCTACCAATAGTTAAAAAAACCTAGGAAAATAAATAGCAAAAAAAAAAAATTGTTATCGCAGCATTAAGGTTTCCCAGTGACAGCTCGTGCCTTTCCAGAATTCAGAGTTCAGCAAAACTAAAGCTTCTGAAAACCAGGAAATACAGACGTTAGTTAAACACCCTCACAACCATAAATCTGCCCTCTTTGAGTGATGCCCCACAACACCCATAACACACACACTCACATTCTGCCTTTTCACTGCACTTGCCTTACACTCAAACACTGAGCCTGCACCCCTCACAGAATACCACACTTGGAAAATTTAACAACCACTTTCTACCCTCTTACAACCTCTTTAGACACGCATACAGGATACCACCTAAACGTATACTTCATTAAATCCACAGCCTGCTCTCATATCCCACCTCACTACTGACTATACCCATGTAAAGAAGACCCCAGTGCTCTGCTACTGACACCACCTTCACAATTCTGTACTGAAAGCATGCAGACGGGAATCTCTAGGTACATGTGCACATCTTTATTTTGATCACCCACATTTGGGAGGTGGGGGGGGTGATGGGGCTCAGACCTAGATCTCCTATCACAATCACAGCTTTGTGATGCTCCTCAAACTAATCCCCAGATCTCCTCATAACACAAATACACCTCTGCTAACCTGCATCACCTACTGCCTCCACCGTTCAATACAGCTACATCTAACACAAGGAGTGCAGCTGTAGTACATGCAGATAATTTCCAGTGGTATTGCCAGATCCAGGGGCCAGAGTGAAGGTTACATGGGCATGCACTTTAACTCTGAATTTCTTGGGTTTGTTTGAGTTATGCTGAACCTGACATTCTGGAAGGGCACGAGATACCACCGGGCAACCTTACTTCTGTGTTAACAATGGCTTGCTTTTATTTTTTGACATTTATTTATGATAGATAGATAGATTCTTATCTAATTTACATAAGTGTAAATCTAGAGTAACGACACTGACTTCAATGAACTCAGTTTCGCTTATTATTACTGTGAAACACAGCATTTTGCATAAACAGATAGTACATCAAATTCCCACGGAGACAATAATTCCATCAGCTGATTATACCTGTAAAGACGCACAGAAAGGGAAAAATCTGGAAATTTTATTTTTGGTGGATAATGTTCACTCAGTCAGTTTCCTCAGAGCACCTTTGATCTCCTTGTTCCTCATGCTGTAGATGATCGGATTCATCATGGGAGGCACCACGGAATAGAGCACAGCCACCATGAGATCCAGAGCAGATGTTGAACTGGAGGTGGGTTTCAGGTAAGCAAAGGCACCAGTGCAAACAAACAAGGAGACCACAGTGAGGTGAGGAAGGCAGGTGGAGAAGGCTTTATGCCGGCCCTGCTCAGAGGGGAATCTGAGCACTGATTTGAAGATCTGAACATACGACACAATGATAAAAACAAAGCAGCCTAAGAATAAACACACACTGAATGCAAGAACCCCAACTTCACTCAGATATGAGTCAGAGCAGGAGAGCTTGAGTAGCTGGGGGATCTCACAGAAGAACTGATCCACCATGTTGCCTCCACAGAAGGTCAATGCAAATGTGTTCCCGGTGTGTAGCACAGAGTAGAGAATACCACTGATCCAGGCACTGGCTGCCATTTGGACACAAGCTCTCCTGTTCATCACAGTCTCATAGTGCAGTGGTTTGCAGATGGCAACATATCGATCATATGCCATTACAGTGAGGAAAGCAAAGTCAGCCTCAGTGAAGAAGACGAAGAGAAAGACTTGAGCAACACACCCAGCATAAGAAATTGACCTGGTGTTCAATATGTAATTGGCCATGGATTTGGGGATGGTGACAGAGATGGAGCCAAGGTCCAGGATGGATAGATTCACCAGGAAGAAGTACATGGGGGTCTGAAGGTGGTTGTTGAGGGCTACAACCATGATGATAAGAAGATTTCCCACCAGGGCTGACAGATAACTTACTAGAAACACCACAAAGTGCAAAATCTGCAGCTCCCGAACCTCAGAGAATCCCAGGAGAAGGAACTCAGTCACAATGGTTCGGTTGGACATTTTCCTTCGCAGTACATGATGTCCTGCCTGTGGAGGGAAGGAGAAGGGCAATGGTCAGATTAGAGTGACAGATGGAATGACCCCGATTTTCTCTCTGTAATATCTCAAGGTGTGAATGTCAAAGGTGCACAACACTTATCACTTCAGTTCACTAGGAGAGGTGAGTGCTCCTTGACTCTGACAATCAGACGACTAGACCAGTGCATTATCACACTAGGGTAAATTTGCATAACTCCCTTAAAGTCAATGGAGCTGCGTCAGTTTACACCTTTTGCCCAAGATATGGCTTGATAAAGATGCAGTATGAAAGAAGGAGCAAAGTACCACACCAATCCACCTGTTCCGCACTGGAGGGTTGTCCTAGTGCTATAAACACTAGGCTCACAATTTGGGCATGAAACTATTGCTATGTCTACACTATGAGCCAGGGTTGGATTCCCCTGCTCATGTACGCACACTCACACTAGCTCTCTGTGAGCTAGCGTGAATACAAATAGCAATATAGCCTCTGGAGCATGAGTACCAGCAGCAGAGGCATGACTGAGACTAGTACAAACCAGTGGGTATGTACTCGGCATGGCTCACCCATGCCTCTGCTGCCACTACCCGTGCTGCCGCAGCTATACTGCTGTTTATACTTGATAAGAGCTAGCACAGGTATGAGTACATGAGCAGAGGAATCACACCCCCACTCGTATTATAGGTGTAGCTTAAAATACTAAAATGCCAGCACATCCTGATTTCCACTTGCCAGGGAAATGCGACGGACTCCCCCAGCATCCTAAGTGGCAGCTTGTCTGTAATGAGTCCTGCCCAACACCACCCAGATGGCCTGCCATCTGATTACACGTTGATTTATGGCACCAAATCCCAGCATCACTCAGTTACTGCTGGGTTGTATTGTTTCCCTCTGCGACTCTGTGTCTGGCTGAGTGGTTCAGAAGTACTCAGGAGATTTGGGTTCTATTCTTGGTTCTGCCAGACCTTCTCTGTGCCCTCAGACAAGGCTTTTTCCTCTCTCTGTGCCTCTGTTTCCCCTCCCACCTATTGTCTGCCTTGTCTACTAGGACTCTTTCAGGAATGGGCTGTGTTTTATTATTTACAGCGTTTGTGCTCAGCTGATAGAAGTGTTGTACACTGGATATGGTGCTAGATCAGGAGCTCTGTGTTTTAATCCTATTGACCCCTCTATAGCAATCTATCCTCTCTGTCAGGATAGACAGGCTTTGACTACTTGGTTCAACTCTGACCCTTGGTGTAAAGGTGCTAGTCTATATAAAACATATTCTGGGGGCTATCAGCTTTGCTGCTTACTCAGTTTTACAATCCCACAGCTTCCCTTTGATACTGAAATGAAAATGGATGTAATAGAATGAATGGGTTTGAAATTACGGTATTATTGGACAATATTAGTGTTCCCCAATCTTTCTTAACTGTAAGTTTCCAATTTTCTGCTTAAATTGTTTTCAAAAGAAAATTGGGATTTTCAATTAATTGGGTTTTGAATTAATCATAGACTCATAGACTTTAAGGTCAGAAGGGACCATCATGATCATCTATTCTGACCTCCTGCAGGCCACAGAACCTCATCCACCCACTTCTGTAATAGACCCCTAACCTCTGGCTGAGTTACTGTTATCCTCAAGTCATGGTAATCAAATTTTCATAGAAAGCCTCAGCTATCTTCATATATGAAAACTGAAAAAACATTTTTGGGGGGTGAATTTAGAATGAAAATTTTCAATGTGCTGCCATTTTTAGCTGAAAATTATTTTTATTGGTTGCCAAGATTTGAAAATTTGGGGATTTTTGGGACTTATTTGAAAACTCATTTTTTCTGATAAAATTTTTTTTGACAGACTCTAGATGTTTGAATTGATAGCAAACATCCAGGGCTGGCTCCAGGCACCAGCTTGGCAAGCAGGTGCCTGGGGCGGCCACTTCGGAGAGGGGCGGCACGTCCAGCTGTTCGGCGGCAATTCGGTGGACGGTCCCTCACTCCTGCTCGGAGCGAAGGACCTCCCGCTGAATTGCCGCTGCAGATCGCGATCGCGGCTTTTTTGTTTGTTTGTTTGTTTGGCTGCTTGGGGCGGCCAAAACCGTGGAGCCAGCCCTGCAAACATCTAACAGAGTTCTATTTGTAATTCATATTTATATTCTTAAAATTGCCCTGTATATTAATATCCTGACATATTTAATTGAAAGAGCAAACTTACTGTGTTGGTCTCTGTGGATTTTTTCCCAAATTGCGAAGCATTTCAGTCTCCAATGCTAGGAATCATTGGTGTCTATCCATCTATCTATCTATCAGGCACACATCACTGTATTATCCAGCAGTCATTTGTGTCCCTTTGCTTGATTTCCTGTGTTGCTGGGTCTCTCTGCAGTTCCTAGCAGACAGGGATCCAATTCTCAGATGGGTCCTCCCTGCTCCCCTCCTTGGGCAGGCTTGGCTGAGAGGTGAGGGACTAAATAGGATGAGGGACTAAAAAGCCCCTCCCAGCTGATCCTGACTTGTATAGGATTCAGACACGGTCACAGCCCATGATGCACCTGCTCCGGGGCTAAATAGCTGAATCTGGTCTCCAGGGCTGTGAGCCCAGCCCTGATCACACCTCAGGAACAAACTATGCTGACAACCTGCCTTAACTGAGCCTAATCCTGCAGAGGGGAACAGCACCCACCCTGGATTGCACACGATGGCAGCATCCCTGGAAGAACACTTGGGTAAAAACGTGGAAGGGCTGAGGCACAAAGGGTGTCCCAAAGGGATTGCAAATACATTGATTTGTAGCACAAACATGTGACATACAATGGCTAAAAGTCTAGTGGCACCAGAAGCCCAGCTGACCTGGAATAGCCTGTTTCTTCACTAACGCCACATAATTACCACTGGGGGAGCAGAGAATTTTTTCTTGGGAAAAAAAGCTCTTGGGATGCAGCCACCAGAGGAGCCGACAGCTGAGGCTGCCCTGCGTGTTAGAAGTAGATCACTAAGAGGTACCCAGATGCAAACATTACAAACTAAGGACCAGACCATGAGCTGGTGTAAACTGATACAGTTCCATTGACTTCAGAGAACTAGGGATATTTATGCCCAATGATTATCTGGGTACCTCTATACTTACCCGCTGGTTCGGCGGCAAGCAATCGATCTTCTGGGATCAATTTATCGCGTGTTGTCTAGACGCGATAAATCGATCCCGGAAGTGCTCGCCATCGATGCCGGTAATCCTGCTCCGCGAGAGGAGTAGGCGGAGTCGACGGGGGAGCCTGCCTGCCATGTGTGGACCCGCGGTAAGTACCTTTAAGTTCGAACTAAGATACTTCGACTTCAGCTACGTTATTCACGTAGCTGAAGTTGCGTATCTTAGTTGGAACTGGGGGCTTAGTGTGGACCAGCCCTCTGGCCCTTTGATTTCAATGGTGCTATGGCTGATTTACACTAGCTGAGGATTTGTCCTGTTGACTCCAATGAAAAAACGGCTGATTTACAGCAGCTTGGAATACAGCCCATTGATTTCATTGGAACTATGGCTGATTTACACCTGCTGGAGATCTGCTCCATTACACGGTTTCAAATCCATATTCTTTGCCTCAGAATCGGAATGGAACAGACAAAGGTTCCTAACCAGTCAGCACTTTCTTAGCTCTTTGTTCCATGGGATTAATTACAAGAGTGTAACTTTTAATGGTGGGGGAGTGATTCATTCCCACTAGGACAGAACTTTGGAGGAATTCAGTGTTGTGGAGATTCTCTCTCCCTGATATTCAACTTCTATTGTGATGAATGGACCAACTTTCTTTCTTTCTTTCTTTCTTTCTTTCTTTCTTTCTTTCTTTCTTTCTTTCTTTCTTTCTTTCTTTCTTTCTTTCTTTCTTAGCAATTACATTTTTTTTTTCTTATTACAGACAACACTAAACTAAAAGGCTCATTAGGATTCAGGTGCAATGCTGCATGACATTTTTAAAATGTTTAATTCACACTGGTTGTAGATGTGTCAGAGAGACTGAACAAATATGAAGGGCCAGATCCCTGCTAGTGTAAATCAGCTGTGGCTTCATTGGTGTCAATGAAGCCAGATCCTGAGCTTTTATAAATCAGCCCCATTAAAGTCAATTAGGCCAGATGTCCAGCTGGTAGATATTGGCATCGTTCTATGGTGCTTTTCCAATGTACATAAGCTGAATATCTGCACTGTGGTGCCTAGTTATGTTTGTTCCTTTATCTGAGATTCTCGTTGCTTAACAGCACAATCCTATTATAATGCTCATAGAATAATCCAAGATCATGGTTAACGGACAGAAATCTGTGAGATCTGTACCCAGCCAGTAAAGGAACAGATGATTGTTATAGTGACATCCCAGCACCACTATAACTAAGGTTGTGTCATGTATTCTGTTCAAAGGTCAATTTTTCTAACATCAATATATTCAGTCTAATTCCTTTGAAATGTGATGTGCCTCAGGAAGCTGCAAGGCAGAGTTAGTGACCCAAATTTGGGGACATCTGAGCTAGGGGTTGCGAAGATAAAAAAGTTTCCATAGTGTTTTTTTTTTTTTTTTTTGCTCAGAGCAAGAAATCAAATTACTGGTGTGATGCGGGTCAAAATGGTCTAAATCTGTTGAGTTCTACCCAAGGTAGTGCATGGAATTAACTAAAAATGTGGGGGACCCAAACTGAGAATGGCATTTAAGAAAATGTTCACTACTTACAGTGTGCATGTTTTAAAATGTGGATGGTTACTTTGATGTGCCTCTTGGGAGACTAGGGGGGCATTAGTGATCAAGATTTGGGGTCATTTGACTGAGGGCTTCCCAATGTACAACTCCTCAAAGAAACAGTTTCCTTCTGCTTCTTTGAACTGTTAAACTGAGAGGAATTAATGACTGGATGAATTGCAGACCTCCTTGAGACTACTGGTTCTGAACTCACCCTCCAATTAACACCTTGAATACTGTGTGCAGATCTGGTCACCCCATCTCAAAAAGGATATATTGGAATTGGAGAAGGTACAGAAAAGTGCAACAAAAATGATTAGGGGTATGGAACAGCTTCCATATGAGGAGAGATTAATAAGACTGGGACTTTTCAGTTTGGAAAAGAGACGATTAAGGGGGGATATGATAGAAGTTTATAAAATCATGACTGGTGTAGAGAAAGTGAATAAGGAAGTGTTATTTACTCCTTCACATAACACAAGAACTAGGGGTCACCAAATGAAATTAATAGGCAGCAGGTGTAAAACAAACAAAAGGAAGTACTTCTTCACACAACACACAGTCAACCTGTGGAACTCTTTGCCTGAGGATTTTGTGAAGACCAAGACTATAACAGGGTTCAAAAAAGAACTAGATAAGTTCATGGAGGATAGGTCAATCAATGGCTATTAGCCAGGATGGCCAGGGATGGTGTCCCTAGCCTTTGTTTGCCAGAAGCTGGGAATGGGTGACAGAGGATGGACCACTTGATTAACTGTTCTGTTCTTTCCCTCTGAAGCACCTGGCAGTGCCCACTGTCGGAAGACAGGATACTGGGCTAGATGGACCCATGGGTCTGAACCAGTATGGCCGTTCTTATGTTCTTATAACTAAGGATAAGTTAATGACAAGCTCCCACCCATGTCAAAAGGTATTTTGGGCTGAGTAGCTGGAGGATGCTACAATTTCTGAATCCTAGGTAGTAATTTTATTTTGGGGGGAATGTAATCAAAGTCTTTGGGGGGGGGAGTTAGATGTGTGAGTCGTTCCTGGGAGGGGAAGGGTATTGCGGGGCAATGGAGTGGGGGAATGGAGGAGAAGGATTTGGGACTGCAGTGAGGGATTATGGGAAGGGGATAAATGGGGATGGATGGTAGGGGAAGGGAGGGAGTTTGGGGGCTCAGGTGAGGGAGGTGTGAGGGTGAATGGAGGGGTGTGACACTGGGCTGGGGGATGTGGGATTGAGTGGCAGGAGGACTGGGTGAGAATAGGGGTATGGGCACCTCTAAGCCCCACATGCTCCCCTGCCATGTGTGTGCCCAGATTTGAGGGGCCCTTGCACCTCTAGGGAGGTCTGAGCCCCTGTCCCTCCCTCACTCATATGAGCTGAGATGGGGGGGGGCTTTCCCCTTTGCGGTGTGTGAGCCTCTCTCGCTGCCCCCATGTGTGAATGTTCATATAGACATGCCCTCGGTGAACTAAATGAGAGTGTTGCAGGAGACGACCATTGACATATTTGCAAACAGCTTCATCTATGTTGCTGGGGGAGGGAGGAGAGACTCCAGGCACCATCTGGCTCCTCAATTGCACTGAGGATCCTTCAAGATCTGGAACAGAGTTCACTGGAGCCTCAGCATGGGCAGGTTTGGAGGCACGCAGCTCCTGCCCAGCCCACAGTACCCTGATGTGCTTCTCCATGAGGGCAGCATTTAGAGGCAACTCTGCAAGGTGTCTCTCATGCCCTGCTATGTCCTTGACCGCATGTATTAAATCCCTCTCCGGTGGCTAGTCCACAAAGAGGATAGATCTTACTGCTGCTGCCACCTGAGGCATTTGTTTGGTTGAGTTCAGGTGGTAGAAGCATAGACCTAGGGACTGATCAGGGGGTTAGACTAGATGACCCTTGTGGATCCCTCCTAACTCTATGGTTCTATGATTCTATGAATCTGAGACTTCCAGCTCCTAAAGTGCCCTGTGACATTGATAACCCCTTCCTAAAGTTATACAAGGCTATTTTCAAGTTTAGTGTGATAGTAAAGAGACATGTTTTATACACTTCATTGCACAGAAAAAAGCCTTTGGGATTTATTCCATAAATATTGCTAATGATCTAGCTGCCAAACTGCTGTTTCTCAGCTACCTCAAAGAGGTTCCCATTTTATCTCTTTTGGCTGTGACTGCTTGACTGCAGCAGCTCACCAGATGTCCCAGTGTTGCTCTGCCACTTACATCCTTCCCTTCTTGCCTGGAGCTGAGTTTGCCATCGGTTTGCTGCATATCTGAGTCCTCTGTCTATGTCCCAGGTGTCATCAGCTAGTTATGAAATCTAAACTGCCATTGCCATCAGTGGGAGGCTAGCCTGGGATATCAGGGCTGCAGGTTTTGGCTTAGTGTCCATCCAGGCACTACAGCTGCTGCACACCTAGATGGTGACTCCTCCAACCCATCACCAAACTGCTCTGCCATATTCTGCAGGGTGGCTTCACTGGAGGATAATCTGGGAGAAGAGAGACCCTGGATTAGAGAAGAAAAATGTCCTCAATAGAACTCTCTGTAAATGGAACCCAGAGACTTCACAGTGAAACCCAACAGTGCAGTCCTTAGGAGTTCTCCTGCCCCTTCACTTGTCACCAAGTGCAATGGTCTGACAGTGGGAATGGAGAAAGGGTCTCTGCAAGCAAAGACTTCCATAGCTTCCTGAATAGAAGGGTGCCATAGGCTCATGCTGAAGGGGCCAGGTTTAATCCCCAATGGTGTCTCTATGTGGCAGTGGTTTTACTTACCCATGATTGCAGGCTGTTTTCCTGGCCATGTGTGGGGGCATTGCTGCTGGCCCTCTCGGGGTAGTAGCAGCATCACCCACATGGGGATGTGACATATCCAGGGCAATCGATCAGCTCCCATCATTACTGTACCCTACGAAAGCCTGGAGGCAATGTCAATGATGAGGACAAGGTGAGAGGCTGTATTAGGCTCAGGAGATTGGGGGCAAGACCCATGGCCTCTAACCTCTTGGCCCCCGAAAGTCACTCCCGCCCCATTCAGTGGCCTGGGCACAGGGAGGAGAATGACTCAGAGCAGGGGCCATGGTTAGAGATGAAGTGAGCTCCACAAGCAGGATGGAGCCTGTTCATCTCCTGAGCAGTTCAGAGCCAGTTCTTCAGCCAGGCTATTTAATTACAGCATGGCAGCAGCAGCAGGACAAGCTGACATTGCTCATGCCAAGGGTGGGGAACTTCCCCTGTGCCCTCGGCGAGCCTTTCTCACCCCTCTGGGCCTCAGCCCACTTCCCCGTGGCCTTGTGTACATCTCATCAGAGCCACCATCCAGAGCCGCCCTGTCCCTGACAGCCTTGGAGGCTGATGATTCAAAGGGCCATACAGGCTGATCAAGCTGGGCTGAGGCACAAAAGCGGGGGAAGCTGCTGGCTGGGGAGAGTTGGGGGATTCAGTCATCAGGGGCTGCAGATCTGCTCCCTTCCCAGGGCTGCCATTTTGGGGCTTCCCCACTAGTCGCTGGGGGACACTTGGGAAAGGTCTCAACCTCCCACATCCCCCTTCACTGCTGCCAAAAGCCTTCCCAATTCTTCAGCTGGGGGGGGGGCAGGTGGAGGAGAGGAGATGGGGAACCTGACCTGCTTCCCCAGTCAGGTTTGGAGGTAGAACAGCTCTCGGAGGCGATCGAGGGGAATGGGCTATCGACTTTGTTCCTTACTCAGATTAACCATCCTGCAAGTATCCCTTTGAAACAGAAATAAATATGCAATAGAGCAAATGGGTTTGAAATTGTGGTGTTATTGGATGATATTTCTGGTTTATGGCATCTGAGAACTAAACAATTTCAGCTGAAATAATAACAATAAAAAAGTTTTTCAAAGAAAATTATATTTTGAAAACCCAATTTTCCTTTGAAATATTTCAAGCAGAACATACTTGACCACCCCAGCTGGAAACTTAGCTTTAAACCAGGGTGGGGAACATTAACGTTGTCCAATAATTGCACAGTTTCAAATCAAGTCATTCTATTGCAAAACTGTTTAATTCTGTTTAAAAGGGAAACTTGCAGGATGGTTAAACTGAGTAAGCAACAAAGTCGATAACCCACAGCACGTGTTTTAAACAAAGTAGCATCTTTAAACTAGGGCACAGAGAGTTCATGATGGCAGAGTTTTTTTCATCGATCAAGAGTCTACATTCATGGACAGGCTGGGACACTATTCACACCAAATGATATTGTCATAAATGGAGTTAGTCTCCCCACCATTTTGACTCGGCTTTGAAACTGTACACAGATTTCAGAAGCCCTGGGAAACAAAGGTCTAATTACACTTTTAGCAGGCGCATAATGGTTGTTAAATGTGCTTTTGGCAGATGGAAATCCCATTGGAGATGTCTACAGACCCACTTGGATGTCAATGTCATCAATGCTGTCCATATTACTGTGGCTTGCTGTGCTCTTCGCAATCATTGTGAAGCCATTTCCCCCTGAATGGACCTATGACAGTGAGGGGTTGCTGAATTGGTACACTCAGCCAGACAGTGCACCTACCACAGCTGGTGCCAGATGCACCTGGGCAACAGAAGTCAGGGATGCTTTGCGCTCCCATATCATGGACTTCCAGGCCCAATAGAAGAGGGGGAATAGTGCCTTTATGAATGTGCTTATGGGGGATGGGGATGGGGCTCACTGATTTGGAGGGGTCAGTGCTTGGAGATGGGTGATAGCTTGATTGCCATGCAATGTATTTATGAATGACTTGACCACTTATGAATGGAGGGGTGTGGTTTCATAGTATGGATTCATATAAGGAAGTGAGTGAAGTGTGGATCTCTGTACCTAACTGTATAGAGGAATGGTGTTTGCTTACTAATTCCTAATTGTCCCTGATCATGTTGTGATGGGTTGGATCACAGAACCCCCCTGGGGAGCTGCCACCCGATGTGCCAAGACTACCTCTGCTCCTGCTTTCCCTGCCAGCTTGGGAGCCCAGCACCCTCTCTTGCTGAGCCAGACACTCCTGTCTGCTCCAACAAAGACCCAGGGTCTGAATTACTTGCCCCAAAGCTGCAGGTTTACCTGAAAGCAGCTTACAGAAGTGTCCCTGTCGTTAACACTCAGATGCCCAACTCCCAATGGGGTCTAAACCTAAATAAATCCATTCTACCCTGTATAAAGCTTATTCAGGGTAAACGCATAAATTGTTCGCCCTCCATAACACTGATAGAAAGATATAAACAGCTGTTTGCTCCCCCAGGTATTAATACATACTCTGAGTTAATTAAGAAGTAAAAAGTGATTTTATTAAATAAAGTAGGATTTAAGTGGTTCCAAGTAGTAACAGACAGAACAAAGTAAGTCACCAAGCAAAATAAAATAAAGTGCACAAATCTATGTCTAATCAAACTGAATACAGATAATCTCACCCTTAGAGATGCTTCAGTAAGTTTTTTCCTCAGAGTGGACACATTCCAGGCCTGGGCACAATTCTTTCCCCTGGTACAGCTCTTGTTCCAGCTCAGGTGGTAGCTAGGGGATTCTTCATGATGGCTCTCCTCTCCTTTTTTATTCTGTTCCACCCCTTTATATATCTTTTGCATAAGGCGGGAATCCTTTGTCCCTCTGGGTTCCCACCCCTCCTCACTGGAAAAGCACCAGGTTAAAGATGGATTCCAGCTCAGGTCACATGATCACATGTTACTGTAAGACCCAAAGTCTTCTTCCTCCCAGCCTGACTCACAGGAAGGCCAGCCTGCAAACAGAGCCATTCAGTCAATTGTCCTGGCTAATGGGAGTCATCAAGATGCCAAACCACCATTAATGGCCCACACTTTGCATAATTACTATAGGCCCTCAGAGTTATATTTCATATTTCTAGTTTCAGATACAAGAGGGTTACCTTTATACAAATAGGATGATCACACTCAGAAGATTATAAGCTTTGTAATGATACCTTACAAGAGACCTTTTGCATGAAGCATATTCCAGTTACATTATATTCACTCATTAGCATATTTTTATAAAATCATATAGACTGTAATGTCACACATGTGTTTACCTTTATCATTTTAAATACACATTGTATGTTGTGATGCAGTGATTGCAATGAACATTCTTGATGAAATTAGAAGCTTTATTTATAAACATGTATTAGCAAAGTACAACATTCACTCATTGCCAGGCAGGCCAGCCATTACCACAACACCACACCGGTAAAAACAGCACCTTACAGAAAAAGGAAAAAAACAACAACAACAAAGTGCATGAACAAGGGCAAACAGTGCAACCACATAGAAGACAGAAACCCCCTTACTGTTGCATGTCCCCTGGCCCCTGATCTTGTGTCCCTTCTTTCCCCATTTTCCACACACTTGGCGTTGGGGGCAGGGGGGTGGAGGCATCCACAAAGGAGGGGGTCAGGATGGGGAAACTGCATGGGGCTAAGCTGCCCTGTCCAGCTGCTCTTGGGGCCTGTTTGCATGGGCCACACAGCCATGGAGTATTCCAAGCTGTTTCTGGACTGCATCCCAGGATACCACGCAGAGGACTCGGGCCTTGGTGAGAGTGATGCAGCAGGACCTGGTACTTTTGCAGCCATTATTGATGTCAGCCGCTCAAACCGTTCTCTCTGCTGAGCTCTGTCCTCCTCCCTCAGCTGCCATTGCTGTTCCTGGAACTGTGAAGCAAGTGCCTGCTCCCACTCTGAAATCTTGTCCTCAAGCTGTGTAGCCAGCCTGAACCTTTCCCCTGGCCTCTTGCCATGCCTTTTCTCCAGCCATAAGTCCCTCTGTTTTTGGTACCGGACCTGCTTGTTGGCCGTGGCCACAACTTTATCCATAAGTTCACCACAGAAACGCTTCCTCTTGGAACTGTCCATGAAGGTACGATGGGCCAGGCTTGTACTTCACTGTGGGCGAGCTGTGGAGGTGTTACAGCTGTAGAAGTCGAGGGGCTTGGAATAGGACAAGACACGGAGGGGTATTGTCTCAAATAGCTCAGTGCCGGAGCACAGAAAAAAATCCGAGTGGAATTTCAAGGACATAAAATGTTACTTTTCCAAACTGAGCTTCAGGATATTGTGAGAGAGATGCTTCAGTCCACAGAAGGTCCCTGGACACAGCCTGATGAATGGCAGTGAAAGATGTGCAGAGGCAATGGTAAGTTAACAATTCAAAGCTGTTTTTTTGTTTTCTAAAAATTACAGACTATTTGGATTGGGGAGGGGGAGGGGGAGGGAGAGGGAGAGGGGAGGCGATCAGTGGCCTTGCTACAAAAACTTTTTCTGTCATTTCAGGCTTTCCACATTTTGGAGGACATAACTGTTTTTCTGGTGCCCGACTAGCAAAGGGAGATGTTATTCCAAGCTGCTGATGGGAAACTTGCAGCATATGCAGCCAAAACATTCAAATGTATAGTGACTAAACAGCACATCTATGAGTGGAGTGGCTTAGCCAGCTACCAATGTGGCCGTGGAAAATATGCCCTTCCCCACAAAGTGACTACCTATTTGGAGTTCCTGCTTCAGGGAAAGCTTGCATCTATAGGCACCAGAATTCATGAGGGAATCAACAGGATGTTGTATTAGCTCCCTCATGGCTCAGCTGATTATGATTGCATGCAAACACCCAGAAATCCACAGCCATTCCCCTTACACCTCCTCTCCTTTCCCCCCACGGCACATTTTGGGACACATTTTGAAACCCTGTTTGACTTTGGGACAAATGATTTTGTCACCTGTGGACTGCACGGACTGCCTCTGACTGAAATGGACTAGGTTTGTGAAACGAACACATTTCCACCTCCCTCCTCCCCAAATTCACTGTTTCCAGTCGGCTCGTTATCCCCCTGAGTGGTTACAGGCGTGGCAGTGTAAGATTATCATTTTTAAGAAACGGGAATGGCCCTAGCAAAAATCTGCACTCTTCCAGTAAAAGGTCACTTTCAAGGCATTTTTACTGTTTTCATTTTCCAATGGCCATTTTAAACTCCACGTGGTAGCGGGTGAGAGAGGGATGGGAGGCCATGCTGCTGGCATACAATCTGCCATTAATGGATACATGCTGCTATCAAGGGCTTCTCATAACTTTTGCATTGTTCCACATTCTGTATCCACATTCTGCATTTGCATTGTTCCACATCAATGTATCTCAGCTATATAATTACATATTGTCTCATATTTGTCTGCTGCAGGTTGGGCGGTGGGCTGCTCCTCAGGGCAGGCATCAAACAGCTCCTCCAAGTATGCGTGATCATTCCTGGTACTCTTACTAAAGTCCACTGTTTTGCCAGCCTCGCACCAGAGATTTCCCAAAATCTGGCTGTGCTCCTGTGTCCATGAAGCAATGCACTTTGCAAAAGGCTTCTTCTGGTCAGTCTCCATTGCAAATACAGAAGGCTGTCTACTGGGGTGCTTGCAGATCGGCATTCAGAAGACAAGGGTAGGGTTAAACACTGACTCACAATGTTGCTGCAGTACACCAAGGGAGGTTGCTTCTGTTTTCACTGGAGTGGACTGGAGATTCTTGGGATAAAGAGAAGAAAGGCCCATGGGATTGTGGCATACTTTTGGCGGACTCCCAGGACCTGAGTCAGTGTGGAGGGCTGTGTCTACACTACAAAGCAATAGGGCTTGAACCCTTGGTCTGAGCTTGACTTGAGCTTGGACCCTCCAGACTCACAAGGTCCTAGGATCCTAGGTCTGAGCCTGAATCTGAAAGATTTTTGTGAAGACGGAAGTGGGGGTTGGGCTCAAGCCTGAGTGTGAGCCCAGGTTTCCATTGCAGTGAAGACATATCCTATCTATCGATCTATCTAATCTCCTTTTTTCTGTCTTATATTTAATATGCACAAAGATACTATAATAATAATAGTAATAATAATAAATAGGCAGATTCTGTGATCCAGGGCACCTTTAGACACAGTCAAATCCTTGTGTGGATGACAGACCATTGGACAAATCTAGATCCCTTTGAAGCGAATGGCTAAATCCCAATTGTTATGGTTAGCTGCACCTCTGCCCTTTCTCTGGTCTCTGAGCATACCCCCTCTGGTCTCTGCCTCATGCCTGCATCTCTTTTAGGATTGAATTACATGGTTCTTCCACTCTTAAACTGGGTCCCTGGCTACAGCACCTTGTGCACCAAATGGGATTTTTCAGCAGATCAACTGTGTTTGGTACCTGTCATTCTTCCCTCAGGAACTATGACCGGTAGTAAGTTGAGTGACCAGACAGCCTTCTCCAAACAAAGTTTGATTTATTTATCACAGCCGGACAAAGCATAACATAAAAGAAAATATTACATAGCAATTCCACATTTGTCACACCAAAAACTTCAATGGGATCAAAATTGGGCCTCATTATCCAGGGTCAGATTGTCTTTAGGATACATGCAAAACCTTTCTCTTCAAAAAAGCCTTTCCATCATAGCAAGGATGATGCAACATTTATTTATTTATTTAGATAAAGAAATACTAAAAAGACACCTATCTAAGGCTCTAGTTGCCCTAACCCATAGTTAATAACACAACAAAATCCCAGAAGCATTAAAATAATCATTTCAGCAGGAAATCAGCTATTCAGACAGCTACAGAGACTCTTTTCTGCCCCTTCATCATTGTTGGAAACAAAACTTGAGCTCTCTCAGAAATCCCACCAAGAGTTGATGACATTAACACACCCAATATATGAGGGGGAAAAAATGAGATCCCTGTCTAATCAAACACACCCCACTCTCTCAAACTCCCATGTCCAAGAACACCTGGAACAAGGAAACCAACAAACCAATAAACAAAACAAAACAAACAAAAAACAACAACAGAGACAATGAAGCAAATAAAACCTCTCAGATCCCAAGCAGAATTTTATCCCCCCCAAAAGAAGAAGAGCCAGAGGGACTCCATGAAGTCTACCTGGGACCTATCTATGGCTACTCATTTTATGTGCAAGGGGCTTAGATAGCATGGTGTTGCTGTCAACAGAAATCCCTTAGACAAATAGATTCTGATCTTATTTACTCTGGTGTAATTCTACAGTTACTCCAATGACTTGAGTGGAGATAGTCTGGATTTTTACCATTATATAAACAGATTGCATGCTATGTTTTTATGGAAAAAAGTTGTCATGAGTTGAATATATCTACAAAGAAACTCAGAATAAAATCATGATCAAGGGAGAAAGACAGACATTTTATTCTTGGGTGAATAACCTCCACCCAGTCAGTTTCCTCAGTGCAGCTTTGATCTCTTTGTTCCTCATGCTGTAGATTATCGGATTCATCATTGACGGCACCATGGAATAGAGAACAGCCACCACAAGATCCAGACCTGAGGTTGAGTTGGAGGTGGGCTTCAGGTAGGCAAATAAGGAAGTGCAAAAGAACAAGGAGACCACAATAAGGTGAGGAAGGCAGGTGGAGAAGACTTTATGTCGGCCCTGCTCAGAGGGGATTCTAAGCACTGTGGTGAAGATCTGAAAATATGATACAGTTATTAAACCAAAGCAGCTTAAGTCTAAACATGCACTAAAGGCAAGAACCACAACTTCACTGAGATATGAGTCAGAGCAAGTGAGCTTGAGTAGCTTTGGGATTTCACAGAAGAACTGCTTGATGATGTTGGACTGTCAGAAGGGTAAACTAAAGGTGTTCCCAGTGTGCAGTGCAGAGTAGAGAATACCACTGGTCCAGGCACTGGCTGCCATTTGGACACAAGCTCTCCTGCTCATCATTCTCTCGTAGTGCAGTGGTGGGCAAATGGCCACGTATTGATCATATGCCATGATAGTGAGTAAGGCAACATTGGTTGCAACAAAGAGGACAAAGAGAAAAAGTTGGGAAATGCATCCAGCATAGGAAATTGACCTGGTGTTCATGAGGGAGTTGGCCATGGATTTGGGGATGGTGACAGAGGCTACATCTACACTACAGGGGGGGGGTCGATTTAAGATACGCAAATTCAGCTACGCGAATAGCGTAGCTGAATTCGACGTATCAGATCCGACTTACCCTGTTGTGAGGACGGCGGCAAAATCGACTGCCGCGGCTCCCAGTCGACGGCACTTACTCCCACCTCCGCTGGTGGAGTAAGCGCGTCGATTCGGGGATCGATTGTCGCGTCCTGACGAGACGCGATAAGTCGATCCCCAAGAGATCGATTTCTACCCACCGATTCAGGCGGGTAGTGTAGACCTAGCCAGAGATGGAGCCAATATCTAGGATGGACAGATTCATCAGGAAGAAGTACATGGGGGTGTGAAGGTGGTGGTTGAGGGCTACAGCTGTGATGATGAGAAGGTTCCCCACCAGAACTGCCAAGTAAAGCACTAGAAACACCACAAAGTGTAAAATCTGCAGCTCCCGAACTTCAGAGAATCCCAGGAGAAGGAACTCAGTCACGGTGGTTTGGTTGGACATTTTCTTCCTCAGCACATCATGTCCTGCCTGTGGAGGGCAGGAGAAGGGCACTGGTCAGGATTAGACTGACAGATAGAATTGCCCTGATTCCCCTCTCAGTAATATCTCATTATGTGAATGTCAGAAGTGCACAGCTCTCCCATCACTTTCATTGACTAGGAGTGATGAGTGCTCCTCCCCTCTACAAATCAGACCATTAGTCCTCTACGTTATCACACGCATGTAAATTGGCATAGATCCCTAACAGTCAATGGAGCTGTATCCGTTTACACCATCTGGGGATCTGGCCAAGATGTGGCTTGATCAAATGCAATATGAAGGATGGAACAAAGTACAACCCAAATCCAACAATTCTAGCCAAGACGGTTCCTCTATTGTGATAAACAGCGGGCTCACAACTTGCGCATGAAACTAAGATCCTAGTAAGCCAACACACCCTGATTCCCACTTTTCAGAGAAAAATGCCATAGACTCACCCAGCCTCCTAAGTGGCAGATTGTCTGTCCTGAGTCCACCCCAACATCACATAGACAGCCTGCTACTTGCTTACAAATTGATTTATAGCAACACATACTGGCTAGATTCCATCTCTGTGTAATTAAAGGCTAGTAGCACTGTTCAGTTACTTCTATGTTGTATCAGATAACTCTGTGACAAGTTATCAGCTGAAACCTTTTGATTGCCAGAAATTGAAAAAAAACCCACCAGGTTTTCAGTGAAAATTCAAAAGTTCCCACAGGGGAAATAAAAATCTTATCAGCCATAGATATTTGATCAAACTGGTAATAAAATTCTAAGACTTCAGATGGAAATTCATATTTAGCTTCTTAAATTTCCCCTGTATATTAACCCCAAACATATTGAATTGAAAAAGGACACTTACTGTGATGCTTTTTGTGGAATTTGGCCCAACTTGTGATGCATTCGATTCTCAAGTGTCAGGATTGCTTGGTCATTAGCTATTATGTACCCATCACTGTATTATCCAACAGCCATTTCAATGTCCCTTAGTTGGATTTCCTTCTGCAGTTCCGAGCAGACAGGGATCCACCCCCAAGGGGGGGCTCCCTGCTGCCCTCTTAGGGGAGGCTTGGGTGAGAAGCGATGGACTAAATGGGATTGGGGACTGAAAGCCCTACCCAGCTCTAGAGTTGATCCCGGCTTGTGCAGGCATCAGACATGGTCACAGCCCAGAATGTATCTGCTCTGGGGCTAAATAGCTGAATCCAATATCCAGGGCTGTGGCCCAGCTCTGATCTCACCTCTGGAGCAAACCAGCCAGACAACCTGCCGAGCTGACCCTAACCCACCAGAGGGGGAACAGCACCCACCCTGGATCTCACATGATGGCAGCATCCCTGGAAGGACCCTTGGCTAAAAACAAAGCAGGGCTGAGGCCCAGAGTGATTCCCAAAGGGATTGCAGAACGAAACACTGATTTGAAGCACAGACATGTGACCTACAATAGCTAACAGCCTAGTGGCACCAGAAGCTCAGCTGGCCTGGAATAGCCTGTTCCTTCATTAACTCCATATAATCACTTCTGAGTGAGCAGAGTTGTGGTTTGTTTGTTTTTTTCTCCTGCATTATATTAGCAGCTCTTGGGGTGTAGCCACTGGAGGGACCCACAGCTCAGGCTGCCCTGGGAGTTTGAAGCAGGTCACTAAGAGGTACAGAAGCAAACACGAAAAACTAAGGGCCGGGTTATGAGCTGGTGTTAATGATACAACTGAGCTCATAGTAACTAGGGCTGTGTGCACCTACTAGGGGTCTGGCCCATTGATAATAATGGAGATATGCTGATTTACACCAGCTGGATCTGGCCCATTACACAGGTTCAAATCCATATTTTTGGTAGTGAATCTGAACAGAAGAAAATCAAAAGTTATTAACCAGCCTGCAGGATTTTAGCGCTTTGTACATTGGGATTAATTACAAGAGTGTAACTTTTACTTGTTATGGAGCGATTCATTCCCATTACAGATAGAACTTTGGAGAAATTCAGTGTGGCGGAGATTTCATGTATCTGATCTTTAACTTCTGTTAGGATGAATAGTTAGATCTTTCTTTCTTTCTTTCTTTCTTTCTTTCTTTCTTTCTTTCTTTCTTTCTTTCTTTGCAATGACATATTTTTCTTCCTGCACACAACACTAAAACAAAAGGCTCATTAGGCTGAAGATGCAATGCTACATTACATTTTTAAAAAATGTTTAATTCACATTGTTTTCTGGCACATCAGAGAGATTGAGTAACTATAAACGGTCAGATTCCAAGGTGGTGTAAATCAATGTGACTCCATTGGAGTCAGTGGGCCAGATTCCTTTCTGGTGTAAATAGGCGTCGCTCCTTTGGAGTCAATGTGGTAGATCCCCCAGCTGGGGAAAATCATCCATTTCTCCATTGGAATCAATGAGGCCAGATCCCCAGCGGGTGTAAATTGGTCATAGTGATATGGAGCTATGGCAGTTTACACGAGTACCATGATGCCTAGCTTTATTTTTGTTCTTGTGTTGGAGTTTCTCATTGCTTAATGCCACCATCCTATTTCAATACCCCTGGAAGATTCTAAGGTTGTAAAATCATGGTTTAATAGACAGAAATCTGAGACGTGCACCCAGCTGGTAAACTGGCTGGTGAGTATATAGACAGTAAGCCTAGGGCTGATAGGAAACATAGCAGGGATGGAGAGGGATCAGAGACTGGGGACCAGGCCCAAGCAGAGACACCTACCCAGGGGAAGGAACTACTCCAGTGGGAGAGAGGCCACCTAAGAGGCACCTCAGGAGAGAGTGGGGTGGGGAGAAGTGGTGTTACTTCTGTAATTAACTGGGCTGTATTTACCAGTCCATCCACTGAGGACAAGCATGGTCAGGGAGCAGCAGCTTGCACCTCAACCTTATGGAGTTAATTTTCTGACTGGCTCAGGCTCTCTGCAGACTCAGGCAAGTGTTCCTGTGCTGGTCACTCTTGGCGCAGTTTCTCCATCTCAGAGCGATTAGCTCAGGCTCTCTGAAGACTCAGATGGGTGTTGCTCTGTTGGTTACACTTGGCTATAGTCTTAGTCTTGGGCTATATTTTCAAACTTTCCATCCCATGAGGAATAGAAAATTAATTTTATTTAAAAAATGAAAGCTGAGATTCCGCTGCAATGGCATGACTCCTGGAGTTGGGTCCTTGATGCTGGCTTATAGTGCTTAACCCTTAATCCATCCTCAAATTCTTTCCAAGTATCATATTTCCATATACACAATTGCTGTAACTTGTGAGGGATTTTATGTGAAGTTGAATGTACAAGGGAGGGGCTCCCCATAATTGTGTTTAGATGGAGAGGTAGGTGGTGCAATCAGGAATGAAAGAAGTTTCCTCAAGATTATCTTTCTACTGACATATGGTCCATGATTTGAAAAAAAAAAAGAGTTTGAGAATTTCTGGACAGAAAGGTCTGCCCAGGTGGGTCACATTTCAGGATTGGGACAAAATAAAAGCGATATCTGAAGATGTGGCTCAAAATAATTATTGCAAGCATTGTCTTAATATTAACAAGACAGCAAATAACATGAAGAACATGAAGAGAAAGTCTAGGGTGAAACATCCAGAATAAGAAATCGACCTGGTGTTTAAGAGGGAGCTGGCCAATGATTTGGGGATACTGACAGAGAAGGAGAAGATGGACAAATTCATTAGGGAAAGTACATGAGGGTGTGAAGATGGTGGTCAAGGGCTATGACTATTATGATGAGAAGGCTCCTCATCCAGGACACCAGATAAAGCACTTGAAACACCAGGAAGTGTAAAATATGCATCTCCTGAACATCAGAGAAGGAACTTGGTCATGGTGGTTCAGCTGGACATTTTCTTCCTCAGCACATTGTGTCTTGCTGATGGAGGGAAGGACAAAGGTACTGGTCAGGATCAAAGTGACAGAGGGAAGGACCCTGATTCCCCTCTCAGTAATATCTCTTGATGGGAATGTCGAAGGAGCACAGAACTTGTAACTTCTATTGAGTAGGAATTGCCACTGTGCCTCGCCTCAGACACCTGTCAGGTGTGTTATCACACTAGTGTCAATTAACTTAGCACTCTTGAAGTCAATGGAGCTGCATCAGTTTACACCATCTGAGGATCTGGCCCAAGATGTTCCTTATCAAATACATTAAAAAGTGGAACAAATTGCAACCCAAACCCATCAGACCTAGGAAAGATGGTCCCTCAGTTCTGGCAGGGAATCTAACAACTTGGGTACAGCTCTAAAATACTAAAGTGGAAATACACCCTGATTCCCACTTTCCAGGGAAATACGACACAGTCTGACCCCCACATCCTATGATCTAACTTGTCTGTGAGAACATAAGCAAGGCAATACTGGGTCAGACCAATGATCCATATAGCCCACTTTACTGACAGTGGCCAGTGCCAGATGCTTCAGAGGGAATGAGCAGAACAGGGTAATTTTGAGAGATCCATCCCCTGTTGTCCTGTCCCAGCTTCTGGCAGTCAGAGGTTTAGAGACACCTGGAGCATGGGGTTGCATCCCTGACCATCTGAGCTAAGAGCCATTGATGGCCCTATATGCCATGAACATATCTTGGTCTTTTTCCAACCCAGTTATACTTTTGGCCTTCACAACATCCCATGGCAATGAGTTCTACAGGTTGATTATGCATTGTGTGTAAAAGTACTTCCTTTTCTTTGTTTTAAACCTGCAGCCTATTAATTTCATTGAGTGACCCCCTAAGTCTTGTGTTATGTGAAGGGGTTAATACAATTTCCTTATTCACTTTCTCCACACCATTCATGATTTTATAGACCCTAATAATTTTCATTGCCCTTCTCTGTAACTTTTCCAATTCTAATATATCTCTTTTGAGATGGGGTGACCAGAACTGCTCACAGTATTCAAGGTGTTGGCCTACCATGTATTTATATAGTGGCATTATGATATTTATTGTCCTATTATCTACCCCTTTCCTAATGGTACCTATTAGGTTTTTTTTTTTTTTTTTTTGAATGCCACTGCACACTGAGTGGATGTTTTCAGGGAACTATCCACGATGTCTCCAAGATCTCTTTCTTGAGTGGTAACAGTGAACTTAGACCTCACCCTTGTTTATGTATAGCTGGGATTATATTTTCTAATGCGCATTATTTTACATTTATCAACATTGAATTTTATCAACCATTTTGTTCTCCTGTCACACAGTTTAGTGAGATCCCTTTGTAACTCTTCACAGTCACCTTGGACTTAACTATCCTGAGTAATTTTGTATCATCTTCAAACTTTGCCAGCCTACTGCTTACCCCTTTTTCCAGATCATTTATGAACAGGTTGAACAGCACTGCTCTCAGTACAGATCCTTGATGGATCCCACTCTTTACCTCTCTCCACTTTGAAAACGGACTGTTTATTCCTACCCTTAGTTTCCTATCTTTTAACCAGTTACAGATTCATGAGAGGACCTTCCCTCTTATCCCATGACTGCTTACTTTGCTTAAGATCCTTTGTTATACAGGACGTCTGACTAGATGAACACAGTGCTCCCTTCTGGCCTTGGAATCTATGAGTCTATGAAACAAAACAAAATAAAACTACTACTACTAATAATAATATATTAATATATTAATATATTCCCATGATGTAATACTCAGTGATAATAATAATAAACATGTGTATGATAGTTGGCCCTGAGATATCAGTCCCACTGTTCCAGGTAAGATGCAAAGAGCTCACAGTCTAAATAGACAAGACAGGCCAAGGGTGGGAAGGGAAACAGAGACCCTGAGTTGAAGGGACTTGCCTAAATTCACCCAGCAGATCACTGGCAGAAGAAACCAGGAATTCTAACACACACACCCCTTAGAATTTAACAGCTTTATATGTTTTTGGTATCAGCCCTCTGTGACTGTGACTATGAGCATGTTTTAAAATTACCTGGTTTTGATTTCCCTCACATAGAGTGTGTGTGTGTGGGCAGAGGGGACAGACACAGACATGGACACACTGAGTGTCAAAAATTTATGGGCTTAGACATACAGAATCATTTAACTTGGAGAGAGAGACAGATTTCTTGTATAATTTGTATTACCCTGACATCTAGAGGCCTCAGTCTCCTAGTTGCTTCACAAACACATAGTGAGAGACAGCCTCTGTCACATAGACTGTATAATCCAAACACACAATGGAAGGGATGGGAACCTGAGGCATAGAGAGGAGAAGTGACTTGTGATAGGTCACACAGCAGGTCCGTGGCCAAGCCAAGACTAGATACCAGGTCTCCTGAGTTCCAGTCCTGTGCCCCTAGCCATTGGATCACAGTCATTGCGCTAGACACTACTGCCTCTCTGTAATTGTGATCACTTCAATTTCTGGGAATATTTATGAAAGTACAATACAGACAGAAAGTAAAGTTGGCCTCTGGGCCTCTGATCCTGTGCTGTGCAGGGCTTCAGGGAGTAAGTGCCTAAAAGCCCTTAGGAATAGGCATGGATAAATATCCTTCCAAGAGCACCAGTGTTAGCCACACATATCTCGTCTGTAGAGAGCAACAGGTCTTTGTATTTTTCCAGCAGGTCAGCCTCAGTGTGAGGAGAGAACAGTTTCTCCTAATACAGTGATAGATAGATAGATAGATAGATAGATAGATAGATAGATAGATAGATAGATAGATAGATAACTGAAAGGAGTCTGGAGTTGGAGGAGAGAAGAGCTGGGAGGATTTCACACACACCGGCACAGTAAGTCTGCTGTTGCAATGAAATATATGTGGGGTTTCCAGAAGTGCCTTTTAAGGAAAAAATTGTAAATTATTGTAAATGGACATTATGTATTTTTTCAAATTTTCAGTGTTATTTCAATTTGGACATAGTTCATGCTGTATGGTGCAGCTGGTCTCAGGATCAGGTGAAAAGCCAACAGAGACGAGATAGTTGGGGTGGAAAGAGAACGGAAACCTGAGCAGGATCTCACATGTATCAGTCTGTGGTCCTCAGTGGTCCAGCAGTGATGTCCAGGCATGCACACTGGTGACCTATGGTCCGGGTGTATGATGAATCAATGATCCTCAGGGCTCATGAGCAAAGGACAGAGTCTCCAGAGCGAAGGGGAAGCCTGTCGAGTTTTCACGTGAGACTCCCACAGGAGTCTGCTCCCTGTTTGATCCTCTCCATCATTTTAAGGACCACAAAAGGGGGTGATGGGCGGTCTAGCCCATCCGCTCATTATATTGTTCACCAATTAGACCTAGTTTGGTTTATCTTCAATGAAATTATAATGCAGTCTTTAATTACACAATCACATATTCCTTTTCCACTGGACCCCTGCCTCATTCAGTGCATAGGATGTACTTAGTGAGCAACTATTCAGTACTTTGTTTTCTCCTCATTCTTCACTGTGTGCTCCAGGCCTTATTCACTGCACATTCTTCTACCCTGCTCTGAAGACAAAATAATCCATCATATCTTGGGCTTTTCTATGGTGCTCATCACTATAATATATGAATGTTTCATGAAAGGGCTCGGCAAGAACCCGCATGTCCATTTCATGGGATAGGCTGTGATTTCAAAATTTATTTTCATTTAAATTGTAATGAAAAATTGAATTTCAAAATTTCCTATGAAATAATTTTTAAAAAACTTTGGGGGGTCAATAGGAACATTACATTTCAATAAAACTGAAGCATTTTGTTTCAATGTTGACTATATTTTTTATGTTGCTTTAGATTATTTTATTTTAGTTAATATATTTTTTAAGAATAAATATTTTATTTTATGAAATGACTCCTCATGCCAAATGTCAAGTCCCTGCTCCAAAGCATACTCTCACTGGAGCTTAACATGAGCAAAACAATATATTTTCCCCTGGTTCATTCTTGGAAATGTCTCAACTGTTTTGAGGCAGACACCTGGCATAGAAAATATCAGCCCCAATGATTGAAGTCTGGTAAAGTTATAAGCAACAGAAAATAGGACCCTGTAATGGGAAGTGTCAGGCAACATTAATAAGAGGTAGCGTTATCAACGCACCTAGAATAACATCAATCAGTACCCAAATGCCAAATAATAACTTTGTGCACCCTAATGACTTTGACATGTATGCATTGATTGACCCTAAATTTGAGAGTTCCAGAATGAGAAATCATTAGTCCTTCTGCATGAGATCCAAATGTCATTTATCTTCTTCCTAGTCAATGCAATCTTTAATTTCTTATAGAAAAAAAACAATGATGCTAAATCCTGCAGTTCTTACTCAAGAGAGACCATCATTGGGATCAACGGCAGTGAAATGCAGTACAAATAAAGAGAGCCCAGCTACATGGTGCCCTGATCGTCACTGGATCTTGAACTTGCAGCAGTTCTACTACAAATGCTATTACTGCAAATAAAAATTCTGTCTAGTGTTGCCACATTAAACAGAGATACAGTATGGTATAGTGATTATGGGAGTTGGAGTCAAGGTTCTTGTGTTCTATTCCCAACTCTCACCTGAGAGTGTGATCTAGTAATTAGGGAAAGATACAGCACCAGGGCTCCTGGGTTCTAGTCCCAGCTCTGGGAGAGGAGTGGGGTCTAGCAGGATAGAGGAGTGGGAGACCAGTCAGAACTCTGGGGTTCTTTTATTCTGTTTTTGGTTGTGAGTGATGGGTCATGACTAGAACAGCCAACTGGGTTTCAGGACTCTTCCTGGCTTGTGTTCCTGACTCTATAGCTGGGTCATCATGTGACCATGAGTGAGCCCTTTCACCTCTGAGGGGGATGATACTCCCATTTACAGCAGTGTGAATGCAGAGTAATTCCACTGCTTCAATGAAATTACTCCAGATTTACACTGGTGTGCCTAACAGCAGAATCTAGCTATCTGGTCTGCAGTTTCCCTTCTGTACAATGAGGATAAGATTTACCTAACTTTATACATCTTTGAATGAGAAAGTTATACAAAGATCTAAAAAGTAATTGGTCCTGATTATAATCCCATTCAGTCAATAGGCCTGATTATCCTCTCACTCAGCCAGTGTAAATCAGGAGTAACTCCGTTGTAGTCAATGGGACTTATTCTCCTCTCTCTCACTCAGCCTAATGTAAATCAAGAGTAACTACACTGGAGTCAATGAGGCTGATTCCCTCACCCCCATTCCCAGATTACATCAACCTTCACAAGATAAGGATGTGATCTTAATTCAAGGAAATTATGGTGCTTTACACAAAAGGAGAGATATTTTACTAGTCTAATCCTGACCATTGTCCTTCCCTCTACAGGCAGTTCATAATGTACTGAGAAAGAAAATGTCCAACCAAACCACCGTGACCGAGTTCCTTCTCCTGGGATTCTCTGATGTTCCAGAGGTGCAGATTTTATACTTCATACTGTTCTTATTAATTTACCTGGCAGCACTGATGGAGAATCTTCTTATCATCACAGCCATAGCACTTGACCACCAGCTTCACACTCCCATGTACTTCTTCTTGATGAATCTGTCTGTCGTAGACCTTGGTTCCATCTCTGTCAACATCCCCAAATCAATGGCTAATATCCTAACCCACACTAGGTCAATTTCCTATGCTGGATGTGTTGCCCAGGTTTTTTTCCTTGTCTTCTTGATAGGAGCAAATTTTTTCCTTCTCACTGTCATGGCATACGACCGGTACATTGCCATCTGCCAACCACTGCACTATGAGAGAGTTATGAACAGGAGAGCTTGTGTCCAAATGGCAGCCAGTGCCTGGATCAGTGGTAGTCTCAATTCTGCACTGCATACCGGGAATACTTTTATGTTAACCTTCTGTGGCGGCAACATGGTGGATCAGTTCTTCTGTGAAATCCCCAAGCTACTAAAGCTCACCTGCTCTGAATCATATCTCAGTGAAGTTCAGGTTCTCACCTTTAGTGCATGCTTAGGCTTAAGCAGCTTTGTTTTAATAACTTTTTCTTATGGTCAAATCTTCAAAACAGTGATGAGAATCCCCTCTGAGCAAGGACGCCATAAAGCCTTCTCCACTTGTCTTCCTCACCTAATTGTGGTCTCTTTATTTGTTTTCACTTGCATCTTTGCCTACCTGAAACCCACCTCTAGTTCTACATCGGGTCTGGATCTCGTGGTGGCTCTTCTCTACTCCATGTTACCGCCAACGATGAATCCAGTTATCTATAGCATGAGGAACAAGGACATCAAAGCTGCATTGAGGAGACTGACTGGGTGGACGTTATTCCCCAAGAATTAATTGTCTGTCTGTAAATATCCTTTTGCTTTCTTTCTCTTGGTCCATGTCAGTTATTTCCATAACCACACAATTTATACACAGAAGGTCCAGTTTCTACTCTTCTCTGCACCAATGCAAATCCAAATTAACTCTATGGATGTCAATGCACTTGGGCTGATTTACACCAGCAGAAGTTCTGCCCTAATAATGGAGTTAAACTGGTGTGCATTTTGTGGGAGGGAAGAATTGGGGTTTCATTCTGTGCCAAAGCAATGCCTATTAAACTGCTTTGCCGCTTATACCCATTTCAGGGTTACTTAAAAACACAGAGCTTCTTTCCCTTGTGTGCATAAATCAGGAGTGGTGTCAAAGGAGTCAGACTGGTGAAAATCTGGTATATGGGAGAGCAGAGTCTGACCTTAACTCTGACCTCTGCAAACCAGTGTAGTGCCATTGACTCTGATAAAGATTAACCAATTTACACCCACCTGGAGATCTGGCCTCTTGACTTCAATGGAACTACATCCATGTACACCAGGTGGGGACTGGGCTCATTGAGTCCAATGCCATGACGCCAATTGACACAAGCTGTGGATCTAACATCTACATTTTAATATCAAGGAGCTCAATCTATTTAGCTTAACAAAGAGACGGTTAAGAGGTGACTTCATCACAGTCTACAAGTACAGACACAGTTTGAAGCAGGTCACTAAGAGGCACAGAAGCAAACACGAAAAACTAAGGGCCGGGTTATGAGCTGGTGTTAATGATACAACTGAGCTCATAGTAACTAGGGCTGTGTGCACCTACTAGGGGTCTGGCCCGTTGATAATAATGGAGATATGCTTCAAATCCATATTTTTGGTAGTGAATCTGAACAGAAGAAAATCAAAAGTTATTAACCAGCCTGCATGATTTTAGCACTTTGTCCATTGGGATTAATTACAAGAGTGTAACTTTTAATTGTTATGGAGTGATTCATTCCCATTACAGATAGAACTTTGGAGGAATTCAGTGTGGCGGAGATTTCATGTATCTGATCTTTAACTTCTCTTAGTATGAATAGATCTTTCTTTCTTTCTTTCTTTCTTTCTTTCTTTCTTTCTTTCTTTCTTTCTTTCTTTCTTTGCAATGACATATTTTTCTTCCTGCACACAACACCAAAACAAAAGGCTCATTAGGCTGAAGATGCAATGCTATATTACATTTTTTTTTAAATGTTTAATTCACATTGTTTTCTGGCACATCAGAGAGATTGAGTAACTATGAATGGTCAGATTCCCAGGTGGTGTAAATCAATGTGACTCCATTGGAGTCAGAGGGCCAGATTCATTTCTGGTGTAAATAGGCGTCGCTCCTTTGGAGTCAATGTGGTAGATCCCCCAGCTGGGAAAAATCATCCATAGCTCCATTGGAATCAATGAGGCCAGATCCCCAGCTGGTGTAAATTGGTCATAGTGATATGGAGCTATGGCAGTTTACATGAGCTGAAATCTGTACCATGATGCCTAGCTTTATTTTTGTTCCTGTGTTGGAGTTTCTCATTGGTTAATGCCACCATCCTATTCCAATACCCCTGGAAGATTCTAAGGTTGTAAAATCATGGTTTAATAGACAGAAATCTGAGACATGTGCACCCAGCTGGTAAACTGGCTGGTGAGTATATAGACAGTAAGCCTAGGGCTGATAGGACACATAGCAGGGATGGAGACGGATCAGAGACTGGGGACCAGGCCCAAGCAGAGACACCTACCCAGGGGAAGGAACTACTCCAGTGGGAGAGAGGTCACCTAAGAGGCACCTCAGGAGAGAGTGGGGTGGGGAAAAGTGGTGTTACTTCTGTAATTAACTGGGCTGTATTTACCAGTCCATCCACTGAGGACAAGCATGGTCAGGGAGCAGCAGCTTGCACCTCAACCTTATGGAGTTAATTTTCTGACTGGCTCAGGCTCTCTGCAGACTCAGGCAAGTGTTTCTGTGCTGGTCACACTTGACGCAGTTTCTCCATCTCAGAGCGATTAGCTCAGGCTCTCTGAAGACTCAGATGGGTGTTGCTCTGTTGGTTACACTTGGCTATCGTCTTAGTCTTGGGTTATATTTTCAAACTTTCCATCCCATGAGGAATAGAACATTAATTTTATTTAAAAAATGAAAGCTGAGATTCCGCTGCAATGGCATGACTCCTGGAGTTGGGTCCTTGATGCTGGCTTACAGTGCTTAACCCTTAATCCATCCTCAAATTCTTTCCAAGTATCATATTTCCATATACACAATTGCTGTAACTTGTGAGGGATTTTATGTGAAGTTGAATGTACAAGGGAGGGGCTCCCCATAATTGTGTTTAGATGGAGAGGTAGGTGGTGCAATCAGGAATGAAAGAAGTTTCCTCAAGATTATCTTTCTACTGACATATGGTCCATGATTTGAAAAAAAAAAAAAAAAAGAGTTTGAGAATTTCTGGACAGAAAGGTCTGCCCAGGTGGGTCACATTTCAGGATTGGGACAAAATAAAAGCAATATCTGAAGATGCGGCTCAAAATAATTATTGCAAGCATTGTCTTAATATTAACAAGACAGCAAATAGTACTGCTGACGGATCCCTAAAATGACCTGGACTTGGCACATGGGGTGATGAATCATATTGGCCTCTTATGAAAGAACTAAAATGTCACCCTCTTATAGTCCAGGAACTGTGAAAAATTCACCTTGTCTGCCGGAAGCTAAGGAATTTAATCATTTATATGGGGACTCAGGCCCAGAACCACAAAGGCATTTAGCTGTTGCAATACAGAGCACTGCAGCCTCTAAATTTTAGGTGATAGAAAATCATTGGAACAGCAATGCAATCCAAGACTGAATTAGGTGCCAGGCTCCCTATACAATGCATGAGGAGAGATAGGTGCCTTAGAAGGGGATCCACAAAAGCCAGCCTGACAGACATTTCCTCGGGTAAACTAGCCTCTAGGAAATGTCTACCAGAAGGGCGTGTCCTAAGCCCCTCCCCTCTTCTGGAGTTCTGCGCCCAAGTCCAGTCAGCAGGAAGGTTCCTAACTCTGCCAGCAATCCACAGCCCAACACGCAAGACAGCACTGCTCCACCTATCTTCCCTCAGTTCGTGGATCACTGTGAGGCCTACACAGGAGTTAGGCATCTGGGGCCTAGAGTGAGACAGTGGTTCACATGCCCAGAGGCAGAAATGCTAGTGCCTGGAGAACATTTACCCTGACAACTTAGGCAATGAGTGAGTTTAGGCACCTACATGGTTAGGTGGCAGCCGAGTGGGGGTTGTCTGGATCACAGTGGTGCCTAAAACTGGGACTTAGGCTCCTAAATCTGGGGTTTAGGTGCTGAAGGCCCTTTGTGGTTCTGGGACTCATTGTTCAGTCATTGTTAATGCCCACATACAACCACACACACATAATAATATTCACTGCTAAATATACAACCATGCACACCTAGAAACACACACACAATAATGACCACTCACAACAAACAGAATATGCTTCACTAACACATACATGGCATTATACATTCACTAATGCACATTCACATCATGTACGTTCACAAAGACACACACAGGAATGTAAAACTCACATGCATGTTGGTTACCCTCAGGAACACACTCAGAATAATGTACACTGACAAACACACACACATTCATGCAAATTTATTCACTAGCAGATACACAGTCAAAGCAAAGACTCAGAAATGGGCACTTATAATGGAATCTGACAAACAGACAGACTTAGGTTGGATCTGCACTAGTCAGTTTTGCCATTTTAGCAATGACAGTCAGGGGTGACATTGCTATACTGGGTATTATTGAGGGTAAACACGGGTCTACCGGCTCCATAAGCTGCATTTACACTAGGAAGGTTTGCTGGTATAGCTATTTGGGCAAAGCTTTCGTAGTGTACTCCTGACTGTATGCTGTCTGTCTGTCTGTCTGTCTGTCTCTCTCTCTCTCTCTCTCACACACACACACGTACAAAGTCTCCTCCACTCACTGCCAATGGGCAAAATTATTCAAATAACCTAAGAGATTTAAGAACCTAAATTTCATTTTCTAAAGCAATTTAAGCACTTAGGTGTTGAAGTCTCGTTGACTTTGAATGGGACTTAGGCTACTGATTGACTAGGACACTTTTAAAAAATGGAACTTTGGCTCCTAAGTCACTTAGACACTTTAGAACATTTTACACCTTGACTTTTACATAATTCCTAACTTAGAAACACAGTCCAGTGCCCAGGGGTTCCTTGAAGAAATACAGCTTCCTCCTGAGGCCCTCTTTGACCTTCTTGTTCCTCAGGCTGTAAATGAACAAGTTCATCAAGGGCGTCACCAGCGTGTGTAGGCCTTGCTGGAGCCCTAGGCATACTTGATGGAGTGAACCAAAGTAGGCCTGACCTTGGCAGAATAGTAACACTCTAGGTGTCAGCTAACCAAGTAAGCACATTCCTGACTGGAGAGGATGGTACAAAAAGACTCAGCTCTCTCAAGTAACTATGTAAATGCATTCCGAAGAGATGGTAAAAGAACACACTGATCCCTCATAAAGATAAGGAGGGGATGACAGGATAATGGATGAGGATGTTTTGTTCAGACTAGCAGGTATGAGGATTAGGGTGGTAACTAACAACATCTGGAGTGTAATACGGCACTGGTGTGTATCAATGTATAAAAGGAGAAGTCATAAGAGGGGCATCTTCGTGCTAGCCGAAGGGACAGCGTCCTGGTGTCATGATTGAACCAGTACCATTGGCACAGGAATACATGTGTTAGTGCACCTCTAGCTCCTGTGGGGCGCTAGTAACATGCTTTGCTGACAATAAACCAGGCCAAGCGCCTTTGTCACCTAACCAAGCCTATGGTCTTTCTTTATGAACAACATCGAGGTCTGCCGAATCAGCAAGCTGAATTCCCTGCTCGTGCAGCTGACATACAAGCTCCACGAACAGCAACACCGAGCAGCCTTATCAACCCTCTGCAGCACTAACAACAATTCACACTCCCGGGTACTTCTTCCTGATGAATCTGTCCATCCTAGACCTTGGCTCCATCTTGATCTAATCATTTTCCACAGAGCAGCTTTGATCTCCTTTTTCCTTATGCTATAGATGATCGGATTCATCATTGGAGGCACCATGGAATAGAGAACAGACACCATGAGATCCAGACCCAATGGAGAGCTGGAGGTGGGTTTTCTGGTAGGCAAAGATGTCAGAGCAAATAAACAAAGAGACCACACTGAGGGGAGGAAGGCAGGTGGAGAAGGCTTTATGCTGGCCCTGCTCAGAGTGGATTCTCAGCACTGTTTTGAAGATTTGAACATAATGACACATGTGATACAGGAGGGCCAGGGAGCAGTGGGAAAGTGCTAGAGCGGAAATAAGCCCTAGGCTAATTAAGGCGTGGTTCTCTGTAGACTAGGAAGTGTTGCTACAGGTTAATTGGAGCACCTGTAGTCAATTAAGGCCCTGTCAGGAATCTAATAAACCCCCCTGCTTCAGGCAGTCAGGGAGGAGGAGGAAGGAGAGAGGACTGGAGCTTGTAGGTGTGTTTTGAAAAAGCAGAGAACCAGAAAAAACAGGGAGACCCTGCCCCAGCAGGGGAGGGAGACTCCCTCCCCCAGCATCAAAGGACAGACATCAAACCCGACCCAAGGGGGAAGAGGTTAAGAACCCGCAGGGGTTGAGAGGGGCTGGGGCTCAGAGTGAGGAGCAAACCCAGACCCCTGTCCCGCTTCCCTCCTCTACCATCTTCTCAGGCCACTAGCGGGGACCTTGGTGCCCCAAGAGAGGGGCAAGGGGTGGCATCTTAGCCTCCCCCCCACCAAGAAAAGCGCAGGACCCACCATATTAACATCGACCATCTTGTCACACACTGTTATTAAAACAAAGCAGCTCAAGACTAAGTATGCACCAAATGCAAGAATCCCAACTTCACTGAGATGTGAGTCAGATCAGGCAAGCTTGAGTAGTTGGGGAATTTCACAGAAGAACTGAGCCACCATGTTCCCTCCATGGAAGGTTAACTCAAGTGTATTACCGGTGTGCAGTGCAGAATTGAGAATTCCACTGATACAGGCACTGGCTGCCATTTGGACACCAGCTGCCCTGTTCATTACTCTCTCATAGAGCAGTGGTTGACAGATGGCAATGTATTCGTAATACATCATGATGGGGAATAATGCTATAGCTGCTGAAGCGAAGAACATGAAGAGAAAGTCTAGGGTGAAACATCCAGAATAAGAAATCGACCTGGTATTTAAGAGGGAACTGGCCAAGGATTTGGGGATACTGACAGAGAAGGAGAAGATGGACAAATTCATTAGGGAAAGTACATGAGGGTGTGAAGATGGTGGTCAAGGGCTATGACTATTATGATGAGAAGGCTCCTCATCCAGGACACCAGATAAAGCACTTGAAACACCAGGAAGCGTAAAATCTGCATCTCCTGAACATCAGAGAAGGAACTTGGTCATGGTGGTTCAGCTGGACATTTTCTTCCTCAGCACATTGTGTCTTGCTGATGGAGGGAAGGACAAAGTTACTGGTCAGGATCAGAGTGACAGAGGGAAGGACCCTGATTCCCCTCTCAGTAATATCTCTTGATGGGAATGTCGAAGGAGCAGAGAACTTGTAAATTCTATTGAGTAGGAATTGCCACTGTGCCTCGCCTCAGACACCTGTGAGGTGTGTTATCACACTAGTGTCAATTAACTTAGCACTCTTGAAGTCAATGGAGCTGCATCAGTTTACACCATCTGAGGATCTGGCCCAAGATGTTGCTTATCAAATACATTAAAAAGTGGAACAAATTGCAACCCAAACCCATCAGACCTAGGAAAGATGGTCCCTCAGTTCTGGCAGGGAATAGACTAACAACTTGAGTACAGCTCTAAAATACTAAAGTGGAAATACACCCTGATTCCCACTTTCCAGGGAAATACGACACAGTCTGACCCCCACATCCTATGAGCTAACTTGTCTGTGCGAACATAAGCAAGGCAATACTGGGTCAGACTAATGATCCATATAGCCCACTATACTGACAGTGGCCAGTGCCAGATGCTTCAGAGGGAATAAGCAGAACAGGGTAATTTTGAGACATCCATCCCCTGTTGTCCTGTCCCAGCTTCTGGCAGTCAGAGGTTTAGAGACACCTGGAGCATGGGGTTGCATCCCTGACCATCTGAGCTAACAGCCATTGATGGCCCTATATTCCATGAACATATCTTAGTCTCTTTCCAACCCAGTTATACTTTTGGCCTTCACAACATCCCATGGCAATGAGTTCTACAGGTTGACTATGCATTGTGTGTAAAAGTACTTCCTTTTCTTTGTTTTAAACCTGCAACCTATTAATTTCATTGAGTGACCCCCTAAGTCTTGTGTTATGTGAAGGGGTAAACAAAATTTCCTTATTCACTTTCTCCACACCATTCATGATTTTATAGACCCTAATAATTTTCATTGCCCTTCTCTGTAACATTTCCAATTCTAATATATCTCTTTTGAGATGGTGTGACCAGAACTGCTCCCAGTATTCAAGGTGTCAGCCTACCATGTATTTATATAATGGCATTATGATATTTACTGTCTTATTATCTACCTCTTCCCTAATGGTTCCTATTAGTTTTTTTTTTTTATTGAATGCCACTACACATTGAATGGATGTTTTCAGGGAACTGTCCACGATGTCTCCAAGATCTCTTTCTTGAGTGGTAACAATGAACTTAGACCTCACCCTTTTTTATGTATAGCTGGGATTATATTTTCCAATGTGCATTACTTTGCTTTTATCAACATTGAATTTTATCTGCCATTTTGTTGCCCAGTCACCAGTTTAGTGAGATCCCTTTGTAACTCTTCACAGTCACCTTTGGACTTAACTATCCTGAGTAATTTTGTATCATCTTCAAACTTTGTCACCTTACTGCTTACCCCTTTTTCCAGATCATTTATGAACAGGTTGAATAGCACTGCTCCCAGTACAGATCCTTGATGGATCCCACTCTTTACCTCTCTCCACTTTGAAAACGGACTGTTTATTCCTACCCTTAGTTTCCTATCTTTTAACCAGTTACAGATTCATGAGAGGACCTTCCCTCTTATCTCATGACTGCTTACTTTGCTTAAGATCCTTTGTTATACAGGACGTCTGACTAGATGAACACAGTGCTACCTTCTGGCTTTGGAATCTATGAGTCTATGAAACAAAACAAAATAAAACTACTACTACTAATAATATATTAATATATTAATATATTCCCATGATGTAATACTCAATGATAATAATAATAAAAATGTGTATGATAGTTGGCCCTGAGATATGGGTCCCACTGTTCCAGGTAAGATGCAAAGAGCTCACAGTCTAAATAGACAAAACAGGCCAAGGGTGGGAAGGGAAACAGAGACCCTGAGTTGAAGGGACTTGCCTAAATTCACCCAGCAGATCACTGGCAGAAGAAACCAGGAATTCTAACACACACGCCCCTTAGAAATTCCCAGCTTTATATGTTTTTGGTATGAGCCCTCTCTGACTGTGACTATGAGCATGTTATAAAATTACCTGGTTTTGATTTCCCTCACATAGAGTGTGTGTGTGTGGGCAGAGGGGACAGACACAGACATGGACACACTGAGTGTCAAAAATTTATGGGCTTAGACATACAGAATCATTTAACTTGGAGAGAGAGAGATTTCTTGTATAATTTGTATTACCCTGACATCTAGAGGCCTCAGTCTCCTAGATGCTTCACAAACACATAGTGAGAGACAGCCTCTGTCACATAGACTGTATAATCCAAACACACAATGGAAGGGATGGGAACCTGAGGCATAGAGAGGAGAAGTGACTTGTGATAGGTCACACAGCAGGTCCGTGGCCAAGCCAAGACTAGATACCAGGTCTCCTGAGTTCCAGTCCTGTGCCCCTAGCCATTGGATCACAGTCATTGCGCTAGACACTACTGCCTCTCTGTAATTGTGATCACTTCAATTTCTGGGAATATTTATGAAAGTACAATACAGACAGAAAGTAACGTTGGCCTCTGGGCCTCTGATCCTGTGCTGTGCAGGGCTTCAGGGAGTGAGTGCCTAAAAGCCCTTAGGAATAGGCATGGATAAATATCCTTCCAAGAGCACCAGAGTTAGCCACACATATCTCGTCTGTAGAGAGCAACAGGTCTTAATATTTTTCCAGCAGGTCAGCCTCAGTGTGAGGAGAGAACAGTTTCTCCTAATACAGTGATAGATAGATAGATAGATAGATAGATAGATAGATAGATAGATAGATAGATAGATAGATAGATAGATCGATCGATAGATAGATAGATAGATCGATAGATAGATAGATAGATAGATAACTGAAAGGAGTCTGGAGTTGGAGGAGAGAAGAGCTGGGAGGATTTCACACACACCGGCACAGTAAGTCTGCTGTTGCAATGAAATATATGTGGGGTTTCCAGAAGTGCCTTTTAAGGAAAAAATTGTAAATTATTGTAAATGGACATTATGTATTTTTTCAAATTTTCAGTGTTATTTCAATTTGGACATAGTTCATGCTGTATGGTGCAGCTGGTCTCAGGATCAGGTGAAAAGCCAACAGAGACGAGATAGTTGGGGTGGAAAGAGAACGGAAACCTGAGCAGGATCTCACATGTATCAGTCTGTGGTCCTCAGTGGTCCAGCAGTGATGTCCAGGCATGCACACTGGTGACCTATGGTCCGGGTGTATGATGAATCAATGATCCTCAGGGCTCATGAGCAAAGGACAGAGTCTCCAGAGCGAAGGGGAAGCCTGTCGAGTTTTCACGTGAGACTCCCACAGGAGTCTGCTCCCTGTTTGATCCTCTCCATCATTTTAAGGACCACAAAAGGGGGTGATGGGCGGTCTAGCCCATCCGCTCATTATATTGTTCACCAATTAGACCTAGTTTGGTTTATCTTCAATGAAATTATAATGCAGTCTTTAATTACACAATCACATATTCCTTTTCCACTGGACCCCTGCCTCATTCAGTGCATAGGATGTACTTAGTGAGCAACTATTCAGTACTTTGTTTTCTCCTCATTCTTCACTGTGTGCTCCAGGCCTTATTCACTGCACATTCTTCTACCCTGCTCTGAAGACAAAATAATCCATCATATCTTGGGCTTTTCTATGGTGCTCATCACTATAATATATGAATGTTTCATGAAAGGGCTCGGCAAGAACCCGCATGTCCATTTCATGGGATAGGCTGTGATTTCAAAATTTATTTTCATTTAAATTGTAATGAAAAATTGAATTTCAAAATTTCCTATGAAATAATTTTTAAAAAAACTTTGGGGGGTCAATAGGAACATTACATTTCAATAAAACTGAAGCATTTTGTTTCAATGTTGACTATATTTTTTATGTTGCTTTAGATTATTTTATTTTAGTTAATATATTTTTTAAGAATAAATATTTTATTTTATGAAATGACTCCTCATGCCAAATGTCAAGTCCCTGCTCCAAAGCATACTCTCACTGGAGCTTAACATGAGCAAAACAATATATTTTCCCCTGGTTCATTCTTGGAAATGTCTCAACTGTTTTGAGGCAGACACCTGGCATAGAAAATATCAGCCCCAATGATTGAAGTCTGGTAAAGTTATAAGCAACAGAAAATAGGACCCTGTAATGGGAAGTGTCAGGCAACATTAATAAGAGGTAGCGTTATCAACGCACCTAGAATAACATCAATCAGTACCCAAATGCCAAATAATAACTTTGTGCACCCTAATGACTTTGACATGTATGCATTGATTGACCCTAAATTTGAGAGTTCCAGAATGAGAAATCATTAGTCCTTCTGCATGAGATCCAAATGTCATTTATCTTCTTCCTAGTCAATGCAATCTTTAATTTCTTATAGAAAAAAAACAATGATGCTAAATCCTGCAGTTCTTACTCAAGAGAGACCATCATTGGGATCAACGGCAGTGAAATGCAGTACAAATAAAGAGAGCCCAGCTACATGGTGCCCTGATCGTCACTGGATCTTGAACTTGCAGCAGTTCTACTACAAATGCTATTACTGCAAATAAAAATTCTGTCTAGTGTTGCCACATTAAACAGAGATACAGTATGGTATAGTGATTATGGGAGTTGGAGTCAAGGTTCTTGTGTTCTATTCCCAACTCTCACCTGAGAGTGTGATCTAGTAATTAGGGAAAGATACAGCACCAGGGCTCCTGGGTTCTAGTCCCAGCTCTGGGAGAGGAGTGGGGTCTAGCAGGATAGAGGAGTGGGAGACCAGTCAGAACTCTGGGGTTCTTTTATTCTGTTTTTGGTTGTGAGTGATGGGTCATGACTAGAACAGCCAACTGGGTTTCAGGACTCTTCCTGGCTTGTGTTCCTGACTCTATAGCTGGGTCATCATGTGACCATGAGTGAGCCCTTTCACCTCTGAGGGGGATGATACTCCCATTTACAGCAGTGTGAATGCAGAGTAATTCCACTGCTTCAATGAAATTACTCCAGATTTACACTGGTGTGCCTAACAGCAGAATCTAGCTATCTGGTCTGCAGTTTCCCTTCTGTACAATGAGGATAAGATTTACCTAACTTTATACATCTTTGAATGAGAAAGTTATACAAAGATCTAAAAAGTAATTGGTCCTGATTATAATCCCATTCAGTCAATAGGCCTGATTATCCTCTCACTCAGCCAGTGTAAATCAGGAGTAACTCCGTTGTAGTCAATGGGACTTATTCTCCTCTCTCTCACTCAGCCTAATGTAAATCAAGAGTAACTACACTGGAGTCAATGAGGCTGATTCCCTCACCCCCATTCCCAGATTACATCAACCTTCACAAGATAAGGATGTGATCTTAATTCAAGGAAATTATGGTGCTTTACACAAAAGGAGAGATATTTTACTAGTCTAATCCTGACCATTGTCCTTCCCTCTACAGGCAGTTCATAATGTACTGAGAAAGAAAATGTCCAACCAAACCACCGTGACCGAGTTCCTTCTCCTGGGATTCTCTGATGTTCCAGAGGTGCAGATTTTATACTTCATACTGTTCTTATTAATTTACCTGGCAGCACTGATGGAGAATCTTCTTATCATCACAGCCATAGCACTTGACCACCAGCTTCACACTCCCATGTACTTCTTCTTGATGAATCTGTCTGTCGTAGACCTTGGTTCCATCTCTGTCAACATCCCCAAATCAATGGCTAATATCCTAACCCACACTAGGTCAATTTCCTATGCTGGATGTGTTGCCCAGGTTTTTTTCCTTGTCTTCTTGATAGGAGCAAATTTTTTCCTTCTCACTGTCATGGCATACGACCGGTACATTGCCATCTGCCAACCACTGCACTATGAGAGAGTTATGAACAGGAGAGCTTGTGTCCAAATGGCAGCCAGTGCCTGGATCAGTGGTAGTCTCAATTCTGCACTGCATACCGGGAACACTTTTATGTTAACCTTCTGTGGCGGCAACATGGTGGATCAGTTCTTCTGTGAAATCCCCAAGCTACTAAAGCTCACCTGCTCTGAATCATATCTCAGTTAAGTTCAGGTTCTCACCTTTAGTGCATGCTTAGGCTTAAGCAGCTTTGTTTTAATAACTTTTTCTTATGTTCAAATCTTCAAAACAGTGATGAGAATCCCCTCTGAGCAAGGACGCCATAAAGCCTTCTCCACTTGTCTTCCTCACCTAATTGTGGTCTCTTTATTTGTTTTCACTTGCATCTTTGCCTACCTGAAACCCACCCATAGTTCTACATCGGGTCTGGATCTCGTGGTGGCTCTTCTCTACTCCATGTTACCGCCAACGATGAATCCAGTTATCTATAGCATGAGGAACAAGGACATCAAAGCTGCATTGAGGAGACTGACTGGGTGGACATTATTCCCCAAGAATTAATTGTCTGTCTGTAAATATCCTTTTGCTTTCTTTCTCTTGGTCCATGTCAGTTATTTCCATAACCACACAATTTATACACAGAAGGTCCAGTTTCTACTCTTCGCTGCACCAATGCAAATCCAAATTAACTCCATGGATGTCAATGCACTTGGGCTGATTTACACCAGCAGAAGTTCTGCCCTAATAATGGAGTTAAACTGGTGTGCATTTTGTGGGAGGGAAGAATTGGGGTTTCATTCTGTGCCAAAGCAATGCCTATTAAACTGCTTTGCCGCTTATACCCATTTCAGGGTTACTTAAAAACATGGAGCTTCTTTCCCTTGTGTGCATAAATCAGGAGTGGTGTCAAAGGAGTCAGACTGGTGAAAATCTGGTATATGGGAGAGCAGAGTCTGACCTTAACTCTGACCTCTGCAAACCAGTGTAGTGCCATTGACTCTGATAAAGCTTAACCAATTTACACCCACCTGGAGATCTGGCCTCTTGACTTCAATGGAACTACATCCATGTACACCAGGTGGGGACTGGGCTCATTGAGTCCAATGCCATGAAGCCAATTGACACAAGCTGTGGATCTAACATCTACATTTTAATATCAAGGAGCTCAATCTATTTAGCTTAACAAAGAGACGGTTAAGAGGTGACTTGATCACAGTCAACAAGTACATAGACAGTTTGAAGCAGGTCACTAAGAGGCACAGAATCAAACACGAAAAACTAAGGGCCAGGTTATGAGCTGGTGTTAATGATACAACTGACTTCATAGTAACTAGGGCTGTGTGCACCTACTAGGGGTCTGGCCCATTGATAATAATGGAGATATGCTTCAAATCCATATTTTTGGTAGTGAATCTGAACAGAAGAAAATCAAAAGTTATTAACCAGCCTGCATGATTTTAGCGCTTTGTCCATTGGGATTAATTACAAGAGTGTAACTTTTAATTGTTATGGAGTGATTCATTCCCATTACAGATAGAACTTTGGAGGAATTCAGTGTGGCGGAGATTTCATGTATCTGATCTTTAACTTCTGTTAGTATGAATAGATCGATCATTCTTTCTTTCTTTCTTTCTTTCTTTCTTTCTTTCTTTCTTTCTTTCTTTCTTTCTTTCTTTCTTTGCAATGACATATTTTTCTTCCTGCACACAACACCAAAACAAAAGGCTCATTAGGCTGAAGATGCAATGCTATATTACATTTTTTTTTAAATATTTAATTCACATTGTTTTCTGGCACATCAGAGAGATTGAGTAACTATGAATGGTCAGATTCCCAGGTGGTGTAAATCAATGTGACTCCATTGGAGTCAGAGGGCCAGATTCCTTTCTGGTGTAAATAGGCGTCGCTCCTTTGGAGTCAACGTGGTAGATCCCCCAGCTGGGGAAAATCATCCATAGCACCATTGGAATCAATGAGGCCAGATCCCCAGCTGGTGTAAATTGGTCATAGTGATATGGAGCTATGGCAGTTTACATGAGCTGAAATCTGCACCATGATGCCTAGCTTTATTTTTGTTCCTGTGTTGGAGTTTCTCATTGGTTAATGCCACCATCCTATTCCAATACCCCTGGAAGATTCTAAGGTTGTAAAATCATGGTTTAATAGACAGAAATCTGAGACATGTGCACCCAGCTGGTAAACTGGCTGGTGAGTATATAGACAGTAAGCCTAGGGCTGATAGGACACATAGCAGGGATGGAGAGGGATCAGAGACTGGGGACCAGGCCCAAGCAGAGACACCTACCCAGGGAAAGGAACTACTCCAGTGGGAGAGAGGCCACCTAAGAGGCACCTCAGGAGAGAGTGGGGTGGGGAAAAGTGGTGTTACTTCTGTAATTAACTGGGCTGTATTTACCAGTCCATCCACTGAGGACAAGCATGGTCAGGGAGCAGCAGCTTGCACCTCAACCTTATGGAGTTAATTTTCTGACTGGCTCAGGCTCTCTGCAGACTCAGGCAAGTGTTTCTGTGCTGGTCACACTTGACGCAGTTTCTCCATCTCAGAGCGATTAGCTCAGGCTCTCTGAAGACTCAGATGGGTGTTGCTCTGTTGGTTACACTTGGCTATCGTCTTAGTCTTGGGTTATATTTTCAAACTTTCCATCCCATGAGGAATAGAACATTAATTTTATTTAAAAAATGAAAGCTGAGATTCCGCTGCAATGGCATGACTCCTGGAGTTGGGTCCTTGATGCTGGCTTACAGTGCTTAACCCTTAATCCATCCTCAAATTCTTTCCAAGTATCATATTTCCATATACACAATTGCTGTAACTTGTGAGGGATTTTATGTGAAGTTGAATGTACAAGGGAGGGGCTCCCCATAATTGTGTTTAGATGGAGAGGTAGGTGGTGCAATCAGGAATGAAAGAAGTTTCCTCAAGATTATCTTTCTACTGACATATGGTCCATGATTTGAAAAAAAAAAGAGTTTGAGAATTTCTGGACAGAAAGGTCTGCCCAGGTGGGTCACATTTCAGGATTGGGACAAAATAAAAGCGGTATCTGAAGATGTGGCTCAAAATAATTATTGCAAGCATTGTCTTAATATTAACAAGACAGCAAATAGTACTGCTGACGGATCCCTAAAATGACCTGGACTTGGCACATGGGGTGATGAATCATATTGGCCTCTTATGAAAGAACTAAAATGTCACCCTCTTATAGTCCAGGAACTGTGAAAATTTCACCTTGTCTGCAGGAAGCTAAGGAATTTAATCATTTATATGGGGACTCAGGCCCAGAACCACAAAGGCATTTAGCTGTTGCAATACAGAGCACTGCAGCCTCTAAATTTTAGATGATAGAAAATCATTGGAACAGCAATGCAATCCAAGCCTAAATTAGGTGCCAGGCTCCCTATACAATGCATGGGAAGAGATAGGTGCCTTAGAAGGGGATCCACAAAAGCCAGCCTGACAGACATTTCCTCGGGTAAACTAGCCTCTAGGAAATGTCTACCAGAAGGGCGTGTCCTAAGCCCCTCCCCTCTTCTGGAGTTCTGCGCCCAAGTCCAGTCAGCAGGAAGGTTCCTAACTCTGCCAGCAATCCACAGCCCAACACGCAAGACAGCACTGCTCCACCTATCTTCCCTCAGTTCGTGGATCACTGTGAGGCCTACACAGGAGTTAGGCATCTGGGGCCTAGAGTGAGACAGTGGTTCACATGCCCAGAGGCAGAAATGCTAGTGCCTGGAGAACATTTACCCTGACAACTTAGGCAATGAGTGAGTTTAGGCACCTACATGGTTAGGTGGCAGCCGAGTGGGGGTTGTCTGGATCACAGTGGTGCCTAAAACTGGGACTTAGGCTCCTAAATCTGGGGTTTAGGTGCTGAAGGCCCTTTGTGGTTCTGGGACTCATTGTTCAGTCATTGTTAATGCCCACATACAACCACACACACATAATAATATTCACTCCTAATTATACAACCATGCACACCTAGAAACACACACACAATAATGACCACTCACAACAAACAGAATATGCTTCACTAACACATACATGGCATTATACATTCTCTAATGGACATTCACATCATGTACGTTCACAAAGACATACACAGGAATGTAAAACTCACATGCATGTTGGTTACCCTCAGGAACACACTCAGAATAATGTACACTGACAAACACACACACATTCATGCAAATTTATTCACTAGCAGATACACAGTCAAAGCAAAGACTCAGAAATGGGCACTTATAATGGAATCTGACAAACAGACAGACATAGGCTGGATCTGCATTAGTCAGTTTTGCCATTTTAGCAATGACAGTCAGGGGTGACATTGCTATACTGGGTATTATTGAGGGTAAACACAGGTCTACCGGCTCCATAAGCTGCATTTACACTAGGAAGGTTTGCTGTTATCGCTATATGGGCAAAGCTTTCGTAGTGTACTCCTGACTGTATGTTGTCTGTCTGTATCTCTCTCTCTCTCTCACACACACACGCACAAAGTCTCCTCCACTCACTGCCAATGGGCAAAATTATTCAAATAACCTAAGAGATTTAAGAACCTAAATTTCATTTTCTAAAGCAATTTAAGCACTTAGGAGTCGAAGTCTCATTGACTTTGAATGGGACTTAGGCTACTGATTGACTAGGACACTTTGAAAAATGGGACTTTGGCTCCTAAGTTACTTAGATGCTTTAGAACATTTTACACCTTGACTTTTATATAATTCCTAACTTAGAAACACATTCCAGTGCCCAGGGGTTCCTTGAAGAAATACAGCTTCCTCCTGAGGCCCTCTTTGACCTTCTTGTTCCTCAGGCTGTAGATGAACAAGTTCATCAAGGGTGTCACCACCATGTGTAGGCCTTGCTGGAGCCCTAGGCATACTTGATGGGGTGAACCAAAGTAGGCCTGACCTTGGCAGAATAAGTAACACTCTAGGTGTCAGCTAACCAAGTAAGCACATTCCTGACCGGAGACGATGGTACAAAAAGACTCAGCTCTCTCAAGTAACTATGTAAATACATTCCTAAGAGATGGTACAAGAACACACTGATCCCTCATAAAGATAAGGAGGGGATGACAGGATAATGGATGAAGATGTTTTGTTCAGACTAGCAGGTATGAGGATTAGAGTGGTAACTAACAACATCTGGAGTGTAATACGGCACTTGTGTGTATCAATGTATAAAAGGAGAAGTCATAAGAGGGGCATCTTTGTGCTAGCCGAAGGGACAGCGTCCTGGTGCGCTGATTGAACCAGTACCATTGGCACAGGCATACATGTGTTAGTGCGCCTCTAGCTCCTGTGGGGCGCTAGTAACATGCTTTGCTGACAATAAACCAGGCCGAGCGCCTTTGTCACCTAACTAAGCCTGTGGTCTTTCTTTATGAACAACATCGAGGTCTGCCGAATCAGCAAACTGAATTCCCTGCTCGTGCAGCTGACATACAAGCTCCAAGAACAGCCACACCGAGCAGCCTTATCAACTCTCTGCAGCACTAACAACACTTCAGGCTACCGAGTACTTCTTCCTGATGAATCTGTCCATCCTAGACCTTGGCTTCATCTTGATCTAATCATTTTCCACAGAGCAGCTTTGATGTCCTTGTTCCTTATGCTATAGATGATCGGATTCATCATTGGAGGCACCATGGAATAGAGAACAGACACCATGAGATCCAGACCCAATGGAGAGCTGGAGATGGGTTTTCAGGTAGGCAAAGATGTCAGAACAAATAAACAAAGAGACCACACCGAGGGGGGGGGGGGAGGCAGGTGGAGAAGGCTTTATGCTGGCCCTGCTCAGAGGGGATTCTCAGCACTGTTTTGAAGATTTGAACATAATGACACATGTGATACAGAAGGGCCAGGGAGCAGTGGGAAAGTGCTTGAGGGGAAATACATAAGCCCTAGGCTAATTAAGGCGTGGTTCCTGTAGACTAGGGAGTGTTGCTACAGGTTAATGGGAGCACCTGTAGTCAATTAAGGCCCTGTCAGGAACCTAATAAAACCCCCTGCTTCAGGCAGTCAGGGAGGAGGAGGAAGGAGAGAGGACTGGAGCTTGGAGGTGTGTTTTGGAAAAGCAGAGAACCAGAAAAAACAGGGAGACCCTGCCCCAGCAGGGGAGGGAGACGCCCTCCCCCAGCATCTAAGGACAGAGGGTAACCCGAACCAAAGGGGAAGAGGTTAAGAACCCGCAGGGGTTGAGAGGGGCTGGGGCTCAGAGTGAGGAGCAAACCCAGACCCCGTCCCGCTTCCCTCCTCTACCACCTTCTCAGGCCGCTAGCGGGAACCTAGGTGCCCCAAGAGCAGGGGCAAGGAGTGGCATCTTAGCCCCCCCACCACCAAGAAAAGCGCAGGACCCACTATATTAACATCGGCCATCTTGTCACACACAGTTATTAAAACAAAGCAGCTCAAGACTAAGTATGCAACAAATGCAAGAATCCCAACTTCACTGAGATGTGAGTCAGAGCAGGCAAGCTTGAGTAGTTGGGGCATTTCACAGAAGAACTGAACCACCATGTTCCCTCCATGGAAGGTTAACTCAAGTATGTTACCGGTGTGCAGTGCAGAATTGAGAATTCCACTGATACAGGCACTGGCTGCCATTTGGACACCAGCTGCCCTGTTCATTACTCTCTCATAGAGCAGTGGTTGACAGATGGCAATGTATTCATAATACATCATGATGGGGAATAATGCTATAGCTGCTGAAGCGAAGAACATGAAGAGAAAGTCTAGGGTGAAACATCCAGAATAAGAAATCGACCTGGTATTTAAGAGGGAACTGGCCAAGGATTTGGGGATACTGACAGAGAAGGAGAAAATGGACAAATTCATTAGGGAAAGTACATGAGGGTGTGAAGATGGTGGTCAAGGGCTATGACTATTATGATGAGAAGGCTCCTCATCCAGGACACCAGATAAAGCACTTGAAACACCAGGAAGTGTAAAATCTGCATCTCCTGAACATCAGAGAAGGAACTTGGTCATGGTGGTTCAGCTGGACATTTTCTTCCTCAGCACATTGTGTCTTGCTGATGGAGGGAAGGACAAAGGTACTGGTCAGGATCAGAATGACAGAGGGAAGGACCCTGATTCCCCTCTCAGTAATATCTCTTGATGGGAATGTCGAAGGAGCAGAGAACTTTTAAATTCTATTGAGTAGGAATTGCCACTGTGCCTCGCCTCAGACACCTGTGAGGTGTGTTATCACACTAGTGTCAATTAACTTAGCACTCTTGAAGTCAATGGAGCTGCATCAGTTTACACCATCTGAGGATCTGGCCCAAGATGTTGCTTATCAAATACATTAAAAAGTGGAACAAATTGCAACCCAAACCCATCAGACCTAGGAAAGATGGTCCCTCAGTTCTGGCAGGGAATAGACTAACAACTTGGGTACAGCTCTAAAATACTAAAGTGGAAATACACCCTGATTCCCACTTTCCAGGGAAATACAACACAGTCTGACCCCCACATCCTATGATCTAACTTGTCTGTGAGAACATAAGCAAGGCAATACTGGGTCAGACCAATGATCCATATAGCCCACTATACTGACAGTGGCCAGTGCCAGATGCTTCAGAGGGAATGAGCAGAACAGGGTAATTTTGAGACATCCATCCCCTGTTGTCCTGTCTCAGCTTCTGGCAGTCAGAGGTTTAGAGACACCTGGAGCATGAGGTTGCATCCCTGACCATCTGAGCTAACAGCCATTGATGGCCCTATATTCCATGAACATATCTTAGTCTCTTTCCAACCCAGTTATACTTTTGGCCTTCACAACATCCCATGGCAATGAGTTCTACAGGTTGACTATGCATTGTGTGTAAAAGTACTTCCTTTTCTTTGTTTTAAACCTGCAACCTATTAATTTCATTGAGTGACACCCTAAGTCTTGTGTTATGTGAAGGGGTAAACAAAATTTCCTTATTCACTTTCTCCACACCATTCATGATTTTATAGACCCTAATAATTTTCATTGCCCTTCTCTGTAACTTTTCCAATTCTAATATATCTCTTTTGAGATGGTGTGACCAGAACTGCTCCCAGTATTCAAGGTGTCGGCCTACCATGTATTTATATAATGGCATTATGATATTTACTGTCTTATTATCTACCTCTTCCCTAATGGTTCCTATTAGTTTTTTTTTTTTTTACTGAATGCTACTCCACATTGAGTGGATGTTTTCAGGGAACTATCCACAATGACTCCAAGATCTCTTTCTTTAGTGGTAACAGTGAACTTAGACCTCACCCTTTTTTATGTATAGCTGGGATTATATTTTCCAATGTGCATTACTTTGCATTTATCAACATTGAATTTTATCTGCCATTTTGTTGCCCAGTCACCCAGTTTAGTGAGATCCCTTTGTAACTCTTCACAGTCACCTTTGGACTTAACTATCCTGAGTAATTTTGTATCATCTTCAAACTTTGTCACCTTACTGCTTACCCCTTTTTCCAGATAATTTATGAACAGGTTGAATAGCACTGCTCCCAGTACAGATCCTTGATGGATCCCACTCTTTACCTCTCTCCACTTTGAAAACGGACTGTTTATTCCTACCCTTAGTTTCCTATCTTTTAACCAGTTACAGATTCATGAGAGGACCTTCCCTCTTATCCCATGACTGCTTACTTTGCTTAAGATCCTTTGTTATACAGGACGTCTGACTAGATGAACACAGTGCTGCCTTCTGGCTTTGGAATCTATGAGTCTATGAAACAAAACAACATATTCCCATGGTGTAATACTGAGTGATAATAATAATAAAAATGTGCATGATAGTTGGCCCTGAGATATGGGTCCCACTGTTCCAGGTAAGATGCGAAGAGCTCACAGTCTAAATAGACAAGACAGGCCAAGGGTGGGAAGGGAAACAGAGACCCTGAGTTGAAGGGACTTTCCTAAATTCACCCAGCAGATCACTGGCAGAAGAAACCAGGAATTCTAACACACACACCCCTTAGAATTTAACAGCTTTATATGTTTTTGGTATCAGCCCTCTGTGACTGTGACTATGAGCATGTTATAAAATTACCTGGTTTTGATTTCCCTCACATAGAGTGTGTGTGTGTGGGCAGAGGGGACAGACACAGACATGGACACACTGAGTGTCAAAAATTTATGGGCTTAGACATACAGAATCATTTAACTTGGAGAGAGAGAGATTTCTTGTATAATTTGTATTACCCTGACACCTAGAGGCCTCAGTCTCCTAGATGCTTCACAAACACATAGTGAGAGACAGCCTCTGTGACATAGACTGTATAATCCAAACACACAATGGAAGGGCGGGGAACCTGAGGCATAGAAAGGAGAAGTGACTTGTGATATGTCACACAGCAGGTCCGTGGCCAAGCCAAGACTAGATACCAGGTCTCCTGAGTTCCAGTCCTGTGCCCCCAGCCATTGGATCACAGTCATTGCGCTAGACACTACTGCCTCTCTGTAATTGTGATCACTTCACTTTCTGGGACTATTTATGAAAGTACAATACAGACAGAAAGTAACGTTGGCCTCTGGGCCTCTGATCCTGTGCTGTGCAGGGCTTCAGGGAGTGAGTGCCTAAAAGCCCTTAGGAATAGGCATGGATAAATATCCTTCCAAGAGCACCAGAGTTAGTCACACATATCTCGTCTGTAGAGAGCAACAGGTCTTTGTATTTTTCCAGTAGGTCAGCCTCAGTGTGAGGAGAGAACAGTTTCTCCTAATACAGTGATAGATAGATAGATAGATAGATAGATAGATAGATAGATAGATAGATAGATAGATAGATAGATAGATAGATAGATAACTGAAAGGAGTCTGGAGTTGGAGGAGAGAAGAGCTGGGAGGATTTCACACACACCGGCACAGTAAGTCTGCTGTTGCAATGAAATATATGTGGGGTTTCCAGAAGTGCCTTTTAAGGAAAAAATTGTAAATGGTTGTAAATGGACATTATGTATTTTTTTCAAATTTTCAGTGTTATTTCAATTTGGACATAGTTCATGCTGTATGGTGCAGCTGGTCTCAGGATCAGGTGAAAAGCCAACAGAGACGAGATAGTGGGGGTGGAAAGAGAACGGAAACCTGAGCAGGATCTCACATGTATCAGTCTGTCGTCCTCAGTGGTCCAGCAGTGATGTCCAGGCATGCACACTGGTGACCTATGGTCGGGGTGTATGATGAATCAATGATCCTCAGGGCTCATGAGCAAAGGACAGAGTCTCCAGAGCGAAGGGGAAGCCTGTTGAGTTTTCACCTGAGACTCCCACAGGAGTCTGCTCCCTGTTTGATCCTCTCCATCATTTTAAGGACCACAAAAGGGGGTGATAGGCGGTCTAGCCCATCCGCTCATTATATTGTTAACCAATTAGACCTAGTTTGGTTTATCTTCAATGAAATTATAATGCAGTCTTTAATTATACAATCACATATTCCTTTTTCCACTGGACCCCTGCCTCATTCAGTGCATAGGATGGACTTAGTGAGCAACTATTCAGTACTTTGTTTTCTCCTCATTCTTCACTGTGTGCTCCCAGGCCTTATTCACTGCACATTCTTCTACCCTGTTCTGAAGACAAAATAATCCATCATATCTTGGGCTTTTCTATGGTGCTCATCACTAAAATATATGCGTGTTTCATGAAAGGGCTGGGCAAGAACCCGCATGTCCATTTCATGGGATAGGCTGTGATTTCAACATTTATTTTCATTTAAATTGTAATGAAAATTGAATTTCAAAATTTCCCATGAAATAATTTTTTAAAAACTTTGGGGGTCAATTGGAACATTACATTTCAAAAAAATTGAAGCATTTTGTTTCAATGTTAACTATATTTTTTATGTTGTTTTAGATTATTTTATTTTAGTTAATATATTTTTTAAGAATAAATATTTTATTTTATGAAATGACTCCTCATGCCAAATGTCAAGTCCCTGCTCCAAAGCATAGTCTCACTGGAGCTTAACATGAGCAAAACAATATATTTTCCCCTGGTTCATTCTTGGAAATGTCTCAACTGTTTTGAGGCAGACACCTGGCATAGAAAATATCAGCCCCAATGATTGAAGTCTGGTAAAGTTATAAGCAACAGAAAATAGGAGCAAATTTTTTCCTTCTCACTGTCATGGCATACGACCGGTACGTTGCCATCTGCCAACCACTGCACTATGAGAGAGTTATGAACAGGAGAGCTTGTGTCCAAATGGCAGCCAGTGTCTGGATCAGTGGTAGTCTCTTTTCTGCACTGCACACTGGGAACACGTTTGCATTAACCTTCTGTGGAGGCAACATGGTGGATCAGTTCTTCTGTGAAATCCCCAAGCTACTAAAGCTACTAAAGCTCACCTGCTCTGACTCATACCTCAGTGAAGTTCAGGTTCTCACCTTTAGTGCATGCTTAGGCTTAAGCTGCTTTGTTTTAATAATTTTTTCTTATGTTCAGATCTTCAAAACAGTGCTGAGAATCCCCTCTGAGCAAGGACGCCATAAAGCCTTCTCCACTTGTCTTCCTCACCTCATTGTGGTCTCTTTATTTGTTTTCACTTGCATCTTTGCCTACCTGAAACCCACCTCTAGTTCTACATCGGGTCTGGATCTCGTGGTGGCTCTTCTCTACTCCATGTTACCGCCAATGATGAATCCAGTTATCTATAGCATGAGGAACAAGGACATCAAAGCTGCATTGAGGAGACTGACTGGGTGGACGTTATTCACCAAGAATTAATTGTCTGTCTGTAAATATCCTTTTGCTTTCTTTCTCTTGGTCCATGTCAGTTATTTCCATAACCACACAATTTATACACAGAAGGTCCAGTTTCTACTCTTCTCTGCACCAATGCAAATCCAAATTAACTCCATGGATGTCAATGCACTTGGGCTGATTTACACCAGCAGAAGTTCTGCCCTAATAATGGAGTTAAACTGGTGTGCATTTTGTGGGAGGGGAGAATTGGGCTTTCATTCTGTACCAAAGCAATGCCTATTAAACTGCTTTGCCGCTTATACCCATTTCAGGGTTACTTAAAAACACGGAGCTTCTTTCCCTTGTGTGCATAAATCAGGAGTGGTGTCAAAGGAGTCAGACTGGTGAAAATCTGGTATATGGGAGAGCAGAGTCTGACCTTAACTCTGACCTCTGCAAACCAGTGTAGTGCCATTGACTTTGATAAAGCTTAACCAATTTACACCCACCTGGAGATCTGGCCTCTTGACTTCAATGGAACTACATCCATGTACACCAGGTGGGGACTGGGCTCATTGAGTCCAATGCCATGACGCCAATTGACACAAGCTGTGGATCTAACATCTACATTTTAATATCAAGGAGCTCAATCTATTTAGCTTAACAAAGAGACGGTTAAGAGGTGACTTGATCACAGTTTACAAGTACAAACAAAGAGAACAAATATTTGAAAATGTGCTCTTCAGTCTAGCTGAGAGGGTTGTACCAGGATCCAATGGCTGGAAGTTGAATACAAATTCAGACTGGAAATAAAGCATACAATTTTAAACTTTATTTTTATTGTTTTTGTATAAAATATAAGCACATAACAAAACAAAACATATAAATACATGCACAAAATGGAAATACAATATACATAAAATTCAATCTTCATTATTTGTAAAACCTGGAAAAAACAAAACAACACAAAACAAAAACCCTGAAGCCATAGAGATCATGCATCAATTATTAAAGTGACTAAATAGATAAATAAATGAGTCATTTTTTTCCATTAATGCAGTTTTAGAGAGCTCACCAGAGTAGTCTGTGTATGACGGAGGAATTGCAGATTTCCGTTTTCTCAAAATAACTCTTTTGGACACTACAATAGTTATTGCAATCCATTTCTTAATGTTAACTGGTAATACCAACACATCCAGAACCCCTAAAATACACAATTCCTTGGAGAAGGAAAGATAGCAATACAGTTTTTGAGAGAACACTGAATATGGTGTTCAGAACACATGCATTTTTGGATAGGTAGAGACAATGTGTGAAAGGTTGGCATGTGGCTGTTTGTATCTCCAACATTCACTGTGTGTTGCCAATCTCAGTTTAAACAAATGTTCTGGAGTCCAGAGTTATCTGTTTACTATATTTTTCTGGAAGAATCACAAGGATAAAAAACTTGAATTATCTTTCACATTAAGCTAGATATCCTCCCAGGCTTCTGTTGTGATAATAAGGCTAAGTTCTTTTCCCCATTTTTCTTTGAGACTGCGATTGAGAGGGTAATGCAAAACATTAAGCCACCCTGTGGCGGTGTTGGTCTCACCATCGCAGCACTTCTTACTGGTTTTCTCCAGGAATTAGCTCAGTCCAGTAGAGCGCCCTTTCCTGATGGTGTCCCACCTGATGTCTCGCCCTTGGTTGGCATCGGAGCCCGTGTCGCTCACCAGCTCGCGGCGTCCTCTTCAGGACCACTGCCCTCCAGCAGTGCCCCTTAGTCCATCCACACCCCCTTCTGGGGGGGGGGTTGATCAGCAGTCTCTCTGCGCCCCAGCCACTATGTCCAACCATACACCCCCAAAGTCTAATCCTTCCTGTCAGGGATCTGGCGTAGTCTGTGATGGCCGCTCCCCACGGCCGATGGCTGGGTGTACTGCAAGGGGGGAAAGGCGGGGACCCAGGCCCGCCCTCTACTCTGGGTCCCAGCCCAGGGACCCTCTGGCAGCAGCCTCGCTGTCCTCCTTCTCTCCCCTCATCGGGACGCTTCCCCTACGGCCCCTTGCACCTGCTAGGCCCTTCCCTTCAGGGCCTGCAGCCTGGCAGGCTACAGGCTAGAGCTCCCTTCTGCTCCCCGAGCCTGTCCAGCACTGTGCTGTCCACAGTGCTAGTCTCCCAGCTCTGGAGACTGACCTTCCGCTGTTGAAGGCCTGGGACAGACTGATTATTCTCTCCCGGAGCAGCCTTTTATAGGGCTGAGCCTGGCCCTGATTGGTTGTCTCCAATCTATGCCCCGATTGTCTCCCAATAAGCCCTTCTCTAAGTGGCTGCCCGTCTGCACAGGCACAGTGGCCTGCTGCAGCCCACACTATCAGGGAGTAGGGCAGCCGCCCCACTACACACCCATAAGTAATTCCTACAAATTGACTTTTCCCCCCATATTTCTTAACATGTTCTTCTAGAGGTGAAAGAGTTGAAACAGACTGATCGTCCCTGATCCTAGCATGAATCCTTCGTCATAGCCACTGAAGGAAAGAACTGTGAAACAGTAGTAGCTGATATTTGTTACACTTGTAATCGAAGGAGGCCAGTCTATCATCTTGTATTATATCTTCAATTTTTGCTAATCCCTTTTCTATCCAAATTGTCTTCAGTGTGGAATTGACCTTGATCCTGAGGCAGGGGGTATCCCATAGTGGTACAAAAAGAGAATTAGTAAGATCAGATGCTGTAATCATCTTAATGCATTGCAGGATGCCCCATGTAGATGCAAAGATTGGATTTTTCCCTAAGGGTGTGGGTAGCCTAAGGTATATAAAAGAAGTGAGGGACCCAAATGGCATGGCTAAGCTTTTTCTGATCTCAAACCAGGCCAGTGTGTATACAGAGCTACTGGAGGAGAACCGACTTACAATAGGATGCATTTGAAATGCTAGATAATATAGATACAAATCTGGCAACCCCATACCTCCAGTTACCCAGGATTTTGTAAGGATCTTCTGTGACAAGTAAGACTGGTTTTTATCCCATCTAAATTGCATGGTAAGCCTATTTATTCAAGCAAAGAGCAAGAGAGAGACCTTGAAAGACAATAAGCTAATGATATAAGTAATTGTTGGCAAGATATTCATTTTGGATATTTCTGTTCTCCCCAGCAAGTCTAGAGGTAGGAGACGCCACCTCTCTATAAACTTAGAAATTTCTTTAATATGTAGTCCACATTTATAGAAACAATTCTGGGAAGATTAGGACAAATTTTAACAACTAAATAAGTTATTTCCTTACATATTTGAAATGGAAAATGCTGACACTGAGAAGAATCTGGTCTTTGGATATATCCATTGCCTGTGATTTATTCCAGTTAATGCAAAAACTGGAGATTTTTCCAAAAATATCAACTACATTCAATAATGATGGGATTGATAAAATGGATTCTTCAGTGGTACCAAAATATCAGCATATAAACGGATTTTGTATTCTTACCTGTTTATAATCACACCTTCAATGTCTGAGTGCTGATGTATGTACATTGCCAGTGGTTCGAGAGAGACATTAAAAAGGAGGGGTGTCCTTCTTTCTACACGGACTGGACACTGCAGTGTGTTTGTGGGCTGTGCAGTACTGTGTGTGTTTGTGGGCAGTACAATATTATGCATAACTATAAGTTAACATCCTGTGTAGACCGCCTCACCTTAGAGACGACATGGACGTTGTTCTTAGGCGATTCTGCGCTATTTTCCAGTCCCATAATCCAGATTGGCAAGATATGGGCCAGCTTTTAGACTGCCTATTGCGCACGGAGGAGAAGGAGCGGGTCCTAAGAGGGGCCCGGAGGGCTGCAGAAACCGCAAACAAGGTCCGCGACTTTATAATTCTTACCAACCCGGCCCAATGGAACCCAAATAATTTAACCCACCAGGCAGGTCTAAAAAAATTCCTAAACTACATTTTAACAGGTATAAAGCAAGCAGGAAAAAAAACTCTAAATTGGTCAAAAGTTCATAATACTGTGCAAAAAAAAAACCCACACCCTTCCGATTTCTACAAGAGACTTTGTGAAGCATTTTGTACCTATACTAACATAGATCCCAAGGCCCCGGACACACAGTCCACGGTCAGGCTTATTTTTATCTCACAGTCAGCCCCGGACATCAAGAAGCGGTTGCAGCAGCTCGAGGGTGCTAAAGGAAAATCCCTGGAGGAACTGGTAAGCATGGCCACCCGCGTATATCATATGAGGAAAAAGGTTCAAGAAACCAAGCAGGTGAGAATGCTAGCGGCCCTTGTGAGCGCTGGGAATGAAAAACAAGGAGGGTGGAAAAAATCTTCCAACTGGCAACCAAAAGCAGACCACGGGGGGTTCCCAAGTCGCACCAATAATATATGTAACTATTATAGGCAGCTTGGTCACTGGAAGAGAGAGTGTCCAAACCAGCGCGCTGGACGACAGCCCCGCCGCCCAGATCAACCCCAACGACAAATGGCCATGGAAAGAACAGACGCTATTAATAACAAAGATTGACGGCGACCAGGGGGTCCTCTTGTCACCTATTCTAAATACTTTACCACTTATGTTTGTTCCTCCACAGACCCCCAGATTTGCCTAACTTTGGAAGAAACTGTTTATTCTTGTCTTTTAAATTGAGGAGCTGCCCTTTCTACCATTACAGCCAAGCCAGAAAAAGGAAGCCTCACAGATAAAACTGTCCCGGTAATGGGAACAGG